>NC_067410.1:104653625-107053625 GCF_009764475.1 Pristis pectinata | reverse complement strand
CTTTTATCCCGATTCTCCTGCCTTCCCCCCATAACCCTTAACCCCCTTACTTATCAATTTCTGCCTTAAATCTCCTTGGAACATAGGAGACTGAGAGGTGATCTTATAGAGGTGTATAAAACCCTGAGGGGCATAGATAGGGTGAATGCGCACAGTCTTTTTCTCAGGGTTGAGGAATCAAGAGGGCACGGGTTTAAGGTGAGAAGGGAAAGATTTTATACGAACTTGAGGGGAAACCTTTTTACACAGAGGGTGACATGTATGTGGAATGAGCTGCCAAAGGAAGTGGTTGAGGCAGGTACAATAACAACTTTTAAAAGACAGTTGGACAGGTACATGGATAGGAAAGGTTCAGAAACATATGGACCAAAACACAGGTAGACGGGACTAGCTTGGAAGGGCATCTTGGTCGGCATGGACCAGCTGGGCCAAAGGGCCTGTTTCCGTGCTGTATGACACTATGTAGTCACAGAGTGAGAGATATACAGGGAGGTATAGGCATGTATTTCAGCTATTGCTAATGGCACATTGCACTTCCTGGGTGCAAGCTTTGTCCTACCAGATCTGTTTGATACCCTCTGGCAGAACAGTCATGCTGCAGAGCATATTTTATTTATTCATTGACAGGATGTGGGCGGTGCTGGCAACATCAGTCCTTGAACTGACGATGCAGTTAAGACTCAACCACATTGGTGGATCTAGAGCCACAGACAGGCCAAACTGAGTGACGATGGCAGATTTCCTGAACAAGATATGTCTTGATGACAATACGGTAATTTTGTGGTCTTCCTGAGGACGTTGGCAGAAGTCTGTAACTGTATGGGCTGGAGCCAATGTTAAGTCAGATTCCTTCCTTCCTTGTCATGTCCTCCTGTTCCAAGTCCCTATTTCCTTATACCCTGGAGTGCTGTGAAGTGTTGAGTCATTCAAAACAGAAATCTCTGTATCTAAGGAAAGACATTAGTCCTGGGTTAGATAGATCTTAGAGCAGGATAAAATGTCAGCACAACATTGTGGGCTGAAGGGCCTGTACTGTGCTGTAGTGTTCTATGTTCTATGTGCTGGCCCTGGAGAGGATCCAGAGGAGGTTCACAAGAATGATCCCAGGAATGAAAGGCTTAATATATGAGGAGCATTCGATGGCTCTGGGCCTGTACTCGATGGAGTTCAGAAGGATGAGAGGGGGATCTCATTGAAACATACCGGATACTGAAAGGCCTGGATAGAGTGGACATGGAGAGAATGTTTCCATTATTAGGAAAGTCTAGGATCCCAGGACACATCCTCAGAATAAAGGGACATCCCTTTAAAACTGAGATGAGGAGGAGTTTCTTCAGCCAGAGGGTGGTGAATCTGTGGAATTCATTGCCACAGATGGCTGTGGAGGCCAAGTCATTGGGTGTATTTGAGGCAGAGATTGATGGGTTCTTCATAGGTTAAGGGTTACAGGAAGAAGGCAGGAGAATGGGGTTAAAAAAGACCAATGGTGGAGCAGACTTGATGGGCTGAATGGCCTAATTCTGCTCCCATTTCTTATGGTCTAAATCGATAGATTTTTGGATATACAAGGAATTAAGAGATACGGGAAGAGAACAGGAAAGTAGTTGGAAGATCAGACATGAACGTATTGATTGGTGGGAAAGGTTTGAGGGGCCGAATGGCCTACTCTTGCTCCCTTGTCTTGTTCTTCCATTCTAAGGGCTATGAGTGAAGCAAATAGTATCTGATAGTTGTATTGTCAACATTAATAATACTATAGAACATAGAACACTACAGCACAGTACAGACCCTTTGGCCCACAATGTTGTGCTGACATTTTATCCTGCTCTAAGATCTATCTAACCCTTCCCTCCCACATAGCCCCCTATATTATTTTAGTTTTAGACTTGCACAGCCACATTTAATGTTTGCTGCTGCCATACAGTTATCTGAATCAGTGTTTCCAGATTGCTCTTCCTGCAATGTTACTAGTGCGCTGCCGTGTTAATTTAGGTGCGAGATACAGCAGAAAGCTGTTAACCTCATCTCCGAAGGATGAGCTTCTAAGCAACAGAAACTCTTTGGTCCTATGCAAGCAGCACCGGCAGAGACCTCAGGTGCTGTCTGTGTGGAGTTTGCACGTTCTCGCTGAAACTGTGTGGATTTCCTCTGGGTGGGTCCGGTTTCCTCCCCATGTCCCAAAGACTTGCGGGTTGGTAGGTTAATTGGCTGCTGTAAATTGCCCCCTGGTGTGTGGGTGAGTGGTAGAATCGGGGGGGGGGGGGAGTGGGGGATGATGGGAGTGTGGGCAGAATAAAAATGCGTTTGGTGCAGGATTAGTGTAGATGAGTGGTTGGCACGGACTGGGTGGGCTGAAGGACCTGTTTCTGTGCTGTATGACTCTATGACATTGCCAGGGCTTCAGTGGGGATTGCAACAGAATTGCTCTGCGAGCCAGTGTAGACTCGATGGAGCGAATGGTCTCCTTCTATGTCATAAGAAAACATATGAAATCAGCCAGATTGTACACTCAAAGGTGACTGTTTGGTGGTCAGCACAGACACATTGGGCTGAAGGGCCTTTTTCCATGCTGTATGGCTCATAGATCATGACTTGCGATCCAGGTCAGTAGATCAGTGCCTGGGGGTGGGGGGGGGGGGGGGGGGGGGGGTGGGGGGGGGGCTTTTCCAAGCATATTAGTGCGGCAGTGCATGGGGAAGAAATTCCAGTCCAGTATTTTCAGGGAGTTTGGAGAAAACATTAAAGTTGGTTAAAGTCTGTCGGGGGTGCAGAGTTTGTATATTGAAACAAAGAATATTGATGATATCCATCTTCTTCTTGTGCATGTATTATTAAAGTAATTGCCTCTGGAGACACAGTCCACTTTAACGCAAAAGGCACAGCAATCTGTTCTAATGGATGAGTTTAGCTCCAGCCCTCAATTCCAGGGTTGTGTTGATGTGATTCCTTGCCCAGGGGTTGTCAGAGGCAGGACTAATTTGCCAACCCAGTGGAATGATTTGCCTAACCACTAACAACCCTGCCAGGAAGAGGCAATCTGTATGATCCAGGCCATTAATTAAGGCTGGGTCCACCCTGAACAGCAGACACTGAGACAAAATGACTTTACGAGGAGCAGGCACCCATAGACGGGGTGGAGCAAGATTCTGCACTTTTAAACAATCCATTCAAAAGCCTTAGTGGAGAGGGTATGCAGGCAACTGGGGACAATGAAAAGTTCATCTTCCCCTCAGTATCTGTGGTTCCCTTTGTTTTTACAGATGCACCACAGAAAGCATCCTACCCAAATGCATCAGGGCTTGGTATGGCAACTGCTCTGCCCGAGACCATAAGAAACTGCAGAGAGTTGTGGACACAGCTCAGCACATCACGGAAACCAGCTACCCCGCCCTCCATGGACTCTGTCTACACTTCCTGCTGCCTCGGGGGAGCAGCCAACATAATCAAAGACCTCTCCAACCCTAGACATTCTCTCTTCTCCCCCTCGTATAAGGCAGAAGATAAAAGAGCTTGAGAACACTGACCACCAGGCTCAAAGACAGCTTCTATCTTACTGTTATATGGGCCTCTTGTATGATAAAGTTGAATTCTTGACCTCATAATCTACTTGTCATGGCCCTTGCATTTTATTGTCTACCTGCACTGCACTTTCTCTGTAACTGTAACACTAAGTACATTGTTGTGCCCTTGCACCTTATTGCACTGCACTTCTCTGTAGCTGTGACACTTTACTCTGTACTGTTATTGTTCTTACCTGTACTACATCAATGCACTCTGTACTGACTCAATGGAACTGCACTGTGTAATGAATTGACCTGTACGATCGGTATGCAAGACAAGTTTTTCACTGTACCTCAGTACAAATGACAATAATAAACAAATACCAATACCAATCTTCTGCATTCCGTTGTTGCTCTTCCCTTTGTACTACCTCAATGTACTTATCAACACACACAAAATGCTGGAGGAACTCAGCAGGTCAGGCAGCATCTATGGAGGGAAATAAACAGTCGACATTTTGGGTTGAGACCCTTCCTCAGGACTGGAAAGGAAGAGGACTCAATGTCCCTATGTTTTGAAATGATCCATATGGATGGCAAGCAAAACAAAGTTTTTCACTGTAACTTGGTACATGTGACAACAATAAACCAATTACCAATTTGTAAGGCCCCTTAGACTCACAAAAATTCTTGTTATACGAAGGTTCTGTTGATCTAAGTGGAAGCGAGTATAAACAAAAAGTGCTGTTCAATGTACCTCAAGGTTGTGGTGATGATTGTTAGAGCCATAGACACATAGAGCACGGAAACAAGCCATTCGGCCCACCACATCCATGCTGACAAATGGGCACCCATCCATATTAATCCCATTTTCCAACACTTAGTCCATAGCCTTCTACACCTTGGTGGTTCTAGTGGTCATCTTACTTGTGTTGCACCAAGTGTTGATGGAACAAGTAGCTGTTATAGAGTCACAGACTTGGTCCATGACCTCCTGAACCTTTCTTGTCTATGTATGTGTTTAAACATCTTTTAAACATTGTAATTGTACCCACCCACACCATGTCCTCTGGCAGCTTGTTCCATATACCCACCACCCTCTCTGTGAAAAATGTGCCCCTCACATCCCCTTTAAGTCTTTCCCCTCTCACCTTAAACCTGTGCCCTCCAGTTCTAGACTCCACTACCCCGGGAAAAATACTGTGACCATCCACCTTATATATGCCTCTATAATCCTCTATAAGGTCACCCCTCAGCCTCCTTCGCTCCAGGGAAAACAATCCCAGTCCATCCAATCTCTCCTTATAACTCAAATCCTCCAGATCAGGCAACATTCCTATGAATATTTTCTACACCCACTCAAGCTTAATCATATCCTTCTGATAGTATTGAGAACCTCAGAGAAACAGAAGCCCAGATTACATTGAGGAAGGAAACCAATTTGCCTATCAAGGACGTCTTGCCCGATTCACATCAATCTCTGTGCTGTTGCTTCATTATGAAAATTCTTGCTGACAGCTTCCAAGTCCAACTACCTTCTCTTCTTGTTCTACTGGGTGTTGGGGTTGGTCACATGGTACCCCTGTTCAGAAGGGTAGGATAGTGAGTGAGAGGAGGAGGAGGAGGAGGAGGAGGAGGGAGCGGATGAGGAGGGGGAGGATGATGACAACGGAGAGAAAAGATGTGGTACACCACGGCGCCCCACATCTCACAGCTCCAGCTCAGGTACAGGAACCACGAGAGATGGGCATCACCGGAGAGAATGCTGGATGTCAATGGACAACAGTCTGGGTGTCAGGTTCACAGAGGGAAGGGTGGTCATGGACTGGGCTGCCCCAGAGGACACAGATTAGGACCACAACAGGGATACTGTGATGTCAACGCTGGTGCGGACGCACAGCCCCTTCAGATGTCCCTCAGGGAATGCAGGAGGTGACAAGGAGGAATGCAGGAGGAATCCAGCGCCAAGGTGTCCCAGGAGAGGCAAACCATGACTGTCACTCTAGAGCAATCCATCAATGAGCCATCCATCGACAGTCATGTCACTCTAAGCAAGAGAAACAAAAGATTGAGGATGCCGGAATCTAGATCAAAAAACAAACAAAAACCCGGAGGGAGTCAGCTGGGCCATGCAGCATCCGTGAAGAAAAGCAGACAGTCAACATTTTGGGTCAGAACGCTTCTTCAGAACTGAAGACAGGAGAGTGAGAACCTAATAACTGGAGGTGGGGGCCGGTGGTTAGAGCAGTGATAGGTAGACAGTAGAGTGGGTGGACACAAGGCAATGATAGGTAGAAGCAGATGAGACACAACAATGGGTAGATGGGGAGAATAAAGGGACAATAGGCAGAAGGGGAGAAGGGGGGGGTGGAGGGGAGAGCAGATCTCTCAGGGGATAGGTCCAAGGGCTATGGAGACAGACAGGAGGAGAGCAGGTTTTGAAATACCAAAGCAGTGTCTCAAACTCCGTGGACTTTGAGTGGTGTTCAAGCCAGTCTGCAGTGGGTCCTGGATCTGCCCAGTCAAGTCTTCCAGTCTCAGAGGACTGTCCCTTTATGTAAGCGAGAAAAGCAGCAAAATAGCATTTTAACTGCTGCTTATCAGGTGACTTTTTCATGGTAGCTGTGGACCGCAGCTTTAAGCTCCAGTGTACATCAGTGAGGAAGGAAGAGGGCAATGTGTGACTGATGATATCATGAGGTGCACTACTAACATCAGACAAACATCGGACTTGTTAATGTGAATGGTGCATGCAAATGCCTGACAAGCATACCTACACCAGATTGCTAACTTAATTTACACAGGGCTAAACTGATTTCTGTGTGATTTGCACATTAAAAAACAGTGATAATACACCCATTTTACAGGTTCATATTTGTGGAACTTAGAACTTACAGCACAGGAACAGGCCTTTCAGCCCACCATGTCTGTGCCGACCATGATGTGAAATTAAACTAGTTCCACCTGCCTGCAAATGGTCTACATCGCTCCATTCCCTGCCTGTTCATGTTCCTGTCTAAAAGCCTCTTAAATGTTGCTTCCACCACCTCCCCCGACAGCACATTCCAGGCACCCACCACTCGCTGTGTAAAAAACTTGCCTCTTAAATCTCCTTTAAAATACTCCCCCTCTCACTTTGAACCTGTGCCCCCGAGTACTTGACATTCCCATCCTGGGAAAAAAGTGTCTGCTGTAGATGTACCTTGTCTATGCCTCTCATAATTTAATAAACTACTATCAGGTCTCCCCACAACCTACGATGCTCCAGAGAAAACAACCTCTCCGTATAGATCATACTCTCTAATTCAGACAACATCCTGGTGAACCTCCTCTGCACCCTCTTCAAAGCCTCCACATCCTTCCTGTAATGCGGCAACCAGCACTGCACACAATGCGCCGAATGTGGCCTGACCAAAGTTTTACACAGCTGCAACATGACCTCCCCACCTTTTATACTCAATGCCCCAATCAATGAAGGCAAGCATGCCCTATGTCTTCTTTTTCACGTTATCTGCTTGTGTTGTCACTTTCAGGGAGCTATGGACTTGCACCCCAACATCCCTCTCTACCTCTATGCTCAGGAATCTTTTGAAGGAATCTTTATTGGTGTTGCAGTTCAGCAAACCCGGCAGCCAATTCCTGTACAGGAAGGTCACAGAGTTGATGTGTCTCAATGACTTGATAAGGGCATTGTAAACATGTATCAAACCGTTCCACTGCAGAAACCCTGCATTGTTAATCTGTGTTGGAATCATAATATGACCTGATTTGTGCTCAATGGTTAACTGGCGTCAAAGGTCTCAGCTACAGAACATTTAACTGAAGTGAAAATAAAAAAAATTGCAAATGCCTAAAATGATGGATCTTCAACCTGAAATGTTAATTCTGTTTCTCTCTCCACAGTTGCTGCCCAACCTGCTGAGTGTTTCCAGCATTTTAGTTTAGATTTCCAGCATCTGAGTTATTTTATTTTCAGTTACTGATGTAACCCAATATGTATGTAGGACAGTGTCAATCTTCAATTCAACATTGTTTTATCTGGATCACAGCTCAATAGAACCAGCTAATCCAATGAAAATCATTGCTAGGGCTATGTGGGTTCCCAGGGTTGATACCTGAACACAGTCATCTCACTGAAACCATTGTGGTGGTAGAATTGTAATAATTGGCCTCAGCACTGTTGGATGGAAGGGCACCCTTGTCTGCTAATCCCTAACCAGTGAGCCTGGTGAAAATATATACCCTTTAGAACCATAGAGTCATAGAGCATGGAAAAAGGCCCTTCGGCCCAATTGGTCTACGCCAACAAAGATTCCCATCTAAACTTGTCCCATTTGCCCACGTTTGGCCCGTATCCCTCTAAATCTTTCCTATCCATGCACCTGTCCAAGTCCCTTTCTGGTTGTGATCCCACAACTGGGGAACTAGAACCTGAGAAAGCCATTCAATCCCCCAAGCATGTTCTCTCTGTCAATGACAAGTCAAGTTGTGCTTATTGTCAGACAGCACAGGAGGTCAGGATCGAACCCAGGTCTCTGTAGCTGGTGGTGTTAGTCGAGCAACCATGAATAGAGTGGGCCTAACTTTTCTGCTAGTGCTTCTAATTAATTACGTTTGCCACCTGGATAATTGGAAAATGATCCCAAGTTATCCTTTCCCAGGATAACAAATTCAGGTGCCACCATGTCCTGGATCAAAGTGGCCACTTTGGGACGACGCTGACAGCTGCGGTCCAATGGGTAGCATCAGAAAGTCACTGGTTCAAGTCCGGCTCCAGGAACCTCAGTACAAATCCCAAACTGATCCTCTGGAGGAGGACTGGACACTGCTTCAAGATGAGGTGTTGGGTGGAGACACTTAAAAGGATGTAAATCATCTGAGACTGCTACTTGGATATGTTCTCCCTGATGTCCTGGTCAATACTTGTCCCTCACTCAATGTCACTAAGAAAGATTGTCTAGTCAGTATTGCATTTGTCTTGTAGGAACTTGCTATCCATCGATTGGCAGCTGAGTTTCCCTCATCATACCAATGAAGGTTGTGGAGTGAAGATCATTAAGGGCAGTTGAAGGTGAAGTAGAATCTCGAGCTATGTAGAACTGACACAGAAGAGGAGATGAGGCCGAGGACAGATTAACAAAGATCATGTTGAAGGACAGGGCAGGCTTGAGGGGTCGAATGACCTATTCCTGCTTGACCACACTTAAAGAATGCCGCCTTGGCTGTGAAGCACCCTGGGGTGCACTGAGGTTGTGATTGGCACCATATAGGCGCAGACATTTTCTTTCTGAAGGTGAGCTGGGACAGAGCCAATGGATAGAAGATGGTAGATTGAGAGAATCCTTTCCTACTGGTAGGATACATCTGGTACAAGAGAATACAACCTTAGTATCAAAGCCAGCATCTTCAAGAGGGAAAGTAGAAAGGGTAATTGCATGCAAGGGGTGTGAACTTACTCCCCAAAAGGCAAAAGCACTAGCTCAATATTTTGGTGTTAGTTCTGAAATCAGCACACTTTTTATAGCTTTAGTTTATAAAGGAATATGGAGCCAAGGCAGATGGTTGCCAGACTACCAATAAGGGCAGGCACGTAGCGGTTAGCATAATGCTTTACAGCGCCAGCGACCCGGATTCAATTCCAGCCACTGTCTGTAAGGAGTTTGTATGTTCTCCCCGTGTGTCCGCGTCGGTTTCCTCCAGGTGCTCCAGTTCCCTTCCACTTTCCAAAGACGTACGGGTTAGGAAGTTCTAGGCATGCTATGTTGGTGCTGGAAACGTGGCAACACTTGCGGGCTGCCCCCCAGAACACTCTACGCAATAGATGCATTTCACTGTGTGTTTGATGTACATGTGACTAAGAAAGAGATCTTATCTTATAATTTTGGACAAGAAGGCAGCATCTTCATCAAGGATCCCCACCATTCGGGTCATACCCTCTTCTCCTTGCTACCGTCAGGTAGGAGGTACAGAAGCCTGAAGTCCCACACCACCAGGTTCAGGAACAGCTACTTTCCTACAACCATCAGGTTCTTGAACCGATCTGCACAACTCTAACCCTACCTCAGCAATGGAACACTATAGAACAGTCCTCATTGAGGGGTCAGCAGTGGAAAGGGTGAGCAGCTTCAAGTTCCTGGGCGTCAGCATCTCACAGGATAGATCCTGGGCCCAATACATTGACGCAATCACAAAGAAGGCACGCCAGTGGCTCTACTTCATTAGCAGTTTGAGGAGATTTGGTACTTCAGCAAAGACTCTTGCAAATTTCTACAGATGTACAGTGGAGAACATTCTGACTGGTTGCATCACCGGCTGGTACAGAGGCTCCAATGTGCAGGATTGAAAGAGACTGCAGAGGGTTGTAGATTCAGCCAGCTCCATCACAGACACAACCCTCCCCACCATCGAGGACATCTTCAAGAGGCATTTCCTCACGAGGGCGGCATCCATCGTTAAGGACCCTCACTATCCGGGACATGCCCCCTTCTTGTTATTACCATCAAGGAGAAGGTACAGGATACTGAAGACCCACACTCAACGATTCAGGAACAGCTTCTTCCCCTCCACCATCAGATTTCTGAATGGTCCATGAACATAAGAACACTACCTTCTTCTTCCTCTTTTACACTATTTTATTTATTTTTTGTAACTTATAGTAATTTTTATGTCTTGCACTGTACTGCTGCCACAAAACAACACATTTCACAACATATGTCAGTGATAATAAACCTGATTCTGATTCTGCCCATTCTTGCACCACCATGGATTGTATTTATCTTTTGCACTTGTTTTGCAGTCTCTTTTTTTCCTTCACTGCCTTGTATAATTTATACGCTGTGTGTTGTCTGAACCTAAGTGCCTGTGATACTACTGCAAGCAAGCTTTTCAGTGTACCTGTACCACACTGTACTTGTACCTATGAGAATGAACTCAACTCATAGTGGTTCTTAAAGGGTTAATCTATAAGGACCGTGTCCTGCAGACATGCCTTGTTGTCCCTTGAGATTAGAAAGACGGAAGGGTGATCTGATGTTAAAAGATAAAAGGCTTTGATGAGGTAGATAAACTGCAATTAGTTCATTTGGTTGGGGAATCTAGGGCAAGGGGACGTAATCTTTAAATTAGTGGCGGGTCATTCAGGAGGGAAATCAGAAATTGCTTCTTCACGTAAAGGAGAGGAGGAATCTGGAACACTCTCCCCCTTAAGGCTGTGAATGCTGGGTCAACTGGAGCTCTGAATGCTGAGATTGCTAGATTTGTGTAAGATAAGGATATCAAAAGTAAATGGAGTTAAGGAATGAGCTCAGTGAATGATGGAGTAACCTCCAGCAGTTCCTATCAACCAAATAATCCAATTATTCGCAGAGTTACCTGTGATAATGTGACGATGTCCTCTGGGCAAACAATGACGCTTTTTATCAGCATCAAGTTGCACGATGGCCCTTCACTCTGCCTTGAGTTAGGTCAGGGCAGTGGAAACACTTTCCCAACAGTCTGGTTTAGTATAAAGGCTCGTGCATTGATGAAATCACTTGCAGTGATAAGCAGAAGCGCATAAAAAAATATTAAACATTTCTCGCAAGTTGACTGCACACTGAACCTCCGTGCAGTCATTGCAATGGCTCTCTGGGGAAAGGCCACAGTTTAAAGGCTCTCCCACCACTGCACAGTGAGAGGTGGGAGACCACATTAAAACCACTCCAATTCTTTGCTCAAGGAATCTGTGCAAGTGAAAATTATGCCATCGTATCAGTTAATCATCCACTCCAGTTTCCTCCCACTTGGCAAGGATGTGTGTGGGTTGCTGGGTTAATTGGCCACTGTATATCTCTCCTAGTGTGTAAGTGATAGATCTGGGGGGAGTTGATGATAACTTGGGGGAGAATAAAATAGGATTAATGTACGACTAGTGTAAATGTGTTGTTGAGGGTTCACCTGGGTTGAAGGGCCTGTTTCTATGCTGTGTCTCTCTATAAATGAAGTGATGTGATTTGTATTAAAACTGCTGACTTGAATGTTCTGTATTGTACATGTTTGTATTTTATAAATAATGTATGCTTTTAATAAAAAGAATTAGAACTATGTACTTGTATGCCTGAAAGTGGCGGACAAGTACATATTTCGCTGAAAGTAGCGTCACAGGTAGACAGGGTGGTGGTGAAGGCATTTGGCACACTGGCCTTCATCAGTCAGGGCACTGAGTATAGAAGTTGGGACGTTATGTTGCAGTTGGACAAGATGTTGGTGAGGCCGCACCTGGAATATTGTACAGTTTTGGTCACCCTGTTATAGGAAAGATGCCATTACGCTGGAAAGAGTGCAGAGAAGATTTACTAGAATGTTGTCAGGACCTAAGTTATAGGGTTGGGCAGGGAAGTGTTTTATTCCATGAAATATCAGACACTGAACGGTGACCTAACAGAGGGGTATAAAATCATGAGAGGCCTAGATAGGGTGAATGCACACAGTCATGGTGGGCCGAAGGGCCTGTTTTGTGCTGTATGGTTCTATGGTTCTTTTTCCCAAGGATTAAAAAACTAGAGGGCATCAGTTTAAAGAAAGAGGGGAGATATTTAAAAGGGACCTGAGGGGTAACTTCTTCATGCAGAAGGTGGTATACGTATATAATGTAATGAGCTGCCAGAGGAAGTGGTTGAGGCAGGTATAGTAACAACATTTAAAAAACATTTGGACAGGTACATGGATAGGAAAGGTTTACATGGAACATAGAACAGTACAGCACAGTACAGACCCTTCAGCCCATAATATTGTACCGACCTATATAGACCTACTCCATGATCAATCTAACCCTTCCTTCTTGCACAGCCCATAACCCTCCATTTTTCTTACATCTATGTGCCTATCTAAGAGTCTCTTAAATGTCCCTATTGTATCAGCCTCTACCACCACCCCCGGCAGTGCTTTCCAGGCACCCACCACTCCCTGTGTAAAAAACCTACCTCTGACATCTCTTTCCTCCACCCACTGGTGTTGGCCGTTGCTGCTCTGGGAAAAAGGTGCTGGCGGTCCACTCTATCTATGCCTCTTATAATCTTATACACCTCTATAGAGTGATACGGGTCAAATGCAAACAACTAGGACTAGCTTAGATGAGCATCTTGGTCAGCATGGACGAGTTGGCCTGACGGGCCTGTTTCAGTGCTGTATGATTCTATGACTCTATAAAAATAACTTGCTGGAGACAAAAACTTGGGCCCAGCCTGTAAAGGGTTAAAAGGATCATACCGATGAAGTGAGAACCTTTAGAAACTTTGTTTTATACTGCACAATAAAATAATGCGAATCAGAGAGTAGCAAAGAGTAATACTGACAGAAATGTGTTTTGCTTCCACATTGTAACTCCAGGGATTCCGACTGCCAGATCAAACCCTGGTGTTTCTGACAGAATTTGTTCTAATTTAGAAATAAAATAATGACCTGCATTTTTATAGTTACCATCACAGCAGCGAGATTTCCCCCAGCACTGTGCAGCCAATGAAATACTTTTGAAGTGAAGTCACTGTTTTCATACAGGAAATACGACGACTGATGTACACGTAATCAGTTCCCACAAACAGTGCGGTGATACAGGAAAATGCCATTGAGCATGAAACATCACTCATATAGAACAAAAACTCCACTGTTCTTTGAAACCAGGGGAAAACAGAAATTACTTTCTTGTATGTAAGCACACCACAATGACATAGATTTCTGTTTTCTTTGCAGAAGTCCTCTCAGTTTCAGTCAAGACCAACCCACTGGTTGTCATTTGGTGCCATCCAACAGTAAGGAACCTCACCACCGGGGACATGCCCTCTTCTCGTTACTACCAACGGGGAGGAGGTACAGGAGCCTGAAGACCCACACTCAACGATTCAGGAACAGCTGTTTCCCCTCCGCCATCAGATTTCTGAACGGTCCATGAACCCATGAACATTTCCTCTTTATTCTTTTTTTTTGCACTATTTATTCAGTTGAATTCCATGTCAAGAAGTCCAATTCAATCACTGTTTGAAAAAAATGCTGCTAAAAAGATTCTAGCATCCGATTCCCACATTTTGGCTGATTAGTTTTTAAAGAAAAACATCAAAAATCCTTTTCCCTGAAATTGGATTGGAGGAGGACCTCCACCTGAATTGGAGGGTTCACCTGAAATAGAGGGTTCACCTGAACTGGTGGGGGACCAATATCCTTGTGGGCAGGTTTGCTGGAGCTGCTGTGGAGGGTTTAAACTAGTTTGGCAGGGGGATGGGGAGCCGAGTGATAGGTTAGAGGATGGGGTATTTGGTGTATGGGTTGATGCAGCGTGTAGAGAGACTGTGAGGAAGGATAGACGGTTGATAGGGCAAAATTGCAGTCAGTTGGATGGGTTGAAGTGTGTCTATTTTAATGCAAGAAGTATCAGGAATAAGGGTGATGAACTCAGAGCATGGGTCAGTACACAGAATTATGATGTTGTGGCCATTACAGAGACATAGATGTCACAAGGGCAGGAATGGCTGCAAGATGTTCCGGGGTATAGATATTTCAAAAGGGACAGGGAGAGAGGTAAAAGAGGTGGGGGAGTAGTTTTGTTCATCAGGGACAGTGTCACAGCTGCAGAAAGGGAGGACGTCCTGGAGGGATCGTCTACTGAGTCAGTGTGGGTGGAGGTCAGAAACAGGAAGGGAGAAATCACTCTATTGGGAGTATACTATAGACCCCCCAATAGCAACAGAGATACAGAGGAGCAGATCAGGAGGCAGATTTTGGAAAGGTGCAAAAATAACAAGGTTGTTGTCGTGGGTGATTTCAACTTCCCTATTATTGATTGGCACCTCAGTGCAAAAGTTTTGGATGGGGCGGAATTTGTTGTGTGTGTCCAGGAAGGATTCCTGACACGATATGTAGACAGGCCGACTAGAGGAAAGGCCTTTCTGGACCTGGTACTAGGTAATGAACCTGGTCAGGAGTTAGATCTCTCGATGGGTGAGCATTTCGGAGACAGTGACCACAACTCCCTGACCTTTACCCTTGCCTTGGAGAGGGATAAGAACGGACGGTATGGAAAAGTATTTAATTGAGGGAGTGGGAATTATGATGCTATTAGGCAGGAACTTGGGAGTGTAAAGTGGGACCTGATGTACTTGGGGAAATGCACAATGGAAATGTGGAGGTTGTTTAGAGATCACTTGCTTGGGGCTCTGGATAGGTTTGTCCCACTGAGGCAGGAAAAGGATGGTGGGGTGAAGGAATCATAGTTGACAAGAGATTTGGAATATCTAGTGAAGAGGAAGAAGAAGCTTACTTAAGGTTCAGGAAGCAAGGAGCAGAGAGGGCTCTAGAGTTACAAGGTAACTAGGAAGGAGCTTACGAATGGACTTGGGAGAGCTAGAAGGGGGCATGAGAAGGCCTTGGTGAGTCGGATTAAGGAAAACCCCAAGGTGTTCTACTTGTATTTGAAGAACAGGAGGATGACTAGAGTGAAGGTAGGACCGATTAGGGAGAGAAAAGAAAACATGTGCCTGGAGTCACATGAGGTAGGGGAGGCCCTTAATGAATATGTTACTTCAGTATTCACCTGTGAGAGAGACCTTGACATTTGTGAGGACAGCGTAAAACAGGCTGACAAGCTAGAACATCTTGATGTTAAGAAGGAGGATGTGCTGGAACTTTTGAAAAACATCAGGAGAGATAAATTTCCGGGGCCAGACGTGATTTATCCCGGGATACTACGGAAGCAAGGGAAGAGATTTCTGAGCCCTTGGCGATGATCTTTGCATCCTCACTGGCCACAGGAGTAGTATCAGATGATTGGAGGGTGGCAAATGTTGTTCCTTTGTTCAAGAAAGGAAGTCGGGATAACCCTGGGAATTACAGACCAGTGAGTCTTACTTCAGTGATGGGCAAATTATTGGAAAAGATTCTTAGGGACAGGATTTATGAGCATTTGGAGAAGCATAGTCTGATGAGGGATGGTCAGCATGGCTTCGTGAGGGCTGGTCATGCCTCACGAGCCTGATCGAATTCTTTGAGGATGTGACAAAACACATTGATGAGGGTAGAGCAGTGGATGTGGTGTATATGGACTTTAGTAAGGCGTTTTATAAGGTTTCCCATGATAGGCTCAATCAGAAGTTCAGGAGGCACTGGATCCAGATAAACTTGGCTGTGTAGATTCGGAATTGGCTTGCCCATAAAAGGCCGAGGGTGGTTGTAGATGGAGTGTACTCTTCCTGGAGGTTGGTGACCAGTGGTGTTCTGCAGGGACCCCTACTCTTCGTGATTTTTAAAAATGACGGATGAGGAAGTGGAAGGGTGGGTTGGTAAGTTTGCAGATGACACAAAAGTTGTTGGCGGTGTGGATAATGTAGAAGTTTGTCGAGGGGTTAAAACAAGACAATGATAGGATGCAAAGCTGGGCTGAGAAATGGCAGATGGAGTTCAATCCAGAAAAGTGTGAAATGATTCACTTTGGAAGGTCAAATTTGAAGGCAGAATGCAGGGTTAATGGCAGGATTCTTGGCAGCATGGAGCAGCAGAGGGATCTTGGCTCCATGTCCGTGGGTCCCTTAAAGTTACCATACAAGTTGATAGGGTTGTTAAGAAGGTGTATGGTGTGTTGGCCTTCATTAGTCGGGGGATTGAGTTCAAAAGCCGAGAAGTAATGTCGCAGCTCTGTAAAACTCTGGTTAGACCACACTTGGAGTATTGTGTTCAGTTCTGGTTGCCTCACTATGGAAAGGATGTGGAAGCTTTAGAAAGGGTGCAGAGGAGATTTACCAGGATGGTGCCTGGATTGGAGAGCATGTCTTATGAGGATAGGTTGAGTGAGCTAGGGCTTTTCTTTTGGAGGTGACTTGATAAAGGTCTACAAGATGATAAAAGGCATAGATCAAGTGGACAGTCAGAAACATTTTCCCAGGGTGAAAATGGCTAACACAAAGGGGCATAATTTTAAGGTGACCAGAGGAAAGCACAGGGGAGATATCAGAGGCAAGAGTGGTGGGTGCATGGAATGTGCTGCCAGGGGTGCTGGTAGAGGCAGATACATTAGGGACATTCAAGAGACTCTTAGATAGGCACATGGATGATAGAAAAATGGAGGGGTATGTGGGAGGGAAGGGTTAGATAGATCTTCGAGCAGGTTAAAAAGTTGGCACAGCATCGTGGGCCGAAGAGCCTGCACTGTGTTGTAGTGTTCGATGTTCT
The DNA here is from genome assembly GCF_009764475.1 of Pristis pectinata. Taxonomy (NCBI): domain Eukaryota; kingdom Metazoa; phylum Chordata; class Chondrichthyes; order Rhinopristiformes; family Pristidae; genus Pristis; species Pristis pectinata. Next base: position 107,036,934 of record NC_067410.1, on the reverse strand, counting down.
ATGTTCTATTTTTGTAATTTATAGTAATTTTATATCTTTACACTGTACTGCTGCCACAAAACAAATTTCACTTCATCTAAGTCAGTGACAGAAAATCTGATTCTGATTCTGATTCTGTATTTATGGTAGTAGGTAGATTGGCCAATTTCACCCTGTGATGTAAGACATTGTTTTTGGTTTCTTTGGAATTCTTAGACTTTTAACCTCACAATCTACCTTGGATGTATCACAGCTTCGTACGGCAACTGCTCTGCCTGAGGCCACAAGAAACAGCCGAGAGTTGTGGACATAGCTCAGCACATCACGGAAACCAGCCTCCCCTCCATGGACTCTGTCTACACTTCTCGCTGCCTCAGTAAAGCAGCCAACATAATCAAAGACTCGACCCACCCTGCACATTCTCTCTTCTCCGTCCCCCCATCAGGCAGAAGATACAAAAGCCTGAAAGCATGTACCACAAGGCTCAAGGAAAGCTTCTATTCCGCTGCTATACTATTGAACCAGTCTCCTAGTACAATCAGATGGATCTTGACCTCACAATCTACCTCATTACGGCCTTGCACTTTATTGTCTGACTGCACTGCACTTTCCCTGTAACTGTAACACTTTCTCTGTAACTGCATTCTGTAATTGTTTTACCTTGTACTACCTCAATGCACTGTTATGAAATGATCTGTATGGATGGCATGCAAAACAAAGTTCTTCACTGTACCTCGGTACATGTGACAATAATAAATCAAGTTTCGGGCAGACCAGAGGGCGTCTTTCACTGAGTTGATGACCTTCCAGCAGCACTTGATGTCCATCTCTGCATGTGTCCCTGGGAACCACCGGTGTGGTAATAGGTTGCTGCACCTCATGGGTTTGCCAGGTCATTTCAGAGTGTGGTTGAGCATTAATTACAAGCTGGGTGCCTGGACTTATGTACCGGTGAGGACGGCAAATTCCCCTCCCTAAATGACAGGGTGCTGTGACAAGCTGGTACTTTCATAGTCATCATTACTGAAACTGACTTTCTATTCCTGATTTGTTTAATCAACTACAATTATGTTTCCCAAAGGTATTTGAATTCCCCAGATCATAAGTCCAGGCCTTTTGCTGTTATTGGTATTGGTAATGGTTTATTATTCTCACTTGTACCGAGGTACAGTGAAAAGCTTGTCTTACATACCGATCGTACAGGTCAATTCATTACACAGTGCAGTTACATTGAGTTAGTACAGAGTGCATTGATGTAGTACAGGTAAAAACAGTAACAGTACAGAGTAAAGTGTCACAGCTACAGAGAAAGTGCAGTGCAATAAGGTGCAAGGTCTCAAGAAGGTGGATCGTGAGGTCATAGTCCACCTCATTGTATAAGGGAACTGTTCAATAGTCTTATCACAGTGGGGTAGAAGCTGTCCTTAAGTCTGGTGGTACGTGCCCTCAGACACCTGTATCTTCTACCCGATGGAAGAGGAGAGGTGTCCTCTTCCATCGAGAAGAGGACATCCCGGGTGGGTGTGGTCTTTGATTATGCTGGCTGCTTCACCAAGACAGCAAGAGTCCAAGGAGGGCAGGCTGGTGTTCGTGATGCGCTGGGCTGTGTCCACAACTCTCTGCTGCTTCTTGCGGTCCTGGGCAGAGCAGTTGCCGTACCAAGCCATGATACATCCAGATAGGATGCTTTCTGTGGTGCATCGATAAAGGTTGGTGAGAGTCAAAGGGGACAAACCAAATTTGTTTAGCCTCCTGAGGAAGTAGAGGCGCTGGTGAGCTTTCTTGGCCGTGGTATCTACGTGATTTGACCAGGACAGGCTGTTGGTGATGTTCACACCCAGGAACTTGAAGCTCTCAACCCTCTCGACCTCAGCACCACTGATGGAGACAGGTACATGTACACCGCCCCCTTGCCTGAAGTCAATGACCAGCTCTTTAATCCTGTAACATGATCACTAAATCTTACGAACGCAGCGAAGTAGGAAGTGATACAGGTCAATGCAGTTGCTCTGTTGAAATGGACGGAAGCTCATAATTAGAGAAGTCAAATTCTGACATTATCTACAGATATGGCAATTTGAGAGGAACAGAGGGAAAGATCAACACTTCCTTTTTGGTAACGTGCATAAAGGAAAAAGCTGACTTGCGTTTCCTTTGACATTCTCATTCAGGACCTCCCAAAGCACCTTGTAGCCAAGAATTGGTAGTTGGTTTATTATTGCCACATGTACCGAGGTACAGTGAAAAACTTTGTTTTGCATGCCATCCGTACAGATCATTTCACAACATAAGAACATTGAGCTGGTACAAGGGAAAAGGAACAATAGAATGCAGAATATTATGTTACAGTGACAGAGAAAGTGCAGTGCAGGCAGACAACTTGATCTCTCCTACTAGGCAGGTGGTTGGACCGCAAGTTCCCACAAACACCAAATGATGATTTGTGATGCATAATGTGTGGATGACCAGGCGGAACTCCCTCAGCTCCTTTCTTTAGCATTCTGGGATCCATCACTGACAGAGTTTAATGTAATGCCTCAAGAAGGCAACATCTATCATCAAAGATCCCCACCATCCGGGCCATGCCGTCTTCTCGCAGGTACCATCGGGCAGGAGGTACAGAAGTCTAAAGTCCCACACCACTGGGTTCAGGAACAACTTCTTCACTACAACCATTTGGTTCTTGAACCAACCTGCACAACCCTAATCACTACCTCAGTACATTGACCACTTTGACCACTTTGCATGACAATGGGCTTTGATTTTCTTTTGTTCCAAGTATTCTTTCTTGTATAATTTTGTACAATTTATATTTTTCTTGTGAATGTTGTGTCTCTAATGCTGTGGGCTGTGATGCTGCTGCAAGTAAGTTTTCATTGCACCTGTGCACACATGGACTTGCGCATGTGACACATCCAGAAGACATACAAAAGCATTTCACTGCCCATTTTGAACCCATTCTGAGTAAGAAGAATGCACAGTTTCTCCATCTTCAGAGAATCATAAAAAATTTGTTTCCTTTCTCAAATAAAGCACCTTTGATCTGCTGGGCAGATGAACTTTGATCTGACAGCTCCTTCCTCCACTAATATGTCAAGTCCTGATACTGGTCAACTGAGTCCTGTGAAACGTTTGAGTTGGGGAGATGTGGTAAAGTTGTTCGTCATTTGATTGGGCCCTTTCTCACCACACTGAACCATCACTGAAGTTGATTCAAGCCACTCAAAAAAATAGTCAACTCAAGTCGAGTTTATTGTAGCACAAGTATGGTGAGGTACAGGTACAAGGAAAAACTTGCTTGCAGCAGCATCACAGGCACGTAGATACAGACAGCACACAGAACATAAATTATACATAAATTAAATAAGACAGTAAATAAATAAAAAAGACGGTGCAAAACAAGAGATTAATGCAAAAAAACACATAAACAGGGACAAGTCAATAGTTTCCCTGGAACGTAGGAGAATGAGGGCAGCCTTATAGAAAGTGTTTAAAATTATGAGAGGCATAGATAAGGTGGACGGTAACAGTCTTTTCCCCAGGGTAGGGGAGTCCAAAGCTATGGGGCATAGGTTTAGGGTGAGAGGGGAAAGATTAAAATGGTCCTAAGGGGCAACTTTTCCATGCAGAGAGTGGTGAGTTTATGGAATGAGCTGCCAGAGGAAGTGGCTGAGGCAGGTACAATAGTATCATTTAAGAATTAGAATTGGAATTGGTTTATTATTGTCTCGTACTGAGATACAGTGAAAAACTTGTCTTGCATACTGTTCATACAGATCAATTCATTACACAGAAAATGTCTGGGGTGAGTGGGGTCTTTGATTATGTTGGCTGCTTTACCAAGGCAGCAAGAAGTGTAGACAGAGTCCATGGAGGGGAGGCCTGGTTTCCCAGCTCTCTGTAGTTTCTTGTGGTCACAGGTTGCCATACCAAGCTGTGATGCATCCAGATAAGATGCTTTCTACGGTGCATTGATAAAAATTGGTGAGTGTTAAAGGGGACATGCCAAATTTCTTTAGCCTCCTGAGGAAGTAGAGGTGTTGGTGAGCTTTCTTGGCCATGGCGTCTACGTGATTGGACCAGGACAGGCTAATGGTGATGTTCACTTCTAGGAACTTGAAGCTCTGAACCCTCTTGACCTTTAGCACCATTGATGTAGACAGGAGCATCTGCATCGCCCCCCCCCCCCCTCCTAAAGTCAATGACCAACTCTTTTGTTTTGCTGACATTGAGGGAAAGGCTGTTGTCATGGCAGCATGTCACTAAGCTCTCTAGCACTTGGATAAGTACATGGAGGGGCGGGCTTGGAGGGATTTGGCTGAACGCAGGAAATTGGGACTAGCCCGGGTGGGCACCGTGGTCAGCATGGACTCACTGGGCCGAGGGCCTGTATCCATGCTGTAGGCCCTACCTCCGATCAGATTCCTTCATCTGCGGCCCTTTGTCACCTCCACCTCTCACCTCCCGGCCTCTGTCGCTATTCCCACTCTCCCCTCCTCCACCTGCCCATACACCCCTCCTCACCTGGATCCACCTATCGCCTGCCAGCTCTTGGCCCACCCGTCCCCCTCACCTTTTTATACTGGCTACCTCCCTCTATCCTTCAGCCCAGGGTCTCAACCTGAAACATCGACTCCTCATTTCCCTCCGCAGATGCTGCCTGACCCGCTAAATTCCTCCAGCTGTTTGTTTTTTTTTTGCTCAATCCTGACCCTCAGGTGCTGTGTGTGTGTAGAGTCTGCACATTCTCTCTGTGACTGCGTGGGTTTCCACAGGGTGGTCCGGTTTTCCTCCACGTCCCAAAGACGTGCAGGTTGGTAGGTTAATTGGCCATTAATAGTGTGTGGGTGAGTGAGAGAATCTGGGGTGAGATGATGGGAATGTGGGAAGAATAGTTTCCAGGGATAATTGAGGACATTTGAGGAGATTTGTTATGTCTCTTACAAAGTTCTACAGGTGTACAGTGGGGAGCATTCTGACTGGTTGCATCACCGCCTGGTATGGAGGCTCCAATGTGCAGGATCACAAGAGGCTGGCAGAGGGTCGTAGACTCAGCCAGCTCCACCACGGGCACAACCCTCCCCACCATCGAGGACATCTTCAGGGGCGGTGCCTCAAGAAAGCATCATCCATAACTAAGGACCCTCACCATCCAGGACATGCCCTCTTCTCGTTACTACTATCAGGGAGGAGGTACAGGAGCCTGAAGACCCACACTCAATGATTCAGGAACAGTTTCTTCCCCTCCGCCATTAGATCTCTGAACAGTTTCATAAACCTATGAACGCTACCTCGTTATTCCTTTTTTTTGCACTATTTATTTACTTTGTGATTCATAGTAATTTTATGTCTTTGCACTGTACTGCTACACAAAACAACACATTTCACATCATATGTCAGTGATAATAAACCTGATTCTGATTCTGAAAATGAGTGGGGAATGGGAATGCTCTGTGAGCTGGGTGGACTCGATAGGCTGAACTGGCCTCCACCTTCAAACAAGCTTGCACAGGAACCTATGGCTGTGGCAAACATTTGCTATGGCAGGTAGGTACGAATGGACAGCTGGATTATTGCACACCTCGAAAAGTAAATCAAACCTGCAAACTAATCTTAACAGCAGGAAACCTAATATATGTTTCCCACAACAGCCCTGAAATGAGACCAGCAGCTGTTGCTTTATCAGCTTTCATTGTCCAAGAACCTGGGATATTTCCACCTGTAGGTTTAGGGGGCTGTGGGATTGCTTAGTACCTATCATAACATAGAAGGAAGCCACTCTGTCCATCAGGTGCATGCCAGCACTCAACAAAGCTGTCCCATCAGTCCTGTTCCTCATTTCCCTATCAGGCTACAACTTATTCTCCTTCACACACATCCCTCAGCTCCCTCCCCACCCACTATATCAGAGGTTTACAGTAATAACCTACCCACATGTCTGTGGGAAGTGGGAGGAGACTGGAACACCTGGGGGAAACCCACCTGGTTACAGGGAGAACGTGCAGACTCCACACAGACAGCACTCAAGGTCCGAATTGAACCCGGGTCTGTGGAGTTGTGAGGCAGTGGTTTTAATTGCTCCACCACTGTGCTGCTTTAGAGATGCAGCAGGAGAGGTGTGCAAGGACCTGGCTGGCCAAACCAAGGCCGGCAGGGCCTGACCGTGCATTGTGTTTGAGTCACGTCAGTTGTGATAAGAACACAAAGCACTTGGGTTCAGGTCAGATTGGTATTGGTATTGATATTGGTTTATTATTGTCACTTGTACCGAGGTACAGTGAAAAACTTGTCTTGCATACTGATCATACAGGATAATTCATTACACAGGGCAGTTACATTGCATAATACTGCATAAAATCAGATACAAAAGTCAAAGTCAAGTTTATTGTCATATGCACAAGTACAAGTGCAATGAAAAACTTACTTGGTAAGTTTAAATTGGTAACTTGGTTTATTATTGTCACATTGTGACATGTGGAAAGGGTGAGCAGCTTCAAGTTCCTGGGCGTCAACATCTCAGGGGATCTATCCTGGGCCCAACACATTGATGCAATCATGAAGAAGGCTCACCAGTGGCTCTGCTTCATTAGGAGTTTGAGGAGATTCGGTACGTCACCAAAGACTCTTACAAATTTCTACAGATGTACGGTGGAGAGCATTCAATCACCGCCTGGTATGGAGGCTCCAATGTGCGGCATCAAAGAGGCTGCAGAGGGTTGTAGACTCAGCCAGCTCCATCATGGGCACAACCCTCCCCACCATCGAGGACATCTTCAAGGGGAGGTGTCTCAAAAGGTGGCACCCATCATTAATGACCCTCACCATCTGGGACATGCCCTCTTCTCATTACTACCATCGGGGAGGAGGTACAGGAGCCTGAAGAACCACACTCAACGATTCAGGAACAGCTTCTTCCCCTCCACCATCAGATTTCTGAACGGCCCATGAACCCAAGAACACTATCTCATTATTCCTCTTTTGCACTATTTATTTATTTTGTAATTTTTATGCCTTGCACTGTACTACTGCCACAAGACCACAAATTTCACAACATACGTCATTGATAATAAACCTGATTCTGATTCTGATGTACTGAGGTACAGTGCAAAACTTTGTTTTGCATGCCATCCATACAGATCATTTCATTACAACAGTGCATTGAGGTAGTACAAGGGAAAACAATAACAGAATGCAGAATAAAGTGTTACAGTTACAGAGAAAGTACAGAGCAGGTGGACAATAAGGTGTAAGGCCATAACGAGGTAGACTGTGAGGTCAAGGAGACCATTCAATAGTCTTATAACAGCGGGATAGAAGCTGTCCTTGAGCCTGGTGGTAAGTGCTTTCAGGCTTTTGAAGCTTCTGCCCGAGGGTGGGGGGCAGCATCATCATACAGCAGTATCACAGGCACATAGCATCAGATAAGCAGCCTTAACTAGAAAAACATAAATTATACAGTTTTTAAAAGGACACAATTTCAGCAAAAGAAAACAAAGTCCTTTTTAATGCATTGTGACTAAAGTGGTCATAATGTTGCACCATTGACACATGCTTAGCCAAGACAGGACTCTCAAGGCAATGGATTGGTTGGGTTAGTAACACTTGCCCTATGGTTGGATTTGGATCGGCCGCAATCGCGTTTAGCTTTAATTGTATACCTAAGAGAAACAAAGGACTTCAGATGCTGGAATCTAGATGAAAAACATGATGATGCTGGAGGGACTCAGCAGGCCAGGCAGCATCCGTGGAGAAAAGCAGGCGGTCAACGTTTCGGGTCAGGACCCTTCTTCAGGACTGAAGATAGGAAAAGGGGAAGCCCAATATATAGGAGGGAAAAGCAGAGCAGTGATAGGTGGACAAAAGAGAGGAGGTGGGGTGGGCACAAGGTGGTGATAGGTAGATGCAGGTAAGAGATAGTGATGGGCAGGTGCGGGGGGAGGAGGGGAGAGCAGATCCACCGGGGGATGGGGCAAACGTAAGGAGAGAGAGGAAAAAAAGAAGAAAGAAAAAAAGAGGCGAGGAAAGAGAAGAAGAGAAGAAACAAGATGAGGGGAGGTTGTGGGGAAGAGGGGTGGGGATTACCTAAAGTGGGAGAATTCAATATTCATGACGTTAGACTGCAAGATATACCCAAGCAGATTTCTTTAAAGTCATATAACAATCGTGACTTAAGAGCAGAAACATCATCCAAAAATTAAAGCAAGCATTGATGAAGAGTCTGACCATTGCAGAGTTACAAAGGTGACTGTGCTGCTGCTGCAAAAAGCTAATTTTCATGGCATTTATACCCTGGGTATGTATGCCCATGACAACAAACTTGAACTTGAATTTGAATCTGAACTTGATTGAAACTGAGCACAGGAATTAAAGGATGCCAAACGTTGAGGGATTGCAGGAAATAGACTCTCTGCATCTAATCTCTACACTGGGACTTCTTTCCATTTTATACAGTATGTCTGTAATAGTGAGTGCATTGGTAGGTTAATTGGCCACTGTAAACTGCCCCTGGTGTGTAGGTGAGGGGTAGAATCTGGGCGGAGTTGATGGAAATGTGGGGAGAATAAAAGGGGATCGGTGTAAAGGGGTGGATGATGGTCGGTATAGACTCAGTGGGCCGAAGGGCCTGCTGTTTTGCCGAGTGACTTTCTAGTTCCACGTGGATGAGACCAGTGTGTACTGGGCACCCGCAATGCTGTCTGCTAGCACGATCATCGTGCAATTTTACTACTTTCCTTATGGAAAAGTCGCTTTAATTTTACTTTTGAGAGTTGTAGCTGTGGCTTTGGAGATTGTTTGATTCAGAAATCAGTTATTTGGGCTATTTTGTAATGGCCACTTAAAACACACAGAAAAAGCGGTGATAGGACAGGGCTGGAGAGCAACCTTGCTGCGATTAATCAGCCACTTGATTGGACATCTTGTATCACAAAGCGGCGGTATTTCTGGAGCATCACCGGGACGTGTTGGCCAGAACTGAAGACAGTTTGAGAGTAAGGCAGAGGTGAGAATAAACCAGCAACTGTCAATAGAGGGTCTTATGGCACATTTCAGGCTGCGGGAGTACGTGCTGAGGGGCACACTAAAGCTCGGTTCAGCCAATGCAAAGGCTCTGTGGGGAAGGATCACAGTCTGTGCTCAGAATCAGAATCAGATTTATAATCACTGACTTATATGACATGAATTGTGTTGTCTGGCAGCAGCAGTACAGTGCAAAGTCATAAAAATTACCGTAAATTGCAAAAATATATAATGCAAAAATAAAAGGTATAACGAGGTAGTGTTCATGGGTTCATGGACCGTTCAGAAATCTGATGGCGGAGGGGAAGAAGCTGTTCCTGAATCGTTGAGTGTGGGTCTTCAGGCTCTTGTACCTCCTCCCCGATGGTAGTAACAAGAAGAGGGCAAGTCCCCCTTCCGCTGCTGCACATGGCGGGGCTGAGACAGGTGGTGGAAGCCCCGCAAACGTTGAAGATCACCCTAGGGGGCCACATGAATGGCAATGGTGCTTTAGCTTTAAATATAAAATGTTTTGTACTGTTTATTCTTTTGCTCATATTTTTATTATGAATAATGCTTATTTTGAAATTTTAAGATAAGTGGACAACATTCTTCACGTTACAACAGGTCCATTTTACCCCTGGATACAACCATCTCAGGAAAGAATTGACACAACTGCTCTGGTAAGAGATTTAAGTTACTTTCACCCGTGGGGGTCAGGCGCTATATCAATACTTCACCTTCTCTTTAAAGACCAGCCAATCGTGTCATCTGTGTCTTTAGGAAAGGAACGGGAATGGCCAAGAATTTTTGTTCGATGCTCCCCACCTCTGATCCAGGAATCCTCAGTTCATCAATGGGCCAATGCTGTGGAATCACAGGCATCTGCGAAAGGAATTTCTCTTACATCGTTCTTGTACTTCCTCACCAGATTACTAACCTGGGCACATTATCTCCCGAGCATTGTAACAGACAGGAAAAAGGAACTGTCCTTTCAAAAGCCTTTCCATATTATTGAGGAAAATGTTCTGCGTCAAAGGGTGGTTAAGAGTGTTGTGATCTGGAGTCTGGAGTAACATATTGAGTAAAAACATAGGATTTCCTTTCTGAAAGGGAACAGTGAAAGAGCTTTTTTTAACAGTAACCAAGTAGATTAGAAGCATTGGTCACATTGGTCAGACAGCATTTGGAACATTGTGAGCAACTTTGGCCCTGAATCTAAGGAAAGACGTGCTGGCCCTGGCGAGGGTCCAGAGGAGGTTCCCAAGAATGATCTCTGAAATGAAAAGCTTAACATTTGAGGAGCGTTTAATGGCTCTGGTGCCCGTACTCGATGGAGTTCTGAAAGATGAAGGGGGGATCTCATTGAGACCTTACCAGATACTGAAAGTCGTGTATAGAGTGGATGTGGGGAGGATGTTTCCATCAGTAGGAGAGTCTAGGATCCGAGGGAACAGACTCAGAATAAAGGGACGTCCCTTTAAAACTGAGATGAGGAGGAATTTCTTCAGCCAGAGGGTGGTGAATCTGTGGAATTCATTGCCACAGAGGGCTGCAGAGGCCAAGTCATTGGGTGTATTTAAGGCAGCGATTGATAGGTTCTTGATTGGTAAGGGGGTTAAGGGTTACTGGGAGAACGTAGGAGAATGGAGTTAAAAAGAAATCATCCATGATAGAATGGCAGAGGCAGACTCGATGGTCAGAATGACCCAATACTACTCCTATACTTTATGGTCTTATATTAATTGTCACCATTACTCACTTTTCAATTCCAGATAATTTGCTGAATAATATTTCGATTCAATATTTCAATATTCGATTCGGTAAGGGATCTTTAGAGTCATACAGCACGGAAAACAGGCCCTTCGGTCCAACTCGTCCATGCTGACCAAGTTACCTAACTGAGCTTCTCCCACTTGCCTGCGTTTGGCCCATATCCTTCCAAACCTTTCCTATCCATGTACCCGTCCAAGTGTCTTTTAATAATGTAATCGTATTTAATTCTGCTGTGGTGGGGCTCAGAAACAGGCCCATTGAACATAGAACATGGATCAGTACAGCACAGAAACAGGCCCTTCGGCCCACAGTGTCTGCGCCGACCATGATGCCAATTTAAAACTGCACACCTGCCTGCACATGGTCCATATCCCTCCATCCCCTGCCTGTTTCATAGTGTCTGTCTCAGTGCCCCTTCAATGTTGCTATTGACCCACCATGTCCCTGTTGACCATCAAGAACATGTCAGTGTTAATCCCATTTGCCGGCACGGTCTGCAACCTTCTGTGTCTCCACAATTCAAGTGCTCATCAATGTACTTTTTAAACGTTGTGAGAGTACTTGACTCCATTACCTTCTCAGGCAGTCCTCTGGATCATTAGCCAGGTCCTGGATCAACAGTCCAGTAGCCTAACCACCGGGCCACTGTATCCCCCCATTGAACACACACCCATCTAATTCTATGGTGACATCTTTGTTGTCATTTTAGGTCAAAGCCCTGCATCAGGATTGATCGACCCGCTGAGTTCCCCCAGCAGATTGTTTGCTGCTCCTGACTCCACCATCCACCATTGTGTCTCCGAATTGTTGAAATATCCATTCCATTCATCAATGTCCCCAACATGAGCTGATCTGATGAGGAGACGCAAGGGACCGCAGGTGCTGGAATCTGGGGCAACGCACAAGGTGCTGGAGGAACGCGGTGGGTCGAGCAGGTTGCGCACATGTAGAGGGAGAGGGTGGGGGATGGGAAAGGGATGGGGTGATGGGGGTCAGTTGGATCAAGAGGAGAGAGAGAAAAAGAAGAAAGAAAAGGGAAAAAGGCAAAAAGGGACAGGAGGGGAGCGGTTACCGGAGGGAGGATGTGGAGGCGTTGGAGAGGGTGCAGAGGAGATTTACCAGGATGCTGCCTGGTTTAGAGAGTGTGCATTATGAGACGAGACTAAGGAGCTAGGGCTTTACTCTTTGGAGAGAAGGAGGATGAGAAGAGACATGATAGAGGTGCACAAAATATTAAGAGGAATAGATAGAGTGGACAGCCAGCACCTCTGTTCCAGGGCACCAATGCTCAATACAAGAGGGCTTGGCTTTAAAGTAATGGGTGGGAAGTTCAAGGGAGATATCAGAGGAAGGGTTTTTACCCAGAGAGTGGTTGGGGCACGGAATGCACTGCCTGGGGTGGTGGTGGAGGCAGGTACATTGGTCAAATTCAAGAGATTACTAGATCAGCATATGGAGGAATTTAAAATAGAGGGATATGTGGGAGGAAGGGGTTAGATAGTCTTAGGTGAGGTTTACAGGTCGGCACAATATTGTGGGCTGAAGGGCCTGTATTGTGCTGTACTGTTCTGTGTTCTATGTTTGAGCATTCAATGTTAACACCGCCAGGTCAGTCCAGATGAAGGGTTTTGACTGCCCATTTCCCTCCACAGATGCTGCCTGACCTGTTGAGTTCCTCCAGTGTTGCAGCTAATCTAACTAGACAGTTCTTTGAAGGAGCAAGTAGAAAGGTGTTGGGCCGAGTGGACTCTCTTTGAATGTCCCCATCTTATGATTCTGTAACACTCATTCCAGGAACTCATATGACCAATATAAGCCTGCTCCGACAGTCAATCAGATGATTTGGTTTTGGCCACATCTCCACTTTCCTCTGCAAACTTTCTAACACTGGTTCCCCAGGAAATCAATCTCAGCCTTAATCATCTCCAATAATTCCACCTCCAGAGCTTTCAAGTCAACGGCACTCTGAGAGAAGAAATTCCACCTCATCCACGAATCGTTCTGGTCCTGAATTCCCCCACTAGGGGAAACATCCTCTCAACATCCATTCTGTCAGGCCCCATCAGAATTTTCTCTCTCCTTCTGATCTATCCAGTTGCTACAACACCCACCCCAGCCCCCCCCCGTCACCCTGTTTCATCACCCTCCTCCACCCACCCCATCTGTCCATCACCCACATGCTCCTCCCACTGGGTCCCCGCCCCCCCGCTGTTCCCACCTGCCCTCCCCACCTCCCTCCCTCGGTTCCAGGCTCCACCTTCCTCTCCATCATTTGCAGCCCTTTGCCTCCACCTATCATCTCCCAGCCTCTGTCGCTATTCCAACCCTTCCCTCCTCCATCTGCCTCTCACCCCTCCTCAACTGGGTCCACATCACCCCCCCACCCCTTCCCCTCACCTCTTTATACCACCTCTCCTCCATCTTTCAGCCCAGATGAAGGGTCTCAACCCAAAACCTCGACTGTCCATTTCCCTCCACAAATGCTGCCTGAACCATTGATTTCCTCCAGCAAATTGTTTGTTGCTCCAGGTTTCAGCATCTGCAGTCTCTTGTGTCTGTATCAGCACAGCTGGCTCTTTAATGTCAGGAACAGTTGTTGGAAACACTCACCAGGTTAGGTAGCGCTGACGTTTTACGTTTTATGTCAGATTTCCAGCATCTGCAGTGTTTTCTGAATTACCATGGCTGGTTCTTAACTGTACCTTGAATTGCTTCAGCACCTCAGGAGTTATTAGTGATGGACAATTAATGCTGGCACGTCATACAGCACAGAAACAGGCCCCTCAGCCCAACTTGTCCATGTTGACCAACATGCACATTCCACTGGGCTCAAGGACAGCTTCTATCCCGCTGTTATAAGATCATTGAACGGTTCCCTGATACGATAAGATGGACTCTTAACCTCACAATCTACCTCGTTATGACCTTGTACCTTATTGTCTACCTGCACTGCACTTCCTCTGTAGCTGTGACACTTTACTCTGCATTCTGCATTGTTTTACCTTGTACTACCTCAACACACTGTGTAATGAATTAATCTGTACGAACAGTATGCAAGACAAGTTTTTCACTGTACTCGATACATGTGACAATAATAAAACAATTCCAATTCCAATTCCAATTCATCTAAGTTACATTGACTACCTGACGTCTCGGGTTGGAGTGGGCAGTGTTTGGATGAGGGCTGCTATCGTTGCACAGGAGAGGGGTACCAGCTGCTTCTCTTAAAGCAAGACTCCCATTTCCCCGCTTCCCCTCTGTCCAATTCAGTGCCTTCAGGAAAGGAAGGAAAACAGCCATGCATTTTGTAAGGATCCTCCCCAACCTTCCTCAGCTCATCCCTGAGCCCATCCTTCCAAATTACAAGCATCCACGGAAGGAACTTCTCGTCCAATGCGTTTGGACTTCCCCACATGATTACGAGCCCAAGCACATTATTTTTTCAAGCTCTGTACCAGACAGGAAAAAGGAGTCACCCTCTCAAAAGCCTTTCCGTGTAATTAAACAGAAGTTACACAGCATTTTAAATGCTGTGTGGGACATGTTCTGATGTGTGCAGCCCTGCAAATTAAACAGGCCACTGAGCACAAGTTACAACATCTGAAATATTCAACTAATGGGTGTTTTAATGGCCTGTAGGGCAATGAAAGGGTGCAGCCTGAACAGGCTTCATTCGACGCTTGAGGGAACAGCCACAAAGCTTGTCATGCAGCCGGGAGTACTGGGATCTCTGGAATTGTTCAGCACTGTTTATTGCCGTTCCGTGCCAGGAACCACTGCAGCAACAATTTGCTTTTAGGTGACAAAAACCTGTATTCATGCAGCGTCTCCAACACCATAAAAACTCCCAAGGCGTTTCACGGCAACATTACCAAGCAGATCAGGACAGATAAAGAAAATCTTGCGAAGTTGAGAGCTTCAAGGTGTAAATTTTACCAACATCTTGTCCTGGTCCAGTCACGTGGAAGCTATGGACAAGAAAGCTCATCAATGCCTCTCCTTCCACAGAAGGCTAAGGAAATTCAGCATGTCCCTGATGAATCTAAACAATTTTTACAGATGCACCACAGAAAGCATCCGATCCAGATGCATCACAACTTGGTATAGCAACTGCTCTGCCCAAGACCGCAAGAATTTGCAGAGAGCTGTGAACACAGCCCAGTCCATCGCACAAACCAGCCTCCCCTTCATAGACTCTGTCTACACTCCTCGCTACCTCAGGAAAGCAGCCAACGTAATCAAGGACCCCTCCCACCCCAGACATTCTCTCTTCTCCCCCACCCTTTGGGCAGAAGATACAAAAGCTTGAGAGCACGTACCACTAGGCTCCAGGACAGCTTCTATCCCACTGTTATCAGATTCTTGAATGGACTTCTCAAACGCTAAAGATGAACTCTTGATCTCCCAGTCTACTTTGTCACGGTCCTTGCACTTTATTTGTCTGTCTGCACTGCATTTTCTCTGTAACTGTAACACTATATTCTGCATTCTGTTTTCCCTTTTACTACCTCCATATACTTGGGTATAGAATGATCTGTCTGGATGGCACACAGATAAAAGCTTTTCACTGTACCCCAGTACATGTGGCAATAACAAACTAATTCTAGTTCCAATTCCAGTGTGCGGAAGGAGAGAGATGTGGAGATGGTGAATGGTTCAGGAAGGATTCCAGAGCTTTGGCCCAGGCAGCTGGAGGAAGAGTGAGTAAAATCAGGGATGTGCAAGATGACACAGTTGCAAACAAGTTGAAGGTTTATCGGCACGGAGACATTTGCAGAGGCTGGCTCAGTGATGTATTTAGGGAGGACTGAGTAGGGCCTTGAAAAAATTAAAGTAAAATTAATTGTTTTTCCCATATTAATTTTAAATGCACCTTTCGACCATGATTTATGAAATAGACATTGGGTTGGATCATACTCGATCTGGCCCTGTTGTCAAGGCTCTCACCAGAGCTATTCCCACAACTTTTGGGGCCTCTTGAGCCCAGTCAAGGTTCAAGCCTTGTTACCATAGCAGGAGATGAAACCCAAGGCCACCCGATGACCAGATTCACTTGAAAACAATTCAAAGGGATGTAAACACCTTAACAAAATAAAAACTTTAAAAACATAGAGTCATAGAGTAATGCAGTACAGAAACAGGCTCTTTGTTGGCCCAGCTCATCGATGGTGCCCACCTAAGCCAAAGTTGAGTTTATTGTCATATGCACAAGTACACGTGTGCACAGGTGTAATGTAAAATTTACTTGCAGCAGCATCACAGGCACAGAGCATCAGATAAGCAGCATTCACAAGAAAAACATAAATTAAACATAAATTATACACAATTTTTGCAAGAAAGAATACAGTTGGAACAAAAAATGTCGATTTTATTGCAAAGTGGTCAAAGTGGTCATAGTGTTGCCAAACTTTAGTGATTAGAGTTGTGCCGGTTGGTTCAAGAACCATTTGCCTGCATTTGGCCTATATCCCTCTAAATCTTTCCCATCCATGTACTTATCCAAATGTTATTATTGCACCTAAAAATGTACAAATCACAAGATAAGGTAAGATTTTTTATTAGTCACATGTACATCGAAACACACAGTGAAATACATCTTTTGCGTAGAAAGTTCGGGGGGCAGCCCGCAAGTGTCACCACACTTCTGGCGCCAACATAGCATGCCCACAACTTCCTAACCCGTGCGTCTTTGGAATGTGGGAGGAAACCGGAGCACCCGGAGGAAACCCACGCAGACACGGGGAGAACGTACAAACTCCTTACAGACAGCAGTGGGAATTGAACCCGGGTCGCTGGCGCTGTAATAATGTTACGCTGACCGCTACACTACTTTGCCTGCCCTCATAAATTTGCAGAGGAAGTTTTAAATTATCAACTTTATTTTTTTAAAGGGGAATTAATTATAATAACAATCAGGGAACAACATTGTCATCTTAGTGTTTGGACCCACTGAGCATCCAGAGATTGATGGGCATCTAAGATCAGTTCAGACTTGTGCTTGGGGTCCACTGCAACAGTAGTGAGGCTTTTTGCTTCGGCAACAAGTGAGTGAAAAAAGAAAAGCAACAGAAAAAAATAATCCCTTCTCAATCCAGTTGGCTTCACCAGAGGGTCAGGACGAAGAGAATTCACCCTCTTGGCCGTGCTTGGTGGGGCTCAGCCACTGGATTTGGCTCTGGTCGTCCCATTACAGGAAGGATGTGGAGGCTTTGGAGAGGGTGCGGAAGAGGTTTACCAGGATGCTGCCTGGATTAGAGGGTATAAGGAGAGGTTGGACAAACTTGGGTTGATAAGAGGCATAGATCGAGTGGACAGTCAGAGACTTTTTCCCAGGGTGACAATGGCTAACACAAAGGGACATAATTTTAAGGTGATTAGAGAAAGGTCTAAGGGGGATGTCAGGGATAAGTTTTTTACACAGAGAGTGGCGGGTGCGTGGAACGCACTGCCGGCAGAGGTTGTGGGGGCAGATACATCAGGGACATTTAAGAGGCTCTTAGATGGACACATGCATGATAGAAAAATAGGGGGCTATGTGGGAGGGAAGAGTTAGATAGATCTTAGAGCAGGTTAAAATGTCGGCACAACATTGTGGGCCGAAGGGCCTGAACTGTGCTGTAGTGTTCTATATGTTCTATATATGTTTTTTTCTGGAGCGTCAGAGGCTGAGGGGAGATCTGATTACAAAATCATAAGAGGCATAGATATGGTAGAATCTTATTGCCAGGATAGAAATGCCAAGTACTAGAGGACATGCTTTGAAGGTGAGAGGGGGAAAGTTTAAAGCAGATGTCTGGGGGAAGTTTTCTACACTAAGAGTGGCAGGTCATTAAAACAGGCTGCCAGAAGTAGTGGTGGAAGCAGATATGATAGAGGCATTTAAGAGGCTGTTAGACTCACAAATATGCAGGGACTGGAGGGATATGGATCACGTACAGGCAGAGTGGGTTTAGGTTAATTCGGCGTCGTGTTGGCACAGACTTTGTGGGCCGAAGGGCCCGTTCCTGTGCTGTACTGTTCCATGTTCTATGGGTCCACCAGTGGGCTGAGATGCCAGAGACTCCGGCACCAGACCTCCATGCATTCTGGACTTCCGACTTACAACACACTGGTACAGAAGTCAGGAATGGCTGACCCAGACACTGCAGTTGGTTGTCATATCCCTGTGAAACTGAGAGGCAACCAGAACTTGATCCAACCAACTAAATCAGCACAAGGTGCTCACCATGTTATAGGGAGGATGTGATAGCACTGTTGAGGGTGCAGAGGAGAGATACGAGGATGTTGCCTGGGATGGAGCAGTTCAGTTATGAGAGGCTGGATCTGTTCTTCCTGCAATGGAGGAGGTTAAGGAGGACATGACTGAGGTGTATAAAATTATGAGGGGTATAGATAGGGTAAGACTGCAGGAAGCTTTTCCCCATATCAGCGGTAGGTAAAACTAGGGGACATAGATTAAGGGTAAGGGAGAATTGGAATTGATTTATTATTGTCATACGTACCGAGGGACAGTGAAAAACTCGTCTTGCATACCAATCGTACAGATCAATTCATTACACAGTGCATTGAGGTAGTATAAGGTAAAACAATAACAGAATGCAGAGTAAAGTGGTACAGTTACAGAAAAAGTGCAGTGCAGGTAGATGATAAGGTGCAAGGTCATAATAAGGTAGATTTTGAAGTCAGAAGTCTATTTTATCATACTAGGGAACTGTTCAATAGTCTTATAACAATGGGAGATTTAGATTGGATCTGAGGGGCACCTCCTTCACCCAGAGAGTCGTCAGTACCTGAATTGTACTGCCGGAGAGAGTGGCGGAAGTAGAGTTGCTGACAGCATTTAGGAAGTTACCAGACAAACGCTTGAATCGTTTAGGCATGGAGTGCCATGGGCCAAGTGCTGGGAGGTGGGATTGAGGTGGAGGTGGTCAGCATGGACAAGTTGGGCCAAATGGTCTGTTTCCATGCCATTCGATTCTTTGACTTTAAGAACACTACAAAATAAGAGCAGGAGTAGTCACAGTCCCTCAATCCTCCCCAGATCTGCCCTAGACACCAACTCCTCTTTTGTGCCAGTTCCCTGTAGCCCTCAACCCCCTGATCTGTGGAGGGAGAGGGATGGCCGACAGCTCAGGTCGAGACCATGCAATAGGATTGACGCTTCAGGTAATCAGACCCTCCAGTAAGGTGGACACCGGACCTGTTGGACCCATTGCTATGGTCTTACTCTTGGTGCATTGCATCTGGGCCCGAGCACAGTTTGAACTGCTCACAGATGCTGATCAATCCAAGGACACACAGTGAGTCAGGACAGAAGATGATACTGTTGTCCACTCACTCCTGGGCCATTTGCTTATGGGAGCAGCATCAATCTGTTTACTCTGTTGGAGCCAGTGTTAGACGAATACACTCCATCACATCTCCTCCCATGATGTGAAAATTAGCAGA
Source organism: Pristis pectinata (assembly GCF_009764475.1). NCBI lineage: Eukaryota > Metazoa > Chordata > Chondrichthyes > Rhinopristiformes > Pristidae > Pristis > Pristis pectinata. The sequence goes on along the minus strand of NC_067410.1, from coordinate 107,017,734 downwards.
CCATAGAATCACAGAGTCATACAGGATAGAAACAGACCTTTTGGCCCACCACGTCCAGACTGCCCAGTATTGTGACTGTGGGTTTCCTCTGGGTGCTCCGGTTTCCTCCCACATTCCAAAGGCGTGCGGGTTAGGAAGTTGTGGGCATGCTATGTTGGCGCGAGAAGCTTGGCGACACTTGCGGGCTGCCCCCAGAACACTCTATGCAAAAAATGCATTTCACTGTGTGTTTCAATGTACATGTGACTAACAAAGATATCTTCTCTTATCTATCTTATTAATTCCATCGTCCAGCACCTGGCCCATAGCCCTCTATGCCAAGGCAATTCAAAAAGCCTCGACATTTCTTAAATGCTGTCAGCGGCTCTGCTTCCACCACTATCTCAGGCAGATCATTCCAGGTACTCACCACATTCTGGGTGAAAAAGGCTTCCCTCAGATCCCCTAAATCTCTTCCCCCTTTCCCTAAATCTATGTCCTCTAGTTTTATCTACCTATGATATGGGGAGAAGTTTCCTGCAGTCTACCCTATCTAGACTCAGAATTTTCCATACTTCAATCATGTCCCTTCTTAACCTCTTCTGCTGCTGGGAAAACAGACCTACACTCTCCAGTCTCTCCTCCTAACTGAGACACTCCATCCCAGGCAACATCCCGGTGAATCTCCAGTACCTCCTCTCCAGCACTTTCACAAACTCAAAATATCCCATTGTGTTTTGCATTTGCTGAAATATTTTTCTCTTATAGGAAATGCAACCAATTTGCAGGAAGCAACTCCCACACAAAGTGAGGTAATGAGTGGATAATTTGTTTTATGTGTTTGTTGGGGGAATAACCATTAGTTATAACATTGAAGAGAATTCACCTACTCTGATTTTAAATAGCACTGTGGGATTATTTTCACCTGACGTTGCTTTTTGTCAGCTCACAAGTAAAGTATGACTTAGCATTAACTGATCTCAAATTACTTCGCGAATGTAAATTGCTGAAAGTGAACAGTCCCATTGTCCCACATCTCTTTAAACTGAAGAATTTACAGCAAGCAATGCGGAACTAGCAGTAGAATTACTTTGTGTACTTCTTTATTGGAAGAACACAGACAAAACCTACCAGAAACACAAGAGGGCCAAAGCTCAGGCATTCAGAATCAGAATCAAAATCAAAATCAGAATCAGAATCAGATTTAATACCACTGACTTATATAGAACATAGAAACATAGAAAACCTGCAGCACAATTCAGGCCCTTCGGCCCTTAAAGCTGTGCTGAACAAGTCCCTACCTTAGAAATTAAGGCTTACCCATAGCCCTCTATTTTTCTAAGCTCCATGTACCTATCCAAAAGTGTCTTAAAAGACCCTACCGTATCCGCCTCCACCACCGTTGCCGGCAGCCCATTCCATGCACTCACCACTCTCTGAGTAAAAAACTTACCCCTGACATCTCCTCTGTACCTACTCCCCAGCACCTTAAACCTGTGTCCTCTTGTGGCCACGATTTCGGCCCTGGGGAAAAGCCTCTGACTATCCACCCAATCAATGCCTCTCATCATCTTATACACCTCTATCAGGTCCCCCCTCATCCTCCATCGCTCCAAGGAGATATGAAAGTTGTTGTTTTGAAGCAGCAGCACAGTGCAAAGATGTAAAAGTTACTATAAATTAAAAAAAACAAAACTTCTTTGTGCTATATAAATAGCACAAAAAAAAGGAATAACAAGTAGTGTTCATGGGTTCATGCACCGTTCAGAAATCTGACGGCAGAGGGGAAGAAGCTGTTCCTGAAACGTTGAGTGTGGGTCTTCAGTCTCCTGTACCTCCTCCCCGATGGTAGTAACGTGAAGAGGGTATGTCCTGGATGATGAGAGCCCTTAGTGCTGGATGCCGCCTTCTTGAGGCACCGCCTCTTGAAAGATGTCCTCGATGGTGGGGAGGGTTGTGCCTGTGATGGAGCTGGTTGAGTCTACAACCCTCTGCAGCCTCTTTCGATCCTGCACATTGGAGCCTCCATCCCAGGCTGTGATGCAACCAGTCAGAATTCTCTCCACTGTACATCTGTAGAAATTTGCAAGAGTCTTTGGTGACGTACCGAATCTCCTCAAACTCCTAAGGAAGTAAAGGCTGCTAGTGTACCTTGTTCATGATTGCAGCAAGAACAATGAACTGAGGGAAATAAGTACTGACAAAAAGTATAGCGCTAAAAAAGTTGTTGAGATTATAAGCCAATAAATCCAAAAGATCTCGTCCTAAAGTTTTGAAAGAGATGGCTAAAATAAAAACTGATACATTGATGTTTATCTTCCAGCATTCTATAGTTTCTGAAATTGTTCCTGTTTATTGGAGTGCAGCAACTTTGACCCTTTTTCAGGAAGGTGCTTGCATCGATAGTGAAAGATGTAATAACAGACACCTTGAAAAAAATAGTAGGATTGACATGGATTTAGGAAAGGAAAATCATGATTGACTAATGTACTGAATTTCTTTGAGGGTTTAACTGGTAGAATAGATCAGGGGGAACCAGTAGATATAACGTATTTAGATTTTCTGAAGGTTTTTAATAAGGTTCCGCACTGACAAATTAGTGAGCGAAAGCATAATTGATCTTCAATTCATTTTGATAATGTTTTTAACCAGAATGTAAAAATAAATTGTGCTTTGTTACTTATGGAGATTACAATCTTACAAGAAAAGATGCATTTATTTAATCATTTGTTTAGTGACACAGTTGTGCACTGCAATGTGTTAGAACACAGATCAAACAGTACAATTCAGGAATAGGCCCTTCAGCCCACCATGGCTGTGCCGACCATGCCAATCTAAATTAATCCCATTGGTTCTTCCCCCAACAAACAAACTATCTGTTCATTACCCCAGTTGGTGTGGCGGTTGCTTCTTGCAAACTGGTCTGTTTCCAAGTTGGTCAACAAGGTTAGAGTGCAGGGAATTGGGGTTGGTATTTTAACATGGTTTGGAACCAGGTTATCGGACAGAAATCAAAGAGTGGGAATAAATGGATCCTTCTCAGGTTGTGGATGGTGTGGCAGGCAGGTAATGCAGGGACACAGCTACTTTCCATCAATACCAATGGTTTGCATGAGGGACCAAATGCCATATTTCTAAGTTTGCTGATCATCTTCAAGTAGGTGGGATTGTGAGTAAAGAAACGGATGTAAAGAGACATCCATCTGGTTGTCCTTGGAAACGCTTTCCAGCGTTCATCTTCCCATGGACAGGTGACCTGATCAATTACTGGATGATGAAGACACTGCAGAATCTGGAGCAAGGAGCAAACTGCTGGAGAAGTCAATGGATTGGGCAGCATCTATGAACAGAGGGCTAATCACCAGAGATTCTTACAAATTTCGACAGATGTATGGTGGAGAGCATTCTGACTGGTTGCATCACCGCCTGGGACGGAGGCTCCAATGCACAGGATTGCAAGAGGCTGCAGAGTGTTGTAGACTCAGCCAGCTCCATCATGGACACAACCGTCCCCACCACCGAGGATATCCTTAAGAGGCGGTGCCTCAAGAAGGTGACATCCATCACTAAGGACCATTACCATCCAGGACATGCCGTCTTGGGCAGGCACGCTAGTGTAGTGGTTAGCATAACACTATTACAGCACCAGTGACCCAGGTTCAATTCTGGCCACTCTCTGTAAGGAGTTTGTAAGTTCCCCCTGTGTCTGCATGGGTTTCCTCCAGGTGCTCCGGTTTCCTCCCACATTCCAAAGACGTATGGGTTAGGAAGTTGTGGACATGCTATGTTGGCGCCAGAAGTGTGGTGACACTTGCAGGCTGCCCCCAGAACACTCTACGCAAGAGATACATTTCACTGTGTGTTTCAATGTACATGTGACTAATAAAGATACCTTATCTTGTCTTATTTTCTTGTTACTACCATCGGGGAGGAGGTACAGGAGCCTGAAGACCCACACTCAACGATTCAGGAACAGCTTCTTCCCCTCCGTCATCAGATTTCTGAACAATCCATGAACCCATGAACACTACCTCATTATTCCTTTTTTTTTGCACTATTTTTTTGTAATTTATAGGTTTTTATGTCTTTGCACTGTACTGCTGCCACAAAACAACAAACTTCATGTCATATGTCAGTGATAATCTGATTCTGATTCAGATTCTGAGGTGAACGCTCAGCATTTTGGGTCGAGACCCTTCATCTGGAGTGGCTTCTTGGGCAGTCCAGAAGAGGGGTCTCGTACTGAGGCATTGACCATCCATTTCTCTCCACAGATGCTTCCCGACTTGCTGAGTTCCTCCAACAGTTTAATTTTTGCTCCAATTATTCGGACGATTGCTGTTTGCAATGACTGCCTTGCTTCCTATGTCCACCCTCCGCACTGTGTTGCTGGAGGACACACTCAGGTCAGGAAGGGCGCTACACAAATAATCTTTCTGGCTCATTTCATACCAATGCAAAGCTAATATCTGAAATGTTTAAGAGGCATTTTGACAGGCACTTGAATAGAATCAGGATCAGGTTTATTATCACTAACATATGACATGAAATTTGTTGTCTTGCTGCAGCAGTACAGTGCAAGACATAAAGACATAAAAATTACCTTAAGTTACAAAATAAATAGCGCAAAAGAGGAATAACAAGGATTATGGATCCATGGGTTTATGTACTGTTCAGAAATCTGAATGTGGAGGGGAAGAAGCTGTTCCTGAAATATTGAGTGTGGGTCTTCAGGCTCCTGTACCTCTTCCCCGAAGGTAGTAAGGAGAAGAGGGCATGTCCCGGATGATGAGGACCCTTAATGATGGATTTTGCCTTCTTGAGGCACCGCCTCTTGAAGATGTCCTCGATGGTGGGGAGGGTTGTGCCTGTGATGGAGCTGGCTGAGTCTACAACCCTCTGCAGCCTCTTGCGATCCTGTGCATTGGAGCCTCCGTACCAGGCTGCGATGCAACCAGTCAGAATGCTCCCACTGTATATCTGTGGAAATTTACAAGAGTATTTGGTGACGTATCATGAGGCATAGAAGGATATGGACCTAATGTGGGAAATCAGGATGAGTATAGATGGGCAATAAAGGTCAGCATGGACATAGTGGGCCAAAGGGCTTGTTTCTGTGCTGTACACCTCTATGACTTTAATATACTTCCAGGGGACATGAGCAAGCTGAGAGAATGGGCCAGAACAGAGCAGATGGAATATAATGTGGGAAAATATGAGGCCATCCACTTTGGTGCACACCACTGAAAAACAGAGGGTTCGTTAAGTGCTGAGAGGTTGGGTAGTGTTGATGTTCTCAGGAACCTCGATCTTTTTGTACACAAGTCACTGAAAGACCTCACACAGGTGTGGCAGGTGAATAGAAGGGAACATTGTGTATCGGCTTTTGTTATGGGAGGAACTGAGTACAGGAGTAAAGATATCTTAGTGCAATTATATAGGGCCTTGGCGCAGTGTGCAGTTTTGGTCTCTTTACCTCAAATATGATATAAATGCCACAGAAAAAGTGCAATGAAGGCTCAAGGACAGCTCCTATCCCGCTGTTATAAGGCTATTAAACGGTCCCCTAGTACAATGAGATGGACTTTTGACCTCCCTATCTACCACGTAGGGCCTTGCACCTTATTGTCTGCCTGCACTGCACTTTCTCTGTAGCTGTAACAGTTTCTGCTGCATTCTCTTACTGCTTTACCCTTGTACTACCTCAATGTACTGTTGTGATGAATTGATCTGTATGGATGACAGGCAAAACAGTTTTTCACTGTAACTTGGTACATGTGATAAAAATAAACCGATAATACCAATCATACCATTTAGACTGGTTTGCCCTGTGAGGAAAGATTGTGTAAACTAAGCCGGTGTTCTCAAGAGGTGATCTCACCGAAACTTAGAAGATTCTTATGGGGCTCAATAGAGTGGATGCGGAAGGATGTTTTACCTGGCTGAGGTGTGTTGGACCATGGAACATAGAATATAGAACAGTACAGCACTGCACAGGCCATTCAGCCCAGGATGTTAGTATTGGTATTGGTATGGGTTTATTATTGTCACTTGTACCAAAGTACAGTGAAAAACTTGTCTTGCATACCGATCGTACAGATTAATTCATCGATCTTGATGTCTCTAAATGTAGGTCACAGGGTCAGTATAAGGGTAAGCCATTTAGGACTGAAATGAGGAGAAATTTCTTCACACCGAGGTTGGTGAATCTTTGGGATTCTCTCCCCCATGGAGGCTTAGTCCCTGAGGTCTTTTCAAATTAGAGATCGTTAGATTTCTGGATATTAAATAATATGGGGATAATACTGGAGAAACAAAGGACTGCAGATGCTGGAATCTAGATGAAAAACTCTTATGTTGCTGGAGGAACTCAGCAGGCCAGGCAGCGTCCGTGGAGAAAAGCAGGTGGTCAACATTTCGGGTCAGGACCCTTCTTCAGGACTCAAGAAGTGAAGAAGGGTCCTGACCCGAAACGTTGACCACCTGCTTTTCTCCACGGACGCTGCCTGGCCTGCTGAGTTCCTCCAGCATCATTGTGTTTTTCAATATGGGGATAATGCAGGAAAATGTGTTGAGGTATATGTGTGTAGTAATCCCTTCTCTCAGAGGGTAGTGAATCTCTGGAATTCTCCGCCCAAGAGGGTGTTGGAGATCGGATCATTAGAAATATTTAAGGTGGAGTTAGATAAATATTTGAAAGATTGAGGGGTGTGAGGAAGTGGCTCAGAAGAGGAGCTGAGGCCAGCATAGATCAGCCATATCATATTGCTAGGCGGGGCAGGCTTGAGGGGCGGAGTGGTCTACTCCTGCTCCTATTTTCTAGCGTGCTTACGTTTATGACAACTGCATCAGCCACCTCCTCGAAACTGGTCCCCCAGCATAGTCAGAAACTGAACTGACATAGTTGCAATAGTGATTCTGTGACTCACCCAGAACAGGAAGTCTGCTGCAAGTCCACCCTTCCTGCTCAGCTCACCCACAACCCCAGCTGCTTGCTGAAACCTGGGCCCGTTTGGCAAGAGGCACATTCCCACTTAAACCAGAGCTGTCTGTCTGGACTGGGTCCAGAATCATGGGCCAGCTTTGCAATCTAAACCCGCAGCTTCCCTTCAGAAACAGGTCAGTACATGATGTACCTCACAGGTGATTTCTGCTCTGGTTGGAAAGAAACAAGTTTGCTTCTCCATTTTATAATACATTTGCATTTCCACTTTTACCCCTTGCTGTCAAAAAGATAAGCCCATCATGGAAGGGAGCCAAGTTGATGAGTGGGTGAGGGTTGTATTAGACTGAGTCCTGACATGCAGGAGCTGATCAAGGATCAAAGAATGAACAGGGTGATACAGACTCTCTGGAATGAGAGACAATCTTATTGAAACATTTTGGATTCTCACAAGAGGCTGCAGATGCTGGAATCTGGAGCTAAAAGCAAACTGGCTGGAGGAAATCAATGGGTCAGGCAGCGTCTGAGGAGGGAAGTGGACAGTCGACGTTTCAGGTCAAGAAATCTTTATATCTGGACTGAAAGGTAGCATGGCGATAGTGAGGATAAAGAGGCGAGGGAAGGAGTGGAGCAAGAGGTGACATAATTTAAGGTGACTGGAGGAAGGTATAAGGGGTAATTTTTTTACACAGAGAGCGGTGTGGGTGCGTGGAACGCACTGCCGGCAGAGGTTGTGGGAGCAGATACATTAGGGACATTTAAGAGACTCTTAGATAGACACATGAATGATAGAAAAATAGGGGTTTTTTTACATTAGGGACATTTAAGAGACTCTTAGATAGCCACATGAATGATAGAAAAATAGGGGTTTTTTACATTAGGGACATTTAAGAGACTCTTAGATAGCCACATGAATGATAGAAAAATAGGGGGTTTTTTTACATTAGGACATACATTTAAGAGACTCTTAGATAGCCACATGAATGATAGAAAAAGGGGGCTCTGTGGGAGGAAGGGTTAGATAGATCTTAGAGCAGGATAAAATGTCGGCACAACATTGTGGGCCGAAGGGGCTGTACTGTGCTGTAGTGTTCTATGTCCTAAGAGCTGGCAGGCGATAGGTGGATCCAGGTGAGGAGGGGTGAGGGGCAGATGCAGGAGCGGAGAGTGGGAATAGCGACAGAGGCCGGGAGGTGAGAGGTGGACGTGACAAAGGGCCTCAGATGGTGGAATCCAACAAGAGGGCAAGGTGGAGCATGGAAACAAGTAGGGGAGGTGGGGAGGGCAGACGGGAACAGTGGGAGGAGGGGACCCAGTGGGAGGAGCATGTGGGTGATGGACAGGTGGAGTGGGTAGAGGAGGGGAATGAAACAGGGTGATGAGCAACTGGGCGATTGGGTGGACGTAGAACTTACAAGGATGTTGCCAGGACTCGAGGGGCTGAGTTATAGTGGAGAAGTTGCACAGGTGATCTTATAGAGGTGTATAAAATCATGAGATACATAGAGTGAACGCACTCAGTCTTTTTCCCAGGGTTGGGGAATCGAGAGGGCATAGCTTTAAGGTGAGAGGGGAAAGATTTAACAGGAACTTGAGGGGCAACTTTTTTACCCAGAGGGTGGTCCATATATGGAATGAGCTGCCAGAGGATGTGGTTGAGGGAGGTACAATAAAAAAACTTTGAAAAGTCAATTGGACAGGTACATGGATAGGAAAGGTTTGAAAGGTTATAGGCCAAATACAGGCAAATGGGACTGAGCATTTTCATCAGCATGGAGCAGTTGGGCCAAAGGGCCTATTTCCATGCTGTATGATCCTATGACTGAACTCAGAACAGAATATCAGAATATCAGTGTGGCCTGCCCAACTTAGCTAACTGAGTTTAACCAGAGGCTCCATCTGGTGATGTTGGCCTGGGAGAGAATGCTAACATTGATTCACTTATCCTTCCAGTGAATTTGGAAGATTTTGCCAAGACCATATTGGTGACATTTTTCCAGTGTCTGGAGATGCCTCCTGTAGGTAGTCTAAGTCTCAGCAGTATACATGTGAGCACAGATCACTTCGCAAGGTCTAACATCTTGACCTTTGAGTTCGTACTGGAATCTATGTGGGAGCAATACGATGACTTCCACCTCACTGGCACCAGCCTTTTCCCCATACTTCCTTCTCATATACATATCCAGCTCCCTCTTGAATACCATAATTGAATCTACCTCCAATCTCACTCCTGGTGGTTCATTCCTCACCCGAACCACTCATTCTGTAAGAAAGTTCTTCCTTATGCAGGCCGATCCTCAGATATAGACGCCTGACTTATGCACACCCTTATGTGTGAACGAGATCCCGTAATATTATTAAATCCAAAAGTCTGATGTAAGTACATACTTTCTACAAATGGCAGAACTAGTTTCCCTTCTCTCTCCATATTTAGTAATTAGTACTGGTATTGGTATTGGTTTATTATTGTCACGTACCGAGGTACAGTGAAAAACTTGTCTTGCGAAACGATCGTACAGGTCAATTCATTATAGTGCAGTTACATTGAGTTAGTACAGAGTACATTGAGGTAGTACAGGTAAAAGCAATAACAGTGCAGAGTAAAGTGTCACAGCTATAGAGAAAGTGCAGTGCAATAAGGTGCAAGGTCACAACAAGGTAGATCGTGAGGTCAGAGTCCATCTCATCGTATAAGGGAACCATTCAATAGTCTTATCACAGTGGGGTAGAAGCTGTCCTTAAGCCTGGTGGTGTGTGGCCTCAGGCTTCTGTATCTTCTACCCCATGGAAGAGGAGAAAAGAGAGAATGTCCCGGGTGGGTGGGGTCTTTGATTATGCTGGCTGCTTCACCAAGACAATGAGAGGTAAAGACAGAGTCCAAAGAGGGGAGGATGGTTTCCGTGACACAGTCTTATGTGATTTTGACACAAATCATCTGCAATACTGTGGAGTATGGTTACCATGCTGAGTCATTTTAGTGTATTTTCTGACTCATGGACAAAATTGACAAAGACATCTGCTAAAATGGAGCCTGTTCATTACCCAGCGATTGGCCGCCCTAGTGGTGTTTCTTTTGCTTTCGTTCTATGTTCCTCAATCTTGATCTCTCTCATTTGGTCCATTGTGGCCATGCTTGGCAAAGAAGCCAATCTCAACGTTCAGTTAGTTACATGTATGTCACATCACATGAAGGTACCATCTAGGTACTTGTTAGAAGGGGTGGGGATGTCAAGCAGGGAGTTCCAGACCCTGATCGCCTTTGGGGTGAATACTTTTCTCTTCAAAACATGGTACAACTCACTGCCCCAGTTGCTGACTGTTCTGCACAGGGAAATTAGCTTGCTCGGGGAAGAGGCAGCAAGGGGAGTCAAGAGGCAAGAAGGGAAATCCCTTGTCCAGCTAAGCTCATCGTTTCAATGAGGAGCCAAAAACCAGCCAACACTTTCAGAAAACCAGGGCTAACAAATCAACAACAAAGACACTCTTTGAAGTGGCTAACATAATCAGAGCGGGGAATTTCATTGTCCACCCTTACCCAGCCAGGCAGTTTCTGACCTTTAACACCAACAGGAAGATGAGCTTCCTGTTGAATTAGCCGTTAAATCCTGTAAATTAGCCGTTAAGTGCAACTGTTACTCTAAGGTCGACAGTGTTACAACCGTAAGAACTAACTTACGTGGTTAACCGTTGAGTTAGCTATCAGCCTCCGCAGTAAAACAACAAACTACCTTGATGCTCTTTGTCTAAATGGGTTGTATAAGACTCCACTGTACAAGAAGAACCCAAGGGCTCCACACTTTCCTTCACGTCCCACCTCACACCCACAGCTGGCTCACCTCAATAATTGTGAAAAAGTTTGAACCATAACAACATGCATTTAAGGTGAGAAGGGGTAGGTTCAGAACAGACGTGAGGGGGACGTTTTTTACTGAGAGAGTGGTGGATGCCTGGAACGTGTCGCCTGATAGGGTGGTGGAGGCAAATACATCTGGGGCTTTTAAGAGGGGCTTGGATGGGAACATGAATGAGAGGAAAATATGGGCATTCTGCAGGTAGGAGGGATTAGCTACGTTGGCACAACATTGTGGGCCGAAGGGCCTGTTCTGTGCTGCACTGTTCTGCAACTTGGGTTGGGTTCATTGAGCAAAGCTTTCTCCAGGAATGCTGTAAAGAGCTGTGGGATATAAGATAAGGTTTCTTTATCAGTCACATGCACATCGAAACACACAGTGAAATGCACCTCCTGCGTAGAGTGTTCTGGGGGGCGGCCCACAAGTGTTGCCACGCTTCCGGCGCCAACATAGCATGCCCACAACTTCCTAACCCGTACATCTTTGGAATGTTGGAGGAAACCGGAGCACCCGGACGAAACCCATGCATTCACAGGGAGAACGTACAAACTCCTGACAGACAGCGGCGGGAATTGCACCCGGGTCGCTGGCAACATTAAAAGCATTATATAGTGTCGTGTTTCAGTTTTTTAAATGTTACTATTAATAACTAGAAAACACCCTTGGAGGCTTCTTGGCAATTTAATATTGTCATTGATACATTTTGCTTTGAGGATGTAGCTATTAAAATACAGATGTGGTGCATAGACTACTGACCGATCACATTTGGCGCCAGAGCGTGGCGACTCATTGCAAGCTGCTCTCTGCAGATCCACTCATTTTTTATGGACGTGCTTGTACCGTGCTGTCTGTATGGAGTCATCATTTTGTTTATTACAGGATGAAAATAACTCTCACATTTCCAGGCGTCCCTCAGGTAAAGGATCCCTGAGTGTGCATTTGAAGAACATAATTGTGAGGTTGACCAATGGTCCCCAGACCTGGAATCTTTATCAAAGTCAAAGTCAAAGCTGAGTTTATTGTTACGTGCACAAGTACATGTGTGCACAGGTGCAATGAAAAACTTACTTGCAGCAGCAACACAGGCACAGAGCATCAGAGACAGAATATTTACAAGAAAAACATAAATTAAACATACATTATACAAAATTATACAAGAAAGAACACAATTAGAATTTAAAAAAATAAGTCCATTGTAGTGAAAAGTGGTCATAGTGGCAGTGATTAGGGTTGTGCAGGTTGGTTCAAGAAGCAAATGGTTGAAGGGAAGTTGCTGTTCTTGAACCTGGTGGTGTGGGACTTTAGGCTTCTGTACCTCCTGCTTGATGGGATCATGCAGGAATTAAACGAAATGAATAGTCAATGCTTATCCCTTAACAACAAACAATAGTGTTCGTTGATAGCTCACTATTAAGCATGAGACTGTGATATGGGTAAATTTGGTCTTGTGTCTGCCCACCTTACAATAGTGGCTACACTTCAATGGGATTTAATTGAACCCAGTTGGGGAAGGATGTCCAGGAGCTAAATGCCCGCAGGAGCATTGGAAGCTGGTGTACGTGGCTCATGTTGTAGATCCAAACCCACGGTAGCTCAGTACAACTGGTGACTGGAACTCTTGCACATACTTAACACTGGTTATCAAATTAGAGCTTCTTTCCCTGAAGGTCTACAAATGGAGTTACTATATGTGTGAAGTTCTGGTTGCCTCATTGGATGTGGAGGCTTTGGAGAGGATGCAGAGGAGGTTTACCAGGATGAGGCCATAAGGAGAGGTTGGACAAACTTGGGTTGTTTTCTCTGGAGCATCAGAGGCTGAGTGGCAACCTGATAGATGTTTATAAAATTATGTGAGGCATATATAGAGCAGATAGTCAGAGCTTATTTCCCAGGGTAGAAATGTCAAATACCGGAGGACATAGTTTTAAGGAGATAAGGGGAAAGTTTAAAGGAGGTGAGCAGGGTAATGTTTTACAGAGTGGTAGGTGCATGCAACATGCTACCGGGGGCACTGGAGGAAGTAGGCACAATAGTAGCGTTTGAGAGGCATTTAGACAGGGAATGGAGGGATATGGATCATGTGCAGGCGGATAGGTTTAGTTTAATTTGACATCATGGTCAGCACAGACATTGTGGGACGAAGGGCCTGTTCCTGCACTATACTGTTCAATGTTGGTCCAGTTTCCAATGTAGGTCGGCAGGTGATGGGTGAATGGGATAGAAGAGGTGCAGCGGAACTTTGGATGAAGTGTGGACCCACATATGCCCTGCACAAGAACACAAGCCTGTCCTAAATTCCTTTCTGTTTCACGTAACCATCCATTCCCTGATCATCTAAACATTTATCTCCCTTTCTTGCAACCACATGGTGTGTTGCAATTCAAATATTCAGAGATAGTTAAAGAGGGCATATCATTTGGCTGCTGGGGGTGGGGAGGGAGATGGGGTTTGTGGGGGTGGGTTAGGGGTAAGGAACTAAGTTAACTTTGCTTATGCCCTCAATGGATATCCCTATGTGTCTGCTTTCCCAACATCAGTGGGTGAGTGATATCAAGCTATGGTGAAATGCAGTGGGATTTCCTGGAGATGGTTGAGAACTTCAAGTTCCTAGGTATAAATATCACCAACAATTTGTCCTGGTCCAACCATGTGGACCCTGTGCCCAAGAAAGCACACCAGCGCCTCTACTTCTTCAGAAGGCTAAGGAAATTCAGCATGTCCCCAATGAACCTCACCAATTTTTACAGATTCACCATAGAGAGCATCCAATCCAGATGCATCACAATTTGGTATGACAACTGTTCTGCCCAAGACAGTAAGAAACTGCAGAGAGTTGTGAACACAGCCCAGTCCACCATGAAAACCAGCCGCCCATCCATTGACTCTGTCTACACTTCGCACTGCCTCGACAAAGCAGCCAACATAATCAAGGACCACTCCCACCCCGGTCATTTTCTCTTCTCCCTTCCATTGGGCAGGAAATAAAAAAGTTTGAGAAAGCGCACCACCAAACTCAAGAACAGCTTCTATCCCGCTGTTATAAGACTCTTGAATGGAGCTCTTGTATGATAAAGGTGAACTCTTGATCTCTCAGTCTACCTTGTCATTGCCCTTGCACCTTATTTATCTACTGTACCTACACTGCACTTTCTCTGTAACAGTAATACTATGTTCTGCATTCTGTTATTGATTTTCCTTTTGTACTACCTTGATGTACTTACATATGGAATGATACGTAATGATACTCCACGCACCCCCCCACCCATCCCACTCCCACCCTGGAAACTTTCCACTGCACCCGCCACCGGTGCAACACCTGCCCCTACACCACCTCCATCACCTCCATCCAGGGACCCAAACAGTCCTTTCAGGTGAGACAGAGATTCACCCGCTCCTCCCTTAATATCATCTACTGCATTCGGTGCTCCAAGTGTGGCCTCCTCTACATTGGTGAGACCAAACGCAAACTAGGTGACCGTTTCGCAGAACGCCTGCGCTCCGTCCGTAACCGCGATCTGCATCTCCCCCTCAACTCCCCCTCCCACACTATCACTGATATGTCAGCCCTCGGCCTCCTCCACTGCCAAGAGAATTCCGAACACAAACTGGATGAACAGCACCTCATTTCCCATCTTGGAACCTTGCAGCCCAAAGGCATGAACATTGAATTCGCCCACTTTAGGTAATCCCCACCCCCCTCCCCCACACACCCCACCCCTCCCCCACCATACTTCTCTTTCTTCCTTTTCCTAGCCTCCTTCTTCTCCTTTCTCCCCTTACCTTTGACCCATCCCCCGGTGGATCTGCTCTCCCCTCCTCCCCCGCACCTGCCTATCACTATCTCTTACCTGCATCTACCTATCACCACCTTGTGCCCATCCGGCCGCCCCTCTTTTGTCCACCTATCACTGCTCTGCTTTTCCCTCCTATATATCGGGCTTCCCCTTTCCTATCTTCAGTCCTGAAGAAGGGTCCTGACCCGAAACGTTGACCGCCTGCTTTTCTCCACGGATGCTGCCTGGCCTGCTGAGTTCCTCCAGCATCATCGGGGTTTTCATATGGAATGATCTGTCTGGATGGCATGCAAAGCTTTTCACTGTATCCATACGAGCGACAATAATAATCCAATTATCAATTATTCTGGGGGTTTACTCCACATTGTGTGAGAGCCTTCCTTTATCGCAGGATTACTCAGTGCTAACAGCACACATCCATGCTGATGGTAATTCTCCAGCTGATTCTCCTCCCACCTCACATCTCATTCCATTGCTATAATGCTTCTCTTCCTCTGTGTGTTTATCCAGCTTCCCTTTCAATAGAGGCACACAAGACAGCAGATGCCAGAATCTGTAGCAATAAACAATCTGCTGGAAGAACTCAACGGGTCGAGCAGCATCTGCAGGGCAGAAGGAATTGTCAACGTTTCGGGTCGAAACCCTACCTCAGGACATCGTCAGTTCCTTTCCTGCCACAGATGCCGCTCGATCTACTGAGTTCCTTCAGCAGATTGTTTGCTGCTCTCTTTAAATACCCCTCTACAATTGGTCCCAATCAATCCCTGAGGGAGCAAAGTCCACATTTATGGCTCAGATCCTCCTGAATTCCCTGCCAGATATTAACTCTCCCAAGTCTTTTCCACATGTACCCCGTCAAACCTTTCCATCGATTAGATCAACCCTTAGCCTTCCACGTTCTGGAGAGCACCACACGGTGCACTTTCCTGATCTCTCATCTCTGGGGTCGATCTGGTAAATCTTTTTTGTCCCTTCTGTTCTCACGGTATGGAGACGTGGCCCTCCACAGGGTCTCTACGCTGACGTGATGGGCCATGAGCAATCCTGTCAGTACAGTAACAGTTTTATGATTCTCTGAAATGCTGAACCTCACTGATTCAGTGTTTTTCTCTTTCTTTGGCACATCCCTTGGGTTTAGAGAAAACGTGATTCCATTCCTTTTCTGAGGATTACAAGACAACTGTGTGTGAATTCCCTTAAAGTGGAATACATAAGATAAGATAAGATAAGAGATAAGATAAGATTTCTTTATTAGTCACATGTACATCGAAACACGCAGTGAAATGCATCTTTGCATAGAATGTTCTGGGGACACCTGTTTATACTTGGTGTTTGTGCTTATGTGTAAGTATGTGCGTGTCGTTGTCTGACCTTATGTTTTCTGTGTATGTTTGTCTCTGTGTCTGTCTATGTTTGTGTGTTATGTGTGAGTGTGTATGTGTTTCAATTTATATATTTGAACATGTGCATTTGCTTCTGTGTGTGCGTTTGTGTGCACATATCTATGTGTGTTTGTGTGTGTACATCTATGTGTGCTTGTATGCGTATAAAACTATTGAACAGTTCCCTTATACGATGAGATGGACTCTTGACCTCACAATCTACCTTGTTATGACCTTGCACCTTATTGTCTACCTGCACTGCACTTCCCTGTAGCTGTGACACTTTACTCTGTATTCTGTCATTGTTTTTACCCTGTACTACCTCAATGCACTGTGTAATTAATTGATCTGTATGATCGGTATGCAAGACAAGTTTTTCACTGTACCTTGGTACAAGTGACAATAATAAACCAATACCAATGTATGTAAGATAAGATAAGATATCTTTACTCATCACATGTACATCGAAACACACAGTGAAATGCATCTTTTGTGCAGAGTGTTCTGGGGGTAGCCCGCAATTGTCACCACTCTTCCGGCACCAACATTGCATGCCCACAACTTCCTAACCCCTACGTCTTTGGAATGTGGGAGGAAACCGGAGCACCCGGAGGAAACCCACGCAGACACGCGGGGAGAACGTACAAACTCCTTACAGACAGTGGCCGGAATTGAACCCAGGTCGCTGGCGCTGTAAAGCGTTACACTAACTGCTACACTACTGTGTTCGTGTGTGTATGTGTATTCGTGTATGTGTGTGCATGTGTATGTGTGTGTGCTTGTACATGGCCTGTGTGTGTGCAGCAGAGACCTGGCCTCCAGTCACCCTGGATTTCCTTTCCGTAAACCTGTGTCGTAGGTGTGTCAGTTCCTCAGGTGACGCGCTGCATCTGGCAATCCAGAGAGCTGACCCTGCCGCTGTTCACTGCTGATCAGAAACAGCCAGTGCATAAATCACTGATACTTCTGAGACTGAGAGTTAATTAGCCCAGAGATTCCCTTGTATTGTCCATGACAATCACTTTCCTCCACAGTACTCAGTGTTCTAACCAAGATGTAAAAAAATGCCTCTGACATTGAAGTAAAGAGATAAAGCAACATTGACTGGACTGAGAAATGTTGTTCCAATGGCCTTGGCAACAAAATGATTCTATTGTGAGTGCTACAGCATCATACACCAGACTGGATAACTGCAAAGAGTTACAAAGCAATTACTGGCATGAAAAACTCTCAGATTAAAGTTTGGGCAAGAAAGACATCTAATCATAAAATACCTTTCAAACACCAGCCTGTTCTGAAGTGCTTCCAACAGTGAAGTATTTTCCCAGTGCAATCACTCTCGTAATGTAGGAAACAGAGCACAGCAAGCTCCCACAGAAAGCGATTGGTCAGATTATCTGTATTTCATGATGTTGGCTAAGCAACAAGTATTGATCAGGACAACAGTTCAGGGTTTAGTTATCACTTTCTGCCTCCATAGTTGATTGGTACATCAACAATACAGAGTTGGCAGACTATCAATTCAGCAGGCATAGACAGGGGGAAAGCACATAGTCTTTTTCCCAGGGCGGGGTGCTAAAAACAAGAGGGCATAGGTTTAAGATCAGAGGCGAGAGATTTAAAAGGGACATCAGGGGCAGCTTCTTCACGCAAAGGGTGGTGTGTATTTGGAACGAGCTGCCAGAAATAGCGGTTGAGGTGGACACATTAGCAGCATTTAAAAGCCATCTAGATAAGTACATGGATAGGAGAAGTTTAGAGGGCTATGGGCCAAATACGGGCAGATGGGACTAGCTCGCTGGGCAACATAGTCAGCATGGACGAGTTGGGCTGAAGGGCCTGTTTACATGCTGTATAAGATTTCTTTATTAGTCACATGTACATCGAAACACACAGTGAAATATATCTTTTGCATAGTGTGTTCTGAGGGCAGCCCGCAAGTGTCGCCACACTTCCGACACCAACATAGCATGCCCACAACTTCCTAACCTGTACATCTTTGGAATGTGGGAGGAAACCGGAGAACCAGGAGGAAACCCACGCAGACACGGGGAGAACGTATAAACTCCTTACAGACAGCAGTGGGAATCGAACCCGGGTCGCTGGCACTGTCATAGCGTTACACTAACCGCTGCACTACCGTGACTCTATGACTCCAATTCAACTTCCCTCCCTTAAGTCTGCGCGTTCAAACCCATAACCAGGTGCGACACCACACCTGGAATATTGTATCCAAAGACTCTGGTCTCCTTACCAAAAGAAGAATTAATTTGTTTCAGGGAAAGTGCAGACTGATTCCTGGTAATGGTGAGCATGTTACAAAGGAGAGGCAGTATCCTTAGCCACTTTTCTCTGGAGGTTGGCAGAATGAGAGGTGACCTCATCAAGACATTTAAAATATTTATTTGACCGGTTCAATGCAGAGAGGATGTATCCCCTGGTTGATGAGACTAGAGTCAAGTGTCACAGTCTCAAAATAAGGAGTAGATTAGTTAAAACCAGAATCAAGAGATTCCCCTTCAATCAGAGGGTGATGAACTCTTAGACTTCCCTACCCCAGGACAGCTATGGAGGTTCAAACATTGATTGCATTCAAACTTGAAATTGGTAATTGTTTTACTATTGTCATATCTGCCAAGATACAGCGAAAAACTTTGCCATCCATGCAAATCATTTCAAAACAAGTAGGTAGTACAAGGGAAAAGCAATAACAGAATGCAGAATAAGGTGTTACAGTTATAGAGGAAGTGCATTGCAGGCAGACAATAAGGTGCAAGGGCCATGACAAGGTAGATTGTGAGGCCTTTATTGTACGGAACCATCCTAGGCCTCACTGGTTGGGTCCATCTGGGTCTGGGACTTGGGACGGTAGATCAGTCTCTCCAGAAGATAGGAGATTGCCAGACTTGCAAGGATGTATTCCGGACACTGGAGGAATCAAGGGATATGGGGACAGTGCAGCAAAATGTGTTCCCGTGATCTGGGAGAGCTGACTTAAGGGACCCACTCCAGGTACTGTTTATTTCGTTACGTGTGGTGGACAAGAATATCTTCCAGCACTGTTCTGGAGGAAGATGTTCAAGCCTAAAGTTTCTCTCTGCATCTACCAGTGGGATCTTGCCATACATAAATTGACTACTAGGTTTCCTATGGTGCCTGGTTGTCACAGGATGACAAGAGATGAGAGCAGAAGGCTAAAGAACCCTGAAACATTCAGTAAAATCAGAGCTGATCAAGCAGTCAAGGAATGAACTGCTTTTGGTTTTTCAAGTTGATTCATTTTGTCCAAAAGTCGATTGATATTGGTCTCAAATATAATCAAGAATTGGACAACCATGGTCAATCCAATTCCATCTCAAAACTATAGAGAGAGTGCAGAAGAGATTCACTAGGATGTTGCCTGGAATGGACAGCTTGAGGTAGGAGAGATTGGACAGGCTGGATTAAGGGAGGCTGACGGATGACCTTATAGAGGTTGATAAAATTATGAAGGGGCCGAGATAGGGTAGATAGGAAGAGTCTTTTATCTGAGAGTGGAGAGTGGGAGAGTCAAAACAAAAGGGCGTAGATTTAAGATGAGAGGGGAGAAGTTTAAAAGCGATCTGAGGGGTGCATTTTCCACACAGACGGTGATGGTTATCTGGAACAAGCAACCAGAAGAGGTGGTAGAATGAGATACAATTACAGCATTACCTGAAGCTGACAGAGGAAGTGGTGGAGGCAGGTACAATAGCAACATTTAAAAGTCATTTGGTTAAATTCATGGATGGGAGAGGTTTAGAAGGATACCGGCCAAATGTGAACAATTGGGACTGGCTTAGATGGGCACCTTGGTCAGCATGGACCAGTTGGGCTGAAGGCCTTGTTTCTGCGCGGTATTACTCTGTGTGTCTATGACTCGAAAAGGCATTTAGACAGATACTTGGATAGGAAACTCAGAGAGGGATACGAGCCTAATGGGATTAACATAGAGAGTCATCACAGTCAGCATGGACAAGGTGGGCCGAAGGGCCTGTTTCTGTGCTGTACAATTTTATGATTCCATCACACTTTACCTTAAGAAACTTCCCTAATTTCTATCATAAATGGTCAACCTCTTAACTACCAATTAAGAAAGTACTTAAGAGCTGTTAAGTGCTTTTGAGAAGTCTTGAGGTTATGAGAAAGAGATCCCCAGAGCAGAAGATCATTGAGCAACACATACATACAAAGACTGTGCTTGGCATTGAAGGGGTTAGTGGTTTAGCTCCGGGCTACTGACAGTCTGACACTCACAATGCCCTAGCTGTGTGATATCACCATCAGACCTGACAGGGCCTAACGACAAAGACTGCCTGTTAAGACAAGGCACTTTTGTGCATTTTAGTCATTACTGATACAATGGACAGTAAAAAGAAAACACTTTTTCTTTAAAATAACATTTCAATGGGCGATGTTGCAGACAATGACCGAGGCAGAAGCTCAGAGCTCTGCTGTGTGACCCCTGACCTAGGCAGGATATGAACCAACTTACTCGACTTGGCTGTGAACTGCGCTGATTGTTTAGTGTGGCTCTTCCTGCTTGGCAGTGGTTCAGTCTGATCAATTACAAGCTCAAGATGGTGATTTTAAACATTAAACGATTAGGGCTGGAGTAGGAGTGGGCTGTCTGTTCTTCCTCTCTGGGCCTCCCCCCATTCTCCACCTCCGCCTCCTTTGTTGCCGCCCATCATTCACTGGGAAAATCCTCCCCAGACAAAAACAAAAACATGTGGATTTATACTTCACCATGTGCTGCTGCTTTTAAAAAAAAATTGTGGCCATTTTCTGGAACATTTTGTCCATTAGAGTAATGATGCACAAGAGAAGGAGCCTAGATCACAGTCTCAAACAATTATACACTTCCCTCACTGAAGGCACTGACTCAAAACAGCATTGTGTGAAGAATTGCACTGTCTCCCATAGATTCAGGAATGATGTCTGAGCACTGGGCAAGTGCTGAGGTCTGTAGGTACAGACCACTCTGTTCAGCCTTCATAGCATGGAAGTCACTTAATCAGAATCGAATCAGGATCAGATTTATTATCACTGACTTATACGATGTGAAATGTGTTGTTTTGCGGCAGCAGTGCAGTGCAAAGACATAAAATTACTATAAATTACAAAAATAAATAAATAGTGCAATAAAAAGGAATAACAAGGTAGCGTTCATGTGTTCATGGACACTACCATCGAAGCTGACCATGATAACTATCTATACTAGTCCCATTTGCCCACATTAAGTCCGTATCCCTCTATTCCCTTCCAATCCAAGTACTGTCCAAACACACTGCACTTTCTCTGTAATGGTAACTATAATACTTCATTTTGCATTCTGTTATTGTTTTCCCTTGTACTGTCTCGACGTACTGATGTGATGAAGTGGTCTGTATGGATGGCATGCAAAACAAAGTTTTTCACTGTATAAGGTATTAGATTTCTTTATTAGTCACATGTACATCGAAACACACAGTGAACTGCATCTTTTGCGTAAAGCGTTCTGGGGGTCAGCCCGTAAGTGTCGCCACACTTCCAGCATAGCATGCCCACAACTTCCTAACCCGTATGTCCTTGGAATGTGGGAGGAGACCAGAGCACCCGGAGGAAACCCACGCAGACACGGGGAGAACGCACAGACTCCTTACAGACAGCGGCCGGAAACGAACCCGAGTCGCTGGCGCTGCAATAGCGTTACGCTAACCGCTACACTACCGTGCCTGCCCAAGGGAAAAGTCGAACCTTGGCAGTGATGGGATTCAAACCCATGCCCCCTCAGAGACTGGAGTCTAAATCCGGCAACCTAGACCACTCGACCACATGTGACAATAATAAACTAATTACAGTTACTCAGAAGGTCTGCCCCTAAAAGCACTGTGGATCATAAAATTCAATGCAACTGAAGGACCAGAGAAAGGATATTGGCCCATTGAAGCCTCTTTGAACGTGAAGGAAAAAGAAAAGCTTGCGTTGGGCCACACAGTGGTGCATCTAAGTAGAGCTGCTGCCTCACATTTAATACCCCAGGTTCTACCACTCACCTGCATACCAGGGGCAATTTACAGTGACCAACTAACCTACCAACCTGCATGTCATCGGGAAGTGGGAAGAAACCAGAGCACTCGGGGGAAACCCATGCAGGGAGTACATGCTAACTCCATACAGACACAGAAAGACAATTTAACAACACTTTGATCAGTTTGTACCACAATGGACTTTAGTTTTTTTTGTTCTAATTGTGTTCTTTCTTGTAAAAATAGTGTATAATTTCTTTTATTCTTTCTTTTTACAATATTTTTATTAATTCCACATAGAAAATACGGAGTACATGAATCAGAAAAAAGACAAAATACATTGTGTTAGCTCATACTTGAAATCACAATACCCCGTATTGATAAACAAAAAAGATAGTTAATTAATAACAATTAAATTGGAATAATTTTATTATAAAAAAAATCTAAACCCACTACCAAGACTGAAGCTGTTTGGTAAAAAAAGGACAAAGAAACACCCTAAACAGATAATAATATTAGCCAATATCTGTACTTTAAACACCAAATCAAAGGTTTTGAAAATAGTTCAAAAAACATCCCCACTCAAAAAGGTCCCACAATAATTTACATTTATGTTTTTCTTGTGAATGTTGCTTTAATGATGTTCTGTGTCTGTGATGCTGCTGTAAGTAAGTTTTTCATTGTGCATATGACAATAAACTCAACTTTGACTTTCGACCTGAGGTCAGGATTGAACCAGTGTCTTTGGTGCTGTAAGGCAGAGACTCTACTGGCTGCACCACTGCACTCTTGCCAAGTTACATATCCAATCCCCCGTTTAAAATAAAAATTTTAAAACTGAAATTGGTAGAATCTTGTCCGTTGAGAAGATGAAGTAACAGAACTATGGTCTATGTTCCAACTAAGGCACGCAAATGGAAATAAGATGCAGTTCAGTCACAAATCAAGTGTGAGATATACTCGAGGGATTGGCATCTTTGCTCTTGTTCCTCTGTTTTTCTGACCCTTGTGCAGTGTGCTTGCAGAGACCATCTGGGGTATGGTAACGTGGTGTTAAGTTCTGGATCAGCAGCTCAAGACTCAGGCCATTAATCCAAGGGCTTGAGTTCAAACCCACGATGACATCTGGGGAATTTAAACTCCAGTAATTAAAAAAAGAATTAGACTTTCTGTTCAGGTTAGTCGCAGTAACCATGAAACCACAGGATTTTTGGGGAAATCCATTTGGTTCACTGATAGTTGTGATAGGTATGCAGAGAGTTGTGGACACAGCCCAGCGCATCACGGAAACCAGCCTTCCCTCTTTGGACTCCGTCTTTACCTCTCGTTGTCTTGGTGAAGCAGCCAGCATAATCAAAGACCCCACCCACCCGGGTCATTCTCTCTTCTCCCCTCTTCCATCAGGTAGAAGATACAGGAGCCTGAGAGCACGTACCACCAGGCTTAAGGACAGCTTCTATCCCACCGTGGTAAGACTATTGAACGGTTCCCTTATACGATGAAATGGACTCTGACCTCACGATCTACCTTGTGACCTTGCACCTTATTGTCTACCTGCACTGCACTTTCTCTGTAGCTGTGACACCTTACTCTGTACTGTTATTGTTTTTACCCTGGACTACCTCAATGGACTCTGTACTAACTCAATTTGACTGCACTGTGCAATGAATTGACCTGTACGATCGGTACGCAAGACAAGTTTTTCAGTGTACCTCGGTACAAGTGACAATAATAAACCAATACCAATACCAATACACTTTGAGGAAGGAAATCAGCTCCCTTTACCCAGTCCGGCCTATGTATAATTGACTCTCAACTATCCCTTCTGTTCAGGGGGATTTAGGGATGGACAATAAATGCTGACACTTCCAGCAATGTTCATGTCCTGAGAGCAAGTAGATAACAAAACAAACATTTAATGGAGATGCAGGAGACTGCAGATGCTGGAAGCTGGAGCAGCTCACGAGCTGCTGGAGGAACTGAGCGGGTCGAGCAGCATCTGTGGCGGGGGAAGGAATTGTCGACGTTTCGCATCGAAACTCTGCATCAGGACTCTGCTTCCTGGACTTGAAAGAGTTTGCAATTCTAAACCACCTTCTTTCATTTCTTGCCATTGAACACACTGCCAGATGTTTTCCAAGTGGTGGCTGTACTGCCTGAGTTCAGGATTCAAAGATTAAGTTTAGGGTTCGGTGAGAATGAGTCAATACTCATTGGAAAAAAGAGTGAAAATAAATATTTGCATTTTTATTGCACCTCGTGGCTGCAGGTTGTCCCAAAATGTTTTCCAGCCAATCAGGTGCAATCACAAGGAAGGTGCACCAGTGTTGTTACTTTCTCAGAAACATAAGGGGATTTGGCATGTCATTGAACACTGCAATGAACTTCTGCAGATGTGCTGTTGAAAGTGTCCTGACTGGTTGCATCACGGTCTGGTACAGCAATTTGAATGTGCAGGAACGTAAGAAGCTGCAGAGAGTAGTGGACTCAGCCCAATACATATCAGTAGTATTTGCATGAGGTGCTGCCTCAAGAAGGCAACATCCATCATCAAAGATCCCCACCATCCGGGCCGTGCCATCTTCTCGCAGCTACCATCCGGCAGGAGGTACAAAAGCCTGAAGTCCCACACCACCAGGTTCAAGAACAGTTAATTCCCTTCGACCATTCATTTCTTGAACCAACCTGCACAACCCTAATCACCGCTTCAATATAGCAACACTATGACCAATTTGACCACTTTACACTACAATGGATTTTTTTTGTTCTAATTGTATTCTTTCTTGTAAAAATTGTGTATAATTTATGTTTAGTTTATGTTTTTCTTGTGAATGCTGCTTATCTGCTGCTATGTGTCTGTGATGCTGCTGCAAGTAAGTTTTTCATTGCACCTGGGCCTACATGTACTTGTGCAGATGATAATAAACTCGACTTTGACTCTGAAGAGAAGTTACCCCTGGGATTGCTGGAGACAAGGCAGCCAATTTGCACAGAGCAAGATGAACTATCCAGCTGTGACACAAACACTGCAGTGGGTCAAGCAAATGCTTACTTCAGGTTCTAAGGTAACGAAGAAAATCAATAAAGGCAGTAGACGCGGTTTACATACACTTTAATAAAGCTTTTGAGAAGGTCCTGTATTTTAGGCTGATCCAGAAGGTTAAGACACAAGGGATCTGAGACATGTTGGCAAACAGATCCAAAATGGCTGGGTGATAGGAAGCAGAGGGTAGTGGTTGACTGGTGTTATTTTGATTCAGTCTGTAACAGGAGTCGGTGCTGGGTCCTTTGTTGTTTGCCAATGGTACAAAAGTTGGTGGAGTCATAGGTAGCGAAGGAGGTTGTCTCAGGATACATTGAGACATAGGTCAGCTGGAAAGCTTGCTGGAGCGGTGGCAGGTGGAAGGTAATCCAGACAAGTGTGAGGTAATGTACTTTGGGAGGTCAAATTCTGGTTGGACATTTAGAGCAAATGGCAGAGACCTCAGGAGCATTGAAGCACAGAGAAACCCTGGAATGTAAGTCCATCACTCGAAGGTGGACCGAATAGTGAAGAAGGCATTTGCCTTCATGGGCCGAGGCATTGAGTTTAAGAGATTACCATGCTGCAGTTGGTAAGACCACACGAAGTATTGTGTACAGTTTTGGTCACGACACTACAGGAAGGATGTGGTACAATAGAGAGAGTGCAGAAGAGATTCATAAAAATGTTGCCAGGAATGGAGGGCTGCAGTTATACAGAGAGACTGAATAGGCTGGGTTTATTCTCCCTGGAGTTAGGAGGCTGAGGTTTATAAAATTATGAGGGGCACAGATAGGGTTGACAAGTCAGAATCTTTTTCTCAGAGCAGGGGAGTCTAGAACGAGAGGGGAAAAATTTAAAGGCGGTCTGAGAGGTAAGTTTTTCACACAGAAGATGGTGTTTGTCTGAAATGAGCTGCCAGAGGAGGTGGTGGAGGCAGGTACACTTACAATGTCTAAAAGGCATTTGGACAGGTACTTGGATAGGAAAGTTGTGGGCCTAATGCAGGCAAATAGGATTAGCATAGACAGGCATCATGGTCAATATGAATGAATTAGACCTGTCTCTGCACGAAGCGATTCTGTGATTCAATAAATTGATGACTTCAAATCACCTATAACCTTAGGTTGCAATATCACACTGGTGAAAGATATCACAAAGATGTAGTCTGCCATAAGAGACACAACGGAAGGTTCCATTGGTTAATGGTGTAGGGTGCAAGTGGTTTCGTGGACTTGCTGTGACTCTCCCTAATGATTTTGAACATGTCAGCTCTCTGACCTGGAGATGGTGGGGTGAGAGAGTGAGTCAAACCATTAACAGGGAGAAGGGAAAACACAAATGAATAACAACCAAGTGTTGACACTTTACCCATGAGAAAAAGAAGAAAAGGGAGTTGTTACAGTTAAACAGTGACTTCCTGCCATTGTATTGGCCGTGTGCTTCTTGGATAGGCTACAGTGTTTCATCAACACAATTGAGATGGTTTCTACATTTCCAGGCCAAACTGTCCTTCCTGATTAAGAGATTTGGTTTAGATCCAGAGGCGGCTTAATCCATTGCGTACAGTCCAACATGCTGAACAAACAAAGAACTGAATAAACCGTATTCAATAATCTGTATTCAATAATCCCTAGGGATTGGCGTTCATTGGGAAGGAGCTGTGCCCTCCCAAGATGGATGTTGGGAGTGGAGATGGTGACAGGTTTGAGCGATGGAGAGGGAGAAAAACAGGATATTGGTCACCTGGAAACGTGGGCAAAGAGATGGCAGGATGGAATTTAACTCAGACAAATATAAAGTAATGCAGTTTGGGAAGTAAAACCAGGCCAGGACATCGAGAGTGAATGAAGAGTGTTGTTGAACAGAGAGACCTGCGGGTACAAGGGCATAGTTCCCTGAAAGTGGAAACACAGGGAGACATGGTGGTGAAGAAAATGTGTAGCATGCCTGCCGTCATCGGTCAGAGCATTGATAAAATAAAATAAGATTAGATGAGATTAGATAAGATATTTTTATTAATCACATGTACATCAAAACACACAGTGAAATGCACCTGCTTGCATAGAGTGTTCTGGGGGCAGCCCCCAAGTGTCGCCACGCTTCCGGCGCCAACATAGCACGCCCACAACTTCCTAACCCGTACGTCTTTGGAATGTGGGAGGAAACCAGAGCACCCAGAGGAAACCCACGCAGTCACGGGGAGAATGTACAAACTCCTTACAAGCAGTGGCTGAAATTGAACCATTGAGTACAAGAGTCGGGAGATCAGGTTACAGCTGTGTGAATCATTGGTTAGACTGCAATTGGAGCATTGTGTCGCAGTTCTGGTGGCCATGCTTTAGGAAGGATGTGATTAAGTGAGAGATGGAGCAGAAAGGATTCACAACGATGTTACCGGGAGGCGTGAGTTATAAGGAGCGATTGGACAGGCTGGCACTGTTTTCCCTGGAGCGTAGGAGGCTGAAGGGTCACCTTATAGAGATATACAAAATCATAGATAAGGTAAATAGTCACAGCCTTTTTCCTTGGGTAGGGCAGAGGAGAGAGGGGAAAGAGTTAAAGGTGACCTTAGGGGCATGTTTTTCACACACGAGGTCGTGGTTGTATAGAAGGAGCTGCCAGAGGAAGTGGTTGAGGCAGGTACAAGAAGAACATTTAAAAGACTCTTGTACAGGTACATGAATAGGAAAGGTTTAGAGGAACATAGACCAAAAATGGGGAAATGGGACTAGCTTAGATGGGCCTGTTTCCATGCTGTATTACTTCATTAATCTGTGAACCTAAAACCTCTCAAGACTTTCAACTCAATGGTCCGTTCCATAGCAGTGGAGGACAGCACAAGGTTGAAGCTGGTGTGATACTCTGGGTCTCAAACTTTACTTGTTAAAAATGGAAATACAATGATTGTATTGCCAGATCAGTAACCCAGAGATCCAGGTAAAGACAAGGAAAACAGAAAATGCTGGAAACGCTTGGCGTGAGCAGCAGGAGAGAGATACAGTTCATGTTGATGACTTTTCATCGGAAATACAGGGAGTTAGAAAATGAAGCATGTTTTAAGTTGCAGAGAAAGGAAAGGATTGCAGACAATAAAAGGAATGTCCGAGAAAAAAGAAACCAATTCTGCACTCTATCACAGAGATTAACGTTAATCTCTCCCCTTCGTTGCAACTTAAAACATACTTCATTTCTAAATTTCTCCGGACTAACGTAAGGTCATTTACCTGGCGCGGTAACTTCGTTTCTCTCTGCACAGATGCTTCCTAACTTGCTGAATTGGCTTGGCCCCACAGGACAGTGGGCAGCGGTAGAGGGGTGTTGTTCTGACTGGGGGTCTGTGACCAGTGGTGTTCCTCAAGGATCAGTGCTGGGACCCCTGCTGTTTGTGATATTTATAAAGAAAATGTAAGTGGGCCAATTTGTAAACTTGCGGACAACACAAAAATTGGTGCAGTTGTGGATAATGAGGAAGGTTGTCAAAGGATTCAGCAGGATATGGACCAGTTGGAGATATGGGCAGAGAAATGACAGAAGCAGCTTAATTCAGACAAGTGTGAGGTGTTGCACCTTGGAAGATCAAATGTAAGAGGTCAAATCACATAGATGCCACGGCCAAGAAAGCTCACCAGCACCTCTGCTTCCTCAGGAGACTAAAGAAATTTGGTTAGTCCCCTTTGACTCTCACCAACTTTTACCGATGCACCACAGAAAACATCCCATCTGGATGTATCACGGCTTGGTACGGCGACTGATCTGCCCAGGACCGCAAGAAACTGCGGAGAGTTGTGGACACAGCCCTGCACATCACAGAAACCAGCCTCCCCTCCTTGGACTCTGTCTTTACCTCTCGTTGTCTTGGTGAAGCAGCCAGAATAATCAAAGACCCCACCCACCCAGGATATTCTCTCTTCTCTCCTCTTCCATCAGGCAGAAGATACAAGAGCCTGAGGGCATGTACCACCAGACTTAAGGACAGCTTCTACCCCACTGTGATAAGACTATTGAATGGTTCCCTTATACGATGAAATGGACTCTGACCTCACGATCTACCTTGTTGTGACCTTACACCTTATTGTCTACCTGCACTGCACTTTCTCTGTAGCTGTGACACTTTACTCTGTACTGTTATTGTTTTTACCCTGTACTACCTCAATGCATTCTGTACTGACTCAATGTAACTACACTGTGTAATGAATTGACCTGTACGATCGGTATGCAAGGCAAGTTTTTCACTGTACCTTGGTACAAGTGACAATAATAAACAAATACCAATACCAATATACAGTAAACAGCAGGACCCTTGGGAGCACTGATGTACAGAGGGATCTTGGGGTCTAAGTCCATAGCTCCTTGTAAGCGGCAACAGAAATATTGATATTGGTATTGTTTTACTATTGCCATTTGTACCGAGGTACAGTGAAAAACTTGTCTTGCATACAGTTCATACAGATCAATTCATTACACAGTGCTTTGAGGTAGTACAGGGTATA
This sequence comes from Pristis pectinata, assembly GCF_009764475.1. Taxonomy (NCBI): domain Eukaryota; kingdom Metazoa; phylum Chordata; class Chondrichthyes; order Rhinopristiformes; family Pristidae; genus Pristis; species Pristis pectinata. Next base: position 106,988,241 of record NC_067410.1, on the reverse strand, counting down.
AACAGTAACAGAATACAGTGTCACAGATACAGGGAAGTGCAGTGCAGGTAGACAATAAGGTGCAAGGTCAGACAGGATAGATTGTGAGGTCAAGAGTCCATCTCACTGGAGAAAGGGAACTGTTCTATAGTCTTGTCACTGTGGGATAAGGTGGTAAAATAGAAGAAGGTGTACGGTATACTTGCCTTCATTGGTTGGGGCATTGAATTTAAAAGTCAGGAAGTCCTGTTGCAGCTGTATAAACTTTTGGATAGACAACATTTGGAGTATTGTTTGCAGTTCCGCATTACAGGAAGGACGTGGAGAGGGTGCTGAAGAGGTTTACCAAGATACTGCCTGGATTAGAGGGTATTAACTAGAAGGAGAGGTTGCTCAAACTTGGGTTGTTTTCTCTGGAGCGTAGGAGGCTGAGGGGAGATCTGATAGAAATTTATAAAATTATGAGAGTTATAGATAGGGTAGATATTCAGAGTCTTTTCCCCAGGGTAGAAATGTCAAATACTAGAGGGCATGCATTCAAGGTGAGGGGAGAGGGGGAAGTTGAAAAGAGATTTACGAGTGTAATGTGAAAGGTCATGGCTGTCATATGACACTACTGAGTACTGGTCGAAAGTGACACCATTGTCAATCAGGGTCTAGCCCCACCCAGCCATTTAGCAGCACACTCTGACCATTGGTCCCTGTACACACCTCTCATACCTGGCCACGACCCATTGGACTTCTTGAATTACCTGAGCTAACTCCACCCAGCTCTCCAGCACAATAAAGGATGCCACATGTGTGGCGCCCCCTTTTTGATTGCTGCTGGGGTCGAAACCACGCCAAGGGACCACTGGTAAAAGCGTGCACGTCCACAGGGGTTTAGGGGTGTTTTTAAGTAGATTCCCAGTAGCGTAGAGCTGTTGCTTGTCCCAGAGGCAGGAAGGGGTTCAGGCACTGTATTGTGTTTTTTCCCTGACCATTTGTAACCAGCTTACTATGTGTGTGTGTTCATGTGTGTACACTTCACCCCTGTTGCGACTGCCCTCATGTTTCGCGATTACCCGAGTGTGTGTGTGAGTGTGCATCTGTTCCCTGTGTTTGTCTTTGTGAATAAATTCTTCTTAAAATCCAAAGACTGTGTCCGGATACCTCTGCTTCTGAGACCCGAAAGAACCTTATCCCGCAACAATGAGGCAAGTATTTTATCCAGCGGGTGGTAGGTACCTGGAACATACTGCTGGGGAAGCGGTGGAAGCCAATATGGCAACAACACTTAAAAGGATTTAGATGGATACATGGACAGGTGGGGGATGGAGGGATATAGTAGATGTGCAGTTTAATTTGGCATCATGGTTGGTGTTGTGGGCCATATTTCAAGATCATCCACCCTATTTCTTATGCTGTGTGCATTTAAGTATAATGCTTTAAGTCCAGTATTTGGTACTCTTTGCTTTGATTGCACTGCAACTCATCCCACTGGTTGCAAATTTGCCCCATCACCTGCCCGTCCTTCCCGTCATCTTTACTGCATGCTATTTTTGATTTATTACTGTTTTCCCCTTCCTCAGCCCTATCACTCTGGTTCTTATCCTCCCTGCCAAATTAGCTTAAACCCTCAGCATACGGGATACTTACTTTCAATAGCCGGGGCGTAGAATGTAAGAGTGGGCAGGGAAGGGAGTTTGTTTTCTTTGGAGTGGAGAACAGTCAGGGGTCCATGCTGACCTTGACCATTGAGGTGGTGGTGGGGCCACTGAGACTCACCATCAGTGGAAGGTGTCAAGTTTACAATGGGAAGACATTGACATGCAATTTCTCCAGTCGATACCTCCATTCTTTTAAGCAAACCACTGGACCAGAAACTTGGCACACATGAGGTGCCAAAAAAATCCCCAGACTGAATCCAAAGTGAACAAAGTTCATGTGGTGTAAGTGTCTGGGATGCAAATAAATCAAGTGGCTATAGAATGCAATTACACCATTGTGTGTGTATAAAATAAAGGCAAAAATTCTGGAAATACTCAGCAGGTTAGGCAGCATCTGTGGAGAGAGAACCACAGTTAACATTTCTGGTCTTTCACCTGAAACGTTGATTCCATTGCAACAAACAACCTGAGGGAGGAACTCAGCGGGTCGGGCAGCATCTGTGGAGGGAAAGGAATTGTCAACGTTTCACGTCAAAACCTTGCGTCAGGGTGCTGCTTGACCTGTTGAATTCTTCCAGCAGATTGTTTGTAGCTCCATATTCCAGCATCTGCAGTCTCTTGTGTCTCCAGATTGCCTGTGTTTCGGTTTTCATTGATTCTGCCTGACCTGCTCATTATTTGCAGCATTTTTCTGTTTTTATTTCAGATTTCAGCATCTACAGTTTCTTGCTTTACAGTGCATTTGTGTGTGTGACATAAAAATCATGTGTGAGAGCCTTGCTGTTACATAAATAGAGGACATATCTATCTTCTGAAGCTCCTGAGCCTTGCTGATCTTGTGGTTGGCGTTTCCCAGCTTCCTCACATTATAGAATGTCGACTCGAAAATCCAGTGTAATTCTCCTGTGGCCTGACTCCACACTGTTCACCTGTTGTGATTCCAGCCTTGCTCTGGGCTGTGTTTACTCCAGTATCGGTGTGAACAGCGACTACCTGTGTTTGGGCTGAGGACATTTTGGTTTTATCTGATTTTTTTAAAAAATCGCAAAAGGCTGACTTGAAGAAAAGTTTTAATTTTTTTTCCACCGATAATTTTCCATGCTGGCAACAATTAGTGAAATTTATATTCTCATTCATTTTGCTTTCAGAATGTCTCAACATGATTCTCAAAATGTCTGCTTGGACCACCAATCATTGCTCTGCAGAATGAGCAGGTCAGGGGCCTGATCTCTTGAATGAGAGTCATTGAGTTGTACAGCACAGAAACAGGGCCTTCAGCCCACCAGGTCCATGCTGGCCTTTTTATCCAACACCAATCCTGTGTGGTTGTACAAGGACCCATCAACTCTGATGAGCAGTATGAGTACGGGAGTGGGAAGTCTCATTGCCATGGTAAGCACTGTGAGAACTAGAGTGAGAGCGAGAAAGAGTGGGAAGCAGGTTGAAAAGGTTGGCCTGTTCTTGTTGTGGTGAGTTGATAGGCCTGCTCATCAGCTAATTAGCCAATAAGAAGTAGTTAGGGTCAAGCAGGGTGGCCATTTTGAAGCAGCCATTGTGGGAGTGGACAGCATAGGAGTTGGAGCTGAGGCTTTGGCTAAAGAGGCTTTGGCATGAAGAGATGGAGTAGGTGAGTGGAGATTCTTTCTTTCGCTGTTATTTGTAATTTTCTTTGTATAGAACAGTGGGAATGGCGGTCAGGGCAGAAGTATGCTCCTCCTGCAGGATGTGGGAAGTCAGGGAGAACTTTAGTGTCCCTGAGGACTATACCTGCAGGAAGTGTGTCCAGCTGCAGCTCCTTACAGACGGCGTCAGGGAGCTGGAGCAGCAGCTGGATGAACTCTTGATCATTCAGGAAGCTGAGATGATAGGTGGGAGTTACCAGGAGGCAGTTACGTTTAGGGTGCGGGATGTAGGTAGTTGGGTGACCGTTAGGGGAGGGAAAAGGAATAAGGAGTCAGTACAGGATACCCCGGTGACCGTTTCCCTTGATAACAAGTGAATTGTTTTGGATGCTGTTGGGTGGGATGAGTCACCGGTGGAGAGCCACAGCAGCCAGATCTCTGGCATGGAGTCTGGCTCTGTAGCTCAGAAGGGGTGGGGGGGTGGGAAGGAAGGGAGTACAATAGTAATAGGCAATTCATTGGTTAGGGAGAACAGACAGGAGATTGTGGACAAGAACAAGACTCCCAGATGGTATGTTGCCTCCCAGGTGCCAGGGTCAGGGACGTCTTGGATCGAGTGTATGGCATTCTTAAGGGGGAGGAGGCAGAAGTCATGGTGCACATTGGCACTAACGACATGGGTAAGATAAGGGATGAGGTCCTGAAGAACAAGTTTTGGGAGTTAGGAAGGAAGCTAAAAAGCAGGACCTCAAGGGTAGTAATCTCAGGACTGCTGCCTGTGTTACGTGCCAGGGAGGGAAAGAATATGAAGATACGGCAGACTAATGAGCAGTGCGGAGTTGGGTCGGGGGCAGGGGTTCAGATTTGTGGATCATTGGGATCTCTTCTGGGGAAGGTATGACCTGTACAAAAGGGTCAGGTTACACCTGAACTGGAGAGGGACCAATGTCCTTGAGGGTAGGTTTGCTAGAACTGTTGGGGAGGGTTTAAACCGGCTTGGCAGGGAGATGGGAACCAGAGTGTCGGATTAGAGGATGGATCACTTGGTGCAGAAATAGATGCGATGTGTACAGAGAAGGTGAGGAAGGATGGATGGGGGATAAATGCAATCAGTTAGATGCGTTGAAATGTGTTTACCTTAATGAAAGAAGTGTTGAGAATAAGGATGATGAATTTAGAGCATGGGTCAGTACATGGAATTATGATGTTGTGGCTATTACAGAGGCTTGGCTATCGCAAGGGTAGGAGTGGCTGCTTGAGGTTCCAAGGTTTAGATGTTTCAGAAGGGATAGGAAAAGGGGTAGAGGGGTGGGGGGTTAGTGGCATTGCTAATCAGGGATAGTATCACAACTGTAGGAAGAGAGGACATCATTGAAGGATCGTCTATTGAGTTAGTGTGGGTGTAAGTCAAAAACAGGAAGGGAGCGATCACTCCATTGGGAGTATTCTATAGGCCTCCAGTAGTCATCGGGACACGGAGGAGCAGATAAGTGGGCAGATTTTGGAAAGGTGCAAAAACAGGGTTGTTGTCATGGGTGATTTCAACTTCCCTAATTGATTGGCACCTCCTTAGTGCAAAAGGTTTAGATGGGGCAGAATTTCCTAGGTGTGTATAGGAAGGATTCCTGACACAGTACATAGACAGGCCGACTAGAGGAGAGGCCATACTGGACCTCGTACGAGGCAATGCACCCGATCATGTTTCAGATCTCTCGGTGGGAGAACATTTCAGGGATAGTGACCACAACTCCCTGACCTTCAACATAGCCATGGACAAAGATAGGAGCAGACATTATGGGAAAGTATTTAACTGGGGGAGGGTAAATTATGATGGTATTAGGCAAGAACTTGGGTGTGTAAATTGGGAACAGACGTTCTCTGGTAAATGCACTGCAGAAATGTGGAGGTTGTTTAGGGACCACTTACATGGGTTCTAGATAAGTTTGACCCACTGATGCAGGGGAAGGATGGTAGGCGGAAGGAACCATGGTTAACAAGAGGTGGAGGGTTTAGTTCAGAGGAAGAAGGAAGCATATTTAAGGTTTAGGAAGCAAAAATCAGATAGGGCTCTTGAGAGTTATAAGATAGCCAGGAAGGAGTTTAAGAAGGGACTTAGGAGAGCTAGAAGGGGACATGAGAAGGGGTTTGGCAAGTAGAAAACCCATTCTACACATACGTGAGGAAAAAGTGGATGACTAGGGTGAGGGTAGGACTGTTCAGGGATAAGGGGAAAAAAAAACGTGTTTGGAGGTGAAGGAGGTAGGGGAGGTCCTGAATGAATATTTTGCTTCAGTGGTCACCAGTGAGAGGGAATTAGACAAATGTGGGGTTAGTGTAGAACAGGCAAATGTGTTGGAGCATGTCGAGGTTATGAAAGAAGCAGTGTTGGAGCTACTAAAAAGCATTAGGATAGATGTCCCTGGGGTTGGACAGGATATACCCCAGGTTACTATGGGGAGCAAGGGAAGAGATTGCTAGGGTGTTAATGATGATCTTTGAGTCCTCCCTGGCCACAGGAGTGGTACCGGAGGATTGGAGGATGGCAAACGTTGTTCCATTGTTCAAGAAAGGCAAAAAGGGACAATCCTGGGAATTACTATCAGTGAGTTTTTCATCATGGTAGGCAAACTATTGGAGAGGATTCTTAGGGACAGGATTTATGAGCATTTGGAGAAGTATAGTCTTATTAGGGATAGTCAACATGGCTTTGTGAAGGGCAGGTCATGCCTCATGAGTCTAATAGTTTTTCAAGGAAGTGACAAGAAAAATTGAAGGTAGTGTGTTGGATGTGGTATATATGGATTTTAGCAAGGTGTTTGACAAAGTTCCCTGTGGTAGGCTCATTGAGAAAGTCATGGGATCCATGAAAAATTGGCTGTGTATATCTGAAATTGGCTTGCCCACAGAAGGCAGAGGGTGGATGTAGAAGGGGAGTATTCAACCTGGAGGTCGATGACCAGTGGTGTTCTGCAGTGATCTGTTCTGGGACCCCTGATCTTTTGGATTTTTATAAATGACTTGGATGAAGAAGTGGAAGGGTGGGTTGGTAAGTTTGCAGGTGACAAGAAGGTTGGCGGTGTAGTAGATAGTGCAGAAGGTTGTTGTAGGTTGCAACGGGATATTGACCAGATGGATATTGGGCAGAGAAGTGGCAGATGGAGTTCAATCAAGAGAACTGAAGTGATACACTTTGGAAGATCTAACCTGAATGCACAGCACATGATTAATGACAGGATTCTTACGCTTAGAGGAACAGATCTTGGGGTTCTAGTACATAGATCCCTCAAAGTTGTTGCACAAGTTGATAGGGTGATTTAAAAAGGGGTATAGTGTGCTGGCCTTCATTAGCCGGGGGATTGAGTCCAAGAGCAGAGAGGTAATGTTGCAGCTCTATCAGACTCTGGTTAGACCACACTTGGAATATTGTGTTCATTTTTGGTCACCACATTATAGGAAGGACATTGAAGCTTTGGGAGGGTGCAGAGGAGATTGGCAAGGATGCTACCTGGGTTGGAGAGCAAGTCTTATGAGGAGAGTTTGAGCGAGTAAGGGCTTTTCTCTTTGGAGCAATGGAGGATGAGAGGAGGCTTGATAGAGGTGTATAAGATTGAGAGGCATAGACAGTGGGCAGCCAGCATCTTTTCCACAAGGTGGCAATGGCCAATACTAGAGGTCACCCATTTAAGGTGCATGGAGGAAAGTTCAGAGGAGATGTCAGAGGTAGGTTTTTTGCACAGTGGTGGGTGCATGGAACACACTGCCAGGGGTGGTGGTAGGGGCTGATACAATAGGGTCATTTAAGAGACTATTAGATAGGCACATGAACAAAAGAAAAATAGAAGATTATGGGAGGTGAAGTAGAGAGGGGGAGAGATTGAATGGGGTAAGGTTTATATTGGTCAGCTCAACAGCATGGGCCAAGAGGCCAGTACTGTGCTGTACTGTTCTGTTGTATGCTATAAAGGGTCTTGATCTGAAACGTCAACGGTCCATAGATGGTCCCTGAACCGCTGTGTTCCTCCAGCATTTTGCGTGTTGCTTCCCATCCCTCTATGCCTTGTAGATCGTAAAAAGACCCTGAATTTGCAAATGTTCATCTTGTTACCCAGTTTAATCACTTGCACCTTGCAGGGACTGAAAGCTCATGCAACTCAAGTAATGCTTTCAATAATCAAAGATGTCCAATTTTGTGAAACAGTCATAAAACAAAACAAAAACACATCCCCAGGAACTTGAAAACAGAATCTGAAAAACTCAAGCCTACTCCTACTGCAGCTGCAGTAACCACTGAAAAATTCTACACCTCTGAATGAAAGGGTCAGGCACAGTAGCGTAGCAGTTAGCATAACACTATTACAGTGCCAGCGACCTGGGTTCAATTCCTGCCGCTGTCTGTAAGGAGTTTGTACGTTGTCCCCGTGTGTGTGTGGGTTTCCTCCAGGTGCTCCAGTTTCCTCCCACATTCCAAAGACATACGGGTTAGGAAGTTGTGGGCATGCTATGTTGGCGCCAGAAGCGTGGCGACACTTGTGGGCTGCCCCCAGAACACTCTATGCAAAAGAGTGTGTTTTGATGTACATGTGACTAATAAAGATATCTTATATTAGGAACCGGGGGCACAGTTTTTAGGGCACTGGCAAAAATGAGGGGAGATGAGGACTTATTCTTAACTCACCATCTGGAAGGTGCTGCTTGAAAGAGTGGTGGAAGCAGATTCAACTGTAAATTGCGAAAGAGAAGTGGTTAAGTGCTTGCACAATGAAACAAAATGTTGGGGCCACGGAAAGAACAGAGGTGACTGGGTTAATTTGGGTGGGTATTTGAAAACACTGGCACAGGCATGATGGGCTGAATGGTCTCCAGCCATGGTGAAAAAAATTGACTTTCTCTGTAGTTATTGGGTGATACAGTCCAGACTGTCCAAGTCAAGACAAGATATTTATTTATTAGTCACATGTATATCAAAACACACAGTGAAATGTGTCTTTTTGTGCATTCAGCCATCAAGCCTCCCTGTACACTAATTCTACATCAATCCCATTTTATTCTCCCCACATTCTCATTAAGGAGGTTCAGCATGACATTGAACACTTCAGCAAACTTCTGCAGATGTACTGTTGAGTGTCCTGACTAGTTGCATCATGGTCTGTTACAGCAATTTTGAATGTGCAGGAATGTAAGAAGCTGTAGAGAGTAGTGGGCTCAGCCCAGCACATCATGGGCACATCCCTCCACTATTGGTAGTATCTACAGGAGGAGCTGCCTCAAGAAGGCAACATCCATCGTCAAAAATCCCCACCATCCGGGCCATGCCGTCTCCTCACAGCTACCATCGGGCAGGAGGTACAGAAGCCTGAAGTCCCACACCACCAGGTTCAGGAACAGCTACTTCCCTTCAACTATTCGGTTCTTGAACCAACCGACACAACCCTAATCACCACAGTTTAGCGACACTGTGACCACTTTGATCACTTTGCACTACAGTGGATGTTTTTTTTTGTTCTAATTGTTTTATTTCTTTTAAAAAATTGTGTATAATTTATGTTTTTTCTTGTGAATGCTGCTTACATGATGCTATGTGCCTGTGATGTTGCTGCAAGTAAGTTTTTCATTGCACCTGTGCACACATGTGTGAGACAATAAACTGAACTTGGACTTTGAATTTCCCCTAAGGTTCTGCCACTCACCCACACGCAAGGGGCAATTTCCATTATCTACTAACTGATATGTCTTTGGGATGTAGGAGGAAACAGGAGCACCCCAAACGTCCCATTTCCCATAAAGGTACACCAGGACATCTTGAGTTCATGGGAAAAAATGGTCATGGTCTCTTTATTTACTTTGACACCACTTCAAAATTCATAAACAATTACCGAGAACTCTCACAGAGCGTGACAGAAAGTCCAATTGATAGGCAATCTTGAAATCAAATAGCTGAGGCAATTTACTTTGTGCACAGTTTGACAGCAAGGAACCCAGCTATGGGTGTACAGAACTTAAAGTAACCCTCAGCTCGCTGAATCCCTTGGAGAATGAGATGGACCTGTACCTTGCTGTTTGGTGACTTTGTGTGTCACCAAACAATGGAACCTTTGTAAAGGGAGCTGAGTTGACTTAAACCATACTGGGCATTGAAACTTGGTTCAGCTCCCTTCCCCTGTAAGGAAGTCTGAGTGGGCTCCTGAGCAAGTTAAAAAGGAGGAGGAATTTTTTGGAATGTTTCCTTCCCCAGACGGGCTGAGATTTTAATCTTTCCAAGGATTTTTTTTAAATTGACATAGAGCTGCCTTTCTGTAACTCCATAGACCTTAACACCAGAAGTCATAGGAGTAGAATTAGGCCATCCTGCCTATCAAGACTGCTCCGCCATTCAATCAGGACTGAGTTATTTAAAACCCATTCTCCTACCTTCTGCCTATAATGCTTCACCCCTTTATCACTCAAGAACCCATCAATGTCTGCCTTAAGTACACCCAATGACTTGGCCTCCCCTCTGTGGCAATGAATTCCACAGATTCACCACCTTTTGGCTGAAGAAATTACTCCTCATCTCAATTTTAAAGGAATGTTCCATTATTCTGAGGCTGTGCCCTCAGATCCTTAATCTAATCCCAAAGCTTTTGGGAGTTTAGGCAGGGAATCTCATTGAAACAAGAGGACTTGACAAGATGGTTGTTGAGAGGATGTTTTTCCTCACGTCGGGAACCCACAAGGAGGAGGTGTGTTTAGAATAAGTGGCCACATAGTTAACGCAGAAAAGAGGAAGAATTTCTTCTCCAAGAAGTTGTAAGTCTTTGGAATTCTCAACCCCAGAGAACTGGTGAAGGAAGTCGTTGAATATATTCAATGTTGAGGGATTTCCCCATAGGCGATAAATGCATCTAAGATTATCAATACCGAAGATCAGACCAGCCGTGATTTTATTGAATGATAGAGCTGGCTCCTGCTTCTAATCTGTCTATTTAAAGGCAATGGAATTTATATGAGGTGTAGTAATTGTTCTAAAGTAACAAAGTGGTAATGTTTGTGAGGAGTAAATACTGGCCAGAAGACAAGTGGATAGTTCCACTGCTTCTCTGGGCAACCAAAGATCAGATCAGGCATAATCTTTTGTTAGTCACTGCTGTAGGTAGGAAATATAGATACAAACACTCTGCTGGAGGAACTCAGCGGGTCGAGCAGCATCTCTGGGAGGAAAGAAATTGCCAATGTTTTGGGTCAAAACCCTGCATCAGGACTCAGGACTGATTCCTTTCCTCCCACAGACTCTCGACCAGCTGAGTTCCTTGTAGATTGACTCACTGATTGTCCCACTGAGACAAAGAAAGAATGGTAGGGTGAAGGAACCATGGTTAACAAGAGAGGTGGAAGGTTTAGTCGAGAGGAAGAAGGAAGCATATTTAAGGTTTAGGAAGCCAAAATCAGACAGGGCTCTTGAGAGTTATAAAGTAGCCAGGAAGGAGTTTAAGAAGGGACTTAGGAGAACTAGAAGGGGACATGAGAAGGGCTTGGCAAGTAGTGTTAAGGAAAACCCTAAGGCATTCTACACGTATGTGAGGAACAAGAGGATGACTAGGGTGAAGGTAGGACACTCGGGGATAAAGGGAGAAAAATGTTTCTGGAGGTGAAGGAGGTAGGGGAGGTCCTGAATGAATATTTTGCTTCAGTGGTCACCAGTGAGAGGGAATTAGATAAATGTGAGGTTAGCATAGAACAGGCCAAATGTGTTGGAGCATGTCGAGGTTATGAAAGAAGCAGTGTTGGAGCTACTAAAAAGCATTAGGATAGATGTCCCTGGGGTCGGACAGGATGTACCCCAGGTTACAATGGGAAGTGAGGAAGAGATTTCTGGAGCGTTAACCATGAACTTTGAGTCCTTGCTGGTCACAGGAGAGGTACCGGAGGATTGGAGGGATGAAAGACGTTGTTCTATTGTTCAAGAAAGGCAAAAGGGACAATCCTGGGAATTACTACCAGTGAGTCTTACATCATGGTAGGCAAACTATTGGAAAGGATTCTTAGGGACAGGATTTATGAGCATTTGGAGAGGCATAGTCTTATTAGGGATAGTCATTATGGCTTTGTGAAGGGCAGGTCGTGCCTCACAAGTCTAATAGAGTTTTTCGAGAAAGTGACAAGACAAATTGATGAAGGTAGTGCAGTGGATGTGGTATATCCACTGCATAATGGTATATTCCACTGGCCCTCAGCTGACACTACACCCATGGGTGGAATGTGTCTATGCAGTGCTGATGGACCAGTTACTCTTTACCCCTGCACCACTTTTCTTCATTTATATGAGAGTGTGAGTGGTTTGCCTCTGACTGTCCGATATAAGGCAGTAGTGTTGGTGCATACCCAGAATGTTTTGGGCATTGTCTGGTGAGTGTTTTCTGTTGCATTCCAGTTTCAATGAAAGAGAAAGATATGGGTAGAGAGGAAAAGGGTCATCAAGTTATGTGGCAGCTTTATAAAACTCTGGTTAGGCCACATCTGGAGTATCGCTTTCAGTTCTGGTCGCCTCATTATAGGAAGGGTGTGGAGGCTTTGGAGAGGGTGCAGAAGAGGTTTACCAGCACACTGCCTGGATTAGAGGGAATGCGCTATAAGGAGACATTGGACAAACTTGGGTTGTTTTCTCTGGATCTGAGGGGAGACCTGCAAGAATGAGAGGCATAGACAGAGTAGACAGCCAGTATCTTTTTCCGAGGGTTGAAATGTCTACTCCTGGGGGCATGCATTTAAGGTGAGGGGGGAAATTTCAAAGGCGATGTGCGGACGTTTGTTTACACAGAGGGTGGTGGGTGCCTGGAATGCGCTGCCAGGGGTGGTAGTGGATGCAGATACAATAGAGGCGTTTATGAGGCTCTTTGATAGGCACATGAATGTGCAGGGAATGGAGGGATATGGACCATGTGGAGGCAGAAGGAATTAGGTGTCATTAGCTTAATTAGTTTTGACACAGCATCGTGGGCCGAAGGGCCTGTTCCTGTGCTGTACTGTTCTATGTTCTAAGCTTCTAGCTGCTATGAAACAAAGTCCTCTGACCTGTGACTGTGTACTGCTGACTTGGAATAACTATTTGGCCCCTCAGTCCTGCTCCACCATTCAAAAAGATCCATTCATTCCTCCCAAAACCCCTTCCAACTCCTTGTAGTTTGAACGTCTGCCTTGAATACATTCACTGACTACCTCCATTATCTTGCTGAGCTTTTGAATATTTTTTGTTATTTTTTCAAAGTCGCAGCTTTGTTACTTTCTGTGACATTGTGAAACATTTCTTTATCTGGCTTTTGAATGGAGTCAATCATTCCATATCCAGTTAAAGGGCAACAAGTCCACAAGGGCAGTGTTACTGACCCTCAATGTAGACACAAGAGACTGCAGATGCTGGAATCTGGAGTAAGACACAAACCTAAAAGAGGAACTCAACGGGCCAGACAGCATCTGTCGAGGGAAATGGACAGTCGACATTTCGGGTTGAGACCCTTTGCATGGACAGCATTGCACAGTTCCTGGTCACAAGAAGGACACAGAAGACCGGAGAAGGTGGAGAGAAGGTTTACAAGGCAGAAGACAGAAATGTTCGAGTACACAGATCAGGAAAGCCTGGGTCTCTTTGTTTTGAGAAGAGATGGTGAAGGTTATTCCAATAGCAATCTTTATCAAAGGTTTTGATATGGAGAGAATGTTCCCATTTAGCCAAAGGTCGTTAATGTAAGATATTTGCCAAGAAATCTAATTCTTTTTCCCTCATATTTCCCTCTGGCATAGAAAGAGACCATTCAGCCCACCAGATGCATGCCAACTCCCAAAGCAATCTCATCAATCCCGTTCCCCCATTCATTTCCCTCTAACCTATTCTCTTTCACATGGCCACCAACTCCCCCTGATTCTCCTGTAGTCCCACCTGCACTAGGAACAATTTGCCTACCAGGAAAACTCAGAATAAACTGTACCCAAGATTGGTGGAATATGGACCTCACTCCAACCTCTGCACTAGAATGTCTATCTGGAGATATATTTAAGGAGAGGCTAGACAAATAAAGGAGGGAACTGAGAGTCATATGTTAGATGGAGAAGATTGAGGTGTTAGGGAAATATCAGTGGGTGTGAACCGACCCCAGCTGCAAACAGGGCACCTTTGGGGCCACATTTGGAGTATTGTGTTCAGTTTTTGTCACCCTGCTATAGGAAAGAAGTTATTAAACTGGAAAGAGTGCGGAAAGATTTACAAGGAGGTTGCCTGGACTTGAAGGACTGAGCTATATGCAGATGTTGGACAGGCTGGGACTTTATTCATTGGAGTGCAGGAGACTGAGAGGTCATAGGGTTGAATGCGCACAGTGTTGTTCCCAGGATTGGCCAGTCAAGGATGAGAGGGCATAGGTCTAAAGTGACAGGAGAAAGAGGGACTTGAAGGGAACTTTTTTTTTACACAAAGTGTGGTGTGTATGTAGAATGAGCTGCCAGAATGGTTGAGGCAGGTACAATAACAACTTTTAATGGACAGTTGGACAGGTACACTGATAGGAAAGGATTGGAAGGATATGGGCCAAACACCGGCAAATGGGACTAGCTTGCACGGGCAGCATGGCCGGCATGGACTAGTTGGGCCAAAGGGCCTATTTCTGCGCTGTATTGCTCTATGACACTAAGAAAGTGTGGGGGGGGGGGGTGCGATGCGAGTGAAGGAAAAGCACTAACAAGGTCTGGTTGAGCTGAATGGTCTATTTCTCTGCTGTTTATCATGTGTAATCCTAAATACATTAAGATTCCATTAATTTAGCATAATTTCCTGATGTTATTTCAGATGTTATTCAATCAATCCTCTTCTAATTTTCTGCTTTTTTAGATTTTGCAAAGATGTTGCCATCTTCTCGCAGCTACCATCGGGCAGGAGGTACAGAAGCCTGAAGTCCCACACCACCAGGTTCAAGAACAGCTACTTCCCTTCAACCATTCAGTTCTTGAACCAACCTGCACAACCCTAATCACTACAGTTTAGCAACACTACGATCACTTTGCACTAAAATAGATTTTTTTTGTTCTAATTGTGTTCTTTCTTGTAAAAATTGTGTATAATTTATGTTTGTTTTTCTTGTGAATGCTGCTTATATGATGCTGGGTGCCTGTGATGTCTTTTGAGGATAGGTTGAGTGAGCTAGGGCTTTTCTCTTTGGAGAGAAGGGGGATGAGAGGTGACTTGATAGAGGTGTACAAGATGATGAGGGATAGATCGAGTGGACAGTCAGAGACTTTTCCCCACGGCGACAATGGCTAGCACGAGGGGACATAATTTAAGGAGATTGAAGATATAAGGGGGATGTCAGGGGTAAGTATTTTTTACACAGAGAGTGGTGGGTGCATGGAACGCACTGCCGGCAGAGGTTGTGGGGGCAGATACATTAGAGACATTTAAGAGACTCTTAGATAGACACATGAATGATCAAGAAATGGGGGGCTACATGGGAGGGAAGGGTTAGGTAGATCTTAGAGCAGGATAAAATGTCGGCACAACATCGTGGGCCGAAGGGCCTGTACTGTGCTGTAATGTTCTATGTTTCTATGTAAGTAAGTTTTTCATTGCACCTGTGCATACATGTACTTGTGCATATGACAATAAACTTGACTTTTGATCATTTTCCAGTGAACCTAGTAAGTTTAAAAGGACCACGAACAAACAAGGCCCTGATAAGTTTCAAGGCCAGGTGAGTTTTAAGGAAGCACAGGAAATGGGGTCCTGGTGAGTTTAGAGGAAGTGCGGGAACTGGGGACCCAGTGAGCTTAAAGGGGGAATGGGGACCAGGAGCCACAGTGCGTGAAGGCGAGCAGGGGAATCAGCAACAGTGAGCCAGATGATGAACCATCAGGATTTCTGAACAGCCGGATAGTGGACTGTCGGAGTTTTACTTCAACCTTTCTTTCACACCACATTTCTACCACCACATTTATCCTTTGATCTTGCTTGTTTCCACCCCACTATAAGCCTTCCCTCTGCTCCTCGCCCCTTTTCTTTGCAGCGTAAAACTATTCTTAGCTCAATGTGCTGATGGGAGGTTACTGACCTGAAACATTAACTGTTTCTCATAAAGTCAGAGACACCCTTTGGTCCACTTCGTCCATGCCAATCCCCATGACCATCTACGCTAATCCCATTTGCCTGCATTAGGCCCCTGTCCCTCTACACCTTCCCTACCCAAGTACTCGTCCAAATGCCTTTCGAACGTTGTAATCATTATCTCTCTCCATGGATGCTGCCTGAGCAGCTGAAAGATTTCCAGCACTTCCTGTTTTATTTCAGATTTCCAGCATCTGCGGCTTTTTATTTTTGCTCATAGAAGCTGCTCTGGTTCCCCTGCTTCAGCTGCTGTTGCCTGTGTGTGACTCTGGGAGAGAGTGACAGGATTAGAACATAGAACATAGAACATTACAGCACAGTACAGGCCCTTCAGCCCATGATGTTGTGCTGACGTTTTATCCTGCTCTAAGATCTATCTAACCCTTCCCTCCCACATAGCCCCCCATTTCTCTATCATTCATGTGTCTACCTAAGATTCTCTAAAACGTCCCTAATGTATCTGTCCCACAACCTCTGCAGGCAGTGTGTTCCACGCACCCACCACTCTGTGTAAAAAAAAACCTTACCCCTGACATCCCCCTTATACCTTCCTCCAATCAACTTAAAATTATGTCCCCTCGTCTTAGCTATTATCGCACTGGGAAAAAGTCTCCTCCCTCTGATATGCCAAAGGAAGCCGTAAGGTTGGCAGTTGGCACATTTACTAGGGCAATCCTGGTATTGACAAGAGGCCATTTAGCCCTTCAATTAAATGCTAGCTCTGCAAGAGTAAGGCATGCTGCCACACTCTCTCGCCCTCTCCTCAGCTTTGCAACTTTTTTTTCCAGTTACTGGTCCAATTCCTTCTTTAAGCCCACAACTGCATCTGCTCCCACCCCATTAGGCAATGCAACACAGATCCAAACCACTCTCTGTATACAGAAGCTTAGCCTTATGTTACCCAAGGTTCCTCTGCAATCACCTTGAATCAGGGACTGTCCTTTTACACCAATGGGAGATCCCTTAATGTTCAGAACGTGGCTTTCAAACCCTCTCTCTGCCTTTTCTACTCCAAGGAGAATAATAGCATTTTGTTTTAGAATGTAAAAAACAGAGACTTTTTCGAGCCTGCTGTACCACTGGTTAAGATCATGGCTGATGGATCACCTGTGCCATTTTCCAATCCTATCTACATGTTCCTTGATAACCTTAATGCCCAAAAATCTATTGATCTCGGTTTAGAATATAGAACATAGAACAGTACACCACAATCCAGGCCCTTCGGCCCACAATATTGTGCCGACCTTTAAACCTCGCCTAAGACTATCTAACCCCTTCCTCCCACATATCCCTCTATTTTAAATTCCTCCTTATGCTTATCTAGCAATCTCTTGAATTTGACCAATGTACCTGCCTCCACCACTACCCCAGGCAGCGCATTCCATGCCCCAACCACTCTCTGGGTAAAAAATCTTCTTCTGATAACTTCCCACCCATTACTTTAAAGCCATGCCCTCTTCTATTGAGTATTGGTGCCCTGAGAAGGAGGCGTTGGCTGTTCACTCTATCTATTCCTCTTAAATGAACTCTTTGACCGAGCCTCCCCAGTCCCTGAGGGGAGAGAATTCCAAAGGTTCACGACCTCTGAGTGAAGAATATTTTTCTGATCTCAGTCCTAAACAGTCTACTCCTTATTTTGAAACCATGCCTGCTGGTTCTAGACTCCTCAGGCAGGGGAAACATCCTGCCTGCATCGAGCCATGGTCTAGGATATGAGCTCTGAAATTCCCATCCTGTACTTGTCCATTTCTCCACTTCTCTCTCCTTCTTTATGTTGCTCCAGTTCTCATATATCTGGCACAGCCTTTGTGTGTCTTCCATGAAGACAGATGCAATGTAATTGTCTGATTCTTCCATTTCTTCATTTACCAATATAAGTTCTCCTGTCTGTCTGTGAGGGACTCACTCACACTTGCCTCACTAATATTTACCAACTTACATACCCATAAGAGTACCTACAATTTGCTTTTTTATGTATATTTCCAACCTACGTTTGCTTGTAACAACCACCTTAACCTTGAAGCAATTCTAGTAAGTTTTCCTTCTGCGTCTTCTTCAAGGCCTCGTTATCCTAAGTTGGACCAGAAATGGATGCAATACACCAATTGAGGCCAAAGTCCATCATAACTTTGGGCAATAAATGTTAGCTAGCGTCATCAGTGACACCCACATAGCACAAGACAAATAAAAGGAATGCCCTTTAACCAGACGGGTAGAAACTATTTAACTTTGAGGTGAGCTTCCAACCTCTCCATTAGAAAGTCCATCGGAATCCATCTCCAAGCTGATTTTTGAAGAGCGTGGTCCCAATTCCACCTTTCAAATATTCTCCTGGCTGGCATTTCACCTTCCATCTTCTGCAAAGCTGAGATCCAAACCTCTCCTGCCAAAATCCCATGCTGATTTATCTTTGCAAAGTTACCGGAAGGATGTGGAAGCTTTGGAGAGGGTGCAGAAGAGGTTCACCAGGATGCTGCCTGGATTAGAGGGGATGAGCTACAAGGAGAGGTCGGATGAAATTGGGTTGTTTTCTCTGGAGTGTCGGAGGCTGAGGGGAGACCTGAAAGAAGTTTATATGGACCTTGTTCAGGCAGAAGAGACTTAGTTTAATTTGGCATCAAATTCAGCACAGACATCGCGGGTCAAAGGGCCTGTTCCTGTGCTGGACTGTCCTACGTTCTACCATCACCCCTGAACTCAATGGCCCACATTGGCTCCTATTCCATCAATGCCTTAGTTTTAATCTTCACACCCTTGTATTCAAATCTCTCTATGACTTCAGCCTGCCAACTGGAACACATTGAAGCTTTTCTCTTCGAGTTCTGGACTGACAAGCTCCACCTGCTCCCTTCACCCCCACCCCACCCCAGTTGTACCCATGTCTTCAAGCTCTGGGATTCCCATCCTGAACTTGTCTGCTCTCCACCTCCCTCTCCTCCCTTATGTTCTCCCTGAGAAAACTTGCCTCTCTTGCTATGCCTTCAATCACCTGTCCCAGTGTCTCCCTTGACCCAGGGCCACATTCTATCCAATTAGATGTCTGCAAAACACCTTGGCACACTTTTCTTCCTTAAAAAAAACACTATATAAATGCAATTAGTGATTCAAGGTTATTTATTAATTTAACCTCGAGTCATGTCAATTTGGCACAGAAGCAAGACTCATTATATAATTATAGTTGCACTTATCCAGCAAGCCCATTGCTGCCTGTCAAGAAACAGGATGTTCGAGAAATGTCACCACACATTTTCACACATATTCCAACAGCCTATTGTACTCAGGCAGTGACACATTCTAAATACAGTTTAGGCTGAATAATGATCGTACCTGTTTGCTTCTCAGTGACTTTTTAATGCAACACTATGACACTTAGCACCACCCAGGTAGTGTATAACTCTGTGGTTCAATTGGTAGTGCTCTCTAATCTGTAAGTTGGAAGGTTGTGGGTTCAAATTCCACTCTGGGAGTTAAGAAAACACACAAAAAAAATTCTATACAATTGCAGTGACAGGCAGAGGGAATTCCACACTGGTGAAGATGCAGCCTTCCAATGGCAGATTAAAGTCTATCTTCTCTACCTCATCTATTCTCTCACATTATAAAAGACCCCATCCTGTTTCACAAGTCATTTCCCTGGTTTTCTGGACATTAATGAGCCTTACTAAGGCCAATCAATTGGTCATGGTTGTGTTGCTATTGGTGGGAGCCTGTGATGTTCTTAGAAGCTTAAGGAGAGTTGGAAGTGTCACCAAATGCTCTAACTTCTATAGATGCCCTGTTGGAAGTATCCTGACTGGTGGCTCCACGGCCTGGCACGGAAATTCCAACAGGAACGCAAGAGGCTGCCGAGAACAGTGGACACATCCGTCACAGGCACATCTCTCCCCACCATAGACAGCATCTGCAGGAGGTGCTGCCTCAAGAAGGTGGCATCTATGATCAAGGATCCCCACCGTCCGGGTCATGCCCTCTTCTCGCTGCTACTATCAGGCAGGAGGTACAGAAGCCTGAAGTTCCACACCACCAGGTTCAGGAACAGCTATTTTCCTGCAACCATCAGGTTCTTGAACCGACCTGCACAACCCTAACCCTACCTCAGCAACGGAACACTACGGACCACCTCTTGCACTGCCATGCACTTGTCTCTGATTGTGCCTTTGTTATTTTTTGCGCTGTCTTGCTTTTTCACAGTCTTTTCTTCACTGTACGGTATGGTTTTATGCATCATTTATTTGTTATTTCTATTCAGTGTATTGTCTGTACCTACGTGCCTGTGATGCTGCTGCAAGCAAGTTTTTCATTGTACCTGTACCTCACCGTACTTGTGCACATGACGGTAAACTTGACGTTTTGACTTGATATGCAAATTTCCTGACACATTTCCTATATTGTAAAGATGCCTGCACTTCAATAAGCACTTAAGTGGCTGCATAATGCTTTGGGGAGTCTTAAGACTGATATAAGAGGTTGAAGATCAATGCAAGTCTTTCTTTGAGAAGTTGAGTTCCAAATATTCTTACATAGCACAGAGTGTTTGGTTTGTGATGTGAGTTAATTTTATTTCAAACATAAATCAGGTCCTCCTGCATATATTCGATACTTTCATAAACTCAGTCTGGAATTTCCAGGCCTATGATACCTGTGCACACGGGTGCACCAATGTGCACCATGTACACATGGGATATACACAGAGATAAAATTATTTTCTGTGATTGATGCCATACACACCAATGTGGACCTTAACCTAAGGCTTGAGATCTGCTTTAACATCATATGAAGGGCAATTACGTGATCTGAGAATTTATTGCACTCAAACTCATCACCAAACTTCGAGACCTGGGACTCAACACTTCCCTCTGCAACTGGATCCTTGACATCCTGACCAACAGACCGCAATCAGTGAGGATAGGCAGCAACACCTCTGGCACAATTATTCTCAACATTGTGCCCTACAAGGCTGCGTCCTCAGCCCTCTACTCTACTCCCTATACACTCATGACTGTGTGGCCAGATTCTGCTCTAACGCCATCTACAAGTTTGCAGATGATACCACCGTAGTGGGACATATCTCAAATAACGATAATTCAGAGTACAGGAAGGAGATAGAGAGCTTAGTGACATGGTGTCACGACAACAACCTTTCCCTCAATGTCAACAAAACAAAAGAGCTGGTCATTGACTTCAGGAAAGGGGGAAGTGTACATGCACCTGTCTATATCAACGGTGCTGAGGTCGAGAGGGTTGAGAGCTTCAAGTTCCTAGGAGTGGACATCACCAACACCCTGTCCTGGTCCAACCATGTAGACGTCACAGCCAAGAAAGCTCACCAGCACCTCTACTTCCTCAGGAGGCTAAAGAAATTTGGCATGTCCCCTTTGACACTCACCAACTTTTAATGATGCACCACAGAAAGCATCCTATCTGGATGCATCACGGCTTGGTATGGCAACTGCTCTGCCCGAGACTACAAGAAACTACAGAGAGTCATGTACACAGTTCAGCATATCATGGAAACCAGCCTCCCCTCCATATAGACTTCTCGCTGCCTTGGTAAAGCAGCCAGCATAATCAAAGACCCCACCCACCCTGGACATTCTTTCTTCTCCTCTCTCCCATTAGGCAGAAGATACAAAAGCCTGGAAGCACGTACCACCAGGCTCAAGGACAGCTTCTATCCCGCTGCTATAAGACTATTGAAAGGTTTCCTAGTATGATAAGATGGACCCTTGACCTCACAATCTACCTCGTTATGATCTTGCCCCTTATTGTCTGCCTGCACTGCACTTTCTCTGTAGCTGTTATACTTTGCATTCTGTATCGTTTTACCTTGTTTTAACTCAATGCATTGTGATCTGTATGAATGGTATGCAAGGCAACCTTTTCACTGTACCTCAGTACATGACAATAATAAACCAATTCCAATTCTCCAACACCCTCACACCCCTGATGGTATCAACGCCCAATGCTTGCCCTGTGGGCCTCCCACCCAATTCCCAATGAACCAGCCCTTGAAACACTGGATTCCAAAATCCAAATCTTTTGGAGTTCCAACGTCTGGTGCTCAGGTTCCCAAGTCTCCAGCTGCATGACGGAGAGTCTCTGATGCCAGAGCCAGTCCTCTTTAGTGCCTCCCACCATGATCCAGGAGCTTCCTGCTTCCCGCCACTACATCAGCACTGGAGTTTCTGGCCACACGATGCCTTGTGCGTAGTGGACAATAGAATTTGTTGCATTTTCCCCACCCCTCCAACACACCACCCACCAACCAGCCCCTACACCCCACCCTTCTCCAGTTAATGTGCCTTTACTGTGCCCTATCGCAAAATTTCTAACCAGCCCATTAACCATGGGAATTTCATCTAGCAAAACAGTGACACTAGGCCTCCTAGGTGATTTTATGAGCGAGCTATTTCCAAACAGCACCAAGTTTTAAAATACCATTATGTCTGGTCCACAGCCCAATCCATCAAGGGCACAGCCTTCCCCACCATTGACAGCATTTACAGGAGGCGCTGCTTCAAGATGTCTGATAACAGAGGGCATGCATTTAAGGTGATAGGGAGCAAATTCAAAGGAGATGTATGGGGCAGGTTTTTTTTACACAGAGAGTGGTGGGTGTCTGGAATGCGCTGCCTGGTGTGGTGGTGGAGGCAGATAATGACAGGGGCATTCAAGAAGCTCTTAGGCACATGAATGTGAGGGAAATGGTAGGATATGGACATTGTGTAGGTAGAAGGGATTAGTTTAGTTAGGCATTTTATTACTACTGTAATTAGTTCGGCACAACATTGTGGGCTGTACTGTTCTATGTTCTATGAAAAACAGCTTTTAACATCAAGGATCCCCGTCATCCTGGTCATGCCCTCTTCTCATTGCTACCGTGAGGCAGGAGGTACAGAAGCCTGAAGTCCCACACCACGGGGTTCAGGAACAGCTACTTTCCTATAACCATCAGGTTCTTGAACTGACCTGCACAACCCTAACCCTACCTCAGCAACATTACACTACAGACCACCTCTTGCACTGCCATGGGCTTGTCTCTGATTTTGAGTTTTGCAGTTTTTTTTATCGTCTCTTCATTGTCTTATATGTTATTGTATACTTTATGTATAATTTGTTATGTGTGTTATCTGAACCTATGTGCCTGTGATGCTGCTGCAAGCAAGTTTTTCAATGTACCTGTACCTCAGTGTACTTTTACACATGACAATGAACTCGACTTGACTTGAACCATCAAAGACTGCTCTCCCTGGGGCATCGGAGGCTCCAGCTAAGGTTGCAATGATCATTGACGAGCTGCATGGATCTCAACAACATATAGTTGTGTTTATCAAGGGCAGAATGATAAACAAAGCCCAGCCACGGAGTGGAGAAGATTTAGGAAGGGCCTTCATCTCCCCATCAGGAACAGAGACAGTATCATTGGAGAGGATATGGCGTCAATATAACTGACAAATATTAGTCTCCAGTGAGGCATGTATTACTCACAAGTAAAACAAAAACTCAAAGTGTGTTCCTTATACCAAAGCCAAAAGGTTCCATGTTACCCAGGAGCATATGCACTGGCAATGAGCCTACACTCCATGTAAACTTCCTCCAGCAGCTTCCAATGGTCAAAGGGGCGTACATTTTCACATTGGTGCTTCAGTAACATGGGAGGGGCCCTGGAGCAGGACACTGGGGGGGGGGGGGGGGGGGGGGGAGGGAGGGGGCAGGGGCAGGGGAGAGACATAGAAAGCGCCATCCCCTGGATTCCACAGCTCAGAGCTGTGCTTACATTTCGGACATAGCCATCCAAGGGCTATCCTTGGGGTGCCTACCCCCACCACATTCCCAGGAACGCAAAGAGACGCGTTTCACTGTCTGTTTCGATGTACGTGTGACTGACAAATAAATATCTTATCTTCAAGAGTCTGAACGGGTCTGGGATTTAAAATGTCCGGACGGGAAACGCCCGTGCAGGAGAATCAGTAGCCTGCTTTAGACAACGTTCATTTGAAAACATCTCCCAACCGGCAAAGGATGGGTGGTGCTGGCTACATAGTAGGAGGCTTAAAGTAGGGATTTTCCTTGAAACACCAAGAACATTGTGTACCACCTTCCTTTCAAACCTGCACATGGCGTTTTAAAATGTATATTCATTTTTTTCCTTCAATATCTGCATTCGCCGCTCTACTGAACAAAGCCTCTGCTTTTCTCAAATTCATCAATCTGACAAGGTGCAGTACATTGAATCAGTGTCTCACTTAAGCAGGAAAATGACTTAAAGACCACAGCTCAGGGCCCCAGTGGTGAAAGACAATCCTACAAATGGCGGTGAACATGAGGGATAGGAAAGAAAGATTGTGTACAAGAGCAACAGGGCACAGAGAAAGATGGGCAGTTGTGGTGGCACAGTGGTGCATCAGGCAGAGCTGCTGCCTCACAGCTCCAGAGACCTGGATTCCATCCTGACCTCCGGTGCTGTCTGCGTGGAGTTTGCACGTTCTCCCTGTGAGCTCCCTGCCAGTGCTGTGGTTTCTTCCCACAAAGGCATGTGGTTGGGTCATTAACTGGCTGCTGTAGTTTGCCCCTCAGAAGGAAAATCAGCAAGTTGAGAGAGAGAATAGGTCACAGGGAAGTAAGTGCAGGGGGGTAGGATTGATGGGAGACCTGGCACAGACTCGATGGGCTGAATGGCCTCCTTCTATGCAGTATAAAAATATGAAATATGAAGGGATGAATGAATTGATTTCCTATCGTATTGTGGACAATGACCCAGATTGTTGGTAGAAGCTTGCCCTTTTCAAATATCAGCCAGATAAATATAATTTGCATTTAGGGAGCAGACTTTAATGATCACTCAAAGTGTTCCACAGTTGATTTGAACTGATGTTCACTGTGATAAAGTTGAGCGTGTAGCACCCAGTGGCGGAGGATTTAAATTTACGGACGGCCACGATGCCAACATACAGTTACCTTGGAGGTTTCAGGGTTTCCCTGCTTCTCCGTGTAGGTGATGTTATCAAAAGGGTCTCCCCCTACTCGGACAGAAGGGAGAATGGTAATGGGTGGTGGTTCACCTCGAAGATAGCCAGGATCTTTTTTCCCAGGGTGGAAATGTCCAACACTAGAGGTCATAGCCTTAAGGCGAGAGGGGGAAAGTTTAAAGATGTGTGGGGCAAGTTTTATTTTTACACAGAGAGTGGTGGGTGCCTGGAATGTGCTGCCAGGGGTGGTGGTGGAAGCAGATACGCTAGTGGCATTCAAGAGGCTGTTAGATAGACACATGAATACGCAGGGAATGGAGGGATCTGGATCACGTACAGGCAGAAGAGATTTAGTTTAATGTGGCATCATGCCTGACACAGACATTGTGAGCTGAAGGGCCTGTTCCTGTGCTGCACTGTTCTATGTAGTAGTTCCCTTTGAGTTGGAGAAGTGTTGTCACAGCAAGTCCCAATTCCTGTCCTTTGGCAATGTAAAGTGGAATGAGACATTTATTGCTCTTTGGATTACTCTGCGCAGAAAGTTGCTGTTGGGGCAGTGCTGAGGGGGCATCAGCCTGGGTGGTAAGCTTATCTAGCCAGCATAAAGGGAAGCATTGGCTATGGTGGTAAATAAACCCATGGTGCCCAAACAGAAACTCCACGAGCCTCAGTTGTCCCTAACTGCACAATGAGGTTTGGCAAGAGCGTCCACACACTGTACCCTGTCGAAGTCCCTTGCACCCTCTACAAACGTCACATCATGCACCCGCACTACTGTCCTACCACAGGCCAAGTGCAGTTCATTTCCCACCCTCCCCCCATCCTCTGTCCCACACCGAGTTGTTGCTGGGCTGGGAGCCAACTTCCCAATTGTTTCCTAGGTTTCCAAATCCCTCCTCCAGCCCCACAAGTCACATGTACATCGAAACACACAGTGAAATGCATCCTTTTCAATAGAGTGTTCTGGGGGGGCAGCCTGCAAGTGTCGCCACGCTTCCTGCGCCAGCATAGCATGCCCACAACTTCCTAACCCGTACATCTTTTGGAATGTGGGAGGAAACCGAAGCACCCGGAGGAAACCCACGCAGACATGGGGAGAACATACAACCTCCTTGCAGACAGCGGCGGGAATTGAACCTGGGTCGTTGGCGTTGTAATAGCATTACGCTAACCGCCACACTACCGTGCCTCCATCATCACTACACAGATTTAATTCCAGCCTCATTACTTCTGGTTTCCATCACTGTGCATTCAAGTAGCAACAAGTCCCCAGCACTGGAATTCCTTCATAGAACACTACAGCATAGGACAGCCCCTTCGGCCCACAATGTTGTGCCAACCTTTTAATCTACTCTAAGATCAATCTAACCTTTCCCTCCCACATACCCTTTTTTTTATCATCCATGTGTCTAAGAGTCTCTTAAATGTCCCTAATATATCTGCTTCTACCAGTACCCTTGGCAGTGCGTTCCACGCACCCACCACTCTCTGTGTAAAAAAAAACTTGCCTCTGACATCCCCCCTGTACTTTCCTCAAACCATCTTAAAATTATGCCCCTTCATGTTAGCCATTTCCGCCCTGGGAAAAAGTCTCTGAATGTCCACTCGATCTATGCCTCTTATCATCTTGTACATATCAAGTCCCCTCTCATCCTCCTCCTCTCCAAAGAGAAAAGCCCAAGCTTGCTCAACTTATCCTCACAAGACATGCTCTCCAATCCAGGCAGCATCCTGGAAAATCTCCTCTGCATCCTTTCTAAAGCTTTCACATCCTTCCTGTAGTGAGGCGACCAGAACTGAATACAATATTCGAAGTGTGGTCTAACCAGGGTTTTATAGAGCTGCAACATCACCTCGCGGCTCTTGAACTCAACCCTCCAACCTACGAAGGCCAACACACCATACACCTTCTTAACAAATCTATCAACTTCCTTAAACCTCCTGCCTTTAAGAGGAACTTTTTAACCTATCACCCTTTCCAATGTCTCTTGCCTGATCCATACGTTTGGTTAGGCTCCAGTAAAGTACACTGGGTCAAAGGATTGAAGGCACTACTATAAGTACACAAAGAACAAGGCGGCACTTGGAGATGACCACACAGCCCTTCAAGCCTGCATTGCATCCAGTAACATCACATTTGATCAGACCATGCCTTCAGATCCACTCTCTTGCCTGTTCCCCATAACCCCCAATTCCCCAACAGCCCAAAAATCTGAATATATTCAAGTTGGAACGATATAATCAAAGACCCCACCCACCCTGGACATTCTCTCTTCAGCCCCCCTGCCATTGGGCAGAAGATACAATAGCCTGAAAGCACTAACCTCAAGGACAGCTTCTATACTGCTGTCATAAGACTATTGAATGGTCCCCTAGTATGATAAAATGGACTCTTGACCTCACAATCTACATCGTTATGACCTTGCACCTTATTGTCTACCTGCACTGCACTTTCTCTGTAACACATTATTCTGTTATTGTTTTTCCTTGTACTACCTCAATGCGCTGTGTGATGAAATGCTCCGTACGGATGGCATGCAAAGTAAAGTTTTTCCACTGTACCTCAGTGCATGTGACTATAATAAACCAATTTACCAATTTACATAATCACAGCCTCCACAGACCACTGAAGTAGAGAATTCCAAATGTCACCAACCTCCGAAAGAAGTAATCCTGCATCATCGCCGGCGTGTGCTTTATCCTGAGTCTATACTCCCTCGGTCTTGACGTCCCCATGAGGGGAGACATTCCCTTGAGGTATACTCTGTCAAGCATATGTTCTGCTTATTCTTTTAAACTCCAATTACGTGGACCAAACCTGTTCAAAGTGACCTTATAACTCAACCTTCTGTTCTCTGAAAGAAGCTGGCCAACTTTCACTTAACTGCCCCCAAAGTATGTCTTTGAATATTTTGAAGGCAGAGTATATTGATTCTTAAGGAGCAATGGGGGGAAAGATCACCATGGGTAGGTAGATGGGGTTACAGTCAGATTAGCTATGATCGTATTAAACAGTAGAACAGATGAGTGACCTACTCCTCCTTCTAATTGATGTGTGCATGGGTGTCTCCAAAGCAAGTATATTCTACCTTTACTAAGGAGGGATATACTTGTTGATGTCCTTTTCTTCTTTAGGAGAGAAGAGAGAATGACCCCGGTGGGTGGGGTCTTTGAATATGCTGCCTGCTTCGCCAAGACAGCGAGAGGTACAGACAGAGTCCATGGAGGGGAGGCTGGTTTCCATTATGCGCTGGGCTGTGTCCACAACTCTCTGCAGGACCACCCATCAGGCAGAAGATACAGGAGCTTGAGGGCACGTACCACCAGGCTCAAGGACAGCTTCTATCCCACGGTGCTAAGACTATTGAACGGTTCCCTTATACGATGAGATGGACTCTTGACCTCACAATCTACCTTGTTTGACCTTCCACCTTATTGTCTACCTGCAATGCATTTCACTGTAGCTGTTACACTTTACTCTGTATTGTTATTGTTTTTACCCTGTACTACCTCAGTGCACTGTGTAATGAATTGATCTGTACAAACTGTATGCAAGACAAGTTTTTACACTATACGTCGGTACAAGTGACAATAATAAACTAATACCAGTGTAGAGTACAGTATTGGTCTCTTTAATTAAGGAAGGATGTTAATACAATGGAAGAAGTTTGGAGATTTACCAGACTGATACCTGGAATGGACAGATGAGGAGACTAGACTCGCTGGAGTCTGGAAGGGCAAGGTGACTTGATTTAAATATAAAATCCTTAGGGTCTTAACAGCAGGATGTGGACAGGGTGTTTCTTCTTGTGGGAGAATCTAGAACCAGGGGTCACTCTTTAAAATTAAGTGGTCACCCACTCAACACAGAGACTAGGCGACTTCTTTTCTCTCTCAGATGATGGAGAGTCTTTGGAACTCTCTTCCCCCAAAGGGCTGTGGAAGCAGAGCCTTTGACTATCTCTAAGGCAGCGGTAGATAGATTTTTGATAAGTAAAAGGGTGAAAGGATACCATGAGTAGGCAGCCATATGGAGTTGGAGGTTACAAGCAGATCCGGCAAAACCTTATTAAATGGTAGAACAGGCTTGAGGGGCCGAGTGGCCTTTCCCCATTCTTAATTGAAGTGTGCATGGGTGGTCAGTGCCTTTGAGTCAAATAAACACCAATACATGTGGAATTTCTCGATCAATGGCTTGGATCAACGGAGATTACCTTGACTTTACGTCTGAATTGGGCAATTGTAAATCTCAAGCCCATTTCACACTGTTCTGTGCCCTAGGATTGCAGTGGGAATATCGAGGAAAAAAAAAGATCCAAAGTGAGTACCAAATATGTAATCATCCACTTTTGACCATTTCACAACATCACCCCCACCCCGAACTCAGCCCGAGTTTCACAGATATTCCATACACTCCAGGGAAGTAAATGGGGGAATCGGATTGATGGGAATGCTGAAAGCCAGTGTAAACTCAATGGGCCAAATGGTCTCCTCCTATGGCATAAGGAAGTATGAGCAATGGCCTTCCAAACTGCTGTGACTCCGAGGATTCTGCAAGACCTTGGCTCGGACATATTCCCGGCGAGCTTGTCATGTGACCTCCCAACTCCAACTACAGCCCTGCTCCTGGTCACCTGACCTGCTCATCTTTCTTACCCCACCATCCCACAGCCAATTAGAATACAGACAGACTCCACCTTCAGCCTCAGAAGGCATTTTCCCTCACTTGCAGTAGCTTCTGAAGAAAACAATGTTTGTTGCTATGTCTCGGTCTCTTGGAAGGTTAACCCGGGATAAGGAATCTGGGATAACCCTGGTGGATCAGCCATCTTGGGAACATGAGCCAAACAGCAAAACTTCCCAGGTGAGGTAATGGATCAAGACTGCAGAAGGAACATCGGAAAAATAACTGCATATATTGGATACCTGAAAAGCAGAAACACTCAGCAGGTCAGGCAGCATCTGTGGAGACGGAACCAGTTACCACTTCAACTTTGAGATCCTTCATCAGAACTGAGAGGGAAAGATGTTAGTCTGGGCAGGGGAGGGAGCTGGCAGAACAAGGGGAGTTTTTCTGATAGGATTAAACAATGTGGCTGCTACAATGAGATTAATATTCTTTATGCAATATGCCGCTAATGTTACGTAGTCTGTGGAATGCTCTATAGTCCGGCTTACTGGGACATGCCTAGCAAGCCAGCCCATACAAAGAAAGATGGCAAGCAAATATGTTTGGAGTGGGTTATCTAGACTGACATGTTGCTCTTTCTCAGTTCTAATGAAGAATCCCAGACCCGAAACATTAACTGTTTCTCTTTCCATAGATGCTGCCTGACCTGCTGAGTTTCTCCTCAGCATTTTCTAACTTTGCTGCAGAGGGAATAATTGACCTCCTAAACCTACCTTCTAACTGAAACCCATCGCACTGGACCCATTGACTGAAAACAAAAAAAATCGCTTTTCAAAAAAAACAACGATCAAAGAGCGTTGTAAGTCATCACTTGACTCTGCACAAGATGTAGACACCCATTGTCACAGCAAGATCTGTTGGTAGATATCAGCATCCTCACCCCACCCAATACCACACATATCTAATCTGACACCTATTTTCCATCGCTATTAGTTTGCTTTCTTTCCATTAGTAACAGCTAACAGCCACCTGCCCCAGTTTGAATGGACTCTGTCACTGAGCAGAGCCAATTTGGTGTATATCCAAAAACATTCTGTATTATTATATATAAAAGACAAAAAAAAACACTGCATCTGGCTGTGAATGCTACCTTGGCAACCAGCCTCAGGAAAAGATCCACAGCACACTGCTCATGTCTTGCTTTCTCTCCTATCCTCCTCCCTCACATGGCAAAGTGGCTCCTACAATGTGAGGCACCCTCCAGCCCAGCTGACAAGAGGCACAGCAGAGCCCGGACGACAGGAGATTCGAATGATTAGAAAAAATAAACCGCTGGAGTTCCTCCAGCGGGTCAAGCAGCGTCCGTGGAGGCAGAGGGGCGGTCGACGTTTCGGGTCGAGACCCCGCATCTCGACAGGACGCAGCTTGGCCCCCTGAGTTCGTCCAGGGGTTTGTTTTTGTTGCAGTCTCTCCAGGAGATTTGAATAGATGATCTCAGCCGGCACTTTAGCAGAGCACTCATGTGCAGCGCTGTCGGAGCTACCAGTTCTTGGTGAAATGTTAAACCCCTATGCCCTCACATGAAAGATCCCTCAGCAATATTCCAAAGAGCCAAAGGGTCCGTGGGGGAAGGGGTTGTTAGAATTTTCCTTCTGTGCAAGCTAATAACCTTCCCCAACCAGTAACACTGTAAAAAAATTATTTTTCATCATATTATTCTGTACAGAGTGCAATTCCTAAATACAGACGTTGGACGTGGAGTCTATCAAGTAATTTTATGACAACAAATGTTGGCATACCCTGAAGAGGGTAAATTCCAATTTCTTTAGACTGTGTACTGCTGAGGCACCAATTCTGACCACATCCCACATTGGCATCTGAGCACTATTTTATGTGTGGTTAAATGACAGTCAAGTCTGGGAGAAAGGGTCTTGGGAGTTTTGCACAAATGGTACTGGGGATGTGTTCTTTTAATGCTACAGAAAGACTGGAGAAGCTCTAAGGATGTTGTCCATAGAGTACAAGAGATTTAATACCCTGGGAGGGAGCGGCTCACCTACAGACCCACTTCTTTGGATGTGTACAGATCCAACAAGACTCAACAACCTTGACCCCATCTAGCAGTCCACCCATTACTCCAACATTCACCCCCTCCACCACTGACACACTGTGACTGCAGTGCGTCGAAGCTACAGAATACACTGCAGTTATTCATCCAGCCCACTCTGACAGAACTTCCCAAATCTGTGACCTCTGCAGGAGCCTGGGAACACCTCCAACTTGCACATCATCCCAACTCTGAATTACCTTCCCCGGTCCTGCAAACACACTGGGTCAAATTGCTGGAACTCCCTCCCTGACGCACTGTGGGTGTGACAAGGACCCCACCAGATTTGACTGAGTGACCACCCCAAGGGTTTAACGGCACCCCTACACTCCATCGCAAAGCTTAGCCGTTAGGAAAGGTTTTCAGCAAGACTGTCAGAACACAGTGTAACTGCATCCTAGCACTTCAGGTATTTAAGTCAGGATGGCACAGTACATGGGAAACACAATTCCTTTCACCCTTTTAACACAGATTTAAATAATTAAAATATGAAATGATTCTGCTTAAATTTCCAGCAGCTGCAGATCCCCCCCACCCCATTTACCATCAAGATCTTACTCAGGAAGTGCAGATTTTCTGAAATCTTAGACTTCTCAGTAAAGAATGCATCTGCAGTGACCCTCTAGTCAAAACTAATCAGTTGTACCAGAATTAACACACAAGCCAGGCTCCAAGGTTTGCCCACTTGTGTCAGCTGGCAGCCTCCTTACAGAATTACAATATTGCAGGTTCAAGTCCTACTCCAGAGGCACAAAGAATCCATCAGACCTTCCAATGCAGTACCGAGAGAAGGCTGCATTGTAAGAGGTGCCAAATAGAACGTGGAAGACCCCTCTTCCCTTTCTAGAGCTACCTCAAAGAGATGTACGCTCAGGTTCTGGTGCCTGGCTACTGTTTCTCACCTTAACCCGTTTCATGCGACATAAATTATCTGGTCAGTTTCTATTTGCAACTTCTTAGCAAATGAAGCAGCTCAGCCTCACACCAGCATGCAGCAAGACCTGCATCACATTCAGACATGGACAGATAAGTGACAGATAACATTCACACCACGAAAGTGCCAGGCAATGATAATAAACGAGTCTAACCACCTACTCATGTCTTACTATTGTCAGATCCCCTACCATCAACATCGTGGGGTCATCAATGATTAGAAGGCGAACTGACAGCCACATGAATAGGGAAAAGGCTAGGCATACTGCAGTGAGTGTCTCGCCTTCTGACGCCCCAGAGACCTTCCATCATCTACAAGGCATGACCCGGACAGAATCCTCTCCATTTGCCTGACATGGTACAGCTCCAGCAACACTCAATGGCGTAGTCCAACCCCACTGAGAACAAAGCAGCCAATTTGATTGACATCCTATCCGCTGCCCCAAACATTCATTCCAAATACCATCACTCCTGTATCATCAACAAAATACACTACAGTTACTCCTGACAGCATCTCCCAAACCCATGACTTCTGCCACCAAGCAAAAGGACAGAAGAAGCAGAGGAACCCCACCACCTGCAGGTTCTCCTCCAAGTCACACACCATCCTGGGTTGGAAATATATTGCTGCTCCTTCAATTCTGCTGGGTCTAAATCCCAGAACTCCCTTCCTAACAGCACAGCAGTTCAAGGTGGCAAGCTCACTGCCACATTATCAAGGGCAATTAGGGGATGGACAATAAATGCTGACACGCCCTCAACCTGAAAAATTAATTTAAAAGCAAAAGCAAGCCTATTTAAGGAGCCTTGCTATGCACATTTTGAGGGCTGTACTTCTATTACAAGAATCAAGTGGGTTCAGACAGCTAGTTCTGGCTGTAAAGTGCTTTGAGACACTAAGGATCTAAAAGAAGTACAGAGAAATGCAAACTTCTCATACATCATTTCAAAAATAGACACTTCTCTTGAAACAGCACCAGCCAACCATTTCAGGACTTGTGAAAAAATGCGAAAGGTTTTCTCTGAAGATGGGAAAAGGATTCACTGCAGATGTGTAAATATGATAATGTACCAGCTAGGATTTTCTTCCAAAATTAACACCAAGAGGGACTTCAAGGAAACCTCAGTGCATTCCCGACACAGGAGGGGTGGTCCTTCTAATCAGAGACCAACTGGAAACAATGTCATTTGATTAACCCCAAATATCTTCACATTAAGAAGTTTCAGAAGAGCAATGACTGAAACCCAGTGCCCACTCAACAGATGGGAGAGATATTGGTCATTCACCACACTTGCAGTGCCCGAGGCTGTCAAAGGCACTCCATGAACTTGTCTCTTGCTGTGTGCTAATCCCTGGTTGACTTCAACACTTGCTTCCAAAGGCAATTCGTTCCCAGGTTCACCAAATAAAATTCTCAGCTTTTCCTAATTCTGACTTCTCAGGAGGTTAGAGAACTTTGGCTGATGAGGGATATTGAGGCTGTGGTCAAGAAAAAGCATACATTGGGTTTAGGAGGTCGAGGACGAGTGAATTTGTTGATGACCATAAAAAGATTAAGAATACTCTTAAGAGGGAAATCAGGAGGGCAAAGAGAGGGTATGAGGTGGATCTGGCAGGTTAAGAAAAATCCCAAGAGATTCTACATAATATAAAGAGTAAGAGGGTGGCTAGGGAGAGAGTAGATCCCCTCAGAGGTCAGCAGGGCTGCCTATGTCTCAAGCCACAGGAGGTGAGTGGGATTTTTAACAAATATTTTTCCTCAGTGTTTACTGAGGAGAAAATCGTGGTTGCTCAAGAGATACGGGAAATTAGTGGAGATGTTTTGGAGGAAATTCATATCATCAGGGAGGAGGTATTTGTAGCCTTATAGTGCATTGTGAATAAATCCCCAGGGCCTGACCAAGAACATCTTCGACTTTGTGGGAAGCTAGAGAAGAAATTGTGGAGGCCCTTGTGGAGATATTTGTTTCATCATTAATCACTGGTGAAGTTCCTGAAGACTGGAAGGTGGCTAATGTTGTTCCATTGTTTAAGGGTGGCAAAGACAAGCCAGGGAACTACAGGCCCGTCAGCCTGATGTCAGTGGTGGGGATGTTACTGGAGGGAATTCTGAGGGACAGGATCTAACAGCATTTGGATAGACAGAGTCTGATCAGGGTGAGTCAGCATGGCTTTGTGTGTGCAAAGTCATGCTTGACGAATCTTTCAGAGTTTTTATTTGAAGAGGTAACCAAAAAGGTACATGAGGGTAGGGCAGTGGTGTTGTCTATTTGGACTTTAGCAATGCCTTCGACAAGGTCCCGCCTGGTAGGCTGGTCTGGAAGGTTAGGCCCCGTGGAATCCAGGGAGAGCTAGTTAGGTGTTTTCAAAATTGGATCAGAGGTAGGAAACAAAGGGTGGTGGTTGAAGGCTGTTTCTCGGAATGGAGGCCGGTGACGAGTGGTGTGCCGCAGGGCTCGGTGTTGGGACCCTTGCTATTCGTTATTTATGTAAATGATTTGGATGCGACTGCACAAGGCTGGATCAGTAAATTTGCAGATGACATGAAATTAGGAGGTGTTGTTGACAGTGAAGGTTATCATAGACTACAGGCGTATCTTGATCAGTTAGGGAAGTGGGCCGAGGAGTGGCAAGTGGATTTCAATACAGATAAGTATGAGGTGATGCATGTTGGAAAGTTAAACCAGCGAAGGGCTTACACAATGAATGGTAGGGCACTAGGGAGCGTAAAGGAACAGAGGGACCTAGGAGTACAAGTGCACAGTTCATTGAAAGTGGTGTCACAGGTAGACAGGGTGGTGAAAAAGGCATTTAGCATGTTGGCCTTCATCAGTCAGGGCACTGAGTACAGGAGATGGGACATCATGTTGCAGTTGTACTAGTCGTTGGTGAGGCTGCACTTGGGAGTACTGAGTACAGTTTTGGTCACCCTGTTATAGGAAAGATATTGACTACCTGCTTTTCTCCACGGATGCTGCCTGGCCTGCTGAGTTCCTCCAGCATCATCGTGTTTTTCATTATAGGGAAGACGTGGTTAAACTGGAAGGAGTGCAGAAAAGATTTACGAGGATGTTGCCAGGACTAGAGGGCCTGAGTTATAGGGGGAGGTTAGCCAGGCTGGGTCTTTATTCCTTGGAACGTAGGAGACTGAGGCTCAACGTTATAGAAATGTTTAAAATTATGAGAGGCATACATAAGGTGGATGGTAACAGTCTTTTCCCCAGGGTAGGGGAGTCCAAAACTAGGGGGCATAAATTTAGGGTGAGAGGGGAACGATTTAAAAGGGACCTGAGGTCTAACTTTTTCACACAGAGGGTGGTGAGTATTTGAAGTGAGCTGCCAGAGGAAGTGTTTGAGGCAGGTACAATAGTATAATTTAAGAAGCACTTGGATACATATGTGGAGGGGCAGGGCATAAGGTACGTGGAGGGGTGCAGCTTAGAGGGATATGGGTCGAACGCAGGAAATTGGGACTAGCTGGGTGGGCACCGTGGTTGGCATGGACTGGTTGGGCCGAAGGGCCTGTATCCGTGCTGTATTGCTCTGTGACACAAATTCCTCCACAGCCTCACACCTTTCAATTTCTGAGATTTCGTCCAAACCCACATACCTCTCAGAATTCTCACTCTCCCTCTGCAGCCACCCCCCCCCCCCCAACCCTCAATTCTGGTCTCTTGCGCATCACCCATCTTCTCCAACTGCAGCTGCCTGGGCCCTTATCCTTTGCAACCTCCTCCCCAACCTCTCTGAACATTCCCTCCTCATTGACGAAGCCTTTGACTGTCTGTGCCAATGTCCCTCTCTTGACAGCAAGCTCTGGGAACACATCCTGTGATCCGACACTCCATTACATAAAAGACACTGCACCCTTGGCGTTGAAGCCCACAAGAACTTGCTTAAAATCACAACCTGAACATTTGATATACTTTTAATTAGAAAGCTTGAGGCTGCAACTCACCCATGGTTGCCAGATTTGTGGCTCTTCCTATCTTACTCGATGGGGTTTGCCCGCACATGCCCAGACTGCTGAGTGTACGGCAACACAGGGAGGTGCGCTACTGCATCACAGGAGAGAGAAACAGAACGACAGAACTAACAGCAGCAGCCCATGCAGCTTCATACAGCCCACAGAGCAATGCAGAACAAGTCTTTAAATCAATAAATCTTTTTACATGCAAATCATGTTCAGGCAGCTTTCTCCCACATGGACTTTAACCCTCACATATCTGTAGCTTGAGTCATCAGGAGCATACTCCTAGACTGCTCTCACATGACATAGATTTGTGTTCAACTGCCCTCCCTTTCCCCACAGAATAACCTGACAACGTTCAATTGACAACCCCCAAAAGCAGCAAATGGAAAGCAAAGCTGTCGACGCTGGAAACCCGAAATTAAAACAGAAACACTTAGCAGGCCAGGGAGCACGTGCAGAAACTGTTAACACTTCGAATGCCAGACTCTTCGACAAAACTGAGAAAGGGTCCACAAGACCATTGAGATATTGAAGCAGAACTGGATCGTTCGGCCCATCGAGTCTGCTCCGCCATTCTATCATGGCTGTTTTTTTTCTCAACTTCATTCTCCCCTGTAACCCTTAATTCCTGCCCCCCCCCCATCTTACCAATCAAGAACCTATCAATCTCTGCCTAAAATACTAAAATACACCCAATGACTTGGCCTCCACAGCCCTCTGTGGCAACGTATTCCACAGATTTATCACCCGCTGGCTGAAGAAATTCCTCCTCATCTCAGTTTTAAAGGGACATCACTTTATTCTGAGACTGTGCCCTCGGATCCTAGACTCTCCTACTGATGGAAACATCCTCTCTACTTCCACTCTATCCAGGCCTTTCAGTGTCTGGTGGGTTTCAATGAGATCCCCCCTTGTCCTTCTGAACTCCATCGAGTACAGGCCCAGAGACATCAAATGCTCCTCAAATGTTAAGCTTTTCATTTCCAGGGGTAATTTTTGTGACCCTCTCTGGACCCTCTCCGGGGCCACCACAACTTTCCTTAGATTTGGGGCCCAAAACTGCTCACAATATTCCAAATGCAAACGAGGCCCAGAGCCTGAAACATCAACCATTTCTCTGTCTACGGATGCTGTCTGACCTGCTGAGTAATGTTAGCATTTTCTGCTTATGGTCTTCTCAAAACAGGGTGAGTAATCCTACACAGCCTGCCAAAACCTTTTCGACAGCACCCCCCCCCCCCCCCCCCCCCCCCCCCAAAGACATGACCCAGCCATCCAGAAGGATAAGAGATCCAGGTGTATGAGAACAGAGTCACCTCAAAGATCCACCATCCCCCCACCCCTTACCTACCCCCAAGCCACAAGGGCTGACTAGGGACACATTTTAATTGCAGCTTCATTGTGGGTTGGGTGAAAATTTTCTCTGGAGTGGCAGAGGCTGAGGGGATGCCTGATAGAAGTTTATAAAATTATGAGAGGCATAGATAGACAGCCAGTATCTCGCACCCCCCTCCCCCGGGTCGAAATTTAAGGTGAGAGGGGTTAAATTCAAAGGAGATGTGCAGGGCACGTTTTTTTTTACACAGAGAGTGGTGGGTGCCTGGAATGCGCTGCCTGGGGTGGTGGTGGAGGCAGAGGCAGATATGATCGTTTTGTTTGAAGGGGCTCCTAGACACAAGAATGGAGGAATATGGACATTGTGTAGGTAGAAGGGATTAGTTTAGGTAGGCATTCAATTACTGGTTTAATTAATTTGGCACAACATCGTGGGCCAAAGGGCCTGTTCCTGTGCTGTATTGTTCTGTGTTCTAAAATCCTGGAATCCACTACAAATATAGCACCTTTAATTCATAGACTGCAGTGGTTCAAGTAGAGCAACTCAGCACCACCTCCTCAAGGGCTAAGTCACAACAAACGGTCTTACCACTAATTACCATGAATCAACTTTAAGGAAAAAAATACATATTTCATCTTTTATGGATTATTCCCATGCACAAAATGACCACATACGCACTCATCAGACCGCAAATACAATTCCATGGACCAGGGTGATAGAGGAGAGGGGGCTTTAACTGTATAAATCTCAATTTGCTCATCAAACCCTCATTCCCACCAGCTCCCACGCAAGATTCCATTGTGTAACAATATAATTTACATCAGAATTCACTGTGAACACTGCACCTCTTAAACACTTGACGCAGAATGGCAACACAAGCTACCCTTTTCTTCCAAAATGGGTCACAATTTCACAAAAAAAAATATTGTTTTTTTTATCCCCACAAGTGGCCACATTAAACAGCACACTTTTAAACCATAATCAAATTTGGCAAGTTACAATGTGTGAAACAGCATATGACAATGTATAAAACAGCCCGACATACAATCAGATTGAATAAAAGGCCACCGGTTTTCAAGTTATAATATTTGAAATGCCATGATATACAATAAAACACCCAACGCTTAATATCATTTTGTTTCTTTTTTATATAAAAATGCATTTTGTATTAAAAGTCTTGGAACAGGCAGACAGCTGTTAAATGCACGTCTGGTTTTGCAACATACAGAGGACGTTAGAATTCCTTGATACGCCAGAGTAAAGTTCCAGCGTCCAATCCCTTTCCCCCTTTCCCTCCCTACCTCCCTCCCTCTCCCCTTGCCCTCCCACCCCGATCATTGTTGGGGAATATTAGATTAGTACACAGAATACCAAACTGAGGGCAGACAGTTCCTTTAGAACCAAGAGATGACTTCTTGAACAGCTCAAAATGTAGGCAAAGGTCTATGGGTTCCACCAAGGAGAAGCAAATTGAATGTTGCCATGATTTGTGTGGGAACACTCAAAGGAAAAATTTAAGTACTTTTTTTTATTTTCAGTAGTGTGGAGGCTTTGACAAATTGGCACAGAGTCTCAAAGGCACTAGACACAAGGGTGGATGTTGGCCTGTCATCGATGGGTTCATGGACCACAGCACAGAAGTCAGTCATTGCCTGAACCCTCTGGGCTTTTACCATTTGTCCATATCTTTCCCTCCCCACCCACTTTAACCCCCTCTCCCCCAATAAAACCCCATCCACACCCCTCGCCCTTCGTTTGTACAAGTCTATGGTGGTTGGATTCACAGATCACAGTTGAAAAAAATACCATTGTTGCTTTCTGCTTTTCCCCTCCCCCCTCCCACCACCCGCCCCCCCCCCCCCCCCCCCCCCCCCCACACACACACACACTTAAATATATTTGCTCTGCCTTTGCCCACTTTTCACTGGGGTAGGGACATGGGGTTGGATGGGGTGGGAGGGAAGAGGAGGCACCAAAATAATAGACATTACAGCAGTTCAACAACAAAAAAAAATGTACTTCCTGCCCCCACCCTATGAACAGAACTGTAGTTATGATGAAGCTCTTATCCACGTTCGGTAGCTTCTGTTATACAGTCTCCAAGTTAGCTGGGCGCCACATTGTTATGGCTTCCAGATATCCACGTTTCCAACTTTGCATAGAAATTCTGTGCCTGCAGGAAGGGGGAAAATATTGCAATTAAATTAATCAGGAATTCAGCAGAACTTCTAACCCGCTAGCTGCAGTGAGTACGGCTACGTTGGCATTTATTTTTGATGGGGCGGTCTGCAAATTGTAAAATAAACCTTTTTTATATAAAAAAGAAAATCCTCCCCTCTTCCGCAGTCTTTGCGGGAAAGAATTTGGGACAGAAATCTAATTTAGCCTCGGTCCATTCCTTCAAAATTGCATATTACACTCACACACACACACACAGATGAGCAGAACACACGAGGAGGAGGCGCCAGCAGCTTAACAGCCCCACCATTTTAAGACAGGAGACTTTTTTTACTGGTGTTCAGAGAGACAGGAGGGGGAAGAGAAGCTGCTGGTTTAAACTTGTCTTCCTGGAAGTAGATAGAAGGGGGTTGAATCCCTCTCCCCATCCCCCTCACACACCCATCACGAGTGCCTCATCCTTATCACTATGAAAGCAAATCTCTTTCTCCCTCGCAATAGAAAAAGATCTCAGATTAACCCCAACAAAGTTAGCTGAAAGCACATCTTAAAAGCCTTACCTTCGTTTTATATCGTATAATATATATTTATATAGAAATCTATCACAGCACCACACACGAGGAACAACACTGGTCGTCTCCGTTAGGCTGAGATACATAGTTCATCTGTCGAACGATCTCTGCAAACAATTCGTCCACTGAGATTTTATTCTTGGCCGAGGTCTCCATAAAAGGGCAGTTCCATTCATCGGCGAGGGCTCTCCCTTCGCTGTAATTTACCTCCCTCTCCCCTTCCAGATCCACCTTGTTGCCCACCAGCAGCAGGGGTACCCTCTCGTATCTTTTCACCCGGATAATCTGATCTCGCATCGGCCTGATGTCCTGGAAAGACTGCTGGTTGACCAGGCTGTAGACCAGGATAAAGCCCTGACCGTTCTTGATGTAGAGGTCTCTCATTGAGGCGAACTGCTCCGTGCCCGCCGTATCCAAGATCTCCAGCACCGATGGCGACGAATCTACCTCGATCTCCTTCCTGTAGAAATCCTCGATGGTGGGGTCATACTTCTCGATGAAAGATCCCGTCACGAACTGCACGGTCAGGGCAGACTTGCCCACTCCGCCGCTACCCAACACGACTACTTTATATTCTCTCATGGTTTGACAGGAGCCACTTTCTCTTCCCCCTGCAGGGCTGGGTTGTGTGTGTGTGTGTGTGTGTGTGTGCGTTGCAAATCAGTGAACCTTCGCCCACATCAAGGAGTCGCTGAAATTGCTCTGAAATTACAATGGGTGAGAAAGCCCCTCGCTTGACGCTTGGAAACCGATCCGAAATTGCAACCCCCACCGGGCAAGAGCACTCTTCCACTGAACAAACAATGCAAGAAAAATAATAAAAAGAGAATCCTTTTTTTTCCTCTTCTCCCTGCCCTCCCACCCACCCCCCCTTGCACTCTGTTTTAGATCCGGTGCTGGATGCAGGGCCCTTCCAAGTGTTGCACCAGGGGGTTTCCACCGCTCGCTGGACAGTGCGGCTGGGCTGGAGCTCTCTCCCCTTCGATCAGAGTGCGAATCTGACGCGGCGCAGTCCCTTCCCACGGTCCTTCCTTCCCTCCCATTGACACCCAGGATTTTCAGGGCGTGAACGAAGGCGACTTCAGCCTCAAGCCGTTTGCTGGTTGGGGAGGAGCCACGTTCTTAAAAGGGCAACGGCAGTCCCGTGGGCCCCACCGGCAGCATCGCGGGTGAGGTGTGCTGGAGAATTGGAGACCACCTTCTTTTTGGCGTGTCGGCAGGGGAAACAGGCCCTTCGGCCCAGCTTGTCCCTGCCGAGCAAGTTGCCTATCCAGGACAAATAAGATTTCTTTATTGGTCACATGGTCATCAAAGCACAGTGAAATGCATCTTTTTGCGTAGGGTGTTCTGGGGGCCAGCCCACAAGTGTCGCCACGCTTCCGGCGCCAACATAGCATGCCCACAACTTCCTAACCCGTACGTCTTTGGAATGTGGGAGGAACCGGGAGCACCCGGAGGAAACCCACGCAGACACAAGGGGAGAACATACAAACTCCTTACAGACAGCGGCAGGAATTGAACCCGGGTCGCTGGTGCTGTAATAGTGTTACGCTAACCACTACACTACCGTGAACGTTACAGCTCAGTACAGGCCCTTCGGCCCACAATGTTGTGCCAACATTCTATCCTGCTCTAAGATCTAT
This sequence comes from Pristis pectinata, assembly GCF_009764475.1. Lineage (NCBI taxonomy): Eukaryota > Metazoa > Chordata > Chondrichthyes > Rhinopristiformes > Pristidae > Pristis > Pristis pectinata. The sequence goes on along the minus strand of NC_067410.1, from coordinate 106,946,528 downwards.
CGAACCCTTCCCTCCTACATAGCCCCCCATTTCTCTAACATTCATGTGTCTATCTAAGAGTCTCTTAAATGTCTCTTAAAAGAGAGATGCTGGAAATTGGAGCTACAGAGACGAGATGGTGGAGGAACTCAGTGGGTTAGGCAGCATCTGTGGAAGGGAATGGATAGTCGACATTTCGAGTCAAGACCCTTCATCTGGACAGTCTGTCCAAGCTGGCCTTCATTTGTCCTATGAACCTTTCCTGACTATTGCATGAACACCAACTACAATTTCCAACACACACACAAAAAAAATCATAATATTGGGCAAAAATCTATTAAAACCAGCGGCCCAGAACTGTGCAGATCCCAGGGCCCACAGTTGCTGTGTTGATATTGGTATTGATATTGGTATATTATTGTCAATTGTACCAAGGTACAGTGAAAAACTTGTCTTGCATACTGATCGTAACAGGTCAATTCATTACACAGTGCAGTTACATTGGGTTAGTACAGAGTGCATTGATATAGAACAGGTAAAAACAATAAAGTACAGAGTAAAGTCTCACAGCTACAGAGAAAGTGCAGTGCAGGTAGTCAATAAGGTGTAAGGTAGATTGTGAGGTCAAGAGTCCATCTCATCGTATAAGGGAATAATTCGATAGTCTTATCACAGTGGGGTAGAAGTTGTCCTTGATCTTGGTGGTACGTGCCCTCAGGCTCCTGTATCTTCTGCCTGATGGAAGAGGAGAGAAGAGAGAATGTCCCGGGTGGGGGTGGGAGTTTACTCCCCCAAAAGTACCAGTGTGTGCCAGTGGTGGAGAGGAACATGGGCTGCCCAACCGGTGGTATCGCTCAGTGTGTGCCTGATGCTGGGTAAAATCGACTGTGCCAGGTTGGGCCATGTACAGATGTGATGAGGGCAATTTCCCACCGGGCCTGCTTTCACCCGGAACTGATAGATGTGAGATAGATATTTATTTATTAGTCACATGTACATCGAAACACACAGTGAAATGCATCTTTTGCGTAGAGTGTTCTGGGGGTAGCCCACAAGTGTCGCCATGCTTCCGGCACCAACATATCACGCCCACAACTTCCTAACCCGTGCGTCTTTGGATAGCTCATGCAAAGGGAGAGGTGTGGGCGGAATGTTGTTGGGGTGTGGGAGGGAAAGACAGGGACAAATGGCCTCTCCGTCAGCCTCTCTTTCCCTCTCTCTATCTGTCTCTCCTTCCCCCTCTCTCACCCTCCCTGTCTGCATCTCTCTCTCACTCTTTCTGTCTGCCTCTTGCTCCCTCTCTCTAGCCCTCTCTGTCTGCCTCTCCTTCCCGCTCTCACATTCTCCCTGTCTCTCCCTCCCTCCCTCTCTGGCCCTCTCTGTATCCCTCCCTCCCTCTCTAGCTCTCTCTGTCTGCCTCTCTTCCCCACCCCCACCCTCTCTGTCCATTTCTCCCTCCCTGGGTGAAACTACTCTTGCTCTTGATTTGTGCAGAAATAAAATGATCTAATTCATTGCCCATCGGGAGGGAAAAAGTCAGCATGAAATGTGAGTGCTGTGGGTGAAGGGGATTTAGAAATTACAAATACTTGGAAGACCCAGTTTCAGCATTTGGCTCTTGTGACTTCAGCAGCCGAGTCTTGAAGCTCTGGAATTCTTTCCCCAAACCTCTCTAGCTCCTTCCTTTTAAAATGTTTCTTCAAGCTTTTCCCCGTGGTCACTTGCCTTCATATCTCCTGATGTAGCTGGGTGTCCTATTGTGTTTGGTGATGTTGCTGTGAAAGGCCTTGAGACATTCTACTCAGTTGAAGATATCATATTAATGTGCTTACTGTTGTAACGTTGATTCCCTTGCCTGGCTGCGCCTACATTTGGAGAATTGGCCATTTGGGGAAAGTCTACCCAACTACATAAGGGGATTGATGCTGGATCAGTTCTGTACGTGCAGTCTGTCCTATTCTCCAGCAGGGGTCACTGCTAGAGTGACAGCAATTATAGCACGTAATTAGGAAGTAATGTCAGAATTAGAATAAGAATCAGGTTTATTATCACTGACATATGTTGTGAAATTTGTTGTTTTGCGGCAGCAGTACAGTGCAACACATAAAAATTACTACAAGTTACAAAAATAAATAAATAGTGCAAAAGAGTTTCACCTTGCAGAGTTGGGAGTTGGAGCGGGACCTTTGAAAAGAGGTGAGTCTCTGTGCCTGTGCTTGTGAGTTTCACCTTGCAAGAGTCTAAACGAGGCACATTTGTGAATTGTTACCTGCTGATTGGCTTATTAACAGCAGCAAATAAAGGGAAGGCAGGTATAATTGGAGTGGCCAGTGTTGGAGTAGGAAAGCTGAGACTTTGGTTCAAGAGTCTTCAGTGAGAAGAGGTGAAGGTAAGTCTCTGGTAAATTCCTTTTCTTCTTGGCTTTGGTGTTACCTTTAGAGTCAGGCTAGAGTAGTGAGAATGGCTCCAATTTCAGTGGAGTTTTCAGCTTGTGAGATGTGGGAGTTCTGGGAGACCTCCAGTCTCCCTGTTAACTACATCTGTGTGAAGTGCATCCAGCTGCAACTCCTCACAGACTGTGTTAGGGAACTGGAGCTGCAGCTGGATGACTTTTGGCTCCTATGGGATACTGAGGAGTACATAAATAAGAGCTACAGGGAGGTAGTCACTCCTAAACTGCAGGAGGCAGGTAGCTGGGTGACTGTCAGGAGAAGGATAGAGAATAGGCAGGTAGTATAGAGTACCCTTGTGGCTGTTCCCCTCAATAATAGGTAACTGCTTTGGATACTGTTGTGGGTGGGGGGTTGGGAAGGAAATGACCTACCAGGGGAAAACCACAGTGACCAGCTCTCTGGCACTGAGCCAGGTTGAGTGGTGCAGAAAGGAAGGGGGAGAAGAGAGAGAGTGGTAGTGATAGGGGATTCCATACTAAGGGGGCAGGCAGGAGACTTTCCAGATGTGAAAGACTTCTGGATGATATGTTGCCTCCTGGATGCCAGGGTCAGGGATGCCTCTGGTCAGGCCCACAGCATTCTGAAAGGGGTGGGTGAACAGTCAGGTCATGGTGCATATTGGTACCAATGACATAGGTAGGAAAAGAGATGAGGTCCTGAAGAGGGAATATGGGGAGTTAGGAGCTGAAAAGCAGGACTTCAAGGTTAGTAACCTCTGGATTGCTGCCTGTGCCTTGTGCCAGTAAGGGCAAGAATAGGATGATTTGGCAGATAAATGTGTGGTTGAGGAATTGGTGCAGGGAGTAGGGTTTCAGATTTGATCATTGGGATCCCTTCTGGGGAAGGTATGATCTGTTTTTAAAAAAAAATCAGTTACATCTGAACTAGAAGGGGACTGAAATTCTTGTAGGCAGGTTTGGTAGAGCTGTTGGGAGGGTTTAAGCTAATTTGGCAGGGGGATGGGAACCAGAGTGATAGGTCAGGTCTTGGTTCATTTAGTCTAAAAGTAGATGCAGGGTGTAGAAAGACTGAGGAAGGATAGCCACTTAAAAGGACAAAATTGCAGTCAGTTGGATGGGCTGAAGTCTACTTTAATGCAAGAACTATAACTCTGGGAATTACAGACCAGTAAGTCTTCTGTGGTGGGCAAATTACTGGGAAAGATTCTTAGACAGGACTTGGGCACTTGGAGGAGCAGGCTGATTAGGGACAGTCAACATGGCTTTGTGAAGGGCAGGTTGTGCCTCATGAGCCTGATTGAATTCTTTGAGGATGTGACAAAGCACATTGAAGGTCGACCAGTGGATGTGGTGTACAGGGATTTTAGTAAGGTGTTTGATAAGTTTCTTCATGGAAGGCTTACTCAAAGTCAGGAGGTGTGGGAATCCAGGGAAACTTGGCTGTGTGGATTCAGAATTGGCTTGCTCTTAGAAAGCAGGGTGGTGGTAGTAGATGGAGCACATTCTGTTTGGAGGTGACCAGTGGTGTTCTGCAGGGGTCTGTTCTGGGGCCCCTGCTGATTTTTATAAATGACTTGGATGGAGGTCTGGCAGGGTGGGTTAGTAAGTTTGCTGATGATACAAAGATTGGTGGTGTTGTGGATAGTGTAGAGGGTTGCTGTAGATTACAGCAGGATATGATAGAATGCAGAGCTGGGCTGAGAAGTGGTGGGTGGAGTTAACCCAGAAAAGTGTGAAATGATAAACTTTGAAAAATCAAATTTGAAGGCAGAATACAAGGTTAATGGCAGGACTCTTAGCAGTGTGGAGGAACAAAGGGATCTTGGGGTCCATGTCCATAGATCCCTTAAGGTTGCCATGCAGGTCAATTGGGTTGTTGAGGTGTATGGTGTATTGGCTTTCATTAGTCAGGGTATTGTGCTCAAGAGCCATGAAGTAATGTTGCAGCTCTATAGAACTCTAGTTAGACCACACTTGGAATACTGTGTTCAGTTCTAGTCACCTCATTATAGGAAGGATGTGGAAGCTTTAGAGAGGGTGCAGAGGAGATTAACCAGGATGCTGCCTGGATTGGAGAGCATGTCTTATGAGGATAGGTTGAGTGAGTTAGGGCTCTTCTCTTTGGAGAAGAGGATGAGAGGTGACTTGATAGAAGTGTACAAGATGATGATAAGCATAAATCAATACTTTTTCCCAGGGTGAAAATGGCTAACATGAGGGGGCATAATGTTAAGGTGATTGGAGGATGTCAGGGGTAAGTTTTTTTTAGTGGTGGGTGTGTGGAACACAGTTGGCAGAGATTGAGGGCAGATACATTATGGGCATTTAAGAGACTCTCAGACATAGATTCTCATTTATATGAGAGGGAAGGGTTATAGATCTTGGAGCAGGATAAAATGTTGGCACAACATTGTGGGTTGAAGGGCCTGTACTGTGCTGTAATGTTCTATCTTGTGGGTTCATGGACCATTCAGAAATCTGATGGTGGAGGAGGGAAAAAGCTGTTCTTGAATCATTGAGTGTGTCTTCAGGCTTCTATTTCCTCCCTGATGTTAGTAATGTGAAGAGAGCATGTCCCAGATGGTGAGGGTCCTTAATGATGGATGCTGCTGTCTTGAGGCTCTGCCTCTGGCCTCCCCTTCCTGAAGTCCACAATCAATTCCTTGGTCTTGCTGATGTTGAGTGAGGTTATTGTGCCATCATCCAATCAGCTGATCTACCTCACTCCTGTACACTTCCTCATTGCCATCTGAGATTCTGCTAACAGTGGTGTCATTGGTGAATCTATAGATGGCACTTGAGTTGTGCCTAGCCATATAGTCATGTGTAGAGAGAGTAGAGCAGTGGGCTAAGCATGTATCCCTGAGGTGCACCTGCATTGATTGTCTGAAGGAAATGTTACTACTGATATTGGACTTCATCATGAAGAGGATGGTGCATATAAGTAGAAAAGTCTTCCTCCAACTTTAAGGTTTTGGTGAGATCATACCTGTAGTACTCAGTACAGTTTTGGCCTCCCAATTTAAGGAGGGATCAACTTGTACATGAGGCAGCTCAGACATTGTTGATTCATGTGATGAAGGGGTTGTCAAATAAGGAATAATTTGACAGCTTGGGCTTACACCCAGCTGGAATTTTACTCTAGTGAGTTCAGAAGAAAGGGAGGGAAACTTACTAGAAAACAGATTCTGAGATGATGAGAACACAAGATATTAAGGTAAGACATTTATTAGTCACATGTACATCAACAGTGAAATGCATCTTTTAGTGTGAAGAATGTGCTGGGGGGCAGCCCAAAGTGTTGCCACTCTTCTGGCACCAACTTAGCATGCCCACAACTTCTACCCTCTACATCTTTCTTAGAATGTGGGAGGAAACCAGAGCACCCAGAGGAAACCCATGCAGTCATGGGGAGGATGTCTAAAGTCCTTGGACAGCAGCAGAATTGAACCTGGGTAGCTGGTGCTGTAATAGCATTATGCTAACTACTACACTACTGTATGGGGGAATCTAGAACTAGGGTTCCTGCCTCACCCCTCCCCTTGTGTTCTGGTGATCCCCTCCACACTGTCCTGATGCAGCATCTCCACCCAAAGTGTCGCCCATCCACCTGCCTCCATAGATGTTGCCTGACCTGCTGAGGTCCTCTAGCAGCTTGGTTTTAGTTGTTGGGATGACTCTCTGCTTGGAGACCTGCACTGCACCTTTTACACAAGCTTCTTGCTGCGACCTTGCCTCTAGGATTGAAGGAAACTGCTTCAATGATTAATTTGATGGCACATTGCAAGGTCTAGGGAAAGCCAAACCAGTGACATTCCAGAGTATGGCTGGTGAATGCTGCTTATCTGATGGTATGTGCCTGTGATGCTGCTGCAAGTAAGTTTTTCATTGTACCTGCACATGCATGTACTTGTGCATATGGCAATGAACTTGACTTTGACTTGGGTTAGGCTTGCAAGATGGATGCAGAACAGGGAAGCCAGTTGTTGCCTGCTATCTATTCATGCAGAATAATTGAGCTGCATTCCTCTCATTAAGTCTGTATCTCCGCTTGCCCAGAAGACCCCTCCAATTGCTGATTGCTTCCTGTATGCAAACATTCCTTCCAATATTGGTTTTAAACCTTCCTTTCACCAGGTTAAACTAATGGCCCTGTACCTGGGCACATGAAACAGAACAAAAACTTTAAATAGAAAAAGTCAGTTCAAAGTCAATGTTGAGCTTGTTGTCAGATGCACAAGTACATGTTCACAGGTGCAATGAAAAACTTGCAGCAGCATCACAGGCATGTCATAAGAACAATATAAATTAAATGTGAATTATACCCAATTCAAGAACACAATTAGAACAAAAAACAAAGCCTACTTTAGTGCAAAGTGATCAAAGTTTAGTGTTGCTAAACTAGTGATTAGGGTTGTCAGCTGGTTCAAGAACCAAATGGTTGAAGGGAAGTAACTGTTCTTGAACCTGGTGGTGTGGGACTTCAGGCTTCTGTACCTCCTGCCTGGTGGTAGCTGTAAGAAGATGGCACGGCCTGGATGGTAGGGATCTTTAATACATGTTGCAGCCTTGAGGCAGCACCTCCTGTAGGTAGTACCAATGGAGGGGAGGGATGTGTCAGCAACAGAACACTACAAATACCTCTTGCACTACCATGGACTTGTCTTTGTAGACCTTTTCCTGGTTGCTCAGATCCTTCTCCCACCTTGGTTTCCCCTCTCTCTCCATAGCTCCTGACTACTTAACATGCAGCCCAGCTCAAACTCCCAGGAAAAAGTCCATGGAAAACTATCTGCCTGTGCTTCACCACTGGGTTCAGGAACAGCTACAACCATTGGGTTCTTGAACTGACCTGCACAACCCTCACCCTACGTCAGCAATAGAACACATCTTGCACTACCATGGACTTGTCTGTGATTTGCACGACATCTTGGTTTTGCCTTTTTATTTTTTGCTCTCTTCACTGTCTTGCATAATTTGTTTTGTGTTGTCTGTACCTATATGCCTGTAATGCTGCTGCAAGAAAGTTTTTAATTCTATCTGCACCTCACTATGCTTGTGCACATAACAATAAACCTGACTTTGAATTATGGTTCCTGGAATTGTGGAATGCTAAAGAGTTCATTTAGTCAATTGTCTCATCTGCACAGGTGCAATGAAAAACTTAACTGCAGCAACATCACAGACACCTAGCATCATAGAAGCAGCATTCACAAGAAAAACACGAATTTAACATAAATTGTGCACAATTTTTACAAGAAAACACAATTAGAACAGGAAAAAGTCCATTTTGGTGCAAAGTGGTCAGTGTTGCTAAACCATGGTGACTAGGATAAACAGCCTATCACATTCATACCAAACATTTGAGACCTACCCAATTAGATCTATAGATATAATGAGAACCAAGGCATGTGGGTGAGTACAGGCAGGTAGAGCTGAGCTATAGGATCAGCCTTTATCGTATTGAATGACAAACCAGTGGTAGAGGCTGAATGAAACATATTTCCCATGTTCTTTTGTTACCTAAGAATATCAGATAGCCCGACCACTTCCTCACTACTTACCCAGGAAGGCATCAGAGGAAGTGGGAAGGGTGTTGATGGCGATTAAAATGAGGCGGATTAGAGTATCACAGAAGTAACAGCTCTTTTGCAAGAAGGGAAGATGTGTTTGAAGATGGCATCTTGCAGATGAAAGAAGAAATAACAAAGGAGGATCTGTTGTATGTGAAAAGAACTTCTTAATTTTCATTTCTCCAGCTCCCTTTTGGTAGCTCCTGTTTTTCTGATCTACTCAGTGATATGGACCTTCCAGATCTGGCAGCATAATTTATTGAGAATAGGTGTGGTCAAGCTGTTGTAATGGATATAGTGGTGCTGTAGTAGTTAAACCACTCAACCAGTCCAGTGTCCTGGACTAAACCCAGAGTTCAAATCCCACCATGACAGCTGTGGAATTTAAATTCGGATTAATAATCTCATTTGAAATGGTGGTCTGATCTTGTAGTTGTACAAGACATTTGTGAGGCTGTATTTGAAATGTGTTCAGTTTTGGTCACCCTGCTACAGGAAAGATGCCATTAAGCTAGAAAGATTACAGAGGAGATTTACGAGGATGTTGCTGGGACTCGAGGGACTGAGTTAGAGAGGTTGAGTAGGTTGGGACAGTTTTCATTGGAGTGTAAGAGAATGAGGGGGGATCTTACAGAGGTGTATAAAATTGAGGGGCACAGAGGGTGAATGTGCATAGTCCAGGGTGGGGAATCAAGAACTAAATGCCTTGGGTTTAAGGTGAGAGGGGAGAGACTTAAGAACCTGAAGAGCAACTTTTTTTCATCCAGAGGGTGGTCAGTATATGGAATGAGCTGCCAGAGGAATTGGTTGAGGCAGGTACATTAACAACATTTACAATGCACTTGGGCAGGTATATGCATAGGAAAGGTTTAGAGGGATATGGGACTAGCTTAGATGGGAATCTTGGTCAGCATGGACCAGTTGGCTAAAGGGCCTGTTTCCCATGCTGCACCACCACCAACCCCACCTCTTTCTCTCTCCCCACCCCCCCCCCCCAAGTCAATGATTGGACTCACAGTTCAATATAGATATGCAAAAACAATACTTGGACTCAAGGGATTACATTACAAGGCATCACAAAACCAGGGAGAATATTCCCTGGAATTTGAAAGGCCACAGGATGGTTTGATTGCATTTTTAAGATGTTAGGAGAGCTGATAGATGAGGTGAAGGGAAACAATTTGCTGGGTGTGGGCTCTGAGAGCTCACAACCTAATAGAGCCATGGCTCAAACAGAGGTTAAAATGCACTTTTTCCACCAGAGTGTAGTAGCAATTGGGACCCAGAGTCGTACAGGATGGAAACAGGTCCTTCAGCCCAACTTATCCATGCTGACTATGTTGACCAGTCTGCCTGTGTCTGGTCCACTTCTCTCAAGCCCTCCTACCCATGGACAAATCTATGGCTTTTAAATGTTGCTAATGTGCCAGCCTCGACTACTTTCTGGCAGGTCATTCCAAATACATACAAATAATAGTGCATGGAATGGGCTGCTGGCAATGGTGGTGGAGGCAGATACGATGGGGTCTTTCGAGAGACTGTTGGATAGGTCCATGGAGCTGAGAAAAAGAGGGCTATGGGTAAGCCCAGTAATTTCTAGGGTAGGGACATGTTTGGTACAGCTTTGTGGGCCAAAGGGCCTGAATTGTGCTGTAATTTTTCTTTCTATACCACCCTTTGTGTGAAGAAGCTGCCTCTGTCCCTTTTGTCTCTCACCTCCAACCTTAAACCTATACCCTCTTGTTTTTAGCACCCTTCTCCCTCAGGGGAGAAAAAGACTGTGTGGTTTCACTGTCTATGCCCCTCATGATCTTGCATACCTTGATCAGTCACCCCTCAATCTCCTATGTTCTGGGAATAAAGTCCTGATCTACACAACCTCTCCTTGTAACTCAAGCCCCCAAATCCAGGCAAAATCCTGGTAAATCTGCTGAAAGCGGGAACTGATGCTGAATTAATGGTTAACGTTAAATCGTAGACTGATATATCTGCACTAACTAAAAATAGTGGATGTGTGGAAAAGACAGGTTTGTAAAGTTCGGTCACGAATTCATCAGAATTTTACTGAAGGTTGGGACAACCCCCTCGAGGGGCTGAATGGTCTCCACCTCCAGTTCCTATATTTAGTATCACAGGCCTGTTCTAGGTAGCACTACCAACTCCTGATTAGGAAATTGTCATATGGGGGGTGGGTGGAGTGTGAGATGTTCTGATCTGCTGTGGGATGTAAAGAGGACCGGCTGTTGAAGACTATTTTGGCTGCTCAATTTGCATTTATTCAGCAATGACAAAAAAGCAGCAGAAGGTGGAGATTTTCAATCAAAAGAGAAAATACTGGAAATATCCAGGAGGTCAGGCAGTGTCTGTGGAGAGAGGAACCAAGTCAATGTTTCAAGTCCATGATCCTTCAAGGGTGATGTCTCCCCTGAATGGGATGTCAAGAAGCAAAGGTCAGCCTCTCAGATTCTTGGAATGAGAGGCCAGCCCATTCAGGACTTGGATGACCATTTTGTCAAGAGGTGGCTCCTGAGATCTGGGAAATGTCCATCCTTTCCAGGGTCTCTCTGCAGTCTTGATTCCAGGCTCCACCTTCCCTCTCCGTCATCCACAGCCCTTTGCTTCCATCTTTCACCTCCCAGTCACTATTTCCACTCTTCCCTCCTCCCAACAGGCAGCCACAGAAGTGAAGTGGTTAGTGTAATGCTATTGCAGCGCCAGTGACCCAGGTTCAATTCCTGCTGCTGCCTGTAAGGAGTTTGTACGTTCTCCCTGTCTCTGGGTGCTCTGGTTTCCTCCCACATTCCAAAGACGTATGGGTTAGGAAGTTGCAGGCATGCTATGCTGCCACTGGAAACATGGCGACACTTGTGGGCTGCCCCCAGAACACTACGCAAAAGATGCATTTCACTGTTTTGATGTACATGTGACTAATAAAAGAGCTCATCTCATCATCTGCCTATTGCCCCTCACCTGGATCCACCTAGAGAAACAAGTGTGCCTTTGTACGTTCCAGTTATGGAAGAGTTGAAGGCACTCATTGTCTACTGCTGCCAGAACTTGGGTTGTCTGAGAGGCACTGTGTGACGAGAGCTATGTTTGCAGGGCCTTTGAAAGATTTGACACTGACATCCTTCACTGGTGCTTCTACCTCCAGTTTGAGGACAGGTTGCTGGAGATAACAGCACATTAAGCAGAGATCAGTTCAACTGTCATCACTACCTATCATAGCAGAGGTAGTCTGGACATTCCTACAGATATATCCAGAGTCCTGTAGCTTACACATCTCCATGAAGATAAAACATTGAACAATACAGCACAGCAACAGGCCCTTTGCCCAACATGTTTTGCCAAACTAATTAAATGTCCAACTAAACTAGTTCAATCCATATCCCTCCATTCTCTGCACATTCAGACGAGGTGCCTCGTCAACACCTCTATCGTATCTGCCTCCGCCACCACTCCTGGCAGTGCATTTCAGGCACCCACCACTCTGAAGAAGCTGAAGGGAATTGATGAGTCAGCCATGGCCTGTGTGAAGATGGAGTAAGAGGAGATGTTGGCAGAAATTACTTACCTCAGGAATGTCCATATGGGTCACAGGAAGGTGGGTAATCTCACCAGTTCAGGTAGAGATGCAGTGGAATTGTTTCTCAAAGTCAAAGTTGAGTTTATTGCCACATGCACAAGTCCACGTGTGTGCAGGTGCAATGGAAAACTTGCTTGCAGCAGCATCACAGGCACAGCATCAGATACACAACATCCACAAGAAAAACATTAAACACAAATTACACATCATTTTACAATTAGAACAAAAGTCCCTATAGTGCAGAGTGATCAAACTGGTCATAGTGTTGCTATGCTGAGGTAGTGATTAGGGTTGTGCTGGTTGGTTCAAGAACTGAATGGTTGAAGGGAAGTAGCTGCTCTTGAACCTGGTGATGTGGGACTTCAGGCTTTCTGTACCTCCTGCCTATGAAATAGGAAAGGAAGATTTGTATTTATTTAACAACGTTCAACATCACAAGACTCCTTGCAACAAATGAAGTGTTTGGGGAAATGTGTCTATTAATATTGGAAACATAACAGTAAATCTGTGCACAAACAGATGCATTATATTTTCCATATAATCTACCACTGGTGACATTGACTGAGGGATAAATATTGGCCAGGATTTGACAAGAATTGACAAGAATTCACAAGTACCTCTTCAGAAATGATGGCCTGCCAGGCATGGTAGTGTAGCAGTTAGCGTAACACTTCACAGCACCAGCAACCCAGATTCAATTCCAGCCACTGTCTGTAAGGAGTTTGTACGTTCTCCCCATGTCTGTGTGGGTTTGCTCCGGTTTCCTCCCACATTCCAAAAGACGTACAGGTTGGGAAGTTGTGGGTGTGCTATGTTGGTGCTAGAAGCATGGTGATACTTGTTGGCTGCCCCAGAACACTATTGCAAAAGATATACATTGAAACAGTGAAATACATGTGACTAATAAAAATATCTTATCCAGGTGGGAGAAGACACAGGGTCTCAGTTCAATATCTCATCCAATGGAGAACAGCACCCTTCAAAGGCTTGAGTTCCAGGGCTGGGACCTCAGCCCATTATCTTCTGTCACCAGGTCCGTGGATAAAGAAAACCAAAGATTGGAGAGAGAGAGAGAGAAATGGAGACGCATGCTCTCACAGAACACCTCCATTTCAATAGAAGGCCATAGCAGTGAGTGATGAAAATATCATCTCAGACATGACAATAAGGTGGTGAACAAGTTTAAGGCCTCTGTGGGCAGTTAAAAACCAAAAGGTGCAATGCCATGTAAGAGAGTGCTTAAGGTAATTGTGCATTAGTCATAGAAAAGTACAGCACAGAATCTGGCCCTTCAGCCCAGAGTCCATACCAACAATCAACCACCATTTAGACTAATCCCACACTAACCCATTTTCTCCCCATATTCCCATCAACTTCCCCCAGATTCTACCACTCACCTATAGACTAGAGGCAATTTACAGTGGCCAGTTAACCTACCAACCCACAGTGTAGGGAAGTATACCTTCATTGGTAGAAGGAATAAAGACATAGACTATTTTCTAAATGGGGAGAGAATTCAGAAATCAAAGGGACTTGGGAGTCCTAGTGCGGGATTCCCTAAAGGTTAACTTGCAGGTTGAGTCGGTAGTAAGGAAGGCAAACGCAATGTTAGCATTCATTTTGAGGACTAGATACAAGGATGTAATGTTGAGGCTTTATAAGGTGTTGGTCCGACCACATTTGGAGTATTGTGAGCAGTTTTGGGCCCATAGCTAAGGAAGGATGTGCTGGTGTTGGAGAGGATCCAGAGGAGGTTTACAAAAATGATCCCACAGATAAAGGGTTAATGTATGAGGAGTGCTTGTCTCTGGGCCTGTACTTGCTGGAGTATGGAAGGATGAGGGGAGATCTCATTGAAACCTACTGTATATTGAAAGGCCTGGATATGGAGAGGATGTTTCCAGTAGTGGGAGAGTCTAGGACCAGAGGGCACAGCCTCAGAATAGAAGGGCATCCCTTTAGAACAGAGATGAGGAGGAATTTCTTTAGCCAGAGGGTGGTGAATCTGTGGAATTCATTGCCACAAATGGCTGTGGAGGCCAAGTCATTGGGTGTCTTTAAAGCAGAGGTTGATAGGTTCTTGATTAGTGAGGGCATCAAAGGGTACAGGGAGCAGACAGGAGAATGGAGTTGAGAGGGAAAAATAAATCAGCCAAGATCAAATGGCAGAGCAGACTTGATGGGCCAAATGGCCTAATTCTGCTGCTGTGTGTTATGGTCTTTAGGATGTGGGAGGAAACCCACACCATGGGAAGAACGTGCGAACTCCACACAGGCAGCTCCTGAGGTCAGGATTGAACCCAGGTCTCCGGTGTTGTAAGACAGTGGTTCCACTAGCTGAACCACTGCTGTTCCTGTCAAGGAGCTTTAACTTCAGTGCAACCGCAAGACTAAAAGCCTCGGATGGATTCTAATTGCATGTTATATCTATTCTGAGTATCTTCTAAACACTTCAATTTGTACAGCATGCCCTGACATACAAAGGTTATTTTAACTTTACTCAGCCTCTCCCAAGCAAATGGTGATAAGGACTTCATAACCTAACACTGCACCACCCATCAGAAACCACTGCTATTCCCCAAAAGGAGACCACACAGATGGTAAATTAGAAGGCAGCTGACAAGAGTCGAGCAACTCGTCTGTCGTAACCCTCACATCCCACACCCTCAGCTTCCTGTGCCTTAGGTAGTGGCTTCTATTTTCAGCACTACTGGGTGAAATTGTGGCTCAGTGGGTAGAGCTGCTGGCTCAACACCAGAGACCCAGGTTCAATCCTGACCTCTGGTGCTGTTTGCATGCTCTCCCTGGGTTTTCCCCTTGGTGCTCCAGTTTCATCCCACATCCCAAAGATGCGCGGCTTGGTTAATTGTCCACTGTAAATTGTTCCTTGTGTGTAGGTGAGTTGGAAAATCTGAGGGGAATGTGGGGAGAACAGGTTTTAGAGAGGCAATGGAATGTTCTGCGAGCTGGCATAGACTGGGCTGAATGGCCTCCCCATGTCAAAAAGAAAAGTGAAGATTAATGAAAATGAATAAGACAAAATTTCTGACAGTAACAATGACAAAGTTAACTTTATAGATGCACTATAGAAAACATCCAATCCAGATGCACCACAGCTTGGTATGGCAACTTCTATTCCTGAGACCACAAACTGCAGAGAGTTGTGGACACCACTCAGCACATCATGGAAACCAGCCTCCCCTCCTTGCACTCTGTCTATACCTCTCAGTGCCTTGGTGAAGCAAGACCCCACCCATCCAGGTCATTCTCTCTTCTTTCCTCTCCCATCAGGCAGAATATACAGGAGCCTGAGGGCACGTACCACCAGGCTCAAGGACAGCTTCAATCCCACTGTGATAAGACTATTGAACAGTTCCCTTATATGATGAGATGGACTCTAACCTCACAATCTACCTTGTGAACTTGTCCCTTACTGTTTACCTGCAATACACTTCCCTGTAGCTGTGATCCTCTGCATTCTGTTATTGTTTTTACCCTGTACTATGTACTGTGTAATGAATTGATCTGTATGAACAGTATGCAAGACACATTTTTCACTGTACCTCAGTACATGTGACAATAATGAACCAATACCAACACCAACAGGCAGGGAATGTAGGTATATGGACCATGTGCAGGTATATTACCCTAGTTTCGATTAGCATCAATGTTAGCACGGACCTCGTGGACCTAAAGGCCTGTTCCTGTGCTGTATGGGGCAGGCATGGTAGTGTAGCGTTTAGCGTAACGCTATTACAGCACCAGCAACCTGGGTTCAATTCCGGCCACTGTCTGTAAGAAATTTGTACATTCTCCCCGTGTCTGCGTGGGTTTCCTCTGGGTGTTCTGGTTTCCTCCCACATTCCAAAGACATACGGGTTAGGAAGTTGTGGGCATGCTATGTCGCCACTTGAAGCGTGGCGATACTTGCGGGCTGCCCCTAGAACGCTCTACACAAAAGATGCATTTCACTGTGTGTTTCAATGTACATGTGACTGATAAAGATATCTTATTTATCTCAACCAGCAGTGCAATCCCATCAGTCCAAAAACAACAATCTTCTGGAGGAACTCAGCAGGTCAGGCAGCCTTTACGGAGGGAAATAAACAGTTGACGTTTCTGACTAAGGCCCTTCATCAGCACTGGAAGAGGGCAGAAGCCAGAATAAAAGGGTTGGGGGGGGGGGGAGGGAGGAGCACGAGCTGGCGGGTGAGAGGTAAATCCAGGTGAGGGGAGGTAGGTAGGTGGGGGATGGGGGGTTAAGTAGGAATGATGTGAGAAACTGGGTGATAGGTGGAAGGCAGAGGGCTGAAGAAGATGGAATCTGAAAGGAGAGGACGGTGGACCATGGAATAAAGAGGAGGAGGTGGGGAACCGGAGGGAGGTGTGGGTGAGGGGCAGGGGAGGGGAAAGAGAAGGGGTAAAGGGGCCAGAGGGATAAGGTGACAGGTAGGTTGTGCTAGGAGGGGAAGGGGAGCAGGGATGGAGTAGAGAGAAGCAAAAACAGATGGGGAAGGGGAGGGTGAAGGTTGGAGAGCTGCTGGAGGGAGATAAGCAGGAACACAAAGGTCCACCAGTGGTGGACTCTGATAAGTAGAGGAGGTGAGGATGGGGACCATTAGGGGAGAGGTGTATGGCAGATGGAACCAGATAGGGAGGGGGGAGGGTGGAACCTGTGGGTGAACAGTATGTGTGTAGTGGGTGGTTTGAATGAGCAGTGGGAGAGGGATGAAGATAGGTGAAGGGGGTCTGGCAGGGTATGAGGGAAAAGGAACAAAAATGGGAGGAGGGTTAGAAGGGAAGTGAGAGGAGAGGAGAAAAGGGTGAGGGGGGGGGGGGGGGGGGGGGGAAAGGGCAAAAAAATTCCACCAGAGGGGAGTGTTACCTAAAATTGGGAAGCTCAATGGTCGTGCTATTGGGTTGAAGACAACCTAGGTGGAATGAGGTATTGTTCCTAAAGTCCAATCAGTCCGATTCCCACTGTTATAAGACTATTGAATGGTTCCCTAGTACAACGAGATGGCCTCTTGACCGCACAATCTACCTTGTTATGACCTTGCACCTTATTGTCTGCCTGCACTGCACTTTCTGTATTATTTTACCTTGTACTACCTCAATGCACTGTGAAATGAATTGATTGGCATGGACGGTATGCAAGATGAGTTTTTCACTGTACATGTGACAATAATAAACCAATTTCAATTCCAACTCCCCCTCTCCATATTCCCCTGTAACCCAGTAATTTATTCTTCCCCACCTGCCTCATCAACTGATTCCATTTAACCCCCCTACACTGGAGGGGAACTGAGATGTGGGAGGAAACCAGAGCACCTGGGGGAAACCCATGCAGTCACAGGGAGAATGTGCAAACTCCACACAGACACAGTACTGGAGGTCAGGTGTGGAGCTGTGAGGCACTGATCTACACTTCAAAAATAAAAGTTTCATTACGTGAAAGATGTGTTGAGATGTCCTGAGTACAAGAATCTGTTTTCACCCCAGTGGAACTCACTGAAAAATTCACTGAAAAAATATAAAATATATTTGGTTATTGACATGGGATGTGTACCAGAACCGTCAAGACCTGAAGATTGCTTCCGCCCAGTGATTTGTCACAGGTATGTGAGTCATTTATTTTCCTGTGACTCTGCTGTGTTTGGCAACGCTGGGCATATCTGGCACATATTGTGAAATAAAAGCAGGAAGGGTTGGAACGCACAGAGGATTAATCAGCAATTGTAAAGAGAAAGCACAACATTCAGGGTGAGGCTCTACACAGGAGATATCAGTGTCACCTGTTTGCAAGTAATCTGTCTCCAACCACTTTGCTGGGAGTGATGTTTGTTTAAGAGAACATTGCACCTGCTTTACGACATAGGCTGAGTTCTGTAGAGGTTTGAAACCCTAAAAATGACAAGCTGTGCTGAAGCATAAACAGATCCCCAGACTGTTATGAAATTTGTGTGTATTTGATGAAATGTGTTGGTGGTTGAATAATGCTGACACACAGAGGAATTCTCTTACTAATTAAAGTTAACTCTATCCTCACCAAAGTGCAGCTGGTATTCCTTTCATTTGCCACAAAAAGCTTTGGATTTGACTCTGGAATTAATGAAAATGACCTGGGAGTCAGCATGTTCATAGAATGAATTCTGGGTCACAGTGGGTAGAGTCAAAGGTGAGAGATGGCTCAAAATCCACTTGACTCTCCAAGGCCGTGTGACTGGCATCCAATATCAGCCGCGTGGGTTTCCTCCGGGTGCTCCGGTTTCCTCCCACGTTCCAAAGGCGTACAGGTTAGGAAGTTGCGGGCATGCTATGTTGGTGCTGGAAGTGTGGTGACACTTGTGGGCTGCCCCAGAACACTACACAAGGTGCATTTCACTGTGTGTGTTCGACATACATGTGACTAATAAAGATATCTTAATCTTTCTTGAACCCAAAACCCAGCAAGGTGCTGGGTTAGCTGACAGTAATAATTCTCCAGGCACAGAGCCATAAAGTCATACAATCATGCAGTGTAGATATAGACTCTTTGACCCACTATGTCCATGCAACCATCAAGCAATCATCACCTACTTGTTGATCCCATTTACCAACATTTGGTCTGTAACCTTCTAATGTCTTTGCAATTCGTAGAATTTAGAACAGTATAACACAGGAACAGGCCTTTTGGCCCACAAACTAATTAAGCTAATAGTACCTAATCCCCTCTGCCTGCATGTGGTCCATATCCCTCCATTTTCTGCATATTCATGTCTGGCCAAGAGCCTCTTAAATGCCTCTATCATATCTGTCTCCATCACCACCCCTGGCAGCACATTAGAGGTACCCACCACTCTCTGTGCAGAAAAAAAACTTGCCCTGCACATCTCTTTTGAATTTTCCCATTCTCACCTTAAATGCATGCCCCCTAGTAATAGACATTTTGATCCTGGGATAAAGATACCAGCTGTCTACTCTATCTATGCCTCTTGTAATTTTATAAACTTCTATCAGGTCTCCCCTCAGCCTCCTCCACTCCAGAGAAGGTTGAGTAAACTAGGGCTTTTCTCTTTGGAAAGGAGGAGGATGAGAGGTGACTTGATAGAGGTGTACAAGATGATAAGAGGCATAGATCACGTGAACAGTCAGACTTTTTCCCAGGGTGACAATGGCTAACATGAGGGGACATAATTTTAAGGTGATTGGAGGAAGATATAAGGGGGATGTCAGGGGTAAGTTTTTTTACATAGAGTGGCGGGTGCGTGGAACACACTGCCTGCAGAGGTTGTGGGGGCAGATACATTAGGGACATTTAAGAAACACTTAGATAGACACATGAATGATAGAGGAATGGAGGGCTGTGCGGGAGGGAAGAGTTAGATCTTAGAGCAGGATAAAAAGTTGACACAACATTGTGGGCCGAAGGGCCTGTACTGTGCTATAGTGTTCCATGTTCTAAGACAACTCAAGTTTGTCCAACCTCTCCTTATAGCACATGCCCTCTAATCCAGGCAGCATCCTGTTAAACCTCTTCTGGACCCTCTCCAAAGACTCCTCATCCTTCCTGTAATGGTGTGATCTATTATGAAGTGTGATTCAAGTGCTCAGACTTCATAATAGAGTCATAGAGGGAGTTCCAGTGGTTCAGTCCCTGTGAGGCCATTGGACTGATGTAAATGGGTGCTTGATAGAGTGGACGGCAGAGCTAAGGGCCTATTTCTGTGTTGCTGTCAGAGTGGTGGTGTTGGAGGCTGATGGTGTGTGTGCTGTTGAAGAGTCCTCATCATCTTTGACACTGGGGAGTGTAGAAGGAGAATTAGTCAACCTTTGGATTTGGGCCGTGGAGGGGAAGTCACAGGAGAGACCTTGAGGTCAGGGGTGAGGGTTGACCATCAGTTGGCAGGGAGGCATTGTATTCAGCACTTGAGGGTCAAGTAGGACCATCGGTCAATGAGGGTGTGGGGAGGTCTGTGATTGCTGGCGATGATTGGGAGGGACATCTGTCCAGGAAGTGGTAGGGAGGGCCAGGCTGAGAAGTCTTGATGAAGACACAGGGTCAGGATGAAGGGGAGGTGAGAGGTGGGCGGATTGTCGGGTGGTGAGATGACAGTCAGGTGAAGGCCATGAGTGGTGCTTGGTGGGTTCACTTGGTCATGCAGTTCACAAGCATTGCAAAGTGAGCAATGAGTGATCTCAATGTCCATGGACCATATCAGACAGAATCTGAATCCTGGAGATATGCCCTTCAAACACTTAGATACAATGATGCTTCACACAAACAGAGGATCAGAAAAAACAATTGTAAGCTTCATGAAACTTATAGTAAGTCCGTGAACTTCCTTTGTAAATGGTGTTTCATTTAAATTGAATTGTATGGAGCACTAAAGTATGACCCAGTTGTCAGCCACATAGGTTGGTCAGCTGGGTTCAGTGGGAGCTACAGTTACCTCTCACTCAGAAATTTATAGTTTATTGGTTTATTATTAGTTAATTGTTTTATTATTGTCATACGTACCAAGATACAATGAAAAGCTTCTGTTTGTGGACCATCCAGACAGATCATGTCACACACTAATACATCAAGGTAATATTGGTACTGGTTTATTATTGTCACTTGTACCTTGCAGTGGAGAAGTCAAACTAAAATCTTGTCTGGTGTCCCAGGGTGCATGTAAACAATGCTAGGGCACCAATTTGAAGAAGAGTTGGGGAAATGCCCCTTTGTGTCCTTGCCAGTATTTATCCTCCAGTCAATACCACAGAAGGTGGTTCTCTGCACTTTGTCATATGGCTGACTCTGGGAGCTTACTGTGCACAACTCGGTTGCTGTGGTTCCTCCACTACTACAGTGACAGCACTGCAAAAGTGATCTATTGGCTGGGAGGTGCACTGGGAGGTCCTGAGACTGGGGAAGGGGCTATTGAAATCCAAGTCCTTCCTTAATATTCACGATTCTCATCTAAAGGAAGAAGCTTATGAGCAAATGGTAAAGCAGAAGAATGTGAAATAGAACTGGGGTCTCAGAAGGTTTCAGTAATGACATTGTTAAGGCAGTGGGTGTGTATGAGAGAGAGAGATACATGAAGAGCAGCAAATCGGAATAAAGTAATAGGCCAAACAGGAAAAGGATAATTGTGGAAATATTTGAAGAGCAGGACTGGGATCTTGAAGAGACAGTGGGATGGGATTTATTGTAGTGATGTCTCCAAGACACTGGGTGCAGGAAGCATGAAGATTTCATTCACCCTGCGCTTAGAGACTGTGCCATCGGCTACTTTTGGTCCTAGTCTCTGGGATTCTCTTTCCAAACATCTCTCTCTCTTGTTCTCTCTCTCTCGTTTTCTCTCTCTCTCCTCCCCCTTTAACCCATGTCCATGATCAAACTCCACACAGTCCTGATAGCTCTGTACGTGGCACAGAGCCTGCAGTGGGCCTGATGATGCCAGTGTGGACGCACATTGTAAAGCAGGATGTGGAGCCATTGTAATAACATTGTTATAAGCAATGTGAAAGAGAGTGAGAGAGAGAAATACAGAGAAAGAGAGAGATGGGGTGGGGGGAGAGTGGAAGAGAAAGAGAGGGAGAGAGACAGAAAGAGGAGGAGAAAGAGAATGAGAGAGGGAGAAGAATAGAGAGAGAGAGAGACTGTCTCATTGGCTACCTTTGCCCCAAGCATCTGGAGTTCCGTCTCCAAACCTCCCTCTCTCTCTTTGTCTCTTCTCCTTTAAGTCTCCCCAGAAACCCATGTCCATGACCAAACCCCACTGCCCTGATAGCTCTGTATGTAGCACAGAGCCTGCAGTGGGCCTGATGATGCTTGTGTGGACACACATTGTAAAGATCCTTGTGGAGCCAGATTGTTGTGAGTGTGGCCCCTGTTAAAGGCCGTCATGGAGAAAGTCAGGGAATCAGACCCCAGCCCTATTTCCTTGCTGTTTGATGAGTCCACCTGCAGACTTTACTGCAGAGGTCTCTCTCAAAGTGCTGGCAATCCTATCATGTACGTCAAGACATTTTAAATGGGCAAGCTATGATTTAAATGCAAGGTTGGACGGTGCCCTTTTAAGTGATGCTCCTCTTTCAGACAGTGCCACTTTTGATTGGTCAAGAAAATGCTGCCTAAGCATATCCTTAGCCTATTGAGTACGTGGAAACATGAGTTCATATATTTAAAAAAATCCTTATAGGGTGAACCATTTACATTCCCACTTAGCAGAGCCCTGCACTACCTTAAACTGTTGTAATTTTAACCACAAACTTCACCCACCTCCTTTTTGCACTCCAGCCTCAAAACCTTTGGGACAAAACAAACACAGCGTTCTTGTCTGATTCATGCGATTAAATATTCACAGCGTCTTTTTAGACAGATTTCTTTAACCCTTCACCTCCCACTGGGAGTACCGACTGTCCTACATGACTCTGAAAACTCTGACTTTAGGATGAATCCTCAGAACTCTTACAAGTAAAACCCAGGACTAAAATTTATTAGACAGTGTATTTTCTTTGAATATTTTTATTTATTGGTGATAAAACAATAGGAGATAGGGAAAGGATAGAGGTTGTATGGGGGTGTGGTAGTGCTGAAATTACTTTGTTTCAGGAACATAAGCTGCAGAGAGTAGTGGACTCAGCCCAGTACATCACGGGCACATCCCTCCCCACCGTTGGTAGTATCTACAGGAGGCGCTGCCTCAAGAAGGCAGCATCCATCATCAAAGGTCTGCACCATCCGGGCCATGCCATCTTCTTGCAGCTACCATCGGGCAGGAGGTACAGAAGCCTGAAGTCCCACACCACCAGGTTCAGGAACAGCTACTTCCCTTCAACCATTCGGTTCTTGAACCAACCAGCAAAACTTTAACCACTACAGTTTAGCAACACTATAACCACTTTTACCACTTTGTACTTTTTTTTTGTTCTGATTGTATTCTTTCTTGCAAAAATTGTATTTATTTATGTTTATTTTATGTTTTTCTTGTGAATGCTGCTTACATGATGCAATGTGTCTGTGATGCTGCTGCAAGTAAGTTGCACCTGTGCACACATCCAGTCCTGATGAAGGGTCTTGACCTGAAATGTCAGCAGCCCATTTCCCTCCATAGACGCTGCCTGACCTGCTGAGTTTCTCCAGCATTTTGTGCGTTGTGCATACATGTACTTGTGCATATGACAATAAACTCGACTTTGACTTTCTGGTAATCCATAGACTTTAACGCATGATTTGGGAACAAGAGTTCAAATCCTGTCATAGCATTTAGTAGGGTCGTGGTGACATAGAGTCATACAGCACAGAAACAGCCCTGACCTTTGCACTAATTAGTAATTGGTTTATTATTGTCACATGTACCAAGCTACAGTGAAAAACTTTGTTTTGCATGCTATCTGGATAGACTATTCCTACCATAAGTATATCAAGGGGAAAGCAAAAGCAGAATGCAGAATATAGTGTTACAGTTGTGAGAGCAGTGCAGATCAACAAAGTGTAAGAGCTAATGATGAGGTAGATTTGGAGATCAAGGGTTCACCTTTATCATAGCGATCTATACTAGTTCCACTTACCTGCAAATAGTCCTTGGCATCCTATTAATTCAAGTGCTTGTCTGGATGCTTAAGTGTTGAGAGCCTCTGCCTCTACAACCCCTTCAGGAAGCACGTTACAGATTACAACCACTCTCTGTGTGTGGAAAAAAATGTCTGCCCTCTGATCCCCCCCTAAACCACCTACCTTTCACCTAAATACTGCGCTTTCTTGCTTGAGACATCCCCACCACGGGGAAAAGGAGACCTGCTCTCTACCGTATCTGTCCCTCTCATAATTTTTGTATATTTGGATAACCAAAATTTAATTAATTCATTAAATAAATAAATCTGTAATGAAAAAGGTAGTGTCAGTAATGGTGTCCACTATTGTATTGTTGTAAAATTGGTTCATTTAGTGAAGGAAATGAGTCAACATTCCTCAGTCTGGCCTATATGTGACTCCAGTCCCATAGCCCCTCTGAAAGGGCCTAGCTAGTTTAAGAGCAATGATAAATGGACACTAACTGGTGGCCATTCCTGCCCCACTCACATCCCACATTCTATAAGAGTACAGGCTGTCTGGCTATCAATCAAGATTCACTCAGCGTCCATTTGGGTCGTGGATTCACCCTATTAATGACATCAGTGGATATGGACTCTGGGCTGAGTTATCCAAGACTGTTGAACCAGTATTGAGTTCTGAAAGCTTTGATATGCTGGCAGTTTATGGAGCAGTGCCTCATCTTCCAGCTGGGCACTTTGCAGCTTTCCGGACTCCATAGCAAATTTAGAAATTTCGGTTAACTCATGTTTCCTGTTTGTATCAGAAGTGACCAGTTCCGCTGTGGGGTTATACATCTGTCATGTGAACTATCTCCACAGACATTGCCTGATCTGTTGGCCATTATCAGCACCACAAACCACAGACAAAGTCTCTTACATGGATGCTGTCAAAACCTTGAAGGGACACTGTAGAGTCATAGTGTCATACAGCACAGACAGGCCCTTCTGCCCACCATCTCCATACTAACCATCAAGTACTCATTGATATTAATTCCACTTACCAGCATTTGGTTCATAGCACACTATACCTTGGTGATTTAAGTGCTCATCCAGATGTCTCTTAACTGTTGTGAGAGTATCTGCCTCCACTACTTTCTCAGATAGTGCATTCCAGATTCAAACCACCCTCTGGGTGAAAAATTCTCCTCAAATCTCTTCTGAGCCCCTTACTCCTCACCTTAAATCTTTGTTCTCTACTCCTAGAGAGCCCATTTCCTTGCTGTATTCCTCTGAGATGTGCAGGGCAAGTTTTTTTTTATGCAGAGAGTGATAGGTACCTGAAATGCACTGCCAGGGGTGGTGGTGGAGGCAGGTATGATAGAGGCATTTAAGAGGCTCCTAGGTACGCACATGGATGTGCAGAGAATGGAGGGATATGTACCATGTGGAGGCAGAAGGGATTAGGTGTCATTAGTTTAATTAGTTCAGCAACATTGTGGGCCGAAGAGCCCGTTCTTAAGGTGTACTGTTCTGTATACTGGGGAAAAGTTTCTCACAATCTACTCTGTTGATGCTTTTCGTAAGTTTGTACACCTCTTCCAGGTCTATATCTTTGTATGCCTCCAGGTACCCACTCAGTCTCCTCTGCTCCAAGTTGAGTCCAGTATCTTTAGGGATTTTCCAGAGTTACAAGCTTGGCACAAGCAACAGGGGAGCAGAGACAATAGTTGGTGAGTATAAACTCGGTTAAATTCGGTGGTTCGGCTAAATTCGTATATCTCGATCTACTTCGATCAGGAACTGTGGGAGCACTCATAGTACTGACAGGCTAATGAGAGAATTCAAGGAAATTATTTAATCCATTGGTCCTAATGTTCATGTACAAATAACCAACACAGAGTCAAAGAGTCATACAGCACAGAAACAGGCCCTTCGGCCCAACTGGTTCATGCAGACCAAGATGCCCATCCAAGCTAGTCCCATTTATGGGCATTTGGCCCATTACCTTCTAAGTCTTTCTTATCCATATACCTGTGGAAATGCCTTTTAAAAGTTGTTATTTTACCTGCCTCACCCACTCCCTCTGGCAGCTCATTCCACATACAGACCACCCTCTGTATATATAAAAAAAAATTTGCCCCCTCAGGTTCCTATTAAATCTTTCCCCTCTCACCTTAAACCTACACCCTCTAGTTCTTGATTCCCTAAACCCTGGGCAAAACCCTGAGTACATTCACCCTGTCTATGCCCCTCATGATTTTATACACCTCTCTCAATCTGCTACACTTCAAGGAATAAGGTCCTAGCCTGCCCAACCGCTCCCTATAATTCAGTCCCTCAAGTCCTAGGAACATCCTTGCAGGCACGGTAGCATAGTGGTTAGCATAATGCTTTACAGCGCCAGCGACCCAGGTTCAAATCCAGCCACTGTCTGTAAGGAGTTTGTACATTCTCCCCGTGTCTGCGTGGGTTTCCTCCGGGTGCTCCGGTTTCCTCCCACAGCCAAAGACGTACAGGTTAGTAAGTTATAGGCATGCTATGTTGGCGCCGGAAGCGTGGCGACACTTGCGGGCTGCCCCCCAAAATCACTACGCAAAAGATGCATTTCACTGTGTGTTTC
Source organism: Pristis pectinata (assembly GCF_009764475.1). NCBI lineage: Eukaryota > Metazoa > Chordata > Chondrichthyes > Rhinopristiformes > Pristidae > Pristis > Pristis pectinata. The sequence goes on along the minus strand of NC_067410.1, from coordinate 106,920,849 downwards.
GATGTACATGCGACTAATAAAGATCTTATCTTAAACTGAAAAGAGTGCAGCAAAGATTTTAATAACATCTCTCCTACAGCAGGGCGACCAGAACTGAACACAATATTCCAAGTGCAGCATCACCAGCATCTTGTACAACCACACCATGACCTCCCAACTTCTATATTCAATGCCCTGACTGATGAAGACTGCTTGTCAGAAGCCTTCTTCACCACCCTGTCTACCTGTGAGATTTTGCCTCAACCTGTGGAGCAGTTTCACTCAGGGTACAATTCCCAGAGACAGGCAGGGAACAAGTCTGAACAGTCTTTGGGGCCACATCGCATGGATCTACAAATGGAGTTGGCACAAAGCCAGTGCATCGTGAGTTGCGAAAGGCAGGACACCATGCCTTGCAACACACACAAAGTGCTGGAGGAACTCAGCAGGTCAGGCAGCATCTGTGGAGGGAAATGAACAGTTGGCGTTTCGGGTCGAGACCCTTCATCAGGACTGGAGAGGAAGAGGGCAGAAGCCAGAATGTGGGGGGAGGGGGAGGAGCACAGGCTGGTAAGTGATAGGTGGATGCCCTCTTCTTCAGCCCTTTGCCTCTTCTACCTGTCACCCCTCAGCTTCTAACATCATTCCCTTTCATCCTCCACCCCCCCCCCCCCCCTACTTTCCACCTCTCATCTGGACTCACCTATCCAGCCTGTGCTCCTCCCCCACCCCCAACCTTCTAATTCTGGCTTCTGCCCTCTTCCTTTCCAGTCTTGGTGAAGGGTCTCGAACCGAAATGTCGACTGTTCATTTCCCTCGACAGATGCTGCCTGACCTGAGTTCCTCCAGCATTTTGTGTGTGTTGCTCCAGATTCCAGCATCTGTGGAATTTCTTGTGTGTCCACATCATGCCTTGGATGTTGTGGGAGCCTCAGAATGCCCATTCGGAATGTCGGATGCTGTAATTGGCACATGGTGGAGCAGCTTGGTATGGCAACTGCTCTGCCCAAGACCACAAGAAATTGCAGAGAGTTGTGAACACAGCCCAGTCCATCACGCGAACCAACCTCTCCTCCATGGACTCTGCTGACATTTGCCACTGTCTTGGAGAAGCAGTCAACATAATCAAGGACCCCTCCCACCCCGGTCATTCTCCCTTCTCCCCTCTATCGGGCTGAAGATGCAAAGGCTTGAGAACACGTACTACCAAACTCAAGGACCGCTTCTATCCCATTCCAATCAGACCCTTGAACAGACCTCTTAAATGATAACGATGAACTCTTGATCTCTCAATCTACCTTGTCATGGCCCTTACACCTTGTTTGTCGACCTGCACTGAACTTTCTCTGCAACTGCAACACTATATTCTGCATTCTGGTTTTGTTTTCCCCTTTGTACTACCTCGATGTACTCAACCACTTCCTCTGGCAGCTCATTCCATACACGAACCACGCTCGGGATGAAAACGTTGCCCCTCAGGTTCTTATTAAGCCTCTCCCCTCTCATTTTAAACCTATGCCCTCTTGTTCTTGATTCCGCAACCCCGGGAACAAGACTGTGTGCATTCACCCTATCTATGTCCCTCATGATTTTATCTACCTCTATAAGATCACCCCTCATTCTCCTAAGCTACAATGAATAAAGTTCCAGCCTGCTCAACCTCTCTCCCTAACTCAGTCCCTTGAGTCCCTACAAAGTCCTCATAAATCTCCTTTGCATTCTTACCAGCTGAGTGGCATCTTTCTGAGAGCATGGTGACCAAAACTGAACAAAAGAACTAAGGATCCTACTGGTGGTTTTCATATCCACTTCTCTGAGGTAGTTCTAACATTGTCCATACTGAATCATGTGTCCATACTGAATCATGTCACCCTAGGTCAACAAAGTCTGTGCCCAGGGTTGTTGGTACATGTTCTGACCTATGACTTCATCAGGCAACATAATCACAGAACACTGCTCTTAAGAATACCTCTTAGATTTCCAGATGGTTAATTATTCAAACAAAAAATATTGATTTTTCTTTTTGAAAGGGATTAGTCAAGCTGTGCTGTATGATTCCACTATGAATAAGAGAAACTCTGACTGCAAAGTTGTGAAGCCAGCTCAGTTTACTAGCCGCAGGATATGGGTTTCAATATTGTGTCGCTTCTGTTAACAAATATGGACAGATATTTTAGACGACTAGCAAAAACAGTCATTTTAATTAAGAACAAAAATACAGAAGCAAGAATAGGCCAAATGGCCCCTCACACTAGTGCTGATATTCAATGAGATCATGTACCGCTTCAACACCATTCCCCTGCCACGTTTCCATATCATAATATTCAGAAATCCGTCAATCATTATTTTGAACGAACTCAGCAACAGCCTCCACAGCCCTCTTTGAATGAAAAATTCTACAGATTCGCCAGGCTCTAAGTGAAGAAATTGATCCTCACCTCAAGCCAACCTCTTATTTTGAGACTGCGGCCCTCTAGTTGTGGACCCCTCAAGCCATGAGACCATAAGACAAAGGAGCAGAAGTCGGCCATTCGGCCCATCGAGTCTGCTCCGCCATTCTATCATGAGCTGATCCATTCTCCCATTTAGCCCCACTCCCCCGCCTTCTCACCATAACCTTTGATGCCCTGGCTACTCAGATACCTATCAATCTCTGCCTTAAATACACTCAATGACTTTGCCTCCACAGCCACCTGTGGTAACAAATTCCACAGATTCACCACTCTCTGGCTAAAGAAATTTCTCCACATCTTTGTTCTGATGGGGCCCCCTTCAATCCTGAAGTCGTGCCCTCTTGTACTAGACTCCCCTACAACTTTGCCACATCTACTCTGTCCAGGCCTTTTAACATTCGAAATGTTTCTATGAGGTCCCCCCTCATTCTTCTGAACTCCAAGGAGCATAGCCAAAAGAGCCATCAGACATTCCTCATATGTTAACCCTGTCATTCCTGGAATCATTCTAGTGAAGCCAGCAGAACCTCCTCTCCAAAACTGCCCCATCAAACCCTTTAAGAGAAGACACAAGAGACTGCAGATGCTGGAACCTGCAGCAAAAAATAAACTGCTGGTAAAACTCAGCAGGTCAAGCAGCATCTGTGGAGGCGAAGGAAAGCATGACCCCGATTAGGGGTCTTCACCTGAATTGTTAACTGTCCCTTTGTCTCCACAGTTGCTCTTTGCTCCGTTGAATTTTTCTAGTAGTTTTTGTTAAACCCTCAAAGAATTTTGTTTGATTCATCCTTCTAAACTCCAGGTAAAGGGGTCCAAACTGATTCCTCTTCTGACAGAACTGTCATCATTGGAAAGGGTCTGATGAATCTTCAGTGCATTTCCTCTGTAGCAAGCGTGTTAATTCCCCAGGAAAGAAGACCAATATTGGCTACAGTGTTCCACAAAGGCCCTATCCAATTTTAGGTGGACATCCTTGATCTTGTACTCAAATGAAGCTTCACTACCTCTGTGTATTGATATTTGATAGCCAGCTAATAGAAATTAAAACATACTCAAGCAGTTGGTTATTCACAGTTCCCTTTTGTACAGAACTTCCTGTATCTGAAAGGAAAGATGTTCACCATGTATTACATTGATATTGGACACAAGTTTTCCCAGACCAGGTTCCCAGACCACGGACATGGACAGTTATGTCACTGCATAACACTGGGGTACAGTACCGGTGGGGATGGGTTTGTCACTGTATAACACTGGGATACAGTACTGGTGGGGATGGGGCTGTCACTGTATAACACTGGGGTACAGTACCAGTGGGGATGGGTCTGTCACTGTATAACACTGGGATACAGTACTGTGGGGATGGGTCTGTCACTGTATAACACTGGGGTACAGTACCGGTGGGGGCGGGTCTGTCACTGTATAACACTGGGGTACAGTACTGGTGGGGGTGGGTATGTCACTGTATAACACTGGGGTACAGTACTAGTGGGGACAGGTCTGTCACAGGCATTAATTGCAATATGAGGTGTTTTAATGATCTGTGACTGACACGATGAGCTGTCAGATTTTTGAATTACCATGCCTACCTGGCCTCTGTCCCACTGCTAGAGACAGGCAGGTGTGCTGGAATTTAGGAGATTTCCAAATAAAACTTATGTTGTGAAGAACAGTGTATATTTAGATGGGAAACTTGTTTAGTTTCCTGACTCAGAGGAATGGGAGATGTTTGCCTTCTGAGATTCAAGTGTGAACACCTGACACTGGTAAAAATTCTCAGCTTCTGTGTATTTTCCTGAATATCCTGGATAGTTTAGATTTTGGAGTGTACTATCACACATTTTGGAGACTTTGGTGCTTTTGAGAAATAGTTGGATTTCAGCAACAGGTAACCAGAAGACCTTGTACTCCTCTTTATTATTCCTCTTTCATTTATTTTGTGTTATTTCACAGAAAAGTTCACCGGGATGGAGGGCTTGAGCTATGAGGAGAGATTGGATCAGCCGGGACTTTTTTTGCTGGTATGAAGGAGACTGAGGGGTGGGTGAACTCAAAGAAGTTTATAACATCATGAGGGACATAGATAAGTGAATGGTTACGGATTTTTTCCCAGGATTGCGAGTCTAAAACCAGAGGGCATAGTTTTCAAATGAGAGGGGGAAGCTTTAAAAGGGATCAGAGGGTGGTGGGTATATGGAACAAGCTGCCAGAGGAAGTGGTAGAGGCGGGTACAATTACAATGTTCATAAGACATTTGGACAGGTACGTGGATAAAGTCAAAGTCGAGTTTATTGTCAGACGCACAAGTTCATGGATGCACGGGTGCAATGAAAAGCTTACTTGCAGCAGCATCACAGGCACGTAGCATCAGATAAGCAGCATTCACAAGAAAACGTAAATTAAACATAAGTTATAATCTTTACAAGCAATAACACAATTAGAACAAAAAAAAGTCATTGTAGTGCAAAGTGATTAAAGTGGTCATAGTGTTGCTATAATGAGGTAGTGATTAGGGTTGTGCAAGTTGGTTCAAGAACCAGATGGTTGATAGGAAGGTTTAGAGGGATTTGGGACAAATGTAGGCAAATAAGATTAGGTCAGATAGACATCTTGGTTGGCATGGACGAGTTGGGTTTTTTCTGTGCTGACAAACTCTATAATCCTGTGACAAGGCCCCCTGTTACAGAAGACAGTTTGGCACGGACTCTTTGCTGGTTGTAGGAACTTTATCTTTATAGTGGGCCTTTTTGTGGGCTCCACCATATTAACTTCCACCCAAATCAAGCACTGCCCTATAGACATCACCCACAAAGGCCACAATGTCAGTCATGAGCCCCCTTTGGAGACCCCGCCCATTACAAACCACATACTCAAACCCCACCGGCAACTAACCTCCACCCCAATTTATATTGGAATATAAAATCCAATGTGGTCAATCCTACTCAAGGCAGCTGTGCTATTCAATAAGATCATAATTTTAAAGTGACTGGAGGAAAGTCTAAGGGGGATGTCAAGGGGTAAGTTTTTTTACACAGAGAGTGGCGGGTGTGTGGAACGCACTGCCGGCAGAGGTTGTGGGGGAAGATACACTGGGGACATTTAAGAGACTCTTAGATAACCACATGAATGATAGAAAAATGGAGGGCTATGTGGGAGGGAAGGGTTAGATGGAACAGAGCAGGATAAAATGTCGGCACGACATTGTGGGCTGAAGGGCCTGTACTGTGCTGTTATGTTCTATGTTCTAGATCGTGGAAGATCTGACCCTGGCCTCAACTCCCAATTTCTTTCCTATTCCGTTTGATTTCCCCTAAAGACCATAAACTGTCCATCTCAGGCTTGAATATATTCATTGACACAGCTTCTTCTTTTCTTCAGAGATTTCAGAAGATTCAAAACTCCAAGAAAAGGGATACAACCCCCTCCCTCCTCAATACCCCGACACCCATTTTCATCCCCCTCAACTCCTGGTTCCATCCACCCACTATATACACACAGTTCACTCACAGGCTCCCTCTCCCCATCTGGTTCTGGTTCCGTCTACAATACCCCTCTCCCCTACTGGTCCCCATTCTCACCTCCTCTACTTATCAGAGTCCGGCACTGGTGTCCTTTTGTGATCCTGCTTATTTCCCTCCAGCAGCTGTCTCCAAATTTCACACTCCCCTCCCACCACCTTTATAAAAAAAACTTTATTTACAGCAGGGTAACGGGCCCTTCCAGCCCAACGATCCCGCACCGCCCATTTAAACCCATGTTAACCTACCTGTAAGTCTTTGGAACGTGGGAGGAAACTGGAGCACCCAGACGAAACCCACACAGACCCGTGGAGAACATACAAACTCTTTATAGACAGCGGCGGGAATTGAACCCCGACCTCTGGCGCTCTAATAACGTCACGCTGACCGCTATGCTACTGTGCCACTACCTGCCTATCAAGTTTTTCTCTCCCCCTCCCCCTCTCTCTCCTTCCATTTATCATCCACCTGCCACTGTCTCCCAGCTCCATCCCTGCTCCCCTCCCCTGCCTGTAACAACCTGCCAGTCATCTTACACACCTTGGGCTCCTGACTCAGCCCTCCCCTTCTCCTCTTTATACAGGACATCTTGCCTCTCCACTCTCAGTCCTGATGCAGGGTTTCAACCGGAAACATCGACAATTCCTTTCAAAGTCAAAGTCGAGTATATTGCCACATGCACAAGTACATGTGTGCACAGGTGCAATGAAAAACTTGCTTGCAGCAGCGTCACAGGCACATAGCATCATGATCTCTTTTGCACTATTTATTTTTCTTTGTAACTTATAGTAATTTTTATGTCTTTATGTCTTGCACTGTACTGCTACTGCAAAACAACAAATGTCACGTCATAGGTCAGTGGTAATAAACCTGATTCTGATTCTGAGATAAGCAGCATTCACAAGGAATGCATAAATTAAACATAAATTATACACAATTTTTACAAGAAAGACCACAATTAGAACAAAAAAAGACAAAGTCCGTTTTAGTGCAGAGTGATCAAAGTGGTCATAGTGCTGCTAAACTGTAGTGATTAGGGTTTTGCCAGTTGGTTCAAGATCTGAATGATTGAAGGGAAGTAGCTGTTCTTGAACCTGGTGGTGTGGGACTTCAGGCTTCAGTATCTCCTGCCCCATGGTAGCTACGAGAAGATGGCATAGCCCGAATGGTGGGGCTCTTTGATGATAGATGTTGCCTTCTTGAGGCAGCGCGTCCTGTAGATACTACCGAGGAGGGATGTGCCTGTGATGTATTGTGCTGAGTCCACTACTCTCTGCAGCTTCTTACGTTCCTGTGCATTTGAATTGCCGTACCAGACCATGATGCAACCAGTCGGGATACTTTCAACAGTACATCTGCAGAAGATCTTTCTACAATTGCTGCTCGATCCACTGAGTTCCTCCAGATTCCAGCATCTGAAGTCTCTTGTGTCTCCAAAAGAAGTTCCTCCTCAGCTCCATCCTAAACAGGTGACCACATACACTGCAACTATCTCCTTGGTTCTGATTCCTCCATGATAGAAAACATCCTTTAAGCATCGGATCTGAGAATCCCCCCCCACCCTCAGAATTTTTAAGTTTCAATCAGATCACCGCTCAGTTTTCTAAAGTCAAAGAGTATAAGCCCATCCTGAGTCATCATTTCTCAACAGGCAACACCTTCAGCTCAGGAATCAATTTCCTGAACTTCTGTTGCGTTGGCCCTGAGGGAATTCTATCCTACCTCAGACTAGCAGACCAAAATTCCCAGGGTCGAAATGTCAAGTACTACAGGACGTGCATTTAAGGTGAGAGGGGGAAAGTTCAAAGGAGTTGTGCTGGGCAAGATTTTTTACACAGAGAGTGGGAGGTGCCTGAAGTGGGCTGCTGGGGGTGGTGATGGAAGCAGATGCGATGGTGGTATTCAAGAGGCTGTTAGACCAGAATCAGAATCAGGTTTGTTATCACTGACCTATGTCGTGAAATGTGTTGTTTTGCAGCAGCAGTACAGTGCAAGGCATAAAAATTACAATAAGTTACAAAAATAAATAAATATGCAAAAGAGGAATAACGAGGTAGTGTTCATGGGATGGAGGGATATGGATCATGTACAGGCAGAGGAGATTTAGTTTAATTTGGCATCGTGTTCAGTGCAGACATGTGGGCCAAAGGGTCTGTTCCTGTGCTGTACTGTTCTGTGTTCTACGTACACAGGACTGCAGATATGGTTTTACCAATGCCCTGATCATTTGTTGCACTGTTTCATTCTGTTCCCACTTCATTCTCCTTGCAGTAAAGGCCAATATTCCATTTACTTATGACAGCATAGAAACTAGCCATTTGGCCCATCATATCCATTGCCAGCTCCCAACAATCCCATCGTTCCCATTCCCACACCCCCTCTCATTTCCCTGTTCCCTTGCAACTTATTCTCTCTGCCTGTCCACTGCCATTCCATTCCTCTGTTGCTTACCTGCGCTACAGCTAACTTACAGCGGACAGTTAACCTACCAGCAGATCTTTAGGGATGTGGGAGGAAAGGGAAGCATCTGTGGGGGGGATCTCAACCAAAGGGAGAATAAGATAAGATATCTTTATTAGTCACATGTACATCGAAACACATAGTGAAATGCATCTTCTGTGTAGTGTTCTGGGGGCAGCCCGCAAGTGTCGCCACACTTCTGCCGCCAACATAGCATGCCCATAACTTCCTAACCCGTACGTCTTTGGAATGTGGGAGGAAACCGGAGCACCCGGAGGAAACCCACGCAGACACAGGGAGAACGTACAAGCTCCTTACAGACAGCAGCGGCAATTGAACCTGGGTCGCTGGCTGCCCTCTCTGCAAACTCTGTGTAGACAGCACCAGAGTTTAGGATTGAACCTGGATCCTAGGAGCTGCACTACCTGCTGCGTTACTCTATCTATATTATCTGCTGTACCTGCAACGCAGATTTTCTGTACTGCTTGAATGAGAGCTCCAGCTCGTTGTGGGCACCAACATTTAACAGCATCACATCACTGAGGCAACATGCTGCTTTTCTGATCGTTTTATCATTTCTTACATTTCTCGTCATTTTATTCCATCTGCTGAGTCTCATTTCGCGTTCAGGTTCAAGTTTATTGTTGTCATAGGCACGGTATAAATGCCATAAAAATTTGCTTTTTGCAGAAGCAGCACAAAACATGATAAGCCAAGGACATAAATTAACATAAACTTAAATTAACATAAATTATACATAATTTACGTGTGCAAAATAAACATAACGGAGCTAGAATGAGATTGAGAGAGAGGAAAAGATATATAGTCTGAGGTAGTGTTAAAGTTTTTCAAGTGGGTTCAAGAACCTGACGGCAGTGGGGAAGAAGCTGTTGTTGAACCTTGAGGTGTGGGTCTTCAGGCTCCTGTACCTCCTGCCTGATGGCAGCATCGAGAAGAGGGCATGGGCCGGATGGTGGGGGTCCCTGATGACGGATGTCACCTTCCTGAGACGTCGCCTCTTGTAGATGTCCTCGATGGTGGGGAGAGCTGTACCCATGATGGAACTGACTGAGTCCTACCACTCTCTGTAGCCTCTTGCATTCCTGTGCATTGAAGTTCCCATACCAGTCAGAATGCTTTCCACTGTACATCTGTAGATGTTGGTCAGAGTCTCCAATGCAACTTCTAAGAAAGTAGAGACGCTGGCAGGCCTTGTTCATCTTTACTTCTTAAGATATAGGAGCAGAATTAGGCCATTTGGCCCATCAAGTCTGCTTCGTTCAATCATGGACGAACTTTTTTTCTTTTCTCAACCCCATTCTCCAGTCTTCTCCCTGTAACCCTCAACCCCCTTACCAATAAAGAACCTATCAATCTCTGCCTTAAATACACCCAATGACTTGGCCTCCACAGCCCTCTGTGGCAATGAATTCCACAGACTCACTGCCCTCTGGCTGAAGAAATTCCTCCTCATCTCAGTTCTAAAGGGATGTCCCTTTGTTCTGAGGCTGATCCTAGACTCCCCTACTAATGGAAACATCCCCTCCATGTCCACTCTATCCAGGCCTGTCAGTATTCAGTAGGTTTCAATGAGATCCCCCTCTCATCCTTCTGAATTCCATCAAGTACAGGCCCAGAGACATCAAACGCTCCTCATCTGTTAACCCTTTCATTCCTGCAATCATTCTTGTGAACCTCCTCTGGACCCTCTCCAGAGCCAGCACATCTTTCATTTTCTGTTTTTATTTTAGATTACCAGCACCTGCAGTTTTTTGGATGAATCATTTCACCTGCCATTCTGGTAATTTCTCTAAATAAAGGTTTCCAGCATTCTCTTCACAACTTTCCTGCAATTTTGTGTCTCCCCCATCCCCACCCGCCCACCTCCCCTCTTTCTTGAGTACATATGACTGCTGACTTTCATTGTGTTGGAACCTTTCCACAATCTAAGGAATTTGGAAAAGTTATCCCATTAAACAAAAAAAAGGGACTTGCTTTGTGGAAAATTGTTGCTGCTTTTCTATATTACAACACTTCTGAAATACTTGATTAATATAAAGAGGCTGAGAAGGCTGCTATATGGAAGCACGATTTTCTGCATTCAGAAGTACAGGAAGGAGTTTGTGGGAAAGTAATTTCATTAAAGAGTCATTAATTACAGCAGGAAACAGACATTATCTTGTTTTTCAGCAGCCTGAGAATTTCACATCGTAGTCATAGTGATGTAGACCATGGAACCAGGTTATTGAAGCCCACCACACCCACACTGACCAGTGGGCGCTCACCCGCACTAATCTCATCTCCCTGGACTTGGTCCATAACCTTCTATGCCTTAGGGATTCAATTGCTCATCCAGAAATTAAATGTATCAGTGACCCCACTTCAACCATTCTCTCAGGCAGTGTATTCCAGATACTCACCACTCTCTGGGTGAAGAAGGTCTCCCTCAGATCCCCTCTAAGTCTCTTACCCCTTATACTAAATCTATCTCCTCTAGTTTTATCTCCCTCTGATACAGGGAAATGTTTCTTGCACTCTACCTTATCTGTACCCCTCATAACTTTATATACCTGAGTCATGTCCCCTCTTAGCCTCCTCCTCTCCAGGGAGAACATACCCTCTCTCTCCATTCTCTCCTCATAACTGAAACGTTCCATCCCAGGCAACGTCTTGGTGAATCTCTCCTGCCCCCTCTCCAGTGCTGCCACATCCTTCCTATAGTGTGGTGACCAGAACTGCATGCAGTACTTCAGTTGAGGCCTAACCAAAGTTTTATGAATTTGGAGAACAACCTCCCTGCCTTTGTATCCAGTGCCCCAAATAATAAAGTCCAGTATCTCATATGCCTTCCTGAATATGTTACCTACTGGAGTTGTCACCTTTAAGGATCTTTGGACTTACTTCAAGGTCCCTCTGTTCATTGATGCTCCCTAAAACCCTACCATTCATGGTATCTATCCTAGCCTTGCTAGTACTCCCAAAATATATCGCCTCACATTTGTGTATCGAACTCCATCTACCATTTAACAGCCCATTTTATCAACACATCAATATTACTCGGCAGCCTGTGACTCCTCTCCACAATATCCACAAATCCATCAATCCGTGTCAACTACAAACTTACTGATTGTGCCTCCATCCACACCCAAATCATTCCAGAATATTACTAACAGCAAAGGTCCCAGCAACGATCCCTGAGGACCACCATGAGTAACAAGCATCCAATTACTAAAGCAACCCTCTACCATCACCCTATGTCTCTTATTGCCAAACCAATTTTGGACCTGGTTTGCCAAATTGCTGTGGATCCCATGGGCCCAAAATGCAGGCATGGTTGTGTAGCGGTTAGCGGCTATTACAGTGCCAGAGACCCGGGTTCAATTCCAGCCACTGTCGTAAGGAGTTTGTACGTTCTCCCTGTGTCTGCATGGGTTTCCTCCGGGTGCTCCGGTTTCCTCCCATATTCCCGGTGCCAGAAGAGTGGCGACAATTGTGGGATGCCCCCAGACCACTCTACGCAAAAGATACATTTCACTGTGTGTTTCAGTGTACATGTGACTAATAAAGAAATCTTGTCTTGTTTTGGACCAGTGTCTTTGACTTTAAGGCGAGAGGGAACTGCTTAAAGGAGATTTATGAGGCAAGTTTTTTTACATGGAGTGGGTTAGATGCCTAGAATGGGTTGCCTGGAAGTGGCAGAGAAGGTGCAGGAAGGTGGGTGGGTGGAATAAAGAGAATACCTATGATAGGATGAGACCAAGTGACCCACAAAGCAAACACTCAACTGTGTTCGTCTTCTCCAATATAGAGGAGATCACTTCTTTTAGCACTGAATACAGAATGAGAAGATCATTAAGGTTCAACCACGGGACACAAGAAGCTGCAGATGCTGGAATCTGGAGCAACACACAAAGTGCTGGAGGAATTCAGCAGGTCAGGCAGCATCTATGGAGGGAAGTGGAGAGTCAACCCGAAATATCAACTGTCCACTTGCCTCCATAGATGCTGCCTGACCTGCTGAGTTCCTCCAGCGCTTTGTGTGTTGCTGAAGAGTCAACCACATTGGGTCTCATATAGGGTAGGAGTCTTAGATTGGTTACGAATAGCAGACAGCCATTATCCAAGGACATTCATGAACCAAGTCAGTTTTACAACAGTCTGGATTTTTCAGGGTTACTGTAACCAAAGCTAAAGTTTTTTTTTGAAAAGTCCAGATTTATTTAATTAGATGAATTTAAATTCCCCAACTACCATAGTGGGATTTGAACTCATACCTCTGGCTCAATGGTCCAGAACTCTGGCTGCGAGTCCAGTAACTTAACCACTGCACCACTGTGAGGCATGCATCAGCATGTCTGATATCACATCTGCAGCACCGACTTGTCCAAGGGCACCTTGATGGGAATTGAGATGAACTCAGAGCAATTTTCCCCAGAGAGACTTGTGCTCTCTTCTGAACTGCTCCACGATTCAGATACCACAGGTAGTTCTGCTATAGTGCGATAGTTATGCTCCTAAGAATCCTTGCATTATAGAAAGTTGTATTATAGCAGAACAAGCTGTAGCTGCCTTCAAAGCACCAATTGAAGCAGGCTTTCCCGATCGCAATCGCGCTATAACCGATGAGGCCCACGTAATGCAAATAGTGAACCCAAAAAGATCAATCACATTATAAACAATTTGTGTTATGAAATGCATTATAGCAGAACTACCAGCACTGAGTTCATGCCCAATGGAATGAAAAATAAGGTTTCCAAGTTAGCTGATGATACGAAAGTAGACGGAAGAGCATGTTGTAATGAAGCTATTTTGATTCTGCAACTAAATATAGATAGTTAAGTCAAATCGAGTCTATTGTCATATGCACTAATACGTGTGTGCACAGGTGAAATGAAAAACATACTTGCAGCAGCATCACAGGCACATAGCAGTAGAGATACAACATTCACAAGAAAAATATAAATTCAACGTAAGTTGTACAAAATGATACAAGAAAGAACACGGTTAGAACAAAAACAAAGTCCATTGCAGTGCAAAGTGGTCATAAAGTTGCTACACTGAGTTAGTGATTTGTGTTGTGCTGGTTGGTTCAAGAACTGAATGGTTGAAGGGAAGGAACTGTTCTTGAACCTGGTGGTGTGGGACTTCAGGCTTCATACCTCCTGCCCGACGGTAGCTACGAGAAGATGGCATGGCCCAGATGGTGGGGATCTTTGATGATGGATATTGCCTTCTTGAGGCAGTACCTCCTGTAGATACTACTAACAGTGGGGAGGAATGTGGCCGTGATGTATTGTGCTGAGTCCACTACTCTCTGCAGCTTCTTACGTTCCTGCACATTGGAATTGCCATGCGATAACAGTCAGGATACTTTCAACAGTACATCTATAGAAGTTTGTCGGAGTGTTCGGTGACAGAGATTGAGTGATTGGGCAAAAACCTGGTAAATAGAGTTTAATGTGGGAAGTGTGAGGTCATGGTTAGGGGAATCAAAAGGCAGAATATTATCGAAATGGAGAGAGACAACAAAAGATTGCTCAGAAGGATCTTTGTGTTCTAGTACATGAATCAATGAAAGCAGATGTTCCTGGCTATGAACAATCTTTTCCACTAATGAAAACAAAACTATCTGGAAATACTGATTAAGTCATCCAGCATCTGAGGAAAGAGAAACAAAGTTAACATTTCATGTCCAACATATTTTGTTGGAATTGTTCTGATGAAGGAGGGTTGCAGACTCAGCCAGTTCCATCACGGGCACAACCCTCCCCACCATCAAGGACATCTTCAAGAGACGGTGCCTCAAGAAGGCAGCACCCATCGCTAAGGACCCCCACCATCTAGGACATACCTTCTTCTCGTTACTACCATCAGGGAGGAGGTACAGGAGCCTGAAGACCCACACTCAATGTTTCAGGAACAGCTTCTTCCCCTCCCCCATCAGATTTCTGAACGGTCCATTAACCCATGAACACTACCTCGTTATTCTTTTTTTGCACTATTTATTTATTTTGTAATTTATAGTAATTTTATGTATTTGCACTGTACTGCTGCCGCAAAACAACACATTTCACTTCATTTAAGACAGTGATAATAAACCTGATTCTGATTCTGAATCTGTCTCTCCTTCCACAGATGCTGCCTGACCTGCTGAATGTTTCCAGCATTTTCTGTTTTTAATTCAATTTTCCAGCATCTGTAGTTGTTTTCTTTAATATATTTTCCCTTTTCACTGAGTCAGGTGTGCTTTGGTTAATAGCAAACACACCTCTGATTCAGAAGTCATATCGTGACGACTGAAGCACAAGGTCCCAAAATCCTGAGGGAGTGCTGCACTCTTTCGGACGGGTTGTTAAATTGAGGGCTCATCTGCAATCCCAGGTGGACGATTTTAATATTGGTGTCCGATATTAATATTGATTTTAATATCGGATTTTACCTGTACTACATCATTGCACATTGTACTAACTCTATGTAACTGCACTGTGTAATGAATTGACCTGTACGATATGTTTGTAAGTCAAGTTTTTCACTGTGCCTTGGTACAAGTGACAATAATAAACCAATACCAATACCTATATTACTCTCTGCTCAAAGTCACTCAAACAGAGTATCTAGTCCTACTTTTATTGTAAACAGTGGGAGCTCACTGTGTGCAAATTGGCTGTCATATTTTTCAGAAAACAGCAGTGATGATTAATTTGTTGTGAAGCACCTTGAGGTCCCTTCAGTGAAGAGATGCTCTCTAAATGAATATTGTGAACAGTTCCAGACTTTGATCACAAGCCTTTCGATAAAAAGATAAGGAAGGAGGATTGGAGACCATGTCTTATGAGGATAGGTTGAGTGAGCTCGGGCTTTCTCTTTGGAGAGAAGGAGAATGAGAGGTGACTTGATAGAGGTGTACAAGATGATAAGAGGCATAGATCGAGTAGACAGTCAGAGACTTTTTCCCAGGACGACAATGGCTAACACGAGGAGGCATAATTTTAAGGTGATTGGAGGAAGATGTCAGAGGTAAGATTTTTACACAGAGGGTGGTGGGTGCGTGGAACGCACTACCGGCAGAGGTTGTGGGGGTAGGTACATTAGGGACATTTAAGAGACTCTTGGATAGCCACATAAATGATAGAGAAATGGAGGGCTTTGTGGGGGGGAAGGGTTAGATAGATTTTCAAGCAGGATAAAATGTCAGCAGAACATTGTGGGCCAAAGGGCCTGTACTGTGCTGTAATGTTCTATGTTCCATGAAGTAAACATACTGCGTGGATATTCTCGCTAACCTGTGACTAATATTGTTAATTGAGACCAGTGGATCAGCAGACCAGCAAAGTTCTTTCAAGTTCAAGTTCAGGTTTATTGTCATGGGTATACATACACAGGGTATAAATGCCATGAAAATCAGATTTTTGCAGCAGCAGCACAGTACGTTACAAACATTAGTTCACATAAACTTGAATTAACATGAATTATATATAAATTTGGTTTGTCCCCTTTGACTTTCACCAAATTTTCAGGACCGCAAGAAACTGCAGAGAGCTGTGGACACAGCCCAGCACCTCACGGACACCAGCCTCCCCTCCTTGGACTCTGTTTTTACCTCTCGTTGTCTTGGTGAAGCAGCCAGAGTAATCAAAGACCCAACCCACCCGGGTCATTCTCTCTCCTCTTCCATCAGGTAGAAGATACAAGAGCCTGAGGGCACGTACCACCAGACTTAAGGACAGCTTCTATCCCACTGTGATAAGACTATTGAACGGTTCCTTTATACAATGAGATGGACTCTGACCTCATGATCTACCTTGTTGTGACCTTGCACCTTATTGCACTGCACTTTCTCTGTAGCTGTGACACTTTACTCTGTACTGTTACTGATTTTACCTGTACTACATCATTGCACATTGGACTAACTCTATGTAACTGCACTGTGTAATGAAGTGACCTGTACGATATGTTTGTAAGACAAGTTTTTCACTGTACCTTGGTACAAGTGACAATAATAAACCAATACCAATACCAATACTTACACGACAAAATAAAATAAACATAACAACATCAGTGCAAATTGAGAGTGAGAATTAAGAAATATAATCTGAGGTAGGATTAGGGGTTTTCAGGTTGGATCCAGAACTGGATGGCAGTTAGAGCTTCATTTACCTGTCACACGTCTCAGGGATTCATGTACCACTGGTCAAGGGCATCACACAGCCTGCAGGTGAATCCTTCCAATTGATGCAATGCTAACAGAGCTGCTGCCTCACAGCACCAGGGACCGGGTTCAATACTAACTTCAGGTGCTGTCTGTGTGGAGTTTGCAGGTTCTCCCTGTGACGGTGTGGGTTTTCTCTGAGTGCTCCAGTTTCCTCCCACACCCCAAAGATGTGCATGTTGGTGGGTTAACTGGCCTCTGTAAATTTCACCTAGTGTGTGGACATGCGGTAGAATCTGAGGGGAGTTTTTGGGAACGTAGGGAGAATAAATTACAGGGAAAGTCAGTGAGGGAATGGGAATTGTTCTGTGACCCAGCATAGACTCGATGGGCCAAATAGTTTCTTTCGTTGCTGCAAGGAAATATGAAAACTTTGATTATATTCTGCTCTGATTAGGTTGTTCTTCAGATTATATAGAACCATGAATACCATGACACTTGTTGAGTTAAATCCAACAAGTGTCTCAAAACTGTATTTGGACCTACCATGTACTTTACAAGTAGATTACCATAACAATAGATCCACAGTGTACCTCACACCTGGATTACCATGGAATTAGATCCACAGTGTAAATCACACCTGGATTACCATGGAATTAGATCCACAGTGTAAATCACACCTGGATTACCATGGAATTAGATCCACAGTGTAAATCACACCTGGATAACCATGGAATTAGATCCACAGTGTAAATCACACCTGGATAACCATGGAATTAGATCCACAGTGTAAATCACACCTGGATAACCATGGAATTAGATCCACAGTGTAAATCACACCTGGATTACTGTGGAATTAGATCCACAATGTACCTCTTGGATTACCAGAGAATTGGACCCATAGTGTACCTCAGGTGTGGACTACCATGCAGTCAGATTCATTATGTACCACGGAGTTAAATCTTGAGGTCCCATCCCTGGAACATCCTGATGCAGGGTCTCAGCTCGAACTATTAACTATCCCCCCGCCTCCACAGACACTGCCTGACCCACTGATTTCCCTCAGCAGTTTGTTTCTTGATCCAGCTTCCAGCACCTGCAGTCTCTTGTGTCTCTAGAATGCCCTGATGCCTTTTAACAGCGCCACTGCCAAAGGACTTTCAAGTGTTTTTAAATGCCTCTGATAACACCAAACAGTTCAATTAGTCTTAAACCGTTTCATTAAAAAAATAAATGTAACTCAAAACACTTTGGGACATCTGAAATTAATAATAAAAATGAAGGCAAAGCAAAATAAATAAAAATACACATTGCACTTATCTCCTTACACAGGGTCAGAGACCCCATTTCTATGAATCGCTTGTACTACAAATGTCAGCCCTCCCTGGCGTAAAGCTGAGCTGATGTAAGATACCCCTACACCCTCTCCTCGGCAGCACATCTAGCAGGAGATCAGATGTGCCGATTTCAGGCCCCAGCTGGTCTCGAACTGCCTGCGTGTCGACTTCCAGGTATGGGAGTCCAAGACAAGCTGACCAACAGGTTGGAAGAACCCACCATCCATTACAGAACCCCTAGTCAGTGGTGAACATGATCCAGGATACGATTAGTCCACAAATCCCCGTTGAGAAGCCTCTGAGCATTGACACTGACAAATGGGTTTGAAAATTAATTGGCCCAGGGAAATAAAACCTCAAATCACAGTGATTAATGGGATCACATTATAGTTCTTGCTGTCAAGGGTGGGATAAGACCTGATAGACATGATGCAACTGTGCATTGAGAAAGCTTCAGACATGACTACAGCTTATTCCTGAATGTACTGTCATTCCTATCAATTCTAATCATTGCCACTTCTTACAAAGAAATCATTCACCCCATGACATGCTGGGAATCAATCCCTCTAAGAGGCAGTATGAAAATATGCCCTATACAAATAATGAAATCAATGAAGATTTATTGGAACCACTGAAATCAGCAATGTGCCATTTTGTGACTTTAATGTATCTGAATTAACTCAAAAAATCCAATAGGTTTTAGCTAAAACAATACTGCAGCATATTATAATGGATCCATCTATTCACCTATCTATTTATCCAGCTGTCTACCCCATGTGTACATTTGTCTGATCTATGCTGTTAGTAGTTTTGGAAGATTTACAGGAAGGAGAACAAACTTCCTTCTCATTTTATCTGACTTTCTGCAGGGAACTTTACATATGTCAGTCAATCCATAAACTTCCTTGGCCTTCAAACTCGGACGTTGAAAGGGAGAAGTCAGGTTAAAGATAACACCATTTTTATTATAGAACATAATTGGTGTGGACTGTCAATTTAATCTGTCACACTGTCACCCTGGCTTCCCTATATTTGGCCTCCCACATAGTTTCAGAAAAGCTTGATGAATGGCTCCTTGCTTTCTAACAGGGCATAATGTAGCCTTCTGGACTCAACAATAAGTTAACCAAGTTCAGATATCCTGCCACTCCAGTTTGTTATCTCATAATTCCGGCATTCAATTATTTTCTCTCTCTTCTTCTAAAATTTCAGATTTCAGTCACCTCCTCCTTACACCTCCCACATACACATCTTCTGCTGTTCATAAGTATTAAGCACTCTCTTTCAGCCAGTACCACTGTCACCTGCATTCATCTCTCCTGATCTCTATCCTGTCATGAACCTTCCCTTTTGCCCCCTTCACCTCCCCTCATTTTCTCTGCAACTTAAAACTTGTTATATAGTGTAGCGGTTAGCGTAACGCTATTACAGCGCCAGCGACCCAGGTTCAATTCCGGCCGCTGCCTGTAAGGAGTTTGTACGTTCTCCCCGTGTCTGCATGGGTTTCCTCCGGGTGCTCCAGTTTCCTCCCACATCCCAAAGACATACAGGTTAGGAAGTTGTGGGCATGCTATGTTGGTGCTGGAAGCGTGGCGACACTTGTGGGCTGCCCCCAGAACACTCAACCCAAAAAGATACATTTCACTGTGTGTTTTGATATACATGTGACTAATAAATAAATATCTTATCTAATCCGGCCATTCGGCCCATGGAGTCTACTCCACCATTCGATCGTGGCTGATTTATTTTTCCCTCTCAACCCCATTCTCCTGCCTTCTCCCTGTAATCTTTGATGCCCTCACTAATCAAGAACCTATCAACCTCCGCTTTAAATATACCCAACGACTCATCCTCTACAGCCATGTTTCCCAGTTCACATCAGCCACAAACATGCAATATTAACTTTCCACAGATGCTGCCTGACCTTCTCAGCATGTCAAGCATTTCCTGTTGTCATTACATGGGGATAATTCACCTGTCTTTACAAAGGAATGTACAAACTGATTTGTTGCAGGCTATGCCCTTTGGAAATTGATTCCAGCGCTGTCTATTGAAAGCTCCTTCAGTATTCACTTCACTTTGCAGCCGTTGCCTGATCGAGAGTTCAGCTACCTTGCCAGAAGACACAAGAGACTGCAGATGCTGGAATATGGAGCAACATACAATCTGCAGGAAACACTCAGCGGGTCAAGCAGCATCTGTGGAGCGATAGGTATTGGATCCTTGGATAGGTATTGGTATTGGTTTATTATTGTCATTTGTACTGAGGTACAGTTAAAAACTTGTCTTGCATACCATTCATACAGATCAATTCATTACACAGTGCAGATACATTGCGTCAGCACAGAGTGCATTGAGGTAGTACAGGTAAAAACAATAACAGTAGATAAAGTGTCACAGCTACAGGGAAGTGCATTGCATGTAGACAATAAGGTGCAAGGTCAAAACGAGGTAGACTGTGAGATCAAGAGTCCATCTTATTGTACAAGGGGACTGTTCAATAGTCTTATAACAGCGGGACAGAAGCTGTCCTTGAGCCTGGTGTTACGTGCTTTCAGGCTTTTGTATCTTCTGCTCAATGGGAGGTGGGAGAAGAGAGAATGTCCAGGGTGGGTGGGGTCTTTGATTATGTTGGCTGCCATACCATGGCAGCGAGAAGTGTAGACAGAGTCCATGGAGGGTCTTCAGATTGGTATTGGTATTGGTTTATTATTGTCACTTGTACCGAGGAACAGTGAAAAACTTTTGTCTTGGCATACCGATCGTACAGTTCAATTCATTACACAATGCAGTTACATTTAGTTAGTACAGAGTGCATTGAGGTAGTACAGGGTAAAAACAATAACAGTACAGAGTAAAGTGTCACAGCTACAGAGAAAGTGCAGTGAAGGTAGACAATAAGGTGCAAGGTCATAACAAGGTAGATTGTGAGGTCAAGAGTCCTTCTCATCGTATAAGGGAACCGTTCAATAGTCTTATCACAGTGGTACATGGATAGGAAAGGTTTAGAGGGATATGGACCACACACGGGCAAATGGGACTAGCTTAGATGGGCATCTTGATTGGCTTGGACAAGTTAGGCCGAAGTGTCTGTTTCGGTGCTGTATAACTCGATGACTCTATAACAGTTCAGTCCAGGGAATTCACTCGCTGAAACTAAACCTAACACTTTTCCATTGTTAAACTCTGGTGAACTTTGACTCTGCTTGGCTCAGGTAAAGCACACCTTACCTGTGAGGCAACAGTACTAATCACCAAATAACCAAAAATGCTGGAAACACGCAGCAGGTCAGGCAGCATCTATGGAGAGACAAACAGGTAATGTTTCAGGTCTGAGATCCTTTGTCAGGACTCATGGAGTCATAGAGGGTGATGCAACATGGAAACAGACCATTTGACCTACAAGGCCAACCTTGAGGCACTCATTGTTCACACAAAACCATCCGTTACCTGCTTTACTCTTTCCACATTCCCAAAACTCTCCCAAGATTCTACCACTCACTTGCACACTTGGAGCAATTTGCAGTGTCTAATTAACTTACCCATCCACATGTCTTTGGGATGTGGGAGGAAGCCGGAGCACCCGGTGGAAACCCACACATTCACAGGGGGAAGAAAAGATAAGATTTCTTTATTAGTCATATGTACATCGAAACACACAGTGAAATACATCTTTTGCGTAGAGTGTTTTGGGGGCAGCCCACAAGTGCCGCCACACTTACAGCGCCAACATAGCAGGCCCACAACTTCCTAACCCGTATGCCTTTGGAAAGTGGGAGGAAACCGGAGCACCTGGAGGAAACCCACGCAGACACGGGGAGAATGTACAAACTCCTTACAGACGGTAGCCGGAATTAAACCTGGGTCACTGGCGCTGTAATAGCGTTACGCTAACCCCTACACTAACGTGCAAACAGCGCACAGGATTGAACCCGGGTCACTGGAGCTGTGAGACAGCGTGTGCCACTGTATCACTCACCAATGATCGTTGATTATTGAGAGTTTCCAGCATTTTCCATTTTTATTTCAGATTTCCAGCATCTACAGGTTTCTTTGATTTTCCCATCATATTACCGAAATGCTCAGTGTTGTCAAAATAAACGCAACAAAAAGTCAAGAATTAAAATAACCTACCGAAAGCACAATGATGAGCATGTGACCTGTTTTAGTGATGTTCATTGAGGAATTAAAATTGGTCAGGGCATCAGCTGCCTCCGAACACTTTCTCAAATGGTTGGCCAATTAAATCTGTGATGAACTGCACTTCATGGTTTCCCTTCAGACTTGAAGGTTGCTTTTACATTTCTACATTGTGTGATCTTAACGTTTCTGAAATTGGGGCTCCCTGTTCTTTTTGTTGGCTAGATATAGAACATAGAACAGTACAGCACAGGAACAGGCCCTTCTGCCCACAACGTCCGCGTCAAACATGATGCTCTATTAAACTAAATCTCTTCTGCCTATACATGAGCCATATCCCTCCATTCATGTGTCTGTCTAAGATCCTCTTAAACACCACCATCGTATCTGCTCCCACCACTACCCCTGGCAGCACATTCCAGGCACTCACCACTCTCTATGTAAAAAATTTGCCCACACATCTCCTTTAAACTTTCCCCCTCTCACCTTAAATGCATGTCCTCTCGTACTTGACATTTGTACCCTGGGGAAAAGATTCTGACTGTCCACCCTATCTATGATCTTATAAACTTCTATCAGATCTCCCCTCAGCCTCCGACACTCCAGAGAAAACAACCCAAGTTTGTCCAACCTCTCCTTATAGCTCGTATCCTCTAATCTGGGCAGCATCCTGGTAAACCTCCTCCGTACCATCTCCAAAGCCTCAACATCCTTCCTGTAATGAGGTGACCAGAATTGTACACAATACACCAAGGCCTGCCTAACCAAAGATTTAGATAGCCACAGTAAGAGTTCAGTCCATCCCAAGAGTCATTAATTTGCCACTGCTCAATGAAGCCTGATCTGGAGGGAACACTGCTCCATTGGGAAGGCTGTTTACATCAGATGACAGGTTAAATTGAGAAACTGCAGACACAAGAGATGGCAGTTGCTTGAATCTGGAGCAAAAAAACAAACCGCTGGAGGAACTTAGTGGGTTGAGTAGCATCTGTTGGGGGGGGCGAGGGGTGGGGGCAAAGGGAAGGTCAACGTTTTGGATCAAAACCCTGTATCATTTCCTGATGCAGAGTCTCGACCCAAAACATCGACCATCCCCTTTCCTTCACAGATGCTGCCTGACCTGCTGAGTTCTTCCAGCAGTTTTTTTAAAAAAAATCAAGTTGCTGTCTGGCTCGCCAGCCTGATGGGGGACAAATCCCAGGAAGTTATTCCAAAGACAGTCAAGGGATTTCTTCCCAGGAATCCTAGCCCATGCAGAGAGTTATGGACACTGCTCAGCACATCACAGAAACCAGCCTCCCCTCGCCTTTGTCTACACTTCTTGCTGCCTCGGTAATGCAGCCAAAATAATCAAAGACCCCACCCTCCCTGGACATTCTCTCTTCTCCCATCTCCCATCAGGCAGAAGATACAAAAGCCTGAAAGCACGTACCACTAGGCTCAAGATAAGATATCTTTATTAGTCACATGTACATTGAAACACATAGTGAAATGCATAGAGTGTGCTGGGGGCAGCCCGCAAGTGTCACCACGCTTCTGGCGCCAACACAGCATGCCCACAACTTCCTAACCCGTATATCTTTGGAATGTGGGAGGAAACTGGAGCACCCGGAGGAAACCCACGCAGACACGGGGAGAATGTACAAACTCCTTACAGACAGCAGCTGGTATTGAACCTGGGTTGCTGGCGCTGTAATAGTGTTACGCTAACCGCTACACTACCGTGCCTGCCCCACGGCTTCTATCCCACTGTTATAAGACTATTGAACAGTCCCCTAGTATGATAAGATGGACTCTTGACCCTATAATCTACTTCGTTACGGCTTTACATTTTATTGTCTGCCTGCACTGCACTTTCTCTGTAACTGTAACACTTTATTCTGTACTCTGTTATGTTCTCCCTTATACTACCTCATTGTACTGTTGTAATGAATTGATCTGCAGGGATAGTGTGCAAGATGAGTTTTTTCTGTACCTCGGTACATGTGAGAATAATAAACCAATTTAATGAGAACAGGAAAGTCTTGACGGAAGAAACGGGAAGGTCTTAAAAAGGGAGAGGGTGATGTCGAGACAGACACCTGTGAGGGGATTTGATGGGGAAATGGTTCAAAATGAATAGACTTGTTCACTACTTCCTGTCACTCACGTACAGGCAAGGAAAGCAAATCAGTGAGAATTTAACATTCAGCCTATCAGTTCAAGGCTGGAATCCAATGCCAATTTAGATCTATCAAAACAAAATCAGCGCCAGTCAGCTGAGGAGAACACAGACACTAGATTATGTACAACCTGCTGACTGAATCTCTTTCAGCAGCTGGAATTGAAAGAGATTGTATTTTGTATTTTTTTTCCTCTCTGTTCTGACTTCCGTATTTTCATTTCCTTTTATCAAGGGGACATTTATATTTGCAAATCAAACCTCCCTTCATAACTTCCCCATTTGTTTTTGCCAGGACTGCAGAATTGCTCACTTTTCTTTTGCTTTCGACCAGCTGCCAGTTTAAAGGAATCAGCCTTCACCTCTTGAGGTTGGGAAGGCAGCTTCAACCCATATGAATTATGACACCATTTCTTTGGAACTTGGAAAGACTTCTTTAGAAGTACCTTGGAAACCCACAGTCTCTGTCACCTTGAAGGGAAAAGGAAGCTGGTGCATGGGAGTACAGCTTCTCCAAACTACAGACTATCTTGACTTTCAGGATTACAATTAGAATCAGATTTATTATCACTGACTTAAATGACATGGAATTTGTTGTTTTGCGGCAGCAGTACAGTGCAAAGACGTAAAATCTATAAATTACAAACTTAAATAAATAGTGCAACAAAAAAGGAATAATGAGGTCGTGTTCATGGGTTCATGGACCATTCAGAAATCTGATGGAGGAGGGGAAGAAGCTGTTCCTGAATCATTGAGCGTGGGTCTTCAGGCTCCTGTACCTCCTCCCCGATGGTAGTAACGAGAAGAGGGCATGTCCCGGGTGGTGAGGTTCCTTAATGATGGATGCCACCTTCTTGAGGCACTGCCTCTTGAAGTTGTCCTCGATGGTGGGGAGGGTTGTGCCTGTGATGGAGCTGGCTGAGCCTATAACCCTCTGTAGCCTCTTGCGATCCTGTGTGTTGGAGCCTCCATACCAGGCTGTGATGCGACCAGTCAGAATGCTCTCCACCATACATCTATAGAAATTTTTGGTGACATACCGAATCCCCTCAAATTCACAAGATCACAAGATCACAAGACAAGGGAGAAGAAGTAGGCCATTCGGCCCATTGAGTCCGCTCCATGAGCTAAACTAAAACTATTCCTATCTAGCCCCAATTTCTGACCTTATCCCCATATCCCTTGATACCTTGACTAATTAGATACCTATCAATCTCCTCCTTAAATGCTCCCAATGATGGGGCCTCCACAGCTGTATGTGGCAAAGAATTCCATAATTTCACTACCCTCTGGCTAAAGAAATTTCTTCTCATCTCTGTTTTAAACCGGTACCCTCTAATTCTAAGATTATGCCCTCTAGTCCTGGACTCACCCACCAAGGGAAACAGCTTAACCACATCTACTCTGTCCAGTCCTTTCAACATTCAAAATGTTTCTATGAGGTCCCCTCTCATTCTTCTGTACTCCAGTGAGTACAGTCCAAGAGCTGACAAATGCTCATCATACGTAAGCCCTTTCATTCCGGGAATCATCCTCGTAAATCTTTTCTGAACCCTCTCCAACATCAGTACATCCTTCCTAAGATATGGGGCCCAAAACTGCACACAATATTCCAAATGAGGCCTCACCAGTGCCCCATAGAGCCTCATCAACACTTCCTTACTTTTATACATTATATCCCTCGAAATGAATGCCAACATAACAATCGCTTTCTTTACCACCGATCCGACCCGGTGGTTAACATTTAGGGTATTCTTCACGAGTACCCCCAAGTCCCTTTGAACTTCTGTACTTTGAATTTTCTTCCCATCTAGATAATAATCTGCCCGTTCATAAGCCACTTGAGATCCCATAAATAGATCAACGGAACGAAGACCATCATCCTCGACCTCGAGGGATAGCCACGACAACGTCAAATCTGCCCGCTTATTTCTTTTTCCAAAGTGTACAACGGCACATTTCTCAACATTGAATCTCATCTGCCATTTCTTTGCCCATACTCCTAAACTATCTAAGTCTCTCTGCAACCTTCCTGTTTCTTCAATACTCCCTACTCCTCCACCTATCTTGGTGTCGTCTGCAAACTTAGCTACAAAACCATTTACTCCATAATCCAAATCATTAATGTACAAAGTAAAAAGAAGCGGCCTCAACACCAACCCCTGTGGAACACCACTAGTAACCGGTAGTCAACCAGAACAAGATCCCTTTATTCCCACCCTTTGCTTTTTGCCTACCAACCAATGCTCCACCCATTCCAATATCCTACCTGTAATCCCATGAGCTCTCATTTTATTAATCAGCGTCTTGTGTGGCACCTTGTCGAAGGCCTTTTGAAAGCCTAAATACACAACATCCACAGCTTCTCCCTTAGCCACCCTACCTGAGATTTCCTCAAAAAAAAACAATAGATTAGTCAGGCAGGATCTTCCCTTCATGAAACCATGCTGGCTTGGACCTATCTTGCCTTGCACCTCTAGGTATTCCATAACCTCATTCTTGAGGATCGATTCCAATAACTTTCCCACCACTGATCACAGACTAATAGGTCTGTAATTTCCTTTATGCTGCCTCTCACCTTTCTTATACAGCAGAACTACATTTGCGACCCTCCAGTCCTCCGGGACCGTGCCAGAGTCCATTGATTCCTGGAAAATTATCACCAATGCCTCCGCAATCTCTAAAGCTACCTCCTTCAGAACCCAGGGGTGCACCTCATCCAGTCCAGGAGATTTATCCACTTAGCTTCCCTAGCACCTTCTCTTTAGTAATCTTAATTGAATTCAGTTCTATCCCCTGAGACCCCTGACTATCTGGTATATTGCTGATATCCTCCACAGTGAAGACCGATGCAAAATACTCATTTAGTTCCTCTGCCACCTCTTTGTTATCCATTATAATCTCTCCTGCACCATTTTCAATTTGTCCTATATCAACGTGTGTCTCTCTTTTACTCTTCATATATTTAAAAAAACTCTTAGTATCTTTTTGAATGTTATCTGCCAACTTCCTTTCATAATTCATCTTTTCTTTCCTGATGACCTCCTTAGTTTCTTTCTGCAAGTTTTTAAAAGTTTCCCAGTCTTCTGATTTCCCACTAATTTTTGCTTCCTTTTATGCCCTCCCTTTTGGTTTTATTTTAGCCTTCACCTCTCTCGTTATCCGCATTTGTGCCATTTTTCCATTCATAATCTTTTTTCTTGGAATATATCTATCCTGCATTTTCCTTATTTCTTGTAGAAATTTCATCCATTTTTGCTCTGCCGTCCCTCCAACTAGCTTACTTTTCCAATCAATTTGGGCCACTTCCAAATTGATTGGAAAAGTAAGCTAGTTGGAGGGACGGCCAATGAAACGGAGCCCTGGCGCGCCTTCTTCGTGATTGCATCAATGTGTTGGGCCCAGGATAGATCCTCTGAGATATTGATGCCCAGGAAATTGAGATCAATGAGGGCTGGTGTGTGTTCTCCCAAATTCCCTTTCCTGAAGTCCACAATCGATTTTGCTGACGTTGAGTGCGAGGTTGTTGTTGCGACACCACTCAACCAGCCGAGCTATCTCACTCCTGTACAGCTCCTCATCACCATCTGAGATTCTACCAACAACGGCGAATTTATAGATGGATTGAGCTGTGCTTGGCCACACATCATGAGTGTAGGGAGAGTAGAGCAGTGGGCTAAGCACACATTTTTGAGGTGCGCCTGTGTTGATTGTGAGAGAGGGGAAGATGTTACTACAAATCCACATTGACTGTGGTCTCCCTATAAGGAATTTGGTGATCTAATTGTAGAGGGATGTACAGAGGCTCAGGTTTTGAAGCTTGGTTATTAGTACTGAGGGAATGAGGGAATTGTACTTTAATTGTCACTGGGTCTAAATCCAATTTCTCATTTCTTTTTCTTTTTTCCCTTTTCTTTGGAGCAGACTCGATGGGCCGAATGGCCTACTTCTGCTCCCTTGTCTTGTGATCTTGTGATCTTGTGATCAAACCATCTGGCAGAACGCTTCATTGCCAGAACTCACCACGAAGCACCAAGACCTCACTTGGCTGGTGGTGAGAGGGGCCCTCACAGTCAAGTCCTTCCTGCACAGATGTCATGTCATCCCCAATGCACTCTGCTCCTGGGACAGCTGCGGTGGGGAAGAGACGGTCACCCACCTCTTTGCAGACGGTGGATTTGCTAAGAGGGTGTGGAGATGGATGCAAGGGTCCGTGTCCCAGTTCATCCCCAGCAGCTGCGTGCCAGAGGACTCTCTGATCTCCGGGCTGTTCCCAGGGACACACACCGAGACAGATATCAGGTGCTGCTGGAAGGTCATCAACTCGGTGAAAGACGCCCTTTGGTCTGCCCGAAACCTGTTGGTCTCCCAGCACAGCGAGATGTCCGTAAGGGAATGCTGCCTACTGGGACATTCCAGGCTGCAGGAGTACGTGCTGAGGGATGTCTTGAAGCTCGGTGCAGCCAACGCCAAGAATCCATGGGGAAGAACCACAGTCTGGGCTCCTTTCTCTACTGCACACGGAGGGGCTGAGTCGGCTGGGGAAGCCCCTTGAACAAGGAAAGAGTGTATCCCCCCCCCCCCGAGGTTACAATAGTGGAAATGGTGCTATGGTTTTTTATCTGTTTAACAAAAAGCTTGCATTACTGAATGTATCAACCATGAATGCAAATGTTTTGCATTGTTTTTTCCTTTGTATAGATTTTTTATTATGAATAAAGTCTATTTTTGAAATAAAAAAGTCACTGGGTCTAAATCCTAGATGCCCCAAACCAACCAATAGGAATTGTGTAGGAATATGTTCACCTTCATCAGGATTCCCCAAAAATGCCACACAGGTGGATAGGATGGTGTAGAAGGCATTGGCATGCTTGCTTCATGGGGCTGAGGCACTGAGTATAAGAGTTGAAATGTCATGCTGCAGCTGTGTAAAACATCGTTCAGGCCACCCTTAGGGTATTGTTTCCAGCTCTGGTCTACAGGAAGGATGGGGTAACCATAGAGAGGGTGCAGAAGAGATTCACCAGGACGTTGCCTGGAATGGAAGGCTGTAGTTATAAGCAGAGATTGGATGGGCTGGATTTATTCTCACTGGAATGTAGGAGCTGAGGGATGATCTCATGGAGGTTTATAAAATTGTGAGAGTCATTTTCCCAGGGCATGGGAGCCTAGAACAAGAGGGAACAAGTTTAATGTGAGGGGGAGATATTTAAAAGGGACCTGAGGGGTAAGTTTTTCACACAGAGGGAGGTGAGTATATGGGACAGGCTGCCAGAGGAGGTGGTAGAGGCGGGTAGCATTACAACAGTTTAATGGTATTTGCATAGGTAGTTAAATGGGAAAGTAGAGGGATGCAGGCCTAATGCAAGTAAATGGGATTAGCATCGATAGGCATCAATGTTGGCATGGTCTCATTGGGCTGAAGGGCCCATTTATATGTTGTACAGCTCTATAATTCCATAGCTAAGACTACAGTGACTCAGGAAGGCAGCTCACCACGACCTTCTCAACAGTATAGAGGGATGGCCTTAAAAAACCCTCCAGACTCTTGAGACTAAAAATTTATGTCAAAGGTGGAGTCAAACAGCACAGAAACAGGCCCTTCAGTCCAACATGTCCACCAAATGTTATCCATACTAATCGCATTTACCAACACTTGGTCCTTAACCTACTATGTCTTGGCAATTCAAGTGTTTTTCTTAAACGTTATGAGAGTTTCTGCCTCCACTATCTTCTCAAGTAGTGTGTTCCAGATTATAACAACTTCTGGGTAAAAAAGATTCTTTTTCAGGTCTCTTCTAACCCTCTTCTGCTTCACCTTAAACCCGTACACCCTGGTCTTACATACAAATACAGTGCTGAAAGAGTGCAGCACAATTGGAACAATGGATTTATTGGATGTGATAAATCCTCAGGTCAAAATGTCTAATACTAGAGAGTGTGCAGATAAAGTGAGAGGGGGAAAGTTCAAGAGAGTTGCGTGGGGCAAGTTTTTTATGCAGAGAGCTGTGGGTGCCTGGAATGCGCTGCCAAGGGTGGTGGTGGAGGCAGATATAATGGAGGCATTTAAGAGGCTCTTAGATAGCATGTGCAGAGAATGGAGGGATATGAACATTGTGCAGGCAGAAGGTACTAGTATAGTTAGGCTTTAATTAGTAGTTTGATTGGTTCAGTAGCAGTTAGTGTAACGCTCTACAGTGCCAGCGACCCGGGTTCAAATCCGGCCGCTGTCTGTAGGGAGTTTGTATGTTCTCCCCATGTCTGCGTGGGTTTCCTCCGGATGCTCTGGTTTCCTCCCACATTCCAAAGACGTACGGGTTAGGAAGTTGTGGGCATGCTATGTTGGCGCCGGAAGAACGGCGACACTTGCAGGCTGCCCCCCAGAACACTCTAAGCAAAAGATGTATTTCACTGTGTATTTCGATGTACATGTGACTCATAAAGAAATCTTATCTTATCTTATCTTATCTTATCTTATCTTATCTTATCTTATCTTACATTATGGGCTGAAGAGCCTGTTCCTGTGATGTACTGTTCTATGTTCTATGAGGTTGTAAAATCTGGTGGGAAAGATCTCATAATTCTGCTTTGAAGAGTTGGTGAGTTCTCTCTGGCCCTTCCTTACGCAACATCAGAGGAAAACAGGAGGGTGATAAAGAGGGAAACAAAGGTTTAGTTCAGGAATTCCAGAGGATGGGTCCTTGTCAGCTGTCAACGATGAACAGATGGAATGCACAACAAGCCAGACTTGGAGGAATGGAAGGTAATTCGTAAGAGATTGAGGGAAGACATGAGGAACCATTTATTTTCACAGCCAATCGTTATGATCTGGAATTCATTGTCCAAAAGGGAAGTGGAAGAAAATTCAATCATAAATTTCAAAACCAAATAGAATACATACCTGAAGGGGAGTAATTTGTGGAGACATGTGGTGCAGAGGATGTTCACTGGGTTGATCCCAGGGAAGAGGGGGTCAGCCTACGAAGAGAGATTGAGTCGCCTGGGACTATACTCACTGGAATTCAGAAGCATGAGAGAGGATCTTAAAGAGACCTATAAAATTATGATAGGAATAGATAAGGTAGAGGCAGGAGGGTTATTTCCACTGTTGGGTGAGACTAGAACTAGGGAACATAGTCTCAAGATTCGGGGGAGTAGATTTAGGATGGAGATGAGGAGGAACTGCTTTTCCCAGAGACCAGTGAATCTGTGGAATTCTCTGCCCAGGGAAGCAGTAGAGGCTACCTCACTAAATATACTTAAGACACAGTTGGATAGATTTTTGCATAGTAGGGGAATTAAGGGTTATGGGGAAAGGCAGGTAGGTGGAGCTGAGCCCACGGCCAGATCAACCATGATCTTATTGAATGATGGAGCAGGCTCAACAGGCCAGATGGCCTCCTCCTGCTTCTATTTCTTATGTTCTTATGGAAGGACAGGGAAATGGAACTAATTTCCATCTTGGTTGGTCATGAGGAGCATACTCTGAGGGACTCACACCATATAAGTCAGTGATAATAAATCTGAATCTGATTCCAATTCCGGACTTGTATGATTATACGTTTTCTTAAGTTCTCCCTATTCAAATATTTAATTTTCTCTCACCGCCCCATCCCCACCCTCAGTCCTGATGCAGGGTCTCAACACAAAACGTCTCCCCCACGGATGCTGCTCGACCCGCTGAGTTCCTCCAGCAGACCGTGTGTTGCTCCAGATTCCAGCATCTGCAGTCTCCCGTGTCTCCGGTTTACAATTCCACTGTGGAGTCTCTTTAAGGGCATGTCGACTTTGAAAAAATTTTCCTCCTCACTTTGATGGGAGTTCTATGATTCTCTCTCTCATCGCTGCCCCTTCCTACATGGTTTCTACTGCTCCCCTGCTCCTCGATCACATTCTTGCTAAGGCTCAGTACTACAGCCATGTGTCCTCTCTCAGTACCTGACTGTCGCAACATCTCCCACCTAACTAGGTTCCACCTCTCACTTACCAGTCCCTGTCTCACCCCTCCCCTTCTCCTCTTAGTACCTATGATTTTCCCTCTCCACTCTCAGTCCTGATACACGGTAAATTGGTAAATCGGTTTATTATTGTCACATGTACCGAGGTACAGTGAAAAACTTTGTTTTGCATGCCGTCCATACAGATCATTTCATCGCATCAGTACATTGAGGTAGTACAAGGGAAAACAATAACAGAATGCAGAATATAATGTTACAGTTACAGAGTAAGTGCAATGCAGGTAGACAATAAGGTGCAAGGTCATCATGAGGTGGATTATGAGGTCAAGAGTCCATCTCATCTTAAAAAGGGTCCATTCAATAGTCTTATAACAGCGGGATAGAAGCCATCCTTGAGCCTGGTGGTACGTGCTTTCAGGCTTTTGTACCTTCTGCCCGATGGGGGAGGGGGGAGAAGAGAGAATGTCCGGGGTGGGTGGGGTCTTTACTTGTTTTACCGAGGCAACGATAAGTGTAGGCAGAGTACATGGAGGCGAATCTGGTTTTCATGATGTGCTGGGCTGTGTCCACAACTCTCTGCAATTTCTTGCGGTTCCAGGCAGAGCAGTTGCCGTACCAAACCATGATGCATCCAGCTAGGATGCTTTCTATGGTGCATCGATAAAAATTGGTGAGGATCAACGAAGAGATGCCGGATTTCTTTAGCCTCCTGAGGAAGTAGAGGTGCTATTGCGCTTTCTTAGCCATGGCGTCCACAATGGTTGGACCAGGACAGGGTATTGGTGATGTTTATGTGGGTCTCGACCCCAAACGCTGGCAATCCCTCTCCCTCCCAACAGGTGCTGCCTGACCTGCTGAGTTCCTCCAGCAATCTGTTTATTGCTCCAGATTCCAGCATCTCTTCTGTCTTCTTATTTAATTTTCTTTTCAAACGATATTCCAGTCTGTCACTTTAACTACATTCAAAAACAAATGAGCAGTCTAATAATCCTTTGGGTGAAGAAAAGTCCTTGCAGTGTCTTGTCCAAAGACTTTGTACCCGTTTTACTGACTTACCGATCAATAGAAGTGGCCTTGCAAACTTTATGGTGGAGAGCTGTTGTAAGTGTTTGTCAGATTAGAGGAAGTAAATACTGGTGTTTTTCAGGGACTGTCCCTGTAGATCTACAGGGAGCCATTTCAGAATATGCAAATGAGGCAAAACTTGAAAATAATATGATTTTTCATTTTTGAGATCTGAGCATTGAAGACGGCCAGCATTTACTGCCCAACCCTCATTCCCCTTCATCCACTGCAGCATATAGTCATAGAGTAATACAGCATGGAAACAGGCCCTTCGGTCCAACTTGTCGATTCTGACCAATACGTCCATCTAAGCCTGTCCCATTGCCTGTGTTTGGCCTATATGCCTCTCAACCTCCCCCATCCATGTACCTGTCCAAGTGCCCTTTAAATGTTGTTATTGTACCTGCCTCAACCACTCCTTCCATATGCACACAACCCTCTGTGTGAAGAAGTTGCCCCTCAGGTCCTTTCCCCTCTCACCTTAAACCTAAGCCCTCTAATCTTTGATTCCTTTCCCTGGGAAAAACACTGTTTGCGTTCACCCTATCCATTCCCCTCATGATATTATACACCTCCACAAGGTCACCTCTCAGTCTCCTAAGGAATAAAGTCCTAGCCTGTCCAACCTCTCCCTATAACTCAGACTTATGAGACTCCAAGATGGCGTTGGAGCGTGGCGACTCGTTGCAAGCTGCTCACTACAGATCTACTCATTACCCTTACTATAATCATTCTACACTTTTAAATTTAAACTCTATGTCACTATCTATTACTAATAATGTTCTTTTACATCCATGCATTCTGTACTAACCCAATGTAACTGCACTATGTAATGAATTGATCTGTACGATCGGTATGCAAGACAAGTTTTTCACTGTACCTCGGTACAAGTGACAATAATACCAAAGATACCCTCGAGTCCTGGCAACATTCTCATTAATCTTCTTTGCACACTTTCCGGCTTAATGATATCTTTCCTACAATGGGCAACTAAAACCAAAAGCTTCTGGTGGAGTTGCTCCCACAGTGTTGGCGAGGAGGGAGACCCAGCACCGATGATAGACCAGCAATATATTTCCAAGCCAGGATGGTGTGCGACTTGGAGGGGACCCTACATGCAGTTAGTAAACAGTAAGGAGTATTATAATAGATTTTATGAGGACATAGAATCCATTGGTGGAATGGATGGACATGTAGCAGGTGAAATATAAAGCAGAGACCCCCAAAGTGGTGCATACTGGGAGAAAGAATAAAGAGGGCAACATAATATAGAAGATACAATTCTAAAATAGGTGTAGGAAGAGGACGCCAGCAACCCAGGTTCAATTCCGGCCACTGTGTATAAGGAGTTTGTTCATTCTCCCCATTCTGCGTGGGTTTCCTTCGGGTGCTCCGGTTTCCTCCCACATTCCAAAGACGTACGGGTTAGGAAGTTGTGGGCATGCTATGCTGGTGCCGGAAGCGTGGTGACACTTGTGGGCTGCCCCCAGATCACTCTATGCAAATGATGTATTTCAGTGTGTGTTTTGATGTACATGTGACTAATGAAGTTATTTTATATGTGCACAAATCTTTGAAGTTGGCAGGACAAAAAACTTGTAAAAATTCCAATCACAAGGGATAAAGTATTAGAGTAACTCACTGGGCTCATGGCGGACAAATCACCAGGACCCAATGGTCTGCACAAAAGGGTTTTAAAGGAAGTGGCTGCAGAGATAGGTTGAAATTTTCAAAACTCATTAAGTTCTGGGAGGCTACCAGAAGATTGGAAAACAGCTAAGGTGACTCCCTTGTTCAACAAGGCAAGGAACCACAGGCCATTTAGTTTAACATCTATTTTTAACAAGGTGCTAGGGTCAATAATCAAAGAGGAAATAACTAAACATTTTGGAAAGATGAATGTAATCAAAGTTAGTCAACATGTTTTTCTGAAAGGTAAATTTTCAAATTTTCGCTTGACAAACTTTCTTGAATTCTTTGAAGTTGTGACAAGGAGAGTTGATAGAGGAGAACATGTAGATGTTGTGTATTTAGATTTCCAAAAGGCATTTGACAAGGTTCCAGAGGCTGGTGCATAAATTAAGAGCCCAAGGTATTGGTAGAAGTGTGTTTGGATAGGTTGAAAACTGGCTCTCACGAGAAATCAGAAAGTTGTAATAAATGGGTCTTTTTCAGGCTGGAAGAACATAACCATTGGAGTACCCCAGGGATCAGTTCTTGGTCTGCAATTGTTTGCTATTTACATTAATGACTTGGAGGTCACTAATGACAAGATGTAAAGTTTCCAGGTTTGCCGATGATACAAAAATAGGCAGAAGGACATGTTGTGATGGGGACATCATGATTCTGCAATGGGATATAGATAGAATAAGTGACTGGGCAAAAACCTAGCAAATAAAGTTTCATAGAGATTGTAAGATCGTGCACTTCGGTTAGAGAACTCAAAAGGCAGACCTAAATGGAGAGAGATGGTAAATGAGTGAAGCTCAGAAGGATCAAGGTGTTCCAGTGCATGAATCACAAAAGTTAGCAGGCAGGTCAACAAGTAGTTAAGAACGTAAACGCCATGTTGGCCTTTATTGCAAAGGGGTTGGAGCTTAAGAATAGGGAGGTTTTGTTGCAGGGTATTGTTGAGGGTAAAATAAGATGTAGTAACATTGGAAGTCCAAAGGAGATTCACCAGGATAATTCTTGGGATAAGATGGTTGTCCTACCGAGAGAGGCTGAACAGTTTGGGTCTGTCTTGGAGTATAGAAAAATGAGGGGTGACCTTATTCAAACATTTAAGTTCCTAAGGGGACCCACAGGGTAGATGTTGAGAAGTTTTCACCAGTAGGCAGAGTCACAAAGACACACAGCTACAAAATAAGGGGCAGATCATTGAAAACCAAGGTGTGCAGAGATTTCTTCGCTTAGAGGGCAGTGAACCTTTGGAATACTCTGCCCCCGAGGGTGATGGAGGCCAGATCGTTAGATATA
This sequence comes from Pristis pectinata, assembly GCF_009764475.1. Taxonomy (NCBI): domain Eukaryota; kingdom Metazoa; phylum Chordata; class Chondrichthyes; order Rhinopristiformes; family Pristidae; genus Pristis; species Pristis pectinata. The sequence goes on along the minus strand of NC_067410.1, from coordinate 106,884,653 downwards.
CTGAAGGTGAAGATAGATAAATATCTGAAAATGTGAAAGTTCGAGGAATTGAGGGTGATGGGGAACTGGCACAGAATAGGAATTGAGGCTGGTATAGATCAGCCATGATCATATTGAATGGTGGGGCAGGAGTGAGGGGTCGAGTGGCCTACTCTTGCCCTAATTTCTTCTGTTCCTATGTGGTGTCATCCCAAGCTTTTCTGTGGACTGCTGGTGCAATGGGAGTTTCAAATCTGAAGGGTCAAAATGAATGAATCAGTGACAGGGAAAATAAAATCATTCCTGGTAATCTTTAGCCTCACACCTGATGATGAATCTCCAAGTGCAGACAGTTCCAGTAACACTGGTGACTTACAGCAGTGCAATCTGTGTGACTGTCAATAAACCGATACATCCCTCTGGGTACTGGGGTGTGGCAGCTCTGCTGAAACTCAGGTAACATAACGAAAGAAACCTCATGCTGTGACTCTGATGACTGTTGCTAGCAATCCAGTGCTGGTTCCCAAGCAACACTTGCTAAACTCTCACCCTGTCATACCTGTTTTGCTATGATTCAGGAGGGAATTTTAAAAGGGCTTGAGGATGTTACTTGACAAGTAGTTAGATCAAAGGAATGTGTTTGTGCAATGAGGCAGAATGACAAATACTAATCATTATCCTATTAGTAAATGCTGCAGACTTCTTTCCAGTAAGTGGCTTGTGTGATTCACACAAGGCATAGAGGTTCTGATGAGAGGTCATTGAACTCAAATGTTAAGTCTGGTTCCCTCTCTACAGATGCTGCCTGTCCTTCTGAGCATGTCCAGCACTTTTGTTTCCTTATTTCCGGTTTCCAGGATCCCTGGTATATGACATGAGTAGTGTAGTGGTTAGCGTAATGCTATTACAGCGCCGGCGACCTGGGTTCAATTCCGGCCGCTGTCTGTAAGGAGTTTGTACGGTCTACGCGTGTCTGTGTGGGTTTCCTCCAGGTGCTCCGGTTTTCTTCCACATTCCAAAGACGTATGGGTTAGGAAGTTGTGTGCATGCTACATTGGCGCCAGAAGTGTGGCGACACTTGCGGGCTGCCCCCAGAACATTCTACACAAAAGATGCGTTTCACTGTGTGTTTTGATGTACATGTGACTAATAAAGAAATCTCTTAATTGGTTTATTATTGTCACATGTACTGAGGTACAGTGAAAAACTTTGTTCTGCATGCCATCAATACAGATCATTCCAAAACATAAGTACATTGAGGTAGTACAAAGGGAAAAGCAATAACAGAATGCAGAACATACTATTGAAGTTACTGTTACAGAGGAACTGCAGTGCAGGCAGACAAATAAGGTGCAAGGGCCATGACGAGTAGATTGAGAACATAGAACATAGAACACTACAGCACAGTACAGGCCCTTCAGCCCACAATTTTGTGCCAACATTTTATCCTGCTCTAAGATCTATCTAACCCTTCCCTCCCATATAACCCTCCATTTCTCTATCATTCATGTGCCTATCGAAGAGTCTCTTAAATGTCCCTAATGTATCTGCCCCCACAACCTCTGCCGGCAGTGCGTTCCACACACCCACCACTCTCCATATAAAAAACTTACCTCTGACATCCCCCCTATACCTTCCTCAAATCACCTTAAAATTATGTCCCCTCGTGTTAGCCATTGGCGCCCTGGGAAAAAGTCTCTGACTGTCCACTCGATCTATGCCTCTTATCATCTTGTACACCTCTAGCAAGTCCCCTCTCATCCTCCTTCTCTCCAAAGAGAAAAGCCCGAGCTCGCTCAATCTATCCTCATAAGACATGCTCTCCAATCCAGGCAACATCCTGGTAAATCTCCTCTGCACCCTCTCTAAAGCTTCCACATCCTTTCTATAATGAGGTGACCAGACCTGAACACAATACTCCAAGTGTGGTCTAACCAGAGTTCTATAGAGCTGCAACATCACCTCGTGGCTCTTGAGCTCAATACACCGACTAATGAAGTCAAACACACCATACGCCTTCTTAACAATCCTACCGACCTGTGTGGTAACCTTGAGGGATCTATAGACGTGGACCCCAAGATCCCTCTGTTCCTCCACACTGCTAAGGGTCCTGCCATTAACCCTGTATTCTGCCTTTGAATTTGATCTCAGTTAAAGAGTTCATCTTTATCATACAAGAGGCCTGTTCCAGTCTTATAACAGCAGGATAGAAGCTGTCCTTGAGCCTGGTGGTCCATGTTTACAAGTTTTTGCACATTCTGTCTGATGGAAGGGAAGGGGGGGAGAAGAGAGAATGACGAGGGTGGGAGGGGTCTTTGATCATGTTGGCTGCTTTCCCGAGGCAGCCGGAAGTGTAGACGGAGTCAGTAGAGGGGAGGCTGGTTTTCCTGATCGAGCGAGCGGTGGCCACAACCCTCTTCAAATTTAAGGAAAATATCCCCAACAGCGCACGGTCCATAATGTACCTAGTGAGGAGCTTCACCCAGATGGCGAGTGGCCTCAGCTTTGGGTTGGTACCAAATCTCTGATCTGTTTTCCCTTTCTGTGTATCACCCCGTGCGAACAGTGAACTTCCAATTTAACAGCCTCCATATCCAACACATCATTCTCTGCAACTTCCGCCACCTTCAATGGGATCCTACAACAAGACACATCTTCCCCTCACCACCTCTCTCCGCTTTCCGAAGGGACCACTCTCACTGCGACTCCCTTGTCCACTCATCCCTCCCCACTGATAACCCCCCTGGCAGTTATGCCTGCAACCGCACCAAGTGCTACATCTGTCCCTACACCTCCTCCCTCACCACCATTCAGGGTCACAGACAATCCTTGCAGGTGAGGTAGCGCTTCACCTGTGAGTCCGAGGGAGTCATTTATTGCATCCAGTGTTCCCAGTGCGGCCTCCTATACATCGGTGAGACCCAACGCAGATTGGGTGACCGCTACGTCGAGCACCTTCGTTCCATCTGCCGTAACAGCCAGGACCTCCCGGTGGCCACCCACTTCAATTCCACATCCCATTTCCATACTGATATGTCCATCCACAGCCTCCTCTACTGCCACGTTGAGGCCAGGCGCAGGTTGGAGGAACAACACCTCATGTTCTGCCTTGGGAGTCTCCAACCTGATGGCCTCAACATCAATATCTCTAACTTCTGGTAACCCGACCCCTTCTTTTCTTCCCCCCCCCCCCCCCACTCTTTCGTCTTCCCTTATTCCTGTGGCTCCCTTCCCTCCTCCAACCTTTATTCCATGGTCCACTGCCTTCTCCTACCGGATTCCTTCTTCAGCCCTTGGCCTCTTCTACCTACCACCTCTCAGCATATTATGTCTTCTCCCCCTCCCCCACCCACCTACCCTCCCCCTCTCACCTGGACTCACCTATCACCTGGACTCCCCTATCCCCTGCCTGCGTGTGCTCCTCCCCCTCCCCTGACCTTCTTATTCTGGCTTATGCCCTCTTCCTTTCCAGTCCTGATGAAGGGTCTTGGCCCGAAACGTTGACTGTTTATTTCCCTCCATGGCTGCTGCCTGACCTGCTGAGTTCCTCCAGCACTTTTTGTGTATTGCCCCAGATTCCAGCATCTGCAGAATTTCTTGTGTCTATGTTTCTTAAAGCTTTTGGTCAGTTTGGTGCAGGGAGTGGATAATGGTTTTCGTCTTTCCAATGTTCAGGAACAGAAAGATCATAGAGTCATACAGCACGGAAACAGCCCCTTCTGCCCACCACATCCATGCCAAATATTTTGCCCATCAACACTAATCCTGTTTGCCCACATTAGGTTTATATTCTTCTGTGTCTTGCCTGTTCAAATACCTGTCAAAATGCCTATTAAAAATAGTGATTGTATTTGATTCCACCACTTCTTTTGGGAGTGAGTTCCAGATATTGATCACTCTCTGCGTGAAAAACTTTCACTTTAAATCCACTTTAAAGCTCCCTCCTCTCATCTTAAACCTGTGCCTTTTTTTTTTCTGACATCCCAGCCATGGGAAAAATTCTGAATATCTGCCTTATCTTTGCCATTTATAATTTTATATACCTCTCTCAGGTCACACTTCAGCCTCCACTGCTCCAGGGAAAACAAGCCCGGTCTATCCAATCTCTCTCCATGACTAAAGCCCTCCAATCCAGGCAACATCCTGGTGAACCTCCTCTGCACTCCCTGCAGCTCAATGACATCCTTGGTTGAGAGTTGGAACCCAGGACAGTTAATGTGTAGGGAGGTTCTCCCTGTGTGAGAAAATGATTCTGCAAGGAGGAGGAAGGTCAGGTGTCAAAGGGAGCTCCTTGAGGAACTTCAGAATTGACTCTGATGGGAGAGTGCAGAGGGAGGTGATTGACGGAGATGCTCCAGATCTGATTGGATGGATAGATTTGGGATGACGTGGGAATGCAGTGCAATGGGAGTGCTGCACTGTTGGAGCTACTACTTTTTGGTCAAGATGTTAAGCCCACAACTGTTCTCTCAAATTGATGTAATAGATTCCATGGTAGTGTTCCAATGAAGAGCCAGTGAGTCCTCTCTAGACGCCTGCCAACAGATGCTCTACAATCTGGTTGCAGTTACTTTGCTGTCTGTGAGAGCTTGCTGTGCATACATTGCCCAACGCAATGATAGCTCAAAAAGAAGGCTGAAGGAAGTCTTCCTTCTTCTGCATGAGATGGAGAAGCTTGGAGCAAGACCTCTCACAGAGATTGTCTCACTGTGAACAGCATAGTCCTGACTCAGTTTGAAGCCCCTTGAAAACCAGTGCAGTGTAACAATTCCACCTTTGCTGCCGTAAACCAGCACACGTGTCAGCACAAATTGTTCTGGGTCAGCAAGAGCCCGTACATGACTTCACTTTCTCCACGAAGTTTGTGAATGTAATCTTGTGCCTTGCTTTCCAAGTCCAAGATATGACGAGGTGCCAGAGATTGATTCTGAGTGCAAAGCATTTACCTGCACTGATTTAGATCAGTCTGATTCTAATTACCTCAGAAACTATGGCAATGCTCCCCCGTGTTCTGACTTGCACTTACTCCTTCCTCCAAATTGAGCCAGTTTTCTTTATCTGTTTGGAAAGATCACACAGTCCGGTTATTTTGCACGCTTAACTGAAACAACAACAGTGCATGTTTGTCTGGTGCCAAAATAAAGAGACTTGAAGCATTTTAGATATGCATGTAAGGTAAATTACAATGTTTAACAAAATATTTACAGCATACAAAGAGGTCTTTTGGCCTCATGGGTTCATATTGGCATTTACACTTTACTTGAGCCTCCACCTCTCTTTACATATAACCTGAGCAATGTTCTGAGTGCTCCTTTCTACTAGAAAGCCTAATATTTACTTATTTCAACCACAACAGGGGGTTTTAAGGGCCACGTTTTCACCAGTCTCTGAGCACACAGCAGATCCCTTGCCTCACATACACAGTGGCGAGGAGCAGTGAAAAATTTTTTCAGGAGGACAATCGTTGAGAAGTGTAGCAACAAACAATCTGCCAGAGGAACTCAGCAAGTTGAGCAGCATCTGTGGGGGGAAAGGAGTTGTCGACGTTTGACTCTTGATGCAGGGTTTCGACCCAAAACATTGACGGTTCCTTTCCCTCCACAGATGCTGCTCGACCCGCTGAGTTCCTCCAGCAGATTGTTTGCTGCTTCAGGTTCCAGCATCGGCAGCCACTTGTGTCTCAGTTGAGAAGTGTGGATCACCTCACTGATGGATGAAAGGGGAAGGGGATTGCAAAAAATGCCCTAAGCTAGTCCTATTTGCTCATGTTTGACCCTTGAAACCTTTCCTGTTCACATATCCGACCACACGACTTTTAAACATTGTAAGCTTACCCGCCTCTACCTCTTCCTCTGGCAGCTCATTCCATATACCCACCATCCTCTGTTTGAAAACTTGCCCCTCAGGTCCCCCTTAAATCTCCCTCCTCTTACCTTAAACCTATGCCCTCTAGTTTTAGACTCCCCTGCCCTGGGAAAAAGATTGTGATCATCCACCTTATCTACGCCCCCCCATAATATTATATACCTCTCTAAGGTTACCCCTCTGCCTTCTACACTCCAGGGAAAACAGTTCCAGTCTATCCAGCCTCTCCTTATAATTCAAGCCCGCCAGTCCCAGTAACATAATCGTGAATCTCTTCTGCACCTTCTCAAACTTAATGACATCATTCCTATAGCTGGGCGATCAGAACTGCACACAATACTCCAAGTGTGGTCTCCACAATGACTTGTAGAGCTGCTAAGTACTTCCAGCATTTTTCGATTTTCAGATTCCAGCATCTGCCTTTTTATTTGTTTTCCATGTAAAAGTTGCTCTGTCTAAACAAACCAAAGACTTGGTGTTGACACTGACAGACAAGCCACTGAACTCTACACAGGACTGCCTTTAAGATGTGTTTTGTAGGAAGCTGTTAATCTGACAGTACAAGGGATCAACAAATGTGTGATAATGAGAGGACAATGCATCTAATTGACCTTAGCATGAAGGCTAGCACCTCTTGGTTCTGATGAACAGTCATTGATCTGAAATGTTAACTCGGTTTCTCTCTCCACATATGCTGCCTGACTTGCTGAGGATTCCTGGCAACAACAGGGAAAGCTTCAGGTAAGAGGAGGTCCCGGACCGATCCTTACAGTTGCTAAAGAAAGATGCAAAGAGAGCCATAAATTTCTGGTTTAGTGTCTGATTTGCATCAAGCCAGCTCTTCTGATTTGGAGAAGGTTGTATTGTCACTGTAAGTTGTGATATGATGATCAGACTATCAATGAAGAAAATGCACGTTGTTTAACCGCCACAATAAATATGGAAGATTGTCAGCTGGTGTTGGATAAACAGATAACTATGGAAGCTGTTGGATTGGCAGGCACAGTAGTGTAGTGGTTTGCAGCGCCAGCGACCCGGGTTCAATTCCGCCGCTGTCTGTAAGGAGTTTGTACGTTCTCCGCGTGTCTGCGTGGGTTTCTTCCGGGTGCTCTGGTTTCCTCCCACATTCCAAAGACGTATGGGTTAGGAAGTTGTGGGCATGCTATGTTGGCGCCGGAAGTGTGGCGACACTTGCGGGCTGCCTCCAGAACACTCTACGCAAAAAAGATGTATTTCACTGTGTGTTTTGATGTACATGTGACTAATAAAGATATCTTAAAAATTCCACGTGATATCACGGCGCCTTTCAGACAGCCAGCTATTTCATCAGAAACAAACAATCCGTTGGGTAAACAGTGAACCAAGCAGCATCTGTGGGAGGAAACATAGAACGTAGAACATAGAACAGGACAGCACAATACAGACCCTTCGGCCTATAATGTTGTGCCAACCTTTAAACCTCGCCTAAGACTATCTAACCCTTCCTCCCACATATCCCTCTATTTTAAATTCCTCCATATGCTTATCTAGTAATCTCTTGAATTTGACCAATGTATCTGCCTCCACCACCACCCCAGGCAGCGCATTCCATGCCCCAACTACTCTCTGGGTAAAAAACCTTCCTCTGATATCTCCCTTGAACTTCCCACCCATTACTTTAAAGCCAAGCCCTCTTGTATTGAGCATTGGTGCCCCGGGAAAGAGGGGCTGGCTGTCCACTCTATCTATTGCTCTTAATATTTTGTACACCTCTATCATGTCTCCTCTCATTCTCCTTCTCTCCAAAGAGTAAAGCCCTAACTCCCTTAGTCTCTCCTCATAATGCATACTCTCTAAACCAGGCAGCGTCCTGGTAAATCTCCTCTGCACCCTTTCCAACTCTTCCACATCCTTCCTATAATGAGGCGACCAAAACTGGACACAGTACTCTAAGTGTGGCCTAACCAGAGTTTTATAGAGCTGCATCATTACCTTGCAGCTCTTAAACTCAATCCCTCAACTTATGAAAGCTAACACCCCATAAGCTTTCTTAATTACCCTATCCACCTGTGAGGCAACTTTCAGTGATATGTGGATATGAACCCCCAGATCCCTCTGCTCCTCCACACTACCAAGAATCCTGTCATTAACTTAGTACTCTGCCTTGGAGTTTGTCCTTCCAAAGTGTACCACCTCACACTTCTCCGGATTGAACTCCATCTGCCACGAAAGGAATTTGTTTCTCCCCACAGACGCTGCTCGACCCGCTGAGTTCCTCCAGCAGACTGTCAGATGCTCCTGATTCCAACATCTGCAGTCTCTTGTGTTAGCTATTTGATCAGGTAGTTTCAGAAGCAAAATACTGCAGACAGAGTCATAGAGTCATACAGCACTGAAGCAGGTCCCAGCTCGTCCATGTTGACCAAGTCCCATTTACCTGCGTTTGACCCATATCCCTCTAAGCCTTTCCTATCTATGTACCACTCCAAATGTCTTCTAAATGTTATTTACCCTACCACTTTCGCTGCCAGCTCGTTCCATATACCTACCATTCTCTGTGTGAGAAGTTGCCCACTGTTACTGGCATGTTTGAATAGAGCCGGAAATCTGCAAAAAAAAAACACAACATATTGGAAATCCTCAGCTGGTCAGGCAGCATCTGTGGGGAGAAGAACTGAGTTAATGTTTTATATCAATGATCATTCATCAAACAGTTAGTCTGTAGTAGTAACCCAGAAAGTTGTACGACACAATGCAACGATTAACCACAAGGAAAGGACTGTTGGTCTTGATGGTTTCGATGGACCGATTCTGCTGGCACAGTTTGTTACAGGTTTTGATGGCACTGGTGTTCTTTAGTCCTGAAGTAACGTACCCACTCTCCCTCTCGCCAGGCACAACACTCAAGAAGAGATAGCTATCATCCTTCTGCCCCTGTCTCCCAGCTCCACCTCTCCCACTCCCCCATCTGCCCATCATCCTTCACCCCTCCTCCGTCCACCTATCACCTACCTGGCCCCTGTCTCATCCCTCCCCCTCTCCTCTTCACACCAGCTATCTACCCTCTCCACTCTCTGTCCAAATGCCAGGTCTCGACCCCCAAAATGTCGATTATTCCCTCCCCCCCACAGATGCTGCTCGACCCGTTGAGTTCCTCCAGCAGATTGTTTGTTGCTCCAGATTCCAGCACCTGCGGTCTCTGGTGTCTCCATCAAAAGAGCTTTGATTCAAATTGAAATAGCCCCGTCTTTCTCTGAAACCTAAAACTCTTGTGTTTTAACTCTTTTCCAATTCTGATGACCTGAAAGGTTGACTCTGTTTCTCCTACCACAGATGCTGCCTGCCCTGCTGAGCACTTCTGCATGTGCTGTTTTTATTGCCCTACCTTCTGCACTGGGGGCAAGCTGTGTCCACAAAACTACTCATAACCCCATGAATCAGCAAGACCAGTTTCCACTCACGTCACCGTTTTCAGGTTTTTCTGAGACTCTTAACATTAGATTGGCCACAAAGTCAAAACCTGGAATAATTTTAGAGTTTTGAAATGTAGAATTTAGCCTGCTCCAATTGTTGATGAAGTGATGTTGTGGTTAACATTCACACCCATTTTGTCTCCTGCATAAAAAGGTCAAAATCCAATGTGACCCTCTCTCCCACCTCTTCAAACACGTTACTGCAACTAAAAATGCCTTCCAATTCCCATTCGCCTGAAAAGAGTCTCCCTGACTGAACAGTGGCACAGCTGGTAGAGCTGTTACCTCGGGGGTTCACTCCTGACCTCGGGTACTGCTAGTGTGGAGTTTGTACGTTCTCCCTGGGTTTCCTCCGGAAGTTCCGGTTTCCTCCCACATCCCAGAGATGTGTGGGTTGGTAGGTTAATAGGCCGCTGTAGATTGCCATTAGTGGGTGTGGCTGAGTGGTAGACTCTGAGAGGTGTTAATAAGAAAGTGGGGAGACTAAAAAAATGGAATAAATGTAAGATTACAGTAAGATGAGATAATATAAGTAGGTTGTTGATGGTAAGTACAGGCTCAAAGGGCCTGTTCCCATGCTGCATCCTTCTGTGAATCTATGACTTTTTGACACCCACGAGTTCACTTGGCCTCAGGACCATTCCAACCTGCATCTGCCTATTTATGCCACACATCATAGTGCTGATTAGCACCACAGTGTCATGGTTCCGAGTGCTGGTTCTCGATTCTGCCCCTTCTCCCCATTGATGGTGCCTTCTCGTGCAGCACATGGTTTCCGTGCACTACTATTTGCCTAATGACGCACACTTGAGTTCCATCAGAAGACTAGTATAAGAACCTTGGTTTCACCAACACTGGTTGCCAGATTATTGGTCTTTCTCTAGGTATACTTCGTCTCCCAGCGGCTTAGAGCCGTTAACTCTAGAGCAGTCCCGGTTTTGCGGCTTCTCCTAGAAAACCCTGTTTCCGTGTTGGGACTCTGTCTCAGAGTCCCGAGGCAAGATTCCTTCTGTTCGCCGTTCTGCGTTTGGTACCGAGGAAGCATCCCAACTCCAGTCTTGTTCCAGTGTTCTGCATTTGGGTTCTCCGTGATCTCGCTCTTCATGTGACATTGTGACACACAGTGCATGACTTATTTCTGATACAGTAACATAGTGATTAAGTTAAAATATATGCCAAATAATCTGCAGATGCTAAAAATCCAAAATAAAAATAGAAATATGAGAAACACTTAGCAGGTTAGGTAGCATCTGTGGAAAATAAAACAGTTCATGTTTCGGGTCCAAGGCAAAGGGGCCAAGATGTTTCAGAGACTGGAAATGTTACATTTTATTACTAGTTAAGTTACCAGCTATTGATCCAGAGATGTGAGTTCAGATCCCACCATAAAGCTGAGATAAATTTAAATACAAGTTCATCAAGTTCATAGAGTTATACAGTACCGAAACAGGCCCTTTGGCCCAAATGGTCCATGCTGACCAAAATGCCCCATCCAAGCTAGTCCCATTTGCCAGCGCTTGGCCCATAACCTTCTAAACCTTTCCTATCCATGTACCTGTTCAATAGTCTTTTAAAAGTTGTTATTGTACCTGCCTCAACCACTTCCCCAGCAGCTAGTTCCACTTATATACCATCCTCTGTGTAAAAAAATTGCCTCTCAAGCTCCTATTATATCTTTCCCCTTTCATCATAAACCTGTGCCCTCTAGTTCTTGATTCCCCAATCCTGAGGAAAAGCCTGAGTGCAATCACCCTATCTATGCCCCTCATGATTTTATACACCTCTGTAAGTTTATCTCTCAGTCTCCGATGCTCCAAGGAATAAAGTCCTAGCCTGCCCAACCTCTCCCTATAACTCAGTCCCTCAAGTCCTGGCAACATCCTTGTAAATCTTTCTTGCACTCTTTCCAGTTTAATATTATCTTTCCTATAGCGACCAAAACTGAACACAATACTCCAAGTGTGGCCTCACCAGCATCCTGCCCAACCATACCACGACCTCCCAACTTTTATACTCAATGCCCTGATTGATGAAGGCCAGCGTGCCAAAATCCTTCTTCACCACCCTGTCTGCCTGTGACTTCATGTACTTGTGTTCCAAGATCCCTCTGTTCTACAACACTCCCCAGGGCCTGCTATTCACTGTGAAAGACCTTCCTGGATTTGACTTTCCAAAATGCAATGCCTCACACTTTGCCATTCCTCGGCCCACTTACTGAGCTGATCAAGATCCCCCCAATTTTTGACCATCTTCCTCATTGTCCACTCTGCCACCTACTTTAGTGTCATCTGCAAACTTACTAACCATGCCTTGTACATTCTTATCCAAATCGTTGATATAGATGACAAACGACAAGTAATTCAATTTAAAAAAACCCTAAGCGATCATGAAACTACTGAATCCCCACTATCTGGGCCATGCCATCTTCTCACAGCTACCATTGGGCAGGAGGTACAGAAGCCTGAGTCCCACACCACCAGGTTCAGGAACAGCTACTCCCCTTCAACCGTTCAGTTCTTGAACCAACCTGCACAATCCTAATCACTACCTCAGTATAGCAAAACCATGACCACTTTGCAATATAGTGGACTTATTTTTTGCTCTACTTATGTTCTTTCTCGTATAATATTGTATAATTTATATTTAGAACATAGAACATAGAAGAGTATAGCCCTTTGGCCCACAATATTTTGCTGACATAGCTATTCCCTCCTACCTACAGAATGCCCCATCCCTTCATCTTCCTCTCATTCATGTGCTCATCCAAGCCCCTCTTAAAAGCCCCCAGTGAGTTTGCCTCCACCACCCTATCAGGCAACGCATTCCAGGCATCCACCACTCTCTCAGTAAAAAACGTACCCCTCACGTCTGTTCTGAACCTACCCCTTCTCACCTTAAATGCATTCCCTCTGGTATTGGATCGCTCAATAATGGGAAAAAGATATTGCTTGTCCGCCCTATCTATGCCTCTCATAATTTTATACATAACCTTCTTTAATTTATGTTTTTCTCGTGAATGTTGTGTCTCTGATGCTATGTGCCTGTGATGCTAATGCAAGTAAGTTTTTCATTGCACCTGTGCATACATGGACTTGTACACATGACAATAAACTGGACTTTGACTTTTGACTTTCCCACGGTGCAGGTATTCATGGGCTACTTCAAGTCCTGATGGAGTGGCAACTTCTTGCCAGCAGTGTCTGGTTATGGTTTTGGAGAGTAACTGTTAGGGCTGCCAACTGTTCTATATTAGAATAGACACCCTATTCCTTAATGGCAAATTGTCCACCCCTGTATCAAATTATTACCTTGTCTCTTATTTTTGAAATAAAACATTGGCCACCTTGGTCTCTGTGGCCCTTTTGAGCCTCTCCTGGGGATGATGTGATCTACCAGTGTCTCTAGTTCCTTACCATTTATGGCCAAATTCTGAAATCTGAGTAATGTTATATACAACTCTGCCAGAACCTACTGTCTAATTATTGGCACACATTTAAAACTTGCCCATGGGTTAGAGTTTATATCAATTTTACTTAATGCTGTTATCACCAACATTTAAAAGGCACTTGGACAAGTACCTGTCTTTATCTCTCACTGTCTTGGTGAAGCAGCCAGCATAATCAAAGACCCCATATACCTGGGTCATTCTCTCTTCTCTCCTCTCCCATCAGGTAGAAGATACAGGAGCCTAAGGGCATGTACCACCGGACTTAAGGACAGCTTCTATCCCACTGTGATAAGACTATTGAATGGTTCCCTTATATGATGAGATGGACTCTGACCTCATGATCTTCCTTGTTGTGACCTTGCACCTTATTGCACTGCACTTTCTCTGTAGCTGTGACACTTTACTCTGTACTGTTATTGTTTTTACCTGTACAACATCAGTGCACTGTGTACTAACTCAATGTAACTACACTGTGTAATGAATTGACCTGTACGAATGGTATGCAAGACAAGTTTTTCACTGTACCTCGGTACAAGTGACAATAATAAACCAATACCAATACCAATACATGGATAAGAAAGGTTTAGAGGGATATGGCCCAAACGTGGACAAATGGGACTAGTTTAGATGGGCATCTGGGTCAGCATGGACCAGTTGAGCTGAAGAGCTGTATGACTCTATAACTCTACTGCAGACTCTTGGCCAGGCTACTCCAGTCATGCAAACCCAAAACCCTGACTAAAGGAAAAGAAAGACATGGGCAGTAATTTCTGGGAACACCACCACCTACAGGTTCCTCTCCAAACTGCACGCCAACCTGACTTGGAAACATATCACCAGTCCTTCATCTTCACTGGGTCTAAATCAAGTCAAGTCGAATTTATTGCCATGTGCACAGGTACGGTGAGGTACAAGTACAGTGAAAAATGTGCTTGCAGCAGCATCACAGGCAGTATCAGAAAACAGCATAGAATATAACTTATGCATGAATTATGCATGAATAATGCACAGTTAAAAAAAAGGCTGTACAAAAGCAAGACCTTAGTGCAAAAAAAACAAAGACACAATCAGAGACAAGTCCATGGTAGTGCAAGAGGTGGTCCGTAGTGTTCCGTTGCTGAGGTGGGGTTAGGGCTGTGTTGGGCCGGTTCAAGAACCTGGTGGTTGTGGGAAAGTAGCTGTTCCTGAAACTGAAATTCCTTACCCAACAGTACTCGGGGAGCACTTTCATCAGACAGACTGCAGCAGTTGAAGAAGGCGGCTCACCACCACCTTCTCAAGGGATGGGCAGTAAACTCTGACCCTGGCAGCAGAATATAAATTCCCCACACAAAATGGGCAAGTTTAGTTTCAATTCATGTGAAGTACTCAATGAAAATTGAGGTTTCACTTCACTGCAGCAGAAATCAACGATCATCAGTTGGGACCAAGATGAGTTTTCTATGCCCACACTTTGGATGGTCGTGAAGCTGCTTCTTGGGCCCCATTGCTAGCCAGGCTGAGATCAGCCACAGCCCTCGGTCCTGACACATTCAGGATTGTGTGCATCACACTGGATTGAACCAACCTAAAAACCTTTTCGGGAAAGACTTAAATTTATACAATACTTTTCATAAATTCCAGACACCACATGCATCGATCACAGAAGGTAACGTATGTACTGTAAGCAGTCAGGAAGGGTCATTGTCAGTGACAGACATTTCCCACAAATAAATAAATAAATAAATATTTCAATGGCGCCGAGGTGGAGATGGTTGAGAGCTTTCAAGTTCCTCGGTGTAAATATCACCAACAATTTGTTCTGATCCAACCAGAAAGCACACCAACACCTCTATTTCCTCAGGAGGCTAAGGAAATTCAGCTTGTCCCCAGTGACCCTCACCAGTTCTTACAGATGCACCATAGAAAGTGTCCTATCTGGATGCATCACAGCTTGGTTAGGGAACTGCTCTTGTCAAAGATGCAAGAAATTGCAGAGAGTTGTGAACACAGCCCAGTCCGCCACACAAACTAACCTCCCCTCCATGGCCTCCATCTACACTTCCTGCTGCCTTAGGAAAGCAGCCAGCATAACCAAGGACCCCTCCCACCCCGGACATTCTCTCTTCTCCCTCTTTCCTTCGGGCAGAAGATACAGAAGCCTGAAAGCACGTACCACCAGGCTCAAGGACAACTTTTATCTCGCTGCCATCAGACTCTTGAAATGACCTCTCATACACTAACAGGTGAACTCTTGATCTCTCAATCTACTTCGTCGTGGCCCTGTAGCAGTTAGCATAACCGTATTACGGTGCCAGCGACTCGGGTTCAATTCCAAGAACAGTCTGTAAGGAGTTTGTACGTTCTCCCCGTGTCTGCGTGAGTTTCCTCTGGGTGCTCCGGTTTCCTCCCACATTCCAAAGACGTACGGGTCAGGAAGTTGTGGGCATGCTATGTTGGTGCCGGAAGCGTGGCGACACTTGTGGGCTGCCCCCAGAACACTCTACGCAAAAGATGCATTTCACCGTGTGTTTCGATGTGCATGTTACTAATAAAGATATCTTATCTTATTTGTTTACCTGTGCTACACTTTCTCTGTAGCTGTAACACTCTATTCTGCATTCTGTTTTTCTTTTTACTACCTTGATGTACTTATGTATGGAATGATCTGTCTAGATGGCTCGCAAAACAGAAGTATCTTGGTGCACGTGAAATAATAAATCAATCCAATTCAATTTGCTCTCAGCAAGATCCCACAAACAGCAGTTGAGATGTTTGCTCCTTTGAGGATAACTATTGTCCAGGATGGTGGGGAGTACATCTCTAGTCGTTCTCAAAGTAATCATAGGAACAATAGGGTTAAGATGAAGGCCATTCAGTCCAACATGTCTGTGCTAGAATGCTATATTATCTCCAACTGCAAGGTCTGACTGTGTCTGCATTTACATCTTATTTGAATGAATTATAAGGAGATGTGGGATAGGCTGGGACTGTTTTCCCTGGAGCAAAGGAGGCTGACCTTATAGAGGTTTATAAAATTACAAGAGCCATAGATGGCAGAGATAGTCAGGGTCTTTTTCCCAGGGTAGTGGAGTCCAAAAACTAGAGGGCATAGGTTTGTGAAAGAGGAAAGGTTTAAAGGGAACTTGCAGTGCAAATATTTCACACAGAGGGTGGTGTGTATGTGGAACGAGCTGCCAGAGGAAGTGGTAGACGTGGGTACAATTGGACAAGAACATGGATAGGAAGGGGTTAGAGGGATATGGGCCAAACGCAGGCAAATGGGACTAGCTTAGGGTGGCATAGACCAGTTGGGCCAAAGGGCCTGTTTCTGTGCTGTATAACTCTATGAGATGACATCTCTGACATTGTGCTATTCCCTAAGTGCCCCATTGAGAGTGTCGACCAAGGCTACATGCTCAAGCCTCAAGAAGCAAAACCATTAGCTGTTGCCATGGAGATATCTGTAATCTTAAATCCCACCCGCATCTAGCCATTCCTGCAAAATATGTGTTTGGTAAGGAAAAGAAGCAGGTAAGAAGATGAATAAATTCCTGTTTTATCTCCAATTCTGCCATGACAACAGGGAATATATAACCCCTATCGTAAGTTGCCAGTACACTGTTACTATCAAACAATCAGTTCTTTTACACAAAGACCTGTGAAAACTTGTACGTCTTTGAAATTAATTTTGGCTTTATAATTCTGCACCGATTGATGTCTGCGTTTAAAATAGTACTGAGCAAGGAATGGAATTAATGCATCGCAGCATGAGAGAAAGCACCTTAAAGGATCTTGCGAAGAATAATGCATACGGCACTGAGATAAAGAGGTTGGCATGCCTTTCCAGACATGAGCCGATGCTGGCGAGGGTGGTGCAGGGGTAAATGGTTAGAGGACGGTTGCGGTGTCTCTCTTCAGCAAAGAGATGGGAAAACCCAACATGTCTTTCCATCAAAGGTGGGATTCATACCAGAAGATGACAAGGAAATAGGAGTGACACGCAAAAAGCTGGAGGAACTCAGCGGGTCAGGCAGCATCTATGGAGGGAAATGGACAGGTGATGTTTCGGGTCGAAATCCTTCATATGGAGTCCTGATGGGGTTAATACATAATGGGTGCCCGCAGGTCAGTGTGAACATGGTGAGCCAAATGGCCTGTTTCCATGCTGAATGTGACTCTATCTGGAATAAGGATCAGTGTTAGGACCACCTTAAGAGAAGGCCTTACCTGTGAGGTTGGAAAGGTTGTTTTCTCTGGAGCAAAGGAGGCTGAGGGGTGACATGATAGAGGTATATAAAATAATGAAAGGCACAGAGAGGGTACATAGTCAGAGTCTGTTTCTTATGGTGGGGGTGTCTAAAACTAGAGGGCATAGGTTTAAGGTGAGAGGGAGGAGGTTTAAAAGGGACCTGAGGTTTATATGTTTCACACAAAGAGTAGCTGGTATCTGGAATGAGCTGCCAGAGGGGGTGGTGGAGGCAGGAACAGTAAGATAAGATAAGATATCTTTACTAGTCACATTAACATCGAAACATACAGTGAAATGCATCTTTTGTGTAGAGCGTTCTGGGGGCAGCCCGCAAGTGTCGCCATGCTTCCGGTGCCAACATAGCAACTTCCTAACCCGTACGTCTTTGGAATGTGAGAGGAAACCGGAGAACCCAGAGGAAACTCACGCAGACACGGGGAGAACGTACAAACTCGGCATCTGGACAAGTACTTGATTGAGCAGGGCATTGAGGGATATGGAATTAATGCAGGGAAGTGGGATTAGTATAGATAGGCAAGATGGTCAGCATAGATGTGATGGACCGAAGGGTCTGTTTCAGTGCTGTACAGCTTTTTGTAATCACAGCTTTGTTTCCTCTGTGATAATTCCAAGTTCTCTCTTAGTCTCACAGACAGAGAGGGGCCTTTTAACCTACTCCTTATCCTAATCCTCTGGGAAAAGTTTACCCACATTTGGAACCTTCACTCTATTTAGCTTCTGTGAGAACCACCATATTGTAAGTGGTGTGTTACATACAAATTGACATTACTGATGCACTTTCCACTTACACAGATTTCTGGCTGGGAATCTATCAGGTAACATGTAAAGTTGATCGAACTTATAACCCAAAGTTTGCTTGAGCGTATGGGGGCAGATTCAAATCCAGATCCCATCCAGCGCTCCCTCATTCTCCACTTCCAGCACTGGTTTCAGATTCCAAACCAATCTCTCTCCCGTCTTAAACCAGAGACACTCAAAACCGCTTAGAGCACCCAATCTGGGCTCAAACCCAGTGATTGCTTCTCACCTTACAACTTCTTGCAGAGGTGTTGCTGAAAGGACCACATGTTATACAATACACTCACATATAAATCTGAGCCTGGCTGTTAGCACTGCCTTTTCAGAGTTAGAAAGAAGCATCTTCTGCTTTTAGTTAAAGTCTGCAGCTTTGAAGTTGTGCTGCATGGATGAATATTTGCAAGGGGCTCCTTTGCTATTCCTTCTTGCGATAGCCCATGTACTTTCAATTAGTTTGCACCTCTTAAAATAGCAGATAAGGAATTTCAAACGAGCTTATTACGTACCAGTGGACCTGATGTATTCAGATGTACATTCTAAGCCCTGGGTCAGCGTAACATTCTGACCTCCACATCTGACTGACAGACCTCACAGGTTTGATGGTATTGCAAACACTGGATAGGATTGTACACTTGCCAATATTGCAGTGGTACTGCTGATTTATATTAAAAGAATGTTTCCAAGTGTGTTTCTCATTGACGATTGAAGACATTTGCATTGCACATTGCGAGCTGCTGTTATCAGTCGCTGGTGCTTGGATTCGGAGGGGTGGGGGTAGATGGAGGGTGGAGGATGTTGGCTTGGTGATGCGGTATTGTCTACCATTGCCTGCAGGGTCGCGATGCGAAATGTCAACAATTTGTCTCCCCCCACAGATGCTGCTCGACCTGCTGAGTTCCTCTGGCAGATTGTTTGTCGCTCCAGATTCCAGCATCTGCCGTCTCTTCTGTCTTCCTTGTTTAGATTAATGATTTGAAAATGTGTAAAACTGGTGGAAAACATCTTTATAAATCTTTGTAGACTTGCATTTCACACCATGTGCAACCTTTCACTGCCCAGAATGGGCATCAAATGGCAAAAAAACTTGAGACTTTAATCAGGAAAGAACCAATAATCCTGTCAGAATTTGATGATACCCTCACTCCACCCCCAACAGGACACAGGCATCACAGGCTCAACATAAGGGGTCAGGCGTTCAGGCGAGAGAGACGAAGAAATGTCTTCACATTTCTTTATAAGACTCTTGAACGGACCTCTTATTGGTATTGGTATTGGTTTATTATTGTCACTTGTACCAAGGTACAGTGAAAAACTTGTCTTGCATACCGATCGTACAGGTCAATTCATTACACAGTGCAGATACATTGAGTTAGTACAGAGTGCATTAAGGTAGTACAGGTAAAAAAACAATAACAGAATACAGAGTAAAGTGTCACAGCTACAGGGAAGTGCATTGCAGGTAGACAATAAGGTGCAAGGTCACAACAAGGTATATTGTGAGGTCAAGAGTCCATCTCATTGTATAAGGGAACCGTTCAATAGTCTTATCACAGTGGGATAGAAGCTGTCCTTGAGCCTGGTGGTATGTGCCCTCAGGCTCCTGTATCTTCTGCCTGATAGGAGAGGAGAGAATGGAGAAAGACCCGATGGGTGGGGTCTTTGATTATGCTGGTTGCTTCACTGAGAGGTAAATACAGAGTCCATAGAGGGGAGGCTGGTTTCTGTGATGTGCTGAGCTGTGTCCACAACTCTCTGCAGTTTCTTGCGGTCCTGGGCAGAGCAGTTTCCATACCAAGCCATGATGCATCCAGATAGGATGCTTTCTATGGTGCATTGATAAAGATTGGTGTATGTCAAAGGAGACATGCCAAATTTCTTTAGCTTCCTGAGGAAGTAGAGGCGCTGGTGAGCTTTCTTGGCCGTGGCATCTATGTGGTTGGACCAGGACAGGCTATTGGTGATATTCACTCCTAGGAACTTGAAGGTCTCAACCCTCTTGACCTCAGCACCATTGATGTAGACAGGTGCATGTACACTGCCCCCTTTCCTGAAGTCAATGACCAGCTCTTTTGTTTTGTTGACATTGAGGGAAAGGTTGTTGTCATGACACCATGTCACTAAGCTCTCTATCTCCTTCCTGTACTCTGTCCCATCGCTGTTTGAGATACGGCCTACAACAGTGGTATCATCTGCCAACTTGTAGATGGAGTTAGAGCAGAATCTGTCCATTCAGTCATGAGTGTATAGGGAGTAGAGTAGAGGGCTGAGGACACAGCCTTCTGGAGCACCAGTGTTGAGAATAATTGTGCTGGAGGTGTTGCTGCCTATCCTC
Organism: Pristis pectinata; assembly: GCF_009764475.1. NCBI lineage: Eukaryota > Metazoa > Chordata > Chondrichthyes > Rhinopristiformes > Pristidae > Pristis > Pristis pectinata. The sequence continues at coordinate 106,864,527 of NC_067410.1, read as the reverse complement.
ACTGATTGCCGTCTGTTGGTCAGGATGTCAAGGATCCAGTTACAGAAGGAGGTGTTCAGTCCCAGGTCTCGGAGTTCCGTGATGAGTTTGCTTGGAATTATAGTACTGAAGGCAGAGCTGTAGTCAATAAACAATAGTCTAACGTAGGTGTCTTTACTGTCTAGATGCTCCAGAGCTGAGTGTAGGGTCAGGGAGATGGTGTCTGTCATGGACCTGTTTCAGCGGTAGGCAAATTGCAGTGGGTCGAGGTTGTCTGGGAGGCTGAAGTTGATGCGTGCCACAACCAACCTCTCTAAGCACTTCATGATGGTGGATGTCGGAGCCACTGGTCGGTAGTCATTAAGGCACGTCACCTTGCTTTTCTTCGGTACTGGGATGATATAATAAAGGTGAACTCCTGATGTTTCAGTCTACCTTGTCGAGGACCTTGCACCTTATTGTCTGCCTGCACTGCACTTTCTCTGTAACTGTAACACTATATTCTGCATTCTGCTTTGTTTTCCTTATGTAATACCTCGAGGCACTTATGTATGGAATGATCTGTCTGGGTGGCATGCAGACAAGGCTTTTCACTATATCTCGGTACATGTGACAATAATAAACCAATTACCAATTACCACTCAGAGGTTGTGAAGCTTTGCAGTACACTACACAAGTGGGTTGTGGAGGCTTGGTCACTGAGGGCAATCAAGGCAACGATAAATAGTTTCTTATGATAAGATAGGTTGAGCGAGCTAGGGCTTTTCTCTTTGGAGAGAAGCAGGATGAGAGGTGGGACGGGTCTGTCACTATATAACACTGGGGTACAGTACTGGTGGGGACGAGTCTGTCACTGTATAACACTGGGGTACAGTACTGGTGGGGACGAGTCTGTCACTGTATAACACTGGGGTACAGTACTGGTGGGGATGGGTGTGTCACTGTGTTACACTGGGGTGCAGTACTGGTGGGGACGAGTCTGTCACTGTATAACACCAGGGTACAGTACTGGTGCGGACAGACCTGTCACTGTATAACACTGGGGTGCAGTACTGGTGGGGACGGGTCTGTCACTGTATAACACTGTGGTACAGTACTGGTGGGGATGGGTGTGTCACTGTGTTACACTGGGGTGCAGTACTGGTGGGGACGAGTCTGTCACTGTATAACATTGTGGTACAGTACTGGTGGGGACGGGTGTGTCACTGTATTACACTGGGGTACCGTACTGGTGGGGACGGGTGTGTCACTGTCTAACACTGGGGTACAGTACTGGTGGGGACGGGTCTGTCACTGTATAACACCGGGGTACAGTACCGGTGCGGATGGACCTGTCACTGTATAACACTGGGGTGCAGAACTGGTGGGGACGGGTCTGTCACTGTATAACATTGTGGTACAGTACTGGTGGGGACGAGTGTGTCACTGTATTACACTGGGGTACAGTACTGGTGGGGACGGGTGTGTCACTGTATTACACTGGGGTACAGTACTGGTGGGGACGGGTGTGTCACTCTGTAACACTGGGGTACATTACTGGTGAGGACGGGTCTGTCGCTGTATAACACTGGAGTACAATACTGGTGGGGACGGGTCTGTCATTGTATAACACTTGGGTACAGTACTGGTGGATACAGGTCTGTCTCTGTATAACCCTGGAATACAGTGCTTGTGGGGATGGGTCTGTGGCTGTATAACACTGGGGTACAGTACTAGTGGGGACAGGTCTGTCACTGTATAACACCGGGGTACAGCACTGGTGGGGATGGGTCTGTCACTGTATAACACAGGGGTACAGTACCAGTGGGGACGGGTGTGTCACTGTATAACACTGTGGTACAGTACTGGTGGGGATGGGTGTGTCACTGTATTACACTGGGGTACAGTACCGGTGGGAATGAGTCTGTCGCTGTATAACGCCGGGGCACAGTACTGGTGGGGACGGGTCTATCACTGTATGACACTGGGGTACAGTACTAGTGGGGACGGGTCTGTCACTGTATAACACCGGGGTACAGCACTGGTGGGGACGGGTCTGTCACTGTATAACACTGGGGTACAGTACTGATGGGGATGGGTCTGTTGTTGTATAACACTTGGGTACAGTACCAGTGGGTACGGGTCTGTCTCTGTATAACCCTGGAATTCAGTGCTTGTGGGGATGGGTCTGTCGCTGTATAACACTGGGGTACAGTACCAGTGGAGACGGGTCTGTCACTTTCATACACTGGGGTAGAGTACTGGTGGGGACGGGTGTGTCACTTTCATCCACTGTGCTAACTACAATTTCTGGGAGGTCTTTTAAATCACTGTACCTAGTGAATGGGGACGGGTCTGTCGCTCTATTACACTGTGGTACGGTTTCACTGGGGGCAAGTTGCAGATTCATATTTTCTGGGTCAGTGAGGGACAGTGATGTGGAGTCGGTGATAAGAAGGGGGAGTGACTGGGTAGAGGAGGGAGTGAAGGGGAGTAAGGTTTGAGCAGGAAAAGTGGGGAGTGAGGGGGAAGAAGAGGGTGTGAGGGGGATTGAGGAGGAAGGCGGAATGGAGAGGACTGAAAGGGTGTGAAGGGTGTGTGGGGGGGGAGTGGGCTCAATGTATAGAGCAGTGAAAGCTGTGGCAATTGTGCCTTTTAATGCAGCTAAAAATAACTACCTATTTTTGTTCAGTGAAAATAAAAATGTGTTTCCTGTGTGCAGCCCTCGGAAGTGGATTAGATTGCTAAACTAGCCCTTCCCACAAAAACATCGTGTACCACTGATCTGGAAAACACCAGGCCTCCCGGTCTGGTGCTCAGAGTTTGGAAGCTTTGGGTCTCTTTAGGTTTGGGAACAAATTAAACTAAAAAATCCCCTTTCGTTTGTTGGGTTGACAACCTAGGACTGAGGCCCGGAGGTTATTTCAATGGAATGATTGGCCCTGGGACCCAGAGGGGAATAGATTGGGCAGAGGCTCAGTATGTGGTGGTCCAGTGGCCAAGACTAGAGGTGGATGTGCCGAGACTTGATGTTTGAATAAGTATTGGTATTGGTATTTGTTTATTATTGTCACTTGTACCGAGGTACAGTGAAAACTTGTCTTGCATACTGATTGTACAGGTCAATTCATTACACAGTGCAGTTACATTAAGTTAGTACAGAGTCCATTTATGTAGTACAGCTAAAAACAATAACAGTACAGAGTAAAGTGTCACAGCCACAGAGAAAGTGCAGTGCAATAAGGTGCAAGGTCACAAAAAGGTAGATTGTGATCTCAGAGTCCATCTCATCATATAAGGGAACTGTGCAATAGTTTTATCACAGTGGGATAGAAGCTGTCCTTGAGCTTGGTGGTATGTGCTCTCAGGCTCCTGTATCTTCTACCTGATGGGAGAGGAGAGAAGAGAGAATGACCCGGGTGGGTGCCATTCTGGTGGCTTCCCAGATTAAGGACAGTTCTCAGGAATGGACCCCATCATCACATCCTTCCCATAATATGGCGAGGGTCTGAATGAGTGGTGGGGGGATGACTTCTGCTTCTGATGAGCAGACTTTCCATTTCACTACATGTCTGTACCCCATCAAATGTTACCTCCCATCCTCCACAGTTAATTCTTGCTTCACATACATATTATCTGACAAGATATGATCCTTGTACAATGGACTCTTGAACACACAACCCACCTCATCATAGCCTTGCATCTTATTGGCTCCCTGCACTGCACTTTCTCTGTAATTATAACACTTTATTCTGCATTCTGTTATTGTTTTCCTTTGTACTACCTTGATGTACTGATGTGGTGAAATGATCTGCATGGATGGCATGCAAAACAAAGCTTTTCACTGCACTTCAGTACATGTGACAATAATAAACCAATTTACCAACTTACCAATTTATTGCTTGCCTTCATTGGTTGGGGCATTGAGTCAGGAAGTCATGTTGCAACTATATAAAACTTTGGTTAGGCTGCACTTGGAGTATTGTGTGCAGTTGTGGCCGCCCCATTACAAGAACGATGTGGAGGCTTTGGAAAGGGTGCAGAAGATGTTTATCAGGCTGCTGCCTGGATTAGAAGGTATGAGATATAGGGAGAGATTGGGCAAACTTGGGTTGTTTTCTCTGGAGCATCGGAGGCTGAAGGAAGACCTGTAAGAAGCTTATAAAATTATGAGAGGCGTAGAAAGGCAGTCAGAATCTTCCTTCCAGGGTCAAAATGTCTTGTGCATGCTTTTAAAGTGAGAGGGGGAGGCTTTAGGGACAAGTTTTTTGCACAGAGAGTAATAGGTGCCTGAAATGGGCTGGCGGGATGGTGGTGGAAGCAGATACAATAGTGGTGTTTAAGAGGCTGTTAGACTCATGGATACACAGGGAATGGAGGGATATGGATCATGTGCAGGCAGAAGAGATTTAACTTTGGCATCATGTTCAGCGCAGCCACTGTGGGCCGAAGGGCCTGTTCCTGTTCTATGTTCTATATTCCATCTGGCGAGATAAATGGATTTCCTCTTTAATTGAAAACTAAATAGCATTACAGCCCAAGTAGCAACGGATATAATGCTGCTTCCTGTGATGCCGTGTTGGAGACGGGCTCCAGTGGGTTGTGATGTTAACATTTCATTACCATCTTGTATGGATTGAAGGGGAAATGCAGATATGTTGCAAAGGAAGTTATATTTAGTTGAATATATGGAAAATGAGTGGTTATGTTATGGTAATCTAGAGGGTTGGACTAATAATTCAGGCCATCCTGTTTCAGTGCTGTGTGACTATGATTTAAAGAAAAATCGAAAAATTAAAAGGCATGTTGTTCGGAGCCTTGGTCACGAGTGATAGACTGGGTTGGTGAGTTTGCTGACTGGGGATTAGGGTGGTATCTGCTGAACAGGGATAGGAGCCTAGACAGAGGTATTATCCTCTTTGTGAGGTGTCCCAGTTCAGCACTGTGCAGGTAAGACCAGGTTGTCTCTGGAATGCCCAACATTTGGCAGTCCCAGGACAGCACGGTCCAAATTCCCTGAAAGAATTCCAAACGGACCTTTGCACAGGAAGCATAGTCAACTTGGGCAGTGCTGACAATGAAATCAAGTTACTGGCTTAACCTGGACAAATTTCCAGAGTGACATGTCACCCGGAAAAGAGTCAATTTTCAATTGTATAAAGTCGGAGTAAAAAAAACACTATTAGACAATAGAGCTCATATTCCTTTTTTGGTTTTCAGTGCTAGACTGTGTCAGTAATGTTTGCTATGAACAGTCAGCTCGACCCAGTCAGCTAAATACTCAGAGAAATCTACAATGGGAAGTTGATGCCATACCATTTGCAATTGATAAGGAGGTTCAACCCTGGCTAAAATATTTGGCTCCATTTGTTGAATCTTCCTATTTGTCTTGGTTCAGCTACTATGCATGTTCTCTGCTTGGTCTCCAGTACTCTAAAGAGATTACATTTTCATGATCTGTTGAGATTGCATTGTGCTCCTTTCCCACCAGGCCAATAATCTCTGTTTTTCTCTGATTACACACAATTTTCATGGTGATTAAATCAAGTAATTGATTTAGACTGCAGATTTGAAATGACCTGTTTTGTTCAGATTATTTTTAGTCAATTAGATGCATTGTCCTCTCATTATCACACATTTGTCCACCTTTTGTGCAACCAGACTAAAACTTCCCACTTACCACAAAACTCATCTCAAAGGCAGTCCTGTTTAGAGTTCAGTGGCTTGTCTGTCAGTGTCAACACCAAGTCTTTGGTCTGCTCAGATGGGCAACTTGTTGGGCAGGCACAGTAGTGTAGCGGTTAGTGTAACGTTATTACAGTGCCAATGACCCAGGTTCAATTCCCGCCGCTGTCTGTAAGGAGTTTGTATGCTCTCCCCATGTGTCTGCGTGGGTTTCCTTCGGGTGCTCCGGTTTCCTCCCACATTTCAAAAGACGTGCTGGTTAGGAAGTTGTGGGCATGCTCTGTTGGCTCCGGAAGCATGGCGACACTTGTGGGCTGCCCCCAGAATATTCTACGCAAAAGATGCATTTCACTGTGTGTTTTGATGTACATGTGACTAATAAATATATCTTTTTTTATGAGAAAGAAATAAAAAGACAGATGCTGGAATATGTAAACCGGAAAATACTGGAAGTACTCAGTGTACTCAGTACAAGTCGTTGGTGAGACCACACCTGCAGTATTATGCGTAGTTCTGGTCACTCAGCTATAGGAGGGATGTCATTAAGCTGGAGAGGATGCAAGTAGGATTCATGAGGATGTTGTCAGGACTGGAGGGCTCGAGTTATAAGGAGAGACTGGATAGGACATAGAATGTAGAACAGTAGAACACAGAACGGGCCCTTCGGCCCACAATGTTGTGCTGACATAGCTAATCCCTCCTACCTACTAAATGCCCATACCCCTCTATTTTCCTCTCATTCATGTGCCCATCCAAGCCCCTCTTAAAAGCCCCCAGTGAATTTGCCTTCACTACCCTATCAGGCAATGCGTTCCAGGCATCCACCAATCTCTGAGTAAAAAAGTACCCCTCACACCTGTTCTGAACCTACCCCCTCTCACCTTAAGTACATGCCCTCTGGTATTGGATCACTCAATAATGGGAAAAAGATATTGCTTGTCCACCCTATCTATCCCCTCATAATTTTATACACTTCCAACAGATCACCCCTCAGCCTCCACTGCTCCAGAGAAAAGAGCCCAAGTTTGTCTCGCTTCTTCTGATAGCACATGTCCTCTAATCCAGACAGCATCCTAGTAAACCTCCTCTGCACCCTCTCTAAAGCCTCAACATCCTTCCTGTAGTGAGGTGATCAGAATTGCACATAATACTCTAAATGCAGCCTAACCAGAGTTCTATAGAGATGCATCATAACTTCTTGACTCCTGTACTCAATACCTCGATTAATAAGCCTTCTTAACCACCCTATCTACCTGTGTAGCCACTTTCAATGAGTCATGGACTTGCACCCCAAGGTGATAGGCTGTGACTGTTTTCCCTGGAGCATAGGAGGCTGAGGGGTGACCTTATAGAGGCATATAATATAATGTGTAGACAAGGTGGATGGTCATAGTCAGGGTAGGGGAGAAGCGACAGATTTAAAGGGGACCTGAGGGGCACGTTTTTCACACAGAGGGTGGTGGGTATATGGAACGAGCTGCCAGAGGAAGCTGTAGAGGCGGGTACAATTGCAACGTTTAACAGACATTTGGACAGGTACATGGATAGGAAAGGTTTAGAGGGATATGGACCAAACACAGGCAAATGGGACTAGCTCAGGAAGGCACCTTGGTCGGCATGGACGAGTTGGGCCGAAGGGCCTGTTTCTGTGCTGTATGACTCTAAAGATCCCTTACCAACACACTAGGGGCAATTTACAGCACCCAATTAACCTATCAGCCTGCACATCTCTCGGATGTAGGAGGAAACTGGAGCACCCAGAGGAAACCCACGCGATCACAGGGAGAACACGCAAAGGATCCGAGGTCAGGATTGAACCTGTGTCTCTGGTGCTGTGAGACAGCAGCTCCAGGAACTGCGGCACTTTCCTCCAGACCAGAAGGAAGTGCGGGTTGTTAGGTTAATTGTCCACTGTAAATTGCCTCTAGTGAGGGGGAGAATCTGGGGGAATTGATGGGAATGTGGGGAGAATAAAATGGGATTGGTGTAAACGATGGACAGTGCAGAGTCCAGAAGTGTAGCCCGTGATCCTGGAGATTTCAAGGCACCAACTGATACTCAGACCTTTTCCTCACATTTCCCCAGGACACAGAGGGCTATTCAGCCCATTAAGTCTGTGCCAGCTCTCAGAGCAACCCCATCAAGTCTCACTTCCCCACTTTTCTTCCTGCAAACTATACATAAGATAAGATATCTGTCATATGCTAAAGGATGAGCTCTTGATCTCTCAATCCACCTCGTCGTGACCCTTGCATTTTACTTGTCCACCTGCACTGCACTTTCTCTATAACTGCAACACTATTCTGCATTCTGTTTTTTTTTACTGCCTTGATGTAATTATGTACGGCACGATTTATCTGGATGGGAGGCAAACAAAAACCTTTCACTGTATCTCAGTACATGTGACAATAATAAACCAAGATAACTCGCTGGGCAACACAGTCGGCATGAACCAGTTGGGCTGAAGGACCTGTTTCTATGCTATATGACTCTATAACAATACACCCCCCACTGATATTCCTACTACCCACCTACACTGGAAGCAAGTTACATGCCCAATTACTACACAGGCACATCTTTGGGATATGAGAGTAAACCAGAGCACCTGGTGGAAACCCACGCGGTCACAGGGAGAACATGTAAACTCCACACAGACAGCACCGCTTGTCAGGATCGAACCTGGGTCACAGAATCTCTGAGGCAGCATCATTACCAGCTGCACCACTGTGCTGCCCAAATAATCTCTTGATTTGCGATCATTTGTGGGTTCGGAGTGGAGCTTGGGAAGAAGAGAATGTTTTTATGAGGTAACTCCAAAAGACAGCTGTAAACCTAATGATCACACTTGCTTTTTGCAGTTGGTTGAACCTCGGGGAATGACTTGAGAATGACAGAGGGCTCGCGGTTACTGCTTTTAAATAAAAGGGAAGAGAATTAAGAGCGATATGGGGGAAAGCTTTTTTTTAACACGGAGGGTGGTTTGAATCTGGAATGCATTGTCTGCAGATGTGATGGAAGCAGGTTCCATTGTGGTCATCAAGAGGAAGTTGCATAAATATACACAAGAACACATGAAAATGAGCAGGAGTAGGCCACTCAGCCTGCCCCACCATTCAATGTGATCTTGTTGTCCACAACATAAAACATAGAACTTGCAACATGGAACAGTACAGCACAGGAACAGGCCCTTTGGCCCCCCATGTCCGTGCTGGCCATGATGCCAAATTAAACTGAGCCTATCTGCCTGCACATGATCCATATCCCTCCGTTCCCTGCATGTTCATGTACCTGTCTAAACGCATCTGAAATGTTGCTATCCTATCTGCTTCCACCATCATCCCTGGCAGCCCGTTCCAGGCACCCACCACTCTCTGTGTAAACAACTTGCCCTGCACATCTCCTTTAAACTTTCCCCCTCTCACCTTAAAGCTATGACCTCTGGTATTTGACATTTCTACCCTTGGAAAAAGATTCTGATTGTCTACCCTGGCTATGCCTCTCATAGTTTTATAAACTTCTATAATGTTTCCTGTACATCAGTGAGACCTGACACAGATTGGGTCACTGCTTCATCAAGCAACTTCGCTCCGTCCGACGCAACAGCCAGGACCTCCCGGTGGCCACCCACTTCAATTTCACATCCCACTCCCATATTGACATGTCTGTCCATGGCCTCCTCTACTGCCACGTTGCGGACAGGCGCAGGTTGGAGGAACAACACCTCATATTCCGCCTTGGGAGTCTCCAACCTGATGGCCTCAACTTCGATTTCTCTAACTTCTGGTAACCCCTCCCCTTCTTTTTCTTCGCCCCCCCCCCCACTCCTTTGTCTTCCCTTTTTCCTGTGGCTCCCTTCCCCCACCTTGATGACCTGCCCATCTCCTCTCCTCCCCTCCTCTATCCTTTATTCCATGGTCCACTGCCCTCTCCTACTGGATTCCTTCTTCTTCAGCCCTTTGCCTCTTCTACCTATGACCTCTCAACTTAGTACATCTTCCCCCACCCCTCCCCGATCTATCTTCCCCCTCTCACCTGGACTAACCTATCGCCTGGACTCACCTATCCCCTGCCTGCGTGTGCTCCTCCCCCTCCCCCCCACCTTCTTATTCTGGCTTCTGCCCTCTTCCTTTCCAGTCCTGATGAAGGGTCTCAGCCTGAAACGTCGACTGTTTATTTCCCTTAGATGCTGCCTGACCTGCTGAGTTCCTCCAGAACTTTTTGTGTATTGATCCAGATTGGTATTGGCATTGGTTTATTATTGTCACTTGTACCAAGGTACAGTTAAAAATTTGTCTTGCATACTGTTCGTACAGATCAATTCATTACACAGTGCATTGAGGTAGTACAGGTAAAAACAATAACAGAATACAGAGTAAAGCATCACAGCTACAGGGAAGTGCATTGCAGGTAGACAATAAGGTGCAAAGTCATAACAAGGTAGATTGTGAGGTCAAGAGTCCATCTCATTGTACAAGAGAACTGTTCAATAGTCTTAAGACAGTGGGATAGAAGCTGTCCCTGAGCCTGGTGGTATGTGCCCTCAGGCTCCTGTATCTTATTCCAGCATTTGCAGAATTTTTTGTGTCTCCATAATGTTTCCCCTCAGCCTCCAACACTCCAGAGACAACAATCCATCCATGCTGGCCTCAGCTCCCCTTCTGTGCCAGTTCCCCATAGCCCTCAATTCCTCGAGCTTACAAATATTTATCTACCTCCACCTTAAATATAGCAAGTGACCTGGCCTCCACCACCCTCGGGGGCCATGAATTCCAGAGATTCACTCTCCTCTGAGAGAAAACATTTCTATGCACCTTGGTTCAAAATGGCCTGCTTCTTATTTTGCAGCTATATAGTGGAGAAAAGTTTCCAAGGTGACGGAGAAGGAGCCAATTGGTAGAACTACTGAGTTGTCCTGGCGGGGATCCAGCACAGAGATGGTGGACCCAATAAGATAAGATAATATTAAGATATCTTTATTAGTCACATATACATCGAAACACACAGTGATATGCATCTTTTGCGTAGAGTGTTCTGGGGCAGCCCGCAAGTGTCGTAATGCTTCTGGTGACACATAACCTCCTTCTGTGCTATAGAGTAAGATAAGATATTTATTTATTAGTCATATTTAAATCGAAATGCATCTTTTTATGGGCAGGCACAATAATGTAGCAGTTAGCATAATGCTTTACAGCACCAGTGACTCAGGTTCAATTCCAGCCGCTGTCTGTAAGAAGTTTATATGTTCTCCCCGTGTCTGCCTGGGTTTCCTCCAGGTGCTCCGGTTTCCTCCCACGTTCCAAAGACATACAGGTTAGGAAGATGTGGGCATGCTATGTTGGCACCGGAATCGTGGCGACACTTGCGGGCTGCCCCCAGAAAACACTATGCAAAAGGTGCATTTCACTGTGCGTTTCGATGTACATGTGACTAATAAAGAGATCTTATCTTATCTTTTTGCATTACTGAGACTGTGCTGGGGGCAGCCCACAAGTGTCGCCACATTTCCGGCACCAACATAGCATGCCCACAACTTCCTAACCCCTACGTCTTTGGAATGTGGGAGGAAACCAGAGCACCCGGAGAAAACCCACACAGACTAGGGGAGAACACACAAACTCCTTACAGACAGTGGCGGGAATTGAACCCAGGTCTCTTGCGCTGTAATAGCATTACCTAACCACTACACTACTGTGTCACACGCAGTAGGGTGGGATGTTGTGGGACACAGAAGGCGGGTGATTTGGAGAGTTAGTTCTGCTCTTCAAACCTCACAATGTTCATTTTCATGGAGTCACAGAGGGATACGGGAGGGAGACAGGCCCTCCAGTCCACTGAATCTGTGCTGACCATCGACCATCCATTTTCATTAATCCCACACTAAACCCATTTTTCATTCTCCCCACATTCTCATTAACAACCCCCCAAGATTCCAGCATTTACCTACACTCTGGGGGCAATTTACAGTGGCCAATTAACCTACCAACCCACACACCTTTGAGATAAGGGAGTGCCCAGAACAAACACATGTGGTCACAGAGAGAACGTGCAAACTCCACTCAGATGATACTGGAGGTCAGGATTGAACCTGGGTCTCCAGTGCTACAAGGCAGAGACTCTACCAGCTGTGCCACTGTGCCACCCTCATTGTGTTGCTGTATTCTACAGTTATGTCAACCCCTTGGTACTGTTTCCAAGATGCAGACTCCCGTGTCCTTTCAGTGGTTCCACAGTCACAACCTAGCCAACGGCAATGCATCTTCGAACCCCAGGGACATTGAAAATGTCGGTCAGAAAATCCCAACTCATTTCATAACTTAAAATGTAATGATTAATTAATGCTGAGGGCTTCTCAGAAATGATCACTGTGGTGATGTTGATGATTTATCAAGGGTGTGTCTTTGAACAAGAATCCCAGCTCCACAAGGACGGGTTGCTGCCATTCCACTGAAAGGTTTTGTCTATCTTTTGAGTCAAATCTTCCATATTATAGAATCATAAAGTTATACAGGGCAGAAACAGGCCCTTCGGCCCAACTGGTCCCTGCTGACCAAGTTGCCCAGCTGAGTTCATCCCATTTCCATTTGTTTGACCATCTTCCTTTTTCCTATCCATGTACTTGTCCTAAAATCTTTTAAATGTGGTAATTGTACCCACTTCTACAGCTTCCTCTGGCAGCTCATTCCATGTACCCACCACCCTCTGTGTGAAAAAGTTACCCTTCAGGTTCTTTTGAAATCTTTCCCCTCTCACCTTAAATCTATGATGTTGATGTTGCAGCTCTATAGAAATCTGGTTAGACCACACTTGGAGTATTGTGTTCAGTTCTGGTCGCCTCATTATAGGAAGGATGTGGAAGCTTTAGAGAGGGCGCAGAAGAGATTTGCCAGGAGTTTGCCTGGATTGGAGAGCATGTCTTATGAGGATAGGTTGAGTGAGCTAGGGCTTTTCTCTTTGGAGAGAAGGAGGATGAGAGGTGACTTGATAGAGGTGTACAAGATAATAAGAGGCATAGATCGAGTGGACAGTCAGAGACTTTTTCCCAGAGCAACAATGGCTAACACGAGGGGACATAATTTTAAGGTGATTGGAGGAAGGTATAAGGGGGACATCAGGGGTAAGCTTTTTACACAGAGTGGTGGGTGCATGGAACGCACTGCCTGCAGAGATCGTGGGGGCAGATACATTAGGGACATTTAAGAGACTCTTGGATAGACACATGAATGTTAGAGAAATCGAGGGCTATGTGAGAGGGAAGGGTTAGATAGATCTTAGAGCAGCATAAAATGTCGGTACAGCATTGTGGGCCAAAGGGCCTGTACTGTGCTGTAGTGTTCTGTGTTCTATGTTCTATGCCCTCTAGTTTTGGACCATTCGCCTTCTCTTTGTCCCTCATGATTTTTCACCCCTCAGCCTCCTACGCTCCAGGGAAAAAAGCAACAGCCTATTCAGTTTCTCCTTCCAACTCAAACCTTCCAGACCCAGTAACACCCCTGTGAATCTTTCCTGCACCCTCTCCAGCTGGATGACATCCTTCGACACTGGAAGAGACAGCAGTGCTGCAGGATGTTTTGTGCAGATGAGCGAGAATAGGTTGCAGGGAAAACACTGGGGGAAAGGGACTAGTGGAATTGCTCGGAGGGCTGACATGGGCTTGATAGGCTGAATGGCTTCCTCATGTCACAAGAAACTACGGTAAATATGAGCAAATTACGGACCATCTTAACATTCCATTGAAACTCCTTGTTTGTTGGGTAGGAATGAAGCTAAATCTTAATGTGTTCTGGGCTGTCAATGGAATTTCTATGACGTTATTTAACAGAACATCTTTGACTCTGCTGGGGATAATAATTTGTAAGTTAATTTAGATACTCACACTGCACGAGAAATATTAGGATTATAGTTTAGTACACCTGGTGATTGGATCCATTAGTACCCATTTTATTCTGTGCATCATTTTCTTGACATCGGATGTACACCTCTTCATGTCACTGAGAGCTCTTGTGAAGTGAGCTACTACTGCCATTAATCATAGTGCAACCAGGAACACATCGCACCGCTTCATCAGCTTTTCACACAGATTAAAATGGACACTGTTCTGATATCAAGAGACCTGATTGCACTTCAGAAGTAACTGACCGGTTGCATCACGGTCTGGTATGGCAATTTGAATGCGCAGGAACGTAAGAAGCTGCAGAGAGTAGTGGACTCAGTCCAATACACCACAGACACGTCCCTCCCCATCATCGGTAGTATCTGCATGAGGCACTGCCTCAAGAAGGCAACGTCCACCATCAAAAAGATTCCCACCATCCGGGCCATGCCATCTTTACGCAGCTACCATCGGGCAGGAGGTACAGAAGTCCCACACCACCAGGTTCAGGAACAGCTACTTTTCTTCAACCATTTGGTTCTTGAACCAACCAGCAAAACCCTAATCACCATTTCTGGAGGAACTCAGCAGGTCAGGCAGCATCTGTGGAGGGAAATAAACAGTCAATGTTTGGAGTTGAGACCCTGATGATTTTAGAGTCCTGATAAAGGGTCCCGAAACGTCGACTGTTTATTTCCCTCCACAGATGCTGCCTGACCTGCTGAGTTCCTCCAGCGTTTTGTGTGCATTGCTCCGGATTCCAGCATCTGCAGAATCTCTTGTGACAACCCTAATCACTACAGTTTAGCAACACTATGACCTCTTTGATCACTTTGCACTAAAATGGACTTTGTTTCTTTTTGTTCTAATTGTGTTCTTTCTTTTAAACATTGGATATGATCTATGTTTAATTTCTCTGCTGCTTGTATGAAGCTCTGTGCCCGTGATGCTGCTGCAAGTAAGTTTTTCATTGTGCCTGCGCACATATGTATTGGTGCATTTGACAATAAACTCGACTTTGACTTTATGGTCTGTGGAGCAATTTCACCAACACTTAACTGCTGAGATACTTCACGGTTTCAGTGGTCACACTGACAACAGCACTCCATTACTGAAACACAAATATACAGGAAAATAGAAGCAGGAGAATGCTATCTGGTTCCCTGAGCCTGCATCGCCATTCAGTATGATTATGGCTGATCCACATTGGCCTCAACTCTTCTTCTGTGGCAGTTCCAGAAACCTAAATTTTCCCATGTTTCAAAAACTTATCAGCCTCCAGTTTAAATAATAATCTGGCCTCCACAACAGTCTAGGGCAGAGGATTCCAGGGATTCAGCACCCCCTTTGAAAAGAAATTTCTATGCACCTCAGTTTTTAGTGAACAATCTCCACCTCCTTCACACCATTGATACAGACAGATATCTTATCAATCGAGGAAAATCATGTGTACGAACTTGCTAACACTGTCATTGTAGAATCATCTGTCATTGCTATCATGTTGCATTTGGGATCAATGTACCATTTCAGTAAGCACTGTGTGCAGGTCTCACTATTGTTAATACCCTTGTCCACATCATGGACTGTAAATATTTTGGCACCGGCTCCATACACAGAATTTTCTGACCAGGGGCATCACATGATGTGCATTGTAATTTGCCTGCACACTTGCACTTAGCAGGCCCTTCAGGTTAATAAAAATGTTAGCTCGTAACAAGGCATCTGGAATATCAGTTAGCAATGAGGCCAAGTTTCTATCCTGAACCAATCAGATTCATTGATTTAAAAAAACACAAGGGAATGGAATTGGAATTTATTGGAGAGCAGGAGAATGAGGGTTAATCTTATAGAGGTGCACATAACCATGAGGGGAATAAATAAGGTGAATGGGCAGAACCTTTTTTCCCAGGGTTGGGGAATCAAGAACTAGAGGTCTCATAGGTTTAAGGTGAGTGGGAAGAGATTTAATAGGAACCTGAGGGGTAACCTTTTTCACCCAGAGGGTGGTCTGTATATGGAACGAGCTGCTAGAGGAAGTGGTTGAAGCAGGTACATTAACAGCATTTCAAAGGCACTTGGACAGGTACATGGATGGGAAAGGTTTAGCGGGATATGGGCCAAACACAGGCAAATGGGACGAATTTAGATGCGCATTTGGTCTGCATGGACCGGTTGGGCTGAAGGGCCTGTTACAATGCTGTACGAGTCTATGAATTGAAGACTATATTAGGTACATAAAAAGAAATAAAGAGACGGAAAAAAAGATTAGAAACCATAGAAACCGTAGAAAACTACAGCAAAGAAAACAGGTCATTTGGCCCTTCTAGTCTGTGCTGAAACATTATTCTGCTAGTCCCATTTACCTGCCCCCAGCCCATACCCCTCCAGACCTTTCTCGTCCATGTATCTATCCAATTTACTCTTAAAAGTTAGGAGCGAGCTTGCATTTACCACATCAGATGGCAGCCCATTCCACACTCCCACCACTCTCTGAGTGAAGAAGTTCCCTCTAATGTTCCCCCTAAACCTTTCCCCTTTCACCCTAAAGCCATGTCCTCTTGTACTTATCTCTCCTAATCTAGGTGGAAAGAGCCTACTTGCATTAACTGTCTATGCCCCTCATCATTTTGTAAACCCCTATCATATCTCCCCTCATTCTTCTCCGCTCCAAGGAATAAAGTCCTACATGCTCAATCTTTCCCTCTAACTCAACTCCTGAAGACCCGGCAACATTCTTGTAAATCTCTTCTGCACTCTTTTAATCTTACTGATATCCTTCCTGTAGTTCGGCGACCAGAACTGCACACAATTCTCCAAATGTGGTCTCACCAATGACTTATACAACCTCACCAAAACATTCCAACTCCTATACTCAATACTTTGATTTATAAATGCCAGGATGCCAAAAGCCTTTCTTACAACCCTGTCTACCTGTGACCTGAGACTGAAAGAGAGAAGAAAGGAGACAGATGAAAAAGGAATAAAAATATAAATTTTTATCTATTGTTAATGACAAGTTACTGTGCAATGAAATGCCACAGGTTTTGGGCCAGAGAGATTCAGTGGCAATGTCGGAAGAAATCTGCTCTTTACAAACCTCCTTCTGCTGTTAAAATTCAGGCCTGATTTTCTGGGGAAACCTTCATGGCCAATTAATGTGCAAACCTTTCAGTTTCTTGGAGCCTTAAGCAGTTGAGATCAAGCTGCCGTACTCGCATAGCTTCCTAAAACTTGGAGTGAATCACAATACACAGGGGATCTCTTCCTCACTACATGGCTGGCTAATTTATACAGTAATAATAACAACTGCAATTAAAATCACTGTTGTTCCGGCAACAATTTCTGGTCCAATGTGACACACCTGGAGAACATTTCACAGAGCCCTTGACAGTCACAAAGAGAAGGGAGTAGGAGAAATCTATCCTCAGTTGCACTCATTAAATGCATGCATGAAGGCTCTTGCACTTGAAATGTTAACTCTGTTTTTCCTCTCTCCATAAATGCTGCCTGACCTGCTGAGTATGACCAGCAAGTGTAGACACTGTCTACACTTCCCACTGCCTTGGTAAAGCAGCCAACATAATCAAAGACCTCACCCACCCCAAACATTCTCACTTCTTCCCCCCTTCCATCAGGCAGAAGATACAAAAGCCTGAAAGCATGTACCACCAGGCTCAAGGACAGCTTCTATCCTGCTGTTATAAGACTATTGAACGGTCCCCTAGGACAATGAGATGGACTCTTGACCTCACAATCTCCCTCATTGTGACCTTGCACCTTATTGTCTGCCTGCACTGTACTTTATCTGTAACTTTAACACCTTATTCTGCACTCTGTTATTGCTTTTACCTTGTACTACCTCTACGCACTGTTGTAATGAATTGATCTGTATGGACGGTATGCAAGACAAGTTTTTTTCACTCTACATGTGACAATAATAAACCAACTTACCAATTTTTGTTTTTATTGTCATGTACTGCACTCTCCAGTTTTTCCTCTTTGAGTTGAATGGAACTCTGTGCCATGAGTTAAGAGCAAGAAACAATGGCAAATGTATTGCTCTGTGCTAAATCTGGAGGCACACCAATCAAGTTCTAACACCTGAATAACCCAATCGCTAAGTCCACGTCCTGGAACTACCACCCCAACAGAACCTTCACCAGAGAGACTACCAACGTTCAAGAAGGCTGATCTCCAGTACCTTCTCAAGGGGAATTGAGTAACAGCTATAAATGTTAAACTTGTGATGATTCCTTCATTACATAAATGAATAAACAAAAAATAATTGGACTTTTCGATTAATAGCTCCAAACCCAACACATTAAATGGAACACACTGAAGGAACTCAATGGGTTGAGCAACATCTGTGGGGGGAAAGGAATTGTCGATGTTTCAGGTTGAAACACTGCATCAGTACTCAGAACTTTGACAGTTTCTATCCCCCCACAGATGCTGTTCAATCTGCTGAGTTCCTCCAGCAGATTGTTGCTGCTCCAGATTCCAGCATCTTGTGTCTGCATTAAATGTGAATCTAAATTTAAGTTGTAAGAGGAACCTGTTCTGCTTGGTAAGAAGTGCTCTGTTAGGCAAATAAAGGTTCTCCAAAAAGATTGGAAACATCACTTTGAACCAGACAGTTCAAGCCCAGTTTCGGATTAGCTCAGAGCTTCAGCCAACCGTGTTTAGGGGGAGAACATCTGGAGGAAGGTTCAATGGTCTGGGACGTGAACACTTGAGAGAACTCTTCCTGCTGTCAGAGTACAACAGGAATCACAAGGCACATTAGCAAATTGCCACATTGAACTGGATGAGATGATAGTGAAAGTTGAAGATGCCAAAAGCTATATTTGTCCTAATAGAATCCAGTGCTAATTACCAGGAACCAGCTGCCCAGGTCCACAATGTCTGTATTCTTCCCAATTTTTGCCTTTAATGAGAGAAAGCACAGGAACAGGCCCTTCGGCCCACAATGTTGCATCTCACTGAACTAACTGATGATGCCTAATTACACCAATCTCTTCTGCCTGCACATGGTCCATCTCCCTCCATTCCCTGCACATTCATGTGCCTACCTAAGAGCATCTTAAACTTCTCTACCGTATCTGCCTCTACCACCACCCCTAGCAGTGCATTCCAGGCACCTGCCACTCTCTATGTAAAAAATCTGCCCTGCATATCCCCTTTGAACTTTTCCCCTTTCACCTTAAATACATGCCCTCTAGAATTAGACATTTTGATCCTGGAAAAAAATACCAGCTATCTACTCTATCTATGCCTCTCATAACTTTATAAACTTCTGTCAGGTCTCCCCTCAGCCTTCGCCGCTCCAGACAAAACAACCCAAGTTTGTCCAGCCTCTCCTTATAGCACATGCCCTCTAATCCAGGCAGCATCCTGGTAAACCTCTTCTGTACCCTCTCCAAAGCCTCCATTGCCTTCCTATAATGGGGTGACCAGAACTGAATGCGATACCCCAGATGCAGTCTAAACAGAGTTTTATAAAGCTGCAACATAACTTCCTGGCTCTTGAACTCAATGCCTTGACTAATAAATGCAAGCATGCCTTACGCCTTCTTGGCCACCCTATCGACTTGTGTGGCCGAGAGGTCTTGCAAGCTCAGAGACTCATCCTCAAAGTTCCCTCACCATGATATAAGGGGCGAATTTGGCAAGGGTTTCAATAGACTAAATAAGATGGGATGGGTTTACTGACAGGAAGGTCAGTAACTGGAGGTCAGCATGGAAATATTAAAGGAATTAAATGACGTAGGGTTAGTGCAGGAAAGAGACACTACGGAAGGTTGGCCACAATCTTACTGACTGTTGGACCAGGCACAAGGGGACCAATAGCCCACTCCTGCTTTTATTTTGTATGTTCTTACTCAGGTTAAGATTGCATTACAATCTTAAATCGGTAAATGGGTTTATTATTGACACATGTACCAAGATACAATGAAAAACTTTGTTTTGCATGCCACCCGCACAGATCATTTCATCATGTTAGTACATTAAGGTTGTACATGAGAAAACAATAACAGAATACAGAATGAAGTGTTACCTTTACAGAGAAAGTGCAGTGCAGGCAGACAATAAAGTGCAAGGGCCACGACGAGGTAGATTGTGAGGTCGAGAGTCCATTTTATTGTACAAGGGAACAGTTCAATAGTTGTATAACAGCGGGATAGAAGCTGTCCTTGAGCCTGGTGGTACTTGCTTTCAGGCTTTTGTATCTTCTGCCCGATGGGAGGGGGGAGAAGAGAGAATGTCTGGGATGGGTGGGGTCTTTGATTATGTTGGCTGCTTTACCGAGGCAGCGAGAAGTGTAGACAGAGTCCATGGAGGGTCTTCAGATCGCACTACCATCTCAGCACCATTCTGATGTTTTGCGCTGGTGTTGTATTTGTTGTTGTATTTTTTATTACCATTTATACTGTTTACTCTGTGAACAAGGAATTCATTGCACTTTGGTGTACATGACAATAAACCAATTTAATCTAACCTAAGGTGACTGTTAAAAGATAAAATGCTGAAAGCATTATCTATTAGACAGTTGTTGTCATTGGAACACCATGATTGAAAGGGCAACGGAAGATGATTCTTTGAAAAGGAATTGAATAAATTCTTGAAGTAGGGGTGACTTTCAGGCCCCAGAGGGGAAAAAAACAATGGGAGTGAAACTAATTGGACTGGTCTTCCAAAGAGCTGGTATAGGCACAATGGGGTGATTCATATTCTTATCAAACTCCGATAATCCGGTATCCAATTGTTTGGAAAACCTGACTCACCGGGTTCCGCTTACTCTATCCAAACTCACTGGGAGTCCTGTTAATGATGCTCCATTTAAACTTACCAGGACCCCATTTTCCACCCTTCCATTAAACTTATTGGGTTGACTGGGAAGTTCAAGTTTATTGTTGTCATAGAAATACATACACAGGGTATAAATGCTGTGAGAATTAGCTTTATGCAGCAGCAGCACAGTACATTACAAGACAAGGACAAACATAAGTTGATATAAGCTTAAATTAACATAGCGGTTAGCGTAACGCTATTCCAGTGCCAGTGACCCCGGTTCAATTCCAGCCGCTGTCAGTAAGGAGTTTGTACGTTCTCCCCGTGTCTGCGTGGGTTTCTTCCGGGTGCTCCAGTTTCCTCCCACATTCCAAAGACTTACAGGTTAGGAAGTTGTGGGCATGCTATGTTGGCGCCGGAAGCGTGGCGACACTTGCGGGCTGCCCCCAGAACACTCTACGCAAATGATGCATTTTACTGTGTGTTTCGATGTACATGTGACTGATAAAGAAATCTTATCTTATCTTAAATTATACATATTAATTATTAACTCATTATAATGTTATATTATTATAATGTTTATTTTAGATATTTTTAGATATTACTGCGTAATATCTAAAAAAGTGAATTAAAAGTATGTTGACGAATTAACAATTAACATCCAATAGTCCAGAAGGTCTGCAAACCCGGCATCACTAATGTCCAGATGGTGCCGGACTGTTGGAATTTTACTTTATACTCAATGAGTTTATGAATTGCTCCTTGTGGAAATGATTGGTGATAGGCAACAGAGCTGGCTTGCAGGAGTGAACCATTAACTTTGCCTTGATATCTCTACGTCTCTTTGTGATATTCCTCCAACTGTTTGCTCATCCTTTTCATTTTTCAGATGGATTTGTGAGTGTTGGGGGCAGGGGTTTGGTGGGAGAAGAGTAACAACTGAATTCAATCCCGGTAAAACACACCAATGACCTTCACCAATTTTTACAAGTACACCATGCAGAGCATCCTATCATTACGGCGTGGTATGGTAACTGTTTTGCCCAAGTCCGCGAGAAATTGCAGAGAGTTGAAATACAGCCCAGTCCATCACACAAACCAGTCTCCCCTCCATTGACTCTGTCTACACCTCCCGCTGCCTCGGGAAAGCAGCCAACATAATCAAGGACCCCTCCCACCCCGGACATTCTCTCTTCTCCCTTCTCCTGTCAGGCAGAGGATACAAAAGTTTGAGAGCACGTACCACCAGGCTCAAGGACAGCTTCTATTCTGTTGTTATCAGACTCTTGAACAGACCTCTCATACGTTAAGAGATGAACTCTTGATCTCACATCTACCTCGTCATGGCCCGTGCACTTTATTTGTCTGCCTGCACTGCACTTTCCCTGTAACTGTAACACTGTATTCTGCATTCTGTTTTCTTTCTTCCTGCCTCATTGTAACTATGCATGGAATGATCTGCCTGGATGGCATGCAAAACAAAAAGCTTTTCACTGTACCTCAGTACAATAATAAACAATACCAATTCCTGTGATCCAAATGTGCTAGAGAAACAAAGGACCGCAGATGCTGGAATCCAGATGAAAAACACCATGATGCTGGAGGAACTCAGCAGGCCAGGCAGCATCAGATCGTGATCACGCAGACTGGGTGACCGTTTCGCAGAATACCTGCGCTCCGTCCATAACCGCGATCTGCATCTCCCCGTTGCCAGTCACTTCAACTCCCCCTCCCACACTATGTCAGTCCTCCGCCTCCTCCACTGCCAGGAGAATTCCAAGCGCAAACTGGAGGAACAGCTCCTCATTTTCCATCTTGGAACCTTGCAGCCTAATGGTATGACCATTGAATTCTCCCACTTTAAGTAATCCCCACCCCCCTTCCCCACACACCCCCACCCTCACCATGCTTCTTCTCTTCCCTTTCCTAGCCTCTCTCTTTTTCTACCTCCACCCCTTTTTTTCCTTTCTCTCCTTACCTTTGACCCATCCCCCCGTGGATCTGCTCTCCCCTCCTCCCCCGCACCTGCCTATCACTGTCTCTTACCTGCATCTACCTATCACCAGCCTCCCCTCTTTTGTCCACCTATCACTGCTCAGCTTTTCCCTCCTATATACTGGGCTTCCCCTTTTCCTATCTTCAGTCCTGAAGAAGGGTCCTGACCTGAAACGTTGACCACCTGCTTTTCTCCACGGATGCTGCCTGGCCTGCTGAGTTCCTCCAGCATCATCGTGTTTTTCATCCATATGTGTTCCCTCAATGCTCTAAAGCTCTTCTTCTTCACTCCAGCTGATTTACCCACAACAGTACCCCTGGTGACCAATTCTGGTGCTCTGTTGAGTTTTCCAAATCCTCTCAATGGAATTTCACTCGGAAAGGAAAGACATTTATATAGTGCCTCTCACACCTTTGGAGCATTCCTCAGGATAGGCAACAATTTGGAAATCTAGTCAGCGTTTAATGTTGGGAAGATGGAACAGCCAATACACAGCACAGTAAGATCCCATGGAAAGTCCATTCATGTCGGATCTTAAGAGCGACCGGCCAGGGTTTTTCCTTGTTGCTGAGAATGTTGGACCTGGGAAATAACAGAAAGGTTTAAGGGTTCATATTTTCAAATTTCTAGCGAATAGATACAGGAACTAATTGAAAAGACTCATGGAATAATTCTCAAAAAGGTTGGATGGGAATTATGTGACGGTTATATAAAGCGTAGTGTTTGCAGCATTTTCCATTGTATTTTGTTCAATTCTCAGGTGTATTAAAGTGCATTGAGAATTCAATTATAGACAGTAAGCAGAGAGTGAGAGTGAAGAGTAATTTTCAGCAAGTCGTCCTTAATCAGAGCGGTAGTGCACCCATGCAAACTTTCCTGCGCGCGTGTGTGTGTGTGTGTGTGTGTGTGTGTGTGTGTGTGTGTGTGTGTGTGTGTGAGATAGACTCACGGGAGAAGACAACACAGTAACATGCCCTTCGGCCCAGCCGTCCATGCTGACCATGGTGCCCACCAAGCTAGTCACATTTGCCCGCATTTGGTCCATATCGCTCTAAACCCCTCCTATCCACGTACTTATCCAAATGCCTTGGAGAGAGAGTGAGAGAGAGATAGAGAGAGAGAGAGGGGGGGAGAGGGAGAGAGAGGGAGAGAGAGAGAGAGAGAGGAAGAGAGAGAGAGAGGGAGGGAGAGAGAGAGAGAGATTCAGCCAGGCCTGACCTGACCACATCCACTCGCTCACCTCCCTTGCTCAAACCCTCAGGCCAATCACTGATCAACGCAGGAGATCACACAGGAGCTTCACATGACATTGTCCAGCCCTAGACCGGCTGTGGGGTCAGCGTCAGGGTGAAGGTCAGAGTCAGGGATGGGGTCAGGGTCAGAGTCACGGACAGGGGCTGGATCAGGGTCAGGGACAGAGTCAGGGTCAAGGTCAGGGTTAGAGTCAGGGTCAGGGACAGGGTCAGGGTCAAGGTCAGGGTCAGAGTCAGGGACAGGGTCAGGGTCAGGGTCAGGGTCAGGGACAGGGTCAGAGTCAGGGTACCCATCAACCCAACTGGACCAGACAAACCCGACCCCCACCATGTGACATCTCTCCTCTTCATCTTCCCTTCACCCCTCCCTGATTTCTGACATCCCCCCCACAGTTCCCCCCACTTCACCCCCTTCAGCCTTTACACCCCCTCCCCCTGGCCACACCCCCACCCCAGGCCATGATTTGTCCGCACACCAACCCATGTTCCCAGCCGTGCTCCAGCTCCTGGTACATCCCTGGCCTATGTACTTCTCCGGTTATAGTTCAGACTCCAGCTCCCATAGGAGCTGACCTTAACGTCAACCGGCTGGTGTGTCTTGCAAGGAAGAACACTTGATTAAGTAGACTTTGCTAAAACTCCAGAGTTTAGAACATAGAACATAAAACACTACAGCATAGTACAGGCCTTTCGGCCCACGATGTTGTGTTGACATTTATTGGTATTGGTATTGGTAATGGTTTATTATTGTCACTTGTACCAAGGTACAGTGAAAAGCTTGTCTTACAAACCAATCGTACAGGTCAATTCATTACATAGTGCAGTTACATTGGGTTAGTACAAAGTACATTGAAGTAGTACAGGTAAAAACAGTAACAGTACAGAATAAAGTGTCACAGCTACAGAGAAAGTGCAGTGCAATAAGGTGCAAGGTCACAACAAGGTAGATCGTGAGGTCATAGTCCACCTCATTGTATAAGGGAACCGTTCAATAGTCTTATCACAGTGGAGTAGAAGCTGGTGGTACGTGCCCTCAGGCACCTGTATCTTCTACCCGATGGAAGAGGAGAGGTGTCCTCTTCCATCGAGAAGGGGACGTCCCGGGTGTGTGGGGTCTTTGATTATGCTGGCTGCTTCACCAAGACAACGAGAGGTAACAACAGAGTCCAAGGAGGGGAGGCTGGTGTCCGTGATGCGCTGGGCTGTGTCCACAACTCTCTGCAGTTTCTTGTGATCCTGGGCAGAGCAGTTGCCGTGCCAAGCCGTGATACATCCAGATAGGGTGCTTTCTATGGTGTAATGGTAAAAGTTGATGAGAGTTAAAGGGGACAAACCAAATTTCTTTAGCCTCCTGAGGAAGTAGAGGCACTGGTGAGCTTTCTTGGCAGTGGCATCTACATGATTTGACCAGGACAGGCTATTGGTGATGTTCACTCCCAGGAACTTGAAGCTTTCAACCCTCTCGACCTCAGCACCCTTGATGTAGACAGGTGCATGTACACCGCCCCCTCTCCTGAAGTCAATGACCAGCTCTTTTGTTTTGTTGACATTGAGGGAAAGCTTGTTGTCATGACACCATTCCACTAAGCTCTCTATCTCCTTCCTGTACTCCGACTCATCGCTGTTTGAGATACGGCCTACAACGGTGGTATCATCTGCAAACTTGTAGATGGAGTTAGAGCAGAATCTGTCCACACAGTCATGAGTGTATAGGGAGTAGAGTAGAGGACTGAGGACGCAGCCTTGTGGGGCACCAGTATTGAGAATAATCGTGCTAGAGGTATTGCTGCCTATCCTCACTGATTGATGTCTGTTTATTAGAAAGTCAAGGATCCAGTTACAGAGGGAGGTCTTATCCTGCTTTAAGATCTATCTAACCCTTTCCTCCCACATAGCCCTCCATTTTCCTATCATTCAGATATCTAAGAGAGGTCTCTATGCTGCAGTTGTACAAGAGGACACATTTGGAACAGTGTGTTCAGTTTTGGTCACCCTGCTATAGGAAAGATGCCATTAAGCTGGAAAGAGTGCAGAGGAGATTTACGAGGGTGTTGCTGGGACTCGAGGGACTGAGTTATGGAGAGAGGTTGGGCAGGTTGGGACATAGGAGAATGAGGGGTGATGTTATACTGATGAAGGCCAGCATGCTAAATGCCTTCTTCACCACCCTGTCTACCTGTGACATTGCTTTCAACGAACTATGTACTTGTATTCCTCAGTCCCTCTGTTCTACAACACTCCCCAGGGCCTGACCATTCACTATGTGAGTCCTACCCAAGGTTTGACTTCTCAAAATACAATGGGGCTGAATGGCCTTCTCCTGCTTCTACTTCTTATTTTAATTGTTTCCCAAGCCTTCATTAGAGTCTGGCTCTGTGTCTACTTCATATCAGTTTTCAATGGGTCTAAAAAGGGAAACATCAAACTCAAAACAACTTGTGTGTAACGCACAGAACGTTGCTATTGTGTCTCTCTACCACTGCTACTTTTTTCTTATCATTTAATCTGCAGTGGAAAAGGTTGTTTATAAATGGATGTGTGCAATATCCTGAGAACACCCATTGGGTGTTGAGGAGGGAGTTTTTAGCAAATATACTGATAACAACCTGCTAGCTATTGCCAGCTAAGATTGCGCACCTCCTTATCACAATTCCCAGAAACATCTCAAAGCAATTCACATATAATTAAATGCTTTTCAGGTTGTTGTGGTTATCTGGGTAAATTTGGCAGATATTTTGTCTTGAAGGAAATTTTGCCTGAGTGCTTACAAGACAAATTAACTCCTTGTTGATGCTGTTAGTGGACACACCTTATATAGGAGAACGTTCAGTTCATAATCTCATTAACGCTCAAAATCAAGTGGTAAACCACAGGTACAGATGTCAGATTTGGCCGTAGCAGCCTCTTTGGTGGGTTGTTAATTTGCCAATTCTTATTGTAAAGGGCAGGCATTTGAGCATTGCATTAAATTGCTTCTGTAAACTTGATGGATAAGAGCTTTCAAGTGAAATTAATTGAAATTTTTCTTCGATATTGCAAAATCAAGGTGATAATATCATTTAGTCTGAGACCAAACACTACGAATGCACTGAGTCATGCAGCTGTAAGTCATTTGATTACAGACCGTGAAAGACTAATTGAATGTAATGTCTACAGAGCAGCCATTTTGTACCCAGGATGAGGGGGGACCTGATAGAAGTGTATAAGATGATGAGAGGTATTGATCAGGTAGATAGTCAGAGGCTTTTCCCCAGGACTGAAATGGTGGCCACAAGAGGACATAGGTTTAAGGTGCTGGGAAGTAGGGATAGAGGAGATGTCAGGGGTAAGTTTTTTACTCAGAGAGTGGTGAGTGTGTGGAATGGGCTGCCGGCAACGGTGGTGGAGGCGGATACGATAGGGTCTTTTAAGAGACTGTTGGATAGGTACATGGAGCTGAGAAAAATAGAGGGCTATGGGTAAGCCTAGTAACTTCTAGGGTAGGGACATGTTCGGCACAGCTTTGTGGGCTGAAGGGCCTGAATTGTGCTGTAGGTTTTCTATGTTTCTAAGATTAACAGGACACATTGAAATGGAAAATATTGCAGATGCTGAAAATCTGAAATATAAAGAGAAAAATGGGGGAATACCTGATGCCTTTAAGCATCGGTGGTGAGATAATTGTGGTCGAGAATTGTGGTGAGCTGTTAGAGGCCTTAGGAGCCACTGAACAAAATGTCATATGCTTTCTAGAACATGTTGGAAATGTGGAAATTTAGATCTGTATTGAGATTTTGAGGAGTCTACCTTTGGTTGAGTGGGGGATTAATTGTTGTTTCAGGTCTGGGAAATTAGGGGATCAGACTGAGGGTGTGCAGTGAAATAGATCAGTAACAAAGAGTGGACGGGGCTCAGTCCCCTTGGAGAGGGAAGGGGAGTGAAGGGATGTGATCCTGAATGATACCCTTCAGGACACCATTCCCACACTGCCTTTCCCCTCCAAAAGGTTTCCGTGAGTCGAAAGACCCAAACCCAGAGCAGTATAATGAAAACATTCTTGACAATGTGAACTCAGCTCCATGTCATTGATCCCAGAGGAATGTTGTACGGGTGACAGTGTTGCCTGATGCACATCTGCTGCAGACATTGCATCCAGCATGCAGACCCAACTCTTCTCTTTAGATGCTCTTTAGATTAACTTAGATGTCTTTGATAGTCACAGGTACATCGAAACATGCAGTGAAATGCATCTTTTGCGTTGAGTGTTCTGGGGGCAGCCTGCAAGTGTCGCCACGCTTCCGGCACCAACATAGCATGCCCACAACTTCCTAACCCGTACGTCTTTGGAATGTGGGAGGAAACCGGAGCACCCTGAGGAAACCCACGCAGACACGGGGAGAACGTACAAACTCCATACAGACAGTGGCCGGAATTGAACCCAGGTCACTGGCGCTGTAATAGCATTACTGGAAGAGGAGGGGAAGGAGAGGAGGAGCAGTGCCTGATGCGGGGAAGGGGAGAGCAAGCAGCAGGGTGAGAGAGAAGGAAGGGGGTATACAAGGATTGGAGGGACTGGGTGTGAGGACGTTGGGGGTGGTGGCTCACTGACCAAGAAGAGACTCAGGGACAGGGAGAATCATGAATAAGTGAAGTGCTGAGCTGTCAGATCTCCCCATCCGTTTCCATGAAGATCAGTGAGTTTTACTGAGTCAGCCTAACAGTCGAAACTTGCCATTGCAAACCCAGTTCTAACAATACAAAAATGGATCTCTTTCTGGTTAGAGAAGTGTAGCAAGTGGTTTACCACAGGGGTTGGTGTTGGGGCACGACTTCTTACAACTCATGTAAATAGTTTGGTTGAAGGTACCAAAGGTATGTTTGCTAAAGTAGCTGAAGAGACAAAGATAAGTCAGAAATTAAGTGATGAAGAGAAGATAAGGTGGTAAAGGGTTATGGACAGGATGTCTCAGTGGGAGTCTAGGAGGCATTCTCTCTTATCTCCTCTTCCACCAGGCAGAAGATACAGGAGCCTGAGGGCACGTACCACCAGGCTTAAGGACAGCTTTTATCCCACAGGGATAAGACTATTGAACGGTTCCCTTATATGATAAGATATCTTTATTAGTCACATGTATACCAAAACACACAGTGAAATACATCTTTTGCATAGAGTGTTCCGGGGGGCAGCCCGCAAGTGTCGCCGTGCTTCCGGCACCAACATAGCACGCCCACAACTTCCTAACCCGTACGTCTTTGGGATGTGGGAGGAAACTGGAACACCCAGAAGAAACCCATGCAGACACGGGAAGAATGTACAAACTCCTTACAGACAGTGGCCAGAATTGAACCGAGATGGACTCTGACCTCACAATCTACCTTGTTGTGACCTTGCACCTTATTGCACTGCACTTTCTCTGTAGCTGTGACACTTTACTCTGTACTGATATTGTTTTTACCTGTACTACATCAATGCACTCTGTACTAACTCAATGTAACTGCACTGTGTAATGAATTGACCTGTATGATCGGTATGCAAGACAAGTTTTTCACTGTACCTCGGTACAAGTGACAATAAGAAACCAATACCAATACCGATACCAATACCAAATTAAGGGCCATGCTAAGCAGGGTTGAGGTGAGGAGAAATTTCTTCTTTCAGAGAATGGTAAACCTTTGTACAATCTAACTCAGAGGGTTATGCAGAGGATACCACTGTAGTGGGCCGATTCTCAAATAACAATGATTTGGATTTTCAGAAGGAGATAGCCTAGTGGTATGGTGTCATGACAACAATGTTTCCCTCAGTGTGAGCAAAACAAAAGAGCTGGTCATTGACTTCAGGAAAGGGGGCAACGTACATGCTCCTGTCTACATCAGTAGCGCTGAGGTGGAGATCGTTGACAGCTTCAGGTTCTTAGGTGTAAGCAGCACCAATAGCCTGTCCTGGTCCAACCACGTAGATGCCATGGCCAAGAAAGCATACCAGTGCATCTCGTTCCTCAGAAGGCCAAGGAAATTCGGCACGTCCCATTTGTCCCTCACCAATTTTTTATAGATGCACCATAGAAAGCATCCTATCTGAATGCATCACAGCTTGGTATGAAGACTGCTCTGCCCAAGATTACAAGAAACAGCAGAGAGTTGTGGACACAGCTCAGCACATCATGAAAACCAGCCTCCCCTTCATGGACTCTTGTCTACACTTCCCGCTGTCTCGCTAAAGCAGCCAGCATAGTCAAAGACCCCACCTACCTCGGACATTCTCTCTTCTCCACCCCTCCCATTGAGCAGAAGACACAAAAGCCTGAAAGCACGTACCACCGGTCTCAGGGACAGCTTCTATCCCGCTGTTATAAGAATATTGAATGGTCCCCCAGTACGATAAAATGGACTCTTGACCTCACAATCTACCTCGTTATGACCTTACACCTTATTGTCTGCCTGCACTGCACTTTCTCTGTAACTGTAACACTTTATTCTGCATTCTGTTATTGTTTTCCCTTGTACTACCTCAATGTACTGATGTGATGAAATGATCTGCATGGATTTCATGCAAAACAAAGTTTTTCACTGTACTTTGGTACATGTGACAATAATGGACCAATTAAGAATTAGCAATTATGGAAGCTTGGTCTTTGTGTTCAAGATAGATTAATATATTTGTGGATGTTAAGGAAAGCAAGGATAATGTGTTGGAAAATGATGCTCAAATCTAATGAAAGGTGGAGCAGTCTTGTAGGCCAGCTGGTCTACTGCATTCTAATGTAGGGTTTTGACCCGAAATGTTGACAATTCCTTTATCCCCCTACAGACTCTGCTTGACCCATTGAATTCCTCCAGCAGATTGCTTGTTGCTTCAGATTCCAGTGTCTGCAGTCTCTTGTGTCTCTACTCCATGGTAGTGCAGCGGTTAGCGTAACGCTACTACAGTGCCAGCGACCTGGGTTCAATTCCGGCCACTGTCTGTAAGGACTTTGTACGTTCTCCCCGTGTCTACGTGTGTTTCCACGGGGTGCTCCGGTTTCCTTCCACATTCCAAAGACGTACGGGTTAGGAAGTTGTGGGCATGCTATGTTGGTGCTGGAAAAGTGGCGACACTTGTGGGCTGCCCCCAGAACACTCTACGCAAAAGGTGCATTTCACTGTGTGTTTCAATGTACATGTGACTAATAAAGATATCTGATCTTAATCTTATCTTAAGTGTAGAAAAATGTAAAATCGACCATTTTGAAAGGAAGTAAAGAACAAAAAGAAGTATATTATTGAAATAGTGAGAGATTGCAGAGCTCTGAGAAGCAGAGTGATTTGGGTAGCACAGAGCACGATTCGCAGAAGGCTTGTGTGAAGTATAGCAAGAAACTAGGCAAGTAAGCAGAATGTCGTTTATTGCAAAGAGGTCATGCCCCAGTTATATAAGGCATTAGTGAGACCACATTTGGAGCACTGTGTTCAATATTGGTCTCATTTAAGGAAGGACGTTTATGTGTCAGAACCAGTTCAGAGCAGATTTACTCAACCAATACCTCAAATAGTTGGCTTATGAGGAAAGGTTGGACAGGGTGGGGCTTGTATCTACAGGAATTTAGACAAGTTAGAGGGGACTTTCCTCTCTGAGGGGCTTGACATGGTGGATGTGGAGAGGAAATTTCCTCTTGTCAGAGAATGTAGATAAGATTTACAAGAATGTTGCTGGGGTTCGAAGGCCTGAGTTATACGGAGAGGTTGGCCAGGCTAGGTCTTTATTCCTTGGAATGTAGGAGAATGAGGGGTGACGTTATAGATGTATTTAAAATTATGAGAAGCATAGATAAGGTGGATGGTAACAGTCTTTTCCCCAGGTTAGGGGAGTCCAAAATTAGGGCGCAGAGGGTTAGGATGAGAGAGGAAAGATTTAAAAGGGACCTGAGGAGCAACTTTTTCACACAGAGGGTGGTGAGTATATGGAACGAGCTGCCAGAGGAAGTGGTTGAGGCAGGTACAACAGTATCATTTAAGAAGCACTTGGATAGGTACATGGAGGGGCGGGACTTGGAACGATATAGGCCGAACACAGGAAATTGGGACCAGCAAGTTGGACAACATGGTTGGCATGGACTCGTTGGCCGAAGGGCCTGTATCCATGGTGTACTGCTCTAAGACTCTAAAACTGATTGTCACTGCTTAAAAATAAGGAGGCACTGATTCAGAACAAAGATGAGGTGAATTTTTCTCTCTCTGAGGATTGCGACTCTTCCTCATAGGAGATAAAAATAGTTTTTGAATACTTTTAAGACAGAGGTAGAAAGATTCTTGATTACTCATGATCTTACTTATGGAGAGGAATGGACAGTCACTTTCTGGATCGAGACCCTTCACCTGGACCTTTCACCAGTCCAGCTGAAGGGTCTCGACCTGAAACGTTAACTGTCCATTTCCCTCCACAGATGCTGCCTGACCTGCTGAGTTCTTCCAGAATTTTGTCTGTTGCTCCAGATTCTAAGATCTTTTGTGTCTTCGTGATCTTTCCTGATGGCATGCAAACAAAAGCTTTTCACTGTATCTTGGTACACATGACAATAATAAACCAATCCAATACCAGAGTCAGAATCAGAATCAGATTTATTATCACTGACTTATATGACGTGAAATTTGTTGTTTTGTGGCAGCAGTACAGTGCAAAGACATAAAATTGCTATAAATTACAAAAATAAATAAATAGTGCAAAAAAAAATAACAAAGTAGTGTTCATGGATTCATGCACTGTTCAGAAATCTGATGGTGGAGGGGAAGAAGCTGTTCCTGAATCGTTGAGTGTGGATCTTCAGGCTCCTGTACCTCCTCCCCGATGGTAGTAACATGAAGAGGGCATGTCCTAGATGGTGAGGGTCCTGAGTGATGGATGCCACCTTCTTGAAGCACCACCTCTTGAAGATGTTCTCGATGGTGGGGAGGGTTTTGCCCGTGATGGAGCTGGCTGAGTCTACAACTCTCTGCAGCCTCTTGTGATCCTGTACATTGAAGACTCCACACCAGTTCGTGATGCAACCAATCAGGATGCTCTTCACCGTACATCTGTGGAAATTTGTAAGAGTCTTTGGTGACATACTGAGTCCCCTCAAACTCCCAACAAGATGGACTCTTGACCTCACAATCTACCTTGTTTGGCCTTGCACTTTATTGTCTACCTGCAATGCACTTCCCTGTAGCTGTGACACTTTACTCTGTATTCTGTTATTGTTTTTACCTGTACTACTTCAATGCACTGTATAATGAATTGATCTGTACGAGCGGTATGCAAGACCTTGGTACAAGTGACAATAGTAAACTAATACCAATACCAATACCAAAGTAGAGCCGCTAGTGTGCCTTCATTTCCGATAAGTAGAGGGGTGAAAGGTTACTTGGGGCAGACGGGAATGTGGAGTTAAGGCAACATTCAGATCAGACATGATCCTGTTAAATGACAGACCAGGCTTCCGCTGCTATCTTGCACATAACTGGACTGTTATCTCCATAAATAATGACTCTGCAACTCGAAGACAACCTTTCAGAAGCAATTTACACCACAGAAGGGTTGGTAGAGCTACTCAATCAGAAAGAACTCTTTAGTATGTTAATACATTGTTAATAATTTACCTGTAATCTGGAAGAGGAAAACAGACACACACATCCTTTTGAGCTGCCTTTCAATTCGTCACAATTAATGGAAAGCAGATTAGTGCCATATCTTGTTCTTGATTTTTATCTGATTGCCATTCATTTTTGCAGTAAATGGTTTACTGGATTTACATTACAAATGTACCATCTGGATTATGGTTGAACCTCGTGCGTCTGAGTTTTGAAGCAAGAAGTAGACATAACTAAGTGATCTAAGACTGACATCAGTGATCAGCACTAACACTCTGTTTGGTTGCTGTCTACATTTCTTGTTTCATTTCGGGACCTAACCATCATTCCCTGGCTGGAAACTTTTAGACCCGAAGACCCCAATGCTGCAGAGTGTACCCCAAGCTAAAGGAATGGTTTGTGTAATGCTGTGATCAGTGAACTGTAACTCCTGACCTTCAGATGCTTCCTTACATTGAGGTGATTCATTAAAGCAGCTTGGGCCCACTTGGACTTCTGTACACTATGCGCAGTCCATTGCCAAATCCTTGGCTTCCCCATGTGCAGGAAAATCTTTCTCCGTGTCTGTCTCAGACTGTCCTGTTTTTGTATTGAAAATTTGAAATATGACCATCTCTGGCAAAGGCAGCAGCTATTGTCAATTTCTGATTGCCCTTGAGAAGGTACTGGTGTCGTACAGATACAGGAGCCTGAGGGCACATACCACCAGACTTAAGGACAGCTTCTACCCCACTGTGTTAAGACTATTGAACAGTTCCCTTATACGATGAGATGGACTCTGACCTCACGATCTACCTTGTTGTGACCTTGCACCTTATTGCACTGCACTTTCTCTGTAGCTGTGACACTTTACTCTGTACTTTTATTGTTTTTACCTGTACTATGTCAATGCACTCTATACTAACCCAATGTAACTGCACTGTGTAATGAATTGACCTGTACCCTCGGTACGCAAGACAAGTTTTTCACTGTACGTCGGTACAAGTGACAATAATAAACCAATACCAATAATAAACCAATACCAATACCAATCTTCTTGAAATGCTGCTGTCCTTATGGTGAAGGGACTCTCAGAGTGCTATTGGGTAAGAAGACCCAGGGTTTAGTCATATCGAAGGACTGGCAATGTGTTTCTAAGTCAGGATAGTTTGTGACTTAGAGGGGAAACTTAGGTGGTGGTGTTCCCATACATGTGCTACCCTTATTCTTTGCAGTTTTGCAAATTTGTACAGATGTGTGGTGGAGAGCATTCTGACTGGTTGATTCACAGCCTGGTATGGAGGCTCTAATGCACAGGATCACAAGAGGCTGCAGAGGTTTGTAGACTCAGCCAACTCCATCACGGACACAACCCTCCCCACCATCGAGGACATCTTCAAGAGGTGGTGACTCAAGACAGCAGCATCACTAAGGACTCTAACCATCCGGGACATGCCCTCTTCTCGTTACTACCATCAGGAAGGAGGTACAGGAGCCTGAAGACCCAATGTTTTAAGAACAGTTTTTACCTCTCCATCATCAGATTTCTGAATGGTCCATGAACACTATCTCATTATTCCTCTTTTGCACTATTTATTTATTTTTGTGATTTTTATGTCTTGCACTGTACTGCTGCTGCAAAACAACACATTTCATGACATATGTCAGTGATAATAAACCTGATTCTAATTGTTTTTGGTTGTAGTATATGTTATATTGGTTGAAAGCAATGACTTTTGCTTTAGGACTGTCTCCCCTTAAAGATACAAATAAAATAACTGCAGTTGCTCGAAATCTTAAATACAACCAAACAACACTGGAAACACTCAGTAGAGGTGAAATAAGAGAAAGGCGGTTAATGTTTCAGATTGAAGACCTTTCATCAGGTGTCAGACCCTGAGGAAGTGTCTCTGACCAGAAATGTTAACTCTGAATTGGTAACTTGGTTTATTATTGTCACATGTACTGAGGTACTGCAAAAAACTTTGTTTCTCTTTGTACCGGTGCTGATTGACCTGCTGAGTATTTCCAGTCTTTTTTTGCTTTTATTCCTTCAAAGGGTTTGACTAACCCTGAGGGTTGGAGTCATGAGGAACATGTGGACCTTGGTGTACAAGTCCAAAGATCCCTGAAGGTGGCAGTACAAGTGGATTATGGTGGTGAAGAAGGTGTACCAGACACTGCTCTACGTTAGACACAGCAAAAAATATAAGAGCAGGGAGCTGACGGTACAACTTTTAAAAAAACATTGCTTAGGCCAATGTTTACAATTCTGATCACCACACCGTATGAAGGACCTGACTGCACAGGAGAAGATTCACCAGGAGACACAGAGAATGCAGATGCTGGCAGGCACGGTAGTGTAGCGGTTAGCGTAACGTTATTACAGTGCCAGCGACCCAGGTTCAATTCCCGCCGCTGCCTGTGAGGAGTTTGTACGTTCTCCCCGTGTCTGTGTGGGTTTCCTCCGGGTGCTCCGGTTTCCTCCCACATCCCAAAGACGTACGGGTTAGGAAGTCGTGGGCATGCTATGTTGGCGCTGGAAACATGGCGACACTTGCGGGCTGCCCCCAGAACACTCTATGCAAAAAGATGCATTTCACTGTGTGCTTCGATGTACATGTGACCAATAAAGATGTCTTAAATCTGGAGCAACACACACGCAAAATGCTGGAGGTGCTCAGTGGGACAGGCAGCATCTGTGGAGGGAAATGGACAGACAATGCATCGGGTCAGGACCCTTGGTTTCTTTTCCCTGGAGCGGAGGAAGCTGATGAGAGATCTGAAAGTGGTACACAAAATCATGAGGGGCATAGAGTAGGAAACTTTTCCCCATAGCAGAGGTGTTTAAAACCAGAGGCAATAGGTTAAGGGCAAAGAATAAAAGGTTTAGCGGGGAAACATTTTTGTTACCCAAAGGGTGGTTTGAATCTAGAATGCGTTGTGTGATGGGATGTTAAACCTTTAACCGCTAAACAAAGTCCTGACTCACCAAGGCACAGACTGCAACAGGCCAGGGGAAAATGGGATTGGTGTAGATGGGTGAAAGACACGATGAGGTTTGAGGAACTCAGCAGGCCAAGCAGCATCCGTAGAGAAAAGCAGGCGGTCAACGTCTCAGGTCAGGACCCTTCTTCAGGACTGAAGATAGGAAAAGGGGAAGCCCAATATATAGAAGGGAAAAGCAGAGCAGTGATAGGTGGACAAAAAAGGGGAGATGGGGTGGGCACAAGGTGGTGATAGGTAGATACAGGTAAGAGATAGTGATAGGCAGGTGCGGGGGAGGAGGGGAGCAGATCCACCAGGGGATAGATGAAAGGTAAGACCTCCTGCTTTTCTCCACGGATGCTGCCTGGCCTGCTGGGTTCCTCCAGCATCATTATGTTTTTCATCTAGATTCCAGCATCTGCAGTCCTTTGTTTCTTTAGCTTGGATGGGTACTTAAGATAAGATAAGATATCTTTATAAGTCACATGTACATCGAAACACACAGTGAAATGCATCATTTGCGTAGAGTGTTCTGGGGGCAGCCCGCAAGTGTCGCCACACTTCCAGCGCCAACGTAGCATGCCCACAACTTCCTAACCCGTACGTCTTTGGAATGTGGGAGGAAACCGGAGCACCCGGAGGAAACCCACGCAGACACGGGGAGAACGTACAAACTCCTTACAGACGCCGGCCGGAATTGAACCCGAGTGGCTGGCACTGTAAAGCGTTATGCTAACCGCTGCACTGATGGGCATGTTTCTGTGCTGTATGACTGTTTGACCTTATGGCACAAAGGAAGGGGCAGTACATGCAAAATCCAGCCCAAACACAGCCTCTGGTTAGATTTACACTAACTAGTGGTATGGCAGGTCTCCTAATGCAGCCAATTGCTGGTAATTAAAAGGTATAATACCCAGCATAACCATAAATGTTTAAGAGATCCCCTCCCCCTCCCATTAAACAAATGACTAAACATTAAACTGACATCTAATTAATCTCTTTTTATGTTGCCCAGTAGATTATAATGATGCATCTCACGCATTTTTACATTACCAGCTAATTTGGATTCTCATATCGTACGCAGCATCACTCCAGATTTATGCAAAACTGAAGAGCATCTGGAGGCTTCATTATCCGAGTCCCCCACGCCATCCGTTACTGTTTCCTGCCCTTCCCTGCTTTACAAGGCTGGTAGAACCACACAGGAATGAGCACAGCAAAAGGAAACGTTGGCTTTTTAAACGGCACCTTGTTATATCTGCCAGTGATAATACGAGGTGTTTGGTACGGCGGACAGTGGTTGGGTGAGTGGAGCCTCAATCTCATTCTCACTCCCAGCTGACAGAATGGAAAGACTTTGCACTTACATCAGATTTTCTGTGACATCCCAAACCAATCGACTGTCCAAAACGTTGACTGTCCATTTCCCACCACAGATGCTGCCTGACCCGCTGAGTTCATCCAGCAGCTTGTTTCTCGCACCAGATTCCAACACCGTGTGCGTCCAGAAATGTAGTCACCACAAATGGGACATCAAATTGAGCCTATTGTCATGTGCTCATGTACAGTGAGGTACAGGTACAATGAAAAACTTGCTTGCAGCAGCATCACAGGCACGTAGGTACAGACCACACACAGAATATAGATTATGCATAAATTATATGTAAAATATACAAGACAGTGAAGAGAAAAAAAAAGACGCAATCAGAGACAAGTCCATGGCAGTGCAAGAGGTGGTCCGTAGTGTTCCATTGCTGAGGTAGGGTTAGGGTTGTGCAGGTCAGTTCAGGAACCTGATGGTTGTAGGAAAGTCGCTGTTCCTGAACCTAGTGGTGTGGGACTTCAGGCTTCCGTACTTCCTGCCCAACGGTAGCAAGGTGAAGAGGACGTGACCCGGATGGTGAGGGTCCTTGATGATAGATGCCGCCTTCTTGAGGCAGCGCCTCCTGTAGATGGTATTGGTATTGGTTTATTATTGTCACTTGTACCGAGGTACAGTGAAAAACTTGTCTTGCATACCGATCGTACAGGTCAATTCATTACGCGGTGCAGTTACATTGGGTTAGTACAGAGTGCATTGATGTAGTACAGGTAAAAACAATGACAGTACAAAATAAAGTGTCACAGCTACAGAGAAAGTGCAGTGCCATAAGGTGCAAGGTCACAACAAGGTAGATCGTGAGGTCAGAGTCCATCTCATCGTATAAGGGAACCATTGTCAATGGTGGGGAGGGCTGTGTCCACTTCTCTCTTCAGCCTCCTGCGTTCCTGTGCATTGAAATTGCTGGACCAGGTCGTGATGCAACCAGACAGGATACTTTCAACAGTGCATCAGTGACCTCAGCATCAATGCAGAGACCAGCATTTAGAGCCCATCCCTAGTTGCCCCTAACAGGGTGATTTGTTTGGTTATTTCAGATGCTGTGTGCCTGTGATGCTGAAGTTTTTCATTGCACCTGTGCCTACATGTACATAGAACATAGAACAGTACAGCACAGTACGAGCCCTTCTGCCCACAATGTTGTGCCAACCTATATAAACCTACCCCACAATTAATCTAACCCTTCCATCCTACACAGCCCATATCCCTCCATTTTTCTTACATCCATGTGCCTATCTAGGAGTCTTTTAGTTGTCCCTATTGTATCAGCTTCTACAACCACCCCTGGCAGTGCATTCCAGGTACCCACCACTCTCTGTGTAAAAAAACTTAGCTCTGACATCTCCCCTAAACTTTCCTCCACTCACCTTAAACAGATGTCCTCTGGTATTGGCCATTGCCACCCTGGGGAAAAGGTGCTGGCTGTCCACTCTACCTATGCCCCCTCATAATCTTACACACCTCTATCAGGTCGCCTCTCATCCTCCCGTGTATTTGTACATTAGACAATAAACTCAACTTTGACTTTGACTTCAAGACATCACAAAGAGCCAGACGGCCAAGGAAGAGTTGTCAAGCTGTGGTACGGCAGGAGAGGCTACAGGCAAGCTGGGCACAGCAAGATCCCACAAACAAAGGGAATACGACAGTGTCTGACTGTGAGTTGGGATCGTGACTGGACCTGATGCCACCTGCATCTGAATGCCACTCTCTCAGTCCAGGGATGAGTTAAAGCAGGTACGTGGATCAGTTGACCTGACCGATTCTGTGAACTGAGACGAGATACATGTCAACATCTGGAGCATCTACCAGCCTCAGCGATATTCCCTGCCACCCACTTCATTCCATCAGCTGCTGAAGTCATAGAGCTGTGATCTCATAGAAGGAGGCCATTCAGCCCATCAGGTCCAGAACAGCTCTTATGGAGAGTAATTCCATTCTCCCTTCGATCCTGACTGGCTGCTTCACCGCCTGGTATAGGGGCTCCAATGCACAGGATTGCAAGAGGTTGCAGAGGGATGCAGACTCAGCCAGTTCCATCACGGGCACAACCCTCCCCACCATCGAGGACATCTTCAAGAGGCGGTGCCTCAAGAAGGAGACATCCTTTGTTAAGGACCCTCACCATCCAGGGCATGCCCTCTTTTCTTTACTACCATGGGGGAGGAGGTACAGGAGCCTGAAGACCCACACTCAATGATTCAGGAACAGCTTCTTCCCCTCCATCATCAGATTTCTGAATGGTCCATGAACCTTTGAACACTGCCTCGTTATTCCTTTTCTTTTGCACTATTTATTTATTTTTGTAATTTATAGATTTTTATGTCTTTGCACCATACTGCTGCCACAAAACAACACACTTCATGACATACGTCAGTGATAATAAACCTGATTCTGATCCTCAGAGCCCTGAAGTGGTTATCCAATCTCCTTTTGAAATTGTTGGTCATCCAGTAAGAATATAAACCACACTGCCCTTTGAGTTACTCCACCATTTATTAAGAAGGAGGTTGATCTGATAATTTTCCTCACATCTACTTTCTTGACTCCCAGCTTCCAGGGTAAAGAATTCCAGATTCATGACCCTCTGGGAGGAGACATTCCTGCACATTTCCATATGAAGTGGGGTAAGCTGAAACACAAAATGACTCCAGATGTTGGAAATTTGAAATTAAAAAAAAACATCAGAGGACTCAGCAGGGAACTGTGGAGGGAGAAACATTTAGCATTTCAGTTCAATAATCTTTCATCTGAAATGTTAACTTGGTTTCTCTTTCCACAGATGCTGCCTGACCTGCTGAGCTTTTCCAGCACTCCTTGTTATCACATTGTGGCAACATTTATTTACATATTACTGAGCACTGTTCCCTGCGATTGATGGCTCTGGGCTTGTACTTGTTGCAGTTTAGATGGATGGGGGGATCTCATTGAAACCTACTGTATATTGAAAGGCCTGGATAGAGTGGATGTGGAGAGGATTTTTCCAGCGGTGGGAGAGTCTAGGACCAGAGGGCACAGCCTCAGAATAGAAGGACGTCCCTTTAGAACAGAGATGAGGAGGAATTTCTTCAGCCAGAGGGTGGTGAATCTGTGGAATTTTTTGCCACAGATGGCTGTGGAGGCCAAGTCACTGGGTATATTTAAAGTGGACGTTGATGGGTTCTTGACTAGTGAGGGCGTCAAAGGGTACAGGGAGAAGGTAGGAGAATGGGGTTGAGAGGGAAAAATAAATCAGCCATGATCGAATGACAGAGAAGACTCGATGGGCCGAATGGCCTAATTATGTTCCTATGTTTTATGGAGTTCTGTGTGCAGTTCTGGGCACCACATCACAGAAAGAATGTGACAGCACTAGAGGGGGTGTGGAGGAGATTCACCAGGACGTATTGGTATTGGTATTGGTTTATTCTTGTCACTTGTACCGAGGTACAGTGAAAAACTTGTCTTGCATACCGATCGTACAGATCAATTCATTACACAGTGCAGTTACATTGAGTTAGTACAGAGTGCATTGATGTAGTACAGGTAAAAGCAATGACAGTACAGAGTAAAGTGTCACAGCTACAGAGAAAGTGCAGTGCAATAAGGTGCAAGGTCATAACAAGGTAGATTGTGAGGTCAGAGTCCATCTCATCGTGTAAGGGAACTGTTCAATAGTCTTATCACAGTGGGATAGAAGCTGTCCTTGAGCCTGGCGGTACGTGCCCTCAGGCTCCTGTATCTTCTGCCTGATGGGAGAGGGGAGAAGAGGGAATGACCCGGGAAGGGAGAAGAGAATGAGAATGGAGTCTTTGATTATGTTGGCTGCTTCACCAAGGCAGCGAGAGGTAAAGACAGAGTCCAAGCAGGGGGGAGGCTGGTTTCCGTGATGTGCTGAGCTGTGTCCACAGCTCTCTGCAGTTTCTTGTGGTCCTGGGCAGAGCAGTTGCCATACCAAGCTGTGATGCATCCATATAGGATGCTTTCTGTGGTGCATCAATAAAAGCTGGTGAGTGTCAAAGGGGACATGCCAAATTTGTTTAGCCAAATTTCTCAGATTTGCCTGAGGTGGAGTGTTATGGCTATGAGGAGAGTCTGCAGACTTTAGGTCAGTTTTCCCTCAAGTGAAGGAGGTTAAGAGGGAACATGATTGAGCTGTATAAAATTATGAGGGTTATAGATAGAGTAGACAGCAGGAAAATGCTCCCCATAACAGAAGTAGATAAAACCAGAGGACATAGATTTTGGGAAAGAGATTTAGAGGGGATTGCAGGGGAACTTTTTTTCACCCAAAGAGTGTGAGTTACCTGGAATGTACTGCCTGAGAGAGTGGTGAAGCAGAGTCACTGACGGAATTTATCTGGACAAGCACTTAAATTGCCGAGGAGTAGAAGGCTGTGGGCCAAGTATTGGATTGATAGGGGTGGATGCTCATTGGCCAATGTGGACAAGTTGGGCTGAATGGCCTGTTTCCATGCTGTACCACTCTATGACTCTTTAACTTTCTGACATCGGACAACATTTCACACTTTGCTTCGGTATGTCTCTCACCCACTGAGATACAGAAAAATAGTTGGCAATTCAAACTTAATTAAATAAAGGAAGTGGTTACAGTGTCAGGACATCATTTCTTCCTATGGTTTTCTCCACAGAGGCAAGTAGCTTTTGGAACTTTCTGCACCTATCGATGTTGCAAGAACAGAGAATGGTTAGTTACATAATACAATCCTTACAGCTGTGCAGCCTTCAAGCAGCTCAAACATCTCCCAACCAACTGAGCCACAGGGCCACAGAATTTTACAGGACGGAAACAGACCCTTTGGCCCAACTCATCAATACTAGCCAAGGTGACTATCCCAGCTGTTCCCATTTGCCTGCGTTTGGCCCATAATCCCTCTAAACCTTTCCTGTCCATGAACCTGCCCAAGTACCTTTTAAACCTTGCAGTTAAACCATAAGACATAGGAGCAGAATTAGGCCATTTGGCCCATCTAGTCTGCTCCACCGTTCGATCATGGCTGATTTATTTTTCCCTCTTAACCCCATTCTCCTGCATTCTCCCCGTAATCTTTGAAGCCCTTAAACTAATCAAGAACCTATCAACCTCAGTTTTAAATATACCCAATGACTTGGCCTCCACAGCCGTCTGTGCCAACGAATTCCACAGATTCACCACCCTCTGGCTAAAGAAATTCCTCCACATCTCTGTTCTAAAGGGATGTCCTTCTAGTTGTACCTGCCTCTACCTTCAGCAGCTCATTCCATATACCCACCACCCTCTGTGTAAAAAACTTGCCTGTCAGGTTTCTTCTAAGTCTTTCCCCTCTCACCTTAAATCTGTGGCCTCTAGGTGAAGACTCCCTACCCCGGGAAAAAGATTGTGCCCATCCACCTTATGTACGCGCCTTATGATTTTATAAACCTCTATAAGATCACCTCTCAGCCTCCAGGGACAACACTCCCAGCCTATCCAGTCTCTCCTTATAACTCAAGCCCTCCAGTCGCAGTAACACCCTTATGACACATACTTGACACAACAAATACAGGTCTTTTTTATATGCAGTGCAGGACACACTGGGAACCATTTTGTGCACAGTCAGATCCCAAAAAATCAGCAAAGCAATAATGATTGGATGGTCCATTTTAGTCATTGAATAGGGAATAGATATTAGCCACCCTACCAGAGTGAAATCTTTGTCATAGTCATGAGTCTATTTAAGAGAACATATGGGGCATCTATCACATCTCATCTGAAGGATGGCACCTCTGACTGTGAAACATTCCCCCAGTACTGCACGGCACAGTGAGGTTAGGTTTTTGTCCTCAAGTTTGGGGTGGGACTTGAGCCCACAATATTCAGGCGTGAGTCACCGCTGACACAAAGGTGAAGAAAACATTAAGAGAGGCAGCAATGTGGGGCTTAACTAAGAAGGCAGAGGAACCAGGAGCTCAGACTGCAAGCGGTCAGTGCTGTGTGCAACAAACACTCTGCTGGAGGGACTCAGCGGGTCGAGCAGCATCTGTGGGAGGAAAGGAACTGTCGACGTTTTGGGCCGAAAGCCTGCATCAGGTTGCTGTGTGTTTGTGCGAGGGATGAAACGTTTCCCGTCTGTAAATGAAAGTCAGAAAGGCTGCAGTTGCTGGAAAGCTGAGGAAGGGTCACAGAACCGTAACATTGACTGTTTCTCTCCCCACAGATGCTGCCTCACCTGCTGAGATTTTTCAGCATCTTCTG
This sequence comes from Pristis pectinata, assembly GCF_009764475.1. Lineage (NCBI taxonomy): Eukaryota > Metazoa > Chordata > Chondrichthyes > Rhinopristiformes > Pristidae > Pristis > Pristis pectinata. Next base: position 106,820,826 of record NC_067410.1, on the reverse strand, counting down.
TGTTTGTTTGAGCATCACCACCAGACTTAAGTACAGCTTCTATCCCACTGTAATAAGACTATTGAACGGTTCCCTTATACAATGAGATGGACTATGACCTCACGATCTACCTTGTTGTGACCTTGCACCTTATTGCACTGCACTCTCTTTGTAGCTGTGACATTTTACTCTGTACTGTTATTGTTTTTACCTGTACTACATCAATGCACTCTGTACTAACTCAATGTAACTGCACTGTGTAATGAATTGATCTGTACGGTCGGTACGTAAGACAAGTTTTTCACTGTACCCCGGTACAAGTGACAATAATAAACCAATACCAATACCAATTAGACGGGGCCTTCTTTTTAAGAACTGGAGGGCTTTGCATACAATTGGCTCATTTTGCAAAATGTGGTCCACACCTTTCATGTTCCATTTTCAGCATTTCACACGTGTCATCCGCAATGTTTCCCCATCTCTTACTGCGGACCATTGGAAATCAGGGATCCGAGCTCCCTCTGCAGGCCATCAAGCCAAACTGCAAGCAAACAAGGAGAGACATGCATTTATGTAGCACCCCAGAACACAGAACCAATGACTTCACAATGAATGAAACACTCTTGAAATTAGATAATGTTGTAATAAAGGACACACAGCTGCCAATTTGTGCACAGCAAGCTCCCACATAAACCAATGTGAAATCGGCCGGATAAGACATTGTGAGGATACGCAAGAGACTGCTGGAACCTGGAGCAACAAACAATTCACTGGAGGAACTCAGCGGGTCAGGCAGCATCTGTGGAGGGAAATGGACAGTCAACATTTCGGGTCAAGACCCTTCATCTGGATCCATTCTAATGATGCTAAATGAGTTACAGAGTTACAACATGGAAACGGGCCCTTCAGCCCAATGAATTTACTATCAAGCACCCATTTACTCTAATCCCACACTAATCCCATTTTATTCACCCCACATTCCCATCAACTCCCCCCAGATTCTACCACTCACCAGATTCTGCAACTCTGCAACACACTAGGGGCAATTAACAGTGGCCAGTTAACTTACCAACCTGCACGTCTTTGGGTGTGTGGGAGGAAACCGGAGCACCCAGAGAAAACCCTCGTGGTCACAGGGAGAACATGCAAACTCCATGTAGACAGCACCCGAGGTCAGGATCGAACCTGGGTCACAGGAACCGTGAGGTAGTGAATCTACCAGATGCACCTCTGTGCATTCACCGTGATCTTATTGAAGTGTGGGCTTAAAACTGTGCTGATTTTTCAGCCTCGCATGTACCTTCTGTCTCAAGAGTTGACCGAATTGTGAGATGCAGCTAAAGAAAAAGTAAAGGCTTTAAAATGGACACCTAATGAACAGGAGGAAGCCTGGACACTAGTTGTGGAAATCAATGGGGAAGAGAGACCCACACAATTATCACCTCGGCATTCCTGAATCAAGGAATCTGAACTAGTTTAGCAACCAGGAGAAACAAAGGACTGCAGATGCTGGAATCTAGATGAAAAACACGATGATGCTGGAGGAACTCAGCAGGCCAGGCAGCATCCGTGGAGAAAAGCAAGCGGTCAACGTTTCGGATCAGGACCCTTCTTCAGGACATCTCCACGGATGCTGCCTGGCCTGCTGAGTTCCTCCAGCATCATTGTACTTTTCATCTAGATTTTCAACCAAGTCTTCTAATGAGATTTTCTCCCAACAGAGTAAAGAGAGATGCTGATTTCACACTTACATCTATCTGATGAATTTAATTAGTCAAAGACACCAAGATGTTATTGTCTTCTTGTGATCATAGACAACAAGGAGTTAGTGGACTTGTAAATGGAGTTGGCTCATGCTCGACAAGGACTGTGTCTCACTTTAGGCCTGTGGTGACACTGATCCTCTACGGCAACTTCAATCGTTTCTGGATGCTCAGCTCGCAATCTCCTTCCAGCCCCACTGCTGCACCCATTTCTTGAGGTAGCTGCATGAGTGGTGACTTAGCCTCAGGTGGCGACACCACCTACAGGATTACCTATTGGCTGCAGCATGACCATTCACCTCAGCGCAGGGAGTGAACTGTCTTGGTGCTTTAAGTGAGTTCTGTCACTTTACAATCAGGAGTGAGGGTTTCACCCCAGGCAGCTCAGAATGTTTCTCAAGCAATCTGGTCAGTCCCATTCATATAGTCCTCCATCAACTATCGATCCAATTTCCTTCTGAGAACCTTGATCGAACCTGCTTCCACTGCCCTTTCAGGTAGTATGCTCTAGACTGCAACCATTCATTGTGTGAAGAGGGTTTTCCTCGTTACCCCGGACTTCTGTGCCAATCACTTTATATTTACATCTCCTGGTTCTCAATCCTTCCACCAATGGGAACATTATAGATATTTACTTATTAGTCACATGTACATCGAAACACACAGCTTCAAGAAGGCTAATAAGATGCTTGCCACCAGCATCTCAATACTGCCTGTATTTGGTTAACGCCTTATCCTGGCTGGTAAAGAGGTTAAATTGTTTGCTATCAATAGGAGAGGGAGGGGCTCAGGTGATATCACACCTGCCCCTAAATTGGAAGGTTGTGCTGCATACAGTTCTGGTCACCATGTTATAAGAAAGGATATAGTGGGAGTACAAGAAGATTTACAAGAGTGGTTCCAGAAAAGTGAGGGTGTAGACACCAGGAAAAGGTGAACAGACTTGGTCTCATTTCCCTTGAGAAATAAAGGCTGAGGAAAGGTCTTTAAAATTGTGGAAGGGTTTGACATAGTCAATAAATGCTTCCCCTTGTGGGGAAGATTGTAACTAGAGGTCATCTAGTTGCCAAGGAATCCAGTGGGGAGTTATTTATGGTTTTTAATATTGTAGGAACCACCTTTTCGCAAAGAGCGGTGAGAATGGAGAGCTCGCTCCCACTCACTCCCATGGGAAGTGGTTGTAGCGAAGAGTATTGAGGAAGCTATCAAAAGGATAGGCAATGAGGAAGAGTCACACTGATAGATTTGGATGAGAAAAGACAGAAGGAGACTTGAGTGGGGCATATACACCAGCATGGACAGGTTGTGTTGAGTATCCTGTGTTGTGGGTGTAAGTCCCTCTCTAAGGTTTCATGGTGTTGAGTATTCACACTCTCAGTGCACTAGTGAGGGAGCACGTCTGAGGGGTTGTTTTCTCTGGAGCAGCGGAGGCTGAGAGGAGACCTGATGGAAGTTTATGAAATTATGAGAGGCGTAGATAGACAGCAGGTATCTTTCTTCCCAGGGTTGAAATATCTAATACTAGAGGGCATGCATTTAAGGTGAGAGGGGGAAAGTTCAAAGCAGATGTGCAAGGGAAAGTTTTTTACACAGAGAGTGCTGGGTGCCTGGAATACATTGGCAGGGGTGGGGTTGGAGGCAGATACGATAGAGGCATTTGAGAGGCTCTTAGGCACACGAATATGCAGAGAATGGAGGGATATGGACCATGTGCAGACAGAAGGGATTAGTTTAATTAGGTGTCATTAGCTTAACTCATTCGGCACAACATCATGGGCCGAAGGGCCTGTTCCTGTACTGTACTGTTCTATGTTCTATGTTCACGGGTGACATTCTTCAGATGAAACACGAAAGCACTATCCATGTGCTGGGAGGGTATATAAGCTTCCATAACACCATCTTATATAAATGCAAGGGAGATACCACAGAGTTTTGGACAATACTTATTCCCTCAAGCAACATCAGCCAATGTAGTCATTACTTACTGTGTATAAGTTGGCTGCTATGTTTAATATTGAGTGACAGTGACCATATTTCAAAAGTACATCCAGGCAGGACGTCCTATGGATTTATTTCCTAAATTTACCAAAATGATTGTTCCATTTTGGTATTGGTATTGGAATTGGTTTATTATTGTCACTTGTACCAAGGTATAGTGAAAAACTTGTCTTGCATACCGATCGTACAGATCAATTAATTACACAGTGCATTGACATAGTACAGGGTAAAAACAATAACAGAACACTGAGTAAAGTGTCACAGATACAGGGAAGTGCACTGCAGGTAGACAATAAGGTGCAAGGTCAAACAAGGTAGATTGTGAGGTCAAGAGTCTATCTTATCGTATAAGGAACTGTTCAATAGTCTTATCACCGTGGGATAAAGGATTCATGATCATCTTCCCTCATACCTCTCTAACGACATTCAGGCGAATTTTGTTTGATTAACACAAGTATTGGTAGTTAGTTTATTATTGTCACATGCACCGAGATGCTGTGAAAATCTTTGTTTTGCATGCCATCTATAGAGATCATTCCAAAACATAAGTACATTGAGGTAGTACAAAGGGAAAAGCAATAACAGAATGCAGAATAAAGTGTTACAGTTACAGAGAAAGTGCAGTGCAGGCAGACAATAAGGTGCAAGGGCCATGACGAGGTAGATTGAGTTCATCTTTATCATACAAGGGGCCTGTTCAAGAGTGTTATAACAGCAGAAGCTGCCCTTGAGCCTGGCGGTACCTGTTTTCAAGCTTTTGTACCTTCTGTCCGATGGGCGGGAGAAGAGAGAATGTCCGGGATGGGTGGGGTCTTTGATTATGTTGGCTGCTTTCCCGAGGCAGCCGGAAGTGCAGACAGAGTCAATGGATGAACATAAGAAAATAGCAGCAGGGGTAGGCCACCAGGCCCCTCGAACCCATCCCACCATTCAATGTGATCATGGATGATCATGGTGAGGGGTACATTTTTTACTGAGAGAGTGGTGGATGCCTGGAATGTGTTGCCTGATAGGGTGGTGGAGGCAGATTCATTGGGGGTTTTAAGAGGGGCTTGAATGAGCACATGAATGAGGGGAAAATATGGGCATTCTGTAGGTAGGAGAGATTAGTTATGTCAGCACAACATTGTGGGCCGAAGGGCTTGTTCTGTGCTGTACTGTTCTATGCTCTATGTTCTATTGGCCCAGGCCTCGTCAGCTCTTCTGTGCTGAATCTGCAAACTTCTCAATACCCTGATATTTCAAAATTTTGTCCACATTCTCTGTAAATACCCACAATAATCCTGCCTACACAACCCTCTGGGGTAGAGAAATCCAGAGATGCATCACTCTCACTCCTGTAAATGCTCTGAGACATTTTTCTGCACACACTGTAAACCTTTATTGCTTTACTTTCATTGTCCTCCTGAAAGGTTTTCAAGGACTTGCTCCCTCCACCATTTATCCCTTGCTGTGTGTTTTGTCTAACCTTTATGCTGAATAGTGTGGTGAAGTTGAACCTCCACCATTTATCCCTTGCTGTGTGTTTTGTCTACCCTTTATGCTGAATAGTGTGGTGAAGTTGAATACGATGAATGATTGAGCAAACTGTGTAAATCCACCAATCGAAATGTCTAGAGACCTGAAATTATTTATTGCCAATGGCATGATGCTGTCAGAATCAGAGTCAAAAACCCAAATATAAGAAAAGATATCTTTATTAGTCACATGTACATTGAAACACACAGTGAAACGCATCTTTTGCGGAGAGTGTTCTGGGGGCAGCCCGCAAGTGTCGCCACGCTTCCGGCGCCAACATAGCATGCCCACAGCTTCCTAACCCGCACGTCTTTGGAATGTGGGAGGAAACCAGAGCACCCGGAGGAAACCCATGCAGTCATGGGGAGAATGGACAAACTCTTTACAGACAGCGGCCGGAATTGAACCCAGCTCGCTGGCGCTGTAATAGCATTACGCTAACTGCTACACTACCATGCCTGCAAACCCCAAGAAGTAAAAAAAATGCCTTGATGTGTCAAAGGTGTCGGTCACAAAGGCTTCCTTTAGATAGGAGTTCCAGCGCGAGAGAAGACAGTGTCACCAGATTTCCAAGTACTACATCAGCTGTACCTTTGTAGAGCTGCTGCCTCACAGCACCAGAGACCCAGGTTCAATCCTGACCTCCGACACTGTCTGCATGGAGTTTGCATGTTCTCCATGCGACCTTGTGGGTTTCCTCTGGGTGAACATAGAACATAGAACACAGAACATAGAACATAGAACATGGAACAGTACAGGAACAGGCCCTTCAGCCCACAGTGTTGTGCCGAACTAATTAAAGTACTGACACCTAATTAAACTGATCCCTTCTGCCTGCACATGGTCTATATCCCTCCATTCTGTGCCTACCTAAGAGCCTTGTAAATGCCTCTGTCATATTAAACTGTTTTCTCCAGAGCAGCGGAGGCTGAGGGGAGACCTGATAGAAGTTGATAAAATTATGAGAGGCAGAGATAGACAGTCAGAGTCTCTTTCCTGGGGTAGAAACATCAAATAGCAGAGAGCATAGCTTTAAGGTGAGAGGGGGAAAAGTTTGACGGAGGTGTGCGGGGCAGGTTTTTGACACAGAGAGCGGTAGGTGCCTAGAACACACTGACAGAGGTGGTGGTCGAAACATATAGTGGTGTTTAAGAGGCATTTAGACAGACACGTGAACGTGAAGGGAGTGGAGGGATGTGGATCATGGGCAGGTTTAGTTTAATTTGGCATCGTGTTCAGCGTAGATATCGTGGGCCGAAGGGACTGTTTCTGTGCTGTACTGTTCTATGAATGTAGTATATCCATACTGGATGCTGATACAGAGCTGGGTAGCAATGGAAGTTGTGTGGAAAATACAGGGGGTTATAGACAGGAGGAGTGAATGGGTCAGGGTATAGCAAGCGGAAAATAATGTGGGAAAATGTGAGGGCTAAATGCAGAGTATTTCTTAAATGGTGAGAGATTCAAAAGGGTAGACATTCAGAGGAACCTGGATGCCTTTGTACACTAAAAATTCATGTGCAGGGTACATCAGGCGATGGGGAAATTAAACAAGTTCTGGAACAATTTAACCAAATGTCCATATAAACCCCAAATAATCTCTGATGATCTCTTAATCATTGTCTCCTCATTTGTTTCACCATTAAGAGGGTGCTTATCCTGTCAAGTAATTCCCCAAATGCCTTAGGTTTATTTAATTGGCAATTAGTGTACAAATGCAGCAACTTTCTCAACCCTCATTGGGAGGCTCAGGGTGTTTCTGCACTCTGTATTTTTTTGCAAGGGATATGGGCTTTGCAGGCTCATCACTAGTTGCCCCTTGAGAAGGTGGCGGTGAGCTGCCTTCTTGAACTGCTGCAGTCCTTGAGGTGTGGGTACACCCACAGTGCTGTTGGGGAGTTCCAGGAGTTTGACTCAGCGACGGTGAAAGAATGACGATATATTTCCAAGTCAGGGTGGTGTGTGGCTTGGAGGGCAACTTCTAGAGAGTGGTGCTCTCCGTGCTCTTGCTGCCCTTGTCCTTCTAGCTGGTAGAGGTGGTGGGTTTGCAAGCTGCTGTCTAAGGCATTTTGGTGAGTTGTTGCAGTGCGTCCTGTAGATGGTACAACAAAGGTTTTCACACAAAGCTTTCTTTTCTCGATGGGTGCTGAATCTCTGGGACTCTCTGTCCAGAGGTATCTAAGAAGGAAATAGTTAAATTTTTGAAATATTGAGGAATTGAGGACTTGGTGGATCTGGTGTAGGGGAGGAGTTGAAGACTGGGGCAAATCAGCTCTGATGATACAGAATGCATAATCAAAGACCCCACCCACCCGGGTCATTCTCTCTTCTCTCCTCTTCCATTGGGTAGAAGATACAGGAGCCTGAGGGCATGTACCACCAGACTTAAGGACAGCTTCTACTCCACTGTGATAAGACTATTGAACGTTTCCCTTATACAATGAGATGGACTATAACCTCACGATCTACCTTGTGACCTTGCACCTTATTGCACTGCACTTTCTCTGTAGCTGTGACACTTTACTTTGTACTTTTATTGTTTTTACCTGTACTACATCAATGCACTCTGTACTAACTTAATGTAACTGCACTGTGTAGTGAATTGACCTGTATGATCGGTATGCAAGACAAGTTTTTCACTGTACCTCAGTATAAGTGACAATAATAAACCGATACCAATATCAATACCAATGGTAGGGTGGGCTTGAGGGGCCGAGTGGCCTACTCATTCTCCTATTCTCTTGTGTTCTTGTTCTTTTTCAGGCCAGAGTTCTTCGAGGAAGAAATCCCCATGGTGAAGGAAGTGATTTTATGTCAAATTGAACAAATGTTGCTTCTGTTTGTTTTTCCTGTGTTTTCTACAGGGAGACAGAAAATCTGTGCTCTTCTTTTCTGAGCCACACAAAGGTTCATTGTGTCTAATAATCTCTGCAGATCTCTTCACTGTCTCCTCCGTTGTCTCACCATTAAGAGGGTGCTAATCCTGTCAAGTACTTCCTGACGAGTTCTTCCTCAAAAACCTGCGGCAAGTTTAATTGGCAATGACTGTACAAGTGCAGCAACTTTCCCAACGCTCACTGGGAGATTCAGGATGCTTCTGCCCCCTGGGGTTAACGACAAAGTAATGTGGATAGTTTATCAACAAGAGGATCTCCAGTGCTCTCTGTGTGGAGTTTGCATGTTCTCCCTGTTGTGGGCTTCCTCTGGGTGGGTCCGGTTTCCTCCCACATCCCAAAGACGTGCGGGTTGGGAGGTTAATTGGCCGCTGTAAATTGCCCCCTAGTGTGTTGGCGGGTGGCAGAATTTGGGAGCAGTGGATGGAATTGATGGAAATATGGGAAGGATAAAATAGGATTAGTGCATAATGGTCAGCATAGACTTGGTGGGCTTGAAGGGCCTGTTCCCACACTGTATGACTGTGTGACTTCACGGCTCTGTGTGTTGATCAGAGTCTAAATCCTATCCTCTTTCCCAGAAAGGGATTAATATATGGAACGCACAAACGCAACGACAGGTTGTGGCAAGGAACATTCATACTTTTTAAAGGAAAGGACTATCATTTCTGTACTGCCTTTCATCTTCCTGAACCAAATGAAGAACATTGAAAATGTAGTCACTGGTAATGTAGTAAACAGTGTGGACAATTTGAGCACAGCAAGATCCCATAGACGGTCGTGTGACAATGACCAGCCAAACTGTTCATGTCATGTTAAAGTAGAGTCATGGAGTTATACACAGCACGGAAACCGGCCCTTCAGCCCAATTGGTCCATGCCGGCCAAGCTGTCCATCTAAGCTCGTCCCATTCACCTGTATTTGGCCCATATCCCTCTAAACCTTTCCTATCCTTGTACCCATCCAACTGTCTTGTAACAGTTGTTAATGTACCTGCCTCAACCACTTCCTCTGACAGCTTATTTCGTACATGGACCACTCTCTGCGTGAAAGTGCTGCCCCTTTGGTTCCTATTAAATCTCTCCCATCTCACCTTAAACCTGTGCCCTCTAGTTCTTGATTCCCCAGCTCTGGGAAGAAGACAGTGTGCATTCACCCTACCTGTGCCCTTCATGATTTTATCCACCTCTATAAGATCACCCCTCATTCTCCTACACTCCAATGAATAAAGTCCTAGCCTGCTCAACCTTTCTCTATAACTCAGTCCCTCGAGTCCCAGCAACATCCTCGTAAATGCATGGTAGTGTAACAGTACAGCGCCAGCGACCCGGGTTCAAATCCGGCCACTGTCTGTACGGAGTTCGTACGTTCTCCCCGTGTCTGCGTGGGTTTCCTCCGGGTGCTCCGGTTTCCTCCCACATTCCAAAGACGTACAGGTTAGGAAGTTGTGGGCGTGCTATGTTGGCGCCGGAAACATGACGACACTTGCGGGCTGCCCGCAGATCACTGCACAAAAAGATGCATTTCACTGTGTGTTTCGATGTACGTGTGACTAATAAAGAAATCTTATAAAATCTTTTCTGCAGTCTTCCCAGCGTAATGGCTTCTTTCCTGCAGCAGGGTGACCAAAACCGAACACAGCATTCCAAATGTGGTCTTGAACAATCATTAAACATAGGATAAATTTTTGTTCTGAACACTGGGTTCGACTCCCCTAAAATACTGCAATGCGCTCCATGTTCTAAATGGCCAGAGGCAACATTGGTTTAGTGTTTCACATAATAGACAGCACCATTGAGAGTGCTGCACACCTTCAGTACTGAACTGGAGAGTCAGGTTGGATTTACTGTTCAAACCTCTGGGGTAGGACACAGGGGCAGCACAATGACGCAGTTTTTTGGTGTTGGTGCCTCAGGGATCTCAGCTCCCGACACCAGGGGTTGACTCTGACCTTGGGTACAGTCTGTGTGGAGTTTAAACATTCCCATTGTGATCATTTGGGTGCTCAGGTTTCCTCTTATGTAGATTGAAAGTATCCTGACTGGTTGCATCACCGTCTGATACGGCAATTCGAATGCGCAGGAATGTTAGAAGCTGCAGAGGGGAGAGGACTCAGTCCAATACATCACGGGCACATCCCTCCCCATCATCGGTAGTATCTACAGGACACACTGCCTCAAGAAGGCAACATTTATCATCAAAGATCCCCACCATCCGGACCATGCCATCTTCTCACAGCTACCATCAGGCAGGAGGTACAGAAGCCTGAAGTCCCACACCACCAGGTTCAAGAACAGCTACTTCCCTTCAACCATTCAGTTCTTGAACCAACCTGCAAAACCCGAATCACTACTTCAGTGCAGCAACACTGTGACCACTTTGACTTAGTCTTCCAGTGGACAGTTTTTTTTGTTCTAATTGTGTTCTTTCTTGTATAATTTTGTACAATTAATGTTTAATTTATGTTTTTCTTGTGAATCTTGTGTATCTGTGTGTATTTTCTTGTGTAGCTGATGCTATGTGCCTGTGATGCTGCTGCAAGTAAGTTTTTCATGGCACCTTGCACACATGTACTTCTGCATGTGTCAATAGCCTCGACTTTGACTTTAATAAATTGTAAATTAAACTGTACATTTCCCCCAGACAGATGGTAGTTATGGCAGGGTGTTTTTGTGATTGGATGCCTGTGACTCGTGGTTTTCCACAGGGAATGATGCTGGGATCCTTGCGGTTTGTAATATATGTGAATAATTTGGATGTGCACGTAGGAGGCATGGTCAGCAATTTCACAAATGACACGGCGATTGGTGGAGTCATTGATACAGTGGAGAACAGTCTTAGGCTAATGTAGCAATTAGCGTAACGCTTTACAGCGCCAGCGACCCGGGTTCAATTCCCGCCGCTGTCTGTAAGGTGTTGTACATTCTCCCCGTGTCTGCATGGGATGGGTTTCGTCCGGGGGCTCCGGTTTCCTCCCACATTCCAAAGACGTACGGGTTAGGAAGTTGTGGGCATGCTATGTTGGCGCCGGAAGTGTGGCGACACTTGCGGGCTGCCCCCAGAACACTCTACGCAAAAGATGCATTTCACTGTGTGTTTCGATGTACATGTGACTAATAAAGAGATCTTATCTTATCGATGTGTTGGTGAAACGGCTGAGAAATGGCAGAGGGAGTTTAACCCTGATAAATGTGAGGTGATGCATTTTGGGAGGTGAATGAGGCTGGGACATAGACCATGAACGGTAGGGTCATGGGGAATACTGAGGAACAGAAGGATCGTGGTGCGCAAGTCTAAAGATCCTTGAAGGTAGCAGTGCTGGTAGATAACATGGATATGAAGGCATATGGGATACTGACTTCAGGGTATTGAAAACAAGAGCAGGGAGGTAGTGCACCAAAACATTTGTCAAACCTCAGCTGGAGTTCTGCGTTCGGTGCTGACCACCGCACTATAGGAAAGATGTGACAGTGCGGAGCGGGTGTAGAGGAGATTCACCAGGATAAAGTGTTTCAGTAAGGAGGAGAGAATGGGGAGGATGAGTCTGTCTTCTCTGGAGAGGAGGAGGTTTAGAGGGGACAAGACTGAGGTGTATAAAATTAAGGGGGGTATAGATAGGGTAGACTGCAGGAAACTTTTCCCCAAATCAGAGGTGAATAAAACTGAAGGACATCAATTCAGGTTAAAGGGCAAGACTCTTAGAGGGGATCTGAGGGGGACCTTCCTCACTCAGAGACTGGTACCTGCAATATACTGCCAGAGAGAGTGGTAGAAAAAGCGTTGCTGACAGCATTTAAAAAGTGTCTAGACAAGAACTTGAATTGCCTCGGTATAGAAGGTTATGCTGGAAGGTGGGGTGAATACAGATGGGTGCCCACTGGTCAGCATAGACTTGGTGGGCCAAATGGCCCATCCCACACTGTCGGACTCCATGACTATTGTACCTGGATGGCAGGGGAAGGGTGAAGAGGAAGGGTGGTGAGGAAGAGTTTATTGTGATGCAAGAGGAAGGATGGAATTAGTGTAAGTGGGTGCACAGACATGCTTCCTTGCCGTATGACTCAATGCATCCAGAGCCCACGTTAGTACTGACGAAGGGTCATCAACGAGAAACGTTAACTCTGTTTCTCTCTCCATAGATGCTGCCTGACCCCCTGAACATTTTCAGTGCTTTTTGCTTTAATTTCAGTTTTCCAGAACTGCAACATTTGATTTTCAAACTAACCTGTTTTAAATTATGTTGATCCAGCAATAAATGTGGCTGGGATTTCCCAGTGAACATTACAACAAACTCCATCCAAATTCTGCGAAGGGCTCGTTTGCAGTTATCTGCAATGTTAGACAGGGATGAACAAATCTTTTGTCAAAAGAGATAAGTTTTAAGGAATCCCATAGTCGAATAGTGAATACTATGAATAGGCACGGTAGTGTAGCGGTTAGCGCGACGCTATTACAACGCCAGCGACCCGGGTTCAGTTCCCGCCGCTGTCTGTAAGGAGTTTGTACGTTCTCCCCGTGTCAGCGTGGGTTTCCTCCGGGTGCTCCGGTTTCCTCCCACATCCCAAAGATGTACGGATTAGGAAGTTGTGGGCATGCTATGTTGGCGCCGGAAGCATGGTGACACTTGTGGGCTGCCCCCAGAACACTTTCTGCAAAAGATGCATTTCACTGTGTGTTTTGATGCACATGTGACTAATAAAGATATCTTATCTTAATAGAGATAAAAAGATTTTGTGTTTTGTGTGCAGTGTTTTGTGTGGGGACAATTAAAGACATGGCTGACAATTCAGAAACAAAAGATACCAGAGATGTATAAATGCATTTTGAGGGAGGGAGGTCTTGATTTACGGAATATTGGAGGAAAAAAAATTCTGTAGCCTTTGATATTGACAAGCAATATGAACATGGAGAAGTATCAGTTGAATGGTAAATAAATTAATTATATATATTTTCTGAGCCAGAGTTGAACAATAGCACAGACAGCACAGAAACAGGCTCTTCGGCCCATCTCGTCCATGCTGACCAAGGTGCCTACCTGAGCTAGTTCCATTGCTCATGTTTCACCCATATCCCTCTAAACCTTTCCAATCCATGTACCTGTCTTTTAAACATTGGAATTGTACCCGCCTCTACCACTTCCTCTGGCAGGTCGTTCCATATACCCACCACCCTCTGGGCGGAAAAGTTACCAGGTCAAAAGTAATGGAAATACTGGCAGCTGCCACGAGGTGGAGCAAGTTCCCCTGAACAGGTTGTCTGTTGACTTCCAGCAAGAACAATCAATCTCCACTGGCTAAATTTAGGTTCTTGTCACTGAGGAGAATCATTACTACCGGATCAGCACGTACATTTCTTGGCTTGGTTTTGTCAGATTTGCAAGCCCCTTCCCCTCTGATAACATGATTCCAGGAAACGGTTTGCACTGAAGATAGCCTTTCGCCAAATTTAGGTATTTTTCGGGCTTTTTTTACATTCATTGACTGGAAGTGGAACATTATTGGCAACGCTGACATTTACTGACCATCTTTAGTCACCCTTGAACAGTTAAGAGTCAAATGTGGAGTCACGCATAGCCCACACCACCAATGTACTGCTGATTTACTTCCCTGAAGGACATTTAAGGTTCTGACGAAGCAAGATTGTTTATGCCTCAGCTAAATGATAGATAAGGGGTCATTTGAGCCAGAAAAATGCTGCCCAGAAATTCATCCCCAATCAGCAACACCAACTCTGTTTATTTTTCTGTAGCTGCTGCCTGTTATACTCTGTCTCCAAGATTCATTCTGCTTTTTTTTCCCTTTTTACAAAGGACGTTTATTCAGTGATTACAGAATAAGATTCATTCCGCTGAAGTCAATGGACTGAATTTCGAGAGGAACTGACGTGACTAAGCAGCAACAAAAAATCTCCTGTACTACCTCAATGCACTGTGTAATGAATTGACCTGTACGATCGGTATGCAAGACAAGTTTTTCACTGTACCTCGGTACAAGTGACAATAATAAATTAATACCAATACCATTTTGCTGGTTGAGGAAATAAGGCTGGCCAAGACTCTTGAGATCAGAGTCCTTGTTCCTCTCTGAATAGTTCTGTAAGATCGTTTATGTCCCAGCTAAATGGTAGATAAGGGATTGTTTTATCCAGAAGACTGCTGCCCAGAAATTCATCCCCAATCAGGTGTGCCAAGCATGCTGCATAGTCAGGAGACACAAGAGTCTGCAGATGCTGGGATCTGGAGTAACAAACAATCTGCTGGACGGACTCAGTGGATCGAGCAGCATCTGGGGAGAAAAGGAATTCCTGATGCAGGGTTTCGACCCGAAATGTTGACAATTCCTTTCCTCCCACAAATGCTGCTCGACCCATTGAGCCTTTTTTCTCCTCTCTCTTCTTACCTTTGACCCATCCCCTGGCGGATCTGCTCTCCCCTCCTCCCCCACACCTGCCTATCACCATCTTTTACCTGCATCTACTTATCACCACCCTGAGCCCACCCTGCCTCCTCTCTTTTGTCCATCTATCTCTTCTCTGCTTTTCCCTCCTATATATTGGGCTTCCCCTTTTCCTATCTTCAGTCCTGAAGAAGGGTCCTGACCTGAAACGTTGACCGCCTGCTTTTCTCCACGGATGCTGCCTGGCCTGCTGAGTCCCTCCAGCATCATCGTGTTTTTCATCAAAGGACTGCAGATGCTGGAATCTAGATAAAAAACATGATGATGCTGGAGGAACTCAGCAGACCAGGCAGCATCCGTAGAGAAAAGCAGGCGGTCAACATTCCGGGTCAGGACCCTTCTTCAGGACTGAAGGTAGGAAAAGGGGAAGCCCAATATATAGGAGGGAACTCTCTCTGTTGCATTACTATCAATATATTTTCTCAGCATTCTCAGAGAACTTCACAGACCATTAACCATCCTTGCACGTATCAACCTCCAAGTGTTTACCCAGACTGAAAACATTCTCCATCTTTCTGTCCTGTGATGGTTGTTTTTTTTTAACCCTTTGGCTACTGTAGTGTACACAATGGGTGTTAAGATTACAGAAATAAAATACCGCAGATGTCGAAAATCTGAAATAAAAGTAGAAGTGCTCAGCCCGTGAGGCAGCAGCTGTGGGGAGAGAAACAGTTTGATGACCTTTTGTCAGAAATATTGAAGTGAAAGGGAAAGAGGATGAAGAAGGGGAGAACAAAAGGGGAGGTTTGTGATGAGATGAAATCTTTGTGATGTTTATAAGTGACTTGGATGAGGGTGTGGAAGGGTGGGTTAGTAAGTTTGCGGATGACACAAAGGTTGGTGGTGTTGTGGATAGTGTGGAAGGTTGCTGTAGATTACAACAGGATATTGATTGAATGCAGACCTGGGCTGAGAAGTGGCAGATGGAGTTCAACTCAGAAAAGTGTGAAGTGATACACTTCGGGAGATCGAATTTGGAGGCAGAATACAAGGTTAATGGCAGGACTTTTAGCAGTGTGGAGGAACAGAGGGATCTTTGGGTCCACGTCCATAGATCCCTCAAGGTTGGTGCGCAGGTCGATAGGGTTGTTAAGAAGGCGTATGGAGTGTTGGCCTTCATTAGTTGGGTATTGAGTTCAAGAGCTGTGAGGTGATGTTGCAGCTCTATAGAATTCTGGTTAGACCACACTTGGAGTATTGTGTTCCATTCTGGTCGTCTCATTATAGGAAGGATGTGGAAGCTTTAGAGAGGGTGCAGAAGAGATTTACCAGGATGATGCCTGGATTGGGAGAGCATGTCTTATGAGGATAGGTTGAGCAAGCTAGGGCTTTTCTCTTTGGAGCAGAAGGAGGTTGAGAGGTGACATGACAGAGGTCTAGAAAGATGATAAGAGGCATAGATCGAGCGGACAGTCAGAGACTTTTCCCAGGGCGACAAGGCTAACATGAGGGGCATAATTTTAAGGTGATTGGAGGAAGGTATAAGGGAGATGTCAGAGGTAAGTTTTTTACACAGAGAGTGGTGGGTGCATGGAATGCACTGCCTGCAGAGGTTGTGGGGGCAGATACATTAGGGACATTTAGGAGACTCTTAGATGGCCACATGAATGACAGAGAAATGGGAGGGAAGGTTTAACATTTGGGAGGGAAGGGTTAGATGGATATTAGAGCAGGATAAGATGTCGGCACAAAATTGTGAGCTAAAGGGCCTGTACTGTGCTGTAGTGTTCTATGTTCTATGTTCTAAAGGTAGGAGAGATTAAAATACAAATTAAAGACTTTCTGACTGCTCTTCTTCTATGGTCCTTATATGGAACAAACTGCCAGAGAAGGTGGTTGAGGCAGGTACAGTAATCAATGATCAATGATCTTAAGGGTGCTGCCATTTACTCTATACTGTCAATCAGAAACTCCAAAACTGAGATCATCAGATTTATTTTAGTCACAGGTATTCAGCCTTATAATCCAAGTTGAGCAAACGGAGTCCAAGTACATGGTTCCCTGAAAGTGGCGTCACAGAAAGACAAAGTGGTGAAGAAGGCTTTTGGCACACTGGCCTTCATCAGTCAGGGCATTGAGTACAGAAGTTGGGAAGTTATGTTGCAGTTGTACAAGCTGTTGGTGTGGCTGCATTTGGGATATTGTGTTCAATTTTGGTCGCCCTGCTGTAGGAAAGATGCCATTAAGCTGGAAAGAGTGGAGAGGAGATTTACAAGGATGCTGCCAGGACTCAAGGGACTTTCACATGGACGTAAGAAAAATGGAGGGTTATGGGCTGCGTAGGAGGAAAGGGTTAGATTGATCATGGAGTAGGTTATACAGGTCGTCACAACATCATGGGCTGAAGGGCCTGCACTGTGCTGTACTGTTCGATGTTCTATGAGTTATGGAGAGAGGTTGAGCAGGTTGAGACATTGTTCATTGGAACGTAGGAGAATGAGGGGTGATCTTATAGAGGTGTATAAAATCATGAAGGGCATAGATAGGGTGAATGTGCACAGTCTTTTTTTCCCAGGGTTGGGGAATAAGAACCAGAGACATAAGGTGAGAGGGGAGAGATTTAATAGGAACCTAAGGGGCAACCTTTTCACCCAGAGGTTGGTGAGTATATGGAACGAGCTGCCAGAGGATGTGGTTGAGGCAGGTACATTAACAACTTTTTGAAAGGCACTTGGACAGGTACATGGATAGGAAAAGTTTAGAGGGATATGGGCCAAACGCAGGCAAATGGCACTAGCTTAGATGGTTGGCATGGACTAGTTGGGGTGAAGGGTTTGTTTCCATGCTGTATAACTCTATGACTCAAAATGGGACTAAGGTAAAGTTCATCCGGGTCAGACACAACATCTGGCAGAACAGGTTCTGGGACAGAGTGGCTTCGTCTGACCCCATTACTCCATCACCCCATCAATAATGCCACTGGCCCTGTTTTCTTTAGTAGATGTATGCTTCCCTGACAGACCCACTGAAGTTTTGTGTCATGGATGTGATATAGCAGTATTTAGCATGTCCACATGCATGGAGATGATTTAGTGTGTTAGTGTTGTTTAAACATGGTAATCACGTAGATTGTTAAAGCCCAAGTTACTGAGAGAAGTGCAGTATATTGGCTAATCAAGGAATGGTCACTGTAATGACAATGTGGGACATGAACTAGAGTCAGTGGAGCTGACCTGAACAATAGTACAGAGAGTAGATAAAGGTCACACATTTACTGACCAAACTTCCAGAATGATTGGGTTTGCCAGATAGACCCCAACATTGCTTGAAGGAGTAAACAAACATACATTAAGTGCCCCTGTGGAAAGCAAACTGTAACCAAATATGCGAAACTTGGAGACACAAGAGACTGCAGTTGCTGGAATCTGGAGCAACACACAGAGAGCTGGAGGAACTTAGTGGGTCAGGCAGCATCTGTGGAGGGAAATGGACAAATTGAGATCAAATGAAGGATCTCAACCCAAACTGCCCATTTCCCTCCATAGATGCTGCCTGACCCATTGAGTTCCTCCAGCTCTCTGTGTGTTGTTGTGTGAAACGGACTCTCTGAAGAGATCAAAAGAGAGAGACAGAGACAGACAGAGACCTTTGACCCATCTGCTTGTTTGCACCATCCTTTGTAACTGTATAAGAAGTGGCCAAAATCTCTCGAAGTAAGAAGACTTGAGCTTCAATCAATATCAACATGCACACCTCATAGAAACCTATGAGGACGGGCCATCCGAGATCGGGCAATGTCTGTAACCTCAAAGTAACTGCGGGTTGTAACAATAAAGGCATAGAACGCTACAGCACAGTACAGGCCCTTCGGCCCACAATGTTGTGCTGACGTTTTATCCAGCTCTAAGATCTATCTAACTCTTCCCTTCCACCTAGCCCCCTAAGTCAGTTAGTTTGACATGACTTTGAGCTCTTCATTATTTAAAAGCAATGATTCTTTTGGGAATTTTGTACCATGGGTTCAGTCAAGGTATTAAAGGATGTAAAGCATTAATCACTGGTGATCAGGTGACGAATGTGCAGGAACGTAAGAAGCTGCGGAGAGTAGTGGACTCTGCCCAATACATCACAGGCACATCCCTCCCCACCATCGGTAGTATCTACAGGAGGTGCTGTCTCAAGAAGGCAACGTCCATCATCAAAGATCCCCACCATCCGGGCCATGCCATCTTCTCACAGCTCCCATTGGGCAGGAGGTACAGAAGCCTGAAGTCCCACACCACCAGGTTCAAGAACAGCTACTTCCCTTCCAACCATTTGCTTCTTGAACCTGGTGGTGTTGCACAATACTTATCACTACAGTTTAGCAACACTATGACCACTTTGATCACTTTGCACTAAAATGGACTTTGTTTCTTTTTGTTCTAATTGTAAACATTGGATATGATCTATGTTTAATTTACGTTTTTCTGTGAATGTTGCTAATATGATACTATGTGCCTGTGATGCCGCTGCAAGTAATTTTTTCAATGCACCTGTGCACGTGTACTTGTGCGTATGACAATAAACTCGACTTTGACTTTGACTTTGACCACCGAGATGGCTTTGTCCACAGTGCTTGTCAACATGGGCTCTTTGCAACTTTTAGCTGGAACACAAAACAAAACAGAATTAATTTGTGTGGGAAAACAAGTCTGCATGTTCAGCAAAAGCAAAACAGCATACAGGCAGTCCCTGGGTTATGACAGGTTCCGTCCCTGAGAAGTGTCTGTAACCAGAAGGGTTCGTAAGTCGGAAACGAACAGGAACAGTGTGTGGGAGAGGGTCACAGGAACAGCGGCGACGGGACAGTGAGTAGGCACGGGAAGAGTGACCTCACAGACTCAGTGAGTGAGCGAGTGAGTCTGCTCAGCGGTCCCAGCTCTGCTCGGCTCCACCCAGCCCTTGAGGGGTTGTGGATCAGGTGAGGTGGGCAGGGAGAGAAGGCACGGGGAAATGCCCCATTCCCACCTGGCAGAAGATAAGATAAGATATCATTATTAGGCACATGTACATCGAAACACACAGTGAAATGCATCTTTTGTGTAGAGTGTTCTGGGAGCAGCCCACAAGTGTCGCCACGCTTCCGGCGCCAACATAGCATGCCCACAACTTCCTAACCCGCACGTCTTTGGGAAGTGGGAGGAAACCGGAGCACCCGGAGGAAACCTTCGTAAACATGTGGGGAGAACATACAAATTCCTTACAGACAACAGCAGGAATTGAACCCAGGTCGCTGGTGCTGTAATAGTGTTACGCTAACCGCTACACTACCGTGTCTGCCCAAGATGCCCGCAGCCCTGCAGCAGTCGGCAAATCCATCCCCATCCATCCCGCTGGTCTCCTAAATGATTGATCGTACGCACACGGTATCTGTAAGTCGGGCGGTTGCAACCTGGGGAGGACCTGTATTTCCAATCTCCACATTTAAACTGTAGGTAGCACAGCTATTGTCTGAGGAAGTCAGATTGTTGTTAGAGCTGCAATGACTAAGGCCACCACATTTATGTTTAATTGTGAGCATTTGGACAGAGTTGGAACGGACTAGACAGGATATCACCGCTCCCCACTAACACCTCCTGCCGAGGGTCTCTCACATGCACATACATGCACAGAGGGATACACAGAAACCCGTGCACATAGACACACCCACACACATGCACATGAGCACAAGCGCTTTGAAGCCGTGCAGGTACATCCTACACGCACACATTCGGAATCACGGACAAGTGCATGAAAAGAGCAGACACATACATATGTAGAAGTAGACTGGTATTCGTGCATGTCCGCACACAAACAGAAACACAAGTGCAGATGCAGACACAGCACACACATGTGTATGCACATACATGCATGCGCAAACTCTGTGAAAATTCAGGGGCATGCACGTGTGCACATACACACAGACACACAGACACACACACACGCACTCGCGCGCGCAGGAATGCACATGCATATCACACGTGTCTGCACTCAAACACAGGCAGCAGTTTCTCAAACACACACACACACACACACACACACACAAATACAGTTCCATATGCACACACAGAGACACATACAAGTAAAACATGAATCACTTTAAACATTTGCAAAGAAATCTGAGAGCTCAATGCAAAATAGAACAAAAGGAAATGAACTGCCTTTCATGACTAATAGGGAATATTATAATACACCAAGTCATTTATATACAGAGATTTTTATCCTCAGGTCACGTTGTGGTAATTGGATGCCTTAGGGAACATGTTGTTTCGTCAATCTCTGCTTGATCAATCAAGTTAATTCTCGATCCTTGGCAAATACGAACCCTTGTCTATTGCTACTTGTTGGCAGCCGGCAAATGTTGCCTGGTTCCTGAGGAATAACAGTGAGTTGGTTAGTCACTGCCTTACTCACAGACACACCCTCCTCACGCTCCTTTGGGACTGCCTCGCCGAGCGCTTGCTGGACGGTGGCGGCTGACGCCCCCTGATTCCAGCTGCTGCTTTAGTCACTCTCGTTTCAGCCAAGCTAACTCACGGCCAAACAAAAGGAACAAAGTTGGCACAGCGAGCATTTCAGAGTCTGAAACTAGGCATGGGAACGAAGCACAGCCAGAACAAATTAGAAAATTAAATGTAGAACAAGAGAAACATATAAAAATAAGGCAGATTAACTTGGGAATAATAACTAGATGAAAGCTGAGCAGAAGCCAAAAACAAAAAGCAAATATGAATAAGAACAGCAAATGTGTAAAAGCAACGCTGGACAGATCTGTCCCTCCCAGGATATTTATGCTCCTCTAATTCTCACTCCTTCAGCATCACCAGTTTTGATCTCTCCACCACTGTTGGACATGCCTTCAGCTACCGACCTCAATCTCTGGAATTCCATCCCCATCTCTTTCTCCTCGTTGTTGAATGTACCTTCAGCTACCGAGACCTCAATCTCTGAAATTCCATTCCCACCTCTAATCCTTTGACAAAGTCGGCAGTCCATTGTCCTAAAATGTTGATTACCCTCATATGAAGAGATTTTGCTGTATTAACATAAATCCAGGTCATAGAGTAATACAGAATGGAAACAGAATCTTCAGCCCATCTTGTCCATACCAGTCAAACCGTCCATCCAAGCTAATTCCATTTGCCTGCATTTGGCCCACATTCCTATCCGTGTACCTGTCCAAGTGACCTTTAATTGTTAATGTACCTCCCTCAACCACTTCCTCTGGCAGCTTGGTGCAAGTAACAATAATATACCAATACCAATATACGGACCATCTTCTGTGTGAAGAAGTTGCCCCTCAGCCCCTTTTACATCTTTCCCCTCTCTCCTTAAACCTATGTCTTCTAGTTTTTGATTCACTTTCCCTGGGAAAAAGTTGTGACCCTCCGCCCTATCTATGGCCTTCATGATATTATACACCTCTATAACGTCGCCCCTCATTCTCCTACATTCCAAGGAATAACGACCTAGCCCGGCCAACCTCTCCTTATAACTCAAGCCCTCTAGGCCTGGCAACATCCTCGTAAATCTTCTCTGCACTCTTTCCAGTTTAACCACGTCTTTCCTATAACAGGGCAAACAAAACTGTCCACGGTGCTCCATGTATGGCCTCACCAGCATCTTATACAACTGCAACATAATGTCCCAACTCCTAGACTCAGTATCTTGACTGAGGAAGGCCAGCATGCCGAATGCCTTCTTCGCCACCCTGTCTACCTGTGACGGAGCTTTCAATGAACTATGTACTTGTATTCCTCGGCTCCTCTGTTTCACAACACTCCCCAGTAAAAGAGAGAGTGCTGTAGGGCAGGGGTTTAGACACAGAAGGACCAATGATACATGTCCAAGTCAGGATGATGTGCTGTTTGGTTGGAAAGTTCGAGTTGGTGGTGCCCCTATGTGACTACTGCCCCTGTTATTCTTGATAGTAGAGGCTGCAGGCTTGGGAAGAGCTGTTGGTGTAGCCTAGGTGATTGACTGCAGTACATTAGTAAATGGTACACACACTGTGTGCTCTTGGTGGAGTGAATGTGCAGGGTAGTGGATGGGCTGTTCTGTTGCGATGGAGAAGGGGTTGTCTGGGGGTGAAGTGGTCAGGAGCAGAGGTTAAGTTTCAATGACGTTACTCAACCACCGAAGAAGTGGTGGAAAGAGATGGAGAGATACATAAAGGGAGGCAGGAGAGAAGTGGTTGGGTGGGGAAGGAGCAGGGACAAAACATTTCCCCATCATTTTTAGAGCTCTACTTCGTAAGGAGGTTTAGGAGATTCGGTACGTCACCAAAGATTCTTACAAATTTCTACAGATGTACAGTGGAGAGCATTCTGACTGGTTGCATCACTGCCTGGTATGGAGGCTCCAATGCGCAGGATTGAAAGAGGCTGCAGAGGGTTGTAGACTCAGCCGGCTCCATCGCGGGCACAACCCTCCCCACCATCGAGGACATCTTCAAGAGGTAATGCCTCAAGAAGGTGGTATCGATTTCTTAAGGACCCTCACCATTGGGGACATGCCCTCTTCTCATTACTACCATTGGGCAGGAGGTACAGGAGCCTGAAGACCCACACTCAACGATTCAGGAACAGCTTCTACCCCTCCACCATCAGATTTCTGTACTGTCCATGAACCCAAGAACACTTCCTCGTTATTCCTTTCCTTGTTGCAATATTTATTTACTTCTGTAATTTACTGTAATTTAATGTCTTTGCACTGTACTGCTGCCACAAAACAACAAATTTCACGTCAAATTTGACTCTGATTCTGATTCTGAGGACAATATTAAGGTGGAGAAACATTTTTGAGTGTAATGTCGGGGCAGGAAGGCAGAAAACTGTGGTGGGGAACAGGGAGAAGGAGAAGAGGCAATCCAGCAAGGAGAGTAACTGAAGTCTGGGTGAAGACAGTGTTGATATGGAGGAAGGGCTGTGGGGAGGGTAAGGTGTGTGTGAGAGGCTGGTGCTGCAGTTTGAGGAATCTATCCATCCGACCGTACAATGTTGAACACAAAGCAAGTTTAAAACATTACCAGTCGATTCATGATAAAACCATAACTCAGATTTTGATCTAACCCATAAGAAAAAGTCAGATACTGGTATGTGGAGGGAAAGTGAGGACTAAGGCAATTAAGATAAGATATCTTTATTAGCCACATGTACATCGAGACACACAGTGAAATGCATCTTCTGTGTAGAATGTTCTGGGGGCAGCCCGCAAATGTCACCACGCTTCCGGCGCCAACATAGCATGCCCACAACTTCCTGACCCGTACGTCTTTGGGATGTGGGAGAAAACCGGAGCATCTGGAGGAAACCCACACAGACACGGGGAGAACGTACAAACTCCTTACAGACAGCAGCCGGAATTGAACCCGGGTGCTGGCGCTGTAATAGCGTTACGCTAACCGACACACTACCGTGTCGGTATTTCTTCCTTATTAAAATACTTTCCACTTGCCTGGATGAGTGAAGGTCTAACAATATCAGTCTTCCCATCACCACTGCACAGTGACTGCAGTGTACACCACCTACAAAATGTGCTGTAGCAACTCACCAAGTTGTTTACAACACCTGATGACATCTATTCTTGGAAGGACATAGGAGCAGGTGTATGGATCATCTTCACTTGTCAATTTCCCCTTGTAATATATCGTTAAACATTGGACATACTGTTTTCCCCATATCAATGTGTGTTTGTATTGTGATCCTATGGAGATTAGAATTATGTGGTGTGTCTGCTTCTCAAATGATGTAACGATTTTACAGATATAGAACATAGAACCTAGAACAGTACAGCACAGGGACAGCCCACCAGCTCCCCTGGCAGAGTGTTCCAGGCACCCACCACTCTGGCACATCCCCTGACACACCCCCTTTAAACTCTTCCCCTCTCACCTTAAACATACGCCCTCAAGTATTTGACGTTTCCACCCAGGGAAAAAGATACTATCTACCCTTCTTGTGCTTCTTATGACATTATAAGCTTTAACAGACTGCCCCTCAGCCTCTAATCCTCCAGAAAAAAAATAACTCAAGTTTGTCCAACCTCTCCTTGTAGCTAATACGCTCCAATCCAGGCAACATCCTGGTGAATCTCTTCTGCACCATCTCCAAAGCCCCCAGATCCTTCCTATGATATGGCAATCAGAACTGCACACAAATCTCCAAATGAGGCCTAACCAACATTTTATACAAGAGACTGCAGATGCTGGAATCTGGAACTCAACGGGTCAGGCAGCATCCGTGGAGGGTAAGGAATTGTCGACATTTTGGGTCATGATCCTTCATCTGGACTGAAAGATAGAGGGGGAGGATAGCCGGTATAAGGAGGTGAAAGGGAGGGGTGGAGCAAGATCTGGCAAGCGATAGGTGGATCCAGGTGAGGAGGGGTGAGAGGCAGTTTGAGGAGAGGAGAGTGCATATAGTGACAGGGGCTGGAAGGTGATCAGTAGAGGTGACAAAGGGCTGCAGATGATGGAAATAAAGTTTTATACAGTCTGGAACATTCAGTTTGTACCAAGACTCAATATGTAATAGCTTGTATATTGATTTGTTAATAAATCTCAACCTCCTTGAATATGTATTTCAAGTGATTCAAGGCATTCTGAAAACATTGCACCTTCCAAGTCACACACTATCGTAACATGGAAATATTGTTGGGTGTAAATCCTGGAATTCCCATTCCAATGGTATTGTGGGAACACTTTCAGAAGACACAGTGGAGCAACTAACATGGCACATCACCACCTTCTCAAATTATATATATCATATTTCTTTGCAACATTGAAGCAAAAGGGGTGCAATAAAAAAATAGAAAGGTGGGGTAAATTTTTGAACAGTGAGAGATGAAAAGTATTGGTGTTCAAAGAGACCTAGTTGTTCTTGTACACTAATTAGTGAAAGTTAACATTCAGGGACAGCATACACTTTGGAAAGTAAAAAGTATGTTGGTCATCAATGGAAGACGATTTGAGCTCAAGAGTAAAGACCGCACCTGGAGAGTTGTGAACAGGTCTATCTTCTGATCTAAGGAAAGATGTTCTCGTGAGAGAGAGAGTGCAGCAAAGATTCACCAGATTCATTCTTTGGACTGGTGGGGGTTAGTCTTAAATAACAGAGGCGGGATTGGGCAGACTGAGTCTCAACCGGGACTGGAAGGCTTGAGTTATGAGGAGAGACTGGATAGGCTGGGGCTGTTTTCCCTGGAGCGAAGGAGGCCAAGGGATGAACTTTTGGAGTTATGTAAAACCATGAGGGGCAGAGATAAGGTGAATGTTCACAGTCTTTTTCCCAGGGTAGGATTAAGATTAAGATTTCTTTATTAGTCACATGTGCATCGAGACACACAGTGAAATGCATCTTTTGCGTAGAGTGTTCTGGGGGCAGCCCGCAAGTGTCGCCACGCTTCTGGCGCCAACATAGCATGCCCACAACTTCCTAACCCGTACGTCTTTGGAATGTGGGAGGAAACCGGAGCACCCGGAGGAAACCTGCGCAGACATGGGGAGAACGTACGAACTCCTTACAGTCAGTGGCCGGAATTGAACCCGGGTCGTTGGCGCTGCAATAGTGTTACACTAACCGCTACACTACCGTGCTATAGGGGAATCTAAAACTAGAGACTATAAGGTTAAGGTGAGAGTTTGATGGCTTTTTGATGTTAAAGGAATCAAGGGATGTGGGGTTAGTGCAGGAAAGTGGCACTGAGGTAAAAGATCAGCCATGATCTTATTAAATAGTAAAGCTGGCACAAGGAGCAAAGTGGCCAGCTCCTGCTCTATTCCTTATATTTCTTACAAAGGGCAGT
This sequence comes from Pristis pectinata, assembly GCF_009764475.1. Classification (NCBI taxonomy): domain Eukaryota; kingdom Metazoa; phylum Chordata; class Chondrichthyes; order Rhinopristiformes; family Pristidae; genus Pristis; species Pristis pectinata. The sequence continues at coordinate 106,794,453 of NC_067410.1, read as the reverse complement.
GCGGTGCAATGCAGTTAGCACTGCTGCCTCACAGCTCACAGATCCGAACCTGACCTCAGGAGCTGTCCATGCGGAGTCTGTACATTCCTTCCATGAAAATAGCTGGGTTTCCTGGGTGCTCTGGTATCCTCCCACATCCCAAAGTGGCATACAATTTGGCTGCTGTATATTACGCCTAAATGCAAGTAAGACCAATGATTCAAAGGGGAGTTATTAGAGGTGAGAGAGAGAACAGGACAAGGTGATAACAAGAAAAGATTTCTTTATTAGTCACATGTACATCGAAACACACAGTGAAATACATATTTTGCGTCGAGTGCTCTGGGGGCAGCCCGCAAGTGTCGCCACGCTTCCGGCGCCAACATAGCATGCCCACAACTTCCTTACCCATACGTCTTTGGAATGTGGGAGGAAACCGGAGCACCCGGAGGAAATCCACACAGACACGGGGAGAACGTACAAACTCCTTACAGACAGCGGCCGGGATTGAACCCGAGTTGCTGGCGCTGTAATAGCGTTACGCTAGCCGCCACACTACCGAGCAGGGATTGCTCTGTCATGAGCTGGCATAGGTCTGATTGGCTGAGTAGCCTCCTTGTGTGTCATAGTAAGTTGAAAAGCAGAATCACTGATTTATATGACATGAAATTTGTTGTTTTGCGGCAGCAGTTCAGTGCAAAGACATAAAGTTATGATACACTACAAAAACAAATAAACAGTGCAAAAAGAGGAATAACGAGGTAGTGTTCATGGACCGTTCAGAAATCTGATGGTGGAGGGGAAGAAGCTGTTCCTGAATCATTGAGTGTGGGTCTTCAGGCTCCTGTACCTCCTCCCTGATGGTAGTAACGAGAAGAGGGCATGTCCCGGATGGTGAGGGTCCTGAGTGATGGATGCCGCCTTCTTGAGGCACTGCCTCTTGAAGATACCCTCGATGGTGGGGAGGGTTGTGCCTGTGACCCAGATTCACAGCAGTGGAAGGAACAGCTACTGGTGGAGCTGAGAGAATCTGAGAAGCACCAGCAACCCACTGGCAGAGAGGAGGGAAGAATTGTGCACTCTTGGCATTGTTCTCAATGCCATTCGCAACAATAACAATGTCAAGGAAACATTAGGGGGACAGATGAAAGAGTTCTTTGTGTCACTGAATGTTGGCTTTGCCCAACATTTTAATGCAGAGGCCTGAATAGAATGCTTCTCTGGAACTCATCAAACAGCTGAAACGTAATCCACATTTGTTGATTGCCGGACAAAAATAGAGTTTGGCAAGATCAGAAGAGCCTAGCTGGAGCTGGGTGGCATTTATTTTCGTCCAAATGTTTATTGGTTGGGAGACAAGCCCCTCACATGCACATTGGGACTGAGGCCACTCGGTCCATCGTTTCCTCTCTCAGTTCCCCCAAAGAGCCCCCGGACATGGTCATCGACTTGTGTTCAGAATCAGAAGCGGAATCAGGTTTATTATCATTGACTTGTGTGACACGAAATTTGTTGTTTTGCGGCAGCAGTACAGTGCAAAGACATAAAATTACTGTAAATTACAAACATAAATCAATAGTGCAAATAAAAATAATAACGAGGTAATGTTCATGGAACGTTCAGAAATCTGATGGCAGAGGGGAAGAAGCTGTTTCTGAATCATTGAGTGTGGGTCTTCAGGCTCCTGTACCTCCTCCTCGATGGTAGTAACAAGGAGGGGGCATGTCCCAGATGGTGAGGGTCCTTAAGAAATCGATACCACCTTCTTGAGGCATTACCTCTTGAAGATGTCCTTGATGGTGGGGAGGGTTGTGCCCATGATGGAGCTTCCCTATTATACTGGGGAATAATTCCTTATTAAACATTTATACTACAAAATCTGCGTCCATGATTCTTTCAGGCTATGTTCTGGTTCATAACACACTGCCTAAAAATAGATCTCCTTCTGTCCACTGTTATATCAAACGCATGTCCTTTTGTGACCAACACCCCTGTCAGTAGAAGTAGTTTCTCCTTATGTTATCAAAATCACTCACAAGCAATAAATGAACTGCTGGGTGAACAATGGGTCAAGCTGCATCTGCGGGTCTGGATGGAGGGTCTTGACTTGAGATATAGAACATAGAACATAGAACGTAGAACACCACAGCGCAGTACAGGCCCTTCGGCCCACGATGTTGTGTAGACATTTTATCCTGCTCTAATATCTATCTAACCCTTCCCTCCCACATAGCCCCCCATTTCTCTATCATTCATGTGTCTATCTAAGAGTCTCTTAAATGTCCCTAATGTATCTGCCCCCACAACCTCTGCCGGCAATGCGTTCCATGCACTCTCTGTGTAAAAAACTTACCCTTGACATCCCCCTTATACCTTCCTCCAAACACCTTAAAATTATGTACTGTGTTAGCCATTGTCACCCTGGGAAAAAGTCTCTGACTGTCCACTCGATCTATGCCTCTTATCATGTTGTGCACCTCTATCAAGTCACCTCTCATCCTCCTTCTCTCCAAAGAGAAAAGCCCGAGCTCACTCAACCTATCCTCATAAGATATGCTCTCCAATCCAGGCAACATCCTGGTAAATCTCCTCTGCACCCTCTCTAAAGCTTCCGCATCCTTCCTATAATGAGGCAACCAGAACTGAACACAATACTCCAAGTGTGGTCTAACCAGAGTTCTATAGAGCTGCAATATTACCTCATGGCTCTTGAACTCAATACCCCGACTAATGAAGGCCAACACACCATACGCCTTCTTAACAACCCTATCAACCTGCACAGCAACCTTGAGGGATCTATGGACGTGGACCCCAAGATCCCTCTGTTCCTCCACACTGCTAAGAGTCCTGCCATTAACCTTGTATTCTGCCCTCAAATTCGACCATCAAAGTGTATCACTTCAAACTTATCCATCAACCACTCCTTTCCTGCAGCAGTTTATTTTTCACTCCTGATTCCAGCATCTGCGGTCCCTTGTGTCTCCAAAATCATTCATAATTTTGAATACCTCCACTAAATTCCTAATCATTAGGAAATTAAGGCGAGAGGGGGAAGGTTGAAAGAAGATTTATGAGGCATTTTTTTTGCACAGAAGGTGGTTGGTGCCTGGAACATGCTGCCAGGGGTGGTGGTGGAAGCAGATACAATATTCACGTTTAAGAGGCATTTAAGATTTGAGAAGAGGTGAGTCTCTGTGCTTGTGCCTGGGTGTTTCACCTTGCACTCCATTATGGCAGCATTTGCTCTTTGAAGGACGTTCTCTCAGCTGAGTCAGCCCAGGCACAAAAGCCCTAATTACCTTCTGTGAAGACAGTCATATAGAAATGGCCAACAAACCCAAGTCTATTGCATTCCTTAAAATTTCCAAAAAGGTGCTTAAACATTTCCTGAGGGCTTAATATTTATTTGGTATTAACAAAATCCATTGAAAGTCCTTTTTACCCTCTCAATGATTGCCATCAGTGAAGTATTCTAATCCTGATTATCCTTTGATTATCCATTCAATTACATTTCCGCATGACTGAAATTTATTTGCAGTGCGTCACTAAATTAACCATTTGTTGTCATCCGGCATTTGAGTGATTCTTGGTTGTCTGATTCAGGAGGTTAGACACTCTCCCTGAGATATTTGGGTTTCCACCGGGTGCTCCTGTTTCCTCCGGTATGGAGTCATACAGCACGGAAACAGGCCCTTCAGCCTTATTGGTCCATTCTGACCAAGATTCCCATCTAAGCTAGTCCCATTTGTCCATATTTGGCCCCTATCCCTCTAAACCTTTCTGATCGAAGTGCCTTTTAAATGTTGTCAGTGTACCTGCCTCAACCACTTCCTCTGGTAGCTTGTTCCAGATATGGACCACCCTCCGTGTGAAAAAGTTGTCCCTCAGTTTCCAATTAAATCTCTCCCCTCTCACCCTAAACCTATACCCTCTAGTTCTTGATTCCCCAATCCTGAAAAAAGACCATGTGCTCTTCCCCTCATGATTTTCTACACCTCTGTAAGGTCACCCCTCAGCCTCCTATGTTCCAAGGAATAAAGCCCCAACCTGCCTAACCTCTCCCTATAATTTAGAGTGTGATGGAATTCTCACCACTTGTCCTGGTGATTGCAGTCCCAATAACATTTGAGAAGCTTGGTGCCATCCAGGACAAAGCAGACTTTTGACTGACATGTTGAATGTTCATTTTGTCAATCACCAGTGTAGGCCATCTAAAAATGCTCTGTGCTTGCTCACCCGGCCTACTTTGACAGCATCTCCTGCACCTGCAGTCTCAACCACCTAGAAGGACAAAAGCAGCAGATACCTGGGTATATCATTCCCTACAGATATGCAGGGCGTCCAGGGTGGGTGGGCTCTTTGATTATGCTGGCTGCTTCACCAAGGCAGCAAGAGGTATAGACAGAGTCCATGGAGGGGAGGCTGGTTTCCATGATGTGCTGGGCTGCCTCCACAGCTCTCTGCAGTTTCTTGTGACCCTAGGAAAAGCAGTTGCCGTACCAAGCCGTGATGCATCCAGATAGGATGCTTTCTATGGTGCATCTACAAAAGTTGGTGAGTGTCAAAGGGGACATGCCAAATTTCTTTAACCTCCTGAGGCTTTGGATTGAATTGAAATTGAAACCTTCAAAGGAACAGACCACTGGCTCCAACTGGTTCATGTGTGTCTATTAGAGACATGAAACCTTCAAAGGAACAGACCACTGGCTCCAACTGGTTCATGTGTGTCTATTAGAGACAGTCCACCCTTCACCCACCCTCCTTGCAAATTAACAAACTTTCTTTTGTCTCCTTCCCAGGTCTGATGAAGAGTCTCTGACCTGAAACATTAACTCTGTTTTTCTTTCCACTTTTGCAGCCTAACCTGCTCAGTATTTCCAGAATTTCCTGTTATTATTGTCCCAATAGACCAAGCCAGTTTGGGGAAGATTGGTTCCAGGAATTAAAGGTAAACTGGAAGGACTTATTTAGTGTAAGCACTTTATAACCACACAGTGACATAGCTAGGAGAGTTAAAAATGAGCTGCGAGAGGAACTCAGTGGGTCAGGCAGCATCTGAAGAGAGAAATGGACAGTTGACCTTTTGGGTCAAGACCTTTCATCTGAATGACTTGGCCTCCACCGCCCTCCATGGCAACAAATTCCACAGATTCACCACCCTCTGGCTGAAGAAATTCCTCCTCATCTCAGTTCTAAAGGGACATCCCTTTCTTCTGAGACTGTTCCCTTGGATTCTAGACTCCCCACTAATGGAAACATTCTCTCCCCATCCACTCTATCCAGGCCTTTCAGTATTTGGTAGGTTTCAATGAGATCCCCCCCTCATCCTTCTGAACTCCATTGAGTACAGACTACCAAGCTATGGATAGTGAACCAAGCTATGGATAATGAACAAAAGTTGCAGGATATTTGTGCTGAATTGGGAAGGTCCAAAGTCTTTACCAATATAGACCTGATATGCATAATAAACATGGAAGAACAAATCCAACATCATCTCCTAATCAACACTGTCAATAAGGGGACAGTTATACATTATCAAGCTGGCTAACAATGCAACTTCAGTACCCAGAATATTTCAGGTCACCATCTCTGCTACTCAGCCACTGCCTGTATGAATCTACTTCACATTCCCACCACTCCAGGATCCCTACCTGGGACTAGCTTATACTTATGATCCCCTAGCCCCAGAGAAGCCCATGAATGGAAATTACATGAGAATCATAAAGTCATTGAGGATCGGAGACAGGCCCTTCAGCCCAACTTGTCCATGCTAGCCAAGATGACCGTCCCACCTAGTCCCATTTGCCTGCATTTTGCCCATATCCTTCTCAACTTTTTCTATTAATACACCTGTCTAAATGTCTTATAAACATTGTAATTGTACCCGCCTCTACCACTCCCTCTGCCAGCTTGTTCCATATACCCACCACCCTCTGTGTGGAAAAAGTTTCCCCTCGGGTACGTTTTAACTAAATCCTTCCCCTTTCACCTTAAATCTTTGTCGTCTAGTTTTAGACTCCGCGTAACACTGTTACAGTGCTAGTGACCCAAGTTCATTTCTTACTGCTGTCTGTAAGGAGCTTGTACCCTCTCCCCGTGTCTGCGTGGGTTTCCTCCAGGTGCTGTGGTTTCCTCCCACATTCCAAAGACGTACGGGTTAGGAAGTTGTGGGCATGCTATGTTGGCGCTGGAAGCGTGGCGACACTTGAGGGCTGCCCCCCAGAACACGTTACGCAAAAGATGCACTTCACTGTATATTTTGATATACATGTGACTAATAAAAATATCTTATCTTATCCCTTGGGAAAAAGACTGTGGCTATTCACCTTATCTGTGCCCCTCATGGTTTTATAAACCTCCATAAGGTCACCCCTCAGCCACTTACGCTCCAAGGAAAAATGACCCGGTCTATCCAGTTTCTCCTTATAACTCAAGCCCGTCCTGGTAACGTCCTTGTGAATCTTTTCTGTAAATTTCTGCAAGCTGAATTAAAACAATCGATTGAACAAATTGCAGCATACTCACACATAACACAAGACCAGCCCAATACAATGATTTGGTTTCTTATTTTATTACTGAATCTTTGTTACTGGACTTGGCGTTACGGTGCTAAAGTTGATCTGTTGTGCTCCTTAATAACATGTTACTTTAAACAAGTAACATGGTGAATAAAGCATGAGGCATATCCTGATGTGCTGCACACATACTGGACTTGCATGCAACGACACAATATATTGTACCTTCGCACAGTTGGATATACAGAGAGAAAGAGAGCCAGTTTTCTTGTTAATTGTCTTGCCAGTCCAGAGCTGAGGAGCCAGGAGGATTTAAAAACACAGTACTGGAGGATGGAAGACTTGTTTTTGATGTAAAGGTTATTAGAATATAGAATGCATCATCACAAATGGCTATTCAATTCTAGTTAATAAGGGGAAATTCGCAATTAGTGCTGATAGTTCTAATGTAAAATGACTCCCAGCACACAGAGATGAATGGTTTACTTCTGTGCCAACATCTTTAAAGTTCTAAGACTCCGGCAAGTTTAAGTATCAGTACAACATTGATATGGCCATTTGTAAGACACACAATATAACCCTTCTTTATCCTGGATTGAATAAGAACTGAAATTCTTCCTGATTGCTCCAGATTCCAGAATGTGCAGTCTCTTGTGAGTCCATTTGCACTGGTTGGATAGAAACTTCTGTTGGCAGTCCTCCCAGTGAGCTGTTTATGACATCTGAACGCACCACTGCAAATGAGGGTGATACAAATGGATAATAACTAACTCAATGTATCTGCACTGTGTAATGAATTGACCTGTACGATCGGTATGCAAGACAAGTTTTTCATTGTACCTTGGTACAAATGACAATAATAAACCAATACCAATACCAATAATACTCAGCAGGACAAGCAGCTTCTGTGGAGAGGAAACAGAGTCAACTTTTCGGGGGGTGACCTTTCATAGAGTCAGGGTTGCCACAGGGAGATACAGCATGGAAACAGGTCCTTCAGCCCACCGAGTCATCAATCATTGATTCTGCCCTAGTCCATTTCGTTCTCCGTATATTCCCATCAGATTCTACCACTCACCTTACACACTAGGGGCAATTAACGGTGTTCCCGCCAAGAGGCAGCTCCTCTGACAGTGTGGCGTTCCGTCAGTCCTTGATGTGTGCCAGATTGGATGACTCAAACTGTGAAAGGAGGGTGATTTGCATTGCTACCCATTGAGCCCTGGTTGATATGGGTCGGACTTGGCAATCTCCTAATGCACGTAGCTGGAGGTGGAGAATAGGGGACAAGGTGCTTCTTGCTTGCAAGTTGAAATTGGAAACTTGGCCAGTCTGATGATTGTTGGAGTGATTACGGGTGACAGACAATGGCACATCTAGCGGGGTTCAATTCTGATCTCTGGTGCTGTCAGTGTAGACTTTGCATATTCTCTCTGTGATTGAGTGGGTTTTCCCCAGGTGCTCCCATCCTCCCACATACTGCCTGGATTAGAGGGCATGTGCTATAAGAAGAGGCTGGACAAACTTGGGTTGTTTTCTCTGGAGGCTGGGGGAAGAGCTGATAATTTATAAGATTATGAGAGACATAGATGAGTAGACCGCCAGTATCTTTTACCCACGGTCAAAATGTCTAACACTAGAGGGCATGCATTTAAGGTGAGAGGGAATAAGTTCAAAGGAGATGTGCGGGGCAAGTGTTTTTACACAGAGAGTGGTGGGTGCCTGGAATGTGCTGCCAAGGGTGGTGGTGGAGGCAGATATGATAAGGTGTTTAAGAAGCTCTTATATAGGGACATGAATGTGCAGAAAATGGAGAGATATGGATATTGTGTAGGCAGAAGGGATTAGTTTAATTAGGCATTTGATTACTAGTTTAATTAGTTCAACACAACATCGTGGACTGAAGATATGTATCCCAAAGACATGCGGGATTCGTAGATTAATTGGCCATCAAGTAAAAGGCAACTGGACTTTGTTCTTTTTTGTTCTAATTGTGTTTCTTTTATTGTAAAAATATGTGTTTAATGTATGCTTTTCTTGTGAATGTTGCTTATCTGATGCTATGTGATGCTGCTGCAAAAATGTTTTTCATTGCACCTGTGTATACATATACAATAAACTCGACCTTGACTTCGACTTTAAAAGCTCAGAGCCACCCTTGGGGATTGAGCAGAGGCATTCAACAAGGCAGTCACTCAGTCTGCCCTTGGTCTTTTCAGTACAGGGGAGACAACACCATGTCCAGTGAGCGCAGTGAAAGCAAGATTGATTGGAAGTGGAAAAGTTTAGGATCCGGGAGCAAGAAACATGGCTGGAGACAGGGCAGAAAGTAGGAAGGACTAACTGACAAAAGTGATGAAGGTGAAAGGCGACAGAGGATGGTAATGGGGCAAGTAAAAGAACGAAAGATAGGCGCACCTCAAAATGGTCACCAAGCCTTCGTTAAGTCTGCTGGCTGGAAGAGGCTAGCACAACACGAGCACCATGTGCTAACTTAAAAGCGGTATGTACATCTTCCTGCTTTAGCTGGATAAGAGAGTTTTGGGTACTGGATGATATTAACAGAGGAGGTAAAAGGATAAGTGTTGGATCTTCTGTGGTTGCATGGTGCCACTAGAAGGTATGGAGGTGTGAATCAGAGGGAATGGTGCTTTGGGACCATTCCCTATCAATGACCAGCTGGATTTAGCAAACATTTCTTTGCTTTCTTTACAAAAATTATTTAATCTGTTGTGAAGCACCAAAAAATCCTGAGGCTATGAAAGGCGCCATGTTGTTTTACATCCACCTGTCATGCACCCAGCCACGTTCAGTACACATTATACAATGATACAACCTCCTGCCCATTAACTGTCCCAGTAATGATGTTCACCTCTGCCCATTGTGCTCCCCATTGTAGGAACACTTGCACCTCCCGCCATTTTGAAGTTTGTCCTCTACTCTTCCAACCATTGACGTTGGATGAACTTAGTTTGGGTTTGCCTGTGACACAGAATGCAGTTGAATAGGGTTATACAATATTACTGGTTAAGAGGTCTGAGGCATAACCATCAGTTGGGAGGCTAGCTCGCAGCCAATTGGATGAGGCCCAGTGGAGCATTTGTAAAGCCCAGGGTCTTTCTCGGCGTGATTGACCAGCAGCACTGATACAACAGCTTTGACAATCAGTGAGGCCTCTCTCCCAGGCTCATCGGCTGTCAAAGCTGTCACTGGTATTGAATATCTGTGGACGTCCTTGAGATCCGTGAACATTCAAATTTATGGTGGACCTGTGAGGATATAGCTAGTGGTAAAATAAAAGTAAAATGTTTAAAAGGCATTTGGACAACTGCTTAGATCGGAAAGGCTTAGAAAGATACAGGCCTAATGTGGGCAAATGGGATAAGCGGAGATAGGCATGATGGTCAGCATAGACGTGGCAGGCAGAAGGGGTCTGCTTCTGTGCTGTATGTTTCAAATATTCTATGAAAATTATCTTGATAAGATTGGTTATGAGACTGAAGTAAATGCATGCTTGTCTCTCTCTCTCTCTCTCTCTCTCTCACACACACACACACACACACACACACACACACACACACACACACACACACACACACACACAGAGCACCTCTACTTCCTCAGGATGCTAAAGGAATTTGGCATGTCCCCCTTGACGTTCACCAACTTTTATTGATGCACCATATCAGGATGCATCACAGCTTGGTACGGCAACTGCTCTGTCCAGGACCGCAAGAAACTGCAGAGATTTGTGGACACAGCCCAGCACGTCACAGAAACCAGCCTCCTCTCCATGTCTATACTTCTCGCTGCCTTGGTTATCAAAGGCAGCATTATCAAAGACCCCACCCACACAGGTCATTCTCTCTTTTCTCCTCTCCCATCAGGCAGAAGATACAGGAGCCTGAAGGCACGTACCACCAGGCTCAAGGACAGCTTCTATCTCAGGGTGATAAGACTGTAGAATGGTTCCCTTATACGATGAGATGGACTCTTGACCTCACAATCTACCTTGTTATGACCTTGCACCTTATTGTCTACCTGCAATGCACTTACCTGTAGCTGTGAGACTTTACTCTGCATTCTGTTATTGTTTGTACCCTATACTACCTCAATGCACTGTGTAATGAATTGATCTGTACGAACAGTATGCAAGACGACTTTTTCACTGTACCTTGGTACGTGACAATAATAAACCAATATCAATACACTAATGCACAGGCACACGCCTACACACAGACACACACAGACACACAGACACACACACAGACAGACAGACACACAAATATACAATTAATAACACCTAAAGCCTCCCATTGAATTCTAAGGGCCCCTGTATTGGCCATCCACCATTCAACCAGAGTTGGGTAATCTCCGAAGGTTGGAGTTGTCATGGTGGTGACCAAGAGAAGTCCACCAGTATTGTACTGGAGTCCTGCGGCTGATGATCTGCGGAGCAGAAGCCTTCACTCAGGAACTGCCCAGTTATGGGCAGATCTTCCAGCCGATCCATGTGGATCTCAGCGGGAGATCTGTCCCAATGTGCTGTCACTGATGCAGGTTGCTGCACTTCAATAGAACTCAGAGCAGTGAAACACATTCAGACCTATAAGCAAGAAACAATCTGCTGGAGGAACTCAGCAGAATGAGCAGCATCTGTGAGGTGAAAGGAATTGTCGATGTTTCAGGTCGAAACCCTGCATCAGAACTGAGAGTGAAGAGGGGAGATAGTTGGTATGAAGAGGAGAGGTGGAGGGGTGAGACAGGAGCCAGGGGTGATTGATGGACCGAGGGGAGGGGTGAAGGATGATGGGCAGATCAAGCCAGGCAGGGGATAGGGTGCAGGCTTTCAACCCTCACTACACCCTGCTGTATTGCTCCATTATTCTATGATGCAGGGTTTCGACCTGAAACATCGACAATTCCTTTCACCTCACAGATGCTGCTCGTTCTGCTGAGTTCCTCCAGCAGATTGTTTGTTGCTCCAGATTCCAGCTTCTGCAGCTGCTTGTGTCTTGAGGCCAATATGTTCTTCTGTCGCACAAGACCTGCCAACTCTAACTCCATCATCTTACACCACTCTCTCTCATAATGCACCCCTTAAAGTTTCCATGCAAACTCGTGGTAATGAATTCCACATTCCAGTCACCTTATGGGCTTGTCTTATGTTATGGGTCCTTCTGATCCTCCCTCACAAGCTTAAGTATCAGCATATTGACCCTAATGAACCTTTCCGAGCCTCAGCGACCTCCATCAGATCACCCCATTTCTAGAGAACCTGCAAATATCCTTAAATCACACCAACTTTTCACTGCTTCATACATAATTGGGGAATTACAGTACATTAAAAAGCACCACTGCAAGTGTAAAACTAATATACATGTGACTCAGAGATATGTTCACGTCATGTTACGTTTTCTCATTTCTTTGCTTTAGAGCACAAGTCAAACTTTGTTCAGAGACTCTATAACTCTCTGGCCAAGGGACACACCAGGGTTGCGCAGTTATAATGTCCTAAACTCAAACCTTCTTGTAAAAATTATGTATAATTTATGTTTTTCTTGTGAATGCTGCTTATCTGATGCTACGTGCCTGTGATGCTGCTGCAAGTAAGTTTTTCATTGCACCTGTGCATACATGTACTTGTACATATGACAATAAACTCAACATTGACTTTTCGACTTTGATTGACTGAAACAGCCTTTGTTAAATCCATTATGTACAAAAACAGGGTAGCACAAAAGTTAGGGCTGCTGGCTCACAGCTCCAGTGACCAGGTTCGGTCCTGACCTCGGGTGCTGTCTGTGTGGATGAAAAACACAATGATGCTAGAGGAACTCAGCAGGCCAGGCAGCATCTGTGGAGAAAAGCAGGCTGTCAATGTTTCGGGTCAGGACCCTTCTTCAGGTCCTGAAGAAGGGTCCTGACCCAAAACTTTCACCAGTCCTGAAGAAGGGACCTGACCAGAAACATTGACCGCCTGCTTTTCTCCACAGATGCTGCCTGGCCTGCTGAGTTCCTCCAGCATCATCGTGTTTTTCATCTAGATTCCAGCATCTGTAGTCCTTTGTTTCTCTAGTGCTGTCTGTGCAGATTTGCATGTTCTCCCTGTGACAGTGTGGGTTTCCTTTAGGTGCTCCGGTTTCCGCCCACATCCCAACAACATGTTGATATGTTAACCGTAGTACGGGGAAGTGGCAGAGTAAAATCAAAGGGAGTTGATGCAAATGTGTGAGGGACAATGAGTTGCAGGCAAACAAGAAAATAAGAGAGCAAATGGGACTGGAGGAGTTCCTCAGCTAGGCACTGACATGAGCTAAACAACCTCCTGTGTGGTGGTAACTATGCTATATGTTTACGTCACAATTTTTCAGAGCACCTTTATTATCTCTGTTGCTCAGATCTTTTGCTCCAGCTACAATCTGGTGTAACAGGCTGGGAGCATAGACCTGGGGACACATTGGGCCAACCTACAGCAGAAGGTATAGTTGGTGAAAGGAATGTGGTTGGGTTTGATGGGTGTTTATGAAGCCCTCACCATACACAGTTTAGATGTATTGTCCCAGGCTCTTTACAAGTTAATTGTTGGCTAGATTAACTCTAAAGAATAGGTATTTATATATGTTGATCCTGTTCAGTAAAATTCTCTTCTCTGGTGCTTTGATCTGCTTGTGTTAGAGGTGATGCTTTGGAGAGGAGGAATTTACCACAACAAAGGTGAAGGTCGATACCATCAATAATAAACACCATTCTAAATCAGATCTTCTCAGAACCCATTATCACTAAATCCAAATATGTGGCACACATCATAAGGAAGTAGATAATAGCTCCAGGCTATTTGACCTAACTAGAGCACACCATCACCCTTCATGTAATCCAGTCACTGCTTCCTTGCTTTCTTTCTCCCCCCCCTTCACCCCCTCCACTGCCGTTTATCCAACTTTTCCTTAAATGCATCCCTGTTATTTTTTGGCCTAATTCCATTCCCAGTGAGAATGTGCTCCATGTTTGCAACACTCTCTGCGTCTCAAATTCCTCCTGAATTTCCTTCAGGGAAAAATAGGGAGCTATGTGGGAGGGAAGGGTTAGATCGATCTTAGAGCAGGGTAAAATGGCGGCACAACATTGTGGGCTGTACTGTGCTATAGTGTTCTATGTTCTATGTTACTGATCATCTGCTTGTGTTTCTAGCCTCTAACTCCGACCTAGCCACCACAAGGGTATGCATCAGGAGAGAAATTTGTCTTTGGAGTTTAGTGCTCTGTTTGTGTCAATACCTTTTGCTGTTGCAGATTCCATTCATTTTGTTGCAGTGAAGTCAATAATGGAATCTGAACACCTATATACTTCCACGTGCATATCACTTGCACTCAAACATAAATGTTGCCCCCAAATTCTCTACTTTGACCTCATTGCTTAGTCAACCCATCCTTGATTTCTCAATGGAATATGGCAAGCTAAGTGGTGCATATTCCATGCATTCTTACAGTATATAGAGTTTGCAAGCTTCCCTTAAAAGTTTTAGTAGAAACTGTAGCCTAGGTTGTGTTATATTATCATTCAATGTGTGTACAGTCACACCTATTTCTAGCATTATTATGAGAGCCAATCATGGTACCTTAATGGTAAGCACCTTGAGGGCTATTGATCTGAAAGCACAAGTTCAAATCCCGCTAGGGAGGTTGGAGAATTTAAATTTGACTAATTAAATCCAGAATAAAAAGTCAGACAGGGTAATGATGATGAAGACCCTGCCAGGGATTTTTGTGAAGTCCCAACTGGTTCACAAATGTCCTGGGAGGAAATTTGCCATCCTTACCCATTTTTGACCCTCATGTGACTCCAGACCCACCAAGGTTGTTGACTCTTACTGAATAACCAATCCAGTTCAGGAGACAATGAAGGGTGGGCATTGAGCACTGACCCCCTCAGCTATGGCCTCGTCTCTGGAACAAATAATTAAAAACATTTCATCCAGTAAAATAGTAAACAGTTTTGATCCAACTGAATATAGTGCTCATGTTAGTAACATTTTGCAATGTATTTAAGTATTATAATGCAAAGTAAACATTTTACTTAATTAAGAAGTTTCTTTTTTTATATAACCAGCTAGTTTATAACCAGCTATTACTCCCATGAGATGCTTTGAGCAGAACATAGTTCACCCTGCAGAATAAAATGTAATCTGACTGAAATACAGAGATTATTTTAATTATTCACTCAAAGGGTGGGGATATCTCTGGAAATGCCATTCTCATTGTCCATCCCTAATTACCCCTGAATTGAGGAGGCAGCTGAAGAGTCAATCCCATTGGTGGGTGTGGAGTCACACATGGGTCAAGATGGCTGATTTCCTTTCCTGGACCATCAGTAAACCAGATGGGGGTTTACAACAATCCAGTAGTTTCATGGATACCATTACCAAGATGGGTTTAATTCCAGATTTATTTAATTACATTTAAATTTCCCAGCTACTATGGTGAGATTTAACCTCATGTCTCCAAAGCAGTGGTCCAGAACTTTAATGACTGACCAATAGTGCGGTCACTATATTAATGTACCATAATTGGATTGATAGAATGGATGTTGTGAAGATGTTTATGGTAGAAGAGTCCAGAATGAGGGACTTCATCTCAGGATATGATGTGAGTCATTTAGGATGGGGATGAAGTGAAATTTCTTCTCACAGAGTATTGTGAATATCTGGAATCTCCCACCTTATAGTTAAGACTGAGACCGAAAGATTTTTGGACAATGGTTTTGGGGAACAGGCAAGAAATGGTTGAAGCCTTGATCACATTGAATGATGTAGCTGGCTCTCAAGGCCATATTAGTGAAGGCAAAAGTAGGTGCCTTAAAGTCAGTAATGGGAACAAAGGAATGGTTGGACAATGAGGCAAATACTTTTGTTCTATCTTCATGGTAGAGGACACAAATAACTTCCTAAAAATGCCAAGAGTCTAATGGAAAGGAGGCATGAAAGGAAATTTATATTAGTAAAATCATAATGCTGGAGAAATCAATGCCACTGAAAGACAGTAGATCCCAAGGGCCTGATAATCTGCATCCCAGAGCACTGAAAGAGGCAGTCATGGAAATAGTGAATGTACAGGATGTCTTCCAAAATTCTGCAGATTGTGAAGTGGCTTATGAATATTATCTGTTTCCCTTTGTACTACCTCGATGTACTTACATATGGAATGATCTGTTTGGACGGCACGCAAGCAAAGGCTTTTCACTCTATCACGGTACATGTGACAATAGTAAACCAATTACCATACTAATTACCAATTACCTGTCCATTGGAGGGTGGCAAGTGTAATCCAAATATTTAACAAATGAAAGAGAGAGAGAACATGGAACCACACAGTGGTCATCCTAACACCTGGGGCAGGGAAAATGCTGGAATTTATTATAAAGGATGGGATAATAGGATACTTAGAAAAAAAAACACAGTGGAATAAGACAAAGTAAACATGGGTTCATGGAAGGGAAATCATGTTTGACAAACCTGCTGGGGTTTTCTGAGATTGGAACTGGTGAAAGACATAAGGGACGACCAGTGGATGTGGTGTTATGGAAACCAGCCTCCCTTCCAGGGACTCTGTCTACACTTCCCGTTGCCTCGGGAAAGCAGACAACATAACCAAGGACCCCTTCCACCCAGGTCATTCTCTCTTCTCCACCCTTCTATTGGGCAGAAGATACAAAAGCTCGAAAACATGTAACACCAGGCTCAAGGACGGCTCCTATTCCCCCGGTATAAGAATTTTGAACGGACCTCTTGTAAGATAAAGATGAACTCTTGATCTCACAATCTACCTCATCATGGCCCTTGCTCGTTATTGTCTATCTGCATTGCACTTTCTCTATGACTGCAACACCATATTCTGCATTCTGTTATTGCTTTTCCTCTTGTACTACCTTGATGTACTTACGTTTGGAATGATCTCTCTGGATGACATGCAAAACAAAATTTTTCACTGTATCTTGGTACATGTGACAATAATAAACCAAACACCAATGACTTGGAATTTCAGGTTCATTAATTTCTCCAGCAGTTTTTAAACCAATACTAATTTCCTTCCATCGTTCCATTGATGAAGTCCCAAGTAAGAGGTTATTATGCAGAATAGAAGCATATAGGATTGTGCCTAATATGGATAGATAATAGGTTGACAGATAGGAAACAAGGTAGGATTATAGAGATTAACTTTGGACTGACAGGAGATGATGAGAGGGATGCTGCAGAGATTAGTGCTTATATCCCAGTTATTCACAATATATATTAATGATTTGGAATGAGGAATTAATTTCTGAGTTTGCCAGTGACACTGAGTGGGATTGTAAACTGTGGGAAGGATACAAAGAGGCTTCAAGGTGATTTAGAGAAGTTGAGGGAGTGGGCAAATACATTGCAGATGCAGTACAATGAGATGTTATCCACTTTGGAAGGAAAATCAAAATGGTAAAGTATTAATTAAATGGTAATAGTTCAGGAAACCTAGCTGTGCAAAGGGAACTGTGTATCCTTGTACACCAGTCACTGAAAGCAAGCAAACAGTTATAAGGGCAAATGGTCTGTTGGCCTTCCTTGCAAAACGTTTTGAGTGCAGGAACGAGGATACATGACTACAATTATATCGGACCTTGGTGAGGTCACATCTGGAGGATTGTGTGCAGTTTTGGTCTCCATGTAGATGGAGAAAAGGTACTCAAGGAGAAGCTTAAAGCTTACATGAAAAATTGCAAAACCCACTGACTCCTGGGAATCTCTGGCCCATGACCACTCAAAGTGGAGAAGGAAGATTTGGCATAGTATTTTTCCTCTACAACCGGGGGTCACAACCTCAGGATGCAGTGTAAGCCGGTTAGGACTGAGATTCTTCACATACTGAGTAGTGAGTCTTTGGAATTCTCTTTTACGGAAGGCTGTCGAGGTCAAGTAAATGAACCTCTACTTCCTCAGGCGGCTAAAGAAATTTGGCGTGTCCCCCTTGACGCTCACCGATTTTTATCAATGCACCATAGAAAGCATCCTATCTGGATGCATCACAGCTTGGTATGGCAACTGCTCTGTGCGGGACCGCGAGAAACTGCAGAGAGTTGTAGACACAGCTTAGCACATCACGGAAACCAGCCTCCCTTCCATGGACTCTTTCTATACCTCTCACTGCCTCGGTAAAGCAGCCAACATAATCAAAGACCCCACCCTCCTGGTACATTCACTATTCTCCCCTCTACCAACAGGCAGAAGATACAAAAGCCTGAAAGTACATACCACCAGGCTCAAGGACAGCTTCTATCCCGCTGTCCTAAGACTATTGAACAGTTCCATAGTACGATGAGATGGACTCTTAACCTTACAATCTGCATCGTTACGACCTTGCACCTTATTGTCTACCTTCACTGCACTTTCTCTGTAGCTGTGACACTTTACTCTGCATTCCGTATTGTTTTACTACCTCAATGCACTGTGTAATGAAATGATCTGTATGAATGGTATGCAAGACAAGTTTTGTTATGGTGCATTGACATATTATTGCCACATATATCTCAGTACATGTGACAATAATAAACTAATTCCAATATATTTAATAAGGAGCAACACACAAGATGCTGGAGGAACTCAACAGGTAAGGCAACATCAATGGAGGGAAATGGACAGTCGACGGTGAAGGGTCTCAACCCGAAATGTTAACTGTCCATTTCCCTCCATAGATGCTGTCTGACCCACTGAGTTCCTCCAGCATCTTCTGTCTAGCTCCAGATTCCAGCATCTACAGCCTCTTGTGGCTCCAGATTTAAGGAGGTACAAGAGACATCAAGAGTTATGGGACAGTGTGGAGATATGGTATTGATTTAGCAATCAACAACACTCATATTAAATGGCAGAACAGATTCAAAGGGCTAAGTTGCTTACTCCTGCTCCTACTTCTCTATGTTTTTATGTTCTAATCTCTGCTGTTCTTATCTGAGTCATTCAGCTGAGATATTGTAAATTTTGTGGAGAAAGAACATTTCAGGTCAAGGCTCTTCTTCTGATACTGCAGCATCCCACCTGAAGGCTTGGTCTTCCAGAGTAAGTAAAGGGAATAATCCAGAAACCGTTGCAAAGATAAGCACTGGAAAATGTACCCATTTATATGGAATAAATGTATTTGTATTGGTATTGCCATTGGTTTATCCCACTGTGATAAAACTATTGAACGGTTCCCTTATATGATGAGATGGACTCTGACCTCACGATCTACCTTGTTGTGACCTTACACCTTATTGCACTGCACTTTCTCTGTAGCTGTGACACTTTACTCTGTACTGTTATTGTTTTTACCTGTACTACCTCAATGCCGTCTGTACTAACTCAATGTAACTGCACTGTGTAATGAATTGACCTGTACGATCGGTATGCAAGACAAGTTTTTCACCGCACCTCGGTACAAGTGACAATAACAAACCAATACCAATACCAATGTTCTTTGGATGCTACCAAAGGTGTGTTGTATTTCATTGCAAATAAGTATTCAAGCATGATTTGGTTGCCGGAACTCAGCCATTAACACACAGTGAATGGACAATTCTTGCAAAACTAACCAAAAGCAACAGTTGTTCAGTGCTACAATGCAGCAGACAACTTTTGTAATTGTTTAATATTCAATTGTTTAAGTATTATAATGGCTTGGCAACCAAAGACGGGTTAATTTTTAACTGAGTGCAATAATGTAAAAACTGATAATGTTCCACATTATTCCACAGCCCGTTCCACATTACCTGTGATTTTATTCCCACTGGCAACAGCAAAGCAGATGAAAATCATCTGCGCAACTTAAAATTGTCCAAAATGTGTTTCATGACTTACTGGATGAGTTCCACTAATTCTGTTGGCATCATTGTGAACAGGACTCATCCCCTGAATGTGTTAAAACAGAAAATGCTGGAAAAACTCATTAGGTGAGACAGCATCTGTGGAGAAAGAGAGTTAATGTTTCAGGTTGACGATTTTCCATCAGAACTGTGAATGGTCATTGAATGGAAAGGTTAATTCTGTTTCTCTTTCCTGACCCGATGAGTGATTCCAGTATTTTTTGGTTTTTTTTGAAATTTCCAACTTCAACAATTTTTTTCCTTTCTCATGATATTGTTCTACTGAGTGATGAGAGAATTTCTCAGCAGCGCATCTGATAGTTATCTCCCCATTCTCAGCACTGCAGCAACAACAGTGCCTTTGAGGATCGAGAGCTGTGGGTTGCCTCACACGATCCAACCCTTTACTTGCAAACAAGAATTTCTGTGTCTGCTTTTGTCCAACCCCTGTTATTTCTTTGAAAAGATTTAGCATGCCCAAGAATAGTCCTTATAAAAACCAAGCCAGTTGTCTTCGTGGACTCACGCTGGGATTGCTTTGAGTATTCGCTGCCATTATAAGGGGGGAGAAAAGCTAACTTTATTTCCCTTTTACAAATTTGGCTGCATTTACACAAATGGATGATCATTATTTATAACCTTAATCACACCAGGGCAATCTCACTGCACCGTGCTGTGGGATGCGTGGACAGGAAGAAAGTAGAAAAAAAGTAGAGAGGAATTGCATTTACGTGACATCTTTCAAGACATCTCAATCACTTTATAGCCAATGAACTATGATTAGGCTGCAGGAGGAAACATGGTAGTCAAATTGTGCATAACAAGATTCCACGCACAGCATAGTGATACTGACCAGAAAACTTGTTTTAGTTACGTAAGTTTTTTTTACTTACCTACACTTCCCACTGTCTCGGGAAAGCAGCCAACATATTTTGCTTTATTATTGAATTGCATTTTATTATTGAATTTGGTTTAATTGAGGACCCCTCACAACCCGGTCATTCTCTCTTCTCCCTCTCCCACCAGGCAGAAGATACAAAAGCTTGAGAGCACGTACCACCAGGCTGAAGGAGAGCTTCTATCTCGCTGTTATCAGACTCTTGAACGGACCTCTTACACTCTAATAGATCAACTCTTGATCTCCCAGCCTCCCTCGTCATGTCCCTTGCACTTTGTTTGTCTACTTGCACTGCACGGTCTCTGTAACTGTAACACTATATTCTGCATTCTATTTACCTTTTGTACTACCTCAATGTACATTTATGTGGAATGATCTGTCCGGATGGCACGCAAACAAAAGCTTTTCATTTTATCTCAGTACATGTGACAATAATAAACCAATTTCAATTCCAAGGGATGTGGGCTTTACAGGCTGAGCGAACATTTAATTGCCCATCCCTAGTTGTCCTTGAGAAGGCGCTGGTGGGGAGTAAATCCTGGATACCACTGTTTAATTAAACTCCATGAGATCTCTTGCATTCACCATCCATACAGCTGCTGATCCAATTATTAGTTGAGCTTAGCAGAACATTAGGAATTTGGTTTAATTGAAATCTGGTAACAAAAAGCAGTTAGCTGGAAGAGGGATCAGGAAGCTTGACTGGGTCACCAGGTCCTTTGAACTTATTATAAGAACGTGAATTAAAAGCTAGAGATCTGTAATAAAACCAGAAAATGTTGGAGTTACTCGAAGGTCGGACAGCATCTGTGGAGAGAAACGTCTCTACAGAGACTGCCTGCCTGCTATTCCAATTATTTTTGTTTTTATATATAAAACAACTGGTTCACTGATGTTACAGTGGGGAAGGATATCACCCATCCTTTCTAGCTACATACCTGTGTGTACTCTCTGAAGAACTCCAGGACTTTATTCCCTGGAACATAGGAGATTGAAGGGTGACCTGATAATAAGATCATAAGGGGCATAGACAAGGTGAAAGCACATAGTCTTTGTCCCAGGGAGTGGGTGCTAAAAACAAGAGGGCAGAGGTTTGAGATCAGAGGCGAGAGGTTTAAAAGGGACATCAGGGGCAGATTCTTCAAAGGGTGGTGCATATTTGGAATGAGCTGCCAGAGGAAGTGGTTGAGGCAGGTATAATAACAACTTTTAAACTTTTCACAACAGTTGGACAGGTACATGGATTGGAAAGGTCTGGAAGGTTATGGGCCAAACGCTGGCAAATGGGACTAACTTGGATGGGCATCTTGGTTGGCATGGACCAGTCAGACCGAAGGGCCTGTTTCCATGCTGTATAACTCTATGACTCCATGTTTGACACAAGAGAAACTGCAGATGCTGAAATCTGGAGCAACACACACAAAATGCTGGAGGAACACAGCAGGTCTGGCAGCATCTATAGAAGGAAATGAGCAGTAGACATTTCGGGACTCTTTATGTTTTGTAACTGGACTATTTTAATAAATCAAACAAAAGTGACAAAGTCTGAAGTCTCTTCTCGGTTCAGCGAAGTCTGGATCCAGGACTCAATTTCACGTCAGTCAGGTACAGAAGGGCTGTACTGGATAATTTGGCAAAATGAACACCTTCAGCCATTGGCTTGTAATTTTTCACAAGGGCATTCGAACAACGCCAGGTTAACTCCCAGGATACTTGTGGGCTTGATCCTTGCAATACTCCCGTTTCATCGGACTTTGTTCTTGCAAGTGAAAATCAAAAGTCCTGCGGATGCCGGAAATCTGAAACAAAAACTGAAGAAGCTGGAAGCACTCAGCAGGTCAGGCTGCATCTGTGGGAAGAGAAACAGAGGCAAGGTATCAGGCTGAAAGGTCATATGAAGGGGCTTCAAGCTGGAACATTGATGCTGTTTCTCTTCCCACAAATGTGGCCCAACCTGCTGTGTGTCTCCAGCATTTTCCATTTTCGTTTGTGTTCATCAGGTTGTGGTGAAAGGAAGACTTTTCACTCTAAGCAGTCAAGGAGGGCAACAGTATAACATAAGGCTTGTGTTTGCCCATTGACACATTGGTTCCCATTAACCATTCACTGCCCTCGTCCCTCCAAACTTCCAATCAGTGAGTTAGGGCTTTTCTCTTTGGAGAGAAGAAGGATGAGAGTGCACAAGATGATAAAAGGCATAGACCAAGTGGACAGTCAGAGACTTTTTCCCAGGGCAAGAATGGCTAACACGAGGGGGCATAATTTTAAGGTGATTGGAGGAAGGTATAAGGGGGATGTCAGAGGCAAGTTTTTTTTTACACAGAGAGTGGTGGGTGCATGGAACGCACTGCCTGCAGAGGTTGTGGGGGCAGATACATTAAGGACATTTAAGGGACTCTTAGCTAGCCACATGAATGATAGACAAATGGGAGGGAAGGGTTAACATTTGGGAGGGAAGGGTTAGATAGATCTTAGAGTACGATAAAATGTCAGCACAACATTGTGGGCCGAAGGGCCTGTACTGTTCTGCAGTGTTCTATGTTCTATACACCCACTTCCACTCCCCAGCCAAATGTTAAACTCCAGTCAGATCCCAGGTCGAGTTCTGGCCGATATGGCTGTTGATACAACAAAACATTTCAATACCTTTAACAGAAGCATTATCCAACTGAAGTTCTTCAAAATTTGATAGTGATCCACCCCCTTAGTCTCTTGTCAAAGCCTTGTCAAAGAGGTGGATTTTAAGCAGCATCAGGAGGAAAGAGAGGTAGAAAGAGTTAGAGTGGGAATTTCAGAGCCCAGGATAAAGGACAAGGTATGTCTGCCACTGATGGTGGGATTCAAATCAGACGTGAGCAAGAGGATTATGGAATCATGGAAAATCTAGGCAGCTTGTGGAGCTGGAGAACACAAGAAAGTAGGAGCGGGAGTAGGCTACCCGTGCCTGGTCAGAGTCATAGAGTAATACAGCACGGAAACAAGCCCTTCAGCCCAACCCGTCCATGCCGACCATGGTGCCCACCAAGCTTGTCCCACTCGCTTATGTTTGGCCCACATGTGTGCGTTCATCCTACCTATACCCCTCACACTGGACCCCATTGTCCTACATTGCTGGCCTTTTACCAACATAAGATATCTTTATTAGTCACACGTACATTGACACACACAGTGAAATGCATATTTTGCGTAGTGTTCTGGGGGCAGGCCCCAAGAGTTGCCACGCTTCTGCCACCAACATAGCGTGCCCACAACTTCCTCACCCGTACATCTTTGGAATGTGGGAGGAAACCGGAGCACCCGGAGGAAACCCACGCAGACACGGGGAGAACGTACAAACTCCTTACAGACAGTGGCGGGAATTGAACCCAGGTCACTGGTGCTGTAGAGCATTACGTTAACCGCTACACTACCATGCTTGCCCAAAATTTGTATTCCCTGACCGGGAATCGAACCCTGGCCGCGGCGGTGAGAGGTGTTAAATTATGAGATTGTAGAGACTAGGTGTATTCCTTGCATACAGGAAATACAATAACTGAGGTAGTTAGAATGGTCTAGGAAATGGATTGTTGTTGAAGATGATGGGAGAATCTGGAACATTTAACAAAGTTAGAGCAGTGAAATCTCAGGGAGGAATTCTACACACAGTACAAATCTGGATCTGTCGGAAGCTCTTGAGGTTGAGTGGCATTTGAAATTTTTGAAGCGAAGATTGATTGACCTTTGCACGGCCGTGGTACTTACAGAAGGTAAAAAGTCAGAGGCAGGCCTCTCAAGAAAGGAAATGAGAGAAGCTTCTTCACACAAACGGATGATGTATGGATCCAGCAAAATAATGCAGGTTATGTATGGATGTATGGATCCAGCAAAATAACTCAACTCATACTTTTACATCTGAGATCGACAGCATATTACTACTGAAAGATACTGGGGAAAATGGAGATAAGGCAGGTGAATGGAATTAAGGTGTATATCGTCCATGAATATCTGAATGGGGAAAAGGATTTGAAGGAATCAAAAGCCAATTTTTGTTCCCATACTATGATTTCCTTTACTTTAAATGGATCGTAAGTTTGTACAGGTGGGCTGCTGATATGTTAGCATCCAGTTGCTAAGGACAGCATGAAATAGTTGGGCCGAAGGGCCTGTTTCCATGTTGTATTACATTATGACCACAGTGGCACAGTGGTTAACTCTGCTACCTCACTGCTCCAGGGACCAGGGTTCAATTCCGAGCTCTGGTGCTGTCTGTGTAGAGTTTACACGTTCTCCCTGTGAGTTGCATGGGTTTCCCCCCACGTGCTCCCAGCTTCCTCCAACTCCTTAAGATGTACGGGTTGGTAGTTTAACTGCAAGTTGCCCCTAATGTGGGTGGGTGGCAGGAGAATCGGGGGTAAGTGATGGGCATGTGAGAGAGGACAGGCCACTAGTAACTAATTGGGGGAAAGGGATTGCTGAGATTACTCTGAGGGCCAGTATGGATACAATGGGCTGAATGGACTCCCTTCTATGTTGTGAGAAAGATAAATATAAAGACTAATTAACGCCAACCTATTTGTCCGCCAGAAGCCCACATTCAGTGCTGGACACTCTCTGCGGACAGGAATGTCACATTAATGCTTCCTTATCATTGAACCTGGGAACAGCTTTATTCTCCTGGATATCACAGTGCCAAGGAGTCTCACCACATCAGATTCCATCATTTATTCCTACATCTATCTTCACATTATGTTCTTTTGAAAGGCAATAATGTGGTGCAGCTCGTCGAGCCGGTGTTTCGCAGAGCCAGAGATTCGGGTTCAGCGCTGACCCCTGGTGCTGTCTGTGTGGAGTTTGCACATTTTCTCTGTGACTGCGTGGGTTTCCCTCCGGGTGCTCTGGTTTCCTCCCACTCCCCCAGACGTGCGGGCCAGTTGGTCAAATGGCCGCTGTACATTGCCTCAGGTGTGCCGGTGAGGTGTGAGTTGATGGAGACGTGGGGAGAATAAAATGGGATCAATGTAGGATTAGTGTAAATGAGTGGTTGGTGCAGACTCAGTGGGCTGAAGGGCCTGTTTCTGTGCTGTATCGCTCTATGATTCTATGACTCTATTTAACAATGTATGCAACTATCCTTCAAGAAATTTAAGGACATGAACCCCTGGGAGAGAAACAACATTGTTCTTGAAGGAACTTGTCTTGGAGAAACAATGGGCACTGAAACATAGATGCCATACAGTAACATTACCAGATTGCTGAAGAGGAAATGGCAAGTCTTGTGAATTACTTAAACGTATTGCTTAATGTGGAAAAGTAAACTCATTGAGTTGCAGCCCTTTAAGATCGTAAAAGATGCATCTGTGTGTAACTGAATGCAAATTCTTCAGTTCCTGGATATTCTCTCTTCTCCCCTCCCATCAGGCAGAAGATACAAAAGCCTGAAAGCACATATCACCAGGCTCAAGGACAGCTTCTATCCCGCTGTTATAAGACTATTGAATGGTCTCCTAGTACAATAAGATGGACACTTGACCTCACAATCTACCTTGTTGTGACCCTTGCACCTTATTGTCTGCCTGCACTGCACTTTCTCTGTAACTGTAACACTTTATTCCGCGTTCTGTTTCCCCTTTGTACTACCTCAATGCACTGTTGTGATGGAATGGTCTGTATGAACAGCACGCAAAACAAAGTTTTTCACCGTACCTCGGTACGTGTGACAATAATAAACTAATTCCAACCAATTCCAATTGCAACATTAATTGTAGTTGCCAGTGTGAAAATCCTATGGTGGTGATAACATACAAGCAAAAGCTTTTCACTGCATCTCGGTACACGTGACAATAATAAACCAGTTACCAATTTTGATTTGAGCTGTGGATAGGGCAGAGTTTTCAACTCTCCAGGATTTCCCTGAAATCATGAGGAATTATGGATTAATCCATCTTGACATTGCTTCACGCAAATCCATGGAAAACTCGTGGTAATATTCCAAAAGTATTGCTTTATCTTCATTCTCTTACTTTGGACATTGAATAATTGTAACAGCGGGAGAGATGGAAAGACAGGAAAGAATGGGTAATTTTTTTTCCTAACTGTAAGTCACACAATCAGGTAAGATGAAGGAGGGATCAGGTGCAGATGGACATGTTGGGTGACCAATGGTGGGAATGTGGGGATGGAGCTGTTGGAACTCCAGGAACATGGGATGGTTGGCATGGACGGGTTCCCAGAGACCTGTTTCTGTTCTGTATGATCCTATGACTCTCCAGCACATGCTGAATCCTCTGGAAGTGAAGTCAAATCAAGTTAGCAACTCCAGGACCTTGGAGTTATTACTGCCTTAATAAAGCAGATGTGCAAAGCACAACCTTGCTTGACTTTGCCTTCCAATGAACTCAGTGGAGCTGGAAAACAGAGCTGGTCACTCATAAACAGCCAGCCTCCCATGAATAAAAAACCAGGACCTGATGCAAGGTCTCAACCCGAATTTCCCGAGTTCCTCCAGCAGCTTGTTCTTTTGTTCCAGATTCCTGCAATTGCAGCCTCTCGTGACTCCAGCTTACCACCGGCCCCGGAAGAATATCAGTTCCCCTTTGGCCCAAGCCTTTGAGTCACCCCAAAACATCATGTAAAAATAGTTTACTATCCAATGGTTCCTGCTGAAGGCCATTAGTTGCGTTCAGCAGAGAATTGTACTCAGGGCCAAAACCAATAAGCTTGAAAAGCAGCACCTTAATCTCTAACTAGTCCCATTGCAGTCTTCCAGATTCAACACTGTGGATATGGATTCTGTTTTTTCCACCTTCTCCAAATCATTCCATTGCTTCTTTCCTTGTCTGATTATCACCCACGTTCACCTTGCACCCTTTATCATTTAATGGTCCGTGTTCCATCCTGTCATAAACCTTCATTTCCTTCCCCTCTCCGCCCTCCCCACCTTAAAGCATGTTTAACTTTCCCCAGTTCTGACGGAAAGTCATTGACCTGAAATGCAGTCTCTGTTTCAGTCTCCTCCCAGGCTGCCTGACCTGCTGAGTTCTTCCAATGTTTATCTCAAACGGTCCTAGATGGCCACTCATCGCACTCACCAAAGGGTTACGACTGATACTTGGCGAAGTTTCTAGTAACATAAGATCCTAAACTGCATGTGTTTGTACAGGGTGAATTTCATATTTCTATTAAATCGTATCAGTCATAGAGTTATTCAGTACAGACACAGTGCCTTTAACCCGCTGAGTTCACACTGACTGTAAAGCATCCGTTAACACAATAATCCCATTGTATTCTCCTCACATTCCCATCAACTCCACCACAGATTCTAACACTACACTTTATGTCACACTTTATTTGTCCACCTGTACCGCACTTGCTCTGTAACTGCAACACTACATTCCGCATTCTGCTATTTCTTTTTGTATTATCTCGATATACTTACGTATGGAATGATTGGTCTGGATGGCACGCAAACAAAAGCTTTTCACTGTATCTTGGTACATGTGTAACGTACATTGCTTGCACCTTACAAGCAATACCTTTTTCCTGTTATTGAGCGATCCAATACCAGAGGGCATGCATTCAAGGTGAGAAGGGGTAGGTTCAGAACAGACGTGAGGGGTACGCTTCTTTACTGAGAGAGTGGTGGATGCCTGGAATGCGTTGCCTGATAGGGTGGTGGAGGCAGATTCATTGGGGGCTTTTAAGAAGGGCTTGGATGGGCACATGAATGAGAGGAAAGTGGGCATTCTATAGGTAGGAGGGATTAGCTATGTCGGCACAACATTGTGGGCCGAAGGGTCTGTTCTGTGTTGTACTGTTCTATGTTTCTATGTGACAATAATAAACCAATACCAATTACCACTCACCTACACACTAGGGACAAATTTCAGTGGCCAATTAACCTAACAATCTGCTAGTCTTTGGCAGGTGGGAGGAAACCAAACCAAACCAAAGAAGGGGTAAACTCTGCAGTGCCTGGGTCACTGGAGCTGTGTGAGCCAGCAGGTCTGCCCGCTGCAGCACTGAGCCACATTGTGGGGACTAACGGTCTTGGGGTTGCTTGGTGAGATTGGTAGCTTCTGCAAGGTGATAGCCACCTGAGCCCATTCCCACGTGCTTCCGTGGTGTTATTCCCAGGATGGGGAGGGTGTGAGGCTCGTGATGCTGCAGAGAACGGAGTGACAAATAAAAACCTTTTCAAATGTCAAAACAACGATAAAAATTTCTGTGCAAAGCAAGTTTCAGGTTCACAACTGAGATTGATTCGGAAACAAAGTGGTTATGGACAGCGTATTTGAGCTTTTAATTCCCGTTTATCTCACTCTTCATCATTTCCTATACAGATCAGCACCTTGAATTTAAACCAGTCCCAAGTGCAATATCTTTACTGTACCTTCCGAACCTACAGAAAGTCACACAATTCACTGCCTAAGTACAAGTTCACAGTGAAGTGTCTCCGTTTTGTGAAATATTTGACACAGCCTGCAGTGGGCTATCTTCACTCCTGAATGGCAGGGAGAGCTCACCTCGTCTAGACATGAACCTAGTGGCAGCGGTGGTGAACCTTCTCCTGAAGGTGTCACCAGCCAGAAAGTACAGGATGGGGTCCACACAACTGTTGAGACTGGCGAGACCCCTGGTCACTTGATACATGGCGTAGACCCTTCTGTTCCACTCGCACGTGTCTATCCCTTGGTAATAAAGTCTGGACTGAAGGTTCAGGTTCTTCATCACGTGGAAAGGCAGGTAGGAGATAGCGAAGACGGCCAACACAATGATGACCAGACGTACGGACTTGCCCCGGAGAGGAGTCCTCATGTCGTTTGATATCAGCGCCTTCACGATGAAACCATAACAGACCAAGATGGTGGCGAAAGGGATACAGAATCCAAAGAAGGTAGTACCCATACTGTAGATGAAGTACGTGTGCAAGAGTTCCTTAGATGTCGTGTCATAACACGTGTTGGTTTTATTCCTTCTCAGCCCAGTTCTGGAGAAGAACAATATCGGGGAGATGCCGGCCATTACGGCAATCCACACACACACGCAGACAATGGTGGCTGACTTCTTCTTCAGCCTGCCAAGTGACCTCATGGGGTGGACAACCCCCGTGTACCTGTGGACGCTGATGCAGGTCAGGAACAAGATGCTGCCGTACAAGTTCACATGGAATATAAACCGCTGCAGTTTGCACAGGACCTCACCGAAGATCCAGTCGGTTTTGTTGAAATAGTAGAAGATTAGAATGGGCAGGGAGAAGACGTAGAAGAGGTCAGCCAGAGCGAGGTTGAACATGTAGATGGTGATGCTACTCCAAGGTCTCATGTGAAATATGAACATCCAGAGGGCAACACTGTTGCCGATGAATCCGGTGACAAATACTATAATGTACATGATGGGCAGATAATAAAACTGGAAGCCCTTGTTTAAGGTGCAGGTTTTGTTAATGCCAGCAGTCAAACTACCCGTCAAATCTGAAAAGTTAGATAACGCCTCCTCCATTGTATCAAAGCCAAGGTCGTCCATTTAGCATCAACAGGTTGGCCCGTGTTCCATCAAGATAAAAGACATCTGAAACATTAAACAAGAAGGGTTTAACTTTGTATGGTTGCGGCTAATAGCATGCAATATTTAACCAATAATTTATTTTACTTTTTCAAGAAAATGATCTCTGCTGAAGGCAAAAAAGTGGGTGTGTACACAACAGAGGGGCAGGCAATTCAGATTATGCTCCACCATTCGCTAAGATCATGGTTCATCTGATCTTGCCCTCAACTTCACTTTTTCTGCTCTGTTCCTGCAATCCTTGATTTCCTAAACTTTGAAAAATTTGCCTAACTCAGTCTGATGTACGATCATTGACTCAGCATCTCCTGGGTTGAAATTTCAATGACTCACAATCAATGACATTCCTACTTACCCTAAGGCTTAAATGGGTGATCCTTTATTCTGAAACTGTGCCTCTCAGTTCAAGACTTTCCTTCTCAGTATCTCCCCTCTTAAACCCCCCACTAACTCTTGCATCCTTCAGTGAGATCCTTCTCGTTCTTCTCAATCTGCTAAAGTCCAGCGAGTAGCAGCCCATTCTTTTAAACTTTCCTCATTAGGAATCTCTCCATCACTGGAGACAACCTTTTGAATCTTTTCTGTGATTCTTTCTGGACCAAGTACATCCTTCCTTCCCGGGAGATCACTCTTTGTCTTTTAATAGATTCATAGAGTTCTACAGCCCTTCCAAGATGCCAACCAAGATGCCTACCTGAGCTAATCCCATTTGCCTGCATTTGGCCCATATTCCTTGAAACCTTTCCTATCCATGTACCTGTCCAAATGTCTTTTAAACATTTTAATTGTACCCACCTCTACCACTTCCTCTGGCAATTCATTCCATATACGCACCACCCTCTGTGTGAAAAACCTGCTCCTTAGATCCCCTGTAAATCTTTCCCCTCTCACCTGAAACCCATGCCCTCTAGTTTAACTCCCCTACCCTGGGAAAAAGACAATGACTATGTACCCTATCTATGCCTCTCAGCATTTTATAAACATCTATAAGGTCACTCCTCAGCCTCATTCACCACAGGGAAAAGAGACACAGCCTAACCTGACACAGGAGACCGCAGATGCTGGAATCTGGAGCAACAATCTGCTGGAGGAACTCAGCAGATTGAGCAGCATCCGTGGGAGGAAGGAAACAGTCTACATTTCGGGTTTAAACCCTGCGTCAGGACTGAGAGTGGAGAGGCGAGATGGCCGGTATACAATCCCTTTCCTCCAACAGATGCTTCATGACCTGCTGAGTTCCTCCAGCAGATTGTTTGTTTCCTTGGTCTATCCAGTCTATCCTTATAATGGAAGCCCTCCAATCCAGGCTACATCCTTGCCAATCTTTTTTGAGCTTTATTTAGTTTCATCACACCCTTCCTATGGCATGGCGATTACAAACTGGCTGCCTGTCACTTCTGCAGCCAGGACGAGACGGTGTACCATGCATACGCGGAGTGCGAGAGGTTGCAGCCCCTCTTTGCGTGTCTGAAGGGGCTGCTGCTCAAGTTCTGGCTGCACTTCAGCCCAACGCTGTTGGTTTACGGGCACCCAGTGCGGCGCGGGGCGCGAGGAGGATCTCCTGGTAGGTCTCCTGCTGGGCCTGGCCAAGCTGGCCATCCACGGGACGTGGCGGCGGGCGGCCGAGGGTACTGGCCGTGCTTACGTGCACGTGCGGGTGTGTTTAGAGAGGGAGCACGCGGTTTCCGTGGGCACCCTAGCTGAGTTCCGTGCTCGGTGGGCCCCTCAGGGGATCGCGTGTGTCGTGGACGGTACAGACGCGGTTCTTATTTGAAGTGTTGCGTGTTGCGTTAATGGGTGTAGCGTTGTGTGTGTGTTTCGTTAGTATTAATTTGCATTCTCTACTGTAGTATGTCATTGCTTAGTTTCTTCTTTTCTATATTAGATGTACTGTATTGACACTGGTTGTCTTTTTGTAGTGCTTTTAGCGAATAAGTGTTTATATTAAAAAAATGGCGATTAGAAACATACACAATATTCCTAGTGCAGTCTAACCAATGTTTGTTACAAACTCTCCTACGTATACAAGATGATAAGAGGCATAGATCGAGTGGACAGTCAGAGACTTTTTCCCAGGATGACAATGGCTAACACGAGGGAACATAATTTTAAGGTGATTGGAGGAAGGTATAAGGGGGATGTCAGGGGTAAGTTTTTTACACAGAGAGTGGTGGGTGCGTGGAATGCACTGCCGGCAGAGGTTGTGGGGGCAGATACATTAGGGACATTTAAAAGACTCTTAGATGGACATATGAATGATAGAAAAATAGGGGGCTATGTGGGAGGAAAGGGTTTGGTAGATCTTAGAGCAGGATAAAATGTCGGCACAACATCGTGGGCCGAAGGGCCTGTACTGTGCTGTAGTGTTCTATGTTCTATGCTGTGACATCAGCCACCTTCCATGCAATTGGAGAATTACAGATGTTTACATGACAGAAGTTGGTCATTTGAATTCTGTCCATTACATTATCTTTAGTTCTCGGCTCCCCTTTCTCCTCATTTTAGAACTTGTTTTACCTCTAACTTTCTCTGACTCCAATGGACGATCATTGGCCTAAAATGTCTGCCCTGTTACTTGCTCCACAGATACTGCCTGTCCTGCTCAGTATGTCCAGCACTTTCTATTTTACTCCTGAGGAAAAGAATATCAGCCATGACTGAATGTGGAGCAGACTCAATGGGCCGAATGGCCCAATTCTGCTCCTATATCTTATGGCCTTGTGGATGGGTGTTAGTGGTCAGCATGGATGTGGTAGGATGAATGGCCTGTTTCCATGCTGTATGAATCTGTGATTCTATAAGTAATTTCTATGACATAGTGAAACATAGTTTGCTTCACAGGAGTGTGTCAAACAAAATTTAAAAAGCCATATAACGAGATATTAGGACTAAAGTGTCCCTTAAGTGGTAGGAGGCAGAAAAGTAGAGAGGTTTAGGAAGGGATTCCAGAGCTTATGGTCTTGGTGATCAGAAGATTCGTTATGACCTTGCACCTTATTGTCTACCTGCACTGCACTTTCTCTGTAGGTATGACACTTTAGTCTGCATACTGTGTTGTTTTACCTTGTACTACCTCAATGCACTGTGTAATGAATTGATCTGCATGGACGGTATGCAAGACAAGCTTTCCACTGTACGTGTGACAAAAATAAACCAATTCCAATTCCAAGTTAATGGTGGGGCAAACAAATTTGGGGACGCTCGATATGAAATTATCCACCAATAGGTAAAACAGAAAAGGTAAGATATCTTTATTAGTCACACGTATATCGAAACACACAGTGAAATGTACCTTTTGCGTAGAGTGTTCTGGGGGCAGCCCGCAATTGTCACCATGCTTCTGGGGCCAACATAGCACGTCCACGACTTCCTAACCCGTATGTCTTTGGAATGTGGGAGGAAACCGGAGCACCTGGAGGAAACCCATGCAGTCACGGGGAGAACGTATAAACTCCTTACAGACAGCGGCGGGAATTGAACCCGGGTCGCTGGCACTGTAATAGCATTATGCTAACCACTACACTACAGTGCCAAGACGGGGTGGTGACTTATTTCAGTGGTGTTAGACTGGAAAATGTAGATGTACATGGAGACTTAGATATCCTTGTACATTGCTCACTGAAAACAAACATTTTTAGGAGCAGCAAGCAGTGAAGAAGGCAAAGGCATGTTTAGATTAGGAAAGATAAGTATGAGAGGACATGGCTTTAGGGTGAAAGGGGAAAGGTTTAGGGGGAACATTAGGGAGAACTTCTTCACTCAGAGAGTGGTGGGAGTGTGGAACGAGCTGCCATTTGACATGGTAAATGCGGGTTCACTCTTAAGTTTCAAGAATAAATTGGATAGATACATGAATGGGACAGGTCTGGAGGGTTACAGACTGGGTTCAGGTCAATGGGACTAGCGGGATAATGTTTTGGCACAGACTAGAAGGGCCAAATGGCCTGTTTTCTGTGTTGTAGTGTTCTATGATTTTATGGTTCTATGTTGCCCTTTGTAACAGAATGATTTGAGTACAGGAGCAAGGACGTCTTACTACAATTAAACAGGACTTTGTTGAAACTACACCTAGAGTATTATGTGTGGTTTTGGTCTCCTTACCGAAGAAAATATGCTTGCTGTAAGAGGCAGTGCAGCAGACGTTTAATCTGTTTCTTGGGATAAGGGTGGAAGGAGAGTTTGCATTGAGTAGGCCCATATTCTCCAGAGTTTAGAAGGACGAGGGGGGATCTGATTGAAATGCACAAAATTCTGATGGATTGGAAATGGAGAGGACATTCCCCCTGCCTTCGCAGACCAGAACAAAGTGTGGCAACCTCAGGTTACAGGGCAAGAGATTAAGGACGGAGATGAGGAGAAAATTCTTCACGCAGAGTGTGGTGAACCTGTGCAATTTGCTTCTACAGAGGCCAAGTCACTGAATACAGGAGGCAGATAGATTTCTAGATGCAAAAGCCATCTAGGGGTATGTAGAGGGTAGAAATATAGTATTGAGAAAGATGACCAGCTATGATCATTTATTATGAGTCATTAAAATTACAGGAGGCATACATAGTGTAGACAGAATGTCAAATACTACAGGACATGCATTTAAGGTGAGAGGGGCAAAAGTTCAAAGGAAGGTGTGTGGGGCAAGTTTTTTTTACACAGAGTGGTGGGTGCCTGGAATGAGCTTCCAGGGGTGTTGGTGGAAGCAGATACAACAGTAGCGTGTAAAAGGCTTTTAGACACATGGATACGTAGGGAATGAAGGGATATAGATCATGTACAAGCAGAGGAGACTTGGTTAATTTGGCATCATGTTTGCACAGGCATCGTGGGCCGAAGGCCTGTTTCTTGTTGTACTGTTCTATGTTCGATCATATTGAATGGCAGAGCATTGTATGTTTTCCATGTAACAGATGTTTTCCATGGGCGGCATGGTAGCGTAGCGGTTAGCGCGACGCTATTACAGCGCCAGCGATCAGGGTTCGATTCCCGTCGCTGTCTGTAAGGAGTTTGTACGTTCTCTCGTGTCTGCGTGGGTTTCCTCTGGGTGCTCCGGTTTCCTCCCACATTCTAAAACATACGGGTAGGTTAATTTGGGGTTTAAAAATGGGCGGCGTGGACTCGTTGGGCCGAAAGGGCCTGTTACCACGCTGTAAATAAAATTTAATTAAAAAAAATTTAGAACTCTCATCAAACAATCTGCTGGAGGAGCCTAGTGGGTCGAGCAGAATCTGTGGGTTGGGGGAAGAAATTGTTGATGTTTCCTGTCAAAACCCTGCGTCAGGACCCGAAATTCAACAATTCCTTCCCCCTCTCCACAGACACTGCTCGACTCGCTGATTTCCTCCAGCAGATTGTTTGTTGTTCCAGATTCCAGCATCTGCATCCCTCGTGTTTGTCATCTCTGAGAAGTTAGTTGGTTCGTCATGAAGAACTTAACTTCTCCCTGGGCTCCCTGTTAATCATCACCATCATCTCTATCCATGTCCGATCATTCCCTGTTCCATCCTGTACCTCCTCTCATTCACCCCGTTCTTTGCAAAGAAGGGTGAAGGGAACAACCCCCAGTTCCTGGGGCTCAGTCAATGTCACGAAAAACCAATTATCTCATCGTTATCACACTGCTGTTTGTGGGATCTTGCTGTGTGCAAATAAGATAGAGATTTAAGATTTCTTTATTAGTCACATGTACATCGAAACACACAGTGAAATGCATCTTTTGCGTAGAGTGTTCTGGGGGCAGCCCACAAGTGTCGCCACGCTTCCGGCACCAACATAGCACGCCCACAACTTCCTAACCCGTACGTCTTTGGAATGTGGGAGGAAACCGGAGCACCCGGAAGAAACCCATGCAGACACGGGGAGAACGTACAAACTCCTTACAGACAGTGGCGGGAATTGAACCTGGGTCGCTGGTTCTGTAATAGCGTTATGCTAACCGCTACACTACCGTGCTGCCAAATAGGCTGCTGTGTTGGCTGCAATGCAATAGTGACCACTCTTGCAAAGAACATCCATAACCTCTAAAGTGCTCTGGGATGTGCCAACCATGAAGTGAAAGGCCCTACGTAAATGTGCCTTCCTTTCCTTTATTTCTACGGTCCAGAATTCTACCCATACTGGGATTTGTGCTTATCGGGAATGATTGAATGGACTCATTCAATAGAAAGCAGAAGACTGAAGAGTGACCCGATGGAAATCAGGAGAAGATTACTTGCTCAAAGAGTGGGGAGCCTGAGAAACAAGCTCCATTGGAAGTGGTTGAGAAGGAATGCACGGATACCTTTGGAGAGTCTTGGATGAGGGGGCATAACAACAAGATGGAAGGGCCGGTCATTTAAAACTGAGGTACGCAGAAATTTCTTCTCGCAGAGGGAGGTGAATCGTTGGAACTCTCTACCCCGGTAGGTGGTGGAAGCTGGATAATTAGGAGTATTTAAAGTGCAGCTTTATAAATATTTCATAGATCGAGGAATAAGGGGAATGGGGAACTGGCACAGAAGAGGAGTTGAGGCCAGCGTAGATCACCCATGATCGTATTGAGTGGCAGGGCAGGCTTGAAGGAACTGATAGCCTCCTCCTGCTCCTATTGTCTTGTGTTCTTGTGTACACTTGAGGGGAAAGTGGGGGAGTAAAAGGAGAAAGAGATATTTTGCTAGGTTTGCTGGGGCAGGCACTGTAGTGTAGTGGTTAGAGTAATGCTTTACAGTGCCAGCGACCCGGGTTCAATTCCTGCCGCTGTCTGTAAGGAGTTTGTACGTTCTCCCTGTGTCTGCGTGGGTTTCCTCCGGGTGCTCTGGTTTCCTCCCACATTCCAAAGACGTACGGGTTAGGAAGTTGTGGGCGTGCTATGTTGGCGTCAGAAGCATGGTGACACTTGCGGGCTGCCCCCAGAACACTCTACGCAAAAGATGCATTTCACTGTGTGTTTCAATAGACATGTGACTAATAAAGATATCTTATCTTAAATGTGTGTGTAAATTTAGCTTAACAAAGCATCGTAAGAGGACATTTGGCCCATGTCAGCTCCTGGCAGGACAATCCCATCAATTCCATTCCCTCTCTCCCTATGTGTCCTTACAATGTATTCTCTCCCAACTTCCCTTTGGTTCTTTTTGCTACATACCTACACAAGAGGTAATTTACACCGGCCAATTAACCTGCCAGCACATGTTTGAGGTGTGGGAGGAAACCAGACCACCTGAGCAAAGCCCATGTGGTCACAGGGAGAATGCGCAAACCCCACACAGACTGCACCTGAGACATACATATAAAAAATAGCCTGTTTTATATTGTAACTATTACGTAATACTTTCTAAAAATGCTGACTTTTCACTCCACAAGTGTGTGAGCCAAGTAAGAATTCTGTATGCATTGGGCTGGTCACAGAACATCCAATTTGAGCACAACATCGTGGGCCGAAGGGCCCGTACTGTGCTGTATTGTTCTATGTTCTACTGGTGAAGAGAGGTCTGAGGTGGGTGGAGTCTTTGATTATGTTGGCTGCTTTATCGAGGCAGCGAGAAGTGTAGACAGAGTCCATGGAGGGGAGGCTGGTTTCTGTGATGTGCTGAGCTGTGTCCACAACTCTCTGCATTTTATTGCGGTCCTGGGCAGAGCAGTTGCCATACCGAGCTGTGATGCACCCAGATAGGATGCTTTCTGCGGTGCATCAATAAAAGTTGGTGAGGGTCAAAGGGGAATGTGTGTCCTGTGTGAATGTCATTGTGAGTGTAATTATGTCATAATCAGAATCAGAATCAGGTTTATTATCACTGACGTCTGTCGTGAAATTTGTTGTCTTGCGGCAGCAGTACAGTGAAAAACATAAAAATAACAATAAGTTACAAAAATAAATAAATAGTGCAAAAGAGGAATAATGAGGTAGTGTTCATGGGTTTAATGGACCGTTCAGAAATCTGATAGCGGAGGGGAAGAAGCTGTTTCTGAAACATTGAGTGTGGGTCTTTCAGGCTCCTGTACCTCCTCCCCAATGGTAGTAACATGAAGAGGGCATGTCCCAGGTGGTGAGGGTTCTTAATGATGTGCTGTTGTGTGTGTGTGTGTGTGTGTGTAGTGTGTGTGTGTGTGTGTGTGTGTGTGTGTGTGTGTGTGTGTGTGTGTGAGAATGTGTGTCTAAGTGAATTTGTGTGTGCGAGTGCGATTGGGTGTCTGATTGTAATTATGTGTGAGTGTAGCTCTGTGTGAGGGTGCAGTAGTCTACCTTCTATTTCTGTACTGGAAGAACACCATCACGACACTACTGACTACACAATGTCTCAAATTACATCAATTATTTAGTGTTGCGCATTCTGCACCCCTGCCATTAACCATCTGCATACAATGATCTAGATGTATCCATTTCACTGCCTCGGTAACTGAGATCTCTCCAACAAACAAACATCTGAATTAGGACCAAGAGCAGGCTATTCAGCCCATTGATCCTGTTCCATCATTCAATAAGATCACAGCTGGTCTGATTGTAATCTCAGCTCTGTATTCTCATCCACCCCAAGTGAATGTTCACCGTTTGCTAATCAAGGATCTATCAACCTCTGCCTTAAAAATATTCACTCTGCTTCCACTGCCTTTGGAGAAGAGAATTCCAAAGGCTCACATTCATATCAGACAAAATTGAATTGTCTTTTCTGTCTTAAACAGACTATCTCTTATTTTACACAGTGACCACTGGTTCTCGATTCTCCCACAAGAGGAAACATCCTCTCTGTGCATCATGTCAGGACCCCTCAGGATCTTTTATGTTGTCTGCTCCATACAATACGATCCTCCAATATTTCAAACATCTGCACTGTCTTACAGCTGCTTGCCCACAATGTCTTTTGCTGGGATCTCAACGTAAACTGACTCTCAGTCTCTCTACTATTTCTCCAGCATTGAGAACACTTCCATGTATTTTATTCAGGTGTCGAGAGGTCAGGTACGTATACATCAGACTTCCACCCAGGTGTGTATGCATCAAGCTGAAAGGTCTCGACCCAAAAGTCGACTGTCTATTTCCCTCCACAGATGCTGCCTGACCCACTGAGTTCCTCCAGCAGCCTGTTTTTTGTTTCGATGTGCTCCTGACTTCCACGCTGCTATGCGGACATTCGGAATGCCACTGAGTCATGGTAGTTATACTGCATGGAAACAGGCCTTCTGTTCATTAAGTTCCTACCAAACTACCAAGCAACCACTCACACTAATCCCATTTTATTCTCCCCACATTCCCATCAACCCCCCCCTCAGGTTCTACGTCCCACCTGCACACTCGGAGCTACTTATGGTGGCCAGCTAACCTTCCAACCTGCGCGTCTTTGGGATGTAGGAGGAAACCTGAGCATCCGGAAGAAAAACCATGCAGTCACAGGGAGAATGTGCAAATTCCACACGACAGCGCCCGAGGTCAGGATCGAACCTGGGTCTCTGATGCTGTGAGGCAGCAGTTCCACCAGCTGTGTGACTGTAGCTGCACACACTGCAGTTAGCTAGAAATCCTGTATGGTGTTGTACCCAGCACAGGGAGTCCCAATGTACACAAATAAAAGGGAACATTATTCCAACAGATCAATTACTGAACTGTATCAGTCCTGGCTGAGTCAGATTTAGCTTGTCCACGAGGGTTCCCTGCAACTTCTACAGATGCTCTATAGAAAGTATCCTGACGGGTTGCATCTCAGCCTGGTACGGCAACTGCTCTGCTCTGGACCGACGCAACCTTCAGAGAGCGGTAAACACAGCCCAGTCCGTCACGGGCTCCTCACTTCCTTCCATCCAGTCCACCTTCACTGTGTGTTGCTTCAGGAAGGCCGACAGCATCGCCAAGGACGCCTGCCCACCCTGGCCGTTCCCTTTTCTCTCTTCTACCTTCTGGGAGAAGATACAGGAGCTTGAAAGCCTTGCAGAGGAGCGAACAGCTTCTTCCCCATGGCTTGTCAGACTCCCGAACCACTCACCTTTTCCACATCCCCTTCCCGGTGGTGCTGCCATGTTCTCCAACCCTGAACTTTACCCCTTCCATTACTATCATTTTAGAATTTCTTTATGCACTACTTTAGTTTGCATTGCTAGACTTTGCACCATCCTGTTGTCTTGCGCTCATCGTGTATTTATTGTTGTATTTATTACAATCGTGTATACTTTTTATTCTGTGAGCATGCAAGCAATGGATTTCATTGCACCCTGGTGTATACAACAATGAACTAATCTGAATCTGAACCTGGCAGATGGAGAGGGACTCACAGACGCCAAAGGAGACCAAACTGCATCCATCCCATGCAAGTCTGATCCCACTTCCCAGCTCTTTGGAGGTTCAAGCAATTCACCAACTCATGCAGAGACTGTTTCTGCCTTCACCAACCCTCTCAGGCAGAATGTTCCAGAGCCCCACCTGCCCCACCACTCTGTGCGTGAGAAAGCTTCCCATAGTTCCAATCCTGCTGCCAGTTACTTTAGGTCTCTGCCACAGTAAGAGAGACAAGAGGCAATAGTTAAAGAGAAGGTGGGATTTGGGTCAACACATCCTCTCTCAAGCAAAACCAATGGAACATCTCACTAGCCTCCAGGGGAGGTGGTGGAGGTAACTACAACAACAATACTTAAGGGGCATTTGGACAGGTACATGGATAGGAAAGGAGAGGGATACAGGCCTAACGTGGGCAAATGGGATGAGCACAGACAGGAATCACGGTCACCAAGGAAGGGCCTGCTTCTGGGCCGTACAACTCCAGCACTATGCTGCTTGTGGTCTTTTGTTGGGCTGAGGTTGTCAGTGATTAGACTTCATAAAATTTCACGAGATATTCATTTTCATAAGAATTTCCTGGCTATGATTCATCTTGGAATGTCCTGAGGAAGTGACAGACACTCTGTAATTCTCAAGTTCAATTCTTGGGACCATGTGAGGATGCTGAGAAGAGATTCCTTTCTCAAGTGAACAGCTGATGGGTATGCACAGACCTCTAATGAAACACTAGTACTAGTAAGGATTAAAGTACAGCATTAGCAGAGGACATTCACCGGGGTGTTGCCTGGGATGGCGATGTTTCTGGTATGAAGAGAGACCGGGGAAGCTGGGTTTGTTTTCACATTGCTTGATGTCTTGTACAACGGCACCATGACCTCCCAACTTCTATACTCAGTGCCCTGACTGATGAAGGCCAGCGTGCCAATGCCTTCTTCACCACCCTGTCT
Organism: Pristis pectinata; assembly: GCF_009764475.1. NCBI lineage: Eukaryota > Metazoa > Chordata > Chondrichthyes > Rhinopristiformes > Pristidae > Pristis > Pristis pectinata. The sequence goes on along the minus strand of NC_067410.1, from coordinate 106,753,476 downwards.
ACCTGTGACTCAACTTTCAGGGAACCATGTTGTGATCTGCATTTGTTCATTTAATGGATGTGGGCATTTATTAGATGGTGAGCTGCCTTCTTCAACTATTGCAGTCTTTTAATGTGGATAGGATGTTTCTCCCCTTTGAGGAAATATAGAACAGAGTTAATGTTTCAAGTTAAAGACGGGGGCCAATGCATAAGAGGCATAGATCAAGTGGACAGTCAGAGACTTTTTCCCAGGGCAAAAATGGCTAACATGAGGGGGCATAATTTTAAGGTGATTGGAGAAAGGTATAAGGTGGATGTCAGGGGTAAGTTCTTTTACACAGAGAGTGGTGGGTGCGTTAAACGCACTGCCGGCAGAGGTTGTGGGGGCAGATACATTAGGGACATTTCAGAAACACTTAGATAGACACATGAATGATAGAGGAATGGAGGGCTATGTGGGAGGGAAGGGTTAGATAGACCTTAGAGCAGGATAAAATGTCAGCACAACATTGTGGGCCGAAGGGCCTGTACTGTGCTGTTATGTTCTTTAAGACAAACTGTTTCTCTTTCCACAGATGATGACTGACTTGCTGAGTGTTTTCAACATTTTCTGTTTTTATTTCAGATTTCCAAAATCTGCCATTTCTTTTTTTAATTTTCTGGAACTAGGATACATCGGTTCAGAATAAAGGATGCCCTATTTAAGACAGAAATGAGGAATTTCTTCTTCTGACAACTCTGAAACCCAGAGAGCTACAGAAGTGGAAACACTGAATATTCTCCAGGTCGAGACAGGCGGATGTTGCCACCATAGGGAGTCAGGGGAACAGACAGAAAATCGGTCGAGCTCATGATCAGATCATTCGTGATCTTATCGCATGGTGGAACATTATCTAATCTTGCTCCTATATCCTGTATTCTTATAATCTTCTGGTGAAAGTACTCCCACAATGAAGCCAGGCAGGAAGGAGTTAAACCCAGTGGCGATAAAAGAAAAGCAACATATTTCCAAATCAGGATGGTATTTGACTTGGAAGGGAACAAGCAAGTGGTGATGCTCCCATGCACCTGCTGCCCTTGTCTTTTTGGGTATAGATATCGTGGATTTGTGAGGTGCTGTTGAAGTAGCTTAGGTGGGTCATCACAGTAGATATAGTAAGACGGTACACATTTCAGCCAAGGTTCGCCAATGGAGGAGAAAATGAATGTTTAGTGTGATTGACAGTGAACAGCAGCACCCTGGGGACTGTTGTAGAACAGAGGGACCTTGCAGTACAAGTACATGGCTCCCTGAAAGTGGAGTCGCAGGTAGACAGGGTGGTGGCGGCGGCTTTTGGCACACTGGCCTTCATCAGTCAGGGCACTGAGTATAGAAGTTGGAAGTCACGGTGCACTGTACAAGACGTTGGTGAGGCCACATTTGAGTATTGTGTTCAGTTTTGGTCACCTGCTGTTGGAAAGATGTTATTAAAATGGAAAGTGGGCGGCAAAGATCTACAGGGAAGTTGCCAGGACCTGAAGGGTTGAGTTACAGGGAGAGGCTTGAACAAGCTAGGACCTTCAACCCACCCATCTAAGCTAGTCCCATTTGCCCATATTTGGCCCATATCCCTCAAACCTTTCCAAGTGTCTTTTAAATATTGTTAATTTACCTGCCTCTACCACTTCCTCTGGCAGCTCGTTCCATATACGCACCAACCTCTATGTGAGAAGTTGCCCCTCAGTTCCCTTTTAATCTTTCCCCCCCTCACCTTAAACCTACACCATCTAGTTTATGATTCCCTTTCCCTGGGAAAAAAACACTGCGTGCATTCACCCTATCGATGCCCCTCATTTTTTTTATTATTATACACCTTCATAAGATCACCCCTCAGTCACCTACTCTCCAAGGAATAAAGCTGAACCTTGCCCAACCTCTCCTTATAAATCAGGCCCTCAAGACCTGGCAATGTTCTTGTAAGTCAAAGACCCCACCCACCCTGGACATTCTCTTCTTCTCCCTTTGGGCAGAAGATACAAAAGCCTGAAAGCACGTACCACCGGGCTCAAGGACAGCTTCTATCCCGCTGTTATAAGACTATTAAACGATTCCCTTGTGCAATAAGATGGACTCTTGACCTCACAACCTACCCTGTTGTGGCCTTGCACCTTATTGTCTGCCTGCACTGCACTTTCTCTGTAACTGTAAACACTTATTCTGTATTCTGTTATTACTTTCCCTTGTACTACCTCAATGCACTGATGTGAAGAAATGATCTGTATAGATGGCATGCAAAAACAGTTTTTTCACGGTACCTTGGTACATGTGACAATAATAAACCAATTTACCAATCTAAATCTTCTCTGCACTCTTTCCAGCTTAATGGCATCTTTCCCACAACAGGGTAACTGAAAGTGAACACAACACTCCAGGTGCAGCCTCACCAATGTCCCAACTCCTATACTCATTGCCCTGACTGATGAAGGCCAGCGTGCCAAACATTTTCTTCTCCACACTGTCCACCTGTGAAGCCGCATTCACGGAACTCATCTGTGAACGTTTCCCTCTTCTGACCTTATGAATTGAAAGAAGGTTGCTGAAGATAGGCCAAAGGTGCTTCAAGTCCTCAGGCTAAGATGATTCCCCTCCAAGAACCACGTCCATTGTCTTTTGCATCTTATATTGGGAACAGATGCAATTGGCTGAATATTGCTTTGTAGTGTGTCCAAAAGTGTGAAAGGCTCTTTAAAAATGCAACCCTCTTCTTTCAAATTTCAGAGCATTAGAACCCAGGATAGTACAGCACAGGAACAGGCCCTTCAACTCATGATGTTGTGCTGAACTAATTAAGCTAGTGGCATCTAATTAAACTAATCCCTTCTGCTGGCACATGGTCCGTATCCCTCCATTCTCTGCAAATTCATGTGCCTATCTAAGAGCCTCTTAAACACCTCCATCATATCTGCCTCCACCACTATCCCTGACAGCCCATTCTAGGCACCCACCACTCTCTGTGTAAAAACTTGCCCTGCACATCTTCTTTGAACTTTCACCTCTCATCTTAAATGCATGCCCTCAAGTATTGGACATATCAACCCTGGAGAAAGATACCATCTCCCATTTTACATCTCCCATTTAGACCCGCAAGTTTACATTGGGCTCAGCAGGAGTGGATTACGTGGTCAGTTTGTTATTCCTAAGTAGTAAGGTTGTGGCTACCAGTTCCACTGCAGTTTTCAAGCACATCATCCAGGGAGATGCTTCAGAGGGGTGCGGATGGGAGAGCCACACTGAGGAGCAACAGCATTTAGGACACTTTCCCCCTGAAAGAAGAGCAGTTCTGGACCAGACCAGACTAAATTCATGCCGAATGTCACACCTTGCAGTGCAGCAATCAGAGACCAATGTCAGCTCTTAAAGGCACAGTCCCCATGGCAGCCTGATCCCAGGTACAGACAATTGAGGAGGCAGGGAGAGCACTCCCAGATTTACACTTGGGGATGCTGCTTGATGTACGGACACCTGTCAGGAAGGAGGTCCTGTCCTGAGGGATCACCAGACCTGCCGACATCCCCGGGAGAAAAGTCTGGCAGGACCTCCGCCGCCAGTGAGAATCCTTGCAGACCGAAGCAACGTCAGGAGAGATCTCCATAGAGGCGGGTACAATTACGGCCTTCAAAGGACATTCAGACAGGTACATGAATAGCAACACACAAGGTGCTAGAGGAACTCAGCGCCCCCTCAGCTCAATCACATCCTTCCCACAGCGTGGTGACCAGAACCACGCACAGTACTCCAGGTGCGGCCTCACCAACGTCTTGTACAGTTTGTAACGTGACGTCCAACTCACTGTCTGATGAGGGAGAGTGCGCCGTACGCCTTCATCAACAGCCTGTCTACCTGTGTCATCCCTCTGTTCTACAACACTGCCCAGGGCCCTGTTGTTCCTGCCATGGTTTAGCTTCCCAAAGTTCATCCCTTCCATTTGTCCAGGGTGAGTTCCATCCTGCCATTCCTTGGCCCACTTTCCCAGTTGACCCAGATCCTGCTGTAACTTTAGACAACCTATTCACTGTCCACCACACCACCGATCTTGGTGTCATCCACAAGCTTACCGACCGTGCCACCTACATTCTCATCCCAAATCGTTAATTATGTGACAAACACAGTGGATCCAGCCCCGATCCCTGCGCCGCACCACTGGTCACAGGTCTCCGATCTGAACAGCACCTTCTGCCCTCCTTCCACCATCAGTTTTGTATCCAATTGGCGGCCCAGTCTGGACTCCCATGGGACCTCATCTTTCTGGGACCTTGTCAAAAGCCTTGCTAAAGGCAATGCAGACAACATCTATTGCCCTGCCCTCATTTATATCCGGCACTAAATATCGTAACCCTGGAAATAATGAATACCGGTAGTTGTTTTCCAAAATTCTTTATGTTCTGGAGCAGTTCTTAGAGATTTGGTGGGTGGGGAATGTGACCATACTAAAAGGAGGGAGGAACTGCAGATCAGTGTCAGTAGTAGGAATGTGTTGAGAACCTATCACAAAACGATGCGCGATGGGGAAAGCATCACCGACTGCACTGAAAGTTGCCTCACAGGTGGATAGGGTAGTTAAGAAAGCTTATGGGATGTTGGTTTTCATAAGTCATGGGATCGACTTTAAGAGGCACGAGGTAACGATGCAGCTCTACAAAACTCTGGTTAGACCACACTTGGAGTACTGTCTCCAGTTCTGGTTGCCTCATTATAGAAGGATGTGGAAGCGTTGGAAAGGGTGCAGAGGAGATTTACCAGGATGCTGCCTGGATTGGAAAGTATGGATTATAAGGAGAGACTAAGGGAGCTAGGGCTTTACTCCTTTGGAGAGAAGGAGGATGAGAGGGAGACTTGTTAGAGGTATACAAAATATTAAGAGGAATAGATAGAGTAGGCAGCCAGCACCTCTTTCCCAGGGCACCAATGCTCAATACAAGAGGGCTTGGCTTTAAAGTAATGGGTGGGAAGTTCAAGGCAGATATCAGAGGAAGGTTTTTCACCCAGAGAGTGGTTGGGGCACAGAATGCGCTGCCTGGGGTATTGGTGGAGGCAGGTACATTGGTCAAATTCAAGAGATTGTTAGATAAGCATTTGGAGGAATTTAAAATAGGTGGATATGTGGGAGGAAGGGGTTTAGATAGATTTAGGCGAGGTTTAAAGTTGGCACAACATGGTGGGCTGAAAGGGCCTGTATTGTGCTGTATTTTCTATGGTTCTATGGGTCAGGCAGCATCAGTGGAGGGAAATGGAGAGTCGCTGTCTTGGGTCAAGACTATCTGGAATGTTCCTCCAGCGCTTTGTGTGTTGCTCCAGATTCCAGCATCTGCAGTCTCTTGTGTCTCTGAGGTACATGGATAGGAAATGTTTAGAGGGACATGGGCCAAATGCAGGAACTGGCTCAGTTAGGCAACTTGGTCAGCATGGACTGGTTGGGCCAAAGGGCCTGTTTTCCATGCTGTGTGACTCTATGACCTTCTGAAATATGTTGCGAGTTACAGACCCTTACAGTACTGCACCATGACATGCACATGCGCGCACACACACACACACACACACACACACACACACATTCATACACACACACACTCACACGCACACGCACGCACACGCACACACACTCACACACACACGCACACACGCACTCACACGCACACACACGCACACGCACACACACACGCATACACTCACACATACAAAGACACACATGCACACACAAAGACACACACATGCATGCACACACACACACAAATACACACACATAAATACATACGCGCACACACAACACACACACATATCTGTAGACATGCACAAACACATGCATGCACACATACACAGGCATGTACATACATAGACATACATACACACAGACATACACATGTGCAGACATAAGCACATACACACACATGCAGACACATGCACTGGTATACCTCACGTATGTGCATACAGGCACATGCACACACTTCACACACTCATGCACACATACATTTACACGCACAGACACACTCACCCCACACTTCCTATCCTCCTACCCCACCCATCCTCGACCACCATGGAATATTATTACTATCCCATTATAGAGATCAAGCATCCAAATGTTTGACGAAAGGTCACTCACTGTCTTCCATCTCAACCGTGTTGGCTAAAACATAGAAACGAAGGGAGGAGATCTTCCTCATGGGGAGAGGGCCCACAGAGGAAACAGACCACCATCCCCAAGCAGAGTCCATGGAGTCTGCCAGGTACGTCAGCAACAATGTCCCATTTCGATTGCTGCAATCCTTCTGCAGGGACCTTCACTGCCATGTCATCTGCAACTCGCCTTAAACATGCCGCTCTCTTTGCTTTGCCGCTGCAGGGTCTGAGGAGAGAGTGTCTGATTTCCCCCTCCCACAGGCAGCAGGAGGAGAGGAGGGAAGAAGGAAGCGAGAGGAGGACGCTGATGATAACAAAAAATGCATCATTGCACCTGACATCCACAACTGGTACCACATGGGACAAACAGGTTGAAGGGGTACATGTCACAGGTGAGAGACACCTCACACCATCAGGATACAGTCTGGTGTTAGGAGTAGGGAATCTGGTGCATGGAGCTCCCTACAGGAGATCTGTATATCCTTACTGCCCCAGAGGACACAGATGAAGATCTCTATTGGGATGGACAAAGCTGAAGCAGACGCACAACGTGTGACAACACGGCTCCTGTCCCTGATGACCCTCATCAACTTTTACAGATGCATCATTGAAAGCATTCCTATCCAGATGCATTTGTATGGTCTGGCAACTGCTCTGCAAGAAATTGCAGAGAGTTGTCAACACAGCCCAGTCCATCATGCAAATCAGCCTCCCCTCCATTACTCCATCTACACCTCCCGCTGCCTCAGGAAAGCCGCCAACATAATCAAGGACCCCTCTCACCCCCTGTCATTCTCTCTTCTCCCCCTTCCTGTCAGGTAGAAAATAACAAAGCTTGAGAGCTCAAGGTCAGCTTCTATCCTGCAGTTATCAGACTTTTGAACAGACCTCTCATATGCTAAAGATGAACTCTTGATCTCCCAATCCACCTTGTCGTGGCCCTTTGCACTCTTTATTTGTCTACCTGCACTGCACTTTCTCTGTAACTGTAACACTATGTTCTGCATTTTACTACCTTAAAGTAGTAAACAAAACAAACAAAAACTTTTCACTGTATCTCAGTACATGTGATAATAATAAACCAATTCTAATTCTATTTCTTAGGGCAGGCACAGTAGTGTAGCAGTTAGCATGATGCTATTACAGCGCCAGAGACCCGGGTTCAATTCCAGCTGCTGTCTGTAAGGAGTTTGTATGTTCTCCCGTGCCTGTGTGGGTTTCCTCCGGATGCTCCGGTTTCCTCCCACATTCCAAAGATGTACAGGTTAGGAATCTGTGGGCATGCTGTGTTGGGGCCAGAAACATGGCGACACTTGCGGGCTGTCCTCAGAACACTCAACGCAAAAAGATGCATTTCACTGTGTGCTTTGATGTACATGTGACTAAAATAAAGATATCTTATCTTATATCAAGGATGTGTTCAAAGCCTTCCTGAAGAAATGCAACATCTCCACTGACTCCTGGGAATCTCGTTCAAAGTGGACAAGGTACGGTATTGGGAACCTTAGTCATTGGGAGCTCACAGAAGCCCAGCATTAATGGTGGAAAAGAGCATGCAACCCCAAACTACTCAGTCACTCTTCATTTTTGTAATTTATAGTATTTTTATGTCTTTACAGTCCTGCTGCTGTAAAACAACAAATCTCACATCATTCAAGTCAGTGATAACGTCTGATTTTGATTCATAACGCATTTCCTGCCCTGCGTCTGAATGTTGTGGCTCCCATATTGGCCTCATCAGTCCCTCAGGACCAACAGAACTGGAGTTAAAGCTCATCTCAATCCGAGGAAACTGCTTAAAAAGAAGAAATGGTGGGAGTGGGCACCAAGGAAGCCAAAGCCAAAGGAGATGAGGTAGCTTCTTGCCTCCCAGGGTAGGTCAATCATAATAGGTAGGTCCAAGATAAGTGTTGACCACTTTCAGTGCAGAATCCCTCAGGGTGAAGGAGCTGCCAGAAAACGTGGTATTGACCATCATGATTCACCAAGACTTTAAGGAGTTGTTGGATTCGACTGTTTTATGTAGTTTTTAAACATGTAGAGTGTTTAATACACCTCAAGTGGCTCCACAAGGAATGGCTGCTTCCGAGCTTATTGGTTCGTCCATCAGGTGAATATGTGTTTTCTCATTGGTTGGTTTGGCCACAGGTATCTAACAGGTTCCTGATTGGACTATTGTTAGATAAGGAGTACCTCTTTATCTCAGGTATAAAAGGTGTCGTTTTTTGTTAATCACTCTCTTGCTTCCATCTCTCTCTTGCTCTCCCCCCAACCTCCCCGCCCCCCCCCCCCCCCCCCCCCCCCCCCCACCCCGGTCCTAGCTCACCTTTAGTTCCTTTTGTCTTGGCTCATGTCCCAGTAGTAAGGCCTAGTACCATGTGCCCTGTGACTGTTCCTTTGTTTTTAACTTTTCCAATAAAACTTTGTGAAGCACCAAGTTGTTTTCAACGCATTCTTGGACTCCTGTAAGAACAGCGGATTCGAAAATAACCGGATCCGGACAGAGAGGAAGCCCTTTCTATTCCTGAAGGGATTCATGTTCTCCAAGGAAGCCCGTAGATGAGTTCAGTTAACAATAGCTTGCTTGGGGAAGCCACTAATGTTGCCCTATCTCAGTGCATGAGATGCTGATTGCTCCTCACTAAAATCAAAGCCCACTAAGGTCATTCCTCCATGGTTACAAAGCCTGGGAGACCTCCCTAGAGGGAGCAGTCCAGGAGCACGATTATGGTTGAAGGTTGGTCTACAGAGTGTGAAAGATCTCAGCTACTGCAACCTGTGAATACATTGCTGCTTGGAGACATTCTGGTATGATTTTGTGTCCCTGGGAACTGTTGTCTTCACGCAAAGGCATTGCTGTACCTCCTGCCTCTTAGATCTGAACTGTCCCCAAACTGCATGTGACACCCGGCCTGAAGTTTCCAGGCTCATGTCTGACCTACGAGGCACCCAATGAATGAGTTTCTCAGCAGTTCAATGCTTCATCTAGCACTCCTAGCTAGTTTGAGCACACTCTGTGAGATAGCAGCCGCTGCAGTCAGTCCTGGAACTGCCTTACGAAGTGTCCCAGTATTCAGCAGGAGTGACATTGTGCTCCCTGTTCCCCAGTGACGGATCCAAGACAGATATTTTACTAGAGCTTTGAGCTCTAACTTATGTTGGGAATGGAGAAACCACCCTTAAACCATGATGATGGTACTAAGTGTATGCCTGACCCAGGGAGAACAGCCAGATATGCTAATTTTACCTCGGGCAATATTGTACTGCTGCCAATTTAACCTGGAAAAGAACATTAATGCAAAGTACTCTGGATAAAATCGATCTTGGACTGCATTGCTGACTAACGCAAAGAAGTTTTTTGTTTGCAAGCCCAGTAATATAAAACATGATGCAACAACAAGGTCTCAAGCCAAGAACTTTGAGACACTGTTGCTGTTGCAACCCACGCAGAGATATCATGTCGGTAAGTTCTCCAGCTGCCCTGCAGCTGTGTAACTGGTATTGTGGGCACATTCTTTCACAATGCCAACAAGACATCAGGTCTGGTCGATATCTCACAGTTGTGTTCAACCATGTTCACAACAGAATGTGTACAAGACCTACAAAGAGCTGGAAGATTTCTCATACTATTTACCATACTTCCTTACAATAGAGAAGCAGGTCAGTCAGCCCATTGAGTCCATGCCAGCCCTCAGAAAAATCATATTCCATTACTTATTTACCTTCAATATATTTCCTCTCACATGGCCATTGAACCAAGCCCCACAGATTGTCCCACCATTCACCAAGACCAGAGGCAATTTACAATGGCCAATTAATCTCTGAGTTGTGGGAGGAAACCGGAGCGCCCAGAGGAAACACATCATGCCACAGGGAGAACGTGCAAACTTCACTTGAATTGATAGAGCTGTACAAGATGATAAGAAGCATAGATCGAATGGACAGTCAGCGACTTTTTCCCAGTTCGACACGAGGGGGCATAATTTTAAGGTGATTGGAGGAAGATATAAGGGGGCTGTCAGGGGTAAGTTTTTGAGTGGTGGGTGCGTGGAACACACGGCCTGCAGAGGTTGTGGGGGCAGATACATTAGGGACATTTAAGAGACTCTTAGATAGCCACATGAATGATAGAAGAATAGGGGGCTATGTGGGAGGGAAGGGTTAGATAGATCTTAGAGCAGGATAAGATGTCGGCCCAACATTGTGGGCCGAAGGGCCTGTACTGTGCTGTAGTGTTCTATGTTCTATGCTCACACCGACAACACCCGAGGTTAGAATCGAACCTGGGTCACTGGAGCTGTGAGGCAGCAGCTCTCCTTTCTGTACCACCTCCCTCCCTTCATAAACACCAGTGTGATGCTGGAAATCTTAAATCACATTTTGGCTCATACTGTGGACGAAGGGTATGGGAAATCCAATTTGTCCAAATGCCTTATGCATTCGAAAATAGTTTCTACCCTGTCAAAGTTTTGCAAAAGGTACTCCCAGTATAGAGACACAAGAGACTGCAGATGCTGGGATCTGGAACAAAAAATAAACTGCTGGAGGAACTCCGTAGGTCAAGCAGCAGCGAGGAGGGAAAGGAATTGCCAACGTTTCAGGTCGAGACCCTGCATCAGGACTCCCAGTGTAGAGTGTCATTCAGGTCAGTGTGACCCACACAATGTTTTCCCCAATCCAATTATTTGAGAGCAATTAACGAACTTGCCAATTCTGAACAATGTTTTGTACTGGGATTGTCACTTGGTGAAATCCACCCTCTAAGAGCACCACACATTTACAACACTAACTACACTTTACTGAGTTGCCCGCAGAGTGCTTTGGAAAACAACTGAAGTAACACATGGTACAGTGAACATGCATTTCTTTTTACCTCCAATTCCACAAAGAATAAAATGCACCCCAACTGCCATCCTTGTGGACCAGGCACTGCAAAGACTTTCCCATTAATTATTTGAGGGAGGATCTGTCAGCCTGTTTACATGGATACATAAGATTTTATGGCATTATTCAAGAGCAGAGCATCCTTTGGGAGCCTTGGCAACATTCCGCTTGTAATCAGAAACTAAGTAAAAGGTTTTTTTATTCATTTGTTGTTGTGAGATGTCATTATGTTGCAACTTGACTGCTGCTTATTTTCCATCTAGCAGAGATAACTGTCCTTCAAAAGTAAATCACTGCTTGCACACTGGATTTCAGGGACAGCTCACAGACATGATACATTGCTGTGTAAATGACAGTTGTTTCGCTTCTCTGTGTTATGCCAATACCTCCGGTCGTTGAACCAGACAGAATGTAACGTGTCAGTCGGGACTGGAGGTACAGAGGTAGGGTCTGAGGAAGGGGGCAGAGTACTTGGGATGGAGAAGAGAGAGGCTAATTTCACAAGAACATAAGAAAATAGGACCAGGAGTATGTCACCATGCCCCTTGAGCCTGCCCCACTATTCATATGATCATGGCCATCTCTGTTGGCCTCAACTCCTCTTCTATGCCAGTGTCCCATCTCCAGCCGAAGAGAGTCTAACCACCTCCCTTGCTGTTCAACAACCCTAGAACAGCAATGTTAAACACAAGGCTGGTTCTGGAGCACAGGTCTTCAGTACCACAGGTGGGATGTTGTCTGGTCACAGAACGTTTGATGCACACAGAGTTCTCTTGAGGTAATGTGGAGTGCATTGAACCAGCAGAAGCCTGGCTTGTGTGATATGAACATCACAGATATATCAGTGGATCCTTCAGGTGTAGGAGGTTACAGAAGTGTGGAGGGACCAGGTCACAAAGGCCTTTGATATCATGAGAAAATACTTCCAAAAATCTGCTACCATCATCAGAAAAATGCTGGAAGGTGTGCTATTGGGTGGCACCTGCTCACTTATGCTGAATGTAAGGCCTCTCATGACTTGAATCCAGATTTTTATTGATCCAAAATGGACCAAAGAGCTGAACTTGAGAGGTGGGTGTGAAGATAACTACCTTGTCATCAGGGCAACATTTGCCAGGCATCAGGGAGCCCTGAAGTCAAAGGGCATCAAGGTGAAAATTTCCTAATGATTGGACCAAACATATAAGAAGATGATTGTGGTCTTTGGAAGTCCATCATCAGAGTCCCAGGACATCGCTTGAAGACCTTCAAGCCTGTCCTAGGCCCAACCATTAAGTCAGAAGTATGGATCTCCTCAGGGTATGAAGTAGTCCATGCAAGACCTAGGTAACACTGAGGCATGGGCTGAGAAGTAGCAAGTGACATTTGTGTGACAAAAATGCCCATCTCCAACAGAAGAGAGTCTTAACCCTGGAACAGCAAGGTTAGATACAAGGCTAGTTCTGCAGTGCAGGTCCTCAGTACTACACATGGGATGTTGTCTGGTTGCAGAGCGTTTGATATACACAATATTCTCTTGAGATAACATGGAGTGCATTGGGTCTGTCCTCTGTGATAGGAACAGCACAGATATATCAGTGGGTCGTTAAGGGTGGAGGAGCTTACAAGTGGGGAGGGACCGGATTGTGAAGGCCTTTGAGAACAACAATCTAAAGTTAACAGTGCATCCCTGCTGGACTGAGAGTCATTGTAGGCAAATAATAACAGAAGTGATGGGCAAAATGGACTTCAGTTAGGTTTTAAGCAGCTAAGCTTTGGATGAGCTTAAGCTAATGCAGTGTGGAAAGATTACAGCCAGGAGAACCTTGGAATGGTTCGGTCTAGAGGCAACAAAGTGATGGATGAAAACCTCAGCAGCAAAGGCTGGTGCACAGATAGGTGGTGTTACAGAAGTAGAAGCAGCTGATCTATATAGCATAGAATTGGAAGCTCTAGTCAGATCCAAATAAGATGGTAGGGTTGTGAGGCATCACAGAGCAAAGGCTCACACAATGAAATTCACCCACATCCGCTATCAGAATGTATTCAAAAAGGTACCTTGGTTGCACAGCCAACCTTTCAGGCACATTCTGAATGTGAACAGACATTTATAAACCAGTCCAAGGTTTGCACTGTTAATCCCAGCCTTTCCACTCCGTTCAACCACATATCATTCCGTGGGCATGACTGGCAGTCTCACCCCTCACTGTCTCACTGGGATTTCTTGGGAGCAGGCTGAGACTGGGGGAAAATGAACAAAGGTGCCACTATGTTCAAGAAACTGCAAAAATGGGACCCTGGGCTGCTGAAAGGACTGAGTGTCAAGGCTGTTCACTGGTTGGAGATCGCGCTAACAGGACTGGTTAGGTTGCATTTGGAATATTGGTAATTGGTTTAATGTTGTCACATGTACCGAGGTACAGTGAAAAACTTTGTTTTGCATGCCGTCCATTTCTAAACATAAGCACATCGAGGTAGTACAAAGGGAAAAGCAATAACAGAATGCAGAATATGGTGTTAGAGTTACTGTTACAGAGAAACCATGGTGCAGGTAGATAATAAGGTACAAGGGCCACGACGAGGTAGATCATGAGATCAAGAGTTCAACTTGATCGGATAATAGGTCCATTCAAGACTCTGATAACAGCGGGATAGAAGCTGTCCTTGAGCCTGGTGGTGTGTGCTTTCAAGCTTTTGTATCTTCTGCCCAATGGAAGAGGAGAGAAGAGAGAATGTCCGGGGTGGGTGGGGTCTTTGATCAAATTGGCTGCTTTACCGAGGCAGCGAGAAGTGTAGACAGTGTCCATGGAGGGGAGGCTGGTTTCTGTGATGGACTGAGCTGTGTCCACAACTCTCTGCAGTTGCTTGCAGTCTTGGGCAGAGCAGTTGCAATACCAAGATCCAGTTGGGATGTCTTCTATGATGCATCTATAAAAAACTGATGAGGATCAACGGGGACATGCCAAATATTGTGTGCAATTCTGGTCGCTCCATTACAGGAAGGACGTGGCATCTTTGGAAAGGGTGCAGAAGAGGTTTACCGGGACGCTGCCTGGACTAGAAGGTATGACCTACAATGCATTGTTTCCTCTGGAGTGGCAGAGGCTGAGAGGAGACCTGATAGAAGTTTATAAAATGATGAGAGGCACAGATAGGGTAGGCAGTCAGAACCTTTTTCCCAGGGTAGAAATGTCAAAGTACTAGAGGACGTGCATTTAAGGTGAGGGGGGAAAGTTTAAAGGAGGTGTGCAGGCTAAGTTTTTCTTATACAGAGAGTGGTGGGTGCCTGGAACGGGCTGCCAGGGGTGGTGGTGGAGGCAGATACGATAGTGGCGTTTAAGAGGCTACTAGATAGGCACATGAATATGCAGGGAATGGAGGGATGTGGATCATGTGCAGGCAGAAGACATTTAGCTTAATTCGCTATCGTGTTTGGCATAGGCATTGTGGGCTGAAGGGCCAGTTCCTGTGCTGTACTGTTCTGTGTTCTATTAACTGGATAAAGATCCACTGCCCAGCATTGGAGAAACCTCAATGATCCCATTCATGGACTAAATTCTTATTGCCAACACTGGAAGGCAATAAGGAACACCAGCAACAATGAACACTGAAGGTCCTTCTCTTTATTCATTCACTGGATGTGGGTGTCACTCACAATGTTGCTATGTATTGTCCTTCCCCACTTGTCCCTGAACAGAGCAAGCAAGTCGTAGCCAAGCACACTAAAGGATCCAGGGTCACATTTATGCTAGACCAGGCAAGGATGGCAGCTTCTCTTCACTGAAGAACATTAGTGAACCATTAACTGCACTTGCAGTAAGTCTGAAATAAAAACAGAAAATGCCCAAAACATTCGGCAGGTCAGGCAGTGGGAAGGGAAAAAGAGCTAACATTTTAGCTCCAACACTATTCCACAGAACTCTGCTTCTCCTTCCACAGATGCTGCCTGACCTGCTGAGTGTTTCCAACATTTTCTGGCTTTATATTCATGAGTCGATCAGAATCTCTTTCCCAGGCTAGGAATATCTAACACTACAGGACGTTCTAGGGAACATTAGAGAAAGTTTGAAGGAGATGTGTGGGGCAAGTTTTTTATTTTATACGGAGAGTGGTGGGTGCCTGGAACAGGCTGCCAGGGGTGGTGGTGGAAGCAGATATAGTGTTCAAGAGGCTTTTAGACAGGCACATGAACAAGCAGGGAATGGAGGGATATGGATTATGTGCAGGCAGAAGCAAGTTAGTTTAATTTAGCATCATTTTCAGCACAGACATCGTGGGCCGAAGGGCCTGTTCCTGTGCTGTACTGTTCTATGTTTAACCAGATAGGTTTTAAAACAATCTGGTAGTTTTGTGGTCATTGTTACTGAGATTAGCTTTTGTTTGTTTTAATCCCACCTTCATTTACCATAGAACCACAGAACAATGCAGCACAATACAGGCCCTTCGGCCCACTATGTTGTGCCGACCTTCAAACCACTCCTAAAACTATCTAACCCCTTCCTCCCACATATCCCCCTATCTTAAGTTCCTCCATATGTTTACCTAACAATCTCTTGAACTCGCCCAACGTATCTGCCTCCACCACCACCCACAGCAGCGCATTCCATGCACCAACCACTCTCTGGGTGAAAAACCTCCCTCTGACATCTCCCTTGAACTTCCCACCCATTACCTTAAAGCCATGCCCTCTTGTACTGAGCACTGGTGCCCTCTTTTTTTTAAAATTTTTAATGACATTTGTATACACCAACAACAAGGATGTCCATGGTACAACTGGCCCATGGTATTTATAAACACCAATGGGACTTATTGAAGACAAACATGATCCAAATTCTCCCATCTCTTGGACAAACATCAGGTATTGCTTCACCCTTCACCAGTTGCAGAAGAACAGCCTGCTGCCATATTTGAAGGGCTGCAACTCTCCTTCACTGACTGGGTTAGGTTCTGGCCTTGGCCTGGAGTGATAGACATTCTCTGGAACTGGCCGATCTGTCTGCACCTTGGTAACCTTAGACAGTTCCCCTAGATCTGGACGAACCCAGCCCAGTTTGACTAGCACACAGTTATCAAATGCCTCTTGCTCTTTGCGGCAATGGCAAAACTCTTGCATTCATTTAATTGGATTTAAATTGAATTTGAATTCGCCAGCTGTCAGGTTTGGATTCACACTCATGTTTCTGGATCAGTGGTCCAAACTTCCAGCTCCCAGTTCAGTATTATATCAACTGCATGACTGTACACAGAATACTAGCACCAGAAAGCACAGAATCACACAGCCACAGGACTCCATTCAGCTCTCTGAACTGACAACATTTCTCTGATAGAGACATTCAATTTTCCTCCAACCTTTTTCTCTGGTAACCCTGCAACTTCAATTATTTATTCCAAACCCCTTTCAAAAATCACTGCTATAACTGCTTTGACCAGACTATCAGGCAGTGCATTCCAGATTAAAACACCTTGCAGAGAAGATTCACCAGGATGGCAGGCACGGTAGTATAAAGCTTTACGGTGTCAGCGACCCGGGTTCAATTCCGGCTGCTGTCTGTAAGGAGTTTGTATGTTCTCCCTGTGTCTGTGTGGGTTTCCTCCGGGTGCTCCAGTTTCCTCCCACATTCCAAAGACGTACGGGTTAGGAAGTTGTGGGCATGCTATGTTGGCGCCGGAAGCGTGGCAACACTTGCGGGCTGCCCCCCAGAACACTCTGCGCAAAAGATGCATTTCACTGTGTTTCGATGTACATGTGACTAATAAAGATATCTCATCTTGTCTTCAGTGGTCTGGATTGGAGCATTTCAGTTACAAGGAGACAGTGGATAGGCTGGGTTTGTTCTCCCTGGGGTGGAAGAGGCTGCGGGGTAACCTAACAGAGGTGCAAAAAATTATGAAGGGGGTAGAGAGTAAAAATCTATCAGATGCAGGGTTTCGACCTGAAGCGTCGACAATTCGCCTTCCCACGGATGCTGCTCGACCTGCTGAGGTCTTCCAGCAGACTGGAGACACAGGAGACTGCAGATGCTGGAATCTGGAGCAACATACAAAATGCTGGAGGAACTCAGCGGGTCAGGCAGCATCTGTGGAGGGAAATGAACAGTCAACGTTTCGGGCTGAGACTCTCAGATGAAGGATCTCAACCCGAAACATCGACTGTCCATTTCCCTCCATAGCTGCTGCCTGCCCCGCTGAGTTCCTCCAGTGCTTTGTGCGTTCCTCCCACAGATTATTTGTTGCTCTAGATTCTAGCATCTGCATCTATTTTGTGACTCTCTGGAGAGTAAGAATCTTTTTCCTGTGGCTAGTGTGTCTTAGGCAAGACGGCACGGGTCTAAGGTGAGAGGTAGGGGGTTCAGAGGGGAACTGAGGGAGAGTTGTTGGGATCTGGAACATGCTGCCTGAGCAGTTGGTGAAGACAGGTACTCTCATGATACTTAAGAAGCATTCACTTGAATCGCCAAGATATGGAAAGTGAAGGACCTAATGTAGGCACATGGGATTAGTGTAGATAGGTGGATGGACATGCTGGACCGAAGGGCCTGTTTCTGCACTGACAACTCCATGTAAACTGAAGACAGAATACAAGGTTAATGGCAGGACTCTTAGCAGTGTGGAACAGAGGGATCTTGGGGTCCATGCCCATAGATCCCTCAAGGTTGCTGTGCAGGTTGATAGGGTTGTTAAGAAGGCGTATGGAGTGTTAGCCTTCATTAGTCGGGTTATTGAGTTCAAGAGCCGCAAAGTGATGTTGCAGCTCTATAGAACTCTGGTTAGCCCACAGCTGGAGCATTGTGTTCAGTTCTGGCCGCCTCGTTGTAGGAAGGAAGTGGAAGCTTTAGAGAGGGTGCAGGGGAGATTTACCAGGATGCTGCCTGGATTGGAGAGCATGTCTTGTGGGGATAGGTTGAGCGAGCTAGGGCTTTTCTCTTTGGAGAAAAGGAGGATGAGAGGTGACTTGATAGAGGTGTACAAGATGATAAGAGGCATAGATTGAGTGGACAGTCAGAGACTGTTTCCCAGGGCGACAATGGCTAACACGAGGGAGCATAATTTTAAGGTGATTGGAGGAAGGTATAAGCAGGATGTCAGGGGTAAGTTTTTTTTACACAGAGAGTGGTGGGTGCGTGAATGCATCATCAATTTCTGAACCCCTCTATTACAACATCACCCTCTCTGACACTACAATATTTTCTGCTGAGCCGGTTTCTTCCCAGCAAAGCAATTATTTCCCTCTGCAGAGGTTAGTAGAGCGTCACAGGAGACATAATTTCAAAGCAACTCACACACCGAGATTGGAGGGGAGACCCACTCAAACCTCACTCCCTTTGAAAAGCTGCTCACTTGAAGGGCCAGGGGCTAAGAGCTGGAGGAGTTGTTCAATCCCCTCTCTCACCCTCACTGGGAACACCAGTTTAGCCAGAGTTGCCGTGACTTCAACTATAGCTGAGATGTGCCTTTTCGCCTGACACTCCCATTCCCTCAACCCACACACATGCTTTTTCTTGACACCTTTTGTTTAACTGCACGCAGTTCATTAGACACCAGGGCGTATTGCAACCTGTCGCGCCTTACATTCACTTTTTAACGCAAGAACGACTAAGCAAAAATCAGATGACCCAGGAGAGCGTTAACATGAAGGATTCTCACCACCACAGAAAACAACACACTGCAAAATCAGACAGATTAAACATGTACACAGATCCTGCGCTACAAAGTTACTCGAAAGGAACCCAGAAGTTCTCTTAAGAAGATGAAGTTTTCGTACCATTTTCTGCAGCCTTCCCAATTACCCAACCAGAGATCCAGCAGTAACATGGAATAAGATCCACCGGGAATACTTGGAGAGAGAAGCACTGGGTTAGAGATAGACTTTTTTCCTGTTCATTGAAAATCGCGGCACCTTCCGAAGGATCTGACTTTTTTTTTACACACACAGCACACACTCCGCGTTTCTCAAATGTCACTCGCCTCCTCTTTCTGTGGTGCAGCGTCACGGGGCAGGCGTGGCAATGAAAGCTCCCCCCTCTCTGCACTTAAACTCTCTCTCGCCGGAATAACCTTAGTCTCTGCATCAGATTTTATCTCACCGTCTGGCCATTGTGAAACCACCCCGCGACCTCTGAGCTAATCAGTTACAGCTCTCACTCAGTCAAACTCCAACCCAGATAAACAGGAATAAGGCCCTTCGGCCCATTGTGACTGTTCTATCACTCAACAGGATACAACCACTCCAGTCTCCCATTCCTTCTTGCTCCCCTTCAGAACGAAGGATTTTGATTTCAGCAAACCATTTGCGCCTTCCTGTGCACTTATCAAATTAGGTGAAATAAACTGCAATTCTTCCCTATTACGAAACTGTGGACTTTTGAAGCTTTCAGATGAATGACACGTTTTTCTTTGCGGAAGTGAAGGAATGATTGGCAGATGTTTTTGTTATTCTCTCAGGGAGGGGCAGATTTCGCCCTTGCAAGCAGAAGCTTTGTGCATAGAGTTAAGCCTCCCTACGTGAGTGAGGTGATTAGAAACACAGCCTGCGTCGTTCACCACTGATGCCGTTGATATTTAGAGAAAGATTCATAAGGACATTCTCTCTTCTCCCTCTCCCATCGGGCAGAAGGTACAAAAGCCTGAAAGCATGTACTACCAGGCTCAAGGACAGCTTCTATCCCGCTGCTTTAAGACGATTGAACAGTCCCCTAGTACCATAAGATGGACTCTTGACCTTACAATCTACCTCGTCGTGGCCTTGCACCTTATTGTCTGCCTGCACTGCACTTTGTCTGTAGCTGTTAAACCTTACTCTGCATTGTGCTATTGTTTTCCCTTGTACTACCTCAATGCACTGTTGTAATGAAATGATCTGTATGGATGGCATGCAAAACAAAGTTTTTAACTGTACCATGGTACATGTGACAATAAAAAAAACAATTTACCAGTTTTAAAATGTTACCAGGACTGGAGGGCTTGAGTTATAAGGAGGAACTGGACAGGCTGGGGCTTTTTTTCCTTGGAGCGTAGGAGGCTGAGGGGTGACCTTATGGAGGGTTATAAAATCATGGGGGGCACAGATGAGATGACTGGTCTTTTCCCCAGGGTAGGGGAGTCTAAAACTAGAGGGCACAGGTTTAAGGTGAGAGGGGAGAGATTTAAAGGGGATGTGAGGAGCAGGTTTCTCACACAGAGGGTGGTGAGTACATGGAATGAGCTGCCAGAGGAAGTGGTAGATGCAGATAAAATCACAATATTTGAAAGACATTTGGGCAGTTACATGGATAGGAAAGATTTAGAGGGATATGGGCCAAATGCAGGCAAATAGGACTTGCTCATGTAAGCAACTAGGCTGGCATGGATGAGTTGGGGCGAAGGGTCTGTTTCCGTGCTGTATAACTATGAATCTAAGGATCTGTATGGGTACAGTATCACTGCTGATAGTAGAAACAATGCATCTCCCTGCCGGAGGAAGTGGTGGAATCAGATGCAGTCAGAGGGCTTTATACAGGCACTTACATAGGCAAGGCATAGAAGGATACAGCTTTAATGTGGGCAAGTAGAATTAGTGCAGATGGACAAAAGGCCAGCATGGATATGATCGGCTGAAGGGCCCACTTCTGTACTGTACAACACTATGACAATTCCCCTCCCTCCTCAGCTGTAGTTCTGTTGGTTGTAAACACTTTGTTACTGAGTCTGGTTCAAATTCTGCTCCTTGTCCCAAAGAGTCATAGAGTGCAGAAACAAGCCCCTTGGCCCACCATGTCCCCGCCAACTTATCTATACTGTCAGCTACACTTGGCCTGCAGCCTACTTTATCCTCAAAACATAGGCTGACTCTCCAAGGCAATGTTGAGGGGGTGCTGCTGTGTTGTAGGTACCACGTTTTGAATGATGTTAAGCCAGTTGGACATAAAAGATTCCACAACACTCATTGAAGAACGTTCTCTCTACTGTCCTGACCAATTTGCCCCCGAAACACCATCACCAAAATGGATTATCTTGTGGCCATCACAGTGCTATCTGTGGGAGTTGCCATGTGCTAACTGGCTGCAGTGATTGCTGCCTCACAGTAGTAGCTTGGCTTCAAAAGAACTTCATGGTTGTGAAACATTTGCAATCTGGAATGTCATTCACAGAACGTTAAAAACAATCGGTGTTGTGTGTTTGAACATTTGCTTCAGCAGTTTTGGGGGATATTTCTCTGTGTTTCAGCTCCAGCCATTAACATTGTTTGCTAGTTTTTTTGGCAGTATTTTCGTGTTTGCTGGTGTTGTTTTCACCCAAGTGACCTCAGCTGTGTAACACCCAAAACCTGTTGCCGACAAAACTTTCAAAAGGGTGGTCTGAATGTTGCCAGTTGTGGTGCAAGGGACACCGTTCACTCGTACTGTAGGCTCAACAACGGGGCTGGACACAGTAAACCTGCTCTCTCTCTCTCTCTCTCTCTCTCTCTCTCTCTCTCTCTCTCTCTCACACACACACACACACACTCTCTCTCTCGCACACACTCTCTCTCACACACATTCTCTCTCTCACACACTCTCACACACACTCTCACACTCTCGCACACACTCTCACACACACTCTCTCACACTCACACACACTCTCACACACTCACACTCTCTCACACTCACACTCTCACACTCTCTCACACTCACTCTCTCACACACTCTCTCTTTCACACACACTCTCTCACACACTCACACACACTGTCTCACACTCTCTCTTTCACACACACACTCTCACACACACTCACACTCTCTCACACTCACACTCACACACACTCTCACACACTCTCTCTCACACACACACTCTGTCTCACACACACTCTTTCTCTCTCTCTTTTTCCTTCTCTCTTTCTAATCTTTCTCTTCCTCTCATTCTACCTTTCTCTTTTCACTCTCTTTCTCTTCTCACTCTCTCCCCCCTTCCTCCCATCCACCACGACTCACAGCTCACTCCATACACTGCTCAGCCTCAACCCTCTATCTTCAGACCTGTTGATGCAACTAAAACTACCTTCCAGTGCTCTGGATCTAACATTCCCCTTTGTGGATGAAGCTCTGGAGTCAAAGGGGCCTCTCAGGCAGCTTGGGACCCATGGAAACCCCTTCCCAGGAAACAGGCAAGTGCTCAGTCCCCTGCACCTTATCCTCTTGGCTTCATAGGCCTTGTGTACCCTCCCTGGAGAGACAGGATAAGATAAGATAAGATAAGATCAGATATCTTTATCAGTCACATCGAAACACACAGTGAAATGCATCTTTTGCGTCGAGTGTTCTGGGGCAGCCCGCAAGTGTCACCACGCTTCCGGCGCCAACATAGCATGCCCACAACTTCCTAACCTGTACGTCTTTGGAATGTGGGAGGAAACCGGAGCACCCGGAGGAAACCCATGCAGACACGAGGAGAAGGAGAGAAGGTGAAAAAGAAAGAGAATGAGATAAAGAGAGAGGGATAAAGAGAGAAAAGGAGCGAGGAAGGCGAGAGAGGAGGAGAGAGAAGGAAGGAGAGAGAGGGAGAGGAGAGAAGGAGGTGGAGAGATGAGGAAAGAGAAAGGAAGGAGATGGAGGGAGAGACAGAGAGAGAGAAAGACAGAGGGAAGAGAGAAAGAGAGAAGAGAGAGAGGGGAAAGAGAGAGAGAAAGAGACAGACAAAGAGAAGAGAGAGAACGAGAGAGAGGAAGAGAAAGGGAAAGAAAGAGAGATAAAAACAGAGAGTGGAGAGACAGAGAGAAAGACAGAGGGGAGAGAGAGAGAGAAAGAGAGAGAAGAGGGAGAGAAAAGGAGGTCCACAATAGCTTCTGTGACCTCATAAAATCTCAGTTACGAGATCACACATGTGCCTTGTAAGTCACATGTCAAGGTCACCCTAACTTCCCAGCTTCAGGATTATTGGAGCCCACAGCTGCTGGTGCATGTCATGTATCGCAGGGCAGTGATCACTGCAACAGCAGAGGGGACATTGACAGTCCCCATCCCACAGTAGCAGCACACTTCATTTACTTGTTCCGCTGCTGGACACAGAAGCAGACAGAGTGGGGGCAGGGGCATTCAGAGAGCCTGTTCATGTCCTCCCTGGCATCTCCATGACCGCCCGAAACTGAGGATATCCCTCCTAACAGTGATGTGATACACCGGCCTCTGGAGGACCCTCCCAGTAACCCGAGAATATGTTTCCTGTCCTCAGGCGTCATGGAGACACCCATCAAGTCAGCAAAACATTCCAGTCACTGTGAGGGTGTCAGGGGTGTGGTGCAGTGTGCCTTTAAGGGCTGACTCATGGGCTCTGAAGCTTCAGAAACAGAATAGCATTATATGAGGGAGCTTGATGATACCGTTTCTTAAGCAGACTGACAACTAAGTTATTTTGTGGAGCATTTTAAACCAGAATTGGGGACATATAGAGTGATGCTTAAATGGCAAAACAATATCAAGGATAGAGGTTAGAGAGATACAGGATGGAAACAGGCCATTCGGCCCATTGGGTTTGTGCCGACCATCAACCACCCATTTACACTACTCCTACATGAATCCCATTACGTTTTCCCCACTTTCTCATTAACTCCGCCCCTCTCCCCAGATTCAACCACTCACCTACATGCCTGGGGCAACTTACAGTGGCCAATTAACCTACCAACCCGTGCGTCTTCCAGATGTGGAAGGAGATGGAGCCCCCGGGGGCAAACCCATGCGGTCACAGGGAGAACATGCCATTTCCATGCAGACAGCACCTGAGGTCAGGATTAGATTTGTAGTTTGCATTTTTCCACACCTGAGCAGTGGAGGAGGCTGAGGATAGACAGGTCGGTGTGGGAATAGAAAGGGGAATTTAAGCGGCTTGCATACAATCTCACTTCCCTCCTGAGATTGTTCCATGCTCAGACCCAGGCTTGATCCGAGTGGTCCCAGCGAAATATTAAACTGGGCATTAAGTTATTGGTTACTAAGGACTGCTTTGCAGCATAGTCAATGCCATCTTCCGTTCCTTTGCTGATGATTGCATGACATTACAGGATTACAACCTCACTGCCTGATGATTATTTGCACACGAGTGATTTTGAGCATCTGTGGCTTTTATGGAAAGTACCAAACGAAATGTGGTTGTATGCTGTCCAATAATAGTTCCAAATGCCTGAACATTGACATCTGATGACTTGTTGCTTTGTAAAAATGGGAAACTCACACTTTCTCAATTTCCAAAAGCACCATAAAACAAAGGAACTCTCAAGAGATTTCAGATATTTCATGTGCATAAGTTTGAAACACTGTTGATAAAAAGCTTAGCACATTGTATTTAATCATATATGTGCTGTCATTAATTGAAAAGGTTACCAAAAGGATGAGGAATATTTATTGTAATGGAACTTTAATATTAAGAACATAGAACAGTACAGCACAGAAACAGACCCTTCAGCCCACGATGTTATGCCAAACTAATTAACATTAGTTAACTGGTCACCTCATTATAGAAAGGATGTGGAAGCTTTAGAGAGGGTGCAAAGGAGATTTATCAGGATGTTGCCTGGATTGGAGAGCATGTCTTATGAGGATAGGTTGAACGAGCTAGGGCTTTTCTCTTTGGAGAAAAGGAGGATGAGAGGTGACTTGATAGAGGTGTACAAGATGATAAGAGGCATAGATCGAATGGACAGTCAGAGACTGTTTCCCAGGGCGACAATGGCTAACACGAGGGAGCATAATTTTAAGGTGATTGGAGGAAGGTATAAGGGGGAACATAGAACATAAAACATTACAACACAGTACAGGACCGTTGACCCACAATGTTGTGCCAACTTTTAGCCAACTCTAAGATCTATCTAACCCTTCCCTCCTACATACCCCTCCATTTTTCCATCATCCATGTGCCTATCTAAGAGTCTCTTAAATGTCCCTAACGTATCTGTCCCCACAACCTCTGCAGGCAGTGCGTTCCACACACCCACCACTCTCTGTGTAAAATAGTTACGTCTGACATCCCCCTTATACCTTCCTCCAATCACCTTAAAATTATGTCCCCTCGTGTTAGCCATTTCCACCCTGGGAAAAAGTCTCTGACTGTCCACTCGATCTATGCCTCTTATCATCTTGTACACCTCTATCAAGTCACCTCTCATCCTCCTTCTCTCCAAAGAGAAAAGCCCGAGCTCACTCAACCTGTCCTCATAAAACATGCTCTCCAATCCAGGCAGCATCCTGGTAAATCTCCTCTGCACCCTTTCTAAAGCTTCCATATCCTTCCAATAGTGAGGCGACCAGAACTGAACACAGTATTCTAAGTGTGGTTCTATTGGGCTGCAACATTACCTCTCGGCTCTTGAACTCAATCCCCCGACTAATGAAGACCAACACACCATATGCCTTCTTAACAACCCTATCAACTTGCGCAGCAACTTTGGAGGATCTATGGACTTGGACCCCAAGATCACTCTGTTCCTCCACACTGCTGAGAATCCTGCCATTAGCCCTGCATTCTGCCTTCAAATTCAACACTCCAAAATGAATCATTTCACACTTTTCCGGGTTGAACTCCATCTGCTACTTCTCAGCCCAGCTGTCCATCCCATCAATGTCCTGTTGTAATCCTGAACAACCTTCTACACTATCCGCAACACCACCAACCTTCGTGTCATCTGCAGCTTACTAACCCGCCCTTCTGTTTCCTTCCAAGTCATTCATAAAAATCACAAAGAGCAGGGGTCCCAGAACAGACCAGCAGAACACCACTGGTCACTGACCTCCAGTCAGAATACGCTCCATCTACAACCACCCTCTGCCTTCTATGGGTGAGCCAATTCCTAATCTACACAGCCTAGTTTCTCTGGATCCCATGCTTCCTGACCTTCTGAATGAGCCTATCATGGGGAACCTTATCAAACGCCTTACTAAAGTCCATATACACCACATCCTCTGCTCTATCCTCATCAGTGTGTTTTGTCACAAAGAATTCAATCATGCTCGTGAGGCATGACCAGCCCCTCACGAAGCCATGCTGACCATCCCTCATCAGACTATGCTTCTCCAAATGCTCATAAATCCTGTCCCTAAGAATCTTTTCCAATAATTTGTCCACCACTGAAGTAAGACTCACTGGTCTGTAATTCCCAGGGTTATCCCGACTCCCTTTCTTGAACAAAGGAACAACATTTGCCACCCTCCAATCATCTGATACTACTCCTGTGGCCAGTGAGGATGCAAAGATCATCGCCAAGGGCTCAGAAATCTCTTCCCTCGCTTCCTGTAATATTCTGGGATATATCCTGTATGGCCCTGCAGATTTATCTATCTTAATGTTTTTCAAAAGTTCCAGCACATCCTCCTTCTTAACATTCACATGTTCTAACTAATCAGCCTGTTTTACGCTGTCCTCACAAACATCAAGGTCTCTCTCACAGGTGAATACTGAAGCAAAGTGTTCATTAAGGACCTCCCCTGCCTCCTCTGACTCAAGGCACATGTTTCCTCCTCTATTCCTAATCGGTCCTACCCTCACCTTAGTCACCTCCTGTTCTTCACATACGTTTTCCTTAATCCTACTCGCCAAGGCCTTCTCATGCCCCCTTCTGGCTCTCCTAAGTCCATTCTTAAGCTCTTTCCTGGCTATCTTGTAATTCTCCAGAGCCCTCTCTGCTCCTTGCTTCCTGAACCTTAAGTAAGCTTCTTTCTTCCTCTTCACTAGATATTCCACACCTCTTGTCAACCATGGTTCCTTCAACCTTTTCCTGCCTCAATGGGACAAACCTATCCGGAACCCCATTCAAGTAATTGCCAAACAACCTCCACATTTCCATTGTGCACTTCCCTGAGGACATCTGCTCCCAATTTACACTCCCAAGTTCCTGCCTAATAACATCCTAATTCCCCCTCCCCCAGTTAAGTAGTTTCCCATATCGTTTGCTCCTATCCCTCTCCAAGGCAAGGGTAAAGGTCAGGGAGTTGTAGTCACTATCTCGGAAATGCTCACCCACCGAAAGATTTGACACCTGACCAGGTTCGTTGCATAGTACCAGATCCAGAATGGCCTTTCCTCTAGTCGGCCTGTCTACATATTGTGTCAGGAATCCTTCCTGGACACACCTAACAAACTCCGCCCCATCCAAATCTTTGCACTGAGGTGCCAATCAATATTAAGGAAGTTGAAATCATCCATGATGACAACCCTGTTATTTTTGCACCTTTCCAAAATCTGTCTCCCGATCTGTTCCTCAGTGCCTCTGTTGCTATTGGGGGGGGGGGGGTCTATAGAATAGTCCCAATAGAGTGATCGCTCCCTTCCTATTTCTGACTTCCACCCACACTGACTCAGTAGACGATCCCTCCAGGACGTTCTCCCTTTCTACAGCTGTGACACTGTTCCCTGATCAGCAAAGCCACTCCCCCACCTCTTTTATTTCCCTCCCTGTCCCTTTTGAAACATCTAAACCCCAGAGCATCCAGATGCATCAAGATACTTCTTGCATTAAAGTAGACACACTTCAGCCCATCCAACTGACTGAAATTTTGTCCAATCAACTGCCTATCTTTCCTTACAGTGTCTCTACACATTGCATCAACCTGTACACCAACTGCGCCATCCTCTGACCTATCACTTGGCTCCCCACCCCCCTGCCAAACTAGTTTAAACCCTCCCCAACAGCTCCAGAAAACCTGCCGACAGGTTTGCTAAAACTGGTCCCTCTCCAGTTCAGGTGTAACCTGTCCCTTTTGTACAGATCGTACCATCCCCAGAAGAGATCCCAATGATCCACAGATCTGAAACCCTGCCCCCTGCAGCAATTTCTCAGCCACGCATTCATCTGCCAAATCAACCTATTCTTAACCTCACTGGTGCATGGCACAGGCAGCAATCCAGAGATTACTACCCTTGAGCTCCTGCTTTTCAGCTTCCTACCTAGTTCCCCATATTCACTTTTTGGGACCTCGTCCTTTTTCCTACCGACCTCATTGGTACCAATGTGTACCTTGACTTCTGGCTGCTCCCCCTCCCCCTTCATAATGCTGTGGACCCATTCTGAGACGTCCCTGACCCTGGCACCCGGGAAGCAACACTATCTGGGAGTCTCTTTCCCATCCACAGAATCACCTGTTTGCTCCCCTAACTATAGAGCCCCCTATCACTATTGCTCTCCTCTTCTCCCCTCTTCCCTTCTGAGCCACAGAGCCAGACTCAGTGCCAGCTACCTGACCCTGTGGCTTTCCCCTGGTAGGATCCCCCCCCCCACCCCCGCCCCCCCCCCCGCCAAGAGTATCCAAAGCAGTCTACCTGTTATTGAGGGGAACGGCCACTGCGGTACTCTGCACTACCTGCCTATTCCCTTCCCCTCTCCCGCCAGTCACCCAGCCACCTGCCTCCTGCAACTTAGGTATGGCTAACTCCCTGTAGCTTTTATCTATCACCTCCTTGTTCTCCAGTAGGCGCCAAAGGTCATCCAGCTGCAGCTCCACTTCCCTAATACGGTCTGTGAGGACCTGCAGCTGGATGTACCTCCTGCAGATGTAGCTATCAGGGAGGCTTAAGATCTCCCACATCTGGCAGGAAGAACACAACCCTGACCCTGGATCCATTGTCACTACTTTAGCTGGGCACCGAGAGTCTCGCTTCTCACTCCAAGTCATGGCCCTCACTTCCTGGAAAAGACCTGGGTCCCGACTCTCACCTCTTTATATGGCTCCCACTTCTCACACCGAGAGTTCTGTTTCTCACTCCAAGTCACAGTGCTTGCTACCTGGAAAAGAGATTAAATTAGTTATCAAATGCCTTGTGAAACTAATCCCTTCTACCTACACAATGTCCATACCCCTGCATTTCCTGCACATTCATGTGCCTATCTAAGAGCCTCTTGAACATCTCTATCATATTTGCCTCCACCACCACCCCTGGCAGCGCATTCCAGGCACCCACCACTCTCTGTGTAAAAAACTTGCCCCGCACATCTCCTCGGAATTTACCGTCTCTCACCTTAAATGCACATTCTCTGGTATTAGACATTTCAACCCTGGGAAAAAGATACCAGCTGTCTGCTCTGTCTTTGCCTCTCATAATATTAGTCAGCAACAACGTTATCATATAATGCCTGCAAACCCGCGTGATAAGATATTGTCTGCTGGTGTCAAATAGGTGTTGAAATAAATGGATTAAAGTGTGATACTTCAGAGGTATCTATCATCAAAGTACCTCTCATCTATCATCAAAGATCCCCACCATCCAGGCCATGCCCTCTTCTCACAGCTGCCATCGGGCAGGAGGTATTGAAGCCTGAAGTCCCACACCACCAGGTTCAAGAACAGCTACTTCCCTTCAACCATTCTGTTCTTGAAGCAACCTGCAGAACCTCAGTCACTACAGATGAGCAACCCTATGACCACTTTAACCACTTTGCACTACAATGGACTTCTTGTTTTAGTTTTGTTCTTTCTTGTATAATTTTGTATAATCTTTTTTCAATCTTTTTATTAGTTTCCAGATTAATACAGATTAATATATAACATCGATGATCGTACATGTAATACAAAGAGATCGAGAACAATCATGACATAGATAATCATAAAAAATAATAAAATATATAAAAAAACTTTAGATCTCACGATCTCTTAGTAGATGAATATAATATAAAAGAAAAGAAAGAAAGAGATTTATTGTATACATAAAAGAAAAAAAATCCTCAAATCAATAAAAAAAATTGTAAATAATATAACAAACTAAACGATGAAGAAAATTTCAAAAAAAAGAGACAAGAAAAGAAAACTGGACTGAAATTTATCAATGAAAACAGAGCAATATTATGTCATCAACTCCATTCCTTTACATTGAAAAGTTATTGAAAAGGGATCTATATCATATGAAAGTATTGAATAAATGGACTCCAAATGTTTTCAAATTTAAGCTAAGGATCGACAGTGCCACTCCTAATTTTTTCCAAGTTTAGACATGATATAGTTTGAGAAATTTTGTAAAATTTATGTTTATGTTTTTTTTGTGAACATTGCTTATCTGATGCTATGTGCCTGTGATGTTGCTGCAAGTAAGATTTTGATTACCTCTATGCATACATGTACTTGTGGATTTGACTATAAACTCGACTTCGACTTCGAAGTACTTTTTCTGAGTGAAGTTTTTGGAACAACCTTAGATCACTGAGTACAGTAAATAAAATTTTCCTTTCTTTTTGCAATTTACTTTAAGCAAAGTACAGTCACTTTGTGTAATTTGGTATTGGCCACTCAATAAATGATTTGCTTGAGCGTCCTTTCCATTGTCTTCAGTGGAGTGGAGTATAGCCCATGTTGTATAAAATGCAATGATTTGACATTGCACCAAGATACAAATGACCTCCAGTGTATCTGCGGGGTAATTAAGCCCTGAGGTTGTTGTTGGAGCAATCTTTGTGTTAGTTAAAGGAAGTAAAGTTAAGCTTTAATTAGAGCAACAAACAATCTGCTGGAGGAACTCAGTGGGTTGAGCAGCATCTGTGGGAGGAAAGGAATTGTCGGGGTTTCAGACAAAGGTCGATCACATTGTCGCCAGGCACATAAATGTCGACAATTCCTTTCCCCCCACAGATGCTACTCGACCCGTTGAGTTCCTTCAGCAGATCGTTTGTTGCCCCACATTCCAGCATCTGCAGTCTCCTGTGTCTCTAAAGCTTTAACTCGTCTCACCGTAGTGTAGCAGTTACCGTAACGCTTTACAGCGCCAGCGACCCGGGTTTAATTCCAGCAGCTGTCTATAAGGAGTTTGTACGTTCTCCCCGTGTCTGCGTGGGTTTCCTCCGGGTGCTCCGGTTTCCTCCCACATTTCAAAGACGTACAGGCTAGGAAGTTGTGGGCATGCTGTGTTGGCACCGGAAGCGTGGTGACACTTGCGGGATGCCCGTAGAACAGTCTACGCAAAAGATGTATTTCACTGTGTGTTTCAATAAAGATATCTTATCTTATCTTATATTCTCTGGAAAGCCATTTGATGCAGTGTCCTGTCATTTGCCATACTAAGGAAATGTCCAGTGCATTTCCCCAACCCTTACCTCTCCACTGGAAACATTGGCTGTCTTCTTGGAGGAGGAGTAGCACAGTGGGGCAGCTCGTAGAGTTGCTGCCTCACAGCTCCAGTGAACTGCAGTCAATCCTTCTAATTTGTGTTCGGCCTCACCGTGACGGTAGGGAAGGCCGAGGACAGGCAAATCGGTGTGTGAATGGGAAGGGAAGCTGAAGTGACACACAACTGGAAGCTCACCGCTCCAGCATCTCCAGCATCTGCGTTCAATCCTGACCTCTGGTGCTGTCTGTGTGGAGTTTGCACCTTCTCCCTGTGATTGCCTGAGTTTCTTCTGGATGCTATATGTTCCCTTCACATCCCAAAGATGTACAGGTTGGCACGTTGATTGTTTGCTGTGGTTTGCCCCACATGTGTGGGTGAGCAGTAGAATCTGGGAGGAGTTGGTGGGAATATGGGGAGAATAAAATTACCCAGTATGGGATTAGTGTAAATGGGTGCTTGATGGTCAGTGTGCTGTAGGGCCCTGGTCCATGCTGTATCCCTTGATGACTATGATATTCTAATTGCACACTGTTGTCAAAACATTATCGATGTGGCTGAACAGTCCAGCAAATATGAAGCCAATGCTACATTTCTGTCAATTTTACTTTCAGTGGGTCAGACAAGATGAGAAGGTATCATTTGATAAGACTCTTTGAGAATTTGCTTCACATTCATCTTGCCAGAAGAGAAAGTGGGTGCAGTAAAGTCTTCTTTCAGATCAAACTCATCCAATGTCCTTCCGAATCACCAGCTACCGTTATGTGGTTCTTTACATGCACTGGCAATGGTAGGTCCAAGCAATCAGTCTCTGATGGTTAGTCAGACGTGACTCAATGGTTGCACTCTTGATTATTGAGGCAAAGAGGTTGTCTCATGAGGAAATGATGAACAAGTCAGACACATACTCATTGGGGATGAGAAAACTGAGATGTGATCATTCTGAAAAAAATATGATTTCACCTCCCCACCATCGAGGACATCTTCAAGAGGCGGTGCCTCAAGAAGGCATCATGTATCACTAAGGACCCTCACCATCCGGGACATGCCCTCTCCTTGTTACAACCATCGGGGAGGAGGTACAGGAGCCTGAAGACCCACACTCAACGATTCAGAAACAGCTTCTTCTCCTCCACCATCAGTTTTCTGAATGGTCCACGAACACTACCTTGTTATTCCTTTCTTTTTGCACGATTTATTTATTTTTGTACTTTATAATAATTTTATGCCTTTGCACTGTACTGTTGCCACAAAACAACAAATTGCATGTCATCTAAGCCAGTGATAATAAATCTGATTCTGATTCTGGGGCGATCATGATTCTCCAAGAGGTTGCTTTACCTCATGGGGAAATGTAAAACAAGGAGAATAGTTTTAGAACAAGGATCATATACTTAGAACAGAAATGAGAAAGAATTTCTTTTCTCAGAGGATTGTGAATCTACCATGAATCTATCTCCAGGTTGTACAGTGAATTCTTGAGAACTTCCTTAGTAGAGAGTGTTCTTGCCTCTCTGGTAGCTCTCAATATTATGTATCAATGCATTACTTTGACCCCTGCATGTTCACTGTCTGGCACAGTCTGAGCCTCTGCATAATGATAAGGCACAAATGTAGAACAAAACAGGAAGTTTGGACATTGGGGAATAAACATCATCAAATATCTCGTGTTCTTGTGGTATATGTTAATTGGTGACTTTCTAATGAGGGTTTATTTGTCAAGAACATTTTTATAGTTCCATTAACCTTGCAAGATCTCCTAAGGCAATTCTGATCAGAACAAACAAACAATTGTGAGAAAAGGTTGAGCGAGCTAGGGCTTTTCTCTTTGGAGCAACACAGGATGAGAGGTGACTAGATAGAGGTGTATAGGATTATGAGGGGCATAGAGAGTGGACAGCCAGCACCTTTTCCCTGGGTGACAGCCAATATCAGAGGACTTCCTTTTAAGGTCAGAGGAGAAATGTTCAGGGGAGATGCCAGAGGTAGGTTCTTTACACAGAGGGTGGTGGGTGACTGGAACAGCCGGGGGTGGTTGTGGAGGCTGATACAATAGGGACATTTAAAAGGCTCTTAGATAGTCACATGGAAGTAAGAAAAATGGAGGGATATGAGCTGTGCAGGAGGGAAGAGTTAAATTGATCATGGAGAAGATGTTCATGTAGTTCGGCACAACATGGTGGGCTGAAGGGCCCATACTGTGCATACTGTTCTGTGTTCTATGTTCAAAAAAATAACACCAAGCTACGTCAGGGAATGTTCAGGGTAATGATCAAACAATTTGTCAGAGATAGGCTTTACAAGACCTCTTCAATGAAGTAAGAGAGGCAGGAAGATTCATTGAGTGAATCCAGAGATCGGGGGCTTTGAGGCTTGAACAAGATTGTCAGTGGTGGAGTGATTCAATTTGGCCAGTTATTCACTTGGGGTACTCCCACAGAACTTCTCAAACCCCTGAGCTCTAGAATTAGAGAGGATAAGGGCAGTAGGCCTGTGAGCACCGCCACGTGCTGGTTCCCCACCAAGTCATCTCCCATTCTGTCTTGGAAATATACCACTGCTCCTTCATTGTCATTGGGCTAACGTTCTGGAACTCCTGACTGATTTCGTGGGAACACTTACATCAGCAGGACAGCAGGAATTCAAGAAGGTGGCTCACCACCTCCTCGTCAAGGGCAGTTAGGGATGGGCAATAAATGCTGGCTTGTCCAGCAATGTCCATGTCCCAAGAAATGAACGGAAGAAAAGATTCCAACAAGGATTGCCACTGGCTCCCCTCAACCCATTGTTTATCTGCCCACCCGACCTCCGGCGTTTGGTTCCAGGCTCCACCTTCTTCTCCTATCAGATTTCACCATCTGCAGCCCTTTGGCACCTCCACCTATCACCTCCCGGCCTCTGTCGCTATTCCCGCTCTCCCCTCCTCCATCTGCCTCTCACCCCTCCTCACCTGGATCCACCTATTGCTTGCCAGCTCTTGCTCCACCCCTTCCCCTCACCCTACTGGCTATCTCCCCTCTATCTCTCAGTCCAGATAAAGGGTCTCGACCCGAAACATCGACTGTCCATTTCCCTCTACAGATGCTGCCCGACCTGCTGAGTTCCTCCAGCACTTTGTGTGTTGCTCCAGATTCCAGCAACTGCAGTCTCTTGTGTCTCTAGAAACCAGCTGCTCAATGAGTTGGATTAAACCAGTTGGAATGAAAGACAATCAGTGACTCAAGTTGGAAAACAGAATCTTGACCTTCCAGTGATGTTCACTAAACATTGCTTTTTATTTGGCAAATAATTGGAATCAATTATTGGTATTGGTATTGGTTCATTATTGTCACTTGTACCGAGGTACAGTGAAAAACTTGTCTTGCAAACCGATCGTACAGGTCAATTCATTACACAGTGCAGTTACATTAGAATCACGACCCAGTGAAATTAGCACTCAAATCAGTGAAATGATTACAAAAGAAATAGGGTCTCAAAACTTGGTAGGTAAAGTTTGCTGGGACGAAATTGTTGGACGACAGGATGTTTTCCATCTTCCTCAAAATTGAGGGCAGCACAGTGGCATAGCAAGTAGAACCATTGCCTCACAGCTCTGGAGATCCAGGTTCATTCCTGATCTCAAGTGCTTCCTGTGTGGAGTTTGCACGTTCTCTCTGTGACCATGTGAAATTTCTTCCATGTTCTCCAGTCTCCTCCCGGATCCCAAAAGCACGTGTGCAGATTGGTAGGTTAACTGGCCACTGTAAAATGTACAGGCGAGTGGTCTAATCTTGGGGGAGGGGGGTGGGGGTTAATGGGAATGTAAGTAAAATAAAATAGGATTGGTGTAAGTGGGTAGTTGATGATCAACATGGACTGGATGGGCTGAAGGGCCTCCTTACCTGCTATATAACTCTATGATTCCATGAATTTTGTGGCAAAAATTTCCAAGAGCAGTGTTTTCAGAAGTCCTGTAATGTCTTGTTGGACTTCATTGTTTATAAAATTCCTGGTGGGTTTCTGCCCAATTATCCAGTAACATTTGGATTCTGGATCATTTGGGTGGCACAATAAAGCAACTGTGCTGATTTAAACAGCTGCTGATAAATGGAGCCTCTGTTCTCACTGTTTAACATTCTGTTGGTGAAACAACACTTTATGTGGCTTTCTACAGCAGTTAATTCATTGGAGAAAATGCAGAAGGCTACAAGTTCTTAAGCTCTGAATGGTGCATGAATAGTCAAAAAATAGGGTTGTGAAAACAGCACAAAATACCCACCATTGCCCAAAACTGGTTAATTTGCAACATGAAGGGGATAAAGGACAAGGGTGAGAGGACAGGAGAATTGATCTGGGGTGGAATTCACAGATGACACCATTGTCATTGGTAGAACCTCAGATGATGATGAGGAGGCGTACAGGAGTGAGGTAGATCGGCTGGTTGAGTGGTGTCACAACAACAACCTCGCACTCAACGTCGGCAAGACCAAGGAACTGATTGTGGACTTCAGGAAGGAGAAGTTGGGAGAACACACACCGGTTCTCATTGAGGGGTCAGCAGTGGAAAGGGTGAGCGGCTTCACGTTCCTGGGCGTCAACATCCCGGAGGATTTATTCTGGGATCAACTCATTGATGCAATCATGAAGAATGCATGCCAGCAGATCTACTTCATTAGGAGTTTGATGAGAGGGTTGTAGACTCAGCCACCTCCATCACAGGCACAATCCTCCTCACCATTGAGGACGTCTTCAAGAGACGGCACCTCAAGAAGACGGCATCCATCACTACGGACCCTAACCATCCGTGACATGCCCTCTTCTCGTTACTACCATTGGGGAGGAGGTACTGGAACCTGAAGACCCACACTCAATGCTTCAGGAACAGCTTCTTCCCCTCCGCCATCAGCTTCCTGAACGGTCCATGAACCCAGGAACTCATTATTCCTTTTGTTTGCACTATTTATGTATTTTTGTACTTCATAATAAGTACAAAACAACCACAAAACAACAAATTTCATGTCATGTATACTCAGTGATAATAAATCTGATTCTGATTCTGAAGATCAGCTGTGATATTGAACAACTGAGCAGGGATGTAAAGTTGCAGGGGTTCCCGCTTCAACTTCACAGGTAAAAGTATTAGACCAGAATGATGTTAGACATTAGTCTCCGGTTTGTGGTAATTTAGGTGGTCTAAATCAGAACGAACTCAGAGAAAGAGATCTTAAGAATTCACAAATATAATTGGAATGTTGTGTTCACAAACAATGTTGGAATATTGTGTTGAGTTTTGGTCACCCTGCTGTAGGAAAGATGCCTTTGACCTGGAAAGGGTGAAGAGGAGATTTCCCTGGATGTTACCGGGACTCGAGGGACTGAGTTATGGAGAGAGGCTGAGCAGGTTAGGACTTTTTTCATTGGAGTGCAGGAGAATGAGGGGTGATCTTATAGAGGTGGATAAAATTATGAGGGGCATAGATGGGGTGAATTCACACGGTCTTTTTCCCAGGGTTGGGGAATCAAGAACTAGAGAGCATAGGTTAAAGTGAGAGGGGAAAGATTTAATAGGAACTTGAGGGGCAACTTTGTCACCTAGAGGATGTGGCTGAGGCAGGTACATAAACAATATTTAAAAGAAACTTTACAGCTCCATGGATAGAAAATGTTTTGAGGGATATGGGCCAAATGCAGGTAAATGGGACTAGCTCAGAAGGGAATCTTGGTCGGCAAGGGCCAGATGGGCCGAAGGCCCTGTTTCCGTGCTGTATGACTCCATGACTCCAATCTGCTGGAGGGTGAGTCCTGACTGGTTTTCGACCTGAAATGTCGACAATTCCGCTCCCCCGACAGATGCTACTCAATCCATTCAGTTCTTCCAGGAGATTGTATGTTGCTGCAGATTCCAACATCTGCAGTCTTGCTTCAGAATTCAACAAGGTTTCCCTCTCCTCCTTGTAACACAGCAGTCCCTCCTGTGTTGCTCAAAGAATGGCCAGGGCTTGAGGGTGATATTGATGGTTGAGTAACGAGCTTCTGACAACAATTCACTAGCATGAGCCAAGGCCACTTGTGTGAGTGAGTGGGTGTTCAGAGAACTGAACTCAAGTCCAAGGTGAGCAGTGGAACTAAGAAAGAAAGCAGTTATTGTTAGGGAAATGCTTTGGTTGTGAGATCAAAATGCTACAACAGGATGTGAAACTGAAGTGAACAATTCTGATAATTTTGAGACTGGCACCAGATTACTCAAAATGAGATCTTTGCTGCCTACATCCTAATTCTCATAGTCCCAGTTGCATCCATTGGTTCCTGGTCCTGTAAATAATGTCCTTGTTGGTGTTTCCAGATCTGAGCATCTTCTCTGCCAGATATCCATTCCCTCACATGGGTGGCCTTTGCTCAAGTTTGCAGATGATACCACCGTAGTGGGCCGTATCTCAAACGGCGATGAGTTGGAGTACAGGAAGGAGATGGAGAGCTTAGTGGAATGGTGTCATGACAACAACCTTTCCCTCAATGTCAACAAAACAAAAGAGCTGGTCATTGACTTCAGGAAAGGGGGCGGTGTACGTGCACCTGTCTACATCAACGGTGCTGAGGTTGAGAGGGTTGAGAGCTTTGAGTTCCGAGGAGTGAACATCACCAACAGCCTGTCCTGGTCCAACCACATAGATACCACGGCCAAGAAAGCTCACCAGCACCTCTACTTCCTCAGGAATCTAAAGAAATTCAGTTTGTTCCCTTTGACTCTCACTAACTTCTATTGATGCACAATAGAAAGCATCCTATCTGAATGTATCACGGCTTGGTATGGCAACTGCTCTGCCCAGGACTGCAAGAAACTGCAGAGAGTTGTGGACACAGTCCAGCGCATCACAGACACCAGCCTCCCCTCCTTGGACTCTGTTTTTACCTCTTGTTGTCTTGGTGAAGCAGCCAGCATAATCAAAGACCCCACCCACCTGGGTCATTCTCTCTTCTCTCCTCTCCCATCGGGTAGAAGATACAGGAGCCTGAGGGCACGTACCACCAGACTTAAGAACAGCTTCTACCCCACTGAGATAAGACTATTGAACGGTTCCCTTATATGATAAGATGGATTCTGATCTCACAATCTACCTTGTTGTGACCTTGCACCGTATTGCACTGCACTTTCTTTGTAGCTGTGACACTTTACTCTGTACTGTTATTGTTTTTACCTGTACTACATCAATGTATTCTGTACTAACCCAATGTAACTGCACTGTGTAATGAATTGACCTGTACGTTCGGTATACAAGACAAGTTTTGCACTGTACCTCGGTATAAGTGGCAATAATAAACCAATACCAATACCAATACCAAAGTATCAAGGTAGTGTCTGTCAGATGCTCCTGTTCAACCAAAGAGCTCGTCACTCTCTCTTCCAACCCACAACCAGTCCACCTCTCATGACATGAACAAGAATGGATTGTTCGGTAGCTCATTTGTGGATGAGAGATAATGGCATCATGAGCGTGGAAACAGGTTGGTCAACCTGTGACAGTCGTCGAGGACGCTTTTACACTAATCCTACCTAATCCTGTTTCTACTCACGTTACATTCTTACCAACACCCTCCCCACCCCACTCTATTCTACCAATCACCTACACACCAGGCTCAATTTACAGTGGCCAATTAATGTACCAACTCGCATGTCTTTGGGACACGAGAGGAGTCACAGGGAGAAACTCCACACAGACAGCACCCGAGGTCAGGATCGAACCTGGGTCACCGGGGTGGTGGGGCAGTGGCTCTACCCGCTACACCACTGTGGCAGAGTTGCTCACTGTGTTTTAAAGTTCTCTTCTCTAGACCAGCTAACTTAGCACATGCCCTAGCCTTACCCTTGCGACACTTCACAATTACCTTTGATTGCTCTAACTCTGGTCTCTTGCCCATGTCTGACTTTAATTGTTCCACCACATTATTGATTGCAGACATGCAAATCAATTCCACTGTGGAGTTCCTTCTCTCCCTTTGAAACATCTGAACCCTGGAATGTTGAGCTGCCAGTCCTGCTCCTCTCTCCACCAAGCCTCTTGGTGGCCACAATATCATAGTTCCACGTACTAATCCAAGCTCTAACCTCATCCGCCTTACCCATTCTATTCCTTGTATTAAAATAATTACACTGCAAACCACCATTCCTGCCGTGTTCATTATCTTGGCCCAGCCTGCCTTTGCTATTAGACTTACATGACTTAACCTCTACCTTTCCCTTAACCACACCACCTGCTGACCTACTGCTCTTGTTTCGACCTCTCACCCACACTAGTTTAAACGCTCCCAAGTAGCACTGGCAAACCTCCCCATGAGAGTATTTGTCCCCCTCCAGTTTAAATGGAGCCCCTCCTTCTTGTACAGGTCCCACCTGCCTCGGAAGAGATCCAAGTGATCCAGGTAGCTGAAGCCCTCTCTCCTACACCAGCTCTTTAGCCACACATTCACCTGCTATTTCTGGCCTCACTCACACGTGTGGCACAGGGACTAATCCTGAGATTACAAGTCAAAGTTAAAGTCAGGTTTATTGTCATATGTACATGTACATGTATTAACAGTTGCAATGAAAAACTCGCTCGCAGCAGCATCACAGGCACATGGCATCAGGTACATAAGTCCATGACCACGACTACATTATTCCTTTCTTCTGCACTTTTTATTTAGTTTTTGTAATTTATGGTAATTTTATGTCTTTGCGTTGTATTTCTGCCGCAAAACAACAAATTTCACGTCATCTGTCAGTGATAATAAATCTGATTCTGATTCAGATACATAAAATTCACAAGAAAAGCACAAATCATACAAAAATTATACAAGAAAGGACACAATTAGAACCAAAAACAGAGTTCAATGTAGTGCAAAGTGGTCAAGGTGGTCATAGTGTTGCTATACTGAGGTCATGGCCCTTGTACCTTATTGTCTGCCTGCACTAACACTTTGTTCTGCATTCTGTTATTGCTTTTCCCTTTGTACTATGTACTTATGTGTTGAAATGATCTGTCTGTATGGCATGCAAAACAAAGTTTTTCACTGTATTTCAGTACACGTGAAAAGAATAAACCAATTACCAGGTAGTGGTGAGCTGTTTACTTGAGCCACTGCAGTCATAATGCAGACACTCCTGGGGCATAGTTCCGGGACTTTGACTCAGTGGCACCAAAGTGACCCCAGACCAAATGACAAGCAGTGATAGTGTGTGATGGGGGAGACTTGGAGGCGAAGGTGTTCAACCTGCTTTTTAACTCTCTACCCAAATGTTCTATGCAGGACCTCATCTCCCTTCCTGTCTATGTAATTATTACCAATACAGACCATAACCTTTGACTGCTCACCCTTCCCCTTTAGAATGCTCTGTACCCACACTGAGACATCCTTGACCTTGGCACCAGGGAGGCAACACACCTTCCTGGAGTCTCACTGCAGCCTCAGAAACACCTATCTATGCCCCTGATTATAGAGTCCCCAATCACTACTGCTCACCTAGATCTTGAGCTATCCTGATATACACAGAGCCAGTTGTTGTGCTATCCCCTGAGAGACTATTCCTGTTTGAGAGGGGGATAACCATAAGGGACTACTGCAATATCTACCCATCCTCCTGACCGTCACCCAACTGGCAGATGGAGTTCAACCCGGAAAAGTGTGAAGTAATACACTTTGGAAGATCAAATTTGAAGGCAGAATACAAGGTTAATGGCAGGACCCTTAGCAGTGTGGAGGAACAGAGGGATCTTGGGGTCCACGTCCATAGATCCCTCAAGGTTGCCGCGCAGGTGGGATAGGGTTGTTAAGAAGGCATATCGTGTGTTGGCCTTCATTAGTCAGGGTATTGAGTTCAAGAACCATGAGGTAATATTGCAGCTCTATAGAACTCTGGTCAGACCACACTTGGAATGTGTTCAGTTCTGGTCACCTGATTATAGGAAGAATATGGAAGCTTTAAAGAGGGTGCAGAGGAGATTTACCAGGATGCTGCCTGGATTGGAGAGCATGTCTTATGAGGATAGGCTGAGCAAGCTAGGGCTCTTCTCTTTGGAGAGAAGGAGGATGAGAGGTGACTTGATAGAGGTGTACAAGATGATAAGAGGCATAGATCGAGTGGACAGTCAGAGACTTTTTCCCAGGGTGACAATGGCTAACACAAAGGGGCATAATTTTAAGGTGATTGGAGGAAGGTATAAGGGGGATGTCGGGCTAAGTTTTTTACACAGAGAGTGGTGGGTGCATGGGACGTACTGCCTGCAGAGGTTGTGGGGGCAGATACATTAGGGACATTTAAGAGCCTCTTAGATGGACACATGAATGATAGAGATATGAGGGGCCAAGTGGGAGGGAAGGGTTAGGTAGATCTTAAAGCAGGATAAAATGTTGGCACAACATCGTGGGCTGTGCTGTAATGTTTGATGTTCTATGTTCTATCTGGATGAATCTGCAGTGTTACATATGTGCTACAAATGGATTACATATGTGCGGTTTTGTGCATTAGAGTTAAATTAGAAAGAAATTCCTTGAAGAAGCTGAGGAACAAGAGTATGGTTTAATTTAGTTGGTTAGCTCCAGGCAATGATGTGGGACTCTGCAGATGAGTGTGTGGTTCTTGTGGAGGAACAATATAGTGATATACTTTGATTCAACCCAAACTCTCCTTGAAGATCTCAACATTCCACTCTTCAGATATGGCCAACATTAGAGTGTGACAATGAAGGGCTTTCTCTATGAAGCATCCACAGTTGATGAAAAGCCCGCACTGATTCTCATGAGAATCTATCCAGAACTGTCATCAGAGTGAGGTTCGAGTGAGCAATGAAACCATAGCTCAACACCTTCCAAAGGTCCAGCATTCTGAAGGGTGGGTGGGAACACCATCACCTCCAAGTCTGCTCCATGAGACAACATCATTGCTTGTCATTTGGTCTGGGGTCACTTTGGTGCCACTGAGTCAAAGTCCCAGAACTATGCCCCAGAAGTGTCTTCACCATGACTACAGTGGCTCAAGTAAACAGCTCACCACCACCTGGTAAATGGTTATTGATGATTGGTTTATTATTGTCAAATGTACTGAAATACAGCGAAAAAATTTGTTTTGCATGCCATCCATGCAGATCATTTCAAAGCATAGGTGCTTCATACTTATGTTTTGAAAAGATAAGATCTTAGTCACATGTAGATCGAAACACACAGTCAAATACATCTTTTGCATAGGCTATTCTGGGGACAGCCCACAAGTGTTGCCACGCTTCCAGCACCCAGATAGCATGCCCACAACTTCCTAACCCGTACGTCTTTGGAATGTGGGAGGAAACCGGAGCACCCAGAGGAAACCCACACAGACACTGGAAGAACGTACAAACACCTTACAGACAGTGGCTGGAATTGAACCCAAGCCTCTGGCGCTGTAATAGCATTACGTTAACCGCTACACTACCGTGCCTGCAAAAGATATGGTTTCCCCACCACTGCCAAAACCCAGGCTTGAAGCAGGGGCCTTTAGATCTTCAGTCCAATGCTCTCCCACCTGAGCTATTTTGGCAGATGATAGAGAGCGACAACAGAATGCAGGATATAGTGTTACAGTTACAAAGCAAGTGCAGTGCAGGCAGACTATATGGTACAAGGGCATGATGAGGTAGATTGAGTTCATCTTTATTGTACAAGAGGTCTGCTCAGGAGTCTTAAAACATCAGGATAGAAGCTGTCCTTGAGCCTGGTGTGTGTGTTTTCAAGATTTTGTATCTTCTGCCCGATGGAAGAGGGGAGAAGAGAGAATGACCTGGGTGGGAGGTCGAAACCAGAGCCATAGGCCAGCAGGTGGAGTGATTAAGGAGTAGGTAAAGTCATGTAAGACAGGCAGGTCCAAGATAACGAACACGGTTGGAATGATAGTTTACAGTGTATTTATTTTAATACAAGGAATATAATGGGTAAAGCAAATGAGTTTAGAGCTTGGATTAGTACATGGAACCGTGATATTGTAGCCACCAAGAGACTTGGTGGAGAGAGGGGCTGGACTGGCAGCTCAACGTTCCAGGGTTCAGATGTTTCAAACATACCAGAGAGGGAGGTAAGAGAAGTGGCGGAGATGCATTACTGATGAAGGAG
The DNA here is from genome assembly GCF_009764475.1 of Pristis pectinata. NCBI lineage: Eukaryota > Metazoa > Chordata > Chondrichthyes > Rhinopristiformes > Pristidae > Pristis > Pristis pectinata. The sequence continues at coordinate 106,710,360 of NC_067410.1, read as the reverse complement.
AATGTCACTGTTGCAAGAAGAGAGGACACCATTGGAGAGATTGGATAAGCTGGGTTTGTTATCCCTGGTGGGGGCAGTAGGGTGACCTGATGGAGGTATATAGAACTATAAGAGGCATAGACAGTTCGATAGTCAGAATCCTTTTCCCATGGTAGAGGCATTAAAAACAAGAGGTCGTAGGTTTAAGGTGAGAGGTAGGAGATTTGAGGGGAAAGTTTTTTATACAGCCAGTTGTTGATATCTGGAACTCACCGCCAGAGAAGGTAGTAGAATCAGATACAATCACTACGCTTAAGAACCATTTAAACAGGCACTTAAGCAAGTAAGACAAGGAATGTTACAGGCCTAATGTGGATAAATGAGATTCGTGTAGATGGGCAAAAAGGTCAGCAGGAATGTGGTGGGCTGAAGGGCCTGTTTCTGTGCTGCACAACTCTATAACTCGATGACATTGTGATTATGTGGGTTTACCCAGGTGCTCCAGTTTCTTCCCATATCTCAAAGACGTGTGGGTTGGTGAGTTAAATGGTTACTATGAATTGCCCTTAGATGTGTAGGTGAGTGGTAGAATCTGGGGGAAAATGATGGGGATGGGGGGAGAGTAGGTTACAGAAAAAATTAGTGGGGGAATGGGATTGATCTGGAAACAGAATGGACTCAATGGACTAAAATGGGCTCCTTCTATAACATAAGGAAATATGCAAATATGGAAAATGGACAAGGAGCAATGTCTGATATGCATAAAGGAACCCAGGACATATCTCACAGGAGCTTTCCCTAAAGCTGAGCCAACATGTATTCCTGGAACTGTGTCACTGAAGGAGGTGATGAGGTCATTACCTTGTTCATTCGGCACCTTAAGCAGGGATATGGAAGCAGTAACAATGGTCCTGCAGGAAGTAGAGTTATAAAGTCGTAGAGAACTGAGAAAGGTCCTTTGGCCCATATGTGTCCATGGCAACCAAACTGTATATTCAAGCTAATCCCATTTCCCAACACTTGGTCCATATGCTTCAAAACTCTTGTCATCCCAATGGGCAGGGTTATTGCACCCCATGTTTCCAGGGAGAAAACCAGCATCTAGATCCCAACAATGGGCACTGTTGTGGACAAGTCAGGGTGGATATCCCCTCCCATTCCCATAATAATCTCCTCATAATGCTCTTCTTGCTCTAAGCAAAGGCAATTATGTTTTGTACAGCAGTAACTATGTCTTAAACATAGTTACTGCTGTCTCTCACTATATCTCTCACTATAACTCAAATGTATCTTTTCTTTCATATTTCCTTTCGGCACAGAAAAAGGCTATTTGGCCCATTGAGTCTTCACCCACTCTCAGTGTAATCCCGTCCATCCTGATTCCTCACATTTTCCCTGTAACCTTCTCTCTCTCACCCACTTATTAACACCCGACTGATTCTCCTAACACCTACACTGAGGCTAATTTGCCCAGTCCATCACTCAAACAAGGCTCCCCTCCACTGATTCCATCAACACTTCCCGCTGCCTTGGGAAAGCAGCCAACATAATCAAAGATCCTTCCTGCCCCAGTCATTCTCTCTTCTCCAGCCTCTCATCTGGCAGAAGATACAAAAGCTTGAGAACATGTACCACCAGGCTCAAGAACAGCTTTTATCCTGCAGCTATCAGACTTTTGAACAGACCTTGATGTACTCTTGACCTCTCAATCTACCCTGTCATAGCCCTTGCACTTTATTTGTCTACCTGCACTGCAGAATATAGTGTTACATTTACAGAGAAAGCACTAATTCTGCATTCTTTCCCTTTATGTAATACCTCTGTGGATAGACTGATCTGTCTGCAAGCAAAACACTTTTCACTGTATCTCAGTACATGCAACAACAATAAACCAATTCCAATTCCAATTTACGGGAGCCAATTAATCTAACAACTAACACATCTTTCGGATATGGGAGCACCCAGAGGAAACTCATGCGCCTCAGAGAGAACATGCAAATTGTGCACAGACGCTGCCTGAGATCAGGACTGAATCCAGGTCACTGGATTTGTAGCAACACTGTGCCAACTACATCCCTTGGAGGAGGCAGTGTGCCCTGAGCGCTTTAGGATATCCTGAGTTTCAAAAAAGGCAGTTTATAAATAGCTGCATTAACTTCTTGTCATCATTTGGAGGCAGGAAAATGAATGGGGGGCAGAGGAACAAGAGAAATTACAGTGCAAGTTTCTAAAAGCAGCAGCAAAAGTACAAACAAAGCACAGGCATTCATTCCTTAAAGAACACAGCCGAAAGATAGAAAGGTATTATTAAAGTTCCATTGAATTTTATTACAGTGAAATTTGACCAGTGGAATTTGAACCAGATGACAGAGTGAGGCAGCATTTAGTGCAGCCTCCCCAAGATTCTAATGAGGCACATCTGACGCTGTCTGTGTGGAGTTTGCAGATTCTCCCCCAAGAGCATGTGGGTCCCTTCCTGGGTCTTCTGGTTTACTTCCACATGCTAAAGACGTGCAGATTAGTAGCAGCACCCAAGACGCTGGAGGAACTCAGCGGGTCGGGCAGCACCCGTGGAGGCAAACGGACAGTCGACGTTTCGGGTCGAGACCCTTCATCTGGACCAAAAGATGGAGGGGAGGTGGCCGGTGTAAAAAGGTGAGAGGAAGGGGTGGAACAAGAGCTGGCAGGTGAGCAGGGGTGGCAGGTGAGCAGGGGTGACAGGTGAATGGATTTGAGGAGAGTGGAGATAGTGACAGAGGCTGAGAGGTGGAGGCAACAAAGGGCCGCAGATGGTGGGATCTGATGGGAGAGCGAGGTGGAGCATGGAACCAAGTAAGGGAGGTGGGGACGGCAGATGGGAACAGTTGGGGGCAGGGGACCCAGTGGGAGGAGTGTGTGGGTGATGGACAGATTGGGTGGGTGGAGGAGGGGAAAAGCAATGCAGTGATGGGGAGCTGGGGTGGACGTGAGGGGTACTGGGTAGATCAGGAGGAGAGAGAAAAGGGACAGAGGGGGAGCAGAAGTTGGAGAATCGAACGCTCATGCCATCGGATTGCAGGCTTCCCAGGCGGAATATGAGGACTGGTAGGTTAGCTGGCCACTCTAATTTATCTAACTCATCTTCACACTACAGGCAATTTACATGGTTAGTTATCCTACCAACCTGCCTGTCTTAGGGCTACTCTAATCTCCCTGGTATAGTTGGGTGGCAGGAAAATGAGGGCGGGCGAGGTGGAGTTTATGGGAATACAAGAGGAAAAATGGGATTAATGTAGATCAGTGCCTGATGTAGACAAGGTACATGGAAGGCCTCATTTCTATGCTACGTGGCTCCACGACTCTGTGAAACCGCCTCTCAGGAGGAGAATGTAGCGGATGGCTGATGCCATAATGACTGGTTTGTGCTAGTGATTACTGACAAAGGAACCAAAAAAACGAACCGATGGAGGAGTTGAGTGGGTCAGGCAGCATCTGTGGAGGCAGAGGAATGGTCGAGGTTTCGGGTCAAGACCCTGCATCAGGACTAAGTGTCTCACGACAGTATCCTGGTCAACATGGATGAAGACAGGCCCATTGCACCAGGTGCTTTTATCGATTTTGGACATTTCTCGTCCTTAACCACACAAGACAGAAAACAGCATGATGCTGGAGGAACTCAGCAGGCCAGGCAGCATCCGCGGAGAAAAGCAGGCAGTCAACAATTCGGGTCAGGACCCTTCTTCAGGATTTAAGATAGGAAAAGGGGTCCTGAAGAAGGGTCCCGACCCAAAACGTTGACCGCCTGCTTTTCTCCACAGATGCTGCCTGGCCTGCTGAATTCCTCCAGCATCATCGTGTTTTTCATCCAGATTCCAGCATCTGCAGTCCTTTGTTTCTCCAAGACAGAAAACAAGTTTGGAGTCAAGTAGACGAGGCAACAGCATCAGTCATCCAGAACCCCAATGCAGGATTGACGGTCTCGCAGGGACAGGGCTGGCTTCATTCATCCCCATGTTCAAGGGTGGGAAAACAGGGGCAGAATCCCCATAATGGGCACTGTTGTGGACAAGTCAGTTCACTTATCCCATAATAACTCATGCCATTAAATGGCACTGTGAGATGTTAGTCTGGGAATAGTTAATTATCCTGTTCAAAACTCCTCTAATTTGAATCAATGAAGCATCAATTTGTGTGTAATGATATTGATTGAGTTTACAAATGTCTTTATCCTTCAGGATTCCTTTAAGAATGTGTGTTTAATCAGTTGGCTCACATTCCATTATATCTTGTCTGAGAATATCTTATTTCAGGAGGAGGCTTGAGCTTTTTCTCTCACCCAGCTGTCTTTGAAGACTGATCGTCCCTCAGTAAATATTCTGTATATATTCTCAGTCATCTAAATGATTTACTTTTCCGATTCAAAATAAACCCACAAGTTTCATAACCTTTTTTGGCAAGAGCTTTAAGATGCCCTGTCTGAGGGTGTACCTGATTAATACTGAGCTCACATGTTAAAAAATCATTTGTAAAATTCCTGCCTGCAACTTCCTAGCAATGTGCTCACCAGTTTACTTTAAAGGGCTTAACAACTTGCTGGAGGTTTACAAGAGTGAGTTCACCATCAGTGGCACCAAGCAGAGACGGATTTTATTCAGCCTTGCTTGAGGTGGAATGGGCAAGACATGCAGTTTAAAGGACATCTGTGGTATAGAGTCATAGAGTCATTTCCCTCTCAACCTTTCCCGTCCATGTACCTGTCCAGGTGTCTTTTAAATGGTGTTTTTACACCTGCCTCAACCACTTCCTCTGGCAGCCTGTTCCATATACTCACCACCCTTTGCGTGAAGAAGTTGCCCCTCAGGTCCCTTTTAAGACTTTCCCCTCTCACCTTAAACCTATGCTCTCTAGTTTTTGATTCCTCTTCCCTGGGAAAAAGACTGTGTGCATTCACTCTATCTATGCCCCTTGTGATTTTATACACCTCTATTTTAAAGACCTCAGTCTCCTACACTCCAGTGTATGGCATCTGGTGGAGGGTAGTTCCAAACTCCTCTTCCGAAATAGGACCTCTGGCCCACACCGACCATCAACCACCCATGTACGCCAATCCCATTTTACTCTCCTCACTTTCCTACCAGCTCTCCCCAAATTCAACCACTCATCTACACACAAGCACTGATTAACCCAATAACCTGTATGTTTTAGGGATGCGGGAGGAAACTGGAGCATCTGGGGGCCATGAATGGCAAATTGGTCCTGTCCCAAACCGTTCTGTCGACTTTCTGATTGATCTTGCTGTCAAAGGTCCTTCACATTGACTCCACAATATCTCTGATGATCAGTGATAGCTTGAAGGGCAAGCACATTAGTGTGGTGGTTAGCATAATGCTATTAGAGTGCCAGCGACCCAGGTTCGATTCCAGTTGTGGTCTGTAAGGAGTTTGTACGTTCTCCCCATACCTGCGTGGGTTTCCTCCGGGTGTTCCGGTTTCCTCCCACATTCCAAAATGGGATAGGAAGTTGTGGGCATATTATGTTGGCACCAGAAGTATGATGACACTTGCGGGCTGCCCCCCAGAACACTCTATGCAAAAGATGTATTTCACTGTGTGTTTCGATGTACATGTGACTAATAAAGATATCTTATCTTAACCAGATGACCGCAAATTAAAATAGTTTGATAAAGTAATTTCACCGAGAACATAGTCCACTTGCGCAATGTTAATACTAATTAGCTTTAGTAAGAATTGAACAAAGCATCTTTAATAAAAATCAGTGACCCCACTAAGATGAATGGAGTGCCACTGGTTGTGGCTGCTGATTGACTGAGGGGCCAGATGCGAAGTGCATCCAGTTCCTTGGCTCAATTAGTAACACAACTTCCCTAGTGCACTCTTGAGTCCAAGAGCAGACTAAGAGATCAGATGTGCCTACATCTGACCTACGCTGTGTTCTGTCCTTCAGTTCAGTGGTATGCATACAGGGAGGTCTGGAACCCATGATGCGTGCACACTGTGGCTTCCCTGGTTCATCTCAGACCCACTGACCAAGCCCACGATCCCATCTGAAAGTCAACGCCTTACAGAAGGGTGTTGACGAGGGACCTGAAAGAGGTATACAAAGGTGAGGGGGGGCAGATAGGAGGAAAATTTTCCCCATAGCAGAGGTGTCTAAAACTCTCAGGCTACCAGCCAGGAGGTTATGAGGGAATTTGGGGAGGAATTTTCTCATCCAGAGGATGTTGAAATATGGCACACACTGGCTGAGGGGTGGTGGAGACAGAGAATCCCGCAACATGAGGCTGCGAGCCAAGTCCTGGTAAATGGGATTAGTATAGATGGTTGGCATGAACATGTTGGGCTGAAGGGCCTGGTTCGGTGTTTCCAATCAATGACTATAACCTCCAGTTGGGCAAAGCCCAGCTGCAAAGGTGAATCAGGGCTCTACCTGTTGTAACCTAGGCAATGACCAGGCAATGTCTGTCCTGAGAATGAACTCAACCTGCACTTGTGGGCTTCCACATTGGCCCACACTGTTGCCTCCCGTTCAAAGTGCGACAAACAAAATGCTGCAGAGACATTTTGATGATAATGATTTGTCCCTCTCCTTCTCGCCAAGTGTCTCAGCCCAATGTATAAATAGCATAATATATAAATAGGCAGGCATGGTAGTGCTGTGGTTAGCGTAACACTATTACAGCGCCAGCGACCTGGGTTCAATTCCAGCCACTGTCTGTAAGGAGTTTGTACATTCTCCCCGTGTCTGCGTGGGTTTCCTCCGGGTGCTCCGGTTTCCTCCCACATTCCAAAGACGTACGGGTTAGGAAGTTGTGGGCACGCTATGTTGGCGCCAGAAGCGTGGCGACACTTGCGGGCTGCCCCCAGAACACTCTGCGCAAAAGATGCATTTCACTGTGTGTTTCGATGTACACGTGACTAATAAAGATATCTTATCTTATCTTATCTTATTTACAGGTTGAGGCACCTCTTCTAAGGGGAAAGGGAATATTTACAGAACATAGAAGAGTACAGCACAGGAACAGGCCCTTCAGCCCACAATGTCTTTGCTGAACACCATGCCAAATAAACTAAATCTCTTCTGCCTGCACATGATCCACATCCCTCCACTCCCTGCACATTCATGTGGCTATCTAACAGCCTCTTAAACAGCACTATCGTATCTGCTTCCACCCCCACCCCTGGCAGCTCGTTCCAGGCACCCACCACTCTCTGTGTAAAATACCTGCCCCGCACATCTCCTTTAAACATTCCCCCTCTCACCTTAAATGCATGTCCTATTCAGACAAATGTGTAGATTTTTCAGTGGGAGGTCCTGTTCATTCAGAAAATGCTTACACTTGTACCCCAGGCCACCGCACAGACCTTTGCAGAAAAGAGGAGAGTCTTTCAAAGGTGATCAATGAGCTGCAAATGTACGCCAAGCATGATCCCACAACATGCAATGAGCAAATTGAACAGTCAACCAACTGTATCTGCTGGCTGATGGATAAGCTTTGATTAGGACACATGGAGACTGAGAGATTATAATGTGAATGAATTCAAATGTGAGGTGTGGAAGGGGAGAAACTTAAAACAATTTCTAAATTTGGTAAGGCTAACTTTAACTTTTAGTCTGACGGAACCAGGCAAGTATAGAGTAGAAGCACAGACCAACTGTGGGAGGAATTCAAAACACCTTAGCTTTCGAGGAGATTTACTAGGATGCTGCCTGGATTAGATGGTCATGTGCTATCAGGAGAGGCTGGACAAACTTGGGCTCTTTTCTCTGGAGCGGTGGAGGCTGAGGGGTGATCTGTTGGAAGTGTATAAAATTATGAGGGGCATAGATAGGGTGGACAAGCAATATCTTTTTCCCATTATTGAACGATCCAATACCAGAGGGCATGCATTTAAGGTGAGAGGGGGAAGGTTCAGAAGAGACATGTCGGGTAAGTTTTTTACTCAGAGTGGTGGATGCCTGGAATGCGTTGCCTGATAGGGTGGTGGAGGCAAACTCATTGGGGGCTCTTAAGAGGGGCTTGGATGGACACACGAATGAGAAGAAAATGGAGGGTTATGGGCATTCGGTAGGTAGGAGGGATTAACTATGTCGGCACAACATTGTGGCCGAAGGGCCTGTTCTGTGCTGTTCTATGTTCTATAATGCAGGGCTAAAGGGCAAAGATCAAGTGAACTGGGAGATTTATGAACATGGGAAAACACATATAAAAGCAAAGTGAGATGAGATGAGATAAGCTTTCTTTATTAGTCACACGTACATTGAAACACGCAGTGAAATACACCTTTTGCGTAGAGTGTTCTGGGAGCAGCCCGCAAGTGTCGCCACGCTTCCGGTGCCAACATAGCACGCCCACAACTTCCTAACCCGTACGTCTTTGGAATGTGGGAGGAAACCGGGGCACCCGGAGGAAACCCACGCAGACACGGAGAGAAGGTACAAACTCCTTACAGACAGCGGCCGGAATTTAACCCGGGTCGCTGGCACTGTCGTAGCGTTACGCTAACTGCTACACTACCGTGCCTGCAATACTACAAATGCTGGAAATTAGATTTTATTTATTCCTTTTCTGGGACCTGGGCACTGCTGGCAAGGCCAATATTTATTGTCCATCCCTAACTGCCCTTGACGAGGTGATGGTGAGCTGCCGTCTTGATCCACTACCATCTGTCTGGTGCTGGTACTCCCACAGTGATGCTGTGAGCAAGCTTCAGGATTTAAACCCAGTGGTGATGAAGAACCTCAATGTGTTTCCCAGTCAGGATAACATGGAGGGGAAGCTGGAGGTAATGCTGTTCCCTGCATCTGCTGCCTTCAGTACTTGTTGGTGGTAAAGGTTGTGGCTTTGGGAGGTGCTGTTGGAGTAGTCTGGGCAAGATAATGCAATGCACTTTATAGATGGTACACACTGCAGCCTCTGTGTGTTGGTGGTGAAAGGAACAAATGTTTCGGGTGGTGGACTGGGGTGTCAATCAAATGGGCTGTTTTGTCCTGGATGGTGTTGAGTTTCTTTGAATGTTGTTGAAACTGCACTCGTCCAGGCAACTGGAAGATATCCCATCACATGCCTGATTTGTGCCTTACAGCTGGTCGAATTGATTTGGGAGGTCAGGAGATCATCACAGGATTTTGAACCTCTGACCTGTTCTGGTAGCCATTGTAATTATGGTGCTGATCCAGTTCAGCTTCTGGACAATGAGGTGGGGGGGGGGGGGGGATCTGCAACCACTGACTGTCAGGGGAAGGTGGATAGGTGCTTGCTTTTTGGAAGTGGTCATTTCCTGGCACTTTCGTGGTGTGTGTGTGTGTGTGTGTGTTTGTGTGTCTATGTGACTGTGTGAGTGTGTGTGTATGTGAGCGTGTGTATGAGTGGGCATGTGTGTGTGTGTGTGTGTGTGTGTGTGTGTGGTGTGTGTGTGTGTGTGTGTGTGTGTGTGTGTGTGAATGTGTGTGTGCATGCGTGTGTGGTGTGTGTGTGTGTGTGTGTGTGGTGTGTGTGTGTTACTTGTCATTTATCACCCCATGCCCACATGCAGGCGTGGCCTTCACTTGGTTGAGGAGTTGTGGACAAAACTGAACAATGTGCAATTATCTGTGGACATTCCCAATTCTGATCTACTGATGGTCATGGATGAGCAGCTGAAGATGACTGAGCCCAGAACACTGCCCTGAAGAACCTGTGAGACAATGTCTGCAGGGGAGTTGGATAATTAACCTTCAATAATCACAACCATCTTCCTTCAGGAAAGGAAAATTATTGATGTCAGGCTGTGAATTCACAAAATCAACAAGGTGAACAAGGACGACAAAAAACGAACATGAATAGAAATGTCAGACCAATCCAAAAGCTTTGCAAAGGATGAAGTGGATTCAGATGTGGGAAACAGAGCAAATAAAATTGGCTAACTTGGTGAATGGGTCCCTTTTCTCTCTCCTCCTGATCTACCCAGTTCCTCCTCCACCCACCCCAGCCCCCATCACCCTGTTTCTTTCCCCTCCTCCACCCACCCAATCTGCCCATCACTCACACACCCCTCCCACTGGGTCCCCTCCCCCCACTGTTCCCACCTGCCCTCCCCACCTCCCTCACTTGGTTCCATGCTCCAACTTCCTCTCCCATCAGATTCCTTCATCTGCGGCCCTTTGTCGCCTCCACCTCTCACCTCCCGGCCTCTGTCGCTATTCCCGCTCTCCCCTCCTCCATCCACCTCTCACCCCTCCTCACCTGGATCCACCTCTTGCCTGCCAGCTCTTGCTCCACCCCTTCCTCTCACCTCTTTATACCGACCATCTCCCCTCTATCTTTCCATCCAGATGAAGGGTATCAACCCGAAACGTCGACTGTCCATTTCCCTCTACAGATGCTGCCCGACCCACTGAGTTCCTCCAGCACCTTATGCAATTGCTCCAGATTCCAGCATCTGCGGTCTCTTGTGTCTCAATTGTAAATTAGTCTGATCTCAAAGATGTGTTGCCTAAAAAGTGGTAAGTACATTTACAGTCTCAAAAATTTTGAAGGAATTGAATGCTGCCTCATATCCTATGATACATGATGAATGATGGTCTTCATAAAACAAACCATGTCCTTCAAATGGCTTTCTTTTTTGGTTCCCGTTGCCAAGAGTCAATGCCAATGGTATTTTCAGCTTGAAAAATTCAATAACACGATAATTTCCTTTATCTTCTTGTTATTCTTCAAGCCAATCAATTGTTTTTATTGAAGTTACAAACCTTGCAAACATACAAATTACTTTAATGATATGAGGTCCAATGCCACAATAGGCTTTAAAAATCAGCTGGTTTTCCAGAAACAGATTTTATGTAATCCAAATATGAGCAGAAGGCAAACAACATGCATCCAATGTGTATCAAAGTGGTCAATAGCCAATGAAATGATGCTGTAATGTGGAAAACAGCAGCTGAGTTATAGACAATAGACAATAGACAATAGGAGCAGAAGTAGACCATTCGGCCCTTCGAGTCTGCACCGCCATTTTGAGATCATGGCTGATCCTCAACAATCAATATCCTGTTCCTGCCTTGTCCCCATATCCCTTGATTCCCCTATCTATAAGAAACCTATCTAGCTCCTTCTTGAAAGTGCCCAGAGAATTGGCCTCCACCTCCCTCTGAGGCAGTGCATTCCACAAATTCACAACCCTCTGGGAGAAGAAGTTTTTCCTCACCTCTGTCCTAAATGGCCTAGCCCTTATTCTTAAACCATGCCCCCTGGTCCTGGACTTCCCCAACATCTGGAACATATTTCCTGTCTCTATCTTGTCCAATCCCCTAATAATCCTGTATGTTTCAATCAGATCCCCTCTCAATCTTCTCAATTCCAGCGTGTACAATCCCAGTCTCTCCAACCTCTCAGCATAAGACAGTCCCGACATCCCCGGAATTAACCTCGTAAACCTATGCTGCATGCCCTCTATAGCCAGGATATCCTTCCTTAACCCTGGAGACCAAAACTGTACACAATACTCCACAAATCTCTTTGCTTTTGTACTCAATTCCCCTTGTAATACAGGCCAACATTCCATTAGCCTTCATCACTGCCTGCTGCACTTGCTCATTCACTTTCAGTGACTGATGAACAAGGACTCCTAGATCCCTTTGTATTTCCCCCTTACCTAACTCCACACCATTCAGATAATAATCCGCCTTCCCGTTCCTGCTCCCAAAGTGGATAACCTCACACTTATCCACATTAAACTTCATCTGCCAAGTATCTGCCCACTTACCCAACCTATCCAAATCACCTTGAATTCTTCGAACTTCCTCTACACATGTCGCACTGCCACCCAACTTTGTATCATCAGCAAACTTGCTAATGTTATTCACAATGCCTTCACCTATATCATCAACATAGATCGTAAACAGCTGCAGTCCCAGCACCGAGCCCTGTGGCACCCCACTAGTCACGGCCTGCCATTCTGAGAAACATCCATTCACCCCTACCCTTTGTTTCCTATCCGCCAACCAGTTTTCTATCCATGTTAATACCCGCCCCCCAATTCCACGAGCCCTAACTTTACCCACCAATCTCCTGTGCGGCACTTTATCAAATGCCTTCTGAAAGTCGAGGTATACAACATCCACTGAATCTCCCTCGTCTATTTTCCTGGTTACATCCTCAAAAAACTCCAGTAGATTGGTCAAGCATGATTTGCCCTTGGTAAATCCATGTTGACTCGACCCAGTCCTATCATTGCTATCTAAATATGCCGCTATTTCATCCTTAATAATGGACTCTAGCATCTTCCCCACCACAGATGTTAGGCTAACTGGACGATAGTTCACCGTTTTCTCCCTCCCTCCTTTCTTAAAAAGTGGGATAACATTAGCCATTCTCCAATCCTCAGGAACTGACCCCGAATCTAAGGAACATCGGAAAATGATCACCAATGCATCCACAATTTCTAGAGCCACCTCCTTTAGTACCCTGGGACGCAGACCATCTGGACCTGGGGATTTGTCAGTCTTCAGCCCCATTAGTCCACCCATCACCATTTCTTTCCTAATGTCAATCCACTTCAGTTCCTCTGTCACCCTCTGCCTTTTGTCCATCCTTACCTCTGGGAGATTTCTTACGTCTTCCCCCGTGAAGACAGATCCAAAGTACTGATTAAATTCGACTGCCATCTCCCTGTTTCCCGTAATAATTTCACCCGATTCGGTCTTCAAGGGCCCAACATTGTTCCTAACTAACTTCTTTCCCTTCACATACGATGTGACCCCACAAACTGCATTGTGTCAGCAATGGTACTTTTCTCTTTTCCCACAAAGGGGTATATACTGGGGGAGATCTCCCCTACTCTTCAAACTCTGCCATGGAATTATTTATGTCCACTCCTTCAGGCACATCAGCTGTCGTCTACAACCTTTTGCAACAACCTTTCACACCCTCTCCTAATCGACACTTGTGATGCAGCTGCAAGGAAGTTTTTCATTGCACCTGCGCATACACGTACTTGTGCATGTGACAGTAAACTCAACTTTGACTTTGACCAATCTGTCACCCACCTTCTCTCGCTCTCTGTCCTGTTCATGGAGATTTCCTTTGTTTCCACCAATGTTTCTACACTTTCCCGTTTCTCTGCAAGTTTAAACACGCCTGTTTCCCAAAATGTTTCCAATCAAATAAAAGTTGATCAACCCAAAATTTTAATTCTATTTCTCCCTCAACAGATACTGCCTGACTTGCTGAGTATTTCCAGCATCCTCTGCTCTTATTTCTTTATTAGAACATCGAATGCATCTTAAAAGCATTTAATTGCAGATCATTTTGCTACAATTTGAGATGGAAAAAGGTGCTGTATAAATGCAAGTCATCCTTTGTTCCTGATCCGAGTTACTCTCGAAAGATTGATGAGATGTAATCATGAGGGAATGTTCCCTTTGGAATAACAGTTTGCTTTTAGAACTGAGTTTCGTCTAAAGAGCACAAGAATATGTTTCAGAAAGATCACCTCTCTCCTAAATCCTAACCTGAGCAACCACTCCTCAAAAGGCAACAGCTTCATTGTTCCTTTATTTCCCATTGATAATCAGCCTACAGGCAAATCAAAAAGTTCTGAATGTAAGCAGTTAAAGAATTCTGTTATACTCCTGCTCTATATCCTCCCACGGACAATCAGGCTTAACGATGACAGCAAGCCATTATACATTTCCCACTAGTTCTCCTCACACTTCCAGGAATCAGCAGAGCCAGTGTTCAAGGTCATTAATTTCTTTTTTATATAATGCTCAGTATTCTTTTCAAATAGCCGCTGTTGCTTCCACATCATTGACGTTCATTGCTCAAACAGCACCATGGATGAGCTGCCACAGTGCATACGAGGACATCGTTCATTCTTATTCTCTGCCCCATTTTCTCCCAGTCTGGCACAGATCCCTTCCTTTAATGAGGAAACATTGGCTACATCTTTGCAAAGAAAAAAACAAAACATAACTCAAATTTTTTTGAACATTGAAAAGATTTGACAGGGAAATTACTAATCAAACATAGATTGTGGAATTTATCCAACAGAGAATAAAGTCATTCAGCCCATAGAAGGATACTTACATAACATGGACTTTAGAAAGGCGTTTGACAAGGTCCCTCATGGTAGGTTGATCCAGAAGATTAAGATACCTGGGATGCACAGTGATTTGGTAGTTTGGATTCAGAATTGGCTTGGCCATAGAAGACAGAGGGTAGTGGTGGAAGGGTATTATTTTGTCAGGAGGTCTGTGACCAGTGGTGTTCCACAGGGATCGGTACTGGGACCACTGTTGTTTATGATATATATAAATGACTTGGATGAAAATGTAGGCGGGTGGGTTAGTAAGTTTGACACAAAGATTGGTGGAGTTGTGGAGTGTGCAGAGAGTTATCAAAGAGTACAGCAGAATATAGATCAGTTACAGACACAGGTGGAGAAGTAGCAGATAGTGTAAGTGTTTTTACATGAAGAGTAGTGGGTGCCTGGAACGGGCTTCCAGGTGTAGTGGTGAAAGCAAATACAATAGTGGCATTTAAGACGCTGTTAGGTAGACACATGAATGTGCATGGAATGGAAAGATATGGATCATGTACAGTCAGAGGAGATTTAGTTTAATTGGCACAGATATTGTGGGCTATCTGAGCTAGTGTGAAATTTTGCACTTTGGGAGTCAAATGTAAGGGGAAAGTATACAGTTAAGGGCAGGATTCTTAAGATTCTTAAGAGCAATGATGTGCAAAGGGATCTTGGGGTCCAAGTCCACAGCTCCCTGAAAGTAGATATGATGGTAAGGGAGGAATATGGCATACTTGCCTTCATTGGTCGGGGCACTGAGTATAAGAGTAAGGAAGTCATGTTACAGCTATATAAAACTTTGGTTAGGCCGAGCTTAGAGTATTGTGTGCAATTCTGGTCACCCCATTACAGGAAGAATGTGGAGGCTTTGGAAAGGGCGCAGAATGCTGCCTGGATTAGAGGGTACGAGCTATAAGGAGAGGTTGAACAAACTTGGATTGTTTTCTCTGGAGCATCGGAGGCTGAAGGGAGACTGAATAGAAGTTTATAAGATTATGAAAGGCATAGATAAGGTAGAAAGTCAGAATCTTTTTGCCAGGTTAGAAATGTCAAGTACTAGAGGACATGCATTTAAGGTGAAAGGGGGAAGTTTAAAGGAGATGTGTGGTGTAAGTGTTTTTACATGAAGAGTAGTGGGTGCCTGGATCGGGCTTCCAGGGGTAGTGGTGAAAGCAGGTACAATAGTGGCATTTAAGACGCTGTTAGGTAGACACATGAATGTGCATGGAATGGAAGGATATGGATCATGTACAGTCAGAGGAGATTTAGTTTAATTGGCACAGATATTGTGGGCCGAAGGGCCTATTCCTGTGCTGTACTGTTCTGTGTTCTGTGTAATGTGGGTAAATGGGATCAGTCAGAATCAGGATCAGGTTTATGATCACTGACTGAGATGATGTAAAATTTGTTGATTTGCAGCAGCAGTACAGTGCAAAGACATAAAATTACCATAAATTACAAAAATAATGCAAAATAAAAGGAATAATGAGGTAGTGTTCATGGATTCATGGACTGTTCAGAAATCTGATGGCAGAGGGGAAGAAGCTGTTCCTGAATCGTTGAGAGTGGGTCTTCAGGCTCCTGTACCTTCTCCCCGATGGTAGTAACGAGAAGGGGGCATGTCCCGGATGATGGGGGTCCTCAGTGATGGATGCCGCCTTCTTGAGGCACCGCCTCTTGAAGATGACTTTGATAGTGTAGTTAGGTACAACTGACAACATACACATGGTGGGCTGAAGGGCCTGCTACTGTGCTGTACAGTGTAGTGGTTAGCGTAACGCTTTACAGTGCCAGTGACCCGGGTTCATTTCCAGCTACTGTCTGTAAGGAGTTTGTATGTTGTCCCTGTACCTGCGCGGGTTTCCTCCGGGTGCTCCGGTTTCCTCCCACATTCTAAAGACGTATGGATTAGGAAGTTGTGGGCATGCTATGTTGGCGCTGGAAGCGTGGTGACACTTGCGGGCTGCCCCCAGAACACTCTACGCAAAAGGTGCATTTCACTGTGTGTTTCGATGTACATGTGACTAATAAAGAAATTTTATCTTATTTATTACCCCATGAGATAATACCAGTTAATAGCAGAGCAATCCCCTGAGTCACACTCCCCCACAGTCTGGCAGCCTGCTGTCTCTTTAATGCCCTTCACATTCCCTTTTGATGGCTTTAATTCCATTTTCACCAGCCAGCAGACAGTGAATTCCAAATCCCAACTCCTTCCGAGAAGGAAAAGATTTTCCCCACAGATTTGTACCTCCTCCCCTATGAACCATCCAGTATCAGGAACAGTTTCCCTCTTGGTCACCTGGTACTACCCTGCCCAATCTCCTCTCAACCTTCTGTGGTCCAAGAAGAACAACACCGGCCTCACCCATCTTCGCAGTAAATGCTTGGTGATCTGACATGTCTCAAGCTTGACAGGTGTCCACCTTAATGGTTGATGAGTCAGGATTTGGCCCAGCTGAGTCCTCAGTCTAGCCGCTTTCTCAGCCTGATCACTTCATCGGCCTGGAGTTCCCTCCAGCTCTGTCCGACCCCTGACCCAGTGGCTAACCCAGCCTAGCCCCTCTATTCCCACAGGCTCTCCATCAGCGCTGCCCCTCCTTCAGCCTGACCACCTCAGCCCTACCTTTCCTCGGCTCAACCCCTGCCTCAGAATAAAGGGATGTCCCTTTAGAACTGTGCTGAGGAGGAATTTCTTCAGCCAAAGGGTGGCGAATCTGTGGAAGTCGTTGCCACTGAGGGCTGTGGAGGTTAAGTCACTGGGTGATTTCAGGGCAGAGATTGATAGGTCTTGGGCAGGCACGGTAGTGTAGCGGTTAGCGTGACGCTATTACAGCGCCAGCGACCCGGGTTCAATTCCTGCTGCTGTCTGTAAGGAGTTTGTACATTCTCCCCGTGCCTGCGTGGGTTTCCTCCAGGTGCTCTGCTTTCCTCCTACATTCCAAAGACATACAGGTTAGGAAGTTGTGAGCATGATACGTTGGCGCCGGAAGCGTGGCGACACTTGCGGGCTGCCCCCAGAACACTCTATGCAAAAGATGCATTTCACTGTGTGTTTCGATGTTCATGTGACTAATAAAGAAATCTTATCTTATCTTGATTGGTAAGGGGGTTAAGGGTTACAGGGAGAAGATGGGAGAATGGGATCAAGAAAAAAAAGAAATCAGCCGTCATTGAATGGTGGAGCAGACTCGACCATGGTCTCAAGTTGACCTACCTGGAACGTTTCCACCTAGTCCAGCCCCTCCCTCCGCCCAGCATCTAACTCAGCCTAGCCACTCCCTTGCCCTCACCCTTCCATCAGTATGGTCCCTCCATTGAATGGAGGGACCCCTCTAACTCTTGCCACTGAACTGCCAGTTACTGGATAGCACTGGATAGTGAACTGTGAGATAACCAAGCTTACACCGGACCTCAAATCTCTCCTTTTTCAAAATCATTCAAGGGATGTAGGCTTTGCAGACATTTAATGGTCCATCCTTAACTTCCCATGAGAAGGTGGTGGGGAGCTGCCTTCTTGAACCGCTGAAGTCTTTGAGGTCTGGGAATGCCCACAGTGCTGTTGGGGAGGAAGTTCCAGGATTTTGACCTTGTGATGGTGAAGGAACGGTGATATACTTCCAAGTCAGGATGGTGTGTGGCTTGGAGGGCAACTTCCAGGGGTGGTGTTCCCCGTGCTTTAGCTGCCCTTGTCTTTCTAGCTGGTAGAGGTGGTGGGTTTGGAAGGTGCTGTCTAAAATGGCATGGCCTGGATGGTGGAGATCTTTGATGGTGGATGTTGCCTTCTTGAGGCAGCACCTCATATAGATACTACCGATGGTGCCCATGATGTCTTGGGCAGAGTCCACTACTCTCTGCGGCTTGTTACGTTCCTGCGCATTCAAATTGCTGTACTAGACCATGATGAAAAATAATACCTCAATGTATTTATATCTTGAAGTGATCTGTACAGATGGCATGCAAAACAAAGATTTTCACTGTGTCTTGGTACATGTTCTTTCTTGTAAAAATTGTATTTAATTATGTTTAGTTTATGTTTTTCTTATGAATGCTGCCTATCTGATACTGCTACAGCTAGAATCAATGCACCATTATTGTTTTAGACACATAGATGGGCTCATTAATGCTGCAGGACTGGCAAAGCCTGAATTTGCATTCAGGGGTGTACACTGGGCACCAATCTGTGCCAAGAACATGTGACTATAAAGCTCAGAGGAGACACAAGGAAGCTGAAGCAAAAGAAAAACAAACTCAGCAGTCGAACAGCACCTATGGGGGGTGGGGGAGAGGAATTGCAGACGTTTCGGGACCGATGCAGGGTCTGGACCATTTCCTTTGCTTCTACAGATGCTGCTTGACCTGCTGAGTTTCTCCGACAGTTTGTTTTTTTTTTGCACACAAGTGCACACAACTCCCTATATTAACAAATAATACTTGGCTTAACTCCCAGTGTAATTTAGATCAGATCAAAGTATAAACAGGAAAAAGTGATGCAGGACAAGAAAATCTTAGACTAGAAATCAGTAGTTTGATTTCTGCTGCAGCCATGTGTTTGTTAATTGGATTGACAAGCACTTATTCTGAGCTGTTTTAAAGCCAAATGTAACATTCATATGTTTCCAAAGACCCATGAAGAAGGAAATGGCATTTATAGAGCATAGAACATTACAGCACAGTGCAGGCCCTTCGGCCCACGATATTGGGCGAATGTTGGATTTATGGAAAATCAAGGGGCAGGCACAGTAGTGTAGCGGTCAACCTGACGCTATTACAGCGCCAGAGACCCAGGTTCAATTCCGGCCACCACAAGGAGTTTGTACGTTCTCCCCGTGTCTGCGTGGGTTTCCTCCGGGTGCTCCGGTTTCCTCCCACATTCCAAAGACCTACAGGTTAGGAAGCTGCAGGTGTGCTATGTTGGCACTGGAAACGTGGCGACACTTGCGGGCTGCCCCCAGAACACTCTACGCAAAGGATGCATTTCGCTGTGTGTTTCGAAGTACATGTGACTAATAAAGATATCTTATCTTATCTTATTTTAATACCAATGAGTGAAGGTGTTTCTAACATTGCAAAAAAAGTCTCAAAGCATTTGTTTTTCAAGACATGCAGAAGCTGGAGATTTTAGAGTTTCTTTAACACCTTTTTTTACTCGTCATCTTTACCTTTTTTACTGAGGTATGGCAACATTCTTTCATTACTTGCATGATATGACTCGGAATTTGGTCCAGAAGTTCTTCTTCTCCCTAGCTGAGCATTTGAGTCATCTAGGCACAGAAGGCCATGGGCCAAATACTGGGAGATGGGTTTTATATAGATGGGTGCCCACTGGTTAGCATGAATATGATGGGCTGAATGTTCTGTTTCCATGCTGTATGACTATGATCCTATGTATCCATAAAGACATATTATATTCAGGGGGAAAGGATGGGTGTCTAGGGTGGCCTGAGTTGATGTCCAGATTCCTTTGGTTATAATTTGACTTGTCAGGGGATTCTTACAGGCAAATGTTAGCTTGGTATTGGCATTAGTTTATTATTGTCACTTGTACCGAGGTACAGTGAAAATATTGTCTTGCATACCGTTCGTACAGATCAATTCATTACACAGTGCATTGAGGTAGTACAGGGTAAAAACAATAAGAGAATACAGAGTAAAGTGTCACAGCTGCAGGGAAGTCCAGTGCAGGTAGACAATAAGGTGCAAGGTCTTAACAAGGTAGATTTTGAGATCAAGAGTCCATCTCATTGTATAAGGGAACCATTCAATAGTCTTATTACAGTGGGATAGAAGCTGTCCTTGAGCCTGGTGGTATGTGCCCTCAGGCTCCAGTATCTTCTGCCTGATGGGAGAGGAGAGGAGAGAGAATGTCCTGGTTGGGTGAGGTCTTTGATTATGCTGGCTGCATCACCAAGGAATGAGTCCATTTAGAGGCATAGTGTCATACAGCATGGAAATGGGCCTTCGGCCCAAGTGGTCCATGCTAACTAAGATTCCCATCTAAGCTAGTCCCATTTGCCTGCATTTGACCCATATACCTCTAAACCTTTCCTATCTCTGTACCTGTCCAAGTGCTTTTTAAATGTTGTTATTGTACCTGCCTCAACCACTTCCTCTGGCAACTCACTCCATATATGGATCACCCTTTGGGTACAAAAGTTACCCCTCAGGTTCCTATTACATCGTTCACCTTCAACCTATGCCCTCTAGTTCTTGATTCACCAACCCTGGGAAAAAAACTGTGCGCATTCACCCTATCTATGCCCCTCGTGATTTTATACAACTCCATAAGATCACTCCCTCGTTCTCCTACACTCCAGTGAAAAATGTCCCAACCTGCTCAACCTATCTCAATAACTCAGTCCCTCCAGTCCCAGCAACATCTTCACAGATCTCCTTGGCACTCTTTCCAGCTTAATGGCATCTTTCCCAAAGCAAGGTGACCAAAACTGAACATAATTCACAAACACAATTTCTTGGTGAAGAATATTTTTTTAACTTACAGCGTGGTAACAGGCCCTTCCGGCCCAACGAGTCTGCGCCGCCCTTTTTAAACCCAAATTAACCTACCCGTATGTCTTTGGAATGTGGGAGGAAACCGGAGCACCCAGAGGAAACCCACGCAGACACGGGGAGAACGTACAAACTCCTTACAGACAGCGACGGGAATCGAAACCCAATCACTGGCGCTGTAATAGCGTCGTGCTAACTGCTACGCTACCATGCTGCCCACTGAGCTGTTGAGGGAGACAGTGAGGTGGAGAACTCCTCTGCAAGGGACAAGGTCCCAGCAAAACTGCCACTAGGGACCATCTGGGAAAGAGTAAAGGTTATAGAAAGTTAATCTGTGCACTGTCACCTACACTCATCCCATCTACATAGGGTCGTGTGCACTCCCAGGCAGCAGAAGTTCAGGCTTCACTTTGGACTAAGGGCCTGGGTAATGGTCACCTTTATTGCTCATTCCTAATTGCCCACGTTAATAATCAACTGGTCACTCTGGAGTCACATATAGGTCACACCAGGTAAGGACAGTTCTGGGCAACACACCTTAGGAATGGTGGAGGGAGTGCAGAAGAAATTTACCAAAATGATTCCAGGGACGAGGAAATTTTTTCATTCTAATTGTGTTTTTTCTTAGAAATAGTGTGTATACTTCATGTTTAGTTTTTGTTTTTCTTGTGAATGTTGCTTATCTGATGCTATGAGCCTGTGATACTGCTGCAAGTTTTTCATTGTACCTGTGCAATAAATTCGACTGACTTCATCACATGGATAGATGGGAGAACCTGTTGTGGTTCTCCTTGGAACAGAAAAGGTTGCAAGAGGATCTGACAGAGGTGTTCAATGCCATGAAGGGAAGAGGTTAGAGTAGTTAGTGAGAAACTCTGCCTGTAAGTAGAAGGGTCAAGGAACAGGGAACATTAAATGAAGGTGACTGGCAAAAGCAACATGAAGAAAAATAATGTTTTTACACAGCGAGTGGCTAGGGTCTGCGTACATTCTCAGGGTTGTATTACAGACAGACTCTGTATAGCAATTAAAAAGAATTTGGATAAATCACTGAAATGAAAGAATTTGTAGGGCTGTGGGGATTAAGTGGGGAAGTAGGACCAGCTGGACTTCTCTTCCATAGAGCCAGTATTGTCTCGATGGGCTGCATAGCCTCCTTCCATTGTCCATCATACATCTGTATGATGTAATTCCAGACTGCAAACGCTCATGCCTGGCCCTGACTCAAGACATTACCTCATTTCGAATGCTTCATACATCCTGAGTGATAGCTGGGAAAGTGTAGGAGAGAGGATCAGGAAGACATAATGGTGAAAGAGCATTAAAATAAAATTGATAATAGGAATTCCCAATGCTTTGCATTGGACAGGCAGAGTCAGTGGAGCTCAGTAAATCACTACAGCTGCTGCCTCTTCCCCTGACCCTGACCTTGACCTTGTCAAGTCAGGCTCCAATTAAATATCTGCCAATATATGTTAACAGACTACTTCAAATGATCCAGTTAAGGATATAAATGTACCTTTTAGAGACATTTGGCTAGAGTTTCGGGAGCTCCCAACCAGATGTTTTGGTGGGTATGTAATAGGGCTCCAATGATGGTTTCAGTTGCTGGCTCCCTCTGTAAACAGCTTGAGAATCAGAAACGTTGAACATTTCCAACAGTTCAGGGACTGACTTTGGGATCAACAAATGAAATGCTGGAGGAACTCAACGGGTCAGGCAGCATCTGTGGATGGAAATGGACAGTCGACATTTCAGGTCGAGACCCTTCACCTGGACTTCAGGATGGCTGGTCATCACACTTACCATCAGGTTTATGCTCTGAATGGTTTATTATTGTCAAATGTACTGAAATACAATGAAAAACTTTTGATTTGCGTGCCATCCAGTCAGATCCTGCCATATAAAAGTACATCAAGGCAGTAAATAGAAAAACAGAATGCAAAATATATTATTGTAGAAGCTGCAGATAAAGTCCAATGCAGGTAGACAAGTAAAGTGAAAGGGCCGTGAAGAGGTCCCTTGGGAGATCAAGAGTTTGTGGAAGTTGGGAAGAGGAATCAAAGCTCTGCACCCTGGATGGTGAGATGTTCAGACGAGGTGAATTGGGGACCACCGTACTTGGTGGTGACTGCTGTGGGAGATACAATTTTGACAGCATCTCCTAACCATGAGTAGAACTTGGTGGCCTGGTAGTGTAGCGGTTAGCAGGACGCTATTACAGCGCCAGCGACTGGGTCTAATTCCCACCACTGTCTGTTAGGAGTTTGTATGTTCTCCTCGTGTCTGCGTGGGTTTGCTCCGGGTGCTCCGGTTTCCTCCCACATTCCAAAGACATGCAGATTAGGAGCTGTGGGCATGCAATGTTGGCACCAGAAGAGTAGCGATACGAGGGCTGTCCCCAGCACATTCTCAGTAGCATTTCACTGTGTGTTTAGATGTACATGTGACTAATAGATTAAAAAAATCTAAAAATATCTAAGAAATAAACTAGCAAAAAGGGCAAGGATAATAGGCACATGGGAGCACCAGTTCCCTGAGCCACACACTATCCCATCTTGGAAGCAGGAGGAACCTTTATATAAATTTCTGCCAGCCCTACTAGTGTTCTGTTAGTTCAGGAGTTTGAGGTTTGATCCAGCAATGTTGAAGGTGTAACGACTCACCGTCTGAGCAAGTGAACCGGCTCGGCGGTCGGGTCGCGCATTGTCAGAGCGGTGAGGCCCAAGATGGTGTTGGACCTTCATCTTCCCTGAGCGATGGGGAGAACCAGCGCTCGGGAAAAGTTTGATGACATAGTGCATACGTCGTTTCCGTTTTCGGTGGGCGGGAACCGTTCCTCTTAAAAGGCCCGCGCAAGGTGGGAAAATAAATCAGTTCTTGTTCTGCAGCCCACTGACTAGTGTCTTGCTTTCACATCGCGGTAGCAGCCGCTACAAAGGAAGGATAACATAGAACATAGGACATAGAACAGTACAACACAGGGACAGACCCTTCTAACTAGTCAAGCTAATGAAACCTAACCCCTTCTGCCTGCACATGGTCCACATCCCTCCATTCTCTGCACATTCATGTGCCTGTCTCAAAGCTTTTTAAACACCTCTATCATATCTGCCTCCACCACCACCCCTGTCAGTGCATTCCAGGCACCCAGCACTCTCTGTATAAACTTGCCCCGCATATCTCCTTTGAATTTTCCCCCTCTCCATAAATACACGTCCTCTAGTATTAGACATTTTGACCCTGGGAAAAAGATACCGGCTGTCTACTCTCTCTGTGCCTCTCATAATCTTATAAACTTCTATTAAGTCTCCCCTCAGCCTCCGCTGCTTCAGAGAAGACAACCTAAGTTTTTCCAACCTCTCTAATCCAGGCAGCATCCTGGTAAACCTCTTCTGCACCTTCCCCATAGCCTCCACATCCTTCCTATAATGGGGAGACCAGAAATGAATGCAATACTCTACAACATAGAACAGTACAGCACAGGGGACAGGCCCTTCGGCCCATGATGTCTTTGCCAGCTATGATGCCAATTGAAACTCGTCCTATCTTCCTGCAAAGTATCCACATTCTGCATTCTCAACACTATATACAGCATTCTTTTTTTTCCTTTTGTACTACCTCAGTGTACTAATGTATGGAATAATCTGGATGGCACACTAACAAAAAGCTGTATCTTGGTACATGTGACAGCAATAAACCAATTAGCAATATCCCTCCATTTCCTGACTGTTTGTCTGTCCAAGTACCTCTTAAACACCACTATCATATCTGCTTCCACCACCACCCCTGGCAGCCCGTTCCAAATCTGGATGGTTTGTGGTTTCGAGATGAAGATGAGCTCCCGTGAGCAGATCAAGTGAGATCACTTTGGAGGATCAATCACAGGCTTTGCAAACTGTGACCCCTGGAGCATCACCCTGACATTGCAATCTATTTTACTTGTCACCGTGTGTATTTGTCCTGTTCTTGAGATATAGGGAAGATTAGAGCCTCAAGGGCCGTAAGATTTGAGCACGCAGAATGAAATGAGGGCCAAACATAAGTGAAGATGGGAAGTGCTTCCACCTTCAATGACTAAGGACGTGAAGAAGCAAATAAGAGTCATAGAGTCACAGAGGGATACAGCACAGAAACAGGCCCTTGAGCTTACTACCTCCACACCAAATATCAAGCACCCATTTTTACACTAATCCTGCTCTCACCTATTTTATTTTCCCTGCGTTCCCACCAACATCCCCCCTTCCAGATTCCACCACTCATCTACATACCAGGGGCGACCTACAGTGGCCAATCAACCTACCAACCCACACGTTTTTGTTGAGTGGGAGGAAACCAGAGCACTCAGGGGAAACCCATGTGGTCACAGGGAGAGCATGCAAACTCCACACAGACCAGCACCCAAGGTCAAGATTTATGAGTGATTGTTTATTTTACAATACGTTGATGATCTTTGAGATCTCACTGAACATCACAGAATAACTGAATGTGGTAGGTCGCAGATATGTATGAAAGAGCCTTTGAATGGATTTTGGGAGAGGAAGTGAACTAAGGATATGGGGAAAACAGGAAGATATGGTCTATTGGTGCCCCTTGACGTCAAGGGTAAAATTCTTGCAATGTACTGTAGCTGTGTACGTGCATTGCTCCTCGCTTCCCTTCATCAATCAGGAGATTAAGTCCAGGAGTTGGGACATCATGTTATAGCAGTACAAGATGTTGGTAAGGCCACATTTGGAGTATTTGCAGTTCTGGTCACGGTCCTATAGAAAACATGTCACCAAACAGCAGAGGTGTAAATATAAATATTATATTACCAGGACTGGAAGGCTTGAGTTATAAGGAGAGGCTGGATAGGCTGGGACTTTTCTCCCTGGAGTCCAAAAGGCTGAGGGGTGACCTGATGGAGGTTTATAAAATTATGAGGGGCATAGACAAGAGAGAAACAAAGGACTGAAGATGCTGGAATCCAGATGAAAAACACTGACGCTGGAGGAACTCAGCAGGCCAGGCAGCATCCGTGGAGAAAAGCAGACGGTCAATGTTTCGGGTTAGGACCCTTCTTCAGGACACTTCAGTTCCTGAAGAAAGGTCCTGATCTGAAACGTTGACCGCCTGCTGAATTCCTCCAGCATCATTGTGTTTTTCATCTTTCAGGGGCATGGATAAGGTGAGTAGCCACATTCTTTTCCCCAAGGTAAGGGAGTTCAAAACTGGAGGGCATAGATTTAAAGTTGTGAGGGGGAAGATTTAAAAGGGACCTGAGGGGTACCTTTTTCACACAGAGGGTGGTGGGTATATGGAACGAGCTGCCACAGGAAGTAGCAGAGACGGGTACAATTACAACATGTAAAAGACATTTGGACAGGTACATGAATAGAAAAGGTTTAGAGGGATAGAGGTCAAATGCAGGCAAATGGAGCTAGCTCAGGTAGGTATGGACAAATTGGGCTGAAGGGCCTGTTTCTGTGCTGTACAACTCCACGATTGTGGAAGATATCCTGCTCCCAGGTATTCTTAGACATTCTGCTTATTTGAGGATACAGAATGAGTTATTCCAGGAGCAAAATGTGTACATTTGATATGTAAAAAAAAAGACAAAAAAAAGTTGCCTTCAGCAGTTAAAGATATATCTTGCATCTGCACAAAGTGATTTAATCCCCAGCTGGGACAACTATCAGTTTAATGAGCACTCAAGCCTGATGGTCCATTAGCTGCTAAAAATTATTGAACATATTTACTCTGCTCGAATTGTAAAGCCACTCAGAGATCATAGCCTTCTACTTAATGGGCTTAATGGGTAATTGACTCCATTATATCTGCTCAATCCATCTATACGCTTGTTCTCTAACAGAAAACAAAATTATCAATTTGTGGTTTGTGATATAATGGAACTCAGAACTGAGTCGAAGACACAAGATAAAACATTGCTTTCTCTTGTCATTTGCTAATTCTATGATGGTGTTATAATGCCTTGTGTATCACAACCTGCTTCAACTGAGCAGAAATTAGATGAACAAGTTAATTAAAATATGTGATAAATCGATTCTCATTAACCTATCTAAATGGTATTTAATTGAAACAATTGTTTTAATCATTCAATGAGGGTTGGTCAGCCAGAACTGACAAAGGTTTCAGCTTTAAGTGCAAGAGAATCTTTGAGAACATCCTGGAAGACTTTCTGTTTCGGTAGGGCTTGGATTGTAGATACCAGTGGGAAAAAAAAATCAGCACTAGTTTGGATTAAACAGAGTAAAGTTTGAGGAAATAAAGAAAGAATGTGCTGGGAACACACAGTAGATCAGATGGAATTTGCGAAAGGATTTACGTAGCGTCACAGAGCAATACGGCATGGAAACAGGCCATTCAGCCCAACGAGTCCATGCCGACCATAGTGCCCACCCAGCTAGTCCCAACTTCCTGCGTTTGGCCCATATCCCTCCAAGCCCCGCCCCTTCTTAAATGATACTATTGTACCTGCTTCAACCACTTCCTCTGGCAGCCCGTTCCATAAACTCACCAATCTCTGTGTGAAAAAGTTGCCCCTCAGGTCCTTTTTAAATCTTTCCCCTCTCACCCTAAACCTCTGCCCCCTAGCTTTGGACTCCCCTACCCTGGGGAAAAGACTGTTACCATCTACCTTATCTATGCCCCTCATAATTTTTAACATTTCTGTAAGGTCACCCCTCATTCTCCTACGTTCCAAGGAATAAAGACCTAGCCTGGCCAACCTCTCCCTATAACTTAGGCCCTCTAGTCCTGGCAACATCCTCGTAAATCTTTTCTGCACTCTTTCCAGTTTAGCCACGTCTTTCCTATAACAGAGTGACCAAAACTGCACACAGTACTCCAAGTGCGGCCTCACCAACGACTTATACAACTGCAACATAATGTCCCAACTCCTGTACTCAGTGCCCTGACTGATGGAAGGCCAGTGTGCTAAACATCTTTGTCACTACACTGCCTAAGTGTAATGCAGCTTTCAACTAACTATGCATGTACTCCTAGTTCTACCTGTACTCTCTGTTCCATTACACTCCCCAGTGCCCTACCATTCATTGTATAAATCCTACACTGTACAGGTGTACAAAATATTAAGAGGAATAGATAGAATGGACAGCCAGCGCCTCTTTCCCAGGGCCAGGGCACCAATGCTCAATACAAGAGAATATGGCTTTAAAGTTCAAGGGAGATATCAGAGGAAGGTTTTTTACCCAGAGAGTGGCTGAGGCATGGAATGCGCTGCCTGGAGCGGTGGTGGAGGCAGGTACATTGGTCAAGTTCAAGAGATTGCTAGATAAGCATATGGAGGAATTTGAAATAGAGGGATATGTGAGAGGAAGGGGTTAGATAGTCTTAGGCGAGGTTTAAAGCTCGGCACAACATTGTGGGCTGAAGGGCCTGTATTGTGCTGTACTGTTCTATGGTCCTATGTTCTATGTACACTGGTTTGACTTTCCATAATGCATCACCTCACACTTACCTGTGAGGTTCATGTAACATCTCCGGTCTAATGTCCTTTGTTGAAACTGGAAAAAAGAAAGTAAAAAAATTACAGAGAGGTTAGGGAAGGGACGAGTAGAGCAAAAGGAATATCCCTGATAGGATGGCAAGGGTTGTCATGGTGATACATTTTAGAAGTCATCTGGTTAAGATAGAGAGAAAAAAATGAACAAAAGCAATGAGATCAGGGCAGAATACAAAAAAAAGTGAAAATTACAAAATGCAGGGGTGCATAAGATAAGATCTTTATTAGTCACATGTACATCGAAACACACAGTGAAATGCATTTTTTGCATAGTGTTCTGGGGGCAGCCCGCAAGTGTCGCCACGCTTCCCGTGCCAACATAGCGTGCCCACAACTTCCTAAACTGTACGTCTTTGGAATGTGGGAGGAAACCGGAGCAGCCGGAGGAAACCCACGCAGACACGGGGAGAACGTACAAACTCCTTACAGACAGCAGCTGGAATTGAACCAGGGTCACTGGCGCTGTAAAGTGTTATGCTAACCGCTACACCACCGTGCCTGCCCACACAGTGTCACACAGGTCACACAGGTCAAGGTGTGCTAATATAGAGACATGGACTGAGCCAACGTCACAGCTAAATGCCTTGAACAGAAGTGGCTAGTTTGGATACAGACAGAGAAAACAAGTTACCTGAATTTGTAGAATTCAGTTTTGAGACAGAGAGGTCGGAATGGGAGCAGGAGCAGTTAGCGTAATGCTATTACAGTGCCAGCGACCCGGGTTCAATTCCGGCTGCTGTCTGTAAGGAGTTTGTACGTTCTCCCCGTGTCTGCATGGGTTTCCTCCAGGTGCTCCGGTTTCCTCCCACATTCCAAAGACGTACGGGTTAGGAAGTTGTGGTCATGCTATGTTGGCACCGGAAGCGTGGCGACACTTGCAGGCTGCCCCCAGAACACTCTACGCAAAAGGTGCATTTCACTGTGTGTTTTGACGTACATGTGACTAATAAAGATATCTTATCTTATCTCTTAAATGAGCAGGCAACAGGGAGCTTGTAGTCACCCCTGTAAGTCTTCCTCAAAGTGGCTATCTAATCTGTTTGGTTTCTCCATTTGCAGAGGAGACCACATTGGATCCACTATTTTCTGATTTTATTTCAGCTTGCTGTGTTTTTTTTATTTTTCATTTTGTGTTTGATGAATAGCAGTTGAAGTTGGGTTGAAGGTCGGCTGGGAGGAAAGAGATCTCTGAAGAAGCAGCAACGTAAGGGATAATGGTGCAGGGCAACAGGGTGTGACCTTGGGTGCTGTCTGTGTGGAGTTTGCACATTCTCTCTGTGACTGCATGGATTTCCACAGGGTCCTCAATTTTCTGCCCACATCCCAAAGGTGTGTAGGTTGGTAGGTGAATTGGCCACTAAATTGGATCTACTATGTAGGTGAGTGGTCGAATCTGGGGGGAGTTGGTGAAAATATGGGGGGGATTAGTGTAAATGGATGGTCGATGTCCATTTGGTGGTCTGAAGGGCCCGTTTCTGTGTTGTATCTCACTAGGATTTGAAGGTTATGAACTTAGCTGGGCGTCAGAATTCACTCTGATACAAGTGCATGAAAAATAATAGAACAGGTTTCAGTTATACAATCCTGGACAGCTGGAATACAACTATAAATGACATACTGAGAATGCTTTGAGATCACAAACGTCAGAAGTGAACAAAGAGGCATCTTGAATAGCATGTGACTTCAAATACCGAGCAACTGATGTGTTGCAGAATTTGCAGAACCTGTACAGAGAGGACGGGTTACATCCGAACCAGAAGGGGGCCAATATCCTTGCGGCGAGATTTGCTAGGGTGGTTTGGGAGGGTTTAAACTAGTTTGTGAGGGGGAAGGGAACCGGAGGAGTAGGTCAGAGGAAGAAGGGAATGGGGAAAAGTTAGATCAAACAGGTAGAGAGGCTTTGGGGAAGGAGAAGCAGAATACAGACTTTTATAAAGTAGTAAGGTAGATGGACTGAAGTGTGTTTACTTAAATGCAAGAAGTGTCAGGAATAAGGGGGATGAACTGAGGGCTTGGATAAGTATGGGGGACTATGATATCGTGGCTATTACTGAGATGTGGCTGATGTCAGGAGAGGAGTGGATATTGAATATTCCTGGTTTTTGGTGTTTTAAGAGGGATAGGGAAGGGGGCAGAAGAGGGGGAGGGGTGGCGATACTGGTCAGGGACACTGTTATGGCTGTGGAAAAGATGGATGTTGTAGAAGGATCATGTCTAGAGTCCGTATGGGTGGAAGTAAGGAACAAGAAAGGAGCAGTTACTCTACTAGGAGTATTCTATAGGCCCCCCGGTAGCAGTAGAGATATAGAGGAGCAGATTGGCAGGCAGTGTTTGGCGAGAAGCAAAAATAACAGGGTTGTTATAATGGGAGACTTCAACTTCCCAAATATAGACTGGAACCTGCTTAATGCCAAAGGTTTAGATGGGATGGAATTTGTTAAATGTGTCCAGGAGGGATTCCTGATGCAGTATGTCAACAGGCTGACTAGAGGGAACGCCATGTTAGATCTAGTTTTAGGAAATGAACCAGGACAGGTGAAGGATCTATGGGTGGGTGAGCATTTGGGGGACAGTGACCATTGCTCCATAACCTTTAAAATTGACATGGACAGGGACAGGTGCAGAGAGGACAAGAGGATTTTTAATTGGGGAAGGGCGAACTATGAGGCTATAAGGAGAGAACTTGGGAGTGTAAATTAGGATGTCCTTTTTGAAGGAAAATGTACCATGGAGATGTGGTCGATGTTCAGGGATCTCATGCAGGATGTTAGGGATAAATATGTCCCGGTGAGGCAGGGAAGGAATGGCAGGGTGAAGGAACCGTGGGTGACGAGAGAGGTGGAACGACTTGTTAGGGAGAAGAAGGTAGCATATGTGAGGTATAAGCAACAAGGTTCAGACAGGGCCCGTGAGGAATATAGGGTAGCGAGGAAGGAACTTAAGAAAGGGCTGAGGAGAGCTAGAAGGGGGCATGAAAAGGCGTTGACTAGTAGGGTTAAGGAAAATCCCAAGGCTTTTTTCAAGTATGTGAAGGGTAGGAGGATGGCTAGGGTAAAGGTAGGTCTGATTAAGGACAAAGGTGGGAGAATTTGCCTGGAGGCGGCGGAAGTGGGAGAAGTTCTCAGTGAGTACTTTTCTTCGGTATTCACCAGGGAGAGGGGTCTTGATGACGCGGAAGGGAGTGCTGGTAGGGGTAATGTTCTCGAGGTTGTAGATATCAAGAGAGAGGATGTGTTGAAGTTGTTAAATAATATTAAGACAGATAAATCTCCGGGGCCTGATGGGATTTTCCACAGGCTGCTTCGAGAGGCTAGGGAGGAGATTGTTGAACCGCTGGTAAGGATCTTTGAGTCCTCGTTATCCACGGGAATGGTGCCAGAGGATTGGAGGGTTGCGAATGTTGTCCCCTTGTTCAAAAAAGGTAATAGGGATAGGCCAGGGAATTATAGACCGGTGAGTCTCACGTCTGTGGTGGGTAAGCTGTTAGAAAGGATTCTAAGGGATAGGATTTATGAACACCTAGAGAATCATGGACTGATTAGGGACAGCCAGCATGGCTTTGTGAAGGGAAGATCTTGTATTTACACAAGTTGTTGTCTTAAAGGTCTTTCTGTTTAGACTGAACAATGTTGAGCCATCTTCAGTAACTCATTCTGCTTGTTGCATTTTCCCTGGGGGGCGGAATTATGTCCTTTAATGGTCATGATACAGCAATGCAAGGCATCTTGTCCTGAAGGGCCAAATTAAAAACTGAAACACTTTATCTGCAAATCCACATGTCCCAGACTTCCTAAGAGAGGTCTTCCCTGTTGCTACTCTAACTGAGCTCTGATGTTGGACTCCTCCTGCAGTCCAGTGACGGAGTGTCCATTCCTTCAGCTTCCCAGTAGTTATGCTGGAAATCCCTGCACTGAACTTGGGCCATTTCGAACCTGTCTCAGCTACAGTGATTCCATTCATTTCAAGGGAGAGGAACGGATGCCTGGGAGAAAGGTAACTTTTGGGTAGTCCACAGTCTTTGTAATGAAATTAACTTAAATACATTGAATTGTTAACTTAAATGTATTTGATTAAGGTACTTTCCAGCTTTTTAATTCCTGTTTTTAAATCTTTTGTTAATTTTTAGTAGCTTT
This sequence comes from Pristis pectinata, assembly GCF_009764475.1. Lineage (NCBI taxonomy): Eukaryota > Metazoa > Chordata > Chondrichthyes > Rhinopristiformes > Pristidae > Pristis > Pristis pectinata. The sequence goes on along the minus strand of NC_067410.1, from coordinate 106,678,150 downwards.
CATTGTTTTAGTAGTATGACTCTTTTTTGATAGTTTTGTGTTGTTCAATCTCAGAAACATTCATGAGTATTCAAAGTCCTTTGACAATTGTAAGCTGAGGGGTGGACTTACTCGCTGTCAAAGCATTTCAGGGTATGGGCAGGACTTGTCACTTTCTGCAGGAAAACCCTCAGCTGATCAGGAGAAGTTGCCTCTGCTGATACCGTGCTCTCCAACATCAGATCTTCTCTCTCTCTCTCTCTCTCTCTCTCTCTCTCTCTCTCTCTCTCTCTCTCTCTCTCTCTCTCTCTCTCTGCTTACCTGGTGTCACTCAATTGTCATGGAAACACTGCTAATTGGTAAATTGGTTTATTATTATTACAGGCGCCGGGATGATAGTGACGTACGGGTTAGGAAGCTGTGGGCATGCTATGTTGGTGCCAGAAGCGTGGCGACACTTGCGGGCTGCCCCCAGAACACTCTACGCAAATGATGCATTTCACTGTGTGTTTCAATGTACATGTGACAAGTAAAGATATCTTATTTTATCTTATCTTCTTAAAGCAGATGGGAACCTCATACTGAAGCAGGGAGAGGTTAAAAATGTCTGCAAATACCCCTGCCAGCTGATCTGCACAGGATCTAAGGACACGGCCAGGGACATCATCCAGGCCAGATGCTTTCTGGGGGCTTACTCTCCGGAAGACTGATCTTATGTCCACGTTGGTGACTGTAGGTTCAGGTGCATTGCAGGCTGTCAGGGTGGGTGGTGACATTCCAATCCCCTTTTATTCAAACCATGCATTGAACGCGTTAAGCTCATCGGGAAGGGATGCGCTGTTGTCGGCGATGCTGCCTGACTTTGTTTTGTAGCCCGTTATAGCATGTAAGCCCTGCCACAACTGATGGCTGGTCTGGGACTCAATTTTCAACTGGGATTGTCTCTTGGCATCCCTGATAGCTTTACGAAGGTCATATCTCAATTTCTTGTACAAGTCAGGGTCACCTGATTTGAATGCCACAGTCCTACACTTCAGTAAGCAATGGATCTCCACTTTAATCCAATGATTTCTGGTGTGGGAACACCTGGATTGTTCTCTTTGATACACAGTCCTCAACACACTTGCTGATAAAGTCCGTGATGATGGTGACACACTCATCTAGGCTGAGTGCTGAGTCTTTGAACATGGACCAGTCCACTGACTCAAAGCAGTCGCGTAGTAGCTCATCTGTTTCCTCAGACCAGCACTTTATGACTTCCTGCACTGGATCCTTCTGTTTCAGCTTCTGTTTGTATGCAGGGAGAGGGAGCACAGCCTGGTGGTCTGATTTCCCAAAGTGTGGGCAGGGGGTGACTCAGAAGGCATCTTTGTTGGTTGTGTAGCAATGGTCAAGGGTGCTTGGGCCCCTGGTGGGACTGGAGATATGCTGGTAGTATTTTGGTAATCAACTCTTGAAGTTGGCCTGGTTGAAGTCACCAGCAATGATGAAGAAGGCCTCAGGGTATCCAGCTTCAAGGCTGCTGACCAAGGAGTATAGTGCATTGAGTGCAGGTTTCAAGTCTGCCTGGGCTGGGATGTATGACATATAACATATGACTGTACTGCTGCTCTTTCATGTTGCTGAATGCAAACATTTCCAAACCCACACAGTATAATCAACTATCAACAGCCTCAGGGTAACCAGTCTTAGCTGGTAATACTTACATCCACCTGATGAATCAGCCGGCCTTTGGCACATACATTAATGTTTTATAGTGACTGTCACTGGTGCTAGAACTTTTTAAAGGAATGGATATTTAAGCATGTTCTGTATAGTGTTTCAAGGCCAGCGTTTAGTGTCAAAATAGAACAGAGAACAGTACAGCACAGGAACAGGCCCTTCGGCCCACAGTGTCTGTGCCGAACATGATGCCAAATTAAACTAAACCTCTTCTGCCTGCACATCCCTCCATTCCCTGCATATTCATATGTCCATCTAACAGCCTCTTAAACATCGGTATCATATCTGCTTCCACCACTACCCCTGGCAGCCTGTTCCAGGCACCCTCCGCTAGAAGGGGTGGGGTTACCAGGAGTTAGAGACATGTCTATCCATGGTCTTCCCTACTGCCACGTTGAGGCCAGCCACAGGCTGGAGGAACAAACACCTCATATTCCACCTTGGGAGTCTCCAAACTGATGGCCTCGACATCGATTTCTCTAACTTCTGGTAACCCCACCCCTTCTTTTTCCTCCCCCCTCCCCCTCCACTCCTTCGTCTTCCCTTCTTCCTGTGGCTCTCTTCCCCTGTCTGAATGACCTGCCCATCTCCTCTCCTCCCCTCCCCATCCTTTATTCCATGGTCCACTGCCCTCTCCTACCGGATTCCTTCTTCTTCAGCCCCTTGCCTCTTCTACCTATCACCTCTCAGCTTATTACATCTTCCCCCACCCCTCCTCCCCACCTACTTACCCCCCTCACCTGGACTCATCTATCACCTGGACTCACCTGTCCCCTGCTTGCGTGTGCTCCTCCCCCTGCCCCCACCCTTTTATTCTGGCCTCTGCCCTCTTCCTTTCCAGTCCTGATGAAGGGTCTCGGCCAGAAACGTCAACTGTTTATTTCCCTCCATGGATGCTGCCTGACCTGCTGAATTCCTCCAGCACTTTCTGTGTATTCCTCCAGATTCCAGCATCTGCAGAATTTCTTGTGTCTCCATCTTTAGGATCAAGAGGCTTTTTGCAAAAGTAAATAGTTTCAAGTTCACAATAACTGATACCAGTCGTCTTTTCCCACATTGAGTACTTGGATTTAAGTTCTTTGGCAACTCTGGAAGGATATGGATTCATCTCTCCAGATGTTTTGTTGAGGTTTCTGAATTACTAATTTAACTCTACTTAGATCCAACAATCTGATGAAACTCAACAGACACAGAGAAACAGCAAGAAGGGATCCACATCTTGTAATGGCCATGAAATAAACTCCGCCAAGATATGCCTGTGAAAGATCAGGAAGTGAGCTGTTTTAGCCTGTTAATGTATAACGTGACATGTCTAACCACATTCTTGCACTAAGCATCTATTCCTGGCTTTTCCGTTGGCTGTAGGTCCTTCTCATTTCCTGTTTCATTGTTAGCTGTTCATTGGATCAACATTTCTTGCCTCTGAGTCAGATGGTCGTGGGTCCACTATCTACCCCAAAGCTTCAAGCAGAAAACCCTTCATTGACTTTCTCATGCTGTGCTGAGGGAGTGCTGAACTGTCCTTGCAATAAGATGTTAAACAAGGTCTCTCAGATGGATATAGAAGGTCCAATGACATTCTGAATACTAGAACACTAGAAAATAGGAGCAGAATTAAACCTGGATACTCAAGCCTGCCCTGCCAGTCAACATGATCATGGTTGATCTAGCCCAGACCTCAACTTCTGCTCTTTGCTAATCCCCCAATCTTTCAACAATTTATCCATCTCCACTTAAAATACTTCCAATGATCCAGACTCCACAAATTGGTAAATTTGTTTATTATTGTCACATGTACCGAGGTACAGTGAAAAACTTGTCTTGCCTACCGTTCGTACAGATCAATTCATTACACAGTGCGTTGAGGTAGTACAGGGTAAAACAATAACAGAATGCAGAATAAAGTGTTGCAGTTACAGAGAAAGTGCAGTGCAGGCAGACAATAAGGTGCAGGGCCACAACCAGGTAGACTGTGAGGTCAATAGTCCATCTTATTGTACCAGGGAACCGTTCAATAGTCTTATAACAGCAGGATAGAAGTTGTTCTTGAGCCTGGTGGTACGTGCTTTCAGGCTTTTGTATCTTCTGCCCTATGGTGGGGAAGGAAAGAGAAAATTTCTGGGGTGGGTGGGCTCTTTGATTATGTTGGCTGCTTTACCAAAGCAGCGAGACGTATAGACAGAGTCCATGGAGGGGAGGCTGGTTTCCGTGATTTGCCAAGCTGTGTCCACAACTCTCTGCAGTTTCTTGCAGTCTCAGGCAGAGCAGTTGCCGTACAAAGCCGTGGTGCATCCAGATAGGATGCTTTCTATGGTGCATCGATAAAAATTGGTGAGGGTCAAAGGGTCTGGAGTAGAGAAGTCCAGAGAGTCACTATCCCTCTCTGAAAAGAAAACCGGTGAAACTCCTTCTAGTGAACAGGTCAATATTTATTCCAAATTCAATTACTCAGAAGTCGATCTGCCTACTATTGTATTGCAGGTTTTTGGAGCTCACTTTGTGGAAATAGGATGATTACAACAGTAATTATATTTCAGAAGTCTTTTATTGGTTAGAAAACACAAGAGAATGTTTAATGATGTGAAAGGTGCTACAGAAGTGCAAGCCATTAATTTCTTCTGTTTGTGGCTTGGCTAGTTTGGTCACCACTGTTTCCAAGAGCAATAGTAAAGGGTCCACGCACTTACTGAACCACAGTTGGCCTTAGCTAATGATACCTGGGAAATCCCCCCCAAGTCATCATAAATTAACAAACTCATTCAAAAAAAATTTGGTGATGAACCTGCTGTGTCCAGAGGCTTGGATGCTGCCAAAGCTTATGAGACTTCTGGTGGCAAGGGACTTGTCATCTTTGGGAGAAAGCTTTGCCCCTGAGTGAGCAAACAGTCACCAATGTTGACAATTCCTTCCCCCGGCACAGATGCTGCTCGACCCTCCAGCAGATTGCTTGTTGCTCCAGATTCCAGCATCTGCAGTCTCTTGTGTCTCCAGTCACCAATTGTTTGTCACTGGTCTGCTGTTGCAATCCATTGTGAAAGGATCTAAGTCCTAATATCGTCTTTCAGGTCTAGTTGCATTGGTGCAGGGGTCGATCCCCAGACTCAGTTGATTTCTGTGCCAGTAGGCATTGTTTGTTCCCCCTCCCTTCCTGTCAGTGAAAGGTATCAGGGTCCTCGACCTCCCATTCCTATACAAGTGGTTCAAACCCGTCTTCACATCCCTGAATTTGTCTGTCTCAGAATATTTAGTACATTTTTTCCTCTGCCCTACTCCTTTTGACGTTGTTTCCTGTGTTATGAATCACAGCATGCCCTCGCCCCACACCACCTCCTCATAAGCAGACCCCGTCTCTGTCCCTGATGCATGTTCCATACACAATGTGCTCACTAGCTCCTTCGTCTTGTCCTCACACACTAGATCCTATTGTTATATTAGATCCCCGATGAAGAGATCCCCTGCCATCCCTGACCAGCACCCAGTGCAGTTTTGTATTGGAGGCTGTCCAGAGAATGTTCATCGGGTTGATTTCTGGGATTGAGGAGGAATCTAGTCCATAGAACATAGAATATTACAGCACAGTACAGGCCCTTTGGCCCACAATGTTGTGCTGACATTTTATCCTGTCTATTTAACCCTTCCCTCCCACATAGCCTATTTCTCTATCATTCATGTGGCTCTTAAATGTCCCTAATGTATCTGTCCCCACAACCTCTGCTGGCAGTGCGTTCCACGCACCCACCACTCTCTGTGTAAAAAAAAAGTTACTTCTGACATCCCCCTTTTACCTTCCTCCAATCACCTTAAAATTGTGCCCCCTCGTGTTAGCCGTGTTAGCCATTGTTGCCAAAAGCCTCTGACTGTCCACTTGATCTATGCCTCTTATCATCTTGTACACCTCTATCAAATCACCTCTCATCCTCCTTCTCTCCAGAGAGAAAAGCCCTAGCTCACTCAACCTATCCTCATAAGACATGCTCTCCAATCCAGGCAGCATCCTGGTAAGTCTCCTCTGCACCCTCTCTAAAGCTTCCACATCTGGAACTAAGGAATCAGTCCTTCAAAGGGTCATGAATCTTTTGGAGTTTACTACCCCAGAGACCTGTAAAGACTGAATCACTGGAGAGTGAGATAGCCAGGTTTTGGGTCCTGATGCAGAGATTTGACCTGAACTGTCGACAGTTCATTTCCTCCCACAGACACTGCTCGACCTGCTGACTTCCTCCAGCAGATTGCTTGTTTTTCCAGATTCAATTGACTGCAGTCTCTTGTGTCTCCAGATCTCTAGCCTAGATAGTCATGGATGATGAGGAAAATTGGTTTATTATTGTCAGATGTACTGAAGTACAGTGAAAATACAGATCATTTCATTACATCGGTACATCAAGGTATTACGAGGGAAAAACAATAACAGAATGCAGAATATAGGTTTACAGTTACCGAGAGAGTGCAGTGAGGCAGACAATAAGGTGCAAGGCCCTGATAAGGTAGATTGTGAGGTCAGGAGTCTATCTTATCATACAAGAAGTCTGTTCAAGTCTTATAACAGCGGGATAGAAGCTGTCCTTTAGCCTGGTGGTACGCGTTCTCAAGCTTTTGTGCCTTCTGCCCGATGGGAGAGGGGAGAAGAGAGAATGTCTGGGGTGGGTGGGGTCTTTGATTATGCTGGCTGCTTTACCGAGGCAGCGAGAAGTGTAAACGGAGTCCATGGAGGGGAGGAATTCAGTTTCCATGGATATCTGTGGTGAAAAATTCCAATCTTAGTCCCTTTATTCCAAAACCATGTCCTCTTGTCCTTGATTTCCTTCTGCTACCCAAATCCAAGGGGAAACATCACCTCAACATCCACTCAGTAAAGCCCAGTTCATCTTATCATTTTACCTCTTATTCTTGTAACTCTAATGAGTGTGTAGACTCACCTCAACTCTTCCTCACGAGACCCTTCATCTGGGCTAAAAGAGTAGAGGGGAGGTAATCAGTTTAATTATAATAATATACTGATATAATAGGCAACAAAGGGCTGCTGGTGATGGAATCTGAGAGGAAAGGAAGGTAAAGAGGAACTAAATGTGGGGTGGGGTGGGCAGATGGGAACAGTGAGGGGAGAGGACCCAGCGGAAGGGGAGGTGAGCAGGTGGAGTAGGCAGGGAAGGAGAAAGTGTAAGGTGGGGGCTGGAGGGGGTGGGAGTTGGAAAGAAGGGTGGGTGGGTGTGAGGGAGTGGATAACTCTTGTGTCTCCCCTACACTTCTGAATAGTCACTTTCTATCAATCTATTGGTCTGGACTTTGTTAGCAAATATTCTTATGTGGCAGATCTCCCACCGATAAGCTCTTGATATCCAGCCAGAAGGCACAGGTCTGGACTGAATACAAAGGAATTTATTGGGCTTTGTACTTTGTACTTGAGGCACTAGAAGATTAAACAGTGTATGAATGGGGGACTGTTGCCAGTGAACATTTGTTAAGCCAACATCCAATTCCGATGGGATGACATAGATAGAAACACAATAAGACCATTCTGCCCCTCAGACCTGCTCTATCAGTCAGTGCACTCAGCACTCAGTTGCATTCAATGGCATTACTACACCTATCCAAGTTCAAGTTTATTGTCATAAGCATATGTACGCAGCGTATAAATGCCATAAAGATAAGCTTTTTACAACAGCAGCACAGTACTTGACAAACATAAGTTAACACACTTAAAGTTAATTATACATAGCTTGCATGACAAAAAAATATACCAACACTAGTGCAAGCTGAGACAGAGAAAAAGAAACGTGGTGAGAGGTAGTATTCGGGTTTTTCTGGTCAGTTCAAGAACCTGATGGCAGTGGGGAAGAAGCTGTTGTTGAACCTTGAGGTGTCTTCAGGCTAACCACTTGGGAAGTGAATTCCAGAATGCAAATCCTCTCTGGGTAAAAGCATTCTTCCTCAAATATCCTCTAAACTTCTTACCCATTCCCCTAAAGCTATGCCCTATAACTTTAGATATCTGTGCCACGGGGAGGCATTCCCTACTGTATCCCCTATCTACACACCTCGTAATCTTGTTAACCTCCATCAGGTCTGCTGTCAGCCTCCTCCCTCCCCAGATGAAGGGTCTTGACCCAAAATGTTGACTGTCCATTTTTGCTCCACAGGTGCCAACTGACCAACTGAGTTCCTCCAGCTTCTTGTGTATTCCTCCTTCTAAGGTCTCCTTCTGTGTCAGGACAAGAAATTTTCAGTTGACCTAGGAGCTCAGCAGTTTCTGTTTGAGGGAGAGAGCTGTAGACTTCCAGTCCTCTCCATACAGAGTCATAGAGTCACACAGTGCGGAAACAGGCCCTTCGGCCCAACTGGTCCATGTCAACCAAGATGCCCCTTCCAAATTAATCCCGTTCGCAAGCATTTGGCCCATAACTATCCATGTACCTGTCCAACTGTCTTCTAAAAGTTGTTATTGTACCTGCCTCAAACACTTCCTCTGGCAGCTTATTCCAAATAGGTACCAACCTTTGCGTAAAAAAGTTGTTCCTCAAGTTCCTCTTAATTGTTTCCCTCTCACTTTAAATCTATGCCCTCTTGTTCTTGATACCCCACTCTGCGAAAAGACTGAGTGCATTCACCCTGTCTATGACCCTCATGATTTTACACACCTCTACAAAATCTCCCCTCATTTTTCTGTGCTGCAGTGAAAAGAGTCCCAACCTGCTCAACCGCTCTCCATAACTCAGTCCCTCAAGTCCCGGCAGCATCCTTGTAAATCTTTTCTGCACTTTTTCCAGTTTAATAACATCTTTCCTATAGCAGGGCAACCAAAACCGAACACAATACTCCAAGTGCGGCCTCACCAACGTCCATTACAATAGCATCATGACCTCCCAACTTTTATACTCAATGCCCTGACTTCTGAAGGCCAGCGTGCCAAAAGCCTTCTTCACTACCCTGTCTACCTGTGACTCCACTTTCAGTGAACCACGTACTTGTACTCCAAGGTCCCTCTGTTCTACAACACTCCCCCAGGACCCTGCCCTTCACTGTGAAAGTCCTACCTGGATTTGACTTTCCAAAATGCAACACCTCGCACTTATCCAAATTAAACTCCATTTGCCATTCCTCAGCCCAACTGATCGAGATCAAGATATGAAGAAGTAATTAGCAATACTAGCTCTGGTGTGACCAAGGTCCAAATTTGAAGGGAGCTGCCAAGCAGAGGAAGTAGCTTGTTTTCCAGCAGTTTGGTTATGTTGCCCCTTTAATCCAAGAGGCTGAGGGAGGGGGTGAAAATAGGAAGATTAGAAAATAAGGGCAGGGCAAGGTGAATAAGTTCCACAAGTCTGCCCTGCCATTCAATGACTGATCTGCCCCAGACCTCAACTTCTCTTCTGTGCCCTCAATTTCCTGATCTTTCAAAAAGTTCTCCCCTTCCTCTTTAGAAATCTCCGATGAACATGCCTCCAGAACCCTTTCCCACAGAATTCCAGAGATTCGCCACACTCTGCAAGAAGTTTCTGCACACCTCAGTTTTAATTGACTGCCGCCAAACCTTGTAATTTGTCCTATTGTTCGAGATCTCCCACGAGTGGAAAATCTCAACAGCTCCCCTGTCATTATCCCGTACGATCTTGCATGTTTCAATAAAATCACTGCTCATTCTTCTAAACTCCAAAGAATATAGATCGAATTTCTTTAGCTCCTCATGATAAAATACCATGATTTGAATGCATAGGAACATAAGAAGCTGCTGAGAGTAGTGGACTCTGCCCAATACGTCACAGGCACATCCCTCCCCACCATCGGTAGTATCTACAGGAGGCGCTGCCTCAAGAAGGCAACATCCATCATCAAAGATCCCCACCATCCGGGCCGTGCCATCTTCTCGCAGCTACCATCGGGCAGGAGGTACAGAAGCCTGAAGTCCCACACCACTAGGTTTAAGAACAGTTACTTCCCTTCAATCATTCAGTCTTTGAACCAACCAGCTAAACCCTAGTCACTACAGCTTAGCAACGCTATGACCACTCTGGACTTCGTTATTTTTGTTGTTCCAATTGTGGTCTTTCTTTTAAAATTGTGTATAATTTATGTTTAATTTGTACTTTTCTTGTGAATGCTGCTTATCTGATGCTACGTGCCTGTGATGCTGCTGCAAGTAAGTTTTTCGTTGCACCTGTGCACACATGTACTTGTGCATATGACAATAAACTCAACTTTGACTTGAACTTGGATAACCTTCTCATCCCAAGAATTAGCCTAGTAAGCCTCTATTGGACTGCCTTAATGCTAATGTATCCCTTCCTAAATGAGAGGACCAAAACACTGCACAATACTCCAGGTGCAGCCTCAACCAGTGCCCTGTATCAACCATCTATCACCTCACCTGTACAGCCTCACCTGTACCCTCTATCTGTCAGAAGTATAACAAGTGATCGTAAGCAGCAGTTAACGCAGTACCACTTAATAACATGATAGGCACTTAACATAACATATGTTGAATAACATAATTCAACTTGCAAAAGTTTGAGTAACAGATTTTCAAGTAATGACACACCTCCTGATCTTGACTCTTTCTTGGAACGCAGGAGAATAAGGGGTGACCTTATAGAAATGTTTAAAATTATGAGGGACATAGATAAGGTGGATGGTAACTGTCTTTTTTCCAGGGTGGGGGAGTCCAAAACTAGGGGGCATAGATTTAGGGTGAAAGGGGAAACATTTAAAAGGGACCTGAGGGGCAATATTTTCATGCAGAGGGTGGTGGGTATATGGAACGAGCTGCCAGAGGAAGTGGTTGAGGCAAGTACAACAGTATCATTTAAGAAGTGCTTGGATAGGTACATGGAGGGCCAGGGCTTCGAGGGATATGGGGCAAATGCAGGAAATTGGGACTAGCTGGGCGGGCACCGTGGTCGGCATAGACTGGTTGGGCCGAAGGGCCCGTATCCGCACTGTATTGCTCTATGAGTCTATGACTCTTGATCTCTCAATCTACCATGTCATGGCCCATGTACTCTCTCTGTAACTGTAACAACAAATTCTGCATTTCATTTTGTACTACCTTGATGTACTGATCTGTGGGGTGATCTGCGTGGATGGTATGCAAACAAAACTTTTCACTGTATCTCAGTACATGTGACAATAATAACCCAATTACCTTTTGAAAGATTTTAAAGGTATTGTTAAAAGTGATTGATTTAAAGGTGCATAACACTATTGTTGGCTCAGCTACAGCAGAAATGAAAGTGTTCCAAACCACAGAAATTCAGAACAGGGAAACTTATTGTATTCTAATCAGTTCAATCCCCCTCATTCTCCTTTCACCTGCTGATTATTCTCTTTCGGATTCAATGTTGGGCAATCCTGACTAATTGCAAAAATTTAACCCTTCGCTCACTGACTTGGTTCTTGATTTGAGATCACTGCAAAGAGTGTGCGGGGGAAATCTGTTGCTGGAACTGCCAAGATCATGGGAGAGAGAGGGTCATGGGGAAGCTGCACAAGGGGAAGCAGCGAGGAGGTTAGGGGCTCAGAGAGTGAAGCAGGAAACGTGAATCCAGAAAGAGCGATTAATTGGGAATTCAGATAAGATACAAGATACAAGACTTCTTTATTAGTCACATGTACATCGAAACACACAGTAAAATGCATCATTTGCGTAGAGTGTTCTGGGAGCAGCCCACAAGTGTCGCCACGCTTCTGGCGCCAACATAGCATGCCCACAACTTCCTAACCTGTACATCTTTGGAATGTGGGAGGAAACCGGAGCACCTGGAGGAAACCCACGCAGACATGGGGAGAACTTACAAACTCCTCACAGATAGTGGCCGGAATTGAACCCGGGTCTCTGGCGCTGTAATAGCATTACGTTAACCGCTACACTACCTTGCCTAGCACAGTGAGGAACTGGGAAAACACAGAAACAACAAGAACGAGGGAAAGAAAGAGAAAGATAGCGAGGAGTGAGAACATTAAAACATATTGGATGGGGCAGTAAATGGTAATTGGTTTATTATTGTCACATGTACCGGGATACAATGAAAAGCTTTTGTTTACATGCCATCCAGACAGATCAGTCCATATATAAGTATTGGTATTGGTATTGGTTTATTATTGTCACTTGTATCGAGGTACAATGAAAAACTTGTCTTGCATACCGATCGTACAGGTCAATTCATTACACAGTGCAGTTACATTGAGTTAGTATGGTGTGCATTGAGGTAGTACAGGTAAAAAACAATAACAGTACAAAGTAAAATGTCACAGCTACAGAGAAAGTGCAGTGCAATAAGGTGCAGGGTCACAACGAGGTAGATCGTGAGGTCAGAGTCCATCTCATCGTACAAGGGAACCATTCAATAGTGAAAAGGAACAAAATCAGATTGCAGACTATAGTATTAGAGTTACAGAGAAAGCGCAGAGCACATATTGGAATAGGTTTATTATTGTCACATAGACCGAGATACAGTGAAAAACTTAGTTTTGCATGCCATCCATACAGATCATTCCAAGCATCAGTACATCAAGGTAGTACAAGGAAGAAGCAATAACAGAATGCAGAATATAGTGTTTCAGTTACAGTTACAGAGAAAGTGCAGTGCAGGTAGACAATAAGGTGCAAGGGCCTCAATGAGGTAGATTGAGAGATCAAGACTTCATCTTTATCATACAAGAGGTCCGTTCAAGAGTCTTATAACGGCAGGATAGAAGCTGTCCTTGATCCCAGTGGTGCATATTTTCAAGCTTTGGTATCTTCTGCCCGATGAGAGAAGAGAGAATGACCGGGGTAGGAGGGGTCCTTGATTATGTTGGCTGCTTTCCAAAGGCAGTGGGAAGTGTAGAGAGAGTCCATGGAGGGGAGGCTGGCTTTCATGACAGCGCAGTTAACAGAGCTGTTGCCTCATAGATCCAGTGACCTGGGTTCCATCCTGACCTCTGGTGCTGCCTTTGTGTAGTTTTCATGTGACTGCATGTGTTTCCTCAGGGTTCTCCGGTTTCCTCCCAGGTCCCAAAAATATGCAAGTTGGTCAGTTACTTGTAAATCACTGTAGGTGAGTGGTAGAATCTGGGGGGAGTCAATTAGAATGAGGGGAGAATATAATAGGATTAGTGCAGTGATCAGTGGTTCTTGATTGGTGCAGATTTGCTGGCTAAAGGTCCCATTTCTATGCTGTATGATGATCACTCTCAAGCAAGTCATTCAGTCCTTTGTACCTGCTCCAACATCTCATAAGATTATGACTGATCTTTTACCTCACCGCTGCTTTCCTGCACCATCCTCATATCCTTCACCTGCTGAATTTAAACTCCATCGACCCACTGAGAATATACTTAGTACCTGAGCCTCCACAGCCACCTTGGCAAGGGATTCCAAACGGAAAGAGAGAGGGGGAGAGAAGGAAAGAAAGTGAGAAATAGAGGTTAGAAGGAAGGAGAACAAGAAGGAAGAACATAGAACAGTACGGCAAAGGGATAGGCCCTTTGACCCTTGAGGTGTGTGTTGAACATCATGCTAAATTAAACTAAACCCACCTATCTGCTACACATGAGCCATATCCCTCCATTCCCTGCATATTCATGTGCCTCTAGGAAACGCCACTATTGTATCTGCATCCACCACGACCCCTGGCAGCCCGTTCCAGCACCCACCACTCTCTGTGTAAAAAGTTTGCCCCGCACATCTCCTTTGAACTTCCCCCCTCTCACCTTAAATGCATGTCCTTTTGTACTTGACATTTCTACTCTGGTAAAAATATTCTGACTGTCTACCCTATCTCTACTGTAACATGACTTCCTGACTCTTATACTCAATACCCCGACCAATGAAGGCAAGCATGCCATACAGAGGAGACACAAACCTCAACAATTCCTTTCTTCACACAGATGCTGCTTGACCCGCTGAGTTCGTCCAGCAGATTATTTGTTGCTAAGTATTCCATACATTTTCTTTTCCACCCTATCTACTTGTGTGACCATTTTCTTGACTAGAACCCCAAGATCCTTCTGTATATCAATGCTTCTAACGGTCCTGCCATTTATTGTATGCTTTCCCCTGATGTTTGACCTCCCAAAATGCAACACATCACACTTGCCCAGATTAAACTCCATCTGCCATTTCTCTGCCCAGATCTGCCACTGATCTATATCCTGTTGTATCCTTTGACAGCGTTCTTCACGATCCACAACACCAACAATTTTTGTCATCTGCAAACTTACCAACCAGCCCATCTACATTTTCATCCAAGTCATTTATATATAACAACAACCTCACACTCAACATCAGCAAGACCAAGGAATTGATTGTGAACTTCAGCAAGGGGAAGTCAGGACAACGCACACCAGTCCTCATTGAGGGGTCAGCGATGGAAAGGGTGAGCAGCTTGAAGTGCCTGGACGTCAACATCTCAGAGGATCTGTCCTGGGCCTGGCACATTGATGTAATCATGAAGAAGGCACGCCAGTGGCTCTACTTCATTCGGAGTTTGAGGAGATTTGGTATGTCACCAAAGACATTTGCAAATTTCTACAGAGGTACGTTGGAGAGCATTCTGACTGGTTGCATCACCACCTAGTATGGAGGTCCCAATGCCCAGGATCACAAGAGGCTGCAGAGTGTCATAGACTCAGCCAGCTCCATCACAGGCACAACCCTCCCCACCATCGAGGACATCTTCAAGAGGCGGTGCATCAAGAAGGCGGCATCCATCAGTCAGGACTTTCATCATCTGGGACATGCCTTTTTCTCATTACTACCATCGGGGAGGAGGTACAGGACCCTGAAGACCCACACTCAGTGATTCAGGAACAGCTTCTTCCCCTCCGCCATCAGATCTCTAAATGGTCCATGAACCCATGAACACTACCTCATTATTCCTTTTTTTTGCACTATTAATTTATTTTGTAATTTACAGTAATATTATGTCTTTGCACTGTACTGCTGCGGCAAAACAACAAATTCCACATCATTTAAGTGAGTGATAATGAATCTGATTCTGATTCTGATATACATCATAAACTACACAGGTCCCAGCACTGATCCCTGCAGAACACCACTGGTCACTGGAATGGTTTTGCTTTTGAAGAATATCTCTCAAGATCTCAGAATGCACCCAATTTCTTTTTCTGTCTGAAAATTCAGCAACCAATTTACATATAGAGAGCTCACACAATTATGTGGTCAACAGTGCAGGGAATACGTTCTGAACTGAGCAAATAATGTAGACCATATGCCATGTGTTTACCAGAAGCCACATATCCAACCCTGAGATGTTGATAGACACAGAGCACGTGCACAACTGACGTCTGACTTTCTGCTAACTGGAAACTTGGCTGATATTATCAACACTCTTCCAGCTTACCATTAAAGTTTGGCTCTGTGAGTTTCATAGTCAAACAGTCTGTGTTGAAAGCTGAATTATTAATCCACTAAAGAATACAATGGTAAGTGCTCTTTATAGACAGGCAACATTTTTAAAAGGTTTATTTTCCTCTACATTGGGCAACACATATATTTCTTACATTACCAAGTGACTGTGCTTCAACAATACATCATCAGTTGAAAAGTGCTCTGGAATATTCTAACTTTGTGAGAAATCAAATGCAAATCTTTCTTTTGTTTATATTTTAAAGAAAGCAGAGAAGCCAAGTTGAAATCAGAAATGTTCAGCATGGTCTCGACCCGAAATGTCAACCATCCATTTCCCTCCATAGATGCTGCCTGACCTGCTGAGTTCCTTCAGCACTTTGTGCATAGCTCCAGGTTTCCAGCATCTGCAGTCTCTCTTGTGTCTTCAGAAAAAGAGCAATTTGCATTTATCTAGTGACCTTGCGTAACCTCAAGACAACAGGAAGCATTAACAGCAACACACAAAAAGCTGGAGTAACTCACCGGATCAGGCAGCATCTCTGGGGAGAAATGGACAGTCAATATGTTGGGTCGAGACCCTTCACCTGGATCTCACGCAGGCACGGTAGTGTAGCCGTTAGCGTAACGCTATTATAGCGCCAGCAACCTAGGTTCAATTCCGGTCACTGTCTGTAAGGAGTTTGTACGTTCTCCCCATGTCTGCGTGGGTTTCCTCCGGGTGCTCCAGTTTCCTCCCACATTCCAAAGACTTACGGATTAGGAAGTTGTGGGCATGCTATGTTGGTGCCGGGAGTGTGGCGACACTTGCTGGCTGCCCCCAGAACACCCAATGCAAAAGATGCATTTCACTGTGTGTTTCAATGTACATGTGACTAATAAAGAAATCTTATCTTCTCTTATCAACCTGAAGCGTCGACTGCCCATTTCCCTCCACAGCTGCTGCCTGACCTGCTGATTTCCTCCAGCTTTTTTGTGTGTTGCTCCAGATTCCTGCATCTGCAGTCTCTTGTGTCTCCACGGAGCATTAACAGACCCTTTTTGATTGAAGTCACTCTTGTAATGGATGGCACTGTTGTATTTACAAGCAGCAACTCACCAAGACTGGCCATGGCACAATGGCCAATCATCTGGGGCTCTTGGTGTTACGGCAATCAATGAACTTCCATTCCAGAGGCC
The DNA here is from genome assembly GCF_009764475.1 of Pristis pectinata. NCBI lineage: Eukaryota > Metazoa > Chordata > Chondrichthyes > Rhinopristiformes > Pristidae > Pristis > Pristis pectinata. The sequence continues at coordinate 106,661,931 of NC_067410.1, read as the reverse complement.
CGAGCACAAAGTCCTGAGCTAACACTCCACAGCAGCACTGAGGAAGGACTCACTGTCAGAGTCTTTTCGAATAAGACATTAAATCAACCTCACAGGTCCTCCCTCAAGATATCCCATGGCTCTCTTCTGTAGAGGAGCAGTTAATTTATTTGCAGAGTCAACAGTACCAAAATAACTTTCCCTTCCTGATCCCAAAAACAGCTTATCGAGCCTTTGTTACATTGCCATGTAAGGAATCTACAACAGTGATTGCGCTTTGAACGTACTTCACTGCCTGTAGAGTGCTTTGAGATAGTTTAAGATCAAAAAGTTGCTGAACAAAGGCAAGAATTACTTTCAAATAACTCCCAGTTTTACTAGAGAAACAAAGGACTACATATGCTAGAAATCTAGATGAAAAAACAACAAGATGCTGGAGGAACTCAGCAGGCCAGGGCGACATCCGTGGAGAAAAGCAGGCAGTTAATGTTTTGGGTCAGGACCCTTCTTCAGGACTGAAGATAGGAAAAGGGTAACCCCAATATATGCAGGGAGGGAAAAGAGCAGTGATGGGTGGACAAAAGAGGGGAGGTGGGTTGGGTTGGCTCAGAGCCTTAAATTGTGAGGTCACCTTGCCTAAGCTGGACTTGTAGTCCCTTGAATGTCAAAGGTTAAGGATGATCCAACTGAGTTGTGTAAGAGATCAAGGAGGTTGCTGTGGTAGAATGGAATCTACTTCCTCTGGTAGGGTGAATGGGATAAACGAGCTAAATCCCAAGGCTCAAATTGAGCTATTTGATGCGTGGAAATCCAGAGCTCCTCCAAATTTCTTGAGAGTAAGTCAACTTCCCTAGACTTGGGGGCCTGAGTTACAAAAGGAGGTTGCATAGACAAGGACTTTATTCCCTAGAACGTAGGAGGTTGAGGTATATAAGATCATGACGGGCATAGACAGGGTGAAAGCGCATTGTCTTTTCCCAGGGAGGGGGTGCTAATAACAAGAGGGCATAAGTTTTAGATCAGAGGTGAGAGATTTAGAACCATAGAACCATAGAACACTACGGCGTAGAAAACAGGCTATTCGGCCCTTCTAGGCTGTGTCGAAACATTATTCCACTAGTCCCATTGACCTGCACCCAGTCCATAACCCTCCAGACCTCTCCCGTCCATGTATCTATCCGATTTATTCTTAAAACTTAAGAGTGAGCCCGCATTTACCACGTCAGATGGCAGCCCGTTCCACACTCCCACCAATCTCTGAGTGAAGAAGTTCCCCCTAATGTTCCCCCTAAACCTTTCCCCTTTCACCCTAAAGCCATGTCCTCTCGTACTTATCTCTCCTAATCTAGCTGGAAAGAGCCTACTGGCATTTACTTTGTCTATACCCGTCATAATTTTGTAAACCTCTATCAAATCTCCCCTCATTCTTCTAACGCTCCAAGGAATAAAGTCCTAACCTGTTCAATCTTTTCCCTGTAACTCAACTTCCTGCAAGACCCAGCAACATTCTAGTAAATCTCCTCTGCACTCTTTCAATCTATAGTTAGACGACCAGAACTGCAGCACAATTCTCCAAATTTGGCCTCACCAATGTCTTATACAAACCTCACCATACATCCCAAGTCCTATACTCAGTACTTTGGTTTATGAATGCCAGGATGCCAAAAGCCTTTTTTACAACCCTGTCTACCTGTGACGCCACTTCCAGGGAATTATATATTTAAAAGGGACATCAGGGGCAGCTTCTTCACACAAAGGGTGGTGAGTGCTTGGAACGAGCTGCCAGAAATAGTGGTTGAGGTGGACACATTAGCAACATTTAAAAGCCAAGTACATGGATAGGAGAGGTTTAGAGGGCTATGGGCCAAACGTGGACAGATGGACTAGTTTGCTGGAACAACACAGTTGGCATGGATGAATTGGGCCAAAGGTCCTGTTTCTGTGATGTATGACTCAAACTGAAAATGTCAAAATCTTATACTTTCTTAAAACTACTGGTGGTCACAGTGGCACAGTTACAAGAGTTGCTGCCTCACAGCTCCAGTGACCTGGGTTCAATCCTGAGCCTCAGCATTGTGAGGAGTTTGCATGTTCTCCTGTGATGGCGAGAGTTTCCTCCGGTGCTTCAGTTTCCTTCCACATCTCAAAGACACGTGGGGTTGGTGGTTACTTGGCCACTGTAAATTGCCTCTCATGTGTAGGTAAGTGTGGAATCTCGGCACATTGATGGAATGTAGGGAGAATGAGTTACGGGAAAAAAATAGAGAAGGAATTGGGGATTGCCCTGTTATCCTTCTATATCATGTAAAATAAAGCTCACCAGTGCCTCTACTTCCTCAGGAGGCTAAAGAAATTTGGTATGTCCCATTTAACACTCACCAATTTTTATCAATGCACCATGGAAAGCATCCTACCTGGATGCATCATGGCTTGGTATGGCAACTGCTCTACCCAGGACCGCAAGAAACTGCAGAGAGTTGTGGACACAACCCAGCGCGTCACGGAAACCAGCCTCCCCTCCATGGACTCTGTCTATACCTCTCGCTGCCTTGGTGAAGCAGCCAGCATAATCAAAGAGCCCACCCACCCGGGTCATTCTCTCTTCTCTTCTCTTCCATCAGGTAGAAGATACAGGAGCCTGAGGGCACATACCCGCAGGCTCAAGGACAGCTTCTACCCCACAGTGATAGGACTATTGAACAGTTCCCTTAAACGATGAGATGGACTCTTGACCTCACAATCTACCCTGTATGACCTTGCACCTTATTGTCTACCTGCGATGCACTTCCCTGTAGTTGTGACACTTTACTCTATATTCTGTTATTGTTTTTGCCCTGTACTACCTCAACGCACTGTGTAATGAATTGACCTGTACGAACGGTATGCAAGACAAGTTTCTCACTGTACCTCGGTACAAGTGACAATAATAAACCAATACCAATACCAAATATGAGGATCAAAATCAGAATCAGGTTTATTATCACTGACTTATATGTTGTGAAATGTGTTGCTTTGTGGCAGAAGTACAGTGCAAAGACATAAAGAAATAAATAGAGCAAAAAAAAGGAATAACAAAGTAGTGACTGTTGCCCTTGTCTTCCTCGGTGGTCGACCTCGTGGGTTTGGACGGCTGCTATCAGGGTGGCTTGGGTGAGTAACTGCAGAGCATTCTGTCGGTGGATCATGCTGCAGCTGATCGTGGAGAGAACGGATGTTGAGTGCAGTGGATGGGGCTTCGATCAAGCAGGCTGCTTTGTCCTGGAAGCGGTTGAGCCTCTTGAGCGTTGTTTGAGCTGCACTCTTGCAGGTAAGTGGAGAATATTCCATTAAACTGCTGATTAGTGCTTTGTTGATGGTGGAAAGGTATTAAGGAGTCACTTGCTGCAGAATATCCAGAATCTGACCTGCTCTTGTAGCCACAGTGGTTATATAGTTTGTCCAGTTGAGTTTCTAGTTCATGATACCCTCAAGATATTGTTATTGGGGAAATGAGCAATTCTAGAATATAAGTATCAGGAGATCATGTGGCAGCTATATAAAACTTTGGTTAGGCCACACTTGGAGTATTGTGTGCAGTTCTGGTTGCCCCATTACAGGAAGGATGTGGAGGCTTTGGAAAAGATGCAGCAGAGGTTTATCAAGATGCTACCTGGATTAGAGGGTATGAGCTATAAGGAGAGATTGGACACACTTGGGTTGTTTTATCTGGAGTGTCGGAGGCTTGAGGGAAGGTTATTAAATTACGAGAGACATAGATAGGGTAGACAGTCAGAATCTTTTTCCCAGAGTGGAAACGTCAAATACTAAAGGGCATGCACTTATGGTGACACAGGAATAATTTAAAGGAGATGTGCAGGGTAAGTTTTCACACAGAGAGTGGTGGGTGCCTGGAACAGGCTGCTGGGGGGAGTGGTGGAAATAAATACAATAGTGGAAATTGAAAGCTATTAGATAAACACATGAATATGCAGGGAATGGAATTATGTGGATCATGTGCAGGCAGAAGAGATATTGTGGGCCAAAGGGCCTGTTCCAGTGCTGTACTGTTCTATGTTCTATGTGAAGCCATTGAATGCCATGCTTGTAGATGGTAGAAAGGCTTTGGGGTCCTGCACTCAGTGCAGGACACTCAATTCTGCATGGATGGCATGCAAAACTAAGTTTTTCACTGCATCTCGATACATGTGACAACAATAAACCAATACCAATACACACTAACTTGCTCTTGTAGCCACTGTATTTGTTTGGCTGGTCCAATTTTGGTGAAGCTTGGCATTGGGTTCTCAGTGTTGGTAGTGCCACTGAATGTCGAGGCAGGTGGTTTGACTCTCTCTTGTTGGAGATGGCCATTAACGGGAATTTTGGTCATGGGATCTCTTAATGTGCGCTGGAACAGGACATCAGGTTTAAGTATCAGTTACTCTGCCGTCCGAGAATACATACGCAAATTGGAGCTTGAAACTGCTGACTGGGGAGATATAAGAGAAGACTGAGCATGTTAGTTAATTTTGTTCTGGCAGCAAATACATGGCAACTGTATATCCATACAACAAGGAAGCACTTGGGTTTGTCTGAACACAACACCGAATCTTTACTTTGACAAGATTAGCAGACAGATTGGTCCTCTGATTGGGTCTACTCTCTTCAAAATTTTATTTATTTAAATAAATAAATCTTTCTGATCAAAAGTTTAAATAAGCGGTCCCTTTCAGTCTCTTAAATGATGTCTTTAAATTCCAGAAGTAAAGCGCAAAACAAGATGTGCCTCATTCAATAACAACTGATGTATGTAATGGGTTAAGGAATCAGCAAGAGGAATGTTTAGTTTGAGGAAGAAGATAAAACGCATTCTTACAAAATGTCTCAAACGTAATCAAACATTAGCTCATTGACATCCCAATGGAACCAGAAGAGACAGATTAGCTTCTGACATTTCAAGCCTTCTCATTCCTGTAACTGACTCAAATTCTCCGGTACGGAATGAGTGGCAAGGTCACAAGGTCATTGCTTCTGGCCTGAGGTTATTAACCCCCTGGTCTTGTTGAAAGCCCAACCTCTACCTGTTTTGAAAGCATCTGTCATGTCCATCAGCTCTTTGTTGTTGCTGCTTAATAAGGCACACGCTGGAGGTTGAGCTATCATAGAACAGTCTTCACTGTAGCAGGTAAATGCCCAGTTATCTGTTGTGCCTGATCCAATAGGATATTAGAAGTCACGTCACATATGGTAAAGTCAATTTCAAAGGTAAAATAATCTTCATGTATACATTGCTTCCCTTTGGTAAAAGTAATAAACCCATATAAACTATTAACTACAGACACAAGAGACTGCAGATGCTGGAAATCTGGAGCAACACACAAAAAGTGCTGGAGGAACTCAGTGGGTCAGGCAGCATCTATGGAGGGAATGGACATTCAACATCTCAGGTCAAGATCTTTCATCAGGACTCATCAAACTATTAACTATTTACATACATAAAATGATACCACTTGTGAAATAGTTACAGAAATTAAATTATGCAATCAGCTAATTATACATAAAGAGGCACATGCACAGTTACAAACCTAACCAAACATTACTCAACTTCAGTCTCCTGAAGTGCAAGCTCTCGTCACTTATGAGTTGTAATTCACTTCCCTAAAGTAACTACTTGTGTCCTTTGTGACTCCAATGGATCACATTGTCTTCACGCACTTCTGATTGCTCATCCTACATTACAGTGGTTACGTTAACATAATTGTTTCCATAATTCTGCATAATTACAAACACATCACTTTATATATTTTCTAAACTTCAACTATTAACTTTAAAGTTAACCCAGACTAGTAGTGTTTATTCACTACTGCAGTAGCTTCAGTTATACATTGTCATAGAGTCATGGAGTAGAAGAGTCATAGAGTTGTTCACCATAGAAACCAGCCCTTCAGCCCATCATGTCCATGCCAACCTTTTTGCCCATCTACACCAATCCCACTTGCCTGCATTAGGACCATATCCTTCTGTGCCTTGCCTGTGTAAGTGTTTGTCTAAGTGTCACTTAAACATAGTAATTGCATCTGACTTAAATGTAGTAATTGTATCTGGTTTGTTACTCCATTTAGTATGGTACTGGATACCAATTACAAATTCTACTTTGGTTGTCTCATTAGACTCTCCAACTCCATGCAGCTGTTTTCCATCTGTTCCACAAAGAGCCTGAGTTATACAGTACGGAAACAGACTCTTCGGCCCAACTGCTCCATGCTAACCAAGATTCCGATCTAAGTTAGTCCCATTTTTATCAATGCACCACAGAAAGCATCCTATCCGGATGCATCACAGCTTGGTATGGCAACTGCTCTGCCCGAGACTGTAAGAAACTGCAGAGACTTGTGGTCACAGCTCAGCACATCACAGAAACCAGTGTCCCCTCTGTGGACTCTGTCTACACTTCTCGCTGCCTTGGTAAAGCAGCCAACATAATCAAAGACCCCACCCACCCTGGACATTCTCTCTTCTCCCCCCTCCCATTGGGCAGAAGATACAAAAGCCTGAAAGCACATATCACCAGGCTCAAGGACAGCTTCTATCCCACTGTTATAAGACTAGTGAATGGTCCCCTTCTACAATAAGATGGACTCTTGATCTACTTCATTATGGCCTTTCACCTTATTGCCTGCCTGCACTGCACCTTCTCTGTAACTGTAACACTTTAATCTGCATTCCGTTCTTATTTTCCATTGTACTACCTCAATGCATTGCTGTAATGAAGTGATCTGTATGGCTGACATGCAAAACAAAGTCTTTCATTATATCTCAGTACATGTGACAATCATAAACCAATTTCCTTGCATTTGGCCCATATCCCTATAAACCCTTCCTATCCATGTAGCTGTCCAAATGTCTTTTAAATGTTTTTATTGAACCTGCCTCAACCACTTCCTCTGGCAGCATGTTCCATATACGGACCACCCTCTGGGTGAAAAAGTTGCCCCTCAAGTTCCTATTAAAGCTCTCACCTTAAACCTATGCCCTCCAGTTCTTGATTCCCCAACCCTGGGGAAAAGACTGTGCATTCACCCTATCTATGCCCCTCATGATTATAAAGTCACCCCTCAGCCTCCTACACTCCAAGGAAAAAAGTCCTAGCCTATCCAATCTCTGTTCATAACTCAAGCCCTCCAGTCCTAGAAACTTCCTTATGAATCTCCAGATACCAACTGCATTTTGTCACCAGGCATTTCCTCTTTCCTGCTGACCCGTTTGAAATCACAAAGTCACTTCCTCTGAATTTTCCTCGTGGGACAGTCCCAGTGCTCACAAGAGGATGCAAGGAATAATTAGGATCAGGTTGGCCACTCAACCCATTGTAGTTCCCTGCCATTCACTGAGATCGTGGCTGATCTTCTACAGTACCTCAGCGCTACTTTCCTGCACTGACTCACGCAATTCATTTAATATCCAAAAATCTATTCATATCTGTCTTGAATACATTGGTAATTTGGTAAATTGGTTTATTATTGTCACATATACTGAGGTACAGTGAAAACTATGTTTTGAATGAAATCCATACAGATCATTTCATTACAAGGGTGCATTGAGGTAGTACAAGGGAAAAGCAACAGCAGAATGCAGAATGAAGTGTTACAGAGGAAGTGCAGTGCAGGCAGACAATAAGGTGCAAGGCAATAAGTAAGTCTGTAAGGTCAAGAATCCATCTTATCATTCTAGGGGACTGTTCATGCTAACAGCGGGATAGAAGCTGTCCTTGAGCCTGGTGGTATGTGCTCTCGGACTTTTGTATCTTCTGCTCAATGGTGGGGCGGGGGGGAAGAGAGAATGTCTGGGGCGGGAGGGGCCTTTGATTATGTTGGCTGCTTTACTGAGGCAGCGAGAAGTGCAGACAAGAGTCCATGGAGGGGAGGCTGGTTTCTGTGATGTGCTGAGCTGTGTCCACAACTCTCTGTATTCTCTTACGATCACAGGCAAAGCAGTTGCCATACCAACCTGTGATGCATTCGGATAGGATGCTCTCTATGGTGCATTGATAAAAATTGGTGAGGGTCAAAGGGGACATGCCAAATTTCCTTAGCCTCCTGAGGAAGTAGAGGCACTGGTGAGCTTTCTTGGCCATGGTGTCTATGTGGTTGGACCAGGACAGGCTATTGGTGATGTTCACTCCTAGGAAATGAGTCAGCCTCCATAGTCCCCTTGGACAGTGAATTCCAGTGATTCACTGCCAGCTGTGGCAGAGAAAGATAGCTCCAGGATGCAGGTTCTTGAGCCAAAACGTTGACAATTCCTTCCCCCCACAGATGCTGCTTGACCCGCTGAGTTCCTCCAAGAGTTTGTCATCTGTTCAAGTACCTATTCCATATTGGTGGCCATTCCACACTCTCCCTCAGATCCAGCATACTGCCAAGTTGAGGTTAACTGCAAACTAGAGGAACAGCGCCTCATAATTCGCCTGGACAGCTCGCAAACCTGGCATGAACACGGAAATCTCCAACGTCTGGTATCTGCTACCCCCCAGCTCTTTCCTCTCCCCTTCTGAGCTAGCTGCTCCCCATCATCGTGCCCCTTTCCCCTCCTCCCTCTTCTCCATCTGCTCATTACCCACACACTCCTCCCACTGGTTCCCCTCCCGCACTGCTCCCATCTTCAGTCCCCACCCCCCTCCCCTTTATTCCGTGCTCTACTTCCTCTCCTATCAGATTCCATCACCTCCAGCCCTTTGTCACTTCCACCTATCACCTGCCAGCTTTGCCTGAATTCTGTCAATAGCCAGCAGCATTGTGAACTCATGGCAGACAATTCAATAAGATCTGGAAATAGCACCTATTTGACAGTGCTCATGTACCTGTCACTCATTCCCTTTGGTCACTAGTTCCGCAGACTAAACTTGGAATACCTCGAATGTTCTGAAGGAAGGCATTCCTTCAAAGTTCTCAGTGAAGGGGTGGTGTCATTAACAGTGAAGGTGGTTATCAGGACTTACAGAGGGATCTTACAAGTGAGTGGGCCAAGAAATGGCAAATGGAGTTTAATTCGGATGAATGAGGTGTTGCATTTTAGGAAGACAGATGAGGGTAAAACTTTCACGGTGAACAGTAGGGCCCTGGGGAGCATTGCAGAACAGAGGGACCTAGGGGTACAAGTACATGGTTCCCTGAAATGGTGGCACAGGTAGACAGGGTGGTGAAGAAAGCTTTTGGTAGGTTGGCCTTCATCGAAACACACAGTGAAATGCGTCTATTTGCATTACTGAGAATGTGCTTGGGTCAGCCCGCAAGTGTCGCCACTCTTCCAGCACCAATATAGCATGCCCACAGCTCCTAACTTGGAATGTGGGAGGAAACCGGAACACCCGGAGGAAACCCATGCAGACACACAGGGAGAACATACAAACTCCTTACAGACAGTGGCAGGAAATGAACCCGGGTCACTGGCGCTGTAATAGCATTACACTAACCACTACACTACTGTGCGGCCACACCAGAACACTCTACGCAGAAGATGCATTTCACTGAGTGTTTTGATGTACATGTGACTAATAAAGAATCTTATCTTATCTTATCTTACGTTGCAGGTGTACAAGCTGTTGGTGAGGCTGCATTTGGAATATTGTGTTCAGTTTTGGTCACCCTGCTATAGGAAAGATGCCATCAAGCTGGCAAAGGTGAAGAGGAGATTTACAAGGACATTGCTGGGACTCGAGGGACTGAGTTACGGAGAGACACAAAAATTCTGCAGCTGTTGGAATCTGGAGCAATACACAAAAAGTGCTGGAGGAACTCAGCAGGTCAGGCAGCATCTGTGGAGGGAAATAAACAGTCAACAACCTTTTGTGCTGAGACCCTTCATCAGGACTGGAAAGGAAGAGGGCAGAAACCAGAATAAGATGGTGCGGGAGCACACGCAGGCAGGGTATAGGTGAGTTCAGGTGATAGGCGAGTCCAGGTGAGAGGGGTCCCCCACCCACCTACCTTCCCCCTCTCACAACAGAGGTCTGATGGTAATTTTGGGGTTTGTCAAAGTGTTGATTAAGTTGTTGTGTCAGCTAGACACTCCACTCTGAGTCATAGAGTTACTGCTACCTACTGCATTCCAGGAATACGAGGATGACTGGTGTTGGAGGGAGTGTACGCAGCTGGAGGCAATGTCAGGTAAGATCAGCTCTGGCAACCAATTTTACTATGCACCTGGTCAACTGTGCCTCCCATGGCTTAGTGGGTAGTGCATATGAATTGGAAGGTTGTGGGCTCCAGCGTCAAAGCTGAGTTTATTGTGCTATGTACATGTGTGCACAGGTGTAATGAAAAACTGACACAGCAGTGTCACAGACACAGAGTGCCATAGCAGCATCATTCACAAGAAAAGCATTAATTAAACATAAGTTATACATAATTTTTACAAGAAAGAAAACAAAAAAGTCCATTTTAGTGCAAGGTGGTCATAGTGTCTAAAGTTATGCTGGTTGGTTCAAGAACCAAGTGGTTGAAGGGAAGTAGCTGTTCTTGAACCTGATGGTGTGGGACTTCAGGCTTCTGTACCTCGATGGTAGCTGCAAGAAGATGACATTGCCCAGGTGGTGGGGATCTTTGATGATGGACGTTGTCTTCTTGAGGTAGCGCCTCCTGTAGACACTACTGATAGTGAGGAGGGATGTGTCAGTGATGTATTGGGCAGAGTCCACTACTCTCTGCAGTTTCTTGCATTCCTATGCATTCGAACTTTTGAACCAATTTAGAAACGTCACCAGATTGGGCTGGATCTTGTTAATTAGTCCCAGATAATTATGTAGCAGGTGATTCTCACCCTTTAGTTGTCTGTTTGGATCCCTTGTATTTACAATTAATTGGCCCTTCATTCTCCTGGACACCATCATTCAGTGATTCACAACAAACAAGAGCCATATCATGTTCATTGAACTGCCCTGAAGTCCACCATCATTAGCATCTGTAAAGAGGTTCTCAGTTTCTCTGTGTAGATAAATTAGAGCAATCCTTGCTGTCAAAACTACCACCGAGATTATTGTTTCTTTGTGAAATGAGCACATTGATTCATGTTACAGTGGACATAAGATGTGAGGGAAGACTCTGCTGTCACTGTCGTGGCTGATAGACTGGACTCTGACAACTTGCATTTGTTTCCCAATCAAACTTCATTTACTCGTGTACAAGGAGGGCAGCGCGGTCGCAGTCACCGAACTACTCGACTTCTGCTCAGTATCGTCAATTTTATGCAGACATTGACCAATGTCTTGCGCACTTTCTAAACCCTTAATAGAATAATAATCACCAATCATGATGCAATCTTACAGGCATCAATAACCAATAAAAACTACATGCTATTCAATCCTTTATTTGCACTTAATCTGATCAAAAGTGGCCAACTATACCCTAGTGTTGGTAAAGAGCAATCATCCAATAGTTTCTGTGTGCTTTCTAATTCTTCATTAGCATCTTTATCTTGTCTGGTCTGGTCTGTTGAGTCTGCTCATGTCCTTGGTATTTCATACTGTTTGAAGGGGGGTTTATTCTTCCAAGGATCTTGTTCTGTACAGCTACATGCTCTCTACACACCATCTTAACCCTTGCCATGTCACAGCTTCCACATAATGACAATGAACCTGTCTTGCCAACATTGGGCATCCGACTTAAGGCAGGACCATGTCAGAGGAGTTTGGTACAAGACCACACTTGGAGAATTGTGTGCAGTTCAGGTCGCCGTGCTATAGGGAAGATGTAATTAACTTGGAGAGGAGGCAGAAAAGATTCACAAGAACGTTGCCTGGACTGGAGGCTTTAGTTGAAAGACGAGTTTGGACAGAATCAGAATCAGGTTTGTTATCACTGACATGTCGTGAAATTTGTTGTTTTGCGGCAGCAGTACAGTGCAAGAGATAAAGACGTAAAAATTACTGTAAGTTACAAAAATAAATAAATAGTACAAAGGACGAATAATGAGCTTGTGTTCATGGGTTCATGTATCATTCAGAAATCTGATGGTGGTGGGGAAGAAGCTGATTCTGAATCATTGAGTGGGGGTCTTCAGGCTACCTCCTCCCCGATGGTAGTAACATGAAGAGTGTATGACCCAGGTGGTGAGGGTCCTCAGTGATGGATCCCACCTTCTTGAGGCACCGTCTCTTGAAGATGTCCTTGATGGCAGGGAGGGTTGTGACCGTGGTGGAGCTGGCTGAGTTTACAGCCCTCTGCAGCTTCTTGCGATCCTGTACACTGGAGCCTCCACACCAGGCAGTGTTGCAACCAGTCAAAATGCTCTCCACCGAACACCTGTGGAAATTTGCATGAGTCTTTGGTGACATACCAAATCTCCTCAAACTCCTAATGAAGTAGAGCCACTGGCATGCTTTCTTTGTGATGATATCAATGTGTTGGGCCCAAAGGCTGGAACTGTTTTCCCTGGAGTGAAGGAGGCTGAGGGGTGACTTCATAGAGGTTCAGAAAATTATGAGGGGCATAGATAAGTTGAATAGCTGGAGTCTTTTACCTAGGGTAGGAGAGTCTAAAATTAGTTGGCATAGGTGCAAGGGAACCTGAGGGGCAAATTTTTTACACAGAGGGCCGTGCGTACATGGAACGAGCTGCCAGAGGAAGTGGTAGAGGTGGGTACAATTATGATGTTTAAAAACATTTGGACAGGTACATGGATGGGAAGGGTTTAGAGAGATATGGGCCAAACACATGTAAATGGGATTAACTCAGGTAGGCATCTTGGTCTGCATGGATAAGTTGGGCCGAAAAGCCTGTTCCCATGCTGTGTAACTCTATGACTCTGAGATACTCCATAAAGTCATATGTGGGTCAAATTTTGTAAATATTGAAAACTTTTGAAAAAGTCATATCAAATTTTCTTCATGTGTTTTTATGTGGTTCATGTCTTGGAACTTCTAAGTACAACTGGTAACTGAAAACTGGGTTGTATTTTGTGATCATGTTAAACAAGCAATGTGCTTTGTTTATTGTTCTTTGATTGTCCCTGAGGCTTTTCAGTGGAAACTGGAGCACCCGGAGGAAACCCACGCAGACACGGAAAGAATGTACAAACTCCTTACAGACTGCGGTGGTAACTGAACCCAGGTCACTAACGCTGTAGTAGCATTACACCAACGACTACACTACTGTGCCACCACACTACTGTATAGTATTTGGGATGTTATGTTGCAGTTGTACAAGCTGTTGGTGGGGCTGCATTTGGAATATTGTGCTCAGTTTTGGTCACCCTGCTATAGGAAAGATGCCATTAAGCTGGAAAATGTGAATAGGAGATTTACGAGGACGTTGCTGGGACTCGAGGGACTGAGTTACCGAGAGACACAAAAATTCTGCAGATGCTGGAATCTGGAGCAATACACAAAAAGTGCTGGAGGAACTCAGCAGGTCAGGCAGCATCCATGGAGGGAAATAAACAGTCGACAACGTTTTGGGCCGAGACCCTTCATCAGGACTGGAAAGGAAGAGGGCAGAAGCTGGAATAAGAAGGTGGGTGGGCAGGAGCACACGCAGGCGGGCGGCAGGTGATTTCAGGTGATAGGTGAGTCCAGGTGAGAGGGGTCCCCCACCCACCTACCTTCCGCCTCTCACAGCAAAGGTCTGATGGTAATCTTGGGGTCAGTCCTTAGTGCAGGTAGTGCTGCAAGTCCATGGGATGCAGAGGGTAGATCAGAGTGTATAAGGCCTAAAATGAGGCAGCAAATGTTGAACAATTTAACAATTGATAATATATGACCCAATTAAATAAATTAATTACATTTGTTCCAGGTACCCAACTCATGATCTTCATTGGCTCATCTCCTGGTGGTTAACATTTTTTGCACTAAAAGGTTCATTTATTTTGTGGGATTCCAACTGAGTTCTCTTGTATCTTAAAATAATTGTACGTTGAATACTTAACCACTCAATAAATCAAATAGATTGAAACCACCCTGGCTCTCAATTAAGTGTATGTGTTGATTAAGTTGTTGTGTCAGCAAGACACTCCACTCTGAGTCATAGAGTTACTGCTACCTACTGCATTCCAGGAATACAAGGATGACTGGTGTTGGAGGGAGTGTACGCAGCTGGAGGCAATGTCAGGTAAGATCAGCTCTGGCAACCAATTTTACTATGCACCTGGTCAACTGTGCCTCCCATGGCTTAGTGGGTAGTGTATATGAATTTGAAGGTTGTGGGCTCCAACGTCAAAGCTGAGTTTATTGTGCTATGCACATGTGTGCACAGGTGTAATGAAAAACTGACACAGCAGTGTCACAGACACAGAGTGCCATAGCAGCATCATTCACAGGAAAAGCATTAAGTAAACATAAGTTATACACAATTTTTACAAGAAAGAACACAAAAAAGTCCATTTTAGTGCAAAGTGGTCATAGTGTTGCTAAACTCTATGGTTGTGCCGGTTGGTTTAACAAGCAAATGGTTGAAGGGAAGTAGCTTGAACCCGGTGGTGTGGGGCTTCAGGCTTCTGTACCTCCTGCCCGATGGTAGCTGTGAGAAGATGACATGGCCCGGATGATGGGGATCTTTGATGGTGGATGTTGCCCTTCTTGAGGTAGCGCCTCCTGTAGGTATTACCGATGGTCGGGAGGGATGTGCCTGTGATGTATTGGGCAGAGTCCACTACTCTCTACAGTTTCTTGCGTTCCTGTGCATTCGAACTTTTGAACCAATTTAGAAACGTCACCAGATTGGGCTGGATCTTGTTAATTAGTCCCAGATAATTATGTAGCTGGTGATTCTCATCCTTCAGGTATCTGTTTGGATCCCTTGTATTTACAATTAATTGGCCCTTCATTCTCCTGAACACCATCATTCAGCGATTCACAACAAACAAGAGCCATATCGTGTTCATTGAACTGCCCTGAAGTCCACCATCATTAGCATCTGTAAAGAGGTTCTCAGTTTCTCTGTGTAGATAAATTAGAGCAATCCTTGCTGTCAAAACTACCACCGAGATTATTGTTTCTTTGTGAAATGAGCACATTGATTCATGTTACAGTGGACATAAGATGTGAGGGAAGATTCTGCTGTCACTGTCGTGGCTGATAGACTGGACTCTGACAACTTGCATTTGTTTCCCAATCAAACTTCATTTACTCGTGTACAAGGAGGGCAGCGCGGTCGCAGTCACAGAACTACTCGACTTCTGCTCAGTATCGTCAATTTTATGCAGACATTGACCAATTGAAATCTTGCGCACTTTCTAAACCCTTAATAGAATAACAATCACCAATCATGATGCATTCTTACAGGCATCAATAACCAATAAAAACTACATGCTATTCAGTCCTTTATTTGCACTTAATCTGATCAAAGGTGGCCAACTATACCCTAGTGTTAGTTTCTGTGTGCTTTCTAATTCTTCATTTGCATCTTTATCTTGTCTGGTCTGTTGAGTCTGCTCATGTCTTTGGTATTTCATACTGTTTGAAGGGGGGTTTATTTTTCCAAGGATCTTGTTCTGTACAGCTACACGCTCTCTACGCACCATCTTAACCCTTGCCATGTCACAGCTTCCACATAATGACAATGAACCTGTCTTGCCAACATTGGGCATCCGACTTAAGGCAGGACCATGTCAGAGGAGTTTGGTACAAGACCGCACTTGGAGAATTGTGTGCAGTTCAGGTCGCTATGCTATAGGGAAGATGTAATTAAGTGAGAGAGGAGGCAGAAAAGATTCACAAGAACGTTGCCTGGACTGGAGGCTTTAGTTGAAAGACGAGTTTGGACAGAATCAGAATCAGGTTTGTTATCACTGACATGTCGTGAAATTTGTTGTCTTACGGCAGCAGTACAGTGCAAGACATAAAGATGTAAAAATTACTGCGAGCTGCAAAAATAAACAAATAGTACAAAGGAGGAACAATGAGCTTGTGTTCATGGTTCATGTATCATTCAGAAATCTGCTGGTGGAGGGGAAGAAGCTATTCCTGAATTATTGAGTGTGGGTCTTCAGGCTCCTGTACCTCCTCCCCGATGGTAGTAACGTGAAGAGGGTATGAGCTGGGTGGTGAAGGTCCTTAATGATGGATCCCACCTTCTTGAGGCACCGCCTCTTGAAGATGTCCTCGATGGTGGGGACTGTTGGGCCCGTGATGGAGCTGGCTAAGTCTACAACCCTCCGCAGCCTCTTTCGATCCAGCACATTGGAGCATCCATACCAGGCGGTGATACAACCAGTCAGAATCCTCTCCAACGTACATCTGTGGAAATTTAACCGTACATCTGTGAAAATTAGTTGGCATAGGTGCAAGGGAAACTGAGGGGCAAATTTTTTACACAGAGGGCTGTGTGTACATGGAACGAGCTGCCAGAGGAAGTGGTAGAGGTGGGTACAATTATGATGTTTAAAAGCATTTGGACAGGTACATGGATGGGAAGGGTTTAGAGAGATATGGGCCAAACACAAGTAAGTGGGACTAACTCAGGTAGACATCTTGGTCGGCATGGACAAGTTGGGCCGAAGGGCCTGTTTCCATGCTGTGTAACTCTATGACTCTGAGATACTCCACAAAATCGTATGTGGGTCAAATTTTGTAAGTTTTGAAAACCTTTGGAAAATGTCGTATGTCAAATTTTCTTCAGGTGTTTAAATGTGGTCCATGTCTAGGGAACTTCTAAGTACAACTGGTAACTGGAAACTGGGTTGTATTTTGTGATGATGTTAAACAAACAACGTGCTTTGTTTATTGTTCTTTAATTGTCTCTGAGGCTTTTCAGTGGAATTTACTGTGGTTGGAGATTTACGTAACCTGTAGGTAAACTGGAAACTGCATAAAACAAAAAAAAACAATTAATTGTCAGGTTAATCAGTTTGGCTAGAGTTCTCTCTGAACTCTGAACAAGGAACTGTGAGTTAAAATGTTCAAATCAATATATATTAAATGGTAGCACATCTGGTAGATCCACTGCCTCACAGGTCTAGTGATCACGCTTCAATCCT
Source organism: Pristis pectinata (assembly GCF_009764475.1). Classification (NCBI taxonomy): domain Eukaryota; kingdom Metazoa; phylum Chordata; class Chondrichthyes; order Rhinopristiformes; family Pristidae; genus Pristis; species Pristis pectinata. The sequence continues at coordinate 106,645,005 of NC_067410.1, read as the reverse complement.
GACCTCCAGTGCTGTCTGTGTGAAATTTGTATTTTCTCCCTGTGACCGGGTGAGTTTCCTCTGGGTATTTAAATTTCCTCCCAAGTCCCAAAGATATGCAGGCCTGTAGGTCAATTGCCTGCTGGAACTTGCCCCAAAAATGTGGGTGACGGGTAGAATCTGGGATGAGTTGATGGTAATGTGGTTTTTTGGTTTATTATTGTCACTTGTACCGAGGTACAGTGAAAAACTTGTCTTGCGTACCATTTGTACAGGTCAATTCATTACACAGAGCATTGAGGTAGTACAGGGTAAAAGCAATAACAGGAATCAGAGTAAAGTGTCACAGCTGCAGGGAAGTCCATTGCAGGTAGACAATAAATGCAAGGTCAAAACAAGGTAGATTGTGAGGTCAAGAGTCCATCTCATCGTATAAGGGAACTGTTCAATAGTCTTATCACCGTGGAATAGAAGCTGTCCTTGAGCCTGGTGGTATGTGCTCTCAGGCTCCTGTATCTTCTGTCTGATGGGAGAGGAGAGAAGAGAGAAAGTCCGGGGTGGGTGGGGTCTTTGATTATGCTGGCTGTTTCACCAAAGCAGCGAGAGGTAAAGACAAGAGTCCATGGAGGGGAGGCTGGTTTCTGTGACATGCTGGGCTGTGTCCACGTCTCTCTGCAGTTTCTTGCAGTCCTGGGCAGAGCAGTTTCCATACCAATCCATACCAATCCAGATAGGATGCTTTCTATGGTGCATCGATAAAAGTTGGTGAGTGTCAAATGGGACATGCCAAATTTCTTTAGCCTCCTGAGGAAATAGAGGCGCTGGTGAGCTTTCTTCACCATGGCATCTACGTGGTTGGACCAGGACAGGCTATTGGTGATGTTCACTCCTAGGAACTTGAAGCTCTCAACCCTCTCGTCCTCAGCACCGTTGATGTAGACAGGTGCATGTACACCGCCCCCTTTCCTGAAGTCAATGACCGGCTCTTCTGTTTTGCTGACATTGAGGAAAAGGTTGTTGTCATGACACCATGTCACTAAGCTCTCTATTTCTTTCTGTACCCCGACTCATCGTTATTTGAGATACGGCCTACCACGGTGCTATCATCTGCAAACTTGTAGGTGGAGTTAGAGCAGAATCTGGCCACACAGTCATGAGTGGATAGGGAGTAGAGTAGAGGGCTGAGGATGCAGCCTTGTGGGGCACCAGTGTTGAGAATAATCGTGCCGGAGGTGTTGCTGCCTATCCTCACTGATTGTGGTCTGTTGGTCAGGAAGTCAAGGATCCAGTTGCAGAGGGAGTTGTTGAGTCCCAGGTCTCAGAGTTTGGTGATGAGCTTGCTTGGAATTTTAGTATTGAAGGCGGAGCTGTAGTCAATAAACAATAGTCTAACTATTGGTGTCTTTACTGATCAGATACTCCAGAGCTGAGTGTAGGGCCAGGGAGATGGCATCCACTGTAGACCTGTTTTGGCAGTAGGCGAGTTGCAGTGGGTCGAGATTGTCTGGGAGGCTGGAGTCGATGCGTGCCATTACCAGCCTATCAATGTGGTGGATGTCAGAGCCACTGGTTGGTAGTCATTTAGGCACGTTACCTTGTTTTAGGTACCGGGTTAATAGTGGTCTTCTTAAAACTGGTGGGAACCTCAGATTGAAGCAGGGAGAGGTTAAATATGTCTGCAAGTATCCCCACCAGCTGATCTGAACAGGATCTAACAACACGGCCAGGGACACCATCTGGGCCAGATGCTTTCCACTGGTTCACTCTCCGGAAGTCCGATCTTGCGTCCTAAATGGTGACCATGGGTTTAGGTGCATTGGAGGCTGTCGGGGTGGGTGGTGACAAACCAATCCCCTTCTGTTCAAAATGTGCATAGAATGCGTTAAGCTCATCGAGAAGGGATGTGCTGTTGTTGGTGATGCTACCCGATTTCGTTTTGTAACCCATTATAGCATGTAAGCCCTGCCACAACTGACGGCTGGTCTCGGACTTGATTTTGAACCGGTATTGTCTCTTGGCATCTCTGATAGCTTTATGGTGGTTGTATCTTGATTTCTTGTAAAGGTCAGGGTCACCTGATTTGAATGCAGCAGTCCTTGACTTCAGTAGGGAGTCGATCTCCTGGTTCATCCATCGTTTCCTGTTTGGGGACACACATATTGTCTTCTTTGGTTCAGTCCTCAACACACTTGCTGATAAAGTCTGTGTTGGTGGTGACATACTCATCAAGGCTGGCAGCTGAGTCTTTGAACATGGACCAGTTCACTGACTCAAAGCAGTCACGTAGAAGCTCATCTGCTTCCTCAGACCAGCACTGCACGACTCTCTGTACTGGATCCTCCCATTTCAGCTTCTGTTTGTAAGCAGGGAGAGGGAGCACAGCCTGGTGGTCTGACTTACCAAAGTGAGGACAAGGGGTGGCTCGGAAGGCATCTTTGATGGTTGTTTAGCAATGGTCAAGGGTGTTAGGGCCCCTGGTAGGACAGGAGACGTGCTGGTAGTACTTTGGTAACACACTCTTGAGGTTGGCCTGGTTGAAACCACCTGCAATAATGAAGAGGGCCTCAGTGTATCTTGTTTGAAGGTTGTTGACCACAGAGTATAGCTCATTGAGTGCAGGCTTCATGTCCATCTGTGGTGTGATGTAGACTGCCATCAGGATAGCTGAAGTGAACTCCCTTGGCAGATAGAATGATCGACATTTCACCATTAGATATTCCAGACTGGGTGAGCAGGAGCTTGCCAGGACCGTCACTGTCGAGCACCATAAGTTATTGATTAAGAAGCAGACCCCTCCACCTCTAACTTTGCCCAAGGATGCTGTACGGTCCATTCAGTGGATGGAGAAGCCTTCAGGTTGAATGGTACAGACAGGTGCAGCAGGTGTGAGCCACGTTTCGGTGAGACGTAGCACAAAGCAGTCCCTCAGTTCTCTTTGGTAGGTCAGTCTTGCCCTTATTTCATCAACTTCGTTCAATGGCCTGGACGTTAGCTCGTAGTATGCTGGGGAGGGGGGTGTCTTGTATCCACGCAGTTTCTGCCTCACCTGCAGCTCAGCCCTCTTACCACGCGTCCGAGGTAAGCGGCTGTGACTCATCACTGGAGTGAAGCCACCTGGTAAGTGATTGCTTATGGACAGACCTGGAAGATCTGGAGTGGATTCCCCTGGACTGAAAGGTAAGTGACTGCTTGAGAACAGACTTTGAATGGGTTCAGCTAGCCTGTGAGGGAAGTTGCTGTTCCCATACAGGTCTGAAGGTCCTGAAGAGGAGTGGTCTTCCCCAGCAGGTAAGTGGGGCATCTGGGGGGGCTTTTGCGTCAGGACTCAGCCCCGGGTGCTCCGTAGGGTTGGGCTTCCGATCCGGAGGGGCTCTGGTGTTGGGCCCCAGCATCGGGCGTCCCTGCAGGTCAGGCCTTGCGTCGGGTCGGGCCTCGGGACTCGGCTTCCAACTGGTCGGGCCTCCGGATAGGTCGGGACACGGGGGTCGGTGTCGGGCGTTCCCGTTGATCGGGTCTTCACCCCGGGTCTCAGCGTCGGGAGCTCCAGTGGGGTCTGGGAGTCGGGTCTCGGCGGTGGGGGCTCCATGGGGTCGGCCCTTCACCCTGCGCAGGTTTCCACGTGGACGGGCCCGTCCTAGGCCTCACTGGTCATTTCCATCTGGGTCCGGGAGTCGGGTCAGTTGATAAATCGTCCACAGAGGTCAGAAGATTGCCAGCCCTGTAAGAAGATTTAATGTGGAGAGGAAAGAATGGGATTGGTGGAAATGGGTGTTTGATGGTTGGCACAGACTCGGTGGGCTGAAGGGCCTGTTTCTGTGTCGTATGACTGACAAAAAGAAGGAAGGGAAAATTAATTTATGAGATAAAAAGGATACTGAAAGGAAATGTTAAATAGACTGCATTTGTCTATTCTTTTAATATTTCACAGGGTAATTAAAATCAGAAGGAGTGATACTGCACACACAAATTTAATTTTCATAATGGAGACACAAGAGAGACTGCAGATGCTGGAAATCTGGAGCAACACACAAAAAATGTTGGAGGAACTCAACAGGTCAGGCAGCATCTATGGAGGGAAATGAACAGTCAACGTTCTAATTTTCATTAGATAGTTTGCATTATGTAAGAAAATAGAGCACTGCAGCACAGTGCAGGCCCTTTGGCCCACTATGTTATGCCGACATTTTATCCTGCTCTAAGATCTTCTTTCTTTTTCAATCTTTTTATTAGTTTTCAAATTAATACAGATCAATAGATAACATCAATGTTTGTACATGTAATACAAAGAGATTGGAAGAACAATCATGGCATGGATAATCATAAAAAACAATAAAGTATATTTTAAAAAATCTGTAGATCCAACGATCTCTTAGTGAATGATTATAATATAAAAGAAAGGAAAGAAAAAGATTTATTATAAAATATAAAAGAAAGAAAAAAAATCCCCAAAACAATAAGAAAATTTATAAGCAGTATATCAAACCAAACTAAGCTAAGGAAAAAAAAATTCAAAAAAAACAAACAGAAAAAAAAAACTGGACTAAAATTTCTCAGTAGGAACAGGGCAATATTATGTCGTCAACTCCATTCCTCTAAGTTGAAAGGTTATTACAAAGGGATCTATATCATGTGAAAATATTGAATAAATGGACTCCAAACTTCCTCAAATTTAAGCGAAGGATCAACAGTACCACTCCTAATTTTTTCCATTTAAACATGATATAGTTTGAGATCTAAGATCTATCTAACCCTTCCCTCCCACTTAGCCCCCTATTTTTCTATCATTCATGTGTCTATCTAAGAGTCTCGTAAAGGTCCCTAATGCATCTGTCTCCACAACCTCTGCCAGCAGTGCGTTCCACGCACCCACCACTCTCTGTGTAAAAAAAAAACTTATCCCTGACATCCCCCTTATATCTTCCTCCAATGACCTTAAAATTATGTCCCCTTGTGTTAGCCATTGTCGCCCTGGGAAAAAGTCGCAATGGGAAAGATCTCATTGATAACAATTAACTTGCAAGGAACAGACAAAACTCACATTTTATGAGGGTTCAGTATTAGTATCAAGTGTGTAGCTGCCACAATGTCACACCATTCTGTTTGTTCCTACGGTTACGGACTCAGTGAAAGTCCCTTTAAGATAGAGAGTGTGTGTGTATGTGTGTGTGGGGCGTGCTTACGTCAATAGAAGATAAAGGACGTAATGACGTTGTTGAAGAAGAAGAAGAAAAAAGAGAGAGAGAGAGAAGGGAGAGAGACACCAGCCTGCTTGTTTTCTCTATCGATGGATGAGAAACAATAACTGTGTTTGCCATAGAAACCCATGTATGGAAGTTGGAAGTAATCCGGTGGAGTTCACTTTGTTGCTGACCTGTAGAAGGAAACAGGTATTTGTGTGTGGACGACCACGGTTCGGATGCTTTTCGGGGTGAGGAAGTCACTACTGAATACACACTGAAGTGTCGTTTGGGTTCCATCGTGGAACATTTGGATTTCGTATGTACTCTCTCTATGTTTTTCTACATCTACATCTTATCTTCAGACAACGGTGGTTGTTGAAGAAGCCCTTGCTCATGTTTCACCTTATGGCTTGCGGAACTGAACTTTAAAAAACATTCCGGAACTGGGAGTTTTGGACTTTGTCACACACACACACGACGAGTTTAGTTTTGGGGTTAACGTTCGAGGTTTAACATTTTTGAATTCTAACATACTAACATTTTTACTTTTATTTTACGTATTATCATAAGTAGTGATTAATAAAATAGTTTTTAACACTGAATCATGCTCAGTGTGTTTCTTTTGTTGCTGGTTCGTGACACTACATCAAGTCTCTTGGTGAAACAAAGGCAGCGCACAGGTTTTTCAAGAGCAAGGTAGTTCTGGCTGGAACTTCAGATTTCTGTGTTTAATGATTCAATCAGTTCATTCCCAGCATATTTAACATTTCCACCTGGGCCAACTTGTCTTGTGTAACCTTTAAAGACTTTGAAGGGTCGATAGTTAGAAACTTTTCTCCGTAGCAGGGGTGTCTAAGACCAGAGGGCATAGATTTAAGGTGAGGATTAAGAAGTTTAGAGGTTTGAGGAGGATATTTTTCATCCGGAGGACAGTTGCAATCTGAAAAGGTGGTGCAGGTGGATACCTTCGCAACCGGGATGAGCACTTGAATCACTACGGCACATTAGGCCAAAGACCAAGTGCTGCTAAATGGGATTAGTGTAGATCGGTATTTGACGTTCAGTACCGACATGATGGGCCGAAGGGACTGTTTCTGTGGGGACACAAGGGACTGCGGATACTGGAGTCTGATGAGACCAAGCACAGTCCAGGCGATCGCTTTGCCGAGCACCTACGCTCCATCTGCCATGGTCTTCTAGAGCTCCTGGTTGCCAGCATTTTAATTCCCCTCCCCATTCCTACACTGACATGTCTGTCCTCGGCCTCCTCCACTGCCAGCGTGAGGCCAAACACAAACCAGAGGAACAGCGACTTCTATTCCGCCTGGATAGTCTACAACCCGACAGCTTGAGCATTGAATTCTCCAATTTCAGATGACCTGCTCCCCCTCTGTCCCTTTTCTCTCTCCTCCTGATCTACCCAGTTCCTCCTCCACCCACCCCAGCCCCCATCACCCACACACTCCTCCCACTGGGTCCCCTCCCCTCACTGTTCCCACCTGCCCTCCATCATCTGCAGCCTTTTGCCTCCACCTATCACCTCCTGGCCTCTGTCGCTATTCCCACCCTTCCCTCCTCCATCCGCCTCTCACCCCTCCTCACCTGGATCCATCAACTACCCACGAGCTCTCGCTCCACCCCCCTCTATCCACTCTTCTATACAGGCTATCTCCCCTCTATATTTCAATCCAGATGAAAGGTCTCAACCTGAACCGTCGTCTGTCCATTTCCCTCTACGGATGCTGCCTGACCTGCTGAGTTCCTCCGGCATCTTGTGCTTTGCTCCCATGCCATCCGGCAATTTGGTTTTTGGGGCTGTTTCTGTGCTGTATTCCACGTACAGCTATATGACCTCCATGGTTTGGAAAGCGCAAGGCATCCACGGAGACAAGAAAGAACGACGGGTTTCTTCTTGCATGTCGACATCGTGCTGGTGTTACAGGATGAGCTTTGCAAACTTGGGTCACTCCAAGGCTGAGCAGTCTCGGCGCTCTTTTCCAGAGAAGGCAGCCTTCAAAGAAACTGGTTTGTGTTGAGCAAGGGCAACTGATCGATGAATGGTCCCCACCATCAAGTGGAAAATAACAACTTGTAATATCCTGAGGCTCAGAAGAAACGTAAGGATCCGATTGTTAACGAGTCTCCATCCAGGAAGGAAGCGTTTGTGTCACCCTGGGATCTTTTACTGTATGCAAAGAATACACTCACGGATAAAATGGGAAATCGTTTGCGTTAAAAGAGTGGCTGCCTTATGACTAAGAATAAAAAGAGCAGAAGACTGGCGCTGGTTAAAGTAGAATGGGAAGCTGGCGTGGGATAAAACAATGTTGGAATCAGAGTCATATTAATTACAACTGACTTAGAAGATGTGAAATTTGTTGCCTTGCAACAGCAGTCCAGTGCAAGGGCATTAAATTATTATAAAAAATAATTAGTGCAAAAAATGAAGGAATAACGAAGTAGTGTTCGTGGGTTCATGGACCGTTCAGAAATCAAATGGCGGAGGGGAGAAAGCTGTTCCTGAATCGTTGAGTGTGGGTCTTCAGGCTCCTGTACCTCCTCCCTGATGGTAGTAACGAGAAGAGGACATGTCCTGGATGGTGAGGGTCCTTAGTGATGGATGCTGCCTTCTTGAGGCACCGCCTTTTAAAGATGTCCTCGATGGCGGGCAGGGTTGTGCCCATGATGGCTGAGTCTACAATCCTCTGCAGCCTCTTGCGATCCTGTGCATTAGAGCCTCCATACCAGGCGGTGATGCAGAATGCTCTCCACCACACATCTTGGAGAAATTTGTAAGTCTTTAGTGACATACCAAATCTCCTGACAAAGTGGAGCCGCTGGCTTGCCTTCTTTGTGAGTCCGGTGCTTCATGTAACAAAGGTTAAGTATGTGACCCACTGACTGCATTCAGCTCTCAACTCCCTGGTGTCACTGCAATTCCAAACACATGGTCAACCTCTTTATTCAAGACACTATCTTTAGCTGCCAAAATCCCAAATCCTGGAGTTTCCTCCCCGATCCTATCCTATCTCCCGACACAAAGCTCCTTAAAATCACCTTTGAGAAAAGTTTGATCACTAACCCGAATACAGAGTCTGAGAGACACATGCTGCAGGAACAAGGCCTTTGGTCCAGACTCACGCTCACCATTTGCCACCCATCCATACAAATCACATTTTCCGGCACCTGGTCTGTAGCCTTCAATTCAAGAACTCGAAACCAGCTTCCTTTCCATGGACTCTGTTTACACTTCCTGCTGCCTCGGAAAAGCAGCCAACTTAATCAAAGACCCCTCTCACCCTGGACATTCTCTCTTCTCCCCCTCCCATCAGGTAGAAGATACAAAGCGTGTACTACCAGGCTCAAGGACAGTTTCTATCCCACTGTTATAAGACTATTGGATGGTCCCCTTCTACAATAAGATGGACTCTTGACCTCACAATCTGCCTTGTCATGGCCTTGCACCTTATTGTCTGCCTGCACTGTACTTTGTCTGTAACCGTAACACTTTATTCTGCATTCTGTTACTGCTTTGCTCTTGTACTTCCTCAAAGTACTTATGTATTGAAATGATCTGCATGGATGGCATGCAAAACTAAGTCTTTCAGTGTATCTTGGTACATGTGACAATAATAAACCAGTACCAATGCTGTTTGTAGTCTATTAATGTTGCTCTTATGCTTCCCAATGGGTACAGCTCCAGTGCGTATGGAGAAAGGAGGAAATAGTGAGGTAATAGGACTCACAGGCATGTTCTGACAGTTGTCGCTTCTGCTTTTCCTGAGCACTTTGACCGACATCCCTTTGAGTGCAGCAAACAAACTGCTGGAGCAACTCAGCGGGTCGAACAGCATCTGTGGGAGGAAAGAATTTGTCGACAGTTCCTTTCCCCTCCACAGATGCTACTCGACCTGCTGAGTTCCTCCAGCACCTTGTTTGTTGTTCCAGATTCCGGCACCTGCAGTCTCTGGTGTCTCCATCCCTTTAAGTGTGTTTTACCCAGGGGCTTTATACTTTCAAGGCAAACAAAAGACCTGGTTCAAGTGCAGCTACACACACACACACACACACACACACACACACACACACACACACACACATGCAGCTACACACACGTGCGCAGCCACACACACACATACACAGCTACACATACGCGCGCAGCCACACACACACACACGCGCGCGCAGCCACACACACACACACACACACACACACACAGCCACACACACACGCGCGCAGCCACACACACATATACACGCGCACACACACACATGCAGCTACACACACAGCTACACACACACATACACAGCTACACACACGCGCGCAGCCACACACACACATACACACGCGCGCAGCCACACACACACACACACGCGCGCGCAGCCCCACACACACACGCGCAGCCACACACACACGCGTGCAGCCACACACACATATACACGCGCACACACACATGCAGCTACACACACACACACACACACACGCGCGCAGCCACACACACACATACACACACAGCCACACACACACACACACACACACACACACGCACACACACACACCCCTACACCTATAATTATCTGCCTGAGTCCCAAGCACTATGTGTTACACTTGGGGTTGCTCACAGGTGTCTTTCCTTGTCTCCCGGAGTCCAGGGTTCTCTGCTCTTCACAAAGGTTGTTCCCCTGTCTCAGGCAGTGCCAGCACTGTCTTTGATCCCCTGGTTGGAGCCCTCAGATGGGCCTTTGCTGCCTGTGGATGTCGCTGGCTGCCGTCGAGGTCCTTCACTGCTGGTGTTGATGTCACTGCTCCAGCTTACTGATGGGGGGTTGGTTACACTGTGACCTTCCAGAAACTTCCCTCGGCTTGACCGGTCGGACGGCAAGGTGGGAGGACACTGCTAGTCACTACAAAGGATAACGAGTTTGGGGGAAAATTTGAATGCAACCCTCCAAGTGAGGCTGAGGTGGGGAACCTTGGCTCCGTTCAGTCTGTTTCTCTGTTGGTTTTCTTTCCCTGGAATGACACCCAAGTTAAATATTCAATCACTAATCAGTGGACCTGCATGTGGTCAGTAGCACCTGCCTGGCCCTGTTAGTTTCGTGGATGTGAATCTTCCACTCAGCTAACGTGGGCTTGGCCAACCTTCCCAAGATTCCCAACTCGCTGTTCTGAGGAGCTGCTTAGCCACAAAGCCAACGTAGACTTAATTGGCTGAATGGCCTGTAGTGAGCCATTTGAGATGTAAAATGCATAACGCAGCGACTGTGATGGTGTCACTAATCATTAGCACACCTTAATGCCACACTGTAAGGGGATCGCAGCCATCCAAGGAAACAGAGGAGGGTGGTAACAGCAGTGAATGGAGACATCTTCCCCACAGGACACTGCAGATGCAGGAATCTGGGGCAACAAACAATCTGCAGGAGGAGCTCAACTAGTCAGGCAGCAACTGTGTGTTGGGGAAAGAGGTTGTCAATGAATTGTCCTGTACCTGTCTCATCAGAACCCACAATTGCTACAATTGCCATCGAACTCCCACAGCAAATCAAATTCCCAATTCAATGCACAAGCCTTATATTCACGAAGAAGGCGCGCCAGCATCTTTACTTCCTTAGAGGGTTAAGGAGGATCAGCAAGTCACTGAACACCCACACGAACAAACTTCTACAGATGTACTGTTGAGAGTATCCTGACTGATTGCATCACAGTCTAGTACGGCAATTCGAATGCGCAGGAACATAAGAAGCTGCAGTGGGCTCACCCCAATACATCACGGGCACATCCCTCCCCACCATCGGTAGTATCTACAGGAGGTGCTGCCTCAAGAAGGCAACATCCATCATCAAAGGTCCCCACCATCCGAGTCGTGCCATCTTCTCGCAGCTCCCATCAGGCAGGAGGTACAGAAGCCTGAAGTCCCACACCACCAGGTTCATGAACAGCTACTTCCCTTCAACCACTCGGTTCTTGAACTAACCTCTATATCACTTTGACCACTTTGCATTACAATGGACCTTTTTTTTGTTCTTATTGTGTTCATTCTTGTACAAAATGTGTATAATTTGTATTTTTCTTGTGAATGTTGCTTACATGATGCTATGTGCCTGCGATGCTGCTGCAAGTAAGGTTTTCATTGCACCTGTGCACACATGGACTTGTGCATCTGACGATAAACTCGACTTTGACTTTGATATTCAGCTCCAGACAGGCCCTCATGTTACAAAACGTGGTCTTGGACAAGCAAAGGCATTGGACTTTTAATATAATTTATAGAGTGAGAGAAGGTTCCACAAAAAGCACACCGTCAATACACTGGGAAAATATCAGACAAGCCACATTCCTGAGGCAGCAAAGGCAGTGAAGCTGGAATAAAGTTTATATTTGTGTTATGTTACAGACTCAGTGAAAGTCCCTTTAAGATAGAGAGTGTGTGTGTATGTGTGTGTGGGGCGTGCTTACGTCAATAGAAGATAAAGGACGTAATGACGTTGTTGAAGAGGTTAGAAGAAGAAGAAGGAGAGAGAGAGAAGGGAGAGAGACACCAGCCTGCTTGTTTTCTCTACCGATGGAGGAGAAACAATAACTGTGTTTGCCACTGAAATCCATGTATGGAAGTTGGAAGTAATCCGGTGGAGTTCACTTTGTTGCTGACCTGTAGAAGGAAACAGGTATTTGTGTGTGGACGACCACGGTTCGGATGCTTTTCGGGGTGAGGAAGTCACTACCGAGTAAACACTGAAGTGTCGTTTGGGTTCCATCGTGGAACATTTGGATTTCGTATTTACTCTCTCTATGTTCTCTACATCTACGTCTTATCTTAAGACAACGGTGGTTGTTGAAGAAGCCCTTGCTCATGTTTCACCTTATGGCTTGCGGAACCGAACTTTAAGAACCATTCCGGAACTGGGAGTTTTGGACTTTGTCACACACACACACGACGAGTTTAGTTTTGGGGTTAACGTTCGAGGTTTAACATTTTTGAATTCTAACATACTAACATTTTTACTTTTATTTTACGTATTATCATAAGTAGTGATTAATAAAACAGTTTTTAACACTGAATCATGCTCAGTGTGTTTCTTTTGTTGCTGGTTCGTGACAGTTAGTTCATATTCTGAACAATTGAACAACAAGGAAGTTATTTTGGAACTAAAGTTAGCCCAGTAAACATTTATCAAACAATTAAAAATGAATGTATAATTAGAGTTAAGTTTATGTTAACTTTTATTTGTCATGTTTATAATGTACTGTGCTGCTGCTACTTGAAGCTAATTATCATGGCATTCATACCCTATGACAATGAATTGAACTTGAAGTTTACAGTTACATGTTGGCTTTCACCAACTCAGCAAGCTTTCTTTACACCTAGCAAAGTTATTGTGGAGTGTGAGTGCTGTTCTCATGCACGGTGATGGCCTGGATTTCTCTGTGTCCCAACTACACTCATATCTGCTATGATGCACTCATATCATGCGTGGACACAGCCTCGTCCATCACAAGAACAGCTGTCCCCACCACTGACAGCATCTATAAGAGAAAGAAAAACACTGTGAAAAACAGGACATTAGTTAAAAAAAACACCATCAGAGATGGTTGTAGAAAAGTAACTGTTCTTGAACCTGGTGCTGTGAGACTTCAGGCTTCTGTACCTCCTGCCTGACAGTAGCAGTGAGAAGATATAGATATAGATATTTATTAGTCACATGTACAACAAAGTCACATGTACATCATTGGTTACATGTACGCGGCACGGTAGTGCAGCGGTTAACGCAACGCTATTACAGCACCAGCGATCGGGGTTCGATTCCCGTCACTGTCTGTAAGGAGCTTGTACGTTCTCCCCGTGTCTGCATGGGTTTCCTCCGGGTGCTCTGGTTTCCTCCCACATTGCAAAGACGTACGGGGAGGTTAATTGGGTTTAAAATGGGCGGCGCGGACTCGTTGGACCAGAAGGGCCTGTTACCAAGCTGTAAGTGAAATTTAAAATTTAAAAAGCATACAGTGAAATGCATCTTTTTTGCATTACTGAGAATGTGCTGGGAGCAACATAGCATGCCCACAACTTCCTAGCCTGTACGTCTTTGGAAAGTCAGAGGAAACTGGAGCATCCGGAGAAAACCCACGCAGACATGGGAAAAACGTACAAACTCCTTACAGACAGCAGTGGGTTGCTGGCACTGTAACAGCATTATGCTAACTGCTACACTACTGTGCCGGAGGGCATGACCCAGAAGATAGGGATCCTTGATGATAGATGTCGCTTCCCTGAGGCAGCGCCTCCTGTAGATGCTGTCAATAGTGGGGAGGGCTGTGCCTGTAATGGACCGGGCTGTGTCCACTACTCTCTGCAGCCTCTTGTGTTCCTGTGCTTTGGAATTGCCGTACCAAGTATGCGTAACGAGTGGGGGCACTGACCCCTGTCCCAGAGTAGCAAAACAAATTGATAGAAGACCAGAACCATTTAGAGTCATAGAGACATACAGCAGGGAAACAGGCCATTTGGCCCACCAAGTCCATGCTGACCAGTGGGCACCCATCCAAGTCAATCCCATCTTCCATCACTTGGCCCGTAGCCTTCTATGCCAAGGCGATTTTAGTGTTTGTCTAGACACTTAACTGTTGTCAGAAACTCTGCTCCCATCACTCTCAAAAGGCAACCATTCCAGGTGCAAAACAAACCTTGTGTCTGGGTCTTGACCAGAAACATCGGCAATTCCTTTCCGTCTACAGATGCTGCTCGACCCGTTGAGTTCCTCCAGCAGTTTTTATTTTGCTCTAGATTGCAGCATCTGCAGGCTCCCACGTCTCCAGTGCATTCCAGCACTCGATGCTCTCTGGGTGGTAAAGGTACCATTGAAGGAGAAATACATAAAAACAAATAAATGAGTCATTTTTAAAATGTCATTAATTTTGTCCTTTGGAAAGTTGTTCTGAAGCATCTATTCAGTAAAATAAAAAAAAAGAAGGAATCACTGTTAGAAGTGTTGATTGAAAACTCATTAAGATTGAAATTAAGGATATCCTTGTAATCTGCAGTTATTCCAAAAATGTGATGATATTCGTGTGCACTGACAGCAGGAACTTTTTGCCTATCTCATACCATCTCACGCACCACAGGATGTCCCAAAGCACTTTGCTTCCAGTGAAGTGCTTTTTAATGTGTTCTTACTGTTGTGATGCCAGGAACGGTAGATACAACACTTATGTAATGAGTCTTCCCTTGAGTGTTGTGTGTTAGGGTACAACTGATTCCAAACGTCAATCTGAAAGATAAAACAAAAAAACACTTAACATATCAGTTATCCGCTGAGAACTAAATAAGTCATCAAGGATGTAAACTAAATGTTGCTCTTTTGGTCCAGTAAAGATTCTAATTGTTTCAGTGTGGCTGCAAACAGTTTAAGGGTGAGAATTGAATGTTGATGGAAGTGCACTAAAGTGCCATGCGCTTATAAAAATCGAAGCAACATCTCCCTGTAGCAGAGAGTTTGCAAAGGTTTTCTCACTGAAGTGCTGTATCTTCCATGGGTTGGCAATGTTATGGACCAGGGCTAGAACAGAGAACAAGGATTTAAAGTGATAGTACTGGTTTGGGGAGAGAAGGTGAAGACTGGGGAAGCAGAAAAGTTAACTCAGAGAAGGTGAGGATTTGAAATCCACTGCTTGTACAGGTGATGGAAGCAGGGATCCTAAGAAATAGGAGCAGGAAGCGGCCATTCAGCCCCTCAGGCCTGCTCTGCCATCATTCAACATCATGGCTGATCTTCTCCCTCAGTGCAATTTTCCCATGTTATCTCCATATCCCTTGCCTACCTTAAGATCCAGACATCTTTCCATCGTTGTTATGAATGAACTCAATGACTGAGCAATCAAGCCCTCTGGAATAGAGAATTACAGAGATTCACCACCTTCTGAGGAAAAGTGTGAAGTGATACACTTTGGAAGATCGAATCTGGAGGCAGAATATAAGGTTAATGGCAGCAGTGTGGAGGAACAGAGGAATCTTGGTATCCACATCCATAGATCCCTCAAGGTTGTCCACGTCCATAGATCCCTCAAGGTCGATAGGGTTGTTAAGAAGGTCTATGGTGTGTTGGCAGGCATGTAATAGAGCGGTTAGCATAACACTTTACAGCACCAGTGACCCAGGTTCAATTCCGGCCACTGTCTGTAAGGAGTTTGTACGTCTCCTTGTGTCTATGTGGATTTCCTCCGGGTGCTCTGGTTTCCTCCCACATTCCAAAGATGTATGGGTTAGGAAGTTGTGGGCGTGCTATGTTGGCGCCAGAAGCATAACGACACTTGCGGGCTGCCCCCAGAACACTCTACGCAAAAGATGCATTTCACTGTGTGTTTCGATGTACATATGACAAATAAAGATATCTTATCTTAAACTGGGGTATTAATTTCAAGAGCCGTGAGGCAACACTGCAGCTCTAAAGAACTCTGGTTAGACCACACTTGGAGTATTGTGTTCGGTTCTGGTTGCCTCATTATAGGAAGGATGTGGAAGCTTTAGAGAGGGTGCAGAGGAGATTTACCAGGATGCTGCCTGGACTGGAGAGCATGTCTTCTGAGGATCGATTCACTGAGCTAGAGCTGTTCCCTTTGGAGAGAAGGAGAATGAGAGGTGACTTGATAGAGGTGCACAAGATGATAAGAGGCATAGATCAAGTGGACAGTCAGAGACTTTTTCCCAGGGCGACAATGGCTAACATGAGGGGACATAATTTTAAGGTGATTGGAGGAAGATATAAGGGGGATGTCAGGGGTAAGTTTTTTTTATACAGAGAGTGGTGGGTGTGTGGAACGCACTGCCGCAGAGTTTGTAGGGGTAGATGCATTAGGGACATTTAAGAGACTCTTCAATAGGCACATGAATGATAGAGAAATGAAGGGCTATGTGGGAGGGAAGGGTTAGATGGATCTTAGAGCAGGATAAAATGTCAGCACAACATTGTGGGCTGAAGGGCCTGTACTGTGCTGTAATGTTCTATGTTCTAAATTTCTCCTTATCCCAGTCCTGAATAACATACCTCTTGATCGGAGGCCCCTGAGAGACTTAGGCTCTTTAACCAGAGGGAACAAAACATTTGAGACCAACGAATGCTTTGGCCACAAACGCACATCAGTGCCTCCACTTCCTCAGAAGACTAAGTAACTTTGGCTTTTCCCCATTGACTTTCACTAATTTTTACGGATGCACCATTGAAAGCATCCTATCCGGATGTATCACAGCTTGGTAAGGAAATTGTTCTGCCCAAGCCCACAAGGAATTGCAGAGAGTTGTAGACACAGCCCAGTCCATCACACAAGCCAGCCTCCCCTCCATTGACTCTGTCCACACTTCCTGCTGCCTTGGGAAAGCAGCTAACATCATCAAAAACCCCTCCCACCCCACTCATTCTCTCTTCCCCCTCCTCTCATTGGGCAGAAGATACAAAATCTTGAGAACACGTACCACCAGGCTCAAGGACAGCTTCTATCCTGCTGCTATAAGACTTTTATACACTAAAGATGAACTCTTGATCTCTCAATCTACCTCGTCGTGGCCCTTGCATATTATTTCGGAATCAGAATCAGATTATCACTGACATATGACGTGGTTTGTTGTTTTGTGGCAGCAGTACAGTGCAAAAACATAAAAACCTATAAATTACAAAAATAATAGTGCAAAAAAAAGGAATAATGAGGTAGTGTTCATGGGTTCATGGACCGTTTAGAAATCTGATGGCGGAGGGGAAGAAGCTGTTACTGAAACATTGAGTGTGGGTATTCAGGCTCCTGTACCTCCTCCCTGGTGGTAGTAATGAGAAGAGGGCATGTCCTGGATGGTGAGGGTCCTTAATGATGGATGCCGTCTTCTTGAGGCATAGCCTCTCGAAATTGTTCTCTGTGGTGGGGAGAGATGTACCCATGATGGAGCTGGCTAAGTCTACAACCCTAACGCAGCCTCTTGCAATCCTGTGCATAGGAGCCTCCATACCAGGCTGTGATGCAACCAGTCAGAATGCTCTCCACCGTACATCTGTAGAAAGTTGTAAGAGTCTTTGGTGACATACTGAATATCCTCAAACTCCTGATGAAGTAGATCCACTGGCATGCCTTCTTTTTGATTGCATCAATGTGTTGGGCCCAGGATAGATCCTCTGAGATGTTGACACCCAGGAAATTGAACTGTAACACTATATTCTGCAATCTGCTTTTCCTTTTTATACTACCATGATGTATGGAATGGCACAATAGTGTATGGGTTAGCATAACGCTATTACAGCGCCACCAACCCGCGTTCAATTCCTGCCGCCATCTGTAAGGAGTTTGTACGTTTTTCCTGTGTCTGCGTGGGTTTCCTCCGGGTGCTCCGG
Organism: Pristis pectinata; assembly: GCF_009764475.1. Lineage (NCBI taxonomy): Eukaryota > Metazoa > Chordata > Chondrichthyes > Rhinopristiformes > Pristidae > Pristis > Pristis pectinata. Next base: position 106,627,481 of record NC_067410.1, on the reverse strand, counting down.
TTTCCTCCCACATTCCAAAGACGTATGAGTTAGGAAGTTGTGGGCATGCTATGTTGGTGCCGGAAGCATGGCGACACTTGCGGGCTGCCCCCAGAACACTCTACGCAAAAGATAAGATATCTTTATTAGTCACATGTACATTGAAACACACAGTGAAATGCATCTTTTGCGTAGAGTGTTCTGGGGGCAGCCCGCAAGTGTCGCCATGCTTCCGGCGCCAACATAGCATGCCCACAACTTCCTAACTCATACGTCTTTGGAATGTGGGAGGAAACCGGAGCACCCGGAGGAAACCCACGCAGACACGGAGAGAACGTACAAACTCCTTACAGACAGTGGCCGGACTTGTAACCGGGTCACTGACGCTGTAAAGTGTTATGCTAACCGCTACACTACCATGACTGCCACGGTATTTCACTGATTCACTGATGCACTGATGCATTTCACTGTGTGTTTCGATTTACACGTGACTAATAAAGATATCTTATCATATCTGATCTGTATGGATGACATGCAAACAAAAGTTTTTCACTGTATCTCGGTATATGTGACAATAATAAACCTGTTACCAATTACTAATTATACATATTGCTGCCTTCTTACTTCTTAACCAGTTCCTTAGCATCGAGGATGACTTGCTTCATTTCTGGAATTGAGGGATATGTAGTGACTGATGAGGCCAATGTTGGAACCACAGCCTCTTCCACAGATGGGGCAGGAGGTGTCGGGCAGGCTATTTGTGAGTTGATACACTCTTTCCACCACTCATGCTTGAAGTTCTCCATATATCCTGAATGCCACTTCTCCACCTTGAGCGGTCATGGGCCAGGGATTCCCAGGAGTCAGTGTCGATGCTGCATTCCTTCAACGAGGCTTTGAACACATCTGTAGAAGGGAATTTGCAGAAGTAGGAATTAGTGAAACTAATAATTAGATCCAAAGTTTAAGAGTGGAAACAGAAGCGATTGCTATTTGCCCTCGGGTATACTCACCTTGGAGCATATTGTGCTGGGAAAGAAAGGAAGGCTTGCAAGGACCTCTGTTAATGAAATATGAAATGTCTCCGAAAATCATTGTGGAATATTTGATGAAGTATTGTAAAATTGATCTGATTAACACTCGCCTTTTAATACCAAATGCAGGAACAGATGAGGGTAGGACCAACTGAGCTGATCAAGCAAGAAGAGCAGAGACATTGATTAAATTAACACAGCTGGTGCAAAGACATATGGAATTGATGTACATTAAAAGTATATAAACAGGGGGAAACTGTGCTTGGGCATCCAAAATATTCATTGAGATGTGGCTCCCATGACATGGGGAGTGATCCATGTTTTCCAGGGTCTTGCTGTTAACCGTTATCATTGGAGGGCAAGTGTATGTACGCAGGGGAGGGGCAGGTTGTTGGGGAACCTTGGCATTGCTGATGTTGAGTTCACAAGCTAAAGGTCCTCACTGTACAACACTGCCCTCTGACAATACTTATCCTGCAGGGTGCGAGCATGGACTCAGTGTGCCCAGTGGTCTCTTTCTCTACCGTAACAACACTGTTTTTATGATCCTCTTGGAGAGAAAGATTAAAAATTGTGTGTTTATTTCATTTTCTTTGGAACATTTACACAAGCATATTGGAAACGAGAGGAAGAACAGTAGATCATAAGACGAAACTTCCAGGAATATATTTCAGCAGAATTGGCAAGACTAACCCTATCAAAAGTCAATGCAAGCTGTTTGTCATTGTGATATGCATCTCATTTCATTGACCCTTCCAAACAAGTTGTTCTAGTAGTTTTCTTTGCAGTCTCTGTATCCCCTTAAGTTGATGTTTATGCTAAATCCATAAGGAGATATTAATTTCTTGGAAAATATGGAAGGATGTGGGATATCATGTGGGATCAAGTTGCTTGGACAACTAATAACATTTGCAGATACCAAGCTGGAAAAAATTGCGGCCTGATTACTTAATCGTTGTTTTGCGTCCATTATCTGTGAGACTAATAGATGAACAAATGGAAAGCAGTGGGAGGTGGAAGGAAATTATTGTCAGTAAGTGTACTTCTTTAGAGGACTTTGGAAGACCCTTCTGCAAATTCACCCTAAGGGATTTTATCTCCTTTCCTATTGGTATGGATGTTAGTTTTACAGAGATTCATCAAACTTTATTCCAATGTAAAAAGGATCCAAGGTCGACTGAGCAAATGTTGATACACAGAAATTTAAAGCACAAAAGGAGGTCTTTCAGGGAACAGCTAGAATTCCCATTCTGCCCATCATGTGCATGCCAGCCCAGAAGAGACAGATGCACTGTTGAAAGTATCCTGACTTGTTGCATTGTAGCCTGGTACAGCAATTCCAAAGCACAGGAATGCATGAGGCTGCAGACACTGTGGATACAGCCCGATCCATCAAGGGCACAGCCCTCCCCACCATTGACAGCATCTACAGGAGGTGCTGCCTCAAGAAGGCTGCATCTATCATCAAGGATTGCGGTTTGTTGGTCAGGTAGTCAAGGATCCAGTTGCAAAGGGAGGTGTTGAGTCCCAGGTTTAGGAGTTTGGAGATGAGTTTGCTTGGAATTATGGTATTGAAGGTGGCACTATAGTCAGCTGGCAATTCTGGCTTCACTTGCTGACTCAACTGGCAATTCTAATGCATGGGAACGTTAGAGGCTGCAGAGAGTCGTGGACACAGCCCAATCCATCACAGGCACAGCCCTCCCCACCATTGACAACATCTACGGGAGGTGGTGCCTCAAGAAGGCAGCATCTATTATCAAGGATCCCCACCATTCGGGTCACGTCTCTTCTCGCTGCTACCGTCAGGCAAGAAGTACAGAAGCCTAAAGTCCCACACCACCAGGTTCAGGAACAGCTACTTTCCTACAACCATCAGGTTCTCGAACCTACCTGCACAACCCTAACCCTACCTCAGCAACGGAACACTGTGGACCACCTCTTGCACTGCCAAGGACCTGTCTCTGTATTTTTTGCACTAATGTCCTGTTTTGCACAGTCTTTATTCACTCTTATATAATTTATGTATAAATTATGTTCTGTGTGTTGTCTGTACCTATGTGCCTGTGATGCTGTTGCAAGCAAGTTTTTCATTGTACCTGTACCTCACTGTACTTGTGCACATGACAATAAACTTGACTTGATCTACGGGACCAGCTAAGTTTTGAGCAACCCAAGGCAACTATAACTCAGCCAAGGAGACACAAGAGACCGCAGATGCTGGAATCTGGAGCAACAAACAATCTGCTGGAGAAACTCAGCAGGTCAGGCAGCATCTGTGGGAGGAAAGGAATTGTCAACGTTTCAGGTGAAAACTCTGCTTTAGTCCTGATATTCCCGAGTTTATAGCTCAGCCGAGATTTCCAAACTGGAGTCTCTGGTGGATTCTGAAGCTTTGAGGAAAAATCAAACTTTTGTCCAATCTGTACAAGTCATAACTTTTGAGATTGTACAAAATGGGAAGTAGAGCTAATGTTAAGACAGGAAATCCTCCTTCCCTTTCAGAAGTAAAAACTAAAAGCGATGAAATTGCAACATTGGCAGCTCATTCATCATGTTAAACGTTCACTTCTCCATCACTGGTTCTCACTGGCTGCAATGTGGGCCATCTACGGGACACATTACGGTTAATCACTGAGGTTACTCTGACTTTACTCATCAAGAAGGACAAGGGTAGCATGTGTAGAGAAGCACCGTCCTGTTGTATTTATGCAAATAAGTCATGTGGGTAAGGAACATAATTATGCCTTTGTGTTCATACATGACAGAAGCACCTTCTGTTGGTGTGCCTTGTTATTAGACCAGAAATATAACACACACCTTTGTTTGAAGTTCCTGGTGTTCTGTAAGTATTATTGGGGTTAGAGTTTTCCAGCAATCCCATTACTGTCCAATGTCCATCCTGAAACAGAGAAAAGTAGGAAAAAGTCAGTGCTGCACCTCCAAAGATTCCTCTCAGAGGTGACAATACCTGAAACAGCAGAAAATAGCACAGTGTGTTGAGAGAGAGAGACAGAGAGAAAGTGTGACATAGAGAGATTAGATCAGATATCTTTATTAGTCATGTGTACATCAAAACACACAGTGAAATGCATCTTTTGTGTAGAGTGTTCTGGGGGCAGCCCGCAAGTGTCGTCATGCTTCTGGCGCCAACACAGCATGCCCGCAACTTCCTAACCTGTACGTCTTTGGAATGTGGAAGGAAACCGGAGCACCCGGAGGAAACCCACGCAGACACGGGGAGAACGTACAAACTCTATACAGACAGTGGCAGGAATTGAACCCAGGTCACTGATGCTGTAATAGTGTTACACTGAGAGAGAGAAAAACTGTGACAGAGAGAGAGAGAGTGACAGAGAGAGAAAGAAAGTGACAGAGAGAGAGTGTGAGAGGGAGAGAAAATGTGACAGAGAGAGAGAAAGTGTGGCAGAGAGAGAGACAGACAGAGAAAATGTGACAGAGAGAGAGAGGTGGGGTGTGATGAGGGGCAGAGGGAGAGAGGGGGAGAGAAAAATTGGCATCCTAGGACGACAAATGGTACCAATCAGTGATGTGACTTTATCAGCTATTGTCCATCTAATTGTTCTTTTAAAGGGACTACATGCTACACATACCCAAAGTGGGACAAACAGCAACAGCTTGTAAATTAGAAGGAAGCAGATAATAGCAGCACTGCTTCTAACACAAACAAGGAAGGTGGCTTTCATATGAGGAGTCTGCTGCTGCAACTGACACCGAATTTACTTTATTTATTACTTAATGCTGCAAGGAACAGAAGCATGAGTTAAAGGGACTTTAAGGTCCACAGTCCTCACTGACGGTAAGTCATAGAGTCATACAGCACAGAAACAGGACCTTCGGCCCAACTGGTCCATGCCGACCAAGATGCCTCATCCAAGCTAGTCCCATGTACCAGCATTTGGCCCATAACCTTCTGAACCTTTCCAATCTATGTACTTGTCTAAGTGTCTTTTAAATGCTGTTATAGAACCTGCCTCAACCACTTCCTCTGGCAGCTCATTCCACATACATAAAACCTTCTGTGTAAAAGTGTTGCCCTTCAAGATTCTATGAAATCTCTCCCCTCTCACCTTAAATCTATGCCCTCTAGTTCTTGATTCCCCAACCCTGGGAAAAAGACTGAGTGCGTTCACCCTATCTATGCCCCTCCTGATTTTATACACCTCAATCTCCTCTCAGTTTCCTATACTCCAATGATCCCAGCCTATCCAACCTCTCCCTACAACTCAGTCACTCAAGTCCTGGCAACATCCTTGTAAATCTTTTCTGCACTTTTTCCAATTTAATAACATCTTTCCTATAGCAGGGTGACCAAAACTGAACACAATATTCCAAGTGTGGCCCTACCAGTGTTCTCCCCGTGTGTCTGCGTGGGTTTCCTCCGGGTGCTCTGGTTTCCTCCCACATTCCAAAGACGTACAGATTAGGAAGTTGCGGGCATGCTGTGTTGGCGCCGGAAGCGTGGCGACACTTGCGGGCTGCCCCCAGAACACTCTACGCAAAAGATACATTTCACTGTGTGTTTCGATGTACATGTGACTGATATAGATAACGATATCTTATCTTATCTGTACATTCGTACCATGACCTCCCAACTTTTATCCTCAATGCCCTGACTGATGAAGGCCAGCGTGAATTCGTGGACCAAGGTACAGAAGGCCACACAGCACATTGTTTGAGTAAAGGGAAGGATACCAATGAACAATCGTTCAGTCATCCACCCATATTTCAGATTTTCAGCATTTCCTTTCAACATAGACAGAGGTCATTTGGCCGATCGAGTCCATGCCAGCTCACAAAGCAATCCTATTCACCACTAATTCTCCCTATAACCTATTCTCCTTACATTCCCATCAACTCCCCCCAGATTCTGCCACCCACCCATACACTAGGGGCAATTCATTGTGGTCAATTAACTTACTAACCGGCACGTGTTGAGGATGTGGGAGGAAACTAGGACACTCAGGAGAAAACTGCGTGATCTCCGGGAGAACGTGCAATCTGCACACAAACTGCACCAGACGTCAGGGTAGAACCCAGGTCACTGGAGCTCTGAGTCAGCAGCTCCACTATCTAAACCACAATGCCGCTCTTTGCAAGGAGAGTCATCTCAAGACTGATTTCGGGGAAGCTTTGAAGGCTTTCTGACAGTTGCCAGTTGCATTGCCATGATGATCTTGTCTACTAATAGTTACAGTGGACCAGCTGAATGTCTGGCTGCATTGAGCAATCACTGGCTTGCAAAATTGAAACAGTTAGGAGGATCTACTCAGTATTTTCACAGTTGTGCCAAATTCACATTGCCCCCATCCTGTATTATAATTATAACAACACAGAAGAGGGCTATTTATCACATCAGGTCCACTCCAGCTCCCTGGGGAGCATTCTGATGGGTTGCATCTCAACCTGGTACAGCAACTGCTCTGCTTTGGACCGACGGAACCAGCTCAGAGTGGTAAACACAGCCCAGCCCGTCACTTCCTTCCATCCAGTCCATCTTCACCGTGCGTTGCTTCAGGGAGGCTGACAGTATCGTCAAGGATGCCTGCCACCCTGGCCATTCCCTTTTCTCTCTTCTGCCTTCTGGGAGAAGAACAGGAGCTTGAAAGCCCGGACGACCAGACTCAAGAGCAAATTCTTCGCCACTGCTATCAGACTTCTGAACCAATCACCTCCCTCATGTCCCCTTCCTGGTGGAGCTGTCACATTCTCGGGCTCTTCATTCTACCTCTTCCTTTATTGTCACTTCAACATTTCTTTTTGCACGACTTCAGTTTGCAATACAATCTTTGCACCGTTCTGTTATCTTGCACTCATCACTGTATTTATTGTTGTATTTATAATTGCCATGTATACCGTTGATTTAGCCAATTTGGAAGTTCTCACAAGATCACAAGACAAGGGAGCAGAAGCAGGCCATTCGGCCCATCGAGTCTGCTCCAAGGAAAAGGGATAAATAAATGGGGTGGGGAAAAAAAACTATTCTAATCCCATTTTCCAGCCTTATCCCCATATCCCTTGATACCCTGACTATTTAGATATCTGTCTATCTCCTCCTTGAACACCCCCACTGATCTGGCCTCCACTGCTGTGCGTGGCAAGGAGTTCCACAATTTCACCACCCTCTGGGTAAAGAAGTTTCTCCTCATCTCTGTCTTGAAACTGTACCCTCTAATTCTAAGATTGTGCCCTCTGGTCCTGGACTCGCCCACCAAGGGAAACAGCCTAGCCACATCTACTCTATCCTTTCCTGTCAACATTTTAAATGTCGCTACGAGGTCCCCTCTCATCCTCCTGTACTCCAGTGAGTACAGTCCAAGAGCCGACAAACGCTCATCATACGTAAGCCCTTTCATTCCCGGAATCATTCTCGTAAATCTCCTCTGAACCCTCTCCAACGTCAGTACATCCTTCCTAAGATGTGGGGCCCAAAACTGCGCACAGTATTCCAAATGAGGCCTCACTAGTGCCCCGTAGAGCCTCATCAACACTTCCTTACTTTTATACACTATACCTCTCGAGATGAATGCCAACATAGCATTCGCTTTCTTAACCACCGATCCAACCTGGTGGTTAACTTTTAAGGTATCTTGTACGAGTACCCCCAAGTCCCTTTGTACTACTGTACTTTCAATCTTCTCTCCTTCTAGATAATAATCTACCCGCTTATTTCTGCTTCCAAAGTGTACAACTGCACATTTCTCAACATTGAATCTCATCTGCCATTTCCTTGCCCATTCTCCTAAACTGTCTAGGTCCCTCTGCATCCTTTCTATTTCCTCTATGCTCCCTACTCCTCCACTTATCTTGGTGTCATCCGCAAACTTAGCCACACAACCATTTATTCCATCATCCAAATCATTGATGTACAAGGTAAAAAGGAACGGCCCCAACACCGACCCCTGCGGCACACCACTAGTAACCGGTAACCAACCAGAACGAGATCCTATTATTTCCACCCTTTGCTTCCTGCCAACCAGCCAATGCTCCACCCATTCTGCTATCCTACCCATAATTCCATGACCTCTCATCTTATTAATCAGTCTCTTGTGAGGCACCTTATCGAAGGCCTTTCGAAAGTCTAAATACACAACATCTACCGCCTCTCCCTTATCCACCTTGCCTATGATTTCTTCAAAAAACTCCAATAGGTTGGTCAGACAGGACCTCCCCTTCACAAAACCATGTTGACTAGGTCCAATCTTGCCTTGCGCCTCTAGGTATTCGGTAACCTCCTCCTTGAGGATAGATTCCAATAATTTTCCCACCACTGACGTCAGACTAATAGGTCTGTAATTTCCTTTGTGCTGCCTCCCACCTTTCTTATACAACGGAACTACATTCGCTACCCTCCAGTCCTCCGGAACCATGCCAGAATCTATCGATTCCTGGAAAATAATCGCCAATGCCTCCGCTATCTCTACAGCCACTTCCTTCAGAACCCGGGGATGCACCTCATCCAGTCCGGGAGACTTATCAGTCTTAAGCCCCTTTAGTTTTCCTAGCACCTTCTCCCTAGTAATCTCAACTGAACTCAGTTCCAATTCGTGAGACTCGTGACTAACCGGCACATTGCTTATGTCCTCCACGGTGAAGACCGATGCAAAATATTCATTCAATTCCCTTGCCATCTCACTATCGTCCATTATAATACCTCCTGCACTGTTATCAATTGGTCCTATGTCAACCCGTGTCTCTCTTTTATTCCTTATGTATTTAAAAAAGCTCTTAGAATCCTTCCGAATGTTGTCCGCCAGCTTCCTTTCATAACTCATCTTTGCTTTCCTAATGACCTTCTTAGCTTCTCTCTGCAGATTTTTAAAAACTTTCCAATCTTCTGTTTTCCCACTAATTTTTGCTACTTTGTACGCCGCCCCTTTTGCTTTTATTTTATCCTTCACCTCCCTCGTTATCCACATCTGTGCCTTTTTTCCATTCAAATCCTTTTTTCTTGGAATATATCTATCCTGCATTTTCCTTATTTCCTGTAGAAATTTCTTCCATTTCTCCTCCGCCGTCCCTCCAGCTAACTTACTCGTCCAATCAATTTGGGCCAACTCTTCTCTCATACCTTTGTAATTTCCCTTATTCCACTGAAATATCGATACACCAGTTATCAGCTTCTCCTTCTCAAACTTGAAACTAAACTCAATCATATTGTGATCACTTGTTCCCAGTGGTTCCTTTACCTTTAGTTCCCTAATCACCTCGGGTTCACTACACAGCACCCAATCCAAAACAGCCGATTCCCTGGTGGGCTCCTCAATAAGTTGCTCCAGAAAAACATCCCTTAGACATTCCACAAACTCACTCTCCTGAGTTCTACCGCCTTGCTGGATTTCCCAGTCCACCTTCATGTTAAAATCCCCCATAATTCTCTTCACATTGTCACTCTGGCACGCTTTTTCTATCTCAATATGCAACTTATGGTCCACTTCCTGACTGCTGTTAGGGGGCCTATATATGACTGCTACTATTGTCCTTTTACCCTTGCTATTTCTTAGCTCCACCCATAAGGATTCCACTTCCTCTGACCCAATGTCCTTCCTTTCTATTGATTTTATATCACTACTAACCATCATGGCCACACCTCCCCCTCTGCCTACCCGCCTGTCCGTCCTATACACTGTGTATCCCTTGACATTCAGTTTTGTGATTGCATTGGCTCTAACTTCTCAGGGTTAAGTTGTACAATCAAATAAATGTTACCAAACGACTCAGCACCATGAAATACATAAAATAAAGTAGTTTACAACAAGCTATGACATAGTTTTATTGTAGAAAGTGACAATGGAATGATTTGATTGAAAACGGAGACTTCATGCAAGCAAGGAATTTCATTGCATCCTGGTGCATATGACAATAACTAATCTGAATCTGAATCTGAATTCCACTGATTACATTCCCCTCTCATTTCCCTGAACCCTACAACTTATTTCTCTCTCTCACCTGTCCATCAATTCCCCAAATGCAACCACAAAGTTGTCCAAGTACAATGATATTTTCAAAGATGCCTACACAGCAACCAATGGATGCAAGGCACAAATACAGATCAAATATGATGTCACGGAAAGCCAAGGCAAGCTTCTTACTCCAATTGAAGCAGAGCTTGAGAAATTGGAAAGGAAATGGAATTTTAATCAAAGTCAAAGTCAAGTTTATTGTCATCTGCTCAAGTCCATGTGTGCACAGGTGCAATGAAAAACTTACTTGCAGCAGCATCACAGGCACATAGCATCAGAAAAGCAGCATTCACAAGAAAAACATAAATTATACACTAGTTTTACAAGAAAGAAGCCAATTAGAACAAAATAAAACTTATAGTGATTGGGAAATCACAGGAGTAATAAGATAAGATATCTTTATTAGCCACATGTACGTAGAAACACGCAGTGAAATGCATCTTTGCGAAGAATGTTCTGGGGGCAGCCCTCAAGTGTTGCCACGCTTCCGGTGCCAACATAGCATGCCCACAACTTCCTTACCCCGTACGTCATTGGAATGTGGGAGGAAACCGGAGTACCCGGAGGAAACCCACGCAGACACGGCGAGAACGTACAAACTCCTTACAGACGGCGGCTGGAACTGAACCCGGGTTGCTGGCATTGTAATACCATTACACTAACCGCTACACCACTGTGCCTGAGGTAGATTGTGTGGTGACCACAAGGTAACTTTAAATCAGTCACTAACGAATAACATCCTCCACCACCTTCCCAGGATCTGTATACACAGTGATCCATGACTCTGATGAAATTTGATTTATATCATGCTTACGTGTTCCTGGACATGGATGAGAACAGACAGAGGTTTCTCACAAACGATGCAAACAATGAGTCGTACTCTTATTGTGAGTTTCTCTATGGACTTGTGTCCTGAACAAAGATCTTATATTTCAGCACCAACAAACTCCTACACCTTGCAGGCAAGGATCTGTCGGTCACAGCCACGGAGGATGAAAAAGATATACCTCTGAATCAGATATGCAAATACACCACAGATACTGGAAATCAAAATAAAAATAGAAAAATTTGCTCGGAAACACTCAGCAGATCAGGCAGCAACTATGATCCCTCTTTGCCCTGAAACATAAACTTTTGTTTCTCTTCCGACAGACATGCTGAGTGTTTCCAGCATTGTCTGTTTGCATTTCAGCCTGGACGCGTTCAGTTGAAGACTTACAGACATTCTGTGTTAGAAGGTTTAAACTGTCAACAAGCCGAGCTTTTTTGAAATGGGGACGTTGGGTTGTTATTGACATTGGCATTGAGAAGACTCAGATATTTGACAAACGTCACCGTGGCAATATTAACATGAAGGCTGTCGTTTTGGCAGAAGATTGATGAGGACTTGGAGGATGTATGTTAATGTGCACAACTTGTCAACATGAGTTGACAATGAGGCTAGACGCAGGTTAGAGGAACAGCACCTCCTATTCCGCCTCGGTAGCCTCCAACCTGACGGCATGAACACCGATTTCTCTACCTTCTGGTAACCCCTCCCCTGTGTTCCCCCTCTTTGTTTTCCCTTATCCCACCGGCCCCCCTCACCCCATCTCTTTCCCCTCTGCCACCTTCTCCATCCGCCCATTATCCACACACTCCTCCGTCTGGTTCCCCTCCCCACCTCCTTCCCTTTATTCCATGGTCCGCTGTCTTGTCCCACCGGATTCCATCTTCTTCTGCCCTTTGTCACTTCCACCTATCACCTCGCGGTTTTTTACACCATTCCCACTCTCCCCCTCCCCCACCTGCCCATCAACCCCTCCCCCGTCACCTGGATCCACCTATCACCTGCCAGCTTGTTCTCCGCTTCTCCCCCCCCCCCACCCTTTTATACTGGCTATCTTCTCCCTTTCTTTCCAGACCAGATGAAGGGTCTCGACCCAAGACGTCAACTGTCCATTTCCCTCCACAGACGCTGCCTGACCCGCTGAGTTCCTCCAGCGTTTTGTGTGTTGCTCCAGATTTCCAGCATCTGCAGTCTCTCTTGTGTCTCCCAATGTCAACTGGAACGACTCCCAGAACACCACGACGACCGTAGAAATGGCTGACCCAGACACGTCAATGAGATCGCAAGAGATTGTAGACGCTGGAATCTGGAGCAACCAACAACCTGCTGGAGGAGCTCAGCAGGTCAAGCAGCATCTGTGCTGGCAATTCCTTCCCCCACCCACAGACGTTGCTCGACCTGATCAGCTCCTCCAGCAGATTTTTTGGTGCTCTGTGTCGACAGATCATGTTAGCAAGTCCCTGAGTTTAGGAGGTATTGAGAATCCATCGTTCCACTCTATCTAATGGTTGCATAATGCAGAAATAAAATGGCTTCACATCAAGAAAGGCTTATGGATATTAACAAAATCAGGGATATGGAGTCAATGCAAGATGGGGTCGGAGAGTCATACAGCTATACAGCACGACTCCTCAGCCCAACTTGTTTGTCCTGTTCAAGTTGCCTCCCTGAGCTAGTCCCATGTCCCTCTTGGACGGGTACACAGATAGCCTTTCCTATCTGTGTACCCGTCCAAATGCCTCTTAAATGTCATAATTGCACCTGTCTCCACCACTTCCCCTGGCAGCTCGTTCCAATTACTCACCACTTTCTGGGTGAAAAGGCTGCCCCTCAGATCCCTTTTAAATCTTTCCCCTCTCACTTTAAGCCTATGCCCTCTAGTTTTGTACTCTCCTACCGTGGGGAAAAGACTGTGGTCATTCACCTTTATCCATGCTCCTCATGATTTTATAAACTCCTATAAGGTCCCCTCAGTCTCCTACGATCCAGGGAAAACAGTCCCAAGCCTACCCTTATAAGTCAAACCTCCAGTCCCAGTAACATCCTCATAAATCTTTTCAACTTCCTCTTCAGTTTAGTGACATCCTTCCCATCGCTGAGTGACCAGAACTGTACACTGTACTTCAAATGTGACCTTACCAATGTCTTGTACAGCTGTAACATGACCATCTCAACTCCTGTACTCAATATTTTGAGTGGTGCAAAAGTAAAAGATTGGCCATGACTTCAGTTGGGTAAGGGACCTACTCCGGTTTCTATACCTTATATCCTTAAATAAAGGACAAGGCACAAGGACTGAACTGTATATGTTTTGACGAAAGCTTTTCATACAATGTGTAGTGACTCACCGTCCGAGCAAGCAAACCGGCTCGGCGGTCGGGTTGCACATCATCGGAGCGGCGAGGCCCAACATGGCATTGGGTCTTCGTCTTCCCCGAGCAATGAGGAGAACCAGCGTGTGGGAAAGGTTTGATGATGTAGCGCATACGTCATTTCCATTTTCGGTGGGCGGGAATTGTTCCTCTTAAAAGGCCCGCACAAGGCAGGAAAATAAATCAGTTTTTGTTCTGCAGTCCACCGACTAGTGTCTTGCTTTCACATCGCGGTAGCAGCTGCTACAAATGCCATTTTGATTTTTGTCAATAAGGAAAATGATGCTTTTCTCGTTCTCACTGATCTATATTTGAAATCTGCCTGTACATAACACTTGAATGTTGACGTGGATCTCAGCTATGCATGGAATGTCAGAGCTATTATCCAACAATGGATGCCATTCAGGTTCGTAGTTATTTGAGCACATTTATGTAGTGTAATGGTATCAAAAGTGTGCCAGTCCCTCTACGTCATCAGCTTCTAGTGTGACAGCAGAGAGATCTGTATGTTTGTAAAGCTTTGGAGTTTGTATGTTCTCCCCGTGTCTGCGTGGGTTTCCTCCGGGTGCTCCGGTTTCCTCCCACATCCCAAAGACGTACAGGTTAGGAAGTTGCGGGCACGTTATGTTGGCGCCGGAAACATGGCGACACTTGTGGGCTGCCCCCAGAACACACTACGCAAAAGATGTATTTCACTGTGTGTTTCGATGTACAGGTAACTTATAAAGATAAAGATATACAGTATATCTTACAAGCAAGCAGAGAATCAAGGAGGTAGAAAGGGCAAATAAAAAAGAGAAAAGAGAAGCAGAGTGAAGGCAAAATTGATTAAATAATAAAAAGGATGATGGTTCAAAGAAAATAGATGACAGAAACAAATAAATACAGAAGAATCAGAAACAAAATCATAGTTATTATCACTGACTTAGATGACATGCAACTTGTTGTTTTGCAGCAGCAGTGCAGTGCAAAGACATAAAATTACTATAATTACAAAGAAATGTAAATGGTGCAAAAAAGAAGGAATAACGAGGTGGTGTTCATGCACTGTTCAGAAATCTGACGGCAGAGGGGAAGAAGCTGTTCCTGAATCGTTTAGTGTGGGTCTTCAGGCTCCTGCATCTCCTCCCCGATGGTAGTAACGAGAAGAAAAAAGGCATTAGATGCTGCCTCTTATAACTGATATCTCAAGGTGCTCTTTAGATACCTTTAACACACAGTTACTGTTATAGTGAAAGATGGGTGATGACCAGTTTATACATAACAAAATCTCACAGGTAGCAATGAGGTAATGATGAGATAGTCTGCTTTAATTGGTAATTATTTTATTATTGTCACCTGTGCTGATATACAGTGGAAATACTTAGCTTTGCGCACCATCCATACAGATCATTTCACAACATACATCAAAGTAATACAAAGGGGAAAGTAATAACAGAAATCAGAAGATAGTGTTACAGTTACAGAGAAAGTGCAATGCAGGCAGACAATAAGGTGCAAATGCCATGACGAGGTTAATGATATTGTTTGAGAGTTAATATTGGCCATGACATCTTGCTTTGTTCTGCACAGTGGATCCTTCACATCTATCTGCAAGGACAGGCAGAGCCCCAGTTTCATTTCTCATCTGACAGGCATCATCTTCCAGAACAAGTGCCCATCCACTCCCCCAGACCGACTTCATAGAATCATAGAACCATAGAACAATACAGCACAATACAGACCCTTCAGCCTACAATGTTGTGCTGACCTTTAAACCTCGCCTAAGACTATCTAACCCCTTCCTCCCACATATCCCTCTATTTTAAATTCCTCCATATACTTATCTAGCAATCTCTTGAATTTGACCAATGTACCTGCCTCCACCACCACCCCAGGCAGCGCATTCTGTGCCCCAACCACTCTCTGGGTTAAAAAAAACCTTCCTCTGATATCTCCCTTGAACTTTCCACCCATTACTTTAAAGCCATGCCCTCTTGTATTGAGTTTGAAGCCATGCCCTCTTGTATTGAGATTTCTTGACTGTCAGCCCACATATTTGGCCTCAAGCCTCAGGGATCTGACTTGAACTCAGTATCTTCTGACCTAGAGGCAAGAAATGACCCACAGGGCCCCAGCTGATATGTCAAGTGAATAACATCAGCTGCCTGAGAAAATGCCCACGGAACATTGTTCTTTAGATGTTTCAACTCAAGCATTGAGATCAGCAGATTGTAAAATGACTAAACAAAAGATGAAGTTTTGCTGCTTGAGCAGGCACGGTAGTGTAGCAGTTAGCGTAACGCTATTACAGCGCCAGAGACCTGGGTTCAATTTCGGCCACTGTCTGTAAGGAGTTTGTATGTTCTCTCCATGTCTGCGTGGGTTTCCTCCGGGTGCTCCGGTTTCCTCCCACATTCCAAAGACGTACGGGTTAGGAAGTTGTGGGCATGCTATGTTGGCGCCGGAAGCGTGGCGACGCTTGCGGGCTAACCCCAGAACACTCTACACAAAAGACGCATTTCACTGTGTGTTTTGATGTACATGCCACTAATAAAGATATCTTATCTTATCTTCTATTGAACTTTGCGTGAACTGTTTACAGGCAGAGATCACTCTGAGGTAAATCTAAGATAGCAAATGATTGAACTCTAAGGTAATACACAAAAAAGCTAGAGGAACAGCAAAGTAGTGTAGCGGTTAGCATAACGCTACTACAGCGCCAGCGTCCTGGATTCAATTCCCGCTGCTGTCTGTAAGGAGTTTGTACGTTCTCCCCGTGTGTCTGCGTGGGTTTCCTCCGGGTGCTCTGGTCTCCTCCCACATTCCAAAGACATATAGGTTAGTAGGTTGACGTGGGTGTAGTTGGGCGGCACAGGCTCATTGGGCCAGAAGGGCCTGTTACCGTGCTGTATAAATAAAAATTAAAACAAAATCTCAGCGGGTCAGGCAGCATCTGTGGAGGGAAATGGACAGTCGACATTTCTGGTCGAGACCCTTCATCTGGACTGTCTCAACCCAAAACATTGATTGTCCATTTCCCTCTGTAAATGCTGCCTGACCCTTTGAGTTCCTCCAGTTCTTTGTGTGTTGCACCAGATTCCAGCATCTGCAGTCTCTTGTGTCTCGAACTCTAAGGTAATGTTTGTCCACCACTCAGACTTGTTGATCAGACCTCTCGCACTGCTGCGATCGATTTGGTATGTTTGTGGCTGTAAACAATGATTCATTTGATGGCTGGGAAAGACAGACGGCAGGTCAAAAGTCCAAACCATCGAGGCACAGAGCCTCTGTGACTTGCACAACTGGTGTTTGATCACAATAGCAGGAGCAACACAGACATCAGTCGTAAACTCACACAGTCACTGTTGGATCTTAACATATAGAAGAGGTGGAAACTGAGTTGCATCATTTAGGAACAACAAACAGTCTGCTAGAGGAACTCAGTGAGTCAAGCAGTATCTGTGGGGAGGAAAGGAATCGTCGATGTTTCCGATCAAAGGCAAGGTACCCTGCAGTGAGTGACTCACCTCCCGACACCCCAAAGCCTTTCCACCATCTACAAGACACGTCAGGAGTGTGATGGAATAACCTCAACTTACCTGGATGAGTGCAGTTCCAACTGTACTCAAGAAGCTCGACACCATCCAGAGCTCCATTCATAGAACATAGGACAGCACAGGATAAGATAAGATTTCTTTATTAGTCACATGTACATCGAAATGCACAGTGAAATGCATCTTTTGCGTAGAGTGTTCTGGGGGGCAACCCACAAGTGTCACCATGCTTCCGGCACCAACATAGCATGCCCACAACTTCCTAACCCATACGTCTTTGGAATGTGGGAGGAAACCAGAGCACCCGGTGGAAACCCACGCAGACACGGGGAGAACATATGAACTCCTTAAAGACAGTGGCAGGAATTCATCCCGGGTCACTGGCGCCGTATTTGTGTTACGTTAACCGCTACACGACCATGAACAGGCCCTCCGGCCCATGATTTCTGTGCCGAACACGATGCTGAATTAAACTAAATCTCCTCTGCCTGTGCATGATCTATAATTTGTTCAGTCCCTACATATGCATGTGTCTATCTAACAGCCTTTTAAACGCCACTATTGTATCTGCCTCCACCACCATCCCTGGCAGCCATTCCAAGCACCTACTCTGTGTAAACAACTTGCCCCACACATCTCCTTTGAACTTTGCCCCTCACCTGCTTAACTGGTGCCCGTTGCTCCAGATTCCAGCATCTTCAGTTTCTTGGCTCTTCATCATTTAGGAAGTTTGTTTACTTACTTCAAGCCTGCCGAATGCACACGTCCGCACACACAGCCCTTACAGCGATCAACCAAGATGGCTGCCAGAGATCAGAATAGTGACATGAGATAAACCCACTGAAGCACTCCCGGAGGAGGACAACAGGGGAGGGGGAATGGAGGGAGGGAGGGGAGTCGATGGGAATTTGGGGGGATTACAGTAGGTTAGGAGGCACAAGACACTGCAGATAAAACATAGAACGTAGAACAGTACAGCAGAGGAACAGGCCCTTCAGCCCACAATATCTGAGCCGAGTGGGATGTGGAATTAAACTAAATCTTCTGCTTGTACATGATCCATATCCCTCCATTCCCTGCATATTCATGTGTCTATTTAACACCTTCTTAACCACCACTATCGTATCTGCCTCCACAACCTCCCCTGGCAGCCCGTTCCAGGCACCCACCACTCTCTGTGTAAAAAAACCTGTCCCGCACATCTCCTTTGAACTCCCCCCCACCCCCTTCATCTCTAGTATTTGACATTTCTACCCTGGGACAAAGACCCTGACTGTTTAACCTATCTGTGCCTCTCATAATTTTATAAACTTCTATCAGGTCTCCCCAATGATGAATTGGAACAATGAAAACCTAGAGTAAAATATGAACTGCTGGAAGAACTCGGCCGGTCAGGCAGCATCTGTGGAGGGAAATGGAAGAATACAATATATTAGGACAGAATTGCGATAAAATTAGGTGCTTGTGGCTGGCACGGACTCGGTAGGCTAAACAGAAGGTCCTGCTTCTGCTCTGTGACTATGAACTAAACATATTCAATTCTATCATGAATGATATATGTTCCTATGTTCACCCTCCTCCCCCAAATCTCAGCTGATTCAGTGTTGGTTAACTAACATGTTTCAGGAACACTGGAGATCCCCTCTCTCTGGTGGGACCTTTAACCTTCATTTGAAGGTGGTTTCTCAGTCCCTCTGTCTGCAGTGGAAACCTCCCCTGAACCATCACCTACAGAAGGAGTTGTCTGCAGTGGTTCCTCAGAACAGATTCCTGATAATTCTGACAAAACTTCAGTGACCTGGTCGTGCCGGTGTGGTCCAGAGACCTGGTCTAGGTGCTGGCAGGTGAAATGTCCACTTCTAGGAGTGACCAGACTTGACAATGGTCCTGTACCCTCCTCTGCCTCATTGGTCCAAAACTGAAGCTACGAGTAAATACCTTGTCTCCAGCCATGAAACTTTAGTCATAGTGTTCCTTCACTTTCAATAGTTTATCCTGCATTTTCGTTTTCAGGTTGGGGGATGATGTGGTTAAAGTCAGCCCCAATTTCTTTGTCATGTGTAACTCTGAAGGAGACAGGCAGTTGTAGATTACGGTGAAATGTGGTAACCAAACAGGAACTGAGACGCAAGAAACTGCAAATGCTGGAATCTACATTCATCCATGCCTGCACCAGTTTACAGAAACGTCTATGTCAATGTTTGCATTCACATTTATACTTAGGCCTAGCCTATGTGTGTGTGTCTCTCTCTCCCTCTCTGCAGTTGTCTTCTTCTCTACACTTTACTCCCCAAACCATTTCGTTGTTTACAAGGTACAAGTCAGGGCTAATAAGTGGCAAGGAACATTTATTCCAGGCAAGAAGCAACCCCAACAATAGAGAGTCTAGTCATCTATCTTTGACCTTCAGTGTCATCATCATTGCTGAGTCCCCCAATATTAATATTGTGGGGGTACAATTAACCAGAAACTCAACTGGACCAACTACATAAATATTGTGGTTACAAGAGCAGGTCAGAGACATGATATTTCTGTACTCACCTCTTGACACCCAAAGCCTTTCCCTCATCTACAAGGCACATCAGGAGTGTAATGGAATAATCTCAATTTGCCTGGATGAGTGCAGTTCCAACCATTCTCAAGAAGCTCGACACCATCCAGGACAACATTCATCCTGTTTAACTAGTGCCCCCCCAACCACTCTAAGCACTCCCTCCCTCCACCACTGACGCACAGTGGCAGCAGTGTGTAGCATCTACACAATGGACTGCAGGCTGACCTGAAATATCAACCATCCTTTTTCCTCTACAAACACTGCTCGACCCTTTGAGTTCCCCAGCGTTCACTTTTTTTGATTCCAGGAACCGACACACTTTGGTTTCAATGCTGCCTCCTTGCACTTGCTTGACTCCTTCTTTTGAACGTCTGAACAGCTCCCTCCAAAGATCCATCAGAGGAAAAGTGAAATGTCTGAAGCAATCTCTGAAGCAATGTCTGAAACTCTGTCCAAGTTTTTCAGTTGTAGCACCTTGACATTGAAGTAGCCATTGGATATCCATCTATCTACTTCAACCGAGTGTCAATTATCAGCAGAACACCCTCCCTAGAAACAGTCCAACTTCATCAACATGGATTCTATTCCATAGCTGCTCAGTTTAAACCCAGTAGTGGAAAGAAACAGGTAAGCTTCTGTTTTCTTGACTATGGGGTGAGACCACTGCTTATGCCATTTCAGAGTCTATGTTGGCCACATGTACAATCTGATTGACTGCTCCTTACTAATAATTTCTGGGTGTTGTTACAGATTAGGTTACTAGTGGGGAATGTCCCTTTAAGACATTTGCGCAGTAGTGTGTGTGCGTGTGTGTGTATGTGATAAGGACGTGATGACGTTTTGGAGCAGTCAGAGTCAGTCAGAGTCAGAGGAGAAGAGAGAGAGGAGAGAGGGAGAGAGAGAGAGACACCAGCGGGCTGGTCTCTGTATTGATGGATGAAAAACAATGACTGTGTCTGTCACTACAGTCCAGGTATGGATTTTTGGAATAATCCAGTGGAGTCCACTTTGTCGTTAACCTGTAGTGGGAAACAGGTATTTGTGTGGACAGCCACATCTTCAGTGCCTTTCGGGGTGGCCGCCTACTTCAGAACAAAGCAGTGGAGTGGTCACTGCTGAGTAGACACTGAGGTGTCATGTGGGTTCCATCGTGGAACACATGGATTTCGTAATGTCTCTATTTTCTCTCTACATCTTGTCTTCAGTTAACAGTGGTTGTTGAAGAAGCCTTTGCTCATGTTTCACCTTATGGCTTGCTGAACTGAACTTGGAGAACTATTCCTGGACTTGGAGTTTGGGAATTTGCCACACACACACTTCGAGTTTAGTTTTTGGGGATAATGCTTAAGATCTAACATTTTTACTTCGAACATTCTAACATTTTTACTCTTATTTTTACTTTTTCTTATTATCACAAGTAGTTATTAATAAAACAGTTTTAACACTTCTACAGGAGTTGGTGTGTTTCTTTTGTTGCCGGTTCGTGACAGTGTGCCTGATGGAGTTGCTTCAGGACAATAACTGGCCTTGTGGGAGAATGATGACGCTGGCTCCCCATACTGCATACTTATCCCTCACATACAGCTCTGTGCTCCAGGAATAGTAGCGCATCAAGTGTGGTTCTTTCTCTGTGGACCACTTGTTTTACCCATGCACCAGAGACAGCATGGGACATTTTACTGTCCACTCTTTGAGTTAGCACAACACTCACAGGCAAAGGGTCCAGACAATACATCAACAGCACTTTGTATTCCTTCCTTGGGGTGGTGTGTGACTTGGAGGGGAACTTGCAAGGTCCCAGTGTGCCGGTTGCTTTTGTCCTTTAGACGGAAGAGGTGATGGGTTTGGAGAGTGCTCTGGAGCAGCCTGCAGTTCATTTTGTAGATGCATTTTATAGATTCTAGCTCCATCTACAAGTTTGCAAGTGAGACCACCGTAGTGGGCTGTATC
This sequence comes from Pristis pectinata, assembly GCF_009764475.1. Lineage (NCBI taxonomy): Eukaryota > Metazoa > Chordata > Chondrichthyes > Rhinopristiformes > Pristidae > Pristis > Pristis pectinata. The sequence goes on along the minus strand of NC_067410.1, from coordinate 106,606,243 downwards.
TCAAATAACGATGAGTCGGAGTACAGGAAGGAGATAGGGACCTTAGTGACATGATGTTATAACAACAACCTTTCCCTCAATGTCAGCAAAACAAAAGTACTGACTTCAGGGAAGGGGGCGGTGTACATGCACCTGTCCACATCAATGGTGCTGAGATCGAGAGGGATGAGAGCTTAAAGTTCCTTGGAGTGAACGTCACCAATAGCCTGTCCTGGTCCAACCATGTAGATGCCACGGCCAAGAAAGCTCACCAGCGCCTCTACTTCCTTGGAGGCTAAAGAAATTTGGCATGTTCCCTTTGACACTCACCAACTTTTATCGATGCACCATAGAAAGCATCCTATCTTGGCTTGGTACGGCAACTGATCTGCCTAGGACCGCAAGAAACTGCAGAGAGTTGTGGACACAGCCCAGCACATCAGGGAAACCAGCCTCCCCTCCATGGACTCTGTCTATACCTCTTGCTGCCTTGGTAAAGCAGCCAGCATAATCAAAGACCCCACCCACCAAGGTCATTCTCTCTTCTCTTCTCTCCCATCAGGCAGAAGATACAGGAGCCTGAGGGCACATACCACCAGGCTCAAGGACAGCTTCTATCCCACAGTGATAAGACTATTGAATGGTTCCCTTATACGATGAGATGGACTCTTGACCTCACAATCTACCGTGTTATGACCTTGCACCTTATTGTCTACCTGCAATGCACTTCCCTGTAGCTGTGACACTTTACTCTGTGTCCTGTTATTGTTTTTACTTTGTACTATCTCAATGCACTGTGTAATGAATTGATCTATAGAAACGGTATACAAGACAATTTTTCACTGTACCTCGGTACAAGTGACAATAATAAACCAATACCAATACCAATACACACTGCTGCCACTGTGTGCCAGTGGTGGAGGGAGTGAGTGCTTAGGACGGTTGAGTGGGCATTAGTTAAACAGGTTGAATGGTGCCCTGCATGGTGTCGAGCTTCTTGAGCACGGTTGGAACCGCACTCATCCTGACAAGTTGAGATTATTCCATCACACTCCTGATTTGTGTCTTGTAGATGGTGGAAAAGCTTTGGGGTGTCAGGAAGTGAGTCACTCACTGCAGAATATCATGTCCCTGATTTGGGGGAGTGAGGAGTAGACAAGAGACAACTGCAGAGAGAGAGAGACAGGGCCAGACCTAAATATAAATGTGAATGCAAACATGGACATAGATCTCTCTGTAAACTGGTGCAGGCATGAATGCATAAATCTCGACAGCTCCCTTCAGAATCTGTAGTTTGGAGCCACAGGATGAAGATTAGTAGCCTGGTGTCCAGCCATAACTTTCATGCTGTCCACAACTACAATCCCCTGAGACACTGCACATGTCTCGGATTAGAGTGTTTGGAACCCATTCCTCATTGACTGAAATGTTTTTGGATTCTTGTTTATCAAGGACAGCTGCTGCTCTGATCATTATTTTTTGCTTCAGTAACTCTGAAAACCCTTCACTTTGAGGTTCATTGGGTTGGGGATATTTGTTGTTTGACTTGGCATTTTCAAAGAAACAAATTACTATTTTGCTTGCTAGTGGATCAGTGCTATATTTAAATGTAACTCATTGCACTTGCAGGAAGAAAGACCTTGTTTTAATCAAACCCTTCAAATCCTCAAGAACCACTTGATAACCAATGCAGTTCCTTGTTAGGTACTGTCAGTTTTATTATGAAGATGAATTTTTTCACACAGCTACGGTCCCATGACCTGATGGTGTGAAGCTAGATTTCTGCAGGTTTTCTTAATTGATCGTCACCGGTTTATTTCACTCTGGAGTGTCTCTTATTCATAATTAGTTGAGGCATTTGCTATAATTCTTCTCATTCTTCATAATCACCCTGAGAACTTGGCACAATTCCCACCCAGGCAGTCAGTTTAGTAGCTCCAAGATCTCTCCCAAGATTTCTCCTTTATTTTATCCCCAGATTCAGCTGCATGGAGCAAGAACGACAACGGGCAGTAGAATAGACGTTTTTACTGAGTCATGTTAACCAAAGTAAAGAAACTAAGTGACTTAGAATTACAGATCATCGAGAAGGCCGACAGAGACAAAAAGCATGCGAGTCCCCGAAGTCCTGCGCCAAAAGTAACGCTCCTTGTGTAGGAGAATGTCATCGCTCTGCGGAGTGATCGACTGGCAGGCAGGCACATATATGGCTGCTACGTTCTCTGTACTGTTCGTCAGTCATCTCAGGATGTCCTTCCCTCTGCCTCTCCCTCTCATTCTCTCCCTCTCTTATTCTCTCACACACTCTCTCTCTCCCTCTCCCATTAGCTGTCTCCGTCTCTCTCTCTACATTTTTCTCACCCACTCTCTTTTCCTATCTCTTTCTTCCTCTCTCTCTCCCTCACTTTCTTGTGCTCTCTCTCTCTCTCCCTCTCTTCCCCCTCTCTAACTCTCCCTTACATTTTCTCTCACCACCTCCTCACTTTCTGTCTCTCTCTCTCTCTTCCTGTCTCTCACCCTTATGCACAAACCACATTGAGTTCATTCTGAGTTCATTCTGTCAGCCATATCAAAGTCAAGGCTTGTGGAGGCCAGTAATGACATCCAGCACTCTCAAGGAATCCAAGTGCCTCTCAGGCCTCACCACTCAGCTCCCCCAGCCCTTACCAATCCCTATAATTCCCTCCAACCCTCTCCTTTTCTGAGATCTCTCCATTCCTCTCATTCCGACATTTTATGTGTTGCTTCACCTATGGCCTCTGGACCTTCAACTGTCTGGACCACAAACCCTAAATCCTAAACCTCTCCACCTCTCGACATCCTTCTCCCTCCTTAAAACTGACCTCTTTGACCCAAACTTCTGATCGGCAATGCTGCTTTCTCAGTTCTGATGAAAGTTTGCCAACCTGACACAATAGCTCACATTCTCTCTCTACAGATGCTGCCTGACCTGCTGAGTGTTTAAAGCTGTGGCCACAATGCTCAAGAAAGCTCGCCAGCACGTCTACTTCCTCAGGAGGCAGGCACCGTAGTGTAGCGGTTAGCGTAATGTTTTACAGCGCCAGTGACCTGGGTTCAATTCCGGCCACTGTCTGTAAGGAGTTTGTACGTTCTCCCCACGTCTGCGTGGGTTTCCCCCAGGTGCTCTGGTTTCCTCCCGCTTTCCAAAAAAAGACGTACGGGTTAGGAAGTTGTGGGTATGCTATATTGGTGCCAGAAGCATGGCGAAACTTGCGGGCTGCCCCCAGAACACTCTACGCGAAAGGATGCATTTCACAGTGTGTTTCGATGTACATGTGACTAATAAAGATATCTATCTAAAAATTTGGCATGTCCCCTTTGACCCTCACCAACTTTTATTGATGCACCATAGAAAGCATCCTATCCGGATGCATCACGGCTTGGTACGGCAACTGCTCTACCCTGGACTGCAAGAAACCACAGAGAGCTGTGGACACAGCTCAGCACATCACGGAAACCAGCCTCCCCTCCATGGACTTTTGTCTACACTTCTCGCTGCCTTGTCCATATCCCTCTAAATGTTTCCTATCCACATACCTGTCTTTTAAATGTTGTTATTATACCTGCCTCAACCAATTCCTCTGGCAGTTCGTTCCAAATACACACCACCCTCTGTGTGAAGAAGTTGCCTCTCAGTTCCCTTTTAAATCTTTCCCCTCTCACCTTAAACATCTGCCCTCTAGTTTTTGATTCTCTTTCCCTGGGAAAAAGACTACGTGCATCCACTCTATCTGTGGCCCTGATGATTTTATACACCTCCTCAGTCTCCTATGCTCCAAGGTATAAAGTCCTAGCCTGCCAAACCTCTCCCTATAACTCAGGCCCTCGAATCCTGGCAACATTCTTGGAAATCTTCTTTGCACTCTTTCCAGCTTACTGATGTCTTTCCTATAACAGGGTAATCCCTGTTCTGAGACATTATTTTATTCATTCAAGTGATGTGGGCTTCACAGGCTGAGCCAGCATTTAATTGCCCATCCCAAGTTCCCGTTGAGAAGGTGGTGGTGAGCTGCCATCTTGAACTGCTGCTGCCTTTGTATACCCACAGTGCTGTTAGGGAGAGAGTTCCAGGATTTTGACCCAGCAACAGTGAAGGAACGGCAATATATTTCCAAGTCCGGATAGTGTGTGGCTTTCTCCATAAATGTAACATTAGATTCTGCATTCTGTTACTGTTTTCCTTTTGTACTACCTCAATGTACTTATGTATGATATGATCTGTCTGGAGGGCACGCAAACAAAAGCTTTTCACTGTATCTCATTACATGTGACAATAATAAACCAATTACCAATAGCCTATGAACTAAATTTCAGAATCAGATTTCAATGTGTACAATTATTACATCCCATGTTTAGCACATACAGCTGAGGAGCGATTTTATGCAGTAAAAGATGACAGATTAGGGTGTATTGGTATTGGTTTATTATTGTCACTTGTACCGAGGTACAGTGAAAAACGTGTCTTGCATACCGTTCGTACAGGTCAATTCATTACACAGTGCATTGAGGTAGTACAGGGTAAAAACAATAACAGAATACAGAGTAAAGTGTCACAGCTACAGAGGAAGTGCATCGCAGGTAGACAGTAAGGTGCAAGGTTATAACAGGGTAGATTGTGAGGTCAAGAATCCATCTAATTGTATAAGGGAACCATTCAATAGTCTTACCGCAGTGGGATAGAAGCTGTCCTTGAGCCTGGTGGTACGTGCCCTCAGGCTTCTGTATCTTCTGCCTGATGGGAGAGGGGAGAAGAGAGAATGACCCAGGTGGGTGGGGTCTTTGATTATGCTGGCTGCTTCGCCAAGGCAGTGAGAAATATAGACAGAGTCCATGGAGGGGAGGCTGGTTTCTGTGATGTGCTGGGCGGTCTCCACAACTCTCTGCGGTTTCTTGCGGTCCTGGACAGAGCATCTGCCGTACCAAGCCGTGATGCATCCAGATAGGATGCTTTCTATGGTGCATCAATAAAAGTTGGTGAGTGTCAAAGGGGACATACAAATTTCTTTAGCCTTGCAGATGGAGTTAGAGCAGAATCTGGCCACTGAGTCATGAGTATATAGGGAGTGGAGTAGCGGGCTGAGGACGCAGCCTTGTGGGGCACCAGCATTGAGAGTAATCGTGCTGGAGGTGTTGCTGCCTATCCTCACTCATTGGGGTCTGTTGGTCAGAAAGTCAAGGATCCATTTGCAAAGGGAGGTGTTGAGTCCTAGGTTTCGGAGTTTGGTGATGAGTTTGCTTGGAATTATAGTATTGTAGGCGGAGCTGTAGTCAATAAACAATAGTCTAACGAGGGGTCTTTACTGTCCAGATGCTCCAGAGAGAAGTGTAGGGCCAGGGAGATGTGTGCATAAAAGGCATTGAGCTCATCAGGGAGTGAAGCATCACTGCCAGTTATGCTGATAGGTTTCGCCTTACAAGAAGTAATGGCGTGCGAACCCTGCCACAGCTGTCGTGCGTCAGATCGTGTCTCTAACTTCACACGGAATTGCCTTCTCGCTCTCACGATGGCCTTCTGTAGGTCATACCTGGACTTCTTATCGGGTTCTGGACCACCAGTCTTGAACACAACTGTAGATCTGATTTGGCAGTCGGCGAAATGCAGTGGGTTGAGGTTGTCTGGGAGACTGGAGTCCTTCATTAGAGTGTAGGAGAATGAGGGGTGATCTTATAGAGGTGTATAAAATCATGAGGGGTATACATAGGGTGAATGCGCACGGCCTTTTTCCCAGGGTTGGGGAATCATGAACTAGAGGGCATAGGTTTAAGGTGAGAGGGGAGAGATTTAATAGGAACCTGAGGGGCAACTTTTCAGCCAGAGGGTGGTCTGTATATGGAATGAGCTGCCATAGGAAGTGGTTGAGGCAGGTACAATAACAACATTTAAAAGGAACTTGGACAGGTACATGGCAGGAACGGTTGAGAGGGATATGGGCCAAACCGAGGCAAAAGGGACTAGCTCAGATCTGTAACTTGGTCAGCATGGACAAGTTGGGCCGAAGGGCCTGTTTGTATGTTGTATGACTCTGCGACTCCCTGACTGGAGGAAAGAAGTGATTAAGCTAGAGAGGGCGCAGAAAAGATTCACAAGGATGTTGCCAGGACTGGAGGGCTTGAGTTATGAGGAATTGAATGGGTTGGGACAGTTTTCCCTGAAGCGAAGGAGGCTGAGGGGTGACCTGATGGGTTTATAAAATCATGTGGGGCATAGATAGGGTAGAGAGTCACGGTCTTTTTCCCAGATTAGGAGAGTCTGAAACGAGAGGGCGTAAGTTTAAGGTTAAAAGGGAAAGATTCAGAGCGAATCTTGAGGTAAACCTTTTCACACAGGATGTGGTGGGTAGGTGGAACGAGCTGCTAGAGGAGGTGGTAGAGGCAGGTGCAATTGCAATGTTTAAAGGACATTTGGATTGGTACAGGGATTGGAAATGTTTAGACTGATATGGGCAGGCAAACACAATTAATGTAGATGGACATCTTGGTCAGCATGGTTGAAGGGCCTGTTTCCATACTGTATAACTCTATGAATCTGTGTATCTAATGATTGCTTCACTGTATGGACCGCAATGGTTTATTTTGGGTGAACTGGGGAGAGTGTATCCAGAGCTTTTGCCACACTTCGGTAGGGTGGACAGTCAGGCACACTGACCTCTCACCTCCAGCTTGTCTCCAGCCTCCATTTCTGAACCATACCTTTGCAGTCCTCACCACTGGTGCTGAGGTCCTCAGTCTCTGCCTATGTGTTGGGAGTAGAAGTACAGCCAGGTGATCGGACTTGCCAAAGTGCGGGCGTGGAATGGCATGGTAAACATTCTTGATGGTGATGTAGCAGTGATCGAGTGTGTTGGCTCCTTTGGTTCCACAGGTGGTAGTTTGTCAGAGACTCCTTCAAGCTGGCCTGGGTGAAGTTCCCCGCGATGATCGGGAAGGCATCAGGGTGCGCTGTCTTGTGACTATTGATCACGGTGCTCAGCTCCTCCAGTGCCAGCTTGACATTTACCAGGGGTGGAACATACACCGCTACCAGGATGTCAGTGGACAACTCCCTCGGCAGATAAAACAGACGGAACTTGACCGCCAGATGTTCCAGGTTGGGGGAGCAGCACTGAGACAGAACCACCACATCTGTGCACCACAAAGCAAATGCCACAACCTCTGTCTTTACCTGACACTGCTGTCTGGTCCATGCGGTGGATGGTGAAGCTCTCAGGCTGGAGCGCTGTGTCTGGAGTGCTGGGGGTGAGCCATGTCTCTGCGAAGCAGGGTACACAACAGATACAATTTCCACATTGTATCTATGGAAATTAACACTGGAGTAGTGAACTACGGCTTTGGATATAAGCCAACATTACTTAACAAATATCAATCATCTTCAAACAGATAAAAGAGCAAGAAACCAGAAATCGCAGAGTAATGGCAATCACTCTTCTTTCTGAAGCCTCTTGCCTGCACCAGAATTTTGAATGATAAAGGACTGGATGTCAGATAGTTATTGATTGCAGATTGCATAACACTGTAATAAATTTGTTGCTGGATGTGTTCAGGAAGCAAGCAATGTTACACAACCGTGACAACATCAGAGACTCTGCCAGAGGATAGCACAGTGGATCAGCTCGTAGAATCGCTGCCTCACAGCTTCATAGACCCGGGTTCAATTCTGACCTCTGTCTGTGTGGAGTCTGCACGTTCTCCCTGTGACTGCGTGGGCTTCCCCCTCGGGTGCTCTGGTTTCCTCCCACATCTCAACCTACCTGATTGGTAGGTTAATCGGCTACTGTAAATTGACCCTGGGGTGTGGGTGAGGGGTAGAACCTGGGGGGAGTTGATGGGAATGTGGGGAGAATAAGATAAGATATCTTTATTAGTCACGTGTACATTGAAACACACAGTGAAAAGCATCTTTTGCGTAGAGTGTTCTGGGGGCAGCCTGCAAGTGTCACCACGCTTCCGGCGCCAACATAGCATGCCCACAACTTCCTAACCCGTATGTCTTTGGAATGTGGGAGGAAACCGGTGCACCCAGAGGAAACCCACGCAGACACGGGGAGAACATACAAACTCCTTACAGACAGCGGCCGGAATTGAACCTGGGTCGCTGGCGCTGTAATAGCGTTGCACTAACCACTACACTAAAACAGGAGTAATGTAGGATCAGTGTGAATGGCTGGTTGATGGTTAGCACAGACTCTGTGGGCTGAAGGGCCTGTGTCCCTGCTGTATCTCTCTATGACTCTCTATGTGACTCAATGAAAGTTGTGTGTTTGAAATTCTGCCTCGTTGATTAATTTTGCTACTTGTTTTGAATGGTTGGATTTGTTAAGAATCTTTCCTCTTGCTTATTTTTAACACAGTATCTGGCGACCCTGTGACCTCTGTCTCGGAGGCCGATGTCAGAACATCCTTCAAGGAGGGGAACCCTCGCAAGGTGTCAGGCCCCGATAGTGTACCTGGCAAGGTACTGAAAACCTGTGCCGACCAACTGGCTGGAGTGTTCAAGGACACCTTCAACCTCAGAACAGAGATGCGGAGAAATTTCTTTAGCTAGAGAGTGGTGAATCTGTGGAATTTGTTGCCACAGGCGGCTGTGGAGGCAAAGTCATTGGGTGTATTTAAGGCAAAGGTTGATAGGTATCTGAGTAGCCAGGGCATCAAAAGTTATGGTGAGAAGGCAGGGGAGTGGGGCTAAATGGGAGAATGGATCAGCTCATGATAGAATGGCGGAGCAGACTCGATGGGCTGAATGGCCGATTTCTGCTCCTTTGTCTTATGGTCCCTCACTGCTGCAGTCAGAGGTTCCCACCTGCTTCAAAAGGGCATCATTCATTGGATGTGGCTATTTCAGACAAGGCCAATATTTTTCAATCATCCCCTAACCCCAGAGGGCAGTTGAATCAACTACCTTCCTGTGGATCTGGAGTCGGTGAGTTTGGTAATGACGTGGATTTCCTTCCCTGAATCAGATGGGTTTTTGTGGGAATGCAGAAGTTTAACGGCCACCATTATTGATGCTCAGTTTTTATTACAGATTTACTCTTGAGAACTGGCTAGACCTGAGTATCATTCATTGAGAAATGGAGCATTGAGTAAACACAGCTGTTTATAGTGGAATTGTCTGCAACTGAAGCTGACACCGTGATATAGCAACTGGACAATGATTAATTACACAATCTGGCCATCAAGGTGATAATGATTTCACCATTCTTTAACCTTTCAACTATTAATCTTACACCACAGTTTCTTATCACATAGGATTACAAGGGATTACTAAGGATATATAACACAGAAATAGGCCATTCAGCCCAACTATTCTCTGCTGACCTTTATGCTCCACTTGAGCCTCCATCCGTATTTCTTCATCTAAATCTATCAGCAAAACCCTCTATTCCCTTCTCCCTCCTCCATTTCCTCAACCTTCCCTTAAATCTTAAGATATCTTTATTAGTCACATGTACATCGAAACACACAGTGAAATGCATCTTTTTGCGTAGAGTGTTCTGGGGGCAGCCCGCAAGTGTCGCCATGCTTCCGGCGCCAACATAGCATGCCCACAACTTCCTAACCCGTATGTCTTTGGAATGTGGGAGGAAACCGGAGCACCTGGAGGAAACCCACACAGACCCGGGGAGAACGTACAAACTCCTTACAGACAGCGGCCGGAATTGAAACCGGGTCTCTGGCACTGTAAAGCGTTATGCTAACCCTTCAACCATTCTCTATGGTAATGAGTTCTGTATTCCTGCCACTCTTTGGATAAGGAAGCTTCATCGGAATTCCCTGTACTATTTCTTGATGAACTCTAGTTATGCTCTTTCCCTACAAGTGGAAATATTCTCTCTGTATCCATCCTTTTGAAGCACTATATAATTTTAACGACTGCTGTATGGTCGAACTTTGTCCTTCTTTCCTCAAAAATGAAGATTTCTAGTCTGTTCATCCTATCCTACTCTGTACACCCACACCATCTCTGTAAATCTCTGCACTCTTCCCAGTGCTTCTACATCTGTGTTATAATATGGCAACCAGAACTGCATGCAGAACCCTAAGTGTGGTCTCACCAAGGTTTGATACAGATTTAGCAGAACATCCCTATTTTTCAATCCTTTCCCTCTTGGAATTAACCTTCATACTTGGTTTATGTTTATTTTTAATGGCCTTTGTTAACCCATGACATAACTTCTGGTGATAGGTGTCTCATTGTTACTTTATCAGAATCAGAATCAGGTTTATTATCATTGACTTGTACGATGTGAAATTTGTTGTTTTGCTGCAGCAGTACGGTGCAAAGGCTTAAACATTTTTATAAATTACAAAATAAATAAATAGTGCAGAAAAAAAGGAATAACAAGGGTTCACGGACTGTTCAGAAACCTGAAGAAACTGTTCCTAAATCGTTGAGTGTGGGTCTTCAGGCTCCTGTACCTCCTCCCCCATGGTAGTAATGAGAAGAGGGCATGTCCCAGACAGTGAGGGTCCTTAGTGATGGATGCCACCATCTTGGCACTGCCTCTTAAAGATGTCATCAGTGGCAGAGAGGGTTGTGCCTGTGATGGAGCTGGCTGAGTCTACAACCCTCCGCAGCCTCTTTCAATCTTGTGCATTGGAGCCTCCATACCAGGCGGTGATGCAACCAGTCAGAACGCTCTCCACTGTACGTCTGTAGAAATTTGCAAGAGTCTTTGGTGACATACCAAATCTCCTCAAACTCCTAACGAAGTACAGCCGCTGGCGTGCCTTCTTCATGATTGCATCAATGTGTTGGGCCCAGGATAGATTCTACCTGGACTCACAACTTACGGTGATAAGTAGCTTCCCTATTCTTCTGAACAATATGTATTGCCTTATATTTATCTTCATTGAACTTTATTGGCCAATCATCTGCACAGTTAATAATGTCCCCCTGTTGGAGTCCACAGAATTGACCATCCTCCACAATTTGGTATCGTGCACAAGATTTGAATTTCTGTTTTGGATTCCAGAGCCTAAATCATCAATGTGAATTGTGAGCAGTGATGGTTCCAGCACTGTTCTTCGTGGAACACCGTGAGACATCTTCTTCCAAGTGAGTGGTTTCCCTATACCCCCACCATCCGCTTTCTGGGTTGAGCAAGCTAGGGCTTTTCTCTTTGGAGAGAAGGAGAATGAGAGGTGACTTGATAGTGGTGCACAAGATGATAAGAGGCATAGATCGAGTGGACAGTCAGAGACTTTTTCCCAGGACAACAATGGCTAACACGAGGGGACATAATTTTAAGGTGATTGGAGGAAGATATAAGGGGGACGTTAGGGGTAAGTTTTTTACACAGAGAGTGGTGGGTGCGTGGAACGCACTGCTGGCAGACGTTGTGGGGGCAGATACATTAGGGACATTTAAGAGACTCTTAGACACATGAATGATAGAAAAATAGGGGGCTCTGTGGGAGGGAAGGGTTAGATAGATCTTAGAGCAGGATGAAATGACGGCACAACATCGTGGGCTGAAGGGCCTGTACTGTGCTGTCGTGTTCTATGTTCTATGTTCTGTCTTGAAGCCAGCCAGTAGTCCGAGATGTTGTTTGCCCTCTGACTCCACATCCTCTCACCTTATTCATTAGATTACCATGGGGATCCTTATTAAAGACCTTTTGAAAATCTAGAAATAAATTACATCTGGTGCAATACTATTGTCTACTCTGCCACATCAAAACATTAAATGAGTTTGGTCAAATGTTTTTTTTCCCTTTTTAAATCTATGCTGGCTACTCACTATTATACTCTTCATTTTCAAATGTTCTTCAGTTCTTTCCACAAATGAGGTCTTGTTACGTTTCAACCTATTGATGGTGACAGGTTTATAATCCCTCGACACTTTCTAGCCCCCTTCTTAGTTAAAGCCAGTTCTCTGGCACCACACTGTTATCTGTTGAATTATTGTGACGTGTCATCTGCCTTTGTTTAACTTCCTCAGGTTATTTTAAAATGCATGCCTGCAACCAATGTCTTACCCTCTTTGATTAAATTATATCCCACTTTCGATCACAAATGCATTCATCTCAGTCCTTTTCTCATCATCCAACATCATGTCCACCTGTTCTATTCCCCAGAAGAAAAGTAACTACTTAATAATCCTGTCAAATCCCTATAATTACCTGTGGTGTTTTTTTGTATATCCCAAAATAGCTCTAATCCCACCCCTAGCTTCCTTTGTTTGTTGATATGCCTGCCAAATATTTAACCATTTTGTTTTATAGAATCATAGAACATAGAACAGTACAGCACAATACAGGTCCTTCGGCCCACAATGTTGTGCCTACCTTTAAACCTTGCCTAAGACTAACCCCTTCCTCCCACATATCCCTCTATTTCAAATTCCTCCATATGCCTATCTAGCAATCTCTTGAATTTGACCAATGTACCTGCCTCTACCACTGCCCCAGGCAGCACATTCCATGCCCCAACCACTCTCTGGGTAAAAACTTCCTGGGTGAAAAAATTATGTTCCTTGATAATTTAATTTCACAATTCCTCTTTGCTTTACGTATTATTTTTCTGACTACTCTCCAAATACTTTCATATTCTGTCATGTCATGAGCTCCTGTGTTGTTGCTGTAGATGGTGTAAGTGTACCCAGATGGGCGGTGTGAGTGACATCTACACTATATGTCCCCTTCTCTATTGCCATTTGAAAGATTATAATGCTATGGTCACTGTTGCCTTGATGGTCCCCATGAGCTTTTGCAAATAGATTCAGAGAGTCATACAACACAGAAACAGGCCCTTCAACCCGCAACATCCATGCCAACCATTTTGCGCACCTATACTAATACTACTTTCCTGCATTAGGACCATGTCCCTCTATGCAGGGCTGTGGTACTCTGCAAATACCTGTCTAAGTGCCTCTTAAACATAATAATTGTATCTGATTCCACCATCTATCAGCGCGTTCCAGATATCAGCCACTCTCTGTGTAAAAAATCTTATGCTTCAGATCCCCTTTAAAACTTCTTCCTCTCACCTTAAGCTCCTGCCCTGTTTTTGACAACCCTACTTTGGGAAAAAAGGATTTTGAATATCTACCTTTATGTATGCCTCTTATAATTTTATACGCTTTGATCTGGTTGGTCCTCAGCCTCCTTCGCGCCAAGAAAAACAAGCCCAGCCTGTCCAATCTCTCCTTGCAATGAAAGTCCTCCAATCCAGGCAACACCCTGGTGAATCTTCTCTGCACCTCTCGCCAGCCAAAGTTAATGTTAACGTTCAGATTGTTTCTGGGGTGATTCTCACTTATTAGCTCTTCCAAGATGCTGATGAACACGGAGTTCTTCCCATGAAAGCACTCTCGAGTGATAACAGTCAAGCAGAATGAGGTTCCTTAATCAAAAGCAGAAAATGCTGGGAACACTCAGCAAACCAGGCAGCTTCTGCGGAAAGAGAAACAGGCAAGAACACCTCATATTCCACCTGGGTAGTCTACAACCCAATGGTATGAACAATGAACTATCCAACTTCAGGTAACCCACACTCCCTGTGCCCTTTTCTGATCCATCCAGCTTCTGCCCGCCCTCATCTGGTTCTATCTGCCTATCACCCACACATTATACCAACTGGGTCTCCTAACCCCTCTCCCAGCTGTTCCCATCTGCCGACCATCTCTCCGTCATCTCATTCCACATCCCCTTCCTTGCTGATCAGATTCCAGCTTATAAGCTTCCACATCACCCTCCAGCTTCTGTCTCTACCTTCCTCTTCTCTCCCCCCACCTGGCTCCATCTGCTCACTTTTTACTCTCTTTTTGTCTGTCTCTACCGATCACCCACTAGCCCCTGATTCCCAACTCCACCCCTTCTCCTCCCCCACCCGGCTCCACCTGCCCATCACCCCCCTCCTTACCTGGTTCCACCTATCACCTCCCAGCCCCTGTCTCATCCCTCCCTCTCACCTCTTTATATTAGCCGTCTGCCCTCTTCACGCTTGATCCTAATGCAGGGTCTCAATCTGAGATGTCGACCATCCCTTTGCCTCTGCAGATACGGCTCGATCTGCTGAGCGTTTTGTTTGATGACATATGTAGAGTTATCCAATGTATTTTCTATTTGTAGACCTTCAATGTAATGAAATTATATCAAGGCGTTTGAAAAGCTGATGCAAGGTACAAGATAGGCCTCAGTTTGAGCTGAATCAAGGTCAAGGCAATGGCAAGCTGAGGAGACTAGCCAACTCTGATGAACTGTGTGAGGTGATGCATTTTGGGAAGTCAAACCAGCGTAGGACTTGTACTGTGAATAGAACATAGAACATAGAACGTTACAGCACAGTACAAGCCTTTCGGCCCACAATGTTGTGCCGATATTTTATCCTGCTCTAAGATCTATCTAACCCTTCCCTCCCACATCGCCCCCTATTTTTCTATCATTCAAGTGTCTATCTAAGAGTCTCTTAAATGTCCCTAATGTATCTGTCCCCACAACCTCTGCCGGCAGTGCGTTCCACACACCCACCACTCTCTGGGTAAGAAACTTACCCCTGACATCTCCCTTATACCTTCCTCCAATCACCTTAAAATTATATCCCCTCACGTTAGCCATTTTCGCCCTGGGAAAAAGTCTCTAATTGTCCACTCGATCTATGCCTCTTATCATCTTGTAAACCTCTATCAAGTCACCTCTCACCCTCCTTCTCTCCAAAGAGAAAAGCTCTAGCTCACTCAACCTATCCTCATAAGACATGCTCTCCAATCCAGGCAACACCTGGGTAAGTCTCCTCTGCACCCTCTCTAAAGCTTCCACATCCTTTCTATAATGAGGTGACCAGAACTGAACACAATACTCCAAGTGTGGTCTGACCAGAGTTCTATAGAGCTGCAACATCACATCATGGCTCTTGAACTCAATACCCTGACTAATGAAGGCCAACACTCCATACGCCTTCTTAACAACCCTAATGAATGGTAGGGCACTGAGGAGTGTAATGGAACAGAGAGACTTTGGAGTATAAGTGCATAGTTCATTGAAAGTAGCATCACAGGTAGATAGGGTGGTAACAAAGGCGTTTAGCATGCTGGCCTTCGTCAGTCAAGGCACTGAGTATAGGAGTTGGGACATTATGTCGCAGTTGTATAAGTCATTGGTGAGGCCGCACTTGGAGTACTGTGTACAGTTTTGGTCACTGTTATAGGAAAGACGTGGTTAAACTGAAAAGAGTGTAGAAAAGATTTATGAGGATGTTGCCAGGACTAGAGGCCCTGAGCTATAGGGAGAGGTTGGCCAGGCTACGTCTTTATTCCTTGGAACAGCAGAGAATGAGGGGCGTCCTTATAGAAATGTTTCAAATTATGAGAGGCATAGATAAGGTGGACGGTAACAGTCTTTTCCCCAGGGTAGGGGAGTCCAAAACTAGGGGGCATAGATTTAGGGTGAGAGGGGAAAGACTTAAAATGGACCTGAGGGACAAAATTTTCACCGGAGGGTGGTGAGTATATGAAACAAGCTGCCAGAGGAAGTGGTTGAGGCAGGTACAACAGTATCATTTAAGAAGCACTTGGATAGGTACATGAAGGGGTGGGGTTTGGACGGATATGGGCCAAACGCAGGAAATTGGGACTAGCTGGGTGAGCACCATGGTTGGCATGGACTGGTTGGGCCCAAGGGCCTGTGTCTGTGCTGTATTGCTCTATGACTTTATGACTCTAAGTCATCAGCCTGTAACATTAATGTTAATTAGTTTATTACAGGTCCTCCCCAGGTTACGGTGGGGTTCCATTCCTGTGAATGGTTTATAACCCGAACAGTTCTTCCCACCCGGCAGAAGATACCCGCATCCCCGCAGTAGCCGGCAAATCCATCCAGCTGATCTCCCAAATGCTCGTTCGTATGCATGAACTGTACATAAGTTGGGCGTCAGGAAGCTGGGGAGGACCTGTACTCTGTCCGCAGAGGGTGCCTGACCTTGGGGTTCAGAAGAACAAGGGGTGACCTTATGCAAAAATGTAAGATCCTAAGGGGGATCAACACAGGGAGATGTTGAGATCAACAGACAAACTGCTAGAGGAACTCAGCGGGTCGATGGGGAGGGACGGAATTGTCCCTCACAGATGCTTCTCATCCCACTGAGTTCCTCCAGCACTTTGTCTTTTGCTCCAAATTCCAGCATCTGCAGTCTCTTGTGTCTCCTAGACATTGAGATGTTTTCACCAGTGGGAGAGTCACGAACAAGAGGATATAACCACAAAATCAGGGCCAGTCATTTAAAAACTGAGGCTCGTAGAAACTTCTTTTCTCAGAGAGTGTTGAACTTCTGGATTTCTCTACCTACCGAGGGTAATGGAGGCCGGACCATTAGATATATTTAAGGTGGAGATGGCTAAATATTTGAAATATCGAGGAACTGAAGGTTTTAGGGAACTGGCACAGAAGAGAAGTTGAGGCCAGCAGAGAATAGTCCTGATCATATTAAGTAGTGGGGCAGTATTGAGCAGCTGAATGGCCTACTCCTGCTCCTATTTTATTGTGTCCTTGTGCTCTTCTGTTGGATATTTTAAGAATTCTATTTTATTTATGATTTCCAGCAATTATATTGTTTTGTGTCTCCCAGATTTCAAGTTCTTTCATGACCTTGCCCTTCCTATCTGCTTAAACTCCTCCAGCCTACTGAGATATCTGTGCTCCTCCACTTCTGGCCTCTTGGAAATGCATGAATGTAGTCACTCCACCATTGACCTTCCAGGCTGGGAGTTCCAGAATTCCTACCGTACACCTCTCCATCTCTCATGCCCTCCCCTGTGAAAGGAGCAACTTCAATCTATTCCTGTCATTAAGAGTTTGGTCATCTATCTTAATGTGTCATTATACAATTTGTCATTTTTTTCTGCTTTTATAGATCAAAATTGTTATTTCAGGCAGCCTTTCACCCTTCTGGAGATTTAGAGTCATAGAGTTATATAAACAGAAACAGACCCTTTGGCTCAACTTGTCCAGATTGACCAAGGTGCCCATTTAAATTAGTCCATTTGGAATTGGTATTGGTATTGGTTTATTATTGTCACTTGTACCGAGGTACAGTGAAAAACTTGTCTTGCGTACCGATCGTACAGGTCAATTCATTACACAGTGCAGTTATACTGAGTTAGTACAGAGTGCATTGAGGTAATACAGGCAGAAACAGTAACAGTACAAAGTGTCACAGCTACAGAGGAAGTGCAATGCAGGTAGACAATAAGGTGCAAGGTCACAACAAGGTAGATCGTGAGGTCAGAGTCCATCTCATCATATAAGAGAACCGTTCAATAGTCTTATCACAGTGCGATAGAATCTGTCCTGAAGCCTGGTGGTATGTGTCCTCAGGCTCCTGTATCTTCTACCTGATGGAAGAGGAGAGAAGAGAGAATGACCCGGGTGGGTGGGGTC
Source organism: Pristis pectinata (assembly GCF_009764475.1). Classification (NCBI taxonomy): domain Eukaryota; kingdom Metazoa; phylum Chordata; class Chondrichthyes; order Rhinopristiformes; family Pristidae; genus Pristis; species Pristis pectinata. The sequence continues at coordinate 106,588,868 of NC_067410.1, read as the reverse complement.
TTCGATTATTTTGGCTGCTTCAAGGCAGCGAGAGGTAAGTCCAAGGAGGCGAAGCTGGTTTCCTTGACACGCTGGGCTGTGTCCACAACTCTCTGCAGTTTCTTGCGGTCCTGGTCAGAGCAGTTGCTGTACCAAGCTGTGATGCTTCCAGATAGGATGCTTTCTATGGTGCATTGATAAAACTTGGTGAGTATCAAAGGGGACATACCGAATTTCTTTAGCCTCATGAGGAAATAGAGGTGCCAGTGAGCTTTCTTGGCTGTGGCATCTACATGATTTGACCAGGACAGGCTATTGGTGATATTCACTCCCAGGAACTTGAAGCTCTCAACTCACTTGACCTCAGCACCGTTGATGTAGACAGGTGTATGTACACCGCCCCCTTTCCTGAAGTCAATGACCAGCTCTTTTGATTTGTACCAGCTCTTGGTTCATTATTGTCACTTGTACCGAGGTACAGTGAAAATCTTGTCTTGCATACGATTCGTACAGGTCAATTCATTATACAGTGCATTGAGGTAGTACAAGGTAAAACAATACAGAATGCAGAGTAAAGTGTCACAGCTACAGGGAAGTGCAGTACAGGTAGACAATAAGGTGCAAGGTTATAACAAGGTAGATTGTGAGGTCAAGAGTCCATGCTATCATACTAGGGAACCATTCAATAGTCTTATAACAGCAGGATAAAAACTGTCCTTGAGCCTGGTGGTACCTACTTTCAGGCATTTGTATCTTCTGCCTGTTGGGAGAGGGGTGAAGAGTGAATGTCTGGGGCAGGTGGGCTCTTTGATTGTGCTGGCTGTTTTACTGAGGCAGTGAGAAGTATAAACAGAGTCCATGGAGGGCAGGCTGGTTTCTGTGATGTGCTGGGCTGTGTCCACAACTCTCTGCAATTTCTTGTGGTCCCGGGCAGAGCAGTTGCCATACCAAGCTGTGGTGCATCCAAATAGGATGCTTTCTATGGCGCATCAATAAAAGTTGATGAGTGTCAAAGGGGACATGCCAAATTTCTTAAGCCTCCTGAAGAAGTAGAGACACTGGTGAGCTTTCTTGGCCGTGACGTCTACATGGTTGGACCAGGACAGGCTATTGGTGATGTTCACTCCTAGGAACTTGAAGCTCTCAACCCTCTCGACCTCAGCACCATTGATGTAGACAGGTGCATGTACACCACCCCCTTTCCTGAAGTCAATGACCAGCTTTTTTGGTTTGCTGACATTGAGGGGAAGGTTGTTGTCATGACACCATGCCATTAAGCTATCTCCTTCCTGTACTCCGACTCATCGTTATTTGAGATACGGCCCACTACAGTGGTATCATCTGCAAACTTTTAGATGGAGTTAGAGCAGAATCAGGCCACGCAGTCATGAGTATATAGGGAGCAGAGTAGTGGGCTGAGGACACAGCCTTGTGGAGCACCAGTGTTGAGAATAATCATGCTGGAGGTGTTGCTGCCTATCCTCACTGATTGCGGTCTGTTGGTCAGGATGTCAAGGATCCAATTGCAGAGGGAGGTGTTGAGTCCCAGGTCTCGGAGTTTGGTGATGAATTTTCTTGGGATTATAGTATTGAAGGCGGAGCTGTAGTCAATGAACAATAGTCTAACTATTGGTGTCTTTACTGTCCAGATGCTCCAGAGCTGAGTGTAGGGCCAGGGAGATGGCGTCCGCTGTGGACCTGTTTCAATGGTATGCGTATTACAGTGAGTCAAGGTTTTCTGATAGGCTGGCGATTTTTCTGCATTTGACCCATATCCCTCTAAACCTTTCCTATCCATGTACCTGTTCAAATGTCTTTTAAATGTTGTTAATGTACCTGCCTCAACCACTTCCTCTGGCAGCTCATTCCATATACACACCACCATCTGTATGAACAAGTTGCCCCTCGGGTCCCTTTCAAATCTTTCCCCTCTCACCTTAAACCCATGCCCTCTAGTTTTTGGTTTCCTTTCCCTGGGAAAAAGACTGTGTGCATTCATGCAATCTATGCCCCTCATGATTTTATACACCTCTAGGTCTGGATAGAGTGGACTTGGAAAGGATGTTTCCATTAGTAGGAGAGTCCAGGATCTGAGGGCACAGCCTCAGAATAAAGGGACGTCCCTTTAAAACTGAGATGAGGAGGAAATTCTTCAGCCAGAGGGTGGTGAATCTGTGGAATTCGTTGCCACAGAGGGTTATGGAGGCCAAGTGATTGGGTGTGTTTAAGGCAGAGATTGACAGGTTCTTGATTGGTAATGGGATTACAGGTTACGAGGAGAAGGCCGAAGAATGGGGTTTAAAGAAATCAGCTATAATTGAATGGCGGAGCAGACTCGACGGGCTGAATGGCCTAATTCTGCTCCTATATCTTATCATCTCTCTATGGTCACCCCTCAGTCTCCCACACTGCAAGGAATAAAGTCCTAGCCTGTCCGACCTCTTCCTATAACTCGGGCCCTCTCGTCCTGGCCACATTCTTGTAAAGCTGTGTGTCAGTCTTCCTTTCTGTACTCCGCCTTGCAAAGCAAAGAAGCAAAGTTATAAAGAACACAGGGACAGGACCACGTGGCTTGAAATGATTTCATGCATCAATACTAAATGGGACAGGATTAATCATCTAGATAATACCAATCTGTAAACAAAGCAGATGTAAGGTACTGACATGCAGATCCTTGAAATGAGTAACTCACTAAATGCGAAATGGAGAATGAACTCAGTGACTGATACAGAATGTATGGATCCTTGACATCCTGACCAACAGACCGCAATCAGTGAGGATAAGGCAGCAACACCTCCAGCACGATTATTCTCAACACTGGTGCTCCACAAGGCTGTGTCCTCAGCCCACTACTCTGCTCCCTATATACTCATGACTGCGTGGCCTGATTCTGCTCTAACTCCATCTAAAAGTTTGCAGATGATTCAGGTGTATGGTAGCAAGGGGATTTTGGTACTCAGTGGTAAATTCAGCATTCATTCCCATTCCCAAGTCAAATACCTCGTAGTATGGTGGTGTTGCAAGTGGTTAAGCTACCAGGCCAGTAATCCAAAGGGTAAAAAGCAAGGTGCATACAAACGAGGAATACCCAGGATGCTGGAGGAACTCAGCGGGTCAGGCAGCATCTGCGGAGGCAAATTGACAGTCGACGTTTCGGGTCGAGACCCTTCATCAGGACTGAAAGATAGAGATAGGCAGTATAACGAGGTTGGGGGGGAGGAAGGGGTGGAGCAGGAGCTGGCAAGCAATGGGTGGATCCAGGTGAGGAGGGGTGATAGGCAATAGTGACAAGAGGCTGGGGGTGGGGGGGGGGTGAGAGGTGGAGGTGGCAAAGGGCTGCAGATGAAGGAATCTGATCGGAGAGGAAGGTGGACCATGGAATCAAGGGAGGGAGGTGGGGAGGGCAGGTGGGAACAGCGGGGGGGGGGGGAACCGGCAGAAGGAGAATTTGGATGATGGGGGCTGGGGTGGGTGGAGGAGGGGAAAGAAACAAGGTGATGGGGGCTGGGGTGGGTGGAGGAGGAACTGTGTAGATCAGGAGGAGAGAGAAAAGGGACAGAAGGAGAGCAGGTTACCTGAAGCTGGAGAATTTAATGTTCATGCTTTCAGGTTGAAGACTAACCAGGCAGAAAATGAGGTGCTGTAACTCCCAAATCCAGCATCTGTGATCTAAAGAATCTTAGGCTGTCACGATACATATCCAAAGTCCTAGAACATGGAACATAGAAAAACTACAGCACAATTCAGGCCCTTCTGCCCACAAAATTGTACCGAACATGTCCCTAACCTAGAAATTACTAGGCTTGCCCATAACCCTCTATTTTACTCAGCTCCATGTACCTATCTAACAGTCTCTTGAAAGACCCTATCGTATCAGCCTCCACCGTTGCCGGCAGCCCATTCCACGCACTCACCACTCTCTGAGTAAAAAACTTACCCCTGACATCTCCTCTATATCTACTCCCCAGCAGCTTAAACCTATGTCCTCTTGTGGCCACCAATTCAGCCCTGGGGAAAAGCCTCTGACTATCTACCCGATCAATACCTCTCATCATCTTATACACCTCAATCAGGTCCCCCCTCATCCTCCGTCGCTCAAAGGAGAAAAGGCCGAGTTCCCTCAACCTGCTTGTCCTGTAGTGAGGCCACCAGAACTGAGCACAATATTCCAAGTGGGGTCTGACCAGGGACCCATTATCACTATTGTCATTGGGGTGTAGATCGAAAGAGCTTGTGCTGGCAACTTCCTGATCTTCAGACATGCAATGAGCCAGTTACAGTCCCTCCCCAACTTCCGAAAGCCCAATTTATGGACAGCCCATACCTACCAACAAGAGTTTAGGAGACCGGTGGGATGGATTTGCGAGCTGCTACAGGACTCTAGGTATCTTCTGTTGAGTGGGAACTCAGTACATGGCAATATCTGAATGATGGAGTTAAATGTCCTAGTTTAGATACACATTGCCCTGGGTTGGCCTATTTAAATATATTGTCAGATGAACAGTTCTCAGGAAAGGAACCTTATCAAACCTGAGACTTAGTGTATAGTCTGTTATTGAAATCTATTAGGCTTTAGGAGCCTTCTTTGATTCTGTTCATACCATACAAAGTTATTAATATCGGACTAGAAATAATCATACCAAAGATTTTGATTCATATGTGGCAGGATGGTGAAGAAGATACATGGCACACTTGCCTTCATTGGTCAGGGCATTGGGTACAAGAGCTGGGATGCCACGTTACAACTGTAGAAGACTTGGAGTACTGTGTGAAATTCTGGTAGCCGTTCTATAGGAAGGATGTGATTAAACTGGAGGGAGTGCAGGAAAAATTCACAAGGACGTTGCCTGGACTGGAGGGCTTGAGTTATAAGGAGCCTTTGGATTGGCTGGGACTGTTTTCCCTGGAGCAAAGGAGGCTGAGGGGTGACCTTGTAAATGTTTATCAGATCATGAGAGGCATAGATAAGGTGGATGGTTGCAGTTTTTTCTCCACAGTAGGGGAGTCTAAAGTTAGAGAGCATTGACTTAAAGTAAGAGGGAAAAGATTACAAGGGAACCCGAGGGACAAATGTTTCACACAGAGAGTGGTGGGTATATGGAAAGGGCTGCCAGAGGAAGTGGTAAAGGCTGGTACAATTACAACATTAAAAAGACATTTAGACAGGTACATGGATAGGAATAGTTTGGAGGGACATGGGTATTACACAGTCAAATGGGAGTCGCTCAGGAGGGCATCTCGGTCAGCATGGATGAGTTGGAATGAAGGGCCTGTTTCTATGATTCGAACTTGATGTCAATCAGCAATACTCATCGAGTTATACAACATGGAAGCAGAACTTACAATCCACTATGGACAGGGCAACCACCAAGCACATATCTACACTAATCCCATTTCCCCTTCCACCATAGAAAGCATCCTATCTGGATGCATCATGGCTTAGTACAGCAATTGCTCTACCCAGGACTGCAAGAAACTGCAGAGAGTTGTGGACACAGCCCAGCGCATTACGGAAACCAGCCTCCCCGCCATGGACTCTGTCTTTACCTCTCGCTGCCTTGGCGAAGCAGCCAGCATAATCAAAGACCCCACCCACCAAGGTCATTCTCTCTTCTCTCCTCTCCCATCAGGCAGAAGATACAGGAGCCTGAGGGCACATACCACCAGGCTCAAGGACAGCTTCTATCCCACAGTGATAAGACTATTGAATGGTTCCCTTATACGATGAGATGGACTCTTGAACTCACAATCTACTGTGTTATGACCTTGCACCTTATTGTCTACCTGCAATGCACTTCCCTGTAGCTGTGACACTTTACTCTGTATTCTGTTATTGTTTTTACCCTGTACTACATCAATGCACTGTGTAATGAATTGACCTGTACGAACGGTATGCAAGACACGTTTTTCACTGTACCCCGGTACAAGTGACAATAATAAACCAATACCAATACACCCTAATCTGTCATCTTTTACAGCTCCTATCCCACTGTGAGAAGACTATTGAATGGGTTCCCTTATATGATGAGATGGACTCTAACCTCATGATCTACCTTGTGACCTTGCACCTTATTGTCTACCAGCACTGTACGTTCTCTGTAGCTGTGACACTTTACTCTGTCCTGTTATTGTTTTTACCTGTACTACATCAATGCACTCTGTACTAACTCAATGTAACTGCACTGTGTAATGAATTGGCCTGTACAAACGGAATGCAAGACAAGTTTTTCGTTGTACCTTGATACAAGTGACAATAATAAACCAACACCAACACCAACACCAATCTCCATCAACTCCCCTTGGCACAGTTCTCCCCACACCTACCTACTCTGGGAGCAATTTATGGTAACCAATTAATCCACCAATCAGCATGCCTTTGGCTTGCAGGAGGAAATCGGAGCACCCAGGGGAAACCCAGGTGTTCCCAAGGAGAATGTGCAAACTCCAAACAACAGCACCCGAGATCCGGATCGACTCTTGATCTCTGCAACTGTGACACAGCAACGCAAACTGCTACACCACTGTGATGCCCACAACTTATACAGCAGCTTTAACATACCAAGATACCCTCAGGACAGTGATAGAACATAGAACTATAGAACCATAGAACACTACAGCACATAAAACAGGCCATTTGGCCCTTCTAGCCTGTGCCAAAACTTAATTCTGCTCGTCCCATTGACCTGCACCCAGTCTGTAACCCTCCAGACCTCTCCCATCCATGTATCCATCCAGTTTATTCTTAAAACTTAAGAGTGAGCCTGCATTTACCACGTCAGATGGCAGCCCATTCCACACTCCCACCACTCTCTGAGTGAAGAAGTTCCCCCTAATGTTCCCCCTAAACCTTTCCCCTTTCACCCTAAAGCCATGTCCTCTCGTACTTATCTCTCCTAATCTAGGTGGAAAGAGCCTACTCGCATTTACTCTGTCTTCCACCCATATGGCCTCTGCAGACGAGCCCTCCGGGCTGTCCTGTCTACGCACAGCTGTGACATTTTCCCTGACTCTTGTTCTTAGGCAGTTCCTTGGGAATGAGGAGGATTTATTTCTTCTTCAGATCCCTGGGTTATGAGGAGGCCGGAGTGTTCCTCTGTGGGATCTGTAGGCTCTGCCTCAGGTAGAACAAGTAGTCCAGTTTTGCAATGGGTGCAATTTAGTCAAAGACTCATAGAGTCGTACAGCACAGAGACAGACCCTTCGGCCCATCACATCCATGCTGACCTTTCTTGCCCATCTACACTAATCTTCCTTGTAATTGCCAGTCCAAATATCTCTTAAATGTATGATTGTATCTGACTCCACCTCCTCCTCTGGCAAGTAACAGCCACTCTTTGTGTAAAAACTAACCCCTCAGATCCTCCCTAAAGCCCCTACCTCTCACCTTAAGCTTATGTCCTCTTGCTTTTGATACCCTTAAAAAATCCCACTCTATCTATGTCTCTCATAACTTCACCCAGAAATGATGTAAGTGCAACTGACTAGAGGGCATAGGTTTAAGGTGAGAAGGGAAAGATTTAAAAGGGACCTGAGGGGCAACTTTTTTACACAAAAGGTGGTATCTATGTGGAATGAGCTGCCAGGGGAAGTGGTTGAGGCAGGAACAATAACAACTTTTAAAAGACAGTCGGACAAGTACATGGATTGGAAAGATTGGGAAGGTTATGGGTCAAATGCTGGCAAATGGGACTAGCTCAGATGGGGTATCTTGGTCGGCATGGACCAGTTGGGCTGAAGGGCCTGTTTCCGTGCTCTATGACTCTATGTCTCTATGACTTTTAGTAAAGTTGATATGAGGGCAACTAGTACCAAAGAGGGAGGTAGAATGATCCAATTTCATATGTGCATAAATATATGCAAAACAGAGACCCAAGAGATTGCAGACGTTGGAATCTGGAGCGAACTGTTGGAAGGACTCTGCGGGTCAAGCGGCATCCACGGATGCAAAGAGATGGTCGATGTTTCGGGTTGAGAAGCTGCATCAGGATTTCAGAACTGCACCCTGATTCAGGGTCTCAACATGAAACGTCGACCGTACCTTTGCCTCCACAGATGCTCATTGACCTCCTGAGTTTTTCCAGCAGTTGGTATTGGTATTGGTTTATTATTGTCACTTGTACTGAGGTACAGTGAAAAACTTGTCTTGCATACCATTCATACAGATCAATACATTACACAGTGCATTGAGGTAGTACAGGGTAACAACAATAACAGAATACAGAGTGAAGTGTCACAGCTACAGCGAAGTGCATTGCAGGTAAGATAAGATTTAAGATATTTTTATTAGTCATATGTACATTGAAACACACAGTGAAATGCATCTTTTGCGTAGCGTGTTCTGGGGGCAGCCTGCAAGTGTCGCCACACTTCTGGCGCCAACATAGCATGCCCACAACTTCCTAACCCGTACGTCTTTGGAATGTGGGAGGAAACTGGAGCACCCGGAGTAAAACCATGCAGACACGGGGAGAATGTACAAACTCCTGACAGATAGTGGCGGGAATTGAACCCGGGTCGCTGGCGCAGTAATAACATTACACTAACCACTACACTACCATGCCTGCGATAAGGTGCAAGGACATAACAAGGTAGATTGTGAGGTCAAGAGTCCATCTCATCGTATAAGGGAACCGTTCAATTTATTTACTGTATAAAAAATAGAAGCCGGAGTAAGCCATTCAGACCCTGGTGTCTGTAATGCCATTCAATAGGCTGATCCTTCACCTCAACTCGACTTTCCTGCAACAAGCTCGTATCCCTTGATTTCCTTAATATCTAAAAATCTCTGTCTTGAATATACTCAGCGACTGACCCTCCACAACCCTTTTGGGTAGAGAGTTCCAAAGATTCACTACCCTCTGAGTAATGAAGTTTCTTCTCAGGTCTTTCCTGAATGACTGAACCCTTATTTTAAGTTTGTGACCTCTGATTTTAGACAGTACAGTCAAGAGAAACATCATCCTTGCATTCAGTCTGTTAAGCCTGTGAGAATTTTGTATGTTTCCACATTTTTGCATCTCATTCTGTTAAATTCGAGAGAGTATTGGCCCAGTTTACTTAATGTCTCTTTGCAGGACAATCCCACCTGCCCCGGAGTCAATCTAATGAATCTTTGTTGCATTCTCTCCATTGCAAGTTTGCCCTGTCTCAGTCAAGTAGACCTGGCCAAAACACAATATTTCAGCTGTGGTCTTACCACGGTGTAATCAGTCATCATTACCCAAATATGCTTTTAATAATTGCTCAGTGTGTTTAATCACTCTTCACAGGGTAACTCCAACCCCAACACAAACCATCAGTCACCTTCACTCGACAGAAAACAGTCCCAGCCAATTGCTCCTTATACCTCAAGCCCTCCAATCCCACCAACATCCAGGTGAATTTTTTCTGCATCCTTTCTAGCTTAGTCACATCTTTGTGACCAGAGTACTTTCAGACTCAATGTCCTCCTGACCATCACATCTCGTGAACTTTTGTCGCACCCCCTCTATCATGAGCATATCCTTCATCAAGTTAGAAGACATGAACTGTGCACAATTGTCCTGACGGAGCCTCACCACAGCTCAATGTCATTGCTGAAAAAATGTATTTATCCTTGTGTTCAAATCCTCTTGCAGTAAAGGCTAATATATTGGTATTGGTTTATTATTGTAACATAAAGCACAGAAACTGACCCTTTGGCCCAACTGGTCCAAGACCAATCCAGTCACATTGGTATTGGTATTGGTTTATTATTGTCACTTGTACCGAGGTACAGTGAAAAACTTGTACAGATCAATTCATTACACAGTGCAGTTACATTGAGTTAGTACAGAGTGCATTGATGTAGTACAGGTGACAACAATAACAGCACAGAGGAACGTGTCACAGCTACAGAGGAAGTGCAGTGCAATAAGGTGCAAGGTCACAACAAGGTAGATCGTGAGGTCAGAGTCCATCTCATCATATAAGGGAACTGTTCAATAGTCTTATCACAGTGGGGTAGAAGCTGTCCTTAAGCCTGGTGGTACGTGCCCTCAGGCTCCTGTATCTTCTACCTGATGGAAGAGGAGAGAACAGAGAATGACCCAGGTGGGTGGGGTCTTTGATTATGCCGGCTGGTTCGCCAAGGCAGCAAGAGGTAAAGACAGAGTCCAAGGAGGGAAGGCTGGTTTCCGTGACACGCTGGGCTGTGTCCACAACTCTCTACAGTTTCTTGAGATCCTGGGCAGAGCAGTTGCCTTACCAAGCCGTGATGCATCCAGATAGGGTGCTTTCTGTGGTGCATCGACAAAAGTTGGTAAGTGTCAAAGGGGACATACCGAATTTGTTTAGCCTCCTGAGGAAGAAGAAGCACTGGTGAGCTTTCTTGGCCATGGCATCTACGTGATGTGACCAGGACAGGCTATTGGTGATATTCAATCCCAGGAACTTGAAGCTCTCACCCTTTCGACCTCAGCACCATTGATGTAGACAGGTGTATGTACACCACCCCCTTTCCTGAAGTCAATGACCAGCTCTTTTGTTTTGTTGACATTGAGGGTAAGGTTGTTGTCGTGACACCATGCCACTAAGCTCTCTATGTACCGGGATACAGTGAAAAGCTTTTATTTGCATGCCATCCAAACAGATCATTCCACACATAAGTACACTGAGGTAGTAAAAAGAAAACAGAATGCAGAATGTAGTGTTACAGCTACAGAGAAAGTACAGTACAGGTAGACAAATAAAGTGCAAGGGTCACAACAAGGTAGATTGAGAGATCAAGAGTTCATCTTTTAGCATATGAGAGGTCCATTCAAGAGTCTGATAGCAGCAAGACAGAAGCTGTCCTTGAACCTGGTGGTTTGTGATCTCAGGCTTTTGTACCTTCTGCCCGATGGGAGAGGGAAGAAGAGAGAATGACCAGGGTGCGAGTTTTCCCAAGGCAGCAGGAAGTATGGACGGAGTCAATGGAGGGGAGGCTGGTTTGCGTGACGGACTGGGCTGTGTCCACAACTCTCTGCGGTTTCTTGCGGTCCTGGACAGAGCAGTTGCCGTACCAAGCCATGATGCATCTGGATAGGATGCTTTCTATGGTGTATCTGTAAAAATTGGTGAGGGTCATTAGGGACATGCCAAATTTCCTTAGCCTTCTGAGGAAGTAGACACGTTGGTGTGCTTTTTTGGCCATAGTGTCCACGTGACTAGACCAGGACAAATTGTTGGTGATATTTACACCTAGGAACTTGAAACTCTCAAACTCTGTGTGAAGTCTCGGGACAAGACCCTCAAAATGTCAACTGTCCATTTTCCTCCAATAGGTGCTGCCTGGCCTGCTGAGTTCCTCCAGAATTTTGTGTGTTGCTTCAAAGGTGTGCAGGTTGGTCGGTTAACTGACCACTGTAGATTAACCTGAATATGTCCATGTGTGATGGAACCTTGCAGGAGTTGCAGGGAATGTACAGAGAATAAGGTGAGATTATTGTTAATGAGTGGTTGCTGGTTGGCATTGACTCAATGGGCTGAAGGGCCTGTTTCTGTGCAGTATGTCTCTATGACAAAGAGAATGCTTTGATTGGAAAATGTAACCAAACAGATAATATTTGGCAGAGGGAGTTCAACCTGGAGAAGTGTGAAGTGAGACACTTTGGAAGATCGAATTTGAAGACAGAATACAAGGTTAATGGCAGGACTCTTAGCAGTGTGGAGGAACAGAGGGATCTTGGGGTCCATGTCCGTAGATCCCTCAAGACTGCCACACAGGTCGATAGGGTTGTTAAGAAGGTGTATGGTGTGTTGGCCTTCATTAGTCGGGGGATTGAATTCAAGAGCCGCAAGGTGATGTTGCAGCTCTATAGAGCTCTGGTCAGACCACACTTGGAGTATTGTGTTCAGTTCTTGTTGCTTCATTATAGGAAGGATGTGGAAGCTTTAGAGATGGTGCAGAGAAGATTTACCAGGATGCTGCCTGGATTGGAGAGCATGTCTTATGAGTATATGTTGAGTGAGCTTGGGCTTTTCTCTTTGGAGAGAAGGAGGATGAGAGGTGACTTGATTGAAGTCTACAAGTTGATAAGAGGCATAGCTTGAGTGGACAGTCACAGACTTTTTCCCAGTGCGAAAATGGCTAAAACGAGGGGGCATAATTTTAAGGTGTTTGGAGGAAGGTACAAGGGGATGTCAGAGGTAAGTTTTTTTTACACAGAGACTGGTGGGTGCATGGAACGCACTGCCGGCAGAGGTTGTGGGGGCAGATACATTACGGACATTTAAGAGACTCTTAGATAGAGACATGAATGATAGAAAAATGAAGGGCTATGTGGGAGGGAAGGGTTAGATGGAACAGGATAAAATGTCAGCACAACATCGTGGGCCGAAGGGCCTGTACTGTGCTGTAATGTCCTGTGTTCTATGTTCTAAGTGCATACAAATTAAAGGTGCAAACAAAGCTAGTTAAGACATGCTCTCCGGTTCCTGCATTGTTTGTTCAGAGAATTTCACTTTTGACTACACTGTAAAGTAAACATCGGACCTGTTCTGGCTTGGAGTAACATTTTTCAAAGAACTGGCAATCCTGTCAAGTTTTAACAAATGAAAAGACAGCATTACTCTGTGGCAAGTCAAGGCATATTTATCTCATCTTTATATTGCAGTTAAGGAACTGGAAACACATTCTTTCTCACTCATACTTGATTTGCTGAGTCTTTAGTGTTAAGTTAGCTCAAATGTATTTCCTTCTGGTCAATGCATGCATTTCAGAGTCAGCACTAAAGTCTAGGGACTGAAAACACCTTGTTAAAAGACAATGTGTGTGCCTTAGACTTGCCTTGTTCTCCGCTGGAATTGAAGAACTTCAAATAAAGAGCCCAGAGTATGTTTGCAACGAGAATTTAAATGGCAAGCAAGCACATTAGCAAACTTACTTTCTCAGGTGTCTGAGAGGATACAGCTTGTCCATGAAGATTTTCCTTGAACTTCTACAGATGTGCTATAGAAAGTATCCTGATGGGTTGCATCGCAGCCTGGTACGGCAACTGCTCTGCTCTGGATCGACGGAACCTGCAGAGAGCGGTAAACACAGCCCTGTCCATCACAGACTCCTCACTTCCTTCCATCTAGTCCATCTTCACCGTGCGTTGCTTCAGGAAGGCGAACAGCATCATCAAGGATGCCTGCCCACCCTGGACGTTCCCTTTTCTCTCTTCTACCTTCTGGGAGAAGATACAGGAGCTTGAAAGCCCTCCAGAGGAGAATCGAGAACAGCTTCTTCCCCACTGCTATCAGATTCCTGAACCGATCCCCTCTCTCAAATCCCCTTCCCGGCGGTGCTGCCACATTCTCAGTCTCTTAATTCTACCCCTTCCGTTATTGTCCCCTTAGCATTTATTTTTGAACTACTTCAAGTTGCACGACAATCTTTGCACCATTCCGTTGGTTTGTGTCCGTCGCTGTATTTATTGGTGTATTTAGTATTACCACGTGTACCGTTCACTCTGCGAGCTTTGCGCAAGCAAGGAATTTCATTGCACCCTGGTGTATGCGACAGTAAATGAATCTGAATCTGGAGAGCTTGATCAAATGCCCCCCATTCCTGTCAAGGAGATCCGATAGGATTCAAGGGATGTGGGATTAGTGCAGGAAAATAACACTGTGGCCATGACCTTTGGAAAGGTGAATCAGACATGACGGGCTAAATGGTTTACTCCTGCTTCTGTTTTTTTATGTTGTGCCATGAGCCGCTTTCAATTACCAGATGGAGACATAAGAGACTGCAAATGTCAGAATCTAGTGCAAAAAACTCAGCGGGCCAGGCAGCATCTGTGGTGCTGGCAGAGGGGTGGTCGACGTCTCGGGTCAAGACCCTGCATTAGGACTGCTGCCTCACCCGCTGAGTTCCTCCAGCAGCTTGTTTCTCAATTCACTTGCAGGACGTTTGCTTATTCCCTCAAAGATCGAAGGTGCCTAGTCACAATAACTGTACCTTGTACTTACATGGTGTCCTTAACATAGCAAACAATCACAAGGCACTTCACAAACCAAAATCAATAAATAGTGCAAAAGAGGAATAACGAGGTAGTGTTCATGAGTTGATGAACTGTTCATAAATCTGATGGAGGAAGGGAAGAAGCTGTTTCTGAATCGTTGAGTGTGGGTCTTCAGGCTCCTGTACCTCCTCCCCAATGATAGTAACAAGAAGAGGGCATGTTCTGGACGGTGAGGGTCCTTAATGATGGATGCCACCTTCTTGAGGCACCGCCTCTTGAAAGATGTCCTCGATGGTGGTGAGTGTTGTGCCTGTGATGGAGCTGGCTGAGTCTACAACCCTCTGTAGCCTCTTTCGATCGTGCGCATTGGAGACCCCATAACAGGCAGTGATGCAACCAGTCAGAGTGCTCTCCACTACAATGGGACAACAGGAAGACTAGCTAACTCATCATCCTTACCATGCGTTGAACCATCCGGGAGGAAGTTGAACCAGCCTGCAGCAAAGGTTCAAGCAGAACGACTAAGTTGATGCAGCAGCGATTAATAGCTTGCCAAGGAATGAGTCACGCTTGTCTTAACAGGCTTTCCCCTACTAAATTTCAACAGGATTTACATCAGAACTGCAGACATCAGAAACCAAAGGAAGCTAATCCTTTGATACACTTACAGGGCACCTGCCTCCATTTAGACCAAGTAAGAGGTGGCATGCCACCTTCTTAACCCTCGTCACTCCCAATGGTGAAGGTGTTCGCACAGTTCTGTTACGTAGAGAGTTTGATGAAGAAGTGGGAATATATATCCTTGTCAGAACAGAATGAGACTTGGTGGATAGCAGAGTCCCAGACCTGCTGAACTTGTAATTTTTCTCGGTGGTAGTGGACACGGATTGGAGGGGTGCAGTTGGAGTCGACCAGGCAGATAACTCCATTTGTTGATGGCACACACTGCAGCTGTAACGAAGGGCAATGGATGAGGTGCCAATCATGCAGTACTGGGAGGTACAAAGATTCCTGACAGATGAGTGGTGTCCACCCATCGAAGTGGAGAGTATTCGATTATGCTCGTGCATTGTAGATGGGTGGAACTGCTTCAGTGAGTGGTATTGCCACAGGCTGACATTATTGACCACAGAGCATCAGAAGTGGTTAATTCATCCATTCAGTCTGGGCCAGTAAGTTGAAAAGCTATCAAGTAGAGCCAGTGGTTCTAATTCGTTAGGAGTTTGAGGAGATTTGGTATGTCACCAAAGACCCTTGCATATCTCTACAGATGTTCAGTGGAGGGCATTCACACTGGTTGCATCATAGCCTGGTGTGGAGGCTCCAATGCACAGAATCACAAGAGGCTGCAGAGCGTTTTAGACTCAGCCAGTTCCATCACGGCCACAATCCTCCCCGCCATCGAGGACATCTTCAAGAGACGGTCCTGACCCGAAACGTCGACTGTTTATAGATACTGACTGACCTGCTGAGTTCCTCCAGCATTTTGTGTGTTGCTCCAGATTCCAGCATCTGCAGAATCTCTTGTGTCTTCAAGAGACGGTGCCTCAAGAAGGCCGCATCCATCACTAATGACCCTCGCCATCTGGGACATGCCCTCTTCATGTTACTACCATTGGGGAGAAGGTATAGGAGCCTGAAGACCCACACTCAATGATTGAGGAATGATTCGTGCCTCACGAGCCTAACTGAGTTTTTCGAGGAGGTGACAAAACAAATAGCTGAAGGTAGAGCAGTGGATGTGGTGTATCTGGACTTCGGTAAAGCATTTGACAAAGTTCCCCACGGTAGGCTCATCCAGAAAGTCATGAGGCATGGGATCCATGGAGACTTGGCTGTGTGGATTCGGAACTGGCTTGCTCACTGCAGGCAGAGGGTGGTAGTAGATGGAGAATATTCTGCCTGGAAGTTGGTGACTAGTGGTGTTCCGCAGGGATCTGTTCTGGGACCCCTGCTCGTTGTGATTTTTATAAATGACTTGGATGAGGAAGTAGAGGGGTGGTTAGTAAGTTTGCAGATGACACGGAGGTTGGAGGTGTTGTGGATAGTGCAGAAGGTTGTCGTAGGTTACAACAGGATATAGACAGGATGCAGAGTTGGGCTGAGAAGTAGCAGATGGAGTTTAATCCAGAAAAATGTGAAGTGATACACTTTGGAAGAACGAACATGAAGGTGGAGTACAAGGTTAATGGCAGGATTCTGAGCAGTGTGGAGGAACAGCAGATCTTGGGGTCCAAGTCCATAGTTCCTTCAAAGTTGCCACACAAGTTGATAGGGTTGTTAAGAGGACGTATGGTGTGTTGGCCTTCATTAGTCGGGGGATTGAGTTCAAGAGCCGCAAGATAATGTTGCAGCTCTATAAAACTCTGGTTAGACCACACTTGGAGTATTGTGTTCTGTTCTGGTCACCTCATTATAGGAAGGATGTGGAAGCTTTAGAGAGGGTGCAGAGGAGATTTACCAGGATGCTGCCTGGATTAGAGAACATGTCTTATGGGGAAATGTTGAGCGAGCTAGAGCTTTTCTCTTTGAAGCAACACAGGATGAGAAGCGACTTGATAGAGGTGTATAAGATTATGAGGGGCATAGATAGAGTGGACAGCCAGCACCTTTTCCCCAGGGCGGCAATAGCCAATACCAGAGGACATCCATTTAAGGTCAGAGGAGGAATGTTCAGGGGAGATGTCAGAGGTAGGTTTTTTACACTGAGAGTAGTGGGTGACTGGAACGCACTGCCGGGGGTGGTTGTAGAGGCTGATACAATAGGGACCTTTAAAAGGCTCTTAGATAGGCACATGGAAGTAAGAAAAATGGAGGGTTATGGGCTGTGCAGAAGAGGAGGGTTGGATTGATCGTGGAGGAGGTGTACAGGGCCAGTACTGTGCTGTACTGTTCCATGTTCTATGTTCTATGATTTGCTTCAACAGAGAGTGCATTCTGCAAAAAATATTCCTCACACCCCAGCTAGGAGAGTTATCAACTCTCAGCACCACCTGCTTTTCTCCACGGATGCTGCCTGGCCTGCTGAGCTCCTCCAGCATCATCGTGTTTTTCATCTAGATTTCAGCATCTGCAGTCCTTTGTTTCTCTGCAACTTACTCTTCGACAGATCTGATAAAACACTATCAACCTTTAACATTAACATCTTTAATGTAAACTCTGATCCCCTCTTCATCAGTGCTGCCTGATCTGCTGTGCATTTCCAGTTCTCTGCTTTGATTCTTCTGAGGTAATCCATTGATGTCCATCGTGTAATGGAAACCTCCATTAAAGAGACATAGAACATAGAACAATGCAGCACAGGAACAGACCCTTTAATCCACGATGTTGTGCCAAACTAATCGGGCTAATAATGCCTGATTAAACCAATCCCTCCTGCCTGCAAATGGTCCATATCCCTCTATCCTCTGCATATTCATGTGCCTATCTAAGAGTCTCTTCAACACCTCCATCGTATCTGCCTCCACCACCACCCCTGGCAGCACATTCCAGGCACCCACCACTGTGTAAAAAAAACTTGCCCCGCACATCTCCTTTGAACTTTCCCCCTCTCACTGTAAATGCATGTCCTCTAACATTAGACATTTTGACCCTGGGAAAATGATACTGGCTGTCTGTCTATGCCTCTCATAATTTTATAACCTTCTATCAGGCCTCGTCTCAGCCTCTGACGCTCATGAAGAAAGTCTGAAACTCAAGGGCATAGGTTCAAGTTGAGAGGGAAATTTTTCACACAGAGTGTGGTGGGTATGGGGATTGAACTGCCAGAGGAAGTGGTAGAAGCAGGTACAATTACAATGTTTAAAAGACTTGTAGACAGGTTCATGGGTGGGAAAGGTTTAGAGAGATATGGGCCAAATTCAGGCAAATGGGACTAACCAAGGTTGGCAACTTGGTGGGTATGGACAAGATGGGCTGAAGGGCCTGTTTCCATGCTGATTAACTCTATGACTCTGTGAGAACAAGATAGGAGCAATCATCTCAAAATGACAAAAATCCCATGAACTGTCTCAAGAGTTCCATGGTTAATTTATTTCACATCTCTGCGCTTAATGAAGAAACACTGATAAGTATCAGAAAATTCGTAGAAGTTCTGTTGATGCATTTTCCATTCATACAAGTGTTTTATGACAATAATAGTGCATACATAGAACATAGAACATAGAAAACCTGCAGCGCATACAGGCCCTTCGGCCCACAAAATTGTGCCGAACATGTCCTTTCCTTAGAAATTATTAGGCTTACCCATAGCCCTCTATTTTTCTCAGTTCCATGTACCTATCCAAAAGTCTCTTAAAAGACCCTATCATATCCGCCTCCACCACCGTTGCTGGTAGCCCATTCCACGCACTCACCGCTCTCTGAGTAAAAAACTTACCCCTGACATCTCCTCTTTCCCTGCTTCCCCAGCACCTTAAACCTGTGTCCTCTTGTGGCCACTATTTCAGCCCGGGAAAAAGCCTCTGACTATCCACCCGATCAATGCCTCTCATCATCTTAGTAGTTTAGAGAATGTTGAAATAAACAGACAGATAATAAAAGTGTGCAAATAGTTTATTCAATATGCCAGATGCTGATTATGTCATCACATACAGCATACATGTACACAATACCCTATCCTCTTTTCAGAAAAGTGATTTACTTTTATCTTCTCAAAGGAAGTTGGTAATGTATTCACTTTGATGAAGATGTCAGTTCTTGAGTTATTTCACTACTTTCATCTGAAAGCATCAACTTGAAACATTTCTATCCACTAATGCTCCCCCAACATTCCCAACAGCTTTTGATTTTTTTAGTTCACATTCCCGAGCATCCTCGGTATTTTACTTTCAGCAGAACTTTGTGTTATTTCTTCCACATTCTCTGTTCGACCTTTGAGCCTTACGACTGACGTTATCCACTTAACAATTGCCTAACAAAATCCCACCCCCCTCTCGCTCTCTCTCTTTATGAATGCTGAATTGTTGATGCAGTGTTGAAGTATTTAAAGAGTGAATTGATATACAAGTTTAGTGAATGTTGGTGGTCAGATAATATCCCCCTTTGAAGTGGTTCCATGTTAGGAGTTAGAAGATTAAAGCTGCTTGAAGAATACTGTGTGTGATTCTTGGCAGATATGTGATGACATCACACACAGCGGATGGGCAATGGCTTGTAGTTGACTTAGCCTTGGCTTAGTGGTAGGATGCACACCTCTGAGTCAGAAGGCTGTGGGCTCAAACTCCATGGCAAGATATTCTGACACGTAATCTACACTGAGGATTGAACACATTGAGGTCAGCTACCTTGTGCTCTTCATGGGTGTGAGTTATAGAATTTTCATGCCACAATTTTAGGGAGAAAGACAAGGTCTCCACATGTCTTGGACAACATGTTACCCTTCAACAGTTATCATTAAAAATAATACTTAGTCACTAACCTCACTGCTACGGGCAGATTAGCTGTTACCTTACACTCAAATACAACCAAATTCGGTTTGTCCCCTTTGACTTTCACCAACTTTTATCGATGCACCATAGAAAGCATCCTATCTGGATGCATCACGGCTTGGTACGGCAACTGCTCTGCCCAGGACTGCAAGAAACTGCAGAGAGTTGTGGACACAGCCCAGGGCATCACAGAAACCAGCCTCCCCTCCTTGGACTCTGTCTTTACCTCTCAATGTCTTGGTGAAGCAGCCAGCATAATCGAAGACTCCTCCCACCCCAGTCATTCTCACCTCTCCTCTACCATCAGGCAGAAGATACAAGAGCCTGAGGGCACGTACCACCAGACTTAAGGACAGCTTCTACCTCACTGTGATAAGACTATTGAATGGTTCCCTTATACGGTGAGATGGACTCTGACCTCACGATCTACCTTGTTGTGACACTGCACATTATTGCACTGCACTTTCTCTGTAGATGTGACACTTTACTCTGCACTCTTATTGTTTTTACCTGTACTACATCCATGCACTCTGTACTGACCCAATGTAACTGCACTGTGTAATGAATTGACCTGTACGATCGGTATGCAAGACAAGTTTTTCACTGTACCTTGGTACAAGTGACAATAATTAACCAATACCAACAGTGAACCACCTTCAAAAGTGTCCAGCTGGCCTTGTACAATCTGTGTGGAGCCTGCACACTGCACAGTCCCAACCTTCCTGGTACCACCTGTGTGGAAATTGCACATTCTCCCAGTGACTGTGTGGGTTTCCCCTGGATTCTCAGATTTCCTCCCAGGTCCCAAAGACATGAGGCTTGCTGAATTAGTCGACCATTGTAAATTGTCGCTAGTGTGTAGGTGAGTGGTAGAATTTGGGGGAAAGTACGTAGAACAGCACAGCACAGCAACAGGTCCTTTGGCCCACAATGTTATGCTGAACTAATTAAGGTAATGACACCTACTTAAATTAATCCCCTCTGCCTGCACGTGGTCCATATCCCTCCATTCTCTGCACATTCGCATGCCTATTCAAGAGCCTCTTAAATGTCTCTATCGTATCTGCCTCCACCACCACCCCTGGCAGTGCATTCTCAGCACTCACCACACTCTGTGTAAAAATCTTGCCCCGGACATCCCCTTTGAACTTTCCCCCTCTCACCTTAAATGCATGTCCTCTGATATTAGACATTTCAACCCTGGGAAAAAGACACCAACTGTCTACACTGTCAGGTCTAAACTTCTATCAGGTCTCCTCTCAGCCTTCATCACTCAGAGAAAACAGCCCAGATTTGTCCAAGCTCTCTTTACAGCACATGCCCTCTATTCCAGATAGCACACTGGTAAACCTCTTCTGCACCCACTCCAAAACCTCCACATCCTTCCTATAATGGGGCAACCAGAACTGAAAGCAGCCTAACCACAGCTTTATAAAGCTGATGAGAATGTGTGGAGAATATATGATGAGAAACAATTAATGATAGAAAGGGAGTGCTCTGAGAGCTGGCATAGACTCGATGGGCTGAATTCTTGTTTTGTAAAGGAATTATGGAAAATTACCTAATTGAGTGTGAAGTTCCCAGAATTTGCTCAGACCCACTTCCTGAGTTCCTTGCACTCTTCCAATTACTGATGTACAGTTATTTCTGGGATATTACTTGTGTAGTATTTTGCTCTCCTTACCGAAGGAAGGGTGTATTTGTTAAACAGGGATTGCAGTAAAGATTCCCAGATTAGTTCTTGGGATGATGGGCTTTCCATATGGAGGAGATATTGAATGGGCCTGGCTTCTATTTTATAGAGTATAGAAGACATATGAAATACTTAGAGTGCTCAACAAAGTATTTACAGGGAAGTTAAGAAGGCTAGAACAAGGAACCAAGGTCTTAAAACACATGGCTCATTTAGAAATGAAGTTAAGAGAAGTTTCTCACACTCAAATACAACAGTGAATCATCTTCAAAAATGTTCAGCTCGTACAGTGGCACAGTTCATAGAGCACCCTCCCTCTTTACCTCTCCCCCTCCCTTTCTCTCTCCTCTCTCTCTCTCTCCCACTCCCCCTCCCTCTGTCCCCCCTCTCTCCCTCCTCTCTCTGTCTCCTCATCCATCTATCACCTCCTCCCTGTCTCTGTCTCTCTCTCCCTCTCCCTCTGTCCCCTCCCTCTCTCCCCCTCCCTCCATTTCCAAAGAAATCTCTACCCAAGAAGACTGGACATTTCGGTTATTCTGTCCACTGGCATTTAGGAGAGTAGCTCATTTTAAACATTTAAGTTCCTGAGAGGTCTTGACTGGGTGGATTTTGAGAGAATACTTGCTCTTAAGGGAGAGGAGATAGGAATCACTGTTTAAAAATAAGGTATAATCCATTGAAGAGACAGATGTCAAAATCTTTTTCTCTTTGTATGTCTTCGGAACTTTGTTCCTCGAATGGCTTGGAAGCAGAGTCTTTGAATACCGTTAAGACAGAGAAAGATAGATTCTTGATGAGCAAATGGGTGAAGGGTTGATGTGGGTAAACCAGGAATGCAGAGCTGAAGTTAATATTAGATCAACCGTGAACTTATTAAATGGTAGGGTAGATTCGAAGGGCTAAGTGGCCTACTCTTGCCCCTAATTCATATGTGAAGTACTCCAGGTCTGCTCCCACCAAAGCCCTACATAACTGTAGTAAGATTTCTTTACTCTTGAACTCAAATCTTCTTGCCCTCCTAATTGCCTGTTGTACCTGCATGTTAGTTTTCAAAGAATTTTGTAAAGAAACAAAAGAGTTAGTCATTGCGTTCAGGAAGGAGAATGTTGCACACACTCCCGTCTACGTCAATGAGGCTGACGTTGAGATGGTTGAAAGTCACCAATAGCCTGTCCTGGTCCAACCACACAGACACCATGGCCAAGAAAACTCACCAGTGTCTCTATTTCCTCAGGACGTTAAAGAAATTTGGCATGTACCCATCGACACTCACCAATTTTTATTGACACACTATAAAAAGCATCCTATCGGGATCCATCACGAGTTGGTATGGCAACTGCTCTGCCCGGGATCGCAAGAAACTGCAGAGAGTTGTGGACACAGCTCAGCACATCATGGAAACCAGCCTCCCCTCCATGGACTCTGTCTATACCTCTCGCTGCCTCTGTAAAGCAGCCAGCATAATCAAAGACCCCTCCAACCCCAGCCATTGTCTCTTCTCCCCCCTCCCATAGGGCAGAAGATACGAAAGCCTGAAAGCACGTACCACCAGGCTCAAGGACAGCTTCTTTCCCACTATCATAAGACTATTGAACGGTTCCCTAGTACAATAAAGATGGACTCTTGACCTCACAATCTACCTTGTTATGGCCTTGCACCTTATTGTCTACCTGCACTGCACTTTCTCTGTAACTGTAACACTTTATTCTGCATTCTGTATTGTTTTACTTTGTACTACCTCAATGTACTGATGTGATGAATTGATCTGTACAAATGGTATGCAAGACAAGTTTTTCACTGTGCCTCAGTACATGTGACAATAATAAACTAATCTACCATTTTACTTACCAATACCCACAGCCATTTGAACGTCAACAGTTCCCAATCTTTCATCATTTAAAAAATATTCAGCATTTCTGTTTTGTTTAAACAAGCGAACACCCTCACATTTTTCCACACGTCACATTATTGCCCACTCACTCAGCTTGTTCAAATCCCCTTGAATCCTTTTTGCATCCCCATTTACACCCACATTCCTATTTGTTCTTGTGTCATCACAAACTTAGGATTGCTGTGTTTGATCCCCCAGCCAGACTATTGAACGATGAGATATATACGATATATATCTTATACGATGAGATGGACTCTTGACCTCACAATCTACCTTGTTGTGGCCTTGCACCTTATTGTCTACCTGCAGTGCACTTCCCTGTGGCTGTGACACTTCACTCTGTATTCTGTTATTGTTTTTACCCTGTACTACCTCAATGCACTGTGCGATGAATTGATCTGTACGAACGGTATGCAAGACAAGTTTTTCACTGTACCTCGGTACAAGTGACAATAATAAACCAATACCAATACCAAACAGTTGATGTACATTGGCTATAGCACTGATGTTTGTGGTACCATTTGAGTCTACTCATTGTTTTCTATATGTCAACCAATTCTCAATCCCAGTTGGTAGAGTTGAAGCTTTATAATGCATTTGGAATGTTATGAGGAATTTTGGGCCCTGTATCTAAGGAAGGATGTGCTGGCCCTGGAGAGTGTCCAGAGGATGTTCACAAGAATGATCCTGGGAATGAAAAGCTTAACATATGAGGAGAGTTTTTATGTCTCTGGGCCTGTACTCGATGGAGTTCAGAAGGATGAGGGGGGATCTCATTGAAACCTACAGGATACTGAAAGGCCTGGATAAAGTGGACGTGGAGAGGATGTTTCCATCAGCAGGAGCATCTAGGATCCGAGGGTACAGCTTCAGAATAAAGGGACGTCCCTTAAGAATTGAGATGAGGAGGAATTTCTTCACCCAGAGGGTGGTGAATCTGTGGAATTCATTGCCACAGAGGGTGGTGGAGGCCAAGTCATTGGGTATGTTTAAGGCAGAGATTGATAGGTTCTTGATTAGTAAGGAAGTTAAGGATTACAGGGAGAAGTTGGGAGAATGGGGTTTAAAAAAAGTGAGCCATGATCGAATGGTGGAGCAGACTCGATAGGCTAAATGGCTAATTCTGCAGCTATACCTTATGGTCTTGTGGTATATTCCATGCCTTCCCCTCAGCCCCACAGTTCCTCACCAACTTCCTTATTGAAAACCTTCTGAACATCCAAGTACAACTCAAACTTTGGTTCTCCCTCATCTACTCTATTAGATACATCCTCAAAGGGCTCCATTACCTTGGGATTCCAAATTAAATTTAACAACACCATCTTACTGAACGGTCCCCGAGTATGATAAGGTGGACTCTTGACTTTATAATCTATCTCGTTATGGACTTGCACCATATTGTCTGCCTGCACTGCTCTTCCTCTGTAACTGTAACACTTTATTCTGCATTATGTTATTGCTTTTCCCTTGTACTACCTCGAAATGATCTGTATGGTTGGCATGTAAACAAATTTACCAATTTATTGTATCCCAAAACTTGCTCATTTTCTAACCTTTCCCATGTCCGTTACTTTCAGTTCATATTTCCAACATTGGTATTGGTATTGGTTTATTATTGTCACTTGTACCGAGGTACAGTGAAAAACTTGTCTTGCATACTGTTCGTCCAGATCAATTCATTACACAGTGCAGATACATTGAGGTAGTACAGGTAAAAACAAGAGTACAGAGTAAAGTGTCACAGCTACAGGGAGGTGCATTGTAGGTACTTTGCTTATTTGAGTGTTTGGTTGAAAGCTCTTCCAAGACTTCATCCCTCCTTCCCTTCACCCGCTCTCTTAGTTTAATTGCTTCCCTGTGTAGAATAAGGGCAGAAAACAAAACATTTGGACAATGTTAAAATCAAATTCCAGCACAGTCATAAATCGGGGATGGTCTTGGTATTTTTTGATTTCTTTTTCCTAGAAAGCAAAAGATTGTGTAAACACAAATCACCACATGATTGAGCAACTTATGTCTGCTCAAAAGAAAACAGCACCAAGAAAGCTTCCTTCAGTAAGTCTTTGCAATTTTTATTGACCAATCAAGCAGTTTAATGCATTGTTTCTTGGCACTATCACAAGAATTTTGTTTGCATCTGTAGTCCAAAGCAGGGAGATCATGCACATTTTCAGGAACTTAACTCTTGCAAGGCAAGATAAGGAAACGGGACCAATAATGAATGTGGAGATCAACAAAACATAAATATTCCAGGGCAGTGATAAAAGAAACCACTTAGGATTAACCTGCAATATGAGTTGAGAAATTAAAGGTGCATTGCTCTTTCCTCACACAGCAAGATCCAACTAACAGAAAGGAAACAAATGACCAGTTCAGCCACTGGTATCAGTTCAGTGGGAGGTGAAGTGGCAGAGTTCAGGCAGAGCTCCCTTTCCTTAAAATGGAGCTGATCAGATGGATCATAGAACACAGAACAGTACAGCACAGGAATAGGCCCTACAGTCCGTAATATTGTGCTGAACTTATTAAATTAGTAATTTAACGCCTAACTAAACTAATCCCTTCTGCCTGAACAATGTCCATATCCGTCCATTCTCTGCACATCCATGTGCTTATCTAAGAGCCTCTTAAACACCTCTATTGTATTTCCCTCCACCACCACCCCTGGCAGCGCATTCCAGGCACCCACCACTCACTGTGTAAAAAAAAACATGTTCCGCACATCTTCTTTGAACTTTCCCCCTCTCACCTTAAATGCGTGCCCTCTAGTATTAGACATTTCGACCCTGGGAAAAAGATACCAGCTGTCTACTCTACCTATGCCTCTCATAATCTTATAAACTTCTATCAGGTCTCCTCCCAGCCTCCACCATTCCAGAGAAGACAACCCAAGTTTGTCCAACCTCTCCTTATGGCGCATACTCTCTAATCCAGGCAGCATCCTGGTGAACCTCTTCTGCACCCTCTCCAAAGCCTCCACACCCTTCCCAGAACTGAATGCAATACTCCAGATGCAGCGTAACTAAAGTTTTATAAAGCTGTAACATAACATCCTGACTCTTGAACTCAATGCCTTGACTAATAAAGGCAAATATGTCTTTACAACCCTATCAACCTGTGTAGCCACTTTCAGGGAGCTATGCACTTGGACCCCAAGTTCCCTCTGTACATTAACACAGTTAAGGGTCTTGCCATTAACAGTGTACTGTCCCTTTACATTTGATCTCCCAAAGGGCAACACCTCCCACTTGGCCAGATTAAACTGTATCTGCCATTTCTCCACCCATATCTGCAACTGATCTATATCCTTCTGTATCTTTTGGCAGTCTTCTATACTGTCCACCATGCCATCAATCTTTGTATCGTCTGCAAACTGAATAACTCACTCATCCACACTTTCATCAAAAGTCACGTACTTCCAGCCAGTATAAGTCCCATTGACTACGACCCTCTGTCTACTCTGGGCAAGCCTGTTCTGAATCCAAATGACCGATTCACCGTGGATCCCATGTATCTTAATCTTATAGATGCCTAATTTGAAGGACGGTACCTTTGTCAGTGAGACATTCCCTTGGTACCTTTTCTTGAATTGCATGCTGACCCCTCAACAAGGATTCAGTTCCACCAATATCTGAACCATAGGCAAGTGATCAATATTTGAGACACAAGAGACTGCAGATGCTGGAACCTGGAGCAAAAAACAATGTGCTGCAGGAACTCAGCAGGTCAGGCAGCATCTGTGGAGGGAAGTGGACAGCTGAAGTTCTGGATCGGGACTCTTCATCTGGACCAAAAGAGCAGAGGGGAGACAGCCAGTAGAAAAGGTGAAGGGAAGGGGTGAAGCAAGAGCTGGCAAGCGATAGGTGGATTCAGTTGAGGAGGGGTGATGGGCAGATGGAGGAGGGGAGAGCAGGAATAGCGACAGAGGCCAGGAGGTGAGAGGTGGAGGCAACAAAGGACGGGAGACGATGGAGTCTGGTAGGAAAGGAAGGTGGAGCGTGGAACCAAATAAGGGAGGTGGGGAGGACAGGTGGGAACTTGATCAATATTAATCATCTGCAGGCCAACTTTATGGAAATAATAAT
Source organism: Pristis pectinata (assembly GCF_009764475.1). NCBI lineage: Eukaryota > Metazoa > Chordata > Chondrichthyes > Rhinopristiformes > Pristidae > Pristis > Pristis pectinata. Next base: position 106,561,845 of record NC_067410.1, on the reverse strand, counting down.
AATGTTTGAACAAGGCTACTGGGAACCAAAACTGTAATAAAGTTAAAGGGCACACTGGACAGAAACTTGTATACAAAATCATATTACAGTTAATGAAACATCTAAAGTGAAGTCACAGAGTGATACAGCACAAAAAAAAGGCCCGTCAGCCCACCAAGTCTGCACAGCTTGGTATTGGTATTGCTTTTGGTTTATTATTGTCACTTGTACTGAGGTACAGTGAAAAACTTCTTGCATACCGATCGTACAGGTCAATTCATTACACAGTGCATTGAGGTAGTACAGGGTAAAAACAATAACAGAATACAGAATAAAGTGTCACAGCTACAGGGAAGTGCATTGCAGGTAGACAATAAGGTGTAAGGTCATAACAAGGTAGATTGTGAGATCAAGAGTCCATCTCATCGTAAAAGGGAACCGTTCAATAGTCTTATCACCATGGGATAGAAGCTGTCCTTGAGCCTGGTGGTATGTGCTCTCAGGCTCCTGTATCTTCTGCCTGATGGGAGAGGGGAGAAGATAGAATGACCCGGGTGGGTGGGGTCTTTGATTATGCTGGCTGCTTCGCCAAAGCAGCAAGAGGTATAGACAGAGTCCAGGGAGGCTGGTTTCCATAACGCGCTGGGCTGTGTCCACAAATCTCTGCAGTTGCTTGCATTCCTGGGCAGACCAGTTGCCACACCAAGCCGTGATGCATCCAGATAGGATGCTTTCTACGGTGCATCGATAAAAGTTGGTGAGTGTCAAAGGGAACATGCCAAATTCCTTGAGCCTCCTGAGGAAGTAGAGGCACTGGTGAGCTTTCTTAGCCATGGCATCTACGTGGTTGGACCAGGACAGCCTATTGGTGATGTTCATTCCTAGGAGCTTGAAGCTTTCAACCCTCTCTACCTCAGCACCATTGATGTAGACAGGTGCATGTACACCGCCCCCTTTCCTGAAGTCAATGACCAGCTCTATTGTTTTGCTGACATTAAGCAGCCATTTATCCAAATCCCACTTTATTCTCCCCACATTCCCATCAACGCCCCACAGATTCTACCCCTCACCTACACACTAGGGGCAAATGACAATGGCTAATTAACCTACCAACCCGCAAGTCTTTGGGCTGTGGGAGGAAACGAATGCACCCAGGGGAAACCTATGCAGACACAGGGAGAACGTGCAAACCCCACACAGGCAGCACCCGAGGTGAGGATTGAACCTGGGTCGCTGGAGCTCTGGGGCAGTGGGCTCTGTGAGTTGTACCACTATGCTGCCCTAGTCCTGGAGGTAATAGAGAACGCAGCAACTGACTAACAGCAACCCAGCCATTTGCTTCTGTGAAGTTGGCAGAGGATTCAATATAACAGTGGGTAGAATTACCAAGTCCACTGCAATCATATCCTGAAAGTTATATCCACCTGAGAAAGGGGACAAATTTTTTGGACAGACCTTCCATTTTCCCAGATCCCCTCCTGTCTTGCCTATCCTGGGACATGGAATGGTCTTCCACTGGGAACCCGGCTCACAGCTCTTCAGTGAAGCCCACTGCAATACAGTGAGCAGTGTGGGGGCTGTCTCTCAGTGCAGGCAATCGGCTGCTCTCAAACAATGGCTTCGTCAGCTGCCGTGGCCCCACTCAACCTCCCACCTCCACTCCAGACTCAAAGCTGTCAGTGTGCTTGGCACCTTTGAATTTTTACAAGCGTCATTGACAGTCAGTAACACATGGTAGACATAAAAAGAAATATAAGAACATAAGCAATCGGAGTAGGAGACAAACAGAAGCTGTTGAAGCTTCAAGAGAAAGTGAGAGTACTAAGGCTGCAAAGTTTCTGTGTGTCGTAAGTGGGACAATGGTCTGCTTTTATAAATGATATTTGGTACAAATTGGAGGCAACTCAGAAATGTGCATGTTGTCTAAATGACTGCAGCAAGAAATAGACCAGAGATACTGGCAAAAGGTGTGATGAAGTGGATATAGCTTACATAGATTACATAGAACAGTACAGCACAGGAACAAGTCCTTTGGCCCATGGTGCCAATCTCAACTAATCCTATCTGCTTGCACATGGTCTATATCCCTTTATTCCCTCCTTGTTGATGTGTCCGTCTAAATGCCTCTTAAATGTTGCTATTGCATCGACTTCCACTACTTCCCCTGGCAGCATGTTCCAGGCACCCACCACTCTTTGTGTAAAAAACTTAAGGTAAGATACCTTTATTAGTCTCATGTACATCGAAACACATAGTGAAATGCATCTTTTGCGTTGAGTATTCTGGGGGCAGCCCACAAGTGTCGCCACGCTTCCGGCGCCAACATAGTATGCCCACAACTTCCTAACCCGTTCGTCTTTTGGAATGTGGGAGGAAACCAGGGAACCCAGAGGAAACCCACGCAGAATCGGGGAGAACGTACAAACTCCTTACAGACAGAGGCCGGAGTTGAACCCGGGTTGCTGGCACTGTAAGAGCATTACACTAACAGCTACACCTCGCAAATCTCCTTTAAATATCCCCCTCTCACTTTAAACCTATGCCCTCTAGTATTTGACATTTCCACCCTGGGAAAAAGACCCTGATTGTCTACCCTATCTATGCCTCTCATAATTTTATGAACTTCTATCAGGTCTCCACTGAGTCTCCAATGCTCCAGTAAAAACCATCCAAGTTTGTCCAGCCTCTCCTTATAATTAATACACTTCAATCCAGGCAACATCCTGGTGAACCTCCTTTACATCCCCTCCAAAGGCTCCAGATCCTTCCAGTAATGCAACGACCAGAACAGCACACAATACTCCAAATGAGTCTGATTGACCCACTGAGTTCTTCCAGCAGATTGTTTGTTGGAACAACACACAAAAAATGCTGGAGGAACTCAGCAGGTCAGGCAGCATCCATGGAGGGAAATAAACAGTCGACATTTCCGGTCGAAACTCTTCATCAGGACTGGAAAGGAAGGGGGTAGAAGCCAGAATAAGAAGGTGGGGGGAGGGGGAGGAGCACATGCACGCAGGGGACAGGTGAGTTCAGGTGATAGGGGAGTCCAGGTGAGAGGGGGAAGGTAGGTGGGTGGGGGAGGGGGGGAAGATGTAATAAGCTGAGAGGTGATAGGTAGAGGAGGGAAAGGGCTGAAGAAGAAGGAATCCGGTAGGAGAGGGCAGTGGACCATGGAATGAAGGATGGGGGAGGGGAGGAGAGGAGATGGGCAGGTCATCCAGACAGGGGAAGAGAGCCACAGGAAGAAGGGAAGACGAAGGAGTGAAGGGGGGGGGAACAAAAAAGAAGGGGAGGGGTTACTGGAAGTTAGAGAAATCGATGTTGAGGCCGTCAGGTTGGAGACTCCCAAGGCGGAATATTGAGGTGTTGTTCCTCCAACCTGCGCCTGGCCTCAACGTGGCAGTAGAGGAGGCCGTGGACGGACATGTCAGTACAGGAATGGGATGTGGACTTGAAGTAGGTGGCCACCGGGAGGATGGACGGAGGTGTTGCGGCGGATGGAGTGAAGGTGTCTGTCCAGGTTCCAGCATCTGCAGTCTCTTGTATCTCCATACTCCAAATATGACCTAACCGTGGCTTTATACAACTGCAACATGACTTCCCAACTTTTATATTCAATGTCCTGGCCAATGAAGGCAAGCATGCCGTACACCTTCTTCACCACCCTATCCACTTTCAGGGAGTTCTGGACTATTGCATGCCAAGACCCCTCTGTACATCAATGCTCCTAAGGGTCCTGCTACTGTTTGCTCTACGCTTTCCTTTTGCATTTGACAACACAAAATGCATCACTTCACATGTCTTGATTAAACTCCATCTGCCATTCTCCGTCCAAATTTCCAACTGATCTACAGCCTGCTGACTCCACCCCACTGAAGGTCAGAATTGAACCCAGGTCACTGGAGCTGTGAGACAGTGACACTACTATGCTGCCTCATCTAAGAAGGAGCACAATTACAATGTCCAAAAGACATTTGGGCAGGTACATGGATAGGAAAGCTCTCAAGGTGTATGGGCCAAACACAGGCAAATGGATCTAGCGCAGGGAGGCAACAGTTAGCATGGACGAGTTGGGCCGAAGGGCCAGTTTCCGTGCAGCATAAGTCTATGACTTTGAGGGAGGAAGAGAGAAAACAAGGAACTATAGACCAGTTTGTCAAAAATCAGTTGTAAGTAAAATACTGGAACCTATTACGAAAGAAGTGGTGAGCGGGCACTTTGAAAATAATGACAGGATTGGACAAAGTCATGTTTAAAATATCTACCGCTGCCCAATAGCACTGTGGAAGTACCTTCACTGTAAAGACGGCAACAGTTTAAGAAGTTGGCTCACCACCACCTTCTCTGGGGCATTTTTACATGGGTAATAAGTACTGGATGTGCCACTGAGAGAATAATGTGAAAAAAATACATCAGCTTCACTTTTATTTGGCATTTTACAGTTGCAAAGAAAGATGCGAGTATGAGAAGATTTAAGGGTGAGATCCTAAGCTGGCAGATTTAGAGGCAGAGTTTTACATCAGGGAAACAGTTAGCTTAACGCTTTACAGTGCCAGCAATCTGGGTTCAATTCCGGTCACTGTCTGTAAGGAGTTTGTAACATTCTCCCCGTGTCTGCGTGGGTTTCCTCCGGGTGCTCCGGTTTCCTCCCACATTCCAAAGACGTACGGGTTAGGAAGTCGTGGGCATGCTATGTTGGCGCCAGAAGCTTGGCGACACTTGCGGGCTGCCCCCAGAACACTCAATGCAAAAAGATGCATTTCACTGTGTGTTTCGATATCCATGTGACTAATAAAGAAATCTTAGCTTATCTTAATTTGTCTATGCCGACCAATTTGTTTACCTGAGTTAGTCCCAGTTTCCTGTATTTGGCCTATATCCCCCTCAACATTGCCTGTCCATCGACCCGTCTAAATGTCTTTTAAATGTAATTGTACGCGCCTCTACCACTTCCTCTGGCAGCTGGTTCCATATACCCACCATCGTCTGTGTGAAAAATAATTGCCCATCGTTATCCCATGATGCCAAATTAAACATCCCATTTTCCTGCACGTGACCCATATCCCTCCATTTCCCTGCCTATGTTGTTGGTACCAATATGAACCACTACCTCTGGCTGCTCACCCACCTCGTTACAGTGAGTGGCAATCTCACTTCTGCAGTTTCTCTTTTTGAGCCCCAATCCCATTCCAGAGACTTGAGCAAAGCAAAGATCCAGGCAACACTCCAGTGCAGTACTGAAGAAGGGCAGCACTGTTGAAGGTGCTGTCTTTACCTTCTACTCACCAAGGGTGTGCTGCTGTAGTGGTTGACCTACTGAAATAGTAGCTGGAGTCCTGGCTCATTGATCCAGTGACATGAGTTCAAATCCCACCATGGTAGTTGATGAATTTAAATTCAAGGAATTAAACAGAATTTGCAATTGCAACGAATTACGGGTTCAGTTATGTTGACCATAAAGAAAACAAGACTGGTTCACTTATGTACTTGGAATTGGATTATTATTGTCACTTGTACCGAGGTACAGTGAAAAACTTGCCTTGCATACCGATCGTACGGATCAATTCATTACACAGTGCACTGAGGTAGTACAGGGTATAACAGAATGCCGAATAAAGTGTTACAGTTACAGAGAAAGTGCAGTGCAGGTAGACAATAAGGTACAAGATCATAATGAGGTAAATTGTGATGTCAAGAGTCCACCTTATTGTACTAGGGAAATGTTCAATAGTCTTATAACAGCGGGATAGAAGCTGTCCTTGAGCCTGGTGGTACGTGCTTTCAGGCTTTTGTATCTTCTGCCCAATGAGAGAGAGAAGGGAAAAGAGAGAATATCCAGGGTGGGTGGGTTCTTTGATTAATCTGTCTGCTTTAACTGAGGCAGCAAGCAGCGTAGACAGAGTCCATGGAGGGAAGGCTGGTTTCTGTGATGTGCTGAGCTGTGTCCACAACTCTCTGCAGTTTCTTACAGTCTCAGACAGAGCAGTTGCTGTACCAAGCCATGATGCATCCGGATAGGATGATTTCTGTCGTGCATCAATAAAAATTGGTGAGGGTAGACGGGGACATGCCGAATTTCTTTAGCCTCCTGAGGAAGTAAAGGCACTGGTGAGCTTTCTTGGCCATAGGACAAGATTACAGGAAAGCATTAGACAAGATGGCGACAGAGTGTGGCGACTCATTGCAAAATGTTCCCTGCAGATCCACTCATTACTTCGGAGCATAAAACCTGCCACCCTTACATTGTCTGCTCTGTGTCTAACTCCAGACCATCAATGTGATTGACTCTTAACTAGTTCCCAGTTCAAAGACAATTAGGCTAGGAAAATAAATGTATATCCCGTGAATAAGTGAAAAAAGAAACTTCAGAAGGGTAGAAGATAGGACCTGGGACAGTACAGAACAGGAACAAGTCCTTTGGCTCGTGATGTTGACCATGATGTCAAATTAAACTAATCCCATCTTCCTGCACAAGGTCCATATCTCTCCATTCCCTGCCTGTGCATTTGTCTGTCTAAATGCCTCTTAAATGCCACTATTGTATCTGCTTCCACTTACCCCTTCAAGCAGTGTGTTTCAATCTGTGTAAAATCTTGCCTCACATATATGCTTTAAACTTACCCCCCTCGCCTTCAAACTACACCATCTGGTATTTAACGCAACTATTCTAGAAAAAAGACTGTCTATTCTGTCTGTGCCTCTTATAACTTAATAAGCTTCTAGCAGTTCTCCCCTCGGCCTCCGTCGTTCCAGAGTAAAAAAAAACAATTTTGTAAAATCTCTCTTTGTAGCTATGTCCCTCTGTTTCCCCTCATTCTGTGCTGTAACCATTCTGTGATTATTTCTGGTCAGAATCAGAATCACTGACATATTATGTGAAATTTGTTGTTTTGCGGCAGCAGTACAGTGCAAGACATAAAAATTACTATAAGTTACAAATAAGTAAGTAGTGCAAAAAGAATAATGAGGTGATGTTCATGAGTTCATGGGTCATTCAGAAATCTGATGGCAGAGGGGAAGAAGCTGTTTCTGAATCATTGAGTGTGGGTCTTCAGGCTCCTGTACCTCCTACCCAATGGCAGTAATGAGAAGAGACCATGTCCCGGATGTTGAGGGTCCTTAGTGATGGATGCCGCCTTCTTGAGGCACCACCTCTTGAAGACATCCTCGATGGTGGGGAGGGTTGTGCCCCACTTTACTGCAATGGGATCAATTCTCTCCCCTTCTCTCAATCCCTAATCAGAATCAGAATCAGGTTTATTATCACTGACCTATGACGTGAAATTTGTTGTTGTGCGGCAGCAGTACAGTGCAAGACAAAAATCTATAAATTACAAAACAAATAAATAGTGGTAAAAGAAAGAATATTGAGGTAGTGTTCACGGACCATTCAGAAATCTGATGGTAGAGGGGAAGAAGCTGTTCCTAAATAGGATGTCAGAGGCAAGTTTTTTACACAGAGAGTGGTGGGTGCGTGGAACGCACTGCTGGCAGAGGTTGTGGGGGCAGATACATTACTTAAAAGACTCTTAGATAGCCACATGAATGATAGAGAAATGGAGGGCTACGTGGGAGGGAAGGGTTAGATAGATATTAGAGCAGGATAAAATCTCGGCACAACATTGTGGGCCGAAGGGCCTGTACTGTGCTGTAATGTTCTATGTTCTATGTTCTAAATCACTGAATGTGGGACTTCAGGCTCCTGTACCTCCTACCCAATGGCAGTAATGAGAAGAGACCATGTCCCGGATGGTGAGGGTCCTTAGTGATGGATGCCGCCTTCTTGAGGCGCCACCTTCTTGAGGCACTGCCTCTTGAAGACATCCTCGATGGTGGGGAGGGTTGTGCCCGTGTTGGAGCTGGCTGAGTCTACAACCCTCTGTGGCTCTTGCAATCCTGAGCATTGGAGGCTCCATACCAGGCTGTGATGCAACCAGTCAGAATTCTCTCCACCGTGCATCTGTAGAAATTTGTAAGAGTCTGCCTTCAGCACTTCAGTAACATGTTTTTCTTCCTAGTCTTTCTCCTTTTTGAAATAAGTAAGCAATCCTTTATGCTTATCCTTTACTCTCCACATAACTGCCTCCTTCCTTTCAGGGTTCTGTGGTTACATGTATTGTGGCACCATCAAATAAGTTCAAAACCTGTGAGGCTTCTATTATCCTTCCTGAACAATAATGATTCAACTCAGCTCCACACAGCCCAGTTAATCCCACGAACATGGTTTCAATTGGAATCCTTCACTTTGAATGAAATTCACCTCAACTATGCAATAATTTAACAACTGAAAAAAACAGATTAGCTCTCTTGACTGCAATCCAGCTATCAGTTCCTGGAAACCCAGTTGGATCAGAGATGTTTACCAGTAAGTGCTGACAACTGTGCTTTGTGGATGTACCCATTAAGACCTCGATTTTTTTTTGCATAAAATCAATGTGTTTTTGGATCAGTTTACAGAATGTTAATTCTTTTTAATTCTTGCTCATAATTTAGAGTACCTGAGATGATTTTCATGTCCTTGTACATAAAATAGACTTACTGGTGGAAACCAAAGAACTATCTGCAAAGACATCTTTTTCCCCTCCCTCCCACCATTAACTTTGCTGTTACCCTTGGGATGGATGCTTGCCCCTGCCACACTCCCCTGCTCGCACCCCATCTTCCATCTTACATTTCTATGCTACTTCTTGGTTGATGCCAGGTTTATATTGATGAAGTCCGTATCTATCTCACTATCACCCCCACCAACCCCCTACAGCCTTGAAATTGCCTAGCAACCAGTGCTAGATGAGGAGACATTGTCTACAATGAAAGATTAGCCCATGCCTTTAATACACTTCACAAATTCTGATACTTCAACCACTGCTCCATCCCTCTCCCAACTGCTCTGCCCAGGACCACAAGAAACTGCAGAGAGTTGTGGACACAGCCCAGCGTGTCACAGACACCAGCCTCCCCTCCCTGGACACTGTCTTTACCTCTTGCTGCCTTGGTGAAGCAGCCAACATAATCAAAGACCCCACCCACCCGAGTCATTCTCTCTTCTCTCCTCTCCCATCAGGCAGAAGATACAGGAGCCTGAGGGCATGTACCACCAGACTTAAGGACAGCTTCCATCCCACTGTGATAAGACTATTGAACAGTTCCCTTATACGATGAGATGGACTCTAACCTCACAATCTACCTTGTGACCTTGCACCTTATTGTCTATCAGCACTGCACTTTCTCTGTAGCTGTGACACTTTACTCTGTACTGTTATTGTTTTTACCTGTACTACATCAATGCACTCTGTACTAACCCATTGTGACTGCACTGTGTAATGAATTGATCTGTACGATCGGTATGCAAGGACAAGTTTTTCACTGTACCTCGGTACAAGTGACAATAATAAACCAATACCAATACCTGCCCAGTCTCTGCAATCTCTTCCACTCTGCTAACTGAGACCTCTAATCCTGGCCTCTTGCATATTTCTGAACTTAATTCACAAGAACTCAAGAAAATAGGAGCAGGAGTCGCCCACTCAGCCCCTCAAGCCTACCCCACCATTCAACATGATCATGGTCAACAGATTATGCTCCCTCTGGAACTTTTTGTTTCCTTGCTTCTCTTTATGAAGATACTATCAAAATCCTTCTTCTTGAAGCAAGTTTTAAATGATCTCTCCAGATATAATTACCAATAACTTGCCCTGGTCCAACCATGTAGATGCTATGGACAAGAAAACACACCGGTGCCTCTACTGTGTCGGAGAAGCCTAAGGAAATTCAGCAAGTCCCTGTTGACCCTCACCAATTTTTACAGATGCATCATAGAAAGCATCCTATCTGGATGCATCACGGCTTTGTATGTAAACTGCTCTGCCCAGGACCGCAAGAAACTGCAGAGAGCTGTGGACACAGCTCAGCACATCACAGAAACCAGCCTCCCCTCTACTGGCTCTGTCTACACTTCCTGCTGTCCCAGGAAAGCAACCAACATAATCAAAGACCCCACCCACCCTGGTCATTCTCTCTTTCCTCCCTCCCATTGGGCAGAAGATACAAAAGTCTGAAAGCACGTACCACCAGTCTCAAGAACAGCTTCTATCCTGCTATCAGACCTCTTGTATGATAAAGATGAACTCTTAACCTCAATATCTACCTCGTCATGGCCTTGCACCTTATTTCTACTTGCACTACACTTTCTCTGTAACTGTAACACTTTATTCTACATTCTGTTATTGTTCTTGCCTTTGGACTACCTCGAGGTACCTCTGTTTTGAGATGATCTGTATGACATGCAAAACAGAATATTTCACTGTAGTTAAGTTAAGATCTTTATTAGTCACATGTACATCGAAACACACAGTGAAATGCATCTTTTGCGTAGTGATTTTTTTTGGGGGACAGCCCGCAAGTGTCGCCACGCTTCCAGTGCCAACATAGCATGCCCACAACCTCCTAACCTGTACATCTTTGGAATGTGGGAGGAAACCGGAGCACCCGGAGGAAACCCACACAGACACGGGGAGAACGTACAAACTCCTTACAGACAGTGGCTGGATTTGAACCCGGGTCGCTGGCGCTGTAAAGCATTATGCTAACCATTATGCTACCGTGCCTGCCTGTATCTTGATACATGTGTCAATAATAAACAAATTACCAATTTTCTTGTGGCTCATTGTCACATATTTGATGGAAGCACATTGAAAAGTTTGTCACATTAAAGTTGAAATATAATTACTGTTGACACTTATGCAGGGACTCTGTGTGTCCCAGATGCATGACCTTGGGGTTCTCAGCAACATCCTGAATACATCTTCTCCACTTTGAGTGATTGTGTGCCAGAGATTCCAAGGAGTCAGTGGGGATGTTATTATTCTTCAAAGAAACTTTAAGCTCATCCTTAAATCTTTTCCTCTGTCGCCTTTGTAGTCTCCACTCCTAATGGAGTTCAGAACAGAGTGTCTATTTTGGGGACACAGGAGGCTTCAGATGCTGAAATCTGGAGCAACAAACAAGATGCTAGAGGTACTCAGCAGGTCGAGTAGCATCTGTGGAGAGAAATGGACGGTTGACATTTTGCATCGAGACCATTCATCTGGACTGGTTTGGGAGTCTGGTGTCAAGCATACAAATGATGTGGCTTCCAAGTGAGTGAGTGTCACTAGGATCTCAGTTCTAGGGAGGTTGGCCTGCTAGAGGAGGCAGAGGTTAATTCTGCAATCCTGTTCCTTTATTCCTTCAAGTGATGTGGGCTTTACAGGCTGAGCCAACATTTAATTGCCCATCGCTAGTTGCTCCTGAGAAGGTGGTGGTGAGCTGCCTTCTTGAACTGCTGCAGTCCTTGAGGTGTGGGTGTACCCGCAGTGGTGTTAGGGAGGGAGTTGCAGGACTTTGACCCAGTGACGGTGAAGGAACAGCGATATATTTCCAAGTCAGGATGGTGTGTAGCTTGGAGGGCAACTTCCAGGGGTGGTGCTCCCCATACTTTTGCTGCCCTTGACCTTCTAGTTGGTAGAGTTCGTGGGTTTGAAAGGTGCCATATAAGACCTTGGTGAGTTGCTGCAGTGCATCCTAAAGGTGGTACAAACTGCTGCTACTGTGTGTCAGTGGTGGAGTAAGTGAATGATTATTGAAGGAGTGCCTATCGAGTGAGACCAGTCAGTCTCTGCATTCCTCTTATTACAACATCTTACGCGTCCCTGATCTTTGTCTCTTAACCTTCATTTTTTGAAAAACATTCCTCAATTATTTCAATGTACTTGAATAGTTTTTCCATAAATTCGAGCATCAGAAACTTAAGTTCCAAAGCTTGAGAGCACATACCACCAGGCTCGAGGACAGCTTCTATCCAGCTGCTGTAAGACACCTGAACCAAGTCAGGGTGGTGTGTGGATCAGAGGGCAACTTCCAGAGGTGGTGGTCCCCGTGGTCTTGCTGCCCTTGTCCTTCTAGCTGGTAGAGGTGGTGGGTTTGGAAGGTGCTGTTTAAGGAGTAGTATATTTGGAGGATTTAGTGGAGACACCATTTGTGGTATGTTTCCTGGGCCAGCTGTAAGATGTCCAGGTCTCAGAAGCATATAAAACCGAAGAGGTCACTGCTGCCTAATTGGCTTGGCAGTTCTGATGTCTTGACCTTCAAATACTTTTTTTCCTCCTGAGTCAACCAAAGTTACAACTCGTGGAACTAGAAACCTCAATTGACTCCCCAAGCCTACACATTGTCCATGCTAAGCAAAAGTACAGATTCAGCATAAAGAGAGAGTAAGTAATCCCAGATTGTTTCTCCTAGTCAGTGAGAGGAACAAGGTTAGCGTAATGCCATTACAGTGCTAGCAATTCGGTTTCAATTCCAGTCACTATCTGTAGGGAGTTTCCTGTAGGAGGAACGTGCAGACACGTCCTCCCCGTGTCTGCGTGGGTTTCCTCCGGGTGCTCCGATTTCCTCCCACATTTCAAAGACGTACAGGTTAGGAAATTGTGGGCATGCTATGTTGGTGCCGGAAGCGTGGTGACACTTGCGGGCTGCCCCCAGAACACTCTACACAAAAAGATTCATTTCACTGTGTGTTTCAATTTACATGCGACTAATAAAGATATAGAAAATAAGATTTTTAAGATAACTGCAAAATGAATTAGCGAGATTAAAAGAAGATTCTTTGCCATCTGTGTGATCAGAGTTTTCTGCTTTAAACATTGTTGAGACAAAGCCTGCAAATACCTGCATAGGTGGAAATTGGATTGGTTATTTGGAGGAAAGTACCAATGAGTCTGGGGCATTTCTGAACCCATCCACAGTAATGCACCTTATTACTTGTGTCTATTGCACCTTAGTTAATAAACCATTGCTTTATTTCTCAATTATCTTGAATCCCACTCAGAATACAAAGTTACCTTCTTCTTAGAAAATAGAACATAGAAGAGTACAGCACCAGAACAGGCCCTTTGGCCCACAATATCTATAGAGTCATAGAGTACTACAGCACAGAAACAGGCCCTTCAGCCCATCTAGTCCATGCTTGCCTGGTTTTCTGCCTAGTCCCATCTACCTGCACCCAAACCATAGCCCTCCATATCTCTCTCATTCATGTACCTGTCCAAACTTCTATTAAATATTACAATTGATTAAGGAAACTTTCCTGAACATATTTGACAAACTCGATCCCATCCAGTCCTTTTACAGTGTGGAAGTCCAAGTCAGTATGTGGAAAGTTAAAATCACCTACTATCACAACTTTATATTTCCTGCAACTGTCTGCTATCTCTCTACAAATTTGCTCCTCTAAATCCCACTGACTATTGGGAGGTCTATAATATAGTCCCATTAACCTGGTTGTCTCTTTTTTATTCCTCAGTTCCACCAAATTGCCTCAGTCATTGAGCCCTCCAGTATGTCTTCTCTGAGAAGTGCCGTGACATTTTCCTTGATGAGTAATGCCACCCCTCCCGCTTTAATACCTCCCCTCCTATCATGTCTAAAACACCGGAACCCCAGGACATTGAGCTGCCAGTCCTGCCCCTCCTGCGACCAAGTCTCACTAATGGCTACAACATCATAATTCCACGTACAGATCCGCGCTCTGAGTTCCTCTGCCTTACCTACAATACTCCTTACATTGAAATAGACACAACTCAGAACGTTAGTCCCACCACACACAACCTTTCAGTTTCCATCTTTGCTTGTAGTCTTAACATCTACTTTCCCCAAAGCCCCTTCACTTGCTGCCCTGCCACACTGGTTCCCACCCCCCTGCAACTCTAGTTTAAACCCTCCCCGAGCAGGACTAACAAACCTCCCCATAAGGATATTGGCTCCCCTCCAGTTCAGGTACACACCGTCCCATTTGTACAGATCCCACCTGCCCTGAAGAGAGGCCAATGATCAGAAAAGCTGAAGCCCTCTTTTCTGCACCAACTGCTTAGTGCAGTTTGACACGTGGCTATCTTCCTATTTCTTGCCTCACTAGCACATGGCACCGGTAGCAATCCTGAGATCGCCACCCTGGAGGTCTTTTAACTTAGCACCTGACTCCGTGAATTCACTTTGCAGGACCTCATCACTTTTCCTGCCTATCATTGGTACCACAACCTCTGGCTGCTCACCCTCCCAGCCCCCCCTCCCAAGAATGCTATAGACTCGATCCAGGATATCTCTGGCACCTGGGAGGCAACATACCATCCAAGAGTCTTGTTCTCATCCACAGAACCTCCTGTCTGCTCCCCTAACCAATGAATCCCCTATCACTTGTCTCTTCTCTCCCCTTTCCCATCAAACCCAGTGCCAGAGACCTTCCCCTCATCAGTCACACCCCCACCTCCCCCAACAGTATCTAACACAATATACTTGTTATGGAGGGGAACGGCCACAGGGGTACCCTGCACTGACTGCCTATTCCCTTTCTCTCTGACAGTCTCCCAGCTAGCCGGCTCCTGTACCTTAGGGGTGACTGCTTCCCTGTAACTGCAGTCTATCAACCCCCTCAGTCTCCCAATGGATCCAAAGGTCATCCAGCTCCAGTTCTGCAACATAGTCTGCAAGGAGCTGCAGCCAGATGCGCTTCTCGTAGATGTAGTCATCAGGGACACTGGTCACCCTGACTTCCCACATCGTGCAAGAGGAGCACACCACTGCACTGGGTGTCATTCCCACTGCTCGACAGAGACAGAGACAGAGACAGAGACAGAGACAGAGACAGAGACAGAGACAGAGACAGAGACAGAGACAGAGACAGAGACAGAGACAGAGACAGAGACAGAATGGCCACTCCAAAATGGTCACTCTGCTTTACCCTACCTGCCTTTTATTGGTTGAGTTGCCACACACTTAGCCAATCAGAAACAATTTTGAAAAAAAAGCTGCTGGCTCCTCTCCTCTGCTGCTCTGGCTGCTGGAACTGTGCAAAACAAAAGTCCCAACTGAAAAACAATTTTTGTCTATGCCAACCATGATGACAAATTAAACTAAATCTCGTCTGCTTGCACATGATCCATATCCCTCCGTTCCCTGCATATTCATGTGTCTGTAAACACCACCATCGTATCTGCCTCCACAAGCACCCCTGGCAGCCTGTTCCAGGCACCCACCGATCTCCATGTAAAAAACTTGCCCCGAACATCTCCTTTAAACTTTCCCCACTCACATTAGAACTATCCTCCTCTCACCTTAAAACTTTCCCACTCTCACCTTCTTCTCTTAACCCTTCTTTACCTGTCTCCTCTCTTTACCCCTCAACAGTGTTATTGGTGGTGAAACTGGGTTTCACATTTATTTGTATTGCAGCCCGAACTCCCCCTGTGTTGTGAGCTGGTTTTCCCATTTGGTTCTGTCAGTGGCTAGTTCCCAGCACTGATTTGCATTCTGAAACTTGTGATTGAGTGCAGGACCCACTCAACAAAGAAAGTAAATTTGGCAAGAGCACAGAACAGCCACTGTTTCACAGTCCCACACCAGATAAAAGAGTGATAGCTGTGAGAAAACATGGTGAGAGTTGGGATGGTTGTTGGGGAGGAGTGGGTCTGGATATGTGAAACAAGTCACTCAGCTGAAAGTAGAATCAGAATCAGATTTATTATCACTGACTTATATGATGAGAAATTTGTAATTTTGTGGCAGCAGTACAGTGCAAAGACATACAATTACTATAAGTTACAAAATTAAATGAATAGTGTGAAAAAAAAAGAAATAACGAGGTAGTGTTCATGGGTTCATGGACTGTTCAGGAATCTGATGGCGGAGGGGAAGAAGCCGTTTCTGAATCGTTGAGTGTGGGTCTTCAGGCTCCTGTACCTCCTCCCTGATGGTAGTAGCAAGAAGAGGGCATGTCCCGGATGGTGGGGGTCCTTGATGATGGATGCCGCCTTCTTGAGGCACCATATCTTGAAGATGTCCTCGATGGCAGGGAGGGTAGTGACTGTGATGGAGCTGGCTGAGTCTACAACTCTCTGCAGCCTCTTGCAATCCTGTCCATTAGAGCCTCCATACCAGGCTGTGATGCAGCCAGTCAGAATGCTCTCCACTGTACACCTAAAGAAATTTGTAAGAGTCTTTGGTGACATACTGAATTTCCTCAAACTCCTAATGAAATAGAGACACTCGTGTGCCTTCTCCGTGACTGCATCAATGCATTGGGCCCATGATAGATCCTCTGAGAAGTTGATGCCCAGGAACTTGAAGCTGCTCACCTTTCCACCGCTGACCCCTCAATGAAGACTGGTGTGTGTTAAGATAAGATAAGATAAGATATCTTTATTAGTCACATGTACATCGAAACACCCGACTTCCCCTTCCTGAAGTCCACAATCAGTTCCTTGGTCTTGCTGACGTTGAGTGCAAGGTCAACACACACAGCACAAAACAGAGCAGGATTCAAGTAAGAAGATGCTACAAAGTGTAAGGTTACATTCTATCATGTACAAGGGGACATAATTCCAAGATATGGGTCTGGTCATTTAAAACAGAACGTAGAATTTTCTTCACAGAGGGGGTGGTGAATCTCTTGAATTTTCTGCCTGAAAGAGTTACGGAGGCTAGCTCATTAGAAGTAGTTAACTTGGAGGTGAATATAGTTTTGAAAAGATTAGTAAATTGAGGGCTGTGGAGACGAAGGATAGAGGAGGTGTTGAGGCCTGGGGTAGATCAGCCATGAGGAGCCATTAGCTTGAGGGATCAAGTGGCCCTACTGGTACCCTTTGTTCTTGCATTCTATTTTACTTACTTTTGGAGTTAATGAAAAAAATGCATGTCTATGTAACAAATTATATGGGAAAATGGACCTAGATGATGTGAAATTTGTGGTTTTGCGGCAACAGTACACTGCAAAGACATAAAATTACTATAAGTTACAAAATAAATAGTGCGAGAAAAAGGGATATTGATAGGATGCAGAGCTGGGCTGAGAAGTGGCAGATGGAGTTCAATTTGGAGAAGTGTGAGGTGGTACAGTTTGGAAGGACAAACTCCAAGGCAGAGTACAAGGTTAACAGCAGGACACTGGATAGTGTGGAGGAGCAGAGGGATCTGGGGGTTCATATCCACAGATCCCTGAAAGTTGCCTCGCTGCTGGATAGGGTAGTTAAGAAAGCTTATGGGATGTTAGCTTTCATAAGTCATGGGATCGAGTTTAAGAGCAGCGAGGTAATGATGCAGCTCTACAAAATTCTGGTTAGACAACACTTGGAGGACTGTGTCCAGTTCTGGTCGCCTCATTATAGGAAGGATGTGGAAGCGTTGGAAAGGGTGCAGAGGAGATTTACCAGGATGCTGCCTGGATTGGAGTGTATGGATTATGAGGACTGACTAAGGGAGCTAGGGCTTTACTCTTTGGAAAGAAGAAGGATGAGAGGAGACTTGATAGAGGTATACAAAATATTAAGAGGAATAGATGGAGTGGACAGCCAGCACCTCTTTCCCAGAGCACCAACGCTCAATACAAGAGGACATGGCTTTAAAGTAATGGGTGGGAAGTTCAAGGGAGATATCAGAGGAAGGTTTTTCACCCAGAAATTTGTTGGTGCATGGAATGTGCTGCCTGGGGTGGTGGTGGTGGAGGCAGATACATTAGTCAAGTTCGAGAGATTGTTAGATAAGCATTTGGAGGAATTTAAAATATGGGGATATGTGGGAGGAAGGGGTTAGATAGTCTTAGGTGTGGTTTAAAGGTCGGCATAACATGGTGGGCCAAAGGGCCTGTATTGTGCTGTACTGTTCTATGGTTCTTTGGTTCTATGGTAAAAAGGAATAACATGGTGTGTGTGGATCTCTAGTGATGGATGCAGACTTCTTGAGGCACCGTCTCTTGAAGATGTCCTCAATGGTGGAGAGGGTTGTGCCTGTGATGGAGCTGGCTGGGTCGACAACTGGCTGGCTGAGGCACGCTAGAGGGCAGGCACGGTAGTGTAGCAGTTAGCATAACGCTATTATAGCGCCAGTGACCCGGGTTCAATTCCCACTGCTGTCTGTAAGGAGTTTGTACGTTCTCCCTGTGTCTGCGTGGGTTTCCTCCGGGTGCTCCGGTTTCCTCCCACATTCCAAAGACGCTCTGGTTAGGAAGTTGTGGGCATGCTATGTTGGCGTCGGAATCGTGGTGACACTTGCGGGCTGCTCCCAGAACACTACGTGAAAGGTGCATTTCACTGTGTGTTTCGATGTACATGTGACTAATAAAGATACAGTACCTTATCTTATCTTATCTTATCTTATCTTATCTTATCTTATCTTATCTTATCTTATCTCTACAGCCTCTTGTGATCCTGTGCATTGTAGCCTCCTTACCAGGTTCCACTTACATAGCACCCTTCAGATGCTCAGTAGCACTTTACAGTCTAATAAGTCACAGTGAAAGTGTAGTTGTTTTGTGCATTTTATATATATGGTGGTAAAGACCCACTACTGACAGATGCGATAAACTTTTAGTAATCTGTCTCAATGTTGCAGTTGTCAGATAAATGTTGACAAAATTCCTCGGCTTTCTGCATCTAACTCAATAGGAAATTTCGTTTTCATTTTGACCTCT
Source organism: Pristis pectinata (assembly GCF_009764475.1). Lineage (NCBI taxonomy): Eukaryota > Metazoa > Chordata > Chondrichthyes > Rhinopristiformes > Pristidae > Pristis > Pristis pectinata. The sequence continues at coordinate 106,543,367 of NC_067410.1, read as the reverse complement.
CATCTGATCAAATAGTGGTTGAGTGAGAGAATGATAAAGCAAGACACTGTTTGAACTTCCATTCCAGCTCTTTGAACTTCCAATTAGTTGACTTTGCCATTCTCTTTATGCAGAGTACTACAAAGATTTCCCCTTTCACTTATTCATTTCCCTATTGGAAGTTATCATTGAATCTGCTCCCACCAAACTCCCACCAAACTTCAGGATTTGCATTCTGTATCATAGAACATTAATATTCTTTATCACAGAGTTGTACATCACTTACACAATACTCTACTTCCTCAGGAGGCTAAAGAAATTTGGCATGTCCCCGTTGACCCTCACTAATTTTTATCGATGCACCATAGAAAGAATCCTATCTGGATGCATCACAGCTTGGTATGGCAACTGCTCTGCCCGGGACCACAAGAAAGTTGTGGACACAGCCCAGCACATCACGGAAACCAGCCTCCCTTCCATGGACTCTCGCTGCCTCGGTAATCAGCCAGCATAATCAAAGATCCCATCCACCCAAGTCATTCTCTCTTTTCTCCTCTTCCATTGGGCAGAAGATACAAAAGCCTGAAAGCACGTACCACCAGACTCAAGGACAGCATCTATCCTGCTATTATAAGACGATTGAACACTTGCCTCATACAATAAAATGGACTCCTGACCTCACAATCTACCTTGTTATGACCTGGCACCTTACTGTCTGCCTGCACTGCATTGCAGCTGTGACACTTTATTCTGCATTCTGTTATTATTTTACCTTGTGCTACCTCAATGCACTGTGTAATGATTTGATCTCTACGAACGGTATGCAGGACAAGTTTTTCACTGTACCTCAGTACATGTGACAATAATAAACCAATACCAATTCCACCAAAGCAAGCCCTTTTCCTCACTGAATTGGTGGCAACCATCAAGCATCCACCCACACTAGCTTGGTGGGCACCATGGTTGACATGGATGAGTTGGGCCAAAGGGCCTGGTTCTGTGCTGTATTACTCTATGACTCTATAACTCTATGATACTCTAACCCTTTTTGTTCTCCTCTGCATTTCCCTCAACTTGCCCCAGATTCTACCACTCAAGTACACACTCTTGGCAACTTACAGCAGCTAATTAACCTACCAACTCACATGTCTTTGGGGAGTGGGAAGAAACTGGAGCACCTCAAAGGCGGGTCACAGGAAAAACGTGCAAACTCCACATAGACAACACCGGAGGTCAGAATTGAACCCGGGTCGCTGGAGCTGTGAGGCAGCATCTACACTGGTTGTACCACCATGCCGCCCTGTAGCTTGTATAGTGCCCTTGTTTTTCATTGCTATTTAGTTTAAGTTCCCATTGAAGCAGCAAGCACCTGACAAGAATTTGAACTCACAGCCATTGACTCAAAGAGAAGTGTGCAGCAACCAAGCCAAGCTGACACCAGTGCCGAGCTAGTGTGTCTTCACCAGAAACTCCACGATTGCTCAAGTGAGCCACTCACCACCAGCTTCTCAAGGACAAACAAGGGAGGCTGAGGGGGAGACCTGACAGAAGTTTATGAAATTATGAGAGGCATAGATAGGGTAAGCAGTCAGAATCTTTTTTCCCCGGCACGGTAGTGTAGCGGTTAGCATAATGCTTTACAGCGCCAGCGACCCGGGTTCAAATCCGGCCGCTGTCTGTAAGGAGTTTGTACATTCTCCTTGTGTCTGCGTGGGTTTCCTCCTGGTGCTCTGGTTTCCCCAACGCATTCCAAAAAAAAAGACGTATGGGTTAGGAAGTTGTGGGCATGCTATGTTGGCACCGGAAGTGTGGCGACACTTGCGGGCTGACCCCAGAACACTCTACGCAAAAAGATGCATTTCACTGTGTGTTTTGATGTATATGTGACTAATAAAGAAATCTTATCTCTTAGCTCTTAGAAATGTCAAATATGAAAGAATATGCATTTGAGAGAGGGAAAGTTTAAAGGCGATATGCCGGGAGTGGTGGGTGCCTGGAACAGACTGCCAAGCACAGTGGAAGCAGATACGATACCAGTGTTTAAGAGGCTTTTAGATAGACACAAGAATATGCAGGGAATGGAGGGATATGGATTGTGTGCAAGCAGAGAAGATTTAATGAGCACAGACATTGTGGGCTGAAGGGCCTGTTCCTGAGCTGTAATGTCCTATGTTCTACGTTCTAAACAGGGATGGACAATTAATGCTGGCCTTGCCAACAATGCACAGATCTTGAAAAAAAGGAATAAAATTTGAGATTCGACATTTGAGAATTTCTGTCCATGGTTCTGGAGAGTGGCCAAAATAACTTGGTCAACAAAAGCAATTCAGGCTAAGTCGGGTAACCATGGTCCAGTTAAACTAACTTCAACTGAACAAAATCTATTGAACATGATTTGAGATAAAATGAATGAGAAGTTCCCCAAGTTGATGAATGCACCGGCATGCTTCAGTGCTATTCGGCTGCTTGATAGCGGTTAGCATAATGCTATGACAGTGCCATCAACCTGGGTTCAATTCCCGCTGCTGCCTGTAAGGAGTTTGTATGTTCTCCCCGTGTCAGTGTGGGTTTCCTCTGGGTGCCCCAGTTTCCTCCCACATTCTAAAGACGTACAGGTTAGGAGCTGTGAGCATGCTATGTTGGTGCCAGAAGAGTGGCGACACTTATAGGCTGCCCCCAGCACATTCTTAGCAACGCAAAAAGACGTATTTCACTGTGTGTTTTGACGTACATGTGACTAATAGATAAATATCTTATCTTATATCTTATTTGAAGGTCAAGATGGCAGACCTGACACGACGCCTGTTGTCTATTGGACTGCAGTGATCCTTGCCCTCCTATATGCTTCTGAGACCTGGACTACCTACAGCAGCAGCTTGGGGTAGAGGAGAAATACCACCAATACTGTCTCTGTAAGATCCTCCAAATTCACTGGAAGGACGAGCAAACTGATGTCAATGTCCTGTCCCAGGCTAACATCCCCAGCGCTGAGGTTACACTCATCTGTCTACTTTGGGCTGGCCACATCATTTCCACATCCTGACACCAGACTCCTCAAACATACACGTTATTCCAAACTCTGTTATGGGAAGGGATCTCCAGGCAATCAAAGGAAAAGACTCGAGGATGTGCTCAAGTCCTCCTTGGAGAAATGTAACATCCCCACTGGCTCCTGAGAATCTCTGTCCCATGGATGCCATGGCCAAGAAAGCTCACCATCCCCTCTACTTCCACAGAAGGCTAAAGAAGTTCATTTATGTTCCCGTTGACCCTCACCGATTTTTAAAGATGGCACTATAGAAAGCATCCTTCCCAGATGCATCATGGCTTGATACGGCTACTGCTCTGCCTGAGACCGCAAGAAACTGCAGAGAGTTGTCAACACAGTTCAACACATCACAGAAACCAGCCTCCCCTCCATGGACTCTGTCTACACTTCTCACTGCCTCAGGAAAGCAGCCAACATAATCAAAGACCCCACTCAGCCCAGACATTCTCTCTTCTCCCCTCTTCCATCAAGCAGAAGATACAAAAGCTTGAAAGCATGTATCACCATGCTCCTATCCTGCTGTTATAAGACTATTGAACAGTCTCCTAATATGAAAATATGGACCCCTGACCTCACAATCTCCCTCGTCATGGCCTTGCACATTCTCTGCCTCCACTGCACTTTCTCTGTAACTATAACACTGTATTCTGCATTCTATTATACTTTTTACTACCTCGATGTACTTATGTGTGGAATGATCATTCTGGATGGCACACTTTTTAGCTTTTCACTGTATCTCAGTACATGTGACAATAATAATATCAATACCTAAAAATGAGATCTTTAAAGTCTAACCATTTCTGCAATGTTGAATATACAACTGATAATTTGCACATCAAACTCCCACAAAGAGCAAACTGATAATGACTGGAGAGTCTATTTTTTAGATGTTGACTGAGAGCTAAATATTGCCCAGCACGTCGACATAAAATTGTTGCTTTTCCATGAAATAATGTCACATAATCTTCCAATTCCACTTTGGAGAACTGGCAGAACAGAACAGAGCAGAGCTCACTTTAATAGTAAACCTGAAATTTAGCCGCGTCAGCAGTGCAGCACTCCCCCAGCATTGCATTGCGCGATCAGCCCAGAATTTGAAGCACAGATCTCCAGAGTGAGACTTGAACCTACAACTTCAGAGACGATCCATGGCTCAACTGGGCCATAGTCAGCTATGGGTCTTTAATATGTGTGAGTCAGGGTGACAGGGTCAATTCTGGGTTTATTTTTGTCTCTACGTTATTGTTTTTGCCATCTGGGTGACATCAAGTTCATTGACATTTTATGAAATGCTTCAAGAATTTGAGGATGTGAAAGGTGTTATCTAAATGAACGTCCATTCTTTCTACGTTTTTTTGTTGTGTAAATGTGCGTACATTTGTCATTTTATCATGGATCTCAGCAACTTTGGAACATGATGGTAGCTCAAGTCCATTTAGACTCTCAACTTCAGTCTGACGGCTGATTTGGTATTGAAACTCATCCAGTCCCTGTCGCCTTTCACTCTCCAGTGCTCCAAGCACCACACTTGGCTTTGAATAGGCTCAGTGGTCAGTCTCCACAACCCTTGGGGGATAGAGAATCCCAAACACCTTGAGAAACAAAATTCCTCCTCACCTTGATCTCAAATATCTTGCTCCCTACCGTGAGACTGTGCCCCTAGGTTCTGGTCTCTTCAGCCAAGGCTCTCCATCCAGTCAAACTTGATTGCACAAGAGCGAGGAATTAAGAGCAGGGATAGGACATGTAGCCCTTTGAGCCTGCTCCATCAAGATCATGGCTGATCTACATCCATGTTATTTGCCTGCACCAACCCTATATCCTCAATGACTATCGCCTGGTAGCACTCACATGTATTGTGATGAAGTGCTTTGAGAGGTTAGTCATGGCTAGAATTAACTCCTGCCTGAGCAAGGACTTGGACCCCCTGCAATTTGACGACCACCACAACAAGTCTACAGTGGACGCAATCTCACTGGCTCTCCACTCGGCTTTGGAGCACCTAGACAACAGCAAAACATATGTCAAGCTGCTGTTTATCGATTACAGCTCAGCATTCAACACCATCATCCCCTCAGTACTATTCAACAAGCTTCAAAACCTGGGCCTCTGTACCTCCCTCTGCAACTGGATCCTCAACTTCCTTATCAGGAGACCACAGTCAGTGCAGATCGGTGGTAACATCTCCTCCTCACTGACAATCGACACAGGCAAACCTCAAGGATGTTTGCTTAGCCCACTGCTCTACTCTCTCTACATTCATGACTGTGTGGCTAGGCACAGCTCAAAAGCCATCTATAAATTCACCGATGACACCACTGTTGTTGGCAGAATCTCAGATGGCAATGAAGTGGCCTACAGGAGTGAGATAGATCGGTTGGTTGAGTGATGTCGCAACAACAACCTCGCACTCAACGTCAGCAAGACCAAGGAATGGATTGTGGACTTCAGGATGGGGAAGTCAGGACGACACACACCAGTCTTCATTGAAGGGTCAGCAGTGGAAAGGGTGAGCAGCTTCAAGCTCCTGGGCGTCAACATCTCAGAGGATCTATCTTGGGCCCAACACATTGATGCAATCACGAAGAAGGCTCGCCAGCACCTGTACTTCATTAGGAGTTTGAGGAGATTTGGTACGTCACCAAAGACTCTTGCAAATTTCTACAGATGTACGGTGGAGAGCATTCAGACTGGTTGCATCACCGCCTGGTACGGAGGCTCCAATGAGCAGGATCGAAAGAGGCTGCAGGGGGTTGTAGAGTCAGCCGGCTCCATCACGGGCACAACCCTCCCCACCATCCAGGACATCTTCAAGAGGCGGTGCCTCAAGAAGGCGGCATCCATCAGTAAGAACGCTCCCCAGCCGGGACATGCCTTCTTCTCGTTACTACCATCAGGGAGGAGGTACAGGAGCCTGAAGACTCACGCTCAATGTTTCGGGAACAGCTTCTTCCTCTCTGCCATCAGATCTCTGAACAGTCCATGAATCCATGAACACTACCTCGTTATTCCTCTTTTGCACGATTTATTTATTTTTGTAACTTACAGTAATTTTTATGTCTTTATGTCTTGCACTGTACTGCTGCCACAAAGCAACAAATTTCACGACATATGTCAGTGATAATAAACCTGATTCTGACTCTGATTCTGATTCCCTTAATGTGCGGAAATTTGTCAATCGCTGTTTTGAATGAACACAATAACTGAGCCTCCATGTCCTCTCAGGTAGAAAATTCCATAGATTCATCACTCTCTAAGATCTTTCTCTTCAAGATGAGAGAGTAATCTCTGGGTCTGGATTCCTCAGCCAGGGAAAGCGCCTTCCCTGCATCCAGTCCCTGCAAGAATGTTGTGCATTTTTAAGCCTTAATGAGATTCTACTCGACCTTTCTTCATTGGACAGCCCAGTCCAACAAACCTCTGTTGCATTATCTCTGAAGCAAATCCAGGTGACCCTTGCATTATAGTCATCCAGGGAACAGAAATTCATCCTCACTAAGTTCACAGATTTCTACCCAAGAGTATAAGATACAGAATAAGAAACAGTGTCAGTGAACTTGTGGCACAAATCAGTGCTAAGGGGTATGATATAGTTGCCATTACAGAAATGTGGTTGCAGGGTGGAGATGAGTGGGAATTAAATATCCAAGGGTATCAGGTAATACGGAAGGATAGGCAGGAAGGTAAGGGAGGTGGGGTAGAGCTCTTAATTAATCAGGGTGATAGACAATATAGGATCCAGGGAGTAGAATGTTGAGTCCATCTGGGTCGAGATTAGAAATAGTGAACGAGTAGATCACTGGTGGGAGTTGTCTATAGGCCACCAAATAATAACATTACAGTGGCACAGGCAATAAAGCAAGAAAAATTTGATGCATATAAGAATAGAACAGCAGTTGTCATGGGAGACTTTAACTTCCACATAGATTGGGCGATTCAAGTTGGTCGAGGCAGTCTTGAGGACTTCATAGAATGCATCTGTGATAGCTTTCTTGAATATCATGTTAGTGAACCTACAAGGGAAAATGCTATCTTGGATCTGGTCCTGTGCAATGAGACAGGTAAAATTAATGATCTTGTAGCTTGGGATCCTCTTGGAAAGAGTGATCACAGTATGATTGAATTTCTCATATAAATGGAGGGTGCAATGTACCGACCTAAAACCAGTGTATTATGCCTAAACAAGGGAGACTACAACAGGACGAGGGAGGAGCTGGCTGGCGTAGACTAGGAACACAGGCTATATGGTGGGACAGTTGAGGGACAGTGGAAGACTTTCAAAGAGATTTTTCACGGTGCTCAACAAAAGTATATTCCAGTTAAAAGCAAGGACAGTAAGGGTGGGAGAGCCAGCCTTGGATAACTAAGGAAATAAAAGGTATCAAGCTAAAAGCTTATGCATACAAAGTCGCCAAGAACAGTGGGAAACTGGAAGATTCAAAAAACATTGAAAAGCAACATAGAACCACTAAGCAAGCAATAAGGAAAGGAAGATAGATTATGAAAGTAAACTAGCACAAAATATAAAAACATAAATATATACAAAAAATATAAATGTAAAAGTTTTTATAATTATATGAAGTGGAAAAGGGTGACATAGCTCCCTTGGAATATGAGAAGGGGGAATTAATATTGGGTAATATGGAAATGGCCAAGGCCTTGAATGACAATTTTGTGTCGGTCTTTATGGTGGAGGACACGTCGAACATGCCAAAGAGAGATGTTATGAATGTGATGGGAGCTGAGGACTTTGATACAATCTCTGTCACTAAAGAGGTAGTGATGAGCAAACTAGTGGGCCTAAAGGTAGACAAGTCCCCTAGTCCTGATGGGATGCATCCCAGGGTACTGAAAGAAATGGCGGAAGTTATAGTAGAGGTGTTTATGATAATTTACCAAAATTCTCTGGACTCTGGGCAGGTCCCGGCAGATTGGAAGACAGTGAATATCACGCCACTGTTTAAAAAAGGATGTAGGCAAACGGCGGGTAACTATAGGCCAGTTAGATTTACGTCTGTAGTCAGGAAAATGCTTGAAGCTATCATTAAAGAAGAAATAGTGTGACATCTGGATAGAAGTGGATTCATCAGGCAGACACAGCATGGATTCAGGAAGAGCAGGTCTTGTTTGACAAACTTACTGGAAGTCTTTGAGGATATAATGAGCGCAGTGGATAGAGGGGAACAGGTGGATGTTGTGTACTTGGATTTCCAGAAGGTGTTCGATGAGGTGCCGCATAAAAGACTTATCCATAAGATAAGGATGCATGGATTTGGGAGTAATGTATTAGCATGGATAGAGGATTGGTTAACCAATAGAAGGCATAGAGTCGGGATAAATGGGTGTTTCTCTGGTGGGTAATCAGTGGTGAGCGGGGTGCCACAGGGGTCGGTGCCGGGCCTGCAACTGTTCATGATATACATTAACGATTTGGAAGAGGGGACTGGGTGTAGCGTATCTAAGTTTGCTGATGACACCAAATTGAGTGGAAAAGCAAATTGTTTAGAGGACACGGAGAGCTATAGATGGGTTAAGTGAGTGGGCAAGGGTCTGGCAGATGGAGTACAATGTTGGTAAATGTGAGGTCATCCACTTTGGAAGAAAAAATAGAAGATCAGATTATTATTTAAATGGCGAAAGATTGCAGCATGCTGTTGTGCAGAGGGACTTGGGAGTGCTTGTGCATGAATCGCAAAAGGTTGGTTTGCAGGTGCAGCAGGTTATCAAGAAAGCAAATGGAATGTTGGCCTTCATTGCTGGAGGGATTGAATTTAAGAGCAGGGAGGTTATGCTGCAACTGTACAGGGTACTGGTGAGGCTGCACCTGGAGTACTGCGTGCAGTTCTGGTCTCCTTACTTGAGGAAGGATATACTGTCTTTGGAGGCAGTGCAGAGGAGGTTCACCAGGTTGATTCCGGAGATGAGAGGGTTAGCCTATGAGAGATTGAGTCACCTGGGACCATACTTTCTGGAATTCAGAAGAATGAGAGGGGATTTAATAGAAACATATAAAATTATGAAAGGGATAGGTGAGATCGAGGCAGGAAGGTTGTTTCCACTGGTAGGTGAGACTAGAACTAGGGGACATAGCCTCAAGATTCGGGGGAATGGATTTCAGACGGAGATGAGTTGGAACTGCTTTTCCCAGAGAGCAGCGAATCTGTGGAATTCTCTGCCCAGGGAAGCAGTAGAGGTTACCTCACTAAATATATTTAAGATACGGTTAGATCGATTTTTGCATAGTAGGGGAATTAAGGGTTATGGGGAAAAGGCAGGTCAGTGGATCTGAGTCCACAGCCAGATCAGCCATGATCTTATTGAATGACAGAGCAGGCTCGATGGGTCAGCTGGCCTCCTCCTGCTCCTATTTCTTATGTATTGATGTAATAAAATTCACTCTCATGCAATTTATGTGAAAAAAGTGAATAAATAAACAGAAAATTATTTTTTTTTCAACTCACATTTCTTGACGCACGTGCAGATGGTAAGGATTTGTGTTGTGGAAAATCACGATACAAACCGTTTTCTATGAATGCAAATCCACCCCCTCCCCCATAGAACTAGGGCCACCTGCATATTGTTTCTGAGTTTATACACCCAAATCACATTCTGGTGTGATCTCACTGAAACCCCATACCATTGTATTCCAAAATTCTTGCAATGAAGGCCAACATGTTATGTGTCTTCCTCATGGTTTGCTGGACTTGTGCAGTCTTTAATTTCTTTGGTTGACAAAAATAAAATCTGCCAGTCCCAAATAATTGATTAATGTTTCCAAATTAAATATTGAATTAATTGTATTTAATTAATTATAGATATATTAATGATTAGTCCATTATTAATTGCTGTTTACAGAAGAGAGTTCCCATACTAATATTTGTTTAACTATAACCTCTTCCATGTTGAAGAGGTCATCAACTCTGCTTTTCTCACGTCCAATTAGTTGAATGTTTCTGCATATTCATCCTAATATCCTGCAGCATTTCTGAAGAACACATTTTATCCACATTTCTATCAGAGGTTCTGCACTGTTACCCACATGTCAATTTATATCCAAGCAGAATTACACAGAAATTGTAGGGAAAAAGGCCATTTGGACCATCTAGTGAATTTTTTCATTAATACCTGATGCCAGTAATTGTTCTGTTTGAATGTAAAACATCATGAATAACGGTGTTTCAAAACAGTTCAGAACCAAACAATTATTTTTGATATATAGCCACTGTTGCAATGGGAAATACTACAGCCAATGTGGACACAGAAAGCATCCAAACACAGCCGTGTGAAGTGACTAGATCATCTGTTATTTATTGGTGGCTTTGGTTGAAGTATAAATATATCCATTTTACGGGACGTTAGGGACATTTAAGAGACTCTTAGATAGACACATGAATGATAGAGAAATGGGGGGCTATGTGGAAGGGAAGGGTTAGATAGATCTTAGAGCAGGATAAAATGTCGGCACAACATTGTGGGCCGAAGGGCCTGTACTGTGCTGTAGTGTTCTATGTTCTAACTGTTATTTCCTTTCAACCATTTGGTTCTTGAACCAACCTGCACAACCCTAATCACTACCTCAGTATAGCAACACTATGACCACTTTGACCACTTTGGATTTTTTTCGTTCTAATTGTGTTCTTTCTTGTATAATGTTTGTATAATCTATGCTTAATTTGTGTTTTTCTTATGAATGCTGTGTCTCTGATGCTATGCACCTGTGATGCTGCTGCAAGTAAGTTTTTCATTGTACCTGTGCACACATGTACTTAAGCATATGGCAATAAACTCAACTTGAGTTGCTTCAACTTGATTTGCAACTGGAGAAACAGCACCTCATATTCTGCCTGGGTAGTCTGCAACCCGATGGCATGGAATTCTCCATTTTCAGGTAACCTGCTCCTCCTGTGTCCCTCTCTCTCTCCTGATCCACCCAGGTCTTCCTACAGACACCCAACTCCCACCCTCCCTGCCTCCATCATCCTGTCTCTTTCCCCTCCTCATCTACCCCATCTACCCATCACCCACAGACTCCTCCCACTGTGTCCCTTCCCCCTCACTGCTCCCACCTGCCCTCCCCACCTCCCTTATCTGGTTCCATGCTCCACCTTCCTCTCCTATCAGATTCCATCATCTGTGGCCCTTTGTTGCCTCCACCTATTGGTATTGGTTTATTATTGTCACTTGTACCGAGGTACAGTGAAAAACTTGTCTTGCGTACCGATCGAACAGGTCAATTCATTACACAGTGCAGTTACATTGGGTTAGTACAGAGTGCATTGATGTAGTACAGGTAAAAACAATAACAGTACAGAGTAAAGTGTCACAGCTACAGAGAAAGTGCAGTGCAATAAGGTGCAAGGTCACAACAAGGTGGATTGTGAGGTCAGAGTCCATCTCATCGTATAAGGGAACCGTTCAATAGTCTTATCACAGTGGGATAGAAGCTGTCCTTAAGTCTGTGGTACATGCCCTCAGGCTCCTGTATCTTCTACCTGATCCCTGTACCTCCTATCACCTCCCAGCCTCTCAGTTTCCACCCTGAACAGTTGTAGCATTTTTATCCTCCACATACTTTTCAAATAAAGAGAACTCATATTGTTAAATCCTCACATTTTACTCCAAGTCATGGATTTGAGGTTACCATAATCACTCAGAATTTGTCAGGAGTATGTCTGTTTATGGTTGGGATTAACAAAAAAATGAATACAGATATATGGCTATGTCGTTTAAAGGAGATAATGGAATTCCCCAACGACCTTGAATACCTTCATAAATCAATTTGAAAAGATTTCTGCAGGACCTGAATAATGAGAGACTTCAACACAGTATCCATGGTAAAGCCTTGTGCTGAAATTTGTATTCATTGGATTGAAGATTCTTCCCTAAATTCCAGAGAAAATCCTCTTGTTTATAAATGTGCAATATTTATGTCTGATGTAAACCTGTTAATGTTGTCTCGTTATTACAAATCAGAAGAGTTTTGACTGCATTTTTGGCAATTACCACTAATAATAGGGGGGAGTTGCATTACTAATCAGAGACAATATCACAGCTGCAATCAGAGGGGACATAATGGAGGGCTCGTCCACTGAGTCTATATGGGTAGAACTCTAAAATAAGAAAGGTGTAATCACTCTGATGGGATTATACTACAGACCACCCAATAGCCACTGGGACATTGAGGAACAGATATGCAAGCAGATTAGAGAAAGGTGTAAAACTAATAGGGTTGTTGTTATGGGGGCCTTGAATTTCCCTAATATCTTATATAAACTGGGACCTTCTTAGTGTAACAAGTTTAGATGGGGCAGAATTTGTTAGATGCATCCAGGGGGGTTTCTTAAATCAATGTGTTAGATAGTCCAAGAGAACGGGCCGTACTGAACCTGGTGTTGGGTAGCAAGCCTGGCCAGGTGACCGACCTTTCAGTAGGAGAACAGTTAGGGAACAGCGACCACAATTCCTTAAATTTTAAGATAGCGATAGATAAGGATAAGTATGGATCTTGCAGGAGAGTATTAAATTGGAGCAGGGCAAATTTTGGGAGCATTCAGCAGGAGATAGGGAGAATTAAATGAGAACAGCTGCTTTTGGGCAAGTCCACATCTGACATGTGGAGGGTGTCTAAAGACCAACTGCACAGAGTACAGGACAGGTGTGTTCCAGTAAAAATGAAGGACAAGGATGGCAGGATAAGAGAACCTTGGATGTCGAGAGAGGTGGTGAATTTAGTCAAGAAAAGGATGTAAAGCTTAGGAAGCTAGGATCAAACAGAGCACTTGAGGATTATAAAGAAGACAGAAAAGAACTCAGGAAGCGAATTAGGAAAGCCAGGAGGGGACATGAGAAGTCCTTGGCAAGTAGGATTAAGGAGAATCCCAAGGCATTCTATACATACATCAAGAGCAAGAGGATAACGAGGGAGAGGGTAGGACCACTCAAGGATAAAGGAGAGAACATGTGCTTGGAAGGGGAAGAGGTGGATGAGGTCCTTAATGAGTACTTTGCGTCAGTATTTACCAAGGAGAAGGACAAGGAGAATAGGGAGATCAGTGTGGAGCATGCTGTATGCTAGGACATTTCGAGATAAAGGAGGAAGTTGGGTCTCTTAAAGAGCACTAAGGTGGATAAATCCCCAGGACCTGATGGGATATACCCCAGGTTATTGAGAGAGGCAAGAGATGAGATTTCTGGGGCCTTGACCAATATCTTCATGGCCTCTCTAGCCACAGATGAGGTCCCGGAGGACTGGCGAGTAGCTAATGTTGTTCCATTATTCAAGAAGGGAAACGGATAATTATGTTAACCATAGACCAGTGAGTCTCACTTCAGTGGTAGGGAAGTTACTGGAGAGGTTTCTTAGGGATAGGATTTATGAGCATTTGGAAAACCATAGCCTAATTTGGGACAGTCAGCATGGCTTTGTGCAGGGCAAGTCACGCCTTACTAACTTGATTGAGTTTTTTGACGAAGTAACGAGGGTGATTGATGAAGGTAGAGCTGTGGACATTGTCTACATGGATTCTTGTAAGGCTTTTGACAAGGTCCCTCATGGGAGGCTTGCCCAGAAGATTAAGATGCATGGGATCCACGGTGAATTGGCCATTTGGATTCAGAACTGGCTTGCCCGTAGAAGACAGAGGGTAGTGGTTATTGGGACTTATTCTAGCTGGAGGTCTGTGACTAGTGGTGTTCGGCAGGGATCCGTACTGGGATCTCTGCTGTTTGTGATGTATATAAACGACCTGGATGAAAATGTACATGGGTGGGTTAGTAGTTTGCAGATGATACGAAGATTGGTGGTGTTGTGGATAGCGTAGGAGACTGGCAAAGGATACAGTGGGATATAGATCAGTTGCAGATATGGGCAGAGAAATGGCAGATGGAGTTCTACCCAGCCAGATGTGAAGTGTTGCACCTTGGGAGATCCAATGTAAAGAGACAGCACACTGCTAATGGCAAGACCCTTAACAGTGTTGATGAGCAGAGGGATCTTGGGGTCCAAGTTCATAGCTCTCTGAAAGTGGCTACACAGGTTGATAGGGCGGTAAAGAAGGCATATGACATGCTTGCCTTTATTAGTCAAGGCATTGAGTTCAAGAGTCAGGAAGTTATGCTGCAGCTTTATAAAACTTTAGTTAGGCTGCATCTGGAGTATTGTATTCAGTTCTGCTCGCCCCATTATAGGAAGGATGTCGAGGCTTCAGAGAGGGTGCAGAAGAGGTTTACCAAGATGCTGCCTGGATTAGAGGTCATGTGCTATGAGAATAGGTTGGACAAACTTGGGTTGTTTTCTCTAGAGCGGCTGAGGCTGAGGGGAGATCTGATAGAGGTTTATAAGGTTATGACAGGCATAGGTAGAGTAGACAGCCACTATATTTGCCCCAGGGATGAAATGTCTAATACCAGAGGGCCTGCATTTAAGGTGAGAGGGGGAAAGTTCAGAGGAGATGTGCGGGGCAGGATTTTACACAGAGAGTGATGGGTGCCTAGAATGTAGTGCCTGGGGTGGTGGAGGAGGCAGATACGATAGGGGTGTTCAAGAAGCTCTCCAATAGGCACATGAATGTGAGGGAAATGGTAGGATATGGACATAGGCAGAAGGGATTAGTTTAGTTGGGCATTTTATTACTAATGTAATTGGTTTGGCACAACATTGTGGGCCGAAGGGCCTGTTCCTGTGCTGTACTGTTCTATGTTCTATGTTTGTTTGCGTTCTTGTTGGACCTGCCTGCTAACTTTTTGTGATTCCTGCAATAGAACACTTAGACCCTTCTGACCTTCACTTATGGTATAGCGAGTCTTTGTTTAAATAGGAACCCATAGAAAGTTTCAAATGCTCCATAAATCTCAAAGTCCCTCACAACCAATGCACTATTTTGAATTGTAGTCATTGTATGGAAACAACGCCTTGCCAGCCTTTGAAATCAAATGTTTGCTTTTTGCCTTGGAACTCTTCCATTCACCATTCATTTGCACTTTTCTCATTGATGTGAAAGGTTAATTTTCTTCTTTGCTAGCTCCTCCTTCTCCTTTTGCGCAGACCTCTTGTGATTCATCCTTTCAACAACAGAGTGAAGGTCACCTGGACTGTGTTAACATTGATCAGTACAGCACAGGAACAGGCCCTTCGGCCCACGATGCTGTGCTGAACTAATTAAGCTAACGATGCCTAATTAAACTAATCCCTCCTGCCTGCGCATGATCCATATCCCCCATTCTCTGCATATTCATGTGCCTATCTAAGAGCCTCTAAGACCTTGCTAAATCTCATCAACTGCCTCCAAAGCCTGAACAAGAAATGTATGTGTTTTGCACAGACCTGCATCAGTCCCTCAGTCAGCTAACAGTGCTCTACCTAGTGATTCAAGAAACAAAAGTGAGTTTTCCAAGAATTCGGCTTTTATTCACAGAGCAATACAGCAGGAAACAGGCCCTTCTGCCCATCGAGTCCATTCTGACCATCAAAAACCCTTTCCCACTAATCCCATTATTTTCCCTCCACATTCCCACCAATTCCTTTCAGATTCTCCCAATCATCTTCACACTTGGGGCAATTAACAACTAACTCAGACTACATTTCTTTTTTTGTTAAAACAACAAGATGCTGGGGGGACTCAGCAGGCCAGGCAGCATCTGTGGAGAAAATCACCATCTGCTTTTCCCCACGGATGCTGCCTGGCCTGCTGAGTCCCTCCAGCATCTTCTTGTTTTTTCATCTAGACTCATCTAGAGAGGGTGCAGAGGAGGTTTACCAGGATGCTGCCTGGATTAGAGGGCATGTGCTATCAGGAGAGGCTGGACAAACGTGGGCTGTTTTCTCTGGAGCGGTGGAGGCTGAGGGGTGATCTGTTGGAAGTGTATAAAATTATGAGGGGCATAGATAGGGTGGACAAGCAATATCTTTTTCCCATTATTGAGTGATCCAATACCAGAGGGCATGCATTTAAGGTGAGAGGGGGTCGGTTCAGAACAGACATGAGGGGTGCGCTTTTTACTGAGAGAGTGGTGGATGCCTGGAATGCGTTGCCTGATAGGCTGGTGGAGGCAAACTCATTGGGGGCTTTTAAGAGGGGCTTGGATGGGCACATGAATGAGGGGAAAGTAGAGAGATATGGGCATTCTGTAGGTAGGAGGGATTAGCTGTGTCGGCACAACATTGTGGGCTGAAGGGCCTGTTCTGTGCTGTACTGTTCTATGTTCTATGTTCTATTTCAGCATCTGCAGTCTTTTATTTCTCTACATTTCTCTTTTCTCTGTCTCAACTTGCACTGAGGTCGTTTTGTTTATTTTGCCATGTAAATTATGTATAATTTATATTAACTTGAGTTTAGGTTAACTTATGTTTGCTATGTTTGTCATGTACTGTACTGCAGCTGCAAAAAGCTAATTTTCGTGGCATTTATACCCTGGGTATGTATGCTGGAACTTGAACTACTGTGGCCAATACTGTGCTAATCGATACTTTTTCAGGCTGTGGGAGGAAGCCAGAGCACTTGGAAGAAGTTCATATGGTCCGGTGGTGCAAACTCCACACGCGCGCGCGCATGCGTGCACACACACGCATGCACGCACGCACACACAGCACCTGAGGTCAGGATTGTACCCAGGCTGATATACTAGCTGCACCAATATCACCCAAAGCCTCTTGAGCCCCTATTAGTTTGAACAGGAAAGCAAGGCAGCTGGGATCATTTCTCACTCTGTGGAGTGTAACACTGGTCCAATAACGGGTATTATGTAAGAGTATAAGAATTATAGGAACAGGGACATTGAGAAGTCTATTTAACCCTCAAGCCTGTTCCATCATTCAATAAGAGCATGGCTGATCAAATGTTCACCTCTGCTCTACCTTCCTGCCTTACCGTTCCTCCCGCACCCTCCATAGACCGGTCTATGTCAGCCTTTTCAATTACCCTTCTCTTTCTGTGCCTGGAATACAGGTGTCCCTGTAAATCTGCCCTTTCTTGCTGCACCTCATCTGACTTGAGAAACCAGCTTCCTCAAAGTCTGACACAACTCCAGACGGCACCTAGAAGTCAGGCAAGCTTGTACAGTGTCAGATACTGCCTCAGTCAGTTGGTAGAATTAGTCATAGAGCACCACAGCACAGAAACAGGCCCTTTGGCCCATCTAGTGCATGCCGGCCTGTTCTGCCTAGTCCCATCTACCTGCACCTGGACCAGAGCCATCTAAACCCCTCCCATCCATGTACCTATCCAAACTTCTCTTAACTGTTACAATTGAACCCACATCCACCACTTCTGCTGGCAGCTCGTTCCACACTCGCACCTCCCTCTGAGTGAAGAAGCTCCCCCTCAGATTCCCTTGAAATATTTCACCTTTCACCCTAAACCTATGACCTCTAGTTCTAGTCTTACCCAACCTCAGGAGAAAAAGCCTGCATGTATTCACCCTATCTATACCCTCATAATTTTGTGTACCAAAGACATTTTATGGCACAGAGAGATGCCATTTGGCTCTGTGTTGGTCGAAGAGCGATAACCAACCTCATTTCACCATCCAGCACTTAGTTGGTGGCCTTGCAGATCAAAGGCACAACAATGGTGAACTACATTTATCACCAGTCCAACTGTTTTGTAGTCATGTTATCCACTACTGCTGGCCAGTCCTGTGGCCTAAACACTCATTTTTTACCCAAGTATAT
Organism: Pristis pectinata; assembly: GCF_009764475.1. Taxonomy (NCBI): domain Eukaryota; kingdom Metazoa; phylum Chordata; class Chondrichthyes; order Rhinopristiformes; family Pristidae; genus Pristis; species Pristis pectinata. The sequence goes on along the minus strand of NC_067410.1, from coordinate 106,525,671 downwards.
TTTTCTACTGAAGTTCTCCATTCTTCATCTTCTGTTTGGAATAATATCAGAAAATGCTGGAAATCAGGTTTTTTTATCACTGTATAATTTGTTTATTGATCAGATCAGGCAGAAATTGTGCAGGGTTATTGATTCAGGTCAGTGATGCTCCTTTCCCCTATCCACAGATGCTGCCCGACCTGCTGAGAATTCCAAGTATTTTCTGTTTTTATTTCAGTAATCCAATGTCTGCAGTAGTTTTATTTTTCTCTTACTTCTCTTTGGTTTTACTAGAGAAATGATTGCTGAACTGGGAAGTAGATTATCATGTCTGCAAGTCTGGGGCTTCCTTTATGCATCAGCTATAGCTCGAATGGTTGGAATTTGCCTACTAATCAGAAGGTCGTGGGTTCAATTCCCACTCGAGAGACTTGAGCCCAGAATCTCGACTGACACATCAGCACAATACTAACGATGCGCTCCACCGTCACCAGTGCTGTTTATTGGTTAAACAGAGACCTGTTCATCCCTTTAGGTGGACGTGAAAGATCCTCAGTGCCTTTCTCATCTTTGTCCATAATCAATATCAAAAAAGAAAATTATCTGATCACTTTTGCAATGCTGATTGCCATGCACTGATTGGCTGTTGGATTGCTTACATTACAACAGGGACTATACCTCAACAATAGAGACACAAGAGACTGCAGATGCTGGAATCTGGAGGAACAATCTGCTGGAGGAACTCAGCGAGTCAAGCAGCATCTGTGGGGGGGGGAAAGGAATTGTCAACGTTTCGGGTCCTGATGCAGGATTTCGACCTGAAATGTCGATAATTCCTTTTCTCCTACAGATGCTGCTCGATCGCCGATTTCCTCCAGCAGACCGTTTGACACTTCAGAAATATCTCATCGTCTGTGAGGACCTTGGTGAATCATTGCTAATAAAATGTTGGAAATACTCAGCAGGTCAGGCAGCATCTGTGGCAAAAGAAACTAGAGTTAACATTTCAGGTCAATGAAAAACGCAAGGGTTTCTTTCTGACAGATTGAAAATAACAGTAAGTACAGAGTCACTTCCAAAAATTTGAATTTTAATTGGTCTTAGGTTGTAAGGTTAGGGAGGTAGGAGTGAAATAACAATCTGCTTAAACGTTGCCTGATATTCATTTCCATACAAATCATGGTGTCGCAGTGGTTATTACTGCTTCTACACAGTATCAAGGACTCGGTGTGCAACCTGACCTCAGGTGGTGTTTGCGTGTGGTTTGTGTGACAATGTGGGTTTCCACTGGATGCTCCAAATCCCTCCCACATCCCAAACTCTCAGGTTAACTGGCCACTATAATTACCCTTAGTGTGGGTAAAAGAATCAAGGGGTTGTTGACGGGCATATGAGAGAGAATAAGTTGCAGGGTAGTAGGAAGCAAGAGGGAGAATGGGATTGCTCTGCTTGGAGCAACCATGGACCCAAGGGCTGAAAGGTCTCCTGTGTTGTAGTAAGAACATGAAAATGGTTGCCACTGCTTCGTTGCTGATCTGCTCTTACTTCACGTTGTTCCTTCCTTGAGCTCGCCCTATCCCTGCACCTGAGCTGAGGGTAAAACTTCCTTCTCAAGAGTGGACTCGCTCCCCATCAGCAGCCCCAACCTGCAGAAGGATAGGCAGCATTTCTAACCCAGGCAACCACAGCTTCTTGCAGAAATAAATCGAGATTCACACCTACCGGGACCAAACTTCTGCTTTTATCCCACATGATAAAGGAACTGACATCTTTGCAGTTCCTTTTGCAACCCTAGGACATCTCGAATCCCCTTACAAATGTTCAGGTTCTGTTGAAATATAATCACTGTTGCAGTGTCTGAACACAGTGGCATTGCAAGCTCCCACAAATGGGAATGCGGTAAGGGCCAGGTAACCTACTACTTTGAGTTCCTCCAGATCAAGGTGTTTTTCATCTGGATTCCAGCATCCACAGTCCTTTGTTTCTGTAATCTATCGCTGTGATATTGACTCAGACAGTCCCTGCTCATATTCAGAATGGTTTCATGGGGTCTTTTACATCTGTTTAAAAAGCAGGAAGGATCTTAGACACACAGCACTTTCAAAAGTTCAGCATTTTCTCAGGACACAACTACACTAAATGCTGCTGCTCAGGTTCCTGAAGGGGGATTTGAACCCATAGCATTCTTGGATGCAGCCTGTGATGATAGGAACAGCTGTGTTATTACTGCCTGTGGAGGCACCTTGTCTTTCTACTGTGTGTCTGTCAGGAGAGAGCATAGAGACAAGGTGTCTCCAATTATACACCTCCCCACACCTCACGCTTCAACTCTTGGGAGTCGCACACACTGAACACTTCCCTCTTTTACAAGAAGATTCACAAAGCACGTACAACAATGATTCCGAAACTGACTCCTCTTAAGTTTCAGGAAGGAATAAGAAGTCTGCTGCTCCTTTCTCTTGAAATGAAAAAACCCAGGGATGACCTGTAAAGCTATGAGAGGTTGGACAAAATTGGGTTGTTTTCTCTGGAGCGGCGGAGGCTGAGGGGAGACCTCCAATTGTACACCTCCGCACACCCCACTGAGGGGAGAAGTTTATAAGATTATGAGCTGCATAGATAGGGTAAACGGTTGGAAATCTTTTTCCCAGGGTAGAAATGTCAAATACCAGGGGACGTGCATTTAAGGTGAGGGGGGGAAAGTTTCAAGGAGATGTGCGGGGAGAGTTTTATAGTCCGAGAGTGGTGGGTGCCTGGAATGTGCTGCCAGGGGTGGTAGTGGAGGCAGATACGATAGAGGCGTTTAAGAGACTCTTAGATAGGCACATGAATGTGCAGAGAATGGAGGGATATGGACACTGTGTAGGCAGAAGGGATTAGTTTAATTAGGCATTTAATTACTAGTTTAATTAGTTCAGCACAACATTGTGGGTCAAAGGGCCCGTTCCTGTGCTGTCCTGCTCTATGATCTAAAACAATGAAATGGTTTGCTAGACTGAGCATTGAGATGGTGTTTCCACTTTTGGAACAGTCTAAATCCATACAGTCACTAACAAATCCAAAAAAGAACTCAGGAATAATTTTGTTAACCACAGAGTGTTGAAGCTATGGAATCTGAGAAACATTACCAGACACGTTGGAAGGTTGGATGAGGGAAATAGGAATGAATGATTATGCAAACAAAGCAGGAAGAAGTGGACTGGGAACATGGAACGTAAACACTGACATAGATTAGCTGGACCAAATGGCATGTCTGTGCACTGTAAACACTAAATGATGGAACTCGGTTCAGTAATCAGGGTCAACCAGTGGTTACGGAGCCTATTACTTTGAATACAACCACTGGTGAATACAATAGAGTAAACAGGTTCTAATAAGAAGGTAAGAAATAGGAGCAAGAGTAGACATTTGGCTCTTCAAGCTAGCTCCACCATTTGTCAAGATCATGACTCATCTTTTATATCAAGACATCTTCCAGCACCACCTCCATATCCCTTTGATTCACATCAAATCCAAACATCTATCGATCTTATTGAAATCAACCAGCGAGCCTTCACATTCCTCAGTGATAGAGAATTTCAAAGGTTCGCCACCCTCTGAATAAAGAATGTTTTCCTCATCTCAGTTGGGGAAACATCTTCCCTGCATCCAGCCTATTGAGCCCTTTAATCATTTTACAAGTTTAGGTGTGAATTTATTCTTCTAAACTCTAGAGAACAAACCCACCATCCCTGGAACACGTCTGCGGAACCTCTGATGTACACTGTCTTTGGCAAGTACATTCTTTTCAAGGTCAGGGGATCAAAACTGTACATAATCCTCCAGGTGTGGTCCCACCAAAGTTTCTTTATAATTGCAATAGTCTTGTTTACCCCTGTAATCAGATCCTCTTGTTATAAAGTCAAACATATCATTTGCCTTTCTAGTGTTGGATTCGACTGTCTTAAGTAGTTTTTTAACATGTATAGTGTTTAATACACCTCAAGTGGCTGCACAAGGAATGGCCACTTCCTAGCTTATTGGTTCGTCCATCAGATGAATATCTGTTTTCTCATTGGTTGGTTTTGCCACAGGTTTCCTGATTGGACTATTGCTAGCTAAGGATTACCTCTTACCTCAGGAGTAAAAGGTGTCATTTTTTGTTAATCTCTCTTGCTCTCTTCCCCCCCAACCCCCCCACCCACCCCGGCCCTAGATCATCTTTAGTTCCTTTTGTCTTGGCTTATCTCCTAGTAGTAAAGCCAGTGCCATGTGCTCTGTGACAGTTCCTTTGTTTTAAACTTTTGCAATAAAACTTTGTGAAGCACCAAGTTGTTCCCAACTCATTCTTGGACTCCTGAAAGAACCTGCAGATTTGAAAGTAACTGGATCCGACACTAGTCACCAGCTGTACATGAATTTTACCCTTCAGTCACTTGTGTTCAAGCACACCCCAGGTCCCTTTGACCATCAACAATACCTAATGTCTCCTCATTTAATAAATACTCCGCTGTTATGTTCATCAAAGTGGATGACTTCACAATTTTCTACTTTGTATTCCGTCTGCCATGATCTCACCCACTTATTTGGTTTGTCCATTTCCCCCTGAGACTGCTTTACATCCATACTCATAATCCCAAATAGTTTTGTATCATTGGAAATATGACACTTGGTCCTTCAGTCAGATCATGGACATAGACTATGAATACCTGGGGTCCCGAGCATCAGTCCCTGCAGTCTCCCGCTGGTCATAGTATCTTTCAACCTGAGAAGGATCCATTTAATGGAGACACAAGAGACTGCAGATGCTGGGATCTGGAGCAAAAAACAACCTGCTGGGGGAACTCAATGGGTCGAGCAGCATCTGTGGAGGGAAATGGACAGTCAACATTTTGGGTCCAGATAAAGGGTTTCGACCCCAAAGGTCGACTGTCCATCTTGCTCAAGGATCAGTTTAATCCCACTCTCCACCTTCTGCCCAATAACCCATTCTCAATCCATGTCAATATATTACAGCTGATCCCATATACTCTCACCTTGTTCACCGACCTCCTGTGTGGGATTCTATCATAAGTTTTCTGAATTACATCACATCCATTAGTTCACCCTTACCTGTACTTCTTGTCGCATCCTCAAAGAACTCCATTACAGGAGTCAAACACAATTTTCTGTCATAAATCTATGCTGATTCAGCAACGTTACAAATTCCAAGATTTTCCCTACCGCTAACATAAAACTAACATAGGAATAACATAAAACATAGTCTAACATAGAACACAGAACATAGAACAGTACAGCACAATACAGGCCCTTCGGCCCACAATGTTGTGCCAACCTTTAAACCTCGCCTAAGACTATCGAACCCCTTCCTCCCACATATCCCTCTATTTTAAATTCCTCCATATGCCTTTCTAGTAATCTGTTGAATTTGACCAATGTACCTGCCTCCACCACCACCCCAGGCAGTGCATTCCATGCCCCAACCAGTCTCTGGGTAAAACACCTTCCTCTGATATCTCCCTTGAACTTCCCACCCATTACTTTAAAGCCATGCTCTCTTGTATTGAGCATTGGTGCCCTGGGAAAGAGGCGCTGGCTGTCCACTCTATATATTCCTCTTAATATTTTGTACACTTTTATCATGTCTCCTCTCATCCTCCTTCTCTCCAGAGAGTAAAGCCCTAGCTCCCTTAGTCTCTCCTCATAATGCATACTCTCTAAACTGGGCAGCATCCTGGTAAATCTCCTCTGCACTCTTTCCAATGCTTCCACATCCTTCTTATTATGAGGCGACCAGAAATGGACACAGTTGATAAGCTTCTCATTTTCTTCATCCCTCCTTCATTAAGTAGTGGGGTCACATTGCCACCCTCCAATCCACAGGAATAATTCCAGAATCTATAGAACTGAGGTCCCTCTGTTGTAGAACAGAGGAACCTAGGAGTACATAGTTCCCTGTAAGTGGCATCACAGGTAGGTAGGGTGGTGAAGAAGACATTTGACATGCTGGCCCTCATCTGTCAGGGCATTGAGTTTAGTAGTTGGTACGTTATGCTGCAGTTGTACACAACTCTGGTGAGGCCGCCCCTGGAGTACTGCGTATACATGGCCAGGAAAAGTTTAGAGGGATATGGTCTAACACGGGCAAATAGGACTCGCTTAGATGGGCATCTTGGTCAGCATGGATGAGTTGGGCTGAAGGGCCTGTTTCCATGCTGTAGAACTTTATGACTTCATAACCCAGAAAGATAATAACCAGAACATCACCGTCTCTAAAACCCACTGCCTTCAAAACTCTGGGATGTAGATTAATAGGGTTCTTGGGATTTATCAGCTTTTAAGCTCATCAACATCTCTAGTGTTATTTTTTGACTAATGGTTCACTCCTGCAGTTCCTCATTTTCACTTAGCCCTTGATTCTCTACTATATCCGGCAGCCTTTGTGTGCACTGCTCCACGAAGACAGATGCAAATTGTTAAATTCCTCTGCCACTTCCTCATCCCCATTTTAAATTCTCCTATCTCTGTCTGCAAGGGGACACATTAGCCTTTCTCAGTCCTTTCCTTGTTCTGTATCTATGAAAGTTCTATTTTCATTTTTGCCAGTCCACTCTCGTATTCTATCTTGCTTTCTCTGACAATTTCCTGATCCTTAGCTGAGTTCTGAACCGGTCCCAAACCTCACACCCACTGCAATTTATGGCAGCTTTATAAGCCTCTTGCCTTCACTTAATACTACTTTTAATTTCTCTTGCCAGGCACAGATAAAGCACTGTTCCTTTTAGGTTCTTGTGCTGTCAAAGGTATATACTTTTTCTGTAACTTTTGCATTGATGGTAACACCTGCCTGTTCACCATCATATTTTTCAATGTGTTCTTCCAATCAACCATAGCCAGCTCTTGTCACATACTTTCATGTTTATTTCGGGATTCAAGACCCAGGTTTTGCATTGAACTACATCAGTTTCACATTTGGTGGAAAATTCTTTCATATTATGAACACTCTTCCCCAAAGGCCCCTTGACAAGAAAATCTCTGCAGCTGAGACACTCATGGTGCCACAAACTAAAACCCCCAATAGTATCCAAATGGAAATATCAGTCTGAGAGTGAGATTGGCTCAGAGGACTCCTACATGTTCCCTCTGGTCTGCCTGGGATCTGTTTGCTTGCTCACACTTAAAGCTCTGGTGTGACACCCTCTCCTAACGCATTGTGCACAAAGTGAATCATGGAGTACAGAGCTGTAACCATATAGAAAGTGGAGCACGGTGCAGCAACCAGGTTCCATGAGTGGGAAACAGAACATTAACCAGTTTCCCTCAGTGGACCACATCACAGTGACCATGGTCCACCACAGGATGAAGCACAACAACTAGGTTCCGCCAGTCGAACACACAGCAGTAACCAGATACAAAACAGAGCAGAGTGACCTGGTTCCAATGGTGGAGTTCAAATCAGTAACTAGTTTCCATTAGTAACTGTCCATGCAGTTAACAGATTCCACTAGTAGAGCTCACATATTAACCAGGTTCCATTAGCGAAGAACGGAGCAGTAACCAGAGGCATACAGTTCTTAGTAGCTCTCAATTTAAGAGGGGATTTGCATCTTAAAGAACTAGGTAAAATAAACTTTAATCACTTGTCCTAGTGCAAGGAGTCTTTTCCATCTGAAGCTGTGAATGACATACAACACAACAAATATCAAAGAATCAAGCAAGCCTTTCCCAGAATGTGCTGATATTCAAAACAAACCCGACAATTATGGTGTTGATGTGAGGTCATAGATCTAGTACGATCATGATGAACTCTTGATCTCTCGATCTACCTCGTTATGGCCTTACATCTTATTGTCTACCTGCACTGCACTTTCCCTGTAAATGTAACAGCATATTCTCCATTCTGTTTTTTAATTCTTCTTTTGTACTACCTCAATGTACTTATAGAGTCAAAGAGTTATAGAGCAATACAGCACAGATACAGACCCTTCGGCCCAACCAGTCCATGCCGACCATGGTGCCCACCCAGTTGGTCCCAATTTCCTGATGTTGGCCCATAACTGTCTAAGCTCCGCCCCTCCATGTATCTATCCAAGTGCCTCCTAAATTATACAGTTGTACCTGCCTCAGCCACTTCCTCTGGCAGCTTGTTCCATATACTCACCACTCTCTGTGTGAAAAAGTTGCCCCTCAGGTCCCTTTTAAATATTTCCCCTCTCACCCTAAATCTATGCCCTAGTTTTGGGCTCCCCTACCCTGAAAAAATACTGTTACCATCCACCTTATCTGTGCCTCTCATAATTTTAAACATCTCTATGAGGTCACCCCTCATTCTCCCACATTCCAAGGAATAACCTGGCCTGGCCAACCTTCCCTTACAACTCAGGACCTCTAGTCCTGGCAACATCCTCGTAAATCCTTTCTGCACTCTTTCCAGTTTAACCACATCTTTCCTATAACAGGGTGACCAAAACTGTACACAGTACTCCAAGTGCAGCCTCACCAATGACTTATACAACTGCAACATAATGTCCCAACTCCTACACCCAGTGCCCTGACTGATGAAGGCCAGCATGCTTAACGCCTTCTTCACCACCCTGTCTATCTGGGAGAAGACAGAAGTGAAATGTTTCAGTTTGCAGAGAAGTGGGGAAGGACAAAAAGGTCAAAAATGGGAACATCTATGATTGAGTGCAGACCACAAGAGATTTACTGACCCATGTGGAGGTCTGACAGAGGGAGGTGCCTGGAGGAGGTTTAAGCAGGAGTTAATAATTCAAATCTGAAATACCAGAAGAGGAGAGAAATAATGTTCCAATTTTGGAATTTTAGTGCAATAGGAAGTTGATTATCCATTCTAAAAGAAATAAGTAGCTTGCATTTCCAGAGAATGTTTCACAGCATCAGGTCATTTTCCAGGAGTGAAATACTGTTGTAATGTTGGGAGATATTTCAGCTAAAGTTCTGCAGCAGTTTCCCACAAACAGCACTGTAATAATAGACAAATAATCTGCATAAGTGATGTGGGTTGGATGCTTAATACTGGTCAAGAGAGCGGAGATAATTACCCTGATCCTTTTCAGGTCTAGTCACCTGAGCTAGAGTTTAACATCTCATGCTGAAGATACTTTCAGTGGTGTAATGTTCAGTCACTGTTCAGCTTGGGAACACAAGAGTAGAATCCAAGCAACAAACAATCTGCTGGAGGAACTCAGTGAGTTGAGCAGCATCTGTGAGAGGAAAGGAATTGTTGACCTTTCAGGTCCCGATGAAGAGTTTCGACCCAAAACATCGACTGTACCTTTCCTCCCACAGATGCTGCTCGACCCCCACTTGAGTTCCTCCAGCAGATTGTCTGTTACAATTCTGCTGAGGTGACAGCCAAGAACAACATACATTCAAATACTCGTTGAAAGTTACAGCACAGAAAGAGGACATTCAGACAAATACTGGACTTGAGGTCAATCCTACTTCTCCGTAAGTGGCCCAGAACCTTGTCAAATCTAAATCTTTGCCCAGGTACATTTTAAATGTGCTGAGTGTTTCTACTCCTCCACTCTTTCAACCAATGAGATCCAGAGTGAAACCATTTCTTCTCAACTCCCTTCTAATCCTCAATTTAATTAATTAATTAAATGATTAGTTTCAGTCTTTGCCTCCTGGTTACAGAGCTCTCTGCTCAAGGAAGCAAATTTCCGTTTACCCTAGCTATAATGTCACACTCATAAAAGGAAAATCATAATTGCATTAGTGGCTGAATATTTAGAATGTTTAAGTGTAGGCTTCTCCATTCTTTAGCTTTCTGGTAATATGTTAACGCATTGTGTAAAGTCTTCAAGCGCATTTATTCGTCTCTCTGCCTGAGAAAACTCATTTCAACTAAAATTCACCAAGCCTATCAAACGCCATAACCTGCAGTTCATCCCCAATCCTGACTGTAAAATTCAACTATACACGCCAAAATCACTTGTCCTTCCTTATCTGTGTTGCCCCCTGATCCAAGAACACCTCATTTCCAATTCTCAGCTTTGTATCTGGCTTGTTCTGTTGGTCTCTTCTCCCTGCAACATCATCCCACTCCAGAATGCTACAAGTTCTTTCGTCTTCTCTTTTGCACCGTCACTGCTACCATTAGCAACCATGACTAAACCCTACCAAATTGACCAAGCTTTTCGACACCCTCCCAATATCCCATCCTATTCCTGTTTTCTCTGACAACTCACCAGGGAAGTGAGCTGAGACATTTTTTAATGTGTGAAAGACGCTATATAAATGCATGTTGTAGATTAACCAACGTCCTATGACTGAGTTATTGTGTCCAGAAAATTCCTACACAATGGTCTCATTCCGACATGCCACTCTCAAGGCTGTGGTTGAAAATTTTCTCCTGAAGGTGTCACCAGCCAGAAAGTACAGGATGGGGTCCACACAACTGTTGAGACTGGCGAGACCCCTGGTCACTTGATACATGGCGTAGACCCTTCTGTTCCACTCGCATGTGTCTATCCCTTGGTAATAAAGTCTGGACTGAAGGTTCAGGTTCTTCATCACGTGGAAAGGCAGGTAGGAGATAGCAAAGACGGCCAACACAATGATGACCAGACGTACGGACTTGCCCCGGAAGGGAGATCTCATCTTGTTACATATCAGCGCCTTCACTATGAAACCATAACAGACCAAGATGGTGGCGAAGGGGATACAGAATCCAAAGAAGGTAGTACCCATGCTGTAGATGAAGTACGTGTGCAAGAGTTCCTTAGAAGTTGTGTCATAACACGTGGTTCTATTGGTGTCCGGGTGTAGCCTGGAGTTGTTCGTACCACTGGTGTGCTGACGTGCTCTGGAGAAGAACAATATCGGGGAGATGCCGGCCATTACGACAATCCACACACACACGCAGACAATGACGGCCGACTTCTTCTTCAGCCTGCCCAGTGACTTCATGGGGTGGACAACCCCCATGTACCTGTGGACGCTGATGCAGGTCAGGAATAAGATGCTGCCGTACAAGTTCACATGGAATATAAACCGCTGCAGTTTGCACAGGACCTCGCCGAAGATCCAGTCGCTTTCCTTGAGATAATAAAATATCAAAACGGGCAGGGAGAAGACGTAGAAGAAGTCCGCCAGGGCGAGGTTGAACATGTAGATGGTGATGCTGCTCCAAGGTCTCATGTGAAATATGAACATCCAGAGGGCAATACTATTGCCGATGAATCCGGTGACAAAGACAATAATGTACATGACGGGCAGATAGTAGGTCTCAAAGTCCTTGTTGACAGAGCAGGATGCCATTGTCTTCCAGCCTATGCCTTTCTCTCATGGTTGATGGGATCTCACACATCCATCCAAGAATAAGCACATCTGCAACAGCAAAGAAAGATTTAAATTTATCCCATCTAGAGTTTCATCCATCATTTTGGCTCCTGAGCTGGCAATACCTTGAATTGGATATTCTAATCCTTATGCTGGTAAGTAGGTAAGTTGGTTTCTTATTGTCACATGTACTGAGGTACAGTGAAAAACTTTGTTTTGCATGCCATCCATTCAGATCATTTCATCACGTCAGTGTATTGAGGTAGTACAAGGGAAAACAATAACAGAATGCGGAATAAAATTTTACAGTTATGGAGAAAATGCAGTGCAGACAGACTACAACAAGGTGCAAGGCCACATTGAGGTGGATTATCAGGTCAAGAATCCATCTTATCGTACAAGTGGATCATTCAATAGTATTATAACAGAGGGATAGAAGCTGTCCTTGAGCCTGATGGTACGTGCTTTCAGGCTTTTGTATCTTCTGCCCTATGGGAGGAGGGAGAAGAGAGAATGTCTGCAGAGGGAGGGGTCTTTGATTATGTTGTTTGCTTTACTGAGGCAGTGAGAAGTGTAGACAGAGTCCATGGAGGGGAGGCTGGTTTCCGTGGTGTGCTGGGCTGTGTCCACATCTCTTTGCAGTTTCTTATGGTCTTGGGCAGAGCAGTTGCCGTACCAAGCTGTGGTGCATCCGGATAGGATGCTTTCTATGGTGCATCGATAAAAATTGGTGAAGATCAATGGGGACATGCCCAATTTCTTCCACCTCCTGAGGAAGTAGAGGCACTGGTGCATTTTCTTGGCCTTGATGTCTGTGTGGTTGGACCAGGACAGACTATTGGTGATGTTCACACCTTGGAACTTAAAGCTCTCAACACTCTCAATCTCAGTGCTGTTGATGTAAACAGGAGCATGTGCACCGCTCCCCACTTCCTGAAGTCAATGACCAGCTCGTTTGCTTTGCTGACATTGAGGGAAAGGTTGTTGTCATGACACCATGTCACTAGGCTCTCTATCTTTTTTCTGTACTCATTTGAGATTTGTTATTTTATATTCAAATCTCTCCATAATCTTTCTCCTACAACTCTTCAATCCTCTTTGATCTCAAGTGCACCTCCAATTCTGGCATCTTGCATTACCAATTTCACTATGGCATTAATTGTCAGAAGTCCTTCAGCTACCTAGGTCCCAGGCAATGGAATGCCCTCAGGTTCCCCACTTATCTTTCTTTCTTCAAGAACCTGCTTAAAACCTAGCTCCTTGACCATGCATTTCCTCACTGGAAAGTCAAGAGAATACTGGGTTTGAGTCCTACTGTTCTCTCTTTCAGGTGAAGGAAGAGATCTCATGACACTGTTTTGTAGAGAAACAGGGAACTTATCCCAAGTGCCTAGATCAATAAAAAAAATCCCTCAACCTACATCACTAACTTTGATTGTCTGCTCATTATCACGTTGCTGATTCTGGGATCCTGCTACACGAAAATTAGCTGGATTGTTTCCTATGTTAATCCAGTGGCTACTCTTCAAAAGTACCTCATTTGTTGTAGAGCGCACTGAGACATCTTGAAAGAAACACAAACAATATTTTTTCTTTTCTTGTAATCGCCTCTATTAACACCGCAGGGAGAATCTATAAATTCACCGATGACACCACTGTTGCTGGCAGAATCTCAGATGGCGATGAAGAGGCATACAGAAGCGAGATAGATCTGCTGGCCGTGCTGCAACAACAACCTCACACTCAACATCAGCAAGACCAAGGAATTGATTGCGGACTTCAGGATGGGGAAGTCGGGAGAACACACACCAGTCCTCATTGAGGGGTCAGCGGTGGAAAGGGTGAGCAGCTTCAAGTTCCTGGGTGTCAACATCTCAGAAGATCTATCTTGGTCCCAACACATTGATGCAATTGTGAAGAAGGCACACCAGCAGCTCTACTTCATTAAGAGTTTAAGGAGATTAAGACTCTTGCAAATTTCTATAGATGTACTCTGGAGAACATTCTGACTGGTTGCATCACAGCCTGGTATGGAGGTTCCAATGCACAGGATCATGAGGCTGCAGAGGGTTGTAGACTCAGCCAGTTCCATCACAGGCACAACTCTCCCCACCATTGAGGACAACTTCAAGAGGCGGTGCCTCAAGAAGGCGGCATCCATCACTAAGGACCCTCACCATCCGGGACATGCCCTCTTCTCGTTACTACCATTGGGGAGGAGGTACAGGAGCCTGAAGACCCACACTCAATGTTTCAGGAACAGCTTTTTCCCCTCCGCCATCAGATTTCTGAACAGTCCATGAACCCATGAACACTACCTCATTATTCCTCTTTTGCACTATTTAGTTATTTTAAACTTATAATAATTTTTATGTCTGGCACTGTACTGTTGCCACAAAACAATACATTTCATGACATACAGTTTGTCACTGATAGAAACCTGATGATTCTGAAATCCCTTGAAAGAAATTCACAAGGTTCAAGGTGCTATATAAATTCACATTGTTGCCGAAGAGTACATTTCCTGTTCTGAAACTGCAATATATCAATGCTTTCTCCTCAGAGCACTTGATAAAGGAATGACTTGAACAGCATCTTCCTCTTACCACATATTCCCCAACACTCTGCTCCTTCCCGCTGAAAATGACGGATTTGTTGCATGCAGTTTCATTGATATAGCAGCCTTCCCCACCCCAGCACCACAGCCCCACCCAGCCCTGCGCCATCACATGGCAATCCAGGTGCCAACTGTGAATCTTTTGAGAGCACTGTCCTTAAAATTTTGTTTCAATCCCAATCCAGGTTTGAGCATAAATCCAAGCTGACACTCCAGTGCAGTACCGAGGGATTACTTCACTGTCAGAGGTGCCCTTTGTTAACATAGAACATAGAACAGTACAGCACAGAACAGGCCCTTTGGCCGACATAGCTAATCCCTCCTACCTGCAGAATGCCCATATCCCTCTCAACATATCCCTCTCATTCATGTGACCATCCAAGCCGCTCTTAAAAGCCACCAATGAATTTGCCTCCACCACCCTATCAGGCAACACATTCCAGGCATCCACCACTCTCTCAGTAAACAACGTACCCCTCACGTCTGTTCTGAAACTACCCCCTCTCACCTTAAATGCATGCCCTCTGGTATTGGATCGCTCAATAATGGGAAATAGATATTGCTTGTCCACCCTATCTATGCCCCTCATAATTTTATACACTTCCAACAGATCACCCCTCAGCCTCCGCTCCTCCAGAGAAAAGAGCCCAAGTTTGTCCAGTCTCTCCTGCACATGCCCTCTAATCCAGGCAGCATCCTAGTAAACCTCCTCTGCACCCTCTCTAAAGCCTCGACATCCTTCCTACTGCACACTATACTCTAAACGCAGCCTAACTATAGAGACGCATCATAACTTCTTGACTCCTGGGCTCAGTACCTCGATTAATGAAAGCAAGCATCCCATAAGCCTTCTTTACCACCCTATCTACCTGTGTAGCTACTTTGCATGAGCCATGGACTTGCACCCCAAGGTCTCTCTGCTCTTCAACATTGTTAAGGGTTTTGCCCTTTAGAGTGTACTGCCTCTTGACATTAGTCCTACCAAGCTGCAACACCTCACATTTATCCGGGTTAAACTCCATCTGCCATTTCTCTGCCCACATCTGCAGCTGACCTATATCACGCTGTATCTGTATTCACAACTCCACCAATCTTGGTATCGTCTGCAAACTTACTAACCCACCCATCAACATACTCATCCAGGTCATTGATGTACAGTACATCATGTTGTTTTTGCTTTATCCCTTACTAGGACAATGACAAAGCTTAGATTTATAGAATTCACATGGAATACAGCACGGAAACAGGCCCTTTGGCCCAGCTCATCCATGCCCTCCAAGATGCCCATCTTTGCTAATCCCATTTGCCGGCATTTGGCCTATCTCCCTCCGAAACTTCCCCATCCATGCTTCCGTCCAAATAGCTTTTAATCGCTGCAACTGTACCCACATCTACCACTGCCTCTGGCAGCTCGTTCCATATACTCACCACCCTCTGTGTGAAAAACTTGCCCCACAGGTCCCCTTTAAATCTTTCACCTCCCACCTTAAACCTATGCCCTCTACTTTCAGATGCCCCTACCCTGGGAAAACGACTATGACTATCTATCCTATCTATGCCCCTCACGATTTTATAAACCTCCCTCAGGTCACCTCTCAGCCTTCTTTGCTCCAAGGAAAACCATCCCAGTCCATCCAATCTCTCCTTATATCAAGCCCTCCAGTCCAGATGACATACTTGTGAACCTTTTCTGCACCTTCTCTAGCTCAATCTCACCCTTCTGATTTCGTGGCCACCAGATACTGTCCCTCACAGCTCCAGTGACCAGGGTTCGATCTTGACCACTTGCTCTGTCCGTGTGGCTGACGATGCCAGCATTTATTGCCCATCCCTCACTGCCCCTGAACCAAGGAGTTGGTCGTGAGCAAACTCCACTGGTGAGTCTGGATTCATGTATAGTCCAGACCTGTTAAGGATTGAGGACTTCCTCTCCTGAAGAACTTTGGTGAACTAATCAGTTTTTATATCAAGCCAACAGTTTCACATTACTGTTACTGAGACTAGCTGCATTTTTAAATACCAGAGTTATCTAATTACTTGATTTTAAAGTCTCCAGCTCCAATGATGGGATTCAGACTCACACCTCTGGATCTATTCAGCACTCTTGTTGCTGGCTCAGTAACCTAACTACTTGGCTATTTTCAGCCAAGGTTGCATTTCACTTCCAATGAGGACATAAGTGGACCAATAATAACCAAGGTAGGGTTTGAATCTGTTAGGTTTGTTGTCATATCATTACTTATATTTCCTTGCACCACAGTTAGAGACCATTCAGCCCATTGAGTTCATGCCAGCTCTCAGCACAATCCCGTCAATCCCACTCCCCCATTCACTCTCCTGTTGACAATTCTCTCGCACGTGCCCATCAACCATTCTAATTTTTCTGCCAATTACACTGCAGTAATTTAAATAACTAATTAACCTACCAAACCACACATCTTTGGCATGTGGGAACTGGAGCACCTAGAGGAAACCCAAGCAGTCACACACGACAGTGTGGCTAAGCACAGCTCTGATGCCATATACAAATTCGCCCACGACACCAATGTTGTTGGAAAAATCACAACTGGTGATGGCTCAGCTTACCGGAGCGAGGGAGGACACCTGGCCGAGTGGTGCTGCAACAACAACCTCTTGTTCAGTGTCAGTAAAACTAAAGAGCTGATTGTTGACTTCAGGAAGGGGAAGGAGGGCAGACATGTGCCAGTCTACGTTGGGGGATCGGCGGTGGAAAGAGTAAGCAGCTTTAAATTCCTGGGTGTTCACATAACGGACGACCTGTCCTGGGCCCAGCACATACTGTAGATGCAATCACAAGGAAAGCACGCCAGCATCTTTACTGGGAGGTTAAGGAGGTTCAACTTGGAACCAAACACTCTAACAAACTTCCACAGATGTACTGTTGAAAGTGTCCTGACTGGTTGCATCACGGTCTGGTACAGCAATTCAAATGTGCAGGAACGTAAGAAGCTGCAGAGAGTAGTGGACTCAGCCCAATACATCATGGATAGTTTGCAAGACAAGTTTTTCACTGTACCTCGGTACAAGTGACAATAATAAACCAACACCAATACCAATACATCCATCCCCATCATTGGTAGTATCATCAGGAGGTCCATCATCAAAGATCCCCACCATCTGGGCCATGCCATCTTCTCACAGCTTCCATTGGTCAGGAGGTACAGAAGCCTGAAGTCCCACACCACCAGGTTCAGGAACAGCTGCTTCCCTTCAACAATTTTGTTCTTGATCCAATCAGCACAACCCTAATCACTACAGTTTATCAACACTATGACTACTTTGATCGCTGCACTCTAAAATGGACTTTGGTATTTTTTGTTCTTATTGTATTCTTCGTTGTAAAAATTGTGTATAATTTATGTTTATGTTTTTCTTGTGAATGCTGCTTATCTGATGCTCTGTGCCTGTGATGCTGCTGCGAGTAAGTTTTTCATTGCACCTGTGCACACATGGACTTGTGCATGTGACAATAAACCCAACTTGACTTTGGAAATGGTCATGATTTAAATGAGAAATGGACTATCATCAAGAATCCCCACCATCTGGGCCATGCCCTCTTCTCACCGGTACCATCGGGCAGGAGGTACAGAAGCCTGAAGTCCCGCACCACCAGGTTCAGGAACAGCTTCTTTCCTACAACCATCAGGTTCTTGAACTGACCTGCACAACCCTAACCCTACCTCAGCAACGGAACTCTGCAGACCACCTCTTGCACTGCCGTGGACTTGTCTTCGATTGTGTCTTTATTTTTTTTGCACTAAGGTCCTGCATTTTCACAGCCTTTTTTTTCTACTGTATGGCATAGTTTTATGCATAATTTATATTCTGTGTGTTGTCTGTACTTACGTGCCTGTGATCCTGCTACAAGCAAGATTTTCATTATACTGAACCTCACCGTACGTGTGTACACGGCAATAAGCATGACTTGACTGAGATAAATTGAAACCCACAGGCAAACAACTTGCCTTTGAAGCTTCTGCAAAATCTGGAGGCTCTTTGGAATGCTACTCCTTCCCCATTTACTCACAACTATCCACGAGTTTAACTTCACCAACTGGGAGAACACTCAGTTGATCAGGCAGCAACAGAAATCAAGGTAACTTTTTAGGATGAAAACCACTTGTCTGAAGTGAAAGGAATCAGGGATATATTAAAAAAGGGAGAAATAAAAGACAAACTCATCACAGGGTTAAAGGTTGAAGAAAATAACTGCAGAATAGGGTGAAGGTGCAAGGCAAACGGGGTTGCTAAGAGACCAGTGAAAGACCATGGGTTCAGAGGAGATGTAACTGGAGAGAGTGTGATCATCAACCTCTGCCCCAGAAAAACTAATAGTGCTGGTTTTGATATGATGGTTTTGTGGTCAGAAGGTTCAAGTTTCACAATTGAAAAATGAGACGCTTTGAGCGATCACACCTTATTGGCATTCACTCATGTGAAAGTAACCAGTAAGTACTGCAATCCTAAAGTGCCACGTAGAAAGGCACAGATGAGAGTTAACTATCAATGTTCTTAATTAATTTTCACAACCTGTTTTAAATTAGTTTATTATTTTATAATTTTTAAAATATTTTTATCAGCGACATTCAGAGAGAGTGGGGAAGGCTGAGTTGTCGGGAGGTCCTTGGTGTGGTCTGTGTGGAAGCTTCAGTGTCCACCACCTCTGGACTTCCCTGCCTCGTGGGATGGCCCACAGGATGTTGACAACCACAAAGTTCTCAAAAGTAAGTGCCGAGGAGTGTGGAAATAGGAGCAGGGGTAGGCCTTTCGGCCCTTCGAACCCATTCTGCCATTCAATATGATTACGGCTCATCCTCAACCTCAATATCATACTCCCAATACCCCTTGATACCCTTTATGCTGAGAAATCTATCTCCCTCTTAATCGTATTTTATCACTTTGCCTCCACTATCTGGGGCAAAGGTTCCAAAGGTTCACCACCTCTGAAGACCTTTCTCCTCAGCTCAGGTCTTACCCCATATCCTGAATGATGACACCTGGTTCTAGATCATTCAGCCAGGAGAAGCATCCTCTCTCCTTCCAGCCTGTCGAGCTCCGTAAAAATTTGGTAAGTTTCAATGAGATTTCTTCTCAGTAACTCTGGAGGATACAGGCCTGGTCTGTTCGATATCATAAAACCATAAGACCGTAAGACATAGGAGCAGAATTAGGCCATTTGACCCATCGAGTCTACTCTCTCATTCAATCATGGCTGATTTAGTTTTCCATCTCAACCCCATTTGCTTGCACCCTTCCTAATCAAGAACCTATCAACCTCCACTTTAAATATACCCAATGACCTGGCCTCCATAGCCGTCTGTGGCAATGAATTACACAGATTCACCACCCTCTGGTTTAAGAAATTCCTCCTCATCTCTGTTCAAAAGGGATGTCCTACTATTCTGAGGCTGTGCCCTCTGGTCCTAGACTCTCCCACTACTGGAAACATCCTCTCCACGTTCACTTTATCCAGGCCTTTCAATATTCAGTAGGTTTCAATGAGATTCCCCCCACCCCATCCTTCTAAACTCTATAGTCCCAGGTGCAGAGCTATCAAATGCTCCTCATATGTTAACCTTTTCATCCCCAGGATATAATCTCCTACATAAACCTGCCATCCCAGGTGTTCGTGAAGTGAATCTCCACTGCACTCCCTTTATTGCAAGTATGTTCTTTGTTAGGTAAGGAGACCAAAATGGTACACAGTACTTTTTGTGTGCAGTAACTGTGACAGCAAACTTATTCACAGCAACAACAATACACCACAGTATTATGCAAACAACACAGGACAAACAATACATCACAGCTTGGTATGGCAGCTGCTCTGCCCAAGACCGCAAGAAACTGCAGGGAGATGTGAACACAGCTCAGTCCATCACTCAAACCAGCCTCCCCTCCACTGACTCTGTCTACACTTCCCTCGAGAAAGCAGCCAACATCATCAAGGATTCCTCCCACATTGGACATTCTCTCTTCTCCCTCTTCCTGTCGGGCAGAAGATACAAAAGGTTGAGAGCATGTAACACCAGACGCAAGGACAGCTTCGATCCCGCTGTTATCAGACTCTTAAATGAACCTCTCATATGCTAAAGATGAACTCTTGATCTCTCACTCTACCTCCTCATAGCCTTACACCCTTATTGTCCATCTGCACTGCACTTTCTCTGTAACTGTAACACTATATTCTGCAATCTGTTTTCTTTCCCCTTTTGTACTACCTCATGTACTAATGTATGGAATGATCTGTCCGGATGGCAAGCAAACAAAAGCTTTTCACACGTGACAATAATAAACCAATTACCAATTAAAGACCAGGCAATCTGCTTTCTGTTTCATTTGGTTGAGAGTAAAACACTGACCAGGGCACCAGAAAACTGCTGCTCTTCTTTGAAAAGTCCAATTAAGGGGATAAATGTGTCATCCATGTACATTGTCCCTCTCATTACAGACATTTCCCAGGTTATGGCAGTGTTCCATTCCTGAGAACAGCTCATAATCCAAAGTGTTTGCAAGTCGGAAATGAACAACATCACTGTGTGGGCGAGGGTTACAGGAACAGCGGTGACGGGACACCGAGCAGGCACGGGAAGAGTGGCCACCAGCCGGCCTCACTGACTCAGTGAGTCTGCTCAGTGCTCCCGGCTCTGCTCGGCTCCACCCATTCCCCGGTGGGAAGAGAAAGCACACTGAAATGCCCCATTCCCACACGGCAGAAGATGCCCGCAGCCCTGCAGCAGTCAGCAAATCTGTCCCCATCCATCCCGCCGGTCTCCCAAACACTCCATCATATGTACATGGTATCCATAAGTCGGGTATTTGTAACCCGGGGAAGGACTGTAACCAGAAGCTGCCAGTAAACATCACAGAATTAACAAGGGGTTTACTTTGACACAACTTTCTTGCCGGGATTTTATTGGTAATGTTGGTTTATTATTGTCACGAGTACCAAAATACAGTGAAAAGATTTTGTTTGTGAGCCATCCAGACAGATCATGCCATACATCAGTACATCGAGGCAGTAAAAAGAAAACATAATGCAGAAGATAATGTTACAGTTATAGGGAAAGTGCAGTGCAGGTAGGCAATAAAATGCAAGGGCCATTACGAGGTGGACTGGGAGATCAAGAGTTTATCTTCATTGTATAAGCGGTCCGTTCAAGAGTCTGATAACAGCGGGATAGAAGCTGTCCTTGAGCCTGGTGGTACGTGCTTTCAGGCTTTTGTATCTTCTGCCCGATGGGAGAAGGGAGAAGAGAGGAGGGGTCCTTGATTATGCTGGCTGCTTTCCTGAGGCAGCGGGAAGTGTAGACAGAGTCAATGGCGGGGAGGCTGGTTTGTACAATGGACTGGGCTGCACTTACAACTATTTGCAATCTCCTGCGGTCTTGGGCAGAGCAGCTGCCATACCAAGCCGTGATGCATCTGATTGTTGGATCCTTGCTTCGTCTGATATTACTCCCCACTTAACATCGAGGCAGTGTAACTCAGGAATACTGAAGCCATCACTGGGATTCTCCTCAAGTGTCCTCTCCCTGTGGTCAAGTTGCAGTGTGGATTCCAGCCACTGAGGGGAACAAGGGATGATCTTTAACTCCAACCAACACCAACAAAGACACAGGGATCAGTGTCAACCGCTGCACTTGGCCTTTCCTGACTTCACAAGCGATATTGACTCTATCAATTGAGAAGAAACTGTAGACCACCCTTCACAAACTTGGCTGCCCCACAGAAATTTGTCACCATTTTGTATCTGTCACATGACGGCAATAGGCTCTTACCCAGAGATTCTACTGCAGACTAAATCTTAATGGGGGCTGGTGTCAAGCAAAGTTGAGTCATCACCTCAACACTGTGCTCACTCTAGCTTATCTCTGACGAGCTTCCCGCAGGAGTGGATCTGATACTCAGGACAAAGGGGAATTCGTTCAATCTGCATCATCTCTAGCCCTGAAGCAAAGTCACCCCAACTTACGTCATTAAACAGCAGCTCACAGATAATGCAAACATTCAGAGGTCAAGCTCCAAGTCATTCACTAAAGTGTACAGGCCCTTAAACTTAACACCCAGTAAAAGTCATTGACTAACCTGCCTCCCATGTGTAACACCAATCCCTGCCAAAAAAAAATTCAAGATGAGATGATGCAAAATGTGAACCACCTCTCATATATCAGTGAAATTCGACATCAGTGATGACATTCACTGTCGTCCACAGTGCACCAACAATGTCTTTGGCCGTCTGAGGGAGTGTTTGAAGGTCATGATCTCAGACCGGTATGAAGCTCATGCCCCAGTGATAATTCTTGTCCTGCTATTGTTTTGGAGGCATAAATCACCAACAGTTGGCATCTCAGGGCATTACAGTGGTACCACCAACACTGTCTCTGCAAATTCCTGGCTGGGTAAGTCAACCAATATCGGTGTCCATTCCCAGACCAACATCCCCAGCAATCATGTTCCATTGAGTTGGCTCCATTGGGCAGGCTACACTGTTAACAAGTCTGACAACAGACTCCCAAAACAGGTAGTCTCTTTGGAGCTCCTTCACAGTGAGGGAGGACCAGGAGAATACTCAAGGATGTGTTCAAACCTCATTCAGCTCTGTGAAGCTCAAACCCCTTCCATCCCTGCTGACTCCTGGGAAACCCTGGCCCATGAGTGCTCAAGGTGAGGAGAATTCAGGACGGCATTGAGAACGGGAGCCCTGCATACATTGTAAAAGGTGAAAAACACGATGGTGCTGGAGGAACTCAGCAGGCCAGGCAGCATCCGTGGAGAAAGGCAGGCGGTCAACGCTTCGGGTCAGGATCCTTCCTCAGGACTTAAGACAGGAAAAGGGGAAGCCCAATATATAGGAGGGAAAAGCAGAGCAGTGATAGGTAGAGCAGAGGCAGGGCACAAGATGGTGATAGGTAGACACAGGTAAGAGATAGTGATAGGCAGGTGCGGGGGAGGAAGGGTCCTGACCCGAAATGTTGACCGCCTGTTTTTCTCCACGGATGCTGCCTGGCCTGCTGAGTTACTCTAGCATTGTTGTGTTTTTCATCTAGATTCGAGCATCTGCAGTCTTTGCATTGCAAAAGGTGTGCACCATAGGGCCCTGGGAATGTTGTAGAACAGTTCCCTTTAAAGCAGTAACACACGTAGCCAGGATGGTGAAGAAGGCACAAGGTCTTCATTGGTCGGGGCATTGTGTATAGGAGTTGGGATGTCATATTACAGCATTACAGGATGTTGGTGAGACTGCATCTGGAATATTTTGTGGAATTCTGGTCACTACATTATAGGAAGGATTTGATTAAGCTGAAGAGAGTGCAGAAAAGATTCACAAGGATATCTCTGGGACTGGATAGGCTGGGACTGTTTTTCCCGGAGCAAAGGTGACTGAAGGGTGACCTTATAGAGGTTTGTAAGGTCATGAGGGGCCATCGATAGGCTGGATTGTCGCAGTCTTTTTGCCAGGGTAGGGGAATTCAAAACTAGAGGGCATCGTTTAAGGGGAGAGGGGAAAGATTTAAAGGGGACCTGAGGGGCAAGTTTTTCCACACAGACGGTGGTGGGTATGTGGAACGAGCTGCCAGAGGAAGCGGTAAAGGTGAGTACAATTACAGCTTTCAAAAGACATTTGGACAGGAAAGGTGTAGAGGGATACGGGCCAAATGCAGGGAAATGGAATTAGCTCAGGAAGGCTGAGTTGGCAAGGATGAGTTGGGCCAAAGGGCCTGTTTCCGTGCTGTATGGCTCTATCACCTCACAAACTACCCACTCCCTGCCCCTCACCTACCTCCAACCCCATCTGTGGAAAAGTCTGCATGTCCCACATTTGCTTCATTAGTCAGGTCAGAACCAGAGTGGGGGAAGGTCACCCTTTCATCCCAAGGAACTGCCCAAGGAGAACTCCATGACCATCAACCATAGAACAGTACAGCACAGGAACGGGCCCTTCAGCCCACAATGTCTGCGCCAACCGTAATACTGAATTAAACTAAATCTCTCCTGTATGTACACAATCCATGTCCTTCCATTCCCTGCATACTCATTTGTCTAACAGATCATTTGATCTCTCGCACATAACAAGATCATTCGCTCTCTCACACAGAACCACGTCATCAGATCTCTCACACAGAACCAGATCTTTCGATCTCTCGCACAGAACCAGATCATTCGATCTCTCGCACAGAACCATATCGTTAGATCTCTCGTGTAGAACTGCACCGTTAGATCGCTCACACAGTACTACACCAATCGAGCTCTCATCACACTTGTGAAATGAGGTCCTTTAAGAAATACTGTCAGCAAATGGCTTTGCAGCTAATCCTCAGCTTCAGACTAGTTTAGATACTAAATGAAGACCGATGAAATCAGACAATATTTGATGGCATAACTCGTATTGGTACTTAGGCAGTGCTTTACACAGAGGAAAGCGTATCTACAGATACCTAAAGCCCCCACTATACCTCTTCGAACATGGAGGAAGATGGCGTGGTAATGTCAATGCCGCATCTTAAATCCAGTCTATGTTATTCCTAATTCCAGCTGTAGGACCATACATCACTGAAGAGTCTGTTTGTAATCTGTGGTCAGCAACTGTTTCCTTGTTTAAGTCATATTAAAGATGTATCAAACTGTAAGCAATATGTTAATGAATAATGTTTTTCTGATGGTATATACATCTTGCCTACTTTGATGCAGCTTTCATCTTAACTGACCCTCTCATCACCAGGGCATGCACAAGGAAAGACATGGTTTCAGTACAGCATGTAATACCAGCAATGAACTCTAAAGTGTTGGCACTTAAGAGTCTGAGCACAATGATTGATTCAGAGTTCATTTCTGGTTTATACCAAAATGGTCATTGGCATAACAAAGCCCTGAATAAAGCCCTGAAAGCCTCTGAAACACCACTATTGAATCTGCCTCCACCACCTCCCTGGGCAGCCTGCTCCAGGCACCCACCACTCTCTGTGTAAAAGAACTTGCCCCGCACATCAGGAAAGGGGGTGGTGTACATGCACCTGTCTACATCAATGGTGCTGAGGTCGAGAGGGTTGAGAGCGCCAAGTTCCTGGGAGTAAACATCACCAATAGCCTGTCCTAGTCCAACCACATAGACACCACAGCCAAGAAAGCTCACCAGCACCTCTACTTCCTCAGGAAGCTAAAGAAATTTGACATGTTCCCTTTGACACTCACCAACTTTTATCGATGCACCATAGAAAGCATCCTATTTGGATGTATCACAGCTTGGTATGGCAACTGCTCTGTCCAGGACTGCAAGAAACTGCAGAGAGTTGTGGACACAGCCCAGCACATCACAGAAACCAGCCTCTCCTCCATGGACTGTCTATACCTCTCGCTGCCTTAATGAAGCAGCCAGCATAATCAAAAACCCCACCCACCCGGGTCATTCTCTCTTCTCTCCTCTCCCATCAGGCAAAAGATCTTGAGGGCATGTACCACCAGGCTCAAGGACAGCTTCTATCCAGCTGTTCTAAGAGTATTGAACAGTTTCCTTATATGATGAGATGGACTTCTGACCTCACGATCTACCCTGTTATGACCTTGCACCTTACTTTCTACCTGCAGGGCACTTCCCTGTAGCTGTGACACTTTACTCTGTATTCTGTTATTGTTTTTACCCTGTACTACCTCAATGCACCGTGTAATGAATTGATCTGTATGAATGGTATGCAAGACAAGTTTTTCACTGTACCTCGGTAAAAGTGACAATAATAAACCAGTACCCCTCTCACTTTAAATGCGTGTCCTCTAGTATTTGCCATTTTGACCTTGGGGACCAACTACCTACTCTATCTATACCTCCCATAATCTTATAAACTTCAATCAGGTCTCCCCTCAGCCTCCACCGCTCCAGAGAAAACAACCCAAGTTTGTCCAACCTTTCCTTATGCCTCTCCAATCCAGGCAGCATCCTGGTGAACCTCTGCTGCACCGTCTCCAAAGCCTCCACATCCTTCCTTTTATGGGGCGACCAGGATTACACACAATACTAGGATTATTTAACTGGATCCTTTAACTGGGCAATATAACTAGGCATGACCCTAAACCACAATTCTGAACCTTGGCAGGATAATCTCAATGAAACTCATTCAAGTGTCGGGAGATGTTGGAATCTGCTGGAGGAACTCAGCGTCCATGGGGGGAAAGGATGGTCGATGTTTGGGGTCAAGACTATATAACTCGGTAACTGGACTTCTACTTCACATAGTGAGAATATAACTCGTTCATTGCCTGTATCCCCCGGCGAAGTGGGATCTAACTACATCAAGAACTGCAGACATTGCCGTCTGTGCAGTTCACCTGAACACGTTTCGCTCTCCCCACAGACAAAGTCCTGCTTCCACATGTACGGGGGTGCGACGTGTCTGAAGATCGTTTGACCTTCATCAACCAGCTCGGCAAGGTGGGCTTCAGGTGAAACGCAAAGCTGAAACGCTAAGGATACAGGAAATCTGAAATAACCGCAGAAAATGCCGGAAAAACTGTGTGGAAAGTGAAACAGTTGATGTTTCAGGTCGAAGACCTTTTATCAGGGAGGAACACGTTCTAAAAGGAGTCATCGTAACGTATCAAATCTTCCTACCACGAAATATTCAGCAGATGATCCAACGCATTCCCAGGTGATGGGGATATCTGGTGAAGTTACTGCTGGGTTCTTGCAGAGAGGATCTGGCTTCTTATAGATGGAACCTCCGGTGCTTGGATCCCAGTGCGTTCTCTGTCCGTCTGTCTCTCTCTCTCTTCTCTCTACAATGCTACAGGACGCTTAGTCGGTTCTTCCTCAGAACTTATCACGGGGCGTCACTCTCACTGAAGTGTCTCACCAGCCATGTTCCGGGATATATCCGCTCTCAGTGAGAAACTATAACTAGCAAGAGAAGCTTCATACGAAAAAAAACAACTGGTCTCTCCTCAAACAGGATTTCAACATACCAGTGCAGAGAGACTGACTTCTATTATCCTCCATTGCCGGCGGCGCTGACAGTAACACGCCATCGAAGAAGGGGAGGGAATCGTAATCATTTCAGGAAGGAGACATCAGACCCGGGGAGCTTACACCGAATATTGGACACCAGTGTTCCCAGTATTTTAGCGGTTTAGTACTCGGGAGACTTGATGCCCTCAAGTTATGGGGAGTGCTCGGTGGAAGTTACTTTTTAACGATCGCTGATAAAATGTCTTTTGATTGCAAATCTCTGCAAGTGTGTGGGTAGGTGCCTAAAATTGTTAATTTAGCAAAATCTGCTTCAAACGTTGTTGACGGTGGGAAACTGCACAATTTGGCAGCGCAGGGGTACCAACACCTATCCTTCCGTATTATCCTAACTTTTCACCCTTGGCCTAATATCCGGGTTAACATAACTATTATCTTAACCTTTCCTCCTACCCTATCTCTACCGCTCAGAGCAAGTTGTCCCACAGATCAGAGAGCGTCCCCTGATGGAAGCGACACAAGGGAATAGTTTACTCTCCACAGCCCCTCTGTGCTGGGTGTTAGATTCAGTGTGAGGGTCACCTTAACATTTCCAGAGCGGCAGCACTCAATAGAAAACTGTTCTCTAGCTAGTTAGTTTAGTTTATTGTCATATATACTGGGCTGCTGTTAAGTTCCTTGCTCACGTGAAGCTCAGAGAGTAAACAGTGTACCTGGTGATAATGGTGCAAAGTATGGTCGGCAAAGTAAGAGTGCAAAAAGAAATGCTAAAGTGACAATGATGGAAGAGGTAGAATTAAGAGTCTGAGAACGTGGCGGGAAGGGGATGTGAGAGAGGTGATTGGGTCAGAAGTCTGACCACCGTGGGGAAGAAGCTGTTCTTGATTCTGGTCATCTGGGCTTTCAAGCTCCTGTATCTTCTCCCAGAAGGTAGAAGAGAGAAAATGGAATGGCCCAGGGTGATGGGCATCCTTGATGATACTGTTGGCCTTCCTGAAGCAACGCACCGTGAAGGTGGACTGGACGGAAGGAAGTGAGGAGTCTGTGACGGACTGGGCAGTGTTTACCGCTCTCTTCAGGTTCTGACAGTCCAGAGCAGAGCAGTTGCTGTACCAGGCTGAGATGTAACCCATCAGGATGTTACAGAATCATACAGCATGAAAGCAGGCCCTTCGGCCCAACTTGTCCATGCCGATCACGGTGCCCACCGAGCTAGTCCCAGTTGCCCGCAGTTGATCCATATCCCTCTGAACTCCTATTCATATCTGCTTTCTGTAGTGCATCTGTAGAAGTTCCAGGGAATCCTCGTGGACAGGCCGAATCTTCTCGGGAAGTCCCTCGGGATGGCAGATGTCTTGCTTCTGTCTGGTGATGTGGGCTCTGTGGTAGCTGCTGAGGTCAATGTGGGCTTGTAGTGTCTTCCCTGCCAGCGCCTCTTTCCCAGGGCACCAATGCTCAATACAAGAGGGCATGGCTTTAAAGTAATGCGTGGAAAGTTCAAGGGACATATCAGAGGAAGATTTTTTACCTAGAGAGTGGTTGGTGCATGGATGGGGCAGAAGTTTGCTGAGGGGGTGGGCATGTAGGTAGGTTTAGTCTGCCACTTACACAGGGCTTCTGTATGCTCTTGATACATGGCCTCCATGTCCTCCATATCATCCTGAGTGCTCCTCTTCTGGAGTGGGGACACATATCATAGAACATAGAACAGTACAGCACAATACAGGCCCTTTGGCCCAAAATACTGTGCCGACCTTTAAACCTCACCTAAGACTATCTATCCCCTTCCTCCCACGTATCCCTCTATTTGAAATTCCTCCATATGCTTATCCAGTAAACTCTTGAATTTGACCAATGTACCTGCCTCCACCACCACCCCAGGCAGCGCATTCCGTGCCCCAACCACTCTCTGGGTAAAAAATCTTCCTCTGATATCTCCCTTGAACTTTCCACACATTACTTTAAAGCCATGCCCTCTTGTATTGAGCATTGGTGCCCTGGGAAAGAGGCGCTGGCTGTCCACTCTATCTATTCCTCTTAATATTTTGTACACCTCTATCATGTCTCCTCTCATCCTCCTTCTCTCCAATGATTAAAGCCCTAACTCCCTTAGTCTCTCCTCATAATCCATACTCTCTAAACCAGGCAGCATCCTGGTAAATCTCCTCTGCACCCTTTCCAATGCTTCCACATCCTTCCTATAATGAGGCGACCAGAACTGGACACAGTACTCTAAGTGTGGTCTAACCAGAGTTTTTATAGAGCTGCATCATTACCTCACGGCTCTTAAACTCGATCCCTCGACTTATGAAAGCTAACACCCCATAAGCTTCATTAACTACCCTATCCACCAGTGAGGCAACTTTCAGGGATCCATGGATATGGACCCCCAGATCCCTCTGCTCCTGCACACTACCAAGAATCCTGCCATTAACTTTGTATATCGACAGGGTGAAGAAGGCTTGCCTTCATTGGTCAGGGCACTGAGCACAAGAATTGGGATGTCATGTTGCAGCTGTACAAGTCATTGGTGAGACCAGACTTGGAGTATTGTGTGCAGTTCTGTTCACCTAGCTGTAGGAAGGATGCCATTAAGCTGAAGAAGGTGCAGAAAAGATTCACAAGGATATTACGAAGATGGGAGGGCTTGAATTATAAGGAGAGACTGTATAGGCTGGGGCTTTTTCCCCTAGAGTGGAGGAAACTGAGGGGTGATCTGATAGAGGTTTATAAAATCATGAGGGGTGCAGAAACATTAAATGGTCAGTCTTTTTGCAAGGGTAGGGGAGTCTAAAACTAGAGGCTATCAGTTTAAGATGAAAAGGGAAAGATTTAAAAGGGACCTGAGGGGCAACATTTGCAATAGAGGGTGGTGGGTATATGGAACTAGTTGTCAGAGAAAGTTGTAGAGGCGGGTATAATTACAACATCTAAAGGACATTTGGACAGGTGCATGGATAGGAAAGGTTAAGAGGCACGTAGATGCCATGGCCAAGAAAGCTCACCAGCA
This sequence comes from Pristis pectinata, assembly GCF_009764475.1. NCBI lineage: Eukaryota > Metazoa > Chordata > Chondrichthyes > Rhinopristiformes > Pristidae > Pristis > Pristis pectinata. The sequence goes on along the minus strand of NC_067410.1, from coordinate 106,495,800 downwards.
CCTCTACTTCCTCAGGAGGCTAAAGAAATTTGGTTTGTCCCCTTTGACACTCACCAACTTTTATCGAAAGCACCCTATCTGGATGCATCACGGCTCGGTATGGCAACTGCTCTGCCCAGAACCACAAGAAACTGCAGAGAGTTGTGGACACAGCTCAGCACATCACAGACACCAGCCTCCCCTCCTTGGACTCTGTCTTTACCTCTTGTTGTCTTGGTGAAGCAGCCGGCATAATCAAAGACCCCACCCACCCGGGACATTCTCTCTTCTCTCCTCTTCCATCGGGTAGAAGATACAGGAGCCTGAGGGCACGTACCAGCAGACTTAAGGACAGCTTCTACCCCACTGTGATAAGACTATTGAATGGTTCCCTTATACGATGAGATGGACAATGACCTCACGATCTACCTTGTTGTGACCTTGCACCTTATTGCACTGCACTTTCTCTGTAACTGTGACACTTTACTCTGTCCTGTTATTGTTTTTACCTGTACTACATAAATGCACTCTGTACTAACTCAATGTAACTGCATTGTGTAATGAATTGATCTGTACGATTGGTATGCAAGACAAGTGACAATAATAAACCAATACCAATACCAAGAGGGATATGGGCCAAATGCAGGCAAATGTGATGAGTTCAGGTGGGCATGGGTCAGTTGGTCTGAAGGGACTATTTCCACACTGTTTAACTCTGTCACTCTATAGTCATGGGCCAGATGTTCTCAGGAGTCAGTGAGGGTGTTGTATTTCTTCTAGGAAGCTTTGGGCACATTCCTGCATCTTTACCCTCATCTGCCTTGAAATCCCTTTCCAAGACCAAACTCAGAACAGAGTCTGCTTTGGGAATCCAGTGTCAAGGAAGTGAACGATATAGCTGATTGAGGGTAACCAGATATCAGCGGTAGTTGCTAATTGGTAATTGGTTTATTACTGTCACATTGGCTGAGATACAGTGAAAAGCTTTGGTTTGGATACCTTCCAGACAGATCATTCCGTACATAAGTGCTTTGTGGTAGTACAAAAGGAAAACAGAAAGCAGAATATAGTGTTAGAATGTTAGCCCTGGAGAGGATATACCACACCCATTTAATGGTCACCTTTCTAGCAATGACAAATCAACTGATCAACTCATGGGTTTTTTCCAGTACTTAAACAATTACCAGAATCTATAACTGAAAGTTATTCACAATTCTGCAGGTCTCAGTTCTTTGTCAAACTGTGATATGGAGAGATACGAATCGATAGAACAAACATTGTGAAGGTGAGGTGGAATATCAGCCATGACAGTAAGTGCACTATCAGGCCCAGATGTGTACCTGTTCCTCAGGTAATATGTTCTTTTATGTCAAAGGAACATAATGGTGGATGCTATTGAGTCCTTTCTCAGAAGGCTAAGGAAATTCGCCATGTCCCCGTTGACCTTCACCAATTATGACAGATGAGCCATAGCAAGCATCCTATCTGGATGCATCACAGCTTGGTACGGCAACCGATCTGCCCGAGACTGCAAGAAACTGCAGAGAGTTGTGGACACAGCTCAGTCCATTATGAAAACTGGCCTCCCTTCCGTGGACTCTGTCTACACTTCTGGCTGCCTCGGTAAAACAACCAACATAATCAAAGACCCCACCCACCCCAGATATTCTCTCATCTCCCCCCTCCCATCAGGCAGAAGATACAAAAGCTTGAAAACACATACCACCATGCTCAAGGACAGCTTCTAGTCCATGGTTATAAGACTCTTGAATGGACCTCCTGTACAACAAAGATTAACTCTTGACCTCACATTCCATCTCATCATGGCCCTTGCACTTTGTCAACTTGCACTGAATTTTCTCAGTAACTGTGACACTACGTTCTGCATTCTGTTATTGTATGCTCTTGGACTACCTCAATGTACTAATGTGATGAAATGATCTGTAAGGATGGCATGCAAAACAAATTTTTTCCCTATATCTCAGTACATGTGACAAAGATAAACCAATTACCAACTACCTTCCAGCTGTAGCCGGAAACAATATGCCAAGTATCCCCTCAAGCTCGGCAAACAGAGCTCTTTCTGCTAAGGAGCTGGCTGAAGAGAGGTTCTGGCTCAGAAACAACGGAGTGGACATGTAATTAATGAACCATCAGGATTGTGCAAGTTGTTGAGTGACCAGATGTGATGTAAAGGGAAGGGACGGTGCCTATTTGTCCATCAGCTGCCCAGGAGTACGACCAGTGGAGTATGAAGTGAAAAACAAGTTGGTAAATGGACCTGTGGAGGAATCTGCACCAACATGACTGGACAGGAAAGACAAAGAAGCTTCTAGAAGGTCAGAAGAAATTTTATAGAGGAAAGATCATTCAAGACATCAGGACCAACATCTCCAGAGGCCAACCACCACAAGGAAGAGATAATCCCCCACTTCTGGAATGGGAGTCAGGAAAACCCCTCATCAGTTCACAAGTGTGCAGGTAACAGAAAGTTAATGCATATTAAGTAATCAATCGTTATATGCAAGGAATAATAACATGGTTTGAAAATAGTTAAGTGTGATTATTTACCTGAAAGCGTTATCACCTAGTTCTGCCCTTTGATTGGGTCATGAATGTTGAGCTACATCTCAAGTGCCTTTGTTCAATAGACACATAGCCGTTTCCATGGTTTAATCTCTCATCTGTATAAAAATGTCACATTTCCTCATGAACTTGTCAAAGTGGGTTAGTTGCTCATGTCCACGGAGATTTAGTAGACAAAATAACCAGCCATTTCCTCGTTGCTGAGTGTGTGGATGTTGCTGGCCTCACCAGCATTTGTAGCCCATCTCCCACTGTGTGGCTTGGTTTTGGTATTGGTTTATTATTGTCACTTGTACCGAGGTACAGTGAAAAACTTGTCTTGCATACCGATCGAACAGGTCAATTCATTACACAGTGCAGATACATTGAGTTAGTACAGAGTGCATTGATGTAGTACAGGTAAAAACAATAACAGTACAGGGTAAAGTGTCACAACTACAGAGAAAGTGCAGTGCAATAAGGTGCAAGGTCACAACAAGGTAGATCGTGAGGTCAGAGTCCATCTCATTGTATAAGGGAACAGTTCAATAGTTTTATCACAGTGGGTTGAAGCTGTCCTTAAGTCTGGTGGTACGTGCCCTCAGGCTCCTGTATCTTCTACCCGATGGAAGAGGAGAGAAGAGAGAATGACCCAGGTGGGTGGGGTCTTTGATTATGCTGGCTGCTTCACCAAGACAGAACGATTATAGTAAGGGTAATAAGTAGATCTGTAGAGAGCCGCTTGCAACGAGTTGCCACGCTCCAGCACCATCTTGGCTTGTTTGGTGATTTCAGAGGCCCGTTTATACTCAACCACCATGGTGTAAGTCTGGAGTCACATACGGCCTAGAGGGTGGTAAGGATGGCCAGCTTCCCTCCATAGAGAAAGTTTGTGAATCATTTCAGATTTATTGAATGAACTGAGCTGAAAGTACCCAGTGCTACGGTGAGAAAAGAACCCAACCTCTCCATGTCAGTAGCTGTGGCCACTGGATTACCAGCCAACCACCAGTCCACCACACCCTTTCCCTCAATGTCAGCAAATCAAAAGAGCTGGTCATTGACTTCAGAATGCGGGGCAGAGTACACACTCCTGTTTACATCAATGGTGCTGAGGTGGAGAAGGTTGAGAGCTTCGAGTTCCTACATGTAATTATAACCAACAATGTGTCCTGGTCCAGTTACATGCACACTATGGCCAAGAAAGCACATCAGCGCCTCCACTTCCTAGGAAGACGAAGGAAACTCAGCATGTTCCCAATGACTCTCACCAACTGTCTGGTCTGGTACGGCAACTGCTCTGCCCGGGACCGCGGGAAACTGCAGAGAGTTGTGGACACAGCCCAGCACATCACGGAAACAAACCTCCCCTCCGTGGACTCTGTTTATACCTCTTGCTGTCTTGGTGAAGCAGCCAGCATAATCAAAGACCCCACCCACCAAGGTCATTCTCTCTTCTCCCCTCTCCCATCAGGCAGATGATACAGGAGCCTGAGGACACGTACCACCAGGCTCAAGGACAGCTTCTACCCCACGGTGATAAGACTATTGAACGGTTCCCTTATATGATGAGATGGACTCTTGACCTCACAATCTACCTTGTTATGACTTTGCACCTTACTGTCTACCTGCAATACACTTCCTCTGTAGGTGTGACACTTTACTCTGTATTCTGTTGTTGTTTTTACCTTGTACTACCTCAATGCACTGTGTAATGAATTGATCTGTATGATCAGTATGCAAGACAAGTTTTTCACTGTACCTCGGTACAAGTGACAATAATAAACCAATACCAATACCAATGTTTACAGATGCACCATAGAAAGCATCCTATCCGAAGGCATCACGGCTTGGTATGGCAACTGCTCTGCCCAAAATTCCAAAAAATTGCAGAGAGTTGTAAACACAGCTCAGTCCATCATGCAAACCAACCTCCCCTCCATTGACTCTGTCTACACTTCCAGATGCCTCAGGAAAGCAGACAACATAATCAAGGACCCCTCCAATCCTGGACATTCTCTCTTCTCCCTCCTCCCATCAGGCAGAAGATACAAAAGCTTGAGAACATGTACCACCAGGCTCAAGGACAGCTTCTATCCTACTGTTATCAGACTACTGAATGGACATCTCATATGCTAAAGATGAATTCTTGATCTCTCGGTCTACCTTGACGTGGCCCTTGCACTTTATTGTCTACCTGCACTGAACTTTCTCTGCAACTTTAACACTATATTCTGCATTCTGTATTTTTCCCTTTTATACTGCTTGGATGTACTGATGTATGGAATAATCTGTCTGGATGGAATCCAAACAAAAGCTTATCACTATATCTCGGTACATGTAACGATAATAAACCAATTACTAATTACCAATTACCTTAATGCAAATAACTGCTATGGCTGCGTTGTAGGTTGTGATCATGGTAGCGTAGTCGTTAGTGCGACGCTATTACAGTGGTTCGATTCCCGCTGCTGTCTGTAAGGAGTTTGTACGTTCTCCCCGTGTCTGCGTGGGTTTCCTCTGGGTGCTCTGGTTTCCTCCCACATTCCAAGGATGGGTAGGTTAACATGGGTTTAAAATGGGCCATGCAGACTCGTTGGACCAGAAGGGCTTGTTACCGTGCTGTATAAATAAAGTTTAGAACATGGCCAGCCACGTCAGCAAGAAATGCCAAACATCCATACCTTATCTGTGCCTCACAGCAAGTGTAGTTTAGTGAGTAGCACATATGGTTTGTAAGGTGATGGGTTCCATCTTCATTCAGGACTGAGATCTACTGAGGGACACTGCCCAAAAAGAGTACCCACCCAGCACATCTTTCCAAATACTGGGAATTTATCTTTCATCTCAGGAGAATGTAAAACAGGTGCTACCATGAAAAGAAATAGGGTAACAGCGACTTAGTTCGGACAACCTTCAGGAAGGAATCACAACTGAATTACAACGACAGTGGTGAAATGAGTAAAGCTGCTGCCTCACAGCTCCAGGTTCGATCCTGACCTCCAGCGCTGTCTGTGTGGAGTTTGCACGTTCTCCTTGTGACCACGTTGGTTTCCTCTGGATGCTCCAGTTTCCTCCTACATCAGAAAGGCGTGCGGGTTGCTAGGTTAATTGGCCACTGTAACTTTCCCCCAGGGTAGATGAGTGGTAGAATCTGGGGCGGAGTTAATGGGAAAGTGGAAAGGATAAAATGGGATGAGTGTGAATGTGGGCTTAATGGTCAGTATGACTCAATGGGGAAAAGGGCTTGATTCTGTGCTGTGTGACTCTTTGAGTTTAATTTGAAAGAACTTTGTTCGAGCTTGTTCTTATTCAGGTTTCAGTCAATATGTGAATGCCCAGAGTATGGCGTGGAGATTTAGCAATATCAACTACAGAAGAATTGGCTATATCAGTGATTATGTAGTTGGATATACAGTTTCACTTTTAATTGTGTTCAGGTGTATCTAAGTAGTTCAACCATACCCACAGTGGAAAACTGACTGTTCCATAGGTTAAATATTCTCTCTCGTTCCTTTGTGTACTGTAACAGTAAATTAAATTTTGGTAAATTGGTTTATTATTGTCACATGTACTGAGGCACAGTGAAAAACTTTGTTTTGCATGCCATCCATACAGATCATTTCACCACATCAGTGCATTGAGCTTGTACAAATGAAAATAATAACAGAATGCAGAATAAGGTTTAACAGTTCCAGAGAAAGTGCAGTGCAGGCAGATAATAAGATGCAAGGCCACGATGAAGTAGATTGTGAGGTCAAGAGTCCATTCTTCTTGTACTAGGGGACCGTTCAACAATTCTATAAAAGTAGGATAGAAGCTGTCTTTGAGTCTGGTGGTACGTGCTTTCAGGCTTTTGTATCTTCTGCCCATTGGGTGGGGGGAGAAGAGAGAGAGTCCGGGATGGGTGGGGTCTTTGATTATGTTGGCTGCTTTACTGAGGCAGCAAGAAGTGTAGACAGAGTCCATGGAGGGGAGGCTGGTTTCCGTGATGTGCTGGGCTGTATCCACAACTCTCTACAGTTTCTTGCGGTCCCGGGCAGGGCAGTTGCCGTATCAAGCCGTGATATATCTGGATAGGTACATCGATAATAATTGGTGAGGGTCAAAGGGGACATGGCAAATTTCTTTAGCCTCCTGAGGAAGTAGGAACAACAACTTGCATTTAAGTAGCACCCCTATGAGAGTAAAACATCCCAAGAAGTAATATTTAGCATCAAAACACATAAAGAAAAATTAGAGTAAGTGACTAGAAGCTTGATCCATGAGGTGGGTTTTAAGGATAAGATTTCTTTATTAGTCACATGTACATGGAAACACAGTGAAATGCATCTTTTGCGTAGAGTGTTCTGGGGGCAGCCCGCAAGTGTCGCCACACTTCCAGCGCTAACATAGCATGCCCACAACTTCCTAACCTGTATGTCTTTGAAATGTGGGAGGAAACTGGAGCACCTGGACAAAACCCACGCAGTCACAGGGAGAGGGTACAGACTCCTTACAGACAGCGGCGGGAATTGAACCTGAGCCGCTGGTGCTGATAGAGCATTACACTAACCACTGCACTACTGTGCCTGCACCGTGAACCTTAAAGGAGGAGAGGGAGGAGAAGGCAGAGTTGGAGGGAGTTCTAGAACGCAAGACTTGCTGGAAAGCACAGTTGTCATAGATGAGATGAAGGATTTTGGAATAATCAATTGGCCAAGGCTGGAGAATCCCTGGAGGCTAAACTAAAAGCAGGAACTGCTGGAAACACTCAGCAGTTCAGGCAGCATCCGTGGAAAGAGAAACAGAGTTAATGTCTTGGGTCCAAGAACCTTCGTCAGAACTAGGAAAGAGAGAAATAAGTTAGTTTAGGGAGCAGAGAGATGGGTGAGAGGGATGGGTGGAACCAAGGGAATATCTCTGATAGGGTGAGACCAAATGGCCTAATGTTACAGCTAAAGGGCAGTCAAGATCGGGTTAAGCTTCTTTGTTTGTGTAATGTGTTGCAAATGAGAAAGCTGTGGGACATCTCTGGAGGCTATAGGAGTGCAGATGATCACAGAGATAGGAAGGATAAATTCAGTCGAGGGATTTGCAGACTAAAACTGTCAAAATCGAGACAACTTCAAGTTCCTAGGTGTAAATATCACCAACAATTTGTCCAACCATGTAAACACTATGGCCAAGAAATCGCACCAGTGCCTCTACTTCCTCAGAAGGCCAAGGAAATTTGGCATGTCCCCTTTGACCCTGATCAATTTTTATCGATGCACCACAGAAAGCATCATATCTAGATGTATTACGGCTTGGTATGGCAGCTGCTCTGCCCGAGACCTTAAGAAATTTCAAAGTTGTGAATGCAGCCTAATCTATTACGAAAACCAGCCTCCCCTACAGTGACTCTGTCTATACTTCCTCGTGCCTCAGGAAAGCAGTCAACATAATATCTGGTCATCTTCCTTCCTCCCTCATATCGGGCAGAAGATACAGAAGTTTGAGTACACTTTACCCGATCTTAACTGCCCTTTAGCTGTGAAATTAGGCCATTTGGTCTCACCCTATCAGAGATATTCCCTTGGTTCCACCAATCTCTCAAGCACAGTTTCTTATCCCACTGTTATCAGGACTCTTAAATAGACCTCTTATTTTATACTTGAATGAACTCTTGATCTCTCAATCTACGTCGTTGTTGCCCTTGGACTTTAAATGTCTATCTGCACTGCACTTTCTCTGTAACTGTAACACTATGTTCTGCATTGTTATTGTTGTCCTTCTGTACCACCTCGATGAATTTTTTTATTTTTATAACTTTTTCTATGAACGATAGAAAAATAGGGGGCTATGTGGAAGGGAAGGGTTAGATAGATCTTAGAGCAGGATAAAATATTGGCACAACATTGTGGGCCGAAGGGACTGTACTGTGCTGTAGTGTTCTATGTACTTACATATGGAATGATCTATCTGGATGGCATGCAAACAAAAGTTTTTCACTGTGTCTCAGTAAATGTGACAATAATAAATTAATTACCCACTACCATTTAATTTATCAGTGACAAGTGCTGGTCAACATGTTACTGGGTGAGAGGGACTTAGAATATTAGAACATTTGCAGCGGAGTTTTGGATGATCTCAAGCTTTGGGAGAGAAAAACAAGGGAGATCAGCCTCTGTCTGGATAGCAGAATAAGGGAGGTCGACCAGCAGACAAATGTTTCCTTCCATGATTGGGAAACATTGTTCTGAATAGCCTGAAGCAGAAATTCTTGGTTTTAAATATGGAATCTCCAGAAATAAGACCAAGCGTCTTTACTTTCTTAGGAGGTTAAGGAGGTTCAGCTTGTCACCGAGCACTCTGACAAACTTCTGCAGATGTACTGTTGAAAGTATCCTGACTGGTTGCATCGTGGTCTGGTATGGCAATTCAAATGTGCAGGAACATAAGAAGCTGCAGAGAGTAGTGGACTCAGCCCAATACATCACAGACACATCCCTCCCCACCATCGGTAGTATCTACAGGAGGAGCTGCCTCAAGAAGGCAACATCCATCGTCAAAGATCCCCACCACCCGGACCATGCCATCTTCTCGCAGCTACCACCGAGCAGGAGGTACAGAAGCCTGAAGTCCCACACCACCAGGTTCAAGAACAGCTACTTCCCTTCAACCATTCGGTTCTTGAACCAACCTGCACAAACTTTATCACTACAGTTTAGCGACACTATGACCACTTTGATCACTTTGCACTAAAATGGACTTTTTGTTTTTTTTTTGTTCTAATTATGTTCTTTCTTGTAAAAATTGTGTATAATTTATGTTTAATTTATGTTTCTCTTGTGAATGTTGCACATCTGATGCTATGAGCCTGTGATGCTGCTGCAAGTAAGTTTTTCATTGCACCTGTGCACAGATGTACTTGTGCATATGACAATAAACTCGACTTTGACGAGAAGTCAGCAAATAGATTTGCTTGTTGGAATCAATTCCACTGTTAGAAAAAGCAAACACCAATTTGCCATCTTCAGACCCGGTCATCACTGACCTACGGAGAAACAGTGTAGCGGTTAGCGCAATGCTATTACAGCACCAGCAACTCTGGTTCAATTCCCACCACTGACTGTAAGGAGTTTTTACGTTCTCCCCGTGTCTGCATGGGTTTCCTCCGGGTGCTCTGGTTTTCTCCCAAATTCCAAAGGTGTACAGGTTAGGAAGTTGTAGGCATGCTATGTTGGTGCCGGAAGTGTGGTGACACTAGCGGGCTGCCCCCCAGCACATTCTCAGCAACGCAAAAAGACGAATTTCACTGTGTTTCGATGTACGTTACTAATAAATAAATATCTTATATCTCACGGGTCAGCTCTTGTCTGACTTCTGGGTCTGTGCACTGCAACATTCAAGTCAAGGGTGACCTAGGAGTTGTGAGAGGACTCACCTGTGAATCCAGGGAGAAACTCAAACCTTCTGACCTGTGGTGATGGACATGAACCATCAGCATCACCGTAGAACTGGGTGCTGAAAGTCTCACAACCTTGTTTAGTTAAAAAGGACTCCTGACCGGGTGGATAGAAGTAAGTGCAGATAAATGTTTCCCTTATTTTTAATTGATTTTTTGTGCTAAAGCTACGTTAATTACTATTTTAATCCATTTTTATTTCAGCCGATTAAAATTGCTTTTAACAGTCTGTGATTAACAGAGACATTTTAAAAGATAAGATATCTCTATTGGTCACATGTACATCAAAACACACAGTGAAATGCACCTTTTTTGTGTGGAGTGTTCTGGGGACAGCCTGCAAGTGTCGTCACGTTTCCGGCGCCAACATAACATGCCCGCAACTTCCTAACCTGTACGTCTTTGGAATGTGGGAGGAAACCGGAGCACCCGGAGGAAACCCATGCAGACACGGGGAGAACGTACAAACTCCTTACAGACAGCGGCCGCAATTGAACCCGGGTCACTGATACTATAATAGTGTTACGCTAACCGCTACACTACCGTAAAGGCCTTTAATGATGGTGAGCTGCAATAAAGGGAGTGTTTTCAGTAAAACTCTGTTGAAGTTTTTTGAGGAGGTTACTAGAAGAATAAATCTGGGGAGAACCACTGGATGCGGTGGATTTGATTTTCAGAAGAAGTCCGTAAAGGTCCCACATAGGAGGTGGATCAGCAAGGTTAGAGCACAAGGAGTTGGAGGCGATCTACTGACCTGGATTGAGAATTGGTGATCGGACGGAAAGCAAAGAGTGAGAATAAATGGATCTTTCTCAGGCTGGTGGACCGAGACTTGTTGGGTACCCCAGCGATCCCCGCTTTTCTCACGGTTTGGTTCGAGGATTAAACGCCATTCTTCCAAGTCTGCTGATAATTCTAAACTAATTGGGATTGTGAGTCGGGAGCAGGATGAAAAGAGGCTTCTATGGGATTTGTGCAAGTGGAGGGGATGGCCATAAGCATGAAGATGGAATAGAATATAGAACATAGAACATAGAACATGGAACAGTACAGCACTGTTTCTCAGGGCGGCAAAGGCTAATACCAGAGGACATCCATTTAAGGTCAGAGGAGGAGAGTTTAGGGGAGATGTCAGAGGTAGGTTTTTTACACAGAGAGTGGTGGGTGCCTGGAATGAACTGCCGGGGGTGGTGGTAGAGGCTGGTACAACAGAAACATTTAAAAAACTCTTGGATAGGCACATGGATGTAAGAAAAATGCAGGGTTATGGGATGTGCAAGAGGGAAGGGTTAGATTGATCGTGGGGTACATAGAACATAGAAAGAATATAGAACAGTACAGCACAGAACAGGCCCTTCAGCCCACAATGTTGTGCTGTCATAGCTATTCCCTCCTACCTACAGAATGCGCATATCCCTCCATTTTCCTCTCATTCATGTGCCCATCCAAGCCCCTCTTAAAAGCCCCCAGTGAATTTGCCTCCACCACCCTATCAGGCAACACATTCCAGGTTTCCACCACTCTCCCAGTAAAAAATGTACCCCTCACGTCTGTTCTGAACCTACCCCCTCTCACCTTAAATGCATGCCCTCTGGTATTGGATCACTCAATAATGGGAAAAAGATATTGCTTGTCCACCCTATCTATGCCCCTCATAATTTTATACACTTCCAACAGATCACCCCTCAGCCTCCGCCGCTCCAGAGAAAAGAGCCCAAGTTTGTCCAGCCTCTCCTGATAGCACATGACCTCTAATCCAGGCAGCATCCTGGTAAACCTCCTCTGCACCTCCCTAAAGCCTCGACATCCTTCCTATAGTGAGGTGACCAGAACTGCACACAATACTCTAAATGCGGCCTAAGCAGTGTTCTGTAGGGATTCACCATAACTTCTTGACTCCTGTACTCAATACCCCAATTAAGAAATGCAAGCATTCCATAAGCCTTCTTAACCACCCTGTCTACCTGTGTAGCCACTTTCATGGAGTTCCAAGAATGTGGAAAATTGTAAAGTCATCCACTTTGATTTGCATGGAACATGGAACATTACAGCACAGGAACACGCCCTTCGGCCCACAATATCTGTGCTGAACATGACGCCAAATTAAACTAATCCCATCTGCCTGCACGTGGTCTATATCCTTCCATTCTGTCTAAAAGCCTCTTAAACTTGGCGATCATATCTGCTTCCACTACCCCTGGCAGCGCACTGCAGGTATCCACCACAGCCTGCATCGAAAACTTGCCCCGCACATCTCCTTCAAACTTTCCTCCTCTCGCCTTAAAGCTGTGCCCTCTGGTATTTGACAGTTCCACACTGGGAAAAAGGCTCTGACTGTCTACGCTGTCCATGCCTCTCAGTTTGCTAAACCTTGTCTTATGAGGATAGGTTGAGCGAGCTCGGGATTTTCTCTTTGGAGAGAAGGAGGATGAGAGGTGACTTGATAGAGGTGTACAAGATGATAAGAGGCATAGATCGAGTGGACAGTCAGAGACTTTTTCCCAGGGCGACAATGGCTAACACGAGGGGACATCATTTTAAGGTGATTGGAGGAAGGTATAAGGGGGATGTCAGGGGTAAGTTTTTTGCACAGGGAGTGGTGGGTGCATGGAACGCACTGCCTGTAGAGGTTGTGGGGCAGATACATTAGGGATGTTTAAGAGACTCTTAGATAGACACATAAATGATAGAGAAATGGAGGGCTAAGTGGGAGGGAAGGGTTAGATAGATCTTAGAGCAGGATAAAATGTCAGCACAATATTACGGGCCAAAGATTACTGTGCTGTAATGTTCTGTTTACAGGGCTTATAATAACAATATACAAGCAAAGAGTTAGATGTGGGGGGGGTCTTTACACTGCACAGTCTACGACCAAGGACATAGTTTCAGAATGGGACTGACACTCTGTCAGCCTCCACTGCTTCAGTGAAAACAATCCAAGTTTGTCCAACCTCTCCTTATATCTAATACCCTCTAATTCAGGCAGCATCCTGGTGAATCTCTTCAGCACCCTCTCCAAAGCCTTTTCAGTTGTACATAACAGAGTACTCGTTAAACAGTGGGAGACTGGGCAGCATTGATGTTCAAGGGTACTCTGGGTGAGCTTGTACTCAAGTCACTGAGGCCAGCACACAGGTGTAGCAGGTGATTAGGAAGGCAAGTCATACGCCAGACTTTATTACAAGAGGAATTGAATACAAAATCTGCCTCGTCATGGCCTTGCATCTTATTGTCTACCTGCAATCCCCTTTCTCTGTAACTGTAACACGATATTCTGCATTCTGTTACTGTTTTCCCTTGTACTACCTTGATATACTGATGTGATGAAATGATCTGTGTGGATGGCATGCAAAACAAAGTTTTTCACTGTACATGTGACAATAATAAACCAATTACCAATTACCAGAAGTGAAGAAGTCTAATTGCAATTTAAAAGGGTGAGACCGCACCTGGACAGGGAGTAGTGCGCTCTGCCCAATACATGACGGGCACATCCGTCCCCACCATTGGGAGTATCTACAGGAGGCGCTGCCACAAGAAGGCAACATCCATCATCAAAGGTTCCCACCATCCGGGTCGTGCCATCTTCTCGCAGCTACCACTTGGCAGGAGGTACAGAAGCCTGAAGTCCCAAACCACCAGGTTCAAAACCAGCTACTTCCCTTCAACCATTCGGTTCTTGAACAAACCTAATCGCTACCTCAGTATAGCAACACTATGACCACTTTGATCAATTTGCACTAAAATGGACTTTTTTGTTCTAATTGTGTTCTTTCTTGTAAAAATTGTGCATAATTTATGTTTAATTCATGTTTTTCTTGTGAATGCTGCTTATCTGATGCTATGTGCCTGTGATGCTGCTGCAAGTAAGTTTTTCATTGCACCTGTGCACACTTGTACTTGTGCATATGACAATAAACTCCACTCGACTTGACTGTTTTGTGCAGGTTTGGTCTCCCTTTCGAAGAAAGGTTGTGATAAAGTGAAGGCATTGAAGATTCACTGGACTGTCCCAGAGATGGTGGGCTTACCCTGTGAGAAGAGATTGAGTAAACTAGGACTATATTCCCTAGCAATTAGAAGAATGAGAGATCTCATTGAAACGGACAGAATTCTGAAAGGGCTGGATACAGGGAGGATTTTTTCTCAGGCTGCAGTCTTGGACCAAGGGGACAGTTTCAGAGTAAGGAGTTGGTCATTTAGGACTGAGAAGTTGAGAAGTGTCTTCACTGAGTGGGTGTGAAGGTTTTGAACTCACTACCTTGGAGAGCCATGGAGGCTCAGTTCATTGAAAACAGAGATTGATAGAGTGCGGGGCAAGCTTTGTACACAGAGAGTGGTGAGTACCTGGAACAGGCTGCCAGGGGTGGTGGTGGAAGCAGATATGATAGTGGTATTTAAGAGGCATTTAGACAGACGCATGAACATGCAGGGAGTGGAGGGATATGGATCATGTGCCGGAAGATAGGATTAGTTTCATTTAGCATCATGTTCGGCATAACATACCGGCCGAAGGGCCTGTTCCGGTGCTGTACTGTTCTATGATCTCTTATTTCTGGACATTAAGGAAATGAAGGGATATCGGGAGTATGTGGGAAATGGCAGTGCAGTGGAAGATCAACCATAATCTTATCGAGTGAGTATTCCTGCTCCAATTTCTTAGCAGTTCCTTCTGCAACCTGTGGATCCCAGCATGGAATGTCTCTGACTTTGTACCTTGTATCATGAAACTTTCCTGTACCAAATGGGTAGATCTTTCACTATTTACGCTGGGGTTTATTCTTCCCTTTAAGAATGTGAGGTCTCCTGTGACCACTTGAAGAAATGTATTTAATGAGGAAACCTGATGTGTTCTGCTGGAAATGGGACTCCGAGTATGTGACAAATAGGAAGTGAGGATTGACTTTCTATTTATACTGCGTGGACATGTATAGATGGGGAGGGGGGGTGGGAAGAGAATAAAATAATGGAGACTTAGAGAGAGAGGGAGATTCAAGGAGAGGGAGAGGGGGGAAGAAGTACAATTGCTTCCAAATACTTTATTTTGCAAAGATGTTTGTGTCTGTGTGTTTTTAGTCTGTTTGTACATCTGTCTGTGTGTGAGTTTGCGTGTGTGGGGTTGTTGCATGTGGTATGTTTGTGTCCATGTGTTGTGTGTGTGCCTATGTGTCTGCGTGTGTGTGTTCTTGTACGGGAGTGATTCTGTGTGTTTCCGTGTATGTTCATGTGTGAGTGTCAGTGGGTGTATGTGGACTGTGTGTGTGCACTTATTTGGATTGCTGTGTGCGTGCAAGTGTCATTGTGTGAATTAGTGTGTGTGTACATGTCCATGTACGTCTGTATCTGTGTGACTATGTGCGTGTTTCTGTGCATGCATCCCGGTACGCGTGTCTTTTTGTGTGTATCGCACTGCCGGCAGAGGTTGTGGGGGCAGATACATTAGGGACATTTAAGAGACTCTTAGACAGGCACATGAATGATAGAAAGAGAGGGGGCTATGTGGGAGGGAAGGGTTAGGTAGATCTTAGAGCAGGATAAAATGTCGGCACAACATTGGGGAGTAGATATGAAGGAGATGTCAGGGGTAAGTTTTTTACTCAGAGAGTGGTGAGTGCGTAGAATGGGCTGCCGGAAACGGTGGTGGAGGCGGATACGATAGGGTCTTTCAAGAGACTGTTAGATCGGTACATGGAGCTGAGTAAAATAGAGGGCTATGGGTAAGCCTAGTAATTTCTAGGGTAGGGACATGTTTGGCACAGCTTTGTGGGCTGAAGGGCCTGAATTGTGCTGTAATTGTTCTATGTTCTATGTTCTAACATTGTGGGCCGAAGGGCCTATACTGTGCTGTAGTGTTCTATGTTCTATCTGTGTTTGCACATGTGCACATCTCTCTGTATGTGTTTGTGCGTGGGTCACCCAGCCATGTGTTAGCAAACCAAAGAGGCATCAGCCCAATTCCTCAATAGCAGTCCTTCACCTTGTGGTGCAGGGGTGTTGGTGGGGAGTCACGCTCCATCTAGTGGTTCAGTCAGGAAGTGTCAGAGCTCCAAGAACATAGAACATAGAACATTACAGCACAGTACAGGCCCTTCGGCCCACAATGTTGTGACGACATTTTATCCTGCTCTAAGATCTATCTAACCCTTCCCTCCCACATAGCCCTCCATTTTCCTATCACTCACGTGGCTATCTAAGAGTCTTTTAAATGTCCCTAATGTATCTGCCCCCACAACCTCTTCCGGCCGTGCATTCCACACACCCACCACTCTCTGTGTAAAAAACTTGCCTCTTACATCCCCACTGTACCTTCCTCCAATCACCTTAAAATGATGCCCCCTTGTGTGAACTATTTTCACCCTGCGAAAAATTCTGTGACTTTCCACTCGACCTATGCCTCTTATCATCTTGTACACCTCCATCAAATCACCTCTCATCCTTCTTTCCAAAGAGAAAAGCCCCAGCTCACTCACCCTATCTTCATAAGACATGCTCTCCAATCCAGGCAGCATCCTGGTAAATCTCCTCTGCACCCTCTCTAAAGCTTCCTATAATGAAGCGACCAGAACCGAACAAGTCTGGTCTGACCAGAGTTCTATAGAGCTGCAACATCACCTCGCGGCTCTTGAACAATACCCCGACTAATGAAGGCCAACACACCATACGCCTTCTCAACAACCCTATCGACCTGCGTGGCAACCTTAAGGGATCTATGGAAGTGGACCCCAAGATCCGTCTGTTCCTCTACACTGCTAAGAGTCCTGACATTAACTTTGTATTCTGCCTGAGGACCCGAGGATTCTGTGGAAGCAAAGGATGCTTCAGGCTGAGGGTGTAAGGGGAAAATAGCCAGCGTGTAGAAAGGTGAGGGAGGGTGAGACAGAAGCTTGGAGGTGATAGGCAGAACCAGATAAGGGAAGGATGATAGGCTTTTAGACAGGCTCGTGAATATTCAGGAAACGGAGGAATATGGAACATAAGCAGGCAGAAGAGATTAGTTTAATTTAGCATCATATTCGGCAGAGGCATCGTGGGCCAAAGGGCCTGTTCCTGTGCTGTACTGTTCTGTGTACTATGTTCATGCCAACATGATTCCCTTTTGGGATTGGAATTGGAATTGGTTTATTATTGACACTGGTACTGAGGCACAATGAAAAACTTGTCTTGCATACCGTTCATACAGATCAATTCATTACACAGTTCATTGAGGTGGTACAAGGTAAAACAATAACAGAATGCAGAATAAAGTGTCACAGCTACAGAGAAAGTGCAGTGCAGGAAGACAATGAGGTGCAAGGCCATAACGAGGTAGATTGTGAGGTCAAGAGTCCATCTCATCGTACTAGGGAACCGTTCAATAATCTTATAACAGCTGGATAGAAGCTGTCCTTGAGCCTGGTGGCACGTGCTTTCAGGCTTTTGCATCTTCTGCCCGATGGGAGGGGAGAGAAAGCATTGATGGACTCTGTTCCACAGAGATTTCCAGCTCATTCTCACCTCTGGGTAAAAGAACAATGGCATCAAGTTAACCTCTCTCTGTCTGTGCACTGTACTTCCATTTACAAAGCCACTAACCACATGATTCACTGATTGCCCTCTCAACGTGTCCTGCCACTTTGAGAGCCGCATGTGGAGTCTCCCAGTCTCCCTGTTCCTGCACATCCTTTGGAACCCCTGCCATTTCATTGATCTTCTCTCAACACCTTTTTTATCATCATAATTGGCCCATCTTCTGACACTCGACGGGGAGGCTGGTGTCTATCAAGGCCTGGGGTTGCTCCGCCCTCTGTTGGCCCTGACATCCAGTGAGGCCCCACCCAAGATGGTGAGCAGAAGAAAATAGGGCCAGGAGTCGGCCACTCAGCCCTTCAATCCTGCAGAGAGTGGGAAACACAGCCCAGTTCGTCACAGGATCGTCACTTCCTTCCATCCAGTCCATCTTCACCGTGCGATGTTTCAGGAAGGCTGACAGTATCGTCAAGGATACCTGCCCTCCCTGGGCCATTCCCTTTTCTCTCTTCAACCTACCGGGAGAAGATACAAGAGCTTGAAAGCCGGGATGTCCAGACCCAGGAACAGCTTCTTCCCCACTGCTGTCAGCACTGTAGTGTAGCGGTTAGTGTAACGCTTTACAGCGCCAGCGACTCGGGTTCAATTCCGGCCGCTGTCTGTAAGGAGTTTGTACGTTCTCCCCGTGTCTGCGTGGGTTTCCTCCGGGTGCTCCGGTTTCCTCTCACATTCCAAAGACGTACGGGTTAGGAAGTTGTGGGCATGTTATGTTGGCGCTGGAAGTGTGGCGACACTTGTGGGCTGCCCCCAGAACACTCTACGCAAAAGATGCATTTCACTGTGTGTTTCGAAGCACATGTGACTAATAAAGAAATCTTATCTTATCTTTCACATCCTCTTCCTGCTGGTGCTGCCACGTTCTTGGACTCTGTTCGACCTGTTCTGTTATTGTCACTTTATCATTTTTTTTTGCACTACCTCAGCTTGCATGACTGTACTTTGCACTATACTGTTGTTTAATGCTCACCGCTGGACTTATTGTATTTATTATTATCATGTATACGGTTTACTCTGTGAGCTTCATGTGAGCAAGGAATTTCATTGCACCCTGGTGTATATGACAATAAACTAAACTAAAACCATCCAATACGGTCATGGGTGATCTACGCTGGCCTCAACTCCTCTTCTGTGCCAGTTCCCCATTCCCTCTATTCCTCGATCTGTCAAATATTGATTGATCTCCACCATAGATATTTCTAACGATCCGGCCTCCCCCACACTCAGGGACAGAAGTTCCTGAGATTCACCAGCCTCTGAGAGAAGAAATTTCTACGCACCTCAGGCTTATTTTGTAGCTATGTCTCCTTGCTCGTGACTCTCCCACTAGTGGAAACATCGCAACACCTCCCCTTTCAAGACCCCTGAGGAGCTTATGTTTGAATAAGGTCACCCCTCATTCTTTTGAACTTCAATGAATACAGACCCAAATTGTCTAGATTCTGTTAGACAAGAGGCAGCACTGCCCTCCCTCAGAGGCACACTGTGAGCAGATGTCCAGGTTTTATCTTTGTGTCCTTGACATGCAACTTGAGTTAAAGATTCACGACTCACAGGTGAAGCAGCACCGGCTGATCCATGGCTGAAATGAAGACCGTCTGTCCTCTGATTTCTCGGCTGTTTCGTTTGCTAAAACGAAAATGTAACCGAAGCCTCAAAATGAGATATTTCTGATGGCAAAGTCGCGAGAAGCAGGGAACAGAAAGGGCAGTTGTGCTTTCAGTAGCTCCATCACGGGCACAACCCTCTCCACCATCGAGGACATCTTCAAGAGGCGGTGCCTCATTAAGTATCCTCACCATCTGGGACATGCCCTCTTCACATTACTACCATTGGGGAGGAGGTACAGGAGCCTGAAGACCCACACTCAACGATTCAGAAACAGTTTCTTGACCTCCGTCATCTGATTTCTGAATGGTCCACAAACACATGAACACTACCTCGTTATTCCTTTTTATTGCACTATTTACTTATATTTGTAATTTGTAGTAAGTTTGTGAATTTGCACTGAACTGCTGCCGCAAAGCAACACATTTCACAACATCTAAATCCGTGATAATAAATCTGCTTCTGATGCACAAGCACTGGCCTGATGAAAACACGATAATGCTTGAGGAACTCAGCAGGCCAGGCAGCATCCGTGGAGAAAAGCAGGTGGTCAATGTTTCGGGTCAGGACCCTTCTTCAGGACTGAAGATAGGAAAAGGGGAAGCCCAATATATAGGAGGGAAAAGCAAAGCAGTGATAGATGGACAAAAGAGGGGAGGCGGGGTAGACAACACTACCTTCTTGGCCTTCTTGCAGCACTGACATTACCTGAAACAACCCAAAATATCGACAATTCCTTTCCCTCTACAGACGCTGCTCATCCCTCTGAGTTCCTCCAGGAGACTGTTTGTTGCTCCAGATTCCAGCATCAGTCTCTGCTGTCTGACATTACTGTGTCTTCGGAATGTTTTCTCTCTGCATCTATTGGTATTGGTATTGGTTTATTATTGTCACTTGTACCAAGGTACAGTGAAAAACTTGTCTTGCATACCGTTCATACAGATCAATTCATTACACAATGCATTGAGGTAGTACAGACTGCATTGAGGTAGTACAGGTAAAAACAATAACAGTATAAAGTGTCACAGCTACAGAGAAAGTGCAGTGCAATAAGGTGCAAGGTCACAACAAGGTAGATCGTGAGGTCAGAGTCCATCTCATCAGAGTCCATCTCATCATATAAGGGAACCGTTCAATAGTCTTATCACAGTGGGGTAGAAGCTGTCCTTAAGTCTGGTGGTACGTGCCCTCAGGCTCCTGTATCTTCTACCTGATGGAAGAGGAGAGAAGAGAGAATGACCCGGGTGGGTGGGGTCTTTGATTATGCTGGCTGCTTCACTAAGGCAGCGAGAGGTATAAACAGAGTCCAAGGAGGGGAGGCTGGTGTCCATGACGCGCTGGGCTGTGTCCACAACTCTCTGCAGTTTCTTGCGGTCCTGGGCAGAGCAGTTGCTGTACCAAGCCTTGGTGCACTGAGATAGGATGCTTTCTGTGGGGCATCGATAAAAGTTGGTGAGTGTCAAAGGGGACATGCCAAATTTCTTTAACCTCCTGAGGAAGTAGAGGTGCTGATGAGCTTTCTTGGCTGTGGCATCTACGTGATTTGACCAGGACAGGCTGTTGGTGATGTTCACTCCCAGGAACTTAAAGCTCTCAACCCTGAATAATGAACTGAACATTGCACTCCAGATGTAAGACTTTGAATGCCAAGCAGATTAGTTGGTAAAGAGGAGACACAAGAGACTGCAGATGCTGGAATCTGGTGCAAAAACAATGCGGAAGAACTCAGCAGGTCAGGCTGCATCTGTGGAGGCAGAGGGATGGTTGACATTTTGGGTTGAGACCCTGCATCAGGACTGAAGAGTGTAGAGGAGAGATAGTCTAAGTAAAGAGGAGAGAGGGAGGGGATGAAAAGTGATAGGTGGAACCAGATTAGGTGGAATATCTGGTTCTGAATACCAAATACTGAAAGGCCTGGACAGAGTGGACGTGGAGAGGATGTTTCCAGCAGTGGGAGAGTCTAGGACCAGAGGGCACAGCCTCAGAATAGAAGGATGTCCCTTTAGAACTGAGATGAGGAGGAATTTCTTTAGCCAGAGGGTGGTGAATCTGTGGAATTCATTGCCACAGAGGGCTGTGGAGGCCAAGTCATTGGGTATATTTAAAGCAGAGGTTGATAGGTTCTTGATTAGTGAGGGCGCCAAAGGTTACAGGGAGAAGGCAGGAGAATGGGGTTGAGAGGGAAAAATAAATCAGCCACAATCGAATGGTGGAGCAGACTCGATGGGCCGAATGACCTAATTCTACTCCTATGTCTTATGGAAGGTGATGGGCAGATGGACCCAGGTGCGAGAGGGAGAAGAGTTAAGGCAACGAGGTGGGAGAGGGGGCGTGGAGGGATGGAAAAGGCGAGAGAGCCTCTGGGTAGACTGGTGGGAGTGGGAAGGGAACACAGAGGGAGTGGCTTACCTGGTCAGGAGGTATCCGTGAAGAGAGAAACAGTGCTACGTTATCAGACAGAATTAAGGGTCATGGAGTCATAGATTGATTCAGGACAGATACTGGCCCTTCAGCCCAACCAGTCCATGCCAACAACGGTGCCCACCCCATTGGTCTTCAATGGTTCCATTTTTCAAAATTTCCTTGTGACACAGAAGGAGGCCATTCAGCCCAATGACTCTATACAGGCTCCCAAAACAATCCCATCACCCCACAAATTTTCCCTAGTCTCCCTACAAGCCAGTAGCAGTGCCGTCATGAAGCTCCAGCGGCCTGGGTTCAATCCTGACCTCCGACGCTTCCTGAGACCTGTGGGTTGGTAGGTTAGTTGCCCACAGTAAATTGCCCCTAGTGGGTGGGTGAATGGGAGAATCTGGGGGAATGTGTGGAGAATAAAATGGGAATAGTTAAGATGTGTAAACAGGTGAACTATGATCGGCATGGACTCAAGGAGTGCAAAAGTGCAAGTGGTAATTGGTTTAGCATTGTCACATGTACCGAGATACAGTGAAAAGTTTTGTTTGCTTGCCGTCCGGATAGATTATTATTGGTATTGGTTTATTATTGTCACATGTACCGAGATACAGTGAAAAGTTTTGTTTGCTTGCCGTCCGGATAGATTATTATTGGTATTGGTTTATTATTGTCACATGTACCGAGATACAGTGAAAAGTTTTGTTTGCGTGCCGTCCGGATAGATTATTATTGGTATTGGTTTAGTATTGTCACATGTACCGAGATACAGTGAAAAGTTTTGTTTGCGTGCCGTCCGGATAGATTATTATTGGTATTGGTTTAGTATTGTCACTTGTACCGAGGTACAGTGAAAAACTTGTCTTGCATACCGTTTGTACAGGTCAATTCATTACACAGTGCAGTTACATTGGGTTAGTACAGAGTGCATTGATGTAGTACAGGTAAAAACAATAACAGTACAGAGTAACGTGTCACAGCTACAGAGAAAGTGCAGTGCAATAAGGTGCAAGGTCACAACAAGGTAGATCGTGAGGTCATAGTCCATCTCATCGTATAGGGGAACCGTTCAATAGTCTTATCACAGTGGGGTACATATTTGCATACATAATTACATGGAGGTAGTAAAAAGGAAAAATAAAATAGAATGCAAAACATAGTGTTACAGTTACAGAGGAAGTGCAGTGCAGGCAGACAAATAAAGTGCAAGGACTTGCAGAGAGTTTTGGGCACAGCTTAGTTCATCACAGAAACCAGCCTCCTCTCCGTGGACTCATGTCTATACTTCCCGCTGCCTTGGGAAAGCAGCCAGCATAATCAAAGACCCCTCCCACCTCAGTCATTCTCTCTTCTCCCCTCTTCCCATCAGGCAGAAGGTACAAAAGCCTGAAAGCATGTACCACCAGGCTCAAGAACAGCTTCTATCCCACTGTTTTAAGACTATTGAACGGACCTCTTGTACAATAAAAATGAACTCTTGCTCTCACAATCTACCTCATCATGGACTTGCACCTTATTGCACTGCACTCTCTCTGTAACTGTAACACTATATTCTGCATTCTGTTATGGTTTTCCCTTTGTACTACCTGTTGTGAGAAAGGTTCTTTTGGACCTTAAAGATAGAGATCTGGACACACAGTCTTTGTACTTCAAAAAGGAGAATTTTATTTACAAAGGCAGACGTGGGAACAGAATGGAAAGGAACAAGTGCACACTCACACACTCTCAAGCAGGAGATCGCGAACGTGAAGGGGATCGCAACAGGGGGTGAGGTGGACACATACACACACACATACACACACACACACACACACACACACACACACACACACACACACAATAACTGGTTACAAATGATGAAGGAATAAACAATACAATGTTTGAACACCCTGATTCTGGACAAACATTAGCTCTTTTGTCTCGGGAGTCCTTAACTAACTGCCCTGGAGTGGTGCACAGCTTACCTCAACATCCCCGGAGACGGAGACGGAGACAGAGACAGAGAGAGAGAGAGAGAGAGAGAGAGAGAGAGAACCAAACATGCAGCACTTTTATGCCGCTGGGGGGCTGGGTGGTCCAGCAAGGACAAAGGTGTTTAAATGGGCCAATGGTAAGTTTGCCCAGGAACAAAGGTGCTCGCACAGACCAATCCGAATGGTCCAGCAAGACAAAGGTGTTTACCTAACGGGGTGAAGCCAAACCTTGATTGACAGTGGTGTCGCTTTTGGCCATGTGCTGAATGGTGTCATCCCAGCCAGAGGGGTCAGAGTTGTCACGGTCACGTGACAGCCATGACCTTTTACACTACACTACCTCGGTATACTGATGTTTTGAAATGATCTGTATCGGTGGCATGCGAAGCAATGTTTTTTGGTATTGGTATTGGTATTGGTTTATTATTGTCACTTGTACCGAGGTACAGTGAAAAACTTGTCTTCCATACCAATCGTACAGGTCAATTCATTACACAATGCAATTACTTGAGTCATGTGACAATGATAAACCAATTACCACAACAAGGTAGATTGAGAGATCAAGAGTTCATCTTCGTTTTACAAGAGATCCATTCAAGAGTGTTACAACACCGGGATAGAAGCTGTCCTTGACTCTGGTGGTACGTGACTTTTCTAAGGGAAGATGTCACCAATTCATCAAATTTCCTCACCTCCCTCTCCCAATTAGGGAGAAACACAGCATCTGTTTAGCACAACATAAATGGGCAAAATCCAAGTTCCAGGCAGGTACTCGACGTTCAACAAGGATGAGCTGGACCCAAGGGTCTGTTTCTGTGCTGTATGATTCTATATTTTTGCACAGTGAGTTTTTACGATCAGAGAGAGAAAGTGATTCAACCACAGCTTACTAAAGAGAATTGAATAACAACTCAAATGGAAACAAACTGCTGGCTAAGGGTACCTAGGGATGCAGGGACATAGTTTCTTGAAAGTGGAGATACTGGTAGACAGGGTGGTGAAGAATATTGATCAGTCAGAACATTAAGTACAGGAGTTGGGACCTCATGTACAAGATGTTGGTAAGGCCACATTTGGAGTACTGCGTACAGTTCTGGTCACCCTGCTGTAGGAAGGGTGTCATTAGACTGGAGAGGGTGCAAAAAAGATTTACGAGGATCTTACTGGGACTGGACGGCTTGAGATATCAGGAGAGATTGTATAAGCTGGGTCTCTTTTCCCTGGAATGTAGGAGGTTGAGGGGTGAACTTATGGAGGCTTAGTAAATAATGAGGAGCATAGATAGGTGAATGGTCACAGCCTTTTACCTCAGCACCATTTTCCGGAATAACCCTTTAATATGTAAAGACATCTACCAATCTCTGTCTCGAGTATACTCAGTGACTGAGCATCCACAGCCCTCTTGGATAGAAAGTTCCAAGGATTTTAGTGCAGATGGACAAAAAAATCAGCATGAATTTGGTGGGTTTCTGTGCTTTAAAGCTCTCTGACTCTGCAAGGGATTGTTAGACAAAGGATATCCTTCAGGAATTATGTGGATAATGGGTATTAATTCAACTGAGCACTTGTCTTCAAAATAACTTGTTCAAGTGTAAATAGCAAGCATTAATCAGTATAAAATTAAAAGAATCTTTGTAAACAAAATGTTGTCTACAGAGCACAGACTACCAGTCCATAGCAAGGGTTTGGCTGCTCAAGAGATACAGTTCGCAAACTGGCATGACCATGAGACGTTCTTGTATGCATCGGCCAAATGTAAGATAATGAGGGTATGTTAATTGGTCTACATCAAACCAGGCATTGGATATCTTCAGATGTTACTTTGCATCATTGTGATAGAGATCAAGAAAGCTTCCAGACCAGCACCTCAAACATGGTCAGGGGTATACTTGCTCTATCAATAATTGGGATATCTGTGTACTGAGAAGGTCACCCCTCACAACACTAATTTGGGTGTCTGTATTCTCTGTCCTCAAAAGCTTTTAGACCATCGATGTGAATTACCCTCCAAAGGTGCGGAGGTGTCTTGTCAGTTCCAGTGTGCTCCCATTGTAAATATGTCATCCAATGGAACCACTTGTGGGACTCAGAATATTGCAGTAAACAATGTCATCGTAGTTATTGAGATTGTATTGTATCACCTGCTGTTATCTTTGCCTTAAGAGTATAAAAACCTGATGTCGTTTGAGTTCGGAGAGATTGAGAGTGTGTCCAAGAGAATGTCCAGTTGTAACAATGAATAAAGACCTTTTACATTCATGGACTTTAGTCTCCATATTGCTTAATCAAACTCACAAAAGACTCGATGAAGACCCTCCTTCTCATCTCTGTTTTGAATAGCTGGCCCCCTACTTTGAGCCAGTACTCCAGGTTTTCGACACCCTGGCCAGGGGAAACATCATCCTTACAGCTACGTTATCACCCCCTGTAAGTTACTGCGGGGAAGGAAGCCACTCAGCCCATCGAACCTAGACCAGCTCTTTGACAACCACTCAAGGATATCTGGCAAACCATTCACACTCCCACATAATCAGCCTCACTGGACATACAACCTTTGTTTTACTGTTCATTAAAGACAACTAAGAGACAAATGTAGACGATTTTGCTTCCTTTTTTTTGTTGGTAATTTTATCTTTATTTTTTTTTAATTCCATACAGCAAGAATCAAAGATATAGCAGTAATAATAATAAAACAATTGGCAGCCAAGGACAGAGTATACTATATCGGCAACTACGAGCGGGAAAACATCAAAATAAAAAGAGAGCCTGTGATTATACAATCATAAAACCAAGCTCCAGTCCTTTTGGCAGCTGTGGTTATGGCCTTGCAATTAGGACACATTCTTACCAAATTTGAATGATCATTTTGTCCAAATTTTAAAAAAAAATTAAAATCATTGAGTGGGCATTTAAAAAAAACATATACGTTCACAGAACTCAAATGTTGTTAGCTACACCAGCATTTGTTGCCCATCCCTAATTTCCCCTGAATTACAGAGGCCATTTAAGAGTCTACCTCTTTGGTGGGTCTGGAGTTACATATATACCGGACCAGGTGAGGTGTCCTTCCCTGATGAGCATTAGTAAATCAGATGGGTTTTACAACAATCTAGTAGCTTTATATTTCCAGTTATTGAGACTGGCATTTGTTTAAATTCCAGATGGAGTTAATTCTTTGAATTTGCATTCTCCAGTTGCCAAGGTGGGCTTGAAACTCGCTGGATCAATGATCCAATATTCTGGCCGGTGGTCCAGTCACTTAATCACTGCACCGCCAAACCCAGAGTGGAGTGGAGGGTTCCAAAATTGCACTTGCTGATCCACTCTCTCAAACCTTTCTCCCTTTCCTTCTCCCTACACCTCCTCCAGGAGTTTCCTTTCTTCTCTTCCAGGGGTGAAGTTTGCCCTCTGTTCTGTGCTGTACACACATGCCACTGTATTGAATGCACGATGAATTACAGTTTACATTGACTTCAGTGGAACTGAATTCTGCAAAACACTTGCACGCGCTACTAAATCGAGCATACAACAGAGGACGAAATTCGACCCTGGTTCCCTGACACTGAATGTCCTTTTTATTCCAAAAATAAGGGGGTTAAAAGGAAGAGAACCTGGCCAATTTCTGTTTCTCCAATTCACAGTGGTATGTTTTTTTTAAAGAAAAAAAATGACTTGGATTATTCAAAAAAAAATAAGGTATAGACTCAACTGCAAAAAGGAACAGGAATTACAAGAGCAAAAAAGTCATGTGGGCATTTGCTGTTTGGGTGATCTCTCCATGACTAATCTGACATTGTTGACATATAGTCATTAAATGAAATTGTGGAGCCAGTTGATATATATCCATATATGTAATTTTTACTTCCCATTAGAAGTTCACCATCAAAATCCATATACAGAACCTGTTCTTGATAAGACTAAAATACATACTTTTAAACTGTAGTTTCCTTTTGGTTATTGATTAGAAAAGAACTTTTAAAACATGCAGTAGATTTATTTTGTAAGGAGTTTGATATTTTCTGTCGTTGAGTGGAGTGAAAATTCTTCTGTTGTGATGTTGATAATCGAAGTGTCTGACCTGGTCGGTGATGATCTGCACTGGAGCTTTGAACCTGTGCAACATTGTCAGTCATGGGTAAATATTGAGGGGGCATTGGGAGCAGGTGGATTGCGTGTTGGTGGGATGTGGGAAGGGGGTGGGGGGAGTGGGAGAGGGGAGTGACTGGGGCCAGTGTGTGGTGATGGGAGGTGATGCAATGTTCAACTCAAGTAGGCCAGCCAAGAGCCCTGTGGGATCAGGCAGGAATCCCCATTCCCACCGGATCAGTCAAGGATTCCCCATTCCCACCGGATCAAGTAAGAATCACTGTTCCTATGGGGTCAGGCAGGAATCTGTTCTACATCTACCCTCCCACTGGACGTCTCCTCTGACCTAACGTTGCTCCCATTGACTTTACCTGGAGTACAATTGGGCTGGTGGGCGGTGGGAGATTGGGGCCAGGGTGGTTGTGAGTGTATGAGAATAAACACACGCCCCAACCCTACCTGTTTCGTGATGGGTGGTGTCGGGTTAAAATTGGGCTCCCCATTGTCCTCTCCCCGATGATCTCAGGAGGATGTTTATCGTTTTAGCTGAAAAAAATCCTGGCAAACTACAAGCTGTTCACATTAAAGCAAAGCAATATTTTGCCTTTTTTTTGAAGGGGCGGGCGTCGGGGATAGGGTTACGAGGTGCTTAAATCTGTGCCCATTAACATTTTTTAAATTTTTGCAAGCTTTTTTTTTAAATATTTTTTTATTCAGCCTGTCGTTTTAATGACCTTAACAAAATTCCTTGTTATTATAGACATTTTTTTTATTCAAAATAAGATCTTACTATTTTACAGGTTTCCTTCTCCTTGACTATATACAGAAGTGCAAAAAGTCAACTTTCCCCGTAGGACCGATCAACTTTCTTATCTCCAAAACTGCAGCATAATCAACCCTCAAGTGTCTGCACACATAATTCAGATTAATTCTCTTTTCTTATAAGTAAGCTTTGATTAATATTTGAATTCATGACATAAAAAATCTCTTGATCTATTGATTATGCATCTCCTATTTAATGAAGTTCTGATATTTAGATGAGGGAGATTAAAATATACCCAACGAACAATATCTTACTATTCTCAAATGGTTACAGTAGAAAATAATTTTCAGTTCTAATATCTAGGAACTAGAGATTTTCATAATGACTATAATTACAAACAAAGTAAATCTTCTAAACATTATGCAATTGTCTGCCTGTATTGTTGCTATAGCAACAACTTAACTTCATACTTCACAATGAAATGATCATTGTAAGATATCCA
The DNA here is from genome assembly GCF_009764475.1 of Pristis pectinata. Classification (NCBI taxonomy): domain Eukaryota; kingdom Metazoa; phylum Chordata; class Chondrichthyes; order Rhinopristiformes; family Pristidae; genus Pristis; species Pristis pectinata. Next base: position 106,466,920 of record NC_067410.1, on the reverse strand, counting down.
TATAAAAGGTCTTTGTTCTCTGAATGATAGAAGTAGCAATGATTGATGCTTGTAATTCATAAATCAGTAAACTATAATCCATTCTTTATGCTGTTGTACTATGATGAAAAATTAAATGATACTACACAATGTTGAAAAGGGGTAGAGGGGGAAAACAAAATCACTTTGTCAAAACAAAACTTCTTGGAAATCTTTTATCAGTGACTTCCAATAAATGAAATAAAAGATAATCTATCAACTAAAATATGAAAATAATATCAGACATTTAAACATATTAAAAAATTAAAACAAATCTAATATTATATGTAAGAGACTACAAACTTAAAAGAATTGAAATAAGCAAAGTCCTAGTATGTAAGTACTAGAGCAACAAATGAAGTCTATGTGCTCCTTAACAGGTTTGAAGTTACATTTAAAATGGGTTTCAACCCGTAATATATAATCTAAGGCTTTAATAGATGTACAGTACAATCAATAAAATCAATGCAACAACCCCTTTTAAAACTACCAAGTACACCTTTCAAATTCTACCTTAAAAAATAAAACTTTGCAGTGAGCTCGGAATTATGGACAGTTCATGAAATGAACTTTCACCTCTTCCATTCCGACGAGGATACTTCAAGTAACCTGGCCCCACTACAACATCTGATCCATCATTTGCTGAACAGATCTCTACTAAAACCTCTTTATCAAGCTGCTGAAAAGAAAAGATTCCTATCGGGAAAACAAAATAATAAAAGGAATTCCTTTGGATGAACCCATTAAAAATACACAACTAATATTCTTTTTTTTTGTTTTTTTTGAAGGCTTTCTAAGGCTAAATGCAATTACTTTGAAAAAAAAGTCACATATAAAATTCACCCAGATACATATCCCACCCTGGTACTACTTTTAACAAACATTTATATTTTGGTTTATCATGCATTTTATGACAGTGCTTCGTTCGACCTTAAGGTAATCTAGTTTAGAGTCACTTTCCATAATGTTGTCTGACTATGTAAAGTGTGTGACTGCAATGACATTCAGCACAAAGCAGTTTTTATTTTAATCTCCATGTAGAGACAGTTTTATAGTCTTATTTGACTTCTGGCTTTGTTTTGGGACAAAAGAATTTGGGGCAAATTAAAACTGCACAGAAACGTGGGCCATCTTTCCAAGTCTCTGAAACATGGCACCTTGTTTGGCGATTAATGGCGAGAAAATTCTTTTCACTGGAGTTGACTCGTTCCCACTCTGTGTGAACCAGTATGGCATCAAAAGAGAAATGACAATACTGATAATGGATATTGGTCATGACATTGTTTTTTTTCTTATTTTTTCATGATTAATATCACTGGCGGATATTAATAATGTGCATCAGTGGTCTACAATGATTGCTTTTTCTAAAAAAAAGAAAGAAAATTACTATTTTATTTGCTGCGTGTTATGCTATTCACTCTGGAGTGGGATGCCATTTCTGAGAGGAATCTGGATGTAAAGTAGCATAACTCACTTTGAAGCAAGTTTGAAATACACTGAATTGGATAAATGCTTTAACACTGCAGGAATAATACTTTAGGGTTAGATGTACAGCCTCAAATGGCACGTGTACTTCCAACATATTTACGACACAGTATTTAAAGCTACAATGTGCTTTAAAGAAAGAACAAACTTGGTTTGTATTTATATTTTGCCCAGCACATTCATCTGTCCATTGCCTCTTTAAATCTTTCTTACAATCCATTAGAATATAACCATAACACAGATCACTGTACATGCACAATTGATTTTTAGTGAAAATGGGAAAATAGTATTTCTTTTAAATACAAGGTGCACTATTTTTGTTTTTTTTTCTCTTTTTTTTTCCACTTTTGTAAACTTGTAGGAAAACCATTTAAACCTAACACCAAAATGATCTGTATGGTTTGCAGGCGTACCAGTATATACTGTATACTAAAGTGTACATCAGAGTTTACCTTTCCACTGGGGGTGAGGGTGGGGCGTTGACTGGGAGAGAGGGAGACACAAGGTGTGTTAATGGAATGGGCATCATTTATGCATTGTCTTCCGAGCTGATGTAAAGCCCAATACTGAGGAAAGGCAAACGATGTTGTATGCTGAACAATAGATAAGGTTCCCTTTAGCCTTATTCTCAGTAGAACAGACAGGCTATGCAAGCCTCAGTGTGCAGCACTCTTCTCCTGTATCATGTTCAGGATGACCATACTTCCATTTTGTTAGCATGCTGAAGGTGGAAAGGTTGGTGGGTGAGGGAGGGAGGGAGGACTGCGATAGATTGGTGATTGGATGGTGGTATATACAGGATGGCTGTTGACCCCTTGCTGTGTAATGGCTTCCCTGCACACTGTCTCTTCACACTGATCTGGGAAGGGAAAAACAAGAAAGAAATACTTTAGTTTTGACTGACTTTAGTCGGATTGATTTTCCCCGAAACCTGTTGGGAGAAACAGAGGAAAGTAGTGTAAATAGAGTTGAGGTAATGAGGAGCTGCGATTCTCAGTGACAGTCAAACAGAATCGAGAGAATGAATGGCCTTTTACCGCCCTGTGCCCTGTAGATGTACTGATGGAGCTCATAAATACAAAGTTCTTTCATAAATCAGCGAGAACTACAATGATTGAACATACAACAGTACAGCACAGGAACAGCCCCTTCGGCCCACAATGTCTGAGCCGAACACGATGCCGAATTAAACTAAATCTCTTCTGCCTGCACATGATCCATATCCCTCATTCCCTGTGTGTTCATGCCTCTATCTAACAGCCTCTTAAACACTTCTGTTGTATCTGCTTCCACCACCACCCCTGGCATCGCGTTCCAGGCATCCACTACTCCCTGTGTAAAAAACCCGCCCCGCACATCTCTTTTAAACTCCACCCCCCCAACTTAAGTACATGTCGTCTAGTATTTGACATTTCTAACCTGGGGAAAAACCTGACTATCTACTCTATCTATGCCTCTCATAATTTTATAAACTTTTATCAGGTCTCCCCTCAGCCTCTGACACTCCAGAGAAAGCAACCCACGTTTGTCCAACCTCTCCTTATAGCTCATACCCTACAATCCAGGCAGCATCCTGCTAAACCTCTTCTGCACCCTCTCCAAAGCCTCGACATCCTTCCTGTAATGGGGTGATGGTTACCGACACAATACTCCTAAGTGCGGCCTAACCAAAGTTTTATAAAGCTGCAGTGAGAAGATGAACTCTCTGTAAGAACACTGTTTCCTCTCATGGGCCTGATTGTGCTGGTCCAGGCTTAGCCTCTTGCTTTTGGGATGCTTGTGGTACTGCTTTATCTTTGCCAGACTCAAGGGTCCCAATGTCCTGGTGGGTTCATTGTTGGAGCCGTTTCATGTGGTTGGGCAGTTCTGGGAATGATGACTATGCCTCAGGCAGGGGCAGCTAAAGAGCTGCCTGCACACCACCTGGATGGCCTTCTGTGATGGCTTGTGCAGTCAAATGCTTATCCATGTTTCTCAATGTCTGAAGAGCAGGGGCATTAAATTATTTTTTAAAAATTCATTTAAAATTAGATTCAACATATGTACACCAATTCAAAATATTAACATTATTTAAAGTACATATAAAAAGCATTGATGGTTGGCAAGCCCATTCAGATGACTGGGGGTGTCAACGATGCACCAGGCATGGCATGTTTAAAACCGAGGGGCCTGACGCGAAGTGTATCCTGACCCTTGGCTCGTTGCGCTGTAGAATGTAGTGGTAAGTACAGGTGGAGCAAGAGGTGGGATGCACATTTCATCTGATGCTCAACACATGTCCGATTTCTGTGGGTGGGTGCGAAGAAGGCACGCCAGTGACTCTACCTTGCTAGGAGTTTGAGGAGATTTAGTAAGTCACCAAAGACTCTTGCAAATTTCTATGGGTGTATGGTGCAGAGCATTCTAACTGGTTGCATCACCGCCTGGTATGGAGGCTTCAATGCACAGGACCAAAAGAGGCTGCAGAGGGTTGTAGACAGCCACCTCCATCACAGGCACAACCCTCCCCACTATCGAGGGCAGCTTCAAGAGGTGCTGCCTCAAGAAGGTGACATCCATCATTAAGGACCTTCACCATCCGGGACATGCCTTCTTCTCATTACTACCATCAGAAAGGAGGTACAGGAGCCTGAAGACCCACATTTGGCATTTCAGGAACAGCTTCTTCCCCTCCACCATCAGGTTTCTGAATGGTCTATGAACCCTTGAACACTAACTTGTTATTCCTTTGTTTACACACTATTTATTTATTTTTGTAATTTCTGGTATTTTTATGTCTTGGCACTTTACTGCTGTCGCAAAACAACAAATTTCACATCATGTAAGTCAGTGATAATAAATCTGATTCTGAAGCTTGGAATGTGATGCCTTGTGCACTGCCACAAGTCAATGGCAGAGTCCCACCGGTGAATCAATAGATGATGATCTGCAGCAAGAATCCAGGGTCATGCCGAGTTCGCTGACCTCCTAAAACTTCTAGCCAAGAAACAGTTCAGTTTTAACATTCTCGTCCTTGCTTTCAAATCCCTCTGCCAGCTCTGTGATCAACTCCAGGCCTCCAGTTCCATCCTCCAGCACATCTAATGTGATTGGTTTGCCACTGACTGACTTGACCTGAACCTTCTCTGCCCCTCTCTGCTCCTGTGAGATGCTCCCTAAAACCCATCATTTTCACTGAGCCTTCTCTCACTTATTTATGCCTCACTTATTTATGTTATTTATAACAGGCATGGTAGTGTAGCGGTTAGCATAACGCTATTACAGCGCCAGTGACCCGGGTTCAATTCCGGCTGCTGTCTGTAAGGAGTTTGTACGTTCTCCCCGTGTCTGCGTGGGTTTCCTCCGCGTGCTCCGGTTTCTTCCCACATTCCAAAGACGTACGGGTTAGGAAGTTGTGGGCGTGCTATGTTGGCGCCGGAAGCATGGTGACACTTGCGGGCTGTCCCCAGAACACTCTATGCAAAAGATGCATTTCACTGTGTGATTCGATGTACGTGACTAATAAAGATTTCTTATCTAATATCTTATCATTGCTGAATTTGGTTTGACGACATTACCACGGAGAATAATGCTGGAAATCTTAAATTAAAACTGAAAGTGTGAGAAACACTCGGCAATTCAGGCTGGGAGGAGAAACAAGAGCGAATGTTTCGGGTCGAGGACTCTGCATCAGAAATGGGAAGGAAACAAGAGACACTCATTAAGATGCAACAAGGGTGGTGGAGGGGGAGGGTGAACATCCCTGATAGGGTAAAACTGGGGTACGATGGAGAGACTTGGCTGATTTTGCTATTTTAAATGTGATTGATAAATGCAGTATTGTTGTTAATTATTTATGAACATATTAATGAGGAGCAAGAGGAAACAACTTGACCCCCTTGAGCCTGCTCTGCCTGTCAATAACATGATGGCCAATCTGATTGTAATCTCATCTCTGCACTCCTGCTTACCCTCACTCTCTTGCTTATCAATAACCAATATACCCTTTTGTATAAAAATTAGAACAGAAACTACTGGGAATACTCAGCAGGTCAGTGTCCGTGGAGAGAGAGGAACAGCGTTAACATTTCAGGCCCGTGTCCATTCATCAGAATCAGGACTTTTCCACTTCTGATGACTTAACAAGTTAACACTGTATTGTCTCTCTCTCTGTAGATGCTGCCTGACCTGCTGAGTGTTTCCAGTGTTTTCTGACTTTACTTCAGATTTCCAGCATCTGCAGCTTGTGCTTTTATTGACCTTTTTCTTTCTGTTTCTCTTGCCAAGATGGGCAATTTCAATTTTCCACATTCCGATCCCTTGCACTGAGGACACGACAGCAAATTGTAAACTTCTCTGAAAACACAATTACTATCAGCTGGAAGGGACTAGCTGGATTCCATAAACTCTTCAAGAACTTCCCACCCTTGCTTCCCAGGAGATACATGGCATAGGATCACAATTCTCTGTGCTGCATAATACGACTTCCACAAAAAAAGGATATTTGAAAATCGGGATTTAGCACACGGACTGTGTTGTGCACTAAATTCATTCCGTCTCTCCAAGCGTCCAACTCATTGGAGGGTACAGAATGGATACAAATAAGATATTTATTTATTAGTCACATGTACATCGAAACGCACAGTGAAATGCACCTTTTGCATTACTGAGAATGTGCTGGGGGCAGCCCGCAAGTGTCGCCACGCTTCTGGCGCCAACATAGCATGCCCACGACTTCCTAACTCGTATGTCTTTGGAATGTGGGAGGGAACCAGAGCACCCGGAGGAAACCCACGCACACATGGCGATAACATACAAACTCCTTCCAGACAGCGGCAGGAATTGAATCGGGTCACCGGTGCTGTAATAGTGTTATATTACCATGCAGCCCCTGCGTCGCAGTAATATGCAATGCCAAGTAATGCATGCTTTGTTACTTCTGCAGCCTCCAATTGTGCATGGATGGTTTGTTGTCAACTGCTCACCAGTACAGCTTTTGCCGTGTTGCCTGGCCCTGTGTTATTTAAAGGGGGCGTTCTGGAGCAGGTCCCAAGTTTGCGTTGGGACCCCAATTGAGGATGGTCTCCTTTAAGTAATTTATTTTCCTGACTCTCCCTCAAGGTCCCCCCAAAACAACCCCCCATGACTAGGATCTCCACACATTTAAATTCTTGACCTTTGCCCTGTTTAAAGATCTGCCCTCCCCGAACCCAGCCCAATTTTTGCCTCAAGACGTAACCCCCCCAGTCTGACCTCTGGCCCCTTCACACCCTTGTCTCGATTGTTTTCCCCCTCTTGATTCAATCAACCCTCACCTTCAGTCAGTCCTCACCTTCACTCCCTACAAGAGCTCACGTCAACCCCTCTCCCCTACATCAAATCCCGAAGCCTTCTGATGACTTTTCAAAATCCCCAACCTCAGGTTTCTCTTCCCCATGTTCACCCATTCCGAGCCATGAACTGAACTGACTTCCTTCACGTGGGTCTCAACTTAGCAGTCGGCAGAAAAATTGAGAGAATCAAATATAAATCCTGCAGTTACTCCTCAGGAGGCTAAAGAAATTTGGTTTGTCCCCTTTGACACTCATTAACTTTTATCAATGCACCATAGAAAGCATCCTATCTGGATGCATCATGGCTTGGTATGGCAACTGCTCCGCCCAGGACCGCAAGAAACTGCAGAGAGTTGCGGACACAGCCCAGCACATCACGGAAACCAGCCTCCCCTCCAAGGACTCTGCTTATAACTCTCGCTGCCTTGGTGAAGCAGCCAGCATAATCAAAGGCCCCACTCACGCGGGTCATTCTCTCCTCTCTCCTCTCCCATCAGGAAGAAGATACAGGAGCCTGAGAGCATGTACCACCAGGCTCAAGGACAGCTTCTATCCCACTGTGATAAGACTATTGAATGGTCCCCTTATACAATGAGATGGACTCTGACCTCACGATCTACCTTGTTTGACCTTGCACCTTATTGTCTACCTTCAATGCACTTCCCTGTAGCTGTGATACTTTACTCTGTATTCTGTTATTGTTTTTACCCTGTACTACCTCAATGCACTCTGTACTACCTCAATGCACTGTGTAATGAATTGATCTGTACGAACGGTATGCAAGACAAGTTTTTCACTGTACCTCAGTAGAAGTGAGAATAATAAACCAATACCAATACTCTCAAAGGATTCAGACATTTCTGATTCCCGATCTTAAATCCTATTACTTGCAGTGTAGAAACATGATATTTTGCCCAGTTGGTACATGTCATTAGTGGCACAGCTAGTAGAGCCCACCGCTTCGCAATGCTAGTGACCCGGGTTCAATCCTGACCTCAGGTGATGTGTCATGTAGAGTTTACATATTCTCCGTGACTGTGTGGGTTTCCCCCGGGTGCTTCCGTTTCCTCCCACATCCCAAAGACTTACAGACTGGTAGGTTAATTGGCCACTGTAAATTACCTCTGCTGTGTGGGTGAGTGGTAGAACCTAGGTGGAGTTGATGAGAATGTGGAGGTTAATGTAGGATTGGTATATATGGGTGCTTGATCGTCAGTGCAGACTCAGTGAGCCAAAGGACCTGTTTTTGTGCTGAATCTCTCTGTTACTTTCGATGAGATTTAGAACATAGAACATAAAACATTACAGGCCCTTCAGCCCACGATGTTATGCCAACGTTTTATCCTGCTCTAATATCTATCTAACTCTTCCCTCCCACATAGCCCTCCATTTCTCTATCATTCATGTCCCTATCTAAGAGTCTCTTAAATGTCCCTAATGTATCTGCCTCCACAACCTCTGCCGGCAGTGCGTTCCATGCACCCACCACTCTCTGTGTAAAAAACGTATCTCTGACATCTCCCTTACACCTTCCTCCAATCACCTTAAAATTATATTCCCTCATGTTAGCCATTTTCGCCCTGGGAAAAAGTCTCTGACTGTCCGCTCGATCTATTTCTCTTATCATCTTGTAGACCTCTATCAAGTCACCTCTCATCCCCCTTCCTTCCAAAAAGCCCTAGCTCGCTCAACCTATTTATGAGGATCTTGCCAGGACTCAAGGAAGTGGGTTACAGGGAGAGGTTGGGCAGACTTGTTCTTTATTCCTTTAGTGTAGGAGACTGAGGGGTGATCCTATAGAGGTGCACAAAATCATAAGGGACATAGATCGGGTGAATGCACACAGTCTTTTTCCCAGGGATGGGGAATCAAGAGGGCATAGGTTTAAAGTGAGAGGGGAACTATTTAATGGGAACTTGAAGGGCAATGAGGTCACCTCTTGTTCTTCTGAATAGCATCAAGAAGTTTTTTGAATTCTGTGTTTATTGGTGACTATCTTGTATTCATGACCCCCAGATTTACATTTAAGAGACATTGGGATAAGTATATAGATAGGAGGGGTTTAGAGGGATATGGGCCAAATGTGGGCAAATGGGATAGCTTGGCAGGCAGCAGGGTTGGCATGGACCAGTTGGGCTGAAGGGCCTGTTTTCATGCTGTATGATTCTATGACTCTATTTAGGCTCTTGGGAAAGCAGGAATGTCGCATCTACGTCCATCCTCTTGCATAATTTGAGAAGCCACTGTTAGGTAGGTTGCTGGTTTGTGTTGAGGAAAAAAGTTAAAAGAAAAAGTTGACTTCAGATCTCTGTGATTTGCCGAGTACAGATTAATATTCTGATGCTCAACGAGGTTTGAGAGGTGCGGGGTGGGATGAGAGATGTTTGCGGCATCTTCTTCACAATCCCCCTGATTCAACTCGTCACCACCTGCCACCTTGTTGGCCATTCACAGCCACAGACGAGAATGTTTTAAGAGTCTTTGGAATAAATGAATGAGCAGAGTGCATACTGATGAGCCTTGCGCCAGAGTGTCTCCATGGAAACCACACAACAGTGGGTTCGGCAGAATCGATCAGGGGAATAATTGATTAAAAATTCCTCTGGATTATCATAAACTCCAATTATAATGAAAAGGTCTGAAACAACACGGATATTCCCGCGGCTGAATGAACAGGAAGGTGTAGGAAGGGGTGGCCAATCAGCCTCTCAAACACAATGCATTCGGTGCTCACTTTGTGGTCTCCATTACCATAGGGAAGCTAAATGGAGATAGGGGGACTGCTTTATAAAACATCTCTGTTCACTCCTCGAGGGCAACCATAACCTTCCATCTGCCTGCATCCACTGCCCTTCCTAAATTTGCCCTACTACACTGTTCCAACAAGGCTCCCTGTAGGCTGGAAGAACAGCAACTTCTAACTGGGCATATTTCTGCCTTCTAACAAGTTGAGATAATTAGCCTTTCCAGGCTCGTATCATACATTTCCAGCATTATTCTTCTCTTTCCTCTTCTGATATTTCAGATTCCATTTGTCTTCTCTGAGGTACACCTGTTGCAGACACACCACACCACCAGGTTCAAGAACAGTTACTTCCCTTCAACCACTCGGTTCTTGAACTAACTGGCAAAAAACTAATCACTACAGTTTAGCAACACTATGACAACTTTGCACTACAATGAACTTTGATTTTTTTTGTTTCAACTGTGTTTCCTTGTAAAAGTTCTGTATAATTTAATTTATGTTTTTCTTGTGAATGCTGCTTATCTGATGCTCTGTGCCTGTGATGCTGCTGCAGGTAAGTTTTGCATTGCACCTGTGCATACACGTACTTGTGCATCTGACAATAAACTTGACTTTGACTTTGAACACCCTTTCTCAGCCAGTACCACTACTGAATTGGTAATTAGCTTTTTATTGTCACATGTGCTAAGGTACAGTGAAAAACTTTGTTTTACATGCCATCCATACAGATTATTTCATCACTGTGCTCGCGCTTCTGAGTTTCACCTTTCAGGAGTCAGGATTTGGAGCGGGAAGTTTGAAAAGAGGTGAGTCTCTGTGCTTGTGAGTTTCACCTTGCAGGAGTCTAAAAGAGGCATATTTGCAAGCTGTTAGTAGTTGATTGGCTCATTGGCTTGTTAACAGCAGCTAGTAAAAAGAAAGGTCAAAGAGAGTAGCTATTTTGGAGTGGCCATTGTGTGAGTGGGCCAGTGTTAGAGTGGGGAAGCTGAGGCTTTAGCTCAAGAGGTGGTGGCTAAGGAGTTGGTGACTTGGGGTGAGAGTGGGAGATTTGAAAAGAAGTGAGTCTCCTTGCTTGTGAGTTTCACTTGCAGGGATTTAGGAGGTAAGTTAGTTAAAGGATGATTGACTAATTAGCTAATTATCAGCAGCTAATAAAAAGTTAGGGTCAAGTAGAGCAGCCATTTTGAGACTGAATACCAACCTGTGAATATTGGTTTATTATTGTCACCTGTACTGAGGTACAGTGGAAAAATTTCTCTTGCATACCAGGCTTCAATGAGGAGGGCGACCAATGCTAAGGTGAGGGTAGGTTCTAATTCATTTTTCTATCTCTTTATTTTCCCCTCGAAGCTTTACATTCATGGCAGGTAAGCTCAGACCTGTGTTGTGCTCCTCCTGTGCAATGTGGTAACTCAGTGATTCTGCCAGTGTCCCTGATGACTACATGCGGAGGAATTGTGTCCAGCTGCAGCTCCTAACAGACTGCATGAAGCACAGGAGCTGTGTGTGGATTCACTTTGGAGCATGCACAATGCTGAGAATGTTGTGGATAGCAGGTTTAGGGAGATGTTCACACTGTAGTTTAAAGGCCTAGGGAAAGATAAGGACTGGGTGACCAACAGGCAGGAAGGTAGTGCAGGAGTTCCCTGTGGTCATCTCCCTCCAAAACAGATAAACTGCTTTGGATACTACTGGGGGAGATGCTCATCAGGGGAAGGCAGCAGTAGCCAGGATTATGGCACTGTGAGTGGCTCTGCTGCACAGGAGGGCAGGAAAGAGTAGCAGAGCTCTAGTGGTAGGGGATTCCATGGTAAGGGGAATAGACAGGAGCTTGGGATGTCTCGGAGTGGCTGCAGGGCATTCTGGAAGGGGAGGGTGAACAGCCAGTTGACGTGGTGCATGTAGGTACCAATGGTATAGGGGGAGAAAACCGTATGAAGGCTACAAGCTGAATTTAGGGAGCTAGGAGATTAAAAAAAAAAGTAGGACCTCAAAGGTAATCTCAGGATTACTACCTGTGTCACATCCTAGTCAGAGTAGGAATAGCAGCATAGTTAGGATGAATATGTGGCTTGAGCAGTGGTGCAGGAGGGAGGGTTTCCGGTTCCTGGGGCATTGGAACTGGTTCTGGGGGAGGTGGGACCAGTACAAACCGGACGGTCCACACCCGGGCAGGACTGAGATCGATGTCCTAGGGGGAATGTTTGCTAGTGCTGTTGGGAAGGGTTTAAACTAATATGGCAGGGGGATGGGAATCCATGCAGAAAGACAGGGAAGCAGAGAACAGAGCAAAAGTTAGAACAGAGAAAAGTAAGAGTGGAGTTCAGAAAAGTCAAATGCAAAGGGCACAAACATTACTATATTCTAGATGGACGATGAGTGTAAGGGAACTTTAATGCCCATGGTATTCAGAACAAGGTCAGTAAACTTGTGGCACAGATCAGTACAAAGAGGTATGATTTAATGGCCATTGGTTGCAGTATGGAGATGATTGGGAATTAAATATCTCAGGGTATTGGGTAATAAGGAAGGACAGGAAGCTAAGGGAGGTTGGGTAGTGCACTTAAGATTGAGATCAGGGTGATAGTGAGAGACAATATAAGATCTAGGGAGCAGAATGTTGAGTCCATCTGGGTTGAGATTAGGAATGGTAAATGGGGGGAGTAACCACTGGTGGGAGTTGTCTATAGGCCACTGAATAATAACATTAGTGTCACAGGCAATAACCCAAGAAATATCTGATGCATGTAAGAATGGAACGGCAGTTGTCATGGGGGACTTTAACTTCCACATAAATTGGGTGAATCAAGTTGGTCGAGGCAGTCTTGAAGAGGACTTCATGGAATGCATCCATGATAGCTTTCTTGAACAGCATGTTAGTGAACCCACAAGGGAAAATGCTATCTTAGAGCTGGTCCTGTGCAATGAGACAGGTAAAATTAATGATCCTGTAGTTAGGGATCCTCTTGGAAAGTGATCACAGTATGATTGAATTTCTCATACAAATGGAGGGTGCAATAGTTTGATCTAAAACCAGTGTATTATGCCTAAACAAGGGAGACTACAATAGGATGAGGGAGGAGTTGGCTAGTGTAGACTGGAAACACAGTGGGACATTTGAGGAACAGTAGAAGATTTTCAGATTTTTCATGGTGCTCAAAGTAGATTCCACTTAAAAGTAAGGGTGGGAGAGCCAGCCTTGGATAACTAAGGAAATAAGTGACATCAAGCTAAAAGCTCATGCATACAAAGTTACTAAGAGTAGTGGGAAACTGGAAGACTGGGAAAACTTTAAAAAGCAATGAAGAACCACCAAGCAAGTGATAAGGTTAGATAGGTTATGAAAGTAACCTAGCACAAAATATAAACAGATGATGAAAGTTTTTATAATTATATAAATTGGAAAAAGGGTGGCTAAAGAGAATGTAGGTCCCTTGGAAGATGAGAAGGGTAATTAATATTGGGTAATGTGGAAATGGTCAAGGCCTTTTGTGTTGGTCTTCAGAGTGGAGGATGCATCTAACATGCCAAAGAGATGTTATGGATGTGATGGGAGGTCAGGACCTTGATACAATCACCCTCACTAAAGAGGCAGTGATGAGCAAACTAGTGGGTCTAAAGGTAGACACATCCCTGGTCCTGATGGGTTGCGTCCCAGGGTACTGAAAGAAATGGAGCAAGCTGTAATAGAGGCATTTGTGATAATTCACCAAAATTCTCTGGGCTCTGAGCAGGTCCTGGCAGATTGGAAGACAGTGAATGTCACACCACTCTGTCTTTTTAAAAAAAAAGGCTGTAGGTAAAAGACAAGTAACAAAAGGCCAGTTAGCTCAACGTCTGTAGTCAGGAAAATGTTTAAAGCCATCATTAAGAAATAGTGAGACATCTGAATAGAAGTGGTTCCATCAGGCAGACACAGCATGGACTCAGGAAGGGTGGGTCTTGTTTGACCAACTTTCTGGAGGTCTTTGAGGATATAATGAGCTCAGTGGACAGGGGAACAGGTGGATGTTGTATACTTAGATTTCCAGAAGGCATTTGATAAGGTGCTGCATAAAAGACTTATCCATATGATGCATGGAGTTGGGGGTAATCTATTAGCATGGATAGAGGATTGGTTAACCAATAGTGTAATGCTATTAGTGCCAGCAACCTGGGTTCCAGCTGCTGTCTGTAAGGAGTTTGTACGTTCTCACTGTGTCTGTGGTGTTTCCTCTGGGTGCTTCTCCCACATTCCAAAGATGTACGGGTTAGGAAGTTGTGGGCATACTATGTTGGTGCTAGAAGCATGGCAAAACTTGTGGGCTGCCCCAGAACACTCTATGCAAAAGATGTATTTCACTGTTTCAATGTACATGTGAATAATAAAGATATCTTAGAAGGCAGAGAGTTTGGATAAATGGGTGTTTCTCTGGTTGGCAATCAGTGGTGAATGGGGTGCTGCAGGGGTTGGTGATGGGCCTGCAACTGTTCACAATATGTTAACTATTTGGAGGAGTGGACTGAGTACAGTGCATCTAAGTTTGCTGATGACACTAAATTGATTGGAAAAGCAAATGATGTAGAGAGTCTGCAGAGAGATAGTGGGCAGGAGTGGCAGATAGAGTACAATGTTGGCAAATGTGAGGTCATCCACTTTGGAAGGGAAATAGAAGATCAGATTATTATTAAATGGCAAAAGATTGCAGCATGCTGTTGTGCAGAGGGACTTAGGGAGTGCTTGTGCATGAATCACAAAAGGTTGGTTTGCAGATGCAAAAGGTTATCAAGAAGGCAAATGGAATGTTGGCCTTCATTGCTAGAGAGATTGAATTTAAGAGCAGGGAGGTTATGCTGCAACTGTACAGGGTACCGGTGAGGCTGCACCTGGAGTACTGAGTGCAGTTCTGGTCTCCTTGAGGAAAGAGATACTGGCTTTGGAGGTGGTGAAGAGGAGGCTCACCAGGTTGATTCTGGCAATGAGGGTGTTAGCCTATGAGGAGAGATTGAGTCGCCTGGGACTATATTTGCTGGAGTTTAGAAGAATGAGAAGGGATCTTGTAGAAACATAAAATTATGAAAGGGATAGATAAGGACAGGAATGCTGTTTCCACAGGTGGGTGAGATGAGAACTAGGGGACATATTCAGGAGAATAGATTTAGGACAGATGAGAAACTGCTTTTCCCAGAGAGTAGTGAATCTGGAATTTCCTGCCCAGACAAGCAGTAGAGGCTACCTCATTATATGTATTTAAGATGCAATTGGATTTTTGCATAGTAGGGTAATTAGGGTTATGGGGAAAAGGCAGGTAGGTGGAGCTGAGTCCACAGCCAGATCTGCCACGATCTTATTGAATGGTGGAGCAGGCTTGATGGGCCAGATGGCCGCCTCCTGCTCCTATTTCTTGTGTTCACATTGATGCATTGAGTTAGGGCAAGGGAAAACAATGACAGAATGCAGAATAGTGTTGCAGTTGAAGAGTGCAGTGCAGGCCTTGCAAGGTCTAACTAGGTAGATTGAGGTCAAGAGACCATCTTGTACTAGGGGACCATTCAGTACTCTTATAACAGTGGGATAGAAGCTGTCCTTGACCCTGGTAGTGACCCGAGAGTTGTATATGATCATGAGGGTCAGACAGGGTGAAAGCAGTCTTTTCCCCGTGGAGGGAGTGGTGAGAACGAGGGCATAGGTTTAAGATCAGAGGTGAGAAATTTAAAAAGAACAGGGCAACTTCATGCAGAGAATGTCTGGGGTGGGTGGGGTCTTTGATTAGGGTAGTTTTACTGAGGCAGCACTACTACATGTCATCCAGCTCCTGCATGCCACCTTATCCTCATTTGCTCCCATCACCCTTGCATTTTCTCTGAGCTGCAACTTGTTTTATTTGAGTTTCCCTAGTCCTGATTAAAGGTCCTCAACCTGAAACATTTTTCTCTGCAGTTGCCGACTGACCTGCTGACTGTTTCCAGCATGGGAAACGTGAACAGTCTCTTGTCCAGGGTAGGGGAACTTAAAAACGAGACAGCATTGGTTTTGGGTGATGGGAAAGATTTAAAAGGGACCAGAGGGGCAACTGCAGAGGGTGTTGCATATTAGGAACAAGCTGCTGGAGGAAGTGGTTGAGGCAGGTACAATAATAACATTAAGACATTTTGACAGATACATGGATAAGAAAGTTTTGGAGAGATATGGGCCAAACATGGGCAAATGGGAAGACCTGGGTGGACACTATGGTCAGCATGGATGAGTTGGGCTGAAGGGCCTGTTTCTGTGTTGTGTTACTCTGACTGAGAAGTTTCTGCTTTTTAGTCAGTCAGCATGGCTGGTGATTCTTTTCCCCAGGGAGTTGACCAGGCCAAAGGACGCCTAGTCCAGTCTGCAATGTAGACCCACACACCCCTCTGAAACAACTGGGCAAGCAGCCTGAAATGGAGATGAGACTGGATATTGGAATGTGAAGCAACAAACGAGATGCTGGAGGAACTCAGTGGGTCAGGCAGCATCTGTGGAGGGAAATGGATAATCATCATTTTTGGGTCAAGCCCCTTCATCTGGACTGAAATACCTGAACAATCACAGTTCAGGTGGGCAGATGTAGTGTGTCTGAGGTCCTAGTATTTTTCATTAATTGCTGGAAACTCTGGGTCAAATCTGAAGAATCTCTTTCAAAAATTCATCCGCCTCCATCTTTAATATCTCATGAGCTAGCCTCCACAACTGAGGCACAGAATTCCAGAGATCCACTATCTTCTGTGAGGAGATATCTCTACATACCTTGGTTATAACTGACCAGCCTCTTATCTTGAAACTATGCCCCCTCGGTCAAGACTCTCCCACCGGTGGGAACATCTCAACATCCATCTTGTGATACTTTCTTGGGATTTTGTATGTCTCAAAAATCACTCTTCATTCTTCTAAACTCCAAGGAGACCCAAATTGTTTATCCCCTTTTGATGGGACTATTCTCTCATCCCAGTAATGAGCTTGGTGAAATCACCTTTGGGCTTCTTCCAATCAATCCCATTTCCCTCTTTCTCCATAGCCCTTCAAATTTCCAAGAACCTATCCAATACCCTTCTGGTTGATTCCTTCAGGCAGTCTATTCCAAATCAAAGATACTAGTAGTCAGAGCATGGAAACAGACCCTTCAGCCCAATTGGCCCATGCTGACCAAGATTCCCATCTAAGCTAGTCCCACTTGCCCACGTTTGGTCCATATCCCTCTTAAACATTTCCTATCCATGTGTCTGTCCAAGTGCCTTTCAAATGTTCCACTTATTTTGTTTTACACAAAATTGGTGCCTCCAGTCCTTGAGCCATTTGTTAATGGGAATAACGTTCCTATGTTTACCCAGTCATTATCTTGTCCACCACTATCAAATCTTCTCTCTCCCTTTGTTGCTTCAAGAACATCCCCAGCTTCTCATGCCAAAGCTAATGTCATTCTTTTGTTGTTCAATAGCTCCCAATCAGGAACTTCAAGAAACATTGGAGACATCTCAACACAAGGGTTAAAATTCAACAGTAATTATTCAACACTTAGAGTTAAATTTTGCTGAAAAGATAGGAAACAAAGGAGACTTACTGTTCAACCAAGAAATAGTCTACATCTGAGTAACATACTTGTGACTAGCCAGATGATCCACAGATATTATGGGCATCTGTGCAGAAGGAAACAGTAACAGCAATTAACATACATGGTTCAATATATCAGTTTAGAGAACACAAAAAGCAGCACTGTTTAGGAAGCATGTTTCAAAGCTATTAATGTTGTCAAGTTATATAATGTTGTGTAATAATGAATGGCAACAAGGCTAATACAGACTCTATTGTTGGAATGTGAGTTATATTGGAAACAGGGTAAGACCATGTGACCAGATTTATGACTTCAATGCTTTAAGTAGATGACACCTCAAAGTTGCTTTTATTACCTACACACTGTTGGAAATTGCAAGGTAGTCACTGTACTATTAGAAATTACAAGGTATAGTCACTATTGTTGGAAATGGGGTGAACTAACAGTGTGGTTATGTGACTGAATTAATAATCCAGAGACAATTTGCAGACAAGGGTTCAAATCCCAGCAGTGCTGCTGGGGAATTTGTATTAATTTAATTGAATAAATAATTCTAGTGTCGGCTATGAACTGTTCAACCATCTGGTTCCTTTCCTTCAGGGATGGGAATCTGACAGCCTTGCCCGCTGTAGCCTACGTGTGATTCCAGAGGCACAGGCTTCTGAACTGGCCTAACAAGCCTAAAAGTTCAAAAGGCAATTGGGTATGGGTAACATTAGGTAAGGCCTTATCTTACCAGTGATACCCATGCTCTGAATGAATACAAAAAAACTTTGTAAAAGGAACAAAATAAAGCTTCCGTTGTTGATGTTCTTTGTATTTTCTGTATGACATAGGCCAAATGGTTTCTTTCTATCAAGTTGATGCTGGCTCTCAGTAATTCCATCATTCCTGTTATACTTAGTTCTCTGTAACCTATACTGTCTCTCGTGGATTTAGTCCTCCCCCAGTTCTCCTGCTGCCATATCTGTAAATTACTTGGGGAAATTTACTGTTGCCAATTAACCGACCACATGGCATGTCTTTGGGATGTGGGAGAAAATGGGATCAATCCTGGGGAGAAACCCACACGGTCACAGAGGGAACTGCAAACTCCAAAGAGACAGCACTGGAGGTCAGGGGCAAACCTGGGGTGCTAGTGCTGTGAGGCAGCAGTAGCTGCTGAGCCACTGGACTGCAGCAACAAACAAGATGCTGGAGGAACTCTATGGAGTCAGGCAACATCTATGGAGAGGAAATGGACAGTTGACGTTTCCGGTTGAGACCCTTCATTTGGACTCAGGAGGAAAGCTCCTTCAAAGTCTGCATAGCTTGTAAAGACTTTGCAGTGGAGCAGCTAAATGGAGATACAAGAGGCACATGCTGGAATTTGGTGCAAATTGGAGCCATTGTGCTGCCCTTTAATGCAAAATATCCTCTTGAAGAAAACTGAGGGGTTCCAATTTGAGTTCCATGAGATTTTAACACTTTATGGAACCCTAGATTCATACACTGCAGAGAGAGGCCTTTTGGCCCATCTCGTGTGTGGTGGTTCCAAACTGATTCCATTTCCTATCTCTCAATCCATAATCTTGGTTTCTCAACAGAGATGCTCTCTGAATTCTTCCCTTCCTGCAACTGGGGAGAGTGGGGCTCCTGGATTCATCTAAAGATTCCCCCATTACCTCACCAAGATGGACAGCTCTTTCTGAGACCTTTCCACACACTTTGAAGATTTTCCCTCACATCGCCTCAGTTAGCAAGCTTGCAAGCCACCATACTCAGGTGAAAAATATCCTCTTCAACAACCCTATTGTCCTTCCATGGATTGCTTTACATCCACATCCCTTGGTTATTATGCATATTCAACTCCACCTTTCTAAAGGGAGTTGGATAGATACTTCAGGAATACAATGCAGGGGAGAGAGCGGGAGATTTGCTTTCAGAGAGTTGGCAAAGGCTTGATGAATTGAATGGCCTCATGAACAGTAATGAGTCCATGATTGTACGGTATGTATTATAAAACAATTGGATCAATGCTAGATAGCCACATGTGAAATAAAACCATTCTGACCTAAATTGGCTCTAGTTTTGTGTGTGTCTGGTCTGTGCTAAGTTTATTTATCCCAGCCGGAGGCATTCTTTCATTGATTCCAGTGTTAGAGAATGCCTTGCTCTTTATCCAGGTCCTCCTGTCTAAGAAGACATGGACCTTGGAAGTTGGGCCAGGATTGTAGCTGCAGCCAAGCAAGAAGACCAAGGTACCAGAGGAGAAGTAACAATGGAGTAGATGTCCCTCAGCAATAGATAGTTTCCTCAGGAGAGTGGGTGATGGAAGGAGGGTGCGGGGTGTACAGATGTACAGGCAAAATGCAGTGATCTGTCTGGCTTCCCATCAGAGACTCTTTCCAAATTCTTCCCTTACTCCAACAAGGGAGAGTGGGGCTGTGACATGGGGCTCCTGATTCATCTGATTCTGCCCCATTACCTCCCCCAGATGGACAGTTATGGCTGGAGAACAAATATGCCAACACAGGCTTCTGCGTCCCCGAAGCACTCCCGGCTAAATCTTTCTGGGTGCACGAAGCTTGAGGATTGGTTTGCCGAAATGTACAAGACAGCAAAGTAATCTGTTGCTCCCAAGTGTCAACCAAAAGACAATGAAGTTAAAAGTAGATGAGCTCTGGTTACTTCAACTCCAAGTCCCCAAGGAAAGCACAAATTATTAGTTTGATTAAAATATCCAGCCCATTGTCCATGAAATAAAAAAAGTGTTCTCACGTCTGCAACATGATGTTACAACAACCCCCAAACCTATGATTCCACAAGGGAAGAAGGCAGAGGGGGTCACCACCACCTGTAGGTTCCCTTTTCACATGTCAATGTGGCTTGGAAATAGATTGCCATTGCTTCATCACCCTTGGGTTTAAGTCCTGGAACTAACTCCCCAGGAGAACTGTGGGTACAATTTGCTCCAATGACTACAGTGGTTCAAGAAGGCAGATCACCATCACCTAATCAAGATTGGTTAGGGATGTGCAATAAATGCTAGCCGTGCCATTGGGGTCCCTGATCCCAGGAGACAAACAAAATACTGTACTCCATTAGACTTGAGATGGACCCCCACCCTGCACCACCCCCCACCACTGACTACTTTCCCCCCCCATTTAACTGCTGTACTGATAACCCATGTCATTAGAAATCACACTGCACAGGCCATTCGGCCCACTGTGTCCATGCCAACCTGTGATTGTCCGTCTGTATTAATCACATCTCCCAGCACTTGGCCCATAGCTATCTATGCTTGAGTGATTCAAGTGCTTGTCTAGACACTTCAATGATGTCAGTGACTCTGCTTCCACCACTCTCTCAAGCAGTGTATTCCAGGTACTCACCATTCTCTGGGTACGAAGGGTCCCCCTTCATATCCCCTCTAAATCTCTTCCCCCTTACCCTAAATTTATGTCCTCTAGTTTATCTACCTCTGATTTGGGGAAATATTTCCTGCAGTCTACCCTGTCTATACGCCTCATAATTTTGTACACCTCAATCATGCCATCATGTACTAACCAATGTCTGTGGGATATGGGGTGGAGTTGGTGGGAAATAAGGTGACAAATTCCCCCAGTAAATAAAAAGACTCTGGAGAGATAGTGACACCACTTGATGGAAAGGCACCATTGCCCAAAAGAGACATGGGATAACCTATCATAGAGCAAACCGTATAGGAGTTTGGACAACATTGCAATGGTAATACATGGAAACCCTTTAAAGTGATCATGTTTGAACACTGTGAAAAATTCTCTTCCATTTTATTTGAATATGGAAGAAGAGTCATGGAGTAATACCACTTTTGGCAGTTTGTCCATATACAGTATGCACCACCCTCTGTGTGAAGAAGTTGCCCCTCAGGTCCCTTTTAAATCTTTCCCCTCTCACCTTAAACCTATGCCCTCTAATTTTTGGTTTCCTTTTTCCTGGGAAGAATACTGTGTGCATTCACACTATGCCCCTCATGATTTTATACACCTCTATAAGGTCATCCCTCAGTCTCCTACGCATCAAGGAATAATGTCCTGTCCTGCCCAACCTCTCCTGTAACTTAGACCCTGGAATCCTGGCAACATTCTTGTAAATTTTCTTTGCACTTTTTCCAGCTTAATGGTAAACAAAACTGTACACAATACTCTAGGTGCAGCCTCACCAGCGTCGTAGACAACTGCAATATAACGTTCCAAGTTCTATAGTCAATGCCCTGACTAGGGAAGGCCAGCATGCCAAACACCTTCTACACCACCCTGTCTACCTGTGACGCCATTTTCAGGGAACTATGTACTTGTAGTCCTAGGTCCTTTTGTTCTACAACACTCCCCAGGGCCCAACCGTTCACTGTGAAAGTCCTACCCTGGTTTGACTTCTCAAAACGCAACACCCCACACTTATCCGAATTAAACTCCATTTGCTATTCCTCTGCCCGCTTACCCAGCAGATCAAGATCACCCTGTAATTTTTGATAACCTTCTTCACTGTCTGCGATACCACCTATTTGAGTGTCATCTGCAAACCTACTGAGCACGCCTTGTACATTCTCATCCAAATCGTTTATATCACAATCTTGTGCACAGTGTATTACTTGACCACCAGTTGACTTGGAGGGGTAAATTCAATCATTGGTGATCTTTAAGGGCATATAACAGCCAAGTAGACTGTGCTGTCGCTCAATTAAGAGCAATGCAATGGGTTGGATTTTGTACAACAACAGTAAAAAAAGGATTGAATCTAATAAGGGTCCTCCTCTTGCAAACAAAAAATGGGCTGGACATTTTAACTTTGTGCAGTTTAACAAGTACAGCAACCACAACCACAAGCATAAAGACAGACAGTTAAGCCGCAACCTTTAAGGTAACATTTCCATGGAAACAAGAACAACCAAAGCTGTAAATGAGCAAACCTGATTGGTGGTTGCCGTGGCTGCAAAGGGGACACTTGTGGCAGACGTTGTTGCCGCGGAAACGGCCGCAGGATTAGCACCGTGCATCATGGGTACTTTTTTAAAAAAATCGGCGGGAGTCACAAGAGAGCAGCAGGGGAGGATTGGGGTGGTGGGGAGGGAGGTGGAAGGTGTTGGGAGGGAGGAAGGGTCGGGAGCAACCACGGTATCAATGGTTGGCAGAGAGTTGGACATCACCAGCGAGTGCCATTTATTAAAAGGATAGTGCAGGATCAGGAGAGGAAAGGGGAAGGCAGAAAAGTGGGACAAGTTAGGAGGAAGAGGGAAAGAGGTGGGATAGTGATTAGGAACGGGGAGCAGGAGCAAGCAGAAAATCGCATAATATCAAAAAAAGACAAGAGGAAAATACTTATTAACAACAATTAGGTAAATCAATTTGACAAGCTCATAAATATTAATATTTCACATCTCTAAAAAAACATCAATTAGGGTTATATTACGTAAAATGAACAGTTTAAAGTGTTACTCTAAGCTAAATATTCTGTCAAACATTTAATTAAGCCACAAGTCATTAAAAAGAATTCAATAGTTATCCATTATTGCAAAGCGAGATTTATAAAAGTTTTACTGCTTCATAATAATTATTAGGATTGTTTGAAAAGCTAAAATTATGTAACAAAGAGCTTTAATAATTCAAACTGACCTTAGCAGTGAGAAGCACAATCCATTCAAAGTCCACTTTTATATTTCAACAAAACTGGCTCAGAGTTGGGTGATTCCAATCTGATAATAATCAGCATAATAGATTTGATAGTTTTGGTGGGAGCAGTGAATTTTGTGGGGCATAAGGGCGAGATGGTATTGGAGACGTCAATACAGTACTATGTGGCTTAAAGGAGCAGGACACTGTTGAAGGGAAGGTTTTGAGTTGCAATGTCTGTGCACCATACAAATGGTGCACTTTCATCACCAATAGAAATTCCTCTTTAAGGTGATGATGCGACATTGTATAATGATCTTTGAGCAAACTTACATGGTCAGAAGTCAGGGTTACAATTCTAAGGTAAGGTTTGAACTCGGATTGATCCTGGATCTGGGACAGTTTAAATAACCCTTTGTTCTTAACTGCTGCCAGAGGGGAAGCAAAGAGCATTTATTTTCATCCAGTGAACTGTTGTGACTTGGAATGCCCTGTCGTGAGGGCGGTGGGAGCAGATTCCATTGCAACGGAGGAGGAAAGGGAAGGAAATATTGTTTGGGCAAAGAAAAGGGAGAATGGAACCATTTGGATAGCTCTTTTAAAGAGCAGATAAAGATGTGGTGAGCCACAAGGCCTCTTCCTCTGCACTACTGATCTTCCTCAGTGGGGATTATAATGAAAAGTAGGGAATCTGATTCATTTTCTTTTGCTCTCCCTAGCCAAGAGCAAATTGGACAGTTTGTAAAGTCTCCAACTATTGTTTTTATGAGGATCGGTAAACTCAAGGATCAGGTCTAGCTGGTGCGACCAAATTTTATGCCAGAGGGCCATTAGGACCAATGAAACTTCAAGCTGGAGAACCAATGGACCAATGAAACTCCATGCTGGAGAAAAAATGGACCAATGAAACTCCATGCTGGAGAACCAATGGACCAATGAAACTCCATGCTGGAGAACCAATGGACCAATGAAACTCCATGCTGGAGAGAAAATGGACCAATGAAACTCCATGCTGGAGAACCAATGGACCAACAAAACTCCATGCTGGAGAAAAAATGGACCAATGAAACTCCATGCTGGAGAACCAATGGACCAACAAAACTCCATGCTGGAGAAAAAATGGACCAATGAAACTCCATGCTGGAGAACCAATGGACCAATGAAACTCCATGCTGGAGAAAAAATGGACCAATGAAACTCCATGCTGGAGAACCAATGGACCAATGAAACTCCATGCTGGAGAACCAATGGACCAATGAAACTCCATGCTGGAGAAAAAATGGACCAATGAAACTCCATGCTGGAGAACCAATGGACCAATGAAACTCCATGCTGGAGAACCAATGGACCAATGAAACTCCATGCTGGAGAAGCAATGGACCAATGAAACTCCATGCTGGAGAAAAAATGGACCAATGAAACTCCATGTTGGAGAACGAATAGACCAACGAAACCCCATGCTGGAGAAGCAATGAGCCTTCATGCCAGAGGACCATTTGGAGAACCAATGGACCATACTGCAGTCTCATCACATTTAGTTAGCATTGGAAAATGAGAGTATAATCCACCATGTGACAGATATATTTGGGAAAAACAACATCCCATCTAGGCTCATTCAATGAAAGTGGAGCCAGTAAGTCCCCTGTTGTGCTTCCCTTCTAGTACAGGGTCTTCTGTCCAAGGCTGTACAAACCGGTGGCCCGTAATGAAGAGAAGGAACCAAAGATAGGTTGCTAAGGTCTGCAACGTGTTGCCTGATGGTTGGAAAAGATGCTACTTCCAAGGGGAAACAGGCAACGGGGAAGGCGCAGTGGTGGGACGGAGGCTGATGGCACTAGTTAGATGGGGCAGGCACAAACACAATGGACTCAAGCGCAGTGCCAAGGGTGTAGTGAGGGTGTAGTGATCTCGGCAGTGGACTTTGAAGGGAGAGCGAGTAAAAATTGTACGGGTACAGATAATCGAATAACAAAGCTGGCACCTACCAACACTTGTAGCGGGTGTCATGCACAATATTGAGCCTGCCCATCATGCATTGCAACAGGAAGGTGGATTTGAAAGGGGAAAAGAATTAAAACAACCCATCACATGTGTAATTAGAAACCATTGTCACAAGGAGGAAAAAATTGTTATTGAGGGAACAGAAGCTTGTGCTATTTCAGCACACTCAAATCATACAATAGCCTAATCTACAAGAAAATAATGTGTTTTGTGTGAAACACATACTTAAACATGTGTGCTGGTAGCTAATATTGATTAATATTATTTCTTTGTTGCCTTTACACTGCCAGTCACCATACAACTCTGCAAACCAGGGAGTCTTCCCTATCTGGGATTGTCTGTAGTGTTGCTACACCAGCCACGTACATGACAGGATGCCCCAAGGTTTACTCTCGGGAAAAGTCATGTCCTGTGGTACACTCCTCTGCTGAGACATTAAACTCAGGTCCTCTAAGGTGAGGAGAAAAGGTCCCATGCTGGTATTTTGAAAAACAGGGGACTTTTCCCCATTGTTCTGACCAGATTTTGACTTCAAGCAACACTGCTGAGAGAGATTTAGAGCCATAGAGTGATACAACACAGAAACAGATCCTTTGGCTCACTGAGTCCATGCTAACCATCAACTACCCATTTACACTAATTATACGTTAATTCTGTTTTCAATTCTCCGCACATTCCCATTACTTCCCCCCAGATTCTACTATTTGTCTAATGCACCAAGGACAATTTACAGTGGCCAGTTAACCTACCAACCTGCACGTCTTTGGGTGTGGGTGGAAACTGGAGCACCTGGAGGAAACCCACACAGTCACAGGGAGAATGTGCAAACTCCATCTAGACAACACCAGAGCACAGGATCGAACCTGGGTCTCTGGTGCTCTGATGAAGTGGCTCTATTAATTTCAACAAATAATCCAATTATTTTTCTCATTGGTGATCTGGTTGTCATGTTTCCTAGACCACATTAGGAACTACGCTGATCAAAGAATGAATTTATTTCTAGAATGGATATTTGCAGCAAGGTGAAAATGGAAGAGGTTTAGGAACTACGGTAAGTGTTTTGTCTCTCTGTCCTTTGCAGTGAGGCAGTGTCATGCAAGCAGTAACCACCAGGAGGCATGCAAGAGCAGCCTTTGGAGACACAAGAGAGTGCAGATCTAGAGCAACAAACAATCTGCTGGAAGGACTCAGCGGGTCGAGCAGCATCTGTGGGAGGAAACCCTGCATCAGGACATTGATCCTGAAACGTCGACAATTCCTTTCATCCCACAGATGCTGCTTGACCCGATGAGTTCCTCCAGCAGATTGTTTGTCACTCCAGCCTTTGGAGAACCTTACCCAAGGATCACTTCTTGAATATTTCACTTCATGCCAAACTTTTTTGGGGGTGAGTTCCACTTTTCACTTCAAGCTAACATAGTTCTAATTTTTAAGATTGTGTAAAGATGATTTAAGTCCTTTTCACTCACCCTGACTGAATCCTTTTATGGTTTGAGATATCTCAATTAGAGCAAACCACCTTTTAAACTCATGGGACAACAATCCAAAATTTTACAAACAACATAGGAAGATACTGTTCTGTGAATCCCTGTCCCCTTTCAGATAGAGTCGTAGAGTCATACAGCATGGAGACGGGCCCTTCGGCCCAACTCGTCCATGCTGACTGTGTTGCCCAGCAAGCTAGTCCCATCTGCCTGCGTTTGGCCCATAGCCCTCTAAACCTCTCCTATCCATGTAGTTATCTAGCTGGCTTTTAAATGTCGCTAATGTGCCCTCCTCAACCACTATTTCTGCCAGCTCATTCCAAATACGCGCCACCCTTTGTGTGAAGAAGCTGCCCCTGATGTCCCTTTTAAATCTCTTGCCTCTGATCTTAAACGTCTGCCCTCTTGTTTTTAGCATCCCCTCCCTGGGAAAAAGACTGTGTGCTTTCACCCTGTCTCATGATCATAGGACTATCAGGTCACCCCTCAATCTCCTATGTTCCAGGGAATAAAGTCCTCGTCTACGCAACCTCTCCTTGTAACTCAGGCCCCCAAGTCCAGTCAACATCCTGGCAAATCTTTTCTGCACTCTTTCTAGTTTAATGACATCTTTCCCATAACAGGGTGACCAAAACTGTGCACAATTGACCAAAACAAAGATGTACAATACCTAAGCATCTGGAATTAGTTGGAGCAGCAGTCACCTCTTTGGCAGAGAGTTGTGGGTTCGTGCTGCAGTCCAAGTGTCCGAACCAACAGACTAGGCTGAGGTACTGTGGCATTGTCACGCGAGGTGTCCACGCAAGCTCCTACCTGTTTGCTCAGGTAGCTACAGAAGCCTAATTTCTTCTAAGAAATAGAACAAACAATTCTGTCTTTTCTCCCTTTCCAGCATCAAAGACAAATTACTTTTTTTGCTGACATGCCTCTTATGGATAAGAATATTAGAAGCAGGAGTTGGGTCCTTGAGCTAGCTCTGCCATTCACTAAATCCAGTCCTGTGATCCTGTTGTAAGTAAGTTATTTATTGCACCTGTGCATACATGTACTTGTACTTGTACATATGACAATAAACTCGACTTTTTTTTTGGTCGCCTGATCTCCAAATCCATTTGCAGTCTAGCTGTCTGTCAACTTTGGACCTGAGCAACTAAGCATCTGCAACTGCCCCTGGGACAGAGACTTCTAAATACTGACAACCTTCTGAACAAAGACATTTCTTCCACTCTCCAT
This sequence comes from Pristis pectinata, assembly GCF_009764475.1. Taxonomy (NCBI): domain Eukaryota; kingdom Metazoa; phylum Chordata; class Chondrichthyes; order Rhinopristiformes; family Pristidae; genus Pristis; species Pristis pectinata. Next base: position 106,439,455 of record NC_067410.1, on the reverse strand, counting down.
CCTTCTGGAACCTGGTTATGGACAATCGGCCACTGCACTTTCGCAGGTAAATCAAAGGGATTCCGGGATATTATACGGATGCTATTAAATGCAGCAACAGCACTAATGTTTCCTTGGTAATGGTTTCACCAATTTAGCCTCTCACACATCAAACCTCAGTGAATGCAACTTGAAGTCAGTAGGGATACAGAAGTTTTTCCTGGTATAACTCTCATCCCTCAGCCAACATCCCATTGCTGCCTGTGAGATCTTGCTGACCTCTATATTTAACCACAGTAAACCAGCACCCCACCCCCCCACAAAATAAATATCTAAAAGATCTTAAACAGGAGCAGGAGTAGGCATCACGGCTTGGTATGAAAACTACTTTCACCGAGACCGCAAGGAACCGCAGAGTTGTGGACACAGCTCAGCGCATCACGGAAACCAGCCTCCCTCCATAGACTCCGTCTACACCTCCTGCTGCCTCGGGAAAGCAGCCAACATAATCAAAGACGCCACCCACCCCGGACATTCTCTCTTCTCCGCCCTCCCATCGGGCAGAAGATACAAAAGCCTGAAAGCATGTACCACCAGGCTCAAGGAAGCTTCTATCCTGCTGTTATAAGACTATTGAACAGCTCCCCACAACGATAAGATGGACTCTTGACCTCACAATCTACCTTATAATGGCCTTGCACCTTATTATCTGCCTTTCTCTGTAACTGGAACACTTTATTCTGCATTCTGTTATTGCTTTTCCCTTGAACTACCACAATGCACTGATGTGATGAAATGATCTGTATGGATGGCATGCAAAACAAAGATTTTCATGGTACCTCAGTACAAGTGACAGTAATAAACCAATTTACCAGTTTACCATTTGGCTCTTCAAACCTCCAACCCCAGAAGGTTGTGGCTAATCTAATTTTTTTCTCAGCTCCACCCTCCTCCTGTTCCCTGTGATTCCCCTCTTAAAATGTGTTCTGAACTTGCTGCAGAGTTGAAAGGAACAACAGAATCATAAGTTATACCATTCTTAAACTATGGTTGATTTTTAAACAAAAGTTGATGATGGTCCCACGCTTTAAACCTTGCTAACAGTACCGGCAGTGTAAAGGTTTAACTGTGTTTCCATAGCGGGTCTGGTTCACTCCAGTAACTTGTCTGAAGCACCCTTAGTTCCGCAGAGGGAAGGAGAACAAGAAATGCGATCAGGCTGCAAGGACCATGTCCTTTACATTACAATGCCGTGACGTTTAAGTTTACAGTGGATGGCGAAGGAGAACAACAAATGGAAGGACACTGTTCATACCAGCACACATCGCTGCCTTAAGGAAATGTGAAGCAAATAAAACAAGAAAGCAGCAGTGATAATATTATCAGCTCTGTTGCATTAACATCTATAGCTGAATGCTGTGGGTCACTTTAAGGCGTAAAAAATTTCTGACGGATTTTAAATTTTTCAAAGGGATTTTAAATCCTTTTTCATTGTCAATTGGAAGATTTCTCACTGTTGTTGTTGAAGATCTCCTGGTCCTTTTTCCAAATTAAGATGGTTAAGGGGTGGCCATTACTTGTGCAGGGAGTGGCATTGCACTGAGACCCACAGCAATCGCTGTTGTAGGTATGGACTCTTTAAATAAAGGTACAGTGACGAAACATGAAACCAGAGACGGAAGAAAATAGGAGAATGGGGCAGCCCGTGCCAGTAATTATAACCGGCAATAGCAAACGTAGACTTCCTTCCTCTGTAGTTAATGAAATTGTTGGAAGATTATTTAACCCTTTGCGCATTCTTTTTATTGGTGACAGTGCAGTGGGCCGCCACTTCCTTTGCCGATCATTTGCTTCATCCTGAAAGCAAGTTGGTGGGGTTCAAGACTGACCTCGATGATTGGTGTCTGCACTTTGCAGTGCTTCAACGTCAGTTATTGGGCAGGCATGGTGGTGTAGTGGTTAGCGTAACGCTATTACAGCGCCAGCGACCCGGGTTCAATTCCAGCCGCTGTCTGTAAGGAGTTTGTACGTTCTCCCCGTGTGTCTGTGCGGGTTTCCTCCGGGTGCTCCGGTTTCCTCCCACATTCCAAGGACGTACGGGTTAGGAAGTTGTGGGCATGCTATGTTGGCACTGGAAGCGTGGCGACACTTGCAGGCTGCCCTCCAGAACACTCTATGCAAAAGGTGCATTTCACTGTGTGTTTCGATGTACATGTGACTAATAAAGATATCTTTAATTGGGAAGACATTCGGACTATTGTTTCTGTGCTGACTTTTGCTACAGCGATCCATGAAATTTACTATTTGTCCCCACCCCTATCACACACCTAATAGTCCCGCAACTTCCCTCGGTTCTTAGTTACGCTACCGTAATACCAGAAGAAGAAGAAGAAGAAGAAGAGCACACCAATGGCCTCGAGCGATAGCCCTGGTGTCACACTGAACCCCCACAGGAAACAACATCGCTCAGAAAGCCCCAGGCAGACTTGGCTTGGGTAACGGGAGCCATGCAAAACCCTGGCTTGATGTGTGTGTGGGCAGAATGAAATGAGTTTTTAATCTGTGTCCCAGGGTGGTCTAAAGTGGACGGTGAAGGCGAGTACTCCCATATCGTTTAAGAAGATAAGCTCTTCAGTCATTATCACCTTAACATTTGTGGGATCCTGCTGTGCGCTAAGTGGATGTATTTTTGTTCTACGTTACAACCTTGAGGACAATTTAAAGGCATATCAATGGCAGTAAAAGTGCACAGGGGGCCACCTGATTAATATCAGAGTGTTTAAATGTAGCTTGTTCAATCCACACGAGATTAAATAATTATAAAAGCCTTTGAAGCAATGAAGTAAAGCTGGGTAGGTTGAGCGTGAACCTTCCTACTGGAAGGAGCTCAGCGCAGCTTTGGCAAGTTGCAAGTAACTCCCTCCTATGCGGGTGGGGTGTGGGGATGGGCATCTCTGTATTGTGGAGGGTCGTGGCTGTCATGTGGACAGCACTGCCACTACCTGGTCGGAAGACACACCACTGCCAATCAAGGTTTGGCCCCGCCCCCACCCATCAGCACACATCTGACCATTGGCCTCCTGTAAATTACCCAGGCTGGACCCTCCCCCCCCAGCCCTCCAGCACTGTAAAGGGCGCCACATGTGCTCGGCTCGCTCTCTTTTGCCATCTTCAAGGGACCGCCCTGCTTCACTCCAGGCCGAGTACTGTGGAACGGCACTGGAGAAATCGTTGGTGAGGTGTGCACTGTTAAAGGGTTGGGAGCGTTTTAGTTAGGGTCCCTAGTAGCACAGAGCTGTGCCTGCACTGAGTCAAGGGGTGGTGGGTATCGTATTGTTTTTCCCTGATTGTCTGTACCTAGTTCGTTGTGTATGCGTGTGTGTGGTATATCCCCAGTGCGATTTTCCCACGCTTGCTATAAACTTGCACGTGTGTGTTACTCCCGTTACCATTTTCCCACGCTCGTCTTTTGTAAATAAAATCATTTACTGCCAGACTGTGTTCAGAGTCCTTGCTTTTGAGACCCATCGAATCTGTTTTCTCACTCACAACAATCTCATCAGAGTTTCCACTTCCAACTACAATCCCTTTGGAAAGTAGCCTTTGATGAAGACCAAGGTTTGACTGACCCCATTGCCTCAAGGTTGAACAGGGTGGTAGCATACAATGGCTGAGGGAATACATTCTGTGGGGGGTAATCATCCCTACAGTTTAGCAGCACTATGAACCTTTCTGATCACCTTGCACTAAAATGGGCTTTTTTTAGTTCTAATTGTGTTCTTTCTTGTAAAAAATTGTGTACCATTTAGGAATGAAATGAGTTTTTAATCTGTGTCCAGGGTGGGTCAAAATTGGACGGTGAAGCACTTAGTCATTATCACCTTAACATTTGTGGGATTTGTGATCTTCTCAAACGTTGTGGGAGTACTCACCTCACCTGTCCCACTTTAGACCACCCTGGAACACAGATTAAAACTCATTTCATTCATAAATTAAACATAAATGGTACACAATTTTTACGAAAAAGAACACAATTAGAACAAAAGAAAAGTCCATTTTAGTGCAAAGTGATCAGAAAGGTCATAGTGTTGCTAAACTGTAGGGGTGATTACACCCCACAGAAATGTATGTTTTCTTGTGAATGCCGCTGTTCTGATGCTATGTGCCTGTGATGCTGCTGCAAGGAAGTTTTTCATTGCACCCATGCACACACGTATGGCAATAAACTTGACTTTGATTTCGACTTTGGGGAAGTGGACCAGGGATTAAAGGGCAGTTGCTTAAAATGGGTTCCCTTGCATGGTAAAAAGAGCTAGAGGCTAACTCTGACCTCTGAACTGGGCCTGAGAACCAACACAAGTTGATGGGCCGTCCATCCAACTATTAAGTATCCTGGCTACTGTGAAAGACTTGCATTTCTACATCCCTTCCTTGATAGTACCCGTTCACCTCTAACCCAATCCCGGACAGTTTGAACTGTTCCGAAGCCCAGAGACAGAGCAGTCTCCATTTCCTTAACGAAAGAAACGGGAGGTGGAAGAGAGAAAAAAAGAAATCGCCATTTAATGATTTCCCTTTGCTTTCTGCATGTGAAGATGCCTTTGTGGCGTTTCCCAGATAAATCCATATCATGGCTCTCAGGATTACTTGTAAAATCTGACCTCTGCCTCTCCTTCCCTTATCTTTGTGGTCGATGTCCCGCGCAAGTTCAGGTGCTAACATAAACCTGGACTACCACCATCGATGAGTTCAGTTCACACGGGACCAGCTTCATACACAGCAGATTCAGAGGAGGTTTAAACTGGTTAGGTCATTAGGTGGGAGATTCCACGATAAGAGTCTCAGAGTCAAGCAGCACAAAAACAAGCCCTTCGGCCCAACTCAACCATGCCGGCCAAGGTGCCCATCTAAGCTAGTCCTCTTTGCTTGCATTTGGCCCATATCCCTCTGAACCTTTCCTATCCATGTACCTCTCTGGATGTCTTTGAGGAGTAAGAACTTAAAAACTTAGAACAAAAATATTAAGGGGAGGGATTATTCTGTTGCATAAAAACAAAATTTTCTCTGGAGCGGCAGAGGCTGACAGATGTTTATAAAGTTATGAGAGGCGTAGATAGGGTAGACAGCCAGAATCTCTTTCCCAGGGTTGAGATGACTAATCCTGGAGGGCATGCAGTTAAGGTGAGAGGGGGAAAGTTCAAAGATGTGCGGGGCAAGTTTCTTTTACACAGGGAGCGGTGGATGCCTGGAATGTGCTGCCAGGGGTGGTGGTGGAGGCAGATATGGTAGAGGCATTTAAGAAGCTCTTAGATAGACACGTGAGCATGCAGAGAATGGAGGGATATGGACCATGTGCAGGCAGAAGGGATTAGTTTAACTGGGTGTCATTAGGTTAATTAGTGCAGCACAACATCCAATTTCTCTATGACTCTATTTTAGATCAAAGAACAGTACAGTACAGGAACAGGCCCTTTGGCCCACTGACTCCATACTAAACACTCATGGAGACAAATCCTACATTAATCTCCACGTTCTCATCAATTCCCCCCAGATTCTACCACTCACCCACACACTAGGGGTAACTTACAGTGGCCAATCAACTGCCAAACCACACGGTCACAGGGAGAACATGCAAACTCCACACGGACAGCATCTGAGGTCAGGATTGAACCGGGGTCTCTGGTGCTCAGAGGTAGCGGCTCTACCAGCTACGCCACTGTGTTGCCCAAAAGGAACAAAGCGATAAAAAAATTGATAAAAATGGCTGATTTTTTACAACAGCGCCAGCTTCTTGCACCTCTTGATTCGTTTTGTTCAGTTCTGGTCGCCTCATTATAGGAAGGATGTGGAAGCTTTAGAGAGGGTGCAGAGGAGATTTACCAGGATGCTGCCTGGATTGGAGAGCATGTTTTATGAGGATAGGTTGAGTGAGCTCGGGCTTTTCTCTTTGGAGAGAAGGAGGATGAGAGGTGACTTGATAGAGGTGTACAAGATGATAAGAGGCATAGATCGAGTGGACAGTCAGAGACTTTTCCCCAGGGCGTAAATGGCTAACACGAGGGGACATAATTTTAAGGTGATTGGAGGAAAGTATAAGGGGGATGCAAGAAACACAGAAAGTGGTGGGTGCGTTGAACGCACTGCCGGCAGAGGTTGTGGGGGCAGATACATTAGGGACATTTAAGAGACTCTTAGATAGCCACATGAATGATAGAAAAATGGAGGGCTATGTGGGAGGGAAGGGTTAGAAAGATTGTAGAGCAGGATAAAATGTCGGCACAACATCGTGGTCCGAAAGGCCTGTACTGTGCTGTAATGTTCTATGTTTTGCTTTTTCAATCTCTACTTTGTGTACAGTCAGTGACTGACCTTCATGGATAGAGAACTCCATAAGATTCTAGGTGAAGAGATTCCTCCTCTCTTTCCTGAATGACTGACTGCATTTTTTGAGGCTGTGACCCTTAATTCTTGACCCCCTATCCATGGGAGACATCAGTTTGGCATTTGCCCTATCAAGCCCCATGGGAATTTTGTACACTTCGATGAGATCATCGTTCCAAACTCAAGAGAGGATAGGCACATTCTGCTTCAACTCTCCTCAAGGGACAAACCTGCTACTCCAGGAATCAACCCGATGCACTTTCACTACATTCCTTCAGTCACCAGTATTGTGACAAGTCAAAAGTCTTAGGCCTGGAGACAGGTCTTAAGCCTGGAGACATTACTCTTGGGAGATCTTACAAGGTATTCTTAGGGGGCTTGAGCCCAACTCAAGTACTTAAATGGAGAAGATACCCTGTTTGAAATAATAGTGCATATCCCTGCTTTATCTATGCATGAGGATGTTTCAGAAGCTTTCAGTTTACATGTTCCTTAAACAACCAGCAGAGGGAGCATGGAGACACAAGAGACTGCAGTGGAGAATGATTTTTATCCCAATAGTCCACATACAACTGAAGCCACATTTCCAAAGTACACATAATGAGGGTGTTCCTATTATTTCCCTTCCTGAATGGGGTGGTTTGCTTAGCCATTTCTGTTGAGAGTCAACCACATTGTGTTGGCCTTAGTCATCTATGGCCTAGACTGGGGAGGGACGGAGATATCCTTCCCCGAAGGATGCTAGTAGACCAGATGGGGCTTTTTTTTTGCAATCCAGACACACTGTGGTAATATCCACCACTAATAACAACCTTCCAACCTCTTCCTATGTGGTTTGTTGTTATCATTCAGTTGAGATACCCCTGTCATTCAGTTGGGAGAGAGAGAGAGAGAGAGAGACCCCTGCTCATTGTGATTTTTATAAATGACTTGGATGAGGGTGTGGAAGGGTGGGTTAGTAAGTTTGCTGATGTCACAAAGGTTGGTGGTGTTGTGGATAGTGTAGAAGGTTGCTGTAGATTACAACAGGATATTGATAGGATGCAGAGCTGGGCTGAGAAGTGGCAGAGGGAGTTCAACCTGGAAAAGTGTGAAATGATACACTTCGGGAGATCGAATTTGAGGGCAGAATACAAGGTGAATGGCAGGACTCTTAGCAGTGTGGAGGAACAGAGGGATCTTGGGGTCCAGGTCAATAGATCCCTCAAAGTTGCTGCGCAGGTCAATAGGTTGTTAAGAAGGCGTATGGAGTGTTGGCCTTCGTTGGTTGGGGTATTGAATTCAAGAGCTGAGAGGTAATGTTGCAGCTCTATAGAACTCTGGTCAGACCATACTTGGTGTATTGTGTTCAGTTCTGGTCGCCTCCTTATAGGAAGGATGTGGAAGCTTTAGGGAGGGTGCAGAAGAGATTTACCAGGATGCTGCCTGGATTGGAGAGCATGTCTTATGAGGATAGGTTGAGTGAGCTAGGGCTTTTCTCTTTGGGGAGAAGGGGGATGAGAGGTGACTTGATAGAGGTGTACAAGATGATAAGAAGCATAGATCGAGAGGACAGTCAGAGACTCTTTCCCAGGGTGACAATGGCTAACATGAGGGGACATAATTTTAAGGTGATTGGAGGAAGGTATAAGGGGGATGCCAGGGTTAAGTTTTTTACACAGAGAGTGGTGGGTGCATGGAACGCACTGCCGGCAGAGGTTGTGGGGGCAGATACATTAAGGACACTTAAGAGACTCTTAGGTAACCACATGAATGATAGGAAAATGGAGGGCTATGTGGGAGGGAAGGGTTAGATAGAGCAGGATAAAATGTCAGCACAACATCATGGGCTGAAGGGCCTGTAATGTTCTATGAGAGAGAAAGGGAAAGTTGTGAGCACATCTTTCCTTAGATACTAGGCCCTGGAGATGGCCCAGCACTTCTCTCCATGGCTCAGTATCTAAGGAAAGATGTGCTGGCCTTGGAGAGGGTCCAGAGGTGATTGAAAAGAATGATTCCAGGAATGAAGGGGTTAAAATAGGAAGAGCGTTTGATGCCTCTGGGCCTGTACTTGATGGAGTTCAGAGGATGAGGGAGGGATCTCATTGAAACCTATCGGATACTGAAAGGCCTGGATAGAGTGGACGTGGAGAGGATGTTTCCATCAGTGGGAGAGTCTAATATCCGAGGGCACAGCCTCAGAATAAAGGGACGTCCCTTTAAAAGTGAGATGAGGAGGAATTTCTTCAGCCAGAGGGTGGTGAATCTGTGGAATTCATTGCCACAGAGGGCTGTGGAGGCCAAGTCACTGGGTGTAGTTCAGGCAGAGATTGATCGGTTCTTGATTGGTAAGGGAGTGATGGAGAGAAGGTGGCAGAACAGGGTTAGAAAAAATCAGCCATGATTGAATGGCGATGGGCCAAATGGCCTAATTCTGCTCTTGTATCTTATGGTCTTACAGAAGAAAGAGGTGGGGGGCTTGGAAATGTGGTAGGGTGTGCAAAGAGGGGGCATGGAAAAGCTGGGGGAATGGAAGGGAAAGAGAGGGGTGCTGAAGGATACAGAATGCAAAATATCACCGCTTCTGAGTATCTGCAATTGAACTGTAAAGGCTAGAAGCACTCAACAGGTCAGGCAGTGTCTGTGGAGAGAGAAATGGGCGACCATTTCGATGGAAGGTCATCAACCTGAAACGTCGTCTCTCTCTCTCTCTCTCTCGCTCTCACTCACTCTCTCTCCCACAGAGGCTGCCTGACCTGCTGAGTGTTTCCAACACCTTCTGCTTTCAGCACGGATTTGATTCGATTGACGGAAAGATTAGCAGAATGTTGAGGGAGAAGGATTATTCCACTCAGTGGGTGCTGTGCTGGGGTCCTGGGAATCACAATGAAGAGCCGTGTAAGGCTCCAGTTTAAGACAGGGAAGCAGGATTACAGAGGGATACAGCACAGAAGCAGGCCCTTTGGCCCATTGTGTCTCCACTGACCACCAACCACTCACTTACACTAATCCTATGTTATTTATTCTCCCCACATTCTTGTCAACTCCCCCCAGATGCTACCCCTCACCTACACACATGGGGCAATTAACAGCGACCAATTAACCTATCAACCCGCACGCCTTTGGGAGACAGGAGCACCCTGGAGCCGTCACAGGGAGAACGTGCAAACTTCACACACACGGACAGCAGCCGAGGTCAGGATTGAACCAGGGTCGCTGAAGTTGTGAGGCAGCGGCTGTACCAGCTGCTCCACTGTGCCACCCAACCCGTTAACCCGAGTTCCGGACAGATCGGCTGAAGCGCATTTCTGATTCTACGAGTGTCGAGCTGCTGGCATTATCTCCCATTTCCTTAGGTCACAAAGTTAGAAAACAAAAGCTTTATTATTGTAATCTCATGATTAAAAAAGAGAAAGACACCAGGGAAATCAAATTATGTGGAACAAGGTGACTGGAATGCTTTCGTTAGTGCATTTTACTCTCGACAAAACATCAGTGAAAAACATACAAAAAAAAGAATCACAACTATTCCTTCGAGTGACCCGGTGCCGAGCACAGAGATGTGGTCTGCTCACCTGGAGGGATGAAAGCTGTTTGTTGATGTAGCTGCATGTTTGCAAGGGCTTGTTGATATTGGAAAACACCAGTATTAAACACTGTCGTGGCACCATTGGCTTTTTCTAGTGTAGGTCTCTTTGGTAGTGGGGGAAGGACACCGGGAGGAAGACCCTGCAAATGACGGGTTGAGGTAAAAAGGAGGGTACAACAGAAAAAAAATAAGACAGAGGAAGAGGAAAAAGAGACAAACAAAAGGAAAAAAAAAACATATAATCAGTATCGAGTAAAAAATACCACGCTGGACAATTTTTCATTTCTAGCCATTTAGCAAGCAAGCAACAAATATGCTACCTGCAACAAGACACAAAAATAAACACACAGAAACAATTATGTACAGCAAGCATTACCCAATAAACTAATTGGTTAACGAAACCAGCAGGAAATTTAAGTAAAGTAACTGCACTTTATGTTACTACACACCACAAAGCACGCAGTAAGTGAGACTGAATCAAAAAAAATCAAATAGTTTGCACTGCCAACTCCATGGCGATCAACATTAAAAGCAATGTTAACCAAATATCCTTAAGAGCAATTAATAAAAGCAACATTGACGAAATAAAGACAACCTTGCTCTTCATATACCCCACCCATTATCTCATAAACAAAAACAAAACTTGCCGTGCAAATCATGCAGGTATCTACACACTGACTAACAAACATTTATGCATTACATTTTCAAATTAAAAGAAAGCCATGCCAATCACATCAGTATAGAATTATAATGAATATATCGAATTAACAACCCCTCCCCCTAATGTTATGTTGTCGGGACATCCCCATTGGTGATGAGCTGAGTGTGGTATGTTATCAGTTATCTCCACTAATGTTTCCTGAATTGCATCTTTTGGGCAATTCGCTTGCAAATCGTCCAGGATACTAAGAATTTAGGCATTTTGAAATTTGCGTGAACTTGTTAACGTTTGGATGATTCAGAGCCAATGGTGCCACAGTCAATTTATCACCGCCCTATAGTGCTTACAACGGAAAAAACAAAATACTAGTACTCGATTTCTTTTCTTTTAATGATTTAAGTTATAACTCGTAACCCTATTAAAGCTACATGCCAAGCTAAAAGGTGAAAGGTCATAGTACCAGGTCAAAGGTTGCCTCGAGGGGTCGCTTCAGTGATTTGACAGCCGACTGAGTCTTAATTAGCAGGCAGCGAGCACATGATGGCAATGGGCCAATGGGGTTCAAGCGCATTAACATAAACAGCAAGCAGAGGTGCATCATGGGGGCAGCAGTGCATTGTAGGGGGGTGAGGAAAAAAACAAATAAAAAAAACAAATCATCGGAATGCCATATACAACAAATAACAAGACTAGGCATGCACAATAAAGGCACTACTGAGTAGTCGTTGTGAGGCTAAGGACTGTTACACATATATATAGTAGGTTAATTACAAAGAAAACCAATGCCCCATTCAACGAAGGAAGATGGCGCCCACTTCCTGTGTCCATTGGCGCCCAAGGCGGTTGGGCAGCGTTACGCACTTGAACACAGCACCAGAGCTCCCCTGCCCATTAAAGATGCTCGGGGAGGGAGATTCGTCCTGGGCCGCGCGTGCCGTAAGCGCCGGCAAAGGCTTCCGAAACTGGGTGGTGGGGAGGACGATCCCCCCCCCCCCCCCACACCCACCCCCTCAAGTTCCGGGAGCGGAGGACGGCGTGCTGGCTGCCGTACGGTGCACGCGAGTCTGGGATGAATCACTGCCTCCCCGCCACCGTTCCCCTCCCCTGCCTTGGGGAGGGGTGGAAACCACACAACAAGGTTTTACTGTGGGCTAGTGCACATTTAAAATCTACACGTACAAATTATAAACAGTAACAGGGGCGAGAGAGGTACGCAAATATAGCCTAAAGCAAAAGAACAAGTCACCCAAGTTAAAAGCAGGTATTAGCTGTCACTTGTTACAGTTACTGGTCTGTCTCACTTCAAATGAAGAACACAAACAATAACTTTAAATGTTGCAGCACAAGAAACGAGGTTGCAAATCATATTGCCTGACTGTTTCTCTTTCTCACCGGACTAGAAACGTAAATGTGGCGGTAAAATTTAGCAGCGGCTCCTTTAAAGTGCCAGCCGGCCAGTTTGGAGAGCGCTGGTCACTCACCATAGCGGCTGCAGTAGCCGCCGCTTGGGCGGCAGCAGCTTGGTTCACTTGGTGTTGTGCTGCCTTTATCTTGGCTTGCAGGTGGGCAGGGGGGTGGAAGTACTTGCACTTCTCCCGGGAGCACCGCCCCTTGATGTAATCCATGCAGACGGTGACCGTGTTATCGTTGGTGTCCACCATTGCGATGTCTGCCGGGTGGGCGAAGCGGCAGTCGTTCTCGCCCCTGGTGCAGTTGCCACGCTGGAACTCCCTGCAGACCTGCAGTGAACAAGTCAACACTTGAACCTCCAGCTGCCTGTCGCTTTAAATGCTCCGTCTCACTCCCGCTTTTATCGATGCACCACAGAAAGCATCCTATCTGGATGCATCACGGCTCGGTGCGGCAACAGCTCTGCCCAAGACCGCAAGAAACTTTGGAGCGTTGTGGACACAGCCCAGCGCGTCACGGACACCAGCCTCCCCTCCTTGGACTCTGTCTTTACCTCTCGCTGCCTTGGCGAAGCAGCCAGCATAATCAAAGACCCCACCCACCCGGGTCATTCTCTCTTCTCTCCTCTTCCATCAGGTAGAAGATACAGGAGCCTGAGGGCACGTACTACCAGACTTAAGGACAGCTTCTATCCCACTGTGATAAGACTATTGAACGGTTCCCTTATATGATGAGATGGGCTCTGACCTCACGATCTACCTTGTTGTGACCTTGTACCTTATTGCACTACAATTTCTCTGTAGCTGTGACACTTTACTCTGTACTGTTCTTGCTTTTACTGGTACTACAACAATGCACTCTGTACTAACTCAAAGTAAGTGCACTGTGTAATGAATTGACCTGTACAATCGGTATGCAAGACAAATTTTTCACTGTACCTCGGTACAAGTGACAATAATAAATCAAAACCAAAAAAACCCAAAAGCTCTCACCTCTGTCTCTCTGGCCTCCACTGCTGTTCCAGCAAAGCCCGGTGAAGGCTCATGGAATGACATCTCATCTTCTGTCAGCCTAATTTTTACGGACGCACCATAGAAAGCATCCTAACTGGATGCATCATGGCTTGGTATGCAGCTGCTCTGCCCGAGACCGTGAGAAACTGCAGAGAGTTGTGGACACAGCTCAGCGCATCACGCAAACCAGCCTCAGGAAAGCAGCCAGCATAACTAAGGACCCCTCTCACCCTGGGTCACTCTCTCTTCTCCCCCCTCCCGTCAGGTAGAAGGTACAAAAGCTTGAAGGCACATACCACCAGGCTCAAGGACAGCTTCTACCCCGCTGTTATCAGACTCTTGAACGGACCTCTCATATGCTAAAAGATGAACTCTTGATCTCCCAATCTACCTCAGCGTGGCCCTTGCACTTTATTTGTCCACCTGCATTGCACTTTCTCTGCAGCTATGACACCATATTCTGCATTCAGTTTTTCTATGGTAACAGTCTTTTCCCCAGGGTAGGGGAGTCCAAAACTAGGGGGCATAGATTTAGGGTGAGAGGAGAAAGATTTAAAAGGGACCTGAGGGGCAACGTTTTCACATGGTGAGTATATGGAACGAGCTGCCAGAGGAAGTGGGTGAGGCAGGTACAACAGTATCATTTAAGAAGCACTTGGATAGGTACATGGAGGGGTGGGGCTTGGAGGGATATGGGCCGAACGCAGGAAATTGGGACTTGCTGGGTGGGCACCATGGTCGGCATGGACTGGGTGGGCTGAAGGGCCTGTATCTGTGCTGTATTGCTCTGTGACTCTATTTACTACCCTGATGTACTTACCTACGGCATGATCTGTCCGGATGGCACGCAAACAAAAGCTTTTCACTCTATCCCAACACATATGATAATAATAAATCAATACTCCCTTGGGCCTTTCAATCTTGCCCTTAACAATTTCAGATAACCAGCCTTTCCTGTCTGTGACAGAACTGGTCAGTTTTATTATTAGGTCATCATCTGTAGCATTAACTCAGTTTTTCTCTCTCCACAGACACTGCCTGACCTGCTGGGTATCTCCAGTATTCTCTTATGTTTCAGAGTTCCAGCAATGTTCTGCATCTCACAATTCCACCAAGTTTTTCCCCCTTCTCCACCTTCATTCATCGTCGTCCATTTACTCTCTTCCAGACAGCGTAGCTATGATTGGAAACAACTATATCACCTGGACACCTTGGTCTGCATCCTACCACAGACCTTTCCTTTGTTCTCTTCCCTCCTTCCTCACCCTGCAGCATAACACGCATGCATTTTTAACCTTTCCACTTCCAATGGTCATTGACCTGAAACATTATCTCTGCTTCTCTCTCTACACATGCTGCCTGACCTGTTGAGTGTTTCTGTTTTTTTTATTTCAGATTTCCAGCATCTAGACGCTTTTGTTTTTCTACACTTGAACTTTCCCCAGTTCCATCCCTCTACACTGTAATAAGCGACAACTCTACAGGGCATCGGTGAGACCACATATGGAGCAATGCACGCAGTTTTGGTCTCCTTATTTAAGGAGGGATATACTTGCATTGGAAGCAGTTCAGAAAGGTTTCATTGGGTTTATTCCTGGGATGTTTAAGGGAAAAAAATGAGCAGGTTGGGTCTACACCCATTGGAGTTTGGAAGCAGGCACGGTAGTGTAGCGGTTAGCATAACACTATTACAGCGCCAGCAACCTGGGTTCAATTCCGGATACTGTCTGTAAAGAGTTTGTACGTTCTCCCTGTGTCTCTGTGGGTTTCCTCCGGGTGCTCCGGTTTCCTCCCACATTCCAAAGATATATGGGTTAGGAAGTTGTGGGCATGCTATGTTGGCGCCGGAAGTGTGGCGACACTTGCGGGCTGCCCCCAGAACACTCTACGCAAAAGAAGCATTTCACTGTGTGTTTTGATGTACATGTGACTAATAAAGAAATCAAATCAAATCAGAGAATGAGAATTGACCTTAACATGTAAGACCCTGAGGGCATTGAGAAGTTAGACAATGAGCAGATGTTTCTACTGATGAGGGAATTTAGAACTAGTGGCATTGCCTTGGGATAAATTGGAATTTCATTTAAGGTGGGGAAGAAGAATTTCTTCTTTCAAAGAGTCACAAGATGTTAGAGTTGTCTACTCCAGAGATATAGAAACATAGAAACATAGAAAAACTACAGCACAATTCAGGCCCTTCGGCCCACAAAGCTGTGCCGAACATGTCCCTACCCTAGAAATTACTAGGCTTACCCATGGCCCTCTATTTTACTCAGCTCCATGAATCTGTCTAACAGTCTCTTGAAAGACCCTATCGTATCAGCCTCCACCACCGTTTCCGGTAGCCCATTCCACACACTCACCACTCTATGAGTAAAAAACTTACCCCTTACATCTCCTCTATATCTACTCCCCAGCACCTTAAACCTATGTCCTCTTGTGGCAACCAATTCAGCCCTGGGGAAAAGCCTCTGACTATCCACCGATCAATACCTCTCATCATCTTATACACCTCTATCAGGTCCCCCCTCATCCTCCGTCTCTCCAAGGAGAAAAGGCCAAGTTCCCTCAACCTGCTTTCATAAGGCATGCCCCGCATTCCAGGCAGCATCCCTGTAAATCTCCTCTGCACCCTCTCTATGGCTTCCACATCTTTCCTGTAGTGAGGCAAACAGAACTGAGCACTATACTCCATGTGAAGGGCAAGTCACTGAATGGATTTAAGGCAGATACAGGCAGATTTTTTGTCAATAAGTATGTCAATAGTTATGAGGAACAGGCAGGAAAGTGAACCTTTCTTGGAGATTCTTGATAAGCAAGGGCCTGAGAGGTTACTGAGATGTGAATGTGGAGTTGGGGTTACAATCAAATTAGGTGTGATTTCTCCTATGAGGAAAACTGAATGAACACAAACTCAAGATTTTGGACAACTTGGTACCGAGGTTCTAGAGAAGATGCAGAAATTAGAACTGGGGACGTGATGAGGGATGTCGGGAGACCGCTGTCTTGAGGCAAGTGAAGACTGAGCTTCTGACTTGATGGAGGTATCCTCGATTTACAAACGAGTCTGAGAGATACAGAGAAGACACAAGAGACTGCATATGCTGGAATCTGGAGCAACCAACAAAATACTGCAGGAACTCAGCAGGTTGAGAAGCATCCGTGGGAGCGGAAAGGAACTGTTGACGTTTTAACCCGAAATGTCGACAGTTCCTTTCCCCGCCACAGATGCTGCTCAACCTGCTGAGTTCCTCCAGCAGTTTGCTTGTGGCTGACAGTTACAGTAGATGTTTCAGCTTATTGGGGAAGTCCAATGTCAAGGATCATAAACCTGAGACAGTCACTGACAAAAGGAAAAGAGGAGTCAGGATAAACTACTTTTACTCGGAGAATGATAAGAATGTGGAACTTGCTATCACAAGGAGTCAAGATGAAGCTTTCAAAGGGGTGCTGGATAAGTAGACAGGGATGAAAAGATTAGAAAGTTGTGTTGCTAGGATGAGATTGGATAAGGGAAGTTACAAACACCGGCACTGATCAAGGAGACCAAGTGACTTATCTCCTTGCTTGAAATTCCATCTAAATACATATGAACATGCCCATTAAGAGTAGGTTACTTGGCCCTAGTTTGGAATTGGTTTATTATTGTCACTTGTACCGAAGTCTTGCACATTGTTCGAACAGATCAATTCATTACACAGTGCATTGAGGTAGTACAGGGTAAAAACAATAACAGAATACAGGGTAAAGTGTCACAGCTACAGAGGAAGTGCAGTGCAGGCAGACAATAAGGTGCAAGGTCACAACGAGGTAGATTGTGAGGTCAAGAGTCCACCTTATCGTATAAGGGAACCGTTCAATAGCTTTATAACAGGGGATAGAAGCTGTCCTTGAGCCTGGCGGTACATGCTCTCAGGCTCCTGCATCTTCTGCCTGATAGGAGAAGAGAGAATGTCCCAGGTGGGTGGGGTCTTTGATTATGCTGGCTGCTTCACCAAGGCAGCGAGAGGTATAGACAGAGTCCATGGAAGGGAGGCTGGTTTCCGTGATGTGCTGGGCTGTGTCCACAACTCTCTACAGTTTCTTGCAATCATGGGCAGAGCAGTTCCAGCCATCATTTAATAAGGCTGCTCTAAATGTAATCTCACTTCCACCTCCTCACCTATCCCGTGTAACTTTTCACCCCCTCACTTATCAAGAACCTCTGCCTTAAAATCCTCAAAAGATTCTGCTTCCACTGCCCTTTGAAGAAGAAAGTTGCTATGAGCTGCAACACACTGGAAAAAAATTGGTTCATCTCAATCTTAAATGAGGGATTCTCCTATTTTTAAGCAGTGACCCCTAGTTCTAGGTTCACTCACGAAAGGAAACATTCTCACCACATTTATATTGTCGAGTCCCTCAGGGATCTTATGTGTTTCAAGTCCCCCCTCATTCTTTTAAACTCTAGAAGATAGATTGAGGTGTACAAGATGATCGAGTGGACAGTCAGAGACTTTTTCTCAGGGCAAAAATGGCTAACACAAGGGGGCATAATTTTTAAGGTGATTGGAGGAAGGTACAAGGGGGATGTCAGGGGTAAGTTTTTTACACAGAGAGTGGTGGGTGTGTGGAACGCACTGCCGGCAGAGGTTGTGGGGACAGATACACTAGGGATATTTAAGAGACTTAGATAGCCACATGAATGATAGCGAAATGGAGAGCTTTGTGGGAGGGAAGGTTTAGATAGATCTTAGAGCAGGATAAAATGTCGGCACAACATTATGGGCTGAAGGGCCTGTACTGTGCTGTAGTGTTCTATGTTCTATAGAGACTTCAACCAACAATAGTGAACTTTGAACTACGTTGTGTAATAGTCTAGCAAGGTGATTGATTGTCAAAAATGTTATTCACTCTCACCTTCCCTGGACAATGATGGGAATAAAGGTTGACCTTTCCAATGACACTTACATGAATAAAGAAAAGGATCCTCAAGGTACAAACAATCTTCATGCATTGCCAACACCAATATTCTGCTTCCTAGATTTAATAGAAACTGCCCACTCAGAAACATCAAACAGGCAACTTCTCCGACAGGGAATCTCACCCATTTGATTGCAAGTGGGAAACTCCAGTGTATGTTGCTCACAATTTATCTTGAAGGATTCTCAACAGACAAATTCAGGAAATTACTGCTCACTCCCAAGGATCAGGTTCAAGGTTTGAGTGTGTAATCTGTCTGGAAGGTGATGCAAATCCTTTTGAAAGTCAAGTGTGCTCTCTGCAAATTATGAAGATCCTTGCCAATTGAATAATCTGATTATAACTAAATGATGGCATGGATTGACTTTTTTTAAATAAAATTCAGGATTTGCTGATTTGTTTGGAATTTCCCTGAATGGAGCTGTCTCAACAAGATCAAATGCCTTTTGCAAGCTGCTAAGACTTGCTTTTGTACGGTTTGGCACTGCACATCCTTCACCTCTCTTCGTTCCTTTAAGTTACTCCTTGAAACCTCCTTTACCAAGATCACAAGACAAAGGAGCAGGAGCAGGCCATTCAGCCCATCGAGTCTGCTCCGCTACCTCACCATAGGCTAAGCTATTCTCCCATCTAGCCTCATTTCCCGGCCTTTTCCCCATATCTTTTGATACCTTGACTAATTAGATACCTATCAATCTCCTCCTTAAACACCCCCAATGATTGGGCCTCCACAGCTGTACGTGGCAACGAGTTCCATAAATCCAGGACCCTCTGGCTAAAGAAATTTCTCCTCATCTCTGTTCTAAATGGGTACCCTCTAATTCTAAGACTGTGCCCTCTAGTCCTGGACTCACCCACCAGGGGAAACAACTTGGCCACGTCTACTCTGTCCAGTCCTTTCAACATTAAAGATCTAATTTACCTGTCCTAGTATCTCCTTGTGTTACTCCATGCCATATATTTGTTTGATAATGGTTCTTGTGAAGTGCCTTGAAGTGTCTTAATATGTTAAATGTACAATACAAATGCAAGTTGTTAGCATAGCTAATTTCCTGACTTTTTGTCTATTGTGCAGGTAAACCAAAGGTCTTTCTCCTCATAAAACTGCCTTCTTACAACCAAACAAAATAAGTTCTGTATAGTGTAACTACAATAAACTTAACGAAAGGACTTTGGACCATGACTTGGGTTAAATTGTGTCTTGCTGTTGAGAGGGTAAACCATGTCAGAGAGATGTGAATGATCTACTCATAGAGTCACAGAGAGATGCAAGATGAAATCAGTCCCTTCGGCCCACTATGTTCCTGCTGACCATCAACCACCTATTTTCCCACATGTCTGGAGCGGCGGAGGCTGAGAGGAGATCTGACTGAAATTTATAAGATTATGAGAGGCACAGATAGAGCAGACTGTATCTGTTTCCCGGTGTAGAAATGTCCAATACCAGAGGGCAAGCATTTAAGGTGAGGGGGAATAAGTTCAAAGGAGATGTGCGGGGCAAGGTTATTACACAAGGGGTGGTGGGTGCCTGGAATGTGCTGCCAGAGGTGGTTAGTCTTGAACCGACCTGCACAACCCCAATCCTACCTCAGCAACGGAACACTACAGACTTTCACTACCATGGACTTGCCTCTGATTGTGGGTTTTTTTTTGCACTAATGTCTTGTTTTGCACAGCTTTTCTTCACTGTCTTGTATAATTTATGTATAATTTATGTTCTGTGTGTTTGTACCTACGTGCCTGTGATGCTGCTGCAAGCAAGTTTTTCATTGTACCTGTACCTCACCGTACTTGTGTACACAACAATAAACTTGACATGATTTGACTTGACTTGTCTCCATTAATCCCACCTTGAACCGTCAACTTGACCACTGTGATCTGCTGGGTTGGGTTAAGTGGGATATCCCACATGGAGCAAAGGAGACATCTCTAAAAGTCAAAAAAGTCGAATTTATTGTCACATGTGTGCACAAATGCAATGAAAAACTTACTTGCAGCAGCATCACCGGCACATAGCATCAGAGTCACAACATTCACAAGAAAAACATATTAAACAGAAATTATATGCAATTTTTTACAAGAAAGAACACAATTGGAACAAAAAAAGTCCATTGTAGTGCAAAGTGATTAAAGTGGTTATAGTGTTGCTGTACTGAGGTAGGGATTAGGATTGTTCAGGTTGGTTCAAGAAGCAAATGGTTGAAGGGAAGTAGCTGTTCTTGAACCTGGTGGTGTAAGACTTCAGGCTTCTGTACCTCCTGCCCGATGGTAGCTGTGAGAAGATCTCTACACTTCTCTGAAGTAGGGGACTCAAATGTGGTGATGGATTTTTGAAAGTGTTCATCTTCCCAGTAAATCAAAAGAAGTTTCATTCCCATTTGGATTTATGTCTTTTTCTGTTTCTCTGTCTCCACACACATTGACAGTTCTTTCATGGCATGAACTAAGCTTCCAGTTAATGGTTGCCTGTATGCCATTTGCCACGACACTGAGATCAAATTCTCCAGGAGATAGGCCATTAGACTGTGGATCTTATCGCATTGCAATGTCCTGTTTGCAATTAATCATTTGTAATGGTGGCTATTTAATCAGGCAATCTTAACCAGACTATGATATGTTAGACTGTTATGAGTTTGATAGGGACATTAATATGAGTGGATACAAGTAATGCATATGCATGAGAAAAATGCAGATAGTTAAACAAGATAGATTTTAGTCACCTAAAATCACGTGTTACCAATTTATCAAACCTTCAACTATTTCTTTGCAGCAGCCGTTAACCTTTGCCACTCGAATATTTCCTTTGAGTAGGTAGGATAGCACATTCCCTCTAATCCAGGCAGCATCCTGGTAAACCTCCCCTGCACCCTCTCCAAAGCCTCCACATCCTTCCTCTTATGAGATGACCAGAATTGAATGCAATATTCCAGATGCGGCCTAACCAGAGTTTAGATAGAGGAGACAGCCGATATCCCTTCCCCAGGGTTGAAACCAGAAGGCATGCACTTAAGGTGAGGGGGGGGTAAGTTCAAAGGAGATGTGCGGGGCAAGTTTTTTACACAGAGAGTGGTGGGTGCCTGGAATGCGCCGCCTGGGGTGGTGGTGAAGGCAGATACGATAGGGGTGTTTAAGAGCCTCTTAGATAAGCACATCAATGGAGGGATACGGACATTGTGCAGGCAGAAGGGATTAGGTTTCATTAGCTTAATTAGTTCAGCACAACATCGTGGGCTGAAGGGCCTAATCCTGTGCTGTACTGGTCTATACTCTATGTAGGTAACATGTTAGCTTTCAGAATGAAGCCCCATACATGAAGTAATGGCTCTGCCTGGACCTGTTAACTGAGACTCTCATTTACTTTATACTGACACACTCCCCTCTATCTTTCAGTTCAGCTGAAGGGTCTCGACCTGAAATGTTAACTGTCCATTTCCCTCCACAGATGCTGCCTGAGCCACTAAGTTCCTCCAGCAGCTCGTTTTTTGGATTCCATTGCCTGCAGTCTCCCTCATCATCCACCCACACCTACTGGCTGCCCTCAGGCAGACTGTCCATTCTCTGTGACATGGACGATAGGCCATGTAAGTGAACTTGACTGATTACCAGTAGAACCCGTGAAACCTCGAGCGCTGCTTCAACAGTTTCTTATCTCTCAATATCTGCCGAGGAGAACCAAGGGGCTAAACCATTTGGTCCACTTCCAATGCTTTTACCACAAGCACAGAGAGAGACAGCAATGTGCAGGCAAGCTTTGTGTGCAGTTCTGGTCACCATCCTACAGGAAGGAAGTAATGAAGCTGGAGAAGCTGCAGGAGAAAAAATTTACAAGGATGTTGGAGGGATCAAGGGACTGGAGGGATCAAGGATTACAAGGGACTGGAGGACTTGAGTTATACGGAGAGGATGTTGAGGATGTTTCAATCAGTAGGAGAGTCTAGGATCCGAGGGCACAACCACAGAATAAAGGGATGTCCCTTTAAAACTGAGACGAGAAGGAATTTCTTCAACTAGAAGGTGGTGAATCTGTGGAATTCGTTGCCACAGAGGGCTGTGGAGGCCAAGTCATTGGGTGTATTTAAGGCAGAGATGGATAGTTTCTTGATTGGTAAGGGGGTTAAGGGTTACAGGGAGAAGGAGGGAGAATGGGGTTGAAAAAAAATCAGCCATGATTGAATAGCAGAGCAGACTCGATGAGCAGAAAGGCCTAATTCTACTCCTATATCTTCTGGGCTTACAGTTTTATAAGGAGAGACTGGATAGGCTGGGACTGTTTTCTCTGCAGCAAATGAGTCTGAGGGGTGACCTTTTAGAAATTTATAAAATCATGAGAGGAATCGATAGGATGGATATTCACACTTTTTTTTCCCAGGGTAGGGGAGTCTAAGTATAGAGGGCATGGATTTAAGGTGAGGGGAAAGATTTAAAGGGGATCAAAGGGGCAAACTTCTCACACAGAGGGTGATGGGTATATGGAATGATCTGCCTGAAGCGGTGGTAGAGGTGGGTACAATTGCAACATTTGAAATACGGAGACACAACAAATTCTGCAGATGCTGGAATCTGGAGCAATCCACAAAAAATGCTGGAGGAACTCAGCAGGTCAGGCAGCATCTATGGAGGGAAATAAACAGTCGATGTTTCAGGCCAAGATTCTTCATCAGGACTGGAAAGGAAGAGGGCAAAAGTCAGAATAAGAAGGTGAGGGGAGGGGGAAGAGCACACGCAGGCAGGTGACAGGCGAGTCCAGGTGAGAGGGGGAAGGTAGGTGGGTGGGGGAGGGGGGAAGATGTAATAAGCTGAGAGGTGATTGGTAGAAGTGGCCAAGGGCTGAAGAAGAAGGAATCCGGTAGGAGAGGGCAGTGGACCATGGAGTAAAGGATGGAGGAGGGGAGGAAGGGAGGTGGGCAGGTCATTAAGGTGGGGGAAGGGAGCCACAGGAATAACGGAAGATAAAGGAGTGGGTGGGGGGGGATAAAAGAAGGGGTGGGGTTACCGGAAGTTAGAGAAATCGATGTTACGGCCATCAGGTTGGAGACTCCCAGGGCAGAATTTGGATTGGTGCATTGATAGGTTTAGAGTGATATTGGCCAAATGCAGGCAAATTTCAATAGCTTGGATAGGCATCTTGGCCTGCATGGACGAGTTGGGCTAAAGGGCCTGTTTCTGTGCTGTATGAGTCTATGAGTCTATGAACCTATCACCAAATGATCTCACCAAAAAAAAAACTTCTGGTGACAAGAACACAAGGAAACAGGAGCAGAAGTAGGCCACTCGGCCCCTCAAGCCTGCCCCGCCATTCAAGTTGATCATGGCTGATCTGTCCTAGGCCTCATCTTCTTCTCCATGCTAGTTGGGCCCATATGAGTGGAAGCTTATTATGAAAAGATCAAAGTTGTTCTTTGGAGCATTTATCAGCCAATGGCTGCCTGCTCCTCACTGAAACTAAAGTAGGAGGCATCACCCTGTATGAATAGAGGTGTCCACATGACCGCTCTGATGCTGCGGTGAGCAGCAAGCTCGATCCACGGCAGGGATCTGTTGCAGCTGTTCAGGAAGATCCTCTGGTGAGGAAGTTGTGAGTTAATGTGATCTAGACCTCCTCCGAGGGAGCAGTCTGGCCACTACAGTCTAGAAGATCTTTAGGTCTTTAAGATATCGAAACACACAGTGAAATGCATCTTTTGCGTAGAGTGTTCTAGGGGCAGCCCACAAGTGTCGCCACGCTTCCGGCGCCAACATAGCATACCCACAACTTCCTAACCTGTACATCTTTGGAATGTGGGAGGAAACTGGAGCACCCGGAGGAAACACATGCAGACACGGGGAGAACGTACAAATTCCTTACAGACAGCGGCCGGAATTGAACCTGGGTCGCTGGGCATGTAATAGCGTTACCCGAACCGCTACACTACCATGCATGTTGCAACTATGCAGAACTTTGGTTAGGCCTCACTTGGAGTATTCTGCGCAATTCTGACTGCCCCATCACAGGAAGAATGTGGAGGCTTTGGAAAGGGCTCAGAAGAAGTTTCCAAGGATGCTGCTTTAAGGAGAGGCTGGACAAACTTGGTTCTCTCAGGATGTCGGAAGCTGAGGGGAGACCTGATAGAATTTTGTGAGATTATGTAAGGCATAGATAGAGTAGACAGTCAGGATCTGTTTCCCAGGGTAGAAATATCAAATACTGGTATTGGTATTGGTTTATTATTGTCAGTTGTACCGAGGTACAGTGAGCAACTTGTCTTGCATACCGTTCATACAGATCAATTCATTACACAATGCAGTTACATTGAGAGAAGGGGAAATTCTGAAGGTGATGCGTGAGGCAAGTTTTTTACGCACAGATTGGTGGGTGCCTGGAACTGGCTGTCAGGGTTGGTGGTGGAAGTAGATATAATAGTGGTGTTTAAGAGGCTGTTAGATAGACACATGAATATGCAGGGAATGAGGGATATGGATCATGTACAGGCAGAAAAGAATTAGTTTAATTCGGCAATGTGTTCGGCACAGACATGGTGGGCTGAAGGGCCTGTTCCTGTGCTGTACTCTTCTATGTTCCTACAGAACATCTCAAACTTAGCCTTAGAAAATCTGTGACACAGTGATTTAGAGAGCCTAGGAAGGACATGGTGTCTCTGAAGATTCTCTGGGGAGGAGGCTCTTTGTTGATGAACAGGGTTACGCATCCTACTTCGAGGTCCTGGCACAGTGACAGTCACAACAACACCTCTGTTAGTAGATTGCTGCTGGTGGTGTCACCACTGAGTATATATCAGCAGGGTGAACAAAACACTCCCTGTTAGTTTGAACACACTCTGTGACGTTAGCGGGTGTGGGAGCAGGCTGCAGGCTGCAGGCTGTTCTGAAACTGCCCACGTTGGTCACCTGATGTCAGCAGAGCCCCACTAAATCACGAAGATGCAGCAGCCTAGTTAGGGAGAGACAGTTCCACGGCAGCCGTTGTGTGGCCCTTTGAGGGCCAATTATGTTGGTACAGAAGAGAATAGGTGTCGTGCAAATAATAATGTCATTTGGTGCACTCTGACACCAGCTAAAGATCAGACGCTTTACTGGAACTGTGCAGTCTAATTCCCATCTGGCATGGTTTCACTTCGAAATAGTATCCAGTGCAATCAGCTCCTGGGTAAAGTAGTTATAAAGAGCCATAGAATCAAAGAGCTGTGACACTGAAACAGGCCCTTCGGCCCCTCTCATCCATGCTGACCGTGATGCCTGCCTACACTCATCCCATTTGCCCACATTAGACCCGTATCTGTCTACTCCTTTCCTGTTCAAGTACCTGTCCGAACATCTTTTAAAAACTGTACCCAGAGGGCATGCATTTAAGGTGAGAGGGGGTAGGTTCAGAGGAGACGTGAGGGGTACGTTTTTTACTCAGAGAGTGGTGGATGCCTGGAGTGCGTTGCCTGATAGGGTGGTAGAGGCAAATTCATTGGGGGCATTTAAGAGGGGCTTGGATGGGCACATGAATGAGAGGAAAATAGAGGGATATGGGCATTCTGTAGGTAGGAGGGATTAGCTGTGTCGGCACAACATTGTGGGCCGAAGGGCCTGTTCTGTGCTGTACTGTTCTATATTCTATGTTCTGCCTCTATCACCTCCTCTGGCAGTTTGTTCCATGTACCCACCACCCTCTGCGTGAAAAACTTGCCCCTCAGATCTTCTTAAATTTCTCTCCTCTCACCTTCAACCTGTGCCCTCTAGTTCTAGACTCCCCCACCCCGAGAAGAAGTCTCTATCTGTCCTATCTATGCCCCTCAAAATTTTATAAATTGTACAAAATTTGATCAGGCCGCCCCTCAGCCTCCTATCCTCCTTATAACTAAAGCCCTCCAATCCAGGCAACTTCCTGGTGACTCTCTTCTGCACTCTTTCTAATGCGACCACATCTTTTCTGTACTGTGGGGATCAGAGATCAAAATCTGATTGCCTAGCTCCTACAAAAAAAAAGGACTGCATTTCATATAGCCATACAGCACGGAAACAGGCCCTTCAACCCAACTCATCCGTCCGATCAAGACACTAATCCCATATGTTGCATTTGTCCATATCCCTCTAAACCTTTCCTATTTGTGTACCTGTCCAAGTATCTCTTAAACATTGTAATTTACCCACTTCTTTCCCCTTCCCCTGCCCTCATGACCTGCCCCTCACCCACACTATGGTGTGTTTGAAGGGTCTCGGCCCAAAACATTTCCCTCCATGAATGCTGCCTGACCTGCTGAGTTGCTCCAGCACTTTTTGTGTATTGCTCACCCACACCTTCCTCCCTCTGGTTCCCCACCTCCTTCCCTTTATTTCATGGTCCACTGTCCTCTCCTATCAGATTCCATCTTGCTCAGCCCTTTGCCTCTTCCACATCACCTCCCAGCTTCTCACATCATCCCCACTTCCCCCTCCTACCTTCCGCGCCCCCACCTCACCTGGATCCATCTATCAACTGCCAGCTCATGCTCCTCCCCTCCCCCCACCCTTTTATTCTGGCTTCTGCCCTCTTTATTTCAAGTCCTGATGAAGAGTCTCGACCTGAAACGTCGACTCTTCATTTCCCTCCATGGATGCTGCCTGACCTGCTGAGTTCCTCCAGCATTTTGTGTGTGTTGCTCCAGATTTCCAGCATCTGCAGTCTCTTGTGTCTCCAGTAAACAAATATTCTTCACTGAGCAGACACATCCAACAATCTGTCCTTCAACTTGTTCAATGCCTCTTGTGTCTCCAATTTACCCACATCTACGACTTCGTCTGGTTGCTCATTCCCTGTACCCACCACTACATATGGAAAAAACTTGCCATTCAAATCCCCTTTAAATCTTTCCCCTCTCACCTTCAACCTAAGCCCTCTAGTTTTAAAATCCCTACCCTGGGAAAATGATTGTGACTATCTACCCTACCTATACCCTTCATAATTTCATAAACCTCTATAAGATGACCCCTCAGCCTCCTTTGCTCCGGGGAAAGCAATCCCAGTATATCCAATTGCTCCTTATAACTCAAGCCCTCCAGTCCAGCCAAGATTCCTGTGAATCTTTTCTGCACCCTCTCTGGCTTAATTACATGCTTCCTGTAGCCTAGCGGCCAGAACTGCACACAATACTCCCAAGTGTGGCCTAACAAGGGATTTGTAGAACCACAACATCATGTCTCAACTCCTATACTCAATTCCTTGACTAATGAAGGCAAGCAATTATTCCAGCTTCTAGGCAAGGGTATTGCAGGTAATTCTTACTGCTGCAGCTCTCTATTTTAATCAATTTTAATATATTTTGCTGTGTCTATGATTGATGACATTGCTGTTGTGTAAGATATGGGGTCCAACAGAATTAAGGAAGGAAGTCAGGACTAAAATTAAAACCCCTAGTTACTTAAGTCACTTGCTTTTATCAACCATCTCCACAGATGTTAATTAACCACTTTCACCCACTCAGCTTGATGAGCTCCTCCAAAAAAAGTACAACATGAAAATGGAGGGTTTCACCCATGAGTCAATGCACAGAAATCTTCTCTGCAAGTTAGCCCCTTCTCCTTTCAAGTCATACTCCAGAGAAGTTAGCTTGGTCCCATCCAGTGCAGTGAAGAGGTGAAACCTACTGGATAAGGTCCAGCCTGACCTCACAGTTGGTTGGGAAAGACCCTCCTGACACCATTCCAATGAGATGCCAGTCATTTATGCATGGAGTCCTGGCTAACTGAAAAAATAGATTATCTGAGTGTTCAGAAATGAGTGTTCAGAATCAGATTTATTATCACTTAGATGTTGTGAAATTTGTTGTTTTGTGGCAGCAGTACAGTGCAAGACATAAAGACAGAAAAATTACTCTAAGCTACGAACATAGAACACTACAGCACAGTACAGGCCCTCCGGCCCACAATGTTGTGCCGACATCTTATCCTGCTCTAAGATCTATTTAACCCTTCCCTCCCACATAGCCCTCCATTTCTCTATCATTCATGTGGCTATCTAAGAGTCTCTTAAATGTCCCTAATGTATCTGCCCCCACAACCTCTGCAGGCAGTGCACTCTACACACCCACCACTCTCTGCTAAAGAACTTACCTCTGACATCCCCCTTATACCTTCCTCCAATCACCTTAGAATTACGCTCCCTCATGTGAACCGTTTCCACCCTTGGAAACAGTCTCTGACTATCCACTCGATCTATCCCTCATCATCTTGTACACCTCTATCAAGTCACCTCTCATCCTCCTTCGCTCCAAAGAGAAAAACCCTAGCTCGCTCAACCTAGCCTCATAAGACATGTTCTAGTGTAGCGGTTAGCATAACGCTATTACAGCACCAGCGACCCAGGTTCAATTCTGGCCACTGTCTGTAAGGATTTAGTACGTTCTCCTCGTGTGTCTGCGTGGGTTTCCTCCGGGTGCTCTGGTTTCCTCCCACATTCCAAAAGACGTACAGGTTAGGAGTTGTGGGCATGCTATGTTGGCGCTGGAAGCGCGGTGACATGGGCTGCCTCCAGCACATTCCCAGTAACGCAAAAAGATGCATTTCACTCTGTGTTTCGATGTACAGGTGACTAATAAATAAATATCTTATATATCTCCAATCCAGGCAGCATCCTGGTAAATCTCCTCTGCACCCTCTCTAAAGCTTCCACATCCTTCCTATAATGAGGCGACCAGAACAGAACACAATACTCCAAGCGTGGTCTAACCAGAGTAACCAAAGTTACAAAAATAAATTAATAGTGCACAAGGTAGAATATCTGGTTAGTATAGCAATGTTATTTATGAGATCAGATGTACATTTATTGACTGTCGGGTTTCCTATTTGACTACAATTTAGAAATCTTTCACTTGTTGGAAGTACCCTATGTCATTGTAAAAAGTTCTCTGAAAATTTAAATCTTTGTTTTTTTAACATAAGGAAGTCATCTGGATGCTTTTGCCAGACTGGATGTTTTTTTGTGGGTTGGAACTTCCAATTCTGGGGCACTGGGATGAAGAATCCTTCCCTTCTTTGCAACTTGCAAGGTCCACAGGTCCCTGGATCAAGGCTTCCCAGCATCTGGCAGAACTGGTTGAGAGATACCACAAATATGGCCGGTATGGGAAATGGAAGGACCACAGTGCAGCAGGGAGCATTCATCTGAGGCTGCCATCCAGCCACATTATCTTCCATTAATATTATCTCCCTTTCCTGCATCTCCTCCTCCTTCCCCCCACCCGTGAAGAAGCTGGCAGCTCTCCATGACTTCACCCATTACCCAGGCTGTTTATCATTGAAGGAGTTTAACTCTTTCCTGGCAGTATGGTACCAATCACCCAATGTCCACCCTTCTCATTTCACCTCACACAGTAGAAGCCATCAGTCAGGAAAGTTAATAAAAGAGTCATCAGTTGGGGCATCGCATATAAGAGTCAGGAAGTCATGTTGCAGCTTCATAAAACTCTGGTTGGGCTGCATCTGGAGTATTGCATTCAGTTCTGTATACCCCATTATAGGAAGGATGTGGAGGCTTTGGAGTGGGTGGAGAAGAGGTTTATCAGGATACTGCCTGGATTAGAAGGTTTTAGGAGAGGTTGGACAAACTTGGATTGTTTACTCTTGAAGTGTTGGTGGCTGAGAGAAGTTTATAAAATTATGAGAGGCATAGATAGGGTAGCCAGTCAAGAGTCATTTTCCCAGGGTAGAAATGTCAATAGAGGGCACAGCTTTTTAGGGTGAGAGGGGGAAGTTGTAAAGGAGATGTGTGGGACAAGTTTTTTACACAGAGAGTGGTGGGTGCCTGGAATGTGCTGCCAGGGGTGGTGGTGGAGGAAGACATCATAGTGGAGTTTAAGAGGCATTTAGACAGGCACATGAACAGGCAGGGAATGGAGGGATATGGACCATCTGCAGGCAGATGGGATTAGTTTAAATTGGCTTCATGGTCGGCACAGATATTGTGGGCCGAAGGGCCTGTTCCTGTGCTATACTGTTCTTTGTTCTCTGTTCTCAGTGTAGCAACTTGTATCAATGCAGTGACTATCGTACTGCTGTACAGGACAATAACAAATAAAATTTGTCCCTTGACCACGTATTTAGACTTTGGGACAGACAGGCAGGTTTCAGGGAAGGTTTTATGGGTACAGTGATTAAGTTGCAGAGCCAGCAGCCAGAATTCTGAGGCATTGACCCAGCGACAAGAGTTTGAATCCCACCATGGGAGCTGAGGACTTTAAATTCAACTAATTAAACAAACTGGATCCTTTTTAAAATGCTGGAATCAGCATCAGTGATGAATTGACCTGTACGATCGGTATGTAAGACAAGTTTTTCACTGTACCTCAGTACAAGTGACAATAATAAACCAATACCAATACCAATCCAGTCACCATGGAAATATCAGAATGTTATAAAAACCCATCTGGTTCACTATTGTCCTTGAAGGAAGGAAACTTGCCATTTTTACCCAGGCTTGGCCTATATGTGACTCCAGTCCCACCAATGTGGTTGACTCTTAACTGCCTCTTCTGTTCAGGGGCAATTAGGACTGGGCAATGAGTGCTGGTATTGCCAGTGACATTCGTATCTCATGAATGGATAAACGTAAGAAGCGAGAGAGGGAGAGGATGCTTGTGTTTAGGGACTGGATCGCCAAAGGAACGGTGGCCATTGGTGGAGCAAAGGAATTTGAGGATGCATTGTGGGCCACTATTGTGGGAAGCCATTCACACACATCACGTCCTCTCACAGTGTGGAAATTTAGGTCAATATTCTCCTTCCTGATCTAAAAGCTAAACCCAGTAACAATCCCATCAACTGTACTGAGATCCGAGGCTTGAGTTTCACCAGGAAATGCTGGCAGTCCCAAGCTAGACTGCAGGAACGGTCGTGTAGTGGTTAGTATAATGCTATTACAGTGCCAGCGACCCAGGTTCAATTCCAGCCACTGTCTGTAAGGAGCTTGTATGTTCTCCCCATGTCTGCGTGGGTTTCTTCCGGGTGCTCCGGTTTCCTCCCACATTCCAAAGACGTACGGGTTAGGAAGTTGTGGGCATGCTATGTTGGCGCCGGAAGCGTGGCAACACTTGTGGGCTGCCCCCAGAACATTTTATGTAAAAAAGATGTATTTCACTGTGTGTTTCGATGTATATATGACTAATAAAGATACCTATTTATCCTTAAGTGTCAGCAGATTTGGGATTTCCAAACGCAGAAATCCCGAGTTTGCTGACAGCTGTCTGCGGGTGTCTTGTTGACTGCACTCCACCGTTGGACTTCTTGAGGATTCCAGCAGAATTTCCCCTCACTTAGAGGAAGGAATCCACTTGAAAAACTCCTGCCTGCCACTGTGAGTTCCTCCCCAGTGACTTCAATACAGGAGGATGGCTGTGTAGGACTAAGTGTTATCAATTTCTGGGATTTTATTTAATTGTTTGCATTTATTTGAATTTCTTTCTACATGTTTTACCTATTATTTTTAAATATTTTAACACTTTTTTAATAGTTTTTTTAAGCTTAGGATTGTTTCTGAATGCTTGTATCAGAGAGAAAAAAAAATATTTTTGCCAGCTAACAGGGAACTGTTAAATTTGGAGACACCAGAGACTGCAGATGCTGGAATCTGGATCAACAAACAATCTGCTGGAGGGACTCAGAGGGTCGAGCAGCATCTGTTGGGGGAGATGTTTCGGGTTGAGACCCTTCACCTGGACTGAAAGACAGGGGAGGTAGCCAGTATAAAGAGGTGAGGGGAAGGGGTGGAGCAAGGCCTGGTGAGCGATAGGTGGATCCAGGTGAGTAGGGGCCATAGGCAGATGGAGGAGGGGAGAGTGGGAATAGCGACAGAGGCCGGGAGGTGAGAGGTGGAGGTGACAAAGGGCCGCGGATGAAGGAATCTGATCAGAGAGAAAGGTGGAGCTTGGAACCAAATAACGGAGGTGGGGAGGGCAGGTGGGAACAGCGGGGGGAGGGGACCCAGTGGGAGGGGTGTGTGGGTGATGGACAGATGGGGTGGGTGGAGGAGGGTGATGAAACAGGGTGACGGGGGCTGGGGTGGGTGTAGGAGGAACTGTGTAGGTCAGGAGGAGAGAGAAAAGGAACAAAGAAACAGAACTGTTAATATCCTCAGATATTTTGTAGACAGGGCTTATTTTGCAACCCGCTTTCCTGGACCACTGCTCCCACCCCCTGGGTGATGGAAGACCATCTCACTGATGATAACCTGACCAGAAAAATATTATGCAGAGAACTACACAAGCTAAGTTTGATCCTCTCCTATGAGTGAGTGGCATGTTGCATAACACACTGGGAAAATTGTTATCTCCTGCCTTTTCATTGTAGAGTAACCTTTAACCAGGATTCATGAAGGCATTGGCAAACCATTCGAACATCTGAGTCACCATAACCACAGGAATATCATGACCCATACCGCAGTCCCATCTACCATCAGCCCAAGGCATTGGAAAAGATTTATTAATAGTTGCCTGGAAATTGGATTTCATCTTTTTATGTTGCTTTAACTATATGTATGGTGTTAACATGCAATTGGATCCCCCTCTAAAAATCGTGAAATTGGCCCGAAAATATTTCAACCCCTTTAAACATGTATTGAACCAGGGTTCCCAAGTGTTGCATTTTTGCTGATCAGTGTCACACCTCTGGAATCTGAATTGAACCCACCACGAATGATTCAATGACCCAAATGATTCTGGGGCTGCCCCTAGAACACTCTACACAAAAGATGCATTTCACTGTGTGTTTTGATGTCCATGTGACTAATAAAGATATCTCATCAATGTGTTCCCCACTGGGTTAGGTGTGACTCAGAGTAGACGTAGGCCAATTTATTGTAGCACATTTTGCTCTGATGTCAGTGGTGTACTGACTGACCTGTCTGTCAGTACACCACTGGAGAACAAGACGACATCACCTTTGGGATGTCCAGAAAATGGGGTGGGGGGCATGGGAAGAGAGAGGAGGAGAGAGAGAAGGAGAGAGAAGGAGAGAAAGAGAGAGAGAGAGAGGGGGGGGGGAGAGGGAGAGAGAGAGAGAGATGGAGAGAAAGGGAGGAAGAGAGAGAGAGAGAGGGAGAAGGGGAAGAGAGCAAGAGAGAGAGACAGGGAGAGAGAGAGATTGAGGGAGAGGGACAGAAAGAGAGAGAAAGAGTGAGAGAGAGAGAGGGAGAGAGAGAGATGGAGAGCACGAGAACATCACGATGATGCAGCACGTGAGCATGTGCCTCAGATGTCCAACAACCCAGGTTTGATCCTGACCTCCGATGGTGTCTGTGTGGAGTTTGCATGTTCTCCCTGTGACCATGTGGGTTTCCTCCCACATCCCAAAGACATAAAGGTTGGCAGGTTACTTGGCTAATGTAATCTCCTTCTGGGGAAGAGAATTAGAATGTAGTGAGGGGTATGTGAGAGAGAATAGACTAGAAGACAATAAGACCATAAGACCATAAGCTATGGGAGCAGAATTGGGCCAGTCGGCCCATCGAGTGTGCCCCACCATTCAATCATGGCTGATTCCTTTTTAACCCCATTCTCCTGCCTTCTCCCCATAACCCTTAACTCCCTTACCAATCGAGAACCTGTCAATCTCTGCATCAAATACACCCAATGATTTGGCCTCCACAGCCCTCTGTGGCAACAATTTCCACAGATTCACCACCATCTGGCTGAGAAATTCCTCCTCATCTCAGTTTTAACGGGACATCCCTTTATTCTGAGGCTGGGCCCTCGGATCCTGAGACTCTCCTACTGATGGAAACATCCTCTCCACATCCACTCGATCCAGGCCTTTCAGTATCTGACAGGTTTCAATGAGGTCCCCCCCCCTCATCCGTTTGAACTCCATCGAGTACAGGCCCAGAGACATCAAACGCTCCTCATACATTAACCCTTTCATTCCCATGATCATTCTTGTGAACCTCCTCTGGACCGTCTCCAGGGCCAGCACATCCTTCCTTAGATACGGGGCCCAAAATTGCTCACAATGTTCCAAATAGGTTGCAGGGAAATAAGTGGGGGAATGGGATAGATGGGATTGCTCAGAGAACTGGCACAGACTAGATGGGCTTAAAGACCCCTTAGAATTTTGTGAGAGAAGGTAACAGTCCAATGCAAAGTGCAGTTTTACAATGGAGGCTGCAGAATATTCTGTAAGACTGTCTACGAGTTAGACACAGATCGAAGTGAAGTATTGATGAGAAAAAAGCAACAAATCCTGCAGTGGGTTCAGATGACAGGACAGTGATTTATCCAGATCGCCAACACATGTTTTATTCTTCAGTGAACCAGCTGATAAAATGCAGGGTGTAAACATTTAACTGATGTTCTCCTGACCCCAGGGCGACTGCAAGCAAGAGACAGTAAACAGTTTAAAGGATCACCAGGCCCCTGTCTCTTTAACACCCACTGGCAATTCTTGCCTTGGTTACAGGGTGATGGGGGGGGGGGGGGGGTGGAGGGATGGGGAGCAGGGGGCAACAAGCTTTTATCACCCTGGATTATAACACCACAAAGGCTTGAGAAGGGGGATTGGGGTGCCCCTTTTGCATGAATCTCTTTTCTTTGGACAAGTTATAGGACAGATTGTCGGATGTGTACACGCAATGAAGAATATTTAAGTCTAGTGGAGACACAAGAGACTGCAGATGCTGGAAATCTGGAGCAACACACAAAGTGCTTGAGAAACTCAGGGGGTCAGGCAGCATCTATGGAGGGAAATGGACAGTCAATGTTTCAGGTCAAGACCCTTCATCAGGACAGACACGGTAGTGTAGCAGTTAGCATAACACTATTAGCGGTTAGCAGTTCTATTACAGCGCCAGCGACCCGGGTTCGATTCCGGCCGCCGTCTGTAAGGAGTTTGTACGTTCTCCCCTTGTGTCTGCGTGGGTTTCCTCTGGGTGCTCCCGTTTCCTCCAGCATTCCAAAGACGTACGGGTTAGAAAGTTATGGGTATGCTATGTTGGCACTGGAAGAGTGGCGACACTTGCGGGCTGCCCCCAGAACACTCTATGCAAAAAAAGATGTATTTCACTGTGTATTTCGATGTACATGTGACTAATAAAGATATCTTATCTTAAGTTTTTTTAAGGTTATTTAAATCTAGTGTCCTCTCTGTTAACATGTTAGCTTTTATCAAGTCAGAGAATATAGGAGATTTGGCTCATTATGCTTGAAGGTTCTCTGAATTAGCTCCACACTCCTCTGTCCTCTCCCTATACCCCTCCAAACTTGTTTCCTCAAAATATTTAAACACTTCTCTTTCCAATGAATCAGCACACCATCTTCTCAGGGAATGTAATACAGACTTCATCAAGCCACTGCAAGACTGAGCATTTTCCTCACCTTCCCCTTTTATTTTTAACTCTTAGGACTCAATAGAGACACAACTGAAATATTTGCTATAGTTACAATAGTATCTCCTCATCGAACAGCATTAATCTCTTCACCGGAAATCACTCCAAAACTGCAAGTGATCTGCGTGTGGGGAGGGATGTGAAAAACCATTTGTAGTCTGATGACCTTCCTGAATCTGTGCACATTCACTGCAGGAGTTGGAGATTAATTCTGGTGCTGAAGTCCCACACCACCAGTTTCAGATACAGCTTCTTTCCTTCAGCCATCAGGTTCTTGAACAGACCTGCACAACCCTAACTCTACCTTAGCAAAAGAACACTACAGACCACCTCTTGCACTACCATGGACTTATCTCTGATTGTCTTTTTTTTTCACTGAGGTCTTGCTTTTTCAGTCTTTTTTCTCTCTCTCTCTTGGTTGCCGTGTAATTTATGCATAACTTATATTCTTTGTGTTATCTGTACCTACGTACTGTGATGTTGCTGCAAGCAAGCTTTTCATTGTTCCTGTACCTCACCATACTTGTGCATATGACAATAAACTTGACTTGACTAGCATGGGTCAATGTCTGGACAGACGAGCTAACCACTCGAATTATTTGAGAAACCAATTTAATGATAAAAAATGCTTTTAAAAAACAATAATTGTCTGAAACAAAGTTGCAACCTGGTCACTAAGCCAATCAGAAGCTGAGATTCTGTTGATTGACATAAATGTATCATGGATAAATTGAGGTCTGTATTTGATATGGGTCAGATCTCGTCAGACTATTCCAGTGTACCATATCCATCAGCGCCTCCAAAGACTAAGGTGTCAGGAAGAAGTATTTTAGCAGTTGGTTTTAAAGGGTTAACAATTTTTCATTTAAGATTTTGTTTAAAGATTTTGATCTAGAAATTCTATCAATTAACTCCAAAAAAATGTGTTGTTAAAAATTGACATAACCCAGAGTATTGGAATTTTTGTGTGTCTGATTGTTTCATTTTCCTGAAGGAAAATTCATCCTGGATCCCACTCTATCCTTATTACAGATTCAAATTCACTATCTGTCTGCATTGCTGTAAAAAGATAGGCTGCATTACCTCAAGTATGGATGAACAAGAAACATTGACCTTATTATTGTTGTCCATGTAGCAAGACTCAGTTAGTTAAAAAAAACTTGCATCCCCTTCCACTTTATTTTGCTCACTGTGTATCTTTTCAGCTTTGTTTTCCCAGTCATCAGCTATTTATGAGGATGTTGCTGAGACTTGAGGGACTGAGTTATGGCGAGAGGTTGAACAGGTTAGGACCGTATTCAGTGGAGTGTAGGAGAATGAGGGGTGATCTTAAGGAGGTGTATAAAATCATGAGGGGCATAGATAGGGTGAACGCGCACAGCCTTTTTCCCAGGGTTGGGGAACCAAGAACTAGAGGGCATAGGATTAAGGTGAGAGGGGAGAGATTTAATAGGAACCTGAGGGACAACTTTTACACCCAGAGGGTGGTCTGTAGATGGAATGAAAATTTCAGGACAACTACCTAAGCCAGTTGTCCTAGACTTCTCTTCCTAAACCTTCTCTTCTCCCTAGTTTTCTCTTCCCCTTTTCCTTAAAGCCTCTTTCATCAAATGTCATTACATGGAAATGAGCTGCCAGAGGAAGTGGTTGAGGCAGGTACATTAACAACTTTTATAAGGTACTTGGATAAGTACATGGACAGGAAAGGTTTGGAGGGATATGGGCCAAACACGGGTAAATGGGACTAGCTTAAATGGGTGTCTTGGGTGGCATCGACCAGTCGGGCCGAAGGGCCTGTTTATATGCTGTGACTCCATCAGCTCATGGAATATTTTCCCAGAATATTCCCTGCTCTGCCATGTCCCTCCTCCCAGTGAAGCTTCCGTTGGCTCTTGGATGGATATTGAGTACAGGAGCTGGGACGTCACGTTACAGCTGTAGAAGATGTTAGTGAGGCTACATCTGGAGTACTGCGTACAGCTCTGGTCATCCTGCTGTAGGAAGGATGTCATTAAGCTGGAGAGGGTGCAAACAAGAATTGCAAAGGTGTTACTGGGACTGGAAGGTTTGAGCTATAAGTAGAGACTGGATAGGCTGGGTCTGTTTTCCCTGGAGTGTAGGAGGTTGAGGGGTGACCTTATGGAGGTTTATAAAATCATGAGGGGCAGAGATAAGGTGAATAACCAAAGTCTATACTCCAGGGTACAGGAGTCTAAAACTAGAGGGAATAGGTTTAAAGTGAGAGGGGAAAGATTTAAAAGGGACCTGAAGGGCCATTTTTTTCATGCAAGGGGCAGTGTATATATGTGATAAGCTGCCAGAAGTGGTGGTTGAGGCAGGTACAGTTACACTTAAAAGACATTTGGACAGGTACATGGATAGGAAAGGTTTAGAGGGATATGGGCCAAACACAGGGAAATGGGACAAACTCAGTTAGGAACTTGATCGGCATGGACGAGTTGGGCTTATTTTCCATGTTGTATAGCTTTAAGACTATATGAATCGAACATTTGCGAAGCATGTTGACACCTTTCATGGTATTGTTGATTGTGCTTTCAACTACCTCAGCCACTTGTCCTGGAATCTTCTTCCTAAACCTTCTCTTCTCCCTAGTTTTCTCTTCTCCTTTTCCTTAAAGCCTCTTTCATCAAATGCTTGGTCATCAGGATGCGATGTGAATGTGAATGCCTTCTCACGTTCACATCCCATCCCGATCTGTAAAAACATCTCTTTTCCTGTAACTCTGCTGTATCTCAGTCCTGGGACTCCCAAACAAGCAGCAATGTGGAAGCACCTTCAAAGAAACAGAGAAAAAAATAGGAGCAGGATCATTCAGCCCTTCGAGCCTGTTCTGCCATTCAATACAATCATATCTATCTCAATACCATGTTTCTGCTCTCTCCCTATACTCCTTAATACCTTTTTTATCCGGAAATCTATCCGCTTTCTCAAACATATTGAGTGATTTGGCTGCCACAGCTTTCTGTCATAGATAATTCCACATGTTCACACTCTGAGTGAAAGTTTCTCCACACTTCACTCCTGTCTTACTCTGTACCCCCAGACTGTGACTCCTGGTTCCAGACACTCCCTCCAGCCAGGGTAAACATCCTCCCTGAATCCAGACCATCAATCCTTGTCGAAAGTTTGTACCACAAGGACTGCATTGCCTGAAGAACAAAGCTCACCACCACCTTCTTAAGGGCAATTCAGACAGGCAGTGAATGTTGGGTATGTCAGCAACATCCACTTCCCATAAAGGAACGAAAAAAGACTTCCTAATGTAGCTCAACATAGCATCTTATTTTGCTAAATCTTCTTGAGGATGTTGAAAGTGCTACATGACTGCGAACAGATTCGGGTTGACTGAACACAAAATCCATGGTTGAAACAGTTAGAGAAAGAGGATGCAATTTGTATTCATTTTGTGTGTGTGTTTGTGTGTGTGTGTGTGTGTGTGTGTGTGTGTGTGTGTGTGTCTGTGTGTTAGTATGTGTGTGCATATGTGTGTGTATGTTTGTGTGTCTCTGTGTGTGTATGTGTGTCTGTGTGTTTGTGTGTCTGTATCTGTGTGTGCATGTGTGTGTGTGTGTGAACATTTAATTTATTCTGCTTGTTGTTTTAGGTGCTGATCAATGAAGGAGTGATCTTTCTTGCATTCTTAATTTGGTGATGAAGATGGCAGAAGGCTTCATGTTTAGTATAATTCTTCACATGGTTATATTTAGACAAGAACATAAAACACAGAGCACAGAACATAGAACAGTACAGGAACAGACCCCTTTGGCCCTGATGTCTGTACCGAACACGATGCTGAATTAAACTAAATCTTCTGCCTGCACATGATCCAAATCCGTCCATTCCCTGCACATTCATGTGTCTGTCTAACGGCCTCTTAAACACCACTATCGTATCGGCTTCCACCGCTACCCCTGGCAGCCCGTTCCAGGTACCCACCACTCTCTGTGTAAAAAAAACTTGCCTAGCACACCTCCTTTAAACTTTACCCCCCTCACCTTAAATGCATGTCCTCTAGTATAAATGGACATGAACGGTTTAGAGGGATATGGGACAAACACGGGAAAATGGGACCGGTTTAGATGGGAATCTTGGTCGGCATGGACCAGCTGGGCCAAAGAGTCTGTTTCTGTTGTGTGACTCCATGACTCGAGTATTTGACATTTCTATCCTGAGATAGGAAAATATTAACACACGAAATAAATGATGGTGCCGTATACTAACCCAGAAAGAGGAGATTTCCCATCTACTATGTGTGACTTCTGTGTCCTGAGGCAGGTTCTGCACCATTACATTTGCAGCACCACGCCATTCCTCCCACCCCCATTCCCCCCTGCTCACTGACCTACACTGAATCCTAGTCCACCACCCCTTCAATTATAAAGTTATAAGATAAGATGTCACGTAAGATATTAATCACATGTACAGTACATCAAAACACACAGTGAAATGCATCTTTTGAGTAGAGTGTTTTGGGGGCAGCCCGCAAGTGTCGCCACACTTCCGGCGCCAGCATAGCATGCCCACAGCTTCCTAACCAGTACATCTTTGGAATGTGGGAGGAAACCAGAGCACCCAGAGGAAACCCACGCAGACACGGGGAGAATGTACAACTCCCTACAGACAGCAGCTGGAATTGAACCTGGGTCGCTGGCGCTGTAATAGCGTTACGCTAACTGCTACACTACCGTGCCTGCCCCTCATCCATGTTTACAAATCCCACCTTCCCTCTCCTTACCTCCCTATAACCTCCCAAGATATCTCCACTGCTCAAATCCCGGCATCTTGTGGTAGGCTGGGTTTAGGCTGAGTAAGGCTGGGCTTGTTTTCCTTGGAGTGAAAGGGGTGACTTAGAAATATGGAAGATTATGAGAGGTACAGATAGAGTAGAAAGTCAAAATCTTTTTCCTATGGTGGAGGTATCAAAAACAAGAGGGCAGAGGTTTAAGGAGGGAGATTTAATGGGGATCGGAGGGGTACGCTTTTTGACACAGAGTGTGGTTGAAATCTGAAACATGATGCCAGAGGACCTGGTGGAATCAGATACAATTACAGCATTTAAGAAGCATTTATACAGACACTTAAATAGACAAGGCACAGAAGTATATGGTCCTAACACAGGTAAATGAGCAGAAGAGGTCAGCATGCATGTGATGGTTCCAACGGCCCGTTTCTGCTCTGGCGTACTGTGGCACGGATATACAGAAAACGTGGGAGGACAGATGGGGGAGCATCTCTGGCCCGACTTATCCATGCTGACCAAGATGCCCATCTAAGCTAGTCCCATTTGCCTGCATTTGGTATTGGTTTATTGGTATTGGTTTATTATTGTTCCTTGTACCGAGGTACAGTGAAAAACTTGTCTTGCATACCGATCGTACTTGTCAATTCATTACACAGTGCAGTTACATTGAGTTAGTACATTTGGCCCATATCCCTCTAAACCTTTCCTATCCAAGTTTCTTTTAAATGTTGTTCTGATCTATCTGGGGCAGCTTCAGCCATTTGAAGGGATTGCCAACAATCTCCAAAGAGGATAAAGTGTTTTCTTTCACAATAATTTAGTTAACATTAATGCTGTTAGTTAATTGAAATATTTAATGCAGTTTCAGTTGAATGTATTTTTTAAAACTTTTATTTATAATCTTTAATTATTTAAATCTTTAAGTTTAAATCTTAAATCTTTAAAATTTTTGACCATCAATCAACTTGAGCTGTTCCATGCACGAAGGTGTCTCGTGATGGGGCTTTAGATCCCACTGCCTGAGATTTGGTTGGCACACACGGATCACTCTGCCTCGTGTGACATGTTTGTTGTGGGCCAATTCAGGCCCATTATTGTTATACATTATTCCCACAAGGTCCATTGGCACTGAAGCCCTGTGGCACACGCTGAGGATGTGAAAAGCAAATGCTTCCCACATCTGAACATTAGTCAGCTCACCACTAATTTCCTGAGAGCAGTCAAGGACATGCAATAAATGCTGACCTTACCAGTGAAGCCCATATCTCATATACTCTCTCTCCTGTCGGGCAGAAGATCCAAAAGCCTGAAAGCACATACCACCAAGCTCAAGGACAGCTTCTACACCGCTGTTATAAGACTATTGAACGGTCCCCTACTACGATAAAATGGACTCTGACCTCGCAATCTACCTCGTTATGGCCTTACGCCTTATTGACTACCTGCACTGCACTTTCTCTCTAACTGTAACACTTTATTCTGCATTCTGTTATTGTTTTCCCTTTGTATCACCTCAATGCACTGTTGTAATGAAATGATCTGTCTGGATGGCATGCAAAACAAAGTTTTTCACTGTACCTCGGTACATGTGACAATAATAAACCAATTTACCAATTAACCAATTTTACCAATTTAAATGCAATCAAAAAATTGTAGGAACAGATGAATCAGCTCTTCACCTTTCTGCAAGATCAGCATTTATTATTACATGTTTACTGTTTACTTCATGCGAGCAAGGAATTTCAAATGAATTTTATATGACAATGAACTAATCTGAATCTGAATCGAAATCAGCGCCGTTATTGCTGTCATATTTTTCCTCTGTACCCATCTTCCATCCCTTGATCCAATAATCTATTGAGCTCAGTCTTGGATCAATGACTGAGCATCCTGAGCTTGCTGAGGAGTGGTTGTAATGGAAAGAGAGGCAAGGTAACACAAAACGCTTACAGTCCCTCAGCCCTACAGAAGCTTCAGTCAGGATAATTGCCTTTCCCCGCTTATCGTACTCAAGTCCTTGCATAATCCTCTCTCAGTGTAATTTTCAGAGAGTCAAAGCAATCACAATGAGGTCTTCTAATCTCACCTCACCATTCAGAAAGGATTTCTCTTCAGATTCTGTGTGTCTAATACAGTCATACTACAATGACTCTGAACAGCCCTGGCCAATTCAGTTTTTCCTTCTCTGTTGTATGACACTTTAATTATTTAACAAATCCTCCTACAAAAAGAGAGAGAGAGAAAGAACAGGGCAAGCACTGCCAGTTCTGGAATTGACTTTTAACACTGTATTAGGCACCACACTTTTAATAGAATTTGAATTCACTGATGGAAAGACATTGACTCTAACTATCCTCCAAGAATGGCTGTAATTGGATGCCACTAATTCTGATCGCAAAGCTTCATAGGTCAAAGAGTTATTTAGCACAGAAACAGGCCCTTCAGCCCACAGAGTCCATGCTGACCAGCAGACAGCCATTTACACTAATCCCATTTCATTCTCGCTATCAACTCGACCCGGATGATACCGCTCGCCTCCACACTGGGGGATCTTTACCAATTAACCGACAATCCACACATCTTTAGAATGGCGGAGGAAATCAGAGCACCCGGGTGGAATCCACACCGTCACGGGGAGGAAGTGTAAACTCCACGCAGACAGCGACAAAGATCAGGATTTAACCTGGGTCTCTATCAGTTGTGTCACTGGAGGGAAAGGCCTGACAGGATCAAGGCTTGATGGATTAAATAGAATTGCTGGCATTATAACCATTTGTAACCAAGATGAAAGTTCGTCCTTTATTATCTGTATTTGCGATATAGAAACGTGGAAATTGAGCACAGCCTCTTAAATTCGTTCTATTAATTTCAGGACTACTTTGCATCTTCAATGCATAAAACAGAGGGTGAATTTCTACTCTTCGATACCTTTGAATCATAGATTGGTACAGCTCAGGAGGAGGCCATTTGGCCCATGTATACGCCAGCACTTTGAAAGAGCTATCCCATCCTGACAAAGATGTCCTTCCTCCTTAACCCTACAAGTACTTCTTTTTTAATCCAATTCTTCACTGAGTCTGCTTCCACCAACCTTTCAAACATACCACCTCACAACTCATTAAAAATAAAGTCACCCCACCTCTTCTTCAGATACACAGCTCACACCAGAACATTCGAGAGTTGATAATGATCGCCTGGTACTCAGTACTGTTCTTTCTGAAAATGCCATGCATAAACTTTACAGGAATCAAACTTACTTAGAAACGTTCAGTGTGTAACTTTACCAAGAATCATTACTTGATAAATAATAGATGAAACCTCCATATTTTGAAAATTTCAAAGCTGTTCATTACACAAAGTGCCAAGTCAATGACTATCTGAGGGAAAGTCATCAGCATGAAAAATTAACTCTCTGCTACCTAACTTGCTGAGTGCTTCCAACACTTTATTTTTATTTATGGTTGAATTGAGTAGCTTCCCTTTCATTTTGCATTGGACATTTTTATTTGTTGGCTGCATGAATTTTCATTTGGATTAATCCACTTTCTTCCAATGTTAATAGTGCCACAAAGGAAGCAACGACCGAACTGAGATCAAGGCAGGGAATGCTGGAAATGCTCAACAGGTCAGACAGCATCTGAGGAGAGAGAAGCAGATTTGACCTGTGATTTTAACGCTGTTTCCCTTCCACAGAGGCTGCCTGAACTGCTGAACGTTTCTAGCTTTCTCTGTTTTTATCTGAGATTTGCAGCACCTGCAAGTTTTTGCTTCAGTGATCAAGCTGGATTTTGTCTGGCGTCCCTGGGACAACTCAATTTCATTCTTAACCGGATAAAAGGCTTTGCAAGGATGTAATCAATTGGTTCTGCGGACAGGCCCTGGCATTAAACTGCCCATGTTTGGGTGCAACTGAATTCAATTGCAACATCTCTATTAGTAGCGCCACAATTATTGTACTGGTTTTTGGTTGGTGGGATACCAGTGTTGCCTTCCTTGATCTAGCTAAAGCAGCCTAAGCAGATTCTTTCAGCGCTGATGAATTGGCTGCAGCAATATGAAACTACAGAGCTCTGTCAGAAGCAGGGTATTGCACTGGGGCAGAGGGGCTGTACGGGGCATAGACTGCTGAGGTGTCCTCAGCAAGGGGCGAAGGAATGAACAGAGGGCTCCGGGCTCACCTCCAGTCGATCAGTCCTCATCAGCTTCTGGGCAGCGGCCGCAGTGTGGACCGGAACGGCGTGGTTTCCCGTCACCAGCATTGGCGCGCTGGGGAGGATCTCAGCTGGCACTAGATTTGGGGAGACGGGTCCCAAGTAGGGGTTGAAGGCTGTGGTGGGGTTAGTCGCTAGCCCCGTTGTGACAGAGAACATTGGCTGAAAGACAGAAAGGGTAGAGACAAGAGTTGAGTCACCAAGTCATTGCACGGCCAAGTCTAGAACTTTCCCCCAACTATACATGATGTGAGTTCATTGACTATTGTCCAGCTGTTGTATACATTCACCAGACAACAGGCAGTTTTGGGGCAAGTTTACACAAATATACAACACTACTTGAGGTCACAGCCAGAAAACTGAGGCTAATTCTGATTACCACATTTAAAGCAAAGATGCTTTGCTTTAATTACGAGGGGACATAATTTTAAGGTGATTGGAGGAAGGTATAAG
The DNA here is from genome assembly GCF_009764475.1 of Pristis pectinata. NCBI lineage: Eukaryota > Metazoa > Chordata > Chondrichthyes > Rhinopristiformes > Pristidae > Pristis > Pristis pectinata. Next base: position 106,394,723 of record NC_067410.1, on the reverse strand, counting down.
GGAGATGTCAGAGGGAAGCTTTTTATACAGAGAGTGGTAGGTGCGTGGAACACACTGCCGGCAGAGGTTGTGGGGGAAGATACGTTAGGGTCATTTAAGAGACTCTTAGATAGACATATGAATGACAGAGAAATGGAGGGCTATGTGGGTGGGAAGGGTTAGATAGATCTTAGAGCAGGATAAAATGTCGGCACAACATCGTTGGCCGAAGGGCCTGTACTGCGCTGTAGTGTTCTATGTTCTATGCTGATGTCTTGGAGAGTGTGCAGGGGATATCCACACAACTGGGGGATGAAGGACTTCAGTCACATGGAGTGACTGGAGAAGCTAGGCTTATTCTCCCTTCAGCAGGGAAGATGAAGCGATAATTGGACAGAGGCATTGGAAATTGTGCTGGGTTTTGATGGAGTAATTAGGGAGAAATGGTTCCCAGTGACAGTTGTGTGAGTAACCAGACTAGTTTTAGAGTAAAGGGCAAAACATTCAATGGGAGAAACAAAGGAAGTTTTCTTATAGAACAATTACAAAACATGCTATAAGGAGAGGTTGGACAAACTTGGGTTGTTTTCTCTGAAATGGTGGCGGCTGAGGGGAGACCTGATGGAAATTTATAAGGTTATGAGAGGCATAGATAGACAGTCGGTATCTTTTTCCCAGGGTCAAAATGTCTAATACTAGAGGGTATGCATTTAAGATGAGAGGGGGAAAGTTCAAAGGAGATGTGCGGGGCAAGTTTTTTACACAGAGAGTGCTGGGTGCCTGGAATGCGCTGCCAGGGGTGGTGGTGGAAGCAGATGCGATAGAGGCATTTAAGAGGCTCTTAGATAGGTACATGAATGCGCAGAGAATGGAGGGATATGGGCTATGTACAGGCAGAAGGGATTACTTTAGTTAGGTATTTAATTAGTTCGGCATAACATCATGGGCCAAAGGGCCTGTCCTGTGCTGTATTGTTCTATGTTGGAATTATTCTGATTTAATTGCGTTGTTGGAAAGGCTGCTGAACAGATCCAACAGTAAATTTCAGTGTGGATTTGGGGCTACCAGTGAAGTAGGAAAACTAGCCGGGGGTATGGGGATGGAGAGAGGAGTGGATAACCCTTTCCACCAGAGGCACAACTGGTTAAATTGCAGCTCTGTTGCTCTGTGCTTCCATCCTAGGATTCCAGTTTAGGCCAAGCCAACTTTTGCAGGGCTACGGGGAACGTGCAAGAGAATGAAGAGGGTTTTCCAAGATCCAGCACAAGTACAATGGGTCATGTACCCCAATTTTGGAACAATGTGGAAAGATTTGAGGCATCTGAGAAATTTAATCAGCATTTAATCACGTCCCTCAGAAATTGTCGATAAGGAATGCCTTGAGAGTATCACGGTCCTTATAAGACAGAATGGGCTAATGGTCTGCTTGTGTCTCACGTGGCCCAGCTAAAGTTTGCACTAGTTGGATTTTCACTGGAGTTGGAGGAGCTGAGCCTGACTGCACTTGGTCTGGGTGTGGACAACACATGGGACAGTGTTGAGGTACGTTGGCCATAATCGCCAACTCAGGAGCAGGGACGACATAAAGGAACACACTAAAGCAAGGGAGAAAAATAGTGTGAGCCCCCTAATGGGAGACTAAAGAATGAATCTCCCAACATCCTCTAAACCACACGTAGGTCAAAAGCAACAACAGGGTGAGGTGGCATTGAAGCTGAGAGACATGGCTCAATGCCTGTTCTCAGGAGGCAACGAGAGCTGCACAACTGATTTCCCAGCGCACCACTGCCCTGCAATATCCCCACTCCTAACTCCCGGGAACCAGTGGGAGGGCAGGGCTGGATATTGGTCGGGGAGTACGTGATGCATGCAGAGAAGATCAAGTGAAGACAAAAGCAGTTTTGCATGCAGTGCTCGACTACCCTGAAGTACTCTCAAGGCTAACCAGGCAAGGGGCCAGCGAGATCCTCATGATGGAGAGCAGTGCTGCCTGTATCAGTCAATCAGAACCTTCGTGGCAAGTAAGGGGAAAATATGGTGTGAATGGGTGGGGATAAAGTGAATGGGCATGTAATGTGCACTTGTTTGTTGGTTACAAGATCCACAGCCGGACTGAATGAGCACATTGGGACAAACTAAACCATTGCAATTACCAGTAATTCCCAAGGAATAACTTATTTGTCTTTCACATTGTTATTACTCTCAGCAATCTGGAATATTAATGACTTATCCAATCTATTTCATCTGCAGCTAATCCACTCCCAAAGGTCCACCCTCTCTCTGCATCTCATCTATCATTGCACTGACAGATTATATCAAACATCCTTTGATGAAAATGATGCTATTGCTTTTAGATCCCCTAAATGCAGATCGAGAAATACCAATTAATAAAATCACTGATGTTTTATCTGCCCTTCAGGTTGCAGTGAAGGTACACTGCAAAATTTACCTGTGCTTTTGACACAGGTTTACCCGAATGGTTTGAGAGTTGAAGGATTTCAACTAATAGAGAAGCTGGGACTGTTCTTCTTTCAGCAAAGTTGAGAGGAGATTTGAGGGAGGTGGACAGGATCACGATGGGGCAACGAACACAAGATGCTGGAGGAACTCAGCGGGTCAGGCAGCATCTACGGAGGGAAATGAACAGTCGATGTTTCGGGTCGAGACCTTGATGAAAGAGGGCAGAAGCCAGAATAAAAGGGTGGGGGAGGGGGAGGAGCATGAGCTGGCGGGTGATAGGTGGATCCAGGTGAGGGGGGGAATGTAGGTAGGTGGGGGAGGGTGGAGGAATGAGATTGATGTGAGAAGCTGGGAGGTGATAGGTGGAAGAGGCAAAGGGCTAAAGAAGAAGGAATCCGAAAGGAGAGGGCAGTAAGCCATGGAATAAAGGGAAGGAGTTGGGCAGGTCGTGAGTGGAGGGGGAGATAATGGTGGGTGTAGATAGAAGGTAGCTTTTCACATGGTTCAAGGGCCGGGACCACCGACGTAAAATGAAGGACAAAAGAAACAGGCAGAATGTAAGAAAAACATAATGTAGAGATTTTGGTTCTGATCCGGAACTATGGGGGGCGGTGGAAACAGGATCAGTCTGTGATTTCAAAAATGAATGGGGTCTGCACTTGAGAAAACCATAATTGACAGGGTTACGGGGAAAAACTGGGGAGACAATCCAGAATAACTTGGCCAGGAGCCAGCAGTTGAGTCAAATGTCCTCCTTCTGTGTATTAACCATTCCTTGATGGGAATAGAAAGGGGCAGGTCGTTGCTCTGATGAGTCTGTCAGTCACGAGACGGCTCAGGTTTGAAGTAACTGGTTAAGGAACCGAAGGATAATGGGGGAACTTCTCCTTGGTTATTAACCTACTTGCAAATGCAGTGGGGGCAGATTCAACACTGCCTTTTAAAAGGGAATTGATTGTATATTTGGAAAGAAAAAATAAAAGATAATTGCACGGGCTGCAGGGAAAGAGTTGGTGGTGAAGGTGGAACCAGGTGGCACCTTTCAACAGTACAGGTACATGGATCCAAGTGTTGTACCTCTGTATGATATACCTTCAATGAGACTTCCCCACCCAGAATGCTGTTCCAATACCCTCCGCCCTCCCCTCCGCCCCTCAGTACAAAAGTAACTATTAGGAATGGAGATCCTTCCCGATGTATTTACCTCATTAAACCACCACCCTCGCTGTCCACCATCCGTCATCTGCCAACACATCAGAAGAACAAATGGGTATTGCTGCAAGCAAGTTCTACCCGGTTACAACAACACACTGATCTCTACTGAGCATGCTCGCTACACCACTGCAAGCTTCCAGTCAATGGACAGGAGGAAGGTTGTCCACAACTGAGGCAAACCAGAGACCCTGTTGCCATAGTTACCCCCCGATGTTCGCCACTGTGCCCTTCCTTCCAGCCGAGGTGTGAGAAGCAGAGTAACTCTCCTTTTACTCCGATAGAACCACCTCGTCGGGCAGCCCTCCCTCGGGGGTGGGGGGGGTGGTGGTTGGTCCCTCGCTCAAAGCTGGGTAGAACACCTTCAAACCAAACCGGAATGGAAGACCTTCCAGTCTGTGCCTTAGGTAGGAACCTACACCGCTAGTGGCAAACATTGTTGGCCATTCAGTGCTTCCACTCTCCTATTGGAGTGGGGTCCATGGCGGGTAATAAGAAGGAGGCAATTGGGGTGGTGGTTGTGAGGGGGGGGGGGTGGCTGTAGGTTTAATAGGGTTTCTGCGATTGCTCACTAGGGGGCAGCAGCAGGTGTCACCATGCCTCCTGATGATCCGTCACACCTTGGGTGATGAGGACCCACAGGGGTAATGAATCTCGGAGACGGCAAGGTCATGGCTTTAAGCTCCGGGTCCTGGGGCAAGTGCTGATAGTTGAGTCCCATCAGCACCATCCCTCGCTGAGAGGGGAGGGAGGGAGGGGCCCTCTTCGGAGACAAGCCAGAGGACAGGATTGGGCAGGGAACTGGCAACAAACCACGGCATCCCCAACCCCCTCTCTCCCCCCGTCCCCGAACACCCAAACGTTCTGTCAGAAACAGTCTGACTCAGCTGAACCTAAAGAGAGGGGGAGAAAATAAGACATGAATATGCGGGATCAAAGGGTGTAATGTAAAGACACACTCACACACATACACAAACACTCCTTCTTTAACATATGGGCATCTACAAAGAAGACATTAGCCAAGGCTCCATTGCATTTATAGTTTTAGCTGAGATCCAGAAGGTTTAGCCCTTGGCACCAAATGTCATTCAGGTTTAGTAGTTGTGTTAACTGAACTTTAGTTTCCTCCAAACCTGCCCTGAATGTCCTCAGTGGTTGACGTTGGCCCATGACTCAGTGGTTACCGGCTTGCCTTGAGACCCAACGGTAGCTGTTGGTCGGCTATTAGGGGCTTCACGACCAAGAACCGGTCACCTCCCTACCTCACATCTAAACAGGCACGCTTTCCCAGCCGGTTATAATCGTTAGGAAAAGGTTGATCTGGCTTTTGTGCACACCCAACTATCCCAATCCCACCCAGCCCACCACACCTAGTTCAAGTTCAGCAGGTCTGGAGGAACTGTCTGCCCCAATGATTGGGGCACCCAATGCCCTTTGTGGAGGCGAAGTGGGTGGGGAAGATTACAGGGGGCCATGAGGTTTTCTAATGTTGAGGCAATTTAGACAGAAAGAAGTAAAGATAATACTCAACACCCCTGAGGGTGCAAAGCAATGGTCTGTGATACAGTTGTACAAGACAATGGTGGTACAAGACGTTGGTGAGGCTGCGTTTGGAATATTGTGTTCAGTTTTGGTCACCCTGCTATAGGAAAGATGCTGTTAAGCTGGAAAGAGTGCAGAGCAGATTTACAAGGATGTTGCTGGGACTCAAAGGAATGAGTTATGGAGAGATATTGAGCAGGTTGGGACTGTTTTTATTTGAGTGTTGGGGACAATGAGGGGTGATCTTAGAGGTGTATAAAATCGATAGGATCAATGCACACAATCTTTTTCCCAGGGTTGGGGAATAAAGAACTAGAGGGCATAGGTTTAAGGTGAGAGGGGAGAGATTTAATAGGAAACTGAGGGGCAACTTTTACACCCAGAGGGTGGTGAGTATATGGAATGAGCTGCCAGATGAAGTGGTGGAGGCAGGTACATTAACAACATTTAAAAGGTACTTGGACAGGTACATGGATAGGAAAGGTTTCAAGGGATATGGCCAAGCACGGGCAAATGGGACTAGCTTAGGTGGAATCTTGGTCAGCATGGACCTGATGGGCCAAAGGGCCTGTTTCTGTGCTCTGTGACTCCTTTCCAGCAACAGATATCAGTGGGATTGGTTTGAACTGTGGCCCTGTCTTGCAACTGGATTTCCAACATTCACTGCCTGGACAGGGGCAGGAAGAGCGATCTTAAAATCAGAGGAAGGCCACGAAAGAGAGAAATTGCCTCATCTTGCAAAGATCGTAGATTTCCAAGATAAAAAGTGCCATGGATGCGAGGTCTCCCAGGTAGAGCTAGACAGATGGAGACACAGGAGACTGCAGATGCTGGAATCTGGAGCAACAAACAATCTGCTGGAGGAACTGTGTGGGGGTGGGGAAGGAATTGTCGACATTTGGGGTCAATACCTTGCATGAGGGCTCTGATCGAGACAGATATTTGATCTGTAGGGGGATCTGGGCAGGAAAATGAAATCAGGGACAAATCAAATAAGTTGCAATCTTATTTGAGGGGCTGACTGACTGGCCAATCCTTCCCCTACTTCTTATGTCTTTATGTATCTCAATAAATAAAGTTGCAACAGAGGTCAACAGAATTTTGCCAGTTATAAAAGAACATGGAGCCAAGGCAAAGGGGTGGACTCACCATACAGATTCCATTTCAAAACTGGATGGGCATTGGAAGGAAAGTCAGTTGCAGAGGAAAAGGCGGATGAATGTGACTGGCTGTGTTGTTCTACCAACATCCAGTATGGATAGGATGGGCTGAACGGCCTCATTCTATGCTGTCATGATTTTGTGATTCTGCTCATTGAAAGGGCAAAACTGACTTGATTGCCGAATGGCCTGTTGCTGCCCTTGTGTTTGACTGAGGTATCAGATAGCTTCTGCTAATTCTAGAACTGTACCTAACCTGAGTCAGAAAGCAGGAAAAGGTTGGGGAGGGGTGGGGAGCGGGGTTGGGGGGGGGCGCAGGATCACAAGATCACAAGACAAGGGAGCAGAAGCAGGCCATTCTGCCCATTGAGTCTGTTCCAAGGAAAGGGAAATAGAATCGAGAAATGGGGAATGGGGAAAAAAATGGGATAGGAGACATAGACCATGGAACATAGAACAGTAGAGCACAGGAACAGGCCCTTTGGCTCACAATGCGCTGAACATTATGCCAAATTAAAGTAAATCTCTTCTGCCTGCACACGATCCATATCCCTCCATTCCCTGCGTATTCATGTGTCTAACAGCCTCTTAAACATCACTATTGTATCTGCTTCCATCACTACTCCCGGAAGCCTGGTCCAGGCACCTACTGCTCTCTGTGTATAAAATTTTCCCTGCACATCTCCCTTAAACTTTCCCCCTTTCACTTTAAATATGCGTCTTCTAGTATTAGATATTTTTACCCTGGGAGAAAGATTCTGACTGTCTACCCTATCTCTGCCTCATAATTTTATAAATTTCTATCAGGTCTCCCCTCAGCCTTCGCCAGTCCAGAGAAAAGAACCCAAGTTTCTCCAACCTCTCCTTATATCTCAAGCCTTCTAATCCAGGCAGCATCCCGGTGAACCTCTTTTGCACCTTTTCCAAAGCCTCCACATCCTTCCTGTTATGGGGCAAACAGAATTGCACACAATACTCCAAGTGTGGCTTAACCAAAGTTTTATATAGCTGCAATATAACTTCCTTAGCAAGCACGGTAGTGTAGAGGTTAGCGTAACGCTATTACAGCACCAACGACCCGGCTTCAATTCCGGCCGCTGTCTGTAAGGAGTTTGTAAGTTCTCCCTGTGTTTGCGTGGGTTTCCTCTGGGTGATCCAGTTTCCTCCCACATTCCAAAGACGTACGGGTTAGGAAGTTGTGGGCGTGCTATGTTGGCGCCGGAAGTGTGGCGACACTTGCGGGCTGCCCCCAGAACACTCTACGCAAAAGATGCATTTCACTGTGTGTTTCAATGTACATGTGACTAATAAAGATATCTTAGCTTATCTCATCTTATCTTATCCTTACTTTTATACTCAATGCCCTGCCCAATGAAGGCAAGCATGCCAAATGCCTTCTTTACCACCTTAACTATTTGCGTGGCCATTTTCATGGCTAAGGACTTGGACCCCAAGAAACATGGATGGGTAGCCTCCTTTACTCCCTGCTCAAAGAAACCATAGTTGTATCACAAATCCTGACCAGCTCTAAGGATGCGCAAAGGACAACTTCAACTCACAAATGGAAAAGGCATTTGAATTAGTTTGCACCAGGGTTCATTCTACCAATGGACAAACAGAGAATACAGATAAAATGCTTTGAGTAATATCAATAAGGCAGCGTTTTAAATTATCTTTGCTTGGTTAATGAATAGCTCCACACATGCTAATTATTTTCTTTATGATAAGCCTTGCAGTTGACATCTTATCACCAGCTCCCTCTTCCTTACTTCAGTCATCAGACAACCGGTTCATTTTACAGCTGCACCTGCTAGCGTGATTTGCAGTTGGAGGAGGGCAAGTGGGAGGGGAACACAAGAAAATAGGAGCAGGAGTAGGCCCTACAAGCCTGGCTGATCGACGCTGGCCTCAACTCCTCTTCTGTGCCAGTTCCCCATAACTCTCAATTCCTCACTCCTTCAAATATTTATCTGTCTCCACTTTAAATATATCTGGTGATTTGATTTCTAACACAATGGGGGCCAGAGAAATCCAGAGATTGACTACTCTCTACACACTTCTATGCACCTCACTTTTAAATGACCGGCCCCTTACTTCATGTTCTGAAGAAGGGTCCTGACCTGAAACGTTGACCGCCTGCTTTTCTCCACGGATGCTGCCTGGCCTGCTGAGTCCCTCCAGCATCATCGTGTTTTTCACTTCATGTTAATGTCCCCTTGATCATGAATCTCCTGCTAGTGAAAACATCTCAACATCTACCATGTCAAGTCTACTTAGGTTCGTATATATTTGAATAACGTGACCCTCAATCTTCTAAACTCCAAGGTGGGGAGGGGTGGGGTGGGTGCTTCAAAAGATGATTCATTTCAATCGTACTCTGGAGTCAGAGGGCACAATTCCTAGAATTGCCTTGCGTTTACAGCGCAAATTGTGAGTCATTTTGCTCAAATTAATAATCATTGGACACAATCCTGGGACATAGATTTGTCCTTTGTACAACCCCAACCCTGTATAGTGCTGTGTCGCTTAATAGTCTCCAACCTAACGGCATCGATTTCTCCAACTCCCCCTGTTACACCTGCCCCCCACCTTTGATTTTCCCTTATTCTGCTAGCCCCATCTCTTTACCCTCCCCCGCCATTCTGACCTGCCCCTCACTCACACCTTCCTCCCTCTGGTTCCCCACCTCCTTCTCTTTATTCCATAGAACCATAGAACCATACAGCACAAAACAGGCCCTTCGGCCCACCATGTTGTGCCGTCCATCAAACCACCCTCACACTATCTAATCCTTCCCTCCCACATATCCCTCTATCTCACATTCCTCCATGTGCCTATCCAACAAACTCTTGAACTTGTCCAATGTATCTGCCTCCACCACCACCCCAGGCAGTGCATTCCATGCACCAACCACTCTCTGGGTGAAAAACCTCTCCCTGACATCTCCCCTGAACCTCCCACCCATAACCTTAAAGCCATGCCCTCTTGTCTTGAGCATCGGTGCCCTGGAAAGGAGGCGCTGACTGTATCTATTCCTCTCAATACGAGATTAATTCCTTTCAATTCCATGGTCCACTGTCCTCTCCTATCAGATTCCATCTTGTTCAGCTCTTTGCCTCTTCCACCTATCACTTCCCAGCTTCTCACATCATTCCCACTTACCCCCCTCCCCCAACTCTCTACCTCCCCCCCCCCCGCCCCCGGATCCACCTATCACCTGCCAGCTCATGCTCCTCCCCCTCCCCCAACCCTTTTATTCTGCCTTCTGCCCTCTTTCTTTCCAGTCCTGATGAAGGGTCTTGGCCTGAAATGTCGACTGTTCATTTCCCCCTGTAGATGCTGCCTGACCTGCTGAGTTCCTCCAGCATTTTGTGTGTTGCCCCGACCCCGTGTCCCACCTCCAAAGCATTTTCTGGCAAGTAACTCCACTCCACAAGATTGGAAAAGGAAACCCACACTCTTCAAGAACCTAGCACAAAATCAGGACTTCCCAAAATATTCGAACAATCGAAATGCAGAAAGCTCAACCGCTATTCTGCCTACAGCAAGTTCCCTTACAGCAACAAGTAAAAGAACAACCAGATAATAAAAGTAAAATACGCTGGAAAAAATGCAGCAGATCAGGCAGCAGCGGCGGAGAGAGAAATATGGTTAATGTTTCAGGTCGAAAGACCCTTTGTTGAACTGGGAAAGGGAGAAAACAATTTAGTTTTACTTTGCAGAGAGGGTGACGGGAGGGTTGGATGGGACAAAGAGAACATCTCTGATAGGGTGAGGCCAGGATTGCTATAGGGATAAGTTGTAGATAAAGTCATCCAGTTGATAGGTTAATGAGGGGTGTTAGAGAGAGAGACAGAGAAAAAGAACACAAATAACAGAAAGTAAGAGCTGGAAAATCCAGAGAGGTAGAAAAATGCACTGTTGCTACAACCTCTGTATTTAGCAGCTTTTGATTTCCTTTGTTTGTGTTTTTCACTTGTTCTACATGATCTCAATTAACAGCTTTAATGTTCGTTTGTTCATATCTCTCTGCCTAACTTCCTATCAATCATATACCTTTAGCTTTTCCCACAGCAATCTCAGCCTCACCGAACAGAAATATTCCCTTGCCCATCTACACCCTTCCCCCCAACCACACTGCAATTTAAAAACTAACAGTCCTCTCCAGTTCTGATAAAGGGTCTTGACCTGAAATATTAATTCCTGTTGCTCTTCCCCACAGATGCTGCCCGACCTGCTGAGTGTTCCAGCATTTTCTGCTTTATTCAGATTTAAATATAAGAAGATATTTATTTATTAGTCACACGTACCAGAACGCACAGTGAAATGCGTCTTTTTGCATTACTGATAATGTGCTGGGGGACAGCCCGCAAGTGTCGACACTCCTCCAGTGCCAACATAGCATGCCCACAGCTCCTAACCTGTACGTCTTTGGAATGTGGGAGGTGGGTAGAAAGGGCCATGTTACCACGCTGTAAATAAAATTTTTTAAAAATTTTAAAAAATAACCAGAGCAAGCCCGGAGGAAACCCACGCAGTCACGGGGAGAACGTAAAAAACTCCTTACAGACAGCGGCCGGAATTGAACCTGAGTCACTGGCCCTGTAACAGCATTACGCTAACCACTACACTACTATGCCAGCATCTGCAGACTTTTGATTTTTAGTGGCTAGAAAATTTGTTTTAGTAACATTAGCTTTGGGGATATCGGCCAGGAAAAGTCCCCCAGCAGTTGACTGAGGGATTTTTGTTTACATTCAGAGGCTGATGTAGCCTTGTTTAATGGCTCACCTGATAGATAGCAACTGTGTCCCATACCACCAGGTTCAAGAACAGCTCCACAGAGCCACAAGAGATTCTGCAGATGCTGGAATCTGAAGCAACACACACAAAATGCTGGAGGAACTCAGCAGGTCAGGCAGCATCTATAGAGGGAAATAAACAGTCGGCGTTTCGGGTAGAGACCCTCCATCATGACTGGAAAGGAAGGGGGCAGCCCTCTTCCTTTCCAGACCTGATGAAATGTCTCGACCCGAAACGTCGACTGTTTATTTCCCTCCATAGATGCTGCCTGACCTCAAGAACAGTTACTTCCCTTCAACCACTCGGTTCTTGAACCAACCTGCACAACCCTAATCACTACTTCAGTGTAGCAACACTGTGACCAGTTTGCACTAAAATGGACTTTTTTTGTTCCAATTGTGTTCTTTCTTGTAAAAACTATGTATAATTTATGTTTAATTTATGTTTTTCTTGTGAATACTGCTTATCTGATGCTATGTGCCTGTGATGCTGCTGCAAGTAAGTTTTTCATTGCACCTGTGCACTAGTGCGTATGACAATAAACTTGACTTTGCCTTGACTGTGGCACTGTAGCACTCCCTTAGTAGCACAGTGAACATAGAACATAGAAAAGTACAGTGCAGGAACAGGCCCTTCAGACCCACTGTTGTCTGTGCTGACCATGATGTCATATGAATCTAATACCATCTGCCTGCACATGATCCATATCCCTCCATTCCCTGTATATTCCTGTGCCTGTCTGAACGCCTCTTAAATGCCACTATTGTGTCTGCTTCCATCAGCACCCCTGGCAGCCAGTTCCAGGCACCTACCACTCTCATAGTGGGAAGATCAAACTAAGTTTTGTGCTCAAATTGCTGGAGTGGAACTTTAACCATTGATCTTCTGACTCAGAGACATAAGTGGTGTCCATTTCGTACTAAGACCAATGTAGTGGTCAAACATGCAAAGATTTGACATCAAGTCACTTCTGTGCAGTTAGTAGAGCCACTTCCTCACAGCGCAGGAGTCCCAGGTTCAATCCTGACCTTGGGTGCTGTCTGTGTGGAGTTCTCTCCGTGACCCAGTGGGTTTCCTCCGGGTGCTCCGGTTTCCTCCCACATCCCAAAGACATGCAGGTTGGTGGGCTAATTGGCCACTGTAAGTTGCCCCTACGTGAGTGGCAGAATCTTGAGGGAGTTTATAGGAATGTGGGGAGAATAAAGCAGGATTAGTGTAGGATTACTATAAAGGGTTGGTCGATGGTCAGCACAGACTCAGTGGGCTGAAGGGCCTTTTTCTGTGCTGTATGACTCCATGACCCTAAGGCAGAAATAATCATGACCTTGGTGAAATAGGGCTGGGGAGAAAGAGCTCACAATGAAACACCAGACCTGTGTGAAAGCAGAATACTGCAGATGCTGGAAACCTAAAAGAAAATCAGAGCATGCTAGAAATGCTCAGCAGGTCAGGCAGCATCTGTGGAGAGAGAAAAACAGTTTCAGGTTGGTGATCCTTCATCAGACCTTGGAAAAGTTAGAAGTAAAACAAGTAGCAATGGAAGGCAGGGCAGAGGGGTGGAGGGACCGAATGAATGAAAAATAAAAGTCGATCGAGACTAGGAGAGACTGAATGATACAAGCAGTGGTACTGATGACTAGGAGAGGGAAGTGTGTCTGGAAGGAGAGGGAAATAGGAATGAAATCTGAAGCAGAAAGAAAAGTCTGAACGCTGGAAGTGTGAGATACAAGAATGACTGATTATCTGAAATCCCTGAACTCATTGAGTGGGAAGGCTGCAGTGTGCCTAGTCACAGGGTGAGGTGCTGTCTAGAGAGTTGTGGGCACAGCCCAGTCCATCAGGAAAACCAGCCTCCCCTCCATTGAATCTGTCTGCACTTCCTGCTGCCTTAGGAAAGTAGCCAACATAATCAAAGACCCCTCTCACCCCAGCTAACCTCTCCTCTCCACTCTTCCATCGGGCAGTAAACACAAAAGCCTGAGAACAGGTACCACCAGGCTCAAGGACAGCTTCTATCCCACTCTTGAACAGAACTCTTGTAATGATAAAGATGAACTCTTGATCTCTCTACCTCATCATGGCCTTTGCACCTTATTGTTCACCTGCAGTCCACTTTCTCTGTATCTGTAATATCTGTAACTATATTCTATATTCTGTTATTGCTTTTCCCTTTGTACTACCTCAATGTACTTATGTTTTGGAATGATCTGTATGGATGGCATGCAAAACAAAGTTTTTCAATGTAACTAGGTACATGTGACAATAATAAACCAATTACCGTCAAGCTTATCTTGCACTCCATTGAAACAGGCTGGAGACAGAAGCCAAAAAGGGATGAGAGAATTAAAGTGACTGGAGGCTGGAAGCTCAGTGAGATCCTTGTGGATTGAATGGAAACACCCTGCAAAGCAGTCACCCAACCTGCGTTTATTTTCTCCACTGTAGAGGAGGCTACATTGTAAGTGCAAAATGAAACACTCTAAATTGAAGGAGGGACAGAAACACGTGCATTTGTTTTTCATTTCTCTGCTTTGATTTTTTTTCTTCTGCTTCTTTTATCTTGGTCTTCCAAAATCCTTCACACATTAACACCAAGGGGTGAGCATGCACAGTCACACTGAGTCTGGGCACCTCAGAGCTCGAAGGAAATGCCGCTGTAAACACTCTATGTATCAGATTCTCTCTGCTGCTGTGCAGCCTGAACTGCAGACTGCTCGGGAATAGATGCAGGTCCTCAGACAAACGAGGCAAGTGATTAACTTCCTCGGAGAAAAAAGTGCTGCAGGCACTTATCGAGTGTCTGACTTCAGAGAAGATTCAAGCTCCCTGACACCATTGCCCATGTGGTGGGGTTGCGTTCGAAGTGAGAGGGAGGGCAATGTTGAGGGGGGTGGGTGTGGTAGAGGCAGGAAACCTGCTACCTGTGGGTCAGTCAAGGCTCTGTTGCTTATGTCCGCTATAAGATCTCCAGTATAATTCTCACTTTGTTTTCAAGTCCTTCCTATCTCTATAAACTCCTCCACCCCTACAAACCCTGGAGATCTCTGCAATCCTTAATTTTGCCCCCTTCATCTTCCCACTTTCCATCTGATATCCATGCCTTTGGCTGGTGAGATCCTAAGCACTGAAATTCCCTCCTTAAATCAAGCTTGTTATTTTAACCTCTCTCTGCTCCGTAACACCTCATTCTGAGCTTTGCTACAAATTGCTTCATAACTCTTTTGGCAACTCTGCAAATTTTGTTTGACAATTTTCCTGTGAGTTGCTATGGGACCTTACGTAAAGCTCTAGATGTTACGTAAGGGACAAGGCACATCCCTCCCCACCATCAGTCGTATCCCCAGGAGGCGCTGTCTCAAGAAGGCAACATCCATCATCAAAGATCCCCACCATTCGAGCCGTGCCACCTTCTCGCAGCTACCATCGGGCAGGAGGTACAGAAGCCTGAAGTCCCACACCACCAGGTTCAAGAACAGCAATTTTCCCTCAACCAACCGGCACAGCCCCAATCACTGCAGTTTGGCAACATGATGATCACTTTGATCACTTTGCAATAAAATGGATTTTTTTTGTTCTAATTGTGTTCCTTCTTGTAAAAGTTGTGTACAATTTATGTTTACTTTATGTTTTTTTTGTGAATGCTGCTTATCTGATGCTATGTGCCTGTGATGCTGCTGCAAGTGAGTTTTTCATTGCACCTGTGCACACATGGACTTGTGCAGATGACAATAAACTCGACTTTGACTTTAAGGTTGTTGTTATTACTGCAGGGATTTCACAGGACTGAGAATATGGGCAAAAAACAAAATGAGCAGCCTTGGTTTTGTTTCTGGTGAATACACCAGCAAGGCAAGAGACACAGGGAGATTGGGAAGGGGGTTGACGCGGAAGCAAACACCATTGGCGAAAGAGAAGGCTTGCTCTGCAGACTAGAACCCAGAGACAGAGTCTGCTTCCAGTGCTGGGTGTGATGCTTCTGATGTTGGAGGTGGTTCATCTTTGGAAGTACATCCACTGACAGTCGGAGCTCTTTAATAAGCAACAGGCTGTGTCTCGCTAAGGTGGTAAATCAGGATTTCCCTAAATTATCTGGGATTTAGTAGATTATCCTTCTGCAAGGTCCAGGAGAAGAGTCAGTTCAATAAAATGTCATTGGAATATTTTGCTCGTTATAGCTGTGAGTGGAAAATGAGGAAAAAATGACCATGGAATGGTGGGCTATAGGGACCAGTGTGGTTATATTTCTAAGCTTGTTGCATGTAGGAACAGACAAAGTGGATTTTATTGTCACAAGAACAAGTACATCACTGTGCAGGTGCAAAGAAAAATTCACTTGCAGCAGCATCACAAGCACATCGCATCAGATAAGCAGCATTCGCAAGAAAATCATAAATTATGTACAATTTTTTGCAAGAAAGAACACAATTAGAATTTTAAAAAAACACGAAATCTATTTTAGTGCAAAGTGGTCATAGTGTTGCTAAACTGTAGGGATTGGGGTTGTGCAGGTTGGTTCAAGAACAGAATGGTTGAAGCTGTTCTCGAACCTGGTGGTGTGGAACTTCAGGCTTCTGTACCTCCTGCCCAATGGTAGCTGTGAGAAGATGGCATGACCTGGATAGTGGGGATCTTGGATGATAGATGCTTTACAGCAGACTTCAAGAATGACTTGGATAGGCATGGGTGGGGAAATAGTTTGCAGGGATAGAGGGCAAAAGCTGGTGAATGTGCTTGTTCTTCCAGTGCCGGGTCCCTCCTGCACAGCAACAGTTCTATGAGACTGTGTGGCGAAATCTTCAGGAGGCAGTCCAACCAGACAGAGCAAGCCTAACTCCTGCTGGTCATGTTGAGCTTCACCGGTGGGTTACCTGGGTTACCCTAACCCTAATCTGAACCCAAAAAGGCATCTGCAGTCACCAGATTCACATTAAGGGTTCTTCATCCCTTCTACCCAATAGCAGGTGAGCCTGTGGGCCCACCTAGCTGTTCCTTCTGCCATGATATGAACCCTCATGCTTCTTCAGTGACTGTCCATTCCTTGTTCACCCTCCAATCTCTTTGGCTACAATGTGAATGTCATGGTCATTCTGAAGTCTCGCACCTTCCTCCTAGTGCTTGCCGACTCCCTACTTCGGGGCTGTGGGCAACGTTTGAGGCAAGTCTTCATCATCTAAAGCGACCAAGGGGAAAAAAAATCAATGCAACACGATCCCAGGGGCAACCCTCCCAGGGTTTATCAGACCTCGCTGTTCCTTGATTACCACAGAGGGTTACAAATCATTGCATGTTCTCCTGTTCTACAAATCTGGGGGTGGCTCAGTGATGCGGCCAGAGGAGCCACTGCCTCACAGCGCCAGAGACCTGTGTTCAATTCTGATCTCGGATCCTCCCCGTGACTGCATGGATGTTCTGGTTTTCTTCCACATCCCAAAGACTTGCGGGTTGGTAGATTAATTGGCTGCTATAAGTTGCCCCTAGTGTGTAGGTGAATGGTAGAAACTGGAGGATTTGATAAGAAATTTTGGGAAAGTTAACAAAAAAATGGGATTAACATAGGATGAGTATAAAATGGGCAGCTGATAGCCAGTATAGACTTGGTGGGCTGAAGGGCCTGTTTCTGTGCTCTGTGGCTCTATCTTCTAAAAATCCACATTCACCACAACTGCTGGGTTCACTTCATTGATGCACTCAGACAAGTGTTTAACAAAATCTCTTTAAGTTTGTCAAAGTGTGCCCGCAACACACCTATGCTGTTTCTGATCCCCCCATGCATCCAATAACTGCTCTTGTTGCTCTTAAATAGATACAGAATGGAACTGATGACCCAAATGGCCTCCTTTTATGTTATAACCATTCTGTGCTTCTGAGATTTATATTTTTTTTAGAATGAGCTCCAACTCAAATACTCATAAGAAAAGCATTCAATGTGTGTGCTGGTGGGAACAATTATTTTCATGGAATTTCTAATTAATTTAGTTTACAATTAGCTTTTGTTTCTGTCCTTCCAGCCCTCTTCCGAATGCTCCATTCCTGAAGCCCAGGTGCAGTACAATCAGCTCAGGAGAGAAAGCCTGGGTGACTTAGCCCTCATTCCTGGCTCCTGCCTTTTGAGGAAAGACTTCACCTTTCCTTAGTGTCTTGGAAAGGCTGACACTGGGAATGTATTGTGTGCAGGGATCACAGGGAAAAGCTCACGTCACAGCTGCTCTTGGTGTAACTCATTAGTACCTGCACATGGTGACTGAACATGTGCTCCTGCATGTGTGACCGTGTGTGTCTTTGATTATAGCTGTTTGTATTTTCCATGTGTTTGTACGTGTGTGTGTGTGTGTGTGTGTGCGCGCACATACACGTGTGTTTAGAGAGAGAGAGAATGTGCGTGTATTTGTAATTATGCATATCTTTAATTGTACTTTTGCATTTTACATGTGTTTGTGTGTGTGTGTGAGAGAGAGAATGTGCGCGTGTACATGTGAACATGCGTATCTTTAAGCATAACTGTTTGCTTTTACCTGTGCATGTGTGTGTCTGTGCGTGTGTGTCTGTGAGTGTGTGTTTCTGTGTGTGTGATTCTGTGTGTATGTTACTTTATGTGTGTGTATTTCTGTGTGTGTGTGTTGTGTGTGTTTCTGTGTGTGTTGTGTGTGTGTGTGTTTCTGTGTGTGTTATGTGTGTGTGTTTCTCTGTGTGTGTGTGTGTGTGTGTGTGTGTGTGTGTGTGTGTGTGTGTGTGTGTGTGTGTGTGTGTGTGTTAGCAGCAGAATATATTCAATGACTTCGCCTCTATAGCTCTCTGGAGTTGGGAATTCAGAAGATTCATTGCTCTCTGAGAGAAGAAATACCTCCTGACCTCCATCTTAAATGAGCAAACTCTTTCTGAAATGATGCCCCCTAGTTCCAGATACCTTTATAAGAGGAAACATCTTCTTATAATAACTATTACGTCTGGGAGAAAACAAACACAGATTAGGAGCAGCTCTCCAGAACATCTTCTTTCAATCCATAAAGGTGCCCCAGAGCTTCTAGTTGCCTGTCACTTCAATTCTCCATCCAACCTCTACATTTTCAGCCTCCTTACAACATTCAAAGGCCAATACAAGCTCAAGGTAATGACACCTTACCTTCTGACTGGGATTATTACAACCTTCTATACTCAACACTGAGGGCAACATTTACAGATTATCAGTAATTCTAGCCTTTGCATCTTAAATTTCCAGTGCTCATAACTAGTGTCCAATCTCTTTTCTGATCGAAATGTACCTAATTTACACCTCCTAAGGACCCATGGGGACACAAGAGACTGCAGATGCTGGAATCTGGAGCAACAAACAATCTGCTGGAAGAAGTCAATGCCTCGAGCAGCATCTGTGGAGGGAAGGAATTGTCGACATTGTGGGTGGATGCAGGGTTTCGACCTGAAGCGTCAACAACTCCTTTCTCCCCAGATGCTGCTCAACCTGAGTTCCTCCAGCAAACTGCTTGTTGCTCCTAAAGACCCACCTTTTGTTATACACAAGCTCTTTCACAGGACTCCACCACAGCCTCTCCCATCTCCTGCCCTCTCAGGACACAAGAAAACAAGTAAACAGGAACAAGAGTAGGCCAATTGGTCTCTCCAACCTGCCCCACCATTCAATAGGATCATCGCTGACCTACACGGGCCTCAACACCTCTTCAGAGCCACTTCCCCATAACCCTCAATACGCTAATCTTTCAGATATTTATCTATCTCCACCTTAAGTATATCTAAAGATCTGACCTCCACCAACCTCAGGGGCAGAGAATTCCTGAGATTCATCAGCCTCTAAACATTTCCCTTATCACCAGGTTCAAGAACAGCTACTGCCCTTCAACCATTTGGTTCTTGAACCAACAGCAAAACCCTAATCACTACAGCTTAACAACACTATGACCACTTTGCACTTAAAATGGACCTTGTTCTAATTGTGTTCTTTCTTGTAAAAATTGTGTATAATTTATGTTTATGATTTTAAGTGTTACTACCATCGGGGAGGTGGTACAGGAGCCTGAAGACCCACACTCAACGATTCAGGAACAGCTTC
Source organism: Pristis pectinata (assembly GCF_009764475.1). NCBI lineage: Eukaryota > Metazoa > Chordata > Chondrichthyes > Rhinopristiformes > Pristidae > Pristis > Pristis pectinata. The sequence goes on along the minus strand of NC_067410.1, from coordinate 106,375,505 downwards.
CTCCCCTCCGTCATCAGATTTCTGAATGGTCCATGAACCCATGAACACCACCTCGTTATTCCTTTTATCCACTATTTATTTATTTTGTAATTTATAGTAATTTTTATGTCTTGCACTGTACTGCTGCCACAAAACAACAAATTTCACGATATACGTATGTCAGTGATAATAAACCTGATTCTGATGTGCCTGTCATGCTGCTACAAGTAAATTTTCATTGCAACTGTGCACACTTGTGCATGTGACAATAAACTCGACTTTGACTTTAATTTCTGCACATCTCAGTATTAAATGACTGATCCCAGAGACTTTCTATTTATTTTCTCTGTTTCCCCCCCCCCCCCACCAACTTAAAAACTTGTTTCTCCTCTAACTTTCCTTATTTTTGACATAAAGTCACCAATGCTAAGACATTGGTCCTGTTTGTCTCTCTGGATCCATTGCACATTTGCAGCACAAAGATTCTAACTTTAGATTACCAGCATCTTTGAATAAGGAATTGGCAGGTATAAACTAACCCAACATATAACTGACATCCGTACTGCCTGGGGAGTTATATTCTCATTTTTCCCTGTCATATAGAAGGAGACCCTTCAGCCCATGGTGTTAATACTGACTCTCAGAGCAATCTCATCAACCCCATTCCCACCCCCCCACATGTAACTCCATCCTCTCTCATTTGCTCATTAATCCCCCTCCTAATTCTCCGACCACACACCTTTACTGTGGGTAATTTATGTCATCCAAAGACCGTTGCAAATTTCTACAGATGTACAGTGGAGAGCATTCTGACTGGTTGCATCACCGCCTGGTAAGAAGGTTCCAATGTGCAGAGGCTGCAGAGGGTTGTAGACTCAGCCAGCTCCATCACGTACACAAACTTCCCTGCCATCGAGGACATCTTCAAGAGGCGGTGCCTCAAGAAGGTGGCATCCATTGCTGAGGACCCTCACCACCCAGGACGTGCCCTCTTTTCGTTAATACCATCAGGAAGGAGGTACAGGAGCCTGAAGACCCACACTCAAAGGTTTTAGAAAGAGTTTCTTCCCCTCCACCATCAGATATCTGAACGGTCCATGAACCCATGAACACTACCTCATTATTCCTCTTTTGCACTATTTATTTATTTTTGTAACTTATAGTAATTTTTAACTTTTACTGTACTGAAAAACAACAAGTTTCACGACATATGTCAATGAAAATAAACCTGACTCTGATTTTGACCTACAAACCTGTACGTCTTTGGGATGTGGGAGGAAACTGGAGAACACAGAGGAAACCCAGGTGGTCACAGAAAGAACGTGAAAATGCCACAGAAACAGCAACCAAGGTCAGGATCAAACCCAGGTCACCAGAGCTGTAAGGCACTGACACTGACATCCATGCCATTGTGCTATATCTGGCTTTGCATAAACATCATTCTACTTCACTCGACGTCAACAATGCAATGGTAGATATTCAAAAGCCAATAAATTTAATTTTCGAATATCAACAGGGAAATGCTGAAAATACACAGCAAGTCAGGTGGCAGCTGTGAAGAGAACAATTGGGTTAATTTTTCAAGACAATGACCCTTCGTCAGAACAAATTGAATTCCCAGAGACACAAGAGACTGCCGATACTGGAATCTGGAGCAACAAGCAATCTGCTGGAGCAACTCAACGGGTCAGGCAGCATCTGTGGAGGGAAAGGAATTGTCGACATTGTCTACATCAGGACTGAGAATGGAGTGGGGGAATGGTCAGTATAAAGAGGAGAGGGGGACAGGTAAGACTGGGGCCAGAGGTGAACTGAGGAGGGGTGAAGGATGGCGGATAGATCGAGCGAGGTAGGGGAGGGGGAAGGGTGGGATTGGGAGACAAGAGGCAGGTGAATTATAGATGGAGGCAGAGAAATAAAAAGGCAGGCGGGGGGAGAGGGGGTGAAGGTGGCTGGAGGGCGGTGTGGGGACACAAAGGCGACCAGTGCTGGAACCTGATAAGTAAGGAAAGTGATGATGGGAACCATTAGGGGAGAGGTGTAGGGCAGATAGAACCAGATGGGGGAGGGGACACAGTAGGTGGGTGGTAGATGGATGGAACCGGGAAGGAGAGGGAGACAAGAATGGGTGATGGGGGGCGGGGTGGGGGCTGGAGGGGAGTTGCAGGAATGGGAACTAAAATGGGAGAGCTGGAGGAGGATTGGAAGGAGAGAGGAGGAAGGGTGGGGAGAAAACACAATGGAGATGAGGGTTACGTGAAACTGGAAAAGCCAATGTTCATACCACTGGGCTGTAGACTACCCAAGTGGAGTATGAGGTGATGTTCCTTTAGTTTACATTGGCCTCACCCTGACAGTGGAGGAGGTCAAGGACAGACAGGTCGGTGTGGGAGTGGGAAGGGGAATGCAATTGGGGGCTCGGGCAGAGCTCAGGTGCTCTGCCAATCAGTTACTCAGTCTGCACTCGGTCTTGCCAATGTAGAAGCCAATTTCATTCCCAGTTTCCCCGAAGTTTCTCAAAGAGCAGGCGTGTCATTCACAATTCACTTCGTGACCCACGTTGGCAATGCACCAGTTAAAAGAAAACTGTTTGAAATCACAGTGCATCTTCCTCAAACTTTCAAGTTTTATCCTAAATGCACTGGTGACATCCTGGCAGTGATTGAAAAACAGATGCTGGAAACCTGAAACAGAGTAAAAGGCAAGGCAGGGAGCAAATGTTGGGGTTTTTGGTTCATGTGATCAAAACTCTCTGATGAAAGGTCACTGATCTGGAATGTTACCTCTGCTGCCTGACCTGCCGTGTATTTCCATAGTCAGGGAGTCACATGGCACAGAAAAAGGCACTTTGACCGACCAAGTCCACAATGACATTGGGGGATATGGGCCAAGCGTGGGCAAGTGGTTTTAACATCGATGGACTTTCTTGGCCGGCATGGACGAGTTGGGCTGAAGGGCCTGTTTCCATGCTGTAGAACTCTAGAGTGCAACTCAGAAATAACCCAGGCTTCTGAGTGCAGTATTGAAAGGGTGTGCACGTTGGTGAGGTGGGGGGAAAGGTGTCATAATGGTGGTGACTGAATTTCAGTTTCATCAGAGTTGTCATTTGCACAGTCAGTGAGTGTAGATTATGCAGGAAATTCCACACGGAGCAAAATGTTTGTCTGTTTTCCTTGTTATTAATCTGCGAATAATTGGTTGCTAAGCAACATTAAAAAAAATCACTGGTGCTATTTCGAAGAAGAGCAGGCATAGTTTGATCAACCTTTGTGTCTCTAGCAACATCACCGTAATCTGGTCACCATCACCACAGTTACTACGGCAGACCCACCTCGAATGAATTCCCAGGCCGATACCCTCCTGAGTTTCAAAGAAAGCATTGAACCACACAGAATTCTTGCAGGCCTTACAGGGAGGATGTTTAGAACCAGTGTTCACAGTCTCAGAATAAAGGGTAGGCCCTTCAAGGCAGAAATAAGAAGAAATTTCTTCACCCAGAGTGTGGGGAACCTTTGGAATTCTTTACCCAAGGGACTCAGTTGCTGAATACATTCAAGACAGGGATTGGTAGACTTTTAGGTATGAAGAGGAGAGTGTTGCTGTGGTTAAAATTACCCATGACCTGTTGAACAATCATTATGCTTATTTTACATACGTTTAAGTTATATATAATTTATGTTAACAAGTTAATCTTAATTTATGTTTGCCTTCAAACTAAGCTAAAAAGCCAATCTTCATGGAATTTAAGTCCTGTGTATGTTTGCCGATGAGAACAATAACCTTGAACTTGAACAGTGAACAAAGGGCTAAATGTCCTGCTTAAACTTCTCTTTCCTATGTTCTTATGCTCTATTCTACATCACTTTCATGGGCTGTAATTCCCTTTTATAAAGGACCTAAGTGGAATTATTTGATGGTACAGAGATTCTCCTTCCAATCACTGAAACCATCAACCTGGCCATTGTCCCGCTTCTGCTGATGGGATCCTGCTGTGCAGAAATGGGATGCTTCCTTTCTTATGTCACAGCTGGTTGGCACATTTTAGGAAGCTCTAGGAGACACAGAACAGAATAAGAGGAACGGTTCCAGGTATGAGGAGCTTCAGTTAGAAGGCTTGAATGCAGAAAGTGGGAAAGAATTGAAACGTGCTGGAAATACTCAGGAGGTCAGGCACCAACTGTGGAGAGACACAGAGAGAGAAATACTCTGATTCTCTCTCCACAGCTGCTGCCCGACTTCCTGAGCACTTCTGAAATTTTCTGTCTTTATTTCAGGTTTCCTGCATCTGCAGTGTTTTGCTTTCCAGTCAAGGGTGACGCAAGGTTGAACTCTTTGGAGGAAAGGTCTGAGTGGAGGAGATTAACAAATGGTTCAAGAGGCAGCAGGCGTGGACTTAAAATTCTGGGCCAAAGAAACAAAGATGAAGAACGCACCTTTTTACTCAGAGTGTGAATTACGATTTGGAATTTGCTCTGGAAATTAAGAGCTTTCAATAGGGAATTGGACAGACGAAGAGAGAGAGGGTAATTTGCAGAGCTAGAGGAAAAGAGTGGGGGATTGCTCTGTTCAGAAGTGACGTGGATATGGTGGGCTGAATGGCCTCCTTCTATGCCTGAGCTATGATTCTGTGACCACTGTCTATGCTTGTAGTGAAATGATTTAGATGCTCTGTGGGATGTGTTGGAAGTGTGGAAATCACAATGTAATTCCATCATTTGTCAGGAATTGTTTCTAGCCAGTGAAGAATTGGCCTAGGATTCCATTCCAACAATTTGGGGACAATTGCTGGAAATGAGTCACAGGCCAGACTCCCAGCTAACACAGATGAGGAATTGTTCAGAACAAGCAGGACTCCCTTCCCTTTGGATGACTTTCCAACTCATTGAGGCCATTGACTAGCTTGCGGTAGCTCCCTAGGGGTAATGTTGAGCAAACATTTGAAGGTGTTGAAACTGATCAGTGGACCAGGCAGCATCTGTGGAATGTGGAGCTAACCTCTCTCTACAGATGCTGGGTGGTCTGCTGAGTGTTTCAGCATTTTCCCTTATTGATTTGACCAGATTATTACTGGACTAGTGAGTAGTATAGTGGTTAGCGTAATGCTATTACAGCGCCAGCAATCCAGGTTCATTTCTGGCTGCTGTCTGTAAGGAGTTTGTACGTTCTCCCCGTGTCTGCGTGGGTTTGCTCCGGGTGCTCCAGTTTCCCCCCACATTCCAAAGACGTACGGGTTAGGAAGTTGTGGGCATGCTGTGTTGGCGCCGGAAGCGTGGCAACGCTTGCAGGCTGCCCCCAAAACACTCTACACAAAAGATGCATTTCACTGTGTGTTTCGATGTACATGTGACTAAGAAAGATATCTCATCTTATCCTATCCAGAAGTCGGAACTAATCATCTGAAGGTATGAGTTTAAGCTCCTATTGTTGGAACTAAGACTTAGTTAACTATTTTAATAAATGTAGAATAGGAAGTTGTTGACAATGAAACTACCCAATGATTGCATTCAACATTTCTAATCTATGTTTGCTTCAATGGTTTGTCAGCAGTGTAACTGGAATTGGAATTGGTCACATGCACCGAGACACAGTGAAAAACTCTGTTTTTTACTATGAAAAACTTATTTTTGAAAAACTTATTTTTGAAAAGCTTAATACAATTATCATCTGGCACCATTTCGAACTAAAGTGAGAGGTGACATGTCGAATACTTATCACCCAACCACTATCAATAGAAGACATAATCTCATTGCTATCATATTGTTTGCTGTGTGTAAATTAGCTACATTTACCTCTATATCCACAGTAACCATGCTTCAGGAAAGTATTTAATTGGTTGTTGTGTATAATTTGTGTTTAAGTTGTGCTTTTCTTGTGAATGCTGCTTATCTGATGCTATGTGCCTGTGATGCTGCTGCAAGTAAGTTTTTCATTGCACCTTGCATGTACTTGTGCAGATGACAATAAACTCGACTTTCACTTTGACTTTTTAGAAGGCCTGAGTTAACAAGGACTATGACATACAAACAAGCAACAGGAGGAGGCCCCTTGAACATGCTCCACCCTTTAATAAGATTCCCGCAGTAACCCTAACCCCCCTGTTTATTAAAAGTCTATCTGCCTCTGCCTTAACAATATGTAGACTCTGCTTCCATCTCCCTTCAGGGAGAGAGTTCCAAAGATACGGGAGCCCCTGAGAGAAAAAGATATATTGAGACATTCGGCCTACTGAGTCTGCACGGACCATCATGAGCTTATTTAGCCAGTCCTGCGTTATGTCAATCCAGATGAAGTCTCTTGATCCGAAACATCAACTGCCCATTTCCGTCCACAGATGCTGCCCGACCCACTGAGTTCCTCCAACAGTTTGTTTTTTGCCCACATTCCAGCATCTGTTGTCTCTTCTGTCTCCTTCATTAATCCTGTATTATTCTACCACTAACCTACACACTTGGGGCAATTAACAGTAGCCAACTAACAAATCAACCTGCACAGTTTTAGGTCAAATGATCTTTAAACAGTAACCCTTAGTTCTAGACTTCTTTGCGATTTCATTCACCCTGTCAAAATCCCTCAGGATTATATCTACAAATTCTTATTATTTATTTCTGTTCCTTTCTTACGTAATGTTGATGAAATGATAAAGGCCTGGCTGATAGAATGTTCAACATGTGCTCAGGCTATCTTAAGGATGATCCAAATGGCTCTTGGATAAGAGGGTCATAGAGCAGAGTGTCACAGAGTCATAGAACAACACAGCACGTTACAGGCCCTTTAACCCAATGAGTCTGTGCCGATCGCGGTGCCCAACCAGCTAGTCCCAATTTCCTGCGTCTGGCCCATATCCCTCTAAGACCCGTCCCTCCATGTATCTATCCAAGTGTTTCTCATACACTACTGTACCTGCCTTAACCACTTCCTCTGGCAGCTCGTTCCACATACTCACCACCCTCTGTGTGAAAAAGCTGCCCCTCAGTTCCTTTTTAAATCTTTCCCCTCTTAACCCTAAATCTATGCCCCCTAATTTTGGTCTCCCCTTCCCTGGGGTAAAGACTGTTACCATCCACTTATCTATACCTCTCATAATTTTAAATACTTCTGTAAGATTGCCCCTCATTAAGGAATAAAGACCTCGCCTGGTAGACAGTGACATGGTATCTATGCTTGAAAACTCCAGGTTTTATACAGAGACTCGGCTACCTCACCGGATCCAATTTTTAAGTCCTATTTTCCAATCAGCTTTTGAAAATGCTTTCCTGCTGGGATCCAGCCAGTTCTGTCGATTCTATCCCATAATAGTGTGGGGTTCTGGCTGATGCTCAAAAACTTTCTGGCTTGCTTCTGCTTTCTGCAGGGATCCCACTGTTAGGGAGTCTCCTTCCTCCCAATCAAGTGGTGAATCCCACTTCCCTTTCCTAAACCTGGCTACCTTCACCTCTTCATCTTCTAACTTAAGACGAGCACCAAAGAAAGCATCCTACCCTGATGCATCACAGCTTGGTACGGCAACTGCTCTGTCCAAGACCACAAGAAACTGCAGAGTTGTGAACGTAGTTCAATCTGTCACTTCATTGTCTCCGTCCACATTTCCTGCTGCCTCGGGAAAGCAGCCGACATGATCAAGGACTCCTCCCACCCCGGTCATTCTCTCTTCTCCCCTCTCCCATTGGGAGGAAGATACAAAAACTTGAGAACACATACCACCAGGCTCAAAGACAGCTTCTATTCCACTGTTATAAGATCCTTGAATGGACCTCTTGTACAATAAAGATGAACTCTTGATCTCTCAATCTACCTCGTCATGGCCTTGTCTACCTGCCCTCACACTATATTCTGCATCCTGTTGTTTTACCTTCTGTACACCTCAATGTACCTATGTATGGAATGAACTGTCTGGATGGCATGCAAACAAAATTTTTTCACTGTATCGCAATAATAAACCAATTTGTAGAACACCTTTTACGTGGTCAAGATCTCCCCATTCCTAGCCCAACGTTCATCAGGCCAAATTTGACACCAAGTTGTAAAATTTATCAGGCCAGCTTAGCTAATGCTTGGTGAGAGGTGGGTTTTGAGGAGGGTGTTATAAGGAGACAGCACAATAGCTCCACTGCCTCACAGCACCAGAGACCTGGGTTCAAGCAGATGGTCCGACGGTGTCATTTATTGCATCCGGTGCTCCCAGTGCGGCCTCCTGTACATCGGTGAGACCCGGTGCACATTGGGTGACCGCTTCATTGAGCACCTTCGCTCTGGCTGCCACAACAGCCAGGATCTCCCGGTGGCCACCCACATACTGACATGTCTGTCCATGGCCTCCTCTACTGTCACGTTGAGGCCAGACGCAGGTTGGAGGAACAACACGTCATATTCAGCCTTGGGAGTCTCCAACCTGATGGCCTCAACATCGATTTCTCTAACTTCCGGTAACCCGACCCCTTCTTTTTCTTCTCCCCCCCAACTCCTTTGTCTTCCCTTATTCCTGTGGCTCCCTTCCCCCACCTTGATGACCTGCCCATCTCCTCTCCTCCCCTCCCCCATCCTTTATTCCACGGTCCACTGCCCTCTCCTACCGGATTCCTTCTTCTTCAGCCCTTTCCCTCCTCTACCTATCACCTCTCAGCTTATTACATCTTCTCCCTCCCCCACCCACCTACCTTCTCCCTCTCACCTGGACTCAACTATCACCTGAACTCACCTGTCCCCTGCCTGCATGTGCTCCTCTCCCTCCCCCCACCTTCTTATTCTGACTTTCCGGTCCTGATGAAGAGTCTCAGCCCGAAATGTCGACTGTTTATTTCCCTCCATGGATGGTGCCTGACCTGCTGAGTTCCTCCAGCACTTTTTGTGTATTGCTCCAGATTCCAGCATCTGCAGAATTTCTTGTGTCTTCAATCCTGACCTCGGGTGGTGTCTGTGTGGAGTTTGCACGCCCTCCCTGTGGCTCTCTAGGTTTCCTCTGGATGCTCTGGCTTCCTCCCATATTCCAAAGATGTGCGGGTTTGTAGGTTAATTGGCCACTGTAAATTGTCCCTCGTGTATGGGTGAATGTTAGAATCTGGGGGAGTTGAGGGCAATGTCGCAAGAATAAAATAATGGGATTAATGTAGGATTAGTGCAAATGATTGGTTGCTGGTCGGTGCAGACTTGGTGGGCCGAAGGGCCTGTTTCTTTGCTGTATCTCCCTGTGACTCTGACGTGTGAGAGGTGAGTAGGTTTATGGAAAGAATGATACACTGGGTTGTGCTCAAGTGATACACTTTGGGAGATCGAATTTGAAGGCTGAATACAAGGTTAATGGCAGGACTCTTAGCAGCGTGGAGGAACAGAGGGATCTTGGGTTCAACGTCCATAGATCCCTCAAGGTTGCCGCACAGGTTGATAAGGTTGTTAATGAGGCGTATGGAGTGTTGGCCTTCATTAGTCGGAGTACTGAGTTCAAGAGCTGTGAAATGATGTTGCAGCTCTATAGAACTCTGGTCAGACCACACTTGGAGTATTGTGTTCATTTCTGGTCGCCTCATTATAGGAAAGATGTGGAAGCTTTATATAGGGTGCAGAGGGGATTTACCAGGATGCTGCCTGGATTGGACAGCATGTCTTATGAGGATAGGTTGAGTGAGCTAGGGCTTTTCTCTTTGGAGAGAAGGAGGATGAGAGGTGACTTAATAGAGGTGTACAAGATAATAAGAGGCATAGATTGAGTGAACAGTCAGAGACTTTTTCCCAGGGCGACAATGGCTAACATGAGGGGACATCATTTTAAGGTGATTGGAGGAAGGTATAAGGGGGATGTCAGGGGTAAGTTTTTCACACAGAGAGTGGTGGGTGGGTGGAACGCACTGCCTGAAGAGGATGTGGGGGCAGATACATTAGGGACATTTAAGAGAGTCTTAGGGATGTGAATGATAGAAAGATGGGGGACTATGTGGGAGGGAAGGGTTAGATAGATCTTAGAGCAGGATAAAATGTCGGCACAACATTGTGGGCCGAAGGGCCTGTACTGTGCTGTAGTGTTCTATTTTGTAATTCCGAAGGTTAAGGATTTGTGGGCTGTAACAGCCAGTGATGAGAAAATTAAGTTCAAGGACATGCAGGAGAACAGAAGCAGAGGAAAGAAGATATGTTGAGGGATCGTAGGGCTGGAGGAGATCACTGAGACAGGGAGTGATATGACCATGAAAGGATTTGAAAATAAAGATTAAAATTTTCATGTTTTAGAATTTTTAATCCGTGGCTTAACTGAGAGCTGGTGTAGGTCAATTGAACCCAGGGATGACGTGAACATGGTGGTGTGAGTTAGGGCCTGGAAATGGAAGCTCCATGATCACTTGTTGTCATCAGCTGTGAGGCTACAACTGCAGATGATTCAGCTGGTGAAGGAGTTGTTACCATCAAACCCAGTCATATGCTTCCTCACCCAATCAGACAAGGAGTTTTGGCAGGGTCCCAACAGCACAAAAATCATACAAAAAAAGTGGCAGAAGGCCAAAAGACTTATCAACTTTCCTGCAGTCAGTCTAAAAAGCACTCAGCCTATCTTTCCATTTCTCTCTCTCTCTCTCTCTATCTATCTATCCATCCATCCATCTATCTATCCATCTATCTGTCTGTCTATCTATCAGTCTATCTGTCTGTCTGTCTGTCTATCTACCTATCTGTCTATCTGTCTCTGTCTGTCTATCTATATATCTATCTATCTATCTATCCGTCTATCTGTCTCTGTCTATCTATCTATCTATCTATCTATCTGTCTGTCTATCTATCTATCAGTCTATCTGTCTGTCTATCTATCTATCTATCTATCTATCTATCTATCTATCTATCTATCTATCTATCTATCTGTCTATCTATCAGTCTATCTGTCTGTCTATCTATCTATCTATCTATCTATCTATCTATCTATCTATCTATCTATCTATCTATCTATCTATCTATCTATCTATCTATCTATCTATCTATCTATCTATCTATCTATCTATCTATCTATCTATCTATCTATCTCTCACACACCTTGAGCCACAGAGGTACATTGAAGTCTTTCTGTTACCAATTAGATTAAGATCAGGGTGGACGCTTCCAGGCACCTCTGGCCTCTGAGTCAGGAGACCCGGCTACAGGTCCCACTCCAAAGACATCAGCAAGTTATCCAGTGACCGCATTCCAGAAGCTTTTGATTGTTTTTGAAGTGTTTGGTGATATCCTGATCTCAAGACAATTGGCATAAAAATGGAAACTTTTCTTTAATGCGGACTCTGCGACACTGCTGCCTGGGGCGGGGCAGGGGTACTTTGGGGAGGAAGATAAATTCCCTGTTACTGTTGCTGGAAAAAAATTACTCTGGTCTTTATTGTGTGAAATGTGGTTGAAAAGGATGAAATGTTAACATTTACCAAGCAATCTGTGCATTCCTGATTATAATGAATCCTCCACTAACAGTCACAACTTCAGTTGCCAATCATTTTAACTCTTGAGTCCCCTCTCTGTTTCTCTCTGTCTTAAAGACTTCCCTCAAAACCCACAGCTATGATCTGTCTTATTATCCCCTTCACTGGCCCATTGTCAAATTTTGTTTGCTGATGCTCCCAAAGTGTCTTGGGACAATTTATACCTGAAAGAACTTCAGAGACAGGAATAGGAGTAGGCCAATGACAACCTCAAGCTGCTCTGCCATTCAAAACTATGGCGATTGATCCAATCTTGTCCTAGACACCACTTTCCAACTCTCTCTCCACATACCCACCAACTCCATTGCAGTTCAAATGTCTAACAAAGGCACTGGCTATCTGAAATGTATTATTGCAAGCACCTACAGTCTTAAGTCTTTCATTAGAGAAACAAAGGACTGCAGATGCTGGAATGTGGATGAAAAACACGATGATGCTGGAGGAACTCAGCAGGCCGGGCAGCATCCGTGGAGAAAAGCAGGTGGTCAACATTTCGGGTCAGGACCCTTCTTCAGGACCTTTTCCTGAAGAATGGTCCTGATCCAAAACGTTGACCGCCTGCTTTTCTCCACAGATGTTGCCTGGCCTGCTGAGTTAGGTCTTTCATTCTTTGGGATACATATATAGCAGTGCAGCACAGGAACAGGCCCTTCGGCCCACGATGTCTGTGCTGACCATGACGCCAATTTAAACTAATCCCATCTGCCTGGACACAATCCATATTCCTCCATTCCCTGCACATTGCTGTGCCTGTCTAAATGCCTCTTAAACGCCACTATCATATCTGCTTCCACCAGCTCCCCAGGCAGTCCGTTCCAGGCACTCACCACTCTGTGTGTGTATAAAATACTTGCCCTGTAAATCACCTTCAAACTTATCCCCTCTCACCTTAAATCTCTGGCCTCTAGTATACCCTGGGAAAAGCACTCTGACTATCCACCAAGGATCTTGGGGATAAAAGAACACTCTGTCCCTCAACTTGTCAATAAACTAGGTCCCACCTCATCTGTACCTCAACCCTGTTCATCCTTTTTTTTTGGCCTTATCTTGAGGTCTTGAGTGGAAGAAGCAAATGGCACTTGGGGTCACATCGATATTCCAGGTTTCCCACTCCTTTCCCAGTGGTGGGTAGCAAGTCAATGGGCGTCAGTCAGCCCCCAAGTACGTCAGTCAGAAGACCGCTAATATCTCGGCAATGAGTAACAGCAGGAAGATTGTCAACTGATGCCTCAATAGTCAGGATGGTCTCTATCTGACACTCGCTTCCAATGGACATTTGGGGGATGACTGAATAGAACATAGAATATAGAACACTACAGCACAGTACAGGTCCTTCAGCCCACAATGTTGTGCCGACATTTTAACCTGCTCTAAGATCTATCTAACCCTTCCCTCCCACATAGCCCCCTATTTTTCTATCATTCATGTGTCTATGTAAGATTCTCTTAAACGTCCCTAATGTATCTGCCCCCACAATCTCTGCCGGCAGTGCGTTCCACACACCCACCACTCTCTGTGTAAAAGACTGACCCCTGACATCCCACTTATATCTTCCTCCAAGCACCTTAAAATTATGTCCCCTCGTGTTAGCCATTGTTGCCCTGGGAAAAAGTCTCTGACTGTTCACTCGATCTATGCCTCTCATCATCTTGTGCACCTCTATCAAGTCACCTCTCATCCTCCTTCTCTCCAAAGAGAAAGGCCCTAGCTCGCTCAACCTAAGCAGCAATCAGAAACAGGACCTCTCTCTGCCACTGACCCCATTAGCCCCAGCTGAAGTCAATTCTTGGACCTCTGCCTGAGACTTGAAGCATCCTTGTTAGGGGACCCGAGGGGCAACTTCTTCCACACAGAGGGCAGTGAGTATGTGGAATGTGCTGCCGGGAGAAGTGGGAGAGGCAGAGACAGGTACGATTACAACATTTAAAAGACATTTGGACAAGTACATGGATAGGAAAGGTTTTGTGGGATATGGGTCAAAGGCAGGCAAATGGGACTAACTCAAGTAGGCACCTTAGTTAGCGTGGATTTTGGGCCAAAGGCTCTGTTCCCATGCCGTGAAACTCTAAGATTGGAGGGCAGTGAAAGTGATGGGTGAGACATGATTAATAAGGTTAAAGTGGGGTGGGGTGCACAATGAGGATATCATAGTTTTACTGGTTAGTTAGGTCAATAACCTACTGATCGTTTGGCTTAATAGTTCACAAGGTTAGTTGGTTCAATTAGCCTGCTGTTTTAATGGGTCAATGGGTTGCTAGACAGTTAGGTCAATTATCTACTGGTTAGTCGGATGAAGGGCCTACTGGTTGGTTGGGTCAATAATACTACGTGATCACCTCCTGCTGTTACAGAGCAGTCAGAGTTCCCATCTCTTCCAAGGTCACCCTGGTGGGAGAGTGGTCCAAATGGCTCCTTGCTGGACTCTGCTGAGTTCCACTGGACTCCTGCCGATCAGAGGCATAGGCGGAGGTAACAAGGCTGATCAGCCTTGGGAGTACTGACCGGAGAGAACAAGCTGAAGGGATGGAGCAGGAGGGAGGGCAGCAAGGAAAGAGAAAAGAAAATGACAAACAAAAACGCCCGTATAGTCTAACACTAGTAACACTGGAAAGCAAGCAGCCTATTTTGTTTTAGCGAATAACCTCATAGCAATCTACAGTGGAATAATTCTATTGCAAGGCAGTGTTGTATAGTTCGAGTGAGCTTACCATGGGTTGCAGTGGAGCTCCAGGTATCATGGCATTGGCTAATTGCATCTGCTGGGCCAGCATCGCCATGTTCTTCTGCTGTATCAGGTTATTCCTTCCATTTATCTCCAGTTGTGTTTTTAAATGGGGTGGTGGGTGAAGGTACTTGCAGTTCTCTCTGGAGCAGCGACCCTGGAACGGAGGGAGGCGGAACAAAACACATTTAGGACCCAAGTGACCGCAGTTTGAAATCCAAACGCACAGCACAACTGAATAACAGGGTGCTTATTGATTATTTTATCTATAGATTGCTGGCTGGTATTTTGCAGAGAAAATCAGCCTCAGTTTACAAACCCGTCCCTCGCCTCATGCAGGGTTAAGATTAGGCCAAGTCCTGATCTTGGTTGGCTGCATCTCAGTTCGTAACTGGGTCAAGTTTTTGTGATGGACTCCATGGTCCCAGTTCATCCCTTACTTTGGGCTGGAGTTCACCTTCAATCCCACCACCCCTCAGTAAGATTGGAGTCTCAGAGGACTGCTGGCTTTTTAGGGCGGCACGGTAGTGTAGTGGTCAGCGTGAGGCTATTACGGCGCCCGTGACCCGGGTTCAATTCCGGCCGCTGTCTGTAAGGAGTTTGTACGTTCTCCCTGTGTCTGCGTGGGTTTCCTCCGGGTGCTCCGGTTTCCTCCCACATTCCAAAGACGTACGGGTTAGGAAGTTGTGGGCATGCTATGCTGGTGCTGGAAGCGTGGCGACACTTGCGGGTTGCCCCCAGAACACTCTATGCAAAAGGTGCATTTCACTGTGTGTTTCGATGTACATGTGACTAATAAAGAAATCTTATCTTATCTGACTTTAAATAAATACAATTCATAATATTTACAAGGCTATGTTTCACTGAGAATGCCCCAATTTCTTTTTGAACCAAAATGAACTAGAGACAGGAACAGGTCATTCAGCTACTCCACCATGCAATGGAATCATGGCTACTGTTGGTCTCAAGTCCATGTTCCTTCCCTCAGGACCCTCCCTTGGGATCCAGCACTAAGGACCCTCACCAACCAGGACATGGCCTCTTCTCATTACTACCATCAGGGAGGAGGTACAGGAGCCTGAAGACCCACAGTCAGCGATTTAGGAACAACTTCTTCCCCTCCACCATCAGATTTCTGAACGGTCCATGAACCCATGAACACTACCTCGTTATTCCTTTTTTTTGCACTATTTATTTATTTTGTAATTTATTGTAATTTTGTCTTGCTGCTGCTGCAAAACAACAAATTTCACAACATATAAGTCAGTGATAATAAATCTGATTCTGAGTTTCTAACTCCCTTGGCTCATTGAGTAGCCAAAAATCTACTCAACAGGCTCAATCATCGAACGTCCACAGGCTCTGGACTGGAGAATACCAACGATTCACAACTCCCTGCTTCAAGAATGCCTGTTTGTTCTGGATTCTCCAGCCTCTACAGGAGATAGAACACAGAACAGTACAGCACAGGAACAGGCCCTTTGGCCCACCATGCCTGTGCTGACCAAGATGCTAATCTAACTAATCCCATCTGCCTGCACACGGTCTGTATCCCTCTATTCCCTGCCCGTTCAAGGGTCTGTCTAAACGTCTCTTAAACATTGCTATTGTATCAGCTTCTACTACCTCCCCTGATAGCACATTCCAGGCACCCACCACTCTCTGCGTAAAAAACTTGCCTTGCAAATCTCCTTCGAACTTTCCCCCTCTCAACTTAAACCCATGCCCTCTAATATTTGTTATTTCCACTCTGGAGCAAAGGGTGCTGACAATCCCTCTCAGAACCGTGTACGTCTCAATGGGATTAATTGGAGGGTAGTTATTTTGTGTTGTACGCACCGACAGGAGAAGACCCTTCCTCATTTGACGACATTTAGCATTTGCTGGTCATATTACTGGAATGGTAGGTGGGGTAAACCCTGGGAATAGTCATTAATATCATCTCAGTGTTCTTCAACCTTTTCAATATGTTTTGTGACATTTGTATATAACTTAAATCCAACAACAACTTGCATTTATATGGCACCTTTAATAAAATAAATAGTGTGCAAGGTGCCTATTTATTCAGACAAGATTTGATCCCTAGTTCCAAAGCGAAATGCAAGGGCAATTGACCAAATGCTTGAGTGAGCCAGTAGATGTTGCGGACAGTCTTGAAGTAGATGTTGGGGAGAGTCTTGAAGGAGGAGAGAGATGCAGAGCGACAGAGGAAGGTGAGAAAGGGAATCCCAGAGCTGATGGTCTGGACAGTGTAGACACGGCCGCCGATGATGCAGGGAATCAGAGCTGAACAAAAGGCCTGACCTGGAGGATGATGGGGACCTTGCAAAGCCTTCAGGCTGCAAGAGGTGACAAAGCCTGCCAGGGGATCCGCATCTGCTGACTCCCTGGCCATTAACAGTACAATCTGAAAACTAAAGATGTTATAAACTTGAGAGCAAAATATGGAACTTACACTGTCTGGGATCACACATCAGGAATCTCAGTGTGGAGAACTCTGTATCCCAGAGGGAATTTTCTTCTTAAATTTCTCCTCATCTTTGTTTACAAAATTACTTAATGTCATAGAAGATATTTCCATGTGAAAATAGGTACACAGTTCATGCAGATACAGGCAAAGGATCTAGGTGGCTAAAGAAAACACAATCATACGTTGAGATGATATTAATGACTAATCCCAGGGTTTATGTCACCTACAGTTCCATTGAGCAACTTCATCCTAATATACACCGAGTAAAGATGTTCTCTCATACATTTGTGTCTAGGGAGGTTCAAGTAGAGGCTGCCATTACACGATAGTCTTCCTCTGTTGTCTTATTGTAGCATCTACTTCAGTGGGAAACATCTGCTCATGGTTCTCTCCCTCTGTTGGATGAACAGTGGGGTTTGGGTAGAGCACTGGGTCCCCTTCACCAAGCTAATGGGGCTTTCCAGTCTCAGTGGGGACACAAGAGACTGTGGATACTGGAATTTGGAGCAACACACAAAATGCTGGAGGAACTCCAGCAGGTCAGGCAGCATCTGTGGAGGGAAATGGACAGTCGACGTTTTGGGTCGAGAAGTCCAGATGAAGTGTCTCGACCCGAAATGTTGACTGTCCACTTCCCTCCACAGATGCTGAGTTCCTCCAGCATTTATGTGTTGTTTCCAACCTCAGTTTTTAATTCAATGACTTCAGCTAACCCTCTTTCTTTTTGTAACTAGTTCTGCTGTAGGTCATCCATCTGTACATAGAACATAGAACAATACAGCACAGTACAGGACCTTTAGCCCACGATGTTTTGCTGACCTATATAAACCCAGCTGGTTAGGCCGCATGTAGAGTATTGTGTGCAGTTCTGGTCACCTCACGAAAGGAAGGATGTTGAGGCTTTAGGGAGGATGCAGAGGAGGTTTTCTAGGATGCTGCCTGGATTAGAGGGCACGTGCTATCAGGAGAGGCTGGACAAACTTGGGCTCTTTTCTCTGGAGCGGTGGAGGCTGAGGGGTGATCTGTTGGAAGTGTATAAAATTATGAGGGGCATAGATAGGGTGGACAAGCAATATCTTTTTTCCCATTATTGAGAGATCCAATACCAGAGGGATTGCATTCAGTGAGAGGGGGTAGGTTCAGAACAGACGTGAGGGGTAATTTTTTTACTGAGAGAGTGGTGGATACCTGGAATGCGTTGCCTGATAGGGTGGTGGAGGCAAATTCATTGGGGGCTTTTAAGAGGGGTTTGGATGGGCACATGAATGAGAGGAAAATGGAGGGATATGCGCATTCTGTAGGTAGGAGGGAATAGCTATGTTGGCACAACATTGAGGACCAAAAGGCCTGTTCTGTGCTGTACTGTTCTATATTCTTTCTATGTTCTATGTACCCTACGATCAATCTAACCCTTCCCTCTTGCACATCCCATAACCCTGCATTTTTCTTACATCCATGTGCCTATCCAAGAGTTTTTTAAATGTTCCTGTTGTACCAGCCTCTACCACCACCCCCGGCAGTGCATTCCAGGCACCCACCACTCTCTGTGTAAAAAACCTACCTCTGACATCTCCCCTAAACTCTCCTCCTCTGACCTTAAATGGATGTCCTCTGGTATTAGCCTTTGCCGCCCTGAGAAACAGGGCTGGCTGTCCACTCGATCTATGCCTCTCATAATCTTACACACCTCTATCAAGTCGCCTCTCATCCTCTGTTGCTTCAAAGAGCATCTGTAATGTTGGCTCAGTTTTTCTCTCTCCACTGCACAGCCTGACCTGCCGGGCACTTCTTACAGCTCTGTCTTTCACAGCTTCGTCCATGATCTCTTTCTCTTCCTACCTGTCCTCATCAACCTGGTGACTTCATCTAATCCTTAACCCCAGCCAATCCTGCTTCACCTATCAGAGATGGGTGAGAGATTGCCCAATCTATTGGTATTGGTATTGGTTTATTATTGTCACTTGTACCGAGGTACAGTGAAAATCTTGTCATACAGATTAACTCATTACACAGTGCATTGAGGTAGTACAGGGTAAAAAACAATAACAGGATGGCAGAGTCCCCCCCAGCCTCTCTGTAACTGAAAAACCAATTTACTTTCTCTCTTTCTCAGTACTGGCGAAGGGTTTCTGACTTGAAGCATTAACTCAGCTTCTCTTTCCACAATCGCTGCTTTCGGTCTTCTAATATTAATCGACAGTGCGTGTCCTTCAGCACGTACACTGTGTTATCAAACCACTGGAGATGACCTACTACCCACCCCACTCTCTCACCCTGGGGGACCCTGTGATTCAGTGCTCAAACAACTCCTGTGTGCTCTATCATCAGGTCCCTGATCAACAAGTGAGATCGAGAGTCATATCTGGGAGACGTGAATGGCAGCAAACCAACACAGATCCACCCCTTGTCACTACGGATCACAGTCAATGGTCCTTGTGCGATGCAGTCCTTGAGTCTATCATGCCTTAGTCATTTGTTCTGACAAGCTTCACCCCCAGTGGCGTGAAGGAAGGGCAGGCAAACTCTTGTCAATTTTTCACAGAGCTGCAACCTTTGCTGAAAAGGTCAGTGATTTCATGACTCTGTCAAAAAAAATGTGGGCACACTGATACATTAAATGTTTGGATCAAACGTTCCCACAGTTTAATCTAAGATCATTAGTACAGTTTAAGGTCCTTCAGCTGATCTAGTCTCATCTTTTTCTTTAGGATGGAATAGTCAACTTGCATTAACTTTGAAATGATATGTGAAATTTAGGCTATAAAGTGAAAAATATTTTATCGCATTAGTTGTGAGAATAATGTGAGAGAGATTAAATATTATCCAAGATGAAACCTAATCAATAGTCGATTGTCCAAAATGAGTTTTGGGGCCTTGTGATTACTTAAATAAAAGATTTTCATCTTATATGTTAATAAATACAATCAGAATTGCATGTAAGGAGACAATTTGTACGCAGAAAGCTCCCTCCAATGTAATGTTTCTTGAAAGATGAACTGTGGTCCAGACAGCAGAACAAGTTCCTCTATTCTTTTTGCAAATGTATTTTCAGTTTGGCATCTACATTCAAATGTGGTGCCTCCCAATGTTTCCTTAGGTACTGAGGAGGTTCAGTTTGTCACCGAACGCTCTAACAAACCTCCACAGATGTACTGCTGAAAGTATCCCGACTGGTTGCATCATGATCTGGTATGGCAATTCGAATATGCAGGAATGTAAAAAGTGGTGGACTCAGCCCAATACATCACGGGCACATCCCTCCCCACCATCGGTAGTATCTACAGGAGGTGCTGCCTCAAGAAGGCAACATCCATCATCCAAGATTCCCACCATCCGGGCCATGCCATCTTCTCACAGCTACCATCAGGCAGGAGGTACAGAAGCCTGAAGTCTCACACCACCAGGTTCAGGAACAGCTACTTTCCTTCAACCATTTGGTTCTTGAACCAACCGGCACAACCCTAATCACTACCTATGGCCAGCAACACTATGACCACTTTGACCTCTTGGCACTACAATGGACTCTATTTGTTCTAATTGTGTTCTTTCTTTTAAGAATCTTGTATAATTTGTGTTGTTAATTTATGTTTTTTTTGTGACTGCTGCTTATATGACGCTATGTGCTGCGGCAAGCAAGTTTCTCATTGCACCTGTGCACACATGTACTTGTACATGTGGCAATAAATTCAACTTTGATTTTTGAATTTGACCCTTCCTTGGTGCAGTAATCCCACAGTGTGGCTCCCTCTACATCACCCCTCCCTCAGTGCGGCACTCCCTCTACATCACCCCTCCCTCACTGTGACACTCCCTCTGCATCACCGCTCCCTCAGTGCAGCACTCCCTCTGCATCAGCCCTCCCTCGGTGCAGCACTCCCTCTGCATCAGCCCTCCCACAAGGTGGCTTTCCTTCAGTACTGTTTAAGGGCACCAGCCCAGGTTAAAATGACCTCTGTGTGGCATTGCACCACTGTATCAGGACATACAAGGGACTGCAGATGCTGGAATCTGGAGCAACAAACAATCTGCTGGAAGAACTCAGCGGGTCGAGCAGCATCTGTGGGGGCAGAGGAATTGTCTACGTTTCGGGTCAAAACCCTGTATCAGTCTATACAGCATGGAAACAGGCCCTTTGGCCCAACTGCTGATAAGTTACTTACTTGAGCGAGTCCCATTTGCCTGCATTTGGCCCATGTCTCTCTCAACTTTTCCTATCCATGAACCTATCTAAATGTCTTTTCTCTGTTGTAATTGTACCTGCCTCTACCACCTCCTCTGGCAGCTCGTTCCATATACCTACCGCTCTCTGTGCGAAAATCTTGCAATTAAGGTCTCCTTTTTCCTCTCTCACCGTAAACCTTCGCCCTCTAGATTTGGACTCCCCTGAGCTCATTCCATACACCGAGCAGATTGTTTGTTACGATTGTATCAGGCTTAGGTTGCTGTGCTCAAGTCTTTGGCGTGGGTCTCGAATCCACAGACTTCAGAGGTGGAAGAGTTGCCTACTTAATTATAGCTGACACTCAAGAAAACATTTGGAAGCCACTGGACCGGAAATGACTTTGCCTCAGTGAAGGGAACCAAACGAACAGAACAGGAACCGTACTAAAGGGTTCAAGACCACAGCACTATCAGAATGATAGAGTGACACTACAAAAGGGGACTGTAAAATGCTTGTCTGCTGTTGACTCATTCACAGCTTCTCTACTCTGCAAAAGACTCCACTGAAATCCCACGCTACCTTCCTTCTTTTAGTTTTTTTCCATTTGATAATCATTTTCTTTTAAACCAGCTGTCAAGCATCTGATAACTTTCGCCCACGTGGATTTTACCACGAATTAGAATTCTGAAGCAGACATTTCCACACGGGAACTGATGACCTGAGAACTGTTTGCACAGTATCGAGTCACCTGGCTCTCCCCTCGTCCTGCACTGTTCACCACTGACGGATCAGGGAATCAGGCAGAATCAATGTGAAGCATTGTTATCAGTGAGCGATTGTCAACATCACCAATTGATGGAAACATTCTCTGAAACGATTCTCTCAAGTGTTTACACTTGTCAAAGGAAATCTTAACCAACTCACCAGCCAAGATTCCCAAAGGAAAGGGTGGGAATTACAGGGGATGAGATACAATGCTGGCTTTACAGGCGAAGTACTTTTCCTCTCCATAGACCTCAATGAGGCGAGGTGGGCAGGAGATACTCAGCATGAGTGTAAACCTACCATTGTATCTGATCATCTCAGTTTTCTAATGGATGCATTCGGTTAAGACTACGTTGTTAAATTCCCAATTATCCAATTGCTTTCTCGTTCCTTTTATTTCAATTCTTGTCATGGGATGTGGTAATTCCGGCATTCATTGCACATCCCTGACTGTTCCTGAATTGAGGACACAGTTAAGAGTCAACCACATTGGTGGGTCTGGAGTTACATATAGGCCAGACCAGGTAAAGATGGCGGATTTCACCGAGTCGTACAACAGGGAAACAGGTCCTTCGGCCCAACTCACCCATGCTGACCAACTTGCCCTCCTAAGCTGGTCCCATTTGCCCACATTTGGCCCATATCCCTCTAAACCTTTCCTATCTATGTACTTGTCCAAAGGTATTTTAAGTGTTTGTAATGTACCCGCCTCTACCACCTCCTCTGGCAGCTCGTTTCATATACCCACCGCCCTCTGTGTGAGAAAGTTGCCCCTCAGGACCCCTTTCCCCCTCACCTTAAATCCATGCCCTCTAGTTTTAGAGTCCCTTACCCTGGGGAGAAGACTGTGACACATTACTCTATCTATGCTCCTCATAATTTTATAAACTTCCATGAGGTCACCCCTCAGCCTCCTTCACTCCAGGGAGAACGATCTCAGCCTATCCAGTCTCTCCTGGTAGCTCAAACCCTCCAGTCCAGGCACTATTCCTGTGAACCTTTTCTGCACCCTCCCTCGCTGAATTACATTCTTCCTCGAAAGGCATTAAAGAACCCCATTTGTTTTCCTTTAAGAAGGAAGACACCCACGTGGTCACAGGGAGAACATGCAAACTCCACAGAGACAGCAACAGAATTAGGATTGAACCCAGGTTGCTGGAGCGATGAGGCAGCATCTCTTCTTGCTGTGCCATTGTGCTCCGCTGTGTATCTCAACAAAACTCCTGCCTCTTTGTCACATTCTGTCCATATTGCTGCTTTCTTATGATATTTGCTACAGCAGAGATTTATCCCTTTTCATCAAGCATTCATTTCATACGAAGTCCATTTTATATCTCCCCACATTCCCATCAATTCTCCCAGTTTCTACCCCTCACCTACACTCTAGTAGTAATGTACAGTGTCTAATTAACCTCCCGTCTTGCATGTCTTTGGGATGTGGGAGGAAACTGGAGCACAGGGGGGAATCCCATGTTATACCATTCACTGTGAAAGTCCTACCCTCATAAGTCTTCCCAAAATGCAACATCTTTAAGCCAGAGGGTGGCGACTCGTTGCAAGCTGCTCTCTACAGATTTACTCATTTTCCCTACTATAATCGTTCTACACTTTTACCTCAATGCACTCTGTACTAACTCAATGTAACTGCACTGTGTGATGAATTGACCTGTATGATCGGTATGCAAGACAAGTTTTTCGCTGTACCTCGGTACAAGTGACAATAATAAACCAATACCAATACCACTCAGCACCTGAGGTCAGGATTATTGAATGGTCCCCTCGTACAATAAAATGGACTCTTGGCCTCACAATCGACCTCGTTATGTCCACCTGCACTGCACCTTCTCTGCAGCTGTGACACTTTATTCTGCATTCTGTTATTGTTTTACCTTGTACTACCTCAATGCACTGTGTAATGAATTGATCTGTGTGAACGGTTTGCAAGACTCAGTACATGTGACAATAATAAATCAATTCTAATTCCAATTCCAATTCCAATTCCAATTCCAGCCTGGGTCCCTGACGCTCTGAGGCAGCTCACTGTGTCACTCTTTTACCCTTCGCTGTTCTAAGGAGAACAATGTCAACTTTCAAGTGAAGTTGGGTTTATTCAAGATGTCATATGCACAAGTACGGTGAGGTAACTACCTTGTAGCAGTATCACAGGCACATAGGTACGGACAACGCACAAGAAATAAATTATATATAAATTACACATAACTTATACAAGACAGTGAAGAGAGAAAAAAGACTGTTCAAAAGCAAGACATTAATCTGAGACAAGTCTACAGTAGTGCAAGAGGTGGTCCATGGTGTTCCATTGCTGAGGTAGGGTTAGTTGAAGCAGATTGGTTGAAGAACCTGATGGCTGGAGGAAAGTAACTGTTCCTGAACCTGGTGGTCACCTGAATGAAGTAAAACAGCACACTACGGGAACCAGCCTCCCCTCCATGGACTCTGTCCACACTTCTCGCTGCCTTGGTAAAGCAGCCAGCATAATCAAAGACCCCCACCCACCCTGGACATTCTCTCTTCTCCCCCCTCTCATCGGGCAGAAGATACAAAAGCCTGAAAGCACAAACCACCAGCTCAAGGACAGCTTTTATCCCACTGGCATAAGACTATTGAACGGCCCTGCGAGTATGATAAGATGGACCTCACAATCTACCTTGCTATGGCCTTGCACCTTATTGTCCTCCTGCACTGCACTTTCTCTGTAACTATAACACTTTATTCTGTATTCTGTTATTGTTTTCCCCTGCACTACCTCGATGCACTGTTGTAATGAAATGATCTGTATGGATGGCAGGCAAGACAAGATTTTCACTGTACCCCGGTACATGTGAAAATAATAAACCAATTTACCGATTTTATTTACCAACAGCTGTGTGTGCAGATTTGTGCTGTTATATGCGACAAGTATGTGACGCACTTTTTAAATGGAGTTCCATTGACTTCAAGCAAGTTGAATTTTACATTTGGATTGTGACTGTCAGGCATTGCTGACTTAGAAAATTCCTAAACCATTAACAAGTAACAATTCAATGTTACAAGTGATGTGTGGAGATTAGTATAAATCTGCATTGATAGTAAAACATAGAAGGGCTGGACACCAGGGGACTATTGGCAGTGTGGGAAAAGCTGAAGAGATAGGAACTTGTGTGATCGGCAAATCATCAATTCGATTGGCTTGGTAAGTTAGTGCTGGAGGTAACAGGGTTGGAATGTGAAAGTGAGAGGGGCGAGACACAGGCACCACATGATGTTTTCCTCTGACTATCATATCAACAACTTCATGGCAAAACGCCCAGAATGTGCTCAGTGACCAGACTGGCTGAGGTTAACGAACCTCTCGGCACCACGGTCTCCCTGCAAGTCCCAGATAAAAAGCATTAAGCACACCCTTCAGAAATATCTCAAACCTGTGGCAACTTGAATGACGGAATAAAATAGGATGGTCTGTAGTCCCCGTCACAAGCTCAATTCACTGACCCTAACCCAAACTATTATTACCAATTGTGCAGTCATTATGAATTAAGTAATAGCCGGTGTTCTGCATGGCAGGAAATTGCCCAAAGCTGACCCAGATTGCGGAATTTTTAACTATATATCGACACCATCACTGAGATGTTACCTAAATCTGTTCGCACCTAGCTCACTGGTTCAAATCCATATTCATACCTTATCCCTACACATATCTATATCTTATCCATATCTATATCCATACCATACCTTATTTTAACCATATCCATACCTTATCCATATCCATATCTTACTTTATACCATACCTTACATACCATATCCATACCTTACACCATGCCCTACCTCACCCATACTTTATCCACAATCCAGTATCTTACCTGATACACACCATGCTTTATTATCCACATACCATATCCATGACCTTAAATTATCCTGATCAATATCCATATCCTTATCCATATCCATAGCCTCAAGAATGAACAACTCCAACATCAACCTCCCTTCTTTAATCTTAACTTGTATTTATCCAAAATTTATACCAGTGACTCGATCTCATGTTACTGTTTGCCAATGTTCCTGTTAGCACCTCGGGGTGCTTCAGTACCACGGTGATGCATTGTAGACGTAAGTTGTGTTGCAGAAGAGTACAGCACAGCAGGAGGGCCATTTGGTCCACTGAGTCTGTGCCGTCTCTTTCAAAGTTAATCCAACCCTCCTGCTTTTTTCTCATCCCTGTAACCTTGCTTTCTTGTGTCCAATTTCCTTGACAAAGTTACCATTACCCACTGAATAGCACCTCATGTGCGAAGATATTGATGCTCATTGCCTTCTCTTGTGCTTTACCTAATGCCCCTCCCTTTACAAACCCTCCAGCCATTGGAAACAGTTCCTCTTCATTTATTCACTCTACATCCTTCATGGCTACTAGCACCTTTAGCCTTGGTGTTTTCCAGCCAAAGGAACTGGCCGCTTTGAGCACAGTAGGATCCTGCATAGAGATGGAAAATCTATTTACGGTAAAGTATGTTCAAGGAAGGTTGTTGGACAGAGCAACAGATTGCAGGACCCTGCTGAGAACCAAAGAATCTTGGAAACCCACCTGACCCTCGCAGGGGTTCCTCCCCTCATCCACAAGGCAGCAGCCCCGGTGACAGGGGCGCAGCACTCCCTCCACACTGTGCCAGGGTGCTGTCCCAGCTCATGAGCTCAAGCACTTGGGCCTGCGTCCACAGTCTCTGGGCTCAGAAACGAGGTACCAACCTCGCCACGCTGACACCCAACACCAACTATGACCCAACGGAATGTGTAACAGGAGCTTGCCATCTTCTCAAGGCCTGTAAAGGTCAGACCAGCACCATCCGCTGCTTGCTCCCAACTTAAAACCTGAGTATTCGACAGGAGGGCCTATATCATTAACACTGTTAATGCCAGGAACACTTAGGACCATTCAGAGGCCATCAATATCACACAGGTAGATGAAGTGAATGGATATTGAAGATTGTAAGCTCAAATTATCAGACGTCAGGGAAAGACTGCTGGGCCATTATCTCCAGGGGTTGTGTTACTGATGTTCATTGTCAACTACAGAGACATAGAGTTATACAGCACAGAAAAAGGACCTTTGGCCCAACACATCCGTGCTGACCAATTTGCCTAACTGAGCTAGTCCTATCTGCCTGCATTTGGCCAACATCCCTCTAAACCTTTCCTATCCATGTACCTGTCTAAATATCTTTTAAATGTCATAACTGTATCGGTATTGGTATTGGTTTATTATTGTCACTTGTACCGAGATACAGTGAAAAACTTGTCTTGCATACCGATCGTACAGGTCAGTTCATTACACAGTGCAGTTACATTGAGTTAGCACAGAGTGCATTGAGGTAGTACAGAGTGCATTGAGGCGGTACAGGTAAAAACAATAACAGTACAGAGTAAAGTGTCACAGCTACAGAGAAAGTGCAGTGCAGGTAGACAATAAGGTGCAATGTCACAACAAGGTAGATTGTGAGGTCAGAGTCCATCTCATTGTATCAGGGAACCGTTCAATAGTCTCATCACAGTGGGATAGAAGCTGTCCTAAAGCCTGGTGGTATGTACCCTCAGGCTCCTGTATCTTCTACCTGATGGAAGAAGGGAGAAGAGAGAATGACCCGGGTGGGTGGGGTCTTTGATTATGCTGGCTTCTTCACCAAGGCAGCGAGAGTCCAAGGAGGGGAGGCTGGTTTCCGTGACACACCTCTACTTCCTCTGGTACTTCATTCCATATACCCACCAGAAAGGTGCCCTTCAGATCCCTTTTAAATCTTTCTCACTTTAAACCTGTGCCCTTTTCAAAACTAAATGTGGTTATTCACCTTACCCATGCCCCTTATGATTTTACAAACCTCTGTAACGTCATCCCTCAGTCTCCTATGCTCCAGGGAAAAAACGTCCCAGCCTATTCAGCCTCTCCTTATAACTCAAGCCCTCCAATCCTGGTAAGTTCATGACATCTCCCCCACTCCTCTTCCCCGGGAGCAATTGAACAGGGTCATCAGCAGTGAGGTGGGAGAGAAGGGTGTTGGTGAGACAGGGACATTAACTCTATCCCTTCAGTCAAGAAGCAAAAGGGATCAGGTACAATGGTGGTTTGGCACTCTACATAACGGGGGAGTAGATTTAGGATGGACATGAGGAGGAACTGCTTTTCCAAGAGAATAGTGAATCTGTGGAATTCTCTGCCCAAGGAAGCAGTAGAGGCTACCTTATTAAATATATTTAAAACACAGATTATTGCATAGTAGAGGAATTAAGAGTTATGGGAAAAAGGCAGGTAGGTAGAGCTGAGTCCACGGCCAGATCCGCCATGATCTTATTGAATGGCGGAGCAGGCTCGACCGGCCAGACGGCCTCCTCCTGTTCCTGTTTCTTGTGTTCTTAGAACAACCCATGACCATGAGGGATGAGGGCAGTAGGCATGCAAGAACATTGACTAGCTGGAGAGAGTGCAGAGGAGATTCACCAGGATGTTGCCTTGATTAGAGGACTTCAGCTATGGGGAGAGATTGGATAGGCTGCACTTGTTTTCTCTGGAGCGAAGCAGTTCTGAAGGGTGACGATAGAAGTATATAAGGTTATGAGAGGCACAGATGGGGTGGAGAGTCAGAATCTTTTCCCCACGGTGGGGGTATCAAAAACAAGAGGGCAGAGGTTAAAAATGAGAGGAAGGAGTTTTAAGGGAGATCTGAGGAGTGAGTTTTTTAACCCAGAGTGTGGTTGACATCTGGAACTTGCTACCAGGGGAGTTGGTGGAATCAGACACAATTGTTCGTTACAATTAAAGGTTTCCACAGAGACATTCAGACAGGCGAGGCATTGAAGGAGATGAAGTTTCTTTAGTGTGGGTAAGTAGAGTCATAGAACAATACAGCACAGATATAGGAACTTCGGCCCAACCAGTCCATGCCGACCATGGTGCCCACCCAGCTAGTCCCAATTTCCTGCGTTCGGCCCATATCCCTCCAAGCCTCATCCCTCCATGTACCTATCCAAGTGCTTCTTAAATGATACTATTGTACCTGCCTCAACCACTTCCTCTGGCAGCTTGTTCCATATACTCACCACGCTCTGATAAAAAGTTGCTCCTCAGGTCCTTTTTAAATCTTTCCCCTCTCAACCTAAACCTCTGCCTCCTAGTTTTGGACTCCCCTACCCTGGGGAAAAGACTGTTACCGTCCACCTTATCTATGCCTCTCATAATTTTAAACACTTCCATAAGGTCGCCCCTCATTGGGATTAGGGTAGATGGACAAAATGGTTGGCATGGACCAGTTGGGCCGAAGGGCCTGTTTCTGCGCTGTACCACTCTATGAGTAATTCCCCTGCACTAACATAGCATCTTGACTTTGAAACATATCATTCCTTCATCAGCACTGGATCTAATCTTGGAATCCACTGTCGAACAGCACTGTGGGGGCATCTTCACCAGAAGAACCACAGCAGCTCATGACAGCAGCTCACCGCCACCGTCTCAAGAGCATGTTGGGATGGGGATACACACAGGCCTTGCAGGTGACCCTCTCTTCTCATCAATGAGTAAAAGTCACTGCAGGATCTGAATTGATTTGTTGAAGGATAGTAACAGGTGGTTCCAACACCACGCATTCTGAGACGAGTAATATGTGCACTTTTATACTATTAAGCCTAAACACCATTATTCACACCGTTGAAAAGATTAACAGTGAACTGTTCCTTTTTAAGCCAGTTCCTATAATGACTGACAACAAGGAACAGAAATTAACAAATTACATACTAAACACTTTCTGAAATTATTTCACTCCCTTCACCGAAGTTAATTTCTGCTGATGTGGTGTGACAAATTCTGGGCAGAGATGGGCAACTCGGTAGGGAGCTGAATGTAATTACAGGACATTTAATTAACTCTTGAAATGTGACACAGGCAAGAATCATATGTTGCACTGTTAAGACACATGAACGTAGCATCAAGTTGCTACGGATGGGTGCAAGTCCATGACTCATTGAAAGTGGCTACACAGGTAGACAGGGCAGTTAAGAGGGCTTATGGAATGCTTGCATTTATTAATTGGGGTATTGAGTATAGGAGTCAAGAAGGCATGATACATTTCTATAGAACTCTGATTAGGCTGCATTTAGAGTATTGCGTGCAGTTCTGGTCACCTCACAATAGGAAGGATGTTGAGGCTTTAGAGAGGGTGCAGAGGAGGTTTACTAGGATGCTGCCTGGATTAGAGGGCATGTGCTATCAGGAGAGGCTGGACAAACTTGGGGTCTTTTCTCTGGAGCGGCGGAGGCTGAGGGGTGATCTGTTGGAAGTGTATAAAATTATGAGGGGCATAGATAGGGTGGACAAGCAATATCTTGTTCCCCATTATTGAGCGATCCAATACCAGAGGGCTTGCATTTAAGGTGAGAGGGGGTAGGTTCAGAACAGATGTGAGGGGTGCGTTTTACTGAGAGAATGGTGGATGCCTGGAACGCATTGCCTGATAGGGTAGTGAAGGCAAATTCACTGGGGGCTTTTAAGAGGGGCTTGGATGGGCACATGAATGAGAGGAAAATACAGGGAAATGGGCATTCTGTAAGTAGGAGGGATTAGCTATGTCGGCACAACATTGTGCGCTGAAGGGCCTGTTCTGTGCTATGTTCTGGCCTGTTCTATGTTCTATAAATTCTTGCCTTAAACTCTTTAATATAGTTTTTATCCTGCAATGAATGTGAAAAGGATGCTGAGTGACGTGAAAAACAGGAACGTGAATCATGTTAACATCTGAAAGCAAAACTTAAGCCAATCTCTCATTTTAGTATCTTCATTCTATGAGAATCCCACATTGCAATCATGAGGGTTTTGTGTCAAGCAGACAGTGATAAGTTGTTTCCACAGACAGGAACCGATTGGAAATTATTAATGCAGAAGCTTGGGAAAAAGCATGAGTTCAAACTGTACAAAGACAGCCAGGGAAGTTTAAATCAAGTTAATTAAATAAATCTGGAATAAAATGCCAATACTAGTAATGGTGAGCTTTAATCACTGGATTGTTGTAAAATCCCATCTAGTTTACTAATGTTCTGTCTCAGTCTGATGTATGTGACCCCAGACCCACAGTAATGTGGTTAACTCTTCAATCCCCTTTTGAAATGGCTCAGCAAGGCACAGAGTTTAAGGGCTGGCCCCCTCAATGATGACCACATCACAGAAAGGAATAAAATAATGGACTCGTTGGCCAAAGGGTGACGAAGATAATTTTTATCTCTGGAATATAATTATTTGGAAAACAGTGCCCAAAACGGTGCTGAAAGGAGATTGGACAGTAGCTTGGAAAAAAATGGAGAGACAGGAGACTGCATTTACTGGAATCTGGAACAACAAACAATCTGCTGGAGGAACTCAGCGGGTCGAGCAGCATTTGTGGGGGGGGGGGGGGGGCGGTGGAGGGAAGGAATTGTCGATGTTTTGGGTCGAAACCCTGCATCAGACCTTTCCTTTGCCGACAGTTCCTTTCCTCCCACACTGCTCAACCCCCTGAGTTAAACATAGAACATAGAACAGTACAGCACATAACAGGCCCTTTGGCCCACAATGTTGTGCTGACATAGCTATTCTCTCCTACCTACAGAATGCCCATATACCTCCATTTTCTCATTCATCCAAGCACCTCTTAAAAGCCCCCAATGAATTTGCCTCCACCACCCTATCGGGCAACGCATTCCAGGCATCCACCACTCTCTCAGTAAAAAACGTACCCTTCACATCTGTTCTGAACCTACCCCCTCTCACCTTAAATGCATGCCCTCTGGTATTGGATCACTCAATAATGGGAAAAAGATATTGCTTGTCCACTCTATTTATGCCCCTCATAATTTTATACACTTCCAACAGACCACCCCTCAGCCTCTGCCGCTTCAGAGAAAAGAGCCCAAGTTTGTCCAGCCTCTCCTGAAGTTTCTCCAGCATGAAGCCCAGTCCAGCTGAAGGGTCTCAACCTGAAACATCAACTGTCTGCATCCTTCCACAGATCCTGCCTGACTCGTTGAGATCCTCCAGCACTTTGTGTGTTGCTCCAGCAGATTATTTGTTGAACTTGAAAAAGGTATTGGATGAATATTTAAAATGTAAAACAAAAACCTAATTGGCAGGCATGGTAGTGTAGCGGTTAGTGCAATGCTATTACAGCACCAGTGACCCGGGTTCAATTCCGGCCGCTATCTGTAAGGAGTTTGTACGTTCTCCCCGGGTCTGTGTGGGTTTCCTCCGGGTGCTCCGGTTTCCTCCCACATTCCAAAGACATACAGGTTAGGAAGTTGTGGGCGTGCTATTTTGGCGCCAGAAGCGTGGCGACACTTGCAGGCTGCCCCCAGAACAGTCTATGCAAAAGATGTATTTCACTGTGTGTTTCGATGTACATGTGACTAATAAAGATATCTTATCTTATAGGTGTTTCAGAAAGCTCACACAGCCATGACAAGCCAAATGGCCTTGTTTTTTATTGTTTGTGTTTCCTGACTGACTGATTTTCAGTGGCGTTGAATACTAGGACACAGCCTGGCAAACTGCAGAAGGGTTTTTAGGTCATTGTTTAGTCTAGGTTCTGTCTGTGGTTTGACGTGGCATCTTTCAATATATGGGGCAGGCATTCACTCTACACCTCTCGGAGAACTGAAGCCTGGGCTTATCAGATCCCTTGTTCCGCTCTGGTGAACATTGAGTGCTTGCGACACTGAATTCCAGGCACAATCCCAGAGCAGAAGGCAGAATTCCAAACATTTTTCTCCGTGAATAATAAAACTGTTCCACGGCAAACCCGCCTCAGTGAGTCATCTTTTGGGAGAGGACACTGATCATGCGACCAACAGAGGACTTTTGTTCTTAACTCTTAGGTTGCATTTCCATGAGCTTGCCCTCACTGAGGGGCGGGTGCAGTTGGGTCATGGTAACAACAGCTCAGGGAAGGAAATGCATTCATACGGCACCTTTCAGGTCATACCGAAACAGCCTGGCCAGTTTGGAAGTGCGGTCACTATTGCCACAAAGGAAACACAGGGGCCAATGCATGCACAGCAGGATCCCACCAGCAATACTGAGTAAGGACAGGACAGCAGAGATAATTTGAAATAAAAACAGAAAATAGAGAACAGAACAGTACAGCACAGCAACAGGCCCTTCGGCCCACAATGACTCTACTGCCCAAGAGGCCAAACGAAATGAAATTCCATCTGCCTGCAGATGATCCATATCCCTCCATTCCCTGTATATTCACATGTCTATCGAAAAGCCTCTTAAGTGCCACTATTGTATCTGCCTCCAACATCACCCCAGCAGCCCATTCCAGGCACCTAATTGGTTATTGGTTTATTATTGTCACATTTACTGAGGTACAGTGAAAAACTCTGTTTTGTGTGCCATCCATACAGATCATTTCACAACAGTACACTGAGGTAGTACAACGGAAAAGCAATAACAGAATGAAGAATAAAGTGTTACAGTCACAGTGGAAGTGCAGAGCAGACAAACAATAAGGTGCAAGGCCATAACGAGGTAGATTATGAGGTCAAGAGTCCATTTTATCATACGAGAGGTCCCCCTTGAATTTTCCCCCTCTCACCTTAAAGCTATGCTCTCTAGCATTCGACAGTTCTACCCTGGGAAAAAGATTCTGACTCTTGACCACATCTTTCATAATTTTATAAACTTCTATCAGGTCCCTGATGCTCCAGAGAAAAGAACCCAAGTCTGTCCAATCTCTCCTTAGAGCTAATACCATCTAACTCTCTGAAATGTTAAGTTTCTCTTTCCTGAGATATTGCCCGACCTACTGAGTATTTCCAGCATTTTGCGTTTTTGTGTCAGATATCTGCAGTTTTTTTGATTTTCAGTGGGAATAATTTTCCAGTTCTTCTTTAAAGTAATGGCACAATCAAGGTCCTATCCAGACTATGGGATGAACTTCCAAAAGTTAGAGCCAGGTTGTGGACAAGGCCAATAAAATTGCAGAATACAAATATGAACCAACCTTAACACTGCCTTGGAGGACATTCTTTTCTCTCTCTCAATCTTGCATCAGTACCATTCTTTATTCCATTGTTTATTTTGCACGTGTGTAAGTTATGTATAATTTGTGTTAATTTAAGTTTATGTTAACTTGTGTTTGTCAGGTCTGTAACGTACTGTGATGCTGCTGCAAAAAGCTCATTTTCATGGCATTTATACCCTGGGTATGTATGCCCATGAGAATAAACTTGAACTTGAACCAATTACTTTTATTAATTACCGTAATTTGCAAAAGACACTAGGAGTGAGAAACAGCTTAATCTACAGAAACACTTATTATACTTTTTTAAAAGATTTAGATCATGGCATAAAATCCTTGGAGTCCACTGTTTTTCACAATGCATTGAGTTCAAGAGTCAGGAAGTTATTTTGCAGCTTTATAAAGCTCTGGTTAGGCCACATCTGGAGTATCGCATTCAATTCTGGTCGCCCCATTACAGGAAGGATGTGGAGGTTATGGAGAGGGTGCAGAGGAGGTTTACCAGGATGCTGCCTGGATTAGAGGGCATGTGCTGTAAGGAGAGGTTGGACAAACTTGGGTTGTTTTCTCTGGAGCATTGGAGGCTGAGGGGAGACCTGTTAGAAACTTATAAAATTATGAGAGGCATAGACAGCCGGTATCTTTTTCCCAGGATCGAAAAGTCTAATACTAGGGGGCATGCATTTAAGGTGAGAGGGGGTAAGTTGAGAGCAGATTTATGAGGTAAGTTTTCCTACACAGGTAGTTATGGGTGCCTGGAATGCAATGCCAGGGGTGGTGGTGGAGGCAGATACGATAGAGGCGTTTAAGAGGCTCTTAGGTAGGCACGTGAATGTGCAGAGAATGGAGGGATATGGAATACGTTCAGGTAGACGAGATTAGGTGTCATTAGCTTAATTAGTTCAGCATATCATGCGTCAAAGGGCCTGTCCCTGTGCTGTACTATGTTCCATGTATCAACAAAAGTTATGCAACCTGCTAACACACAGGTTCATTATTCAATGTATTTCAGAACACTGCAAGTTCTGGGTGGTGATCAGCTGCAGTAACCACTGGTACATCCAGTTTAGGATCCCTGTCAATGATGTGCTGGACCGACGGCCTGAATCAGGGAGGAGAACGCATGATGGACGCGGTTATTGGTATATTTGGAGCTGATAGGTCAAAAAAACACAGATGTTTGAGAGCACTCTCATAATTTTCACCACCATTGTCTGCATGGCTGAATATCGGACTACATTTGGAATGAGTTCTCCATGTCCTGCTCACATTCTGGCGGTGCCTGCATGCTTCAAGCTTTGGGATGCCTCCTTGCACATTTTAATATCTCCCCTCTTATTTCAAAGGCCTTTCACGTTATTAAAATCTTCTCTGTCAATCTAAATTTAATAACAAAAAGCTGCACGTTTCAGAAAATGTGAGGAATGTCATCAGCCCCTTGTTCCATTCAATCTCATTAGGACTGATCCTTCAGTGTCATAGAGTCATCGAGCACAGAAACAGGCTCTTCAGCCTACCTAGACCCTGCCGACCAAGATGCCTTTACCTCAGCGCCACTCTCTTACAATAACCTCACACCTCCTGATTTCCCTCACTCCTACCACATTCCAGAGATGTACAGGTTAGGAAGTTGTGGGCATGCTACGTTGGCGCCAGAAGTGTGGTGACACTTGCGGGCTGCCCCCAGAACACTCTACGCAAAAGATGCATTTCACTGAGTGTTTCGATGTACAAGTGACTAATAAAGGTATCTTATCTTATCCAACCTCTCTTCAATCTTCTCCTCCCTCAGGAATACTTGATAAATCCACACAACTTGCCTCCTTCCTTTACCCAGCTGTTGCTCTGGCAACCCCGTGCTGCACCGGTTCCCAGGGCAACTTCCCTTCCAATTTCCTCTCCACATTCCAGCCCTCACGAGATGGGGATGGAAAGGTAAATGGGTCAAAGGTGACACAAGAGACTGCAGACGCTGGAATCTGGAGCAACAAACAATCTGCTGGAGGAACTCAGAGGGTCGAGCAGCATCTGCGGGGGGAAAGGAACTGTCGACGTTTCAGATCAAAACCCTTCATCAGGGTCCCGATGCATGGCTTCAACCTGAAATGTTGACAATTCCTTTCTTCCCATAAATTAATCAATGTTCATATTTATATGCAAGTTTTTTATATCCTTGGAACGTAGGAGAATGAGGGGCGACCTTATAAAAATGTGTAAAATTAAGAGAGGCATAGATAAGGTGGATAGTAACAGTCTTTTCCCCAGGGTAGGGGAGTCCAAAAGTATAAGAGGCATAGGTATAGGGTGTGAGGGGAAAGATTTAAAGGGGACCTGAGGGGCAACTTTTTCACGTAGAGGGTGGTGAGTATATGGAACGAGCTGCCGGAGGAAGTGGTTGAAGCAGGTACAATAGTATCATTTAAGAAGCATTTGGATAGGTACATGGAGGGGCGGGGCTTGGAGGGATTTGGATGGATCGCAGGAAATTGGGACTCGCTGGGTGGGGGCACCGTGGTCGGCATGGACCGGTTGGGCCGAAGGGCCTGTATCTGTGCTGTATTGCTCTATGACTCGATGACTAATTTGAGATATATAGTTATTGACGTGTACACATCAGGAGAGTCAAACTTTAATTCCTTCTAAGTGCTGACTATTTAGAACCTATGAAATGTATTTAGGCAGATGGTCACCATATAGTTAAATCAATTACACTGATCTGTGCCATCAAGCAGTAATGTAATATTGTTTTTTTTAATGTGTTTAGCTACTAACAGTTTTTAGATTTAGAATTTGATGACTATTTTACTGATTTTGCTGGTGGAAGCTAATTAGAAAAGCATTTCAATGCATCTTACAAACAATGTACCATGTGTACAGGAGCAAATCTGCCACCCACTATATGAGCAGTAAGCAGACAATTGTCGCCTCCATCAAGCGACAGCTGATTGTTCGTCACCGGACTCAGTCAGAACCACCTTAGGCAAAAAGAATGGGAGAAACCAGAGGATAAGGCTGTTGACTGGAGTGAGGGAAATTACCCCTGTGAGGGGTAAGCAACTTTTTGCAATATTGGACCCTCTGCGCATCTGATCACATTGTATAGATGGACCATAGAAAGCATCCTATCTGGATGCATCACTGCTTGGTATGGCAACTGCTCTGCCCAAGACCACAAGAAACTGCAGAGAGTTGTGGACACAGCCCAGTGCATTACGGAAACCAGCCTCCCCTCCATGGACTCTGTTTACACTTCTCACTGCCACAGAAAAGCAACCGACATAATCAAAGACCCCACCCACCCCGGACATTCTCTCTTCTCCCCTCTCCCATTGGGCAGAAGATACAAAAGCCTGAAAACACATACCACCAGGCTCAAGGACAGCTTCTATCCCATTGTTATAAGACTATTGAATGGTCCCCTAGGTTAGTGATAAGATGGACGATTGACCTCACAATCTTCCTTGGTATGGTCCTTGCACCTTATTGTCTACCTGCACTGCACTTTCTCTGTAACTGCAACACATTATTCTGCATTCTGTTATTACTTTTCCCTTGTACTACCTTGATGTACTGATGTTATGAAATGATCTTTACGGATGGCATGCAAAACAAAGTTTTTCATTGAACCTCGGTACCTGTGACAATAATAAACCAGTTACATCGGGGAAGTAAACCATGGGCTATCTCCTGAGGTCACCAAGTCCTCCACAGGATCAGACAACACCGAGACCAGGAGGAGTGGCCTGTGCAGAATATGAGACTCAGTCTCAGCTGGAGACCAAGTGAAGAAGACCAGCCAAGGCTCCCACGGTTGGACATGCCTCCCATTGACGGGAATGCTAAGAATGGGAAGAGCTCAAGATGAAACAATCCAGGGTATTAACCCCTCTGTACCCAGACAATATTGCCCTTCAGCAGAGAAGGGGGAGAGAGGGGGAGGGAGGAAAAGATGGTGGAGGGAGGAAAGAGGAAGGAGGGGTGGAGGGCGATAGAAAAGAGGGAGGGAGAAGAGGAGAGATGACAAAGGAAGGTAGAAGGGGGGAAGAATAGAGGAGGGAGTAAGAGGAAGGTGGAGGAGACTGGAGGGTAGGAAGGAGGAGGGAGTAGAGAGGAGGGATGGAGGGAAGGATAGGAGGAAGAAGAGGTGGGGCAAGAGAAGAAGTAGGGAGGGAGGAGGGAGGGAAGAAGGAAGGATGGGAGGAATGGCAGGGGAAGGCTAAAGGAGCAGAGAACACACAAGATGAGAATAAATGGCAGTTTAGTGCCAGCTAAATACGTTAAAAATTGACGTGAAGTAACCATTTCATTGGTGCCCCTACTGGCACTGTTCCCCCTCTCAGCAATCCTCAGCCTCACTGCCCAGCGGGTACCTGGAGCTGCTCCTCGGGGCAAGGCTTCACACTTGCTGGAATTCATTGGGCAGTGGAGGGGGATTGTGTGCGGGAGGCTGTCCTGGACCAGGAAACACAGAGCACCCAGTCACGGCCTTCACTCTCCACACACACCAGACTGATAGATAGCCTGCAGGCAACTCCAGTTCCCACATTAGACTCATTGCTAACCACACAGACAACTTACATAACACGACTGTCTGTGACCAGCATTAAGTGGAGGCGCGCGCGCGCGCACACACACACACACACACACACACACACACACACACACACACACACACACACAGAGTCATACACACGTATGATGCTATTACAGCACCAGTGACCCAGGTTCAATTCCGGCCGCTGTCTATAAGCTGTTTGTATGTTCTCCCCGTGTCTGCGTGGGTTTCCTCCGGGTGCTCTGGTTTCCTCCCACATTCCAAAGATGTACGGGTTAGGAGCTGTGGGCATTCTACGCTGGTGCCAGAAGAGTGGCAACACTTGCGGGCTGCCCCTAGCACATTCTCAGTAATGCAGAAAGATGCATTTCACTGTGTGTTTCGGTGTACACAAATATCTTATCTTATCCTACATACACATACGATCTCACACACACACACACACACACACACACACACACACACACACACACACACACACACACACACACACACACACAAAAACAGACATGGACAGACCTATGCATATTTGCGGGCTGCCCCCAGAACACTCTGCGCGAAAGGTTGCATTTCACTGTGTGTTTCATTGTACATGTGACTAATAAAAGATATCTTATATTGCACATACACACAAAAACACACATATTCACTCACACAAACACATACACACACACACTCACACTCATTCACACACACTCAGACACACTCACATAAACACACACACACTGACACACACAGACTCACGCACACAATTGCACACACACATGCACACACACTGGCACACATATACACGCACATACTCACACAAACACACACTCACACACACTCATGCACACATACAAGCGCGCACACACACACACTCATGCACACACACAAGCACACACACACACACTCACACACAAGCACACACACACATGCACACGTTTACTACAATGCTCTGTTGACATTACAGAAAGACCATCATTCTCTTTAGCACGGTGACCACTGCCTCACGACTGGATCGTGACTCCAAAAGTACAAAGTTAGTTATCCGATATGCAACAAATTTGCATCAATAATTGTTTGCCATACACAAACACTCTTTACATGTTGCTTTCAGGCTGTCTGCCTGAAAGCCCACACTCTGGAACTGCTCATTACCTTCACAGAGAAGCAAGGCCGATGTTTGATATTTGGAGATGGGAAGCAACTCAAGAATTGATGGGATGTGCCTGGGGCCATCCAGCTAGTGAAAAACATTGTCATTGTTGCCTGCCTAGAGATGGAGTGTGGTGCTGGGAAAAGCTTCCCCGGTGTGAAATACTTTTTAGACACTGTTGCACGACAGCCGAACATTTGATTAATATATGCACAGTGCAATCCCCATAAACCACTGAAAGGTCAATGAAAGATGCAAGATGGCGCTGGAGTGTGGTGACTCATTGCACGTTGCTCTCTGCAGATCCACTCATTACTTCTGTTATAATCATTCTACCCTCTTAAATATTGTTTTATCTTGTACTACCTCAATGCACAGTGTAATGAATTGATCTGTACGATCGGTATGCAAGACAAGTTTTCACTGTACCTCGGTACAAGTGACAATAATAAACCAATATCAATTCTAATTGTTAATTCACTGTTTGTAGGCAGCAGAAAGAGTGGAGATCCTGAGATTTTCCAGGAAGGAATAGCATTTTCCTTGCTGGAATAGATCCAGGATAACATCATGATCCAATGGCCATAGCGATATCACTGAGGTTAACATGTTGACAATAAACAGCTAACTAACCAGCCTGGGCAGTCTCAGCAAGCAGTTTAGAAGTCAGCAAGTGCATAACTGCCTCCTGCAAGGTGTGGTTGAAGTGAACAGCATGTGTACATTGAAGAGGAGGCTGAATAAGTACATGAGGGAGAAAGAGGCAGGTTACAGTGATAGAGGGAGATGGAGAGGAGTGGATGGAAGTGCTATCAATGTGAAATCTTATCTCAGTTTCTCCCTCCACAGATGCTGCCTGACCTGTCGAGCCATTCCACTGTTCTCTGTTTCATTTCTGATTTCCAGCACTTGCAGAATATTGCTTTTAGGCCTAAGGACATCTGAGTCCAATTTCACATTCAGCTTCTTACCAAAACTTGGGGCTCCTGAGTCTACATTACCCAAAGATCACTCCTCCCAAAATCATTGAGGGCCACCAGCCAGACATCACTCCCATATCCTCGACCATCTTTGCCCCCTTGTTTCATAAATCAGGCCATGATGTCCAATGCCTTGAATGCCACAATCATATGGATAGCAATGTACAATGTCTCATCACCCTCCTCCCTTCATCCAAACTAAAGGAAGGGCATTTGCATTTACTGTGACAATGGGGTCCACTCATCCACAGACCCCAGTATGATGGTCAGTTCTGTCTGGAAAAGGTAGGTGAGAGGCACTTGACTTTGTTGGAAAATACATAGAATATTAGAACATGAATGTTATATTGAAATTGTATAAAACTCTAGTTGGGGTTCAGCTAACCGTGTACATTTCTGGTCACCACATTACAGGAGAGATGTGATTGCACTGGAAAGGGTGCGAGCAGATTTACAACAATGTTGTCAGAGGATTATAGCTATGTGGAGAGCCTGTCCAGACTGGGTTTGGCACAGTAGTGCAGCGGTTAGCGTAACGTTATTACAGCGCCAGTGACCCGGGTTCAATTCCGGCCACTGCCTGTAAAGAGTTTGTATGTTCTCCCCGTGTCTGTGTGGGTTTCCTCCGGGTGATCTGGTTTCCTCCCACATTCCAAAGACGTACAGGTTAGGAAGTTGTGGGCATGCTATGTTGGCGCTGGAAGTGTGGCGACACTTGCGGGCTGCCCCCAGAACACTCTACGCAAAAGATGCATTTCACTGTGTGTTTCGATGTACATGTGACTAATAAAGATATCTTATCTTATCTAATTAAGAGACTGAAGAGAGATTTAATTGAGATGTATGAGACCAGGTGAGCAAGGAAGAACTATTGCATAGGCTTAAATTAAGTGGTGGTATTGGTATTGGTATTGGTTTATTATTGTCACTTGTACCAAGGTACAGTGAAAAACTTGCCTTGCTTATCGTTCGTACAGATCAATTCATTACACAGTGCATTGAGGTAGTACAGGGTAAAAATAATAACAGAACACAGAGTAAAGTGTCACAGCTGCAGGGTAGTGCAGTGCAGGCAGACAATAAGTGCAAGGTCATAACAAGGTAGGTTGTGAGGTCAAGAGTCCATGTCATCGCATAAGAGAACCGTTCAGTAATCTTATCTCTGTGGGATGGAAGGAAGTCTGGAAGTGAGAATTAATTATTTCACCGATGAGCGGTGAGGATCTGGAGCTCACTGCCTGATAGGTTGGTGAAGGCAGAAACATTTATCACATTTAAACAGTGCCTGGTTAAAGAGTTAGAGTTGTGACTGGTGTAGCTGCGGGAAGTGAGATTAATCCATTTTCAGTCGCCATGGATATGACGGGGCGAA
The DNA here is from genome assembly GCF_009764475.1 of Pristis pectinata. Lineage (NCBI taxonomy): Eukaryota > Metazoa > Chordata > Chondrichthyes > Rhinopristiformes > Pristidae > Pristis > Pristis pectinata. The sequence continues at coordinate 106,333,886 of NC_067410.1, read as the reverse complement.
TCACCTCTTTAGCTTTCTATGACTCCATGATAAGGCGAAGAGGGAGGAGTCTACTCACTCTGTTTTGGTTGGCATGTAAAAGCTTCTTTACAAAAAAAAAGAAAATAATTTTGACGTACATGGATAGGAAAGGTTTTGAGGGATATGGGCCAAATCCAAGCAAATGGGTCTGGCTTAGATGAGAATCTTGGTTGGCATGGACCGTCTGGGCCAAAGGGCCTGCTTCTGTGCTGTATGAATCTAAGCTGGGCCCAGTTGTCTCTTTCTGTGCCTTAAGAGTTTACAATATATGTATTTAAAAATAAACATCCTTATACACATTTCTTAGCATAAGTGGAGAATGGGCCTTGAAAGCACTCTCCTGATTTATTGTGGTGCAGTCTCTCTTTAAGAGTGGCTAATGGTCTCCATCAATAACAAGCAGCTGCTGTTGTCTGAAAACTTTGCAGCAAGTCCCCTTACACAACCAAGTCAGCACTTTGCAGGGCGTGGGGCTGCTGGGGTGGCTGTGCTAATTAGGAACAGGGCCGTTTGAAGCAGATTAAATGACACGTCGTTAGGTTGCAGACCCGTCAAACTGGTCGTAAAGTCTGAGGACACACTCAGAGGGGCGCCAGTTGGTGACTGACCCTTTCAATCTATCAGGGTGCACTCGGACCAGTTGGAGGGACATTCTAACATCTTTCACCAAACAGGAGAGAACCAAATAAATGCCCCCCAACCCCAAAGTCGAATGAAAATCTTACATGAGAGGATCACAACAGAGGTTCATGAACACAGTATAAATAATTCTCATTTGAAAGGAAGCTTGCAGACACCTGTTGTCCTTCACTATTTATACCACAGGAACTTCCATTAAAGTACACTGGGTGAAAATGATCCATGGACTTGGCTGTGTCCTGTTGTTTGGTGAGTGATGATCCCTGATCAAATTATGTCTCCCGTAGCACATCGCGACACACTGGCCTGCTAGCACTTGAACTGCCCACTTGTACTAACACCGGCTAATGGTACTAACACCCGTCAGTGGTACTAATACCTGCCAGTGGTAATGATACCTGCTAGTGGTACTAATACCAGCCAGTGGTACTGATACCTGCCAGTGGTACTAATATCAGCCAGCGCTACTAATACCAGCCAGCGGTACTAATACACGCCAGTGGTACTGATACCTGCCAGTGGTACTGATACCAGCCAGTGGTACTAATACCAGCCAGTGATACTAATACCTGCCAGTGGTACTAACACCCATCAGTGGAACTAATATCTACCAGTGGGAATTAATATCAGCTAGTGGGATTAATAACTGCCAGTGGCACTGGAATCTGCCAGTGGATTACCTGCCAGTGGAACTAATACCATTGGAACTAATACTTGCCAGTGGTACTGGAACCTCCCAGTGGAATTAATACCTCCTGGTTTCCAGTTCCAGTTTCCTCCCACATCCCAAAGGTGCACAGGTTGGTAGGTTAAGTGGCCAGTGTAAGTAACCCCCAGTGTGTAGGTGAGTGGCAGAATCTGGGGGAAGCCGATGAGAATGTGGGGAGAATTATGATTAATCAAGGATTAGTGTAAATTGGTGAACTGATGGTCAGCATGGGCTCAGTGGGCCGAAGGGCCTGCTTCTGTGCTGTATTCCTCTGTGTGACTCCATGACTTCTGACATACAGCACTGTTATAATACGGTCAACCAGGGCTGCTAATTTGTCAAACAATAACCACCAGCGAATCTGTTTTGAATGAGGCTGGTGGAGGGAATTAATATCAGTTACTGAGAAAATGGTTCTGCTGCTCTTCAAAATAGTGCTTCAAGATTCCTTATGTCCATGAGGGAGGCCAACTAGAGCTCAACAGAAGGCAGCTCTGCTGTCAGCGCACGTCTCCTTCAGCAGTGTGATAACATTGCCTATCTAGAATTTTATGGACAAGCCCGTCAACTGCTCTGCCCGTGACCACAAGAAACTGCAGAGAGCTGTGGACACAGCTCAGCACATCATGGAAACCAGCCTCCCCTCCATGGACTCTGTCTACACTTCCTGCTGCCTCAGTAAAGCAGTCAGCATAATCAAAGACCCCACCCTCCCGGGACATTCTCTCTTCTCCCCCCTCTCATCGGGAAGAAGATACAAAAGCCTGAAAGCACGTACTACCAGGCTCAGGACAGCTTCTATCCAGCTGTTATAAGACTATTGAATGGTCCCCGAGTACGATAAGATGGACTCTTGACCTCACAATCTACCTTGTTCTGACCTTGCATCTTATCACTGCCTGCACTGCACTTTTTCTGCAGCTCTCACACTTCAAAACTTTATTTATACAGCACGGTAACAGGCCCTTCCAGCCCAACGAGCCCGCGCCACCCAATTACATCCATGTTAACCTACTAACCTGGACGTCTTTGGAATGTGGGAGGAAACCCAAGTACCCAGAGGAAACCCACGCAGTCACGGGGAAAACATACAAACTCCTTACACACAGTGGCGGGAATTGAAACCAGGTCGCTGGCACTGTAATAGCGTTACGCTAACCACTACACTACCATGTCGTCCTTTATTCTGTATTCTGTTGTTTTACCCCGTACCACCTCAATGCACTGTGTAATGAATTGATCTGTACGATCGGTATGCAAGACAAGTTTTTCACTGCACCTCGGTACATGTGACAATAATAAACCAATTGCAATTCCACTGACTCTGTAAAACCCTCCTGACTCTGTGCTACACACTGAGCCCCAGGAGCAGTGTCCTGATGCACCACTCAGTTGTAGGAAGACTTAGTATTCAGCAAGGCTTGCGTGCAGTCTACTATGTTGCTTGCTCATGACATTGTCGGGCCTGTACACAGGGTAGCAGAGATCCCTATCACTGCATTAACTGGAATATGTCGTACCAGAATAGCTCAGGGCGACAATGCAAAAAGGACATTATTAGATAAATTATGCAAGCTGATAGTTAAATGGGTATCATATCCTGTAATTAAGCAGGATTATCTTTCACACTGCTCCATCTGTGCTCCTCAAGAGCTGCTCTCGACTCAGGAACCAACCTCCAGTATAATTGTCAAAGAATAGCATCCCATAGTTAAATTTAATTTGAAAATAAAAGATGTTTTCTTTAGAGATTGTGAAGATTAAATTCCCGATAAAAGCTTTGCCTCCTCTGTGTTTCTGAGGAGTGATTTTCGAACGGAGCCATTTCGGTTCTCGGCCCTGGTTTCCCACCACCAGTTCCATCCCTGATCCGCATTCCCAGAAGGAGCAGGAGCAGGAGGTGAAAACAGAATTAGAGCACAACTTCTCCAGCTGGTGAGAACCAGCGCCTTTCAAAATGCTTCCTTGGTACAAAAACTAATGTTTATTTTGTCAATTAGAGCACTGGGTCTAAAACCCTGCAACTGAACTTGTTGGGAGCACCTTCATCAGAATCACAGTCACAGAGTAACACATCATGGAAGCAGGCCCTTCGGCCCAACTCGTCCATGCCGACCATGGTGCCCAGGAGCTAAGTCCCATTTGTCTGCATTTGGCCCATATCTATGCAAAGGATGCATTTCACTGTATGTTTCGATGTATTTGTGACTAATAAAGAAATCTTATCTTAAACTGCTCCTCTCCATGTACTTATCCAAATGTCGCTGTTGTACCTGCCTCAACTACTTTCTCTGGCAGCTTATTCCACATACGCACCACCCTCTGTGCAAAGAAGTTGCCCCTCAAGTCCCTTTTAAATCTTTCACCTCTCACCTTAAACCTATGCCCTCTAGTTTTTTATTCCCCTTCCCTGGGGAAAAAAAAACTATGTGCATTCACCCTATCTATACTTCTCATGATTTGAAAAGCACACCCATCAATCTCCTACTTTCCAAGGAATAAAGTCCTTGCCTGCCAAACCTCTCCCTATAACTCAGGCCCTCAAGTCATGGCAGCATCCTCGTAAATTTTCTCTGCACTCTCTGCAGCTAAATGGTGTCTTTCCTATAACAGGGCGACCTAAACTGTACACAATACTCCAAGTACGGTCTCAGTGAAGGACTGCAGTGGTTCAAGAAGGCAGCTCACCACCACCATGGCTCATGGGCAGTTAAGGACAGGATGTAAATACTGGCCTTGCTTGTGACACCCTCATCTTGAAGAGTGAACATATATGAAAAATTGTACCTGCCTTTACAATTTTGCAATACAGCAGTTGGAAATTAAAAACTGTAAACACAAAAAATCTGAAATGTTAACTGTTTCTCTTTCCACAGATGCTGCCTGACCCACTGAGTGTTTCCAGTATTGTCTTCCTTTTATCCCAAGCACTTTAGAGCCAGCAAGATCCCACAAACAATAACCTGGTTGTTGATTGGATGATTTGAATCCGAACAAATATGGTACTTTCAAGTCAGATCTGACATTTGGAGACCCCTCCAAAACTATGGGTAAACCACTGGCTACACAGAGAATTTATCCCTAAGTGGAAGACTTTTGATGTCCAATGTTTTTGATCTAGTCATGCCTGGAGAGATAACCTTACTACAGAGTGGACATAAACCCATTGAGGAATGTAGAAGAATGTAATCAGCCACAATGCCCACCAATGCTCTCACAACTGGTTCAACTAATGAAATAATTTGTGAATGAGGTAATGCATAAATAGCACCCAAGAGGAACATTTTGTATTCCAGTTATGAATTCAACTGGAGGCAACAACCTGCCAAGTTGTCTATGTGCTAAACGTGACTTTCTGGTGCTGAGATATATGTCTGTGAGTTACAAGGCCTAATTGGTTCCTTGAGAAAAACAGGTAAAGGGTAAACAGTGTTTGCCTACAGAACTCCATTTACAAATTTGTTTCCACTGAATCAAGTGAAGCAAGTTTAGGAAACAAGTACAATTCATGCATGCCTCCATTTTACACGTTTTAACCCCAGCGATCGAGGGAACATTTCTCAGCCTTTGTCCATCCTTTCTTATCATTAGCAATTTAAGAGACACAGAATGCTTGCATTTCTCTATCATTAAGAAACAGAAGCCATTCAGCTCCTCGAACCTGATGCACCATTCAATAAAATGATTGATTTTATTGTCAGCGCAATTTAAGAAGTATGTGGACGGATGTATGGATGACAAGAGTTCAGAGGGATATGGGCCAAGTGCTGGGAAATGGGAATAGCTTGAATATACATCTTGGTCGGCATGGACACAGATGGGCCAAAGGGCCTTTTCCCATGCTGTACACTCTATGACTCTATAACTATCCTGCATGAACCCCTTATCCCTTGATTCCATTTCACAACCTCAGGAAAGCTGATAGTTCAGCCAGTGATACCCTTTGAAACTGCAGATACTTTTGCCAGAATCATAGCAACCGGTTTTCTCTACAATGGCCACACATTACTGTCAATCATGATTGATAAAGTCAGGTCAATAGATGCCTACCGGCAGAATAGAAAATATCAATCAAAAAAAGCTGCTGGAAATCTGAAGTAAACAGAAAAAATTCTAGAAATGCTCAGCAGGTCAGGTAGCTCCTGTGGAGACAGAAACAGAGTTAAAATTTCAGATCGATGGATGCTGATCAGAAAACTTCAATGCCATGGAGGCTGAAGACCCACACTCAATGTTTCAGGAACAGTTTCTTCCCCTCCGCCATCAGATTTCTGAACAGTCCATGAACCCATGAACACTACCTCATTATTCCTCTTTTGCACTGTTCATTTATTTTTGTAATTTATAGGAATTTTTATATCTTGCACTGTACTGCAGCCACAAAACAACACATATGTTATCAGGACAGGCTGGACAAACTTGGGCTCTTTTCTCTGGAGCGGCAGAGGCTGAGGGGTGATCTGTTGGAAGTGTATAAAATTATGAGGGGCATAGATAGGGTGGACAAGCAATATCTTCTTCCCATTATTGAGCGATCCAATACCAGAGGCCGTGCACTTAAGGTGAGAGGGGCGGGTTCAGAACAGACGTGAGGGTAAGTTTTTTACTGAGAGAGTGGTGGATGCCTGGAGTGCGTTGCCTGATAGGGTGGTGGAGGCAAATCCATTGGGGGCTTTTAAGAGGGGCTTGGATGGTCTCATGAATGAGAGGAAAATAGAGGGATATGGGCATTCTGTAGGTAGGAGGGATTAGCTATGTCAGCACAACATTGTGGGCCGAAGGGCCTGTTCCATGCTGTACTGTTCTATGTTCTATTTCACGACATATGTCAGTGATAATAAACCTGATTCTGATTCTGAGTCAAATTATGTCTGTCATGTGCACATATATGGTGAGGTAGAGGTACAATGAATTTCAAGCTGGACAGCGAGTCTTCAGAAGTTATCTCTGCAAGGAGGTCACTGATTCACTTGCTGTTCCACACCTTCTGCACTTGTTGCTCTGATGTGGAATTCACATAGTGGGGAAGGAACATCAGGAAGAGTAAGATCTAGAAGGAATTAGCCAGAATGTTCAGGGGTTGGGGGGGGGGGGGGGGGGGGGAGTCATTCATAGAGTGAAGAGAAGTTTGACAACAAATCTGAGAGGGGTCTTTCAAATTATGAGGGGTGCAGAGGGATGACGCTGTTTCCCCAAAACTAGAGGCCAAAGATGTAAAACAGTCAATAAAAAATAGGAAGATCAGGACAAATTTCTTTATTCAAAGAGTGTAAAAATGGGGCAGAAAAGTGGTGAAGTTGTAGGGCAGCTGCCTCTCAGCTCCAGCGACCCAGATTCAATCCTGACCTCCGGCGCTGTCCGTGTGGAGTTTGCATGTTCTCCCCGTGACCGCGTGGTTTTCCAGTTTCCTCCAAACGTCACAAAGGCATGTGGGCTGGTGGGTTAATTGGCTGCTGGAAGTTGCCTCTCATGTGCAGGTGAGGGGTAGAATCGGGGGGCGAATTGATGGGAAAAGTGGGGAGAATAAGTTACAGGGAAAAATTGGTGGGGGATTGAGAGCTAGCATTGACTTGATGGGCCAAATGGCCTCATTCTATATCTTAGAGAAATATAGAATGTGGACCTCACTCTTCCTAAAGTGGTTTGGAGTACAAATGCATGAACGGAGAAACTGACAGAAGGAAGACGGAGAGAGAAAAATGCTGATAAGATGAACTTAACAAAGATAAACGCTAATGTGGAGCAAAGGCCTGGAGACCTGAATGACTTGTTTCTCTGCTGGAAATTCAATGTAATGGGCCTGAATCCAGTCCCACGCTAATGTGATTGATTTTTTTCTGCCTTCTGTAGTGGCAGGGCAAGCCATCGGTTCTATCAAAGCTGGTTAACAGGCAGAGTGTCGCAGTTCAAGGAGGGTTTTGTGGGCTGGACTGTTACTCTGAGCCGTGCCATCCAAGAATGAATCATTTCAGGAAAAATAAGCCCTTTTCAAAACTGCAGTCCACAAAATTCTTACACCAACAAGCAAGGAGCACAGGTACAAATAAATCTGGACTGTTAGGTGTTCATTGATCAGACCGGTTTCTCAACATGTGAACTGCTAGCTCACTGAATGCATGGAATCAAAACCTAAAGCTTTGCTATCTGGTGTAGACTTGGACCATTTGCTGGCCCAGAAAGAGGTGACAGCAAGTCAGCATCACTTCCTGCATCTCTCCCCTTTCTCATTTCCGTTGACTTCCAATAAGAATTAAGAGATATCCACCATCAATCTCTGTTGCATCATCACATAAAACCTTACTGTACAACGTTTACAATACTCTGAATCCAGAGCTTGCACTCAAAGAGAGAGAGAGAGACAGAGAGAGACAGAGCAAGTGAGAGACAGAGGCAATGTCAGAGAGAGAGAGAGAGAGAGCAAGAGAGAGAGAGACAGAGCAAGTGAGAGACAGAGAGTGTCAGAGAGAGAGAGCGAAGGAAAGAGAGAGAGAGAGAAGAGAGAGAGAAAGAACACATATCATTATGGTTCCAGATACTTAAGGAATATTAATAGCTAAAAGAAACAGAATCAATTACACAGAGTGTCCAAACAATGCCTATTTCACCTTAAAATGCTCTCTGATACAAAGAATGCACCAGTGCACAAACAATTGCTATGCGACTAATTAGTCAAGGCTTGCTGAGTTACAAAAATAGTGCAAAGGCAACAGTTTGTACTAACATTTTATCAATGACTCCATATGTTAAGGTACTACACAGAATTACAAGATGGTGTCGGAGCGTGGTGACTCGTTGCAAGCTGCTCTCTGCAGATCCACTCATTACTCTTACTATAATCGTTCCACACTTTTAATTTTAAATTCTATGTCACGAAGTATTCCCAGACCAGCCGTCAGTTGTGGTAGGGCCTACATGCTATAACGGGCTACAAAACGAAGTCGGGCTGTATAGCTAACAACAGTGCATCCCTTCCTGATGAGCTTAACCCATTCTATGCGCGTCTTGAACAAAAGTGGAGTGAATTGTCACCACCCACCCTGACAGCCTCCAATACCACTGAACCCGTGGTCATCGTTGAGGACGTAAGATCAGTGTTCCAGAGAATGAACCCAAGGAAAGCATCTGGCCCAGATGGTGTCCCTGGCCGGGTGCTCAGACCTTGAGTTGATCAGCTGGCGGGGGTATTTGCAGACATATTTAACCTCTCCCTGCTTCAATCTCAGGTTCCCACCTGTTTTAAGAAGACCATTATCATCCCAGTACCCAAGAAAAACAAGGTAGTATGCCTTAATGACTACCGACCAGTGACTCTGACATCCACCATCATGAAGTGCTTCGAGAAGCTGGTCATGGCACACATCAACTCCAGCCTCCCAGACAACCTCGACCCACTGCAATTCGCCTATCTCCAAAACAGGTTTACAGTGGATGCCATTTCCCTGGCCCTACACTCAGCTCTGGAGCATCTGGACAGTAAAGGAACCAACGTGAAAATTTGTCTACAAAATTGACTACAGCTCTGCCTTCAATACTATAATTCCAAGCAAATTCATCACCAAACTCCAAGACCTGGGACTCAACACTTCCCTCTGCAACTGGATCCATGACTTTCTGACCAACAGACCACAATCAGTGAGGATAGGCAGCAACACCTCCAGCACGATTATTCTCAACACTGGTGCCCCACAAGGCTATGTCCTCAGCCCTCTACTCTATTCCCTGTATGCTCATGGCTGCGTGGCCAGATTCTGCTCTAACTCGATCTACAAATTTGCAGATGATTCCACTGTAGTAGGTCGTATCTCAAATAATGATGAGTCGGTGAACAGGAAGGAGATAGGGAGCTTAGTGACATGGTTTCATGACAACAACCTTTCCCTCAATGTCAGCAAAACAAAAGAGCTAACTTCAGGTGGTGTACATGAACTTGTCTACATCAATGGTGCTGAGGTCGAGAGGGTTGAGAGCTTCAAGTTCCTAGGAGTGAACATCAGCAATAGCCTGTCCTGGTCCAACCATGTAGATGCCACAACCAAGAAAGCTCACCAGAGCCTCTACTTCCTCAGAAGGCTAAAGAAATTTGGCATGTTCCCTTTGACACTCGCCAACTTTTATCAATGCACCATAGAAAGCATCCTATCTGGATGCATCACGGCTTGGTATGGCAACTGCTCTGCCCAGGACCGCAAGAAACTGCGGAGAGTTGTGGACACAGCTCAGCACATCACAGAAACCAGCCTCCCCTCCATGAACTATGTCTTTACCTCTCGCTGCCTTGGTGAAGCAGCCAGCATAATCAAAGACCCCACCCACCCGGGTCATTCTCTCTTCTCTCCTCTCCCATCAGGCAGAAGATACAGGAGCCTGAGGGCACATACCACCAGGCTCAAGGACAGCTTCTATCCCACTGTGATAAGACTATTGAACAGTTCCCTCATATGGTGAGATGGACTCTTGACCTCACAATCTACCTTGTTATGACCTTGCAATTTATTGTCTACCTGCAGTGCACTTTCTCTGTAGCTGTGACACTTTACTCTGTATCCTGATATTGTTTTTATCCTGTACTACCTCAATGTACTGCATAATGAATTGATCTGTATGAACGGTATGCAAGACAAGCGTTTCACTGTCCTTCGGTACAAGTGACAATAATAACCAATACCAATACTACTAATTTATTCATAGGTTGTAGATGCTGCTGCAGCACAAGCTGGGGTGGTGATGCAGCATCTAGGGAACCAGTTGTGACTTGACCAGGAACCAGGGTCTCAAGGCCCCTGGGAAGCCGTTGGACTGCAGGAGGTTATTGCAGACGCAGGACTAGTATAGGGAGCAACCATGAGTCAGTGTGTCAGATGTAGTACGAGCCAAGCCCCATTAAAGACAGCCACTGCCTCACTTAGCACTGCTTCACAGTCGGGTGACGTCACAGAAGGGTGACATCACTGAACGATGACATCGCAGAAGGGTGACATCAGAGTAGGCTAACATCAAAGAAGGGTGACATTACAGTCTGTAGCATCACAGTAGGGTGACATCACATAAGGGTGGACATCATGGAAGGGTGACATCGGAACTAACCTCTCTATGCAGGACCGTGAGATGCAGAGCTTCACGCTCTGATCCCCACATTGAAGCATGGACCAACAGGATTGCTCTATTGGGATGTGGGCGCAGACTCGATGGGCTGAATGGCCTCATCTGTGCTGTAATGATTCCAAGATTTCGTAAAATGCGACAGAAGTTGAACCACAATAGAACGATACAGGACAGAAGGACGGGGGAGCTGGATTGCTTTGTGGAGCCAGCATTGATTTGATGGGCCGAATAACTTCCTTCTGAGGATGGTGTTGGTGGAGCTTTACAATTTGTTTCACACCTGCTTCTTTTTCACCAGAAGCCTGAAGATATATTCCCCCTCAAGGCTTCATCTGGAAGTTCCAAATCTGTTTCCATCATCCATTCGATGTGCGCCTTCCATATTTGTGAACACAGCCCAGTCCCTCAGTGCAAACCGGCCCTCCTCTCATGTACTTCTGTCTACATTTCCTGCTGCCTCAGGAAAGCAGCCACATAATCAAGGATGCCTCCCACTCGGTCATTCTCTCTTCTCCTCTCTCCCATCAGGCAGAAGATACAAAACCTTGAGAACATATACCACCAGACTCAAGACAGCTTCTACTCCACTGTTATCAGACACTCGAATGGATGTCTCATACTCTAAAGGTGAACTCTTGATCTCCCAGTCTACCTCATCATGGCCCTTGCACTTTATTTGTCTACACTGCACTTTCTCTGTAACTGTAACACTATATTCTGCTTTCTGTTTTCCTTTTTACTACTTCAATGTACTTATGTATGGAATGATCTGTCTGGATGGCATGCAAGCAAAAGCTTTTTCACCATATCTCAGTACACGTGACAATAATAAACCAATGTTCCAATACTTCCCAAGCACATGGGTGAGGATATTCTCAAAATATATTTCTGATTTCACAGCACCCATCAGTCTCAGCAAGTTCGTCTTTGCCTGAATCCATCCATCAGCTGAATGACTGCCAACATCAGAGACACGGACCTTTAAATTGTTGGTGCCTTTAATCCCCTGACTGTACATCTTACTTTGAAATGAGTTATTTTTGTCTTTGCAAAGGCCCTTCAGTCATCATGTAAACTAGATTAGTAGGGAGTTCCTTTCCATGTCTGGATTCTTGATTTAAAAGTATTGCTCACTGTCACAGACAGCTCCAAGCACAACGTCACATGCACCAGTTTGTTCTCCTCTCTATCTCTTGTGTGGACGTAAGGTCCCTCAGAGAGGTGCATCTCACCAGACATTGGCTCCTTGTAGATACTTCACCCGGGTGTGCCTTGACATTAGCTTAAAACAATCAAGCCTAATCTTGTTCCTACCATGCCAAGGCAATGCAACTCAGGAATGATAGATTGGCCTTGGAATGAGTGCGGTATAGATTTCCTGAGATGATAACTGGACTCTGGAGGTTTATGAGAATGATTATACAGATTAGGCTTCTAGTCCCTTGCATTTTTCACCAGTGGTGAGGGTTACGAGCAAGCAGCATAGCTGCAAATTAAGCTATTTTGGTCACGTAACGCTGAGGGTGCGCAGAAATTTCTTCTCTTACAGGGGAGTGAATCTCTGGAATTCTGTGTCCCTGAGGGTGCTGGAGGCCAGATTATTAGAAATATTTAAGGTGGAAAATAGATAAGCGTTTGAAAGAGCAGGGAATTGAGGGTTATATGGAACTGGCGCATCAGAGGAGTGAGGCCAGCATAGATCAGCCATGATCATATTCATAATGAGGGCCATAACCAGCACATTAGCCTTTCTTTTGTCTGTGTAATGTGTTGTAAATGAGGATATGCCCAGCAGACCAGACCACGTGAATAGAATTAGGAAAAAATGTGCCAAAATAATTTGGTTAGCCTAACGCTATTACAGTGCTCTCGACCTAGGTTCAATTCCAGCTGCTGCCTGTAAGGAGTTTGTACGTTCTCCCCATGTCTGCGTGGGTTTCCTCCCGGTGCTCCGGTTTCCTCCCGCATTCCAAAGACGTACGGGTTAGGAAGTTGTGGGCATGCTATGTTGGCACCGGAACCGTGGTGACACTTGCGGGCTGCCCCCAGACCACTCAACGCAAAAGATGCATTTCACTGTGTGTTTCGATGTACATGTGACTAATAAAGATATCTTATTATCTTCTTCCACCATCTTCTCTACTACAGAAAAATAACTCGGCCAGTATTAACCATCAATCAACGTCATTGAGAAACATATTTTCTGGTCATTATCACACTGCTACTTTTGAAAGCTTACTGTGTGTGAAATTTGTCCACTTCATTTCCTACCCTTCAAATGTAGAATTACTCATTAATGGAGCAACACACACAAAGTGCTGGAGGAACTCAGCGGGTCAGGCAACATCTATGGAGGGAAATGAACAGTCGACATTTCAGGTCGAGACCCTTCATTGGGACTGGAAAGGAAGAGGGCAGAAGCCAGAATAAGAAGGTGGTGGGAGGGGGAGGAGCACAGGCAGGCAGGTGACATGTGAGTCCAGGTAAGAGGGGAAGGTAGGTGGAGAGGGGGAGGGGGAGAAGATGGGGAGAAGATGTAATAAACTGAGAGGTGATAGGTAGAAGAGGCAAAGGGCTGGAGAACATGGAATCCGGCAGGAGAGGGCAGAAACCATGGGAAAAAAAGGGAAGGAGGTGGGGAATAAATGGGCAGGTTATGAGGGTGGTGGAGAGGAGAGAGAAGGGATGAGGGGACCACAGGACTGAGGGAAGACAATGCTGGTGGGAGAGTCCTGATGAAGGGTCTCCACCTGAAACGTCAACTGTTTATTTCCCTCCATAGATGCTGCCTGACCTGCTGAGTTCCTCCAGCACTTTGTGTGTGTTGGTCCAGATTCCAGCATCCGAATCTTGTGTCTCCGATCTGCAGAATCTTTTGGCCTTTAATTTTCCACAGGATATCACAGAATGGTCAAACAAAGTTGCCAAGGGTTGGTCACTCTCACTTCTGAGATAGAAGGCTGTGGGGACACAGAGTCTTAGAGCTATACAGCACAGAAAACAGGCCCTTCAGTCCAATTCACCTATGCTGACTATTGGCAGCCTTGCCTTCAGCTACCGAGCTCCAGGAATGTGTGGCTTGGTAGGGTAATTAGCCAGTGTAAAGTTGTTCCCAGTGTGGAGGTGAGAGAACTTGATTGGAATGTGGGGAGAATAAAATGGGATGAGCATAGGGTTAGTGAAAATGGATGCTTTATGGTCAGTGCAGACTTAGTGGGCCGAAGGTCCTGTATGGCTCTATAAGCATGTGATACCACCAGGTCAGATCCAATACAAGTTTGGTTTGTCTCCTGATGGATACTGAGCAGCAGACGGAGTGTGCACTTCTCAAGCAGTCTCCTTGCAACATAATAATATCCCTTAAGATGAATATCCTTTTAAAACATCTTAAAATCAACAGATAAACTGCTCTGCTGACTCAGAGCTTTGGTGGGATTTACCCAATAGCCTTGCCCTTGTGTGTTTCCCAGAATTAGATCTCTTTCATTGATCTTTCTTGTTAAAAGCTGTGGGCTTTGATACCATTGACAGAATGACCATGCAAAATGGATGTTAATGTGTCAGGTGAGTTGCAAGCCAGAGCTGTGGGTTCTATAATTTCACTAACACAGAGTTATAGCATGGAAACAGGCCCTTCAGCCCAACTCATCCATGTCGACTGTGTTACCCAGCGAGCTACGAGATTATTGATTGGTTCCCTAGCACGATAAAATGGACTCTTCACCTCACAATCTACCATGTAATGATCTTGCACCTTATTATCTGCTGCATTGCACTTTCTCTGTAGCTGTTAGACTTTATTCTGCATTCTGTTATTGTGTTACCTTGTACTACCTAAATGCACTGTGTAAGGTACATTTAAGAGTCTCTTAGATAGACACATGAATGATAGAAAAATAGGGGGCTATGTGGGAGGGAAGGGTTAGATAGATCTTAGAGCAGGATAAAATGTCGGCACAACATTGTGAGCCCGTACTGTGCTGTAATGTTCTATGTTCTATGTTCTATGTAACGAATTGATCTGTATGAACAGTACACAAGACACGTTTTTCACTGTACCTCGGTACGTATGACAATAATAAACCAATTCCAATAACAATTCCATCTGCCTGCATTTGGCCCATAGCCCTCTAAACCTTTCCTATCCATGTACTTGTCTAGATGGCTTTTAAATGCTGCTAATGTGCCCACCTCAACCACTATTTCTGACAGCTCATTCCAAATATGCACCACTCTTTGTGTGAAGAAGCTGCCCCTGATGTCTCTTTTAAATCTCTCGCCTCTGATCTTAAAACCTACGTCCTCTTGTTTTTAGCACCCCCTCCCTGGGAAAAAGACGATGTGCTTTCACCCTGGCTATGACCTTCATGATATCATATACCTCTATCAATTCACCCCCTCAATCTCCCACATTCCAGGGAATAAGGTCTTAGTCTACACAACCTCTACTTGTAATCCTGGACCCCAAGTCCAGGCAATATCCTGGTAGATCTTTTCCGCATTCTTTCTAGTTTAATAACATCTTTCCTACAATCGACTGACCAAAACTGTACACAATACTCCAAGTGTAGCCTCACCAATGCCTTATGCAGCTGTAAAGCTTATACAGCTGCAAAGCCTGGTGATTTCTGTAGACGAAAGGACGTCCTCAGACAGCACCATTTACAATCTCTGGACATGCCAAAGCTGTTACAGCCAATTCAAGACTGTTTGAAATGTTGTCACTCCTTTTTATTTGAAGTGTGGTGGATGTGTTAAATACAACAACCAATGTGAGTACAGCAAGCTCCCACATGCAGCCATGCAATAATGACCAGCTAATTGGCTTTAGTGATGTTGGTTCAGGAATAACAGTTGGCCAGGGTATGGGGGAGTTGGTATATTGTGACAGATTTTTAAAACTACACTGTGCGATCTTTTACATCAGTACAAGAAGGCTGATGGGGCCCAGAGTTGAACATGTCATTGAAAATGGGCAGGCATGGTAGTGAAGCGGTTAGCATAACGCTATTATAGCGCCAGCAACCCTGGTTCAATTCCGGCCGCTGTCTGTAAGGAGTTTGTACGTTCTCCCCGTGTCTCCGTGTGTTTCCTCCAGGTGCTCCGGTTTCCTCCCATATTCCAAAGACGTACGGGTCAGGAAGTTGTGGGCATGCTATGTTGGCGCCGGAAGTGTGGTGACACTTGCGGGGTGCCCCCAGAACACTCTACGTAAAGATTCATTTCACTGTGTGTTTCGATGTACACGTGACTAATAAGAGATCTTAAAATCTAAAAAAAAATGGGACTCCTGACAGTGCAGTGCTCCCTGAGTACTCTACTGATGTGTCAGTTTCTATACAGGGCAGAGCACAATCTGAGTATATGGTCATAGTCCAGGAGGTGGGACATCATGCTGCAGCTGTACAAGACATTGGTAAGGCCACATTTGGAGAACTATGTATCGTTCTGATCGCCTTGCTATAGGAAGGACGTCATTATATTGGAGGGTTTGAGTTAAGCGGAGAGGTTGGATAGGCTGGGACTTTCTTCTCTGGAGCGGAGGAGGCTGAGGGGTGACCTTATAAAGATTTATAAAATTATGAGAGGCACAGATAAGGTGAATGGTTGAAGTCTTTTTTACCCAGAGTGGGGGAGCCGAAAACTAGAGGGAAGAGGTTTAAAGTGAGAGGTTAAAGGGGACCTGAGGGGCAACTTTTTCACACAGAGGGTTGGTGGGTGTATGGAACGAGCTGCCAGAGGAAGTGGTAGAGGCGGGTACAGTTACAACATTTAAAAGACATTTAGACAGGTACATGGATACGAAAGGTTTAGGGGGATACAGGCCAAATGTAGGCAAGTGGGACTTGCTCAGGTAGGCAACTTGATCAGTATGGATGTGTTGGTCTGTAATACTCCGTGACTCTATGAGGCTGTAGGAGAAATTGGCCCTGCAGACATTCCTGGTGTGATTAGTTGAGGCTGTCATTCATGGCTCAGTGAGAGACACCCTTCCACGTTTGCCTGAAGATTGTGAGTTCAAGACCCATTCCTGCAGCCCAAACTCTTCTGATGTTCATATGTGGTACCGAGGGAGGGGTTTCCCTCTCCTGTGTCTCCTTTAACTCCCTCCCCTATCCCACCCTCCCAACATCAGAATAAAACATTCTGTTGATGTTAAAGAACAGCCAGGATTGGTTTTCCCAGGATTGGTATTCCCAGGACAAGATTCATCCTGCAAAAACAAATGAGTTGCCTCATCATTGGAGCAGGGATTGAATTTACAACCCTGTGACCCCCCGTGGTAAGAGTGCTCCCACAGGCAGGGTCCCGGAGGCTGGAACCATTCCCACAACCGGTCTTCCAATTGAGAGTTAGGCAGCCATTGCAAGCTCCTGGGGCTGCGGCATGTGCGTGAAGTGTGTGACTAATTTGGGGGGTAGGAGAGGTTTTCAATGGGAATTAGCATAACCCTCAGGGGCTGATTGTCAGCGACGTGGAGCTGAAAGGAGGGAGATGACGAGTGAACCTCTGCCCCCTCCACTTGTTCGGAGAAGCTTTCAAAAGAGCACAATGGGCATGCAAGCTGTCAAGTTAACCTGGTTGATTCAAACAATGAATAGCTAGACTAAAGGTTCAAGCCATTGAGAACGAAGCTGATAAACAAATCTGTCATCCTTTCACCAAGCAGTCTCGTGGGCTTCCAGACTATCAAGCCACTGAACAAGTGTGCGAGGCATTTTATTTGTTTTTGTAAAGACACAATACAACAGGTAGTGGGTTAATACCCAGTGAGAGTGTGTGGTGACGGAAGTGAGACCGAGCTTAAAGAGAGAGTGGTGAATAATCTGTTGCTGTCCTGTGAGAAGTGTGAGAACTTAGAGTCATAGAGTAGTACAGCACGGAGACAGGCCCTTCAGCCCATCTTGATTATGCTGACCAAGATGTCTATCTGAGCTTGGTCCATTTGTCTGCATTTGGCCCATTTCCCTCTGAACCTTTTCTATCCATGTACCTGTCCAAGTGTCTGTAAAACACTGTAATTTTACCCACCTCTACAGCTTCCCCCTGTGACTGTGTGGGTTTCCTCTGGGTGCTCCAGTTTGCTGCCACGTCCCATAGGTGTAGATTAATTGTCCATTGTGTATTCCCCCTTGTGTGGTTGGTGGTAGTTGTTGGGAATGTAGGGAGAATAGGGTATAGTGAAAATTAATGGTATTGCTCTGAGAGTCAGCATGGGCTAATGGACTGAATGGCCTCTTTCTTTGTTATATGGAATCTATTCATTAAACCACTACTTTCTTTTTTATTTTTGTCCTTTTATCCCACCGGCCCCATCACCCCATCTCTTTCCTCTCCCCCACCCTCTCGATCTGCCCATCACTCACACCTTCCTCCCGCTGGTTCCCTTCCCCACCTCCTTCCCTTTATCCCACGGTCCACTGTCCTTTCCTATCAGATTCCATCTTCTCCTGCCCTTTGTCACTTCCACTTGTCACCTCCCAGCTTCTTCCATCATTCCCACCCCCCCCCCTCACCCGGATCCACTTATCACCTGTCAGCTCCTGCCCCACCCCTTCCCCTCACCTTTTCGTAATGGCTATCCCCCCTCCTTCTTTCTAGTCTAGACGAAGGGTCTCGACCCAAAACTTCGACTGTCCATTTCCCTCCACAGATGCTGCCTGACCCGCTGAGTTCCTCCAGCTTTTTGCCTGTTGTTGCTACTTTCTCAAGGGCAACCAGAGATGAGCAATAATATTATAGCCTTCACTTTAGATCCATCGAACCCACGGAGCTTCCCCTCTGCAGCCTAGGAGATGAGGGGATGAGATTCTGGTCTAATCAGAGAGCTCCAACATTTCCTACATCAACAGCAGGTTCACAGTGCAAACTGGAATAACACATCTGAGGAAATGCCACATCAATGATAAGAGGAAATGCCACATCAATGATAAAAGAAAATAGGCAACTGCTTCCTTTCTTTTATCATTGATCAGGCATTTCCCCAGATCACATTTAAAATCTCATATATCTGCAAATATCAATATATTATTATTACACGGTAAACAGATATCTGTGTTGACCATTGTATTTCCATTTATGTTGCGGGATATATTGATGGTTAATTCTAAACATTTATTTAATTTGTAGGAGAGAGATTCAGACGATCCTTTGTCTCACAGTGATGGGACTTCAATTACTGGGTAACAAAGATTATTTGAACACAAGAAATTCTGCAGATGCTGGAATCTGGAGCAATACACACAAAGTGCTGGAGGAACCCAGCAGGTCAGGGAAATGAACAGTCGACGTTTCGGGCCGAGACCCTTCATCAGGACTGGAAAGGAAGAGGGCAGAAGTCGGAATAAGAAGGTGGGGGGGAGGGGGAGGAGCACACGCAGGCAGGGGACAGGTGAGTCCAGGTGAGAGGGGGTAGGTGGGTGGGTGGGGGAGGAGGAGAAGATGTAAGTAAGCTGAGAGGTGATGGGTAGAAGAGGCAAAGGGCTGAAGAAGAAGGAATCCGGTCGGAGAGGGCAGTGGACCATGGAATAAAGGATGGGGAGGGGAAGAGAGGGGATGGGCAGATCGAGGTGGGGGAAGGGAGCTATGGGAATAAGGGAAGACAAAGGAATGGGGGTGGGGGAGAAAGAAGGGGTGGGGTTACCGGAAGTTAGAGAAATCGATGTTGAGGCCATCAGGTTGGAGACTCCCAAGGCAGAATTTGAGGCTCCTCCCTTTGCGGAAAAAAAATCTATCCCGGTCTCTGAATTGGCAAATGGGTCGATATTCAGTGAGATGGTCTTTATCCATCATGACCTAGAAGGAGCTGTCAGTAGAAGCAGAACATTCACAACTTTCCAGAGGGAATCAGAAGAAAGATTAGAACTGTTGGGATATAGAAGAGCAGAAATGTTGGAATGATTGGAAGCCACATTTAAAGGGCTGGCACGGACATAATCAACAGATCAGCCTCCTTCTGTGATGTTGGAGTTAAATTCAGGGTAGGAATTCGTCCTCCAGGGCTGCTTGTCGCTCTCTGTTTTCAAAATTTAGTTCCGCTGAGTTCAATGGAAGTGAACTTTGCTAGTAGGTTACAAATATACGGCTGACATCATGTTGGTTTAACAAGAAGTGGTTGGTGAATTATTACCCCCACATGACCTGCCATCACAAGGAAGGCGTGCCAGCGTCTTTACTTTCTGAGAAAGTTAAGGAGGTTCAGCTTGTCACCGAACACTCGAACAAACTTCTGCAGATGTACTATTGAATGTATCCTGACTGGTTGCATCATGGTCTGGTACGGCAATTCGAATGCATGGGAATGTAAGAAGCTGCAGAGAGCAGTGGACTCAGCCCAATACATTACAGGCACATCCCTCCTCACCATCAGTAGTATCTACAGGAGGTACTGCCTCAAGAAAGCAACATCCATTATCAAAGATCCCCACCATCCGGGCCATGCCATCTTCTCACACCTACCATCGGGCAGGAGGTACAGACGCCTGAAGTCTCCACCACCAAGTTCAAGAACAGCTACTTCCCTTCAACCATTTGAACCAACCTGCACAACCCTAATCACGATCTCAATATAACAACACCATGACCACTTTACACTACAATGGACTTTGATTTTCCTGTTCTAATTGTATCCTTTCTTGTAAAAATTGTGTACAACTCATATTTAACTTACGTTTTTCTTGTGAATGTTGCATATCTGATGCTATGTGCCTGTGATGCTGCTGCAAGTAAGTTTTTCATTGCACCTGTGCACACATGTACTTGTGCATGTGACAATAAACTTGACATTGACTGAATGATCCTTCCATGATGAATTTCCCAAAAAAGTTCCCAATGATCTGATATCCATTCTCTGACCACAAATTCTCACTAGGGTCTGCTCTTGATTTCTCTGATTACAATTACAATTCTGATTTGCATCTCAATCAATTCCCCAGCCTCTACTGTATTACCAACTCCCTCGACTAATTGCTCTGAAATTAAAGTGCAACCTTCTGTTTCTTCTTTAAAAAGTCATTGGATACTTGGAGAAAGGATGTTTGATTGACAGTCACGAATCACCCATTCAAGTGGCAGAGTGCCTGCATGGCTTCCAACAGCCAATGGAAAGTGGGCCACGACGGGACGAGTGTCAATGAACCAATAGCCCACATGGTGAAACCTCCTGAAACACCAGCACCAGAGATGGAAAGCTAACTGTCCTGTAATTGTTTAGTGTGTCCTGTCCTCCAATGTTTCTACATAAAACAGTATCTCCAATCCTTTGGCACACCCCAAGAGTCATACAGCACACAAATGGGTCCTTCGGCCCATCACATTCATGCTGACCTTTTTGCCCATCTACATTTATCCCAATTGCCCATTGTGCCTTTCCTATTTAAGTGGCTGTCTAAATGCCTCCTAAACACAGTGATTCTGTCTGATTCCACATCTCCTCTGTAGCATGTTCCAGACATCAACCACTGCCTGTGGAATAATCTTCCCTTTAAAGCTCCTCTTGTTTTTGATACCTCTATCATGGGAAAAAGGTTTTGACGATCTACCCTATCTATGCCTCTTATAATTTTACATACTTCTCGCTGTTGTCAGAGAGGACTGACAGATCATATCAGAACATTTGCATTCCCTCCCTTGCTTCATTTGGATGCAGGGGGCGGGAATGGAAAGGTTCTAAAATGATTTTGCCCTTGGAAATATTTCATCTGGCCCTGGAGTTTCATCTGGTTTCAAGTGATGAATGCCTCAATATTTGTTCTTTTCCTGTGTTTATCCCATCCAATATTCCACACTCATTCTCCTTATCAGCAACATCAACATCATTCCCCTTTTAGTGGGGTCACAAAATATTCATCAGGATATTCTCCCACAACCTTCACCTTCATATACAGTGTATTCTCCTTGTCCACTTGTTCCTTAAACAACGTTGTGTATTCTTTGATTTTACTTGCCAATATTTTTTCACACTTTCCAACTTCCCTTTTTAATTTCACTCCTACACTTTCCACACTCTTCCAGGTTTTTTGTTGTGTTAAGCTCTGAGAATTGGCTTGACAGCAAACTGATCCACATAGGACTACAACTGCCAGGATTACAGGGTTGTCAATCTCAGTGTTAAAATGTTCATTCTTGGTTGCAGGTCTTTTCACAATTTCTCACTCTCTGTTAGCTAAAATTTCCCTACAATCCTCCAAGGCCTTAGAATTCCTTCAATTCTGGTTACCTGTATATCCCTGATTGTACTCACTCCATCATTATGGCTTCTGGAATTTCTTTCCCAAATATCTTCCTTTTCTCGCTATAGGAAAGATGCCATTAAGCTGGAAAGGGTGCAGAAAAGATTTACGAGGATGTTGCCAGGACTTGAGGGACCAAGTCACTGCAGGCTAGGACTCATTTGAGCGCAGGAGAATGAGGGGTGATCTTATAGAGTTGTATAAAATCATGAGGGGCACAGTCAGAGTCAATGTGTAGTCTTTTTCCCAGGGTTGAGGAGTCAAGAACTAGAGGGCATCGGTTTAAAGTGAGAGAGGAATGATTTGATAGGAACCCGAGGGGTAACTTTTTCATCCAGAGGGTGGTCTGTATATGGAATGAGCTGCCAGAGGAAGTGGTTGAGGCAGGTACATTAACAACATTTAAAAGGCACTCGGACAGGTACATGGATAGGAAAGGTTTGGAGGGGTATGGGCCAAACACGGGCAAATGGGACTAGCTTAGATGGCCATCTAGGTCAAAATGGACTGGTTGGGCTGAAGGGCCTGTTTCTGTGCTGTATGACTCTATGAGTCTGTGGCTTTCTAACACTTTACCAGCTGATTAGCTGCTACCTACAAACTCCTCTTTCTAAGCTTTTACTCATCCAGCCTACAAATGAGATGATTAGTCAGTCTGTTTGGTGACACTCCTCAGATGCACGGTACATTTTGCTACATTAACGAGGATATATGAACCCACAGTGATATTGGTAGTTTAACAAAGGTTAACGAACACAACTGATCAAAGACACAGATGGTCGATATGTCAGCGACGCACAGAATGAGAACAAAACGAGCCAGGAGTAAAATAATAACATCTTATTTCTAGATGTCAGGCTGAAGCCTAAACTAGACAATGCCTCGAGATTCCCCAAAGAGTGGGAATGTTCATAAGTGACCTTCTTCATCGCTTGACTGACAGTCAAACATGAATGTTTTCTATAAAAATACCAAGAACCTTCTGGTTTTGCCTTTGTTTTCTTTGCAATTAGCTACCCACTCTGGAAAATTTCTAATGTATGGGGAAGCAGCAATGAATGCTCAGGTCGAATGGAATGGGGTTCCTGCAACTGTTTGGCATACAATACCCTCAGTGGCTGGCAGATTGAGACCATCACTGCAGACTGTTAGATAACATCCTTTCGCAGAGAAGAATCCAAGTTTCCAGACTGCAGCAGTCACTGTTGCTTATTTAACACAGCGTGCAGGGAGAATTGACCTGATTTTGTATCTTAAAGGTGCTTCTTTGAATTGATCTTAAACGTGTACATCGGTTTTATTAAAGCTCTTGTACTTAAGGGAAAAAGTCTTTCATTCATGTCGTGTCTTTCATTACCTACTATGAATGGTAGGTGTAATGAAACAGAGGGACCTAGGAGTACAGGTGCATAGCTCATTGAAAGCAGCGTCACAGGTAGACAGGGTGGTGACAAAGGTGTTTAGCATGCTGGCCTTCATCAGTCAGGGCCATGAGTACAGGAGTTGGGACATTATGTCGCAGTTGTATAAGTCATTTGTGAGGCCACACTTGGAGTACTGTGTACAGTTTTGGTCACCCTGTTAGAGGAGAGACGTGGTTAAATGGGAAAGGGTGCAGAGCAGATTTACGAGGATGTTGCCAGGACTAGAGGGCCTGAGTTATAGGGAGAGATTGGCCAGGCTGGGTCTTTATTCCTTGGAACATAGGAGAATGAGGGGCGACCTTATAGAAATGTTTAAAATTATAAGAGGCATAGATAAAGTGGATGGTAACAGTCTTTTCCTCAGGATAGGGGAGTCCAAAGCTAAGGGGCATAGAGTTAGGGTGAGAGGGGAAAGATTTAAAAGGGACCTGAGGGGCAACTTTTTCACACAGAGGGTGGTGAGTATATGGAATGAGCTGCCAGAGGAAGTGGTTGAGGCATCATTTAAGAAGCACTTGGATAGGTATATGGAGGGACGGGGCTTGGAGGGATATGGTCCGAACCCAGGAAATTGGGACTGGCTGTGTGGGCACCATGGTCAGCATGGACTGGTTAGGCCAAAGGACCTGTATCTGTGCTGTATTGCCCTACGATTCTATGACTATGATCTTAGCTCCCATTCCTTGGTGGATGTGACAATTGTGTGCGACTGTTTGAAGGGGGATTCCTCCCCGGGTGTCCTGGCCAATTTACGCTCCTCAATACAGCATGGGTAAAACAGAATATCCATATCCATCCATAACCGCACTGTTGTTGCGGAAAATTGGCTGCAGCGTTTGGTACATTATTACAGAGTATTTCATTGGCTATGAAGCAACTTGAGATGACCTCAAGCTGTGAACATTAGTGTAGAAATGCACATCCTTCTCTTAATCAGAATTTTAGACTTTGTCGGTAAGGCCAGCCTTTATTGTCCTCAACATGAAAGTAATGAGATATCTTCTTGAACCATTGCAGTCCCTTTCGTGAAGATACACCCACATTGCCATAACATTGGGGTATTCCAGGGTTTAGATCCACTTATAGTAAAGAAGTGGTAATAAATTTGCAAGTCAAGATGATGTAGGTTTAGGAGAGAAACATTCAGATGGTGGTGTTCCCTTGTGCCTGCTGCTCTTGTCCTTCTCGGCGGCAGAGGTTGAAGGTTTGGGAGGTGCGATTAGAGAGCCTGGGTGAGTAATTATAGTGCATTTTGATGAAGGTTCACAATGCAACCACTGTGCACAGTTGTGGCGGGTGGTTGGTGGGGTACCTGAAGCTTTTTGAGAGTTGTTGGCACTGAACTCAGCCAGGTAAGTGCAAAGTGTTCCTTGCAAATAGCGGGAAGTGGGTGTCAGGAAGCGAATCATTTGCCACAGGTCTGCACTCTTGGCCATTGTAGTTACGTAGCTGATCCAGTGGAGTTTCTGGTCCATGGTGACCCCAAAGGTATTGATGGAGGTTCACCAGGATGCTGCCAGGATGAGAGAGCATGTGCAATAAGGAGAGGTTGGACAAAATAGGGTTGGTTTCTCTGGAGCAGCGGGGGTTGAGGGGAGTCCTGATAGAAGTTTATAAGACTATGAGTAGACAGCCGGTATCTTTTCCACAGTGTCAAAATGTCTAATACCAGAGGGCATGTATTTAAGGTGAGAGGGGGTAAGTTCAGAGGGACAATGGGGTGTAAGTCCATGACTCATTGAAAGTGGCTACACAGGAGACAGGGTGGTTAAGAAGGCTTATGGAATGTTTGCACGTATTAATCGGGGTATTGAGTATAGGAGTCAAGAAGTTATGATGCATCTCCATAGAACTGTAATTAGGCCACATTTAGAGTATTGCATACAATTCTGGTCACCTCACTACATGAAGGATGTCGAGGCTTTAGAGAAGGTGCAGAGGAGGTTTTCTAGAATGCTTCCTGGATTAGAGGGCATGTGCTATCAGGAGAGGCTGGACAAACTTGGGCTCTTCTCTCTGGAGCGGCGGAGGCTGAGGGGTGATCTGTTGGAAGTGTATAAAATTATGAGGGGCATAGATAGGGTGGACAAGCAATATCTTGTTTCCTATTATTGAGCGATCCAATACCAGAGGGAATGCATTTAAGGTGAGAGAGGGCAGGTTCAGAACAGACGTGAGGGGCAAGTTTTTTACACAGAAAGTGGTGGATGCCTGGAATGCGTTGCCTGATAGGGTGGTGGAGGCAAATTCATTGGGGGCTTTTAAGAGGGGCTTGGATGGGCACATGAATGAGAGGAGAATGGAGGGATGTTTTAATTCATTAATAAACAGTAAAACTTCAACTCCTGCATGTTCCTAGAGCCTACTTTACTCTCCAACCACGAAAGCTCTGTGATGTCAAGTGAAAGAAAGACCTATGTTTCCAATAGCACCTTCCAAGCCCTCAGGAGTTCCCAAAGTGCTTTACAGCCCATGAAGTTCTTCCTGAAGTTAAGTCGGCAACTCTGTAGCCTACTTGTGCACAGCAAGCTCCCACACACAGCAGGCATCATCTGTTTTGGTGCTGTTGGTTGAGCAGAAATATCCCCTGTTCATCTGTAGCTCAAGAAGGCGGCTCTTGTATCTCATGACTGTAGAAGGAGGGCTATTCGACCCATCAAGTCTATACCGGCAATCCCAAAAATCCCATTCCCCCACTTATTTCCTTGAACCTATTCTCTCTCATGTGCCCATCAACTGCCTCGCTCCGCCACCCCTCCCAAGCCCCCAGTTCTCCTATTGCCCACCTACATTAGGGGTGGGCCTGCCAGAACCAATTAACCTACCAACCAGCACCCCTTCAAGTTTATTGTCATGTGCACAAGTACAGTGAGCTACAGGTACAATGAAAAACTTGCTTGCAGCAGCATCACAGGCACGTAGGTACAGACAGCACACAGAACATAAATTACATATAAAAATGCCTGGAATGCGTTGCCTGATAGGGTAGTGGAAGCAAACTCATTGGGGGCTCTTAAGAAAGGCTTGGATGGGCACATGAATGAGAGGAAAATAGAGGGATATGGGCATTCTGTAGGAAGAAGGGATTAGCTATGTCGACACAACATTGTGGGTTGAAGGGCCTGTTCTGTGCTGTACTGTTCTACGAGATGTGTGGGACAAGTTTTTCACACAGAGAATGGTGGGTGCCTGGAATGTGCTGCCGGGGATGGTGGTGGAGGCAGATATGATAGAGGTGTTTAAGAAGCTCTTAGATAGGCACAGGAATGTGCAGAGAATGGAGGGATCTGGACATTGTGTGGGCAGAAGGGATTGGTTTAGTTAGGAATTTAATTACTAGTTTAATTAGTTTGGCACAACATTGTGGGCTGAAGGGCCTGTTCCTGTGCAGTTCTAAATTCTATGAAAATCTGGAACCCTCTCTCCAAGCTGCTGAACCTGAGGATTGATTGGAAGTTTCCACATTGGGATTTCCTTCGGATAAGAGCTCAAGGTTTTGGGATGAAGATGGGGAGATGGGCAATTGAGCCATAGTCTAGCCAAATGGAGGGTTAGGTCCAGATCTGTTGGACATAATGTCCCACTCCTCATCCTGCACAACAGTATCAGCAGAATAATCAAGAGTGAGCTGTTTTAGGCTTGGATGAACAGAAGTCGCAAAAGTTTGCTAATTGATTAAATGCTTCTCTCTACGGAATTGTTTACATGTTGTTCTTTATGAGAGTTGGTGATTAACATTTGGCCAACCTCTGTTGCTTTGGTTATGTGCCAACAAACTTTATATTTCCAATTTCTTTCTTTCCTTGAATGCTCCAAAAATGTACAGGAAAATTAAGTCAATAAACCATCCTTTTCACAAAGTTGTTTGGGCTGAATACAAATTTACTTGGCAGAGTGCACAATATAATATAACTCAGCCACAAGTCATTAGTTCTGTAATGATTGCTTAAACAACCTTTTATACACCATTTGTAAAGGACAGTTCCATTCAATGAAGGTTTAAGCTAAGCACTATTGATGTCTATTCAGGCACTAGATAACAGTTCTATTTAGGCTGAAATGTTGCTTTGGGACCTGCTGATTTGCCCATTTGTTGATACTTTTTTTAGGCTTGTTATGCTGAAGCATTTTTACAAAAGTAAAAGTCTTGCTCTGTCCAATTGGCTGTCTTCCTGCTGGAATATCTGCCATTTTAGACCAGGTAAGGCCACAATCATGTCTCTTTACCTTACTTGTCATCATTCAGCTCAGCTGGTTGCTGTCGTCAGGCTGCTTTATGGTGTGAGACCCACTGACAGACACACAATCCCCCCCACGCCACAACCCACACACATATGCGCATATAGCACAGATACACACACACACACACACACAGACTCGCACACACAGACTCACACAGACACAAAGACAGACACATGCACACACAGACACACAGTCACACAGATACACGCAGAAACAGACACAGATACACACACACAGCACAGACAGACACATACTAACATTCAGCCTACACACACACACACAGACATATACACTGATAGCACAAGCACACACAGACACACACAGACACAGCATTGCCCCACACACACACACACACACACACACGTAATGCAGACATAGATACACAATACACACGCACACAATACTGACACAGACACACAATACACACATACACACTCTCACACACACACACACACACACACACACACACACACACACACACACACACACACACACACAGAGGAGACATTTTGGAAACACTCAGCAGATCAGTCACCTTCTCTAGTTAATGCTTCAAGTCAATCACGTTTATCTTTCTCCACCGACACTGAAGGACCTGTTGAGCATCTCCAGCATTTACTGTTTTTAATACAGACAGACAAACACACACAAACATGTGCACCCATATTCAAATATATAAGCATAAACACAAACATATAAACATAGAGGCACTTATGTATGCACGCACACGCACGCGCGGAGGCAGGCACACACTCACACAGTAACCTGCATGATTTTTTTCTGGCGACATGTCTGTGAGAAGCTAACTGTTCTTTTCGTCCTCCAATCAACCTCTTTGATCATGCATGTGGTCTGTTGCCTAGGTGCCAGTTTCTTCCTGACATACTCTCCCATGAAACCCCACAGGCTGTTTTTCTTGCACTGAAGGCTCTACCTAAAGACAACCCTGCTGTCGTAGGTCCAGTGAAAGTGATTAAGAGGCATTTTACTTCAATCAAGCGTTGGGCTTGTGAAGGAGTTAAAAGAGCCATTTATTCTTCTCTTCTCTATGTCCATCCAAAAAAAAACCCACTTTAGCAGTGAATTAGAGAGCGTGGGTGAAAATATTCACAGCGAGAAATGTGGAATAATGAGCAAATCCGCAGCAGGCTCCAACACTCTGGAGGACAAAGCCAGCAGTGTAATACAACGTGACAGAGGAAGGCAGGAGTTAAATAGTCAAGGGTTCTGGAATTGCATGGGTCTTTACACCTAATGAGAGGGTCCAAACCCTGTGTACTACCAGAAGGTATTCAACTGTGTGACTGTCAGTGGGGCGGGGAAGAAAGTGCATTCTGCCTGCCTCTCTTCCCCACCCCCCCAACTCCCTCCGCCCCCGCTCCTTTACCCATTCTCAACCCTTCCTGGTTCCATTTATTTTTTTAACTGCTTTCTTTTTAATATTTTAAAGTAAATCAGCTTACAAGAAAACTGAACATAATTGTGCTTTCAGAAACGTGTTTGGCCAAGAATGATGTCTGGGTGATCACATTTAATGCCTGTTAACCACAAATATGAGATTTATAAATGAGAGAGAGGGTTGTGACTCTTGGACACTGTTTGTGTATATGTGTGTGCATACATTCACGTGTATATGTGTATGTGTTTGTGCATGCACTCACGTGTATGTATGTATATGTGTGTGGATGTGTTCATGCATGTATGTGTATTTGTATGTATGTGCACATGCATATGCATATTTGTGTGTGAATTCAATCACATGCATGTGTATTTGTGTGTGCACATGCTCATGTGTATCAGTGTGTGCATGTACGTGTGTGCATGTGTTCATGCATATGTGTATCAGTGTGTGGTTGTGCTTGTGTGTATTTGTGTGTGCATGTGCTCACCTGTACATGTGTTTGTGTGTGTGTGTGTATGTTTGTGCATGTGTGTCTATATGTGTACATAGGCTTATGGCTGTGTGCATGTTTTCATGTATATATGTATATTTGTGCATGTGTGTGCATACGTATGCTTGTGCAAGTGTGTGCATGAGCATGCATGATTACATTTGTGTACGTGTGTTTGCATGAACAAGCATCAGTGTGTGAATGTTCATGCATGTGTTTGGTTTTGAGTGCAGGTGTATGTGCCTGTGCGAGAGGGAGGAGATCGGGGGAGGGGGTTGCGGCGGGGAGTTTCCAACTGAAATATGCAGTAAAGACTTTGTTTGCCTCTGTCCCGAACTTCAAGCTTTCAGTTGTCATATGCAAATAGCCTAGTTTGTGGTGAACCTAGTTCCTGCACCTGTGGGCAACAGTTTGTTTACTAGCTGCACAATTCTCTCTTTGCACCCAGAAATTCAACAAAACACAGATCTCTGCCTGTGCTCAAGCCAATCTACATTAAGTATGGTCTGCAAGGAGATTCAGCACGTCATCAAAGACTCTTGTAAATTTCTACAGATGTATGGTGGAGAGCATTCTGACTGGTTGCATCACCGCCTGGTATGGATGCTCTAATGCTCGGGATTGAAGGAGGCTACAGAGTTGTAGACTCAGCCAGCTCCATCATGGGCACAACCCTCCCTACCATCAAGGACATCTTCAAGAGGCGGTGCCTCAAGAAGGCAGCACCCATCATTAGGGACCCTCACCATCTGGGACATGCCCTCTTCTCGTTACTACCATCGGGGAGGAGGTACAGGAGCCTGAAGACCCACGTTTAACGTTTCAGGAACAGCTTCTTCCTCTCTGTCATCAGATTTCTGAACGGTCCATGAACCCATGAACACTACTCATTATTCCTCTTTTGCACTATTTATTTATTTTTGTAACTTATGGTAATTTTATGTCGTGCACTGTACTGCTGCCGCAGAACAGCAAATATCACGGCATATCAGTGATAATAAACTTGATTCTGATTCTAAACACATTCTACTCCCGACACTGAACACTTAAACCAAGAAATTACCGCCACTACAAAGGGGTTGATTATTCAGCTTATTTGTGAAGCATTCTGCTGTCCAATATTTTGACTCATTTGTCATTGTCATAGAGTCATCCAAACGGAAACAGGCCCTTCAGCCTAACTTGTCCACGCCGGCTGTGTTCCCCAGCGAGCTAGTCCCATCTGCCCGCATTTGCCCCATAGCCCTCTAAACTTCTCCAACCATGTACTTATCTAGATGGCTTTTAAATGTTGCTAATGTGCCCGCCTCAACCACTAATCCTGGCAGCTCGTTCCAAATACGCACCACCCTTTGTGTGAAGAAGCTGCCCCTGATGTCCCTTTTAAACCTCTTGCCTCTGATCTTAAACGTCTCTTTTCTAATTTTGTCAAATGGCAGGTTCCTGATCTCTTCCATTTCTGCTCTCTTCAGCACTCAACGATTTAAAGCTGCACTACTGAGGGTCGCACACGTCACTTCTTTAATTTATTTCAGTGGTTCCCGGGTGATGTTGTATGTTTGTGGATGTCTTTCAACTGCAGTGACAGCATTGACAGCCAGTGACCCTGAGGGCGGGGCCTCACTGATTGCCAAAGCTATTCTGTGAATGGATCCCACCACTTGAGGTTGACCCTGTGCACCCCTGGGAACTTGTCTCCCAGTGGAAGACAGTGTAGGCTGGAAGAAACAGTATCCACCAGAATCCAGTAGTTTCACCAGCTTTTATTCCAGAATTGTATTTAGTTAATTGAATTTAATTTCCTCAGCTGTCTTGGTTGGATTTGACCAGTGTAGTGGTTAGCGTAACGTTATTACAGCGCCAGCGACCCGGGTTCAATTCCAGCTGCTGTCTGTAAGGATTTTGTACGTTCTCCCCGTGTCTGCGTGGGTTTCCTCTGGGTGCTCCGGTTTCCTCCCACATTCCAAAGACGTACGGGTTAGGAAGTTGTGGGCATGCTATGTTGGCGCCGGAAGCGTAGCGACACTTGCAGGCTGCCCCCAGAACACTCTACGCAAAAGATGCATTTCACTGTGTGTTTTGCTGTACATGTGACTAATAAAGAAATCTTATCTTGTCTTATCATGTCTCTGGACGATTAGTACCAATGGCTGCATTTCTCATCTGTTCAATCACAATGTTGCCACAGTCCTTTTCCTGTGATTGTTGCTGGGCAGGAGGGGAAGGTGAGGGGGGGAGTGTGGGAGGGTTCTGCACAGCAGGGTTGTCAGCAAGTTTAATTCCACCATTTTCTGTTTTTATTTCCGATTTCCAGCATCTGCAGTCATCTTTTCATTTTTGTCTCGCGTAACCTCCCTGCTCTTTTTTTGAAATTGTGCTGTGGGATTTTTCAGTTGGACCAACAAGGACTTTGAGCTTTCAGGAGAGGTTGGACAAACTTGGGTTGTTTTCTCTGAAGCGGCGGAGGCTGAGAGGAGGAAGTTTATAAATGAGAGGCATAGATAAACCTTTTTTTTCCCAAGGTAGAAAATTCAAATACTAGAGGGCAATCATTTAAGGTGAGAGGGGAAAGTTTAAAGGAGATGTGCAGGGCAAGTTTTTTACACAGAGTGTGGTGGGTGCCTGGAATGGGCAGCCAGGGGCAGTGGTAGGAGCAGATATGATAGTGGCCTTTAAGATGCTGTTAGAATATCCAAGGAATGGAGGGATAGGAATTATGCACAGGCAGAAGAGATTTAGTTTAATTCAGCATCATGTTCAGCACAACATTGTGGGCTGAAGGGCCTGCTCCTGTGCTGTACTGTTCTATGTTCTATGTTCGATGCTCAATGACTTAAGATGCTCGACAAAACTCAGTTTAACGTCTCCAACTGACAGCACCTCCAAGCCTCCGGGAATCCCTCGGCAGCATAATGATGCATCAGCCCAGACTGCTGTATCTGGGTCTCAGATGCACAAGGACATTTTACAAAGGAAAGGTGGTGTAATACAGCAGCGTACCAAGGACCACTTTGGATGGCTCCCAATAAATTTTAGTGTTGTCCGCAGATGAAAAGATGATTTTCAACCATATAACACTAAAACTAAAATCATTGTGCAATCACATTTCCAGCCAGTTACTTATGGGATCTTCCTGTGCAGAAGACAGCTGCCAGACTCGGCCTGGGAAACATCAATGTGCGCCTTCCAATCTTATGGTCCCCACCACCTTGAAGGTCAGGGGCAGTGAGGCATGGTATCATCAACACCTCCAAGTTCTCCTCAGGTAACTCATCACTGTTGCTTGAGGACGATATCGCCATTAACCTCATCACTGCTGGCCTTACTTCATCAACATCCCGCCACAAGGTCTGAGCACCTTCACCACACAGGCGGGAAGCATCCTCAACCACTGACAACCATCCTCAACAGAGAACCTGGTCATGAACTTTGTGAGAACAACACACAAGACGCTGGAGGAACTCAGTGGGTCAGGCAGCATCCATGGAAGGAAATGGGCAGTCGACGTTTCGGGCTGAAATCCTTCAGCCTGTCCAGATGAAGGGTCTTGACACAACACGTCGACTGTCCATTTGATGATGATCTCTTTATTAGTCACATGTACATCGAAACACACAGTGAAATACGTCTTTTGCGTAGAGTGTTCTGGGGGCAGCCCGCAAGTGTCGCCACGCTTCTGGCGCCAACACAGCATGCCCACAACTTCCTAACCTGTACGTCTTTGGAATGTGGGAGGAAACCGGAGCACCCGGAGGAAACCCACGCAGACACGGGGAGAACGTACAAACTCCTTACAGACAGTGGCCGGAATTGAACTCGGGCCGCTGGCGCTGTAATAGCGTTACGCTAACCGCTACGCTAACATGCCTGCCCATTTCTCTCCATGGATGCTGCTCGACCCACTGAGTTCCTCCAGCTGACTGTTTGTTGTTCCAGATTCCAGCATCTGCAGTCTCTTGTGTGAGAGAAACAGTCCCTCCGGTCCTTGGACGTGAAGCACTCTGAGACGTTTGTGAGCGAGTTGATCAGATACCACAAAACTGCAAGTCTTTCATTCTCCTTCCTAGCGTGACTATTATAGATTGTACGCCCAAAGGAATTTAGAGCCACCCTCCCCCTGTGCAATTATTGTTTGGACTGGAGATCACAGGAGTGCATATGAGCTGGTTAAGTCATTGATCGCACATACAAGCCTCGTACAGTGCAGCCGTTAACAAAGACCCTCTGTGGTGGGGTGGGCCAGCTGCTGGTAGTACAGTGGACTGGTTCTCCAGTCATCTGCACCTGCAGTCCGAATCTGCAACAGTTCAACAGCACACTGGGCCCACAGATGTTTCACAGAGGCACAGAGACACACAGCCAGAGAGATACAGCACGGAAACAGGCCCTTCATCAATGTCGATCATCAATCACCTAATCCTTTACTAAGCCCATTTTTTATTCTTCCTCACATTCCCAACAACTCCCCCCAGATTCTCCCACTCATCTGCACACTTGGGGGGCAATTTACAGTGTGGATTAACCGACCAACCCGCATGCCTTTGGGATGTGGGAGAAAACTGGAGCAGCCCAGGGAAACACTCGCAGTCAGAGGGAGAACGTGCAAACTCCACACAGACACCACCAGAGGTTAGGATCGGGTCTCTGGCACCAGGAGGCGGAGGCTACACAAGATGTACCACTGTGCTGTCTGCCATATGGCAGTTGTAAGCCGTCTCTATATTTTGCAAACTGTTGGATTGACCTTGAGGCCTAAGGCCAAGATGTCAACTTCAGAAGTTGGTGCAGAGGACAACTTGTCCACAGTCCCAGCTCTGAGTAAACAATGGCCTGTTAAATACTTCTGCCAAAGATCCTTCAAGATTAATTCCTTAGTTTGCAGTTATTCTGCAGGGGTTAACTGTAGCTCATGAACAGCAACATTCTATGTACACACGGAGACACAAGAGACTGCAGATGCTGGAATCTGGAGCAACTTAGCAGGAGGAACTCAGCAGGTCAGACAGCATCTGTGGAGGGAAATGGACAGTTGACGTTTCGGGTCAAGAACCTTCATCTGGACTGAAAGATAGAGGGGAGATGGCCGGTATAAAAATGTGGAGGGAAGGGGTGGTGCAAGAGCTGGCAGGTGATAGGTGGATACAGGCGAGAGGTGGGGGTGATAGGCAGACGGAGGGGGGGGAGTGGGAATAGTGTCAGAAGATGGGAAGTGATAGGTGGAGGTTTCAAAGGGCTGAAGATGATGAAATCTGATAGGAGAAGAAGTTGGAGCACAGAACCAAATGGAGGATATGGGGGAGGTGGGGAGGGCAGATAGGGACAGTGGGGGAGGGAGGGGAACCAGTGGGAGGAGTGTGTGGGTGATGGACAGATGGAGAAGGTGAAGGAGACATGGGGACGGGGGTCAGATGGATCAGGAGGAGAGAGAAAAGGGACAGAGGGGAAGAAGTTACCGAAAGTTGGAGAATTCAATATTAACGCTGTCAGGTTCTAGTTTAGCCAGGCGGAATATAAGGTGCTGTTCCTCTGGTTTGCGGTTAATGTATGTTGTTTGTTTAGTCTAATTATCTTCAGCAGGAAGGGCAGCATAATAAAACAAGTTCTCCACACAGATAAATGGCTCTTGACATCTTTCCCCAGCCAACAGGGGAATGATGTCCAAGTGGTTAATAATGGCTGGCGATGACTGATTGCAAAGTAGTTGAAACGCTGTGCGGATTATTATATCTGCTGACACCTCAGATGGTTACTGTCTGTCCTTTCATCAGTGGGCACAGATGATAGTTACACTGAGTGAGCAGAGAACATACCACTGATCTCAATGCCTAATTATTTATAAAACGCCCACTCACGATTCCTCTCACTCACCAGTCAATCTGCCCTTGTTCAGACAGGCCCAGTACAGGTGGATATCAGCACTTGGTAAATCATAAACCATCATTCAATCTAGAAAGGTTTTGGATTCACAGAAACACCGACATCTTATATTTGTATCGAAGCTGGAACATTGTCCCAGGAATGTTCGCATAGAGTCAAAGAGTAATACAGCAGAGAAACAGGCCCTTTGGCTCAACTCGTCCATACTGACCAAGATGTCCATCTCAGCTAGTCCCATTTACCCACGTTTGGCCCATATCTGTGGATGAATTGGGCCGATTTATCCTTGGACTTTCCTATCCATGTACCTGTCCAAATGTCTTTTCAATGTTGTTATTGGACTTGCCTCAACCACTTTCTCTGGAAGGTCCTTCCATACATGGACCAACTTTTGCGTGAAGAAGTTGCCCCTCAGGTCCCTTTTAAGTCTTTCCTCTCTCACCTTAAGCCTATGTCCTCTAGTTTTTGATTCCCCAACCCTGGGAAAAAGACTGTGTGCATTCACCTTATCTATGCCCCTCATGATTTTATACACCTCGATAGGGTTAGCAATCAGACTTTGACACTCAGTCAAAAAAACAGGTTGCTGGAGGAACTCAGCAGGTCAGGCAGCATCCGTGGAGGGAAATGGACAGTCGATATTTGAGGCTCTTCATTTGGACTGAGCCTCAGATATCAGGTTTCAAGGAAGATCTTTGCAAAGGAGAGACAGAGGGGTATGAGGAAGGACTTCCAGAGTTAGATGTACATCTGCCTTATGATTAAAACCGAGGCTACATGTTCTGCCAAAGTCAGAGAAGGGCAGAGTTCTTGGAGGGTTGCATGGCTGAAGGTGTTGCAGAGAAAGAGAGGGACAGATCTCCTTTAAACCTCCTCCTCTCATCTTCAGCCTGCATTTGGCCCATATCCCTCTGAATGTTTCCTATCCTTTTACCTGTCCAAACATCTTTTAAATGCTTCTACAGCTTCCTCTGGCAGCTTGTTCCATGTACCCACCACCCTCTGTGTGAACAAGTTGACCCTCAGGTCCTTTTTAAATCTTTCCCCTCTCACCTTAAACCTAAGATAAGATATGATTTCTTTATTAGTCACATGTACATTGAAACACACAGTGAAATACATCATTTTGCGTAGTGTTCTGGGGGCAGCCCGCAAGTATCGCCACGCTTCTGGCGCCAACATAGCATGCCCACAACTTCCTAACCCGTATGTCTTTGGAATGCGGGAGGAAACCGGTGCACCCAGAGGAAACCCACACAGACATGGGGAGAACGTACAAACTCCTTACAGACAGTGGCCGGAATTGAACCCAGGTCGCTGGCACTGTAAAGCATTACGCTAACCGCTACACTACCGTGCCTATCCCCTGCAGTTTTAGACACCCCTAACATAGAAACTGAGTCTCGACCCTCTCTACACCTCTCATAATTTTATACAGCTCTATCATGTCACCTCTCAGCCTGCTCCAGGGAAAACAAGACACAGCCTATCCAATCTCTCCTGATGACTCAAGCCCTCCCATCCAGGTAACAAGGTAACAAGACTGAGAGCATGGAAACAGGCCCCTCGGCCCAACTCATCCATGCCATCTTGTTGTACCTCCCCCTTTGCTCTGTCTGCCTGTTTTTGCCGCCAAAGTGGATGACCTCATATTTATCCGTACTTCTCAAGTTTTCCCTCCTCATATTATGGGTCTCAGCGAAGGAGCAGAACGTGACTCAGCCAGAGCCACTCTGAAACCATCCCAGGCTCAGCCAATCAGAACCCATCCTAAGCTGGAGTCCAACATGGGGAACTGTGTGGTTTTGGACTGACTCAGCTCTGACCAAGGTTGGTCAGGAACCCTCCCCCGCCCCCCCCCCCCCCCACTCCCACCATCGGTAGTATCCACAGGAGGTGCTGCCTCAAGAAGGCAATATCCATCATCAAAGATCCCCACCATCTGGGTCAAGCCATCTTCTCACAGCTACCATTGGGCAGAAGGTACAGAAGCCTGAAGTCCCACATGACCAGGTTCAAGAACAGCTACTTCCCTTCAACCATTCAGTTCTTGAACCAACCTGCACAACCCTAATCACCACAGTTTAGCAACACTACGACCACTTTGAGCACTTTGCACTAAAATGGACTTTGTTTTGTTTTGTTCTAATTATGTTCCTTCTTGTAAAAATTGTGCATGATTTATGTTTAATTTATGTTTTTCTTGTGAATACTGCTTATCTGATGTTATGTGCCTGTGATGCCGCTGCAAGGAAGTTGTTCATTGCACCTGTGTATACATGTACTTGTGCACGTGAAAATAAACTTGACTTTAACTTTGACTTTGAATTCAGTGTGGTAAGAAGTGGAGAAATTGTTTCCTCTGCTCAAACCTAATCCAGAAATGAGAACTACCTAATCTTAACACGAGGCCTCAATATTTTAGGAGTGGAATTGGTAAGTGTAAGGGAGTTCTAGCAGTTAGGTGACAGGGTATATTGTGTGCCAAGCAGAGCTTTCAAAATTGTGATTAGTAAATCGTTCGATAGCCAAGGAAATCTTGGGCGCTGGAGTCTGAGCGGCTGAACTAATGGAGATTAGATATAATCTAACTCACCAGTGGAGCGGGTATGGGGTTGATTGGCCTTCTCCTGTTCCTACTTTTATAGCACTTTATCAGATCTCTCAGATATATCTACAAGTGCTTCACATACAAAGAATTACATACGTTAAAGACGAGTGACTCTTGTTCTACAGTTGAACAGGACAGCTTTCTGCTTAGTGCAGTTAGACGATGAGCAACTGATTATTTTGGGCGGTGTTTTCTGTGACAGCTAAATTGGCTGGTCCCATTGATGAGCACATTGCTCATCTCTGAATGGTGACATGATTATCACTGGTATTGTCCAAGTGACTGGCTGAAGGAGATATTGCTATTCATGAAATAAAGGATTGCATGATGTTTACCTTAAGTTAAACCATTGGGCAGTTTGAGAAAGACAGAGAGAGAGAGAGAGAGAGAGAGAGAGAGAGAATAAAAAAAAGGAAGAGAAAGACAACTGAAAGATAGAGTAAGAGAAAGAGAGCAAGAGTGAGTGAAAGAGGAAACAAAGAAAGAAACCAGGAAATATTAGAAAGGGAGCAAGGAATAAAGTGTGGGAGCAGGAGAGAGAGAGCAAGGCACATGGGATACCCTAACGTACATGAGAGCCAGGGTACTTGTTGGATTTACTTGTTGCTAAGACAGAGCCAAATTGAATTTAACAAGGTCCCAAGTTGGTAATGAGGTGAACAATGTGATAATCGATTCTGGTGGGTTATAAATGCTCTCTACAGGTTTGAGAAAGAATCATTTGAAAGAGTAGACGAGTCTGCTGGGGAGTTGACATCCTGCGATATTATTCTTCTTTGCTCCTGAAAACAAGATCGATCCTAATTCAACCAGAAAGCTGGAAACTGGCTAGAAAATTAGATGTAATGCTCAACATAGCACAGAGATCCTGCAGGAGCTAACAGGAGCTAAAAGTCTGCTTGGCTGTGTGTATATTTGAACAAGATTGCTTCAAGGGCTCCAATCATGACCGAAACAAAGGTTGGCCTAACGGAAGCACCAATGCAATTAAAGCCAAGTTGCTATGCCTGAATGTCACATTGAAGTAAATCATTATTTAATGTTGACAAAGTGTTCAGACAGGTCAGTCCTACCGAGTAATTAAAATGTGTGCAACAGATGCCAAAAGGTATAAATAACTGTCCCTTTAATTCTTATCTCTCTCAGACACTGGAGTGCTAATTGTAGATGGGGAGAATTGTGCTCTGATTACGCATTGCAGTGTTAAAAAAAACACATGCTGTGTTATCTGAACACTTTGTAAACTTTACTTACTTATGACAATTCCAAAGGCCATTTGGCCCCATCTGATACTTGCATCTCCCAGCAAAGTCCCATCAGTTCTTACTTCCCTGTATCCCTACATCTTGGTAGGTTAATTGGCCATTGTAAAATGTGCAGAGTGTAGCTGAGTGGTAGAATCTGAGGAGAGTTGATAGGAGTGTGGGGAGAATAAACTACAGGGAAAATAAATGGTGAATGGTATTGCTGTCATAGATTTATTGGCCCAATGGTCTTCTCTATCTCATTAGGAAATGTAGAAATGTGGATTACTCTATCCGGATGCATCAGGGCTTGGCATGGCAACTGCTCTGCCCAAGCCCACAAGAAACTGCAGAGAGTTGTGGACGCAGCCCAGTACATCACGGAAACCAGCCTCCCCTCCATGGGCTCTGTTTACACTTCTCACTGACTCAGTAAAGCAGCCAGCATAATCGAAGACCCCACCCACCCCGGACATTCTCTCTTCTCCCCCCTCAGGCAGAAGATACAAAAGCCTGAAAGCACGTACCACAAGGCTCAAGGACAGCTTCTATCTGACTAATATAAGACTATTGAACTTAACCCTCGTTAAGATGGACTCTTAACCTCACAATCTACCACATCATGGCCCTTACAACTTATTGTCTGCCTGCACTGCACTTTCTCTGTAACTGTAACACTTTATTCTGCATTCTGTTATTGTTTTCCTTGTACTACCTCAATGTACCGATGTGATGAAATGACCTGTATGGATGGCCTGCAAAACAAAGTTTTTCACTGTACCTCGGTACATACAACAATAATAAACCAATTTACCAAGAGGTCAGTTCCTAAGGAGACACAAGAGACAGCAGATACTGGAATCTGGAGCAACGAACAATCAGGACTGATACAGGGTTTCGAACCAAAATGACATCAATTCCTTTCCCTCCCACAGATGTTGCTTGACCTGCTGAGTTCCTCCAGCAGATTGTGTGTTGTTCCTATCGATTCCCCTTTGATTCTTTTCTCACTTACCAACGCTGGGGGTAATCTACAGTGCCTTATTGACTGACTGACACACGTTTGGGATGTGGAAGGAAACCGGAGCGCCTGGAGGAAACCCTCAGTGCCATAGTGTTACACAGCACGGAAACAGGCCCTTCGGCCCAACTCGTCCATGTCGACCAAGTCTGAGCTAGTCCCATTTCCCTGCGTTTGGCCCATATCCCTCTAAACCTTTCCTATCCATGCACCTTTTAAACGTTAAAAGGTACACAGACATACAGGTTAGCAGGTTAACACAGGTACAATTGAGCGGTGTGGGCTTGTTCGACTAGAAGGGCCTGTTACCATGCTGTATAGATAAAGTTTTTTAAAGTAATTGTACCTACCTCTACCACTTCCTCTGGCAGCTCTTTCCACATACCCACCACCCTTCTGTGTGAAAAACTTAGGTCCCTTTTAAATCTCTCCCCTCTCACTTTAAACCTATGCCCATAGCTTTAGACTCCCCTACCCTGGGAAATAGACTGTGACCATCCACCGTATCTGTGCCCCTCACAGGTCAACATGAAAATCCCACACAGACAGCATCTGAGATCAGGATCGAACCTGGGCCACTAGTGGCTGTGAGGTGGCAGCACTAACTGCTGCAGCAACCACGCCACCATAAACCATCTTTTGCTCTTCAACTAGATCATGTTTACAGCACAGAATAGGGCCATTCAACCTGAGCAGCCTCCTCTGACTCCAAACCTTCTGACAAGGTTGGTTCCAGGCATGTGGGATTTTAGCCTCAAGGTCACAAGAAAATAGGAGCAGAAGTGGACCACCTGCTGCACCATTCAATATGATCACGGCTGATCTATGCTGGCTTCAACTCATCTTCTCAGCCTATGCCAGTTCTTGACTGGTTGTATCATGGTCTTGTATGGCAATTTGAATGCACAGGAACGTAAGAAGCTGCAGAGAGTAGTGGACTCAGCCCAATACATCACAGGCACAC
The DNA here is from genome assembly GCF_009764475.1 of Pristis pectinata. Lineage (NCBI taxonomy): Eukaryota > Metazoa > Chordata > Chondrichthyes > Rhinopristiformes > Pristidae > Pristis > Pristis pectinata. The sequence continues at coordinate 106,292,909 of NC_067410.1, read as the reverse complement.
CTTTTCCTATCATCAGTAGTATCTGCATGAGGCGCTGCCTCAAGAAGGCTACATCCATCATTAAAGATCCCCACCAACCAGGCCATGCCATCTTCTTGCAGCTACCATCAGGCAGGAGGTACAGAAGCCTGAAGTCCCACACCACCAGGTTCAAGAACAGCTACTTCCCTTCAACCATTTGGTTCTTGAACCAACCAGCACAACCCTAATCACTACCTCAGTATAGCAACAATATGACCAGTTTGCACCACAAGGGATTTTTTTTTGTTCTAATTGTGTTCTTGTAAAATTTATGTATATTTTATGTTTAATTTATGTTTTTCTTGTGAATGCTGCTTATCTGATGCTATGTACAAGTAATTTTTACATTGCACCTGTGCATACATATACTTGTGCTTATGACAATAAACTCAACTTTGACTTTGACTTCCCCATAACCCTCAATTCCTCAATCTTTCAAACATTTGTCTACCTCGGCCTTAAATATATCTAATGATCTGGCCTCCACCACCCTTGGGGGCAAAGAATTCCAGGGATAGACTCCCCTCCGACAGGTGAAACTTCTACACACGTCAGTGTTATTTTATAGCAATGTCCCCTTCGTCAGACAGGAGAGGCTGGGCTGTTCTCCTTGAGCACAGAAGGTGAGAGGAGATTTGGCAGAGACGTACAAGATCGTGACTGGTTTAATTAGGATAAACAGAGGAAAGCTGTTCCCATTAGCAAATACTTCAAGGACCAGGAGACACAGATTCACAGTGATGAGCAAGAAACACGGGGCAGGTGAGAAGAAGCTTTTTTTACAGAGAGAATGGTGTTGGTTTATTATTGTCACATGCACTGAGTGTGACACAGTGAAAAGCTTTTCTTTTGTGTGTCATCCAGACAGATCATGCCATACATAAGTACATTGGGGTTGTAAAAAGAAAACAGAATGCAGAATATAGTGTTTGAGTTACAAAGACAGTGCAATGCAGGTAGACAAATAACATGTAAGGGTCACGACGAGGTAGATTTAGAGATCAAGAGTTCATCTTTAGCGTATGAGAAATGTCATTTCCTGTAGGAATGGTGGGAAATAGAATCATTCTGGAGTTTCTGAAGCAATTTGGAAGAGGGCTTGAGGTAAAATAATTGATGAGGCTATGGGTAAAGAGTTGAGGGGTTAGGATTGATTGGATTGCTCTACAGAGAACTGGAATAGGTTCAATGGGCTGAAGGTCCTTATTCTGCACTATAATGATTCTTTACTTCATCATTAAATGCAGTTCTTTGCTTTTTACAGCAAATAATATACAAGATTAGAGAAAAACAACAAAAAAAATCCAAGTTTAAAGAGGATATAAAAAGATTAACAGACCAATTTGTTGCTCTGTAGGAGAAGATATCCTTAGAACAATCGGCCAGGGAATATATCTTTGTTCAAAATACATCAAAGAGTTTAAGACTGTCTTTCTTTCAAAGAATGATAAACATATTGATGATCTGTTCTGTATAAGGGTTGAACTAGGATGTTGTAAAGAAATGTCAGTTTATGTGAGATAAGATGCTGGAGAGATCAGCTATGAAATAATTCTTTTTTTGTTCTTTTTCCACTGACTTTGATCAGCTTCAACTTTGACTGGGTCTAGGCTTAGAAATCTGTTAAATATTTTTCAAACACTCTCAGAAGCAAGAATGTACCATTAATGCACCATTAAATACTAATATCTATGCTACCAGAATCATTATCTATTGTACTGATATCAATACACAGTGTCCCAATTACTACACCAATACATTGCATACCAACACACTCACATACCAGTGGCAATACCCTGCTGAATGCCACAATACCAATAACCAGTGTTGCATTAACAACATCTAATGTACCAATACCCTATGGTACAATGCCAATAACCAGTGTTGCATTATCAATGCCCAAGACACCAATGTGCTGTGCTCCTATGCCACTGTTGTTGCATTATCCATACCAGATGCACCAATGCCCTCTATCACAATGCCAATACCCAGCAGTGCATTATCATTTTCTGTCATGTTAATACCATATGCTCCTATGCCAATGCATTATCAGCCCCCCTGGCATCAATACCAGCATCTGATGTGCACCAGAACCTGTTGTATTCATCAATAACTCATGTAACAATCCCAAAAGCAACTGCCCCCCATACAGTGTCCAAGTTGTAATCATTTAATTGACACTGATGCACTCACTCGAACACCAATACAGTCCAACCTTGCATGATTCACATTCAGTGAAGTGTGCGGGTTGTAAAGTGCAACCTGTCACACCACCCACCTCAGTGCACTAATTCAGTACGTCTGCCCAACTTCTGAAAGACAGGACGATGAATCACATTTTTCGAGCACGGCTGTGAATTGGCATCATTCTGTTTCAGCTTGATATTGGCTACCTTCAACTTAGCTTGGCTTTGAAATGTTTCAGGTAGGCAAGGTTGGAATATCAAGCTACTTGTGAAGCAATAATTACTCCCAGAGAATCACAGCTTTTAAAAAGAGGTAAGGAATAGAAGAAGGTGTAGGCAATTTGGCTTTTCTCACCTACTCCTCTGCTCAATAAGATCACAGCTCACCTTTTACTCCAGCCTCAATTTCTTCCATTAACCTCACAATATCCAAATGTTTCTCACTCTTCCCCAAGCCTCCACAGCCCTGACATGTTTTTAACTTGGACCCAGTCCACAGAGGCAGGATAAAGAAACTTCTTCTCACCTCTGTCCCGAACGGCCTTCAACTTACTTTGGGATGTGGGAGGAAAACCGGAGCACCTGCGGGAAACCCACGCGGTCGCAGTGAGAACATGCAAACTCCACACAGACAGCACTGGATCACCTTATACCGACAATGCCCTGGTCACCCTATAACCTGAGCTCCAAAATTCTGCTCCCCTGGAGCTAGTTCATCCTAATTCTCAATGGCCCATTAATCAAGTTTGTCAGCAAAGTTTCAGATGCAAATTTTTTATATTTGTTTACAAATCTCTCCATGGCCTCACCCTGCATCATCTCTGTAACCACTGCCAGTGTCCAGAACCCTCTGATATCTCAGCTTTCACCAGATCTGGCCTCATAAGCTTCACCAATTTTAGTCAGTCCATCACTAGTCCATCTTCTCTTCTCTAACATGCTCCTTTAAATCTACTTCTTAGAGTCATACAGCTCAGAAACGGGCCCTTCTGCCCACCGAGTCCCCACTAACCTTCAAGTACCCATTTACACTCATCCTACACTGATCCCATTTTGTTTACCTTCACCCAAGTTTTAGTCAGCTGTTCTGAAATGTGGTTCACTGATAATTTTTGTGTGATAACACTTTTGTGAAACTTGTTGTGGCACTTAAGGATACGTTGCTATTCCTGGATGATTAGAACCTAGATAGAACGTAAAACAGTACAGCACAGGAACAGGCCTTTCGGCCCACTAATTGTGCTGAACTAATTAAACTAGTAATTAAATGCCTACCTAAACTGATCCCTTCTGTCTACACAATCCCTCCATTCTCTGCACATTCAATTGCCTATCTTAGAGCTTCTTAAAAGCCTTTTATTGTATCTGCTTCCACCACACTCCTGGCAGCACATTCCAGACACCCACCCACTCTCTGTGTAAAAACCTTGCCCCAAACATCTCCTCTGAACTTAACCCCTCTCACCTTAAATGCATGCCCTCAAGTATTAGACATACCGGTTAGCGTAACGCTATTACAGCGCCAGCGACCCAGGTCAATTCCCGCCTCTGTCCGTAAGGAGTTTGTACGTTCTCCCCATGTCTGCGTGGGTTTCCTCCGGGTGCTCCGGTTTCCTCCCACATCCAAAGACGTATGGGTTAGGAAGTTGTGGGCATGCTATGTTGGCATCGGAAGTGTGGCAACACTTGCGGGCTGCCCCCAGAACACCTCTACGTAAAAGATGCATTTCACTGTGTGTTTCAATGTACGTGTGACTAATAAAGATATCTTATCTTATACCTCACATTTCGACCCTGGGAAAAAAAGATACCAACTGTTGACTCTATCTATGCCTCTCATAATCTTATTAACTTCTATTAGGCTTTTAAAGATAATTAGTTAAATTGGTCGCTATGTTTCACTTGTTGTTCTTTATTTAAGTTAAAAGAATGCTGGAGCAATAGACAAAATGCTGAAGGAACTCAGCAGGTCAAGCAGCATCCGTGGAGGCAGATGGATGGTCGATGTTTCAGGTCGAGCCCTGCATCAGGCCTGGACACTTGCTGCCTTTTCAGGGAAAGGGGGTTAATTCACAACTTCTGGGGAACTTGTAGAATGGATTGGCTGAAAGGTAACATTTCCCGAATGTACTCGTAATTTTGTTTGATTATACACCAGTGAAGCATGCAAGTGTGCATCTTCCTACATTATTGGCAATGTGTAATGCACGTTATTGGTCTTAAAAAAAACAGCAAAATAATTAATCATAGGAAGATTGATTGCAATGACTGTCTCTGAAGTTTAACACATTTATTTTATTTATTTGTGGGATATGGGCATGCTATTTATTAACCAGTTCTGATGAAAGGTCTACAACCGATGCTGTCTGACCTGCTGAGTGTTTCCAGCATTTTCTGTTTTTACTTCAGATTTCTAGCATCTACAGTTCTTTGATTTTCCGTTTATTTTAACCATTGAAGCGGTGGCTTGTTGGACCTTTCAGAGGGGAGTTCAGAGTCAAACACATTGCTTGAGGGTCTGGAGTCACATATAGGGCAGACCAGGTAAAGGCAACAGATTTTCTTGCCCAAAGGACAGATGGTCTTTATGAAAAGCCTGTAGCTATCATAACAGTGATACTAGTGATTGGTGAGCTCCACATGCAGATCTGAGATCAGTAGATGGAGAACATCCTAATTTTGATCACCCACCTATAAAAAGTGGCAAGATCTCAGCTGGACCAGAGAATAGATTCAACACTTGGTAATGTTGTTCCTGTGTTGGGTCACAATGGAAAGACCATAAGACAAAGGAGCAGAAGTCGGGCCAGTCGGCCCATCGAGTCTGCTCCGCCATTCTATCATGAGCTGATCCATTCTCCCATTTAGCCCCACTCCCCCCGCCTTCTCACCATAACCTTTGATGCCCTGGCTACTCAGTTACCTATCAATCTCTGCCTTAAATACACCCAATGACTTTGCCTCCACAGCCGCCCGTGGCAACAAAATTCCACAGATACACCACTCTCTGGCTAAAGAAAAGGTGGAAAGTCACACGCTGTCCTGACTTGGAATTACGTTGGCAGTCCTTCAACGTCACTGGGCCTAAATCCTGGAACTCTCTTGTCACAACACTGTGGGAGCACTGCCACCCAGAAGGACTGCAGTGGTTCAAGAAGGCAGCTCTCTACCACATTCTCAAGGGCAGTTAGGGATGGGAAATAAATTCTGGCCCTGCCAGTGACAACCAGGGATATAAACAAATGGAGGACAATGTCACAGAGTCCTATAGTCATACAGCATGGAAACTGAGATTCAGGGCATGCATTACTTGGGAGGTACAGATTAGATTGGAGAAGGTGATGTGTTCCTATCAAACAATTTAAAAAATATTTTTAGGTTTTCCCATGGCTTGCAAACAACTTTGAGGCCTCTTTAATGTACTTTAGAGTGCTCTAGTAATAATTTACTCCAGTTAGCACAGTGGCACAGCTAGTGTAGCTGCTGCCTCATAGCTCCAGAGACCCAGGTTCAATCCTGACCTCCGGTGCTATCTGCTTGGAGTTTGCACATTCTCCCAGTGACTGTGTGGGTTTCCTCCGAGTGCTCCGGTTTCCTCCCACATCCCAAAGACGTGCAGGTTGGCAGGTTAATTGGCCACTGTAAATTACCCCTAGTGTGTAGGTGAGTGGTAGAATCTGGGGGGAGTTGATACGAATGTGCGAGAATAAAATGGGGTTCATGCAGGATTAGTGTAGATGGGTGCTTGTTGCTTGCACAGACAAGGCTTGCTCTCTCTGTTGGAAAGTGCAGGCCAAGGAGGTCAAGTTGGCTTGGTCTGCGAGCTTTAGATTTGACCATCTGGGGGGTGCAGCTGGGGGGAGGCCAAGGGCTCAATACCAATCAGGGTCTTCCACAGGGGAAAGAACCCAACAGTCAATGAAAGCAAAAAAATCAACACAACATTCTTGAACAACTTCCCTGATAAGAACAAATTACCCGTGATCTACTTGTTTACAGATGTGGCAAAGCCTTATAAATGAGTTTTAATAAATTTAAAATGACTAAAAAAGGTAGAAAAGTCCAAAGGAAGATTGCCTTTAAGTGAAGCTTTCTCCAGATGACACAATTGTTGATTGCATGAGAGAAACATTGCAAAAACCTTTCTCTCTCTATGCCTTCATTCCAGTTAATTGAATGCTTTTCAGTTCAAATTCTTCTTAAGGAGATATCATTGCCTGGATTGCATACTTTACATATTTGAAGCTCTGAATGTCTGCTGTGAAGCCTTTGCAAAAGAGTTGCCATCTTAGGTGTTTTGGTGAGATTCCATCAGAAAAAACACCCCCACAAGACTGGAGTATCAGACAAAAAAGTAAGAGCATTTTGAATTCTGCCTTAAGTTACAGGAGACCCAACAAGTTGAAATGTGATTTTTATAAGAATGTTTTTTTTGTACACCGTAGAAACTCAAGAGAACAGAGGAGTGTGATTTGGCCCAATGAGATTTAGTAGACTAATCCTTTTGGTCCCATTCCCCAGCCCTGAAAATTGTTTAAATATCAAGCCAATTCCCTTCACTAAACCACAACTGGCTCTACGTCCTTCACTCTTTCATTGTAGATCATAACTCACTGTGTAAAAAAGGTCTTGCCTCACACTACCCCTGAGTATTGAGCCAACCGCTTTAAATTGGTGCCTTCTTGGTCACTGTTTTCTCCGCTAGTGGGATCAGTTTACCTGATCAAAACCCCTCAAGAGTTTGCATACTTTATCTAGCATCTCTAACTTTCTCGGTGCTCATACCTCAAGGTGACTCAATTCCAGGATTGGTGAAACATGGTTAAATTACTGGACCATTGCCCATGGCAGCTGGGGAGTTTAAATTCCATTAATTAAGTAAATAGGAATTTAAAAACCTAGTCTCAGTACGGTGACTGATTGTTGTAAAACCATCCAGTTTACTTACGTCTTTCAGGAAGGGAATTGCGCTGTTCTTACCCAGTCTGGCTCTATTTTGACTCCAGACAAAAGTTGGAGTCAAAGAGAGATGCAGCACAGAACTGGGCCTTTGGGTCCACTGAGTCTACACTGACTATCAACCATCCATTTACACTGATTCTACATTAATCCCCTTTTTTTACTCTCCCCACATTCTCAATCAACTCCCCCCCCCCCCCCCCGCCCCCCAGATTCCACCACTCACCTACACACTATGGGCAAGTCACAGTGGCTAATCAGCCTACCAACCTGCACTTCTTTAGGGATGTGGGTGGAAACTGGAGCACCCGGAGGAAACCCACACATTCACGGGGAGAACATGCAAACTCCGCACAGGGAGCACCAGAGGTCAGGATTGAACCCGACTCTCTGGAGCTGAGAGGCAGCAGCTCTACCAGCTGTGCCACTGTGCTGCCTGGCCAGCAGGTTGCCCAGCTGACTCTACATGTGCTCTAAGGTGACACAGCAGACCTCTCAGTTATATCACAACTGCTCAGCCTTTGTACATGGGCTATTACCACAAGGAAGGCAGCAGTTCAACCAGCAGCTCACAGTAGGGCAGGCACAGTAGTGTAGTGGTTAGCGTAATGCTTTACAGCGCCAGCGACTCAGGTTCAATTCCCGCCGCTGTCTGTAAGGAGTTTGTATGTTCTCCCTGTGTCTGCGTGGGTTTCCTCCGGGCGCTCCGGTTTCCTCCCACATTCCAAAGGCGTACGGGTTAGGAAGTTGTGGGCATGCTATGTTGGCGCCGGAAGTGTGGCGACACTTGCGGGCTGCCCCCAGAACGCTCTACGCAAATAAAAGATGTATTTCATTGTGTGTTTCGATGTACATGTGGACTAATAAAGATATTTTACCTTATCATCATCTCCTTCTCCCAGTTAAATTAGGGATAGACAATACATACTGTCCACATCCTGCGAGTGATGTAACCAGAAATGATTGTCTGTGAATTGGAATGCATGAATTATCTTTTCTACATAAAGTATTCATCTTGCATGGAAGCAAGCAGCCTTCATGTTAGTCAGCTCAAAACATAATTTCATAGGTAAAGGATCAAAAAAAACCAAGTGACGTGATCCATCCTGGTCTATTTGGACATAAGAAGGGGAGGTTCTTTTAGCTCCTCTGACCTGTTCTGCCATTCACCAAGATCATTGATGAGCTTTTGCCTCAGCACCTCTTTCCTGCACCAATCCCATGTATCTTGTTTCTTTTAATAGCTAAATATCTACTGTTCTCCACAAAGGAGAACAGTTTCCCTGTCTCCATCCTCTCTTCAGACCTCCCATCACCTCCACTAAAATGAGCTCAAGTTGGGCTTGCTGCAACAGCCAAGGAACCAGTTTGCCTCAGTAATGTTGCATGGAGAGTTGGTGGTCAGTTTGGTGGGTTCCATATCTTGGCTTGTGGTCTGAGAGCAGCCGATAGCCAGAAGCAACAACACCTCTACTTCCTCCGAAGGCTAAGGAAAATTTGGCATGACTTTGACCAATTTTACAGATGCACCATAGAAAGCATCCTATTTGGATGCACTACAGATTGGTATGGCAACTGCTTTGCCCAAGACCACAGGAAATTGCAGAGACGTTGTGAACACAGCCCAGTCCGTCATGCAACCCAACCTTCCCTCCATGGACTCTGTCTACACTTCCCGCTGCCTCGGTAAAGCAGCCAGCATAATCAAGGACCCCTCTCATCCCCGTCATTCTCCCTTCTCCCCCCTCCCTTCGGGCAGAAGATACAAAAGCTTGAAAGCATGCACCACAGGACTCAAGGACAGCTTCTACCCTGCTGTTATCAGACTCATGAATAGACCTCTCATATAGTTACACTATATGAGAACTCTTGATCTCCCAATCTACCTCATTGTGACACTCGGACTTTACTTGTACACCTGCACTGCACTCTGTAACTGTAACTATATTCTCCATTCCGTTTTCCTTTGACTACCTTGATGTACTGATGTATGGAATGATCTGTATGGATGGCATGCAGACAAAAGCCTTTCACTGTATTCCCGTATATGTGATGATAATAAACTAATTCTAATTCCAATTCCATCTCAACAAAGGCAGTCTAAGAGAGAGTCAGGTCACTGAGCCTGTTGTGCATTTAGGGAAAGGGTCCAGGTAGGTGCATCCAAAGGACAATTACGTAGGAACTTTTTTTCCTATCGTGATTCAGTGGGAAATCTCAAGTGTGACAAATCACACTTGGCGCAAAAATAATCTTTAGATAAATGCATCTCAAACTTTTTCAATACTTCCTTTGTTTTCTCTGGCTCTCAGTCTCTCTATGTGGGAGAGAGAGACACCTATAAATAGAGGTATATCTTTGTCCATCTATATATTCCCGATTGCAAAGTGTGAAGTTAGCTCTTAGGGGTCATTCAGTTAAAAGGAGATCCCTGACTCCCTTTTTCATGGGAGTAAGCCAGATTAGATGGTTTTATATTCTCCACCTCAAATAATTCCACACAGGCTGGTTCCTCTATTTCTACAGTGGGTAGGATTGGAAGTGATAAGCAGTTTGCAAAGGAGAGCAGGTAAATTATTGTCACATATACCGAGGTACAGTGAAAAACTTTGTTTTGCATGCCATCCAGACATATTATTCACCACATCAGTACATTGAGGAAAAAGCAATAACAGAATGCAGAATATAGTGTTACAGTTACAGAGAAAGTGCAGTGGCAGGCAGACAATAAGGTGCAAGGCCATGATGAGGTAGATTGTGAGGTCAAGTCCATCTTATCGTATGAGGAAACTGTTCAATAGTCTCGTAACAGCAGAACAGAAGCTGTGCTTGAGCCTGGTGGTACGTGCTTTCAGGCTTTTATACCTTCTGGCCGATGGGAGGGGAGGGGAGAGAAGAGAAGATGTTTGGGGTGGGTGGGGTCTTTGATTATGTTGGCTGATTTACTGAGGCAGTGAGAAGTGTAGACAGAGTCCATGGAGGGGAGGCTGGTTTCCATGATGTGCTGAGCTGTGAAATTCTTGCAAATTTCTACAGCTGCACGGTGGAGAGCATTCTGACTGGTTGCATCACTGCCTGGTATGGAGGCTCCAATATGCAAGACCACAAGAAGCTGCAGAGGGTTGTAGACTCAGCAGGCACAACCCTCTCCACCATCGAGGGCATCTTCAAGAGGCGGTGCCTCAAGAAGGCGGCATCCATCACTAAGGACCCTCACCATCGGGGACATGCCCTCTTCTCTTTACTACCATCGGGGAGGTACAGGAGCCTGAAGACCCACACTCAACAATTCCAGAACAGCTTCTTCCCCTCCGCCATCAGATTTCTGAACGGTCCATAAACTTATTCCTTTTTTTTTGATCTATTTATTTATTTTTATAGTTTACCAGATGTTATGTCTTGCACTGTACTGCTACCGCAAAACAACACATTTCACGTCATATGTCAGCGATAATTAACCTGATTCTGATGACAGAGACTTCTCACTCTCCCTACTGACCGCAGTTAGTGCCACCTTACTAAGATGTGCAAGACTGATTTCCCTGAAGAAAGAAAGAATTTTTTTTTTGGCAAAATATATGGAAAAATCTCAGTAGCCCTATAGCCAGTGCTATATTTTTAACATGATGAAACTTCTTTTCTGGCAATGCCTCTGTGCTTTGTTCGACTTTGTTTTTTTTGTGTAACTATTATCGTAGCAGACTACCCCTCCTCCCACTGACTCATTTGCTTCATGATCGTGGTTACTGGATTGCATTTAGGAGCTGGGATCCTGGCCGAGTTTGCAGGTGAATATCTGATACCCTGCGAGCCATAAGCCAGAGTGAGTTGGCCTTTGAAAGGGAGGGGTCGAGGATAAAAACAACTAAAGATATTTAGCTCAACGATCGATGCGTAAACAGGCGTCAAACCAGTCTTGGCAAATATTACCACACAGACACAGGACCACCCCATAAGCATAATGTTTCCCCTTTTATGCACATCCTAACCAAAGCCTATTAATCCCAGTTTTTAAACTATCAAACCGAGGGTCCAGAGACTTCTGCGAGAGAGGATTCAACGTTATCCCTTGAAAATGTGTGCATCTCCCACACCAACATTCCCCCTTCTTAGCCTGGTTCTAGTTCTATGTTTAGCCCCCTTTTTCTGCACGCTGCCTCCTCCCCTCACCCCCAGAGAAAATAGTTTTCGTCCAGTTAAATCCATGTACCCAGCTCTTCTCGGTCAATGCTTCCCACCTGGCCTGCTTGACCTCTCCAGCCCAAAGTGCTGCCAAAGATTTAAGAATAAACATTGAGGTAACCTATTCAGAAAGTTCTCAGACCAGCTGCCCCACTCACAGGGCAGCTTGCAGGTACCTAGGAACCTCTGGGCAGCTCCAACTCCTTCTGTCATTAGGCTGCCTGTGTGGAGTTTGCACGTCCTGCCTGTGGCCACATGGGTTTCTCCTGGAAGCTCTGGATTAGAGTCATAGATAGAATCATAGCATTGTACAGCATGGAAAAAGGACCTTCGGCCCATACTTGTCCATGCCAACCAATCCTGTTTCCCAGCACGTGGTCCATATCCCTCTAAACTCTTGTCATCCATTCACCTGTCCACATACTTCTTAAATGTATCTACTGTACCTGCTTCACCCACTTCCTCCAGCAGCTGGTTCCATGTATCTACCTCCCACTGTGTAAAAAAGGTTCCCCTCAGGTTCGTATTAAACCTTTCGCCTCTGACCTCAAAACTATGTCCTCTAGTTTTTGATTCCCCAACCCTGGATAAAAGACTGCTCACCCTATATATGCCTCTCATGATTTTGTAGACCTCTATGAGATCACCCCTCAGTCTCCTACTCTCCAAGGAATAAAGGACTGGCAAACCTCTCCTTATAACTCAGTCCCTCAAATCCTGGCAACATCCTTCTAAATCTTTTTGCTCTCTTTCCAGTTTAATCACATCCCTGTTATAACAGGGTGACCAAAACTGAACATACTACTCTGAGTGTGGCCTCATCAACATCTTGACAACATAAGCTCCCAACTTTTATATTCAGTGCCCTGACTGATGAAGGCCAGCCTGCCAAAAGCCTTCTTCACTGTCATATCTCAAAGATGTGTGGGTCGGTAGTGTACTTTACCAAGTATAAGGGGGATGTCTGGGGTAAGCTTTTTTACACAGAGAGTGGTGGGTACATGGAACGCACAGCCGGTAGAGGTTGTGGGGGCAGATACATTAGGGACATTTAAGAGACTCTTAGATAGACACATGAATGATAGAAAAATAGGGGGCTATGTGGGAGGGAAGGGGTAGATAGAATCTTAGAGCAGGATAAAATGTCGCACAACATTGTGGGCCGAAGGGCCTGTACTGTGCTGTAATGTTCTATGTTCTATTAACTTAGAGGGGTTTTCATCAAAATGGTTGGGAACCAAGATTAGCCTTAGCCTCCTTTTCATTTGTCCAAAAGCACTTTGCAATGACTTGGCCATAGAAGTTGTTGTATAAATGCAAGTTTTTTTTTCATTAATCGCTTCATGCTTGATTGGGAAGCCCATAAGGTAGCTCCTATTCTTACCTTTTATCCTTAGGGACCTCTACCCCACCCATCACAACTATCTGCTCCCATGTAACCTCTATCCCATACCCCCAACAGTATTCTCCACCCACTTAACCACATCAACCCACTCCCCACATTCTCCACTCTCATTCCAAAAGGTTCTCCAACCAATCACTAACCATTCTCCCTACAACCATTCAATTGCCTAGTCTCTTCAACATAAAGACCTCCAAGGCGCTTTCTTGCTGCTCTCCTGATGACCAGCTAAGCTCCAGCTAACCAATCATAGAGTCACAAAGTGATACAGCAAGGAAACAGTGCCCTTTGGCCCAACGAGACCAAGCCAATCATTAAGAACTCATTTACACTAATCCTACATTCACCCAATTTTATTCCCATGAACTCCCCACAGATTCTCCCACTCACCCACACACTAGAGGCAATTAACAGTGCCAATTAACCCAACGACCCCCACATCTTTGAGAGGTGGGAGGGAACCACAGCACCCAGGAGAAACCCTCGCGGTCACAGGGAGGAAGCAGTTCAACACATCCTTGGCAGTTGCTGTCAAATTCTGTGAAATATGTAATTGTTCCAGAGCTATCTCCTTCTATTTCAAACACTATGATCTTCTGGAGTGAAATTTTAGATTCTTTTTGTTCAATCCTGAGACAATTTAAAAATCTCAAGGCATTTATTTCTAAACTTGCATCATGCAAACTTAGCACCACAGGTCAAGACCGAACCCGGGTCGCTGGAGCTACGAGGCAGCAGCTCTGCTAGCTTTGCCACTGTGCCACTGTTTGGTCTTGATACTCTATCCTCCACCTCTCCCCACTCCCCAGCCATTCTCTTCTTCAATTAGAAGCTCCGTAAAACCTATTTGATAGACAAAATTTTGATTGCCTGTTCTACAGTGGGTTGGGGTCTAATAAGTCTCTGTGATGCCAACTGAGGTGTGTTGATAAGATAAGATATCTTTATTAGTCACATGTACATCGAAACACACAGTGAAATGCATTTTTGTGCAGAGTGTTCTGGGGGGCAGCCCGCAAGTGTCACTATGCTTCTGGCGCCAACATAGCATGCCCACAACTTCCTAACGCATACGTCTTTGGAATGTGGGAGGAAACCGGAGCACCCGGAGGAAACCCACACAGACACGGGAGAACGTACAAACTCTTTACAGACAGTGGCCGAATTGAACCCGGGTTGCTGGCGCTGTAATAGCGTTACGCTAACCGTTACTCTACCGTGCTTACCACGCATGCTATGTTAAGGTGCCAGATGCAAGTTAAGAAATAAATGCCTTGAGATTTTAAATTGTCTCAAGAGTGAACAAAAAGAATCTAAAGCTTCACTCTAGACGATCATAGTGTTTGAAATGGAAGGAAATAGCTCCGGCACAGTTACATATTTCGCAGAATTTGACAGCAACTGCCAAGAATTTGTTGAAGTGCTTCTGTCAGGCCCCTCATTTCCGATGATCATCCTGACTTCCTGGCCCAGCCTGTGGGCAAGCTCTTGTGTTTTGTGCCCAGCTCAGTGGGACACTTGTTAAACAAGTCTGCTTTGGATTACACCAGCTGGAATATTTTAAAAAAGCTTACGGGACACCAGTAGGGAAAAAAAAGGCAAAAGCTCTTTTGAATACATCATTATTTCCTACTGAAATGTTCCAGATTATGTTACAGCATGTGACCTGGTAGACAGGTTTACTAAATCCATATTTATTATAGAATCATAAAAATTGTTATACCGCAGAAGGAAGCCATTCAACTCAATGGTCCCAGCTCCTATTTACTTCCTGTTCTTGCCTCTACAGATTATTCTCACTCAAGTGCCTATCCAATTCCTTTTTGAAAGCCTGTTTGCACAACCCCATCATAAGAACGTAAGAAATAGGAGCAGGAGGAGGCCATCTGGCCCGTCGAGCCTGCTCCGCCATTCAATAAGATCATGGCTGATCTGGCTGTGGACTCAGATCCACTGACCTGCCTTTTCCCCATAACCCTTAATTCCCCTACTAGGCAACAGTCTATCCAACTGTGTCTTAAATATATTTAATGAGGTAGTCTCTACCGCTTCCCTGGGCAGAGAATTCCACAGATTCACTACTCTCTGCGAAAACTAGTTTCTCCTCATCTCCGTCCTAAATCTATTCTCCTGAATCTTGAGGCTATGTCCCAAGTTCTAGTCTCACCTACCAGTGGAAACAACATTTCCTGCCTCTATCTTATCTATCCCTTTCATAATTTTATATGTTTTTTCTAAATTCCCCCTCTCATTCTTCTGAATTCCAGTGAGTATAGTCCCAGGTGACTCAATCTCTCCTCATAGGCTCACCCCCTCACCTCTGAATCAACCTGGTGAACCTCCTCTGCACTGCCTCCAAAGACAGTATATCCTTCCTCAAGTAAGGAGACCAGAACTTCACACAGTACTCCAGGTGCGGCCTCGCCAGTACTCCTGTACAGTTGCAGCATAACCTCCCTGCTCTTAAATTCAATCCCTCCAGCAATGAAGGCCAACATTCCATTTGCTTTCTTGATAACCTGTTGCACCTGCAAATCACCCTTTTGCGATTCATGCACAAGCACTCCCAAGTCCCTCTGCACAACAGCATGCTGCAATCTTCACCATTTAAATAACAATTTGATCTTCTATTTTTCCTTCCAAAGTGGATGACCTCACATTTGCCAAGATTGTACTCTATCTGCCAGACCCTTGCCCACTCATTTAACCTATCCATATCTTTCTGCAGACTCTCCGCATCCTCTGCACATTCTGTTTTTCCACTCAATTTAGTGTCATCAGCAAACTTAGATATGCTACACTCGGTCCCCTCTTCCAATCTTTAATGTATATCTTAAATAGTTGCGGGCCCCGCACCCACCCCTGTGCCATCCCACTCACCACTGATTGCCAACCAGAGAAACACTCTGCCAACTCTATGCCTTCTATTGGTTAACCAGTCCTCTATCCATGCCAATACATTACCCCCAACTCCATGCATTATATGGAGTGACCTTCTGATCGTCACCACTTTCTGCGTGAGTTAAAACGCTTTCTTTCACATCCCCTCCTGTTTCTTTTGCCCAGATTTTTCTGCAGCTGTATCCCATCAGTTTTGAACCATCAATGAATTTGAACAGCTTCCCACTATTTAAACTTCCGAACCCCAGAGTGACCTTGTACAATAGGGAGGTTTTTTTTACACACAGAGCATGGCTGGGGTCCGGAACGTGGAGGCAGATACACAACATTTAAGTAAGATCTGGACAAGTTGCCAAGACATAGAAGGCGACGGAACCTAATGTGGGTAAATGAGATTAATGTAGGTAGGCACAATGGGTGGCATAGTCATGATGGGCCGAAGGGCCTGTTCCTGTCCTGTACGACTACATGACTCTACATCCCTATCGAATATCCTTTCTCCTTTGATTATTCCAAGCAGAGTTTGGAGATGTGATGAAATAAAAATGAGGCAGCAAAATCCTGGCATTTTGTTAGACTTCAAATGACTCTGGGCCTAAATTACTCAATGTAAGAACCTTGGAGTCATACAGTAAGGGAACAGGGCCTTTGGCCCATTGAGCCCACACTAACCATCAAACACCCATCTCTACAAATCCCATTTTATCCTCCGCACTATCCCCTCAACTCCCGATGCAGGGTTTCAACAATTCCTTTCCCCTCACAGATGCTGCTTGACCCGTTGAGTTCCTCCAGCAGACTGTTTGTTGCCCCTCAACTCCCCCCAGATCCTACCGCTCAGCTACACACACGGGGCAATTTACAGTGGCCAATTAACCCACAAACCCTCACGTCTTTGGGATGTGGGAGGAAACTGGAGCACTTGGAGGAAACCCACACAGTCACAGAGAGATCATGCAGACTCCACACGGACAGCGCCTGAGGTCAGGATTTAACCCGGGTCTCTGTTACTGTGAGACAGCGGCTTTACTAGCTGTGCCACTATGCTGAGAGAGAGTGGTGCATGATGTTTAGGGTATATTCTAATAGATTGTAATATTTACTTACTGGGAAACAAAAGAAGGCCATTTGCCTGCTCCCAAAAGAGTAATCCAATCACTCTCATACCCCTCACCAAATTTCTTTTCCCCAAAGCCTATCCTCTCCCACATGCCCATCCATTGCCCCTTTAATTGCCAATTAACCCACGAGCAATGCTTTGGGATGTGGGAGGAAACTGGAGCACTCAGCGGAAACCCACACAGTCACAGGGAGAATGTGCAAACTCCATTCAAATACAGGATTGAACCTGAGACCCTGGGGCAATGAGGTAGCAGCACTGACCACTCCAACCCAAATGTCATGACTATTCTGGATCGACACAGAAAGCTTACTACGTGAGGGAATATAAGAAAAAGTTTGCCTTTACACCATGGCAACTGCTAAAACTGGTGAAATTAGTTTTTCTCTTGACCTACTACCACTTTCTGGGTCACAAATTTAGCAAATGAATTGGCACAAGTGATTTGTTAGCTCTGGGAGCAACTCCTCTATTCAAGATCAGGAACCACATGAGGTAAATGCTGCTGCAGGTGAGTTTTTCATTGCACCTGTGCACACTTGTACTTGTGCGTATGACATTAAACTCGACTTTAACTTTGAGCAACACACAAAATGCTGGAGGAACTGAGTAGGTCAGACAGCATCTATGGAGGGAAATGGACAGTCAAAGTTTCAGGTCGACACCCTTCACCAGTCCAGATGAAGGGTCACAACCTGAAACGTCAACTGTCCATTTCCCTCCACAGATGCTGCCCGACCTTCTGAGTTCCTCCAGCATTTTGGTGTGTTGCTCCAGATTCCGGCATCTGCTGTCTCTTGAGTCACCGCTTAAGGTAGAATCTGATTGATTGCTCTGGGCAGCAATAGTTTATGTCAAGTTAATTAGTGTTCACCATCAGCAATTCTCAGCACTTTACCAGTTAACTTTAAAGGCCCCACTAGATCAGGTGGGACTGAGTTACACTTGAGTTCAATAGGTCATGGTGCTGTGTCCCATTCTGGGAATTTAACACTGAGTCAACACTCCAGTGTGGTGCTACAGAACTGGAGTTGTGCTATCAGTACCATCACTTTTAATTTGATATAAAATGCCACTTCCTATTCCATGGAGTTTCATGAAAATATCCTAGCTGGTTGCATCATGGCCTGGTACAGCAATTCCAACACACAGAAACGTAAGAGGCTACACAGAGTAGTGGACACAGCCCGGTCCATCACGGGCACAACCCTCCCCACCACTGTCAGCATCTACAGGAGGCGCTGCCTCAAGAAGGTGCATCTGTCATGAAGGACCCCCCACCGTCTGGGTCATGCCCTCTTCTCGCTGCTACCATCAGGCAGGAGGTACGGAAGCCTGAAGTCCCACACCACCAAATTCAGGAACAGCTACCTTTCCGACAACCATCAGGTTCTTGAACCGACCTGCACAACCCTAACCCTACTCAGCAACGGAACACTACGGACCACCTCTTGCACTACCGTGGACTTGTCTCTGATTGTATCTTTTTTTCGCACTAATGTCTTGTTTTTATAGTCTTTTCTTTCTCTCTCTCTTCACTGTCTTGTATAATTCATGTATAATTTGTGTTCTGTGTATTGTCCGAATCTAGACGCCTGTGATGTTGCTGCAAGCAAGATTTTCATGGTACCTGTCCCTCACCGTACTTGTGTACATGACGACAAACTCAACTTCAGTTCAGATAAAGTCCTTTTATTGTTGTATTATTCTTCAGGACCTGGCCATTGCAGGCTTGGATCGCATTTCCTGCTTATCCCTGATTGTCCCCAATAGGTAGTGGTGACAACTGAGTGCCTTGCTCGGTTAGTTCAGAGGGGTTAACCAGACGGAGTCGCATACCGGAGATACAGGACCTCTGCCATTATTTCTTTCTGCCTTGGCGAAGCAGCCAGCATAATCAAGGACCCCACCCACCCGGGTCATTCTCTCTTCTCTCCTCTCCCATCAGGTAGAAGATACAGGAGCCTGAGGGCACACACCACCAGGCTTAAGAACAACTCCTACCCCACTGTGATAAGACTATCAAACGGTTCCCTTATAAAATGAGATGGACTCTGACCTCACGATCTACCTTGTTGTGACCTTGCACCTTATTGCACTGCACTTTCTCTGTAGCTGTGACACTTTACTCTGTCCTGTTATTGTTTTTGCCTGTACTACCTCAATGCATTCGGTACTAACTCAATGTGACTGCACTGTGTAATGAATTGACCTGCACGATTGGTTTGTATGACAAGCTTTTCAGTGTACCTTGGTACAAGTGACAATAATAAACCAATACCAATACCAGAAAGGAAATTAACCAAGACAATGACTTAATCTTAATGGTTACCAAGGAGGTAGACTTGTTTGAGTGACAAAAGTGAAGGCCACTTGACCTTTTGAAGATAGGTGTTCAACCCCGACCAGGGCATCGAGAGAATTTTAGTACAAATATTTATATAAATGTAATAAAAACTGGTCTCAGAAATGGTCACCATGCAACTATCAGATTGTCATTGGAGCCTATTTGCTTGACCAATGTCTTTCAGGGAAGGAAACGCGCCATCCTTAGCCAGTCCGGCCTCCTTGTGACTCCCGATCCACCGACTGGAACCGGAATTGGAATTGGTTTATTATCTGGTTGACTCTCAACTCCCGCTTCAGTTTAGGTAATCAGGGAGGGGCAATAAGTGCTGGCGTTGACATCCACATCCTGTAAAGTGGGAGAATCCCAAACAAGGGGACCTTACTACTAAATAAGGGGCCGGTCACTAATATCTGAGGTGTGTTGAAGTTTCTTTTCTCAAAGGAGTGGTGAATCTCTAGAATTCTCAGCCCTCAGGGTGATTGAGGCCGGATCATTGGACATATTTACGAAGGAAATCGATCGAGGAATTGAGGGTTATGGGGAACTGGCACAGAAGAGGTGTTGAGACCTGCATGGATCAGTCATTATTGTATTGAATGGTGGGGCAGGCTTGAAGGACCATGGTGGTTTACTCCTGCTCCAATTTACTTGTGTTCTTGGAGTCATAGAGTCATACAGCATGGAAACAGGCCCTTCGGCCCAACTCGTCCATGCTGTGTTGCCCAGCAAGCTAGTCCCATCTGCCCACGTTGGGCCCATAGCCCTCTACACCTTGCCTATCCATGTACTTATCTAAATGGCTTTTAATCTTGCTAATGTGTCCACCTCAACAACTATTTCTGGCAGCTCATTCCAAACACGCACCACCCTTTGCATGAAGGAGCTGCCCCTGATGTCATTCTCAAATCTCCCGCCCCTAATCTTAAACCTATGCCCTCTTGTTTTTAGCACCCCACCCTGGGAAAAGACTATGTGCTTTCACCCTGTCTATGCCCCTCATGATCTTACCAACCTCTATCAGGTCATCCCTCAATCTCCTACGTTCCAGGGAATAAAGTCCTAGTCTACACAACCTCTCCTTGTAACTCAGGCCCCCAAGTCTGGGCAACATCCTAGTAAATCTTTTCTGCACTCTTTCTAGTTTAATAACATGTTTCCTATAACAGGGTGACCAAAACTTTTTTAACTAAAGTGTATACTTGGCTGACCAAGTCTCTAAACGCTTTAGAACTGACAGCACTTGGAGAGATCACACATTAGGCTTAACCTTGCCCTCGACATAATGTCTCTAACCCAGGCACGATAAGAGCCATGAGGCATCATAGCTATATCCCACCGACCCAGCATGCAATGTGTAAGGGACAATCAGAAAAAGCCTCTGACACTTTCCAAGTCAGTGGCCGAGGAAAGTTTGAGGGAGAATTTTGTTTGTTATTTGATAGATACACATGCTAGAGCCTGTGCAAAAAACAAACTGCTGGAGGAACTCAGCAGGTCAAGTTGAGACCCTTCATCTGGAATCTGTACATTGCACTTTGTGTTAGAAATTAATTTCCATTGCCTTCAATACATGTGAATTTTGGAAGTGGATTACAAGGTGCAGATACAAGTATTTAATGAATTTAGGTTTACTGATCTACAAACAAATTTTAGCACATTATTTGTCATAGAATCATAGAACATTACAGCACAGTTCAGGCCCTTCGGCCCACAATATTGTGCCAACATTTTATCCTGCTCTAATATCTATCTAACCCTTCCCTCCCACATAGCCCCCCATTTCTCTATCATTCATGTATCTAAGAGTCTCTTAAATGTTCCTAACGTATCTGCCCCCACAATCTCTGCCGGCAGTGCGCTCCACACACCCACCACTCTCTGTGTAAAAAACTTACCCCTGACATCCCCCTTATACCTTCCTCCAATCACCTTAAAATTATGTCCCCTCGTGTTAGCCACTGTCGCCCTGGGAAAAGTCTCTGACTGTCCACTCGATCTATGCCTCTTATCATCTTGTACAATGTACAATGCAGAAACGGGTCCCTTCAGCCCAGCTTGTCCATTTCGACCGTGATGCCTGTCCTTGAATGGCTTGTCTTATTGTCTCCAATTTACAATAGAATAGCTATTCCTCTGTGTGAAAAAATTTCCAGAAATCAGTTCTAAATTTGGAAATTTGCCAGACCTGTGAACCCAATCACAGACTGTAGGTGTGGGGACGTGCCTCCCAGATGTATGTTCCATAAGCATGGTAGTGTAGTGGTTAGCGTAATGCTATTACAGCGTCAGCGACCTGGGTTCAATTCCGGCCGCTGTCTGTAAGGAGTTTGTACGTTCTCCCCGTGTCTGCGTGGGTTTCCTCCGGGTGCTCCGGTTTCCTCCCACATTCCAAAAGACGTATGGGTTAGGAAGTTGCGGGCATGCTATGTTGGCGCTGGAAGTGTGGCAACACTTGTGGTCTGTCCCCCAGAACACTCTATGCAAAAGATACATTTCACTGTGTGTTTTGATGTACATGTGACTAATAAAAGATACAGTACCTATCTTACCTTATCCTTGTTAGCCATGTCAACATCCCAAGTATGAATAAAACACCATCTGGCCATTGTCCCAGAGCAGTGCTGAGGCAGTGCTCTTTTGTCAGAGGTGACCTGTTTGGATCTGATGTAAATCAGAAGTCCTGCCCATGCTTTTCATGTTAAAACACTCAGTTAAGAGGAAGGGATTTCATGCTGGTCTGGTACAAACACCAAGGCTTTACTTTGAAATACAACTGTTCAAGTACTATGGCTTCAACTTATATAATTCCATTATCTCCTTAACCACTTCTATTCATGGCAGGAGTCCCAGGTTTCATAGAACCACGTGCGCTTATGAATGGGAAAGGCCATTCAGCCCATTGTATCAATGCTGGCCAAAATGGACTCCAGGTTAATTCTGCTTCCCAGTGCTCAGGTCAGAGGTCCTCAAGCACTCATGCAGACACTTTGTAAATGTGATGAGGGGCTTTTCCCTCCACCACTCTGTCTCTGAGTGAGCCTCAGACCCTGACAACCTCCTGGGTGAAACATTTCCTCAAATCCTCTCTAATTCTTCTATCAGGTAAAGCTTGAAAACAACATACCACCAGGCTCAAGGACAGCTTCGTTGTTATTAGACTCTTGAACAGGCCTCTTGTACGAGAAAGATAAACTCTCGATCTCTCAACCTACCTCGTTATGGCCTTGCACCTTAATGTTTACCTACACTGCACTTTCTCTGTAACTACAACACTGTATTCTGCATTCTGTTCTTGCTTTTCCCTTTGTACTACCTCGATGTACTTATGGAATGATCTGTATGGATAGCATACAAAATAAAGTTTTTCACTGTATCTCAGTACACGTGACATTAATAAACCAATTACCAACCGCCTTGATAGTCTCCAACCTTACAAGCCTCAGCATCGATTTCCCCTCTTTTCATGGAATCATACAACACTACAGTAAGGGCACAGTACAGGCTCTTCGGCCCACAATGTTGTGCCGACATTTTGTCCTGCTCTAATATCAATCTAACCCTTCCCTCCCACATTATTAACTGGCCTGGTGTGATTAACTTGACTAGGTGAATCAGATAATTAGAGAATTCCCTCCCCACTTTTCCCCCTCCTTTTCTTCCCCCTCCACCTCCTTCCCTTTACTCCATGGTCCACTGCCCTCTCCGACCAGACCTCTTCTATCTATCGCCTCTCAGCTTCTTACATCTCCCCTCCCCCAACCTCCTACCTTGCCCATCTCACGTAGACTCACCTGTCCCCTGCCTGCGTGTGTTCCTCCCCCTCCCCCCACCTTCATATTCTGGCCTCTGGCCTCTTCCTTTCCAGTCTTGATGAAGGGTCTCCGCCTGAAACATTGACTGTTTATTTCCCTCCATAGATGCTGCCTGACCTGCTGAGTTCCTCCAGCACTTTGTGTGCGTTGTACCAACTATGTTTCCTGGTTACTAACCTCCCTACTAAGGGGAAAAAAAGGACTTTTCTCTTTTTCCCTCTGTCCATGCCTCTCAGAATTTTCCTCTTCATCAAATCTTGCCTAGTTTCTTTCTTCATCAGTATCATACTTCAGCACTGGTGATATTCTGAGAAATATCCTCTGAACCCTCTCCAACACTGTCACATACTTCCAGTAGTGTGGTGACCAGAATTTTACAGAGAATGGTGCCTGGGGCCTACTGATGTTTTGCACAGTTCCAGATGGATCTCCCTGCCCTTATATTCTATGCTCGGGCCAATAACGGCAAGTATTCCTCATGCCTTCTGTCCTGCCACCTTCAGGGCTCCGTGGGCCTGTTCCCTGGGGTCAGATTCTTTTGCCTAGAGTCACGGAGTCAAACAGAAAGGAAGCTGGCCCTTCGGCCCATCGTGTCCGTGACGACCATCAGGTGTACCTCTCGCTGGCCACATCCCTCTGTGATCAGGCCCTTTAGTATTTCGGTCTTCATTTCCTCCACTGTTCAATGACAATGAAAGATTATTCACCATCCAATCAATGGGGGTAAGTGGGAGGCTACTGTGTCAGGTGATAACTGGTGGGAAAGTTGGGGATGAGAGTCAGGGAAGAGCTGGGCATGGGATTAAAGCAGACAGGTATAATATCAGCATGAGAAATAGGAGCAGGAGTAGGCCATCTGACCTTCGAGCCTGCTCTGCCATTCTTCAAGTTAATGACTGACCCTCTGCCTCAGTGCCATTTTCCTGAATCATCCCCATAATCCCCTGATTCAAAACAGAGTGAGAGAAATCTACCACTCTGTTTTGAATCAGCTCAATGACTGAGGCTCAACAGACCACAAAGGTAAAGAATTCCAAATTACCAACTTCTGAATAAAGACAATTTTCTCCATCTCAGTCCTTATTGGCATAAACATTAAACATAGAACTGTGCAGCACAGGAACCAATAGACAATGCTGTGGCAAATTAATTAAACTGGTAAATACATGCCGAGTATCCGATCAGAGTGGGCATGACAAGATGTTTTGGTCTTTCACAGAGCAATGTGGACTTGAGGGGTTGGATGACCTACTTCTCTGCTGCAAATTCTCTAATTATCTGATTCACCTAGTCAAGTTCATCACACCAGGCCAGTTAATAACAGCTCTCCTCCCGGGTTTAATTCCCACCGCTATCTGTAAGGAGTTTGTACGTTCCCCCCTTGTCTGCGTGGGTTTCCTCCGGGTGCTCCGGTTTCCTCTCAAATTCCAAAGACGTACGGGTTAGGAAGTTGTTGGCGTGCTACATTGGCACCGGAAGCGTGGCAACACTTGTGGGCTGCCCCCATAACATTCTACGCAAAAGATATATTTCACTGTGTGTTTCGATGTACATGTGACTAATAAAGATATCCTATCTTAAATTTTCCCAGCAGTGATCACCTGCACCAGTGATCACAGCATTAAGATGCCAGTAAGTCAACGTCTCACAAACCTTGAGCTCATTGTTCTGTGAGAGAGTATGCACAGGGGACTTCTGACCCAGCTCCTGTCCTTGGTCACGAGAAACGTATCCATCCCCCCTTTCGGACACTTGCACTGACTTTACAACCGTGGCCTCTCAAAATAAGCCACCCCACTGTCTCTAAAAGCCAATTGGATGAAGGCGCTTCTTATGGAATCACTTGAGCTCCAACTTCTCATACCACTTTAAAAAACTTTACCCAACGACCGGGGGAAGTTGTGTGTTGTTCCGACATCCAAAGAGGGCAGCCTTGATAACTCAATGTTAACAGGGAAGTTCAACTATCGAGAGAAGGTTTTCCTTTGGAGGTGGGGGAATGTGTTGGGACTCATTGGCTTGTAACCGAATGAAAAATAGATGACAGTAATGACATTCCTGTCTAGCTGAGACTCAGAAATGGACTTTTCTTAGCATGCATTGTAGCATTAGCTGAACAAAGCCTCTCAGTTTCTGTCCATGCAGCCTGTCTTCATAGAGTCATACAGCATGAAAACAGGCCCTTCAGTCCAACTGGTCCATGCCGACCAAGATGGCCATCGAAGCTAGTCCCATTTGTCCATGTTTAGCTCATATCCCTCTCAACCTTTCCTAGACCCCACCCACCTGGGTCATTCTCTCTTCTCTCCTCTCCCATCAGGCAGAAGATACAGGAGCCTGAGGGCACATACCACCAGGCTCAAGGACAACTTCTATCCCACAGTGATAAGACTATTGAACGGTTCCCTTATACGATGAGATGGACTCTTGACCTCACAATCTACCTGTAACCTTGCATCTTATTGTCTACCTGCAATGCATTTCCCTGTAGCTGTGACACTTTACTCTGTATTCTGATATTGTTTTTACCCTGTACTACCTCAATGCACTGTGTACTAACTCAATGTATCTGCACTGTGTAATGAATTGATCTGTATGAAAGGTATGCAAGACATGTTTTTCACTGTACCTCAGTACCAGTGACAATAATAAACCAATACCAATAACAATTACCAATACCTGTCAAAGTATCTTTTAAATGTCGTTAATGTACCTGCCTCAACCACTTCCTCTGGCAGCTCGTTCCATATACGGACCACCCTCTGGGTGAAAAAGTTGCCCCTCTCACCTTAAACTTATGCCCACTTGTTCTTGATTCCCTAACCCTGGGAAAAAGACTGAGCACATTCACCCTATCTATGACCCTCATGATTTTATACACCTCTGTAAGATGACCTCTGTCTCCTAAGCTCCAGAGAATAAAGCCCCAGAACAATCTCTCTCTGTGTTGCACCAGAGTCCAATATCTGGCTGAACTGCCCTGCCATTCTATAGTGGGGTCTCCTCACAAAGTATCACTCTCAAAGCCCTGGAAGGTCAGCAAGTTTCGCAGGCTACATTCATTGCTGGTGTTCACCAGCCATCTGATGCTTTGACTGCCACCATTCTTTTAGCCGGACAGATACCAGAAGCACATGAACGTCTCTCGTTATTCGGAAATGAGATGCAACGTGTAAACACTGAAAGTAACTGGGTGGTGTGGAAAGACATTCACTCAAGCAAAATTTTCACTTCTTAAAAAAAGGGGGCTCTTTGATTAATGGACGCGCTAACGTCGACAACACCGCTGTCCAGTTAACTTATAATCTAATCATTCACCCCTGCAATCATCGCATGACATCAGTATGAAAACCTCACTCAGTAAAGCATAACATAAACAGTGACTCATGTGTGAAGGAATCAACGTTTTGTGACGATTGCCAATTTCTCTCTGAATACTCAGGAGTGTGCAGGAGCTCCTCGTCATGATGTGCCCAGGACAGAAAGCCTTGCACACACGTGTGACTATAAAACACGCTCGCACCCGCGCAAAAATCAACAAGGAATGAAGGCCGTTTCTGCACTTACTTTCAGTGAGTCAAAACAGGCGATGACACGTCCATTTTCCACTTGACAGCTTTTGGAAGGATGTGCAAATTTACATTCCGTGTCGGGCCGTGAGCAGGTGCCTCTTTGGAATTCTCGGCACACTTCCAGCGTCAGCCATTTTGTGTCCCGTATCTGTGCCACGCTGACGGCCATGTTTGTGAGCTAACAGGCGGGTGAGATATTCCAGGAGCTTTAACAGGCAAACTGCGGTGCAATGTAGATCGGTCAAAGGAAAAATCTGACCTTGCTTGGTGGGAGGGGAGGGTGGCGGGAAATAAAAGAACGCTCTTTCTTCACGTTTCGAAGGCTTTTTCGCTGTAAAGATCACCACGGGTAGGTTTCCCCTCTGAAGAAGCGGCTGGCATTAGAGAGGCGAGGTGTTCTTGAAGTAAGTGAATCCAATTTTTTAAAAAAACTTTCTTTTTATTTCCACTGAAAAATGTCAAGGAGATGTACGCCAGAACCGTGATGGGTTTCGGACTCTCAGTGATACATTCCGTTTTAAATCCAGTGAATTAGGACAACCTTTTTGCTGAGTGAGTTGCCTCGGTTGCTTTCTCTATAGTAATCCAAAGACGCAATATCGAACCAGCTGATTTAACAAGCGGCGTGTGCGATCGATATCGATGAGTCTGCCACTCCAGTTGCTGCAACTTAAAGCGATCCCCTCCTCTCGTTTATGTTCTCGTAATTCCCTCAAATTGTCTCAGGCAGATCTTTCTGGCAGAGTTGTTTTTTTTTGGTAAAGTTATAATTCTTTGCTTGTTACAGTGACATAGCAAAAGAAATGCCAGCCTGAAATACTGTGAACAGTTCTTCCTTTCACTCTACTTCTCTCTCCCTCTCTCCCTCTATCTCTCTCTCTCTTTAAGATCAAGGTGGGAATGAAGGAGAAGGGGATGAAGGGGAAAAAGACAGGGGTATGGGGGGGGGGGGCGGGCAATTGTACTAAAGCTGGAGGGGTTGGATATGCAGTTGACGCAGTCTAGCTGGTAGCAAGCAAGGCAAAAAAAGCAGAGACTGCCCTAGCAGCTGTTCCAAGCAGCAGAGATTCCAGGAAAGGCACTTCTCAGTACCAACCTGTAGGAGAAACAGATACATCAACATTTTACCAACCAGTATTTAACTCCTCTCCCACACAAAGAAACCAAGGAAATAAAAACCCTTCCTGTGTTGAGATGGAAGTAACATGCAAAGGCAAGTCTACCTGCATATGTGGGGAAACCACAAACAAATACTTACAGAGCAGCATAATGCAGCCAGCTGTTGGACATTTTGAAATAATGGGCCGATTGTCCCCCAGTGAAGCAATGCATGATAGGGAGATGACAATCAGGGAGAGTGTGCAGCAATATCTGGGCAGGAAGCCAACAGTGTAGACTGTCACATGAAAGATTGCGCCTGTGAGACACACACACACGCTGCTGTGCTGCAAGCGCAGAGAATGCCCCTCAGATGCAGTGGACTCTGTTGTCTTTCGTATCCACCTCACATGCAGTTAGTTGATTAATCCGGGTTAGTGTTTCACCAGCTTCTAGCAAGAGCCAAAGCACCTGCAGAACCTCTCTCGTACACACGCACCAACACTCGTGCAAACCCACGTGTGCACACTTATGCCCACACCAAGCACACTTATGCCCACACGGTTGCATACACACACACGTGTTCGTGTATGCATGCAGCACATGCACTCACACCCATGGACTCATGCACACTTGCACTCCCATGCACGCGCACTCACCTCTTGCATGCATGCGCATGTGTGGCACACGCAAGTGCACCCACGCACGCACCCACGCATGCTGTCATGCATGCCCAAGCAAACACACAGAGGTCAAGCCAAATCCTGCAGAGTCTGCAGTTAAGTTGGCAGTGCCTGAGGAACAGGCTCAGTGCAACTTCTACTGCCAGGAATGAACCGGAGAGAGAGAGAAGAAGGGAATTGCTGTGAATGCTACATTCTCTTCTCCCTTGTCCCCACCCCACCCGCAGCCCACCCACAACCACACCCCAACCCACCCCCCCCCCCCCCCACCCCGCAACCAAATGAGGTCCCAACTTCTGCCACAGACTGGTGGTGGTACATCGACTTATAAACTGCTCCATTCAGCCAGTGGTCACTTTTTTCTCAATACATCACAGCCAAGTCAGATATTAACAAAAGCTGCCTTTATCGTGACCTCTTTTTTTTTCCGCAGTCGAGGTTCGTGTTAAACGGGGAACAGAGGAATCACAGTGCTGTCTGACTGGCTGGCAAAATCCAAGCTCTGCCAAGGTAAAATGCGATTCCATTACAGCAGCATTAAAAATTAAGCAAGACAACCAATTTTAGCAAGGCTGTGTGCTTTCAAACTCATTCTCCAGCCCAACCTACCACTTTGGCTCTGCAGTCAGCAATTGCGAGGGGTTACAGGAGGATAGTGTTTAAGATCGTGGACTGGCACGCAGGGGGGTGGGTGGGTCTGAACTCATTAATCTGGAGGTGTGAGGTTCAAATCCCACAATGGCTGCAGGGGAATTTAACTTCAGCTTGTGAAATAAAATTAACAATTTACAAAAAATAAAGAGTCAAAGTGAAACTGCGAGACTGTTGTTAAAAAAAAGGGTCTGGTTCACCAAAGTCCTTCAGGGAAGGAAATCCATTCGGTCAGTCTACATATGACTCCATAACCACCGTGATAGTTAATTCTTAATGGCTTCCTCAGCTCAGGGGCAGTTAAATATGGGTGCCAAATGCTGGTGATGTCAACATCATGGGAATGAATTAATTGGGAAAAAAAATTAGTTGAAGGCACACTGGATTGAATGGTTCCACATCTCATTGATTCTGGACCTCTTAAACAGCTCTACTTGCAGACAGTTTTTGTATAAACGTTTCTCTTTCCCCAATCAACACAATGACAAGAGAGAGTGGGAAGCGCTTCGAGCTGCTGCCAGTCCAACTACCTTCTATGCCACAACACCTTGCTGAGGAATTTTCACCTGCTATTTTCTACATACACCACCAACATCTACCCTCTCCCCACTTCCTCCTGGAGTCAGGGGTGGGTTATGGGGGGGAGCCTCATTCATCAGCTGTTGGGAGTTACTGGGCCTGGACTAGCAACGTGACCTTGAGGTGCATCACACCCAAGCACAAAGTTGTCTTCCTCCGAAGCCTATAAGGGCACAGACCTCTTGTAGCATGATGAGAAGCAGGAGTGGGGAGCTGATTCATCTCCCCACACCTCCAAGGTTCAGGGATCAATTGGTTCCATCAATAAGATAAGGTATCTTTATTAGTCACACGCACATCAAAACACACAGTGAAATGCACCTTTTGCGTCGAGTGTTCTGGGGGCAGCCCGCAAGTGTCGCCACGCTTCCGGCACCAACATAGCATGCTCACAACTTCCTAACCCGTACGTCTTTGGAATGTGGGAGGAAACCGAAGCACCCGGAGGAAACCCACGCAGACACAGGGAAAACGTACGGGTACAAACTCCTTACGGACAGTGGCCGGAATTGAACCCGGGTCGCTGGCTCTGTAAAGCATTACGCTAACCGCTACACTACCGTGCCGCACTAGAGACACCCTGACAAAGCTCGAGGGCTTGAATAGACCCATGGACATCCCCTGCCCGTGTAGCGCAATGTTACTCTGCCAACAATACATTTCACACACTAAATATTTATAAACACAGGACGGTGAATGCACAGTTACACTTCATTTACATGCTTAACAATAAAATAAACACTAAACCATGTCTAATGATCAGTGCTTACACATAGGTTGTAGGGGTCGAGAAAGTTGCTTTACACAAGAACGTGGCAGCAATTTGAACAGAGCCTGATTGTTGGATGTTTTAATTGCACCTACACATTTCCCTTAATTTACCCTCATTTGGGAAGTGCAATGGCACAGCCAATAGAGGTGCTGTCTCCAGCGACCCGGGTTCAATCCTGGCCTCCGGTGCTATCTGCGTGGAGTTTGCACATTCTCCAAGTGACCTCATGGGTTTCCCCCGGGTGCTCAGCTTTCCTCCCACATCTCAAAGATGTTTGTAGGTCAATTGGCTCCTGTAAAATGCCCCTAGTGTGGTGGTGGATGGTGGGAGTTGATCAGAACGGGAGAGAGAATGATTTACAGGAAAACAAGTGGGGAAATGGGATTACTTTGAAAGCTGACATAGACTCGATGAGCTGAATGGTTTCCTTCTCTGTCATATGTGGTAATACAAGATAATTCCTACTATGCTCCGTGTGTAGAAGCACTCAGCAACAAAGAGAAACAGAGTCCACAGATGCTGCCTGACCTGCTGAGTATTTCAAGGATTTTCTGTTTTTATTTCGGATTTCCAACATCTGCAGGGTGTTTTTGAAGGCTTTCCTATCTCCAAAGGGCCTGGCTCTAAGCTTTAGTCTCGATCCCCAGACATAAACTTTCCAACCAGTGGACACATTTTCTCTTCACCCATCTTATCATCTACTCTAAACCTCTTGATGACTTCAATTAAATCAAACCTTTGTCATTTTAGGGAAAGCTAGACCTTCAGCAGGGAACACAATGCTGGTATTGTAATTAAACCCCTCGGATTCCAGGTGTCATTCAAACACTGCAGTATATGGTGGTGTAACAGTTAGATTACCAAGAGCAGTGTTGAAATCCACATTGGACGTTAAATTCAGTTAATAATTTGGAATTACAGAATGAAAAACTGTTGATTGGTAATAATGATCACTAAGTTAGAGGATCGTGGTTAAAAGCCCATCCATTCAGGAGAGGCTATTTGCTGTCCCTACCCACTCTGGCCTTTATGTGACTCCAGACCCACCAATGCAGCAGACCCTGAAATGCCTCAACAAAGCACTCAGTTTAAGATTAATTAGGTTTGGGCAATAAATGTCAGTGATGCACAGTTCCTTAAAAAATGAATAAATAAAAGAAATAAGATGGAGAAATTGCCTGTGTTACATGCTGGGTCAATGCGAAGGATTAGGGAGTGGTGGAACGGATGGGGGTGAAGCAAATGGTGTGTAGCCTGACAGGAAAAGAACGGCTCTGCCCAACACCGCGAGAAGCTGCAGCATTCTGGATGCAACTCAGCCCATCACAAAAACCAGCCTCCTCTCCATGGACTCTGCCAACACTTCTCGCTGCCTCGGTGAAGCAGCCAGCATAATCAATGACCCCACCCACCCTGGACATTCTCTCTTCTCCCCCCTCTCCCATCGGGCAGAAGATACAAAAGCCTGAATGCACGTAGCACCAGGCTCAAGGACAGCTTCTATCCCGCTGTTGTAAGACTATTGAACGGACCTCTTGTACGTTAAAGATGAACTCTTGATCTCTATTCATCATGGCCCTTGCACCCTACTTGTCTACTTGCGTTGCACTTTCTCTGTAACTGTAACACTATATTCTGCATTCTGTATTGTTTTACCTTTGTACTACCTTGATGCACTTATGTTTTGAAATGATCTGTATGGATGGCATGCAAAACAAAGTTTTTCACTGCATCTTGGTGCATGTGACAATAATAATCCAATTCTAATTCCGCTCACCATTCATCATCGATCCAGACACAATGCAGTCTGCAACTGCTATTAGCCTCTTTTTCTCCTCCCCAACCCCAGGTGTTTTGTGCCATCAAGACAGAGCACAACCTCACCAGAAGTACTTTAGACTAAATCAGGAAGGTAGTATAGAAGGACTCCGCCTTATTTTTTAACACTGCACTTTGACATCAGGTTCTTGGAGTGCAGAATCCAAGCTTTAAGTCTGCTTCCTTTGGATCAGAGAGTATCAATACCCGCTTATTCATAATTTGTCCTGCAGGAAGTCTATTCTGCGAAGGTAAACCTACTGAGGACAAAATAGATTGCAAATGCTGGAATCTGGAACAAAAAACTGGAAGAACTCAACGGGTCAAGCAACATCTGTAGAGGTTAAAGGTGTGAGTCTACAGATGTATGGTGGAGAGCATTCTAACTGGTTGCATTACTACCTGGTATGGTGCCTGCAATGCACAGGATCAAAAGAGCCACAGAGGGTTGTAGACTCAGCCAGCTCCATCACAGGCACAACACTCCCCGCCATCGAGGACATCTTTCAAGAGGCGGTGCCTCAAGAAGGCGGCATCCATCATTAATGACCTGACCCTCACCACCCAGGACATGCCCTCTTCTCATTACAACCATCAGGGAGGAGGTACAGGAGCCTGAAGACCCACACTCAATGTTTTAAGAACAGCTTCTTCCCCTCCCGCCCATCAGATATCTGAACACATGAACACTACCTCATTATTCCTCTTTTGCACTATTTATTTATTTTTGTAACTTAGTGTAATTTTCATGCCTTGCACCATACAGCTGCTGCAAAATAACACATTTCACGACATATGTCAGTGATAATAAACTTGATTCTGATTCTGAGTTGAGCCCATGCATCAGAACCTATCGTCTGATTTTAGGATTGCCATTTTCTACAAGGCTGTCTTGTTGACCCCAGGATGGAATTGCGCTTGACAGAAAATAATTTGTAAGGCCATGCAGAAAGGACAAGATAATGGGGCTGCCAGAATTGGCCCTCTTAATAGCTGGTATGCAGACTAGGAGACAAAAAGCCACCTTGTGCATCTATTGAATGATTTGGTGAACTACCTCGATGTACTTATGTATGGAATGATCTATCTGGATGGCACGTAAGCAAAGGCTTTTCAATAAATCTCGGTACATGTGACAACAATAAACCAGTTACCAAATGCCAGTGTTCAGGGCATTGCTGTGACCAATTTTTGGGGACTAAGGTTGGTAGGGAACAAGAAAAAAACTTATTTGTTTTGTATTAATTTCTTTGAACACTTCTGGGTATAAGCAAACAAGAGCTACAAAGGGTCAAGGATCGCCCAATTGGTTCTCCCTTCACAGCCTGAGTTGTATCTGCATCTATGCATCTGCAGCTGGTTGATGGAAAACAGACCAAACACCACGTGATCCAGTTAAAAGAAGACTTACATTAGCAGTTCACAATGGACAGAGGCACATGTGCAATGAGTTCTCTGGACGGTGATTCAACCGAAGAACACAACAAGCACCATTAACAGAAAACAAAAGGACATTAGACCAGAAATGGAAATGTTGCAAATGTTGAATTTTGGGAGCAGTTTTACCCCAACCAATACTTCAAGCCACTCCTGGGATTGGGGTAGTGTATTGTGGAGGGTCATGGCGGTCACGTGACAGCACTGCCCATTACCTGGTCGAAAGGCACACCACTGTCAATCAAGGTTTGGTTCCACCCCACCCATCAGTACACACCTGACCATTGGTCCCTTTAAGCACCTTTGTACTCAGCCTCGGGCCATTGGCTTTTTGTGATTGATTAGTCCCTGCTGGCACTGGGCCATTGGCCTTTCTGAACTACCTGGGCTGGACCCCGCCAGCCTTCCAGCACTATAAAGAATGCCACATGTGCCCGGTTCATTCTCTTTTGACTGCTCCGAGGGATTCACCCTGCTTCATCCCAGGCCGAGGACCGTGGAATGACACTGGAGAGATCGTTGGTAAGGTGTGCACTGTCAATAGGGTTAGGAGCATTCTAGTTAGTATCCCCGGTAGCAAAGAGCTGTACCTGCACTGATTCAAGGGGTGGCGGGTATCGTATTGTTTTTTCCTTGATTGTCTGTACCCAGTTCGTTGTGTGTGCGTGTGTGTATCTTACCCTTGTTGCGATTTTCCCACGCTCGCTATAACTTGTGTGTGTGTGTGTGTGTGTGTGTGTGTGTGTGTGTTGTTCCCATTATCCTTTCCCCATGTTTGTCTTTGTAAATAAACCATTTATCGCTAAGACTGTGTTCAGAGTCCTTGTCCTCTGAGACCTCGAACCTGTTTCACAACAGGTAGAGGTCGACTTTTATTCCTTACTATCCTTCACTTTCCAGTGCCACACGAGTGATGTTCTACACTGCCAGAGATCCCACCTTTCTGTACCTCCGTATCACCTTATGACATGGAAGGTGGCTATTTGGCCCATTGAGTTCATGAGTGATCCCATTCCCCACTAATTTTCCCTGCAACCTGTTTCCCCACATTCCCATCACCTCCCTGCAGATTCTACCACTCGTCTCCGCACTGGACCATCATCCCACTAACACACATCAGGTGAGACATTAACACAAGTCTCCAGTTGCCCCCTCAAGTGGCCCAAGACATTATTTGGAAGAAAGGCAGGGGAGTTCTTCCCAATATCCAGGGATCACCAGCAATCTTCCAATCAACATTACTAAAACAAATATCTTGCTGGTTATTACAGTGGTGTTGCTGAACAAACCGGTTCTTGTGTTTCCTTTGTTACAATAGTGTCTACACTTCAGAAGTTCTTCATTAGATATAAAGACTGTTGGGACGTCCTGAGGCTTTGAAATGTTCGTTCAATAAAGGGGCTCCCCAGGTTATGGAAGACCCGACTTACGGAAATCTGACAACGCAAAAATTCTCCCATGCATTTTTTAAAGCATTTTTCAAGATAGTGATAAGAATAAAATGTTTTGTAGTATTCACTACTGGGCAGGCACAGTAGTGTAGCAGTTAGCGTAATGTTATTACAGCGCCAGCTACCTGGGTTAAATTCCCACCGCTGTCTGTAAGGAGTTTGTACGCTTTCCCCGTGTCTGTGTGGGTTTCCTCCGGGTGCTCTGGTTTCCTCCCACATTCCAAAGACGTATGCGTTAGGAAGTCGTGGGCATGCTATGTTGGCGCTGGAAGTGTGATGACACTTGCGGGCTGCCCCCAGAACACTCGACTGAGTGAATACAGTATCTATTCCATTAGTTTATTATGAGCAGCATTATTCAATGAAATGAAAGAGCATGTAGATCGAAATCAAATGGGTTACTGGAGAAAATGGACGTTTCTGACTTGAGGAGAAATCGGCTTACGGACAGTTCTCAGGACTCCTGTAACCTGGGGACTGCCTGCATTTGTCCTCACAGTGTAATCTCAAAGGACAAAGCCCTGTTCAACCCATGTTACTCTCAAAAGCACACCCTGTGTGGAAATTTTGTCGTGCACAACCACAACCCAGGTTTGAGATGACAACAAACATGGCACTGTCACAAGACCAAGGCAGCTGGGAAGGGGTGACTTCATTCAAGATGTGCAATAAAATGAAATCAGAACTTTTTTTGTTATTTGTTCACAGGCCGTGAATATCACTGGCAATGGCAACGTTTACTGTTCAACCCCAATCGTTCCTACACTGAGGAGGTAGTTAAAAAGTTAACCATTATGCTGAGGATGGAGTGACTTTTAGGCCAAATTCATGAGGATGGCAAATTTCCTTCCCTGATGGACATTACCAAACCAGATGGATTTTTAGTCATTATTGAAACATAGAACATAGAACAGTACAGCACAATACAGGCCATTTGGCCCACAATGTTGTGCCAACCTTTAAACCTCACCTAAGACTATCTAACCCCTTCCTCCCACATATCCCTCTATTTTAAATTCCTCCATATGCCTTATTTGACCAATGTACCTGCCTCCACCACTGCCCCAGGCAGCGCATTCCATGTCCCAACCACTCTCTGGGTGACAAATATCTTTTTTTAAAAGGCTGTATTTATTTATTGACTTGAACTTCAATATCCCGTCCGATATTGTGGGATTTGAACTCATGTCTTTGGATACTAATCCAATAATTTAGCCAATAAACTTTCCCTCCAAAAAACTATGCTTAGTCTGTCAGTCACTAATATCTTTACAACAAAACTATTTCCTTAACTGAAATAAAAACAAAAAAATGCTGGAAACACTCATCAGTGGAAAGAGAGAATTAACAGTTTAGCTGTTTCTCTCTCCACAGATGCTGTCTGACCTGTTGAGTGTTTCCAGCATCTTCTGGTTTTGTTTTGGATTTCCAGCGTATGCAGATCTTTTGGTTTTCAATTTCCTTCATTGTACCTCTTCCAAATCACACAGGCTTCTGATTCCTCGATGCACAGCGTCCTACCAATCTCCTCTCTGCTCTGATTTTAAGGTGAAGTACATTAGTAATGGGGCCGCAAACTTCCCTTTGCACCTCAGTGAGGTCAGTGCTGACCCTTCACACCATTCTCTCCCTCTTCCCAGATCCCTCAAAGCCTCTGTGGAATAGTTGGAGATTTTCGTTTTGAGAACAGGCGTTTTTAACCAGAAAAGATAGTGACGGCTGATGAAGTAATTTAATTTCAAGCTTCAGATGACATTATAAACTATTGGAGTCACAGGATCTTCTCACTCTCCATTAAGCAGTATGAGCTAATTTGCAGAGTATTGATAAACAAAGACTTCATTTGTGGATACCATAAGAACGTACATGGACTGATCCTGGTTTTAAACTCATGCCCATCAACACCTTGGATTGCAAAGCCAAGTAATGCATAAAAATACTTTCACTTCCAAATAACACCATCTTGAGTTGGAAATGCTGCACAGAATCAGGCCCTTCAGCCCATCGTGACCATGTTGACTATCCGGTACCCATCTGCCCATTCCCACTTACCAGCATCTGATCTGTAGCCTTCTATACCTTGGCATGAGTCTTGGAACAGGAGGAGCTTTGCCACACAGACTAAGGATGACAAATCTAATTTTAAGCTTCAGATGATATTTCTAAACTGTTTGATAATGGGTAGAACACAATGACGCAGCTGGTAGAGCTGCTACCCCATAACTCCAGTGACCCGGGTTCAATCCTGACCTCCGGTGTTGTCTGCATGGAGTTTGCACGTTCTTCTTGTGACTACTTTCCTCTGGGTGCTCCAGTTTCCTCCCATATCCCAAAGCCATGCAAGTTGGTGGGTCAACTGGCCACTGTGAATTGCTTCTAGTGTGGAGCTGAAAGGTAGAATCTAGAGGGCAGTTGATGGGAATGAGAGGAGAATAAAATTCGATCAGTGTAAGTGGGTGCTTGCTGGTCATCATGGACTCAGTGGGCCACGGAGCCTGCTTCAGTGCTGTATGACTCTATAGCTCCATGACTACAGCAGTTCAAGAGGACAGTTCACCAACTACTTCTAAAGAGCACCATGCATGCCAAAATTGAGAAAGGCAGTCATCAATTTGGGAACAGCAAGCTCCCACAAAGAGTAACATGATAAAAGCCAAGCCATGATTTTCAGAGGCATTGCAATTCCTCTCTTCCTAAAATTAATAAGCTTTTCCTTTACCTCTTTGATCACATCTGCCGTAATATACAGTACCTCTGGAGGGTTCAACCTCATTTTTTTTGTTGCCTGTTAACACCCTTGTGAAATGCTTTGGTAAATTTTACTAGATTAAAGGTACATCAATGTTGGCTTTATTGGAGATGCTCATAGATGCACAAGACTAATGGGTCTTTGTCTATCATGAGTTCTCTTTGAGAGAAGAGGGGAGAAAATTGGAGAGGTATAAAAAGATTGTGATGAGATTACAATGCGTCACTCCAACTAAGAATAAAGTTTTTAACTTTGACTCTATAACAGTGCAGTCGTCTAAAGCCTACATTCTGAATTTTCTACCCTAATCCTGTCTAACTCTCATCCCACAAGCATCATTGACCATTCCTTTGGTCTCCTGTGCTGACATCTCTCTCTCTTGTCATAATGTCCATTATAATTCAGTTATCCTACCCTGAAGCACCTCAGGATGTTTTTCTGCCTTAAAGGCATTACATAAATGCACAGTGCCATTTCTTGCACAGTTAATGTCAGATGATATCTCCAACACAAGAATGTTTTATAATCTTAAATGTATCACCTGCTTTCCTCCAATGCATGTATAGAAGTTTTTCTGGAGATAATTTACCATGAGATAATTCCCCTCTTTAACTTTCGCTATTGGCCAGCTGTGGATTTGATATCATTGAAATTTTTTCCCCGAACTGGCTCAGTACAATATATTAAGGAGTGCAAAATGGAAACACAAGAGACTGCAGATGCTGGAAACTGGAGCAACACACAAGATGCTGGAGGAACTCAGCGGGTCAGGCAGCATCCCTGGAGAGAAATGGACAGTCGACGATTCAGCTCGAGACCCTTCATCTCGACACGAAACGTTCGGTTTCACAGATGCTGCCTGACTCGCTGAGTTCCTCCAGCATCTTGTTGCCACAAATTAAGGAGTGGAATGTACAGCTTTAAAAGTTTGCTTTTTTTTTATTGCTTCATTTTGTCTGTGTTGTTGGCAAGGCCAGCATTTATTCCCCATCCTTTATTGCCCTTGAGAAGGTGGGAGTGAGTTGCCTCCTTGAGTTTGTCCAGTGAAGATGCTCCCACAGTGCTGTTGGGGAGAGTTCCAGCAACCATGATGATACATTTCCAAGTCAGAACGGTGTGTAACTTGGAGGCTTTGTTCCCATGTGCCTGCTACCCTTATTCGATGTGCTACAGGTCATGGGTTCAGATGGGTGCTGTTGAAAAAATGTTGGCAAATGATTGCAGTGCAGGAAGTGCAGACTGAGACCACAGTGTGCCAGAGATGGAGGGACTGAATGATAAGAGAGTGCAAATCAAATGGTCTGCTTTGCCCTGGATGGACATAGAGTTATACAGCATGGAAACAGGCCCTTCAGCCCAACTCATCCATGCCAACAAAGTTGCCTACCTTTGCTTGTCCCATTTGCCTGCATTTGGCACATATCCTTCTAAACCTTTCCTATCCATGTACTTGTCCAAATGTCTTTTAAATCCTGTAATTGTACCCACCTCTACCACTTCCTCTGGCAGCTCGTTCCACACACCCACTGCCCTCTGTGTGAAGAAGTTGCCCCTTTTGTTCCCTTTAAGTCTTTCCTCTCTCACCTTGAACCTACGCCCTCTAATTTTAGAGGGAAAAAGATTGTGACCAGTCACTTTATCGATGTCCCTCGTGATTTCAGATACCTCCATAAGGTCACCCCTCAGCCTTCTACGTTCCAGGGAAAAAAGCCCAGGCCTATACAATCTCTCTTCCAATCCCAGTAACATCCTTGTGAATCTTTCCTGCACCCTTTCCAGCTTAATGACATCCTTCCTATAACTAGGCGACCAGAACTGCACACAATACTCCAAGTGCGGTCTCACCAGTGTCTTGTACAGTTGTAACATGACATCCCAACTCCTGTACTCAATGCCAGTCAATGGCATCAAGCTCCTTGAGTTTTGTTGGATCTGCACTCATCCAGGCAAGTGGAGAGTATTCAAGCCCACACTTGACTTTGGGGTGTGAAGAAATGAGTCAAACACTGCAAGACTCCTGGCCTCTGACCTGCTCTTATGATCACAATATTCTTCTTCTTTCTTGTTAAATCCATGGTCAATGTTTCAACATGGATATAGGCAGCAGTACACGTGTACCACACAACAGCAGCATAATCAAGCAAGACTTTGGCTAACATCTACCCTCATGAATATGGTTATATGTGATACTGGTTCAGGGTTAGGAATTCAAACCTCCAGATTGACATGGATTTCCTCTCTCCCAGATTTAAAGATCAGTCTCATGAATACCAGGATCAATTTCAGGACTCGAGGGACTGAGATACAGGGAGAGGTTGAGCAGGCTAGGACTTTATTCAGTGGAGCACAGGAGAATGAGGGATGATCTTCTAGCGGTGTATAAAATCATGAGCGGCATAGATAGGTTGAATGCACACAGTCTTTTTCCCTGGGTTGGGGAATTGAGAACTAGATGACATAGGTTTAAGGTGAGAGGGGAGAGATTTAACATGAACCTGAAGGGCAACTTTTTCACCCAGAGAGTGGTCAGTATATGGAATGAGCTGCCAGAGGAAGTGGTCAAGGCAGGTACATTAGCAGCATTTAAAAAACACTTGAACAGGTCCATGGATAGGAAAGGTTTAGAGGGATATGGGCCAAATGTGAGCAAATCGGACTAGGTTAGATGGAAATCTTAGTTGGCAGGGACGGGTTGGGCTGAAGGGCCTGTTTCCGTGCTGTATGACTCTGTGATTCTCTAACACTTTCCCAGCTAACACTTTTACCACTGAAAGCAAACCAAGGAAAAAAAGAGGTGCATTCAAAAGATGTGCATTCATTTCCTTTCCACACCTTCAGTTATCATTGATGGAAATATTGGAGGTGTTGGTGAAAGGGTGACTAGAGTCATAGAGAGATACAACACAGAAACAGGCCCTTTGGCCCACTGAGTCCATACTGACCATCAACCACCCATTTACGCTTATCCCACATTCATCCTACTTTTATTCTCCACAATATTCTCATCAAATCCCCTCAGACTCTCCCATTCACCAACACCAGGGGCAATTTACAGTGACCAATTAACCACAAACCTACTCGTCTTTGGCATGTGGTGGGAAACAGGAGTGCCATGTGGTCGTGGGAGAACATCCAGACTCCACACAGAGAGCACCCAAGGTCAGGATTGAACCTGGGTCTCTGGCACTGTGAGGTAGCAACTCTACTGGCTGCACCACTCTGTCCCCAGTCGACAGGAGGTTTTCCTTTCTGAGTGTAAACCCATTAGACCGGGTACTCCTGGGTAGGGTTATGAACTGGCAACGCTGATAAGATGGCCCAGGAAAATGCCCTCTGCTCTGGTAAGGACTGTGTCAAATTGACCAAAGCATTGCAATCAGAAGCTGTGGGGTGTGACTCAGCACTAGCTACTGTCCTCAGCAGGAGCAAGGGTAAAAAAAACTTAGAGATGGGGATGGAGGTGAGCAGATATCTTGCATTTTTCTGTCACTGCGGGCTTTGTTGGATAACAGTTCAGTACACAGGCTCTGCAAGGAGCACTGGTTTTGCTTTGTACGGATCAAAGCTGAGGCCTGTACCTATGAGGCAGGCCAGTGACAGAGCACCAACTGCGTCTCAGCCGTACAGAACCAGAAAAGTATCCCAACATCTGCATTCTTAAGATACTAGAACACCAGATCGACTGAAAGATTCTTCTCCCTCGTAAAGGTTAATAACTCTGGCTCCTCCTCTGTCTTTCAGGTGCGATATTAAACCCATGGCCTCTTGTTTTCACCCAACAGATCCCACGATAATGGAGAGTAGGAGGATTTCTCTTCAACTTGCTGAGTATCATTGACCAGTCCACCGACAAGGTGCAGAGGTCAGACGATCTGGCCTTGACTGCATTAGGACTTACTCCACCATTCAATTAAAATCATGGCTGGTTTGATCTTAACCACCAAGCTGTATTCCTGCTAATCCTTTTAACCTTTCACATATTTGCTGCTCATAGGAGCTTGCTATGTTCACAGGGGCAGCTACCCCACACACACTGACCAAATTTCACTTCGGGACACCCTGGAGGAAAGTGCCCCCTTTTCTCATCCCCATTCACAGCCTGAGGACAACTCAGTCCCGATGCAGGGTCTTGTCCTGAAACGTCGATCGTCCCTCTACCTCCACAGATGCTGCTCGGCCCACTGAGTTCCTCCAGCAGTTTGTTTTGTTGGTGAGAATCGCTGTCTGTTGTAACTGTTCAATTGCAATGACTTCCCCCTGGTCCCTTCCCAGCCTGAACAAAGGGCTTCAGATAAGTTTAGAAGACTTGTACTGTAACGAGTGCACTGCACATGTGGGAGTCTGGGCCTCCCATCCTTTGGTTCCATTCCCACCACATCAGCAGTTCCCATCTATACCTGGGGATTATATTGATTGCTCCTGTCTCATTTACAACCAGCACCGGCTTAATCTGATCTAACTGATTGGCATTCCATTATTAACTAAATTTAATCTACTTAATTGGATTATATTTGCATCAACTGCTTATTTTGCATGAGGTTTCGATCCTAAAACTCATGCTTATTATTTTATCTGCATAATTAGTTGGCATTAGGCTTGCTAATTGAATTAGAGAAAGAAAACTCTGTGACACAGGAACTTGCTGAGCACACCGTCAGCCACACTGAACTGTACAACACATATGTCACCTAGAATGTCCTGTACTGAACACTAAACTTCACACACCTCTTCTTTGGTGTACCCTGTACCGTTCACTCATGAATGTGGTCATCCTCCAATGTATCCCGTACACCCTCTAGTGTACCCTGTACTGTATACTAATGATCCCCATACAGTTACCTTCTAATATATCCTGCGCTGTACATTTGTGAACTGCATGCACACTTACCCTCTAAACTAGAGGGCATAAGTTTAAGGTAAGAGGGGAAAGATTTAAAGGGGATCTGAGGGGCAACTTTTTCACACCGAGGGTGGTGGGTATGTGGAACGAACTGCAAGAGGAAGTGGTAGGGGCAGGTACAACTACAACATTTAAAAGACAATTAGACAGGTACATGGATAGGAAAGATTTAGAGGGATATTGGCCAAACACAGAGAAGTGGGACTCACTCAAGTAGACAAGTTGGCCAGCATGGATGAGTTGGGCCGAAGGGTCTGTTTCCCTGCTGTGTAACTCCATGACTCTATAGCCTGTACTGTATTCTAGTGACTTCACATACTAGTTGAAGAGGGTGCAGAAGAGGTTCACCAGGATGCTGTCTGGATTAGAGGGCATGTGCAATAAGGAGAGGTTGGACAAATTTGGGTTGTTTTCTCTGGAGCGACGGAGGCTAAGGGGAGACCTGATAGAAGTTTATAAACTTATGAGAGGCATAGATAGACAGCTGGTATTTTTTTCCCAGGGTTGAAATGTCTAATACTAGAGGGCATACATTTAAGGTGAGAAGGGAAAGTTCAAAGGAGATGTGCGGGGCAAGTTTCTTTACACAGAGAGTGGTGGGTGCCTGGAATGTGCTGCCAGGGGTGGTGGTGGAGGTAGATACGATAGAGGCGTTTAAGAGGCTCCTAGATAGGCACATGAATGTGCAGATAATGGAGGGATATGGACCATGTGCAGGCAGAGGGGGTTAGTTTAATTAGGCATCATTAGCTTAATTAGTTCAGCACAACATCATAGGCCAAATGACCTGTTCCTGTGCTGTACTGTTCGATGTTTTGCCAATAGTTACTGAACTTCCAATTTAAATTATTGGTTCAATGATGTTTTCACAACACCAAAAGATAATGATGTCTAATTATACTTGCCCTGAGCATGGAAAAACTTAAAGTACTTCACAAGAGAGAAAACAAAAAGAAGGTGCTGTTTTCATAACCTCATGAGTTAAGATTTCTGATAAGATAATTGACAAAACAGTCACAGGGAAGATGAAGAGGTTTCCACAACAAGTTGTTTTGATTGAATGAAAGGATGGTGGGAGATTCACTGGAACCTTTTCAGAGGGAACTGGTTACAAGAAGAAGGAGACATTTGCCAGGTTCTGGGGTAGAGCAGAATGAGAGGGATTCTGTGAAAATCTACAGTAAGGGACAACACAGGCAGGACCCAAGCAGATTATTTGTAGTGCTGAATCTCTG
The DNA here is from genome assembly GCF_009764475.1 of Pristis pectinata. Classification (NCBI taxonomy): domain Eukaryota; kingdom Metazoa; phylum Chordata; class Chondrichthyes; order Rhinopristiformes; family Pristidae; genus Pristis; species Pristis pectinata. The sequence continues at coordinate 106,249,031 of NC_067410.1, read as the reverse complement.
GAATTCTCTGTTATGGATCACAAGGAGGCAGGTAAACATTTGGAAGATTGAGGAAATGAGGGCTTTGGGGAACTGGCACAGAAAAGAAAGAACCCTGGGGCAGATCAACCACGCTGATATTGTATGGTGGGGCAGGTTGGGTTGAGTGACCTACCCCTTCTTCCATTTTCTTATGTTCTTAAATAACAGTCCTTATTTTAGACTCCCCTGCCCAAGGAAAGCGGTAGACTGTGACCATTCACTCAGCTATGTCCCTCATGACTTTATAAACCTCTATAAGGTCACCCCTTGGCCTCCTATACTCCAGGGAAAAAAAGCCCCAGCTTATCCAGTCTATCCTTGTAACTCAAACCCGCCAGTCCCGGGAACATCCTTGTGAATCGTTTCTGCACCCTTTCCCGCTTACTAAAATAAGATGAGAAGATAAGATATCTTTATTTGTCGTGTGTATATCAAAACACACAGTGAAATACATCTTTTGCATAGAGTGTTCTGGGGGCAGCCTGCAAGTGTGGTCACGCTTCCGGCACCAACATAGAATGCCCACAACTTCCCAACCCGTACGTCTTTGGAATGTGGGAGGAAACCGGAGCACCCGGAGGAAACCCACGCAGACACGGGTAGAACGTACAAACTCCTTACAGACAGCAGCCGGAATTGAACCCTTGGTCACTGGCGCTGTAAAGCGCTACGCTAACAGCTATACTACTGTGCCTGTCCTACTGAAATCCTTCCTATAGCTGGGTGACCAAAATTGCACACACAATACTCCAAGGGCAGTCCACCAACCTTTTTTACAGTTGTAACATGATGTCCCAACTCTTGTACACAATGCCTTGACTGATGAAGGCAAGTGTGCCAAATGCCTTCTCCACCACTCTGTCTGCCTGGGTTGCCACTCTGAAAATAGGGCCAGTTTTCTGGCTTTCTACTCTACCTATGCTTCTCTTGGTTTTCTACCCTTAAAACCCCAGAGTAGCAGTGGACCTCAGCAAAGACCTGGGATAAAACCTGCATCAAACCTATGCTGGTGGTGCTATCATCAAACAGGTAACATTTCTGGAGTGGAAATCCACCATGAGATCCCCTTTATGCTCTGAGTCATGATTTCAAGAATGACTGCTGCATCGAATTATCACATCACACCAAAAATTGGAGCGAGCAAACTGAAATTGGATTGTGCCTCCTGATGATGTGTTTCCCAGATCCAGGGGGAATGAAGACATTGGGCTGGGTTTCCTCAATAAACCAGCTGCTACCAGTTGCAAACAATAATCTGCCATGAGGCTTCAGACTTGCTGGCAGAGTTGGTTGCTATCAGGATGTGTGCAGGAAGGAAATGGGTAGAATATATAGAGTTGTGTGTCATCTTGCAATATCATCCATGTCTATACTTGGTTATATTAATCATGGTTCCTGACAGATGAGGGGTTAGTACCGTCTTTCAGAAGAAGTAGTTAAATAGGATTCACATACATTCAGGGTAAGGAGAACTAGTCTGAGTTCCTCATAATTATTTCTCACTGATCAATAATCTCTCCAACAGATCATAGCCACTGATGCTTTGATTCTACTGTTGTCTCCAATTTATTGGGTTTTGTCCTTGTGTGTTATTAGCCTTGCACCTCCCTGTTTTCTCCCTCCACACAACACCAGAGGAAGTGGTAGAGGTGGGTACAATTGCAAGTCACGTACTTGGATAGAAATGGTTTGGAGGGATATGGGCCAAATGTAGGCAAATGTGACTAGCTCGGACGGACATCTTAATTGTCATGGACAAGCTGGGCCAGAGGGCCTGTTTCTGTACTGTATAACTCTCTGAATCTATGACCATGAAAGCCCTGTTTTCGACTGATTGGTGTCTTATGAATTATTCCTTGTCTTTGCTCTACATTTAAGAGTGATCTTCATCCATCCAGATCCCATGCTCTGGAATTCTCCCTGGCCACTTTGGCTTTCCTTCCCCCTTATAATCCAAATGAAACTCAACCTTCTGACTAATCTTTTGATCAACCTTTCTAATATTTCCTTCCCAGCCTGTAATTGTTGATTAATGGCTGTGGTTAGAATGGTTTTTCACTTTGAGGAAACCATTAACTAGTTTACATGGGTTGGACAGAGGGAAACTGTTCCCTGTTACCAGTTGGTCGAAAGACCAGGGAACACAGCATAAAACTTTGGACCAAAGATTCAAGGGGGATCTGAGAAAAAACGTTGTTATTCTGAGAGCAGGTAGGGCAACATCATGGTGTAACCAGCGGAGCTACTACCTCACAGTAACAGGGTCCAATCCTGACCTCCAGTCTGTGTGGAGTTTGCACGTTCTCCATGTGACTGTCTGGGCTTCCTCTGGGTGCTCCTGTTTCCTCCCAGATCCCAAAGCTGTGCAGGTTGGTGGGTTAATTGGCCGCTGTAACTTGCCCCCAGTGTGTCGGTGAGTAGTGGAATCTAGGTGGAGTTGATGAGAATGTGGGAAGAATAACACGGGATTAGTGTAGGTTTACTGTAAGTGGGTGGTTGATGGTCGGCACGGACTCTGTGGGCTGAAGGGCCTGTTTCTATGCTGTACCTCGCTGTGACTCTGAGACCTGGAGCTTGCTGCCTGTGGGGATGCTAGGAACAGAATCAATTCATTTCAAAGGGAATCAGATAGGCACTTTAGAAAGAATAATTTGCAACATTATAGGCAATGGGACTGACAGACGTAATGGGCTAAATATTCTCCCCATGTGCCCAAACAAATATGTACTTCCATGCTTACTTGTTGCCTGACACTTGAAGACTACGTTTACCTGAAGAGAAATAATTCTCCAGATTAATCTTTCTTGATGAGATTTACATTCACAAAGGAGATTGGTAGTGATTGCAGAAGGTGATCTTAGATCTGGTTAAACATGGGCCATAGGATCCAAGAACAGCATTCCTCAGAAGCAGAGCCCCTCGTGCACCAGTATTTTCTAATTCCCACAGTCTGAGTGAAGGGCCCAGATGTTAGTCAATGATGAGATGTTTTGCACTGTGGGTCCATGCATTCTGAAGTAACAAGAAAGACCTGTGTTTATACAGCACCTTTCCTAACCTTAGGACTTCCCAGACATGTTTTGCATCTAATTTGCAACATGGTCCTTGTCATAATTTAAGGAACGGCAACTGCCAATTCACCCACAAACAACAAATCGGAACTAATCAAATATTCTGTTTTGGTGATGCATATTGAGAATAAATATTATCCAAGTCACAGCAACAATGCAACTTATATAACATCATTTATATATAGTACATACCATCTGCATTTACATAATTACTATAACTGCAGTGTGCACCATTTACAAAATGCACTGCAATGACTCACTTAAACTACCAGACATCTCCTAAATCCAGCCACTTCTACTATCAAGAAGGACAAAGGGTTTCAGGCACTTGGGATTATTACTGCCTTCAGGATGCACGCTGTCCTGACTTGCCGATATATTACTGTTTATTGCCATAAGGTCTAAATCCCTGAACTCCCAACCACATGGCAGTTCGGAAACATGGATCACCACCGTGCCTTCAGCACTGTGTAGTGGTAATTGGTATATTATTGTCACATGTACCGAGATACAGTGAAGAGCTTTGTTTGCAGGTCATTCAGATAGATCATTCCATAACTAATTACATCAAGGTAGTACAAAAGGTAAACAATAACAGAATGCAGAACGCTATGTGCCTGTGATGCTGCTGCGAGTAAGTTTTTCATGGCACCTCTGCATGCATGTACTTGTGCATATGACAGTAAACTTGACTTGATACAGTATTACAGTTATAAAGAAAGTGCAGTGCAGAGAGACAATAAGGTACAAGGGCCATGATGAGGTAGACGGAGAGATCAAGAGTTCACCTTTATCGTATAAGAGGTCCGTTCAAAAGTCTTCTAACATTGGGATAGAAGCTGTCCTTGAGACTGGTGGTACGCATTCTCAAGCTTCTGTACCTTCTGCCTGATGGAGAAGAGAGAATGACCGGGGTGGGAATTTTGTCAGGCATTCAGATGATGAGAAGGATGGTGAATCTTGGAATTCAGCATCAAGAGAGGTAAGGAGGGTCAGTCACTGAGTATGCTCAAGATGGGGAACAATAGATTTTTGGATACTGAAGGATGCGGGTTACTGCAGGAAAGAGGTGCTGAGGTACAAAATCAGATGATCTTATATTGAATGGCAGAGAAGGCATTAGGGCTAAAAGGCCTACTCCTGCTTCTATTTCCTGTGTTCTTAAGTGGGAAGAAGAACGATTTGCTAATGTCACTGCATCACTGTGTTCCCTGTATCTCTGTGACCTGATTAGTCTGGTGCTTGGTCACCTTATCTGCTGAAAATGCAACATTTGTGCAGAGGCAGCTAAATGGAGATTTCAGCCGTAGTGTGCCCTTGGTAAGTAACTGTATATAAGATACAACACTTGCCTCTCTGTAAAACGGTCTCCTCTGCCAAGTTGGGATGTAAATTGAGAATTTTCATTTAGTTATCTTTACTGGTCACATGTACATTGAAATACACAGTGAAATGCATCTTTAGTGTAGAGTGTTCTGGGGGGCAGCCCACAAGTGTCGCCACGCTTCCAGTGCCAACGTAGCATGCCCGCAACTTCCTAATATAGCTCCTGTCACAAAATGGCAGATCCAGTGAGCCCTTTCCAAAGGCTATAACACAGAGGAGTACAACGCCCATTAGATGTGGATTTCCAGAGCAGAGTGTTAATGCATTTCTGGTATTGCCCAGTTCAGCAATAGAGGTGCTTCCAACATATTTACCTCGGGAGAGCAGCCAACATAATCAAGGACCCCTCCCACCCCTCCCCCCTTCCTTTGAGCAGAAGATTCAAAAGTTTGAAGACACGCACCAGCAGGCTCAAGGACAGCTTCGATCCCGCTGTGATAAGACTCTTGAACAGATCTTTTGTATGATAAAGATGAACTCTTGATCTCTCAGTCCACTTCATCATGGTCCTTGCATCTGAACTGTCTGCCTGCACTGCACTTTCTCTGTAACTGCAACACTATATTCTGCATTCTGCATTTGTACTTCCTCAGTGTAGTTATGTTTGGAATGATCTGTTTGGATAGCATGCAAAACAAAGTTTATCTGCTGTATCTTGGCACATGTGACAATAATAAACCGATTCTCAATTATTTATCTTTGCACCAGAGAGATGAGAACTTCTAGACAAGGATGCAAATTGTTTTGGAATTTGCTCATTTAATGTGAAGGAAGTTCATGAGAGCTGCTCAAACAACACTCAAGAAGCTCAACAAAAAGCCTGTTTGATTGGTCTCCTTTCCACTCCCCTAAATCTTATTCCCTCTCTAGCATGAGTATATAGTGGTTGCAATATGTACTGTCTCAACCTAGTTTCCCATCACAAGTCCAACTAGACCCAGCCACACGTGTTAGACTTGTATCAGGTTTGAACATAGAAGAACATAGTACAGTACAGAACAGGAACAGGCCCTTCGGCCCACAATGTCTGTGCCAAGAGGATGCTAAATTAAATTAATCCCTTCTGCCAGCACGTGATCCACATCCTGCCATTCCCTGCATATCTATGTGTCTATCTAAAAGCCTCTTGAACACCTCTATCATATCTGCCTCCACCACTAACCCGAGCAACACATTCCAGGCACCCTCCACCCTCTGTGTAAAAAACTTCCTGCACATCCCCTTTAAACTTTCACCTCCCTCTCACCTGAAAGCCATGCCCTCTAGTATTTGACAGTTCTACCCTGGGATACAGATTCTGGCTCTCTGTTTGGATTGAGGTCATACCAAATACACTGTAGATGATGACCTTTGCTGCCATCACAGTGTCCCCCAACCTCTACAAATGAGCAAAGGTCAACAGGTGAACGGAAACACCATCACCTGACTGTTATCCTTCAAGTTAGAGATCACCCTGACTTGGAAATACATCACCATTTCTGGGTCTAAATCCTGGGACGTCTTTGAACACCAACACTGTGGGAACACCTTCACCAGAAGGACTGTTGTGATTCAGTAATTGGCTCAACACCACCCACCCAAGGCTAATTAGGGATGGGCAATCATTGCTGGCAAGGCCACATCCTGTGAAGGAATGAAAGCCCCATCCTGAAAGGAATGAAAATGTCCTTAAGAAAGAGAATTTCAAAATGGCGTTTGTAGCAGGCATTAATCCAAGATTTAAGTGAATTCACCAGAAGTTAGAAAAAAATCATTTGTAGTAACTAAAATATTCTTTATTGATTTTTTTTGGATTTGCTGCCTATGCTGGGAAGCTAATTGTGATACTTGCCAATTCCTTGCTCAATCACACATTTATCTGGATTGTAAATGTAATTTTGTCATTTATCTGGATATTTGGTGAGTTTGATATTCAGTCTGCTCCGAGAGTAATTTATTCAAGCATATGTTTTACTCTGGGTCCCTAATGTTGTGCTTCCTCAGAAGCGGAAACATCTTTACATGAACCCAGTCAAACCTGTCTCTACCAAAGAGGCTTCAGGTAACCCCTCAGTCTTCCCTCTTCCGAAAGACTTACATGTAGCTCAATTCACACCATCTCAAATTTACAGCTCTGAAGAGCAGTTGTAATGCAGGAAAAACAGAAGCCTGTTTGTACACAGTAAGCTCCCACATACACCAATGGGATAGTAGAGATTATCTTTGTTTTTTTGTTTGTGGGATAAATATTAGCCAGGACGCTAGGGATAATTACTCCTTCAATGTCAAGAAATTCTGTGGGATTTTTACTTCTACCTGTGACTGAGTCTTGATTTAAATTTCCTTTGAGAGTTGGCATCTCTAACGATGGAGCATCCTCTCAGTGACAAACGAGATTCTGGTCCTCAGCTTTCTGGAGTGGGACTTGAACCCGCGAGTTTCTGCTTCAGAGGCAAAAGCGTTGGTTTTGGCACTGCAGAAATGGCCCTGCCTGTTCAATTTTTCTCCATCATTGCAAATTCTCAGCTTATATTCACAGCTCAGCACATCACAACAAACAGTGCCCTCTCCATGGACTCTGTCTACACTCCTCGCTGCCTCAGCAAAGCAGCCAGCATAATCAAAGACCCCTCTCACCCCAGACATTCTCTCTTCTCCCTCCTCCCATCGCTGTTATAAGATTATTGAACAGACCTCTTGTACGATAAGATGGACTCTTGACCTCACAACCTACCTCATTCTGGCCCTTGCACTTTATGTGTCTGCCTGCACTGCACTTTCTCTGTAACTGTAGCCCCATATTCTGCATTCTGTTATTGCTTTTCCCCATATACTACCTTTATGTACTGATGTTGTGAAATGATCTGTATGGATGGCATGCAAAACAAAGTTTTTCACTGTACCTCAGTACATGTGACAATAATAAACCAATTACCAATGAAAAATCCTCAGCCAGTCCAGTCTATATGTGACTCCAGACTCACCAGTGTGTTTGAATCTCAACTGCTTCCAAGACTCAGTAGCAATTAGGGTCGGACATAAGCGACATAACTAATCAAAATAAATAAGGATCTTCAATGCTCTACTCCAGTGATATCGCTTGTGTTTAACCTAACTGCTAGGTATCTCCCTTCACCACTTGAAATGACAGGGGAGGAAACCCAGACTGCAGACAGAGAGAAAGGGGTTGCAGATGTGATACACATCAAGATCTAACAGACTGAGAGGGAAGTGAATCAGGGACCCAAGAAACACGACTGATTCAGAATAACAAAAGATGCAAAGTGGCGTTAAAAGGAAAGAGGAGATATAATTATCCCATTAACCATCCTCGACCACCCAAGAAAATGACAGGCACCACAGATAATTTTTCTCTGTGAATCCTGGTCATTAACTTGTCATTTACAACAAAGTGTAAGAGGCTCCAGGGTCTAGTGGCTTTTGAGAATGAAGGCAATTTATGTTTTGCTTTGCAATATTGCTGCACTGGTGATAATATACAGTTAAAGTTTAATTTGCCTTTGTTATTGACTTGACTGCTCCACCCATGTAAGTAATGCTTTGATGCAGTGAATCAATGCGACTGTCGCAGTTCTGTAACTTCAGTTCAAAGTGGAAGGCCAACTATTGATAGTTTTATCGAAAGAACCAATGCAAAATAGCCTTGAAGCCATAATGATTGATGTAATGGGCAAGAACTATTGTCACATTTATGGGCCAAATGTCTGAGGGAAGCAGGAATTCTTCCCCTGAAAGAAGAGGTGGTTTTGGGGAAGTTTGCTAAAGGTTTTCAGAATCAAACGAGGAGAAAGAGTTGTTCAACGGTGGACATAGATTTAAAGTGAATCATCAAACAACCAGAAAGGCATCACACAAAGTTTTCTTTGAGACGTTGTGATTGGGAACGCACTTTGGAAGAGGCAGATTCAATAGAAATCTTTGGATGGAAATTGGCTGAATATTTCAATGCCTGGTAGCAGGGAGAGAACAGAATCCAGGCATGATGGGCTTCATCTACACTGGATGAATCTGCAGTTCTACAAATCAATACTCCGCTGTGTGTTGCTAGTAATGCCATTGTTCTAGAGCTCACTGCAGAGGCTGGATTGGGGGTGGGAGGTAGTTGGGGGCAGGAATAATGCTATTGCTTCAAGGTTTAGTGGGATGTTAATTATTTCAAGTTCATGGCCAGCTAGTTGAAGGCCGGTGAGTTTAAAGGGAGCGTGGGAGAGACAGGGCCCCAGCGAGTTTAAAGGGACCGTAGTAAATGCAACCCCAGTGAGATTAAAGGAAGCACAGGGAACAGGTCTCCAGTGAGTTTAGAGGGAACACAGGAATCAGGGCTAGGTGGGCCAGCTACTGAACAATTGGGGTTTCTGAACAATCGGAGTACGGATTAGATAAGGTAAGATATTTATTAATTAGTCACATGTACATGGAAACACACAGTGAAATGCGTCTTTTTGCGTTACTGAGAACGTGCTGGGGGCAGCCCGCAAGTGTCGCCACTCTTCCGGCGCCAACATAGCATGCCCACAGCTCCTAACCCGTACGTCTTTGGAATGTGGGAGGAAACCAGAGCACCCGGAGGAAACCCACGCAGACACGGGGAGAATGTACAAACTCCTTACAGACAGCAGCCGAAATTGAACCTGGGTCACTGGCGCTATAATAGCGTTACGCTAACTGCTACGCTACCGTGATTATTGGAGTTTTACTAACATTATGAGTGACCAGGAGCTCCCTGGATTGTCATGAAAACCAATCTGGTGGCCTTTACAGAAGGAAATCTACCTTCACCCTGCCGAGCCTGTATGTGACTCCAGACCCAACACAATGTCATTGAATATTAACTTTTCTTTGGCACTAGGAATGTGCAAGGGGAACACCACCACAAGCAGGTTCTCCTCGATGCCACGCACCATCCTGACTGGGAAAAATATCACTATCCCAACACCATCGCTGGGTTGACGTCCTGGAACTCCCTACCCAACAGACCTTCACCAGAACAACTGTAAGTGTTCAAGGAGATACTGAGCCACCATCTTCTCAAGGGTAAATGGGTTGGACAATAAGTGCTGGCGACATCCCCTTAATAAATAAAGAGGCTTTGGTTCTTCCCAACTCCTGACTAACCTAGGAAAACAGGACCAAAAAAAACATTCTCCAAATAGAATAAAAGATGCTTTACCTTCTAATATCCACACTCCTCGGCAGTGAGTAAGTACAGCTGTGATGTGAATGTCCCCTCTGGCAACATTTGCCAGACTTAATCTCAGGGCTAAGTCATGGATGCTCTACTACAAAATGTCAGATTGTCTGAAACCTCACTGCTGCTGTCTTGATGCCAGATCTCTTGAAAAACAATTTGCTGGACTCCTGATCATCTCGGCTGCCAGATCAGCAGTCCTGTGACCTCCAGACAAGCTTAATGCCATTAAGAGCCCTTCCAAACTCTCAGCAGTGCAAATAACGGATCTCAGGGATTTCTTTGCTGTACTTGCTAAGTCATTCTGCTTTTGTTATGAGAGGTTATAGGAGGGTGGAGGGGCAGGGTGTCAGATTTTAAACTTTCGGTAGTGTGTCAAGTTGCCGCAGATTCATCATCTATGCAATGCCATAAAATGGCAACACCATCTCGGGCAGAGCAGATGCATCATGGCCTGGTACGGCAACTGCTCTGCCCGAGACCGCAAGAAACTGAAGAGAATTGTGGACACAGCTCAGCACATCACGGACACCAGCCTCCCCTCCATGGACTCCTGTCTACACTTCTTATTGCCTCGGTAAAGCAGCCAGCATAATCAAAGACCCCACCCACCCCGGACATTCTCTCTTCTCCCCCCTCCCATCGGGCAGAAGATTCAAAAGCCTGAAAGCACGTAGCACCAGGCTCAAGGACAGCTTCTAAGACTATAAGACTATTGAACAGTCCCCTAGTTCAATAAGATGGACTACACAATCTCCCTCGTAATGGCCTTGCACCTTATTGTCTGCCTGCACTGCACTTTCTCTGTAACTGCAACACTATATTATGCATTCTGTTATTGCTTTTCCCTTGTATTGCCTTGATGTACTGATATGATGGAATGATCTGTATGGATGGCATGCAAGACAAAGATTTTCACTGTACCTCGGTACATGTGACAATAATAGACCAATTACCAATTAAACTTACGAAGTTACCAGTCACATCCTTGGCCGCAGTTTTTGACCGTTAGGTAAACTCTTGTGTAAACACTAATTGGTGTGATCTTACATGTGACTCAATTCCATGTCAATATGCTTGGCCTACTTTACGCCCCACTGTGGTCCACTCAAATCTATCAAGGCCAAAGCACATAGGAAACAGAAATAGTGGGTTATTTATCCCCTCAAGTCTGCTCCCCCATTCAAGAAGATCAAAGCTCATATTTCACCTCAGTGCCACTTTCCTGCACAAACCCAAATCCCTTCATTCTCCTGATTTCCAAAAATCTATCAATCTCTGAAACAAACTGCCATGTTTCAAGAAAGTAACTCGCTCGTGTCCTCCCAGAACAACCAGTGGCAATCACATCAGATGAATGAATGAATGAATGAATGAATGAATGAATGAATGAATAAGAAAGAAAAATTGGATGATTTTCCAAAGCACTCGTGGGAAATGGCAAATATTGGTATTGGTTTCGAGTCCTAGGATCATACAAAAAGGACCTTCAGCCCAACTGGTCCATGCCAACCAAGAAGCCCATCCAAACTAGTCCCATTTGCCCGCATTTGGCCCATATCCCTCTAAACCTTTCCTATCCATGTACCAGTCCAACTGTCTTTTAAATGTTGTTATTGTACCTGCCTCAACCACTTCCTCTGGCAGCTCGTTCCAGAAAAGGAGCACCCTCTGCGTAAAAAAATTGCCCCTCAGATTCCCACTAAATCTTTCCTCTCTCACCTGAAACCAATGCCCTCTAGTTCTTGATTCTCCAATGGGTTACCTTATAGAGGTTTATAAAATCACAAGGGGCATAGATAAGATGAATAGTAACAGTCTTTTTCCCCAAGGTGGGGGGGGGGGGGGGGTCTAAAACTAGAGGGCATAGATTTAACTTGAGAAAGGGGGAAGATTTAAAGGTAACCCAAAGGGCAACTTTTCACAGAGGGTGGTGGGTATGTGGAACGAGCTGCCCAAGGAAGTAGTAGAGGCAGGTACAATAACAACTTTTTAAAGACATTTGGACAGGTATCTGGATAGGAAGGGTTTCAAGGTATATGGGCCAAATGCAGGCAAATGGGAATAGCTTAGATGGGCATCTTGGTCAGCATGGAGCATTTGGGCCAAAGGGCCTGTTTCCGTGCTGTTTGACTTTGCTATCTGTCAGCCCCAACACAAGGGGGTCTGTGTCAATTAAGTGAGAAAGTTACATTGAAACCTCTTGTTCCAACCCCTAGGCAAGCAATTATCTGATACAACAATTCAGTTCACAGAGAGACAGGGCCAATAAAACCAGAGTTTGGCTTCAGCTGCTACAGAAATTGGAACAAGGCCTCCATGTATTGCTTATTTTAAGATTAGAAAGTGGCTTCTCTTTGGACGTTAAATAAATTAGCGAGGTTCCTCCTTAAAGTCTTGGGAACGCACTGGCTGATGGTTAATAACAATTCCTGTGTGAATACTGCTCCAGACAGTACTTGTCAGCTGCTCTGAAGGGCAGACTGGCCTTGTGTGATAATATGTAAGTAAAGTCAATAATCAATATTGATCCCTCGCTCACACAGACTCCCATAGTCGGAGCACAGCTAGCACAAAGAACGCAGGGACTATCTTCAACTGTGCGCTGTTGAAGTTAAATGGGTTTCCAGTACATTAATAATGGCCATTCTAATGCATCAAGGTGGGTCACCCTAGATGGTCACTCGTGCATTCTTCACATGCCTCAGTGGACTAGAATTCTGTGATTCTGTGAATTAGATTCAGTGAAATGGGACTTGAACATGGACGTGTCTATCTCTGAGTATCACCCTCCGGGACAAAATGTCGCAGGTTCAAATCTCATTCTGGAAGCAAACATAGATTCATGTTTCAATGCTGCAATGTCACTGCAGCCTTCTCATGGACGAGCCATTAAGCCGTCAAGCTTTTCAGCCTGTTCAGGGGGAAGTCATGGTTTTATTCAGAGAAAAGTATTCCCATAGTGGTGGGGACTGGAATGACTGACGAGAGTGTGCAGTGGCCTGGGTTCAACCCTGGCCTTGGGTGCAGTCTGTGTGGAGTCTGCATGTGCTCCCTGCGACCGAGTGTTTTTCCCAGCTGTGCCACTTTCTCAAAGACGTGTGGTTTGGTTTACCGGTTACTGTAAATTACCCCGAGTGTAGGTGGGTGGAAGGAGAAACGTGGGTGGGGGGTGGGGGGGTGGCGGTGTGCGGAAGTTAATGGGATCTGAGAGAGGATGGGTTACAGGGAACTAAGTGAGGGAAGAGGATTCATGGGATTGCCAACATAAACTCAATGGGACAAATGGCTTCCATCTATGTCACTGAGAAATAAAATGTGAATTTAGAAGCAGGAGAGGGAGCACAGGATTAAAACGTAAAGGAGGTGGGAAAGGCTGTAGCTTATGTTTTAAGGGAGCCAACTTTCATGGGAGAAGATATTGGTTAGTAAGCGCAGAAGGAAGATTCCTACAGAGAGTGGGGAAGCTAGACTTGCGATTCTACAATGCATTGCCAGCTCTGAAGTGCATGAAAGTCAATGAAGGATTTTGGAAATGTGGCCATTGTTCTTTCACCTTCATTGCCCTCTCTGTAAACTTGTGGTCACCCTCAGCTGCCTGTTTCCAAGGACACACCATCACTTTACTCTACTGTTTTTGCTTTTACCTGTACTACCTCAGTGCACTCTGTACTAAGTCAATGTACCTGCACTGTGTAATGAATTGACCTGTACAATCGGTATGCAAGACAAGTTTTTCAGTGTACCTCGGTACAAGTGACAATAATAGACGAATACCAATACCATTCTCCATCTGACCTACATTGGCTCCCAGTTAAGCAACACCTTCTCATCCTCGTTATCATATACCTACCTCCGTCTCCGTAATCACCTCCAACGCTGCAGCCCTTTGAGATCTTTGCCTGCCTTTTGCCAGTCCCCGAACTTAACTGAGTCGCCATCAGCAGCCACAGCTTCCTCACCCAAGTCCAAAGCTCTGGAATCCCCTCTCTAATTTGCTACCTCTCTTTCCACCTTCAAGACCCCGAAACCTAACTCTCCGACCAAGCTCTTAGACTCCTGCCTTAATAACTCCCCAAGTTACAAAGAACAGAACGTGTGGAAAGATTCAGCAGTTCGGGCAGCGTCTGTGGAAGGATAAACAGCTAACATTTCAGTCCGAGATGATTCATTAGAAGTGGGAATACCTCTAATACAGTGAGTCCAAGTGGCTTCATGGAATTGGAATTGGTTTATTATTGCCACTTGTACCAAAGTACAATGGAAAACTTGTCTTGCATACTGATCGTACAGATCAATTCATTACACACGCATCGGGGTAGTACAAGGTAAAACAATACAGAAGGCAAAGTGTCACAGCTACAGAGAAAGTGCAGTGCAGGTAGACAATAAGGTGCAATGTTCTCTTTATTCTTTACATCTCTCCGCTTCCCCCCCACCTCCTCTCTGACTGAAAACCAACACGCACCCCTCTCTTAGAGAAACAAAGGACTGCAGATGCTGGAATCTAGATGAAAAATACGATGATGCTGGAGCAATTCAGCAGGCCAGGCAGCATCCGTGGAGAAAAGCAGGCGGTCAACGTTTCGGGCCAGGACCATTCCTCAGAGCTGGGTCTTTTACCAAATTTCCTTCTGTTTGTGACCTCTTTTTTTTCATATTATTCCATCAAAATGCTTTTTAATTTTGGTTTCCTCTGTTAAGTCCCCCTTTAACTTTCTCAGCTCTAAGGAGAATAATCCATTTCCCCCAGTCTTCTCACAGTAGATCATTACCACCTTCCTTACTTATCACATTGCAGTCCTGGTAGCCTTTGTGTCCTGGCTTATCACCCTCTGATCTGTCTCCACCTTCTTCCCTTTCCTAGCCTCTTTTATTCTACCTTTCTTTCCTTTCTCTCCTTACCTTTGACCCATCCCCTGGTGGATCTGTTCTCCCTTCCTCCCCCGCACCTGCCTAGCACCATCTCTTACCTGCATCTACCTATCACCACCTTGTGCCCACCCCACCTCCCCTCTTTTGTCCACCTATCACTGCTCTGCTTTTTCTTCCTATATATTGGGCTTCCCTTTTTCCTATCTTCAGTCCTGAAGAAGGGTCCTGACCCAAAACGTTGACCGACTGCTTTTCTCCATGGATGCTGCCTGGCCTGCTGAGTTCCTCCAGCTTCATCGTGTTTTTCATCGCATTTCTCTCTTTCCCAGTTTGGACCTGAAACATTAACTCTGTTTCTCCTTCCACAGATGCTGCCTGACCTGCTGAGTGTTTTCAGCATCTTCAGCTTTTGTTTCAGATTTCCAACAACCGCAGATTTTTGGCCTCCATAAATTGTTCCCCATCAGGTTTCCATTTGATAACACTTCTTGGACCATTTCTGTTACCTTAAAGAGAAACAAAGGACTGCAGAAGCTGGAATCTAGATGAAAAACATGATGATGTTGGAGGAAATCAGCAGGCCAGGCAGCATCTGTGGAGAAAAGCAGGCGGCCAACATTTCAGGTCAGGACCCTTCTTCAGGACACAGAGGAACTTCTGTGACCTGAACCTGAACCTATGACCTGGACCCTTCTTCAGGACCTGACTTCAGGTCCTGAAGAAGGGTCCTGACCCGAAACGTTGACCGCCTGCTTTTCTCCATGGATGCTGCCTGATCTGTTGAGTTCCTCCAGCATCATCGTGTTTTTCATCTGTTGCCTTAAAGGTTGTGTCTCCACATAGATTGAGGTTGTTGTTACAATGTACAAACTACTGTAGGAACTCAGCGGGTCAGACAGCATCTATGGAGGCAAAGGAATAGTCGACGTTACGGGTTGAGACCCTGCAACGGTCCCTAGTGTCTCTGTTGTTGCAGTGTCATGAAAGGCGATAACTAGTCTGTCTGCACAGCAGACCACCACCAACACTAATGTGATGATTACTGAAGAGTCCATTGTAATGATGTTGGTTGAGGGTTAAATATCGGCCTGGTTGTCATTAGTACTTTATAACAGGATTAATGGCAGGCTGAAAAATGGGCCAGGGTGGAAAATAAGCTCCAGCAGGGATGCAAAGGACCTGGAATTTTCCTGCACATGTTTCGGCAGTGGAGTGGGTGTGGTGACAAGGAGTGATGGAAAAGATTGGAACACTAGGGCTGCTTATAGAGGGAGTGCAACCAGGTGCAAACTGACCATAAAACCATCAGGGACACAGTCAATAAGGTAAAAGTCTCAAGGTTAAAATAACGATTTGACTCGCTATATTTTCAAATTTTACTGCAATGTAACAGGAAGCCCTTCAGCCCATTGATTCTATGCTGCCTCCCAGAGCAATCCCACCAATCTCACTCCCAGATTTAGGAGAATGCTGCCAGGATTTGAGGGACGGAGTTTTAGGGAGAAGTTGGGCAGGCTGGGATTTCATTCCTTGGAGTGTGGGAGACTGAGGGGTGACCTTATAGAGGTGTATAAAATCATAAGGGGTACAGATAGGGTGAATGCACACAGTCTTTCTCCCAGGGAAAAGGAACCAAAAATTAGGGGGCATAGGCTTAAGGTGAGAGGGGAAAGATTTAAAAAGGACCTGAGGGGCAACTTCTTCACACAGAGGGTGCTGGTTATATGGAACGAGCTGCCAGAGAAAGTAGTTGAGGCAGGTACAATAACAACATTTAAAAGACACCTGCACAGGTACATGGATAGGAAAGGTTCAGATTTGGGTCGAAGGGCCTGTTTCTGTGCTGTATTATTCTATGACCCCCACTATTTCCCTATAATCTATACCCTCTCACATAAACTTCCCCTCCCAATCCTCCGACATTTGGGGTATTTTACAGTAGCTAATTAATTTACCAACAAGGACCCATTAAGTGAAAGAAAGAAAGAACTTGGGGCCTTTCACACCATTCTTAATTGGGTTTTAAGTCAATTAACTAATGAGGTCACTTTTCCAATTGGGAAGGGTAGCAGGCAATTTCGGACGCAGCAGATGGCCATAACAGTAGTGTGATAAAGAGCCAATGATTGGTTGGTTAGATGACCTGGATCATCTTCAACAGGGTGTCACGGGATCTTTTACCCAATGGAAGAGTTGCACAATCCTGCCTTCCCACTTCACCTAAAAGGTGGACCTCCTGAGAACCAATGAGTAAGGCCTGAACTCAAGGACCTTCTGACTCAGAAGCAAGTTTACCATGAAGTTGACAAGTGGGAGACCATCCAGAAGCTTGATAACAAAATAAAATTAAGGCGAGTAAGGGAAATTAAGAAAAGAGGATTAAGAGAAAGAGGGAAGAGGATGGAAAATAATGAAACATCAACAGAAATAGCAAATTAATTTTAAGATGTACAGGCAGTCCCCGAGTTATGTACACCTGACTTAGGGACACACTGACATACCAACGAGCTCCCATCATGTCATTAGGTTCAAAAATACACACATTCGTTCCTACAAATGGTAGAACTAGTTTCCCCTCTCTCTCCACTTTCAGTAGTTGTTCTTTCTTATCAGCCTTATGTGTGTTTGATGCCATTCATTACAACACTGTGAAGCTATGGTTACCATAGTGAGTGATTTTTGTGTATTTTCCAACTTATGGACAAAATCGACCCAAGGATCTGTAAAAATTGAACCTTTTTCATTACCCAGGGACTTTTTGTATCAGTAACCATCCTTAAAAGTAAGATGGAAAGCCAGAGATAAGAGAATTATTGAATTGATCCAATAATGAACATAAGGGCCAAGTATTTAATACTTCAATCATTCTCAATAGGACAGATAAAAAAGTAATTGCTGAAATGGTTGGGATCAATACTGGAAGAGAGAAATATCATAAGGACATGGAAAAACAAGCATTCACATCCTTGAATCTGCTCCAACATGTAATAAGATCATTACTGATGTATCTTAGAACCCTGGGGGTGGGATTTATGATAGATGACAGAAACATTTTAGATCAATGAGTTATCTCGGGGATTGACAGATTGTGGCTCAAAGGAAATTGTTGTAAGGTCCAGTAGAAGATGAGAGAGTAAAGTGCCTTAGATCTTACCACACAAGCTCAAAAAATGATGGGTCCATCTGCGATATTTATACAATCTCAGTTAGGATACTGTACATAGTGATTATTTTTCACATTCCATTGGGACACCTTCATGAAATCTCGGAGGAACTCAGCAAGTCAGGCAGCATCTATGGAAGGAAACGGAGAGTTGACTGTCCACTTCCCTCCAATAGACGCTGCCTGACCTGCTGAGTTCCTGCAGCGTTTTGTGCATTGCTCAAGATTCCAGCATCTGCTGTCTCTTGTGTCTCTCTTCTCTATGAAATTGTCACTTAACCTCCTCTGTTCTAATTCCAGTCTCTCTGATCTCCCCACACAGCTGAATTCCCTCCTGATGACACTCTGCAAATCACCTTTGCACCCTTTCCTTGGCATCCTTCCCTACATGTTGGGCACCATGACCCCAAGGAGGTCTAACCAGGGTTGTATCAAGGCTCAACAAATCTTTCTTGCTTTTGTACTCTGTGCCACCAAGAACTCCGTTGACACCATTTTAACCCATGGTGTCAACATACCCTGCTACATTCTGAATATTATTCCCAGCTTATCATTTGTGCTGCTTGGTATACATTGACAACTTTGTTAGTACCCGAGTTTTCCTGAACTATCCCTTTTAGTACTGTAGGAAGCAGTTCTGCCTTGGACTGGATTGATTTTCCTTTAACAATGGCATGAGTAGACTGAACCATGGACTGATTGGAGCCTGTGCTGAGAAGTGAAAGGAAAGCATCTTTCCAGTGACCCCCACCCATTCTCTAACATCCTCTGAGATTAGAAGAATTGAGAAGAATGCAATTCCCTTTAATGTAATTTCCCACTTATCCTGAGGGAAATTTCTACTTACAATAGGAAAAATCAAGGAAAGGATTTACCCATGACTCTTAGAGATAACCTGGCTTTGAAGGGTCCCTCTAGGCCTGAAGAAGTGTTGCCAAAGTATTGCTACTTTCCAGTCTCTAAACTTCCTCCTCTCCCCTCCTCACACCTGGCTCTGTCTGCCCATTTTTTCCTCCTTATCTGTTTCCACCTATCACCCACCAGCCTCTGTCTCAAAACTCCCTTCCTCCCCAAACTGGCTCCATTTGCCCATCACCTCCTCACCTCACCTGGTTCCACCTATCACCTACCAGCATCTGCCTCACCCCCTCCCTCTCACTTCCCTCGACACTCTCAGCCCTGATGCAAGGTCTCAACCTGAAACATCGACGATTCCTTCCCCCCCCAGATGCTGCTCAACCCACTGAGTTCCTCCAGCAGTTGTTTTTTTTTTGCTCCAGATTCCAGCGTCTGCAATCTCTTGTGACTCTTTGTTGCCAGATCATTCTGCTTCAGGGAGTATGTTCAACAAAATCTATTTGGTTTCTATCATCGCAATGACACCACAGGAAAATCAAACTTCATTGGGATTCCCCTCTTTACTCTACACCTTTAGAAATATATATGCAAATCTCGTTATTCTTATAGAATAGAATCATAAAATGGATATGCTACAGAACTGAAAACACCTTCCAAACCCACCAAGAAAGCCAAGGGAAGCAGGTGCAGGGGAACACCACTAGAACATGGAACAGTACAGCAGAGGAACAGGCCGTTTGGCACACCATGTCTGTGCAGGCACGGTAGTGTAGCGGTTAGCGTAACTCCTTACAGCGCCAGCAACCCGGGTTCAATTCCTGCCACTGTCTGTAAGGACTTTGTACGTTCTCCCCGTGTCTGCGTGGGTTTCCTCTGGGTGCTCCAGTTTCCTCCCACATTCCAAAAATGTACGGGTTAGGAAGTTGTGGGCATGTTATGTTGGCACCAGAAGCGTGGCGACACTTGCGGGCTGCCCCCAGAACACTCTATGCAAAAGATGCATTTCACTGTGTGTTTCGATGTACATGTGACTTATAAAGATATTTTAAATTAAATTAAACTAAATGTATCTCATGATGCCTATCCCTCCATCCCTTGCCTAAATGCCTCTTAAACGCCTCTATCATATCTGCCTCCACCACCACCCCTGGCAGCGCATTCCAGGCACCCACAACTCTTTGTGTAAAGGGTTTGCCCCGCACATCTCCTTTGAACTTCCGCCTCTCACCGTAAATGCATGTCCTCTAATTTCTACCCTGGGAAAAGACTCTGACCACCTACCCTATCTATGCCTCTCATAATTTTATAAACCCCTATCAGTCTGGAATGGGAGGTGGTGACTGTGTAAAAGATCATACCCTACACACCTTCTTTAAACTTCTCCCACTCACCTTAAAGCTATGTGCTCTCCTACCTGCAAGTTCCCTTCTATGTCACACACCATCCAGGCTCGGAAGTATATCACCCATCTTTCATTATCACTGGGTCTAAATCCTGGGGATCCCTCCACATCAGCACAACTTCACCACGAGGATTCCAGTGGTGCAGAATGGCAGTTCACCTCTGCCTACTGGAGGGCAGTCAGCCTTGGTAGCAGGATCCACATCCAGAATTGAATTTTTAAAAATGAGGCTGTTCAGCCTATCAAGTCTATGCCAGCTCCATAAGAACATACGAAATAGGAACAGGAGGAGGCCATCTGGCCCGTCGATCCAGCTCTGCTATTCAATAAGATCATGGCTGATCTGGCGGTGGACTCAGATCCACCTACCTGCCTTTTCCCCCATAATCCTTAATTCCCCTACTATGCGAACATCTATCCAACTACGTCTTAAATATATTTAATGAGGTAGCATCCACAAATTTCTGGGTAAAAAATTCCACAGATTCACTACTCTCTGGGAAAAGCAGTTTTTCCTCACCTCTGTCCTAAATCTATTCCCCCAAATCTTGAGGCTATGTCCCCAAGTTCTAGTCTCACCTACCAGTGGAAACAACATTCCTGCCTCTATCTTATCTATCCCTTTCATAATTTTATATGTTTCTCTAAATTCCCCTCTCATTCTTCTGAATTCCAGTGAATATAGTCCCAGGTGACTCAATCTCTCCTCACAGGCTAAGCCCCTCATCTCCGAATCGACCTGGTGAACCTCCTCTGGACCGCCTCCAAAGACAGTATATCTTTCCTCAAGTAAGGAGACCAGAACTGCACGCAGTACTCCAGGTCCGGCCTCGCCAGTACTCTGTACAGTTGCAGCATAAACTCCCTGCTTTTAAATTCAATCCCTCCAGCAATGAAGGCCAACATTCCATTTGCCTTCTTGTTGGACCTGCAAACCAACCTTTTGCGATTCATGCACAAGCACTCCCAAGTCCCTCTGTGCAACAGCATGCTGCAATCTTTCACCATTTAAATAATAATCTGATCTTCTATTTTTCCTTCCAAAGTAGATGACCTCGCATTTGCCAACATTGTACTTCATCTGCCGGACCCTTGCCCACTCACTTAACCTATCCGTATCTCTCTGCAGACTCTCCGCGTCCTCTGCACATTCTGCTTTTCCACTCAATTTAGTGTCATCAGAAAACTTAGATACGCTACACCCGATCCCCTCTTCCAAATTGTTAAGGTGTATCGTGAAAAGTTGCGGGCCCAGCACTGACCCCTGTGGCACCCCTCTCACAACTGATTACCAACCAGAGAAGCACCCATTTATCTGAACTCTCTGCCTTCTATTGGTTGACTAGTCCTCTATCCATGCTAATACATTACCCCCAACTCCATGCATCCTTATAGAACATAGAACATAGAACATAGAACATTACAGCACAGTACAGGCCCTTCGGCCCACAATGTTGTGCCAACATTTTATCCTGCTCTAAGATCTATCCAACCCTTCGACCCCACATAGCCCCCTATTTTTCTATCATTCATGTGCCTATCTAAGAGTCTCTTAAATGTCTCTTATGTATCTGGCCCCCACAACCTCTGCCAGCAGTGCATTCCACGCACCACCACTCTGTGTAAAAAACTTACCTCGACATCCCCCTTATACCTTCCTCCAATCACCTTAAAATTACTCGTGTTAGCCATATCTTATGGAAAAATCTTTTATGTGGCACCTCATTGAACTTCAAGTAGAAAAACCCTATTTGTCCCATTCTGCTACTCTTTGTCCATTGTCCTTCAAATTATTCTGTCACAGTTGTTTATCCAACTCCCTTTGGAAGGCACTGATGGATTCTGTTAACACCTTATGACCGTGAATTCCAGAAAATAATTACTCTCTGTGTAAGTAGTCCTTCCTCCCACGCCCTTGCATCTGTTCCCCAAAATTTAAAGTCTGTCCCATGGTTCTTGAACCATCTGGTAATGGAAGTAGCTTCTCTCTATTCATCCTATCTAAATCCATAATGTTCTTGTCCACAAACTGCCGCCCAACTTTTCATAGTAGTGCAGCGGTTAGCGTAACGCTATTACAGTGCCAGCGACCAGGGTTCAATTCCGGCCACTGTCTGTAAGGAGTTTGTACGTTCTACCCGTGTCCACGTGGGTTTCTTCCGGGTGCTCCAGTTTCCTCCCCATGTTCCAAAGACGTACGGGTTAGGAAGTTGTGGGCATGCTATGTTGGCGCCAGAAGCATGGCGACACTTGTGGGCTGCCCCCAGAACACTTTACGCAAAAGGTGCATTTCACTGTGTGCTTCAATGTACATATGACCAATAAAGATATCTTATCTTATCTTATCTTGCTCCAGTTGTGAAAAATACAATATTCAACCTCACACCTGGAAAATACCCATCTAATCTTTATTGCACTTTCTCCAGGACCTTCTTATCCTTCCTGAAGTGAGGTGACTAAAGCCTGATGCAATACCCCAGTTGTACCAGAACCAGGGTTTTGTCCAGGTTCAACATGACTTTCCGGCTTTTGTATTCAATTCCTCCATTTAGGAATATCCACGTCCTTATTGGCACCCTTGCACAACAATCTGGGGCAACCCTCGAAGTGAATGCTTCATTTTCTGTAAGCAAGTCTGCAACTTAATAACTTGTCCTCTTCATCTCCAATATTCCAACACAATAAACCTGCCCTTCTCCCTCTCCTGTTACCTTCTCCCTGAGTGTGCAAGGTGATGCGGAAAGAGATAGAGAGAGCGAGCGAGAAATGGAGAGAAAGAGAGAGAGAGAGAGAGAGAAAGAGACAGTGAGAGAGATGGTGATAGAGAGAAAAACAAAGTGAGAAATAATGAGAGAAAACAAGAAAGGGAGAGAGAAAGTGAGTAAGAGAGAGAAATAGAGAGAGAAAATCAGAGAGAGAAAAAGAAAAATAGAGAAAGAAAAGGAGAGAAAGAGAGAAAGAGAAAACAAATAAACAAACAAACTGGCAAAGAAAATTGTCTTTGATACTTTAATACGAAAAGGACTCATTAACCTAAAATTGGAAGCAGTCGTGATATTAGGAAGAAATAATTGCTGGTCACTGGCGCTCATGCTGGATAGTTTAGATGAAATAACTGGTCTGCCTTCTTAAATTGCCATGAACTCTTTTTCAGGCCATACCCTGTTCCTCATTGCATGCTGATTCTGGCAGGAATCCTGACAATTTGCTCAGAAGTTTATCAGAGGCATGCTTAAAAGACACTAAAATTACTAAATTGTTTCTCTTCCCTGCCCATCCCTTTCCCCCTCCCCTTCCCCTTCCCCAACATCCAGCAGCTGAGATAAATCACAGATTATTCCACAAACTATTGTGTTGCAAACAGATCTACTGTTGATGGCCAGTCACTTATTTTTAATCTATCAGGAGCACATTTGTTGTGCTTCTGGCTGGCTGTCAGGTCACCGTGGACAAAAAAGGAAATGCTGATTACAAAGCATGAGGTGAGTGCAGTGACCCCAGCCAGGGCACTGTCCAGGAACGTGGAGTCAGGAGCAGGACTCTCAGCCCCTCAAGTATGGTGCTCCATTCCATGAAATCCTGGCCTAGATTTTCTTTTACCAATTTATTCAGGTGACGTCGAGAGCATTGTCAATGACAGAACTTATTACCCATTCCTAATTGGAAACATAGAACGGTACAGCACAGGAATAGGCCATTCGATCTACAATGTTGTGCTGAACTAATTAAACTCATGACACCTAATCCCTCCTGCCTGCACATGGTCCATATCCCTCCATTCTCTGCATATTCATGTGCCTAAGAGCCTCTTAAATGCCTCTATCATATCTGCCTCCACCACTACCCCAGGCAGCACATTCCAGGCACCCACCACTCTTTGTGTGAAAAGACTGGCCCCGCACATCTCCTTTGAACTTATTCCCCTCTCACATTAAATGCATGCCCTCTAGTAGTAAATACTTTGACCCTGTGTAAAAGATACCAGCTGTCAATGTCTCTCATAATTTTATAAACTTCTATCAGGTCTCCTCTCAGCCTTCGCCGCTCCAGAGAAAACAACCTAAGTTTTGTCCAACTTCTCCTTATAGCATATGCCCTCTAATCAGGCAGCATCCTGGTAAATCTCTTCTGCACCCTCTCCAAAGCCTCCTCATCCTTCCTATAATGGGGTGACCAGAACTGAATGCAATACTCCAGACATGGCCTAACTAGAGTTTTTATAAAGCTGCAACATAACTTCCTGACTCTTGAACTCAGTGCCTCAACTAATAAAGGCAAACATGTCATACACTTTCTTTCCCACCCTGTCCAACTTGTATGGCCATTTTCAGGGAGCTATGGACTTGGACTCCAAGACCCTTCTGCTGTTAAGGGTTCTGCCAGTAACTATAAACTGTCCCTTTACATTTGAAAACATTTACATTTCCAAGGGCCCCTTACATTTGCTCCTGAACTGAGGAGACAGTCAGGGACCGACCAGTTCATGGGTCTGGAGTCATGGCAGGTTACTTCTCCTGCTGGATATTACTGAACCAAATTGGCATTCCTGACATCATGTCCGTTTCCCAGTTAATATTTCACTGAGACCAGGTTTAATTCCAGATTCAGTGTAAATTCCCCAGCTAACACAGTGGGATTCGACCTGTTTCAGGATTAGTGGTACATAATATTATTTGTTGCTTCAATGCCGTAACACCTCTGCTGTTGAACCCTCTGTACCTATATTTTAATTCTGTTTACACACCTCATTTCTGTCAGCTTTAACACTTTTCCCTCACAAATGTCCAACAGCTGTAGTTTTGACATTTTCAACTGTACAGAACTTTGCTGAAATCATAATTGGAGTTTCGTGTACAGTTTCAGACTCCAGACTTGAGGAAGGATATACAGGAAGTCCCCAACTTACGAACGCCCGGCTTACGAACGCCCGACTTAAGAACGCCCGTATTTACGAACCGACCTTCATGGTCAGTTCGTAAGCAGGCCCGGCCCCCAATCTTACCACGGCGGTGGTACACCTTCGTTGGCCCAACCGCGGGCCAAGTGCGCATATGCGGCCGGGGCCATGTGCGGCCGCGATCCCTGGTCCAAGTGCGCATGCGCGGCCATGCATCCCCGGCCCAAGTGCGTGCGCATGGATACTGTTCCGAGTTACATACAAAATCGGGTTACAAACAGTCTCAAAAACGGGACTCGTTCGTAACCCGGAGACTTCCTGTACTGATTTCAGAATCAATGTAGTGTAGGCTTACTTAGATTGATTCCTGAGATCAGGGGGTGAGACCTTTGAGGAGAGGTTGAATAAGATTAGCCTTCACTTGCTGGGGTTTGAAAGATCATACTGGACTTTTGAGAGGGATTGTCAGGGAAGATACGAAGAGACTGGTTCACTTAGAGTAGAAGCTGGAAAGCTGGAAGAGATGGCACAGTAAGTGATACCACCTGAGAAGGTCGTGGAAACAGGTACTGTCACAAAATTTAACAAGCATCTGGATGAGTACTTCAATTGCCAAGGCATAGCAACCGGGCAATGGACCAAGTGCAAGTAAATGGGATTAGTGTGGATGGGTATTTGATGGTTGACATCGAGGTGGTGGGCGGAAGGGCCTGTTTCTATGCTGGATGACTCTAAGGTCTCAGGTAGGATTGTGATGTGGAGAATTTCTTCACGCAGATGGCAATATCTCTGAGAGCCAGTCATTGACAACATTTAGGACTGAGATCAACAAACAGACGAACAAACATACAAATTCACAAATTAGGAGTGGCTCCTCAAGCCTGTTCAATAAGGACCTGGCTGATCTGATGGCAAGTTTCAACTCCACATTCCCGCCTGCACTCAGTAACCTTTCATCGTTGTTTTTGATGAAGGACCTTCAACCTGTTTCTCTTCCCACAGATGCAGCCTGGCCTACTGAGTACTTTGAGTCACAGAGCACGGAAAACATGCCCCTGGGCCCCAACTCATCCATGCTGACCATGGTGCCCACCAAGCTAGTCCCATTTGCCCCTGTTTGGCCCATATCCCTCTAAATGTCTCCTATCCATGTACTTATCCAAGTGACTTTCATATCTTATTGTTGTACCTGCCTCAACCACTTCCTCTCATTCATATACGCACTACCTTCTCCCTGAAGAAGTTGCCCTGCCTTTTCTGTTTTATTTTAGATTTACACATTTGCAGTTTTCATTTTGATTTTCAACCTTTCACCCTCCTTGCTAATCAAGAATCTACTTTCCTCTGCCTTAAAAACATTCAAAGACCCATTGCAGAAGAGTGATCCAAAGACTGAGTGAAAGAATTTGCCTCATCTCTGTCTTGAATGAGCAGCTCTTTATTTTTAAACAGTGACCTCGAGGTCTTGATTCTCCCCTTGTGGAAGTGGAGACTGGGCAGAAAGATAGACCTGAGACCAACTAGGATCATACTAAATGGCAGGGAAGACTTGAAGGGGTGAACAGCCTACTCCTGCTTGCGTTTCTTATGTTCCTACGAGCCACCCAGCTTGCCCCTCCACATTCTCTATGATGCAGAATTTCAGAACAGGAGGGAGTTATGGCATGCGTGAATCTGGACCGAGGCAGTCCAGAGCTTTCACACACAAACCCAGCTCCAAACTTAAGCAGCCAGTGCAGTGTTTAGGGTGTGGAGAAAACTTGGAGCGGAGTGAACACTGATGTAAGCCCTCTTGTGTGTGTTTCTTTGCTGCTTTGGCCAATCTCATAATTCAGCAATCAAAATAAGCTGCCTGTAACAAAAAGCCTCTCAGCCGAGAGAAGAAAAAGACGTGTTGATTAGTTGTTGATCCTGCCCTGTAATTAGCCTGGGCAACAGCACAGAGAGGATGAAGACTGCCACAAACCCCAGGCAATCACTTGCCAACCCTGCATTCTACAAGCATCTGTCAAAACCCCACACTCACTGTGTTAACAGTCCTGACGGTAACCATGCGGCTAGTTCCTAGAACGTAGAACATAGAACAGTACAGCACAGAAACAGGCCCTTCGGCCCACAATGTTGTGCCAAACTAATTTAAAACTAATGATTAAATGCCTAATTAAACTAATCCCTTCTCAAAGTCAAAGTCGAGTTTATTGTCAGATGCACCAGTACATGTAGGCACAGGTGCAATAAAAAACCTCTTTGCAGCAGCATCACAGGCACAGCATCACTTAAGCAGCATTCACAAGAAATACATAAATTAAACATAAATTACATACAATCTTTACAAGAAGGAACACAATTAGAACAAAAAAAATCCAAGTCCAGTTTAGTGCAAAGTGATCGTAGTGACACTGAACTGTAGTGATTAGGTTATGCAGGTTGGTTCAAGAACAGAATGGTTGAAGAGAAGTAGCTGTATTGAACCTGGTGGTGTGGGACCTCAGGCTTCTGTACCTCCTGCCCGATGGTAGCTGCGAGAAGATGGCATATAATCTGCCTTCATTTCCCTCCATTCTCTGCACATTCATGTGCCTATCTAAGAGCCTCCAAAGTCTCTATCATATCTGCCTCCACCACCACCCCTGGCAGCGCATTCCAGGCACCACCACTCTCTGTGTAAAAAAACTTGCCCCCCACATCTCCTCTGAACTTTCCCCCCTCACCTTAAATGCATGCCCTCTAGTATTAGACATTTCAACCCTGGGAGAAAGGTACCAGCTGTCTACTCTATCTATGCCTCTCATAATTTTATAAACTTCTATCAGATCTCCCCTCCACCTCCGAGGGGGGGGATATAGTTTTAGAACAAAGCATTAAAGGTTATGTACAATGGAAAACAAAGTGGAATTGAGGCCACACTCTTTTCTGTCATTATCTTCTTGGATGGCAGATTAGGTTTGAGGGGCTGAATGGCCTACTCCTTCTATTCCTTTTCTTTCCCACGTAAATTGCCCTTGGTGTGTAGAGAGGGACAGTTGATGGGCATATAAGATAAGATAAGATTTCTTTATTAGTCACATGTACATCGAAACACACAGTGAAATACATCTTTTGCGTAGAGTGTTCTGGGGGCAACCCGCAAGTGTTGCCATGCTTCCGGTGACAACATAGCATGCCCACAACTTCCTAACCCGTACGTCTTTGGAATGTGGGAGGAAACCGGAGCACCCGGAGGAAACCCACGCAGGCACAGGGAGAACATACGAACTCCTTACAGACAGCGGCAGGAATTGAACCCGGGTCGCTGACGTTGTAATAGTGTTACGCTAACCGCTACACTACCGTGTTTATGTGAGAGTGAATAAGTTGCAGGGGTACAGGGAAATAGGGAGAAGAGGTTGGGACTTATGGGATTGCTCCCTGGAAGTCAATATGGCTGAACAGCCTCATCTGGGTCGTTATAAGGAGAAGAAAGTTGCTAAATAAATGCAAAACAAAATTTAGAAAGTGCAGCAAGCACTCAGCATATCTTGCAACATCAGTGGGTAAAGAAATAGAGTTGCTGTTATGTAATATTGGGGTTGAGAATTCCTGATGAAGGGGTCTCGACCTGACATTGTGATGGGCTATTTCCCTCCACAGGTGCTGCCTGATCCACCGAGTTCTTGCAGCAGTTTGCTTGTTGCTTGAGGAAATCCAAAGATACTTAACATTCCATGTGAAGAAATTCCTTCTCACCTCATCCGTATCCTCCTGCTCCTGAGAATATTATCTTCATGATACAGAAGCCTGAAGTCCCATACCACCAGATTGAGGAACAGCTACCTTCCAACAACCATCAGGTTCTTGAACCGACCTGCAGAATCCTATGAACCACCTCCTACACAACATGGACTTGTCTTCAATTGGGTCTTTATTTTTTGTTTGCACTGATGTTTTGCTTTGTGCTGTCTTTTTTCACTGCATGGTCTCGTTTTGTGTACAATCTATATTCTATTAGCCTTTTCTAGTTGCCAGGGCAGTGAATCATAGATGTGCTACATTACAAGCATGAGTAACACGTTAGGGTGAGGCAGGAGGAGGGAAGAATATGACGGAGGCAGGGGGATAGTTGCAGAATGTGGCTTCCTATTTTACTGACTATCCTTGGATCCCCAAGCTGGGTTGTTCCACTTCCCCCAGCTGCTGTCAGCTGAAATCAGATGCTTGGTGTAAAAGAGAAAGTGAAACAAGATACAATCAAATCAGCAATGTTTTCACTAATCTAACTGAGGACATATAAAAGTGTAACTAGTGTACCGTGAACTCCACCTCTTGCATTGTAAGCATTCCTCAGAATGCTACAGTTCTGGAACTCCCAGAATCTGTGGAGATTTGGACCAGATTGTGTTTTTGCTCTCTGAATCAACCAAATAAATTAAATAAGAACAGCACTCAAGAAAGCAAGTAAACCAGCCAAAGAATTTTCAGAGCTCAGGGACCAAGCAGCTGAAGACAAGGTTGCTTATGGTGGGTGTATAAGAGGCTGGAATTGGGAAGTGAAGAGATCCAGAGGTTTTTTAATGAAGTCTGGATAGAGAGCAACGAGGCTGTGTAGTGATGTGAGGACAAACATTGGCAGGAGGTACAGAAGCCTGAAGTCCCACACCACCAGGTTGAGGAATAAGCTACTTTCCTGCAACCATCAGGTTCTTGAACCGACCTACACAACCCCTACGAACCACCTCTTATACAACATGGACTTGTCTTCAACCGTGTCTTTGTTTTTTGTTTGCACTGAGGTTTTGCTTTTGCACAGCCTTTTATTCACTGCATGACATCATTTTATGTACATCTATATTCTGTGTGTTGTCTGTGCCTACGTGCTTGTGGACGCTGCTGCAAGCAAGTTTATCATTGTACCTGTACCTCACCGTACTTGTGCACATGACAATGAACTTGACTTAACTTGACTCTGAGCCATTGGAGGTGAGTATGGTCGGGCCTAATGGGTGGAGTGGATCTGTGGGTGAGATAGCACACAGGAGTCATTATAGTCACAGAGGTGATACAGCACAGAAACAGGCCCTTCAGCCCATCGAGTCCATACCGACCATCAACCACCCAGTTACACCAATCCCACTTTTTTATTCTCCCCATATTCTCATCAAACTGCCCCCCTATCCCCCCAGCTTCTACAACTCACCCACACACTCGGGGGGCAATTTACCATGGCCAACTAACCTCCCAATCTGCATATCTCTGGGATTTGGAGAAGAAACCGGAGCACCCGGAGGAAAATCACACGCTCACCGGGAGGATGTGCAAACTCACTCAGCCAGTGCCTGAGGTCAGGACCAAACCCGGGTCTCTGGAGCTGCGAGGCAGTGGCTCTATCCGAGAAGCCACTGTGCCAGAGATGGGAAGCAGGACCCTGAAAGAGCTTATTCACAGTCCTAGGTAAACGGTTCCTTTT
This sequence comes from Pristis pectinata, assembly GCF_009764475.1. Lineage (NCBI taxonomy): Eukaryota > Metazoa > Chordata > Chondrichthyes > Rhinopristiformes > Pristidae > Pristis > Pristis pectinata. The sequence goes on along the minus strand of NC_067410.1, from coordinate 106,218,727 downwards.
TTTGACGGCTTCCTTGTTCCTACTTTCTCCCCCAGTGTCCTTGGGCTCTGTCTCAAATTCCCACAGGCTTTCCAATTGCTCAGTTCCCTTGCCTGGACCATGCAATAACGTTATAAAAAGATTTAAAAAAGGACTTTTGCAGACACTGGCAGACTTGTGACTATTATTTCCATCTGTTTGCCGAGGCTGGAGGAGGGGGAAAAAAAAGTCAGGGGTCTGATTAATTTTCGTTTAACTTGGCTGGACCTCCAGCTCCTACAACAGAGTCTTTATGCAGGAGAGAAGCAGGAAACAACAAAGACAGGGATGCAGACTATGATGTGGCTGGGTGCATGGGATGGAGGGAGAGGCATCACAACTTCGATGCCGTGTCCAAGACCCCAAGAAAGGGCAGAGAGTTGTGGACACAGCCCAGTCCATTATGCATCCCCGTCTACACCTCGGGAAGCAGCCAACATAAAAGTACCCACCCACCCTGGTCCTTCTCGTTCTCCCCCCTCCCATCAGGCAGAAGATACAAAAGCTTGAAAACGTGCACCAACAAGTTCAAGGAGAGCTTTTATCCCGCTGTTATAAGACTCTTGAAACGATCCCCTTGTACAATAAAAATGAACTCTTGACCTCACAATCCACCTCGTCATGGCCCTTGCACCTCATTGTCGATCTGCACTGCACTTTCTCAGTAACTGTAACACTATACTCTTCATTCTGTTATTGTTTTTTCCCTTGTAACTACCTGGATGCACTGATGTGATGAAATGATCTGTACGGATGGCATGCAAAACAAAGTTTTTCACTTTATCATGGTACATGTGACAATAATAAAGCAATTACCAATTACCAGAAGAAGACTCATGAGAAGGTTCTTGGTGTGAAGGGCTGTGGTCACAAGGATGGGTTGGAGATGCTGGGATAGAGAAGAGGGTGATTTGGTAGAAGTTTGTAAAATGATGAGGGATCTGAGCAAAGTGGATAGTGGGAAGCTGTTCCCTTTGGAAAAAGGAACAGGCAGAAACCAAAAGGGAAAGGAATTAAGAGTGGCATGAGGAAAAGGTTTTTTTTTCATGCCGAGTGTGGTTGGAATCTGGAATGCACTGCCTGTAGATGTGGTGGAGGCAGGCTTCATTGTGGCCTTCAAGTAGGAGCTAGAGAAATATACTGTGAAGAAGAATTTGCAAAGGTACAGAGGAATGACAGGAGCTAGAAATAGAGAGTTTCTCTGGTAGAGAGCTGGCATGGACTGATGGGCCCAAATGGCCTACTCTGCATTGTAACCATTTTATGATCGATTGCTTCCATCCAGAAATAAATTCTCCTCAGACAGAATGGACAAGGGTGATGGTAATTCAACCATGGCTCCTGATAGGCAAAGGACAGAAACGGCTTTATGTGTTGAGGAGAAAGACATGAGATACCCGAAGGTGCTGAGGCGTGTTTACTGCTGTAATGTGGAAAAATGCACAGCAAGCTCCCACAGACAACAATGCCACCATGATCAGTCGTCTCCCTGTGGCCAGGAAAGATGTAGTAGCCCCTCCTCAGAAGTCATTGATTCATTTAAGCAGAAACTTAGAGTCAGAGAGTCATAGTCATAGAGTTATACAGCATGGAAACAGGCCCTTCAGCCCAACTGGTCCATGCTGACCAAGATGTCCATCCAAGCTAGTGCCATTTACCAGCATTTGGCCCATAAGCTTCTAAACCTTTCCAATCCATGTACCTGTCCAAGTGTCTTTTAAAAATTGTCATTGTACCTGCCTTAACCACTTCCTCTGGCAGCTCATTCCACATACATACCACCCTTTGTGTAAAAAGGTTTCCCCTCAAATTCCTACTAAATCTTTCCCCTCTCACCTTACACCTATGCCCTCTAGTTCTTGATTTCCCAACCCTGGGAAAAAGACTGTGCGCATTCACCCTATCTATGCCCCTCACGATTTTATACACCTCTATAAGATCACCTCTCAGTCTCCTATGCTCCAAGGAATAATGTCCTAGCCTGTCCAACCTCTCCCTATAGCTCAGTTCCTCGAGTGCTGGCAACATTCTTGTAAGTCTTTGCACTCTTTCCAGTTTAGTAACATCTTTCCTATAACAGGACGACCAAAACTGAGCACAATACTCCAAGTGCGGCCTCACCAGCGTCCTGCACGACTCGAGGGAGAAGGAAGTGAAGGATGTGACGGGTGGGAGAGGAAGTTTATTCTTTATTATTTATTCAGTTGTTAGGATGTGGGCATCTCTGGCAAGGCCATAACTTATCACCCAGCCTTATTTGCCCCTAAGAAGCTGGTGGTGAGCTGTTTGCTTGAACCACTGCAGTGCTGGTATTGGTATCAATGTAATGCCTGTGATACAATGGAGAAGTTTGCTGCTCCATTTCACAGGTGAAGAATCAACCCTATCGTGAGCCTGGAGTTACATGAGGCCAGACTGGAAAAGGACGGCAAATTTCTTCTGGATGGATTGCTGCACTGTGACCTTTATTAATGTTCAGTTATTAGTTTACTTAAAATTACAGGTTATTGCTTTGGAGCTTCGAGAAAGAGAAGTTGTTGTTATCAGTATGCAGGGCGCTGGTGAGGCTGCACTTGGAGTCCTGCACACAGCTTTGGTCCCGATACAAAAGTAAAGATGTAGTCGCATTCCAGAGAAGGTGCACCAAGTTCATTCCTGGGATGAGAGGCTGAAAGGTTGGGTCTGTATTCTGGGAGTTTAGAAGAATGAGAGGTGATCTGATTGAGACATATAAGATGGCCTGAGATCCTGACAGAGCAATTATCAAGGTGTTTACACTAGTGGGGGAGTCTCAAACGAGGGAACATAGTTTCAAGTTTCAAGGAGCGAGTCATTTAAAATTGTACGTAGAAATCTCTCCTTTCGGAAAGCACTGAATCTCTGGAATTTTCTTCCCCAGAGCAAAGTGGAGGCCAGATCTTTCAAAGGGAGGGAGATAAATTTTTGAAAGGTCAGGAGACTGAGGGCTAGGGGAACTTGCACAGAGGAGGAGATGAAGCCTGGAGCAGATCAACCATGATCATATTGAATGATGGGGCAGGTCTGAGGGGCCTGGTGGCCTACCCCTGCTCCTATTTTCTAGTGTTCTTGTATTAAGTGAATGTGAGCTCCCCCAGCTACCAGGGGAGAAGCATCAAACACTGGGAGCAGTTCAGAACTCAGGAAGTGGAAGTAGAATAGGTCACAAGAATAGGTCCCTTTTATGATGAGATGGACTCTTGACCTCACAATCTACCTTGTTATCACCTTGCACCTTATTGTCTACCTGCACTGCACTTCCCTGTAGCTGTGACACTTTACTCCTGTATTCTGTTATTGTTTTTACCTTATACTACTTCAATGCACTGTGTAATGAATTGGACATGTACGATCGGTATGCAAGACACGTTTTTCACTGTACCTCGGTACATGTGACAATAATAAACCAATACCAATACCAATACCAATTCTGGCCTGCTCTGTCCACTCTGTCAGCTCAAGGCCTGCTTGGTTTATACATTAGCCACCCTGCTCCATGTATTGGAGACACAAGAGACTGCAGATGCTTCCTGGCCTGCTGAGTTGCTCCAGCTTCTTGTGTACTGCTCTCTGTATTACACGGCTGCAATTTTAGGGGGAAAAAAAGCAAGGCCTCCAAGGAAGACCCGAGGTAGAGAGGGAGGAGAGGAGATCTCCAAGATATTTCCAGGGTTGGAGATACTTATGAGGAGACACTGGCTAAGCTGGACTGTCTTTTGAACAAAGGAAATGAAGGGAGATTTAATTAAGGCAGACAAAATCAGTAAACAGAAAGAACCCATTTCCCGAAACAGAGGTCAGGAAACTTGTGTCATTGATTGAAGTTAATTATACAAGATTAGAGGAGCTCAGAACAAAAATGATCACATCCAGGAACTCAGTGCCTGTTGTGAAGTCAGGAGCTATCGTCACAATTAAAAGGTACCAGAGGAGCACTCAAAGAGCGTGATATTCATGGTTTTGGTCCAACTACTGGGAAGTGATGTTAACCTACAGTCTACCTTTGGCTGGGATGGACATGGAAAGATACAAATGAACCTACAAATTAGGTGCAGGAGTAGGCCCTACTCCATCTTTTAGTCAGAACCATAGACATAAGCTCGACTTTGCATTCCTGTCTATCCCCACTAACTTTCATCAATATCTATCTACCTCTGCCTTAAAGAATTCCAAGACTCTGCCTGTTGAGGGGAAGGCTGAATGGGTTCATTCTGCGCTCTTGATTCTGTGAAGGGATTGCCAGAGAAGGGAGCTGAGGCTGGGTCGCTTGGCATTGTACACATATCATCTATTCAGCCCATTTTGCATCTTACATGGAATTTATATGTTGAAACAGCCTACTTGGCCCAAACGATCCAGGCTAGTTCCTTGTCACTGTCAAGGCCAGCTTCATTTGCCATTTCTAAGTGCTTCTTAAGCAAAACAGCCATTTCACCAGGCCGTTAAGACTCAGTGGTGAGTCCCGGAGTCACATATAGACTAGACAAGGTATCAACAGCAAACTCCAATCCTTGAGGACATTAGTAACCACTTAGTTTTTTTGTTCTGTCATCCGATTTCATCAGCTAATCCATGTCCAACCATTCGATTAGATCATGGCTGATTTGTGCCTTAGCCTTGGTTCCATATCATTCAACATCCTTGCCTAACAAAGATCTCTGTTTGAGATTTTCAATCGCCAAATCTTTTGGGGAGGACTCTCCAGATTTCTACCATCTTTCACGTGCAGAAGGGAACCCTGAAATTAATCCCTGCTCAGTAACAATTAGCATCCCACACAAAGACCTCAGCATACTCTGCCTCGATGGAATAATTTTAAACAGATAGATTACAATGCACAGAGACTGCGGAAGGGTGTGTTAATGCTTTAACAAGGGATGAATTTCTTAGTATTGCCATCAAAGCACAATGGAGGGGATAGCTCAATCACACCCTGCCCCATATTCCATTGTCCTTTTGAATTGAGACAATAAATCAGAGCATCATTTTGGGGTGTTCTTGTCTGCTAATAATCTATCTATACACAGCTGCTGGGTGTTGGTCACAGTCAAACAGTGCTGTGTTTGCACTTTGTCACTCTCATTAAACATTCCCCACCCAATGAGGCTCTGCTCAGGTGAAAATCAAGGAATCCCTCCGCACAGAGGAGGACATTCAGCCTGCAATCACTGCACTAAACCTTTGACAGATGGGTCCAATTTAATCAACACACCATTTTTTCTCCTGGAAAAATCTGCATATGAGTTCATTTCATTTATATGCACAAACTCTTTTGAATATTCCCGTGTTACACCAATCTCTTCAAACCAAAAAAACAGTTGAAAACTGAGGTTGGACGTGCGTCAGCCAACAGTCGAAGACACAATGTACAGGGGTCTGAATGGATGATTAATAACCCTATCACAGGTCGATAGGGTTGTTAAGAAGGCATATGGTGTGTTGGCCTTCATTAGTTGGGGTATTGAGTTTAAGAACCACGAGGTAATGTTGCAGCTCGATAGAACTCTAGTTAGACCACACTTGGAGTATTGTGTTCAGTTCTGGTTGCCTCATTATAGGAAGAATGTGGAAACTTTAGAGAGGGTGCAGAGGAGATTTACCAGGATGCTGCCTGGATTGCAGAGCATGTCGTATGAGGATAGGTTGAGTGAGCTAGGGCATTTCTCTTTGGAGAGAAGGAGGATGAGAGGGGACTTGATAGAGGTGTATAAGATGATAAGAGGCATAGATCGAGTGGACAGTCAGAGACTTTTTCCCAGGGCGACAATGAGCGGACATAATTTTAAGGTGATTGGAGGAAGGTATAAGGGGGATGTCAGGGGTAAGTTTTTTACACAGAGAGTGGTGGGTGCGTGGAACGCACTGCTGGCAGAGGTTGTGGGGGCAGATACATTAGGGACATTTAAGAGACTCTTAGATAGTCACATGAATGATAGAGAAATGGGGGGCGATGTGGAAGGGAAGGGTTAGGTAGATCTTACAGCAGGATAAAATGTCGGCACAATATTGTGGGCTGAAGGGCCGGTGCTGTGCTGTAGTGTTCTATGTTCTATGTTCTAATAAAGAAAGTAAAGAGGGAAACAAGGTTTAATGTTAAGAGTCAGAGCATTATAGGAAGATTCAGCAGGGAAACAGGCCCTTCGGCCCACTGAGTCTGTGCTGACCATCAAGCACCCACTTTTACACTAATCCTACCCTAACCCATTTCAGCTTTAGCACCTTCCCATCAACATCCCAAATTCCACCACTCATCTACACACTAGTGGCAATTTACAGTGGCCAATTAACCACCCAACCTGCGCGTTTGTGGGATGTGGAAGTAAAGCGAAGCATCCAGTGACACCGACCCACAGTGGTTTGAGCCACTGTCTCTCAGTCCAGAGACGTGGGTTCAATCCCAACCTCCTGCCATGTCCTTGCAGGGTCTGCATGTTCTCTCCGTGACCATATGGTCTTCCTCCGGACGCTCCTTGCTGTGTGACTCCATGGAGGAAACCCACAGAAGGGAACGTGCACACTCCACACAGACAGCACTGGAGGTCAGGATCGAACCTGGGTCACTGGATCTGAGAGGCAGTGACTCTGCCAGCTGCACCACCGTACTTCCTGTTGTGCTGGAGTCATGCAGTGCTGAGACTGTTCGATACAAAGGATGTGGGGATAATTGATCAGCAAATCCAGTGTCAATGGAGAAAGTTACATTTTGCAAGATGCAGGGACATCTTCATGAGATATGATATATTTATTTATTAGTCACACATACATCGTAACACACAGTGAAATGCGTCTATTTGTGTGACTGAGAATGCGCTAGGGGCAGCCGCAGTGTTGCCACACTTCCAACACCAACATAGCACTCCCACAAGTCCTAACCTGTACGTATTTGGAAAACAGAACACCTGGAGGAAACCCACGCAGACACAGGGAGAAAGTACAAACCCCTTACAGACAGAGGCGGGAATTGAACCCCAGTCGCTGGCGTTGTAATAGTGTTGCACTAACCGCTACACTACCGTGCCTGCCCACCATCCTTTCTCTTAGTCCTCTATTGCTGTTCCGTTGGAAAAATCCTTATTTTTCAGGCCTTGCCGCAGATCTACTTCCATTGCCGTCCCCTTTCCATAATATCCTTTGCCGTTTTAGAGCAGCCAGTACTGCACACAATGCTCCAACTGTGGCCTCACCATTGTCCTTTGCTCACAGATCCGCACTTCCTTCGGACGCTGTTTAAGGATGGGGCCATTATGTCGTGGACAATGTATTATTCTTCTGCTAAGGTGCAGCTGTGTGCAAGCAAGTGCATCCCCTTAAAGATACAGGGCTAATTCTTTCAAATTCTGAGGCAATCCTGAGCTAAAAGAGTCAGGAAATAAAAATGTTAATCTTTTTTCCCTTGCTTAAACAATTTTAACTGTGACACTGAAATCTGAATGTGATACAGGTGGGACAGATGGGATTCTTAAATGTTTAGCCCTGGATAGTGGGAGGTAATAGCCTTGTGTATTGAAGGACGATGGGGAGGGATACGGAGTGGGTGTAATAGCAGGAAAGAAACATTGCACAAAACATGGCTCTGCAAAAGACCAGGAGAGTGGGGAGAAGGTTTGGTCAGCAAGGTTTAGTGACAGTTGTGAAGGGACTGCAAGATTCCCTGTAGATTATAGGGTGGAGGCAGTCGGGAATGGGTGCTTAGAGTTGGAGAGAGCAGGGAGCGGCTGTGATCTAGAATTGGAGGGGTACAGAGTGCAGGCAAGCAGACACCTATAGTGGGCCATTCAGCAGATCCATCTCTGAAAACATAGAACAGTAAAGCACAGGAAGAGGCCCTTCGGCCCACATGTTGTGCCAACCTATGAAGATAATGATGCCTAATGACACCTAATCCCTTCTGCCTGAATCAGGGAGATTACTACTGTCAGGGAGGAGGTACAGGAGCCTGAAGACCCATACTCAATGATTCAGGAACAGCTTCTTGCCCTCCATTATCAGATGTCTGAATGGTTCATGAATCCATGAACACTACTTCATTACTCCTTTTTTCTTGCACTATAAATTTATTTTTGTAATTTATAGATTTTTATGTCTTTGCACTGTACTGCTGCCACAAAACAACAAATTTCACGACATATGTCAGTGACAATAAATCTGATTCTGATTTTGATTCTACACATGGTCCTTACTCCTCCATTCTCTGCATGTTCATGTGTCTGTCTAAGAGCCTCTTAAACCCCTACTGTCGTATCTGCCTCCACCACCACCCCTGGCAGTGCATTCCAGGCACCCACCACTCTGTGTAAAAATCTTGCCCCGCACACATCTCCTTTGAACTTCCCCCCTTTCACCTTAAATGCATGCCCTCTAGTATAAGACATTTTGACCCTGGGAAAAAGATACCAGCTGTCTACTCTATCTATGCCTCTCATCATTTTGTAAACTCCCCTCAGCCTCTGCCGCTCTAGAGAAAACAATCCTAGTTTGTCCAACACATGCTCTCTAATCCAGGCAGCATCCTGGTAAACCTCTTCTGCACCCTCTCCAAAGCCTCCACATCCTTCCTACAATGGGGCGACCAGAATTGAATGCAATATCCAGATGCGGCCTAACCAGAGTTTTATAGAGTGACTGGTTGTTGGCAAATTGTTTGAACTTCTCCACCAGTGGTCTGGTAGTACCTCGACTTGTTTTTGCATCCATACTATCTCTTTACAGTCAAGACTCCCTCATGGAGGGGGTGGTTGGTGAGGGGGTTGGGAGCATCCTCAAATCACCTCAGGATCTTCAATGATTCGACGCTTATTCTTGTGACCTCTAATGAGTGTTGGCCCAACCTGCACGATATTTCCTCGTAATACAAACCCTCACCCCAGGATTCAACCTTCTCCCCACTGCTTCCAAGGCAAGAATATCTCTCTTTGTGTAAGAACAAAAATCCTTTTTTTTTCTTTATCTTCTCACAGGGTGTAGACCTCACTTGGCAGTGCTAGCATTTACTGCCCATCCCTAAATGCCTCTGAAGTAGGGAGGCAGTTAAGAGTTAACCACATAGATAGGCCCGGAGTCACGTACAGGCCAGACTGGGTAAAGATGACAGAGTTCCTTCCCTGAAGGATGTTCGTGAACCAGATGGCTTTTTGCAACAATCCAGCGGCTTCATTGTTACTGTTACTATGGCTATCTTGTACTTACATGCAGTATTCCAACTGTGGTTTCATCGAAGTTCTGCACAGTTGTAGCTAACCATCTATACTATACTCCATCTCCATGCTTTTTGCCTTCACACTAACTTGGTGTGTTTCCTGAATCAGGTTCCACACCGAAGGAGGCAGTAAATCTTGGGAATTTTCTACTCCAGAAGATGGTGGATGCAAAGTCATTCTGTCTACCCAAGGCTGAGATCCCAGGAGAATTGAAGGAGTGGTGGGGAGGAGGGAGGGGAGTGGAGGCAGGGCAAAGACATGCAGGTAGCCAACCATCAGATTGTCTCTTATCTTAAGGGAGGGCGGAGCAAGTTTTCCTGCCCCCATTTCTCTTGTCCTTATACACAGCACATTGCAGCCTGTGCATTCCCCTGCTGTAGTCTGTTCACTCTTATGGGTTGGTTCCACCATTCAGGTGGACTGTATCTGTCCTGTATGTTTACTGGTGCAGCTGTAAACACACTGGTGCACCACTCAGTGTCAATGCCAAGGAGTTAAATTAGTGCCCAGTGGCTCATTGAGCAACTCCCACATTCAAGGTCTACCGCTGAGAGTTTGTCATTAATCTGGAATTACTGATGGGAATTATATATACCCACAACACCCCATCTCTACATTTAAGATAAGATATCTTTAATAGTCACATGTACATCGAAACGCACAGTGAAATACATTGTTTTGTATTACTGAGAATGTTTTGGGGGCAGCCCACAAGTGTTGCCATGCTTCCGGCGCCAACATAGCATGCCCACAGCTCCTAACCTGTATGTCTTTGGAATGTGGGAGGAAACCGGAGCACCCGGAGGAAACCCACACAGTCACAGGGAGAACGTACAAATTCCTTACAGACAGCGGCGGGAATTGAACCGGGGTCGCTGGCGCTGTAATAGCATTACGCTAACCACTGCACTACCATGCCGCCTACATTATAAAGGAAGCAAAAGGTGGGATAAGTGGTGTTGAGGTGAAAGATCAGTTGTGATTTTATTCAATGGTGGTACAGGCACAAGGAACTGGATGGCTCTCTCTTGGATCCACTTCTGTGTAATAGCCAATTAACAACACACTACACTAACTTTACCACCAGTACACACTATTGACTTGTCCATAAACAACTCCTTGTGATAAATAAAACATTCTGTTTATCTTCTTCCTTGTAAGCTGGAAAACACCATTTGTAAATATTCTTTAAGCCTGATGAACATAAAAATGAGGAGCTGGAGTAGGCCATTTGGCCCTTCGAGTCTGTTCCTGCACCATTAAGACCATGGCTGATCTCAACTCTGCATTGCCATACATTGTCCCTGAGCACTATTCCCTTGACGCCATTCACAAAAACCAAGTCTCCGTTGCTGTTACAAAGATGCCAAGGGTCTGTCAATACTCATAAAAATATCTCCCGTTCTTTCATTAATATAAATAGATGTTGCTTATGACAGAAGCAATAACAAATCTACCATTCCTAAGAACTCCTATCCCAATAGTTAATGCAGAGTACCTGAGCACAGTTAAGAATAAATGTCGTGATTCATTTAGAATACAGAACATAGAACATAGAACTGTACAGCACAGGAACAGGCCCTTCAGCCCACAATCTTGTGCCGAACCAATTAAGCTAATAACTCCTAATTAAACTAGTCCCTTTTGCCTGCACATGATCCATATCCCTCCATTCTATGCATATTCATGTGCCTGTCTAAGAGCCTCACAGCCTCCACCACCACCTCTGGCAGCACATTTCAGGCACCCACCACTCTCTGTGTAAAAAAACTTAAGATAAGATTTCTTTATTAGTCACATGTACATCGAAACACACAATGAAATGCATCTTTTGCGTAGAGGGTTTTGGGGGCAGCCTGCTAGTGTCGCCACACTTCCAGTGCCAACATAGCATGCCCACAACTTCCTAACCCGTACGTCTTTCGAACGTGGGAGGAAACCGGAGCACCCGGCGGAAACCCACACAGACACGGGGACAACGTACAAACTCCTTACAGACAGTGGCTGGAATTGAAGCCGGGTCACTGGCGCTGTAATAGCGTTACGCTAACCGCTACACTAAAACTTACCCTGCACATCTCCTTTGAACTTTGCTCCCTCTCACCATGTGTTAAAATAATAAGTCAATATTTTTCCCGCCAGATCCACTCTTACATTCGTTGCTTTCATGGTCGAATTATAGAATCATATCAGGACAGAAAGAGTTTATTCAGTCCACTGGAGGCAATCATTATGACTTAAGGAGATTTGGCATGCCACCTCCTGATAAAACTGGACAACAAGAGGCTGTAATTTTCAGAAGATACTGAACAGGCTGGGACTTTTCTCTCGAAAGGAGAAGACTGAGACTTGACCAGATGGGGTTATGAGGTAGCTTGGTAAGGAGGGCATTGAGAAAATGTCTCCACCCTGTGAAGGAAATCCACGGCTAGGACCATGACTATAAGATGGCCACAAATAAATACAGTGAGGAAGTGAGGGGAAGCCTTACTCAGAGTGTAGAGAATGTGGAAGTTGCAGTCATGGGGCACGGTTGAGGTGAATAACTTCAATCTATTTAAGGGGAAGTTAGTTCAACAGGCAGTGAAGAGGGGAAGGAAGCTCATGTAAAGCATAAACTCTGGCATGGATCAGTTGAGTTACTTGTCTTCCACCAATGCTGTGAATTCCAGGTAATCCTATGTCATTAACCCAGTGTGGTCTTCATTACCACAATGCCCTTAGCTGACCAAAGACGATCAATCTTAGGTCGTGATTGCGCTGGAGAGGGTGCAGAGGAGGTTCACCAGGATGTTGCCTCGATTGGAGCAAGGAGAGATTGGATGGGCTGGGTTTGTCTTCCCTGAAGCAGAGGAGGGTGAAGGGTGACCTGGTAGATGTACACAAAACTATGAGGGAGATAGATAAGGCAGATAGTAAGAATAGTTTTCCTGTGGTAGTGGTGTTTAAGACCAGAGGGCATAGAAATGAGGTAAGAAAGGGGAGGTTTAAAGGGGATCTGAGGGGGGATATTTTCACACAGAGGGTGGTTGGAGTCTGGAACGTGCTGTCCAAGGACGTGATGGAGGCAGTATTTAAGAAGCCTCTAGACAGCCAGTTGAATTGCCAAGACACAGAAGGCTACAGACCAAATGGGATTAAATGGGATTAATATAGATAAGTACAAGTACGAGCAGGGTGGGCTGAAGGGCCTGTTTCTGTGCTGTATGACTCTATGATTCTCAGTTTCGACAATTTCAGTGAATATCATGGGTTGGATTCACTGCCCTCTGCTGCTTTTCCCAGAGAGCAGTGAATCTGTGGAATTCTCTGTCCAGGGAAGCAGTAACGGCTACCTCATTTAAGACACAGTTAGATAGATTTCCCCACAGTAGGGGAATTAAGGGTTATGGGGAAAAGGCAGGTAGGTGGATCTGAGTCCACGGCCAGATCAGCCATGACCTTATTGAATGGCAGAGCAGGATCCATGGGCCAGATGGCCGACTCCTGCTCCTATTTCATATGTTATTATGTTATCATGCACTTGGGTTAATGAAATATCACCACAAACCCTTAGTAACTTTACTGTAAAGAAGGGAAGACTTGCACTATATAGCATCTGTCAGATCAGTTTCAGAGTGTTCCAAAACTGATTGGCAGGCAGCCAGTGTTGAAGGGTACTCACTACTAGCGATGGAAAAGCAGGCAATGGGCTTGTCAACAATAGGGTCCCACAGACACCAGTGGGATATTGACCCAGATAATCTGTTATGTTGGAAACATTGATGGAATAAAAAATATTGAGCAATAATTCACCTGCTCTTTTTTAAGATATCTCACCTTTACACTAATCTGGGCCTTCATTTAGGATCTCATTTGCAAGATGGCTTCTCTGACAGTATAACACACCCTCTGTATTACATTCCAGCATCTTTCCAGGATGTCTCTATTTCAGTGCCCAAAGTAGAACTTGAACCCACAACCATCAAGCTGAGATGCAAGACTTATACCAACTGAGCCACGGTTGACAATAACCAACTGCTCCACAGTATGAGTCACATCAGCCAATGAAAAGTAAAATAAACTTTTCTGCTAGGGTTTTTGATGTCTCTGGAGATGCTACACATGCCAGGCAGTATTGAGATTCTGGTCAAAGCATAGGGTTTGCAAATCTTTGCAAATGAACAGTGCTTTCCTTATCAACCCCAGATAGGCAGCAAGTGTGCCAGCATCACACAGGGAAAGCAGACGATGTGTAACAGGGTTTGCAAATCATCAACAGTCCTTTCAATTTTGTTTTTAGCACACAAAGACCTACAGACACTACAGAATTAATGTTGTGTAGGGGATCATTTGGCACCGTTTGGCTGAATCGGAAAGAAGTGGCTCTAATTTCACACTCAAAGAAAGACATGAAAAAAAAACACGTGAATGAGCATGTGATCACTGCAACGGGTGAAAGTGTTTGAGGCAGCCCTGCTTATAGAGGGTTTGAAATATTACCACAGCACAAATAACTTAGTTAGCACACTGAAATATCAACGCTGTCATTGTTAGCAGAACAAGTTTCATTTTTTCTTAGGCTGAGCAAATGAGGCCTCTATTAGTTGAAGCTCAGAAGAATGAGAGATGTTTCTTATTGAAACATTCTGAGGGACTTTGACAGGGTGGATGTTGAGAGGATGTTTCCCCTGGTGGGTTAATCTTGAATAGGGGTGGGGGGCATCGTTTCAGAACAAGGGGTCACCCAGTTAAGGTAGAATGAGGAGGAATTTCTTCCTTCAGGTGCTTCTGAATCATTGGAATTTCCTACCACAGAGAACTGTGGTGGTGGAGTCATTGAATATAGTCAAGGTAGAAATAGATACAGAGGTCAAGGGTGATGGTCATCAGACCAAGGAAGCGGAGCTGAGGTCAAGAGTGAACATACCAATAGCCTGTCCTGCTCCAAACACCTAGATGCTATAACCACAAAGGAACACCAGCACCTCTACTTCCTCAGGAGGAGGGTAAAGAAATTCGGCATTTTCAGTTGACGTTCGAACTTTTATCAATGCACCATAGAAAGCATCCTATCTGGATGCATCAGGGCTTGGTATGGCAACTGCTCTGTCCGAGACTGCAAGAAACTGGAGAGAGCTGTGGACACAGCTCAGCATCACAGAAACCATCCTCCCCTCCATGGACTCTGTCTACACTCCTCGCAGCCTTGATAAGGCAGCCAACATAATCAAAGACCCCACCCACCACAGACGTTCTCTCTTCTGCCCCCTCCCATCGGGCAGAGGATACAAAAGCCTGAAAGCACGTACCACCAGGCTCAAGGACAGCTTCTATCCCACTGTTATAAGACTATTGAATGGACCCCTTGTACGATAAGATGCTCTTGACCTCACAATCTACCTTGCCATGACTTTGCACCTTACTGTCTACCTGCACTGCACTTTCTCTGTAACTGTAACACTATATTTTGCATTTTGTTATTGTTTTCCCTTGTACTACCTCAAAGTACTGATGTGATGAAATGATCTGTATGGACGGCATGCAAAACAAAGTTTTTCACTGTACCTTAGTACATGTGACAATAATAAACCAATTTAGCAGGATGAAATCAACCATGAACTTATAAAACAGCAGAGGGCTCCCTTGGCCGATTGTTTCTCATGTTCTTCCAGTGGGTTGCCCCCCCAACCCCTGCCCTCCTCCAATTCCAATGTTGCAGTTGTATAAAATTTTGTTTAGGCTATGTTTGGAGTATTGTGTGCAGTTCTAGTCGCCCCCTTACAGGAAGGATGTGGAGGCTTTGGAGAGGGTGCAGAAGAGGTTCACCAGGATGCTGCCTGGATTAGAGGGCATGTGCTATCAGGAGAGGTTGGACCAGACTTGGATTGTTTTCTCTGGACTGCCAGAGACTGAGGGGAGAAGTTTATAAAATTATGAGAGGCATAGATAGGATAAACATTTCCCCAGGGTAGAAATGTTGAATACTGGAGGACACGCATTTAAGGTGAGGGGGGGGAGTTTAAGAGAGATGTGCAGGGTAAGATTTTGGGGTAGTGGTGCAAGCAGATACGATAGTGGTGCTTAAGAGGCATTTAGACAGATATGTGAACACGTAGGGAATGGAGGGATATAGATCATGTGCAGGCAGATGGGATTAGTTTAATTTGGCATCGTGGCCAGCACAGACATGGTGGGCTGAAGGGCCTGTTGCTGAGCTGCGCTGTTCTACATTCTATATTCTTAACTTCCTTATGCAGCCTCTGGGAATCAGCATTTGGCACAAGTTCTAGCAGTGCATACTGAGTAAGGGTCTCTGGCATTTACCAGATTGTTGAAGGCATTAAGTCTGACAGCACAAGGCACAGTTTCAATGCTGCCTTGCTGATACTCTACACCAGTTAGTAGCACCATCCCTGTATCCTTGTCCCTGGATTTCTCTATGACAAAAGATCCATTCATTTACAATCAGGGCTTGTTACAATATAATTTTCACAGCATTACTGAATAGAACTTAAGACATAGAACAGTACAGCACACGATGAGGCCCTTTGGCCCACAATGTCTGTGCCGATCATGTTGCCTCTCTAAACTAATCTCCACTCCTTGTACGTGGTCTATCTCCCTCCATTCAAAATACACAATTGGCAAGAAGTTACACAAAATGTTTAAAATAATAAAAACTACCAGAGGAATTAAAAATGAAAAGTGTCACCATCTCTTCTTGATAAGGCATTGAAATGCGGTGAGAAGGCCCCAACACTCCTCCGACATTGCCACCACACTCAGCACAGTCGTGTAGTGACTAATTTACTGGACCAGCAGCCAGATTTCTGGACCATTGATTCAGAGACGTGAGTTCGATTCCCACAGCAGTCGCTGGGGAACGTAAATACAAGTAAGTTAAATAAACCTGGAATTTAAAAAAAGCTTGTCTCAGTAAACTACCTTTTTTGTTGTGAAAGGCCATCTGATGCTTTTAAAGGTAGGAAATCTGCTACCTTAACCAAGCTTGGCCTATATGTTAATCCAGACCCACCAATGTGTTTGACTCTTAGCTACCTCCTCTATTCAAGGAGCAATTAGGGACAGGCAAAAAATGTTGGCATGGGCAGTAATTTTGGCAACCCATGAATGAATAAAAGAAAATCTCCAGTCGTCACTACTACTCCCAACTTTGCAACACTTTCTGACTGCTGTGTGTGTTGTACAGGGAGGATTATTACCCGTCTTTACTGATGCTCCCATAGCTATCAAACCATGTCAGCCATGATTCAGTGGAGGGCACTCCCCTCTGCACAAGGAGGTTGTGAGTTCAAGACCCCATCGAAAGGACTGAGCACAAAGCTTAAGACTGCTATTACAATGTGATGCTGTTAGAGGCGCTGACTTCAGATGAAGCAATAAACTGATACTACAGAAGCAATGAGTTGCCACAGCACAGAAGGCCATTCAGCCCATTGAGCTAATGCTGACTCCTAGTAGAGCAATCCTGTGATTCCCATTCCCCATCTCACTCTCGAAGCCCCTGATTGATTTTGTTTTCACCATGGTTACAGCAAGTGGATTCCAGATCGTCACCACTCTCTACATAAAAAAATCTTTCACCACACCCCCCCTCAGTCCTGAAATGTCGACTTTCACCTTTTGCCTCCACAGATGCTGATTGACTCACTGAGTTCTTCTAGTGTTCTGTTTTTTTTTGACCCTCACCATCCCCCCCTTTAACTTTGGGCCAAGATTTCAATCTGCTCCTCCTGGTTTATTATTGTCACTTGTACCAAGGTACAGTGAAAAACCTGTCTTGCATACCGTTCGTACAGGTCAATTCATTACACAGTGCAATTACATTGAGTTAGTACAGAGTGCATTGAGGTAGTACAGGTAAAAACAATGACAGTGCAAAGTGTCACAGCTACAGAGGAAGTGCAGTGCAGGTAGACAATGAGGTGCAAGGTTACAACAAGGCAGATTGTGAGGTCAAGAATCCATCTCATTGCATAAGGGAACACCCATGAAAGGGCACAGCTCTCCTCTATCTACCACCCAGTTCCCTCAACTGGGCATTGGGGATCTCCCAACACCATTCAAAGGAGTCTGGTGGCCAGGCCTCATATCCATTCCTTATCCTTTGGTTAAAAGAAGCTGTTTATCTCATTGTGTTTGAGGGAGCTGGCATATGAAAGAGTTGCCTCATTTCCTTCATTACTCCAGTGACTCTACTTAACAAGTCCTTCATTGACTCGAAAAGACTGTAGGCCACGGTGTGAAAGTGAGGAACATTTCTGAATGGCATGACAGAGCGTTTAGCAATTCGTTCTTCCAACTGCAGTGTGTTACACATCTCCCCACTTAACGTCACCAGATTCCAAGTCCAGCACTCCAGAATTCCCCTCGTGAAGTTCTGAGCCTCACAACTGATATTTCCACTTTATATTTGACGTGCTTTCTCTCACTTCCTGTATCTTCCCTCGGACACCCAGCTTGGCTCCCTGGCAAATGCTCCTCGCGTTGTTCTGTCAGATAAAAGGGACAACATAACTGGGCCTTTGTGTCTGTTATCCATGAGGGAAAATGCGCCTGGTGACAATTTACGTCAAGCCAGAGTGAAACATGAATGTCTCCAAAAAGCACAACACTGTTTTCTGTCTGCAGCAAACAAATTACAATCACTGCTTGCTACTTGAACCAGTGCCACTAATGACTATCCAACGCCCTTTCAGACTGTCAATAAATGAGTCACCGTTTGTTCTGGAAAAATGTAACAAAATTATCAATTGCTCTTGACTATGAAGACTTGACGCACGGTAAATCCTCATCAAATACAGTCCCTTGGTGCCTCCTCCTTAGAGTGGCTTCAGCTTCAGTCCTCATTAGACAGAGCAATGACATAAGCAAATCGGCACTGGAGAAGATCCATGTTTAACCTCACGGTTTGCTATTTGCCAACAGACTGTTTCACAGTCATGTTTACCATGGAAATTTGATCAAGGTTAGATTTTTGCCGGCTCTCTATTCCACTTCCCATTTTGCAGACACCTCTGCTTGCAAAACCCTCGTTCCATTTCTATGACAGGCACTATCCCAGAAATGAATTTCTGGAGCACTAACATAAGCTGCAGCATCAACATCCGCAACGTACCTCGTCACTGGCTGTTTCCTCAGGAGGCTTATGAATAACAGAGCCAGGTGAAACTCTTTATGGTCTGCATCAGTTACAGAATGACATATTATTGAGATCTTGAAAGATATTTGGACCAACGTCAGTGTTGTGTCAATATTTCGAGCATCCTTGCCCGTAGCTCAGTGGGTTACAGACTTCCCTCTGGTTCAAGGACTGCCGCAGAAACTCAAGCCCAAAGTCGAGTCTTGCACCGGTTTGACATTGTGAGGGTGGCACAGTGGCACTGCAAGGAGAGATGCTGCCTCACAGCGCCGGGAGACCAGGGTTCGATCCCGACCTGTCTGAGTGGAGTCTGTACATTCTTCCTGCTTCCCCCAGGTGCTCCGGTTTCCTCCCACATCGCACAGGCATGCATGTTGGAAGGATAATTGGCCGCTGTAAGTTGCCCCAAGTGTGTAGGATCTGGGGGGAGGTGACGAGAATGTGGGGAGAACAAAATAGGATTGGCGCAAATGGGTGCTTGGTGGTTGGCATGGACTTGCTGGGCCAAAAGGCCTGTTTCTGTATGACTCTATGATTCTATAACTGCAATGTTAGAGACATGAACTTCAAATGTCCTCTCAAGGGGTCCTGAGGAGGGGAAGGGCATTGGTGCACCTTGTACAGCTGATGCCTGAACTCCAGTAGTCTCTATGTGAAGATATCCCTGGTACTACATGGATTCCCCCAGATGATCCAGTTTCCTCCCACATCGTAAAAATCAACTGGAAAATTAATTGGCCTCGGTAACAAGTGTGTAGCTGGGTAGTAGAATCCAGGGAGAGTTGACTGGAATCTGGGGAGAACAGTTTACAGGGAAGATTAGTGGGGAATGGGATTACCCTGTGAGCTGGCATGGACTCGATGGGCCGAAATGGCCTCCATAAGGAAATAAAGCTATAGAATCATACTATGCGGAAACAGGCCCTTCAGCCCACCTCACCCAAATATGGAATATGAAATGACTGATCCATGGCGGCATTTCTAACACGATCGGAGGAGTCTCGCTTCCTTGTCCTGGCTGGTTCTAATCCCTCAAACAACAGCATGATAGGACAGGTAATTGAGATCACGATCAGACTTCTCTCTGGAGGATCTAAGTACACACATGCCTCGTGTATTGAACTTGAAGGAGATTGTTTCATACATTTTCCTTTCTGCTCCTCAGTTTGGTGATTTTCCCTTCATTATAACTCTTTAAGCCTTTCTTGACCTCATCCATATTCTATGAGGACCCCTTCTTTCCTTCAGTATTCTCAACAGGTTGAAATCCTGATCCTCCTTTTTCTCGAACCCACCCCTTCCCAAAAGTTGTGGACTTTCCACTGTTCTCCCTTACAATCTGTTAGTTTTTCGTCAAAACCCAAACCCCAGCAGTCTGTTACCTCAGTCTTGTCTGTGTTGCTTCTACAGTAGGTTTGTACCCTTGGATACTACACCCAGTCTATAAGGAAGAACCCAATGTGTTGCAGAAAAGACCACTTTGTCAAACCATCATTAACACATAATGCATCGAAGAAACACAGAAGACTTAGGGTAGGCATGGTAGTGTAGCGGTTAGCGTAACGCTTTACTGCGCTAGCGACCCGGGTTCAATTCCGGCTGCTGTCTGTAAGGAGTTTGTACGTTCTCCCCCGTGTCTGCGTGGGTTTCCTCCGGGTGCTCCAGTTTCCTCCCATATTCCAAAGACATATGGGTTAGGAAGTTGCGGGCGTGCTATATTGCGTACCATGGCGACACTTGCAGGCTGCCCCCAGAATATTCTACGCAAAAGATGCATTTCACTGTGTGTTTCGATGTACATGTGACTAATAAAGAAATCTTAGCTTATCTTATTATCCTTGCCAACAAAATAAAAAATACCAGAATATGCCATCGACAGCAAAAGATATATATACTGCAAGGTGTCACATGGAAGAATAATTAAGCAGGATTTAAATGGTTCCCTACATCATCAAAGGCCATTCAGCCCATCTAGTCAATTCACAGAGCAATCCCATTCCCCCACTCACTTTTCCCGTTACATGTTCTCCCCACATTCCCCATTATCAATTTGATCTACACCCACCCACACAATGAACAATTTACAATGAACAATTAACCCACCAAACCATACGTCTTTGGGATGTAACCAGAGCACCCAGAGGAAATCCATGTGGTCACAAGGAGAACATGAAAACTCCACACATACAGTACTCGAGGTCAGGATCAAACCCGTCTCACCGGAGCCTTAAGGCAGCGGTTCTGCCAGCCGTACCACAGTGCCACCAATAAAAGCCTCTTAAGTGACCAAAAGAGTTAGGTTTCCAAGACTACACTCGAGGAGTGGAGAGAGAGATAGAAAGGGCAGAAGGTATAAGGAGAGAACTCTAAAGCTTAGCAAGGCAGCTAGGAACATAGCCATCACTGGAAGGTAAATAAAAGCCAGGGAATGTGCAGAGAACAACAGCGCTCAGAAACCTCGGCATGTTATAAGGCTGGAACAAGTGTTAAGTCACAGTATGGAGCCGAAAATTACGATGAGAATTTTAAAATCGCTTAATTTGGAGTCAATGCACAGGGTGAGCTGAAGATAAGGTTGCAGCGTTTGGATGAGTTCAGTTTATGGAAGTAAATCGTGGTATCTTTCTGGACGAGTTGCATTAATCCAACCAAGAGGGGAAACTACTTGGCTATGAATTCATTATATTGTAGACTCTTTTATCAATATTTTTTTATGATAAGCAAATAGATTGACCAACACAGATCTGTTTTCCTGATGTATTACCAAAATGCTGATGCAATGTGGTATTATGGAAATCACCTCGACTGCGATCATTGTTGATAATTCAAACAATGCCTCTGGTTTCTTATCCCCAAGGTTAGGACTTCATGTTACTGAAAAGAACTAGTTCACTACAGAGCCCTTCACAACCTATCTGAGAGCGAAAGGGCATGTCATTCGTCTGGGTCTCTTTGGCATGAAAATCACCTTTTGCATACTTAAGGATATTAAATTACTTTAGTGATCCCAGGATTATGATTTGCAATGCTTCAGGTGTCTATATTCTGCAATCTACGTATTATATTAACAGAGGAATAAGATTCACAATCACATATGTCGATAATATTAATAAAAAGTTGCATTTATATAGCAACCTCTATGTCACATCAAAGCACGTCACGGCTAAAAATGTACTTTTTGAAGTGTAGTCACTGATGGAAATTTAGCAGCTAATTTGCACTCAACAAACAGCAATGTAACAACAGGATGCTGATCGAATGGTAAATATTAGCAAGGGATACTTTCTTTATGGAAACAATGCCCAAGGATCTTTTAGATCCACCTGAGTAAGTCGTTTGGGGTTTTGCTTTACTATCTCCTTTGGAAGATGCTTCAATGTTACTCTGGGGGCATCAGCTTTGAGATGCTTAAGCCCACGACCTTCCTATTGAAAAGCATGAGTCCTACTCACTGAGCCACAGCTAATGCTACCACCAGGCTCAAGGACAGCTTCTATCCCGCTGTTATAAGATTATTGAACGGTCCCCTAACTTGGCTTATTATTGTCAAGTGTACCGAGGTACAGTGAGAAGCTTTGTTTTGCATGCCATCCATACAGATCATTTCATTACAACAGTGCATTGAGGTAGTACAAGGGAAAGTAATAACAGAATGGGCTCTTGATCTGACAATCTACCTCGTTATGGCCTTGCGCCTTATTGCCTGCCTGCACTCCACTTTCTCTGTTACATTTTATTCTGCATTCTGTTATTTTTTTCCCTTGTACTATCTGGATGTATCCTATCTGGATTTATCACGACTTGGTTCGGCAACTGCTCTGCCCAGGACCGCAAGAAACTGCAGAGAGTTGTGGACACAACCCAGCGCATTACAGACACCAGCCTCCCCTCCTTGGACTCTGTCTTTACCTCTCACTGTCTTGGTGAAGCAGCCAGCATAATCAAAGACCCCACCCACCCAGGACATTCTCTCTTCTCTCCTCTTCCATCGGGTAGAAGATACAGGATCCTGAAGGCACGTACCACCAGACTTCAGGACAGCTTCTACCCCACTGTGATAAGACTATTAAACAGTTCCCTTATACAATGAGATGGACTATGACCTCACGATCTACCTTGTTGTAACCTCGCACCTTATTGCACTGCACTTTCTCTGGAGCTATAACACTTTACTCTGCACTGTTATTGTTTCTACCTGTGCTACATCAATGCACTCTGTACTGACTCAATATAACTGCACTGTGTAATGAATTGACCTGTACGATTGGTTTTGTAAGACAAGCTTTCACTGTACCTCGGTACAAGTGGACAATAATAAACCAATTTAACAATTTAAGGCAAAGGAGAAGGGAAGATAATGACAGAGGGAGAGGGAGTTAGGCTGCAGCTGGAGTCGCACAAGAGGATTATCTTTACCCACATCTCCAAGAGAGATGCCAGAGTATTAACACAGAACAAAACACCACAACTGACCAGATGGTAAATATATAGTGGAAGACATACAAAGGTACTTCTGAGAAGCATAGATTAATATAGCACGGAAGCAGGCCCCAACTGGTCCATGCTGACCAAGATGCCCATCTAAGCTAGTCCCATTTGCCCATGTTTGGCCCATATCCCTCTAAACCCTTCCTATCCATGGACCTGTCCAAATGTATTTTAAATGTTGTTATTGTACCTGCCTCTACAGCTTCCTTTGACACCTGGTTCCATATACACACCACCCTCTGTGTAAAGGTCCCTTTTAAAAGGTCCCTTTTAAATCTTTCCCCTTTAAACCTATTCTCTCTTGTCTTTGATTCACCAGGAAAAAGATGGTGCGCATTCGGTTTATCCATGCCCCTCATGATTTTATACACCTCTATAAGGTCCTCCCCACCATCTTTTAAATAGAAATAGAACATAGACCATAGAACAGTACAGCACAGAACAGGCCCTTCGGCCCACAATGTTGTGCCAACATAGCTAATCCCTTCTACCTGTGGAAATCTCATATCCCTCCATTTTCCTCTCATTCATGTGCCCATCCAAGTCCCTCTTAAAATCCCCCAATGAATTGGCCTCCACCACCCTATCAGGCAATGCATTCCAGGCATCCACCACTCTCTCAGTAAAAAACGTGCCCCTCACGTCTGTTCTCAACCTACCCCCCCTCACCTTAACTGCATGCCCTCTGGTATTGGATCGCTCAATAATGGGAAAAAGATATTGCTTGTCCACCCTATCTATGCCCCTCATGATTTTATACACTTCCAACAGATCACCCCTCAGCCTCCACCGCTCCAGAGAAAAGAGCCCAAGTTTGTCCAGCGTCTCCTGATAGCACGTGCCCTCTAATCCAGGCAGCATCCTAGTAAACCTCCTCTGTACCCTCTCTAAAGCCTCGACATCCTACCTGTAGTGAGGTGACCAGAATTGCACACAATACTCTAAATGTGGCCTAACCAGAGTTCTATAGAGATGCATTATAACTTCTTGACTCCGGTATTCAATACCTCGATTAATGAAAGCAAATGATGATCCAAAGTTGAACATGTTTCACTATCTAGACAAGCCCTAGTTCAGCAGGTGATTATATGTGGCCTTCATTTATGTTTGAAGCTTGTAATCATCATCATTTTGAACAAAGATGAAGTGCAAATAACATCCCTTAATTACTGTGTTTTTCTCCATTACTACTTCCTTTCATTAAACAATGAAAACAAGCTTCCAGCTGTAAAACAACTCAGGTGTCACTACATTTGTTTCTTTAACTTCTTGGTCCGGTTGTAAGACTGGGGGCCTCAGAGTTCTGGGTGAACACTCGCATTGATTTCAATAACGCCTTATTCCTCGCGTTCCAGCCTCTATGGTAAAGGAGGATTTATTACACTCATAGTGGCAACAAGTGCAGTATAAATATGGTTATGTCCTCACTGCTTTCCCCTTTTGCCTCTCTCAAGAGCAGCCTAATAGAATGGCCTCTTTGTAGCGAGCTCGGAATTGGCTTCCTGTGGTCACGCCATTAAACATGAGATGACTGCCAATCAAATTCACTTGCACAAATGTAGTCATTTCATTGCAATGTTAGCAGCAGTGAGAGAGCCCATTCCACCCTTGGGGTCTGTTTTGCCTTGAATTCGATCTGAATTTCATCTCTATTTAATGGCCTCCACTGAACATCCTTGACCCATGAATCTGTCTATTTCAGTTTTTCTGGACTGCTGCTATGAAGGAGAGTTTTAGATTTCTGCCTCTCTCTGTATGAAAATTTGCTTCCCGATTTCAGCCAACTGTGGCAACTAATGGACTAATTCCTTAAAACAAACTGAGGCAGAATTTGCCTGGTCACTCTAAGCAAGCTCATTGCTTATAACATTCTGTTACTGTATTCTCATTCCACAAGGGAACCATGTTTTTTTTATTCTCATAATCTGCTTGGCCACACGGTGTGGAGGAACTCACTCCTGATGGTCAAACAATAATACCTCAGATTCCAGGAGCTTCAAGTTCCTAGGTGTTCCTAACCCGTCCTGGTCCAATCACGTAGATGCCACGGCCAAGAAAGCTTACCAGCGCCTCTACTTCCTCAGAAAGCTGAGGAAATTCGGATGTCCCCATTGATCCTCACTAATTTTTATTGATGCACCACAGAAAGCATCCTATCCGGATGCATCGCAGATTGGTATGGCAACTGCGCTGGCCCGTGACCGCAAGAAACTGCAGAGCTCAGGTCCATCATGAAAGCTAGCCTCCCCTCCATTGCCTCGGGAAAGCAGGGCAACATAATCAAAGACCCCACCTAACCCCAGTCATTTTCTCTTCTCCCCCTTCCCATGGGGAAGAAGATACAAAAGCTTGAAGCACACACCACCGGGCTCAAGGACAGCTTGAATCCCACTGTTATAAGGACTCTTGAATGGACCTCTTGTATTGATAAAGATGATTCTTGATCTCTCAGTCTACCTTGCACCTTATTGTCTTCTTGCAACTCCACTTTCTCTGTAACTGCAACACTATATTTCACATTCTGTTATTGCTTTTCCCTGTACTACTTCAATGTACTTATGTTTTGAAATGATCTGTATGGATGCTATGTAGAACAAAGTTTTTTCACTGTATCTCGTTACATGTGACGATAATAATAACTACCAATTACCAACATCAGGAAAGATGGCTTTGGAGAGGGTGCAGAAGAGATTTACCAGTTCCAGGAACTGTGGGCTTTAGTTCTATGAGTAGACTGGAGAAGCTAGGATTGTTATCCATGGAATGGGAGAGGTTGCGAGGAGATCTGGTAGACCTTCTTAAAATCGTGAAAGATATAAAGTAGACTGAAATGAGTTGTTCCCATTGGCGGAGGGATCACAAACATGGGGACTGGAATGAAGGTGATAAGGATTTTATTTTTAACACAGCGGGTGTTTGGGGTTGAGAATGCACTGCCAGTGGCTTCAATGGTAGAGTTGAAAAGGGAATTGGGTGAGAGCTTCAAAGCAAGAAATTGGCAGGGTTGTGGGTCGAGCTGGATTGCTTTTACTTTGACCCAGTACAGACCCAACGAGCTGAATGGCCTCCTTCCACGCTGCAACCATTCTGCTTCTGGGAACCCAAGTGCAGGGTGTGTGAGGGGTAAGTGGGAGGGATATTGGGGAAGGCTGTAACTCAGGTGTTGCTACTCTAGTTCTGGAACAGGATGGTGAAGGGACGCACGGGGTTGTGGAAGATACTGCTGGCATTAAAACACAGAATTAACCACATCCCCATTCAACAGAGGTACAACGGCACAATAGCATAGCAGTTAGTATAATGCCATTACAGCGCCAGCGACCCAGGTTCAATTCCCGCTGCTGCCTATAAGGAGTTTGTACGTTCTCCCCGTGTCTGCGTGGGTTTCCTCCGGGTGCTCCGGTTTCCTCCCACATTCCAAAGACGTACGGGTTAGGAGCTGTGGGCATGCTATGTTGGCGCCGGAAGCGTGGAGACACTTGCGGGCTGCCCCCAGCACATTCTTAGCAACGCAAAAAGACGTATTTCACTGAGTGTTTCGATGTACATGTGACTAATAGATAAATATCTTATCTTATATCTTATCTTCTCTTTGGATTTACTGCATTGTGGAAGATTAAGGTGAATGAACATTTTGAATAACTGGTTAATGGGAGAGTCTGCTCTTTACGTTGACATGAATTGCACACTTTCACATTAAGATAGGGTTTTCAGAGATGGAGAAGTTGTGTCCACTTGTGCACTAGATGTCAGACTCTCAAATCAGTCACTATTAAATTTAGCTCCAAATTCAGGAGAAATTCTTTACACAGAGAGTGATGAGAGTATGGAACTCATTCACACTGGGAGATGATGAAGGCTCATTGACCTGAAACATTAACCATTTCTCTCTCCACAGATGCTGCTTGACCTGCTGAGCACTTCCAACATTTTCTGGTTTTATTTCACTCCTACAGGGATTGGCTGAGGTGAACAACATGGCAACAGTTGAGGGAAAATTGGATCAATACATGAGGGAGAAAGGATTAGAGGAATTTGGGAACAGGAATGGCCAATGCAGAGTTGGAGGAGGTATAGTTGAGTTACTGCTACTGGGACCATCTTGATGATGGCCTGTTCCTGAGCCACACATCCTGTTTAATCCAATGTAGATTTTACAATGTAGAGTTCCAGGCATACTCCCACACAATGGTAAAATGAATGATTAGTTAATCTATTTTCGTTTAACACTGGGAGACAAATATTGGAAAGGAAACTGGAAAGGACTTCCCTGATCACATCATTGTGGCCTACGGGTTGGCTTTACCAGCAGAACAGATAAGTTGCAGAACAGAGGGACCTATGAATCCAAGTACATGGTTCCCTAAAGTGGCGTCGCAGGTAGACCGGGTGGTGAAAAAGGCTTTTAGCACACTGGCCTTCATCAGTCAGGGCACTGAGTATAGAAGTCAGGACATTGTGTTGCAGTTGTACAAGAAGTTGGTGAGGCCGCATTTGGAATATTGTGTTCAGTTCTGGTCACCCTGCTATAGGAAAGATGCTGTTAATCTGGAAAGAGTGTAGAGGAGATTTACGAGGATGTTGCCAGGACTCGAGGGACTGAGTTATGGAGAGAGACTAAGCAAGTTGGGACTTTTTACTTCAGAGCATAGGAGAATGA
Organism: Pristis pectinata; assembly: GCF_009764475.1. Taxonomy (NCBI): domain Eukaryota; kingdom Metazoa; phylum Chordata; class Chondrichthyes; order Rhinopristiformes; family Pristidae; genus Pristis; species Pristis pectinata. Next base: position 106,191,201 of record NC_067410.1, on the reverse strand, counting down.
GGGGTGATTTTATAGAGGTGTGTAAAATTATGAGGAGCATAGATAGGGTCAACGTGCAGTCTTTTTACCAGGGCTGGGGAATCAAGAACTAGCAAGCGTAGGTTTAAGGTGAGAGGGGAGAGATTTAATAGGAATCTGAGGGGCAACTTCTTCACCCAGAGGGTGGTCAGTATATGGAATGAGCTGCCAGAGGAAGTGGTTGAGGCAGGTACATTAACAACACTTAAAAGGTACTTCGACAGGTACATGGATAGGAAAGGTTTAGAGGGATATGGGCCAAACACGGGCAAATAGGACTAGCTTGGATGGGAACCTTGGACGGCCTGGACCAGTTGGGCTGAAGGGCTGTATGACTCGATGACTCTGAGGCCTCTTCCTTGGCGAGATTCTTTTTTTAAACATCACTGGTGAGGTCTGGGCAAGGCCAGTATTTGTTGTCTCACCCTTCATTGTCCTTGAGAAGGTGGTGGCGAGCTGCCTTCTTGAACCAATGATATCCAGCTGGTGAAGGCACTCTCACAGTGTCAACCATCCTCAATACAACTTAGTAGCTTGCTGGGTCAGGCCAGCCAACCACACTGCTGAGAGACTGGAGTTACATATGGGTCAGATCGGGTAAGGACTGCTGATTTTACCCGTGCAGAAGGCAAACTAACATTTTTTTAACAACACTCTGCCAATTTCATTCATCATTACTGACACTTGCTTTTTATTCCAAATATATTTAATTAATAAAACAACTTAATCCCCCAGCTGTCATGGTGAGAGTTAAACATATAGCTATGGATCATAAGCCGAAGCCTCTGGATTACCAGACGATCATCAAATCCCAGCGTGGGGTTTGAACCCACAGCCGCTTACCGCCTGTATGAAATGTACACACCAGATCTGAGGCGCGCGCGCGTGCGTGTGTGTGTGTGTGTGTGTGTGTGTGCGCGCGCACATGTGTGTGTGTGTGTGCGCGTGTGTGCATGTGTGTGTATGAGAGAGAGAATGTGCAAGCATGTGTCTACTTGCATGCATTATGGAGATGCAGCTGCAGGTATGTGTTTTTGTGGATATCCAGTACATTCATGTTTGTGGAGCATGTGTGCATATGTAGGTGCTTGTGTGTATGTATGCATGTGTGTCAGTGCTTCTGTACATGTTATGTGTGCGTGGGTCTGGGTGTGGGTGACCATGGGAGGAAGTGCAGTTCCGATTATATTCTATGTCTGTCTTTTTATCATTTGAGCAGGAAAGAGATGAGAGTGACCAGTCACTGACCACTTCCGGATCTCACTGGGAACAATACCCCACAAGTAGGATCACCTGAGCTGGGTGTGGTACACGAGGGTAACTCAGCACAGGGAATGGTGCGGCCAAGTGACAGAGACTGAAGTGTTGTTAACAAACACCCTGAGCTATCTTATCATTGACAGGATCCCTTGAGACCCACGCAGTGTTACACAGCAACACCACCAAAATTCACTCAACTCAAACATGGCTGAACTTAACCACAATTTGTACCACTGACAAGATACAGGTGTACGGCAACTTTTAAGATTTCACAGTCAAAACAATCTCACAGAAATCTCGCATCAGCCCTGCCTTAAGCGGAATGCATCTACTTCACACATCACACAAGTCTCAGAGGGTTTTGAATTGCACAAGACTCAGAAATAATTTGATGTTGATGCTGTCAATAGCCTGATCAGAATCGGGGAGTTTAAATTTTATCATCTGTTCTGCTGCAACTTGTTGCTATGTGCTGGCTTGTAACAGTGTGAGACATGCTTCTCCAATCCACGGATGATAATTACTGGTACAAAATTCCTGACTAAAGCAGCCTGCCATTTTTTTATATGGGATTCACTTTTCCAGGCTGCACCTCATCCCATTATTAATAGGCCCAAAAATTTCTTGGCAAGGCCCCGGATGCTTGATTTGTGTTGACATTGATTTTATTATTATTTCTGGTATGAGGAGGAGTGGAGGAACTCACACAGTTAATTGACTGCTTGGGAAACAGGAGCATGTCGACTCTAACCCACACGAGGCCCTGATTTCTTTTCTCTCTTTCAGAAGAAGATGAGAGGTACGGGCTGACTATCAAGGTGCTAGCAATTGGGTTGGGTCTGCCTCAACGTGGCGAATGTGACCTATGTAGCAGCGAACAGAGAGGGAAGCTCGGCGAATCAAAGCGGGCATCGTTAACGGTAGGGTGCGGTCACATGCCAAGCGTAGGTTGAAGGCCGCTATCCAGTCTCGCCACTTTCCAGCCCTCGCTTCATTTAGTTCCAGTCACACTTTTCTAATCTCTCTACCTTGCGTAACTCAGTGCTGAATCGAAGCCATTGGAAAACGTTCAAACATCTGGATTATTTTAAACACCACCCCAGTCTCACCACCATCTACCCCCCCCTCCATTTTGTTCGGGCCTTTCGGCTTTTCATTTCCCGCGCCAACCTTTTCAAGTTCATTTTCACGCTTGAAGGAAGTGGTCGGCAACGGGGACTGAAAACCACGGGCTCGATGCTTCGCCCCAACCCTCCTGTCCTCATGTTCGACCCCAACCCCCGCCCCACCACCTTGCGGTCTGACCCTCTGCGTTGAAAAGATCAGCAGTGAATGAGGCAGACTGGGGCAAGGCCCGGAGGGCAACTGAGTGAGAAGGCCCAGAGTCAGACTCTGAGCAGCAATATCAGCTGCCCCACATCTGTTACCACAAAGTATAATTTCCATTCCCACTGTCTTCACCTTGGCAAACCTCTCCGCTTTACAAAATAAAGCGTACACATGGAAAAATAATTCTCTTTTAAACGCATGCTTTGGCCGTAGCACCTGAATTATACAGTGGCTATCTTGGCGAAAGGACTGTCAAATAAAATAAGAGGCACCATGGAGGCCAGAGGCGGAATAATATAACACTTACTTTTCTAGCTGTTACAGAGTGACGCACTGCAAATAGTGGAGTGTGAGAGAGAGAGAGAGAGAGAGAGAGAGAGAGAGAGAGAGAGAGAGAGAGAGAGAGAGAGAGAGAGAGAGAGAGAGAGAGAGAGAAAAAGAGAGAGAGAGAAAAAGAGAGAGAGAGATAGAGAAAGAGAGAGAGTAAACCCCGGCCTTCCCACCAGCTCCCCCTCCCCACACCTTCTTCTGAACGGACGTCTTCCACTCTGTAAACTTGGCAATACCACTAAAGCATTGAGATACAGCACTGGCCATATAAGGAAAAATAGCAAAACATGTCACGCATCACTTAGAGGTGGTAGGCAGGGAGTTAACCTCTCGGTGCACACAACTGGCTCCACATGCAATGTATTCTGGCATCGGGCCTTGCATATTAAATCAAACGCCACACACACCCCAACTCCCTCCCCTCACCCAGCCTCTGTGAGGGAGCGACCAAGCTACCTGACGCAGCACTGACACCTCTTCACCATTCATTCATCCCAACTGAGGCAGTCAAGACGGGCAGGAGGACGGAGGGGTGGGGAGGGGGGTGGTGGGGGGGGTTTGTTTTATTCTTTTTGCCCACCTGTTTTGCTTGTCTTTCGTACGAGAGGAGCTGTGCTGAGCTGGTGGCTTGCTGCAGCGCACAGACAGGAAGGAGCTGCTCTGAGGCAGAAATGCCTGCAGCTCCAACCTCCTGACCCTCCCTCCAAGCAGAGACGATGTGCGAGGTGAAACCACACGCCGCAGTGACCCAGAACGCAAAACACCACCCTTCAGCTCACCCTTCCCCACCCTTGCCAACCCTCTCCCCCCAAAACCTGACCCCGCGATCCCGCCTCCCCTCCACTCGTAGACAATCCTCTCTCCCGTCTCTTGGATCTTGTGGCGAGCGCCCCTGGTGTGGTACGGGGCAAGGGGGAGGGGTGGGGGTGGGGGCGGCAAGGCGGGAGTGCCGCCGTTTTCGGATCCCACGGGAAGCCAAGGTGCCCTCTCAGGTAGACGTCAAAGGGAAAATAAAAATCCCCTCCCTAGCCCGGGTCTCTTTCGAAGGGGAGCAAATGGAGACAAACTGCCCCCCCCTCCCCCTCCCCCGTCGTCCCTGGGCCCTAGTCACCTCCGAAAGCAGAAATAATCTGCTCGGTATCACAATGCTGCATGTGGGAGCTTCCTGTGCACAAATTATCTACCAACCACACCCCCCCTCCCCAATCCTGACTGCCCTACATTACACCAGCCACTAGACTTTGAAATAAAAACGTGCTCCCTTGCTCGGAGGGCACGTTGGGACTCTGCTCGATGCTATGGAAACACGGGCCTGTCCAAAACACCCCCCCCTCCGAACCCCAGTTCCCTACCTCCTTCCCTTGCCTGATCTGACAAACCAGCCAAGGCTTGCTCTAACTTCCTCTCAGTGTGTCAGTCTCTGGCTCCAAATCTACCGCGTTCTCCCTGATCTCCCCCCACCCCCCACCCCCACCACCGCCCCCCCCACACACACACACACACACACACACAGACGTAAATACACACACACACACAGAGGGAATCAGAACTTACCTCATATTCCTGTTTCCTCCGATGCACTCGAATAGAGGAAGAAGCACTCAAGGCATTCTGGGATTCATCTTCGGATTTTTTTGTCCCTCTTTCTTAAGAAACCAAAAATGCAGACCACCTCCTCTTTCTCTTGTTAGTGGAGCATGATTGCTAGCAAGTCTTCCTGAGGTGTGGCAGGAGCACTACTCCCTCCGCGCTCGTGTGCTGCTGACTGCCTGCAATGCTCCTCCCTCAACAGAGCTGCAAAACTCTATCAGGAAGCGTGCTGGGCTATACCTCCTGGTTTGCCAGCGTGAAGAGGAAAGCACTTGGGAGCCTTCTCGACGTTTCTCTCTCTCTATTTTTAAACGCAGCAGGCTCATTTCTCTCTGTCGCTCTCTCGTTCTCCTCCCTCTCATGCACGCACTCACACTTACACACATATACACACTTATATTTATACACACCCACAGACACACACATACACACAAGTACACGGAAAGTCCGTGATCTTAAGCACAAGTCTTTCTGCACTGAGAGAGGGAAGGAAAATTAAATGGAAATAGTGCAGAGAGGAAGTAATCTCCTACCAGGATCAACCTTCTCTCTCCCCCTTGCAATGAGCAGTAATTGGTAGCTTCCATCTGATATGGAAAGCATATAATAACCTCTGAACTGTACTGCCACAAGTGAGATACAAGCAAGCTGTTGTCAGGTTGTGAGACCAGATTGCTGGCGTTGAGTTGTCGAGGGGAGGTGGTCAAGGGGAGGTGGGGGTAGTGGGAAGGAGATGGATTTATATCAGTGTGCTTGCTTGGCTTCAGCACAAGCACTCAGCTCTAGGAGGCTGCATGTAAATTTCAGGCAGTCAGTATATTTCCAAGTTGCGTTGTTAACTCTTTGATGACCAAAACTCAATGGCACAATTTTTTTTTGCTAAATTCAAGTACCTAGTGGACATTGGTTGGATTAATGCTGTTAATCCTGCATCCTGCACATAAACGTTAATGCAATACAAACAGGAGCAGGAGTAAACCACTGAGTCCCCTTTTTCCTGCCCGACATTCAATAAGGTCGCTGATACATCAAATCCACTTTCCTGTCCCGAACCCCAGATTCCCTAAAAAAACATCCATCAAACCCAGCCTTGAATCAATATGAGCATTCTTATTTTCTCACCTCCCCACCTCTTCTCCAGTAATTGCAAGGGCTTGAACCTCCAGAGAGCCTGTCACTGTCTTGGGATAGCTTGAAAGTTAGAATTCAGAAGATGCGGCTGGAATCTTGTGCACAAGTTCCCACACACAGCAAACAGCCATCCCACGTGTGTTTAGGTGTTTAAAAGATACAGGGATTCAAGAGGATGCCCCTGTACCCTGAAGTGATACCATGGATTCTTTGGTATGTAAATGAAGGAGGAGATGGGTCTAATTTTAACTTCTTCATTTCAATGTTGGAATTTCTGGCAGTGCTGTACTCTAGCTGTTCTGCAATGAATTGGCAGCTTAAATGTACACAGGGTACACAGTAAAAAGGGCTCAGAGTACACAGTACAAAGTATATAGAGTACACAATTCCTAATTACTTGTTATATCTGCAAACGAGGACTTAGAATATAGAATATAGAACAGTACCGCACAGGAACAGGCCTTTTGACCCACGATGTTGTGCCGAACTAATTAAGCTAATGATGCCTAATTAAAATAATCCCTTTTGCCTACACGTGGCCCATATCCCTCCATTCTGTGCATATCCATGTGCCTAAGAGCCTCTTAAACACGTCTATCGTATCTGCCTCCACTACCATCCCAGGCAGTGCATTCCAGGCACCCACAACTCTCGGTGTTAAAAACATACCCCGCACATCTCCTTTGAACTTTCCCCCTCTCGCCTTAAATGCAGACATTCTAGTCATAGAGTCATAGAGCACTGAACTGGGCTCTTCGGCCCAACTGGTCGAAATGTCTAGTATTAGACATTTCAACCATGAGAAAAAAATACCAGCTGTCCACTCTATCTATACCTCTCATAATCTTATAAACTTCTGTCAGGTCTCCCCTCAGCCTCCTCCACTCTAGATAAAATTATCCCAAGTTTGTGCAACCTCTCCTTATAGCAAATGCCCCCTAATCCAGGCAGTATCCTGGTGAACCTCTTCTGCACCCTCTCCAAAGCCTCCACACCTTTCCTGTAATGGGGCGACCTGAACTGAATGCAATACTCCAGATGCAGCCTAACCAGAGTTTTATAAGGCTGCAACATAACTTACTGACTCTTGAACTCAGTGCCTCGACTAACAAAGGCAAGCATGCCCTACCCCTTCTTTACCACCCTATTGACTTGTGCGGCCACTTTCAGGGAACTAGCGGTTTGTAGATCATGCACTAGGAGACCCAGTCCCCTGGCATCACAAAGCTCTGCAATCCCTTACCATTTAGATAATTTTTTTTCTATTCTTCTCGCCAAATTGGGCAATTTCAGATTTTCCCACATTATACTTCATTTGCCAGATTTTTGCCCGATCACTTAACCTGTCTATAACCACTTTTCAGTGTTCTTCTTTCCTCTTTACAATTTTCTCTCTTCCCTTTGTTTGTATCAAGAACATATTTGGCAACAGACCTTCAGTCCCTTCGACCAAGTCAGTATATAAATTGTAAAATGTTGAAGTTCCAACATTGATCCCTGTAGCCCACGACTTGTTATATCATGGCAACTAGAAAAAGAATAATTTATAACTTTTTCCATTTATATAGAACATAGAACAGTACAGCACAGGATCAGGCCTTTCAGCCCGCCATGTCTGTGCCGACCATGATGCCAAATTAAACTAATCCCACCTGCCTGCACATGGTCTATATCCCTCTATTTTCTGCCTGTTCATGTGTCTAAGTGCATCTTAAACATTGCTATTGTATCTGTTTCTACCACATCTCCTGGCAGCATGTTCCAGGCACCCACACCTCTCAGTGTAAAGAACTTGCCCCACAAACCTCCATTAAACTTTCCTGCTCTCTCCGTAAAGTTACCCTCTAGTATTTGACATTTCTACCTCAGGAAAAAAAAAGTTTCTGACTGTCTAAAATGCCAGCTATCCACTCTGTCTATGCCTCTCATAATTTTATAAACCTATCAGGTCTCCCCTCAGCCTCTGACACTTCAGAGAAAACAATTCAAGTTTGTCCAAACTCTCCTTGTAGCTAATACTCTCCAATCCAGGCAACATCCCGGTGAACCTCTTCTGCACCTTTTCCAAAGCCTCCACATCCTTCCTCTAGTGACCAGAACTGCACGCAATACTCCAAATGTGCCCTAACCAAAGCTTTATACAGTTGCAACATCACTGCCCTGACCAATGAAGGCAAACATACTGTATGCCTTCTTTACCACCCTATCAACTTGTGTTGTCACTTTCAGGGAGCTATGGACTTTAGCCATCTAATCTTTCATCCTCACCAATATATTACCCCTCATACCATGAACTTTTATTTTCCACAATAATCTTTAATGGGACAACTTATCAATGTCCTCTGGAAATCTAAGTACAGGTGATCCATTGGTTCCCCCTTACCCACAGCACATCTAATACTAGCAGGCATGCATTTAAAGGTGAGAGGGGGTAAGTTCAAAGGAGATGTGCGGGGCAAGTTTTTTTTACACAGAGAGTGGTGGGTGCCTGGAATGCGCTGCCAGGGGTGGTGGTGGAAGCAAATATGACAGAGTTGTTTAAAAGGCTCATATAGGCACATGAATATGCAGAGAATGGAGGGATATGGACTTATGTTGGCAGAAGGGAGTAGTTTAGTTAGGCTTTTAATTACTAGCTTAATTAGTTTGGCACAACGTCGTGGGCTGAAGGGCCTGTTCCTGTTCTGTAGTGTGCTGTTCTCTGTTTTACGTCATTTCTTCAGAGAACTCCAATAAATTGGTCAAACATGATTTCTCTTTAACAAATTCATGTTGACTTTGCCTGATTACCTTGAACGCGTCTAAGAGCCCTGCTATAAGATTGCTATAATCACTTGTAACATTTCCCCTGGGACAGATGATAAACTGGTAGCTTCATGTTTTTGTCCAGCCCCTTCTTTGAAGAAAGGAATTACATTTGCTATTTTTCAATCTAAGGGAACCCTCTCCGAATCTAGAGATTTTTGGAAAATTAAAACCCAGGCATCAACTATCTCATGAGCCATTTGTTTTAAGAGTCTAGGATGAAGTCCAGCAAGACCTGGAGACTTGTCAGCTCACAGCTCCAGCACTTTGCTTCGTACCACTTCTCTTGGTGATTGCAGTTTTCCTGAGCTCCCCCCGTTCCTCCCATTCCCAATTTGCAGCCATTTCTGAGATGTTACTTGTATCCTCTACAATGAAGACTGAAGCAAAAATACCTGTTGAATTCATCTCATATTGTCTTGTTTTCCAATATTAATTCCCTCGCCTCATTTTCTGTGGGACCAATGCTCACTTAGTTAACTCTTTTCCCTTTTAAATGTTTCCATCTTTATTAATCTCAAAATTATTCTTTATTTTTTATATACAGTATATATTCTTTTCCTCCTTCCACACCCCACTGATTTCATTCATTAAACAGCAGAATCCTAGACCTAGAAGACTTAACAATCTGTTCTGTATATTCTCCTAAAATGTTCTTCGGGCAAAAGAATTCTTTGCAACTTCCTTACTGTGATCAGCAATCTCTAACCCTTGGTTTTCAAGTCCTGGTCTGACCTTCCCTGTCTGCATTGTTGAAATGGTCTGATGGAAGTATAAAAATAAAGAAGGAACTCGGGGATGCAAAGAGGGACAAATGTAGTTCCAGAAACAAAGATAATTGACTATAAAAACCAGTCAATATCAGGGTAAACAGTAGATAGTGTATGCTGTAATGAAGGTCGCTACTTAACTTATTACAATCCAGAAGAGGCTCATGCTGACTCCCATGACCCCATCAATCACTTTCCCCCTCTGTTACCTCCCTCTACAACTATGTTTATTCCCCTTCACTCATGCCGATCAACTCTCCTTTGATTCTTTTGTCATTAACCTGCGCTGAAGTGTAATTTACTGCCACTAATTAACATGTCAACATGTCTTTGGGATGTGGGAGGAAACCGGAGCACCTAGAGGAAACCCAGGTAGAGAACGTGCAAACTCCATGCAGACAGCACCCGAGATTGGGATTGAAACCGGAGCTCTTCGACTGTCAGGTACCAGCACTGACTGCTGCACCACTGTGCTGCCCAGAAGGGAGCATATGTCATATGATTGGACAGAACCCCACCTCACCATGCTTCATTGACAAGGGAATTACACAATCAGGTTCACAATGACTGGCTGCAGCTTTTTCACTTTCTGCAGCCTCTGTTTTAAGCTGAACAACCTTCTAACTTTCAAGCGTTTATTCTCGATGGTGCTTGATAAGGTGGCCCTTAAGAAAACAGAAGACCTTAACCAGCAAGAGATTTGCAAAGAGTGACTTTCAAAGCTTCAAAGGGTTAATTTCTACACATAGACACAAAATGGCTGTGATTAACTTGCCTGCTGTATTGGCAGCAGAAAAATAAAGGTGCCTTTATCAATGACAGAAGCAATCAAGCTGCAGTTTTAGCCCATAATGCTTTTGACGCATTAATAAGGTAAATATTGCTTGTTAATACTGTCTGGTTTATTCTGCAGAGTATGCAACAAGCAAACTGTACATGACACACCCACCATCTTGGAACTAAGCTAACATGGGGAGTTTTTCCTGAGAATATCTACACCCTCTGACCCCATTTTCCTGACAACCCATTAAGCTGGGGTTGACGTAGCACATGAACCAGCAAGTCCAATCTTGCGCCTTCCACAGGTGACTCACTAAGGATCACGAGGCTATGGATTTGGCCAAACAAGTTTCCTTTTCACTTAAAAGAGATATCTAAAATGAACCCCCAGGTGTTAGGGGTTGAAGAGAAAGGGTGTACAGTGACAGTTGGTTTAGTCACATGTATGATTGGCAGTTCCTTTAGATCTGTCAGATCAAGTCTGGTTCAGTAATCTTGCACCATAAGACACATTCCAATCTTATTCTTGCTCAAGGGTGAGGAATGTAGCTAATATCCTGCTTGCAAATCTTTCAGTGGCCTCCTCCCTTCTGCTGTGACCACAGTCCAGACTTTCTGATTCCTTCCAAAAGGCATCTCTGCCTCCAGGAGCCTGGATGGTGAGCCTTCAAATTCCCTCCCTAAACCTTTCTGCTTTGCCATCCTCTTTGCTAGGGTAATTATAAATTACCCCTTGGTGTAGGCTAAGTAATATCCAGGATATTACTCTGAGACTCTAATTACAATGTTTAAAAGATATTCAGACAGCTACATGAATGGGAAATGCTTAGGGAGATATGGGCCAAATGCGGGCAATTGGGACTAGATCAGGTAGCCCTATGGTCAGCATGAATTAGTTGGGTCATAGGGCCTGTACCGTGCTTTATAACTCTATGTCTCTGTGACTAATGACAAGAGATGGGCGTGCGTGAGAAAGAATAAGTTGTAGGGGTAAATAGAAATGAGGAAGGGAGGACTGGGACCAATGGGATTGCTCCCCTAGGACCCAGTTTAACCCAATGAGCCAAATGGCTTCCTTCTGTATCATGACAAAGTTAAGACACTACTGGCAAACTACTTCTTTGACCAAGCTCTTGGTGACCTGCTGGTATCTTCTTAGAGTCATACCACATGGAAGTAGACCGCCTGCTTACCGTATGATTGTCTTTGTTATATTAATGGCCAAATGATCCATTTTGCTTAAATGGAAAGATCCAATACCCCCTACTACTTTTCAATGGTCCTCTCAAACTAGATCATGTTTAAACTTGGAAAAAATTAGGAGTGGTACTGTTGATCCTTCGCTTAAATTTGAAGATATTTGGAGTCCATTTATTCAATATTTTCACATGATATAGATCCCTTTTCAATAACTTTCCAATTTAGAGGAACAGAGTTGATGACATAATATTGTTCTGTTTCTACTGAGAAATTTCAGTCCAGTCTTTTTTTTATTTTTTTTTGAAATTTTTCTGTTTAGTTTAGTTTGGTTTGATATATTGTTTATAATTTTTCTTATTGATTTGGGGATTTTCTTTCTTTCTTTTGTTTATATATATAATAAATCTTTTTCATTCTTTTCTTTTATATTATATTCATTTACTAAGAGAACGTGGTATCTACAGATTTTTTTTATATTTTATTGTTCTTTATGATTACCTATGCTATGTTTGTTCTCCTGATCTCTTTGTATCACATGTACAAACACTGATGTTATATATTAATCTGTATTAATTTGAAAACTAATAAAAAGATTGAAAAAGAAAGAAAGGAAGTAGGCCCTTCAGCCCATCTGGTGGTCCATGCTGACCAAGATTCCCATCTGTTAGTCCCATTTGGCTGCGTTTGGCCCTCTTATTTTGTTCAGTGTTGAATATGTCTAGTAATCATTTATATGATACGCCTGGAGGTTTGACCACATCACAGGTGTTATATAAATGCAACCTGCCATACCAGCACTTCCTTTCATGGAAATTCCCAAGTTCCATGAAATGGTGGGACAGACTGTACATCCCATGGACACAGGACGACACAGAAGATAAAGTCTAATCACTCCATTTATGCTCCACTCAAACCTCTTCCTCTTTCCAGGTCTAAATCTATCAGCATAACCCTTTGTTCTCTTCATTTCTGGAAGTGAATCTGTGGAATTCTCTGCCCCCGAGGGTGGTAGAGGAGAGAAGTAGGAGATAGATAAACATTTCAAAGATCGAGGAATCTTGATCGAGGTTATGGAGAATTGGCACAGAAGAGGAGTTGAAGGCAGCAAAGGTCAGCCATGATGGTATTGAATGCCGGGACAGGTTTGAGGGGCCGTGTGGCCTACTCCTGCTCCTATTTTCTTGTGTTCTTCTATTTGCTTGTCCAGCCTCCCCTTAAATGCATTGGCAGCACTCCCCTCAACCAATGCTTGTAGTTGCAAACACCGCATTCTCACCAATCTTTGGGTGAAGAGGTTTCTTTTAAAACCCCCTGTTGGATTACCTGTGGTTATGTTCTTCCCGATAGTGGAAAGATTACCTTTAGATCCATTCTATTAAGACTCAGAGCATTATAGAGCACTATTAGGTCATGCTTCAACCTTTTTTATTAAAAGCAGACCATTTCTATTCATCCTTTCCTGATAGGAATGGCTTTGCATTTGTGGTATCACCTTTATACACCATCTTCTGCACCCTCTCTAATGCCCCTATATCTTTTCATAGTGTGGGGACCAGAACTATATGCAGTATCCTAAGCATGGTCTAACCCAGTTTCAATAAAGATCTGATAGAACTTTTCAATTCTACTTTTCTGGAAGTAAACCAAGCACAACTCACAGAACACTCTGCCAGATGAACAATATGTAAATCTCTTTTAATAGGTTTCTTGCTTAATAGTTTTATTTCAATAAAACCTTCCAATGGAACCCTGAGCAATCCTTCCAGCAGATTGCATTTCCTTGTTATTTTTCCTGCTGGGCACAAGAAGAATTGGAATTGGAATTGGTTCATTATTGTCACATGTACAGAGGTACAGTGAAAACTCGTTTTGCATTCCGTTCATACAGATCAATTCATTACATAGTGCATTGAGGTCGTAAAAGGTAAAACAATACAGAATGCAGAATAAAGTGTAACAGCGACAGAAAAAGTGCGGTGCAGGCAGACAATAAGGTGCAAGATCATAACGAGGTAGATTGTGTAGTCAAGAGTCCATATTATCGTAATAGGAGCAAAATCAAACACTAGAGAACCTCAAAAAGTCCAAGAGTCCAGCTTCAGATAAGTATAGGAACAATCTACAGAAAGCAATGGATGAAGTGGGCACGAGTGACTCCTGGCCTGAATTGTACATCAATATTAGATCCACATCAGAAAGGACAAACATCAAGATGTTGCTTTAGAAGCCAGGTAGACAATGGAGAAGATGGAAACTATCCCTAGAGAGCGGTGAACACAGCCCAGTCCATCGCACGGGCCAGCATCCCCTCCATGGACTCTGTCCACACTTCCCGCTGCCTCGGGAAAGCAGCCGACATAATCAAAGATCCCTCCCACCCCGGTCATTCTCTCTTCTCCCCCCTCCTATCGGGCAGAAGATACAAAAGCTTGAAAACATGTACCACCAGGCTGAAGGACAGCTTCTATCTCACTGTTGTCAGACTCTTGAACAGACCTCTCATATGCTAAAAGTGAACTCTTGATCTCCCAATCCACCTCATTAACGCCCTTTGCACTTTAACTGTCTACCTGCACTGCGCTTTCTCCATAGCTACAACACTATATTCTGCATTCTGGTTTTCTTTTTACTAGCCCCATGTACTTATGTATGGAATGATCTGTCTTGGTGGCACGCAAACAAAAGATTTTCAGTGTACCATGGTACATGTAACAATAATAAAACCAATACCAATACCAAGATGAGCCTGAATGCCTCAATTATCCTTCTTTCACCAATTGTCCACCAGCTTTTAAAAGCCAGCCTTTAAGTCGTCCATTCCCCACTTGACTTATCGCCCACTTATTTTAACCTTGGCAATATCTACCTTCGTACTTTCACCCTTAGCTACCCCAACCACGTATAAAATTCTATCCTCAGTTGCTGCTGTCTATTCCTATCAAGCCTGCAGGGCTTCAACCTGCTCTCATAGCTTGTCCTGTGAGGCCTCAGGTGCATCCGTCCAAAGCTTCCGTTTCTGCATTGCCTCTCCCTCCTTGCCCATCAGAAGATCACTGCCACCTTTACTGAGTGTCAAGTGTTGATGACTTCAGTCTTGGCTTGGCCCAGAGAACAAAAGTGAGCAATACAGTAGAGGCTTGGCTCCCTGACAGAAGGAAACAAAAGGGAATGTCGGACTATAAACTGCCGTCTGCATTCTGGTGGCTGAGGATTTGATGGTGGGGTTGTGGTTGGCTGCCAAAGAATTGACCTCCTTCACCTTTCTACTTCTGCTCATAGCCTTGGCCAAGTTCAGTCAGATATTAAACAGAGAGGGAGATGCTTGGCTTGCCTTCTAAGTTCATGTGATGATGAATGTTTTCACCTTCTCCATCAACCTCAGAAGAGAAGCTTATCATTAGAAGACAGTCCAATTATTACTAATGACAGGTTTACAGCTTTGGATTACATTTTTCAACACTGTTGCAATCAGTGATTGTATTAACATTCCTCTCTTGCCTGGGGTTGTGCCACCCTATAAACCAGAACTACCACCTAAGTTTGCATCAAATTTGATTTCAAATTGGATGATCTTAATGGATGGGTATGTGCTATTCCCACAGCGAAACAGTATGTGATAAGTCTTGACACCAAATCAAGAACCTATCAACCTCCGCTTTAAATGTACCCAATGATTTGGCCTCCACAGCTGTCTGTGGCAATGAATTCCCCAGATTCACCACCCTCTGGCTGAAGAAATTCCTCCTCATCTCAGTGGTGGTAGAGGCAGGTACATTGGTCAAATTCAAGAGATTACTAGATAAGCATATGGAGGAATTTAAAATAGAGGGATATGTGGGAGGAAGGGGTTAGGTAGTCTTAGGTGAGGTTTAAAGGTCGGCACAACATTGTGGGCCGAAGGGCCTGTATTGTGCTGTACTGTTCTATGTTCAAATCAACTCTTCAAAGGGGTGAATGGGAATGAATCTTCCTCAAACCTTAGCTGTCTTTCCACTCATTTCACCTGCTGAGGAAGACCATTCAGTCTGTCCAACCCTACAGTTCAACACCCATCTCTCCCATCATTCGGACATCCACATATTTGGGACATCCTGTACTCATTGGAGTTCAGAAGGATGAGGGGGGATCTCATTGAAACCTACTGAATATTGAAAGGCCTGGATAGAGTGGACATGAAGAGGATGTTTCCAGCAGTGAGAGAGCCCAGGACCAGAGGGCATAGCTTCAGAATAGAAGGATGTCCATTTAGAACAGAGATGAGGAGGAATTTCTTCAGCCAGAGGGTGGTGAATCTGGGGAATTCACTGCCACAGGCAGCTGTAGAGGCCAAGTCATTGGGTATATTTAAAGTAGAGGTTGATAGGTTCCTGATTAGTAAGGGCTTCAAAGGCTACAGGGAGAAGGCAGGAGAATGGGGCTGAGATGGCAAATAAATCAGCCATGATCAAATGGCGGGGCAGACTCGATGGGCCGAATGGCCTAATTCTGCTCCTATGTCTTATGGTCTTATTTCTTGATGCTGGGAAGGTGCTCAAAATAATGTATCCAGGAGTCAATAAATTAACAGGGTAATTGCCCAATCATCTTCAGTCTGGCTGGGACTCATTCAAACAGAGTCCCAGTACACAAAAAAGAAAGCTCTTGACAGATAAGTCATTAAAAACCGGTTTGAAATGGCAAAGAAAATCAAAAAGGTGAGTGAAAGTTAGCCTAGATCTCCACTGAAGGCTTGAAATATAAAGCAAGGAAGGATAAGATAAGATAAGATAAGATAAGATAAGATAAGATAAGATAAGATAAGATAAGATAAGATAAGATAAGATAAGATAAGATAAGATATCTTTATTAGTCACATGTACATCGAAACACACCGTGAAATGCATTTCTTGCGAAGGATGTTCTGGGGGCAGCCCGCAAGTGTCGCCACACATCCGGCACCAACACAGCATGTCCACAACTTCCTAACCTGTACGTCTTTGGAATGTGGGAGGAAACCGGAGCACCCGGAGGAAACCCACGCAGGCACGGGGAGAACGTACACGTAAAAACTCCTTACAGACAGCGGCCGGAATTGAACCCGGGTCGCTGGATCTGTAATAGCGTTACGCTAACCACAACACTATCGTGCCTGCACCCTACAAGATGTACTGACTTCCAGTGTTGAGCTCAGTTTTGCAGAACCTCCAATGCCCTTGGGGCAAATCCAGCAATTATTCACCTGGGATAAGGGGGACGGAGCAAAAGCAACCACCATGACAGCCTCCAATGCATCTGAACCTGTGGTCACCGTCGAGGACATAAGATCAGTCTTCCAGAGAGTGAACACGAGGAAAGCATCTGGCCCAGATGGTGTCCCTGGCCGAGTGCTCAGACCTTGAGCTGATCAGCTGGCGGGGGTACTTGCAGACATATTTAACCTCTCCCTGCTTCAATCTGAGGTTCCCACCTGTCTTAAGAAGACCCCTATCATCCCGGTGCCCAAGAAAAACAAGGTAATATGCCTTAATGACTACCGACCAGTGGCTCTGACGTCCACCATCGTGAAGTGCTTCGAGAGGCTGGTCATAGCACGCATCAACTCCAGCCTCCCAGACAATTTTAACCCACTGTAATTGGCCTACCACCAAAACAGGTCTACAGCAGACGGCATCTCCCTGGCCCTACACTCAGCTCTGGAGCATCTGGACAGTAAAGCCACCTACGTTAGACTATTGTTTATTGACTACAGCTTCACCTTCAATACTATAATTCCGTGCAAACCTGTCACCAAACTCTGAGACCGAGGACTCAACACCTCCCTCTGTAACTGGATCCTTGACTTTCTGACCAACAGACCGCAATCAGTGAGGATAGGCAGCAACACCTCCAGCACGATTATTCTCATCACTGGTGCCCCACAAGGCTGCATCTTCAGCCCTCTACTCTAGTCCTGATATACTCCTGACTGCATTGCCAGATTCTGATCTAACTCCATCCACAAGTTTGCAGATGATACCACCATAGTAAGCCGTATCTCAAATAACAATGAGTCGGGGTATAGGAAGGAGATAGAGAGCTTAGTGACATGGTGTCATGACAACAACCTTTCCCTCAATGTCAACAAAACAAAAGGGCTGGTCATTGACTTCAGGAAAGGGGGCGGTGTACATGCAACTGTCTACATCAACAGTGCTGAGGTCGAGAGGGTTGAGAGCTTCAAGTTCCTGGGAGTGAATATCACCAATAGCCTGTCCTGGTCAAATCACATATATGCCACAGCCAAGAAAGCTCACCAGTACCTCTACTTCCTTAGGAGAGTAAGGAAATTTGGTTTGTCCTCTTTGACATTCACCAACTTTTATCGATGCACCATAGAAAGCATCCTATCTAGATGCATCACAGCTTGGTATGGCAACTGCTCTGCCCAGGACCACAACAAACTGCGGAGAGTTGTGGACACAGCGCAGCGCGTCACAGAAACCATCCTCGCCTTCTTGGACTCTGTCTATACCTCTTGCTGCCTTGGTGAAGCAGCCAGCATAATCAAAGACCCCACCCACCCGGGTCATTCTCTCTTCTCTCCTCTCGCATCAGGCAGAAGATACAGGAGCCTGAGGGCACGTACCACCAGGCTCAAGGACAGCTTCTATCCCACTGTGATAAGACTATTGAACGGTTCCCTTATACGATGAGATGGACTCTGACCTCACAATCTACCTTGTTGTGACCTTGCACCTTATTGCACTGCACTCTCTCTGTAGCTGTGACACTTTACTCTGTGCTGTTATTGTTTTTACCTGTACTACATCAATGCACTCTGTACTAACTCAATGTAACTGCACTGTGTAATAAATTGACCTGTACGATTGGTATGAAAGACAAGTTTGTGAATGTGGTTGATAAGGTTTAGTTGGATCAACTCTTGCCTCCACAGTAAAAGAAGCCACTATAATAGGAGATAACCTTAGAGCGTAAACTAAGCTAAATCCAGAAAGGGTTGTGTGAATGAGTGCTGCAGAAGACACAGTCAAAAAAGAGTCATAACAGGTAGGTAGGTAATTGACTTGGGGGAGTATCAGGAGATTATTGGGACTAAAATAGGTCGAACTCCCGTGGCTCATTAAAGTGGTGTCATGGGTTTCAGGGGAGTGTGCTCTGCTCCCTCTCCTTCCTCACCATGAACAATGGTACTGCATTCTGTTCGTGGAGGAGTGAGTAGGTCAGTGAGGATGAGCAGGTACTCTGGGCCAGAGCTTCACTAACTTTTACCACCTACACACACCCCCACCTTCAGTGCCTCACTTGATGCGGACAGGAGACTCTGTTTATCTTCTTACCAGCCTGGCTTCGTGTTCCAGAGTCCACGTCTCAAACAAAGAAAGTCTCACTCATAGAACACAGGAGATAGAACAGTACAGCACAGGAACAGGCCTTTCGGTCTACAATGTTGTGCCAAACCACTTAATCTAGTGATACCTGGTTAAACTCATCCCCTTGGCCCTGCAAGAATGATAGAGAAATGATACATGAATGATATAGAGAAATGGGGAGCTATGTGGGAGGGAAGGGTTAGATAGATCTTAGAGCAGCACAACATTGTGGGCTGAATGGCCTGTACTGTGCTGTACTGTTCTATGTTCTATGTTCTAAGTGGTCCACATCCCTCTGTTCTCTGCATATTCATGTGCCCCCATCTAAGAGCCTCTTAAAAATCTCTGTCGTATCTGCCTCCACCACCACACCAGGCATCCACCGTTCTCTGTGTAAAAAAACTTGCCCCACAAAACTCCTCTGAACTTTCCCCCCTCGCCTTAAACACATGGACTCTAGTATGAGACCCGTGGAAAAAGATACCAGCTGTCCACTCTATCTGTGCCTCTCATAAGTTTCTAAACTTCTATCAGCCGCTGCCACTCCAGAGAAAACAATCCTAGTCCAACCTCTCGTTATAGCACATGCCCACTAATCCAGGCAGCATCCTGGTAAACCTCTTTTGCACCCTCTCCAAAGCCGCCACATCCTTCCTGAAACGGGGTGACCAGAATTGAATACAATACTCCAGATGCAGCCAAACCAGAGTTTTATAGATAGTTATTTAGATAGATAGTTACTTATTAGTCACATGTACATTGAAACACACAGTGAAATGCGTCCTTTCATGTTAATGAGAATGTGCTGGGGGCAGCCCACAAGTGTCGCCACTCTTCCGATGCCAAAATAGCATGCCCACAACTTCCTAACCTGTACACCTTTGGAATGTGGGAGGAAACCAGAGGAAACCCTGCCAGCCGGAGGCCGCACGGTAGTGTAGCAGTTAGCGTAACGCTATTACAGTGCTAGCGACCCGGGTTCAATTCCGGCCACTATCTGTAAGGAGTTTGTATGTTCTCCCCATGTCTGCGTGGGTTTCCTCCGGGTGCTCCGGTTTCCTCCCACGTTCCAAAGACGTACGGGTTGGGAAGTTGTGGGCATGCTATGTTGGCGCTGGAAGTGTGGCGACACTTGCAGGCTGCCCCCAGAACACTCTCTGCAAAAGATGTACATGTGACTAATAAAGATATCTTATCTTATCTTAAATAAATGATGCTGGATGAAGGATAACCATCAGCCTGAAGACCATGGAGATTTGATCCGCTCTTCCTCGATGTAACTGCCTTGGAATCTTTTTACAAGAGGGCAGAAGGAGCTTTCCGTGCATCCAAGAATTCAGACCGTTTTTAACTCAGGGCAGAGCTGCGCCTTGAGTGTAATGATGTGCATCCCTGCCGTTACCACTTTGTCCTGCCATCACACGTTTGCAGAAAACAATTGGGAAACACTTTCAGTGGAACAAGCTGGCCAAGGGAACCCGTAAGCAGGGGAAGATGATTGACAGCGGCGTCCTCAACTCAGCGAGAGGTCAGGTCAGAGCTGACTGCACCTCCAGTTTGTTGCCTTGCCTTCCAGATAGCACTCACGGTGGCAGGACGCTGACCTTTCAGCTCGGGAAGCCAGAGCTGAGTCTAGCTGCAAAGGGTTGATGAATATCTCCCCTGTTTGTTAACTCCTTGGACCCTAATTAAAATTCATTTCAGCATTTCCCATTGAGTCGGGACCAACTGGTGAAAATCCATCCCCTGATTTGACACTAATTAGCGCACGGCTGACAGTCTTTCTTTGGAGAGGCCGCAGGTATAGAGAATGGGAGGGTGACGGGGGTGGTGGTATGAGCCAGACGTCTCACTGAGGCAACATTCATTGTTGGGCTGTGTGATGCAGTCAGACCTCTGTCACGTGAAATGCAAACATACTATTCCCCTGTGCTGATCTCCCTCATTTTGATTAGGGGGAAGTATTTTATAAAACCAAAATCAAAGAAAGAGTTGACCTGTGATCTAACTTGTATTTATGTATCATTCAAGGTATTCAGAAGTGCTTTACAGCTAAAATGCAGGTGCCATTGCAATGCAGTTAACACAGCAGCAAATATGTGCACAGCAAGCTCCCACAAACTGCGATGTTGTAATGACCTAACTCTGGTATTGATCGAGGGGGTGAAAATTGGGCAGCATACTAGAAGCAGCACTTATGCTCTGCTTTGAGATTGTACTATGGGGTCTTTTATGTTCTGGATGGCCCTCACCGAAATTGCCCAGTTGGAAAGGGAAAAAAGTTGATAAAAAGCACGTGATCTGAAGGAAATACAGGGGGATTTGAGGCTTCTTGGATGACAAGGATTAGGAAAGCTGACAGAATGTTACTATCAACACAAGAGCCTGCAAATGCTGGATTCTGGAGCGACAAACTGCTGGAGGAACTGCCATCAGGTTCTTAAACTGACCTGAAGAACCCGAACACGACTTCAGATTATGTTTCTTTTTCCTTTCTCTCAACCTGCACTAATGTCATTATGTTTATTTTGTTTATTTTGTTTATTTTGTTGTGTAAGTTATGTAGAGTTTACGTTCATTTAAGGTTATGTTAACTTACGTTTGTCATGTTTGCAAGAAGCTAATTTTCATGGTATTTATACCCTGGGTATGTATGCCCGTGCCAATAAACTTGAACTTGTAACTCAGTGGGTCAGGCAACATCTGCAGAGGGAAATGGACAATCAACATCTCGAGTTGAGAGCCTTCACCTGGATTAGACTGGATGCTATTGTTTCTTGCTAGGGGAATTGAATACAAAAGAAGGGAGGTTATACTTATATAGGGATCCGGAATATTGCCTACAGTATTGGTTTCCTTATTTAAGGAGGAATCTACAGTAAAAGCATTTAAGTTCCACTTGAGTCTCCTCCTATCTTTGTCTCTCTGAATCCATCGGTGTAACCATCCATTCTCCATCTCTCAATTATCTGTCCAGTCTCCCCTGAAATGCATCCATACTATCTGCTTCCCCGCTGATCTCTCGGTGACTCTCTTCTGTTGATGACCCCGAGTTCTTCTGTTCTCCACAAACATTCTCCCTGGATCTTCTCTCTCAAAACATCTCACAGTTTCAAGATCCAAATGGTCACTTCTTCCCTCAAGTTAAAAGGGATCCAGATGTTCATCCTTTCCTGATACATATCACCCCACATTTCTTGCTCGCATTATGTGCATCTTCTCCATTGCTACTTTGTCTTTGGTATGGCAACTACTCTGCCCGAGATCCTGCAAGAAACTGCAGAGAGTTGTGGACACAGCTCAGCACATCACGGAAACCAGCCTCCCCTCTGTGGGCTCTGTCTGCACTTCTCGCTGCCTCGGTAAAGCAGCCAGCATAATCAAAGACCCCACCCACCCTGAACATTCTCTCTTCTCCCCCTCCCACTGGACAGAAGATATAAAATCCAGAAAGCACGTACCACCAGGCTCAAGGATAGCTTCTATCCTGCTCTCATAAGACTATCGAACGGACCTCTTGTACAATAAGATGGTCTCTTGACTGTACAATCGACCTCGTCGTGGCCTTTCAGCTTATTGTCTGCCTGCACTGCACTTTCTTTGTAACTCTAACACTATATTCTGCATTCTGTTATTGCTTTTCCCTTGTACTACCTCAAAGTACAGATGTGATGAAATGACCTGTATGGATGGCTTGCAAAACAAAGTTTTTCACTGTACCTCGGTACGTGTGACAATAATAAACCAATTTACCAGACTTACGTTTCACCTTGAATGCGCTCACTCCAACTAAATCTGCAGATCGAACCTCAATCTGGTCCTAATTTTTATTTAAGCAACTCCACATTATTTTATTTATCTTAATTTTTATTTAAACATGCTGAGACATGCATCCTTGTCAACTGCGCAAGGCAGCAGGTTTACATGTCATCACGAGTCGGGGAAGGTGTTTGAGTCAGTAAGCCATTCCCCTCATTTCAGCTGCCTCCCTCAATCCTCGCTCCACCCACCCTGTGCAATTAAAGCCAGAGGCAGAGAAAAAGAAATCAGTAAATATAAAAGGGATTTTAAAGTTAATGGGTGATCTCACTTCAGTCTAACCAGACTCACGTGATTAAAGGATTGTTTAAATTTGTTACCACACTCTAGAAGATATATGTCCACAATTTTAATGGCTTTGATAAGGTACCTCTGGAGTGACACGGACTTGCAGTAGGACAGTGCTTCTGATAATCCAGCATTCCATTGGTACTGATCATGGAGGTTCAGCCCAAACTATGTTTGTAGATAGAAGGGAGATCGAATTTGAAGGCAAAATACAAGGTTAATGGCAGATTAGTGGAGGAACAGAGGGATCTTGGGGTCCACGTCCATAGATCCCTCAAGGTTGCCGCGCAGGTCAATAGGGTTGTTAAGAAGGTGTATGTTGTGTCGGCCTTCACTAGTCGCGGTATTGAGTTCAAGAGCCGCGAGGTGATTTTGCAGCTCTATAGAACTCTGGTTAGACCACACTTGGAGTATTGTGTTCAGTTCTGGTCGCCTCATAATAGGAAGGATGTGGAAACTTTAGAGAGGGTGCAGAGGAGATTTACCAGGATGCTGCCTGGATTGGAGAGCATGTCTTATGAGGATAGGTTGAGCGAGCTAGGGCTTTTCTCTTTGGAGAGAAGGAGGATGAGAGGGGACTTGATAGAGGTGTACAAGATGAAAAGAGGTATTGATCGAGTGGACAGTCAGAGACTTTTTCCCAGAGCAACAATGGCTAACACGAGGGGACATAGTTTTAAGGTGGTTGGAGGAAGATATAAGGGGAATGTCAGGGGTAAGTTTTTTACACAGAGAGTGGTAGGTGCATGGATTGCACCGCCAGCAGAGGTTGTGGGGCCAGATATATTAGGGACATTTAAAAGACTCTTAGATAGACACATGAATGATAGAGAAATTGGGGGGCTATGTGGGAGGGAAGGGTTAGATAGATCTTAGAGCAGGATAAAATGTCGGCAAAACATTGTGGGTCGAAGGGCCTGTACTGTGCTGTAGCGTTCTATGTTCTATGTTAAAAGAGTACAGTATAATGTTTTAGAAGAGAATTTTCTCCATCAAAAAAAGGCAGATTTTAGTTTACTTCAGGAATGTCCACATCCCATTTAGTAAAAAAGTAGCATTACCGATCTGCTGTTGGTATCGAATGAGACAGTGCCTGAGAATATAAGGACATGAGAAACAGGAGCAAGAGTGGACCATTTGGTCCCTTGTACCTGTTCCCCTCTCAATAAGATTGTGGCTGATCTGATACTGGTCTCCTTCCTGGTTTCCATGATCTTTGAATTCCCAAAAGACCGAAATAAAAACCGTGTCGGCCTTGAATATTTTCCATGATTTATCCTCTACAGCTTCCTGGGATGAAGAATTCCAAACAATGACAGTCCCATGAGAGAAGCAGTTCTTACTGATCTCAATGTCTCCTTACTCTGGGATTACGTCCTCTAGTTCTCAAGTTGCCCATGAGGGGAATCATCCTCCGCCTTGTCATTCCTCCTCAGAACCTTGCACACTGCAGCAAGTTCACCTGTCAGTGACTGCAGGCCCAGTCTGCTTGTTTCCCTGAATAGACCATAAGACAAAGGAGCAGAAGTCGACCATTCGGCCCATCAAGTCTGCTCCGCCATTCTATCATGAGCTGATCCATTCTCCCATTTAGCCCCACTCCCCCACCTTCTCACCATAACCTTTGATGCCTTGGCTACTCAGATACCTATCAATCTCTGCCTTAAATACACCCAATGACTTTGCCTCTACAGTCGCCCATGGCAAAAAATTCCACAGATTGACCACTCTCTGGCTAAAGAAATTTCTCTGCATCTCTGTTCTGAATGGGCGCCCTTCAATCCTGAAGTCGTGCCCCCTTGTACTAGACTCACCTACCATGGGAAACAACTTTGCCACATCCCCTTCGACAACCCCTTCATCCAAGGAATCTTCTCTAATCAGCATCCAAGGCAAACTTTCTCCCTCTTTAAATAAGAACAAAAGTGTATGTGGTTCTCCAGATGTAGTCTCACCAGCACCCTGTACAGTTGCAGCAAGATTTCATTATTTTCATATTCCATCTTCTTTACCAATGTACCACTTGCTTTCTGAATTACTTGCGATAACTCCATGCTAACTTTTTGTTTAGTGTTAAGAGTTTGTGAAATTCCACACTGCCACTGATCCAGGCACCACTCCACTTACAGTGCCAGAGTCTCAGCTTATTTATCTCAGTCTGCCTAAGGAATGCTTCAAGAGCCAGCTTGTGGGACAGAAGCCAAAAGTAGGAAATGGATCTGAATTTGATTGGGATTGGGAAATTGCTTCGGCGTCACCAGTGGCATGAACTTCCCTCCAAATTGTTCATTAATTGTCAGTGGTAAACTATTGAGAAATCATCTCAGAGCATCGCCAGGTGGGTCTGATCCTTATAGAAAGTGAAAACGAGCAGATAATAGCAGACAGCACTCCGCAAACCGGTGACCTCTACTACAAAGGGCAGCATGTGTATTGGAACACCAGGGTCCCCTTCAAGTCACTTTCCGCTGCCTCAGGAAAGCAGCCGACATAATCAATTAACCCTCCCACCCCCATCATTCTCTCTTCTCCCATCGGTCAGGAGATACAAAATCTTAAAAGCACGTATCACCAGGCTCAAGGACAGCTTCTATCCCGCTGTTAACGGACTCTTGAACAGATCTCTTATACGCTAAAGATGAATTCTTGATGGCCCAATCTACCTCATCATGGCCCTCGAACATTATTTGTCTCCCTGCAGTGCTCTTTCGCTGTAGCTGCTACACTATATGCTGCGTTATGTCTTCCTTAACTACCTCGATGTACACATGTATGACGTGATCTACCAGGATGGCATGCAAATGAAAGTTTCTCACTGTATCTCGGTACACATGACAATAATAATAAACCAAACCAAACCAAGCCAAAGTCACACACCATCCTGACTTGAAAAGATATCATCGCTGGGTCTAAACCTTGGGGTGCTCTACCGAACAACATCGTCACCAGAAGGTCTGCAGTGGTTCAACAAGGTGGATCACCACCATCTTCTCGAGGACAATGACCAACAGGCAATAAGTAATGACTGAATGCCAACTGAATTTAATTCCCACTGCTGTCTCTGGTGCAAAACTTGAATTCTGGATTTCTTGCCCAGTTACTTAATCATTGGGATCAAAACCGTGCCTTACCAACAGCTTGGTAAGTGGTGCATAGAACATAAAACAGTACACCACAGGAACAGGCCCTTCTGCCCACGATGTATAATGGGATGACCAGAACTGAATGCAATACCCCAGATGCGGCCTAACCAGCGTTTTATAAAGCTGAAACATAACTTCCTGACTCTTGAACTCAGTGCCTCGACTGATAGAGGCAAGCATGCCATACGCCTCCTTTACTGCCCTAACAACCTGTGGAGCCATTTTCAGGGAGCTATGGACTTGGACACCAAGATCCCTCTGTACATCAACATTGTCCTGCCATTAACTGTGTACTTTCCCTTTACATTTGATCTCGCAAAGTGCAATACCTCACAATTGGCCTGATTAGACTCCATCTGCCATTTCCTCTGCTATATCTGCCACTGATCTGAATCCTTTGGCAATCTTCTACACTTTGGGTTGGATTTGAAGAGTGTCCCAAAGAAGGAGAGAGAGGTGGAGAGGCTTGGGGGCAGAATTCAAGAGCTCGGGGCCTAGGTGTGGCCTTCAACGATGCATCCGATTAGAAGCCAAAAATGGCATGAGTGGTGCAAACTTGTGAGAACTTTGCACCGATAGTGAGGAGGAAGGCCATGGGGGAACGTGAACACAAAGGTGAGGAATTTAATATAATTTTTATTGTTGTATTTTATGCAGCTGGGTGGAAAGTGATTAGAGGAAAGCTGATTTTTTTGCTCTCTGGGGGAGGAATTTTGCAGTCTATTGCAACATCATTGCCGCAGTTGCCAAAGGCTAATTTAACACAGACTGCGAGGAATTCTAAATCTTCCAGGTCTGCCGAATTCAGGAGCTCACTGATCAAGAAGATGGTTAATTAATGAGCACAGAGATATGAACTCACTAAGTAATAAGAAAGAAAGTAGCCCGCCAATACTACCCGCAAGCACTTTATAGCCAGTGTACTTCAAAAGCGGCTTTTATTATGATTTATTCATTTATTGATCTCGTTTTTCTTAAGAAGGCTGAAGGGGTTATGAATGGAGAGGTTTAAAATGATGAAAGAGAGGATATTTCTACATGTAGAGGAGTTTAACTAGAGGCCAAAATATAAGACAGCCCACAAAAATTCAGTGGGGATTACAGGGGAAATTTAGAGTCACAGATCAAACTGCAGGGAAACAGATCCTTTGGACCAACAAGTTCACACCAACCATGAGGCACCCATTTAGGCAGATACATTAGGGACATTTAAAGGACTCTTAGATAGACACATGAATGATAGAGAAATGGGGAGCTATGTGGGAGGGAAGGGTTAGATAGATCTTAGAGCAGGATAAAATGTCGGCACTACAACGTGGGCTGAAGGGCCTGTACTGTGCTGTAATGTTCTATGTTCTACACTAATCCCACTTTATTTTCCCCATTATCCCATCAGTTTCATAGAACATAGAACATAGTACAGGCCCTTCAGCCCACAATGTTGTCCTGACATTTTATTTTGCTCTAATATCTACCTAACCATTCCTTCCCACATGGTCTTCCATTTCTCTATCATTCATGCGGCTCTCTAAGAGTCTATTAAATGTCCCTAATACTAATTTCCCCCAGATCTCGGATTCTACTGCTAACTTTTTTTTATAAGATCTTTATTAGTCACATGTACATCAAAACACACAGTAAAATGCTTCTTTTGGGTAAAGTGTTCTGGGGGCAGCCCACATGTGTCGCCACATTTCCGGCGCCAACATAGCGTGCCCACAACTTCCTAACTCGTACGTCTTTGGAACGTGCGAGGAAACCGGAGCACCCGGAGGAAACCCACGCAGACATGGGGAGAACGTACAAACTTCTTACAGACAGCAGCCGGTATTGAACCTGGGTCACTGGCGCTGTAATAGCATTATGCTAACCACTACACTACCGTGCCTGACACTAGGGGCAATATTTACATTGGCCAATTTACAATGGGCATTTAAATTATGTAAATGTACCTGCCTCTACCACTTCCTCTTCTTGTTCCATAAATCCACCACCCTCTTCACCTTCCCTCCATCTACCCTACAAAAACTTGTTACCCTCATCCATCAAATGTCTGATGATCCAAGGAGAACAACCCCAATTTCTCAAATCCAATGCTACAGCTGAAATCCTTCACCTCCGGAACAATTCTTGTAAATCTTCTCTGCATGCAATCCATGACATTCACAAGATGGAGCAGGCACGGTAGTGTAGCAGTTAGCATAACGCTATTACAGCGCCAGCGACCCGGGTTCAATTCCGGCCGCTGTCTGTAAGGAGTTTGTACGTTCTCCCTGTGTCTGTGTGGGTTTCCTCCGGGTGCTCCGGTTTCCTCCCATGTTCCAAAGACGTATGGGTTAGGAAGTTGTGGGCATGCTATGTTGGCGCCGGAAGAGTGGCGACACTTGCGGGCTGCCCCCAGTACATTCTCAGTAATGCAAAAAGACACATTTCACTGTGTGTTTCTATGTACATGTGACTAAAAGATAAATATCTTATCTGTTGTATTGGACATCAAGCAAGTATCTGTGGATGTACTTCTAGCCTAAAGTCTTAGGATTTTTCATGAGGGGATCTGAGGAAGAAAGTTTTCGCTAGTATTAGGGACATTTAAGAGACTCTTAGATAGCCACATGAATGATAGAGAAATGAAGGGCTATGTGGGAGAGAAGGGTTAGATAGATGTTATGCGCCCAGATCCTTGAGGGAGGAGTTCTGCCAATGGATCTTTGAATGACACAGCATGGAACTGCTGGTCCAAATGGCCTTCTTCTGAACATTAAGATTCAATGATTTGTTGTGGATTGTATCCAATCTGCTGGGAAAGAACAGGTAATTGGTTTATTAAGATAAGATAAGATATCTTTATTAGTCACATGTGCATTGAAACACACTGTGAAATGCATCTTTGATATAGATCCCCTTTCAATAACTTTCCAACTTAGAGGAACGGAGTTGACGACATAATATTGCTCTGTTTCTACTGAGAAATTTTAGTCCAGTCTTTTTTTTTCCTTTTTTTTTGTTTGTTTTTTTTTTGAAATTTTTCTGTTTAGTTTAGTTTGATTTGATATATTTATCATTTTTCTTATTGACGGGGATTTTTTTTTCTCTTTCTTTTTTTATTTATATAATAAATCTTTTTCTTTCCTTTCTTTTATATTATATTCATTTTGGATCTACAGATTTTTTAATATTTTATTGTTCTTTATGATTATCTACGCCATGATTGTTCTCTTGATCTCTTTGTATTACATGTACAAACATTGATGTTATATATTAATCTGTATTAATTTTAAAACTAATAAAATGATTGAAAAAGAAAGAAATGCATCTTTTGCATCAAGTGTACTGGGGGCAGCCCGCAAGTGTCGCCACGCTTCTGGCGCCAACATAGCCATGCCCACAGCTCCTAACCTATACGTCTTTGGAATATGGGAGGAAACCGGAGCACCCGGAGGAAACCCACGCAGTCATGGGGAGAATGTACAAACTCCTTACAGATAGCGGCTGGAATTGAACCCGGGTCGCTGGCGCTGCAATAGCGTTATGCTGACCACTACACTACCATGTCACATGTACCAAGATACTGTAAAAAGCTTTTGTTTACATGCCATCTGGACAGATCATTCCATACATAAGAACATTGAGGGAGTACAAAAAAAAACAGAATGCAGAATATAGTGTTACAGTTATAGGGAAAGTGCAGTGCAGGTCGACAAATAAAGTGCAAGGGCCAAGATGAGGTAGACTGAGAGATCAAGAGTTCACCTTTTTCGTATAATTAGTCCATTCAAGAGTTTTTCAACAGCAGGGTAGAAGTTGTCCTTGAGCCTGGTGGTACGTGTTCTCAATCTTTTGTATCTTTTGCCCAATGGGATGGGGGAGAAGAGCGAATGACCAAGGTGGGAGGGGTCCTTGATTATGTTGGCTGCTTTCCTGAGAGAACCAGAAGTTTGACAGAGACCACGGAGAGGAGGCTGGTTTGTGTGATGGACTGAGCTGTGTTCACAACTCTCTGCAATTTCTTATGGTCTTGAGCAGAGCAGTTGCCATAGCAAGCTGTGATGCATCCAGGTAGGATGCTCTAATGTCCATAAGATGGGGGAGGGGGGAGGGGCGGGAGGACTATGCAATATTGGTGAGTGAGATCATTGATCCACTTTTGACTTCAATCAAATTCCCTCCCATGAGAGTCACTGACTTCAAGGAAGGAAGGATTGGATAAAGAAGTCTTTTTAAACAAGCAATGAAGGAACAAAGCCTCTCACTGCATTCCACATCTAGTGAAAGTCTGGCCTGTTTCTCCAGCATTAGAAAGGCCTTGAAACCTATTACATTCAGTAAAGAAATATCACACTGATGCGATATTTTATCAGCCTTATATTAACTTTGCAATATTTCAGAGGATTTTTCCTTACACTGATCATCTCGTTGTGTGTAACTTTCAGGGTTCATTTTTATTGAATTTAATTAGATTGGAAAGGATTGGGATGGTCACGACTGGAGATTCAGTGCTGAAAGCCAGAAAACAACACACTGAATCTACTGTACAGCATGATTAGTGGGATGAATTTTTCGGCTGCTCTTTCTTTGGATCAAGTCGTAAACAGAGATTGCCTCTGCATGGGAAACATCCTATTTGGATGCTTCACAGCATGGTATGTCCAAGACCGTAAGAAATTGCAGAGAGTGGTGAACACAGCCCAGTCTATCACGGAAACCAGCCTCGCCTCCAGTGACTCTGTCTACATTTCTCACTGCCTCGGGAAAGTAACCAACGTAATCAAGGACCCCACCCACCTCAGTCATTCTCTCTTCTCCCTCCTCCCACAGGACCTTGGGTAGTGCTGCCCAGGGAGTGTTAGCCTGTATTGTTTTGTACTCATGTTGAAAACAAAATCACTGGAGGAACTCAGTGGGTCAGGCAGCTTGTGAAGGGAAATGACCAGGGTGGGAGGGGTCCTTGATTTTGTTGGCTGCTTTCCTGAGAGAATGAGAAGTTATTGACAGAGACCATGGAGGGGAGGTTGGTTTGTGTGATGGACTGAGCTGTGTTCACAACTCTCTGCAATTTCTTATGGTCTTGAGCAGAGCAGTTGCCATAGCAAGCTGTGATGCATGGAGAGTTGATGTTTTGCCTCAAGACCCTTCCAGATGAATTGATCTGAAACGTCAATTGTCCATTTCCCCCCACATATGAAAAGACACTTAAAAGATACTTGGACAGGTACATGGTTAAAAGACACTTTAAAAAGAGGCAGGTACAATAACAACATTTAAAAGACACTTGGACAGATACATGGATTGGAAGGGTTTAGAGGGATATGGGCCAAACATGGGCAAAATGGGACTAGCTTAGGTGAGCATCTTGGTCAGCATGGGCCAGTTAGGCCGAAGGGCCTGCTTCCATGCTGTATGCTGTAAGGCGGCACGGTAGTGTAGTGGTTAGCGTAATGTTATTACAGCACCAGCAACCCGGGTTCAATTCCACTGCTGTCTGTAAGGAGTTTGTGTGCTCTCCCCGTGACTGCGTGGGTTTCCTTTGGGTGCTCTGGTTTCCTCCCACGTTCCAAAGACGTACGGGTTAGGAGCTGTGGGGAAGCTATGTTGGCACTGGAAGAGTGGTGACACTTGCGGGCTGCCCCCAGCACATTCTCAGTAACGCAAAAAGATGCATTTCACTGTGTGTTTCGATGTACATGTGACTAATAAATATCCTCCTCTCTCTCTATATCTATCTATCTATCTATCTATCTATCTATCTATCTATCTATCTATCTATCTATCTATCTGTCTATCTATCTATCTATCTGTCTATCTATCTATCTGTCTATCTACCTATCCATCCATCTATCTATCTATGTATCTATCTATCCATCCAACCATCTACCCATCTATCTATCTATGATTCTTCGGCTCTATATGCTGCCTGACCTGCTGACCTGTGGTTTGTTTTTTGCTCCAGATTCCAGGTTCTGCTGTCTCTTGTGTCTCCATTATGTCCTTGTCTTTGGAGAGGGAGTACAGCCTATACAGTCATTGAATTATCGAGATTTAAAGCATAAGAGGAGGCTGTTTGGCCCATTGCATCCATGCTAGCCAAAAGTGGACTCTACATTAGTCCCACTTTCCAGCTCTCAGTCCATAGCCCTGTCTCATGGCTTTTGAAGTTGTTTATTCAGGCACTTGTTGAATGTGACAATGGTTTCTGTCTGCAGCATGCTGCCAAGCAGCGAGTTCAAGACCCCACTGGTTGAGTGAAATAATCCCCTCAACTCCCCTCAAATCCCTCCAGCAGCAACTTGACCCTCTTGTCACGGGAAGTAGGCCCTTCCCATAAACCTGACATAATTTTCTGCACCTCTGTTCAATCTTCTCTCAGTCACCCTTGTCCCAAAGAAGACAACCCTGGCTGAGACAGCATCTCCTTGTGATGGCAATTCAGCCCTGAAAACCTCCTCATAAATTCCTTCTTCCCCTCCCGAATGTTATCATATCCTCCTTGTTGGATGGTGACCATGGTGCTCCAGTTGCAACCTAACAATTGGCTGGCCCTGTTTTTACACAAACTCCCTGCTTTTGTTTTCTGTCCTCAGCCAACAAAGACAAACACAGTTGCCTGACACAGACGTGACTGTGTTATCATTGAAACACAGCTCCAGAGTTAGAGGCAACACACACATGGGAAGAGAGAATCTCTATCTTTTTTAAGCACTCCTTGCTCAGTGGACTATGAAGATGGCAGATGCCGTAACAAGTAAAAGATCAAGATTACACTCGCTGATAACAATTCCACTGAAGGACGTGGGAGTGACATCAGGCAAAGTGAAAAAAAAACTGTCTTCACTTCAAATTCACAAACAATCAAGCCCAGATGTGACAAGTCCCCATCTCACGCTATGTTCTCATACCTGAAATAACCCTGGAGCCTTCAATTATTCCTAGCCTGGAATGGGCTGCCGGGGTTGGTGGTGAAAGCAGATATTATAGTGGTGTTTAAGATAGATACATGAATATGCAGGGAATGGAGGGATATGGACCATGCCCAGGCAGATAGGTTTAATCTACCTTGGCATCATGGTCGGCAGAGACATTGTGGGCTGAAGGGCCTGTTCCTGTGCTGTACTGTTCTGTGTTCTAATCCTCCACCATCTGGACCATACCCTCTGCTCATTGCTGGCATCAGGCAGGTGGTACAGGAGCCTGAAGACCCACACCTCAAGGTTCAACAACAGTTTCTTCCCCACTGCCATCAGGTTCTTCAACTGACCTGAAAAACCCTAACACTACCTTGGACTATATTTCTCACAACTTGCAATATTTGTCTCAACTAATGTTGTTCTGTTTATTTTTTTTCATTTTGTTGTGTGAGTTATGTATAATTTATGTTAATTTAAGTTTATGTAATTTATGCTTTTCATGTTTGTAACGTACTGTGCTGCTGCTGTAAAAAGCTAATTTTCATGGCATTTATACCCTGGGTATGTGTGCCTGTGACAATAAACTTGAACTTGAAGCCAGGGGCTTTTACTGACTTAAGGGTTAGAATGACATTAAAAAAAGCTGTCGGAAACACAAGAGACTGCAGATGCCGGAATCTGGAGCAACGAACAATCTGCTAGAGGAACTCAGGAGGCCGAGCAGCATCTGTGGGAGGAAAGGAATCGTCGACATTTTGGGTCAAAGTCCTGATGCGGTGTTTCGACCCATGACGACGACAGATCCTTTCCTCCCACAGATGCTGCTCAACCCACGGAGTTCCTTCAGCAGGTTGTTTGTTGCTGGTAGAGAAAGCTGCTGTTCATTAATTTGGTTCAACACCTCACATAAGGGAAAGCATGCGTGATGTTACTTGAATTTTCTTAAAGCAAAAAGAACAAACATAAATCTGAATCAGTGGATTTTAGGAATACTTCTTCATAGGCAATCTCTTGGGATCAAGGCCGACTTGTTTGGAAATGCATAACAGTTAGGTTAGCGTCAGGCAGGAGGTCAGATAAGCACACAGTTTCTCCCCCTTCATCTCAACAAGTGCAATGAAGCTGGGAAAGCCCCTTTACAAAGGTCACATCAGGATAGAACCAAGCCAGAGATCAAGGCCAGGTTTCCTTTTCCTAATAAAAAGAAGTAACTGAGAGCTTTGAAAGCTGCTGATTGATTTTAAAATGCGGGGTAGAGGTTTGAAGTGCTGGATACTTACTAAATTCATCTGACTGACTGACTGTTAACCCAATGCTGCTTTGGGACCATGTTGCATGCAGCACCAGGCTGGTTTGTAAATATTTTACTCCAATGTTAATTGGTCCTAAGTATTCAATAAGCAATCATGACTAGTCAATTGAGAGAGTGAAATATTGAATTAGAATCAGATGATCTTATAGATCATTCAGCCTTTGAATCCAGAACAGGCTCATCGAGAAAGGTATCCATTGATTTCATTTCTCTGCACTTACCTCAAATCTGTGCAGATACTTTCCTCTTGTGTGCCTCAAAATTGGCAAGTAATATTAGTTACAAACCAGTAACAGGTGACAAGTAACTATCTCCTAACCATTCAATTTCATTACCATGACCAAATCCCCCACATAAACAGAGACACAAGAGACTGCAGATGCTGGAATCTGCAGCAAAAAACAAAGCACTGGAGGAACTCAGCAGGTCAGGCAGCATCTGTGGAGGTAAAGGGATGGTCGACGTTTCAGATTGACACCCTGTGTCATTTTTTTTAACCACATAAACACCCTGAGTAGTCCTCATTATCCAGTAATTCAACTGGACCGGCGGATTAAAACTGTGGATACCACAGCGGGTCCAATGTTGGGAATCGGGTAGTGAGTGCATCACCTCCTGACATCTCAACCCTCTGCCATGCACAAGACAGGAGTGTGAAAGACCCTGCTTGTCTGGATGAGTGCACACTCCAGCAACATTCAAGAAGCACAACACAATCCAGGTCAAAACAGTCCGTTCAACTGGCATTCCCTCATCACTATCGCACTGCGACTGCAGTGTGCATCACCAACAATATGCACCGTGGTCACTCACCTAAACCACTCCACACCCACTTTACAAACCCACGACCTCCAAGAAAAGCCACAGAGAGGTGCATGGGGCCATCACCACTTGTGAGTTCCCCTCCAAGTCATACATCACCCAGACCCATAAAATATTGCCATTCCTTCATTGTCACTGAGTCTAAATCCTGTAACTCTCTACCAACACACTGTAGTTTCACCAGAAGAAATGCATCAAGACCTCTCTCATGGATAAGTCAGGGACATTCCAGAAGAAAATTGCAAAAAAGAGGTAGCTAGATTAGACCGGAGTCCTGGACTTTATCCACTGTTCAATAAGATCATAGCTGATCCCCTATAAATACAAAACAGCTAACTCTACAATCAGAAGGTTGAATATTCCCCTTCACCCATATCAGCTTGGTTAACAGCTCTCTTTCCTCTGAAACAGAACCCCACCCTAGTACCTGAGAAAGTAATCTCAGATGGAAATCCAGTGCGGTAATACTTCCCCTGTCAAAAGTGTCACGTTTCAGGTGAGCTCCAAAGTCAAAACCCCTTCCAAAATATCCCAGGGCGCAACTGGATGAAGGGACATAAGTAAAGTCTTGGCTAACCAACGCATACAGAAAAATGAAGCAGCCAGTTATTTGTCCCCAGCTGTTTGTGTGTGCCATCCTGACAGTGATCTCTCCACTCTAATTATTTCCGTAGGAACCAGTTTAAGATGTGACAACAGAATTCATAGAACATCAAACAGTACAGTACAGGAACAGGCTCTTCGGACCACGATGTTGTGCTGAACTAATTCAGCTAACTATGTCTATTTACACCAATCCTTTCATATCCTTCCATTCTCTGCATATC
This sequence comes from Pristis pectinata, assembly GCF_009764475.1. NCBI lineage: Eukaryota > Metazoa > Chordata > Chondrichthyes > Rhinopristiformes > Pristidae > Pristis > Pristis pectinata. The sequence goes on along the minus strand of NC_067410.1, from coordinate 106,155,526 downwards.
CATGTGCCTCTCTAAGAGCTGGCCATCTACCCTATCTACGCCTCTCATAATTTTATAAACTTCTCTCAGGTCTTCTCTCAGCCTCTGCTGCTCCAGAGAAAGCAACCCAAGTTTGTCCAACTTCTCTTTGTAGCTCATGCCCTCTAATCCAGGCAGTAGGTAGACCTCTTCTGCACCCTCTCCAAAGCCTCCACATCCTTCCTATAATGGGGCGACCAGAATTGAATGCAATACTCCAGATATAAATTGCTCTTCAAGCCCTTGTTGTTGTGTGTTTTGTGTGATAATTACATATTGAATAGTATATGTATATACATTTAAGTTTTAAACAACACCACCAAATTGTCCAATTTTAAATTATGAATGGCATCCAACAGGGAAAAACTTCTTTACCCAATGAGTGATGAGAACGAGGAAGTCCCTTCCATATGGAATGATCGAGGTCAATAACCGAGTTTAAGATGAACCTGTCAGGAGAAAAGGAAGAGAGGGAACCACTGATAGAGATAGATGTGGAACATAGGAGGAGGCTTGTGCAGAAGACAAACACCAACAAGGTGTAGATGGGCTGAATGGCCTTGCTCTGTGCTTTGGAAACAGTTAATGTAACGTGCACATTCTCTATTCAGTGGGTCGAAAGTGTAACTGGCTAACAATGGGTTCGCTGAGGTGAATTTCATGGATGTTTTCCTGGCGAAGCCAAATAAACACCAGCAAGAATGAAAGAGCAGGGTACAGTGACTGAGTTCGAAACGGGTGGGTGGGAGGATTGCAGACAGCAGAACAGAGCTGAAAATGCTGGAAACACTCAGTAGGTGAGACTACATCTGTGGAAAGAGAAACAGAGTCAACGTTACAGGTCGGAAACCATTCCTCAGAAATGAAGCATTAACTCTGTTTCTCTTCCCACAGATGCGGCCTGACCCGCTGAGTGTTTCCAGCATTTTATATCACGTTTTCTAGCACCTACTGATTTTTAAAAAAAATATCTTCAACTACATGGAACAGTTGGGTTGAATAATTAAGTTGTTGTGGTACAAGCTCCCATTTGTTGTCTTTTGCTGAAGAATTTTGTGACCTTGTCTCACAGCCCACTGTTGTGTGGCTTGAGTCTGTTGGTACTGAGAGCTCTTGCAGAGGCTCCTGAAGGACTGGCCTTTTACCTCAGAGAAGACTTGACGAAACAGAAACGGGCTTCGGCATTGCCTGCCTCACAGTTACTTATTTTCACAATGCACACATCTTAACGGAAACTTGCGCTTGAGTAATTTTAAGAACAGCACGGCCAGCAACTCAAAAAACCACAGGATTTTAATAAGCTGGCTTCCACCTCAAGAGTGAGATAGCACGCTCAGCAGCAGTTGAAACCCTCAACCCTACAGCAGCTCTGTTCCAAGAGGTCTTGGCAATCAGTGCAAACCCTTAGCATTGCAGGGTACTTTCCACAATAGATTTCTCCCCATGCTTGTGCCTTGTTTAGGTTATGATTCATTGAGTATAAGTGTGAGGTGGTTCATTTTGGTAGGTCACATATGATGTCAGAATATAGTATTAATGGTAGGACTCTTGGCAGTGTGGAGGATCAGAGGGATCTTGGGGTCTGAGTCCATAGGACGCTCAAAGCGGCTGCGCAGGTTGACTCTGTGGTTAAGAAGGCATATGGCGTATTGTTCTTCATCAATCGGGGAGTTGAATTTAGGAGCCGAGAGGTATTGTTGCCAGCTATATAGGTCCCTGGTCAGACCCCACTTTGGAGTGCTGTGCTCAGTTCTGGTCACCTCACTACAGGAAGGATGTGGCAAGCCATAGAAAGGGTGCAGAGGAGATTTACAAGGATGCTGCCTGGAATGCGGGGCATGCCTTATGAAAGCAGGTTGAGGAACTCGGCCTTTTCTCCTTGGAGCAATGGAGGATGAGGCGGGACCTGATAGAGGTGTATAAGATGACGAGGGGTATTGATCGGGTAGATAGTCAGAGGCTTTTCCCCAGGACTGAAATGGTGGCCACAAGAGGACATAGGTTTAAGGTGCTGGGGAGTAGGTATCGAGGAGATGTCAGGGATAAGTTTTTTTACTCAGAGAGTGGTGATGGTGTGGAATGGGCTGCCGGCAATGGTGGTGGAGGTGGATACGATAGGGTCTTTTAAGAGACTGTTGGGTAGGTACATGGAGCTGAGAAAAATAGAGGGCTATGGGTAAGCCTAGTAATTTCAAGGGTAGGGACATGTTCGGCACAGCTTTGTGGGCTGAAGGGCCTGAATTGTGCTGTAGTTTTTCTATGTTTCTATGTTTCTATGAGTTATACAGGAGGGAAACAGACCCTTTGGCCTAACTTGTCCATACTGACCAAGATGCCTATCTATGCTAATCCCATTTTCCTCTATTTGGCCCATATCCCTCTGAACCTTTCCTATTCTATGCACCTGTCCAAATGTCTTCTGAACATTGTAATTGTACCCACTTCCAGCATTTCCTCTGGTAGCTTGTTCCATAGAACATTACAGCACAGAACAGGCCCTTCGGCCCACAATGTTATGCCGACATTTTATCCTGCTCTAAGATCTATCTAAACCTTCCCTCCCACATAGCTCTCCATTTCTCTATCATTCATGAGACTACCTAAGAGTCTCTTATATGTCCCTAATGTATCTCCCCCCACAACCCCTGCCGGCAGTGTGTTCCACGCACCCACCAGTCTCTGTGTAAGAAAACTTACCTCTGACATCCCCTTATACCTTCCTCCAACCACCTTAAAATTATGCCTCATTGTCTTGGTGAAGCAGCCAGCATAATCAAAGACCCCACCCACCCGGAACATTCTCTCTTCTCTCCTCTTCCATCGGGTAGAAGATACAGGAGCCTGAGGGCACGTACCACCAGACTTAAGGACAGCTTCGACTCCACTGTGATAAGACTATTGAACGGTTCCCTTATACAATGAGATGGACTATGACCTCACGATCTATCGTGTTGTGACCTTGCACCTTATTGCACTGCACTTACTCTGTAGCTGTGACATTTTACTCTGTACTGTTATTGTTCTTACCTGTACTACTTCAATGCACTCTGTACTAACTCAATGTAACTGCACTGTGCAATGAATTAACCTGTACGATTGGTTTGTAAGACAAGCTTTTCAATGTACCTCAGTACAAGTGACAATAGTAAACCAATACCAATACCAATACCATTTTCACCCTGGGAAAGAGTCTCTGACTGTCCACTTGATCTATGCCTCTTATCATCTTGTGCACCTCTATCAAGTCACCTCTCATCCTCCTTCTCTCCAAAGAGAAAAGCCCGAGCTCACTCAACCTATCCTCATAAGACATGCTCTCCAATCCAGGCAGCATCATAGTGACGTTTAAAAGGCATCATGGTCAGCACAGACATAATGGACCGAAGGACCTCTTTCTGTGCTGTACTGTTTTATGTTCAATGTTCTATGCCTCACATAATTTTATAAACCTCTATAAGGTCACCTCTCATCCCTCAGAAGAGGTTTGAATGATTGTGTTGCTGCTACCTGTACCCACGATCCAGGCTTGGAAACCAGGCCTCAAAGCACCTGTCGTTGAGGCCCTCCACAGGGGTAAATAACTGGTGTTTTTGATCATGCAGGCACCATATTGGGTGAGGAGGAAATGAAGAGGCATCCTTCACCCATGGCTGTGGCTAATGAAGGGCCTTTGCAAAGGGAACTGAAGGATAATTGACTCGTTGAGGTCCCCACCATGATACTGGTTTATCCTTGGGCTGCTGGTGCCAATTCTACTGACAGTCAGGGCAACCTATAGATTTCCTTCACCAGAAAAAAAATTGTCAGCTTTTGGATGTGGAGCCATGGGAAACAGAGTTCTCCTCTCGAAAAGGAGATAATTAAAAATAACTGTATTGGTTTATTGGCGCGCCAGCATCTCTACATTCTTAGAAGTTTAAGGAGATTTGGCACATCATCGAAGACTCTGACAAACTTCTGCAGACCTAGAGTGGAAAGCAGTTGGACTGGTTGCATCACGGTCTGGTGTGGAAACTCCAGTGCAGAGGAGTGCTACAGAGAGTGGTGAACTCAGCCGGTTCCATCACAGATACAGCTCTCCCCACTATCGAGGACATCTGCAAGAGGCGATGTCTCAGGAAGGCGACATCCATCATCAGGGACCCCCACCATCCGGGCCATGCCCTCTTCTTGATGCTGCCATCAGGCAGGAGGTTCAGGAGCCTGAAGACCCACACCTCAAGGCTCAACAACAGCTTCTTCCCCACTGCCACCAGGTTCTTGAAGTGACCTGAAAAACCCTAATCCTGCCTTGGAATATATTTTCCTCAATTTTCACTAATGTTATGTTTATTTTGTTGTGTGAGTTATGTATAACTTATGCTAATTTAGGTTTGTCAGGTCTCTAGTGTACTGTGCTGCTGTTGCAAAAAGCTAATTTTCATGGCATTTATACCATGACAATAAACTTGAACCTGAACTTATTGGTTTATTATTGTCACATTTACTGAAATACAATGAAAAGCTTTTGTTCTGCGTGCCATCCAGACAGATTATTCCATACATAAGTACATTGAGGTAGTAAAACGGAAACAGAATGCAGAATATAGTGTTGCAGTTACAGAGAAAGTGCAGTGCAGGTGGACAAATAGACCAAGGGTGCAGGGCGTTGGGAAAAGAACCATGGATGATGCTGTGAGTGCCAGTTCAAATGCTTCATCTCTCAGTGAATGGCCTGGAATTCACTGCCTGAAAATGTGGTGGAAGAAGATTTAATCCTCACTTACAAAAGGAAATGGGAAAGCCTTGATGGAGATGAAAGTGTTTTATCCCAATGAAAGAGCCAGACAGCTGGTCTAACTGGATCGGTTGTGTGGAGAGATATCGAGGCTCAGTTGGCCAAATGGCTCTTTTCTGGGTTGTCCTCATATCCCTCAATTCCTCTGTTATCTCGAAACATATCAATATCAGTTTTGAACCTAATCAAAGACTGAGCCTCCACAGACCTCTTGGGTAGAGAATTCCAAAGGCTCACCACCCTCTGAGGGAAGACATTTCTCTCATCTTACTTCTGAGTGGCCTGAACTGCTTCTCCTCTGGTCTCTGATTTCTGCGCTGAATCTTTATGTTGAATTATTACCAGGCTACTTCAGTGGTCCTTCACAACTTCCCTTTCCAAAGTTAGAAATAAAAGGTAGATACCAAGAGGTAAACATAACTACAGTGAATGCTGGAAATGCCCAACATCGGAAAAGATAAATAAATTTTGATATTTGAATTGTATGTCTTTTACTTACAAGAATGCCAGAAAATAGGAGCAGGAGAAGGCCACTCAGCCCCTCAATACTCTCCCACCATTCAATATGATCATGGCTGATCTACATTGACCTCAACTCTGCTTCATTGCCAGTTCCCATAACCCTCAATCCTTCAACCTTTCAAACATTTATCTCTCTGCACCTTAAATATATCTGATGATCTGGCCTCCACCATCCTCAAGGGTAGAGAACTCCAGAAATTCACTGCCCTCTGACTGAAGAAATCTCTACGTACCTCAGTTCTAAATAACCGGCCTCTTATTTTGCAGCTATATCCCCTTGTTTGTGACTCTCCCACTAGTGAGAACATCTCAACATCTTCCCTGTCAAGCCTTCTTCAGATCTTATATGCTTGAATAAGGTTATCCCTTATTCTTCTAAACTCCAAGGAATACAGACCCAAACTGTCCAACCTCCCTTGTCAGAACAGCCCACTCCTCCCAGGAATTAGCCTGGGGAATCTTCTTTGGACTGCCTCCAATGTTACTACATCCTCTTTTAAGTAAGGGGACCAAGACTGTGCATTGTACTCCAGGTGTGGCCTCACCAACACCCTGTACATCAGTAACAAAACCTCCATTTTCTTAAACTCCAACTTCTTCAGACTAAAAGCCGACAGACTGTACTTGGGGGTTGAAGTTGCTGTGACCAAACTTTTTTTTTCAAGAGAATCCACTTCCCTCTTCCAGAAACTGAATTGTGATCTGTATGTTGGCTGATAAATTTAGAACTGAGGAACAATTACAAATTCATTTCAATGTTAACAAGTCTGCATTAAGACTTGAATTTCAGGGGAAATTCCCAACTTGAAACCTCCACTCAATAGGAACTTCGGCATCGACAAGTTCCTGTTATGACTTCATTTATAGCATCATCTCCTCCACTAAAATAATATTCAAAGTGTTATTGTGTGTTCTAGGATTACACAGAGTATGCAGCAGACAATAACCTAATCCACTATGATTTTTTGCAGTCACAAGTTATGCTCAAGGGATCCTCCAGCTGCTCCTCTTGATCTAACCAACAAACACTGCAAATTGTGAGGAGCATGCCATCTCAAAACCTGAAGGCTCAGGATTAAAGCCCAACCCCAGGGACTTGGGCCCAAAAATCCGGGTTGAAGGGAAAGATTTAAAAGGGACCTGAGGGGCAAGCTTTTCACACAGAGGGTGGTGGGTGTATGGAACGAGCTGCTAGAGGAAGTGGGTACAATTACAATGCTTAAGAGCCGTTTGGACAGGTACATCAATAGAAAAAAGGTTTAGAAGGATATGGGCCAAATGCAGGCAAATGGGACTAGCTCAGGTAGGCAATTGGTCAGCACAGATGAGTTGGGCCAAAGGGCCTGTTCTTCTGCTGTACAATTCTATGACTCTATGATTCAGTGACTTGGCCTTCACTGCCTTTTGTGGGAGAGAATTCCACTGATTCACAACCCTCTGACTGAAGGCATTGCTCCTCATCTCTTTTCTAAATGTTTTATCCCATATCCTGAGACTAGGATGCCTTTTATTAGACCACCCACCCAGGGAAAACATCCTCCCCACTTATAGCCTTATCAGAATTTTTGATGGTCAATGTGGTGCCAGTCACAGGGATAAAGCTCTCCCCTTGAACCTACCAGATGTATTTCATTGTGTGTTTCAATGTACATGTGACTAATAAAGATGTCTTGTCTTGACTGTGTCCAGTGTCATGAGTTCAACCAAGCACACATTCACAATAGCAGCCTAACAGTGGGGCATCTTTGTTGGTGACCCAAATTAAATCAAAACTAAACTGACCCTTGAAAAGCAAGGGTATCCCTCCTGTAGCCAAAGGGCTTTGCTTCACCAAGAGCAAGAAAAAAAGGATTAGCACTGGAGAGGAGATTCACCAGGATGTTGCCTGGGATGGAGCGTTTCAGTTATGAGGAGAGGACTGGAAGAGGCTGGGTCTGGAGAAGTGGAGGTTTAGAGGGGGAGACTGATGTACATAAAATTATGAGGGGTATTGAAAGGGTAGGCTGCTGCAAACATTTCCCCAGATAAGAGGTAGATAAAACAAGAGAACATAGATTTATGGAAAGGTGGGAGAGATTTACAGGGTTATGAGGGGATCTTTTTCACCCAGAGAGTGGTGAGTACATGGTTTACATTGCCTTGGAGAGTGGTGGAAGCAGAGTCACTGACAGTAAAGGGCTTGACTACATGCAGCGGCTATGCCTAGATCCCCAATAGAAGACGTATTTGCACCCTCAGTCCTACATGTCCGTGTCATAGAGGCAAAGAGAGATACAGCACACGATCCAGGCCTACAGCCCAATGAGTCTGCACTGACCACCAACCACCCAATTACACTAATTTTAGGTTAATCCTATTTTACTTAATCTCACCACACTCTCATTAGCTCTTTCCAGATTCTACCACTCACCTACACACTAGGGGCAATTCACAGTGGCCAATGAACCTACCAACCCATACATCTTGGAAATGGTTTATTGGAATTGGTTTATTATTGTCACTGAGGTACAGTGAAAAACTTGTCTTGCATACCGGTCGTACAGATCAATTCATTAAACAGTGCGTTGAGGCAGTACAAGGCAAAACAATACAGAATGCAGAGTGAAGTGTCACAGCTACAGAGAAAGTTCAATGCAGGTAGACAATAAGGTGCAAGGTCATAACGAGGTAGATTGTGAGGTCAAGAGTTCATTTTATCGTGGGAAATGGGAGGAAACCAGAGCACCCAGAGGAAAACACACACAGTCACAGGGAGGAATGTGCAAACTCCACACGGCAGTGTGGAGCACTGAATCACTCACGCACAGGAGACCGTGGGCCAAGTGCTGGCAGACTGATACGGAAGGGTTCCCACCGGTCAGTGCAGACGAGGAGGGTTGAATGCATGTTTCCATGGTGGGTCACTCTGTGACACCTGGGTTTAATTCTGACCTTGGGTACTGCCTGTGTGGAGTTTGTACATTCTCCCTGTGACTGTATGCGTTTCTCACCACTTCCAAGGTCAGCTCATTTCTTCTGAACTGTTTGATCTGTTGGGGGAATTTCTTATCTAGTTTTGCTCTTCCTCACCAGGGAATGGCTCAAACCTTGTACACTTTGACTCTCCCTGTCTTCTCAGTGAGATTAAAAAAAAAGAATTTAAAAAATCAAGAAGGAAAAGGAAATAAGATAAGATGACAAGAGTTTTAAACTCTGTTCTTGCAAAATAGTACAAGGTGATGCAGAAATATGTTCAATTCTTGTATTTATATTTGTGGATTCAACAAATTCTTCTGAGTTAAATAAGTAATTAATAATTAAAGCTCAGGCAACCCTCTTTACACCTGTCATTAATATTAATTAGATTATTATCTTGTAACTGGTACAGTGTTCCTCAGAACTGAGCTGCAATTAATCTGTTACAAAAACAGAGAGAGGTCATAGCTTGCTTGAAATTTATCATGGACAGGTCTTGATGACATTATCCCAAGTTCATTCCGTTGGAAAACACAAAGTTGGGAAATGATACTAAAAGATACCATTGTAAAGACAAGCTGGATTTGGAAGGATCACATGCAGCTTTTTATCTAATGGCTTGTGATTGTAAGAATGTGATTTTAAGAACACACAAAAGGCTGGAGGAACTCAGCAGGTCAGGCAGCATCTGTGGAGGGAAATGGACAGTCAACGTTTTCAGGTCTAGACCCTTCATTTGGACATGAGTGTCACATGTTGTGTCTACGGCAAGCATAGGATTGGGCAACACAGTGGTGACTAGTAGTGCGGCTGCCTCACTGGTCCAGCGGCCAAGGTCAATCCTGACCTCTGCTGCTGTGTCTGTGTGGAGCTTGTCCTGTGACCATGGGGGTTTCCTCCCACATCCCAAAGGAGTGCAGGTAGGTAGGCTGAATTAGCCATTGTAAATTGCTCCTAGTGTGTAGGTGAGTGGTGGAATCTGGAGAGAGAGCTGACAGGAACTTGGAAAGAACAGGTTACAGAGAAAATTAGTGGGGAATGGGACCTGCACTGAGTTCGGCATAGCCCCAAGGGGCCGAAATGGCTTCCATCAATGTCAAATGGGAAATACGGATTTACTACTATGGCAGTTATGTTGGTTGAACTATTAATCAGGGGTGTGGAATAAAGGGACAGATGGGTGGTATTTCTGTTATTGTTTTACCCTGTACTATCTCAATGCACTGTGTAATGAATTGATCTGTACGAACGGTATGCAAGTCAAGTTTTTTCACCTGTACAAGTGACAATAATAACCAATACCAATACCACCATGATGGTTGGGGAATTTACATCCTCCTTTCATTTAATTTATGGAATATGGCATTGCTGGCAAGACAGACATTTACTCAATAAAACACTAATATCAGTAGTAATCATCATGAAACTACTGGAGGCAGAACATACTGCAGATGCTGGAATCTGGAGCAAAAAAAACAAACTGCTGGAGGAACTCAGAGGATCAGGCAGCATCTGTAGAGGGAAATGGACAGTCGACGTTTCGGATCGAGACCCTTCATCTAGACTGCTGGGGACTTGAAATTACTGTTCTGTCTTTAAGGAAAAAAGCATTTTGTCCATATGGGAGAGAAATCTGCCAGTCATTGTTGGGGGGGCTGACAAAATCTATTTGTCAGCCCTCCAACAATAGACGTGTAAATTAAGAAATAGTGGGTGTAAGAAAGAGTTATGAGTAGATTTAATTTTTGTATAAATTGGAGAAATCAAATTGGCAACGATAGCTTTGAGGATGAGTTGAATGAATATATTCGGAATGATTTCTTGGACCAATACAATGAGGAACCAATGGAGTATTATTACGTAATGAGATGGGATTAACTATTGGTATTGGTTTATTATAGTCACTTGTACCAAGGTACAGTGAAAAACTTGTCTTGCATACCGATCGCACAGGTCAATTCACTACACAGTGCAGTTACATTGAGTTAGTACAGAGTGCATTGAGGTAGTACAGGGTAAAAACAATAACAGTACAGAGTAAAGTGTCACAGCTACAGAGGAAGTGCAGTGCAGGTAGACAATAAGGTGTAAGGTCACAACAAGGTAGATTGTGAGGTCAAGAGTCCATCTCATATAATTACTGATATCTTAAAGGATCTTCTAAAAGTAGTTACCACAGCATGAGAGGATTGCAAATTCAGTTTGAGAGTGGAAAATTTGTGTCTCAAACTGGTGTCCTGAACTTAAATAAAGGTAATTGCAATTACATAAAGACAGAATTGGAGAAAGTGGATGAGCAAAATAGATTACAGGCAAAGACAGTGGATCAGCAGTGGCAGATATTTAAGGAGATATTTCATAAAACTCAGAAAATGTACACTCCAGTTAGAAAGAAAAGCCCTATGAAAAGGATGCATCATCTGTGGCTAACTGCGGAAGTTAAGTTTGGAATCAAATTTTTAAAAAGGCATATAATGTTGTGAAAATTAGTGGCGGGCTAGATGATTGGGAATTTGTTTTAGAAAGCAGCAAGGCATGACTAAAATATTATAAAGAGAGAATGGATAGAATATAAGAGTAAACCAGCAAATATGAAATCAGTAAGAGGTTCTACTGGTATATAATCCAATTTGTCACTCTCCCCACATTCTCAACTCCCCTCAGATTTTACCACTCACTCATGCACTAGGGGCAAATTACAGTGGCCATTTAATCTACCAACCTGTGTGCCTCTGGGATATGGGATGGAACCAGAGCTGATGGAGGAAGCCCACATGGTCACAGGGAGAATGTTCAAACTCCACACAGACAGCACCCGAGGCCAGGACGTTGTGAGGCAGCAGCTCTACCGGCTGCAGCACCGTGCCATCCTTATTTCTTCACCTCATGGTGATGATTATTATCATTATTAATGAGTGGACATTTTTATGTCTGATGGTTCCAGAACCGCAACAAAATTGTTTACATTTACTGAGGTTAAGCAGGCCACTGAGTGAATTGGCACTGAGAGATGTTAAGAAAATATTGGCCTTCCTAATGACATCCACATCCGATGAATGACTTTTAAAAAAAAACCTCCTGCCTCTGAGTCAGAAGGTTGTGGGTTCAAATCCCACCCAGTGACTTGAGCACAAAATCCACAATGACATGTCAATACTGCAGCACAGTCCTGAGGAAGTGCAGTAGTGCAGTGTTATGGGCAGGCACTGTAGTGTAGCAGCAATGCCATGAAAATTAGCTTTTTGCAACAGCATCACAGTACATTACAAACATGACAAACATAAGTTAACATAAACTATACATAACTTACATGACAGAATAAACAAAGTAAATATAATGACATTAATAGTGCAGTGGTTAGCGTAACGCTATTACAGCGCCAGCGACCCGGGTTCAATTCCGGCCGCTGTCTGTAAGGAGTTTGTACATTCTTCCCGTGTCTGCGTGGGTTTCCTCCCACATTCCAAAGACGTATGGGTTAGGAAGCTGTGGGCATGCTATGTTGGCGCCGGAAGTGTGGTGACACTTGCGAGCTGCCCCAGAACACTCTACGTAAAAGATGCATTTCACTGTGTGTTTTGATGTACATGTGTCTAATAAAGAGATCTTATCTTATTCTATAATATTTAGAATTTTGGAAATGGATGGCAATTCTTGTCTACTGCCATGCAACATGTTTAAAACATAAGACACTTCAGGAGCAGGAGTAGACCAATCAACTCTTTGATGCTGCAACACCATTCAATATGACCATGACTGAGCCAGTCTTGGCCTCTACACTACTTAGCGCCCTCAATCAGGGATGGATTTCCATGTATGCAGAAATGCAAGCTCCTCTTGTGATTTGTTCCCATTATCACCATGACGATAATGGTTTTGTTTTACGACATAGAAGAAAGCCCATTGAGTCTGTGCCAGCTCTCAGATCATTCCCATCAATACCAACAATAAGTAAGATGTCCGTAAGGGAACGCTGCCGGCTGGCACATTCCAGGCTGCAGGACGTGCTGAGGGACGCACTGAAGCTCAGTGCAGCCAATGCAAAGGCTCTGTGGGGAAAAACCACAGTCTGAGCTCCTTCCGCTACTGCACACAGGGGCTGAGTTGGGTGGGGAAGCCCCTCAAATCTTGAAATGGTGTATCACCACAGGAGGCCACATAAGTGGCAATGATGCTATGGTTTAAAAAAATAAGCTAACACTACTGAATGTATCGACCATGGGTGTAAACGTTTTGCATTGTTTCTTCTTCTGTATGTATTTTTTATAATGAATAAAATTTATTTTTGAAATTTAAAAAAAATTGCTGGAGAAACTCAGCAAGTTGAGCAGCATGTGTTGGGGAAAGGAATTGTCGAAGTTTTGGGTCGAAACCTTGCATCAAGATAGGTGCCCCCATTAATACCATTCCCCCACGTATTTCCCTGTCACGTATTCTCCCTCACATGTACATCAACTCCACTTAATTCTCCAGTCACCTCCACTAGGGGCAAGTAACCAACCAATCAGTATGTCTTTGGGATGAGGGACGAATCCGGAACACCTGAGAAGGTCTGCATGATCACAGGGAGAACATACAAAGCTCTACACAGGTCGGGATGGATCCCATTTCCCTGGAATTGTGAGGTAGCAGTGCTAAATATTGTGCCACTGTGTTGCCCTAATGCTGTGATGCGATTCTTCATGTCATATAGAACATAGAACACTACAGGGCAGTACAGGCCCTTCGGCCCACAATGTTGTGCCGACATTTTATCCTACTCTAAGATCTATCTAATCCTTCCCTCCCATATAACCCCCTATTTTTCTATCATTCATGCATCTATCCAAGAGTCTCTTAAATGTCCCTGATGTATCTGCCCCCACAACCTCTGCCAGCAGTGCGTTCCACACACCCACCACTCTCTGTGTAAAAAACTTACCCCTGACATCCCCCTTATACCTTCCTCCAATCACATTAAAATTGTGTCCCCTCATGTTAGCCATTGTCGCCCTGGGAAAAAGTCTCTGACTATCCACTCGATCCATGCCTCTTATCATCTTGTACATCTCTATCAAGTCACCTCTCATCCTCCTCCTCGCCAAAGAGAAAAGCCATAGCTCGCTCAACCTATCTTCATAAGACTGTCCCAATGCTGAAGAAAATTTTTGCTGCCTATTAATAGACACTCTAGCAATGACATTATTGTGATTGTCCCGATAACATCTAACGATACACAAGGGAATATCCATCCAAATGAGCCATTTCAATGTGCTTTGCTTTGTGAATTCTGTTGAATCTATGAAGCCAAACAAAATTTTTTTTTACCACAAATTTTTATGCAAGTCACTTACTGCCCTAACTTGGAAATATATCCACATTCCTTCCCCAGTGCTGTGTCAAAATGTTGGCACTCCCAAACTCACAATGGGAGTGGCCTCACCATTGAGTTTGCTCCAATTCAAGTCAGCAGCTCACCACCACCTTCTCAAGGGATAATTAGTGACGGGCTATAACTGTAGTAATGTCCGCATCCTGCAAACAAGCTAAATTTTAAAGAAAGTTAAGAATGCTTCATCATCGCCTCTGAAGGCAGCCCTTTGATGTTGAAGAGCTGGTGAATATGCCTCCAGGAATAGTGATCACCAAGTACTTTCTGAGTGGTTTTGCAGCCTTCCCTCTTCAATATTTAAACAGAGAGATTTACTATTAAAAATTAATGTATGTTCCCTTAAATAGAAAGCAGGAAAAAAATAATGATACACATTTACACTGCATGTTTAATTTCTTTTAGTTGTTAGTGGGATGTAAAAAAAGCCGACATTTGTCACCTTTCAGAAGGTGATGATGGGGCAGCTTCTTGAACCATTGCAGTCTATGTGATGATAAGTCCATTGACACTGTTGGGAAGGGAGTCCAAAGATTTAGACCCAGTGGTGAGGCAGAAATGGTGATATATTTACAAGTCGGAGTGGTGTATGATTTAGAGGCAACACTGCTTTCCCTCGTCCTCAGTTTTCCATCTCCTCCCAGGAGATTTTATTCAGGGCTTGGTAGGTACTATCAAAGCGGCCTTGCAGGTTGCTGCAGTGTGCTTTGTAAGCGGTGCACAATGAATCACAGAACGGTTACAGTATAGAAGGAGACCATTCAGACCATCGAGTCTCTACTGGTGCTGAGAGAAATACAGCTAATCCCACTCCCCCAGGCCTTCTCCATAGCCCTGTCAATTAAATTCTTTCTGGCTCCCTTTTGAATGCACCAATTGACGATATCTCCACTTCTTCGCCAGCTTTGCATTCCAGACCCCAACACCATTCACTGTGTAAAAGACAATTTTCTTGGTTCTTTCTCCAATCATCTTCATTCTAGGTCCCCTAGTTCTGGACCCCTCCACCTACTTTTATCTACCTGAATTATAACCTTCATGCTTTTTAGATGTCTTTATCATATTCCTTCACAATCTCGTCTGCTTCAAGGATAACAACCCCAGCTTCTCCTCTCTAACCACAGGACTAAAGTCCATCATCCCTTGAATCATTACTAAATCCCATCTGTACCCTCTCCAAAATCTTCCCATCTTTACTAAGTGTAGCACACAGAATGGGAAACAATATTCCAATGCTTTATAAAGGTTCATCGAAACTTCCTTCTTGATTTCATTGCCCCCATTTATAAGCTGCAGGACCCTGCATGTTTTTTTAAATCATTTTTCATCCTGCCCTGCCTCTTTCAATGAGCTATGCAAGAATAGCCCCAGATTTCTCTGATCTTGTTCCCCTTTTTGAACTATGACCTCCAGCTTATGTTGTCTCTTCTCATTTTTTCCTACCAAGATGTCACCCTATATGTTTCCCAGCATTAAACATCATCTGCCACTTATCTGCTCTCTCCACTAACCTTTCCTTATCTACCTGAAATCTCTTACACTATCCAGAGGTAAATTGCAGAGGGTCTCCTTTAATTACCTCAGCAACCCAGGATGTATCCCATCTAACCCAGAAGACATTTATCTACATTAAGTGCAGTCAGACTTTCTAGTACCTCCTCTTTATTACTTTTTCTAGTCCCACCAGAACATCAACTACATTTGCCTTTACTGAGATTCAAGCAGCATCTTCTTCCTTCGTGAAGACAGATATAAAGTACTCGTTCAGTACCTCAGCCTTGCTCTTTGGCTCCGTGACTAAATGTCCTTTTTGTTCTTTATTTGCCCGTCTTTGGTACAATGTTTTTCCTGTTCATATGCCTGTAGAATATTTTTGAATTCTGTTTTATGTTTGCTGCCAGTTTTGTCACGCTCTCTCTTTGCCCCCCTTATTTGCTTTTTTCCCTCTAAAGTTTCTGTACTCTGCCTGGTTTTCACTTGTGCCCGTGACTTGGCACCCGCCACACTCTTTATACTCTCTTTCACTCTCTATCCTTTCAATTATCCGTGGAGTTCTGACTAATTTCCACAACCTCCTCCCACGTGTGAATGTACCTGGACTGTCAGTGAAACCTCTCCAATTTAAAGACATCCCACTGTTCAATGTCATCGTTGGTCTGCTAACCTTGATTTAAAGTTTCCCTGGCCAGTGAAATTGTCCCTTGTCCAAATGATAACTTTTACCTTGGAGCAGTCTGTAGAATCGTTGAGTCATATAGCATGGAAACGGCCCTTCATCCCAACTCGTCCATGCCAACCAAGTTGCCTATTTGAGCTAATCCCATTTGCCTGCATTTGGCCCATATCCCTCTGTATCTCTCCTATCTATCTACCTGTCTAAATGTCTTTTAAACCTGCCTCTACAGCTCGTTCCATATACTCACCACCTCCGTGTGAAGAAGTTGCCCCTCAGCTCCCTTTTAAATCTTTCTCCTCTCACCTTAAATCTATGCCCTTTCGTTTAAGACTCCCCTACCCTGGGAAAAAGAGTTTAACCATTCATGATTGGGCTTGCTCTTCTACTAAATCTTCCTCATCCTTGAATGAAAATACTCCCAGCATCTCTAACCTATTCTTGTAACAGTGGCCTCCCCCCAGCACCCCCAACCTCCCATGGTGCCCACTCCAGGAATCATTCTTGTAAATCTCTTCTGGACCCTCTCCAATGTCTTCACATCTTTCCTGCAATCAAAATCGAACACAATTCCTCAGCTGAGGCTGGTCCAGTGTTCCATTAAGATTCTGCATTGCTTCCTTACCTTTATACTCTATGCCTTCATTGATAAAGCCCAGAATTGCGTATACTTTATTAACCACTTTCTTAACCCTCCCTGCCACTTCCTTTGCACCAGGTTCCAATATCTGCAGTCTCTTGTGTCTGCAAACTAAATACAGCCAGATGATTTTATCAGGTTAAGCTGTTTTAGATACACTCACTCTGACCACTTGCAAGCAGATAGTGATCTGCTCACTAAACCGTGGAAAGTTGGCTTTTAATAGCCATTCTATCCACCAATAGAGTTAGTACAACATGATAACCCATCTATTGTTGTGGCTTAAGGTGTTGTCAGCAAATTAACTGACACATACTGTACCTACTCTTGTATTCAACGTGTTTCCTGTTGAAATCTGAAAGTTAAGTAGAGTTAGACCAACCAAAAATGAAAGGGAAAAATTCACTGGTATGTTACCAGACTGCACACTTATTGTGTGATCCGCACCTTACTGCTCTTCAGAATCACTATTGTTTACAATGATATGCACTTAACCACCCCAGTTGCATTCATTGGTAAGTTGTTTTATTACTGTCACATGTACCAAGATACAGTGGAAAACCTCGTTTTCGAACATAGAACATTACAGCACAGTACAGGCCCTTCAGCCCACAATGTTATGCCGACATTTTATCCTGCTTTAAGATCTATCCAACCCTTCCCTCCCACATAGCCCCCCCCATTTCTCTATCATTCATGTGTCTATCTAAGAGTATCTTAAATGTCCCTAATGTATCTGCCCCCACAACCTTTGCTGGCAGTGCGTTCCACGCACCCACCACTCTCTGTGTAAAAAACCTACCCCTGACATCCCCCTTATACCTTCCTCCAATCACCTTAAAATTATGTCCCCTCGTGTTAGCCATTGTCGCCCTGGGAAAAAGTCTCTGACTGTCCATTCAATTTATGTCTCTTATCATCTTGTACACCTTTATCAAGTCACCTCTCATCCTCCTCCTCTCCGAAGAGAAAAGCTCTAGCACACTCAAATCTATCCTCATAAGACATGCTCTCCAATCCAGGCAGCATCCTGGTAAGTCTCCTCTGCACCCTCTCTAAAGCTTCCACATCCTTCCTATAATGAGGTGACCAGAACGGAACACAATACTCCATGTGTGGTCTGACCAGAGTTCTACAGAGCTGCAACATCACCTCGCGGGTCTTGAACAATACCCCGACTCATGAAGGCCAACACACCATACACCTTCTTAACAACCCTATCGACCTGTGCAGCAACCTTGAGGGTAACTTTTGTGTGCCTTCCATGCAGATCATTTCATTACGACAGTGCATTGAGGTAGTTCAAGGGAAAACAATAATATAATGCAGAATAAATTGTTACAGTTACAGAGAAAGTGCAGTGCAGGTAGACAATAAAGTGCAAGGCCATAGCCTCCTGAGGAAGTAGAGGTGCTGGTGAGCTTTCTTGGCCATGGCGTCTAAGTGGTTGGACCAGGACAGGCTATTGGTGATGTTCACTCCTAGGAACTTGAAGCTTTCAGCCCTCTCGACCTCTGTTGTAAACAGGAGCGTGTGCACCACTTCCCTTCCTGAAGTCAATGACCAGTTCTTTTGTTTTGCTGACATTGAGGGAAAGGTTGTTGCCATGACACCATGTCACTATGCCCTTTATACTTTTTGACTTTGGTTCCATGGACACCCCTCGGCACAGCTTCAATTGATTCTAGCACTAAGCTTCCCATGCTTGTTCCCAATGAGTGAGGATTAATATAAATAGACACGGTCTTCATTTGACTGTGTCTCCTCTTGCACCATGCTCGCTCACTCCCTTTCAGTTCTAACACGTTTATACCTTTCCCACTTCTGATTTTAGTTCACACATTTCGATAGTTTCTAGTTGTTTCTAAATTTCACAGAGGGATTCTTGGTAGTCTGTGTCTAATTTAGAGTATTACTCATCTCACATTCCAACTTTTTTTTTGGCCTGTCAAATGCTCCACCACAACTCAGAGGTTAGCAGTTTACCTTTGGTGTGGAAGATTCTGGGTTCAAGTTGAATACTGTAGTACTTCTGGCTGGCACTCACACTGTGGTATTGCCTAAGTGCTGCTCTGTTGAAGGTGCATCTTTTGGAAGAGTTGTGAAGCTACTCTATGCCCCACTTGGTCAAGGAGTTTGTAATAGAATTCATGGCCAGACTGCAAAAGGATCAGAGGAACTCTAAATTCTGTTTCTGTAGTCGTTCCTGCAGCCTGTTCCTCTTTTCAGATATAGAACTCAATTGAAGATAACGTGGACTCTGCAACTATACACTGAAACTAAGAACTGTCCTCTCAAGTAGATGTAGAGGAATCCCATGGTAACTGTTTTTAAAGATGAACAGGAGTGTTTACCCTGAAATATTTGGGCAAGATATATCCCTCAATTAACAGAAATGGAAAACAACTTTTCTGGTTGTTATCAAATTGTTATTGTGGGAGCTTACTGTGCACAATTGGGTTGCTGTGTTTCCTATAGTATCTTAAAAGTCTTTGTTGCCTTCATAAGGACATCCTAAAAGGTGCTTTATATGTTATATACAGATTCCTCCATTTTCTTTTTCTGAATTACATTGGAATTAAATTATTGGAACATAGCAGAAATGAAACTTTAATTCATCATTTATTAGAATCGGCCCATGTTAGTTTCAGCAGACATTTAACAAGATATGGAGACACAAGGTTCTTGCAGGTGTTGGAAACTGGAGCAACACACAATCTGCTGGAGAAACTCAGTGGGTCGAGCAGCATCTGTGGGGGGAAAGGAATTCCTCTGCCCCCACAGGTGTGGCTCAGCCCCCTAAGTTCCTCCAGCACATTATAGTCATAGATTCATACAGCAATACAGCACGGATACAGGCCCTTCGGCCTAACCAGTCCATGCCGACAATGATGCCCACCCAGCTAGTTCCAATTTCCTATGTTTGGCCCTTATCCCTCTAAGCCCCACCCCTCCATGTACCTATCCAGGTGCTTCCAAAATGATACTATTGCACCTGCCTCAACCACTTCCTCTGGCAGCTCGTTCCATATACTCACCACCGTCTGAGTGAAAAAGTTGCCTCTCAAGTCTCTTTTAAGTCTTTCCCCTCTCACCCTAAACCTCTGCCCCCTAGTTTTGGGCTCTCTGACCCTGGGAAATAAGACTGTTACCGTCCACCTTATGTATGCCTCTCATCATTTTAAACACTTCTATAAGGTTGCTACTCATTCTCCTATGTTCCAAGGAAAAAAAAAGACTTAACCTGGCCAACCTCTCCCTATAACTCAGGCCCTCTAGTCCTGGCAACATCCTCGTAAATCTTCTCTGCACTCTTTCCAGTTTAACCACGTCTTTCCTATAACAGGGCGACCAAAACTGTACACAGTACTCCAAGTGCGGCCTCACCAAAGGTCCCATTCTCTATCCATCTATCTAACTCTGCTACCATATGACATCCAAATATAAACCTGTAGATGCTGGAAATCTGAAATAAAAATGATAAATGCTGGAAACACTCAGCAGGTCAGGCAGCATTTGTGGAAGGAAAAACGTTTCAGGTCTGTGAGCCAGTTCTGATGAAGCCACCCACCTATGCTAAGGGTAATTTACAGTAACCAGTGAACTCACCAGTAATTTTTTTTCCAATGGGGCAAAATTGGAGCACCTGGGTGAAATCCACCTGATCGCAAGGAGGTCATGCAAACTCCACACAAACAGCGCCCAAGGTCAGGATTAAACCCAAACTGGTGAAGCTGGTTGTTGTGCCATTTTGATCACTACTTGTTGTGCCATTTTGATGTCCAACATCACATTAGTGGGAGCTTGCTGTGCACAAATTAGCTGCAACATCTCTTCCATTATAATGGTGACTACACTTCAAGTATTTTATTGGTGATAAAGCACATTGGGATGTCCTGAGAGGCTATGTAAATGCAAATTTTCCTTTCTATAGATCTCCCTGCATATTTCTAACAGAGAATTTGGCAAGCAGTTGTTTTTCATGTATGTGATATCTTGCAAATTTAATCATCAGTTTCCTGAGGATATGGTGCTCAATATCGCAGATTATTATTGCCTCTTCCACTGTGTTTGGCACCAAGACAGAATGAATTGTGTAGCTAAACACTGGACCCAGAAACTGCCCCTCAGATGAGCATTAGATACCTCTCAGTGCTAATTTGAAGAGCAGGAGTGTTCTCCCCAGTTTCCCAGTTAATATCTTCCCCACAAATACACACCGTGGATTCTCGGATCATTATCCCAGTACAGGTTCCCCTGGGTAATGAACAGGTTCCATTTTTACAGATGTTCATAAGTTGATTTTGTCCACGAGTCCAAAAATACCCAAAAATCACTCGATATGGTAACCGTAACCCCACAATACTGTAATGAATGGCATCAAAAGCATATAAGACTGATAAGAAAGAACAATTAATAAAAGTGGAGAGGGAGAGGAAACTAGTTCTGGCATTCGTAGAATGAATGTATGCAACATCACCTCGCAGCTCTTGAACAATACCCCGACTAGTGAAGGCCAACACACCATACACCTTCTGAACAACCCTATCGACCTACATGGCAACCTTGAGGGTAACTTCCATGCAGATCATTTCATTACAACAGTGCATTGAGGTAGTACAAGGAAAAACAATAATATAATTCACAATAAAGTGTTACAGTTACAGAGAAAGTGCAGTGCAGGTAGACAATAAAGTGCAAGGCCATAGCCTCCTTAGGAAGTAGAGGCGCTGGTCAGACCACACTTGGGAGTATTGTGTTCCATTCTGGTCACCTCATTATATGAAGGATGTGGAAGCTTTAGAGAGGGTGCAGAGGAGACAAGCAAATCAAAATGACTTTTATTTATTTTCTCAAAGAAGTCCCTTCTCAGTCAAAAATGTTTTTGAAATGTAGCTCCTGTTGTAACACATGAAGCAGCCCATTGTGTACAGCAAGATCCAACAAACAGTACAGACCGTCTCTCGGTTATGAACGCCCCCACCCTCAACTTACAAACACCCCTACATCTGAACGAACTCCCATATTATTATTTTCAAAAGTCCTACCAAACGTTCCCTTCTCTGTTTAACCAGACTGTTTTCTTTTCAAACAATGACACTCTGTGCCAATGGATCAACTTACTTATGACTCAATCAAAAGCAAAATGTTGGAAATATGAAATAAAAACTGAAAATGCAGGAATTGCTCCACAAGTCAAGGAGTACCTGTGGAGAGAGGTGCAGAGTCAACAATTCAGGTGAATAGTCTTTCATCAGATGGGAGAAGTTTTTGAGAATGAATGTTCATTTTTAAGCAGATATAGGAAAAGCTGTACAGAGGGGAAGAGAGGGCTGTGGGGAGGTGTCAAGCATGGGGAGTTGGGGTCTGATGTGTAAGAAGGGGTAAAGAGTTAAAAGACGTTGATTCATAATCTCATCCAGTTCTAATGAAACAGCCAATGACCAAAATATTAACTCTTGTTTCTCTCTTGCTCCCCATGGACCTTGACTGCTTATACTAACAGGGCAGGTGATGTCAACATAGCCATATGCAAGGGACAAAATGAGACATTCTACTTGAATTTTACTAAATTAGCCCTTCAGGTTATTAATGATGAGGAGGGGTCAGAGAAGATACAATGAAAGAATCACAATGCAAAATATCTGAGTGCCTTAAGGCTCTGAGATCAATGGAGGCCGTTGTAAAGCAGCGTACTATATTATTGTAAAATTTAGCAATGAACTAAATTAAAATGAGACAATTCATAAACATATGGTCAGGCAGCAGCTGTGGAGAGAGAAATAGAGGAACATCTATCAACATTATCAACACAGACTTGAGTACAATTGTGCATAATTCTGGTTGCCCCATTACAAGAAGGATGTGGAGGTTTTGGAAAAGGTGCAGAAGAGGTTCACCAGGATGCTGCCTGGATTAGAGGGTAGGAGCTAAAAGGAGAAGTTGGACAAGCTTGGGTTATTTTTTCTGGAGTGTTGGAGACTGACGGGAGACCTGATAGAGGTTTATAAAATTATGAGAAACATAGATAGGGTAGACAGTCAGAATTTTTTCCCCAGGGTAGAAACGCTAAATACTAGAGGACACACATTTATGGAGAGAGGGGGAAAGTTTAAAGGAAATGTGCGGGGCAAGTTTTTTCACACAGAGAGTGGTGGGTGCCTGGAATGTGCCGCCAGGGGTGGTGGTGGAAGCAGATACGATAGCGGTGTTTAACAGGCTGTTGGATTGACACATGAACATGCAGCGGGGAATGGAGGGATATGGATTATGTGCAAGCAGAAGAGATTTAGTTTAATTTGGCATCGTGGTCAGCACAGACATCAGACACAGACATAATTTTCCCCTGTGACAGAGACATCTTAAATCAGAGGGCAGAGGTTTAAACTGAGGAGTAAGAGGGTGAGAGGGAACCTGAAGAAAATACATTCAAACAGTGGGTGGTTGTAACTGGAATGCACTGCCTGAGAAAGTGGTGGAGGCAGGCACTCTCACACCATGTAAAAAGTATCTGGATAAGCGCTTGAATCACCAAGAAAAGGAAAGGTAGTGACCAAGTGCTGGTAAATGGGATGAGTATGGTTAGATGATTTACGGTCAGCATGGATTTGATGGGCAAATGGAAGTGTTTCAATGCTGTATGACTTTCTGACTCTATGTAGAAATGGAAGAGAAACAGGCACGGTAGTGCAGCGGTTAGCGTAACGCTATTACGGTGCCAGCGACCTGGGTTCAATTCCGGCTGCTGTCTGTAAGGAGTTTATACGTTCTCCCCGTGTCTGCGTGGGTTTCCTCCGGGTACTCCAGTTTCCTCCCACATTCCAAAGACGTACGGGTTAGGAAGTTGTGGGCATGCTATGTTGGCACTGGAAGCGTGGCGACACTTGCGGGCTGCCCCCAGAACACTCTACGCAAAAAGATGCATTTCACTGCATGTTTTAATGTACATGTGACGAATAAAGAAACCTTATCTTAACTTTATTTCCCTTGCTACAGATGCTGTAGAACAGAGGGACCTCGGAGTACAAGTACATGGTTCCCTGAAAGTGGCGTCACAGGTGGACGGGGTGGTGAAGAAGGTTTTTGGCACACTGGCCTTCATTAGTCAGGGCACTGAGTAACGAGGTTGGGATGTTATGTTGCAGTTGTACAGGATGTTGGTGAGGCAGCATTTGGAATATTGTGTTCAGTTTTGGTCACCCTGCTATAGGAAAGATGCCATTAAGCTGGAAAGAGCACAGAGGAAATTCAAGAGGATGTTGTCAGGACTCGAGGAACTGAGATACGGAGAGGTTAGCAGGTTATTGAGTTATTGAGCAGGTTGGGACTTTTTTCATTGGAGTGTAGGAGAACAAGGGGTGATCTTATGGAGTTATATAAAATTATGAGGGGCATAGATAGGGTGAATGAGCACAGTCTGTTTCCCAGAGTTGGGGAATCATGAACTGGATGGCATAAGTTTAAGGTGAGGGGGAAGAGATTTAATAAGTGTACAATTCTGCACTGGTATTGCCTTGTAGACTGCTGCACTCTATCCCATGTTCTGTATCATTTAACCAGCATCTGACATGGAGTCTGGATAAATAACCATGCTCTCGTACCTCTGAGTCTGGAAATCTAATTAATAACAAGCGGTGCTCTGGAAAACAAGACGTAACACAGCAAGTCGCTGCACATGGAGTGAACAGCATGGTCTCAGTGACCGACCCATTAAAACTGCCTCGATCTGACACTGTGAAGGGATATGGCAGTGAGCTACTGGCCCTGCCAATTAATACTGAAATCTTACTCTTACTAGGCACACTACTGCTCTATTTTGACACTTGTGCTGATGTGAAACATTGCAACCTGCTTCAAAGGAGCGATTCAAATGAACTATGATCAACATCATTTAATATCTTAGATCATAAATTTCTGTTTCATTTTCTTGGAAGACAGGTGGTTCTTAGTGCGGTCATTTCCACCCTCTGTAAACCCATCATCTGTTTCCTTGCCTCCTCCTTTTCCCTTGTATGATCATCCCTTTTGTTATTTGATGCACTCAGCTTTCAAAGTGCAGTTGTGCAGCAGTTAGTGCTGCTGCTTCACAGCCCCCGGTTCAATCCTGACCTCTGCTGCTGTCTGATTCCCACTGATATATGGTTCTCCCTTGGGTGCTCTGGTTTCCTCCTACATCCTAGGGTCGTTCAGGTCAGCTAATTAAATGACTCATTGGTCTAGTTAAGTGGCAAAAAGAATCAAATGCGATTAAGAGAGAGAATAACTTGCAGGGGCACAGGGAGATATGGAGAGGGCGGTTGGATTGATGGGATTGCTCTGTTGGGGGCTGGCATGGATCCAAGGACGGAATGGCCTCTTTCTGTGCAGCAGTAATCACGCATGTTCTGTCTTATTCATTCCTCCTTCTCCTTGCTGCACTTACTTAAGTATCTGTATCGGCATGTCCCCATTGAGATGCACCGTAGAAAGCATCCTATCCGGATGCATCACAACTTGGTGTGGCTACTGCTCAAACCCAACACTGTAAGAAACTGCAGAGAGTTGTAGACACAGCTCAGCACATCGCAGAATCCAGCCTCCCCTCCACGGACTCTGTCTACACTCCTCGCTGCCTCGGTAAAGCAGCCAACATAATCAAAGACCCCACCCACCCCGGACATTCTTTCTTCTCCCCCCATCCCATCAGGCAGAAGATGGAAAAGCCTGAAAGCACACACCACCAGGCTCAAGGACAGCTTCTGATACTGGAGGAATTCAGCAGGCCAGGCAGCATCCGTAGAGAGAAGCAGGCGGTCAACGTTTCAGGTCAGGACCCTTCTTCAGGACTGAAGACACTTTTCTTCACGTCTATCTTCAGTCCTGAAGAAGGGTCCTGACCTGAAACGTTGACTGCCTGCTTTTCTCCACGGATGCTGCCTGGCCTGCTGAGTTCCTCCAGCATCATAGTGTTTTTCATCTAGATTCCAGCATCTGCAGCCCTTTGTTTCTCAAGGACAGCTTTTATCCTGCTGTTGAATGGTTCCCTAGTACTTTAAGATGGACTCTTGACCTCACAATCTACTTCGTTATGGCCTTGCACCTTATTGTCTACCAGAACTGCACTTTCTCTGTAACTGTAACACTTTATTCTGCATTCTGTTATTGTTTTTCCCTTGTACTACCTCAATTCATTGATGTGTTGAAAGGATCTGTATGGATAGCATGTAAAATAAAATTTTTCACTGTACCTCGGTACATGTGACAATAATAAACCAATTACCAATTAATACCTAGCTTTTAGGCCTGTTGGTCAAAGCCTATCACTTTTTTTAACCATTTCCAGTTCTAATGAATAGTCTGCAAGCTGAAAATTTGGCTCTGCTTCTGGGTCCACAGATGTTGCTTGTCCTGCTGAGTATTTCCAACGTTCGTTACTTTCATTAAAACCAACTTCAGCTGTTCCTCTACTTGGAGTAATACATGGAAGTGACACCAGCACTACAATTAAGGCAGATTAAGGTCAAATGCAGAAGCATGTGTGTCGCTTCAGAGACAAGTCCTTTGAGGTTAGCAACCATTTTACCCTCCGTAGGTTCATGTGTTTGAGTCTCTCGCTGGAGATTTGCTTCAATGCAGCTTTGAGGTTGTGCTACATTGTCAGTGGAGGCAATTTGTCAGGGATATGTGCAGGGCAGAGGGTGTTCCTACCCTCCCCTATAATCATGCAGCCTCAGTCAGCCAAAATGCCCCTCCAAAAGCTGTCCATTTTAAATTCCTCTGTATCATTCCATTACAGTGGAGCTGGGATGGAGCATTCCAGTTATGAGGAGAGACTGGAAAGGCTGGGTCTGTTTTCCCAGGAGCAGAGGAGGTTTAGACAGGGCATGACTGAGGTGTATAAAATTATGAGGGGTATAGATAGGGTAGACTGCAGGAAACATAACACTAGAGGACATAGATTTAGGACCAGGGGTCAAAAGGTTTCGAGGGGATCAGAGCAGGACCTTTTTCCATTCAGAGAGTGGTAAGTACCTGGAATAACTGTCTGACAGAGCAGTGGAAGCAGAGTCGCTGACAGCATTTAAGAAGTGTCAAGACTTGAAGCACCAAGGCATAGAAGGCTATGGGCTAAATGCTGGAAGATGGGATTAATACAGAAGATTCCCCCTGGACAGCATGGATGAGTTGGGCCAAATGGCCTGTTTCCATGATGCATGACTTTAGGACTCTATGACTTGCAGTCTCAGCCTTTCAAGGTATTCCGTCCCCTGTTCTGACTGATATTTATTCCTCAACCAACATCCCTGACGTAAAAAAAACATCCTGGCAATTGTCGCATTCTTATCTGAGAGACCTTGCTGTGTGTAAATGGTATGTCATGTGTCTTATGTTACAACAATGACTGGCTCCAAAGTTCTCTGGGAAACAGTAAGCCTGTGAAAGGTCCTATATAATTTCAAGCTATGTATTTCAAGCAAGTGGATTATTCCTAGCCAACAGTGCAATAAAAACTTTTAAAAACTGTGAATAAAAAGGTCTATTAAACCATGAAACACCAGCATTATAGTGTAAAAATGCTGCTGTATTAATCAGACACTAAAACAGCTCCTACAAATGGTCTAAGCATCACAGCATAGAGAGGATATATAAGATCTGGATAGAATGCAGTAGGCGTTCTCCAGGATAACATGTGATCCCTTAGTGTTGAAATACAAGGGGAGATTTCAGAACCTAATTTTGCTGGAAGTTAGTATGAATAATTTGATTGAAGCCTTCGAGATATTAACTGATGGGGCAGAGAAAGCAAACTGTCTTTGGCTGCTAAGGGAGTTCGGGACTATGGGCTAAAGTCGACGAACTTGAACGCAACCTTTCAAGAGTGAAGTTCGGAGAGAACACCACACGCAGGGACTGCGGGGTTTGTAAATCTCATTTGCAAAAAGCCATTGGGTCAATTCATTGTAAAATTAATCACAGAAATTGGAAGGATAAGGGGAAGCAGGTCTATGGATCCAGGCTACTGAATGGTAGAACTGACTTGAGGGACTGATTGAAGACTAAAGGCTCACATTGAAGTTCCCCATTTAGTTCATTGCAAGTCCTCTTGTCAGAATGTGATCACAGATATAATAGAATTGTGGTTAAGTTATCAGAGTGGCAAGCAGAAACCTGTAGTGTTCAGTTACAATCCCATCACGGCGATTGGGGAACTTAAATTCAAGC
Source organism: Pristis pectinata (assembly GCF_009764475.1). Lineage (NCBI taxonomy): Eukaryota > Metazoa > Chordata > Chondrichthyes > Rhinopristiformes > Pristidae > Pristis > Pristis pectinata. Next base: position 106,127,871 of record NC_067410.1, on the reverse strand, counting down.
CATTAGAATAAGTGCTGGTATTGATAATAATAACTGAAACTACTGAACTGTCAGAAAACCCTTCTGGTTTACGGACGTTTTTCAGGGAAGGAGATCAGCCTTCCTGACCTGGTTGGTTCCAAATGACTGAGAGTGATTAAAGATGAAAAATATGTGTGTGCGTTGTCCATATCCCCAAAGGAATAAATAATTTAGACATTTTGTATGATAAGGTGCTTCATTTTTGGTTCAGTTATGTTGTGTCCAAGTGAAGCAATGATATGTTTGCAGAGTTATGACATTATTGCACCACTGATTATTTCAACATGGTGCAGGGTTCTTTGTGCAAAGGGTGCTCTTATAAAATGACAGCAGAACCCTCCGTTGCAGGCGAAACTCAGTCAATAATGCAGAAGTGGAAAAGCAGAAATAGAGTTTTCAAACGTTGGAAAACAAAAGTGTTTGAGGTACCTCAGGCCATCTTGAATGAAATTGCACACTAACTGCCAAACAACCCCCCGCACCCCCCCCCCCATCAACATCTCCCCACCCTCACCTCTTTTGTTCTGCTTTCTGTTGCAGCTGGGCTGCAGACTCTCCATTTTAACGGGGAGGGCCTTTATTTCAGGGGACTGAGCGTTTGCGTGAACCATGGCTTTAAAATCCGACATCAGTCAGAAGTTGGGGACGACGTTGAAGCAATCTGCTATTTTGGATTGCGTTGCCACTCCCCTTGCTGCAAGATGTCGGCTCCCTCTTTCAACATTATCACGCCATCTTTTAAGGGGAAATTGTCACTGCATTGTACGACAAGGGAACTTTCTCCTTTGTTTAAATTGAACCCCAGTGATTCCAGGAAACACCTGTGCCTCACATTGATTACTCAGTGGCCGACAGAGCTTGCAGAAGCATTCCTAGTCTAAAACACCAAACCAAAAGCAACAACAACCCCTCCCAACCCACTTTCGCTACCTGCAGTTCTAATTTTTTTGGTGGTCATTTGGGATTAGTAGATCAAGCTTGTTTCCTGTTCGTTCCAGAGAGATACAGCAATCAGATCGCATCACAACTAAAGGCAAAGATTAATGTCTTAAGGCTGGTAGACTGGACTTGTTACAAAGGCAGTCATTCAATTATTAAAGTGACTTCAAGTGCTCATGTAATTGTGACTGTGTCACCAGCCAACACACTCTCTCCCAAGTAAATAATCCTGAAATCTTCAGGCGCAAATAACAAAACTTAAAACAAAAGTAATCCAAGGCTCACTTCAGAAATTTAACACTGACCTGCTTTCTCTTTCTCCGGTGTTGCTCCTTCCTTGTTTTGGTCACCGAGCACTGTTGGAGGATTTCACCCGTGTGGGTGTCACCGTCTGCTCTCTAGGCTAATGACTTCTGTGGAAGTGCAAGGATGCAGGTGACCTGGTTGGGAGGGGAAGGAGAAAGTGGCTTGAGTCAAATCCTCCTCAGACAGTATGGGTCCACAAACCCCACTCAGAACCGACACCTCCTCCTGCTGGTTGCCATGGCAACCAACCAATTTTTGAACTTACTAATTTTCTTTAAACACCCTGACCTTAACTCCATGGGTTGTTGTGAAAGTGTACATTAATGCTTATGAGGCACAGTAAATACCAGAAAACTCAAGACCCTAAGGGATTGTTGGGACAACCCAAATTTTCCACTTTTATTTCTTTTAACACACCATGCCAATTGGACCAATCAGAAGTCACATTCAACATGACTTTATTTCTAATCTGATTGCTGCATCTGCCTTCGCAAGAGAAGAAAAAACTGATACTTCTTCCTGGAATATGGGCAGTGGTTTCTGCCACAACCTCTAAAGCTGCTTCCTTCACCACGCTGTATGGTGTGTCACTGAATGATAAGGTTCTGCAAAAACAAAACAGGCCACAGCCCTTATCACTTCACCCTATCACTTCAAGCACAAAGAGCTACCAGTGTGTGCAGGGGACTTAAAGTAGATGAGAGTATCTCACACACACACACACACACACACACACACACACACACACACACACACACACACACACACACACACACACACATATACAAAGTACACACACTTTTCCTCGTGAGGGAACAGTGTCTATCATTATTCAGATCAATTCAATTTATTTAATAAGCTAGAAAAAATTCTAAAAAGCCCATATCAGTGATGGTGACCATGAATCTAATAGATTGTTGTAAAACTCAACTTGTTCACTGACATCTTTGTCTCCATCCGCACCATCGTGGGGGGCTCTTAATTACCCTGTAAATTGGTCTATTGAACCACTCAGATGAAACAAGCCACCACATGTAAGCACATAAGGTTCGAAATTCATCCTTGCAACACTGAAGAAACAAGAAATGCAAGAACTGTCAGTAGCTAAGTTTGTACAATTCTGGATTTCACACTGGCAACCACTAAGATCTTATCTTCATTTGGTGTGAGAATTTCTTGTTCACCACTGCTGTTTTTCTGGAATATATTCTCCAAAATGATGTTCACAGCATATGGTCCAAAGTTTGCCATCGGGGAGACTGTCAACCACATTAATCTGAATAATGATCGACACTGTTTCCTCATGAGGAAACCAGCTTTTACTAACATCGGAGGCCCAAATGGAGTCATGTATAATGGAGCATTTACAATAATTCCACACTCATAACCAACTTGCTGCTCACTCTGCACACTCACATTCAGCACTATCTCCTCCCTGCCTTTTCAAACATTGTTCAGCAACTAATGGGGGCAGATACATTAGAGGTATTTAAGAGACTCTTAGATAGATACATGAATGATAGAGAAATGGGGAGCTATATGGGAGGGAAGGGTTAGATAGATCTTAGAGCAGGATAAAATGTCGGTACAACATTGTAGGCCGAAGGGCCTGTACTGTGCTGTAATGTTCTATGTCATATGTTAAAACCACCATCCAAGGCCCATTTCTCTGGAGATAACACTCCACAGGGATAACATGAAGCTGCAAAAGATGCTTCCCAATACCTCTGGCACTCTTCGGGACCAGATCACCAACACTCTCAGTCTCCTGGCCTCAGGACCATTCCATAGAACCACAGAACCATAGAAAAATACAGCACAATACAGGCCCTTTGGCCCACCATGTTGTGCCGACCTTTAAACCACGCCTAAGACTATCTAACCCCTTCCTCCCACATATCCCTCTATTTTAAATTCCTCTATATGCTTATCTAACAATCTCTTGAACTTGACCAATGTTTCAGCCTCCACCACCACCCCAGGCAGCGCATTCCATGCACCAACCACTCTCTGGGTGATAAACCTCCCTCTGATATCTCCCTTGAACTTCCCACCCATTACTTTAAATCCATGCCCTCTTGTATTGATCATTAGTGCCCTGGGAAAGAAGCGCTGGCTGTCCACTCTATCTATTCCTCTTAATATTTTGTATACCTCTATCATAGAACCATAGAACCATAGATCACGTCTCCCCTCATCCTCCTTCCCTCCAATGAGTAAAGCCCTAGCTCCCTTAGTCTCTCCTCATAATCCAAACGCTCCAATCCAGGCAGCATCCTGGTAAATCTCCTCTGCACCCTTTCCAATGCTTCCACATCCTTCCTATAATGAGGCGACCAGAATTGGACACAGTACTCCAAGTGTGGTCTAACCAGAGTTTTGTAGAGCTGCATCATTACCTCACGGCTCTTAAGTTCGATCCCATGACTAATGAAAGCTAACCTTCCATAAGCTTTCTCAACTACCCTATCCACCTGTGAGGCAACTTTCAGTGATCTGTGGATATGGACCCCCAGATTCCTCTGCTCCTCCACACTACCAAGAATCCTGCCATTAACCTTGTACTCCACCTTGTAGTTTGTCCTTCCAAAGTGTACGACCTCAGACTTCTCCGGATTGAACTCCATCTGCCACTTCTCAGCCCAGCTCTGCATCCTATCAATATCTCTCTGCAAGCTTCAACAGCCCTCCACACTATCCACAACACCACCGACCTTTGTGTCGTCTGCAAACTTGCTAACCCACCCTTCTACCCCCTCATCCAGGTCATTAATAAATATCACGAAAAGTAGAGGTCCCAGAACCGAACCCTGTGGGACACCACTCGTCACGGCCCTTCAATCTGACTGCACTCCCTCCACCACAACCCTCTGCTTTCTACAGGCAAGCCAATTCTGAATCCACACGGCCAAGCCTCCCTGGATCCCTTGCCCTCTGACCTTCTGAAGAAGCCTACTATGTGGAACCTTGTCAAATGTGTCAGACTACAGCTGCTGATACAAGGCACTCAGTACACTGCATACTGCTTTAGAATATTGATCTGTCCCTGTATCACCTCACAGGAGAAGTAAAGAAGAACATTTGTCTGTGTTGTAGGCATAACCAACTTGCATAGACCATAGTCAGAGACCTTACAGACCATAATAGCATAAGACCATAAGCTATGGGAGCAGAATTAGGCCATTTGGCTCATCAAGTCTGCTCTACTTTTCAATCATGGCTGATTTTGTTTTCAACCCCATTCTCCAGCCTTCTCCCTGTAACCCTTAACCCCCTTACCAATCAAGAAACTATCAATCGCTGCCTTAAATACACCCAGTGACTTGGCCTCCACAGCCCTCTGTGGCAATGAATTCCACAGATTCACCACCCTCTGACTGAAGAAATTCCTCCTCATCTCAGTTTTAAAGGGATGTCCCTTTATTCCGAGGCTGTGCTTTCGGATCCTAGACTCTCCTACTAATGGAAACATCCTCTCCATGTCCACTCTATCCAGGCCTCTCAGTATCCGGTGCCCCCCCCCCAACCCCCATCCTTCTAAACTCCATGGAGTACAGGCCCAGAGACATCAAATGCTCCTCACATGTCAAGCCTTTCATACAGGGCCCAAAGACCACTTGATGATCCTGAAGTTCAATGTAATCTCTGCTGCTCCCTTGAAGCACTCCTCAGGCTAATGTGATCTACCGGCCTCTGAAAATCCCTGTCAGTAAACCTGGGAGTACACTGCCTGGCCTCAGGATACACCAGGGCAACTATAGTGAAGTAACAACACTCTCTAATGGCTGGAAGAGTGCAGGTGATATTGGGTGCCTATGCCTTTAAGGGCTGGGTGATAAGCTCTCTGCTATGTTTTGCAGTGCTTGCAAAACTAAGGGTTCACCAGTAATGTCCACTGTTCCTCAGCAGAGCAGTGTAATATAAGGGAGCTCAACACTTCTGCTTTTCAACCAGCCCAACAAATCTCACCAGCTTTTAAAAGCCTTTTAAAGCAATTCACTGCCCCAAAGTTGTCACAGATGGATTCTAAGCCATTAAAATTAAGACTTGAATGACCCAGCTTTGAACTGAGCATTTGATACAGACATGGTAAAGTGACTCTCAGACCAGCCATCCTGCACAGTCCTGCTCACAAACATCTGAGAACTGTGTATAATTTATGTTTATGTTTTTCCTATGAATGTTGTGTATCTTATACTATGTGCCTGTGATGCTGCTGCAAGTAAGTTTTTCACTGCACATGTGTACACATGGACTTGTGCATCTGATAATAAACTCAACTTTGACTTTGAACTGGTGTCTAGATTGGGAGAGCTGTCCCAAAGACCAGTTAAACAACAGACAACCCAGCAGGCTCCTACCTCCCCTACCTCTGGGTATGTATTCTTCCATTACCAGGGCAGACCCACCAGAGATGGTGGCACAGGAATGTTTAGGAAGGAAGAAGTGACCATCTACTTTGACCCCAAATTCCATGAAGTGTCCTGGCATTAGGTTACGGAGCAGGGAAACTTTCTCCGACCCTCTTCCCCCAGCTGATGAATCAGTGCTCCTCTATGTTGAACACTTTAAGAACCACAGGCAATTGCAAAAGGCACCAAAATGTCCCCTGGATGGGGGACTTCAATATCCATCAACAAGACTGGTTTGGTAGAGTAACCATTGTCCAAGTTGGCCAAATCCTGAAGGACAGAGCTGCTAGACTGAAGTTGTGGCAGGCAGTGAGTGAAGTCAACACAAAGGACAAACCAACTTGTCCTCACCAAAGAAACAAAGGACTGCAGATTCTGGAATCTAGATGAAAAACACGATGATGCTGGAGGAACTCAGCAGGCCAGGCAGCATCCGTGGAGAAAAGCAGGCGGTCAATGTTTTGGGTCAGGACCCTTCTTCAGGACTGAAGATAGATAAAGGGAAGCACAATATATAGGAAGGAAAATCAGAGCAGGGATAGGTGGACAAAAGAGGGGAGGCGGGGTGGGCAAAAGGTGGTGATAGGTAGACCCTACTGCCAGTCACTTCAACTCCCCCTCCCACACCATCACTGACATGTCAGTCCTCAGCCTCCTCCACTGCCAGGAGAATTCCGAGCGTAAACTGGAGGAACAGCACCTCATGTTCCATCTTGGAACCTTGCAGCCTAACGGCATCAACATTGAATTCGCCCACTTTAGGTAATCCCCACCCCCCTTCCCCACACCCACCCTCCCCACCCGCCCAATCATGCTTCTTCTCTTCTTCCCTTTCCGAGCCTCTCTCTCTCTTTTCTACCCCCTTTTTTCCTCCTTACCTTTGACCCATCCCCCGGTGGATCTGCTCTCCCCTCCTCCCCCGCCCCTGCCTATCACTATCTCTCACCTGCATCTACCGATCACCACCCTGTGCCCACCCCACCTCCCCTCTTTTGTCCACCTATCACTGCTCTGCTTTTCCCTCCTATACATTGGTCTTCCCCTTTTCCTATCTTCAGTCCTGAAGAAGGGTCCTGACCCATAATGTTGACCGCCTGCTTTTCTCCACGGATGCTGCCTGGCCTGCTGAGTTCCTCCAGCGTCATCGTGTTTTTCATTTTCCTCACAATCCATCTGCTGCAGATGCTTTGGTAGAAATTACTATTGCACAGTCTGCTTAACATAATGAAAGTACTACACAAATCCCATTGTGTTGTGTGGGGCTATTACTATGTATGCAGATTAAAAGCATATTGTTGGCTCAGAACTGAGCACCTTGAAGCACTATGCACCATCAGCAGCAACAGAGGTCTACACCGTCACCTCATGGCCTGACATGTCCCTCACTCTACCACTACTCTCTTCAATGAGGAGGGGAGAAGGGTGAACCAGGAGCAGCACCAGAAAATATAGAACATAGAACAGTACAGACAAAGCATTGGAGGAATTCAGCAGGTCAGACAGCAACTGCAGAGGGAAATGGACAGTCGACGTTTCGGGTCGAGACCCTTCAACTGGACTGAAAGAAAGAGGGGAGGTAACCAGTATAAAAAGGTGGGGGGAAGGGGCAGAGCAAGAGCTGGCAGGTGATAGGTGGATCCAGGTGAGGGGGGTGATAGGCAAGAAGGAGGGGAGCCCCAGGGCCCTACTGTTCACTGTGAAAGACCTACCATGATTTGTCTTCCCAAAATAGAACTCTGGTCAGACCACACTTGGAGTATTGTGTTCAGTTCTGGTCGCCTCATTATAGGAAGGATGCGGAAGCTTTAGAGAGGGTGCAGAGGAGATTTACCAGGATGTTGCCTGGATTGGACAGCATGTCTTATGAGGATAGGTTGAGTGAGCTAAGGCTTTTCTCTTTGGAGAGAAGGAGGATGAGAGGTGACTTGATAGAGGTGTACAAGATGATAAGAGGCATAGATCGAATGGACAGTCAGAGACTTTTTCCCAGGGCGACAATGGCTAACGTGAGGGGCATAATAAGGGGGATGTCAGGGGTAAATTTTTACACAGAGAATGGTGGGTGCGTGGAACACACTGCCGGCAGACGTTGTGGGGGCAGATACATTAGGGACATTTGAGAGACTCTTAGATAGCCACATGAATGATAGAGAAATGGGGGGCTATGTGGGAGGGAAGGGTTAGATAGATCTTAGAGCAGGATAAAATGTCGGCACAACGTTGTGGGCTGAAGGGCCTGTACTATGCTGTAATGTTCTATGTTCTACGTTCTATAATGCAACATCTTGGACTTAACTGAGTTAAACTCCATTTGCCATTCCTTGGTCATCCTGACTGTCACCATTGATGAGAAGCAAATAAGTTCAGCCACATAAATACTGTGGCCACAGGAGCAGATCTGAAGTTGGGTATCCTGTAGCATATGACTCACTCCCTGGTTTCCTTAACTGTTCAGACCACTTGCAATGTACAATGAAGCAGTGCTTTGAAATACTCCCCACAGGCCCTGATTAGTGCAGCTTCAAAAATCCTCCCTCATTCTAGGACATAGAACATGACAGCACAGTGCATTGCAATTAAAGTGCAAGGCCATAACAAGGTAGATTATAAGGTCAAGAGTCCATCAATAAGATTATTCCTGAAGTCTCAGGTGATTAATAATTATTTAATTAGTCCAAAATGCTTCTTGCAACAAGCCTCCAGAAAATTTGTGAGGGAATTAATTTTATTTTATGTACTATTGTTTATCAAACTATTGGTGTGCTGAGGGGGGGAGACAACCAAAGTAGCATCCTGTCAGCAATAGAATTCTGATTGGTTGAAAAGTCAGAGCTTCATGAGGATGTGATGTGGGGATTGGAAGTGGGAGGGTCATGTGTTAATACCTCCAGGAATATGTCCAATCAGAAAGGCAACCCTAGCCTGACTAACAAATCGTGTCATACAAACCAGGGCTCATTGAGACTCTATTTCTTTCCAACTTCGAAGCAAAAGTGTGTGGTGGAGTAGACAGGATAAGTCCATCTTTCACGTAACAGGTGGAAAAGGTCATTTTAAAATAGAACCATTGGTCCCACAAGTCGTTCAAGACAGATTTTATAACAGCTCTTGTACACACTGTACTTTCGCCTGTCATTCTAAGTTTCCCTCAGTTGCTGCCTCATTGAAACTGAACCTAGGTAACAAAGAAGGACTAATTTGTAACTGAGTCAGTTTGAGCCGACTTCGCTCTTGGTTAAGAGTCGAAGTATTCTATCGCAGGAAGCTGCAGATACACAAATTGTGGTGACACAAAGAAATGGGCCACCAAACATTCGAACTGGAGTTTATTTCTAGATGCTCAGATTTAAGAAGCAAAAAAGGGCCAGCACAGTCACACAGCTGGTCGAACTGCTGCCTCACAGTTCCAGTGACCCGGGTTCCAGTGACCTCTGCTGCTGTCTGCTTGGAGTTTGCACGTTCTCCCTGTGACCGCGTGGGGTTCCCTCCCACATCCCAAAGTCATATGGGTTAGTAAGTTAATTAGTTACTGTAAATTGTCCCTAGCATGCAAGTGAGTGGTAGAATCTATCGATGGGAATGTGGGACCATGATACAGGATTGGTGTAAATGGGTGACTGATGGTCTGAGCAGACTGAATGGAACAAAGGGCCTCTTTCCGTCCTCTATGATGCTAAGGGATTTTAAATAAAAGTTGGGCCCACTGTGTATAATTCAGACCTCCTCATTTTCAAAGTGAAGGTGCCAGAGGGGGTGAAAAAGAAGTTGTGGGGAAACTGGATGCGTACTTGGGGGAGGAAGGAACAGAAAGACATTCTGAAAATGTGACATGAAACAGTATCGGAGGAGGTTAAATTGGTAAATTGGTTTATTACTCTCACATGTACTGAGGTACAGTGAAAAACTTCGTTTTGCATGCCATCCATACAGATCATTTCATCACATCAGTGGATTGAGGTACTACAAGGGAAAACAATAACAGAATGCAGAATAAAGTGTTACAGTTACAGAAAAAGTGCAGTGAAGAATAATAAGGTGCAAGGCCATAACGAGGGAGATTGTGAGGTTAAGAGTCCATTTTATGAGACTAGGTGACTATTCAATAGTCTTATAACAGCATGATAGAAGCTGTCCTTGAGCCTGGTGGTACGTGCTTTCAGGCTTTTGTATCTTCTGCCCGATGGGAGGGGGGAAAAGAGAGAATGTCCGGGGTGGGTGGGGTCTCTGATTACGTTGGTTGCTTTACCAAGGCAGCAAGAAGTGTAGACCATAGAGGAGAGGTTGGTTTCTGTGATGTGCTGAGCTGTGTCCACAATTCTCAAACAATTCAATTGGATGGAAGAATAACCCCACAGCTTCCCAACGTTGCTCCACCATTCAATAAAATCTAATTGTAACCTCAGGTCTTCATTCCCCTCTAGCCCTGGTAATCATTCCACCCCTTTGTTTACCATCCATCTCTGCCATAAAAATGTTCAAAGACTCTGTTTCCACCACCCTTTGAAAAAGACTCACAACCCTGTTAGAGAAAAAAATATTGCCTCATCTCCATCTTCAATAACGGCCCTTGTTTTTAAACAGTGACCCCCAGTTCTAGATGTAACATACTCTCCACACCCACCCTGTGAAGACATCTCAAGATCACGTGTTTCAATTAAGTCCTCAATTATTCCATTGGAATAATTTAAATTCCAATGGATGAGACTCAGCACACCCCTTTGCAACTGGATCCTTGACCTTCTGACCAACAGGCTGCAATCAGTGAGGATAGGCAGTGATACCTCCAGCACGATTATTCTCAACACTGGTGCCCCACTAGGCTGCGCCCTCAGCCCCCAACTCTACTCCCTATACACTCATGACTGCGTGGCCAGATTCGGCTCTAACTCCATCTGCAAGTTTGCAGATGATACCACCGTAGTGGGCTGTATCTCAAATAACGATGAGTTGGGGTACAGAAGGAGATAGAGAGCTCAGTGACATGGTGTCATGACAACAACCTTTCCCTCAATGTCAGCAAAACAAAAGAGCTAGTCATTGACTTCAGGAAAGGGGGCAGTGTACATACACTTGTCTATATCAATGGTGCTGAGGTCGAGATGGTTGAGAGATTCAAGCTTCTAGGAGTGAACATCACCAATAACCTGTCCTGGTCCAACCACATATATACCATGGCTGCTCTACTTCCTCAGGAGGCTAAAGAAATTTGGCAAATCCCCTTTAACACTCACCAACTTCTATCAATGCACCATGGAAAGCATCCTATCTGGATGCATCACGGCTTGATATGGCAACTGCTCTGCCCACGACCACAAGAAACTGCAGAGTTGTGGACACAGCCCAGCACCTCAGGGAAACCAGCCTCCCCTCCATGAAATCTGTCTACACTTCTTGCTGCCTCGGTAAAGCAACCTGCATAATCAAAGACCCCACCCACCCCGGACATTCTCTCTTCTCCCCTCTCCCATCGGGCAGAAGATACAAAAGTCTGAAAGCACGTACCACTGGGCTCAAGGACAGCTTCTATCCCACTGTTATAAGACTATTGTGAACAGTTCCCTAGTACGATAACATGGACTCTTGACCTCACAATCTACCTCGTTATGACCTTGTACCTTATTGTCTACCTGCACTGCACTTTCTCTGTAGCTGTGACACTTTACTCTGGTGCTACTTCAATGCACTGTGCAATGAATTGATCTGTACGAATGGTATGCAAGACAAGTTTTTCACTGTACCTCAGTACAAGCGACATCAATAATAAACCAAACCAAACCTGTCCAAACCTTCTCCATAAGATTACCCACCCATCCATCCTCCAGTAAATACTCTCTGAACTGCTTCCAATGCATCAACATCCTTCCTTTAGTAAGGAAAGCAATACTGGATACAGCATTCCAGCTATATTCCCAACAATGCCCTGTATAACTGCATCCTCTTTGCACTTGAGAAACGCCATTACAAACCTCATGGGACAACTGCAGTGTAAGTTCAATGTAATTTACTGCTGTCTGCCTGCAATATGAGATGGCTGGTGGATGGTTGGCAAGAGAAGAGTGATTCAAATATCACATATCTGGTGGCCTTCTCATTGTTTTGCTCATCGATAGCCTGGGCTGGGCGAATGGAGGGTGGGAATGTCAAATACTAGAGGGCATAGACTTAAGGTGAGAGGGGAAAAGTTTAAAGGAGATTTGCGAGGCAAGTTTTTTACACAGAGATTGATCGGTGTCTGAAACACGTTGCCAGGGGAAGTGGTAGAGGCAGATACGATAGCAATGTTTAAGAGGCATTGAGACAGACATATGAACAGACAGGGAGAGGAGGGATAGATGAACTCTTGATCTCTCACTCTATCTCGTCATGGCCCTTGCACCTTATTTGCCTATTGCACTACACTTTCTCTGTCATGGTTACTGTAACACTGTATTCGGCATTCTGTTATTGCTTTTCCCTTTGCACTACCTCAATGTAAATTGGTAAATTGGTTTATTATTGTCACATGTACCGAGCTACAGTTAAAAACTTTGTTTTGCATGCCATCCATACAGGTCATTTCATCACATCAGTACATTGAGGTAGTACAAGGGAAAACAATAACAGAATGCAGAACAAAGTGTAACAGCTACAGAGAAAATGCAGTGCAGGCAGACAATAAGGTGTAAGGCCATGACAAGGTAGATTGTGAGGTCAAGAGTGCATCTTAACGTACAAGAGGTTTATTCAATAGTCTTATAACTGCGGGATAGAAGCTGTCCTTGAGCCTGGTGGTAAGTGCTTTTAGGCTTTTGTATCTTCTGCCCGATAGGAGGGGGGAGAGAATGTCTGGGGCGGGAGAGGTCTTTGATTGTGTTGGCTACTCTCCTGAGGCAGTGAGAAATGTAAACAGAGTCTATGGAGTGGAGGCTGGTTTCCATGATGTGCTCTGCAGTTTTTTTGTTGTCTGGGGCTGAGCAGTTGCCGTACCAAGCAGTTGTCATGTACTTATGTTTTGGAATGATCTGTATGGATGGCATGCAAACAAAAGCTTTTCACTGTATCTCAGTACATGTGACAATAATATACCCATTACCATGTGCAGGCAGACGGGATTAATTTAAATTGGAATCATGGTCAACACGGACATTATGGGCCAAAGGGCCTGTTCCTGTGCTGTACAGTCCTGTGCTGTACAGTCCTATGTCCTATGATTGTGCACCAGGCCTATGCCAACCTTTTTGCCATCAACACTAATCCCATTTGCCTGTATCCTTCTAAGCACACCTGATGTGATCTCCTACTTAACCAAACCTGTCCCCTTAAGACCACTGCTCAGGCATATTCGACAAGGAAGTGGTTTAAATGAACTCATTATGAGGTCAATTAGAGGGCATTTCTTGAAGGAAATATTTTTGCATCTCCTGCTATTTAAACATAAAGTCTGAAGTGTGACAGATGTCTGCAGGATGCAAGACATATGTATATACGTGTGTGTATAAATAATACATGGGTAGAATTGCCCATTAGCCTATCCAAGACGTTCATTTGGTTAACAAAGATTCACTCAATTCAATTTACTGAGCACCCTCTTAACAAACAAATTAGTCTGCTGGGAATAAAAAGATATTGTGAAATGAAGCTTCTATGAGTTTGCCCTGGAATCATTGTTTACACGTCCTCACTTGTTTTAATCAGGCACATTGTGTTCAAAGAGTTGCATCTGCAACTAAGGAAGATGATTTCAAATTTCCACATTTTCTGAGGACAGACGGGAAGATATTTGGTCCATCTGGTCAATGCCGTTTCACGGAGCAATCCCACATCCTTGCTCATTTTCCCTGTAACCTGCTTTCCCCACATTGCCATCAGTTCCACCACTCACCCACACTAGGGGCAATTAGCAGTGGCCAATTAAGATACCGAGCCCCAGGTCTTTGGGACGTGGAAGGAAACTGGAGCATCTGGAGAAAATCTACCTGGTCACAAGGAGAATGAGCAAACTCCCACTTTCTCTCACTTTAAGTAATCCCTACCCCCCTTCCCTACAACCCCCCCCCCCCACCACCACGCTTCTTCTCTTCTTCCCTTTCCTAGTCTCTTTTTTTCTACCTTTTTTTTCCCTTTCTCTCCTTACCTTTCACCCATCCCCTGGTGGATCTGCTCTCCCCTCCTCCCCCGCACCTGCCCATCACTATCTCTTACCTGCATCTACCTATCACCACCTTGTGCCCATCCTGCCTCCCCTCTTTTGTCCACCTATCACTGCTCTGCTTTTCCCTCCTACATATTGGGCTTCCCCTTTTCCTATCTTCAGTCCTGAAGAAGGGTCCTGACCTGAAACGTTGACCGCCTGCTTTTCTCCACGGATGCTGCCTGGCCTGCTGAGTTCCTCCAGCATCATCGTGTTTTTCATCTGGATTCCAGCATCTGTAGTCCTTTGTTTCTCAAGCAAACTCCACACAGACAGTGGCTGAGGTTGGAATTGGACCAGGGTTGCTGGACCAGTGAGGCAGCTACTCCTCTGGGAGCCACACTGTGCTGCCCATTTTTGATTAGAGAATTTCTAACAACATAAGAACATTAAAAATAGGAACAGGAGTTGGCCATTTGGCTCTTCGAGCCTGTCTGACGTTCAAGATCTTGGCTGATCTTCCACATTGGTTTCATTTTACAGATGCACCATAGAAAGCATTCTATCTGGATGCATCACGGTTTGGTACGGCAACTGCTCTGCCCAAGACCTCAAGAAACTGCAAAGAGTTGTGGACACAGCCCAGCGCATCACAGAAACCAGCCTCCCCTCCATGGGCTCTGTCTACACTTCTCACTCCCTCAGTAAAGCAGCCAACATAATCATAGACCCCGCCCACCCCGGACATTCTCTCTTCTCCCCCCTCCCATCGGGCAGAAGGTACAAAAGCCTGAAAGCACGTACCACCAGGCTCAAGGACAGCTTCAATCCTGCTTTTATAAGAATATTGAACTGTTCCCTTGTACGATAAGATGGACTCTTGACTTCACAATCTATCTCATCATGGCCCTTGCACCTTATTGTCTACCTGCACTGCACTTTCTCTGTAACTGTAACACTTTATTCTGCATTCTGCTATTGCTTCCCCTTGTACTACTTCAATACACTGATCTTTATGGATGGCATGTAAAACAAAGTTTTTCACTGTACCTCGGTACATGTGACAATACTAAACCAATTTAGTATTTTCCTGTACTATCCGCAAGTCCCTTGATATGATGATGGTACATCGGCTCTACTTCATTTGGAGTTTGAGGAGATTTGGTATGTCTGCAAAGATCTTTGCAAATTTCTACAGATGTACAGTGGAAAGCATTCTGGCTGGTTGCATCACAGCCTGTTATGAAGGTTCCAAATGTGCAGGATCGAAAGACACTGCAGAAGATTGTAGGCTCAGCCAGCTCCATCATGGGCATAACCCTCCCCACCATTGAGGACATCTACAAGAGGTGGTGCCTCAAGAAGATGGCATCCATCACTAAGGACCCTCAACATCCCTCTTCACGTTACTACCATCAGGGAGGAGGTAGAGGAGCCTGAACACCCACATTGAACAGCTTCTTCCCCTCCGCCATCAGATCTCTGAACGGTCCATGAACCCATGAAAACTACCTCATTATTCCTCTTTCGCACTATTTATTTATTTTTGTAACTTATGGTAATTTTATGTCTTGCACTGTACTGCTGCTGCAAAACAACAGATTTCACAATATACGTCAGTGATAATAAACCTGATTCTGATTTTGATTCTCTACATATGCAAACATCTATCAATCTCTGTTCTGAATGAACTTAACAATTTAGCAGTCACAGCCTTTAAGAATTTCAAAGGATCACTCACCCTTCAAGTGAAGAAATGCCACCTCATCTCAGTCTTAAATGGCATCCCCCTCATTCTGAGACTATTATCCCTGCTTCCTGATTCCTCCGTCGAGGGAAACATCCTCCCTGCATCTGGCCTGTTGAATCCAGTAGGAATTTTGTAAGATTCAATGAGGTGTCTCCTTATTCTTCTGAACCCCAGAGAATAAAGGCCTCATCGATTCAATCTCTCCTCCTGCAGCAAATCTGGAACCAGTCTAGTGAATATTCATACAGTCACAGAGTTAAACAGCATAGAAACAGGCCCTTCAGCCCAATTCGTCCATGCTGACCAAGGTGCCTTTCTGAGCTAGCCCTATTTGCCTGTGTTGGGCCCATATCTCTCTGAACCTTTCCTACCCATGAATCTGTCCAATTGCCTCAACCACTTCCTCTGGCAGCTCGTTCCATGTACCCACCACCCTCTGTGTGAAAAACTTGCCCCTCAGTCCCCTTTACATCTTTCTCTTCTCACCTTAAACCTACAACCCCTAGTTTTTGACCCTCCTACCCTGGGGAAAAGACTGTGACCTTACCTATGTCCTTCATGATTTTACAAACCTCCATAAGGTCGCTCCTCAGCCCCCTTTGCTCCAGGGAAAACAGCTGATCCAATCTCTCCCTATGTCCTCCAGTCCTGGCAACATCCCCGCGAAGCAAAAAACAAGCTGCTGGAGGAACTCAGCAGGTCAGGCAGCATCTGTGGGGGCAGAGGGATGGTTGACGATTCGGGTCGAGACCCTGCATCAGGAACAGGGTCTCAGCCTGAAACGTTGTTCTTATAGTGTGGCAACCAGAACTGCACACAGTCCTCCAGGTGCGGTCTCACTCATGTCTTGGGCAGCTGTAACATGACGTCACAACTCTTGTACTCAATGCTACCTCCAGTGAAGGCAAGTGTGCCATATGCCTTTTTCACCACCTTGTCCTACTTCCGTCACCACTTTCAGAGAACTCTGTACTTGTACTCTCATGTCTCTCTATTTTACAACACTCCCTAGGGACCCATCACTTACTGTGTATGTCCTGTCCTGGTTTAACTACCCAAAACTTGCTCCCTCTATGGCAAGGCGCTATATAATTGCAATAATGCATTTTTACTCCTGTACTCAAAGCCTTTCATAATTTAAGTCAACATATGTACCTTCTTAATCACTTGCTGTGCCTGCATATTGGCTCTCAGTGGCTTGTGTACAGGATGCCTGGTCCCTTTGAACATGAACATTACCCATCGCAAGTTGCAGCTGTATAAAGCTTTGGTTAGGCCACATCTGGAGTATTGCGCGCAGTTCTGGTCGCCGCATTATAGGAAGGACGTGGAGGCTTTGGAGAGGATGCAGAAGAGGTTCACCAAGGTGTTGCCTGGATTGGAGAGTACTAGCTATAAGGAGAAGTAGGACAAAGTTGGATTGTTTTCTCTGGAGCATTGGAAGCTGAGGGGAGACCGGAGAAACATAAGGTAAGATATCTTTACCAGTCACATGTACATCGAAACACACAGTGAAATGCAGTTTTGCGTAGAGTGTTCTAGGGGGCAGCCCGCAAGTGTCGCCACACTTCCGGCGCCAACATAGCATGACCACAACTTCCTAACCCGTACATCTTTGGAATGTGGGAGGAAACTGGAGCACCCAGAAGAAACCCATGCAGAAACGGGGAGAACGTACAAACTCCTTACAGACAGCGGCCGGAATTGAACCTGGGTCGCTGGTGCTGTAATAGGGTTACACTAACTGCTACACAGATAGCCAGAGTCTTTTTCCCAGGGTGGAAATGTTAAGTACTACAGAGTATAGGTTTAAGGTGAGAATGGGAAAGTTTAAAGGAGATTTGCAAGGCAAGTGTTTTTACGCACGGACTGGTAGGTGCCTGGAACACACACCCAGGGGAGGCGGTGGAAGCAGATATGATAGCAACACCTAACAGGCATTTAGACAGACACATGAACGGGCAGGGAATGGAGGGACACGGACCATGTTCAGGCAGTTGGGGTTAGTTTAGATTAACGTCATGGTCAGGACAGATGTGGTTGGCTAAAGGACCTGTTCCTGTGCAGGCATGGTAGTGCAGTGGTTAGCGTAACGCTATTACAGCGCCAGAGACCCAGGTTCAATTCCGGCTGCTGTCTGTAAGGAACTTGTACATTCTCCCCGTGTCTGCGTGGGTTTCCTCCGGGTGCTCCGGTTTCCTCCCTACATTCCAAAGACATACAGGTTAGGAAGTTCTGGGCATGCTATGTTGGCACCGGAAGCGTGGCAACACTTGTGGGCTGCCCCCAGAACACTCTACGCAAAAGATGCATTTCACTGTGTGTTTCGATGTACATGTGACTGGTAAAGATACCTTATCTTATCTTATGTTTCTCTGGTCTCTCCTAGGGTTCTTTGAGGAGGTGACCAGGAAGATTGATGAGGGTAGTGCAGTGGATGTGGTCTACATGGATTTTAGTAAGGCGTTTGACAAGGTTCCACATGGTAGGCTTCTTCAGAAGGTCAGAGGCCAAGGGATCCAGGGAGGCTTGGCAGTGTGGATTCAGAATTGGCTTGCCTGTAGAAAGCAGAGGGTTGTGATGGAGGGAGTGCATTCGGATCGGAGGGCTGTGACTAGTGGTGTCCCGCAGGGATCGGTTCTGGGACCTCTACTTTTTGTGATATTTACTAATGACTTAGATGAGGGGTGGAAGGGTGGGTTAGCAAGTTTGCAGACGACACAAAGGTCGGTGGTGTTGTGGATAGTGAGGATAGTGTGGAGGGCTGTTGAAGCTTGCAGAGGGATATTGATAGGATGCAGAGCTGGGCTGAGAAGTGGCAGATGGAGTTCAATCTGGAGAACTCTTAGGTGGCACACTTTGGAAGGACAAACTACAAGGTGGAGTACAAGGTTAATGGCAGGATTCTGGGCAGTGTAGGGGAGCAGAGGGATCTGGAGGTGTACAAGATGACAAAAGGCATACATCGAGTAGACAGAGACTTTTTCCCAGGGTAAAAATGGCTCACACAATGGGGCATAATTTTAAGGTGATTGGAGCAAAGTATAAGGGGATGTCAGGGGTAAGTTGTTTACATAGAGAGTGGTGGGTGCGTGGAATGCACTGCCGGCAGAGGTTGTGGGGGCAGATACATTAGGGACATTTAAGAGATTCTTAGATAGTCACATGAATGATAGAGAAAAGGAGGGCTATGTGGGAGGGAGGGGTTAGATAGATCTCAGAGCAGGATAAAATGTTGGCATAGCATCGTGGGCCGAAGGGCCTGTACTGTGCTGTAATGTTCTATGTTCTATGTTCTTACCATGGGCCAACAAGAATTTAAAATTTAGATTACAGTCAGAAGTTACTCACAGAAGAAGGGAGAAAGAGAACTGGATGCTGGAAATGTGAGATACAAGGCTGGAAAGATGATTATCTAAGGTTGTGTAGAGGGCTGTAACATGCTGAGCTGGAGGATGAGGGACTACTTTTCATCAACCTTGTGCTGATTATTATTGGAGCAGTCTAGGAGGCCAAAGGCAGAGTAGATAGAGTGGGAAGAGTGGGCAGGTGACTAAAGGTGCAAAGTTACCTTGAGGACTTAACGGAGGCCGACTGCAAAGCTGTCACCCAATCTGTCTTTGGTTTTCCCAGTGTGGTGGAGGTCACATTGTGAGTTCAGAACGTCTCCTCTCATTATCAACGATGCTAACTGACAGATGAAGTCATCATATGGAACAAAGACGAAAGGAAGAAAATGGGAAGGTATGTTGGCTGTGATTTTACATCAGCAGTGCACGTGTAAATATTGTACATATATTTTTTGCTCAGTAGGGGAATTAAGGGGAAAAGGCAGGTAGGTGGAACTGAGTCCACGACCAGATCAGCCATGATCTTTATTGACTGGTGGAGCAGGCTCGATGGGCCAGCTGGCCTACTCCTGCTCCTATTTCTTATATTCTTATGTCCTTATATTGAATTGCTATTTACCTTTAAAATTAAACAAGTGTTTCAATTTATTTGTTTACAGGATTGGACTTCACTGGCAACACCAACATTTATTGCCCATCTCCAATTGCCCTTAGACTGAGGAGATAAACACATCAATGGGTATGGAGTCACATATAGGGCAGACCAGGTAAGGATGACAGGTTTCCTTCCCTGGAGAGCATAGTTAATCAGGTCCATTTCTATGAAGATCTGGATGTTTCATAGTTTCCATGACCAGAAAAGCTTTATTTTTTCAATCTTAATTTATTTTGTCCATTTAATTTAATTGCCAGACTTTCAGATAAAATTCTCTATTGGTCAGTTTTTAAAACAAATAGACTCTGTTCTGAAATATTCAGAGCTGTTCACGTGGGAGGGTGAATTTGCAGAGCGTCCTTGGATTTGTCACCCTTGATTTATTCAATGTGTCCTTTCTCCTTGTATTTTCCAATAAATTTCAATCAGATCAGGGGTCTGCTGAATCATACACAAGGGGAAACATAACCGGTTTGTTTTATCAATAAAATAAAAGTTTGCTTTACTGTTTGGTCAAAAGTAATGGAGGGAAAAGGAAGGTTAGGGAGAAAGAAAGAGTCAAAGGAGAGAAGGGTGGGAGCGAAATGTAGAGGAAGGCAATGATGAGAAAATGGGCAACAAAACCGCGAGGTAATGATGCAGCTCTACAAAACTCTGGTTAGACTACACTTGGAGTACTGTGTCCAGCTCTGGTCACATTATAGGAAGGATGTGGAGGCATTGGAGAGGGTGCAGAAGAGATTTACCAGGATGCTGCCT
The DNA here is from genome assembly GCF_009764475.1 of Pristis pectinata. Lineage (NCBI taxonomy): Eukaryota > Metazoa > Chordata > Chondrichthyes > Rhinopristiformes > Pristidae > Pristis > Pristis pectinata. The sequence continues at coordinate 106,107,569 of NC_067410.1, read as the reverse complement.
GGTTTGGAGAGTATGGATTATGAGGAGAGACTAAGGGAGCTAGGGCTTTACTCATTGGAGAGAAGGAGGATGAGGGGAGACATGATAGAGGTGTACAAAATATTAAGAGGAATAGATAGAGTGGACAGCCAGCACCTCTTTCCCCAGGGCACCAATGCTCAATACAAGAGGGCATGGCTTTAAAGTAATGGGCGGGAAGTTCAGAGGAAGGTTTTTCACCCAGAGAGTGGTTGGGGCGTGAAATGCGCTGCCTGGGGCGGTGGTGGAGGCAGGTACATTGGTCAGATTCGAGAGATTACTAGATAAGCATATGGAGGAATTTAAAATAGAGGGATATGTGGGAGGAAGGGGTTAGATAGTCTTAGGTGAGGTTTAAAGGTCGGCACAACATGGTGGGCCGAAGGGCCTGTATTGTGCTGTATTGTTCTATGTTTTAAAAGAGGAAAAGAAAAAGAAAAGGAGCGAAAGAGTGAGTAAGTGAGAGCAAGTGAAAGGAAGATGAAAAAGGAGGGAGAGTCGGAAAGAAAACAACGTGATGGAGGATATTTCAGAAAAGGAAAAGAAGAGTGAATGAGCAGGAGAGGAAAAGAGAGGGGAGGAACGAGAGAGAAAGAAAAAGAGGCAGCGAGAGGAATGAGTGAGAAACAGGAGAGAAAGTGAAAGAAATAGTGAGGGACAAAGATAGATAGTGAGAGAGTCAGAGAGAGGAGCTTAGAGAAAAAGAGCGTAGGACAAAGAAAGTTGGAAAGAGAGAGAGTAGGATGGGGAGAGAGAGAAAAAGAAAGAGAGGCAGAAGGAGCAAGAGAGAAAAAAAAGAGTGAGAGACGAAAGATAGAATAGCCAAGTGTCACAAACACTTTAAAGCATTCACGTTAGGTGAGTAGAATCATACATGAATAACATGGAAAAGCAATCACTCCTGTTGGAAATACAGCAGTATTTTTGCGTAATGAAAGAGGTGACTCAGCAGTCAATCATTTTCTTTGATGTGACCCAGACTCATCAGAGAAACCCTGGCCTATTCTTAGAATAGCCACCACCTAGGAACATATAGCTTGATTTAAATTATCATATGAAGGACATAAACCTTGGACAATGCAACATCCCCTGTAGGTCTTCCCTGTAGGATTACCCTAAATTATGTCCTGCCACTCAGCTTGAATCCACAACCTTCTAATTCAAGGTAGAGATCACTTCCAATTAATGACACAACAGAAGGAGTGCAGATTTTAGACTGAGTATTATTGTCGATATTCTGCTCAAAAGTGGTTGCACCACAACCCAATGCACAGGAACACAAGAGGCTACAGAGACTGGTGGACTCAGCCAGTTCCATCTTGGGTACAGCTCTCCCCACCACTGAGGACGTCTACAGGGCTCGATGTCTCAGGAAGGTGACATCTATCATTAAGGACCCCCACCATCCAGGCCATGCCCTCTCCTTGATGCTGCCATCAGGCAGGAGGTACAGGAGCCTGAAGACCCACACCTCAAGGTTCAACAACAGCTTCTTCCCCACTGCCATCAGGTTCTTGAACCAACCTAAAAAAACCTAACGCTACCTCGGACTACATTTCTTTTTCTCTCTCTCAACTTCCGCTAATGTTTAATTTGTTGTGTAGGTTATGTTTAATTTATGTTAATTTAAGTTTAGGTTAACTTATGTTTGTCATGCTTGCAATGTACTGTGTTGCTGCTGCAAAAGCTAATTTTCATGGCATTTACACCCTGAGTATATATACCTATGATAATAAATTTGAACTTGAACTTAAAACCTTTGAGTCACAGCGCCAACGACCTGGGTTCAATTCCGGCCACTGTCTGTAAGGAGTTTGTACGTTCTCCCCGTGTCTGCGTGGGTTTCCTCCGGGTGCTCCGGTTTCCTCCCACATTCCAAAGACATGCAGGTTAGGAAGCTGTGGGCATGCTATGTTGGCACCGGAAGCATGGCAACACTTGCGGGCTGCCCCCCAGAACACTCTACGCAAAGATGCATTTCACAGTGTGTTTCCGTGTACATGCGACTAATAAAGAAATCTTATTTTCTATGTCCCTCACGTGAAACTACTATGCTCTGGAAGAAACAAAAACTCTGTAAAGTGTAAATAAATGATTTCCTTTGATGATTCAAACAAGTGAAAGTGAGGATTTGACCGGGACTTTGAACTTCCTAAGTGTGAAGACTGCAGGGCTCTTCAAGCCACACATAATCAGAACAGCACACTGCTTTGCAATGCAAAGACCATGGTAGGGATCAGATTAAGTCATAAAGTGATGTGACTGCAGTTTGAGCAGTTTGCAGTGACACACGAATCCTTGCATTGTGCCGCGTGATACGACGATCAAGCCAATTCTTGGCTGATGTAGTCAACCTTATGAGCTTGGTATTCCAGTATTGGCTGGTGTTGGACTGGCATCAGTGGCAGGAAAGGAGATAAAGTTATATGTTTACAAGGAGTAACCAGGGTGTGAGTGCCTGTATCATTGAGTTTCAAAGGGACTAAAACTAGCCTGAGTGAAATATGAAATGGAAGCAATGTAAAGTGCTGGTGGAAACCGTGGATTAACACGCCACTAGATTTAGCCAGACAATAAAATGGAGGGGCATGAAAATCAGGTATAATGGAGTTACACAGCATGAAACCAGGCTCTTCGGCCCAACAAGTCCATGCTGACCATCAAGCACTCATTTACAAAAATTAATTTTTCCTACATTCCCAACAACTTCCCTCAGATCCTACCACTCAGGTACAGATTATAAGAGAAGATATCTTTATTAGTCACATGTGCATCGAAAGTCACAATGAAATGCATCTTTTGCGTAGAGTGTTCTGGGGGCAGCCCACAAGTGTCGCCACACTTCCGGTGCCAACATAGCATGCCCACAACTTCCTAACCCATATGTCTTTGGAATGTGGGAAGAAACCGGAGCACCCGGAGGAAACCCACGCAGACATGGGGAGAACATACAAACTCCTTACAGACAGTGGCAGGAATTGAACCCAGGTCGCTGGCACTGTAATAGCGCAAGCTGACTGCTACACTACTATGCCTAACCTACCAACCTGCACGTCTTTGTGATGTGGGTGGAAACCGGAGCACCCAGAGGAGACCATGCGGCCACTGCATCACCCGAGGGTTGAGATGGTTGTGACGGAATATGGTCAAATGGTAAACATCAGGAGGGACACATGTCCCACTCCTAGTTTTAACCAAACTCAGTCTGTGTGGCAATTCTGTTGCAGGATTGACCTTAACAAGTTTGTTTTTCTGAGAGGGGAAAACTGCATGATTACTACTTGAGCAAAAAAACAAACTTGGTCTGGGCAGAGGAGTTGAGAGGAACTTGGTCCAGATTACAGTTTCTGCCGTCTCTTGTGTCTCCAATTATCACTTGAGTCATGTTGATGACAATTGAAGGTGTGTGTTTCTGTACGTGCGTACAACGTGTGCATGGCTGTGTGTGTGTGTGTGTGTGTGTGTGTGTGTGTGTGTGTTTGGTTGTGCAACAAATACATGTGTCAATGCATGTGAGTGAGTGAGTGAGCGAATGAGAGAGAAAGAGAAAGCTGGGCAGATGGGCATTGCAGATGGGTAAGGCTGGCATCACATGAAGGTCGTGCCGATGATGCCCCAGAGGTTGTACAGTTAAATGGCTTACTGTGGGCAGAAGATACAAAAGCCTGAAAGCACGTACCACCAAGCTCAAGGACAGCTTCTAGCTCGCTGTTATAAGACTACTAAACGGTTCTCTAGTACGATAAGATGGACTTTTGACCTCAAAATCTACCTCGTAATGACCTTACGCCTTATTGTCTACCTGCACTGCACTTTCTCTGTAGCTGTGACATTTTATTCTGCAGTCTGTTATTGTTTTACCGTGTACTACCTCAGTGCATCTGTATGATCGGTATGCAAGACAAGTTTTTCACTGTACGTCAGTACAAGCGAGAATAATAAACCGATTCCAATTCCAATTCATCAATTAGAATGAAACAGTGAGTACCTTCCTACACTGTGATTCTGAGTTAATTACAATTTTTTTGTAATGAAAACAAATAGTCAATGATGGAAATATTGATTTATCAAAGGCCTCACAGCTGGCTGGTAATTTGATGTCTTTTACCAGGGGACTACAGGGCACACATGTGTCATGAAGACTCAACATTGACCAGGGTTTGTGAAGACATAATCTAAATCTTTCACTCTACAAATAGACTGGCATTACTGTAGCGCCTTTCACATCCCTTTTAGGCTATCCAAAAGCACTGTACAGCTAATGAAGTAGCTTTTGGAGTGGTCAGTGCTATAATTCAGGAAACACAGCAGCCAATTTATGCACAGCAAGCTCCCACAAACATTAATGAGATAACAAGATAGTTGTTATTTTCAGAAATGAGGAGTGAGAAATCAGTGTTGGCCAGAACCCTGGGATGACCAAGGTATTGCCATGGGGGAATTCATTGGACATTATGGAGTCCACTAATGGGTGGTAAAGCTGCTGCCTCACAGTGCCAGTGACCCAGATTCAATCCTGACCTCCGGCGTTGTATTTTCACGTACCCCCTGTGGATTCCTTCCACGTGCTCCTGTTTCCTCCAACATCCCAAAAATGTGTAGCTTGGTCGGCCAGCGTAAGTTGCCTCCAGTGTATCTGTGAGTGGAATCTGGGGGTTGTTGATGGGAATGTGGGGAGAATAAAATGAGTTAGTGTAGGATTAGTGTAGAAAAGGATGCTTAATGGTTGGCATGGACAGTGGGCCCAAGGGCCTGTTTCCAAGCTGCAGATCCCTTTGATTCTGTCTATGACTCATTCGTTTTCTAATTGGCTGGGCACCATGCTGATGGATGTGTTGATCACCAATGACAAGACTTTGGGGGTGGGGCTGTTTGAGGTAGGAGGTCATGTGATATCCTGGCCAGAGGTGACAATGCTGCTCAGAATAAGAGAACAAGAACAAAGAGCACTGGTAGGCCATTCAGCCCCTTGACCTTCTCCTCCCTTCAGTAAGATCATGATCTGCTTGTCCAATTCAGGGTTTCCTTCAGGTGGTCCTGTTTCTTCCCACATCCTGAAGACGAGTGGGTCGGTAAGTTCATTGGTCACAGCAAATTGCCCCTGGTGTGTAGGTGAATGATCGAATCTGGAGGGATGAAGTTGATGGGAGTGTGCGATATACGATTTGTATAAATGGGTGCTTGATGACTGGTGCAGATTCCGTGGGTTGAAAGGCCCATTTGTCTGATGCTATGATTCAATCCTATGATTCAGCTGAGCTGCTGAAGAAGTTTTGGCTTGTACATGACTCATTGAGCCACTTTCTGCCTCTTCAAACACTATCTATCACCTACTACAAAGGTCAGGGACTTGAGGAAGAGATTTGGTGTGTGTTGCTCCAGATAACAGCATCTGCAATCTTTTGTGTCTCCAACAGGTGAAGTCCTCTCCACTTGCCTGGACACAGGCTGTGCAAATAACACTCAAGGGATTCACCCCAGTAAATGACAAGTAGCCCACCCACAACATTAAGCATTCAGTCTCTCTGCAGGCTTTCTACAGTGCTATCAGGGAGAGAGTTCTTGGATTTAGACTCGGTAACACTGAAGTACCAGCTGCATATTTCCAAATCAGGGTAGCGTATGACTTGGAGGTGAACCTGCATTTAATGGTATTTCCACTTGTCTGCTGCCCTTGTCCTTCTTGCTGGTCAAGCTCCTGGGTTTGTGAGGTGATGTCCAGCTGCAGGACATTTTGTAAAGGATATACACTGCGGCCTCTGTGCACTGGTGCTGGAGGGAGTGATTGTTTAGTGTGGTGGAAGGGGTGAATGTCAAATGGATTGCTTTGTTCTGGAAGGTGTTGAGCTTCCTGAGGCTTGTTGGAACCGCACACATCCAGGCAACTCCATAACTCTCTCCATGTGTGACTTGTAAATGGTGGAAAAGCTTTGGGGTGTCAGGAGGTGAGTCACTCACCACAGGTTATCCCAGCCTCTGACCTCTCTTGTAGTTACAGTATTTGTCTGACTGATCCAGTTAATTTTCTGGTCAATGGGCATCCCCAGGACTTTGATACTGAGGGTCTCGTCAACAGCATTGCCCTTGAACATTGTACAATCATCAGCGAACATCCCAGTTGGACATACCTAGTCAGGACCTGGAGATCTGCCTACCTTCATACCTTTTAAGACATCCAGCTCCTGCTCCACGGTAACTATCCCCAAGACCTCCCCATTCACTTTTCCTAGTTCCAAAGTCGTCATGTCTTTCTCCATGGTAAAAACAGAGAAGAAATATTCATAAGGACCTTGCCCATCTCCTGCAGCCCCATACAAAGGTCTCCCCTTTGGTCTTTGAGGGGTCCTATTCTCTCTTAAGTTACTCTTTTTCCCTTAATATACTGTACATAAAATCTCTTTGGATTTTCCTTAATCTTCGCTGCCAAAGTTATCTCATTCCCCCCTTTTGCCCTTCTGACTTCCTTCTTAAGTACACTCCTGCATCAATTATACTCCTCCAGGGATTCGCTTGACCCCAGCTGCCTGTACCTGACTCATGCCTCCTTTTTTTTTCCTGGCGAGATCCCACTTCTGACATTATGATAAGACAAGATATCTTTTATTACTCACATGTACATCAAAACACATCGTGAAATGCATCTTTTTTGCGTAGAGTTTTCTGGGGGGCAGCCCACAAGTGTCGCCACGCTTCCGGCGCCAACATAGCATGCCCACAACTTCCTAACCCGTACGTCTTTGGAATGTGGGAGGAAACCGGAGCACCCGGAGGAAACCCACGCAGGCATGGAGAAAACGTACAAACTCCTTACAGACAGCGGCCGGAATTGAACCTGGGTCACTGGTGTTGTAATAGTGTTACGCCAACCACTACACTACTGTGCTGGTGATTGATGAAGTAGTTAAAGATGGTTGGGCCGAGGACATTGCCCTGGGGAACTCCTGCAGTGATGTCCTGGGCGTGGGATGATTGACCTCCAACAACCTCAGCCATCCCCTTTTCAGCAAAGTAAGATTCCAAGGACTTGAGTATTTTCTCCTTGATGCTTATTCACTAGCTCCTTGTGCTATTCTTGGTCAAATGCTACCTTAAGGTGAAGAGGAGTCATTCTCACCTCAGATCTTGAAGACAGATCTTTGGACCATGTTTCTGATGAGGTCTGGAGTGGATTAGTCCTGGTGTATTGATTTATTATTGTCACTTGTACCGAGGTACAGTGAAAAACTTGTCTTGCATACCGATCATACAGATCAATTCATTACACAGTGCAGTTACATTGAGTTAGTACAGAGTGCATTGATGTAGTACAGGTAAAAACAATAACAGTACAGGGTAAAGTGTCACAACTACAGAGAAAGTGCAGTGCAATAAGGTACAAGGTCACAACAAGGACCACTATCATCCTGGTATGGAAGAAAAGCAAGGTAACATGCTTCAATGACTACCGACCAGTGGCTCTGACATCCAACATCATGAAGTGCTTTGAGAAGCTGGTCATGGCACACTTCAGCCTCCCAGACAATCTCAACCCACTGCAATTCGCCGAAACAGGTCTACAGCAGATGCCATCTCCCTGGCCCTACACTCAGCTCTGGAGCATCTGGACAGTAAAGACACCTAAGTTAGACTATTGCTTGTTGACTACAGCTCTGCCTTCAATACTATAATCCCAAGCAAACTTGTCACCAACACACCATCTGGGCCAGTTGCTTTCCTCGTGTTCACTCTCCGGAAGACTGATCTTACATCCTTGATGGCGATCATGGGTTAAGTTGCATTGGAGGCTATCAGGGTGGGTGACCCAGACTGAGCAGACCCAAACCCAGACTGAGCAGATGAGCAGGAGTACTGCATTCAGTTCTGGTTGCCCCATTACAGGGAGGATGTGGAGGCTTTGGAGAGGGTGCAGAAGAGGTTTACCAGGATGCTGCCTGGATTAGAGGGCATGTGCTAGAAGGAGAGGCTGGACAACTAGGTTTGATTTCTCTGGCGCAACGGAGACTGACAGCTGACCTGATAAAAGTTTGAAAGATTATGAGAGGCATAGATAGAGTAGACAGTCATAATCTTTTTCCCAGGGTCGAAATATCCAATACTAGAGAGCATGCATTTAATGTGAGAGCAGGAAAAGTTCAAAGGAGATGTTGAGGGAAAGTTTTTTTCCACAGACAGTGGTGGCTGCCTGGAATGTGCTGCCAGGGGTGGTGGTGGAGGCAGATACAATAGAGGCAATTAAGAGGCTCTTAGATAGACACGTGAACATGCAGAGAATGGAGGGATATGGACCATGTGCAGGCAGAAGGGATGAGTCTCATTAGGTGTCATTAGCTTAATTAGTTTTGCATATCATCATGGGCCAAAGAGCCTGCTGCTGTGCTGTACTGTTCTACATTCTAAAACCAATTAAAGAGGTAGATCGGGGTCAAACCGTCATCAAACCACTGTGAGCTCATCTTTAAAGATGTTGGAATGAGTCCCAGTGCAAATGTGGTGATGGAGTGTGCCAAGAGATGTCTAGAACAAGTCCTCTCATGAATAGGGTGGGGTAGGCAATATGTTACCGCAGAACCTGGAAACCCTTTCATATTTCATGTGTTCCAATACCATCTATTGCCTGTCATTTAATTATCCCTGCTTTCCATCTCATCAAAGATTTCCCTTTCTGTCCTTTACCTCTCGCTTCTGGTCACCTCCCCTTGCTTTTGTACCTGTTTAACATCATTACATTTCTAATTTAATGCAATTTTATCAAAAGGTGTTCACCCCGAGCCATAAGGCAGGCCAACCAAAGAAGGGAGAGCAGGATTGGTCATTTGGCTCTTCAAACTTTTAATGTCTTTCATTGACGTCATGGTTGATCTTCCAACTGAACCCCACCTTCCCCAATCTCCCAACATCCCTACTAACTCCTCTCCTCCCTCCCCAGATACTACGCATTTTCCATTGTATGTTTATTTGGACTTCCAGCATCTGCAGTTTTTTGCTCCCAGTTTGACTTGGAAATGATTTGTGTAGGTGATAGAGCAATGCTGATATGCTCTGCGGCAAAACGCGACCCAGACAGGAGCTGGCAATGCTACCAGATTACTGATGCGATCAAGTGATTGATACGGTGTGGTGGAAAATTCTTTGAACAACCAGTTAGCAAATTTGCTATACCTGTGAAATTCTACAAACCACATGGTGCTCAATCAAGTCAGCAGGCCATTAAGCACTTGTCAATAAACACACCTTCGAGTGATCGATAACAAGATGAGAGGTGGGTTAGAGTGCTTACTCACACCCAGTTAATGGACTACTTTCCTTGTAAATTGTTCAGTGAAAGTATTCAACATTTACAAAGCAGGAGAAGTTATTTATTCGTTTTGGGTTTACAGGTGTTATTGGCAATGGTTGTACTTATTGCCCGTTCTTACCTACCCTTGAACCAAAGGGAGACTAAGGGCGCTAGGGCTTTATTTTTTGGAGAGCAGGAGGATGAGAGGAGACATGAAAGAGGTGTACAAAATATTAAGAGGAATAGATTGAGTGGACAGCCAGCCCCTCTTTCCCAGGGCACCAATGCTCAATGCAAGAGGACATGGCTTTAAAGTAATGGGTGGGAAGTTCAAGGGAGATGTCAGAGGGAGGTTTTTTTACCCAGAGAGTGGTTGAGGCATGGAATGCGCTGCTTGGGGTGGTGCTTAAGACACATTTCCAGTGCTTGGATTAGTGCAGCATCATCAATTGTCATCAGTTTAATTCCATAGAAATCATGTGGCAGATGGAATATAGCGTCAGAAAGTGAGGGGTTAAGCACTTTGGTAGGAAGAATAAAGGTGTGGACTATTTTCTAAATGGAGAGAGAATTCAGAAATTGGAGATGCAAAGGGACTCAGGAGTCCTAGTTAAGGATTCCCTTAAGGTTAACTTGCACGTTGAGTTGGTAGTAAGGAAGGCAAATGCAACGTTGGCATTCATTTCAAGAAGACTAGAATATAAAAGGAAAGATATTCTGCTGAGGCTATATAAGGTGTTGATCACACCATATTTGGAATAATGTGCGCAATTTTGGGCCCCGTACCTAAGGAAAGATATGCTGGCCCTGGAGACGGTCCAGAGGAGATTCATAGGAATGATCCCGAGAATGAAAGGCTTAATGTATGGAGAGTGTTTGATTGTCCCCGGGTCTGTACTGGATGGAGTTTAGAAGGATGAGGGGGGATCTCATTGAAACCTGACAGATACTGAAAGGCCTGAATAGAGTGGACGTGGAGAAGATGTTTCCATTGGTAGGAGAGTCTAGTATCCGAGGGCACAGCCTCAGAATAAAGGGACATCTCTTTAAAACTGAGTTGAGGAGTAATTTCTTCAGCCAAAGGGTGGTGAATTTGTGGAATTCGTTGTCACAGAGAACTGTGGAGGCCAAGTCATTGGATGTATTTAAGGCAGAGATTGATAGGTTCTTGATTGGTAAAGGGGTTAAGAGTTACAGGGAGAAGGCAGGAAAATGGTATTGAACAAAATATCAGCCACGATCAAATGGCAGGGCAGACTTGATGGGCTGAATGGCCTAATTCTGCTCCTGTATCGGATGGTCTTATGTGATCACTACAATGATGGCAATGTCCACAGAGCTGTGGTGACTGCAGCTTAGAAACTGGTGCCGGTGCTGAATCCTGTATTTTTTTATTTTTATGAAGTGTCTTTTATGGGGTATCTTCCATTTTGTGATGCCTGTTTTGGACTTTGTTATGCTCCCTTTGGCTGTGTACAATGTCCCTACTCAACGAGGTCTCACTCTAACAGATTCTCCTGTAGAATGTACTGATTGGCATAAGTGAGTAGCAAGGAGCTCAAACAAGATGTTTCTATTTCATTCAGAGATGAGATGAGATATCTTTATTAGTCACATGTACATCGAAACACACATTGAAATGCATCTTTTGTGTAGAGTTTTCTGGGAGCAGCCCGCAAGTGTCGCCACGCTTCCAGTGCCAACATAGCATGCCCACAACTTCCTAACCCGTATGTCTTTGGAATGTGGGAGGAAATCGGAGCACCCGGAGGAAACCCACGCAGACACGGGGAGAACGTACAAACTCCTTACAGACAGCGGCTGGAATCGGACCCGGGTCACTGGCGCTGTTCTTGCGTTATACCGCCATTGTGCAAGTGACATGATATGTGATAAACAATGCCGTACATATTTACAAATACTATGTCTGCTATATTGTAAGTGTGTGTTTTCCCTTTCTCATCCACCATTTTGTTTTGACGCGATGCTTCCCACCCCGCTGATTCTCACAGAGTCAAACAACACGCCCTTCACCCCATCAAGTCTGTGCTGACCGTCAATCATCCATTGATGGTCTATATGGGGTACAGTTTCCCTGCAGCTCTGTTGTTTGACAATAGGAGCCAGACATAAGGAAACCTCCTCCAGAGTTCTCACAGTTTCGCTGTAGAATTGTGTTCGGTTCTGGTCACCTCATTATAGGAAGGATGTGGAAGCTTTAGAGAGGGTGCAGAGGAGATTTACCAGGATGTTGCCTGGATTGGAGAGCATGTCTTGACGATAGGTTGAGTGAGTTCAGGCTTTTCTCTTGGTTTTGGCTTTTTGGTTTTGGTTTTAGTTTATTATTGTCACTTGTACCTAGGTACAGTGAAAAGCTTATCTTACAAACCGATTGTACAGGTCAATTCATTACACAGTGCAGTTACATTGAGTTAGCACAGAGTGCATTGATATAGTACAGGTAAAAACAATAACAGTACAGAGTAAAGTGTCACAGCTACAGAGAAAGTGCAGTGCAATAAGGTGCAAGGTCACAACAAGGTAGATCATGAGGTCATAGTCCATCTCATTGGAGGATGAGAGGTGACTTGATAGAGGTGTACAAGATGATAAGAGGCATAGATCAAGTGGACAGTCAGAGACTTTTTCCTAGGATGACAATGGCTAACACGAGGAGACATAACTTTGTGATTGGAGGAAGATATAAGGGGTACGTCAGGGGTAAGTTTTTTACACAGAGTGTAGTGGGTGCGTGGAATGCACTGCCAGCAGAGGTTGTGGAGACAGATACATTAGGGACATTTAAGAGACAATTAGGGACTCTTAGATAGACACATGAATGTTAGAGAAATGGAGGGCCATCTGGGAGAGAAGGGTTAGATAGATCTTAGAGCAGGATAAGATGTCAGCACAACATTGTGGGCTGAAGGGCCTGTACTGTGCTGTAGTGTTCTATGTTAACTGTGCAAATGGAATTGCCACAAAGTAGCTTTGTGGGCCAGATCTTCCTACTCCATCTACTGGCCTCGGAGGAGGAGGATGAGAGAAGAGGGAGATGAATTAGCTTTCTGTAAAACATGCAGTAACAAATGGGCCACAATGAAGAACAAGCTTGCTGCTACTGTTGTGCAGGAGGTACAGAAGCCTGAAGCCCCAGATTACCAGATTCAGGAACAACTCCTTTCCTACAACCATCAGGTTCTTGAACTAACCTGCACAACCCTAACCCTACCACTACCTCAGCAACAGAACACTATGGACCACCTCTTGCACTACCATGGACCACCTCTTGCACTACCATGGACTTGTCTCATAGAACATAGAACAGTACAGCACAGAACAGGCCCTTCAGCCCACAATGTTGTGCCTTCATAGTTATTCCCTCCTACCTACAGAATGCGCATATCCCTCCATTTCCCTCTCATTCATGTGCCCATCCAAGCCCCTCTTAAAAGCCCCCAGTGAATTTGCCTCCACCACCCTATCAGGCAACGCATTCCAGGCATCCACCACTCTCTGAGTAAAAAACGTACCCCTTACATCTGTTCTGAACCTACCCCCTCTCACCTTAAATGCATGCCCTCTGGTACTGGATCACTCAATAATGGGAAAAAGATATTGCTTGTCCACCCTATCTATGCCCCTCATAATTTTACACACTTCCAACAGATCACCCCTCAGCCTCCACCGCTCCAGAGAGAAGAGCCCAAGTTTGTCCAGCCTCTCGATAGCACATGCCCTCTAATCCAGGCAGCATCCAAGTAAACCTCCTCTGCACCCTCTCCAAAGCCTCGACATCCTTCCTATAGTGAGGTGACCAGAACTGCACACAATACTCTAAGTGCGGCCTAACCAGAGTTCTATAGAATGCGACCTAACCACAGTTCTCATTGTGTTTTCTTTTCATACCAATGTTTTGTTTTACACAATCTGTGTTTCCTCTCTGTCAGGTATAATTTATGTTCTGTGTGTTGTCTGTACCCACGTGACTGTGATGCTGCTGCAAGCAAGTTTTTCATTGTACCTGTACCTCACCGTACTTGTGCACATGACAATAAACTTGACTTGGATTTGCCAAACTCCTAGACTCACCACTATTCCTACTTCCCCCAGAAAGAAGTTTCACATTCAGGGAAGTGAATCCATCTGCTGCTCAACAATGAAACCAGTGGTGAAGACTTCACCACTTCACAAGTGCTGAATACAGCTCAGCACATCCTGGAGATCAGCCTCCCCTCCATGGACTCCATCTATACTGCCTCAGTAAAGCAACCAATGTTATCAAAAACCCCCACCCACCCCTAACATTCTCTTATAGGGTGGAGATACTTCTATTTCCCTGTTCCCTCCTTCCCTATTCTGACAAAGTGTTCCAACCTGAAACATTAACTCTGTTTCAGCTTCCACGGGTGCTGCCTGACCTGCTGAGTTTTTCCAGCATTTCCTGGTTTTATTTCAGATATCCAGCATCTGCAGTATTTTTTCCCCTAATTTCATTTACACAAGTTTAGTCCGGCCTGGAAGTTGGACAAGCTCTCTGTGCTTCAGTCCGCAGTCAACGTCCCCAGGTCTTCTGAGGTTTCCCCATGCCCTGCCACAGTTTTAAATAAGCACTATTTTGCTTGATTTGCATTCACCCTTCCCCTCCTCCCCCTCCCATTGGGCAGAAGATACATAAGCTTGAGAACACGTATGAGCAGGATCAAGGACAGCTTCTATCCTGCTGTTATAAGACAATTGAATGATCTCCTAGTACATTAAGATGGACTCTTGACTTCACAATCTACCTTGTTATGATCTTGCACCTTATTGTCCACCAGCATGCACTTCCTCTGTAACTGTAACACGTTATTCTGCATTCTGTTATTGCTTTTTCCTTGTTCTACCTCGATGTACTAATGTGGTGAAATGATCTGTAAGAATGGTATGCAAAACAAAGTTTTTCACTGTACCAGAGTCCATGTGACAATAATAAACTGAAAAAAAATCACCACTGCCAACCCCACCATTATCTTACCCATGTCCTTCAGTGCTTCTCATAGGCAGTTCCACCAGGAGAAATCAAAACTATCTTCCCATTCTTAAAATCACTTTATTTGATGTTGATTGGGTAGCACAAATCACCCATTAAAATTAATACTTGTTGTTTAATAGCATGTGGTAAATAGGGGGTTTGTGAATATTAATTTCATATTAAAACTCCACATTTATTTTCCACCTCCAACAGCCTGGAACTGAGCAAGCATTTTGGAGTCAAACACATCGGAGAGTCTGGAGTCACATATGGACAAGGTTGGGTACTTACTTCCTTAAAAGGCCTGTATCAACTAAATAGTTTTTACAGCAATCCAATGGTTTCATGTTACCATTACTTAGAATTGGAATTGGTTTATTATTGCAACATCTACCGAGGTACAATGAGAAACCTGTCTTGCATACCGTTCATACAGATCAATTCAATACACAGTGCATCGTGGTAATACAAGGTAAAACAATAACAGAATGCAGAATAAAGTGTAACCGTTACAGAGAAAGTGCATTGCAGGTAGACAATAAGGTGCAAGGTCATAATGAAGTGGATTGTGAAGTCAAGAGTCCACCTTATCACACTAGGGAACTGTTCAATAGTCTTGTAACAGCGGGATAGAAGCTGTCCTTAAGCCTGGTGGTATGTGTCCTCAGGCTCCTGTATCTTCTGCCCAATGGGAGAGGAGAGAAGAGAGAATGACCCGGGTGGGTGGGGTCTATGATTATGCTGGCTGCTTCACCAAGGCAGCAAGAGTCCAAGGAGGGGAGGCTGGTTTCTGTGACGCACTGGGCTGTGTCCACAACTCTCTGCAGTTTGTTATGGTCCTGGGCAGAGCAGTTGCCATACCAAGCCGTGATGCATCCAGATAAAAATTGGTGAGTCTCAAAGGGGACATGCCAAACTTCTTTCGCCTCCTGAGGAAGTCGAGGCACTGGTGGGCTTTCTTGGCTGTGGTGAGAGTTGATGGGTACATGCCAAATTTCTTTGGACTGCTGAGGAAGTAGATGTGCTGGTGAGCTTAGTGTTTGATTCCAGATTTATTCAATCACTCTAAATGTAATTTCTTCAGCTTCTGTGGTTAGTATTCTGACTTTTATTTCTGGATCAAAGGTTTAGACTCCTGGATGCCAGATCAGTAACTTAACCACCATACAATTGTACCCCTGATAAGCTTAGTTCATGAAATGAGACAGCTGATATTTATCCCATTGTTAACATTAGCATAATGGCTGACCATGATTACATGGCTGCTGGAGAGAGTTTGCTGTATGAACATTAGCTGTTGAGTTTACCTACAGTACAACAGCAACCACACTGTAAGAGAGAAGCTCTGTGGGATGTCCTAAGGTTGAAAGGTGCTATCAAAATGCATTTCTTCTTTTCTGTAACAACATTTAAATTACAAAAGATAAAGTAACCAGAGGGAGATAACTTCAACTGCACTCCTACAGATTACTCCAGTCCCTGGGCAGAAAGCCCAGCAGAAATTCCAAGCACTGTGCACAGAATTATGAAAAGAAAGTTAATATACTCAGAATGAGGGGAATTCTTCAATGGTTAAAATATTGACCTTATTTTTTTTGCATCGATCATGTGGTATTACTTTGATTACTTTCATGTGTCAGCTTGACTTTACAAGCGCCGTCATTGCTTGGTCTGAATTCAATCGCAGTTAGGCGCCTCCGGGTATAATATACGATGGTTTGACTCTGTGTTCCCAACAGTGAATCTGACCTGCTGGAAGCAAGAATCGGAAACTTGGACGGGTGCTGCACATTCCCAAATTTTTCATCCCCTCTTGCAGTACAATGTTGGGAAATTACTTCATTGTCTGCATGAGGCTTGGCTTTCTGAGGACATGTATTGTGGAAGGCCCTTTACAACAGCTGAGAATCATGGTTTTCTTATCTCTTCTTGAAGCCCAGGGTGGAATTATATGACCTGAGATGCAAGCACCTGCTTCTCTCTCCGCAGACGCTGCCTGACCTGCTGAGTGTTTCTGCCACTTTCGGTTTTCAGAATCAGATTCATTATCACTGATTTAGATGACGTGAAATTTGTTTTGTGGCAGCAGTACAGGGAAAGACATAAAGTTAGTACAAATTACAAAATTAAATAAATAGTGCAAAATAAAAGGAATAACGAGGTCGTTTTCACGGACCGTTCAGGAATCTGATGGCGGAGGGGAAGAAGTTGTTTCTGAATTGTTAAGTGTGGGTCTCCAGGCTCCTGTACCTCCTCCCCGATGATAGAGGGCATGTCCCGGGTAGCGAGGGTCCTTTCTGATGGATGCTGCCTTCTTGAGGCACCGCTTCTTGAAGATGTCCTTGATGATGGGGTGGGTTGTGCCCGTGATGGAGCTGGCTGAGTCTACAACCCTCTGTGGCTCTTTCGATCCTGCACATTGGAGCCTCCATACCAGGCGGTGATGCAACCAGTCAGAATGCTCTCCATTCGCACATCTGTAGAAATTTGTAAGTGTCTTTGGTGACATAACAAATCTCCTCAAGCTCTTAACGAAACAGAGCTGCTGGAATGCCACCTTCACGATTGCATCAATGCGCTGGGCCCAGGATGGATCATCCGAGATGTTGACACCCAGGAACTTGAAGCTGCTCACCCTTTCCACCGCTGACCCCTCAATGAGGACTGCTGTGTGGTCTCCCAACCTCCCCTTCCTGAAGTCCACAATCAATTACTGGCACATATGCTTCTAAGAAAGTTGGATAAGTACCTGAAAATATGAACGGAGGGATATGTTGATTGGACTGAGGGAAGTTTCCCTATTCCAAATATGGGAATTAGGAACTTGCCATATCTGTGGAATGTGGCATGGCCTATCCATGAGCTGCCAGATCTATGAACTTATTTGTAAAGAACAGAAGTGTATAGGGAACAGCACTGTGCTATTCAGGGGAGCAACTTTAATTGGTAATTGGTTTATTTTTGTCACATGTGCCAAGATACAGTAAAAAAAGCTTCGTTTTGCATTCCATCCAGACAGATCATTTCAAAACACAAGTACATTGAGGTAGTACAAAGGGAAATGCAATAACAGAATGCAGAATATAGTGTTACAGTTACAGAAAAGGTGCAGTACAGGCAGCAAATAAGGTGCAAGGGCCATGATCAGGTAAATTGTGAGGTCAAAAGTCCATCTTTATCCTACTAGAGTTTCATTGAAGGGCCTTATGACAGAAGCTGTCCTTGAGGCTGGTGGTACCTGTTTTCAAACTTTTGTATCTTCTGCCTGATGGAAGGGGGAAGAAGAGAGAATGACTGGGGTGGGAGGGGTCTTTGATTATGTTGGCTGCTTTACCAAGGCAGCGGGAGGGATAGGCAGAGTCAATGGAGGGGAGGCTGGTTTTCGTGATGGACTGAGCCGTGTCCACAACTCTCTGCAATTTCTTGCGGTCTTGGGCAGGGCAGTTGCCGTACCAAGCTGTGATACATCAGGATCAGATGCTTCCTGAGGCCCATCTGTAACAACTGGTAAGGGTCGATGGAGACATGTTTAATTGTGTATATGTAGGAAGTTAACTTGTAAATGCTGGCCAGGCACAGTATTAATAAAACTGCATAGAATACCTCCTCTCTTGTGCAAAGCAGTGTGCAATGAATAAATAGAGTTGAAGTAGTGTGAATGCAACGTAGACAAATGGCTTGAATGTGCTTTTGGTATATTGATTGCAGAAAGATTGAAGGGGTCTTGGAGAATTTGCTGTCCTTCAGTTTTTGCCTTGGGATTATTAATATCCATTGGATTCAGCTGAAATAAGCTATGATTAAATATCTCTTCTGTGGAGAACAGAAGAGATATTTAATGTCACAGAAGAAGGCCATTGAGCTGTATGTGCCAGAACCATGCCATTAAAAGTGCCATCCATTAATCTCACTGATATATCCTTCATAGAGTGTGTGCAACGTCAACAAGGCCAGCATTGTGCATTCCTCTTTGCCAGAGGCTGGCTGGACCAGTTCCGAAAGTGGTCAAGAATCGACCACACTGCTGTGAGCCTGGAGTCACATACAGGCCAAGCCTGCCGATGAGGGCAGATTTCCCTCCCTACGGGACATTGAGTCTTAGAGTTACAAAGCTGCACAGCACAGAAATGGGCCATTGAGCCCATCATGTTCATTCCAACCACTTTGTCCATCTGCACTAATCCCATTTGCCCACACTAGGTCTGTATCCTTCTATGCCTTAAACAAGATGCTGCAGGAACTCAGTGGGTCAGGCAGCATCTGTGGG
This sequence comes from Pristis pectinata, assembly GCF_009764475.1. Lineage (NCBI taxonomy): Eukaryota > Metazoa > Chordata > Chondrichthyes > Rhinopristiformes > Pristidae > Pristis > Pristis pectinata. The sequence goes on along the minus strand of NC_067410.1, from coordinate 106,088,993 downwards.
TACCTGATGGACATTAATAATCGCAAGGCAATGGCTGAAGAGAGCAAATTCTCCCAGACCCCCTTAATGGATACTCTTGACCTGCTGAGTTCCTCCAGTATCTTGTTTATTGCTCCAGATGCCAGCATCTACAGTCACTTCTACACCTTGCCTATTGAAGTGTTTGTCAAGCACACTGCTTGTCTCTGATCCCACCTCGTCTGGCAGTGGGTTTCAGATATAAATTAGTCTCTGCGTAGAAAACTTACCCCTCAAATCCCCATTAAAACTCCTTCCCCTCACCTTAAACCAATGCCCTCTTTTTGATACCTCTACCATGGGAAAAAGATTCCGATTCTCTATTCCATCCATGAATTTTATAATTTTATATACCTCTGTCAAGTCACCCCTCAGCCTCCGTCGCTCCGGGGAAAACAAGCCCAGCCTATCCAATTTCTTCCCATAACTGAAGTCCTCCAATCCGGGCAACATCCTGGTGAATCTCCTCTCTGTTCTCTCCAGTGCTATTTGATCCTTCCTCAGAATCAGAATCAGATTTATTATCATTGACATATGACGTGAAATTTATTGTTTTGCGGCAGCAGTACAGTGTAAAGACATAAAATCTATAAATCACAAAAATAAATAAATAGTGTAAAAAAAAAGTAGTTGTAAATGGGAGTATTTGATGATTCCCTAGGGAGCTGCACACAAAAAGTCCCCCTCTTCTATAGTGTGATAACCAGAATGTACAAAGTACTCCAAGAGCGGTCTAACTAGTGTGTTGTAAAGTTGCTAACTCTTATATCCTATGTCTCGATGTCTGAAGGCAAGCATGCAATATACCTTCTTCACCACCCTATCTACACGTTGCCAATTTCAGGGAACTATGGACTTGAACTTCAAGGTCTCTCCATTCATCCACATTCCTGGCACGGTAGTGTAGCGGTTAGCGCGATGCTATTACAGCGCCAGCGATCGGGGTTCGATTCCCGCTGCTGCCTGTAAGGAGTTTGTACGTTCTCCCCGTGTCTGCGTGGGTTTCCTCCAGGTGCTCCGGTTTCCTCCCACATTCCAAAGACGTACGGGTAGGTTAATTTGGGTTTAAAATGGGCGGCGCGGACTCGTTGGACCAGCGGGGCCTGTTACCACGCTGTAAATATAATTCTAAGAAATTTAATAGAAAATTTACTGTACATATCCTATCCCAAACTGACTTCCCAAAATGATTCACCTTGCACTTGTCAGATTTAAATCACATCTGCCAATGCTCTGCCGTACCTTCCATCTGATCTACATCCTGCAGAAACCTTTGACAAGCTTCCTCAGTATCCACAACACCACAACTTCTGGTGCCACCCACAAACTAACTCATCACAGCTCCTACATTGAGAAAAACATGATGATGCTGGAAGAACTCAGCAGGCCAAGCAGCATCCGTGGAGAAAAGCAGGCGGTCAACATTGTGGGTCAGGACCCTTCTTTAGGACTGAAGATAGGAAAAGGGGAAGCCCAGTATATCGGAGGGAAAAGCAGAGCAGTGATAGGTGGACAAAAGAGGGGAGGCGGGGTGGACACAAGGTGGTGATAGGTAGATGCAGGTAAGAGATAGTGATAGGCAGGTGCGGGGGAGGAGGGGAGAGCAGATCCACCAGGGGATGGGTCAAAGTTAAGGAGAGAAAGGAAAAAAAGGGTAGAAAAAAAAGAGGCTAGGAAAGGGAAGAAGAGAAGAAGCGTGGTGGTGGGGGGGGGGGTGGTGGGGGGGGGGTGGGGTGTGTGGGGAAGGAGGGTGGGGATTACCTAAAGTGGGAGAATTCAATGTTCATGCCATTAGGCTGCAAGGTTCCAAGACGGAAAATCAGGTGCTGTTCCTCCAGTTTGCGCTTGGAATTCTCCCAGTAGTGGAGGAGGCCGAGGACTGACACATCAGTGATAGTGTGGGAGGGGGAGTTGAAGTGACTGGCAACAGGGAGATGCAGATCGTGGTTACGGATGGAGAGCAGGTATTTTGCGAAACGGTCACCTAGTCTGCGTTTGGTCTCACCAATCTAGAGGAGGCCTCACTTGGAGCACTGAATGCAGTAGATGATATTAAGGGAGGTGCAGGTGAATCTCTGTCTCACCTGAAAGGACTGTTTGGGTCCCTGGATGGAGGTGACGGAGGTGGTGTAGGGGCTCCTACATTCACACCAACTGTGTTAATATACATCATAAGTTGTACAAGATGTTGGTGAGGCCATATTTGAAATATTGTGTACAGTTTTGGTCACCCTGCTAAAGGAAAGGTGCCATTAAGTTGGAGAGAGTGCAGAGGAGATTTACAAGGATGTTGCCGCAACTGGAGGGACTGAGTTATGGAGAGAGATTGAGCAGGTTGGGACTTTTTTCATTGGAGCGTAGGAGAATGAGGGGTGATCTTACAGAGGTATATAAAATCACGAGGGGCATAGATAGATGAATGCACACAGTCTTTTTCCCAGGGTTGGGGAATCAAGAACTAGAGGGCATAGGTTTAAGGTGAGAGGGGAAAGATTTGATAGGGACCTGAGGGGCACACAGAGGGTGGTCAGTATATGGAATGAGCTGCCAGAGGAAGTAGTTGAGGCAGGTACATTAAAAACTTTTAAAAGGTACCTGGACAACTACATGGATAGGAAAGGTTTCGAGGGATATGGGCCAAACATGGCCAAATGGGACTAGCTTAGATGGGAATCTTGGTCAGCATGGACCAGTTGGGCTGAAGGGCCAATTTCTGTGCTGTATGACTCTAAGGGTTAGGTTTTTACAACAATCCAGTTACTTCACAGCCACCATTAAAATTTTTTTCTTTCTAATTTATTTAATTCACCGAATTTACATTACCCTTCTGCTGTGTTGGGATTTGGAACTCATTCATCTGGATCTTTTAATCTAATGACACAACCACTGTTTTACCCTGCCATGCATTGCAACGATATTGGAGGAGATTTCCAACTTTAAGCCTGGGCATGGAACCAGCATTACAAATTGGCCACCCATTGCAGATCGTCTCAAAGCACTGAACAACCAGTGTAATACTTTTGTAATACCCACTACCTTCCCCCTCTCACCTGGACTCACTTATCCCCTGCCTGAGTGTGGTCCTCCCCCTCCCCCCACCTTCTTATTCTGGCTTCTGCCCTCTTTCTTTCCAGTCCTGATGAAGGGTCTCAGCCCGAAACATCGACTGTTTATTTCCCTCCACGGATGCTGCCGGACCTGCTGAGTTCCTCCAGTGCTTTTTGTGTATTGCTCCAGATTCCAGCATCTGCAGAATTTCTTGTGTCTCCAATACTTTTGAAGTGTAGTCACTTCAGTCATGTAGGAATTGTGAAAACCCATGCATCCACAGACAATGGGGTAGAGTTTTACTAAATCTGATTGCAAGATAAACATTGACAAAGGCGTTGGCTTTTCTTCAGAATGGTGCTATGGGGCATCTATTTGATGGGTCCATGGGTCCTGACCTAAAATAATCTGCCTGCCATGCAGATCCCACAACAATGTGATCGACTCTAACCTGTCTTTTGAAATGATCATTATTATTTAAGGATGAGCAAAAAATGCCAGCCTCACCACTGCTGGCCACATCCTGAGGGTAAAAATAACTGGCACCACTAACAGCGCAGCTCTTCGTCGGTGTGGCACTGAGGTGTCATAGAGTCATACAGCATGGAAACAGGCCCTTCGGCCCAACAGGTCCATGCCGACTGAGATTCCCATCTAAGTTAGTCCCATTTGCCCATATTTTAAATTTTTTTTTAAATGTTATTTACAGCGTGGTAACAGGCCCTTCCGGCCCAACGAGTCCGCGCCTCCCATCTTAAACCCAAATTAACCTACACGTATGTCTTTGGAATGTGGGAGGAAACCGGAGCACCCAGAGGAAACCCACGCAGACACAGGAGAACGTACAAACTCCTTACAGACAGCAACGGTAATCGAACCTCGATCGCTGGCGCTGTAATAGCGTTGCACTAACCGCTATGCTACCATGCAGCCCCTTAATATTTGGTCCATATCCCTCTAAACCTTTCCTATCCATGTACCTGTCCAAATGCCTTTTAAATGTTGTTAATGTACCTGCCTCAACCACTTCCTCTGGCAGCTCGTTCCATATACAGACCACTCTCCAGGTGAAAAAGGTTCCTATTAAATCTGTCCAGTCTCACCTTAAACATATGTTCCCTAGTCCTTGATTCCCCACCCTTGGGAAAAGCGACTGTGTGCATTCACCCTACCTGTGCCCCTCATGATTTTATACACCTCGATAAGATCACCCCTCATTCTCCTCCGTTACAATGAATAAAGTCCCAACCTGCTCAACCTCTCTCCATAACTCAGTCCCTCAAGTCCTGGCAACATCCTTGTAAATCTTTTCTGCACTTTTTCCAGCTTAATGGCATCTTTCCTATAGCAGGGTGAATAAAACTGAACACAATATTCTAAATGCGGCCTCACCAACGTCTTGTACAAGTGCACCATAACATCCCAACTCCTATACTCAGTGCCCTGACTGATGAAGGCCGGAGTGCCAAAAGCCTTCTTCACCACACTGTCTACCTGTGACACCAGTTTCAGGGAATCATGTACTTGTACTCCTGGGTCCCTCTGTTCTATAACACTCTCCAGGGCTCTACTTGTTCACGTGAAAGTCCTATCCTGATTTGTCTTCCCAAAATGTAACACCTCGCACTTAGCTGACTTAAACTCCATTTGCCATTCCTTGGCCCACTTACTCAGTTGATCAAGATCACACTGTACTTCCTGATGACCACACTCTCTACAACACCACTATTTTAGTGTCATCTGCAAACTTACTAATCATGTTATGTTCATATGTTATGTTCATGTTCATATGTTCACTGGTATGTTCATATCCAGTGATATCAGGGTGGATTATGTGATCCTGTCTTTGGAGTGAAACCAAGGCTTGGTGACTTAGAGACAAGACCGAAACCAAGGAAGCTACAGAACCAATCAAAATGAGAATCATGGTTTCTAATTGAACCAATGGGCAATCAAGAGACCTTCAAGTGTGTAGGTGCGAAGTGAACTTCCCCAAAGCAGGATGGAAGGTTTGAGGAGAATAGCACTGATGCACTTAAACGGAAGCTGGATAAACACACAAGGTAGAAAGGAATAGAAGGATACTTTGAGGGGAAAAAGAGCCGAAGAGGGCTTGTGTTGGGAACAGGCACTGTTTGGATCACACAAGAGAGACTGCAGATGTTGGAAGTCTGGAGCAACATACAAAATGCTGGAGGAACTCAGGTCAGGCAGCATCTGTGGAGGGAAATGAACGGTCGACATTCCAGGCCGAGGCCCTTCATCAGGACTGGAAAGAAAGAGGGGAGAAGCTGGAATGAAAGCGGAGGGGGAGGAGCATGGGCTGGCAGGTGATAGGTGGATTCAGGTGCGGAGGGGGAAGTGGGAATGATGTTAGAAGCTGGGAGGTGATAGGTTGAAGAGGCAATGGGCTGAAGAAGATGGAATCTAATAGGAGAGGGCAGTGAACCAGGGGATAAAGGGAAGGAGGTGGGGAACCAGAGGGAGAAAGGTGTGGGTGAGGGGCAGGTTGTGAGGGCAGGGGAGGGGAAAGAGAAGGGGTAAAGGGGCCAGAGGGATGAGGAAAAACAGCGGAGGGGGAACAGAGGGGATTGGTTACCAGAAGATAGAGAAATCGATGTTGAATTAACCGTTTGGATCAATAGCCCCGTTCCTGAGCTGCAAGTTCTATACCTCCGAAGAGCCTGGTATAACCACACCCTGTCAGCGGAAAGCAGACAGTGTACAAACATTGCTCTGCCTACTGGCTGCAATGACTGTAACACCCTGCCAATATGTTAACCATGCTGTTCACTGTCTAAGCTTTTCCATTCCTGGCCAATGTAGTGAGCATCAAGCATCAATTAAAGCTAGCCAGTCCTTTCATTCTTACAGCTTTTATGTGGCACCCACGGTTTTATAGAAAGTCTACATTTAATAGTTTAACTGTATGCTTCATTGTGGAATTAATATATTTCCCTGTTGGGCCGCACTTCCATCAACAATCTCTGCAGACGAAAATCAAAACTCCAGATGCTGGAAATCTGAAACAAGGATGGAAAATACTGGAAAAACTCAAGAGGTCAGACAGCATCTGTGGAAAGAGAAACAGTCACTGTTTCAGTTCTGGGACCCATTGTCTGATCTGGGGGAAAAAAAAATTAAAAAGAGGTAATTTTGTTGAGAAGGTGGCAGGAGGAATGGATAGGACAAAGGGGATATCCGTGATAGGGGGTGACCAAGTCAAACGGATAAATGGGGCAGTTAGAGGGTGGTTATGCTTATTAGTATTGGTATTGGTTTATTATTGTCACTTGTACTGAGGTACAGTGAAAAGTTTGTCTTACAAACTGATCATACAGGTCAATTAATTACACAGTGGTTACATTGAGTTAATACAGAGTGCATTGATGTAGTACAGGTTAAAACAATAACAGGACAGAGTAAAGTGTCACAGCTACAGAGAAAGTGCAGTGCAATAAGGTGCAAGGTCACAACAAGGTAGATCGTGAGGTCATAGTCCATCTCATTGTATAAGGGAACCGTTCAATAGTCTTATCACAGTGGGGTAGAAGCTGTCCTTAAGTCTGGTGGTACATGCCCTCAGGCTCCTGTTTCTTCTACCCGATGGAAGCTTATTTAAGATAAGATATCTTTATTAGTCACATGTACACCGAAACACAGTGAAATGCATCTATTGCATAGAATGATCTGGGGTCAGCCCGCAGTGTCGCCACGCTTCCGGCGCCAGCATAGCATGCCCACAACTTCCTAACCCGTACACCTTCAGAATGTAGGAGGAAACCCATGCAGACATGGGGAGAACATACAAACTCCTTACAGACAGCGGCCAGAATTGAACCCGGGTCGCTGGCACTGTAATAGCATTGCACTAACCATGCCTCTGTGCTTTGGTTTGCAAATAGTAGGGCTGTAGGACTTGCCCATGGGTCAGGCTGTACCTGAGAGAGAAAAGGAGAGCCCAAATCACAGATGTTTGATGAACAGCAGAAATGGCCAGTTCTGATACAAACAGAAAAAGTAAGTTACATAAAGTTGTAGAGTTCAACGTTGGTTGAGTACAAGTGCTGAGGCTTTGGTTCAGGAGTCTTCGGTGAGAGGAGGCTGAGCAGGTGAGCGCAAGTAAGGTTTTCCTTCGAATTATTCTCAGGGGCAAGTTGTGTTTTTACACGCAGAGAGTAGTGGGTGTCTGGAATGCGCTGGCAGGACTGGTGGTGGAGGCAGATATGATAGAAGTGTTTAAGAGGCTCTTAGATAGGCACATTAATGTGAAGAGAATGGAAGGATATGGACATTGTGTAGGCAGAAGGGATTAGTTTGGTGTTTAATTAGTTTGGCACAACACTGTGGACCAAAAGGCCTGTTCCTGTGCTGTACAATTTGATGTTCTATGAGTCTGTAAGGCTGCAAGATGCCCAGATAGAAGATCCCACTTCACCACATCAACCAGAGGTGCATTGGATGCTTATTTGCACTCATGCGCTATTGAGAGCTTCAAGTTCCTAGCTGCAAACATCACTGAGAGCCTGTCCTGATCTAATCATTAAGAAAGTGCACCAGCACCTCTACTTCCTCAGAAGGCTAAGGAATTTTGGCATGTCCCCGATGACTATCACCAACTTTTATTGATGCCTCGTAGAAAGCATCCATTGCAGATGCATCACGGCTTGGTGTGGCAACTGCTCTGCCCAAGACCACAAGGAATTCCAGAGAGTTGTGAACACAGCCCTGCCTAACACAAAAACCAGCCTCCCCTCCATGGACTCTACACTTCTCGCTACTTCAGAAAAGCAGCCAACATAATCAAGGACCCCTCCCACCCCAGACATTATCTCTTCTTCCCCCAGCCCATTGATGCAAAAGCTTGAAAACACATACCACCAGGCTCAGGGACAACTTCTATCCCACTGTTATAAGACTATTGAACGGACCTCTTGTACAATGACATGAACTCTTGACCTCACAATCTACCTCGTCATGGCCGCTGCACCTTACTGCCTCTGTAGCACTTCATTCTGCATTCTGGTATTGCTTTTCCCTTTGTACTACCTAAATTTATTTATGTTTTGAAATGACTAGTATGCAAAGCAAAGGTTTTTCCATTGTATCTGGGTACACGTGACAATAATAAACTAATTACCATTTACCCACCTTCCAAACCACTGCAATGACTTCCAGCAGTGGACTTGTTAGCACTTACCCTTTAAGGGGTATGCAGGCACGGTAGTGTAGCAGTTAGTGTAACGCTATTACAGCACCAGCGACCTGGGTTCAATTCCGGCCACTGTCTGTAAAGAGTTTGTACGTTCTCCCCGTGTCTGCGTGGGTTTCCTCTGGGTGCTCCGGTTTCCTCCCACATTCCAAAGGCGTATGGGTTAGGAAGTTGTGGGCATGCTATGTCGGCACCAAAAGCGTGGCGACACTTGCGGGCTGCCCTCAGAATACTCTATGCAAAAGATGCATTTCACTGTGTGTTTCGATGTACATATAACTAATAAAGATCTTATCTTATCTACTCAACCTGAAACATCAGCTGTCCATTTTCTGACAACATCTAAGAAATATGTAGTTGAACATTTGAATCAACAATGCATAGAATGGATACAGCCCAAGTGCTGGGAAATGGGATCAATACAGATAGGCACTCGATGGTTGGCATGGACACGAGAGGTCAAGGGGGCTGGTGTGGATCATGAATTCTCTGATCCAAAATTGCAGCTCAATTACTTTTTTGAAGATCTCACTGAAGAAAAATACGATAAACACGTTTGATCAGAGACTCAGCTGAACCAGCAACATAAGTGCCTACAGAGGAAGTCAGAGGCTGGGTATCTTGCACTGACTAAACCACCTCTTTACACGCCATGGCTCCTCCACCATGTAGAATGCACAAAGTCGGAGGTAGAACCTCTTCCAAGCGCAAACTGGAGGAACAGCACCTCATTTTCTGTCTTGGAACCTTGCAGCCTAACAGCATGAACATTGAATTCTCCCACTTTAGGTAATCCCCACCCCGCCTCCCCACACCCCCACCACACCCCCACCACGCTTCTTCTCTTCTTCCCTTTCCTAGCCCTTTTTTCCCTCTCTCCTTACCTTTGACCCATCCCCCAGTGGATCTGCTTTCCCCTCCTCCCCCGCACCTGCCCATCACTATCTCTTACCTGCATCTACCTATCACTTCCCTGTGCCCACCCCGCCTCCCCTCTTTTGTCCACCTATCACTGCCCTGCTTTTCCCTCCTATATATTGGGCTTCCCCTTTTCCTATCTTCAGTCCTGAAGAAGGGTCCTGACCTGTAACGTTGACCACCTGCTTTTCTCCACAGATGCTGCCTGGCCTGCTGAGTTCCTCCAGCATCATCGTGTTTTTCATTCGGCAGGATGGAATACCTGACACTTGCCCAGATGACTGCAGCTCCAATCACTCTTGAAACCATTTCGGACAAGGCAGATAACTTGACTGGCAATCCATCAACCACTCTAATCATTCATTCCCTCCACCATGGCACACAATGTTTGCTGTGTGCACCATCTACAAAGTGCACTGTCGTCCCTCGCCCAGGCTAATCCGACCCCACCTCCCAAACCCACTTACCTCTATCACCGACAAGGACAAGAGCAGGAGAAGCAGGGGATCGCCACCACCTGCAGGTTCCCCTCCAAGTTACACACTTGGAAAAATATCACCGGCTGTTCATTGCCGCTGGGTCTAACACCCTGTGTACAACTCTGTGGGAGCACCCTCAGCAGAAAGACTGCAGTGTTTCAAGAAGGTAACTCATTCCTGCCTTTGGGAGGGGAATTAAGGATGGACAATAAATGCTGGCTTTGTCACTCATGCCCAGATCACGAAAATAAATCATAACAAACACTCAGTAACTCTGATAAATTGGCAGCAGACACAATAATCTGCTTTTATTTCTTACTTTTTTCTGTGTCGCTTGAATGGAGAGGCTGTAACGCTGTACAGATGTTTATGGCAATGCATCAGAGCTCCAGATGTTAGGAAATATTATGGTTTTTCTGAAGCCTGTACAACAATCCTGATAAGTGCTGTGGGCCATTAGCAGTGTGAGTACACAGATCATCATGTAATAGCTTCCTCATAGAAACAATCTCGATCGCAAGGTGTTCACCAAATCTGATGCATGTGCACTGTGCCCTTGATACCCATCTGCTCTCTGCTCTATAAACTAAAATCTGGGCAGATGATCAGCCTGTTGAATCAGCCACTATTTTTAAATAAGACATCACTTGACAGTCAGTATCTGTGTCAGTGCCCTGCAGGGCTCACCAAAGCGTGAAATACACTTCTCGCTACCTCGGTAAAGCAGCCGACGTAATCAAAGATCCCACCAACCCCAGACATTCTCTCTTCTTCCCCCTCCTATCGGACAAAAGATAAAAAAAAGCCTGAAAGCACGTACCACCAGGCTCAAGGACAGCATCTGTTATAAGATTATTGAACGATTCCCTAGTATAATAAGCTGAATTCTTGACCTCACAATCTACCTTGTTATGGCTTTGCACCTTATTGTCTGCCTGCACTGCACTTTCTCTGTAACTGTAACACTTTATTCTGCATTCTGCTATTGATTTCCCTTGTACTACCTCAATGCAGTGTTGTAATGAAATGGATGGCATGCGAAACAAAGCTTTTCACTGTACCTCAGTACATGTGACAATAATAAATCAATTTATCAGTTTAAAAAATGGGACGTGGACAAAGAGGTAGAATAAATTTCGTTAACAATTCATTTCAAATTGGCTGGCAATGCAAGTAATTTTGATCCGACTGCTTTACTGGAAGAAATGCAAACTGACACATGGAAATGTTTAAGGCTGGCAGCTGGAGACAAGGGAGTTGATCTGGGTATGATTCACAGTTCACCCTGGATTATCGAGTAGCTTTCATCGTTAGGACAGATAACCCTACAGGTTTAGTGATATGTGAGAAGCCTGCTGTCTCAAGCAAAGCCAGAGAAAGTAAGCAGTGAGGAATACAGCAAGAAGAAGGGGAGTGGCTGAGGATTTTGCATTTGAAAGTGATATCAATGGGGATAAAAATTAAGAGAACTCTGAGCTCATTTTGCACTGACAGACAAAACCAAAATTAACCCCAAAATATCTGACCCCAGTCCAGTTGAAGGGCCTGGACCCGAGGTGTTGACTGTCTATTTCCCTCCAAAGAGGCTGCCTGACTCACTGAGTTCCTTCAGGATCTTGTGTGTTGCTCCAGATTCCAGCATCTGCAGACTATTGTGTGTCCCCAAGATATCTTCCTCTACCACAGAACTGTGGCTGCTATTTGGACTCTTTCCATGCATCGGTTGACTGCCTCTTTGAGCTCCAATTCCCACTCTTGCCCACCAGCCAGGAAACAGCCACTCTACTGTTTTGTACTGAAATCCATGGCAACAATTACAGAAGCGGGAATGAAGCCAGAAAATACTGGAAACACTCAGCAGGTCAGGCAGTATCTGTGGAAAAAGAAGCAGAATTAATGTTTCAGGTTGGAGATATTTCTATTTCCCTATTCCCTCCTTCCCTATTGTAACAAAGTGTTCCAACCTGAAACATTAACTCTGTTTCAGCTTCCACAGATGCTGCCTGACCTGCTGAGTGTTTCCAGCATTTCCTGGTTTTATTTCAGATCTCCAGCATCTGCAGTATATTTTTTCCCTATTTTCATTTACACAAGTTTGGCCCGGCCTTGAAGTTGGACAAGGTATCTGTGCTTCAGTCCACAGTCAACATCCCCAGGTCTTCTGAGGATTTCCCATGCCCTGCCACAGTTTTAAATTAGCACTATTTTGCCTGATTTGTATTCACCCTTCCCCTCCCTCCACTCTTAAGATTAATATTTCTTTATTAGTCACATGTACATCAAAACACACAGTGAAATGCATCTTTGCATAGAATGTTCTGGGGGCCAGCTCGCAAGTGTTACCACGCTTCCGGCGCCAACATAGCATGCCCACAACTTCCTAACTTGTACGTCTTTGGAATGTGGGAGGAAACCAGAGCAGCTGGAGGAAACCCACGCAGACACGGGGAGAACGTACAAACTCCTTACAGACAGTGGCCGGAATTGAATCCGGGCCATTGGCTCTGTAATAGCATTACGTTAACCGCTACAGTATCATGCCTGCCCTGTTCTCCCTCCCATCGGGCAGAAGGTACAAAAGCTTGAGAAAACATACCAGCTGGATCAAGGACAGCTTCTATCCCACTGTTATCAGAATCTTGAACAGACCCCTTGTTTATATAATGATGAACACTTGGTCTCACAATCTACTTCATCATGGTCCTTGCACCTTATTATCTGCCTGCATTGCTCTTTCTCTGTAACTGTAACACTACATTCTATATTCTATTTTTTGTCCCTTTTGTACTACCTCGATGTACTTATGTATGGAATGATCTGTCTGGTGACAAACAAATAAAAGCTTTTCATTGTATCTCTGTACGTGACATAGAACATAGAACAGTACAGCACAGAACAGGACCTTCAGCCCACAATGTTGTGCCAACATAGCTAATCCCTCCTACCTACAGAATGCACATATCCCTCTATTTTCCTCTCATTCATGTGCCCATCCAAGCCCCTCTTAAAAGCCCCCAATGAATTTGCCTCCACCACCCTATCAAGCAACGCATTCCAAGCATCCCCCACCCTCTGAGTAAAAAACGTACCCTTCACGTCTGTTCTGAACCTACCCCCCCCCCTCACCTTAAATGCATGCCCTCTGGTATTGGATCTCTCAATATTGGGAAAAAGATATTGCTTGTCCATCCTATCTATGCCTCTCATAACTTTATACATTAATAAACCAATTACCATGGTCCTTCCGAAACAAGTAATTGAAAATCCCCCAGCTGAACCTGCCCCAGTTACCTTGAATAGAAGTTTCAAATCAATGAGTAATGTGAACCTCGATAAAATAGTACATGATGCTTTTTTCACCTAATGGACACCTTTAAGACTATAATAGGTCTAAGGACCTTCACCATCCAGGACATGCCCTCTTCTCGTTACCACTATCAGGGAGGAGGTACGGGAGCCTGAAGACCCACACTCAGTGATTCAGAAAAAGCTTCTTCCCCTCCGCCATCAGATTTCTGAACGGTCCACGAACCCATGAACATCACCTCATTATTCCTTTGTCTTCACAGTATTTATTTATTTTTGTAATTTATAGTAATTTTGTGTCTTTGCACTGTACTGCTGCCACAAAACAACACATTTCATGTCATAAAAGTCAGTGATAATAAATCTGATTCTGATCCTGATTCTGACTTGCTTGGTAGAGTTGGAAAAGATTGTGGGAGAATCCAGTTCAGAAGGCATAAGTTTAGATTCATAGTCAAAGAGTTATAAAGCAGGGAAACAGGCCTTTCAGCCCATCTTGCTCATACTACCCAGGATGCCTATCTACACTAATCCCATTTGCCTGCATTTGGCCCATCTCCTTCCAAACTATCTGGCAACTGCTCTGCCCAGGACCGCAAGAAACTACAGGACACAGCCCAGCACATCATGGAAACCAGCCTCCCCTCCTTGGACTCTGTCTTTACCTCTCGCTGCCTTGGTGAAGCAGCCAACATAATCAAAGACCCCACCCACCCGGGTCATTCTCTCTTCTCTCCTCTTCCATCAGGTAAAAGATACAGGAGCCTGAGGGCACGTACCATCAGGCTCAAGGACAGCTTCTATCCCACTGTGATAAGACTATTGAACGGTTCCCTTATACGATGAGATGGACTCTGACCTCACAATCTACCTTGTTGTAACCTTGCACCTTATTGCACTGCACTTTCTCTGTAGCTGTGACACTTTACTCTGTACTGTTATTGTTTTTACCTGTACTACATCAATGGACTCTGTACTAACCCAATGTATCTGCACTGTGTAATGAATTGACCTGTACGATCGGTTTGTAAGACAAGTTTTTCACTGTACCTTGGTACAAGTGACAATAATAAACCAATACCAATATCTTTCTTCTCCATGTACCTGTCCAAATATCTTTAAAAGGTTATAATTGGACCCACCTCTATCACTTCATCTGGCAGCTTGTTCCATAAACCCACCACCCTCTGTGTGAAAAACCTACGCTTCAGATCCCTTTTAAATCTTTCCCCTCTCACCTTAAACCTTTCCCTTCTAGTTTTAGACTCCTATACCCTGTACATGATAACCAATTATGGAATTCAGAAGAAATGTGTTTTTAATCCCGAGATTGGTAGGAATATGGAACCTACGACCACATGGAAGGGAATAGCATCGAAACCTCAGAGAGGAATCAAGGTCACCACATGAGGCAAAAGGAAATAGAAGAAACTGATGATATTGGGATAGGGAAGGATGTATGGACAGCTGTCAGCTGTAATACCAGACTGGACCTGTTGGTCTGAGTGGCCTCAATCTATTTACCAATATTACGTAATCTGTAATTTGAGACAAACTTAGTCTGTGGGGCCACATCCACTCCTTCAAGTACAAAGAAAAACTCTGAAGAGCAGTCGAAATTGCTTTATTGATGAATATTGCAGCCAATATCCACAAAGCAAAATCTCAAAAAACATGGTCTGTTTTACTAAAGTGAAACTTCTATCTTGGACTTCAGCAGAAACCCACAGATTTCCTTCAAATAACTGGAGTCCCAGTTTAATCTCTGACTCAGAGGTAGGATTCGTCAGACTGGTTCCATTAAGGAAGAGGATGATGAAGCTAAGGTTCACTATCGGTTGCACTCTAGACTGTGTAGCAGACAAGGAAAATCTTACATGTGATGGCTGCAGATGAATTCTAATTTCCTTAACAAACTCTGCTACAAGTCCAGCACATTTATGTACATTATGTTCCTGAGAGCTCAGCAATAATCTCTCCCTTCTGACCCGTTTCCCCAACCTTCCATTATCTGAATTCAACAGCAAATTCGCAGCTAATTTCCTTGGGGCTATCAGTCTATGATATCTTCCTCCAGCAGCAATTTAGTGCTCTGTATCTTTCTGCCTATCTTGGCAATTAGCACAGGTTATTGACTCTATCAGAATCTGATGTTCTATTTCTCTGGAGATTCATCCATCCTGTCTCATGACCTGTGGAAGTGCAGCAAGTATTTCTCTGTGGTTGGTTCAATTTTCCCTGGCACTGTTGCCAAATCATTTTTTTTATATCTAATTCTTTTGGCAAAATAGTGGCTGGTCAACCTTTGTATTTTCCTATTGGTCCATTATTACACCAATCAGCTGTTGAACTGTCTTCATCTTCCCTACCAACACAGAGGATGATCCCTTGAAATCAGACGGTCTTGCGGTAATGTGTGGGTTAATGGAATCCATTTGCTCCATATGCCTTCCTGCTGTGCCACACGTGAACTGAGAGGAACTTGAGGAGACTTCCAAACTCCGAGCGATGACGTGCGTTGGGTGGCATAATCCATTTCACCGTCCAGTGGGAGAAGGTTGGTTCGAGCCTGAAACACTCCACTTGCTGAAATGATTATCTCTGAGTTATCGTTTTTGGGAATATTCAAGCCTTTCTGAGAGGCTGCAGTAATGGGTGGCAGACTCAACTTAGCCTGCATGTACCTAGCTTCGGATTCTAGAATGGACGTGGTGGATTTCAAAGTATAGACCATGAAACTATTATGGGTATGAGCAGGCCCGGATTTAGTGCTCATCCCTAATTACCCCAGAGAGGTCTCCTGAAGATACATAGTCATCGAGCGGTACAATACAGAAACAGGCCCTTCAGCCCACGATGTCCATGCCGACCTTTATGCCCATCTACACTCATCCCATTTGCCACATTAGGACTCTCTCCTATTGCCTTGGCTATTCAGTGTCTAATGGGGGAAAACCCATGGGGTCTCAGGGAGAAGGTCCAAACTCCACACAAACAGCACCAGAGGTCAGGATAAGATAAGATTTCTTTATTAGTCACATGTACAGGATAAGACAAGATTAGATTTCTTTATTAGTCACATGTATATCGAAACACACAGTGAAATGCATCTTTTGCATAGAGTGTTCTGGGGGCAGCCCGCAAGTGTCACCACGCTTCCAGCGCCAACATAGTATACCCACAACTTCCTAACCCATACGTCTTTGGAACGTGGGAGGAAACCGGAGCACCCGGAGGAAACCCACGCGGACACATGGGGAGAACGCACAAACTCCTTACAGACAGCGGCCGGAATTGAACCCGGGTCGCTGGCGTTGTAAAGCGTTATGCTAATCTGTGAGTCAGTGACTCCTCTAGCCGCACCAGTGTGTTATGGGTGCGACTTTATTGCAAACTGTGTGCACGCAGTCCATAAATATGTCAACAAAGCAGAGAACAATACAGCACAGGAACAGGCCCTTCAGCCCACGGTGTCTGTGCCGAACATGATGCCGAATTAAACTAAATCTCTTCTGCCTGCACATGACCCACATCCCTCCATTCCCTGCATAGTCATTTGTCTGTCTAACAGCCTCTTAAACACCACTAGCGTACCTGCATCCACCACCACCCCTGGCAGCCTGTTCCAAGCACCAATCACACTCTGTGTAAAAAAACTTGCCCCGCACATCTCCCTTAAACTTTCCCCCTCTCACCTTAAATGCATGTCCTCTAGTACTTGACATTTCTGTCCTGGGGAAAGGATTCTGACAATCTACCCAAAACGATTTTGACTGTCTACCCCATACAGCAAGCAATAGATTTAATTTTTACTTCTTAGGTAGGATGGTTGGATACCAGCAGCTTCCCGTTTGTGTAGCCATACTGGAGATTCACTGGGACAGGGAAAAGCTGCAGATGATTGCGTTAATGGTTTTGGTAACTCAGTGTTAGCAGTTCACTCAGGGTTTTGCGGCACACGTGGCTTTACAGGCAAGGACTGCCCTGCCAGCGTCGCACTTTCCACAGAGCCTTGGCAGCGGGGTGAAGTCACGTGACAGGAGCACAGCGTCGCAGCCAAAGCTGATGTCAAAAATTGCCTCAGCGGTTACAATAGAGAAAGAATTCCAGGCATGCACAGGAAATCACTTTGAAGCTCTTGTAAAAAGAAACACAAGTGCATTGCAATCTTTTATCTTATCTGGCAGATGACATGAATCAGCCATAAAGATTTGTGGAAGCGAGCCAAAAGGCAGGAGGAAAAAGAATTAATTTGTAGGCATGCCATGGTGTGCTGGTGGTAATTAACTGTTTACAATATGTGCCCTGAAATGTGCCATTGTTTATTGAAAAGACAGGAAATTACAAATGTTGTTCTACTCTCTGAGTTTCCTTCTTCCTAATGAGCACATACATTTTGTTAAGGCTTTCATCAGGTTTAATTCAGCATTTTTTTATGAAATGTGTGGAGAATAGGTTACAAGGAGAACTAATTGGGGATAGGGAGCAAGCACTGGGCTGAATGGCCTATTTCTGCATCATAAGGAAATGTGCTTGATTGGCTAAGAGAAACATATAGTTGATGAAAGGTTTGTATTCCTGTATCATCTTTCATATTCCTCTTGGAATAACCCAATGTGCTTTACAGCCAATTTCGTCATTTTGAAATTCGTTGGATGCTGTAGAGAAAACGCTGGAGCTAATTTGACACAGCAAGATCCCACAAGGAAGTTCTTCAGCCAGAGGAGAGCGATTCCTTGGAATTCTCTACCCAAGAGATTTGTGGAGGCTCTGTCATGGGTATACCTAGATTTTTAGATCTGGAGGGAATTCGGGGATATTGAGTTGGTACAGGAACATAGTAAATGATGGGGAAGTGATGATAATTATTCAATGGGGAAGCAAGAAGCAAATGGCCTACTCCTGCCACTGTTTCCACTTTAAACAAGAAATAAATGATCAGATCATTAAGGTGAATAGATAGTGCAGACAGCCAGTGCCTCTTTCCCAGGGCACCAATGCTCAATACAAGAGGGCATGGCTTTAAAGTAATGAGTGGGAAGTTCAAGGGAGATATCAGAGGGAGGTTTTTTTACCCAGAGAGTGGTTGGGGCATGGAATGCACTGCCTGGGCGGTGGTGGAGGCAGGTACATTGGTCAAATTCAAGAGATTACTAGATGAGCATATGGAGGAATTTAAAATAGAGGGATATGTGAGAGGAAGGTGTTAGACAGTCTCAGGTGAGGTTTAAAGGTCGGCACAACATTGTGGGCCAAAGGGCCTATACTGTGCTGTACTGTTCTATGTTCTATTGACTGAAAGGTCAACCCAAGCGGCTGATGTAACATTGAGTGGTGCCAGTACATTGTACTTTACCTCTGAAACCTGTCTCACAATAGGTTGAGTTTCAAAGACAGAATACAACTTACTAATGTGACCATAAAAACTGTGTAGTTCAACTAAGCGGGAAAGAACTTCAAGGTATATGTGTTTTAGGTGAGTCATAAATATCAGGACGATCTCATATGTTTAAATCTAGATCTTAATTTAAAATCTCCTTAAAATAATCACACCTGGAGGTAAAGCATTCCCTCAGTGCCACACTGGAGTGTCAGACCAGATTTCTTATTTAAATCTGTTGAGCGAGCAAAACAAAAACTACTGGAGGAACTTAGCAGGTCGAGCAGCAGTGTGGAAGGGAGAAAAGGAATTGTCAATGTTTCAGGTCGAGACCCTGCATCAGGACTGAGAGGGGAGATAGCCAATATAAAGGGGGGGGGGGTAAGACAGGGGCTGGTAGGTGATAGGTAGATCGAGGAGGGGTGAAGGATGATGGGCAGAAGGAGCCAGGTGGGGGAGGGGATGGGGTGGAGCTGGGAGATGGACAGGTGGGTGCTCAGTGGAAGCAGTAAGGGGCAACAAACTGGGCGAGGTGGGTGGAAGGGAGGTGAAGATAGAGACAAAGGTTGGAGAGTGGTAAATGGGTACACAAAGGCTTCTAGTGCTGGAATCTGATAAGTAATGTGTTGAGTGAACCATCTTACCTGGAGGTAGGAGTGTTACCATTGAACTAGTTCTGACATTTATTTTTATATTCATTCAAGGGATGTGGGCTTTACAAGCTGACCCAGCATTTAATCGCCCGTCCCTAGTTGCCCCTTGAGAAGGTGGTGGTGAGCTGCCTTCTTGAACTGCTGCAGTCCTTGAGGTGTGGGTGTACCCGCAGTGCTGTCAGGGAGAGAGTTCCAGGATTTTGACCCAGCGATGGTGAAGGAATGGCGATATATTTCCAAATCAGGATGGGGTGTGGCTGGGAGGGCAACTTCCGGGGGGTGGTGTTCCCCGTGCTTGTTCTGCCCTTGTCCTTCTAGCTGGTAGAGGTGGTGGGTTTGGAAGGTGCTGTCTGAGGAGTCTTGGTGAGTTGCTGCAGTGCATCCTGTAGATGGTACAAACGGCTGCTACTGTGTGGCAGTGGTGGAGTGTGTGAATGGTTGTGGATGGGGTGTCTTTCGAGCAGGCTGCTATGTCCTATATGGTAAAGAGGTTGAGCGAGCTAGGGATTTTCTCTTTGGAGAGGAGGAGGATGAGAGGTGACTTGATAGAGGTGTACAAGATGACAAGAGGCATAGATCGAGTGGACAATCAGAGGCTTTTTCCCAGGGTGACAATGACCAACACGAGGACACATAATTTTAAGGTGATTGGAGGAAGGTACAAGGGGGATGTCAGGGGTAAGTGTTTTTTTTTACACAGAGCAGTGGGTGCGTGGAACGCACTGCCGGCAGAGGTTGTTGGGGCAGATACATTAGGGACATTTAAGAGACTCTTAGATAGACATGTGAATGATACAAAAATAGGGGGCTATGTGGGAGGGAAGGGTTAGATAGATCTTAGAGCAGGATAAAATGTCAGCACAACATTATGGGTCGAAGGGTCTGTACCGTGCTGAAGTGTTCTATGTATCGAGCTTCTTGAATGTTTTTGAAGCTGCACTCGTCCGAGCAAGTGGAGAGTGTTCCATCACACTCCTGACTTGAGCCTTGTAGATGGTAGGCAGACTTTGGAGAATAAAGCGGCGAGTTACTCGCCATGGGATTCCTAACCTCTGACCTGCTCTTGTAGCCTCTTTGTGTATATGGCTACTCCAGTTCAGTTTCTGGTCTAATTATGTCAGGGTATTTGGGTCTAACAAATGGAAAATATCCACCTGGATTATAAAATTCCACTAACAAAGGAAAGATGTATTAGAATTCTTAGCATGGAGACATTTTCCAGGGAATCACTTACTAACTACAATTGGCAGTCCCATCCTGACATTGTACACTTTGGGAAATGACTTAGCAGTCCGTGGTGTGTGAGCTGTTCATTGTAAAACCAGACAGCATGTTTTATGAAGAGTGCAGGCCTTTAGTGCAGTAGTAGGCCTTATGTAGAGGAATTTCCCTGAGTGGAGGGGAGTGGAAGAATCTGGGGGGGAGTTGGTGAGAATGTGGAGTTAGTGTAGGTTTAGATGAATGAGTGTTTGACACTTGGCACAGATTCAGTGGATCTGTGGAGGAGTGTTTAATAACTCTGGGCCTGTACTCTTATGGAGTTCAGAAGGATGAGGGAGAATCCCATTGAAACCTACTGGATACTGAAAGGCCTGGATACAGTGGACATGGAGAAGGTGTTTCCATCAGTAGCAGAGTCTAGAATCCAAAGGCACAGCCTCAGAATCAAGTGACGTCCCTTTAGAACTGAGATGAGGAGGAATTTCTTCAGCCAGAGGGTGGTGAATCTGTGGAATTCATTGCCACAGATCTGTGGAGGCCAAGTCATTGGGTGTATTTAAGGCAGAGATTGATAGGTTCTTGATTGGTAAGGGGGTTAAGGGTTACAGGGAGAAGGCGAGAGAATGGCTGGACTTTAACCCAACCAAATGTGAAGTGTTGCACCTTGGGAGATCCAATGTAAAGAGACAGCACACTGTGAATGGCAAGACCCTTAACAGTGTTGATGAGCAGAGGGATCTTGGGGTCCAAGTTCATAGCTCCCTGAAAGTGGCTGCACAGGTTGATAGGGTGGTAAAGAAGGTGTATGGCATGCTTGCACATGAGTTGAAGCATTGAGTTCAAGAGTCAGGAACTTATGTTGCAGCTTTATAAAACCCCTGTTAGGCTGCATCTGGAGTATTACATTCAGTTCTGCTTGCCCTATTACAGGAAGGATGTCAAGGCTTGGGAGAGGACGCAGAAGAGACTTACCAGGATGCTGCCTGGATTAGAAGGCATGGGCTTTAAGAAGAGGTTGGACAAACTTAGGTTGTTCTCTCTGGAGTGGCAGAGGCTGAGGGGAGACCTGATAGAGGTTTATAAGATTATGAGAGGTGTACATAGCCAGTATCTTTTTCCCAGGGTTGAAATATCTAATACCAGAGGGCATGCATTTAAGGTGAGAGGGGGTAAGTTCAAAGGAGATGTGCGGGGCAAGTTTCTTCACAAAGACAGTGGTGGGTGCCTCGAATGCGCTGCCTGGGGTGCTGGCTGAGGCAAATATGACAGGGGTATTCAGAAAGCTCTTAGATAGGCACATAGATGTACAGGAAATGGTAGAATATGGACATTGTGCAAGCCCAAGCGATTAGTTTAGTTGAGCATCTGAATAAATATTTAATTAGTTCAGCACAACACTGTGGGCCGAAGGGCCTGTTCCTGTGCTGTATTGTCCGATGTTCTAATGGGATTGAAGGAAAGAAAATCAGCCATGGTTGAATGGTGGAGCAGACTCGATGGGCTGAATGGCCTAATTCTGCTCCTATATCTTATGGTCTTAGGTCTGGTGTTTCAGTGGCCTGTTTCTGCACTGTGAGATGCTGCCTGACTTGCTGGTCATTTCAATATGTTCTGCCAAACTAATTAAATGATTAATCAAATGCCTAACTAAACTAATCCCTTGGACCTACACAATGTCCATATCCTACCATTTCCCATACATTTATGGGCCTATCTAAGAGCTTTTTTGAATACCCCTGTCGTATTTTTTTCTTATGTCACACCTTCCCTGTTATGCAGTGGTCAGAACAATATGGAGAGTATTCAAGCAGTGTTCTAACCTGTGTACAGAACTCCTCATCTATGGCTGAATACACATTGTATCCACGGACACACACTGAGACAAACACTAACTGCTGCTGGAAGACCATCAACTTGGTGGAAGATGTACTTCGGTTGGCCTGAGACTCATTGGTCTTCCAGTGTGGGGAGATGTCCATAAGGGAATGCTGTCGACTGGCACATCCCAAGCTGCAGAGGTACATGCCGAGGAACACACTGAAGCTCGGTACGGCCAACACAAAGGCTCCATGGATAAGGACCATGGTCTCAAGTCCTGCTGCCCCTCCACACTAAAGAGCTGGGCCCTGTGTAACAGCCTCTCAAACACTTCACTGGAAATGTGAATTGTATTGACACATTGTAAGAGAATGTGTTGAATTGATGGTAAATTGAATGTGGACGAAAATGTGTACCCGTTATATTTACTGCATGTATCATGAACGCAGCTGATGACAAGTATATTTTTTAAATAAAAAGAGTTGTCATTCCTTTATTGTCTTCCTGCTCCTATATTTCAGATCTCAGCTAACAAACGAAAGCATCCCAAATGTCATATTAACCACCTTATCTACCTGTCCTGAAGTCAGAACACAGTTCATGCATCTCACACAGCTTTGCTCTGAAGGAGTATTTTATCAGCCATTATATGTTGAAGGACTGGAGATTACTAAGTCCAATATGGACAATATGTTGTACATGACCCACATTACAATGGAGACACAAGAGGATCTGCAGATGCTGGAATCTGGAGCAACACACACAAAATGCTGGAGGAACTCAGCAGGTCAGGCAGCATCTGTGGAGGGAAATAAACAGAAATGGAGATGCAAGGTATTCTGCAGATGTAAACTGTTCCGATGAAGATGCAAAGATGGCCCAACGAAGGATCTCAACCCAAAATGTTGACTGTTTATCTCCCTCCATAGATGCTGCGTTGACCTGCTGAGTTCCTCCAGCATTTTGTGTGCATTGACCACCTTATAATACTGTGCATCTGATATCTCAAATAAAATTATAGTGGATCTCCCAAGCAGGACCAAATTGGCGCACCTTTTTTTTTCCCCATGTGCTGGTGAATTTCTGGATCTTGAAGTTTTAGGCTGTTGTCCAAACTGGCTCAATGCAAAAAAAAAGCTCTTCTGTTTTCCCTTGCAGAATTTCCCAAGTTGAAAACAGCACTAAGTCTCACCCTCAAATTCTCGCGGTGAAATATTCTGCCTCACAATCTGGAGGTCAGTTCTGTAAACAAGACCAAGACTATTGGCAGTGTTTCTCTGACTTGCACAATGGAATTTTATAAGTAACTGTCCCTTTGTAAAATATGGCTGATTTCCTGTAAAAAGCCAGCATTCATTTGATGTCAGTCAAAACAAAATTCAAGACTTTTTGCAGCAAGTTACATACAACTCACCTACTATAATTTCTCAACAGAGGAAATTAGGGCTTTGCATTGCACAGGGCTCTCTGTCTGTCTCCATATCCCAATTTTCAAAATTTGCTTCTGGTGGGCATGGTACCTGCCAAGAATATGATGCCTGGAACAAGCCCCCTACTATAACACTGCAAAATGAAACAAAACTCACATATGAGGCAATGTGGAGAACTAATCCATTAATTTCCTGTCAGCAAATCTGACTAGAACGCAAGAACATTTGAAATAAGAGCAGGTGTAGGCCATTCACCCCATCTAACCAGCTCCTACAGTCAACAAGATCAGGCTGATGTCCCAACTCAACACTATTTTCTTACCCTATCCCCATCAATTCTTTTAAGAATTAACAATTCTTAGAATTGTCATCAATTCTAAGAACTAACAGTAACAGAATTTAACAAATCTGTTATACTTTGGAAAGTCAAATCAAGGTAGGACTTTCACAGTGAACAGCAAGGCCTTGGGGAGTGTTGTAGGACAGAGGGACCTTGGAGTTCAGCTGTATGGTTCCATGAAAGTGGAGTTTCATGTTGCTTTCATTAGTCAGAACACTGAGTATAGAAGTTGGGAGGTTATGGTGTGGTTGTACTAGACGTTGGTGAGGCCGCATGAAGTATTATGCTTTTACGCAAAAGATACATTTCACTGTGGGTTTCGATGTACATGTGACTAATAAAGGTATCTTATCTTATTATGTACAGTTTTGGTCACCCTGCTTTAGGAAAGATGTTATTAAACTGGAAATAGTGCAAAACGATTTGCCAGGACTCAAGGGACTGAGTTAAAGGGAGAGGTTGGACAGGCGAGGACTTTTTTCTTTGGAGTGTCGGAGAGTGAGAGTGAACTTATAGAGGTGTATAAAATCATGAGGAGCATAGATAGGGTGAATGCACTCAGACTTGTTCCCAGGGTTAGGGAATCAAGAACAGGAGGGCATAGGTTTAAAGTGAGAGGGGAAAGATTTAATAGGATCCTGAGGGGCAATGTTTTTGTTTTACACAGGATTGTGGAACGAGTTGTCAGAGGAAGTGGTTGAGGCAGGTACAATAACAACTTTACAAAGACAGTTGGACAGGTACATGGATAGGAAAGGTTTAGAAGGTTATGGCCAAAGGCCGGCAAATGGTACTCGGTTGGATGGGCATCTTAGTCAGCATGGACCAGTTGGGCCAAAGTACTATAACTCTGCGACTCTACCGAGAAATCAATTGATCTCTGTATTCAATGCAATTATAACCAAACCTCCACGAACAAGTGGATACAAAATTGTAAAGATTCACCACCATCTGAGTGAAGAAATTTCTCCTCATTTCAGTCTTAAATAGCCCACTTCTTATTTTGAACCCGTGACCACAGGAAGGTGGGGAATTTAGTGGAAATACTTGTGTAAACTAGTAACTGTGGTTTCCAGCTGAAGGTCTTTCAGCCAATTGTGCATAGCATCAAGGAATAGTTACAAGGAAAGGTCTCGAACAAGGTATGCATCAGTTGATTGGTGAGGATCCAGAGTGAGGTGCCCAAGGTATATCCTGGCAGACCCGTTGTTTATTCTTATCGTTTCTGAAATGCTTTGTGTTCCTCTGAATCTCATGTCATAAACAGAACCTTCCAAACCTTCAACTTACTTCCCTGCACCCAAAGTGAATTCTTTCTGGACAGGAACCTTCCATCTTTACTTCCTTCCCTGAGCTACACAGAACAGCAAAGCACAGGAACCAGCCTTATGTCCACAGGTTGGAGGAACAACACCTGATATTCCGCCTTGGGAGTCTCAACCTGATGGCCTCAATATAGATTTCTCTAACTTCCGGTAACCCCACCCCTTATTTTACTTCCCCCTGCTCCTTTGTCTTCCCTTATTCCTGTGGCTCCCTTCCCCTGCCTTGATGACCTGCCCATCTCCTCCCCTCCCCTCCCCCATCCTTTATTCCATGGTCCACTGCCCTCTCCTACCGGATTCCTTCTTCTTCAGCCCTTTGCCTCTTCTACCCATCACCTCTCAGCTTATTACATCTCCCCCTCTCCCACCCACCCACCATCCCACTCTAGCCTGGACTCTCCTATCACCTGATCTCACCTGTCCCCTACCTGCATGTGTTCCTGTTCCTCCCCCTCCCCCCACCTTCTTATTCTGGCTTCTGCCCTCTTCCTTTCCAGTCCCGATGAAGGGTCTCGGCCTGAAATGTCAACTGTTTATTTCCCACCACAGATGCTGCCTGACCTGCTGAGTTCCTCCAGCACTTTTTGTGTATTGCTCCAGATTCCAGCATCTGCAGAATTTTTTTGTGTCTCCTAAACTAATCGCATCTGCCTGCACATGGTCCTCATCCCTCTATTCCCTGCCTATTCACATGTCTTTCTAAATGCCTCCTAAATGTTGCTATCATATCTGCATCTAGCACCTCCTCTGGGGAGTGCATTGCAGGCACCTACCACTCTATGGAAACAACTTGCCTTGTAAGTTTCCCTTAAACTTTGCCCCTCTCACTGTAAACCTATCCCCTCCAGTATTTGACATTTCCACCCCAGAAGAAGACACTGACTAGTTTCCCTATCTACGCCTCTCATAATTTTATAAACTTCTATCAGGTCGCCCCTCAGTCTCCGACGCTCCAGAGAAAACAACCCAAGTTTGTCCAATCTCTCCTGGTAACCAATCCAGGCAAAATCCTGGTTAATCTCTTCTGCACCCTCTCCAAAGCCTCCACATCCTTCCTATAGTGTAGCAAACCAGAACTGTAGAAAATACACCAAATGTGGTCTAACTATACTTCTGTAACATGGCTCCCTACCTTTTATACTTAATGCCCTGACCAATGAAGGCAAGCTTGTCCTATGCCTTCTTTACTACCCTATGCACTTGTGTTGCCACTTTCAGGGAGCTACTGAGCTGATGGAAAAACCTTTGCTTGGCAAAGGGACGAAATTTGATCCAGCTTCATTTTGACACCTCAGCCACCGCTCAAGAAGTATTGATGAAGCTCTCCCTCCAAGTTATAATGGGAAGTAGCTGAAGAACTACTTGCTATTTTAGTGGTTTACATGTGTCCAGGCTGGCAAACCTAAGACTAATGGAAAGCTTATGAGTGATTTTTCTCTCCCTGCAAGATTAAAAGCAAAATTGGCTCAGATTATATTTACAGAGAGAGGATATGTACTCAGGAAAAAGTACCTTGTTAACCTTGGAGATATGAGAGACCGCAGATGATGGATTCTGGAGCAACAAACAATCTGCTGGAAGAACTCAGCGGGTCGAGCACCATCTGTGGAGGTGGGGGGGTTGGTGGTGGAAGTTAAAGAATTGTCGAAGTTTCAAGTTGCGACCCTGCATCAGGACTCAGAATGGAGAGGGAAGAGAGCCAGTCGAAAGGGGACATAGTGAGACAAGAGTATTTCCCTCCTCCTTCAACCTCCCTTGCCTGCACCTGGATCCACCTTATTTTTGCATGCCTCCACTGCTTCTGTCTCCAAACTCCACCTGTTTGGAGAAACCTCCAAATGCTGTCAAGGTTAATGGCAAGACTCTTAGCAGTGTGGAGGAACAGAGGGATCTTCGGGTCCACGTCCATAGATCCCTCAAGGTTGCTATGCAGGTTGATAGGGTTGTTAAGAAGGCGTATGGAGTGTTGGCCTTCATTAGTCGGGGTATTGAGTTCAAGGGCTGTGAGGTGATGTTGAGGCTCTATAGAACTCTGGTCAGACCACACTTGGAGTATTGTGTTCAGTTCGGGTTGCCTCATTATAGAAAGGATGTGGAGGCTTTAGAGAGGGTGCAGAGGAGATTTACCAGGGTGCTGCCTGGATTGCAGAGCATGTCTTACGAGGTTGAGCAACCTAGGGTTTTTCTCTTTGGAGCAAAGGAGGATGAGAGGTGACTTGATAGAGGTGTACAAGATGATAAGAGGCATAGATTGAGTGGACAGTCAGAGACTTTTTCCCAGGGCGACAATGGCTCACACGAGGGGGCATAATTTTAAGGCAATTGGAGGAAGGTATAAGGGGGATGTCAGGGGTAAGTTTTTTTTTTAAACACAGAGAGTGGTGGGTGTGTGGAATGCACTGCCGGCAGAGGTTGTGGGGGCAGATACATTAGGGGCATTTAAGAGACTCTTAGATAGATACATGAATGATAGAAAAATAAGGGGCTATTTGGGAGGGAAGGGTTAGATAGATCTTAGAACAGGATAAAATGTTGGCACAACGTTGTGGGCCGAAGGGCCTGTACTGTGCTGTAGTGTTCTATGTTCTAATTCCACTGCCCCCCCCTCCCCCCAGATGCTGCTCGACCCAGAGTTCCTCCAGCAGATTGTTTGTTGCAGCTTGTTATCCTTACCCGATTAACATTGATTTTCGGTATGCTTAAAGATCAAATCTGTCCAGAATACTTCACTGCTTTAAAATGCGCTGAAGCTTTTATAGTCAATTAAGCACTTTTAAGTGCAGTAACTGTTGAATGTCAGGAATAAGCAAAACCACCAAAATATGTACAGCAAGGTCCCACAGTCTTATTGAACTGAAGAGCTTATCTGATTTCTGTTGCTATTCCCTCTTCATCATGAAGGTTCAATATTCTCTGCCACCAAATCGGCCTCACCCACTTCCTTTCACCCCCTCCAATGCACCCTTCTCCACCAATACATGCTTGTAATTCTAATGCAGTAAACTGTGTCATACATCGTGGTATACTCTGGATACACCAGCCTGTAAACCGCTGTGCCAAATTTAGGAAGATGCTGGAGGTCAGACATAGGTTCATCCCACCTTTTGCTCCGTCCACGAATTCACCACTGAGCCTACGGATATTTGTAAATTACTGATCTGAAAAAAAATGGATGCACTTCCCATCTGACCCCTCACACCCAGAACATCTGGGGCCACTGACCTTCATTTAAAAGACAGGTGTTTTATTTATTTTACATCATTTAAATTATTTATTGACACAGCTTTTTGTTACTACATCCCTACTCTCTTTTTAAGCTTGTAACTTCCTTAGGATCATGAACATTCCATTGTAATATTATTCTGGAGACAGCTTCTGTCCTCTTTTCATGGAGAAAATTTCAAATTCCAGCTACGCTTTGAGTGAAACCATCTCTCTGTCACTCCACAGTCATCACATACGTCTTAGTGTCCTCACTGTCCATTGGTACCTCAATGAACAACTGCTAAACAGGAGGAAGATACAAAAGCCTGAGGGCACGCACCACCATGCTCAAGGACAGCTTCTATCCTGCTGTTTTAAGATTATTGAATGGTTCCCTAGTACGATGAGATGGACTCTTGACCTCACAATCTTCTTCATTATGACCTCGCACCTTATTGTCTGCCTGCACTGCACTTTCTCTGTGACTGTAACACTTTATTCTGCATTCTGTTATTGTTTTCCCTTGTACTACCTCAATGCACTGTTTTAATGAATTGATCTGTATACAAGACAAGTTTTTTACTGTACCTCAGTACATGTGACAATAATAAACTAATTTACCACAGCAAGGTTGCCTTCTCTTTTCACCTCACTGAACTCTAACCTTTTCTGTTTCAGATCTGGCAGGACTGGATGTGAGGGCAACACATTAGGAGCTGACAGGAATATCTGTCTGTTGCAAACTTGTAGAAGAGGCTGTCTCCATGAACGAAGCTGATGAGAGAAAGGGTTCCACCTCATCATTTTCTCCACAGCATCTTAAAGAGCCTGAAAGTACAGAATTAAACTGCCATTGTGCTGAAAACAGCAGCTTCAAAAATAAATTATGCAAGGAAGCTATTTAATGAGATTGGGTTTCAGAAACACAAGAACACAAGAAAATAGAAGCAGGAGTAGGCCACTCGGCCCCTCAATCCTGCCCTGCCATTCAATGTGATCATGGCTGATCTATGCCAGTCTCAACTCCAGTTCCCCATAACCCTCAAAGTCCTCGAACTTTCAAATGTTTATGTATCTCCACTTTAGGGATGTCTAATGATCTGACCTCCACCACTATCAGAGGGAGAGAATTCCAGAGATTCACTGTGAGCTGAGAGAAGAAATTTCTACACACCTCAGTTTTAAAAGACCAGTCTCCTATCTTGAAATCATGTCCCCTTGTTTGTGACTCTCCCAACAGTGAAAAAAATTCAACATCCCCTGTCAAGGCCTCTTAGGATCTTGTATGTTAGAATAAAGTGACCACTCTTCTTCATGAATACATCCATGTCTTCACAAGATGTACTAATCCTTGATTTCCATCATTCCTGTTTGTTTAACGGCCAAGACCCGGAGCTTTGGAATTATCTCCTAACCCTCTCCATTTCTCTACCTCTCTTCACAATTTTCAGACACTCCTTAAAAAAACGACCTCATAGTCACCTGTCCTACCACCTGCTCTTGTCTCTCAAGATCAAGCTTCATAGAACATAGAACAGTACAGCACAGGAACAGGCCCCTCAGCCCACGATGTTGTGCTGAATAAACCAATCCCTTCTGCCTGCACATGGTGCATATTCCTCTATTCTCTGCACATTCACATGCCTTTCTAAGGGTCTGTTAAATGCCTCTATCGTATCTGCCTCCACCACCAGCCCTGGCAGCACATTCCAGGCACCCACTGTTCTCTGTGTAACAAACTTACCCAACACATCTTCTTTACACTTTACCCCTCTCACTTTAAATGCATGCCCTCGAGTATTAGACACTTCAATCCTAGGAAAAAGATACCAGCTGTCCACCCTATCTATACCTCTCATAAGTTTATAAATTTCTATCAGGTCTCCCCTCAGCCTCCGATGCTCCAGAGAAAACAACCCAAGTTTGTCTAACCTTTCCTTGTAGCATTTGCCCTCTAATCCAGGCAGCATCCTGGTAAACCTCTTCTGCACCCTGTCCAAAGCCTCCACATGCTTCC
Organism: Pristis pectinata; assembly: GCF_009764475.1. Lineage (NCBI taxonomy): Eukaryota > Metazoa > Chordata > Chondrichthyes > Rhinopristiformes > Pristidae > Pristis > Pristis pectinata. The sequence goes on along the minus strand of NC_067410.1, from coordinate 106,058,624 downwards.
TACGATGGGGTGACCAGAATTGAATGTAATACTCCATATGCAGCCTAACCAGAGTTTTATAAAGCTGCAACATAACTTCCTAAGTCTTGAACTCAATTGAACTAATAAAGGCAAGCGTGCCATATGCTTATTAACTTGTGCAGCCACTTTCAAGGAGCTATGGACTTGGACCCCAAGTGTGTGGCCCAATTCTGCTCTAATTCCATCTACAAGTTTGCAGATGATACCACGGTTGTAGGCCGTATCTCAGACAGCGATGAGTCGGAGTACAGGAAGGAGATAGAGAGCTTAGCGGCATGGTGTCATGACAACAACCTTTCCCTCAATGTCAACAAAACAAAAGAGCTGGTCATTGACTTCAGGAAAGGGGGTGGTGTACATGCACCTGTCTACATTAATGGTGCCAAGGTCGAGAGGGTTGAGAGCTTCAAGTTCCTGGGATTGAACATCACTAACAGCCTGTCCTGGTCAAATCACGTAGAAGCCACGGCCAAGAAAGCTCACCAGTGCCTCTACTTCCTCAGGAGGCTAAAGAAATTTGGTTTGTCCTCTTTGACTCTCACCAACTTTTACAGATGCACCATAGAAAGCATCCTATCTGGATATATCACGGCTTGGTATGGCAACTGCTCTGCCCAGGACCACAAGAAACTGCAGGGAGTTATGGACGCAGCCCAGTGCATCATGGAAACCAGCCTCCCCTCCTTGGACTCTGTCTTTACTTCTCGCTGCCTTGGTGAAACAGCCAGCATAATCAAAGACCCCACCCACCTGGGTCATTCTCTTCTCTCTCCTCTTCCATCAGGTAGAAGATACAGGAGCCTGAGGGCACGTACCACCAGGCTCAAGGACAGCTTCTACCCCACTGTGATAAGACTATTGAACGGTTCCTTTATAAGATGAGATGGACTCTGACCTCACGATCTATCTTGTTGTGACCTTGCACCTTATTGCACAGCACTTTCTCTGTAGCTGTGACACTTTACTCTGTACTGTTATTGTTTTTACCCTGTACTACCTCAATGCACTCTGTACTAACTCAGTGTAACTGCACTGTGTAATGAATTGACCTGTACGATCAGTATGCAAGACAAGTTTTTCACTGTACCTTGGTACAAGTGACGGTAATAAACCAATACCAAGGTTCCTCTGTACATCAAAGATCCCTCTGTACATCAGCTGACAACCCTTCGGTACAGTGTCTTGCACCATATAAATGCTGTTCGCATAAACATCAGCTGCCCTTCCATTTGTAGGTATGGTGTTATACAATGGCATAGATGGCACTGCTGACCCACAGCTCCAGTGACTCAGGTTCAATCCTCACCCCTGGTGTTGTCCCTTTGGAGTTTGCACGTTCTCCCTGTGACCATATGGACTTCCTCCCGCATCCCAATGTTGACTGCTATAAATTGTCCCTGGTGTATTAGTGAGTGGTACAGTCTTGATCGAATTGATGGGAATTTGGGAAGATTAAAGTGAAATTAGTGTAGGATTATTTGGACGAGCAGTGTAGACTGGTGGGCCAAACAGCTTGCTTCCTGATGTATAACTTTGCAATTTATTCACAGACCTGGAGCCTTCCAATAGACTTAAATAATGCATTATTGTTGTGTAGTTAGTGAGGCCACATTTCTTGGAGACATTGAATCTGCCTGGACCACTGTTCCAACAGACTATCCAATAAATATACAGTGTAAAGGATTATCAAAGAATACAGCAAGATATGGATCAGTTACAGATATGGGCAGAGAAGTGGCAGATGGAGTTTAATCCAGGCAAGTGTGAGGTGTTGCACTTTGGGAGGTCAAATAGAAGGAGAATGTATACAGTTAATTGTAGACCCCTTGTTAGCATTGAGGTATGGACCTGGATCTTGGGGTTCAGATCCATAGTTCACTGAAAGTGGCTACGCAAGTGGACAAGGTGGTAAAGAAGGCATATGGAATGCTTGCCTTCATCGGTAGGGGTGTTGAGTATAACAGTAAGGAAGTCATGCTGCAGCTATATAAAACTTTAGTCAGACAGCACTTAGAGTATTGTGTGCAGATCTGATTGCCCCATTATAGGAAGGGTGCGGAGGCTGCGGAGAGGGTGCAGAAGAGGTTTACCAGGATGCTGCCTGGATTAGAGGGCATGAGCTATAAGAGAAGGTTGGACGAACTTGGGTTATTCTCCCTGGAGCATCAGAGGCTGAGTGGAGACCTGATAAAGGTTTTTAAAATTATGAGAGACGTAGATAGGGTACACAGTCAGAAACTTTTCACCAGGGTCGAAATGTCAAACACCGGAGGACATGCTTTTAAGGTTAGAGGGGGGATGCTTAAAGGCAATGTGAGTGGCAGGTCTTTTGTTTTTACAGAGAGGGATAGGTGCCTGGAATGAGTTACCAGGGGTAGTCATGTAAGCAGACAGTTTGGTGGAGCTTTAGAGGCTTTTAGATAGACACATGATTATGAAGGAAATGGAGGGAAATACACAGGAGGAGGACATTTAGTATAAATTGGCATCAAGATCAGCACAACATCGTGGGCCGAAGCGACTGTCCAGTGCTGTACTGTTCTATGTTCTAAATCCCACACCATTCCCTGAAGGAGCAGAAGAATCTCACCTGGTTTATCAGGAATCATTTTCCGCTCAATCTACTCCACCGAAAGGGGAAAGACAACCAAATGGCCAGGAACCCAACAGAAAATCCGATTTGACTTTACTTCAAGTAATGTTACAGCAGTAAGATGGCAGAGACTATGAGGGAACACCACACCTTGAGCTGGCCTTTCACCCATGGGATCTTACTTTGCCTCCATAATTAGATTTAAAGATACTTGGTGATGTATTTTGCAGAGTATTATGTTACATAAACATCAACAGTCAAAAGTTGAAAAGGAAAGCATAATTTTTCCCAGCGGCAAGGAAAAAAGCTTTGACACAGAGGAACATCATTCTAATCATGTAGGCACAGTGTGTCATTCCATTTTAAGGTAAGCCAGGCATTATGCTGTTAAAACAGGCTTTATGAATGTAGCAGTTTGCAGGAAATAAGGAACATATAGGCCAATGGCAGATGCAGTCTGTCACACACAATTGAACACCACAGTTTGTATCAGAACATGTTAGAAAGTTTAAAATTACTGCTTTCAGGTCCACATTAATACTTCAGGTTAGCTGCTCTGCAGGCCAGAGTTCTCAAGAAGCTGCCTCAAAGCAACACAGATTCAAGCCTCACAGAATCTATGCTGATTCTGCCTGTGTATACTCAGTGGATGGTACCTTATAAGAAGGGTTAGAGTCATAGAGTAACACAGCACGGAAACAGACCCTTTGGCCCAACTTGTCCCTATCAACCATGGTGCCCACCTATCTAATCCCATTTGTCCCATATCCATCTAAGCTGTTCTTATCCAATTACTTTCCCAAATGTCTTTTAAAAGTTGTTATTTGTACCTGCCTCAACCACTTCTTCTGGCAGCTTGTTCCATATACGCACCACCCCCATGTAAAGAAGTTGCCCCTCCGGTCCCTTTTAAATCTTTCCCCTCTAACCCTAAACCTGTGCCCTCCCATTTTTAGTTCCCCTTTCCTGGTAAAAAGACCGTGTGCATTCACCCTATCTGCGATCTTATACACCTCACCTTTGGAGGGTGATGTTAAATAGAAACTGAACTATTTGCTGATAAGATGACATTTCTGGTGTCATAATCTGCCAATGAATAGTGGAAAAAAAAGCATTACCTTTTGTTGCATGTCTGTGTAACTTATGGGTGAGGAATTCTCCAAGAGCTCAGCACAGGGAGCTTACTTGTTCCAAAGGCCTGGAAAGGCAGGTCCCAACATCCCAAACAGCAATCAGTCACATGACATTGGACTGAACAGTCTTAAAGCTGCAGTCAACATTTTACAGCCAAAACTAATCACATGGCAGCTTTATTAAAAAACTTTTTCAGAGTTGGTTTTGGTGTTGATACTGGTTTATTATTTGTCAACACGTACTGAGATACAGTGAAAAACTTAGCTTTGCAAGCCATCCATACAGATCATTTCAAAACATAAGTACTTTGAGGTATTACAAAGGGAAAAGCAGTAACAGAATGTGGGATTTCGTGTTACAGTTACAGAGAAAGTGCAGTGTAGGTAGACAATAAGGTGCAAGGGCCATGATGAGGTAGATTGTAAGATCAAGAGTTCATCTTTAACGTACAAGAGGTCCATTCAAGAGTCTTATAACAGTTGGATGGAAGCTGTCCTTGAGCCCGGTGGTACGTGTTCTCAAGCTTTTGTATCTTCTGCCCAATGGAAGGGGTGAGAAGAGCGAATGGGGCAACACCAGCATTTATTGCCCATCTTTAATTGCCCCTGAGAAGGTGACGATGAGGTGCCGTCTTGCTGTCCTTCTTGTGATAGGTAGGAACTTCCTGGATTTAGACTCAGGGATGGTAGTGGAAGGATATATTTCCAAGCTGGGATGTTGTGGAGGGGAACCTGCAGGCGGTAGTGCTCCCATGATGCTGCTACCCTTGTTCTCCTTGGTGGTAGAGGTGTGGGAGGTGTTGATGATCAGGTGAGTAATTATGGTGCATTTTGTAGATGGTAGGACATGAGTTGTGAAAGGTGCTGTACATTTGCAAATACACACTGCAACCCAACTATTTGTGTATTGTGTGAAACTGTAAGCCTTGCTGTCCAGAAGAAGAGTCTCCACTCGAAACGTCGACTGTCCGTTTCCCTCCACAGATTCTGCCTGACCTGCTGAGTTCCTCCAGCATTATGTGAGTTGCTTCAGATTCCAACATCTGCAGTCTCTCGTGTCTCTGGAGCCTTGCACCCCTTGGCAAGAGGCAAAGCCCTGCCCCCAGCCTGTAAAAGGCTGTCAACATCCTGGGGGAGGGGCCTCAGTAATACACTGGCTTTAGCTTTGTAGCAACACACAAAACACTGGAAGAACTCTGCAGGTCAGGCAGCATCTATGGAGGGAAATGTACAGTCAACGTTTTGGGTTGAGACCCTTCATCTGGATTGAAAGATAGAGGGGAGATAGATTGGTGTCTTACATCACTAATAGCCTGTCCTGGTCCAACCACATAGACGCTACAGCTAAGAAAATTCACCAGTGCCTCTACTTCCTCAGGAGGCTAAAAAAAATTGGCATGTCCCCTTTGACACTCACCAACTTTTATCGATGCACCGTAGAAAGCATCCTATCTGGATGCATCACAGCTTGGTATGGCAACTGCTCTGCCCGGCACCGCAAGAAACTGCAGAAAGCTATGAACACAGCTCAGGACATCACAGAAACCAGCCTCCACTCCATGGACTCTGTCTATACCTCTCGCTGCCTTGGTGAAGCAGCCAGCATAATCAAAGACCCCAACCACCTGAGTCATTCCCTTTTCTCTCCTCTTCCATCAGGCAGAAGATACAGGAGCCTGAGGGCACATACCACCAGGCTCAAGGACAGCTTCTATCCCACTGTGATAAGACTATTGAACGGTTTCCTTATACATTGAGATGGACTCTTGAGCTCATAATCTACCTTGTTGTGACCTTGCTCCTTATTGTCTACCTACACTGCACTTCCCTGTAGCTGTGACACTTTACTCTGTATTCTGTTATTGTTTTTTTACCTGTACTACCTCAATGCACTCTGTACTAACGCAATATATCTGCACTGTATAATGAATTGACCTGCATGAACCGTACGCAAGACAAGTTTTTCACTGTACCAAGTGACAATAGTAAACCAATACCAATAACAACAATAAAGATAGTCAGTATAAAGAGGTGAGGGGAAGGGCTGGAGCAAGAGCTGACAGGTGATGGGACGATCCAGGTGAGGGGTGGTGATAGGCAGATGGGGAAGTGGGGAGAGTGGGAAGCTGGGAGGTGATGGGCGGCTGAAGATGATAGAATCCAATGGGAGAGGAAGAAGGAGCATGGAATCAAGGGAGGAAGGTGGGGAAGGCAGTGGAGTGTAGCAGGGGAAGGGGACCAGTGGGAGGAGTGTGTGGGTGATGGACAGGTAGAGAGGGGCGAGGGAGGGACAGAGGGCCGATGATGGATCAGGAGGAGGGAGAAAAGAGAGGGAGCAGTTAGCAGAAGTTGGAGAATTCAGTGTTCATGCTGCCGGATTGTAGACGATCCAAGAGGAATATGAGCTGCTGTTCCTCGAATTTGCGTTTAGCCTCAACTTCTGCCTGAGGCGCAGTTTCCGTTCCATGAGCTCTCGCATCTAGCCGAGGTCAATGCAAGTGCTGGGGCAGAAAGTCTGGGAGTGTAGGGTTAGGTTCTAGCTCAGTCCAGCCTGGTAGTCAGATGGTCGGGTTGCGTGAGATGTGCTTATTATTGGCCAAAACACCAGGCAGGCAGGACTCTTCAAAACAGATTAGGGGATCCGTTACATCCACCAGGACAGCAGGCAGTGCTTGGTTAACCTCTCAGTTGAAAGATGACACCGTCAACTGCAAAGTTGTCTCAATAATACACTGGGGCGCAGGCCGGGAATTTATACTTCAGTCTCTGGAGTGGACTTGAACCCATGAACCTGTGGCTCTCATTTCTGCATAAATCATTAATTACAAAAACAAGATCTAATTAACATGCTTAACTCACCGAGACAACACCGTGTGAAGTTTTGTTTTACTGACATTTTCTTTGGAGTATCACTTGCTCAATTGTAATAATTTTCCATTGCATCAGATGTTGCAATCTGTACAGGGGGAATGATAAGAAGAAAAGCTATACCTCTGATTTAAATATTGACTATTACTAGGCCTCTATTTGCCAAAAGTCCCCATGATTTATTAAGTTACTCTGTACTTTTTGAGAAAACTGCATCTCATGATTACACCATAGGCTGTTAAAATAAAAGTCCAGTGAAGTTTATTGTCAAATGTACATGTATGCACAGATGCAATGGAAAACTTACTTACTTGCATTACAGGCATGTAAGCAGCATTAAAAGTGTTGAGGAATAGAAGAGTCCAACGTGGCTACCTGGTACTAAGACACAGCAACACAAGTGCCTTTACTCTCTTCCATATTTCACTTACACCAGTGCTGATCTGTGTCTCCAGCTTCTATCCTGCTGTTATAAGACTATTGAACGGTTCCATAATATGATAAGATGGACTCTTGACCTCACAATCTACCCTATTATGACCTTGCACCTTATTGTCTACCTGCTCTGCACTTTTTTCTGTAGCTGGGACACTTTTCTCTGTATTCTGTATCGTTCGGTAGTGTAGCAGTTAGCGTAACGCTGTTACAGCATCAGCGACCCGGGTTCAATTCCAGCCGCTGTCTGTAAGGAGTTTGTACGTTCTCCCCGTGTCTGCATGGGTTTCCTCCGGGTGCTCCGGTTTCCTCCCACATTCCAAAGACAGACGAGTTAGGAAGTTGTGGCCATGCTATGTTGGTGCTGGAAGCATGGTGACACTTGCGGGCTGCCCCCCAGAACATTCTACGCAAAAAGATGGATTTCACTGTGTGTTTCGATGTACATGTGGCTAATAAAGATATCTTACATCTTACATTGGCTTTACCCTGTACTACCTGAATCCACTGTGTAATGAATCGATCTGTATGAACAGTATGTAAGACAGTACAAGTGACAATAATAAACCAATACCAATTCCAATTCCCCATACTCTTTGGCACCATATTAAAAAAGCCCCAACGATTATTGCCTCAAGGTCAATAATTATTCCTCCACCTCCACAGGAGTCTGGAGGAAGGTGAGAAGGAGAATTCTGCTGAAATATTATCAGCCTGAAAGATTAACTCTGTCTGACTTGCTGGGTATTTCCAATCTTTTCTGTTTCTGTTTGACAAAAATTCCAGACTTTATAAGAAGTAAATTCTGTTTTACTCTCTGTCCATCTTGACAGGAAAAAGAGCAGCATAATATCTAAATAGTGAGAGATTGCGGAGTTCTGAGATGGAGATGGACCTGTGTAGATGGATAAAATGTCGGCCGAAGGGCCTGCACTGTGCTGTAATGTTCTATGTTCTGTGTGTCCTAGTAATTAGGAAGGATAACAGAGTATGGTGGTGGTTATATGGAACAGCTACTTTCCTGCAACCGACCTGCACAACCCTGACTGTTCGTCAGCAACAGAACACTATCAGAATCAGAATCAGAATCAGGTTGCTGATCACCGGCGTATGTCGTGAAATTTGTTGTTTAGCGGCAGCAGTACAGTGCAAGACATAAAAATTACTATAAGTTACAAAAATAAATAAATAGTGGAAAGAGGAATATCGAGGTAGTCATCATGGGTTCATGGACCGTTCAGAAGTCTGATAGTGGAGAGGAAGAAGCTGTTCCTGAAATGTTGAATGTGGGTCTTCAGGCTCCTGTACCTCCTCCCTGATGGTAGTAACGTGAAAAGGGCATGTCCCGGAGGTGAGGGTCCTTAATGATGGATGCTGCCTTCTTTAGGCACTACCCCTTGAAGATGTCCTTGATGGTGGGGAGTGTTGTGCCCGTGATGGAGCTGGCTAAGTCTACAACCCTCTGCAGCTTCTTTCGATCCTGCACATTGGAGCATCCATACCAGACGGTGATGCAACCAGTCAGAATGCTCTCTGGCGTACATCTGTAGAAATTTGCAAGAGTCTTTGGTGATGTACCAAATCTCCTCAAACTCCTACTGAAATAGAGATGCTGGCATGTCTTCTTCATGATTGCATCAATGTGTTGGGTCCAGAATAGATCCTGTGAGAAGTTGACGCCCAGGAACTTGAAGCTGCTAAGCCACTACAGACCACCTCTTGCACTACCATGGACTTGTCTTCAATTGTGTCTTTGCTTTTTTTGCATGAAGTTCTTGCTTTTGCACAGTCTAATTTTTCACTGTATGGTATAATTTTACGTATAACTTATATTCTGTGTTGTTATCTGTACCTACGTGCCTGTGATGCTGCTGCAAGCAAGTTTTTCGTTATACTGTACCTCACCGTACTTGTGCAGATGACAATAACCTCCACTTGACAGAGGAAGTAGTAGAGGCAGGTACACTTACAGCATTTAAGATTCATTTGGACAGCTTCATTGATAGGAAAGATTTAAAGGGAAATGGGCCAAATTCAGGCAAATGGGACTAGTTCAAGTGAGCTGGGCCAAAGGGTCTGTTTCCATGCCGTGTATCTCAATGAATTGATGAATCTAATGCAGTGAAATTCCACGGTTAGCAAGGCACAAGCATTTGTATGTGTGTTGTAACAAGTCTGACAATTTCTTTGCAAAGAAAGACCACTTGTCTTCCTGCTCCACCTGCTGAGTTATTGGAGGAAGGTAGGGAGACTTTGGAGTGTGTGGGGAGGGTAAGATGAGAGGGTTTGAGAGAGGGAATAGGGCAATGACTGGGGAGTTAGTGAGTGCATTGGACACAAAGGGTTAGGGAGATGAATGGGTGAGGATTGGTGAGTCAGTTAGAGAATGAAAGCTGGTGGGAATCACCGAGGGGATGATGGGGATACTGAGAAGATCGGTGGGTCAGGAAAAGAACTGCAGTTACTGAGAGAATTGGGGGTTTCTTGGACAGATAAAGGTTTGGTGACAGGGGATTGGACAGTTTATTGAAGGGCAACGGAGACTGAGGTGTTAGAAGGGGGTTTGTGAGAGGATCAACTGATCAGTGGGAGGACTGGAGAAGACTGAAGGTGACAGAGAGGTTCAGTGAGTTGTGGGAGTTAAGTGCGAGCATTGAGCGTAAGAAGAAACGCAGGGAGCAGCAAAATGATAATCAGAATCAGATTTATTATCACTGACATAGAACGTAGAACAGTACAGCACAGGAACAGGCCCTTTGGCCCACAATGTTGTGCTGAACTAATTAAATTAGTAATCAAATGTCAAACTAAATTAATTCCTTCTGCCAACACAATGTCCATATCCCTCCATTTCCCTCACATTCATGTGTCTATCTAAGAGCCTTTCAAACGCCCCTGTCGTATTTGCCCCCACCACCACCCCAGGCAGCGCATTCCAGGCACCCACCACTCTCTGTGTAAAAAACTTGCCCCGCAGATCTCCTTTGAACTTATCTCCTCTCACCTTAAATACATGCCCTCTTGTATTAGACATTTCGACCCTGGGGAAAAGATACTGGCTGTCTACTCTATCTATGCCTCTCATAATCGTTTTAACCTCCATCAGGTCTCCCCTCAGCCTTCGCCGCTCCAGAGAAAGCAACCCAAGTTTGTCCAACCTCTCCTTGTAGCTCATGCCTTCTAATCCAGGCAACATCCTGGTAAACCTCTTCTGCACCCTCTCCAAAGCCTCCACATCCTTCCTATAATGGGGCGACCAGAGTTGAATACAATACTCCAAATGTGGCCTAACCAGAGTTTTATAAAGCTGCAACATAACTTCCCGACTCTTGAACTCAGTGCCTCGACTAATAAAGACAAACATGCCATACACCTTCTTTACCACCCTATCAAACTGTGTAGCCACTTTCAGGGAGCTATGGACTTGGTAGATATGACTTGAAATTTGTTATTTTGCAGTGCTACAGTGTAGAGACAGAAAATTACTCTCAATTACAAAAATAAATTAATAGTGCAAAAATAGAGAATAACCAGGTGGTGTTCATGGGTCATGGACCATTTAGAAATCTAATAGTTGAGGGGAAGAAGCTGTTTCTGAATTGTTGAGTGACAAACGGAGCTGAGTGATATATTGAGTTGAATCAGGAGATTTAGGTTGGTGAGAGGAATGGTCCAATACTGGGAGGATAATGGGGTGAAGGAGAGGATTGGAAGGGCTCAGTAAGATTTGGAGGAGGAGGGTTCACGAAAGGATTGGTGAATTGGGAGAGTTTAAAGTGTAAAATTAGGAGTTGATAAGAGGATTAGTGAGTTAGGGACAGGTTTGGTGGCTAGGGAGGTGAACATGGGGTTGGGGCTAAGGGCTAGGGGAATAATATTGGCAAAATCCAGTAGACTCAAGGGTTGGGATGGAGGGTATAGTGATAGACCTGAGATTGGGGGTTATTACAAATGGATGGACTGACACAGTTCAGGGAGTGGGGTCAGTTGGATGCCATTAGGACCCCCAAGTCATCGCCAGAGTTGAGGGCATATGCTGGGACTGAACAGTGAGAAAACTTCTGACGTGAGCCTGCATGAAAGAGATGGTTGCCTCAAAGTTTATGGTAATGGAATGGGTAAGGCTGGGCTCCCTTCACCCCTCTAGTTAAGGCTTGCCCCAATGTGCTGTGCTGTTCAAAGACCTTACATGGAACACAGAACATACAACAGTACAGCACGGGAATCGGCCCTCAACATCTGCGCCAACCTTGATGCCAAATTAAACTAAGTCCACCTGCCCTCAAATGATCCCTCTGTTCCCTGCATGTTCATGTGTCTGTCTAAATGCCTCTTAAATGCCACTGTTGTGCCTGCTTCCCCCACCACCCCTGGCAGCACGTTCAAAGCACCTACCACTCTCTGTGTAAAAAACTTGCCTCGTAAACCTCCTTTAAACTTCCCTGCTCTCGACTTGAACTTATGTCATCCAGCGTTTGACATTTCCACCCTGGGAAAAAGACACAGCCTTTACCAAATTGGAGAGATGCCTTTGTGCATTGATTCAAGCCCTTGCTATATCAGTTCTCAAAACAGACTGGGGTGTACAAAGTGCTGCTTAGAGTCACAGAACCAGAGAGACAGGCTGTTTGCTCCATGGAGTTTGTGCTGATCATCAAGCACTTATTTTTACCCTAACCCATATTATTTTCCCTACATTCCCATCAGCTCCCCCAGATTCTACCACTAGTGGTAATTTACAGTGGTCAATTAATCTACCAAACTACATATTTTTGGGACTTGGAAGGGAACCTGGGCACCCAGAGGAAACCCACATGGTCACAGAGAGAACGTGTGAACTCCACACAAGCAGCAACAGAGATCAGGAGTGAATCTGGGTCACTGGAGCTGTGAGGCAGCGGTTCTTACTAACAGCAGCACTGTGTCATTTGAATCTGAGCACTCTGTTTCTACAAGCTTCTGTGAGTGCGTGCAAGCCGAATCTGTTTAACTTTAATGCTGAGACATCCTCAAGGCAGAAGAGTCAGCCAGCATTCACAGACAACACCCTACAGTATGAGGTTGATCTGTGAACGATGTATGAAGCCTCCATTTTACCTTATTGCAAAATGCACTTCACTCATAAAAAGATTCAAATGTGTTCAATACGGAACATTCAAGTCAGTATTTTCGTTACAATACATGTTATTCCAATCATTTATAATTAGGGATACTTCAGTTAGCATTTGTATACAATACTTGAGCGAACAGTCTAACAGAGAGTCCAATTAATTAGTGTGCATAGAACATAGAACATAGAACAGTACTGCAGAAGGACAAGCCCTTTGGCCCACGATGCCTGTGCCGAATATGATGCCGATACTAAATCTTCTTCTGTCCGTACATGATTCATATCCCTCCATTCCCTGCATATGCATGTGTCTGTCTAACAGCCTCTTAAATGCCACTATCATATCTGCTTCCACTACCACCACAGGCAGCCACTCCAGGCACCCACTGGTTTCTGTGTTGAAAAACTTGCCCCGCACACCTCCTTTCTCCCTCACCTTAAATGCATATCCTCTAGTATTTGATATTTCTGCCCTGGTTAAGAGGTTCTGACTGTCTACCCTACCTATGCCTCTCATAATTTTATAAACTTCTATCAGGTCTCCTCTCAGCCTCCGATGCTCCAGAGAAAACAACCCAAGTTTGTCCAACCTCTCCTTATAGCACCTGCCCTCTAATCCAGGCAGCACCATGGTGAACCTCTTCCGCACCCTCCCCAAAGCCTCCACATCCTTCCTGTGATAGGGAGACCAGAATTGCACACAATACTCCAAGTATTTGCATTCCGTACATAGTCTGTCCATAGCTGCCTCCAAATCTACAGAAATGTGTTGACCCTAAATTGTCCAACAAGCTACTCAGTTCAGGAGACTGGCAATAGAAGTTGGTTATGGCCACAGCTTTCAAAGGATATTCATAAAACAACACTTTGAAAATTCAATGGACTTCAGAAAGAAAACAAATCAAGCTTCCCGGCCACAGGTGAGTCCGCCTTGCAAGTAAATGGGATTAATGTAGATAGACATAGTGGATATAGTGGGACAAAGGGCCTGTTTCTATGCTGTGTGACTCAATGACTGGGTCATGGGTCTCCAGGGCAGACGGTAGTCTGATCAGTGTCTGTTTCAAAGCCCTGTGCACAAAATCCAGGTGTATCCTTCAGTGCAGTACTGATGGAGTGCTGCATGGTTGGAGGTGACATCAAGCCAGATCCCTTCCCCATCCACCCAAGTAGGCATGAAAGATCCTGCCGTGTTATTTTGAAGAAGACTAAGAATGTTCTGACTGGGAACCTGGGATTTTCCTGCGCACAAATAGTTACTGCTGCTTTTTCTCCATCACAACAATGGCTACATGTCAAAAGTATTACCTGTATTGAGGCCTGCTACTGGCAAGCTCTTCCTTCAAATGAGTCATTCATTAAGCTGCATGGTCGCAAATTCTATGAAACTGTGAACATTGAGTGTGAACTACTGGAAGTAAGTCCCAAGGCTCGGGTGAGGTAAGGAATCAGGCTTTACTGAGGGAGTGTTCTGCCAGAAATGGGGACTATTAATGGAGCATTTCAGCCCGATGCGAACCAGTGCCAGCGTTTGGGATTAAACTCCTTCCCTTTTATGGTTTTCTCCTGGAACCCTGGCTGGGGGATGAACTGCAATGAATCAGAGCGTCTGGGCGTTCAGGGATCTGAGAGTTATCTTAAAGGGATCTGTGGGAAGAGTTGTCCTGATTGAACTCTCTACATACACATGCGCACACACACAGACAAACACATACACACACAAACACACACGCGCGTGCACACACACACACAAAGACACACACGTGTACACACATACACACACACACACACACACACACACACATACACACACACACACACACGAAGACACACACGTACACACACACACACACGAAGACGCACACATGCATACACATACACACAATCACACACACATGCACAGACCCATGTGCACACAGAGAGACACACAGGCATGCACGTACACATCCAATCACACACACATATACACACACGTTAGATAGGTATTAGGGCAGGATAAAATGTGGGCACAACATCGTGGGCTGAAGGGCCTGTACTGTGCTGTAATGTTCTATGTTCTATGTTCATGCATACACAAATGCATATATGCACACACACACACACACACACACACACACACACACAAGCATGACTACAGGCATGACATAAATGCACACACAACCCCCTACGATTTAACCTCCACAACATTCTGGTTTAAGGAATTCCAGGGGTTCACTGTGCTCTGCGGGTAGTTTCCACACACCTCCATTTTAAATGACCACCCCCTTAATCACGTCACCATGTCCCCTCGTTCGAGATTCTCCCCCCCGGTGGAAACATCACAACTTTTATCCTGGGATATCCCCTAAGAATCTAGTATGCTTCAATCAGATCACCCTTCATTCTAAATTCTAAAGAATATAAATTTAATTACTTATGCCACTCCTGGTAGGACAACCCTCTCATCCCAGGAATTAACCTCATAAATCTCTTTTGGACTATCTCTAGAGTCAATATATCCTTGCTAAAGTGCCTGGACCAAAGTTGTGCACAGTACTTCAGGTGTCACCTCACCAGTACCCTGTACAAGTGTAACAAAACTTCCATGTTCCTAAACTTTAACCCACTTCCACTAAAGGCCAATGTGCCATTTGCTTCCCTAACCACTTGCTGCACCTGCCTGCTATCTTCTTGTGGTTCATGAACAAAGACACCTTGATCTCTCTGTACTTTGCTGTTCTGCTATTTCTCCATCGAGATAATAGTCCACCTTTGGATTCCTCTCACTGAAGTGCATGGCTTCACTCTTTGACACATTAAGCTCCATTTGCCAAGTTTTTGACTATCTACATCCAGGTGAAATGCACTAATAACCTCATCACAACATGTCCTCCCACCTTTCTTTGCGTCCTTGGCAAACTTGGACACCTCACCCTCTGCCCTGTTCTCCAGGTTATTCTCCAAGATGGTAAATCATTCAGGGCCAAGAACTGATCCTTGGGGCACTTCCTTAGTTCCATCCTTCCAGCCTGATAAAGACGCATTTATTTCAACTCTCTCTCTTCTATGCAATAAACAATCTTCAATCCATGGTGACCCAATTCCCCTAATACCAAGTACTCTTCGCATGTGCACCAGTCTTTCTGTAGCACTTTGTCCAATACCTTCTGAAAACCCAAATACACTACATCAACAAATTCGCCTCTATCAACTCTGCTTGTCACATCCTCGAGGGTATTCAAAGACTCTGCTTCCACTGCTCCCTGAGGAAGAGAGTTCCAAATACTTCACAACCCTTTGAGAGAGAGAAAGAAAAAAAAATCTCCTCACCTCTATCTTAATGGGTGACCTTTCAGCTTAAACAATGTTTGAAATCTGGAGGGACACAAAAGGCGCTGGAGGAACTCAGCAGGTCAGGCAGCATCTATGGAGGGAAATGGACAGTCGCTGTTTCAGGTCGAGACAGAGTAAGGGTGGGTAAATGAGGGAGAATAAATTGCAGAGCTAAAAATGGATAAGCCAAGGTTAATTGGGAATGACAGGATAGCTCTGCTGGGAGCCAGCACTGACCAGATGGGCTGAATAGCCTCCTTCAACATCAGAATAAGTACGTTAATACTGTACACAGTACTTCAGATGTGATCTCACCAGTCCTCTACATAACCCCCTATTTTACTTCAGTTCTCGCCAGAATATACAATAACCTTCTGTTGGTTTCCCTAATTATCTGCTGTACCTGCTTACTGATTTTAATGAATTATATACTAGGATACCAAGGTTCTTCTGGGGAAAACCAATTTATGAGTAATCTCCGTTTATGTTGTTGAGGTAATCTCACTGATATTTTACTTTCTCATTGATGAAAGCCCCTGTGGCTCAATCACTACTTGGAACCAAAGCCCAGAAAAACCCATTAAGTTCAAGAGGTGACGGACTGAGCTAGAGGCAATGATGGAACACCATATTCGTCCAGCTTTCTTCATTTGCTCAGGCAATAAGTTGTTTCCTCCATGACATTCAAACACTAATCTGTTAACATTGGTCATAGAGTTATATCGCAGGATAACAGGCCCTTCAGCCGAACTCATCCATGCTAACCAAGGTGGCTACTTGAGCTAGTCCCAATGCCCATGTTTGGCCCCTATCCCTCTAAACCTTTTATATTCACGAACCTGTCCAAATGTCTTTTAACCATTGTGATTGTCACATCCTCTATCACTTCCTTTGGCAGCTCGTTCCATATACCCAACACCCTCTGTGTGAAGAAGTTGCCCCTCACATCTCCTTTAAATCTTCCCCTCCTTTTTTTCTTTTAGCCTCTTTCAGCCTCCTTCACTCCAGGGCCGAGAGTCCCAGCTTATCCAGTCTCTCCCTTATAACTCAAGTGGTCCAGTCCCGGTAACATCCTCGTGAATCTTTTACTTGTCTTCTATTTAAACTGGATGGACATGAGAAAGCTGTCAGCATGGATCATCACATCCTGTCCTTGATGGAGGAACCTTTGAGATACTCCTGCTCGGAAATGGGCAGGCACGGTAGTGTAGTGATTAGCGTAACACTATTACAGCGCCAGCAACCTAGGTTCAATTCCGGCCGCTGTCTGTAAGGAGTTTGTACGTTCTCCTGTGTCTGTGTGGGTTTCCTCCAGGTGCTCCGGTTTCCTCCCACATTCCAAAGACGTATGGGTTAGGAAGTTGTGGGCATGCTATGTTGTCGCCGGAAGTGTGGCGACACTTGCGGGCTGCCCCCCAGAACACTCTACGCAAAAGATGCATTTCACTGTGTGTTTCGATGTACATGTGGCTAATAAAGAAATCTTGTCTTATCTTTGCACTGCCTTCCTCTCCTGGAACTCAGTTTGGCCCCATCCATCCATAAAATGATGAAGAGGACAGAGGCTCAATCAACTCATTGTTTTATATTCTACATGAACTACTGCCCCTAATTTAAAATCTAAATCAATATATGAAAATTGAGAATGAAATTATAGAAGCATAATCTAAATTGTGGCATCCTGTGCTCTATCACTGCATGTTTCAAACTGTCTAGAGTTGATATCATTGCGTTTCTCATCTTGTTACAATGCCCAGTCCATTAATCTGTTTCTAGAAGGGAAATATGAACAATTCCCTCCAGCATTGAAGGTCTGCCTGACAAGCTACAATCGATTCTCTTGGAGAAAGGGCCACTTACGAGAAAGAAAGATGTTTTCAGCTCAGTAATGGTCATTTGGTCCACAGTGTGTTCCTCTTTACTGTCACTCCAACTGGAACTGCATTTATCTCTGCTCCTTCTGCCATATGACAGCTGGTCACATAACGTGTCAACTGCATGGCCTTGCAGGGATTGCTACTGGTTTTTGGAGATGATTGGGTATTTCTCCTCTCCTTCATCAAGTCAAGTCGAGTTTATTGTCATGTGCACAAATACATGTATGCAGAGGTGCAATTAAAATCTTACTTGCAGCAGCATCACAGGCACAGAGCATTAGCGACACAACATTCACAAGAAAAACATAAACAGAAATTACACAAGAAAGAACACAATTAGAACTTTAAAAAACAGTTCCTTTTTGTGCAAAGTGGTCAGAGTGTTCCTACACTGAGGTAACGATTCGGGTTGTGCAGGTTGGTTCAAGAACGAATGGTTGAAGGGAAGTAGCCATTCTTGAACCTGGAGACCAATACCTTTGACCACAAGTCCATCAGGCAGTGGTCAGCACGGAACATCCTGCAGGCACTGCAGGAGAAGGACTCAATGGATACTGTGGGGTGGTTCCCTGAGCAGACTGTCCAGACCATCTGGCAGAATGTCTCATCGCCAGAACTCACCAACAAGCACCAAGACCTCGCTTAACTGGCAGTGAGAGGGGCCTTCCCAGTCAGATCCGTCCTGCATGGTTGGAACCTCACTCCCAGTGCGCGCTGCCCCCAGGAGGACTGCGCTGGGGATGAGACGGTCGGCCACCTTTTTGTGGGCTGTAGGTTTGCGAGGAGGGTGTGGTGAAAGATGCAAGGGTCCTTGTCACGGTTCATCCCCAGCAGCAACGTTACAGAGGATTCTCTGATCTACAGGCTGTTCCCGGGGACACACACAGAGACGGACGTCAACTGCTGCTGGAAGGTCATCAACTCGGTGAAAGACGCTCTTTGGTCTGCCCGAAACTTGTTGGTCTTCCAGCACTGCGAGATGTCCATAGGGGAATGCTGCCGGCTGGCACATTCCAGGCTGCAGGAGTACGTGCTGAGGGACACACTAAAGCTGGGCGCAGCCAACGCAAAGGCTCGGTAGGGAAAGACTACAGTTTAGGGTTCTTCTGCCACTGGAGAAGGAGGGGTGGGGACAGGGAGAAAGCCCCTAAATATTGTAAATACAGGACCGGGTAGCTTCCAGGGAACCACACGTGTGGCATCGGTGCTGTTTTCTATATAAAAAGGTAACACTAATGAATGATCTGTACAAGAATGTAAAGGTTTGCACTGTTTTGTAATTTTATATAGTTTGTCTTTCATTATGAATAAAGTTTATTTTGTAAAAAAAAAATTCTTGAACCTGGTGGTGTGGGACTTCAAGACTCTGTACCTCCTGTCCGATGGTAGGTGCGAGGAGATGGCATGGCCTGGATGGGTGGGCAGGCACGGTAGTGTAGCGGTTAGTGTAACACTATTACAGCGCCAGTGACCCAGGTTCAATACCGGCCACTGTCTGTAAGGAGTCTGTACATTCTCCCCGTATCTGCGTGGGTTTCCCTCGGGTGCTCCGGTTTCCTCCCACATTCCAAGGACGTATGGGTTAGGAAGTTGTGGGCACGCTATGTTGGCGCTGGAAGTGTGGCGACACTTGCGGGCTGCCCCCAGAACATTCTACGCAAAAAGATGTATTTCACTGTGTGTTTTGATGTACATGTGACTAATAAAGAAATTTTATCTTATCTTTGACAATGGATGTAGCCTTCTTGAGGTATTGATTCATGTAGATACTACCAATGGTGGGGAAGGCTGTGCTGTGATGTATTGGGCAGAGTCCACCACTCTCTGTCGCTTTTTACATTCCCACACACTTGAATTGCTGTACCAGACCATGATGGTGGTGACCACATCTTTCAGGTCATCAGCAAAGAACTCAGGAGCAATATCTTTGCCCAAGAATGGTTTATGTATGGAACTGAGCACTGCATGAAATAGCTGAGGAAAATAACATGGATGTCTTCATGAGAACCCTGGACAACATGCGAGGGAGAAAGTAATAGAAGTGGATGCAGATGGAAATCGCTTCATCTGGATCAGAAACAGAAGTGCAGCCCAACAAGGCTAAATGGACTGTTTCAGTCCCGTAAATTCTTTGCAGAAGAGACTCAAAGAAGCACCAGGATATACAATACTGCATATAAACATGGGACAAAATGTTTGAATGAAATCAAATCTCACTTCTGCAGGCTGTGAGGTTGGAGGCTGACAAGAACCATGTAACAGTCTAGCGTCACTCTGGAGCAAGTGCAGGCTTATTATTCAGAAAGAATGGTGCGTCGCTGCAGGGATTGCCAAGTTTAAACTTAAAGACCATGAGATAAATACTCTTGTCTAAAAAAGATGTTCTTCAACTTAATCTTGAACAGCAGAAATATCACACCATGAAGTAACTCAATTTAAAACACAACTCTTCGATTTATCCAAGTAGATTTACATTGAAAGAGTCTATCAGACGATCACAATGTCCCATTGGACCAGACTCATCAACCAATGTGAGCAGTTTCTCTTTATGATGTTGTCTTTGTATGAATGAGAAATGTAATTATTGGTAGCATCCTTTTGCATTAGTGCCCACTCTCTTTAGAAAAGTAATGATTGGCAGCTCTAATAACAAGAAACGTCCAATTATGTAGGCACGGTAGTGTAGCGGTTAGCGTAACGTTATTACAGCGTCAGCAACCAGATTCAATTCCTGCCGCTGTCTGTAAGGAGTTTGTACGTTCTCCCTGTGTCTGTGTGAGCTTCCTCCGGGTGCTCCGGTTTCCTCTCACATCCCAAAGACGTATGGGTTAGGAAGTTGTGGGCATGCTACGTTGATGCTGGAACCGTGGCGACACTTGCGGGCTGCCCCCAGAACACTCTACGCAAAAGATGCATTTCTCTGTGTGTTTTGATGCACATGTGACTAATAAAAATATCTTATCTTGTCTTATCTTCAATGTAGGAAAATGTCAAAAAAAGAACTTCCCAGGGATGTTATTTTGTCATCGATATTACTGACTTGGATGAGACCGTAGTTGGCAGATGGCACCTAAGTTAGCGGTCTAATGGACAGTCAAGAGGCTTATCCTTGATTACAATGGGATCTAGATCAACTCAGGAAGTGGGCCAAACAATGGCAGAGGCAGCAAAGCATGAGATGCTGAAGAAACTGGACCAGATGAAGGGTCTCAACCTGTAACGTCGATGTCCCGCTGAGTTCTTCCAGCACTCATGTGTGGCTCCAGATCCCAGCACCTGCTGGGTCTTGTGTCTCCAATAGCAGATGGAATTTAACTCAGACAAGTGCAAGGTGTTGCACTGTAGTAAGTTAAACCAGAGCAGGACTTGCACACTAAATGGTACGGCCCTGGAGACTATTGTAGAACAAAGGGACCTAGGGGTACAGGTACGTAGTACACTGACACAGGTGGTGAAGAAGGCACTTAGCATATGCCTTAACCAGTCAGGACGTTGAGTACAGGAGTTGGGATGTCACATTACAATTGCACAAATCGTTGATGAGGCCATACTTGATGCAGTTCCAGTCACCTAGCTATGGGAAGGATGTCATTAAGCTGGAAAGGATTCATGAGGATGTTACTGGACTGGAGGGTTTGAGTTACAAAGACAGACTGGATAGGCTGATACTTTTTTCCCTGGAATGAAGGATGCAAAAGGGTGACCTTATAGAGAGATATAGTATTATGAGTGGAAAAGATACATTGAATGGTCACAGTCTTTTTCCCAGGGTAGACGACTCTAAAACTAGAAGATATAAGTTTGTGAGAGGGGAAAGATCCAAAGGGGGCCTGAGAAACACCTTTTTCACACAGAGGGGAGGTGGGTTTATGGAATGAGTTGCCAGAGGAAGCTGTAGAGGCAGGTACAATTGCAACGTTTAGAGGGCATTTGGACATTGGTAGTAAAGGTTTAGAGGTTTATGCAGACAAATGGGACCAGCTCAGGTAAACAACCTGGTTGGCATGGACGAGTTGAGCTGAAGGGTGTGTTTCAAGGCTGTGTAACTCTACGATTCTATGGTTCTAAACAAAAGTTGAAACTGAGGCACACAGAAAAGTTAGATGTTGAAAAGTGTGTCTTAAGATATAGGTTTTAAGGGAGAGAGGGTGGGGAGGGGAGAGATGATTGGGGAAAGGATTCCAGAGGCAATGAGCAAAGCTGATGAATGGGGGAGAGAATAAACCCAAGGCTGGTAGAGGCTAGAGTCTGGAGTATCTCAGAGGTTTGTAGTGCTGGTGGAGATTACTGAGGAAGGGAAGGCGAGGTCACAAAGAGGATTGAAACATCTAGGAGGTGCGAAACTGAGAGCCAGAACAGGTCCGTGAGTACAGGAGAGGCGGGTGAACAGGACTTGGTGTGTAAGGGGCGCGACAGACCACATTAACAACTATTTTAGCGGCGCATCCATGGTTTGCAGCATCTGACCTGCAGTTACAAGCACCGCTTCCTTTACGGTTGGAAGGAGGCTGGAATAGAGGGGTTGCTTACTTGTCACCAAAGCCAGTGAACCCCCAACTTCCCCCTCACCATCCGTCAAGCACCACCACCAGCATAGTGGTTAAGTAACTGAGCTGGCATTCTGGGCTAATGATCTCAAGACATAGTTCAAATTCTCCCGTGGCAGCTGGGGAATTTAAATTTTAATTTGTTAAGTAGGTGAAGAATTTAAAAAAGCAAACAGCAATAACCATGAAACTACTGGGATGTTGGAAACAAAAAACATCTGGTTCCCAATGTCCTTCAGGGGAGGAAACCTGCTGTCCTTACCCAGTCTGGCCGACACCCAGAGTAAAAACAGAAAATGCTGGAAACACTCAGCAGGTCAGACCTCATCTGTGGGAAGTGTTACTGTTTTCAGCCAGAAGTATTAACTTCAGAAGCCTACACTTGCTCCAGGTTGGTTGTATCTATTCCCAGGCACACACACACACTCTCAAACACATACACACACGCTCACTCACGCACTCTCTCTCACACACACACACACTCACACACATACACACGCACTCACACGCTCACCCACGCACTCTCACACACAGTACCTCAGTACATGTGACAATAATAAACCAATTTATCATTTCAAGGACATACAGACAGAAGGACACACACGTACAGGCACACGCTTACACACTTACAAGTGCCTACACACACTAGCACACATACACATATGCACACACACATATACCTAGACATACACACACACTTGTATATACACATTTACCACGAACATGCAAATGCATACACACCTATATAAACACACACACTCGTAAATACACACATGCTCGTTAATGCACACACATAAAACAACTTCACGTTCACATCTGGTACAACCATGCAGCAGAAAAGGGAAGCCTTTTTTTAAGAGTCAAAGAGGAAGGACACAAAAGAAAAAACTAAAGCCCATGTGTTAACATGATTACTATTTGATGTCACCTCATCATCTAACCAATAACCCCTTTTCCACATTTTGCAACAATTTTGTGGTCACTGGTGCAGATAATCATTGGTTGATCTCAGACTGGGTAAGGCCAATGACGACTGAGGTCAACAAGTGTTAACTGTCAATTAATTGCTAAGCCAATGCTGCTTTTATGTTAAGAGTCCTTTCTTTAATTTTTTAATGAGAATTTCCCCAGAGAATACAATGGCACAACAGAATGTCCTGCTTGGCCATTTCAGAGGGCAGTTGACAGTCTGGAATCACCTGAAGGTTTCTTAAAATTCCCTGCACTGATGAACCAGATGAGTTTTTCCAACAATCCAGTAGTTTCATGCTTAACATTATAGAGACGAGCATTTCAATCCATACTGATTTAATTAATTAACAGAAGTTAAATTCCCTATCTACCATGATTGAATCTGAACTCATATCAGCTGATTGTTGGTGCAATAACAGAACTCAGTAACATGATCAATTAAACTGCTCAGAGCACAAGGTGGATTGCTGGTGAAATGCTTATGCTGCGAAACTTCACTTGCATTGTCAATGAGTGTCCTTAATACTTCGGAGGAATGTTTTTCTGTCATTCAATGCCAACAAAATGATCTTCAGTGAATTCCTTAGTCTGGAACATTGGAGATCGGAATTTGAAGTATTTAAGGAGCCAGAACACAAACTTCATATACCCTTTGCTGTCTACTTTTATCCTTTGTAAATATTATGATTTCAACATGGAGCTCATTTTCAAACAGAAAAGTCTGACAAAAATTAAGTTTTATCTGATGCTATGTTTGCCTCATTGTGGTCCAAATTCCTCCCGATAACTTGTGTATATTCGAGACTAGATGTTAAACCTTAGGGAATCAAGGGTTATGAGGCTCAGTCAGGAATGTGGAGCAGAGGCCAGAATTAGGCTAGGCACAATCATTTTTATGTCTCAACTCCCTTTAGAACAGCTCTGAGGGCCTGAATGGCTTACTCCTAGTTCTTATATTGTATTTTCTGCAGTTCTCTTCATAAATCACAGCCCAATACTGCTTCCTACTGGGGAGGTTTGCACTGACAACCCTCACCACAATAAGAAGTTGTTCGAACTATTTCTGAAGGCATCATGTGATGCCATAACTCCCTTTGGCCTGCCCGGGTGCTTGACCCACAGACCTGTCCTCATCTTCCCTCCACTGGTCAAAAGTCAAGTTTATTGTCAGACGAACAAGTACATGTGTGCAATGAAAAACTTACTTGCAGTAGCATCACAGATGCGTAACATTCACAAAAAAAACAGAAATTAAATATAAGTTATACATATTTTCCCTGTTGGCTGGTCCTTCTTGACTCAGCTGAATGACCATTGACTGGGAAACTGCCTTCGACCCCTCCCGACTCCTATAATTTTATAGAGACACAAGAGAGACTGCAGATGCTGGAAATCTGGAGCAACACACACACAAGATGCTGGAGGAACTCAGCAGGTCAGGCAGCACACATGGATGGAAATGAACAGTCAACGTTTCGGGCCGAGACCCTTCATCAGGACCTGAAAGGTCTCGGCCCGAAATGTCAACTGTTCATTTCCCTCCATAGATGCTGCCTGATCCGCTGAGTTCCTCCAGCATCTTGTGTGTGTTGCTCCTATAATTTAATAACCGTAAAGAAGAAAATTATTGCTATGACTTTTCTCCTTGCTCTTCTTAATAGTGTCCCAGGGACAAATTCCTGAATATTCCAGGCCAATCCTGTAGGACTGGAAAGCCACCAGCTCTTTATTCTTTGCCTTAAGTACATTGAGGTAGTTAGAATGTTAAGGCACATCATAAATGCAAGCGTTGATCACCGTGAATGTGCACGCACAGGGACACAGACACACACACAAATGAAACAAAATACCTCACAAGTACTAAAAAAATGAATTAGTCACCACACCTTCGCATACCTTTGCAATACGAATGGTATTCACACACACACACACACACACACACACACACACACACACACACACACACACACACACACACACACACACCATCACATTACAAATGGTGTTGGAGTCTGGGCAAAATTAAAATTGGTACACCCACTGGAGTAAGATCTCAGGTGGGCTTGCTACATATGAGTTGCAGCTTAGCATCAGAACTGCATTTGATTTGCAACTAGTCATAGAGTCATACAGCATGGAAACAGGTCCTTCGGCCCAACTCATCCATGCCTCTCCATTTGCTCACATCTGGCCCATAATCCTCTAAATCTTTCCTATCCAGGTACCTGTCCAAATGTCTTTTAAAATGTTGTTATTGTACCTGCCTCAACTAATTTCTCTGGCAGCTCGTTCCATATACTCACCACCCTCAGCATGAAGCAATTGTCCTTCAGGTCCCTTTTGAAATCTCTCACCTCTCACCTTAAACCTACGGCCTCTTGTTCTTGATTCCCCAACCATGGGAAAAGACTGTGTGCATTCACCCTATACAGTATATGCCCCTCACGATTTTATACACCTCTATGAGGTCAAATCAGCGGCCTGGAAGTTCAGGAACCACCCACATCTGCACGCGAGTCCTGAACTTCTTTGCACTTACAGAGTTAAGCACCAGCAGGTCCATGCGGACTTTGGGGTAAATTTTGTCCCAATGTGCTCCCACGTCTAAGTGCTGAGTACAAGTATTAGTAGTGGACCAGCACTCAGACCTCAAAGGAAAAGCTTGTGGTTCAAATCCATTCCAGAGAGCCAAGCGTTATTATCTCAGCTATTGCAGTTATTGAGGGTGCGCTGCATGATTGGAAATCTGTCCTTTGCATAAGATAATAAGCAAAGTCTTTTCTCTCAGGTGAACGTAAAAGATCCTGTTCTGTCACAAAGCATAGATGGGGAATTGTTGGTGCCTTAGGGCCAATACCGATCCATCAGCTGATGTCATTAGTAAATAGATCGTCTGGTCATTATCACAGCAAAACGTCAAGTTGCCTGAGGAACTCAACGGGTCAGGCAGCATCTGTGGAGGGAAATAGACAGTCAACGTTTGGGGTCAAGACACTTCATCTGGACTGGTCTTAATTACTTTGCAGTTTCAGTGGGACCAAAAAACTTCTCCTGCTTTACAGCAGGGGCTGTGTTTTTTAAAGGCGTTTCAATGACAGTGAAGCAGTTCACCATGCATTGGAAGGGTTGCGAAAGATGCTACATAAATCCAAGTTTCTTGACAGTTGGTTAATTATACAGTATGTTGAAGTGGAGCCATTAGTGTAACCCAGGGAGGTGCAACTGTCAACTTAGGGCCAACAAGTTCCTTCCTGAAGAATTTTTGAGGTAGATGAGCGGTTGATCTGTTTTGGTGATTGTTTCTTGAGCTGTGAATGGTGACAAGATAACTGGCAGCTAAGATGCTCAAACAAGAGCTGTGGAGCATCTCAACTTCAGCACGTTAGGTGTGGAAGGACAGACTGTCACACTGCTGGGGAGTATCACTGATGAAATGTTAAGCTATCCATTCTCTCAGACTGATGAAAATATGATTGTATGTGGTTGTACACCCTTAGGCACCGAGAGGGCATGTATTTAAGGTGAGAGGGGAAAAGTTCAGAGATTATGTGCAAGGCAAGTTTTTTTACACAGAGAGTGATGGGAGACTCAAATACACACCAGGGTGGTTGTAGTAGGAGATAGCATAGGAGCGTTTAAGGGACTCTTAGATAGGCACATGTACATACAGAGAAGGGAGGAATATGGTAACTGTGTGGCGATGAGGGATTAGCTTAGTGGTATTGGTATTGGTTTATTATTGTCACTTGTACTGAGGTTCAGTGAAAAACCTTTCTTGCATCCCGATTGTACAGGTCAATTCATTGCACAGTGCAGTTACATTGAGTTAGTACAGAGTGAATTGAGGTTGTACAGGTATAAACAATAACAGAGTACAGAGTAAAGTGTCACAGCTACAGGGAAGTGCAATGCAGGTAGACAATAAGGTGCAAGGTCACAGCAAGGTAGATTGTGAGGTCAAGAGTCCATCTCAATGTATAAAGGAACTGTTTAATAGTCTTATAACAGTGGGATAGAAGCTGTCCTTGAGCCTGGTGGTACGTGCCCTCAGGCTCCTGTATCTTCTACCTGATGGAAGAGGAGAGAAGAGAGAATGACCCGGGTGGGTGGGGTCTTTGATTTCACTGGCTGCTTCACCAAGGCAGTGAGAGGTATAGAAAGAGTCCACTGAGAGGAGGCTGGTTTCCGTGATGCACTGGGCTGCGTCCATAACTCTCTGCAGTTTCTTGTGGTCCTGGGCAGACTAGTTGCCATACCAAGCCATGATGCATCCAGATAGGATGCTTTCTATGGTGCATCGATAAAAGATGGTGAGGGTCAAAGAGAACATGCCAAATTTCTTTAGCCTCCTGAGGAAGTAGAGGCACTGGTGAGCTTTCTTGACCATGGCATCTACATGGTTGGACCAAGACAGGCTATTGGTGATGTTCACTCCTAGGAACTTGAAACTCTCAACCCTCTTGACCTCAGCACCATTGATGTAGACAGGTGCATGTACACCGCCTCCTTTCCTGAAGTCAATGACCAGCTCTTTTGTTTTGCTGACATTGAGGGTAAGGTTGTTGTCATGACACCATGTCACTAAGCTCTCTATCTCCTTCCTGTACTCCGACTCATCGTTATTTGAGATACAGCCCACTACGGTGGTATCATCTGCAAACTTGTAGATGGAGTTAGAGCAGAATCTAAGTACAACTCATTGGTTTAATTAGTTCAGTACAACACCGTGGGCCGAAGGGCCTGTCCTATGCTGTACTGTTCTATGTTCTATGATAGAAGATATGAAGTTTTCAATGGGTTGTTTGACCCCCGTCCAATATCCCTAATGACGTGATAGCGAGTATGAGGATGAGATCACACTGGAGAGGGTGCAGAGGAGAATCACCAGGATGTTGCCCGGAATGGAACATTTCACTTATGAGAGGGAGTGTCCCTGGAGAGGAGGAGGTTAAGAGGGGACAATTAGAATCTTTTTTTCTCAGGGTAGAATTGTCAAATACTGGAGGACATGTATTTAAGGTGAGAGGGGAAAGTTTTAAGGAGATGTGGGGGGCAAGTCTTTTTACACCGAGAGCGGTGGGTGCCTGGAACGGGTTGCCGGGGGTGGTGGTGGAGGCAGACACGATAGTGGAGCTTAAGAGGCTGTTAGATAGACACATGAGTATGCAGGGAATGAATAAATATGGATCATGTGCAGGCAGAAGAGATTTAATTTAATTTGACATCATGGTCAGCACAGACATCATGGACAGAAACACCTGTTCTTCTGCTGTAAG
This sequence comes from Pristis pectinata, assembly GCF_009764475.1. NCBI lineage: Eukaryota > Metazoa > Chordata > Chondrichthyes > Rhinopristiformes > Pristidae > Pristis > Pristis pectinata. The sequence continues at coordinate 106,030,480 of NC_067410.1, read as the reverse complement.
GGCAGGCACGGTAGTGTAGCGGTTAGTGTAATGCTTTACAGCACCAGCGACCCGGGTTCAAATCCGGCTGCTGTCTGTAAGGAGTTTGTACGTTCTCCCCATGTCTGCGTGGGTTTCCTCCGGGTGCTCCGGTTTCCTCCCACATTCCAAAGATGTATGGATTAGGAAGTTGTGGGCATGCTATGTTGGCGCCGGAAGCGTGGCGACACCTGCGGGTTGCCCCCCAGAACATTAGGCAAAAAGATGCATTTTACAGTGTGTTTCGATGTACATGTGACTAATAAAGGTCTCTTACCTTACCTTACTGTCCTATGTTGTATGAGCTATATAAAATTATGAGGGCTATAGACAGGGTAGACTGCAGGAGACTTTTCCCCGTATCAGAGGTAGGTAAAACCAGAGGACATAGATTTAGAGTAAGGGGGAAGAGATTTAGAGAGGATGTGAGGGAGATCTTCTTCACCCCGAGAGCGGTGAGTACCTGGAATGCGCTGCCTGAGAGAGTGGTTGAAGCTGAGTCACTGACACCAGTGAAGAAGTGTCTGGATGAGCACTTGGATCACAAAGACATGGAAAGTTACGGGCCAAGTGCTAGATGATGGGATTAATATAGATGGGTGCCCACTGGTCGGCAAGGACATGGTGGGCCGAATGGTCTGTTTCCATGCTGTACGACACTCAGAAGAGCATAGATCATAGAGCATAGATCACAGAAGTGTACAGCACAGAAATGGGTCCTTTATCCAGTTTATCATTGCTGAGTGTGATGTCCATCTGTGCTAATCTCATTTGCCTGCAGATGGTATGAACACGCCAATGGATATTTGTGGGATCTTGCTCATCACAAATTGGTTGCCACATTTGCCAAGGCTGGCCCACCAGGCATCGCTTTAAAACTACTCACCCAACCAAGAAACACTTTGGACAATCCAGGCCCTATATTAACTGTGATTCCCACCTTCCAAGTGCAAGCTGGTAACATTCAAGCACCTTGTTCCAAAACGTGGTAGTGAACCGCACCCCCCCCCCCCCCCAGTGCCGTGCTGATGTGTCAGCCCAGATTATCCTGCTCTGGAGCGATCTCACATTCTTCTGACTGAGAGAGAACCGTCTCTGAGCTGATCTTGGCATTTATGTGAGGGCGGCCAGAATTGAGAGTCAGGGGCTCCAAAGGTAATGGAGTGAAATTCTAAGAGGAAATCTCACATCACTTTGGTCCAGATGTTAACTGCAGAATGACTCAATGCACGGACTGAGGTAGCTACTAACTAGCCTTTAAAAACCAGTTGGAGAGTTCTTCAGGAAAGTTTGAGTGCTTCCTTCATGAATATTTGAAAGATGCTTTCTGTAAGATATTTGAAATGTGATCTTACTTCAATACCAAAAATAGAAAGCTAAATATACTTCTGTAAATATTGAGCCATTGCTGACACTAAGGCAGACTTTAAATTCATTAAAAAAACAAGCAATGTCTTTGCAATTTTTTTTCTTTCAGACTTTGAATTTAGACTCCGCTCTTACTTTTCAAACCACTTTCATTCAAAGCTGCAAAAGCCAACAAGAGTGGAATAGTATTCAGATGATTTATTTTTTGTTAACTGACCAGCTCTGACAGTACCTGTTGACATTTCCTTCAGGGATCTGAGGTCTTCCTGCTAATATTGGAACATTCCGGAGTGTGATGCTTTCAGCTGCTTGAGACATTTTTTCGATGTTACGTCAAGATATTAAGGAAAAGGTGGTCAAATCACCAGGAAATAGTTCGGAACTTAACAAGTCTTGGGACAGTCAAGGTGTATATCAGTCATTCTCGAACTTGCATTTAGGCTGGAATCTCCACACCAGAGATCTGAACCAGGCCATGCCACCTTCTCGCAGCTACCATCGGGCAGGAGGTACAGAAGCCTCAAGTCCTACACCACCAGGTTCAAGAACAGTTACTTTCCTTCAACCATTCAGTTCTTGAACCAACCTGCACAACCCTAATCACTACCTCTATGTAGTAACACCATGACCACTTTGCACATCTTTCCTTATTTTTTGGTTCTAATTGTGTTATTTCTTGTACAATTCTTGTATAATTTATGCATAATTCGTTTCTCTTCTGAATGTTGTGTCTCCTTTGCTATGTGCCTGTGATGCTGCTGCAAGTAAGTTTTTCATTGCACCTGTGCATACATGTACTTAAGATAAGATATCTTTATTAGTCACACGCACATCGAAACACACAGTGAAATGCACCTTTTTGCGTTACTGAGAATATACTGGCAGCATCCCCCAAATGTCACCACGCTTCCGGCGTCAACATAACATGCTCATAACTTCCTAACCTTTACGTCTTTGGAATGTGGGAGGAAACTGGAGCACCCGGAGGAAACCCACACAGACACGGGGAGAACGTACAAACTCCTTACAGACAACAGCCGGAATTGAACCCGGGTCGCTGGCGCTGTAACAGCATTACGCTAACTGCTACACTACTGTCATATACTTGTGCATATGACAATAAACTTGACTCAATTTGACACGACTGAGTGTAAAAGGTGGGCTGACACTCTGAGTGCAGAATTGAGGAGTGCCACTCTGTTGGAGGTGCTGACTTTCAGGGGACATGTCAGCGTGAGGCTGCGTTTAGTGGATCCATGGCACTGTTCCAAAAACGTGGAGACTTCCCAATGTCCTGGCCAATATTTATCCTTCACTCAATGCCTCTAAGAGTAGATCTTTACCATGTGGTTGTGTGTGGGAGCTTGCTGTGCACAAATTGCCTGTCACACGTCAATCAATTCTGTATCAGGAAGGAGGTAGTGTTAGAAACTCTGGAACGCATGAGGTTTATAAATCCCCAGGTCCAGATCTATCTTAGGATGTGAAAGGAAGCAAGGGAGGAGATTTCTGGTGTTCTGACAGAGATTTTTGCATCTTTGTTAGCCATGGGTAAGAATGCCAGAAGACTGTAGAATAGCCAGTGTTGTCCCTTTGTTCAATAAGGGCAGTTGGGATAAGCCTGGGAATGACAAGCCAGTGAGCCTTACATCAGTGCTGGAGAAGGGGTTGGAGAAGTTTCTGAGGGACAGGATATTTGTTCACTTGGGAAGACAGGGATTGATTAGGAGGAGTCAGCCTGGTTTTGTGCAGAGGAGATCATGTCTCAGAAATCTGATTTAGCTTTCTGAGGAGGTAACCAGCAATCCATTGTGGAGGCTCCACTCAACACAAGACCACTTGTAAGTGGGCACTGCACAAGTCTCCAGAGAACAGGAGAAAGAGTGTATCCAACATTACTCAATATTATCCTGATGGGCACCTGCGTGGCTGTGCATAAAACCAAAGTTTGCAAGCACCCAGTGTCGCTATGTGCTGAGGTCCTGCAGTCTAAGGTCCTGATGCCTCTGGATATTGAGGGGCTGAGTCCAGTGTAACAGCCCCGCAAGCACTTAATGGGTGCATTGCTTCAAGAGACATGATTGGCATTGGTGCTTTGTACGCAGAAGGTTTTACCTTGATGTCGAACAAAGGAATGGACAACAACACAATAGATATAGAAACTGGGCAATACTATGAATACAAGCACTGTTTTATATTTCTGGAATATATCTTTTATGAATAAAGTTTATCTTTGGAATAAAAAAAATGTAGGAATTGGCAATAACTTCCAACCTTTCCTGTATTGCCCAGACTATTGGAATGAGTGAGTGAATGAGTGAGTGAGTGAATGAGTGAGTGAGTGAACGAGTGTGTGTGAGTGAGAGAGTGTGAGTGTGTGAGAGAGGGGGAAAGAGTGAGTGAGAAAGTGAGTGAGTGAATGACAGAGTGTGTGAGTATGTGAGAGAGAGGGGGAGAGGGAGGGGGAGTGAGTGAGTGAGTGGGTAAGTGGGAGAGTGAGTGAGAGAGTAAGTGAGAGAGTGTGAGACAGTGAGTGTGTGAATGAGCGAGTGAGTGAGAGAGTGAGTGAGTGAGAGAGAATGAGGGAGTGAGATAGTGAGTGAGTGAGAGAGTGAGTGAGTGTGTGAGTTAGAGAGCGAGTAAGTGAATGAGTGAATGTGTGAGTGAATGAGAGAGTGAGTGAGAGAGTGAATGAGAGAATGAGAGAGTGATATAGTGAGTGAGAGTGTGAGACTGAGTGAGTGAGAGAGTGAGTGAAAATGAGTGAGAGAGAGTGTGAGAGAGAGTGAGTGAGTGTGTGTGGGTGAGTGAATGCGAGAGTGTGAGTGAGTGAGAGTAAATGAGAGAGAGTGAGTGAGAGTGAGTGAGTGAGTGAGTGAATGAGTGAGTGAGAGAGTGAGTGAGTGAGAATGAATGAGTGAGTGAGAGAGTGAAGGAGTGAGATAGTGAGTGAGTGAGAGTGAAAGTGAGATAGTGAGTGAGTGAGAGAGTGAGAGTAAGTGAGAAAGTGAGTGAGAGAGTGAGTGAGAGAATGAGGGAGTGAGATAGTGAGTGAGAGAGTGAAAGTGAGAGAGTGAGTGTGTGAATGAGAGAGTGAGTGAGTGAGAGAATAAGTGAGTGTGAGAAAGTGAGTGAGAGAATGAGGGAGTGAGATAGTGAGTGAGTGAGAGGGTGAAAGTGAGAGAGTGAGTGTGTGAATGAGAGTGAGTGAGTGAGTGAGTGAGTGAGTGAGTGAGAGAATGAGTGAGTGAGTGAGTGAGTGAGTGAGTGAGTGAGTGAAAAGAAGCCGTGGGTATCCACTAGGATTTTATCCGCACAATACTTTTGCCTTTCATTACTTCTGTGAGCCTCCCCATAGCCTGATATTGAGAAAGGTGCTAAACAAATGCAAGTCCTTTCTCTTTAATCTTTACACTAAGAGGAAAAAAAATTATTAACCTCCCGATTCCTTAAAGGAGTAAAGGAAACAGCAAGCCATTGAAATGTTATGTCGCTAGGATTGTAGAATAACGTTTTCATTGTATTTTTCACCATACCGTAAGAAAAGGAAAATTTGAATTTCTATAGCACCTGTCACAAAGGGCTTTCTAGCTAGCGAGGTACTGTTCTAACTCAAAAACCATGGCAACCAATTTGTGGATGACAAGGCCCGACACACAGCAATGTGTTAGCAACCAGATGGGCAGTTTTAGATTCGTTGAATGGAGGGTAAATATTGGCCAGGACACTGGGACTAAACCCCTCTGCTCTCCAAACTATTGCCAGGGTATCTTCTACCACCAGAGAGGGCATTTGGGGCCTCAGCTCAACCTCTCTCCTGAATGATGGCACCTCCAACATGCTACAGTCCATCAACAACATACTGGAGAGGAAGGCAAGGTTTTATGCTCAACTCTCTGGGGTTGGACTTAACCCTACTCTCTTCTGCTGGTGGGAGTACTACCACTGAGGTACACCTGACAGGGAAAGGAACAGAAGATCCCATTCAGCTTGCAGCTCTCCTCTGTCACTTTGTTTGCTGGGACAGTCTAGGCCTTTAAACCCAGTGTTCCTGGCTTAACTCCATCTAGGCCAACAAGCCAAGCATTGCTTTCCTGGAATCTATGAGTAAAACCATAATGGTTTGTATCGAGACTGATCTATTGCACAGGACTCTTTGCAGCCAAAAGAGCATTTTTGGAGAGGGTTTACACACTGCAGGTCACTCTTGCTTATCTAAAATTTGGCCTAAGTCCATGACATTGTCCCATTGATCGATCCCCTGATACTGTGCTGCATTCTTTGTTACTTTGGAGGACCGGCAGAGATTAATGATGACAGGGAAAAAAAATAAACTTCTTAAATCATGGAGAAATTACCAGAAGGTAAAGTATAATCCTTGCCTTCGATTTACAAGAGTCTTTTCATAATTGTTTGCAAGCTGACAGGATCACCAAATTTTCTAAACACTTCACTGTGATATGTGTGTGGCTGAAGATTATCGAGTTTATATCCGCCTGTCTTTAAAACTCTCCCCCACTCAACCACTGCCAAAGTTTGAGCAGTTGTCTTATGTTTCTCACACAGTGCCTGAGGGAAAGGACACATCTTGTTCACTTTCCCTTTTATTCCTGGGCTCATGTCCTCCATCTTTGTCCTTCCCTTTAAAGAAGCTGGTACACTGTAATATTGGACGTGGAAAGAGGGGACGATAAGAAGGAAGGCTCCAGCTACACAAAGTAACATAGAAAAATAAAGTGAAGGAACACAGGGACACTGGAAATAAAATAAAGCCAATTAAACAACTGAAGCTGTTCTGCTGTTGAATTAAATCATGGCTGTATCTCAATTCTTTTCAGCATAAACTGAACTGGAGGATCCGTATCAGGCAGGCACGGTGGTGTAGCGGTAAGTGTAACGTTTTACAGCACCAGCGACCCGGTTTCAATTCCGGCCACTGTCTATAAAGAGTTTGTACGTTCTCCCCGTGTCTGCGTGGGTTTCCTCCGGGTGCTCCGGTTTCCTCCCACATTCCAAAGACGTACGGGTTAGGAAGTTGCGGGCATGCTATGTTGGCGCCGGAAGCGTGGCGACACTTGCGGGCTGCCCCCCAGAACACTTTACACAAAAAGGTGTATTTCACTGTGTGTTTTGATGCACATGTGACTAATAAAGATATTCTATATCACAATGCGGCTACAAGAGCAGGTCAGAGGCGAGGAATCCCACAGTGAGTAACTTACCTCCAAACCCCCCAAAGCCTGTCCAAGGCTCAAGTAAGAAGTGTGATGGAACACTGTCCACGCGCCTGGGTGAGTGCGGCTTCACCAACACTCAAGAAGCTCGACACCATACAGGACATAGCAGCCCGCTTGATAGGAACCTCATCTTCAACCATTCACTCACTCCACCACTGACACACGGGAGCAGCCCTTTGTACCATCTACAGGATGCATTGCAGCAACTCACCAAGACTCCATAGACAGCATCTTCCAAACCCGCCAGTTCTGCCAGCTCGAAGGACAAAGGCAGCAAAAACACAGTGACCACCACCCTCTGGAAGTTGCCCTCCAAGCCAAGCACCACCAACTTAGAAATATATCGCCGCTCCTTCACCGTCACTGGGTCAAAATCCTGAAACTCCCTCCCTAACACAACTGTGGGTGCACCCACACCTCAACAAGGACTGCAGCGGTTGAAGAAGGCAGCTCACCACCACCTTCTCGGGGGCAACTTGCGATGGGCAATAAATGGTGGTTCAGCTTGCAAAACCCACATCCCTTGAATGAATATATTGAAGAAGAGCACCTGAATGAGTGTGGTAGAGAATAGTGAAATGGCTCTGTAGCACTGCTGTAGAGAATGGGGGTGGGGGGTGGTCCTGCAGCAGGGAGATAGAGCGGGACTCTGGAGGGTTACCAGACAGAGGGAGCTGGAACCGGTTCAAGCCAACCCAAACCACAAAGTACAGGCTAACGTGAACTGCAGCACAAGAACATGTTTCCCCAAAAGTGGCATCACAGGTAGACAGGGTGTGAAGAGGGCTTTTGGCACGCTGGCCTTCATCAGTCAGGGTACTGAGTATCGACGTTGGGATGCTATCAGACGTTGCTGAGGCCACATTTGGAATATTGTGTTCAGTTTGGGTCACCCTCTTATAAGAAAAATGCCATTAAGCTGGAAACAGTGCAGAGGAGATTTACAAGGATGTTGCCGGGTCTCAAGGGACTGAGTTGTGGAGAGTTTGAGCAGGCTGGGACTTTATTCATTGAATCAGAGGACAATGAGGGGTGATCTTATAGAAGTATAGAACAATCATGAGGGGCATAGATAGGGTGAATGCACACAGTCTTTTTCGCAGGGTTGGGGAATCAAAAACTAGAGGGCACAGGTTTAAGGTGAGAGGAGAGAGATTTAATAGGAACCTGAAGGGCAACTTTTTGGAATGAGATGCTAGAGGAAGTGGTTGAGACATTTAAAAGCTAGTTGGACAGGTACATGGATAGGAAAGGTTTAGAGGGATGTAGGCCAAATGCAGGCAGATGGGACTAGCTTAGATAGGGATCTTGGTCGGCATGGACCAGTTGGGATGATGGTCCTGCTTCTATGCTGTATGACTCTGTGACTCTATAACTATAGTAAACTCATGCCTGGTTGCCAGCCGAGCAATTCTCCCATAAGCTCCAGGATAGAAGCTTACAATTATACTTATAAGGTAAAGACGGAACTGTAGCACACAGCACTGAAGCTTGACGCTGCAAGAGGCTTACTTCACTCCATGTATACACAGTGCATGTGGGGTTGTGATAAAGGGAAAAACATAGATAAGAATAATGGAAACTTTGGATCAGGGACCATTCGTTCCAGGACAAGTAACTCCCCTGTTGACGTCAGCTTGTAATAAAGAAAGTTTGTTCTGAATGTAAATGCCAGGCTTCGTGTGAATTTTTCCATCGACATCCAGCACTTGAATAGCCAATGCAGAGTAAGCTATGGATCAAGTGCTGGTGAATGGAATTAGTGGAGATAGGGACTCGAGGCACTGAGTTATGGATGGAGGTTGAGCAGGCTAGGACTTTCTTCATTATATTCAGCATAAGCAAGGTGGACCAAAAGGCCTCTTTCTCTGCTGTATGGCTCCATGATGCATAGAAGACAACATACTCTGTTTATGTGCTGTCATGTTAACTGGCTCTCTCCCTACTGCTTGAGTAGTATTGCTTTCACTAAACTCCTAGGTTCACTCCAAGAGCAAGCCGCACTGTTGGTACCAGTGTGGTGAAATGACCCTAAGCCACGATGCATCCTGTGAGGGCTAAGCACCCAGAGGTGCACCTCCACGAAGTTTATCTAGAACACTCCAGTTGTGTCCGAACAGGAATTAGTCAAGGAGGACATAGAACATAGAGCAGTACAGCACAATACAGACCCTTTGGCCCACAATGTTGTGCTGACCTTTAAACCTCGCCCCAGACTATCTAACCCCTTCCTCCCTCATATCCCTCGATTTTAAATTCCTCCATATGCTTATCTAGCAATCTCTTGAATTTGACCAATGTACCTGCCTCCACCACCGCCCCAAGCAGCGCATTCCATGCCTCAGCCAGTCTCTGGGTAAAAAACCTTCTTCTGATATCTCCCTTGAACTTCCCACCCATTACTTTAAAGCCATGGCCTCTTGTATTGAGCATTGGTGCCCTGGGAAAGAGGTGCTGGCTGTCCATTTTATCTATTCCTCTTAATATTTTGTACACCTCTATCATGTATTGCTATTGGTATTGGTATTGGTTTATTATTGTCACTTGTACCGAGGTACAGTGAAAAACTTGTCTTACAAACCGATCGTACAGGTCAATTCATTACAAGGTGCAGTTACATTGAGTCAGTACAGAGTGCATTGATGTAGTACAGGTAAGAACAATAACAGTACAGAGTAAAGTGTCACAGCTACAGAGAAAGTGCAGTGCAATAAGGTGCGAGGTCACAACAAGGCAGATCGTGAGGTCATAGTTTATCTCATTGTATAAGGGAACAGTTCAATAGTCTTATCACAGTGGGGTAGAAGCTGTCCTTAAGTCTGGTGGTACGTGCCTTCAGGCTCCTGCATCTTCTACCCGATGGAAGAGGAGAGAAGAAAGAATGTCCCGGGTGGGTGGGGTCTTTGATTATGTTGGCTGCTTCACCAAAACAGCGAGAGTTAAAGACAGAGTCCAAGGAGGGGAGGCTGGTGTCCGTAATGCGCTGAGCTGTGTCCACAACTCTCTGCAGTTTCTTGCAGTCCTGGGCAGAGCAGTTGCCATACCAAGCTGTGATACATCCAGATAGGATGCTTTCCATGGTGCATCTGTAAAAGTTGGTGAGAGTCAAAGGGGACAAACCAAATTTCTTTCGCCTCCTGAGGAAGTAGAGGCACTGGTGAGCTTTCTTGGCCATGGCTTCTACGTGATTTGACCAGGACAGGCTGTTGGTGATGTTCACTCCCAGGAACTTGAAGCTCTCAACCCTCTTGACCTCAGCACCATTGATGTAGACAGGTGCATGTACACCGCCCCCTTTCCTGAAGTCAATGACCAGCTCATTTGTTTTGTTGACATTGAGGGCAAGGTTGTTGTCATGACACCGTGCCAACTAAGCTCTCTATCTCCTTCCTGTACACTGACTCATCACTGTTTGAGATAGGGCCTACAACGATGGTATCATCTGCAAACTTGTAGATGGAGTTAGAGCAGAATCTCATCCTTCTTCTCTTCAAAGAGTAAAGACCTAAATCCCTTAGTCTCTCCTCATAATGGATACTCTCTAAACCAGGCAGCATCCTGGTAAATCCCCTCTGCACCCTTTCCAACGCTTCCACATCCTTTGTAGTGGGCATGCTGGTTAAGCCTGAATCCCTGACTCATCCTGCTTGATTATCCATTGGGAGCTAACAGACCTACAAGTTAACTGCCTCCATTTGTCATCTTCTCTGTGGCTGTGACAAGGGAATGTAAATTATGACCCAGAAACAAAAGATACTTGCCTGGAAATTCAGTTGTGTAACTCGATTTTTTCAATGTTACACAATGGGAGAACATCTTTTATCTTTTATGTAACAGTTTCCAAGTTGTTTTGCATCTCTCTGAAAATTTGACAGGCCGTTTAATTTCTGGTGTCAGTCACCCTTGTGTCTCGGGCATGGTTTCCTGTCACAAACAGGATGACATCATTCCCCAATTGTGGTCCAAGTTTCCCATGCAATACTCCTTTTGAGATATCGCAGGGTAACTTGAAGAGGTTTGCTCAGGATGCTGCCTGAATTAGAGAGCATAGAACATAGAACATGGAACATTACAGCACAGTACAGGCCCTTTGGCCCATGATGTTATTCCAACATTTTATCCTGCTCTAATATCTATCTAATCCTTCCGTCCCACATAGCATTCAATTTCTCCATCATTCATGTGGCATGTGCTATAAGGAAAGGTTGGACAAACATGAGGTGTTTTCTCTGGAGTGGCAGAGGCTGAGGGGAGACCCAATAGAAGTTTATCAAATCATGAGAGGTATAGATAGAGTTGACAGCTGGTATCTTTATTCTCAGGGTTGAAATGTCTAATCCTAGAGGGCATGCATTTAAGGTGAGAGGGGGAAAGTTCAAAGGAGATGTGCTGGGCAAGTTTTTTACATAGAGAGTGGTGGGTGCCTGGAATGTGCTGCCACGGGTGATGGTGGAGGCAGATACAATGGTGGCCTTTAAGAAGCTCTTAGTTAAGCACTTGAATTTGCAGAGAATGGAGGGATATGGACCACGTGCAGGCAGAAGGGATTAGGTGCCATTAGCTTAATTCGTTCAGCACAACATTGTAGACCGAAGGGTTTGTTCCTGTACAGCACTGTTCTATTGGACATTCATGGGACAACCTAGATTTACCTATAATGCGCCAGTTAAGTGAATAGTTAAAAACAGAAAATGTTGGAAATCCTCAGTGGGTCAGGCAGCATCCGTGGAGAGAGAAACAAGATTTAATGTTTCAGATCAAAGACCTGTCATCCAATTCTGATGAAGGGCCTTTAATCCAAAAAGCTAATTCTGTTTCTCCCTAGTTCTGACAAAGTCTTCAACCTGAAATATTAACTCTGTTATTCTCTCTCTCTGCAGATGCTGCCTGACTTGCTGAGTGTTTCCACCATTTTCTGGTTTTATTTTAGATTTGTAGCACTCCAAACAGAGTTGAACCTGCACCAAAAAAACTCAGGCGGATGGACGTAGAAGAACCATGAGAGTGATTCCTGGCATCCAGGCCAATGTTCATCCATCAGTCAATGTTGCTCAATCATGTTATCTGGCCGTTATCACATTGATATCTGTGGGATCTTGCTGTGCACATACTCACTGCTGCTCTTCCCAAATCACAACAACGACTGCCTTTTTTAAAGTACTTAATTTCTTGTAAACTGCCTTGGGAGATGTACAAGTGGCCAGAGATGTAATGGAACTGCAAGATTTTTTATGCCCTGTGTAAAATGAAACATGCTGAAAAATTAACACTACCTCAGTTTCCCCTCCTTCATCTCAGATTCCCAGCATCTGCAGAATTTTGATTTTGTCCTAAGACCCACCCCTCCTACTCACATGTTCTATCATCTTTCTGAACGATTTGGTCTCAAATTCTGCCTGATAGCATTCCTAGGGATGCAGTTACTGATGTAAGGTGCTATGTAAATGCACATCGTTGATCTCGTGACTGCCACAGATAAATACAAGGCTCCAATCAATTAAAAATCTCTGAAGAGCCAGTCAGCTCAAATGCACACAGGTTTAAGAAGAAGGGACTCAGACCTGAAACATTAACTCTGCTTCTCTCTCCACAGATGCTGCCTGACCTGCTGAGTGTTTCCAGCATTTTCTGTTTTTTATAACACATACAGGTTGTAGTGTGAGAAGTGTTGCTCAAATCTCTCTCAAGTCTCTAGCCTTGTGGAAAGCCTGTCTCACTCTGCCATCTTGTACAGGATGTTAATTTCTTCTTGAATGGGACCTGATGCTGTAAATGTTAATCAATTCACACCACATAGGTTTTCACTGCCACTTCAGAAGAGGATTTGCCATTTAAAGTAAATGATTAAACTTACAATAAATTAGCAGAGAGATGACATGTGAGTGCCTCACGTCATTGGTCTCCACTGATGCCCAGGAAAAGGAAGGAAGCACTTGCCAACTAGGACTGAGGGAATTTCTTGAGAAATATAGAGGGTGTAGGAGAGAACTTAAGAAAGAAATTATGAGGCAAAAGAAAATATCTTTGTCAAATAAGACAAGGGAGAATCCTGAGATCATGAGCAAGAGAGTAGCCAGGGAAAGAGTGGGTTCCTTTAGGGACCAAGGGAGTAATCTGTGCGTGGAACAAAGTCCTAAATGAATACTTCTCGTCTGTATTCACCAAAGAGAAGGAATGGACGATAGTTTGTGAGGTGGTGGGTTTTCTTTGTAAGAATCTGCAAAATCTTTGCAGTTGAGTAGTTATATGGACAGGAAATGTTTAAAAGGGCCAAATTCAGGCAAATGGGACGAGCTTGGATGGGCACACAGAAAACACAAGAAGTTCTGCGGATGCTGGAATCTGGAGTAATACACAAAAAGTGCTGGAGGAACTCAGCAGGTCAGGCACCATCCATGGAGGGAAATAAACAGCTGACGTATCGGGCTGAGACCCTTCATCGGCTTGGATGGGCATCTTGGTCAGCATGGACCAGTTGGGCTGAAAGGCCTGTTTCTGTGCTCTATGACTCTATGAATCAAATCCAAGCATAAAACCAACAACACAGAAGTGTTTTGAAGGTGTCTCATGGATCAATAAATTTTCTACTAGAGGGGGAACAATACCAGAGTGGCCAAAATTGCATTGGTCCTCTAGACTCGCACCTTCAAGACTACTTCAAAAATCCCACACTGGGAATTTCCTGTTGAGTCTTACCAAACTTTTCCAGTGAGTTGCTGAGTTACCAGTCATGTAGTAGCTGCATTAACTGAATTCGACGCTGATTGGTGTGTATGGAGCTTCTTTTTGAAATGAGATGACCCACAGCCCTATGCAAGAAAGTTACTCAACAAACTTTTACATGGAGCCATTAACTGGCCAGAATTACAGTTCTCTTTGACGCATGTACCAATGGTGAAAAGGGAGGGAGAGCAGAGAGGTTTTGGGAGAGAATTTTGGAATTTAGGGCCCAGGTAGGACAAAACTGGCAATCTTGGATTGGTGAAATTTTGGGAATCAGAATCAGATTTATTATCATTGACTTAGATGACATGAAATTTGTTGTGTTGTGGCAGCAGTGCAGTGCAAAGGCATAAAATGACTATAAATTACAAAGTAAATGAATAGTGCAAAAAAGGAATAATAAAGTAGTGTTCATGGATTTGTGGAATGTGAAGAAATCTGATATCGGGGGAAGAAGCTGTTCCTGAATCATTGAATGTGGGTCTTCAGGCTCCTGTACCTCCTCCCATATGGTAGTAATGAGAAGACAGCATGTCCAAGATCGTGAGGGTCCTTAGTGATGAATGCTGCCTTCTTGGGGATGTCATCGGCGGCAGTACAATGCAAAACATAAAAAATACAATAAGTTACAAAAACAAATAAATAGCGCAAAAGAGGAATAACAAGGTAGTGTTCATGGGTTCGTGGACTATTCAGAAAGAGGCACCGCCTCTTGAAGATGTCCTCGATGGTGGGGAGAGTTGTGTCTGTAATGGAGCTGGCTGAGTCTACAACCCTCTGTGGCTCTTGCGATCCTGTGCATTGAAGCCTCCACACCAGGCTGTGATGCAACCAGTCAGAATGGTCTCCACTGTACATCTCTAGTAATTTGTCAGAATCTTTGGTGACATACCAAATCTCCTCAAACTCGTAACGAAGTAGTGCCTTCTTCGTGATTGCATCAATGTGCTGGGCCCAGGATAGATCCTCCAAGATGTTGACGCCCAGGAACTTGAAGCTGCTCACCCTTTCCACCACTGACCCCTCAATGAGGAATGATCAGGAGGTCAGATTTATCAGAGTACAGACATGGACTGTTGGTAACATAAGGGTTGTTTCAAAGGGCAGGCATGTGTCAACCAGAGGGCTGTGGGCCTGGTTACAGAACAAACTGTTTCCTTTCACTAAACACCATGTATAAATCAACTGACCTTTGAAAATGACAATTTGGTACTTTCATCCTCAACAACACCACTTTGTAATTAAATGAATTGAAATCCTCCTGTTGCGGTGGGAAGATTTGAACTCATTTCTTCAGGTGTGTAGTCCAAGTTTCTGGATTACTGATAGAAAGGGCATTATCCTGCCATATTTACAGTGACATACCAAGCAACCTGCATCAAAACAGTAACTGTCTTTTAATAGTAACCCTGTGACAGTGATACATACCCTAAAGTCAATCAGACATAATATTATCCAAATTTTAACTGGTCTCAAGACTCCAAGAAGCACCATCCATGATTGCCACCTAGCTTGACATTGCTAGAAGTGCACAGGTTAGACTGAGGGCACAACGATGTTCGGCTGGGAAACCCTCTTCTTCCTCGCTCCATGGATTTATCTAATTACTTCTATTTAAATTCAGCTCTTTCCAGGGTGGGTTTCAAATTCATGTCTCTGGATCAATGGTCCAGATCTCTACAGATTTAAGCATGTTAGGACTCTGAACTGAAATATAAAGCAAAAGTGTAAGGTCAGGAACAGATTTGCAATGTGAAATACATGCTAAGGAATCCAGGGCACCAGCTTCCATTAATGTGGTACTTTTAATGTGGTGAAATATTTCAAGGTATTTCTCGGGAGAGTTGGCAAACAAAATTTGACAGTGATCTAAAAAAGGGATATTGGGACAGATGGCCAAAAGCTTGGTTAAAAGGGGAGATTTCAAACTTTGACTGACAGGAGAAGAAAGAGTTGGAGAGAGAGAGATAGAGAGGGAGAGAACTAGAGAGAGAGAGAGTCAAAGAGTCATAGAGTTATATAGCATGGGAATGGCCCCTTTGGCCCAACATGTCCATGCCAGACAAGATTTCTATCTGAGCAGGTCCCATTTGCCTGCTTTTGGCCCTTATCATTCTAAACCCTTCCTTTCCATGTACATGTTCAAATGTCTTTCAAATATTTTAATTGTAGCCACTTCTACACCTTCCTCTTGCAGCTCGTTGCATATTACTCACCACCCTCTTTGTGAAAAAGTTGCCCCTCAAATCTCTTTTAAATGTTTCCCCTCTCACCTTAAACCTATGCTCTCTCGTTTTAGACTCCCCTACCCTGGAAAAAAGGCTGTGACCATTCACTTTATTGATGCCCCTTGTGATTTTATACTACAAGGCTGCCCCTCAGTCTCTTACGCTCCAGGGGAAAAAGCCCCAGCCCATGCATTCTCACCTCATATCTCAAGCCCTCCAGTCCCAGTAACAGGGAGAAAGAGAGAGAGTATTCGCGAAGTGATTTCAAGTGTAGTGGTTAGCACAGCGCTATTACAGTGACCCTGGTTCAATTCTGGCCGCTGTCTGTAAGGAGTTTGTACGTTAGAAAACATTGAAAACGTAGAAAAACCTACAGCACAATTCAGGCCCTTCGGCCCACAAAGCTGTGCTGAACATGTCCCTGCCCTAGAAATTACCAGGCTTACCCATAGCCCTCAATTTTTCTAAGCTCCATGTACCTATCCAACAGTCTTTTAAAAGACCCTATCGTATCCGCCTCCACCACCATTGCCGGCAGCCCATTCCACGCACTCACCACTCTCTGAGTAAAAAACTTACCCCTGACATCTCCTCTATACCTACTCCCCAGCACCTTAAACCTATGTCCTCTTGTGGCCACCATTTCAGTCCTGGGGAAAAGCCTCTGACTATCTACCCGATCAATGACTCTCATCATCTTATATACCTCTATCAGGTCCACCCCCCCATCCTCCGTCTCTCCAAGGAGAAAAGGCTGAGATCCCTCAACCTGCTTTCATAAGGCATGCTCCGCATTCCAGGCAGCATCCTTGTAAATCTCCTCTGCACCCTCTCTATGGCTTCCACATCTTTCCTGTAGTGAGGTGACCAGAACTGAGCACAGTACTCCAAGTGGGGTCTGACCAGGGTCTGATATAGCTGCAACAATACCTCCTGGCTCCTAAATTCAATTCCACTATTGATGAAGGACAATACACCAGATGCCTTCTTAAGCACAGAGTCAACCTGCGTAGCCGCTTTGAGTGTCCCATGGACTCGGACCCCAAGATCCCCCTGATCCTCCACACTGCCAAGAGTCCTACCATTAATACTATATTCTGCCATCATACTTGACCTACCAAAATGAACCACTTCATACTTATCTGGGTTGAACTGCATCTGCCACTTCTCAGCCCAACTTTGCATCCTATCTATGTTCCGCTGTAACCTCTGACGGCCCTCTATACTATCCACAACATATCCAACCTTTGTGTCATCCGCAAACTTACTAACCCATCCCTCCACTTCCTCATCCAGGTTGTTTATAAAAATCACAAAGAGTAAGGGTCCCCGTGTCTCCCCATGTCTGCGTGGGTTTCCTCCAGGTGCTCTGGTTCCAAAGACGTATGGGTTAGGAAGTTGTGGGTTTGCTATGTTGGCGCCGGAAGTGTGATGACACTTGCGGGCTGCCCCCAGAACACTCTACGCAAAAAAGATGCATTTCACTGTGTGTTTTGACGTACATGTGGCTAATAAAGATATCTTACCTTAAGTTTGCATGTGAAGGTAGAGCCATAAATGGCAGAATGATTAAAGTTGGAGGAAACAAGGGCCCAGACATGAGAAAGAATTGGGGGCTGGAGGGGATCACAGAAAGAGATGGGGCCCAGACATCATGTGAGTTAGGACACAGGCATCAGAGCCTTGGATGGCATCATTGTTTTCCACTTTTTTGGGATGTGCGCATTGCAGAGACAGCCAGCATTTATTGTCCATCTCTATCTGCTCCTTGAGAAGGTGGAGGTGAGCTTCCTTCTTGGACGACCACAGTTCTTCTGGTGAAGCTACTCCCAAAGTAGGAATTTTCAGGGTTTAGATCCAGCCACAATGAAGGACCAGCAAAAATAATTCCAAATCAGGATAGTGTGCAAGTTGGTGGGGAAGCTGTGGAGGGTGGTGTTCCCAGCCACCTGCTGCCCTTGTCCTTCTTGATGGAAGAGGTTTTGGCATTTGGAGGTGCTGTTACGATGGCCAAGCTGAGCAACTGCAGTGCATTTTACAGATGGTGCACACTGCAGCCACAGCACAGCAGTGATGTAGGGAATGAATATTTAATGTGCGACATGGGCTGGCAGTCACGGGTGTTTCTTCATCCTGGATGACGCTGAGCTTCCTTCAGTGCTGTTGGACTTTGATGGTGCTGGTTTGAAAGCTCATGTGTGTGGGCTCGTATTAAAAAAAATCCAAACTGCTGGATTGTCACATGAAGCCAGCTGGTTTATACTTCACACAAGGGAACATCTCTGTTGGTTGTCAGGGAAACGAGTGACGGACAGTAAAAGTGGCTTTGCCAGTGACATCCAAAACGCGAGAATTAATGAAAACATCCTTGGATTGTCAAGAGAATTGGAACTTTCTTTAACTTTCTCTCTGCAGTGGAGTTGAATGAATACACGCTACCACTCTCCCCAGCACAGAAATGAAAGGATTTACATAGAGTTATACAGCACAGAAATAGGCCCTTTGGCCCAACTTGTCCATGTTGACCAAGGTTTCTTCCTGAGCAAATCTCATTTGCCTGCATTTGGCCCAGATCCTTCTAAACCTTTCCTATCCGTGTACCTGTCCAAATGTCTTTTAAATGTTACAATTGTACCTGCCTCTATCACTTCCTCTGGCAGCTTATTTCACATACCCACCACCCTCTGTGTGGAAAACTTACCCCTCAGGTCCTCTAATTTTTTCCCCTCTCACCATAAACCTATGCCCTCTAGTTTTAGACTCCCCTATCCTGGGAAAAAGACTATGACCCTATGACCTTATCTATGCCCCTACCTTATAAATCTCTATAAGGTCAGCCCTCAGCCTCCTTCACTTCAGGGAATAAAGTCCCAGCCTATCCAGTCTCGGCAACTTATTTTCTGCACCCTCTCTAAGCTTAATCACATCCGTCCTATTGTGCGGTAACCAGAACTGCATACAATATTCTCAGTGCGGTCTTATCAACATCTTGTATAGCTGTAAAATGATGTCCCAACTCTTGTACTCAGCGCCCCATCTGATGAAGGCAAGTATGCCATACGCCTTCTTCACTACCTTAACTACCTGTGTCGCCACTTTCGGGGAACTATGTACTTATACTCCTTGGTCTCTCTGTTCTATAACACACCCCAGGGGCCTGTCATTCACTGTGTATGTCCTGCCCAGGTTTAACTTCCCAAAATGCATCACTTTGGACTAGTCCAAGTGAATTCCATCTGCTATTTTTTGGCTCACTTTCCCATTTGATCTGAATCCTGTTGTAACATTAGACAAACTTTTTCACAGTCCACCACACCACCTACTTAGGTGTCATATACAAACCTATCAATCATTAAGATTAAGATCTTAAGATTTTAAGCTATCTTTATTAGTCACATGTACATCATCGACACACACAGTGAAATGCATCTTTTGCGTAGTGTCCTGGGGCAGCCCGCAAGTGTTGCCACGCTTCCGGTGCCAACATAGCGTGCCCACAACTTCCTAAACAGAGCACCCAGAGGAAACCCACGTGAAACCCTTGCAGACACAGGGAGAACGTACAAACTCCTTACAGACAGTGGCCGGAATTGAACCCGGGTCGCTGGTGCTGTAAAGCGTTACGCTAACCGCTACACTACCGTGCCTGCATGCTACCTATATCCTCATCTAAATTGTTGATATATGAGACAAACAATGGGGGACCCAACACCAATCACTGTGGCGCACTGTTGGTTACAAGCCTCTAATCTGAAAAACAACCCTCCACTACAACCCTCTGACTCCTTCCATCAAGCCAATTCTGTATCCAATTGGCCAGCTCTGCCTTGGATCCCATGTGAGCTCACCTCCCAGACCAGCCTACCATGTGCAATCTTGTCAAAAACCTTGCTAAAGTCCATGTAGATAACATTTACTACCCTGCCCTCATCCATCCTCTTGGTGACCTTTTCAAAAAACTTCAATCAAATTCTCAATATAGCACCTTCTATAATCCCAGGATATCCAATAACAGCCCACAAGAAGTTAGGTACTTTATGAAATAATGTGAGAAATGTTGCAGATAATTTGCATTATAAACAAAATTCTTGTTGGAGGATGAACATTGTCCCCGATGTCAGGGAGAACTCGCCTTTGGAACAGAACCAGAGAAAGCTGAAAGGGCCTCAATTTAATGTTTCATTTTAAAGGATGGCACCTTCAACATGACACTGCAGTCTAGATTTTTGTACTCAGATCTCTTCAGTCTAGTTCAGAGGCACGAACAATGCCCAGCTGAGCAAAGATGGACACCAAGACACAATGGCCAAAGAATTCTCTCCAATGTGCATTTATAATCCAGTGATGTCCAATTGCATTTCTTTGCTATTAACCTTCACTAAATACTCCGATGGTTATGTTAGAATTGTTTGCATGGTCTAATCAAAACAGAAGCAAATTGGATGCAGCTTAAAGAAAATTCCTGCATCCGTTTTAGTGAAAAGAAGCCTCAAAGGGTCATTGCAATAACTTGTATCTCTTAACCTTTTTATTCTCCGTACTAGTTTTCTATTTAATGTTGTGATTTCAATTGCTTGCTTCCTATAAAGAACAAACGAACTGGCAGCGTAGCTCAGCAGGGCTATCATTCACTTTCATTCACACCTTTTCACTCATGGTTTCCAAGGTGGACTTTTCCTTTCTTTATGTGTTAAAGATCTTCACAGCTGAGGAGGTTAATGCCCCATGAATCCATATCTTCAAGTCACCCTACAAACCACTCACCATTCTGACTTGAAAGGATTTCACCTTTCTTAATTGGTCATAGACTCAAACAACATGGAAACAGGCCATTCGGCCCATTGAATCCATGCTGGTCATCAAGCACACACTTACATTAATTCTATTTTATATTCTCCACACTCCCATCAACTCCCCATTGATTCTATCAATTATATGCCAGGGGCAATTTACAGCAATCAGTTAATCTACCAACCTGCCCGTCTTTGGTTTGTGGGAAGAATCCAGAGCCCCTGGAGGAAATCCACACAGTCACAGGGAGAACGTGCAAACTCCACACAGACAGCACCCGAGGTCATTATAGGAAGGATGTGGAAGCACTGGAAAGGGTGCAGAAGAGATTTACCAGGATGCTGCCTGGTTTAGAGAGTATGCATTATGAGGAGAGACTAAGGGAACTAGGGCTTTACTCGTTGGAGAGAAGGAGGATGAGAGGAGACATGATAGAGGTGTACAAAATATTAAGAGGAATAGATAGAGTGGACAGCCAGCGCCTCTTTCCCAGGGCACCAATGCTCAATACAAGAGGGCTTGGCTTTAAAGTAATGGGTGGGAAGTTCAAGGGAGATATCAGAGGAAGGTTTTTCACCCAGAGAGTGGTTGAGGCATGGAATGCGCCACCTGGGGCAGTGGTGGAGGCAGGTACATTGGTCAAATTCAAGAGATTACTAGATAAGTATATGGAGGAATTTAAGATAGAGGGATATGTGGGAGGAAGGGGTTAGATAGTCTTAGGTGAGGTTAAAAGGTCGGCACAACATTGTGGGCCGAAGGGCCTGTATTGAGCTGTACTGTTCTATGTTCTATGTTCTATGTCAGGACTGAACACGGGTAACTGGACCCATGAGGCAGCAGCTCTACTGGCTGCATCACTCTGCGGCCTAACTTTCAATAGGGTCAATATCCATATCTCCATGAATGGATAGAGAATGTCTTTATGACCATATTTGGATTACACAGCCCCAATCGCATTCACTTTCCATTTATGGTGATGTGTGTATTTATCCATTGATTGTCTTTTGGCTCACTGGTGTCTTCCAGGAATTTCGGAGGCAGTTCAGTGACAGGGGCTTGAATCATCAGTTTAGCTGTAGCATCCGAGGTGTTCCATTGTGATAGCCAAGTCCTTCCTTCAGGGTCTTGAGGTTTAAGAAAGGAGACAGAGGATCCCCAGGACAGGGACTAGGACCTCTTGCAGCAGGGAAACACAACCAATGGGGAGCAACAAACAGTCTGCTGGAGGAATTCCTTTCCACTCCCACAGACGCTGCTCGACCCACTGATTTCCCCCAGCAGATTGTTAGTTGCTCCAGATTCCAGCACCTGAGTATCTTGTGCCTCCAGAGTTATGTAAAATCCTTGTACTTTGATTTCCTCTATGGATATTCAGTGGCAGAACATTCACCATTTCAGGGAGCCTTGAAATTTTGTGTATGTACCGTCAACGCTGGGTGGGGTTGCATTGAGTTTGTTGGATCGGGGGGGGGGGGGGTGGGGTGGGGGTAACAAGCACGAACTCTACCTCGGGGCAAGGGACTCTGTCATAGTTTTAATGGACAACCCAGCCTGGTCCTTGCAACCACCCTTGCAGAGCGGACTCGATGGCCGAATGGCCGACTTCTGCTCCTTTGTCTTATGGTCTTGTCTTGTCTTATGGTCATTGTCTCTTCTTCCCCCCCCCCCACCCACCACCCCCCCCCCCCCCATCAGGCAGAAGATACAAAAGCTCAAGCACAGCTTCTATCCCACTGTTATAAAACTCTTGAACGGACCTGTTGTATGATAAAGATGAACTATTGATCTCTCAATCTACCTCATCATGGCCCTTGCACTTTATTTGTCTACACTGCACTCTCGCTGTAACTGTAACACTATAATCTGCATTCTGTTATTGCTCTTCCCTTTGTACTACCTCAACGTACTTACGAAGACACAGGAGACTGCAGAAGCTAGAATCTGGAGCAACACACAAAATGCTGGAGGAACTCAACGGGTCAGGCAGCATCTGTGGAGGGAAATGGACAGTCAACATTTTGGGTCGAGATCCTTCACCTGCACTGAAAGATAAAGGGGAGACACCCTCTATCTTTCAGTCCAGATGAAGGGTCTTGACTCGAAAATTCGACTCTCCATTTCTTTTGATGTACCTATGTTTGGAATGATCTCTCTGGATGGAACACAAAACAAAGCTTTTCTCTGTATCTCGGTACATGTGACAATAATAAACCCATTACCAAACTGGAATGCTTGAGCAGACCAAGTTCTCAGAAATAGCTCCTGAGATGAATGGTTAAGTAATTTATTCTGGTGTGATAAGTGTAGAAGGTGCACGTTGGCCAGGCTACTGAAGTCTGGCTGATTTCTGTTTCTATTTTTCCAGTAAAGAGGCAAAATATTGGTTTGATATCTCCTCTAAAAGACAGTGGCTTCCAAAAGCAACACTCTCTGAAATATAAACCTAGATTATAAACTTTATGAGAGGGAAATGATTTCCAACATTTTTCCTTCTGACTCAGTGCTGAGAATTCCATTCACTGCGCCAGAAGAGATGACTCTTTAAAAACAAAAGCAAAATACTGAAGTTGTTGGGAATCTGCAATAAAATTGTAAGACACTGGTGAAGATCAATTTCTCCTGGGAGAGAGAGGGTTAAAGTCTTAAATCTTTATCTCTGTTT
Source organism: Pristis pectinata (assembly GCF_009764475.1). Classification (NCBI taxonomy): domain Eukaryota; kingdom Metazoa; phylum Chordata; class Chondrichthyes; order Rhinopristiformes; family Pristidae; genus Pristis; species Pristis pectinata. The sequence continues at coordinate 106,007,450 of NC_067410.1, read as the reverse complement.
CGCTCTCCATAACCTCTGCCTGATCTCCCCTGTGTTTGCAGCATTTTCAGTCAATAATTTTTGGAGTTTTATAAAATCACAGAAGCTCAGAATTGTTCTCAGCATGGAAGGAGACCATTCATACCTTTAAGTCTGCACTGGCTCGATGAAAGAGCAATTCAGCTTTCCCCACTCTTTCATCCTTTCCCCATAGCCTGACAAGTTTTGCAGCAGAGCCTGTAAATAAAGAACTTGTATTTTTATAACACCTTTCATATTCAAAGGGCATCCCAAAAGGAATTTAAAGCTATCATATATTTTCAATGCAGCAACCATTCCGTAAGGAAATTTGGCATATCTCTAATGACCCTCACCAACTTTTATAGATGCACCATAGAAAGCATCCTATCCGGATACATCACAGCTTGGCATGGCAAGTGCTCTGCCCAAGACCGCAAGAAATTGCAGAGAATTGTTAACGCAGCCCAGTCCATCATGCAAACCAGCCTCCCCTCTGTTGACTCTGTCTGCACTTCCCACTGCCTCAGGAAAGCAGCCATTGTAATCAAAGATCCCTCCCACCCCAGTCATTCTCTCTTCTCCCCTCTCCCCTTGGGCAGGAGATACAAAAGCATGAACCACCAGGCTCAGGGACAGCTTCTATCCCACTGTTATCAGATTCTTGAATGGACCTCTCACACGCTAAAAAGTGAACTTTTGATCTCCCAATCCACCTCGTCATAGCCCTTGCACTTTATTTGTCTACCTGCACTGCACTTTCTCTGTAACTGTAAAACTATATACCGCATTCTGTTTTCCTTTTGTACTACCTCATGTACTACTTATGTATGGAATGATCTGTCTGGATGGCACGTGAATAAGTTTTTCACTGTATCTTGGTACATGTGACAATAATAAACCAATTCCAATTCTAATTCCAATTTCATTGTAGTACAAGGAATGAGACACTTGGCAGCTTCTGTGCTGTAGTAAAGGAGTACTGTGTTACTAGGAAACCTCTGTCCTCATAGAATAATGTAAAAGACCCTGGGAAATGTTCAGAAAAGAGGAGTAAATATTTCACAGTGTTCTGACCAGCATGTAGACTTCACCAAAGACAGAAGTGGTTCCTACTTCAGAAGTAGCCGAGGGGTTGCAAAGCGCTTTGAGATGTGTGAAGCTGTGGAAGGCTAAAAATAACTGCAAGTTCTTTATTTTTGACTGAAGTAGCTCTGGTCTCCACAATGGTTGCAAGCATCATGTAGAAAATACAACAGCTCACAGAGCAATACTCTTCAATCCATCATTCTAGTGTCATATTAAAGTTCTCCCCAAGAACAGTGAGCAGTTAAACAAAACAGAGATCAGTCTGCCACTTTGAACTCTTTACTGAGAACGATGGAGAAGTTCCAACTTGGTAACCACTCACAAATAAGTTTCAGTGATGATATCAGCCTGGCAAACTTTCTCTGTTCCACTCTTCTGTTCAAAAGGATAATGAGTCACCACCTACCTCATGTCCAATCTCCACATCCGCTCAAGCATCCAAATATTTATCAGCCCAGCTTTGCGTATTCACAGGCTGCATCTACGCCCTATGGGATAAAGAGCTCAAAAGACTCGCAGCCTTTTGTACACAAAACAATGTTTACTTCAATGCTAAATGGCTGCCCCTTATCCTGATATTATGCCCCAGGATCTGGACTCTCTAGCCCGAGGAAACAGCCTCAAATTCTAACCTTACCCATCCCATCTTGTGGGTTAAGCATTCTTCCAAATGCCAATACGTAAAGAAAATCCACTGAGCTGTCTCTTCCTGGGAGAAGAAATAGGTCCTAATTTAACATTTCATTAAAAATTCAGCAGCCCAAAAATTCCTTCAGATCGCCCCAATAAAAACAGTTAAGCTGAAAAACTGCCCAACCCAGAGAAAAGCAGCCTTATATGAAAAAAAACCTGTAGATAATGGAAATCTGAAATAAAAACAGAAAATGCTGGATACACTCAGCAGGTCAGGCAGCACCTGTGGAGAGAGATACAGTTAACATTAAGGGTGAAGGCACTTCATCGGACTAAGAAGGCAAGAAAATAAGTTAGACAGAAAATAAATAGAGCAGTATTGTGTCAATTTCCAGGAAATTTGACTCCTAACTCTTTGGTGGGATTTTTGTTTGGACCAACACTTTTTTTCCACTGTAAAATTCTTCCCAACTGATGCCAATATTAGTTCCACACTCAAAATCCATCTCCAAGATGATTTGCAACCTCAGTGGTCTGAAACATGACAACTTACATTTATTAATAGAAGAATCAAATTTTACTGATGTCGCTTCCCCTGAAACATTGCTGTTTAAGGAGCCAGCACTCAAACTGCATTCTTTGTCCTCACAGAGGTCAAATCTCCTGTGACCCCAGATACAACACATATGCCTAAACTGCTTTGTTCATGGATAACAGGATCATTGTCACTTTCAACTTCTCAGGCCAAGGCCATTCCAGTCTGCTGTTGATCTGCATAGAACATAGAACATTACAGCACAGTACAGGCCCTTCAGCCCACATTGTTGTGACGACATTTTATCCTGCTCTAAGATCTATCTAACCCTTCCCTCCCACATAGCCCCCTATTTTTCTATCATTCATGTGTCCACCTAAGAGTCTCTTAAATGTCCCTAATGTATCTGGCCCCACAACCTCTGCCGGCTGTGCGTTCCACGCACCCACCACTCTCTGTGTAAAAAACTTACCCCTGACATCCCCCTTATATCTTGCTCCACTCACCTTAAAATTATGTTCCCTCATTTTAGCCATTATTGCCCTGGGAAAAAGTCTCTGACTTGTCCACTCGATCTATGCCTCTTATCATCTCTGCCGCATCTTATGGTCTGCTGCTCACTGTTGCATTAGGGATGTCACCCAAACTCTGTACTCAAGGACACATAGTTCCATCTACTTTCTCTTCATCCCACAGCAAGCAGATATAGAATGGACATGTGACTTCATCAAAAGCTTTACCAAAATGTAAACCTGCCTGAAATAAGTTTTTTTCCATGGAGCGGAGGAGGCTGAGGGAAGATCTGATTTAGGTGTGCAGAATTATGAGGGACATAGATAGGGTAGAAAGACCTTACTCCATAGAAGAGATGTCTAAAATTAGAGGGCAGAGGTTTAAAGGAGGGTCAAGATTACAGGGGATCTGACAAAGAATTTATTTCGCCCAGAGGGTGGTTGTAATCTGCAATACATTGCCTGAGGGAGTGGTGGAGATAGGTACTCTCACATTTAAGAAGAAACTTTGATTAGGCCTCATTTGGAGTATTGTGTCCAGTTCTGGTCACTGCATTACTGGAAGGATGTGGAGACTTTGGAGAAGGTGCAGAAGAGGTTCACCAGGATGTTGCCTGGATTGGAGAGTATTGTTAAATTGATAAATTATTGTCTCATGTACTGAGGTACAGTGAAAGAATATTGTTCTGTATGCCATCCATATAGATCATCACATCAGTACATCGAGGTAGTACAAGTGAAAAGCAATAACAAAATGCAGAATAACGTGTTAGTTACTGAGAAAGTGCAGTGCAGGCAGACAATAAGGTACGAGGCAATGACGAGGTAGATTGTGAGGTCAAGAGTCCATCATTGCACAAGAGATCGGTTCAATATTCTTATAACAGTGGGATAGAAGCTGTCCTTGAGCCTGGTGCTACGTGCTTTCAGGCTTTTGTATCTTCTGCCTGATGGAAAGGGGGAGAAGAGAGAATGTCTAGGGTGGATGGGGTCTTTGATTATGCTGGCTGCTTTCCTGAGGCAGTAAGAAGTGTGGACAGAGTCCATGGACGGGAGGCTGGTTTCCATGATGTGCTGAGCTGTGTCCACAACTCTCTGCGGTTTCTTGCGGTCATGGGCAGAGTGGTTGCCATACCAAGCTGTGTGCATTTGGATTGGATGCTTTCTATGGTGCATCTACAACATTGAGGGAAAGGTTGTTGTCATGTCACCATGCCACTAGGCTTTCTATCTCCTTCCTGCACTAGCTATAAGGAAAGATTAGACAAGCTTGGATTGTTTTCTCTGTAGTATCGGAGACTGAAAGAAGAGGTGATAGAAGTTTATACCATTATGAGAGGCGTGGATAGGGTAGACAGTCAACATCTTTTCCCCAGGGTGAAAATGTCAAATACTAGATGTCATAGCTTTAAGATGAGAGGGGGAAAATTTAAAGGAGATTTGTGAGGCAAGTTTTTTACACAGAGAGGGGCAGTTGTGTAGGTCGAAGACCTGGGAGCATGGGGAATCCTCAGGAGCTGGGGCAGTGCTAGAGGAAAGCAGTGAGAATTTGCTCTGGTATCCTACTGAAGAGAAGACTGCATTACAGGCTCCACTCTGGAACTTTCTCCCCTGACAGCTCCCACTAGCTGCTGGCTGACGATTTGCCCCATTGTAACGTCTGTGGGTGTTTTGTCACTTCCAAAGTTCGATTCTAGTCAAGGCCGAGAACTGAATTTCAGAAATGAGATAAAATACATAGCCATAATCACGATGTGAATTCTGCTCTAGTTATTGAGCATTCTCTCTCTGAGTACCAAAGAGGGATAAAAGTGACTATACATTTGCTTCTTAAACCTCAAAAAAATGATCTGAGCTAAGGTTGGAGGAACAACACCTCATATTCCACCTTGGGAGTCTCCAACCTGATGGCCTCAACATCGATTTCTCTAACTTCTGGTAACCCCCCCCCCCTTCTTTTTCTTCCTCCTCACTCCTTTGTCTTCCCTTATTCCTGTGGCTCCCTTCCCCCACCTTGATGACTGCCCATCTCCCCTCCTCCAACCTTTATTCCATGGTCCGCTGCCCTCTCCTAACGGATTCCTTCTTCTTCAGCCCTAGGCCTCTTCTACCTATCACCTCTCAGCTTATTACATCTTCTCCCCTCCCCCACCCACCTACCTTCCCCCCTCTCACCTGGACTAGCCTGTCACCTAAACTCACCTGTCCCCTGCCAGCCTGTACTCCTCCCCCTCCCCCTCCCCCCACCTTCTCATTCTGGCCTCTGCCCTCTTCCTTTCCAGTTCTGATGAAGGGTCTCAGCCCGAAACGTCGACTGTCTATTTCCCTCCATGGATGCTGCCTGACCTGCTGAGTTCCTCCAGCAATTTTTATGTATTGCTCCAGATTCCAGTATCTGCGGAATTTCTTGTGTCTGAGCAAAAAATAACCTTTGAATTGGAAAATCTGTAACTAACCATCATCTTCTCCCTTGCTGGGAAAACTCAGACATCCAGAGTGAAATAAACCACAATGTAAATGCTGTAGACAGGAAAGAGAAGTTGTGAAATTCAATGGAAAACCTTCCTCTGCACTGGGAGCATACTGCCAGTACTCCTTTCTGTTCCTCTAACTGTGGCATGCTCATTCACGCTTCTTCCTCTGCTATCATTTTGGGTGGTTTATTGATCCAAGGAATGTGTTATTTGAAGTTCAGTGGCCAACTTTTGTGAAAAATTTTGAAGTTTCCAAGGAGGGTTAAGGAACTATGTCATTATGTTGATCACATCAAACACAGCTTTAAAGGATTTTCTTCACATCCACTGCTTTTTTTTTCATATGGCAACCTTTATATTTATGTCAGTGGTAAGTAATTCAGTAACAGATGACGGAAAAATAAATCTTCAATTCTATTTTGATGGGAAGCGTTTGTAAAAGTCTGGGGTTGAAGCAACTTGTTTTTCTAGTTTCAGTCAATCTTTGTGGTCTTTTCCAGTTAAACATATAATGTCCATTGTTTTTGCTTTGCACCTTAAACTCATTGGATTATTTGTCTTTTCCAAGTGTTCTTTGGTTGAGTCATTTGGGAAATGTGAGGGAATTCCTTTTCCTGACAGAATAAAGGACAGTTAGTTCATCATGGATCCCCTGATCCACTAAGTAGGCAGAACTAGATTTTTAGGTATCAGTCTTAGTAACGCCTTGCTAGGGACTGGGATAAAGGACATGTACACAATCGATGTGGCATTAATCCAACCAGTTCAACTTTTTTTTCTCTAGAAATTATTTTAAAATAAGAAGAAAGTTGTATTCTGTGATTCAGGATGTGCAGCCAGTTAAGTACAGTCACAGTGAGATGTTAAAAGATTTACTGGAATAATTTACTGGAATAAAAGGTTGCGTTAGGAGGAAAGGTCAGACAGGCTGCGCTTGAATCCACTGGACTTTAGAAGAGTGATGTGGGAGAATCTAGAATTAGGCGTCACTGTTTAAAACTATGGAGACTCAAGAGACTGCAGATGCTGGAATCTGGAGCAACAAATATTCTGTTGGAGGGTCGAGCAGCATCTGTGGGAAGAAAGGAATTGTCGACGTTTCAGGTCAAAACCCTGCCTCGATGCAGATTGTTTGTTGCTTAAAATTAAGGCGCTGCCCCTCTTAAGACAGATTGAAAGGATATTTTGTTTTCCTTCAGGTGGTTGGGGCTCTTTGGAACTATCTTCCTGATAGGGTGGTGGAGGCCAAGTCTTTGAATGTTTTTAAGGCAGAGATAGATAGATTCTTGATAAATAAGTGGGTGAAAGGTTCTTGCATGCAGGTAGACAGGAATATGGAAGTAAGACAATAATCAGAACAGCCATGGTCATATTAAGTGGTGGAACAGGTTAATGGGCTGTTCCTGCTTACAATTGGTATGTCTTATATTTGCAAGCAACTACAACTGCAATCTATATAACTCCTTAAACATATCAAAACTCCCAAAGCATGTCCACAGGAGTATTTCCAAACAACAGTTGATGCTGTCTTAAGGTGATATTAGGGCAAGTGGCCAGATACTTGGTTAAAGAGATGTTAAGGTGCACCTCAAAGATGCAAAGTGAGATGGAGAGGTGAAGGAAAGCAATTCCAGAAATTAGGGCCTTGAGTGTTGAAGGCGTGGTCACAAATGGTGGAACAACTAAATCCAGGGATAATCAAGAGGCCTGAATTAGAAGGACAGAGAAATCTTGGAGAGTTTTAGAAACAGGACCTTTGGCCCACCATGTCTGTGCTGACCATCAAGTATATATCTGTACTATGGCTATCAGGATTTACCAATGGATCTTGATCAGCTGGGTAAGTGGGCCAAGGAACTGCAAATGGAATTTAATTCGGATAAGTGCGAGGGGTTGCATTTTTGGAAGATAAATGAAGCTAGGACTTTCACAGTGAATGGTAGGGCCCTGGGGAGTGTTGTAGAACCAAGGGACCTAGGAGTATAAATACATGGTGCCCTGAAAGGGTGGTGAAGAAGGCTTTTGGCACACTAGCCTTCATCAGTCAGGGCATTAAGTATAAAAGTTGGGATGTTATGTTACAATTGCACAAGATGTTGGTAAGGCCACATTTGGAATATTGTGTTCAGTTTTGGTTACCCTGCTATAGGAAAGATGCCATTAAGCTGGAAAAAACAGAGAGGAGATTTACAAGGATGTTGCCGGGACTCAAGGGACTGAGTTTTGGAGAGAGAGGTTGAGCAGTTTGAGACTTTATTCATTGGAGCACAGGAGAATGAGGGGTGATCTTAGAGACGTGTATAAAATCATGAGAGGCGTAGATAGGATAAATGCACACAATCTTTTCCCAGGGTTGGGTAATCAAGATCTACAGGATTAAGGTGAGAAGGGAGAGATTTACAGAGGCAACTTTTTCACCAGCGGGTGGTCTGTATGTGGCATGAGCTGCCAGAGGAAGTTGTTGAGGGAGGTACATCAACAGCATTTAAAAGGCACTTGGACAGATACATGGATAGGAAAGGTTCAGAGGGATATGGGCCAAATACAGACAAATAGGACTAGCTTAGATGGAATTTTGGTTGGAATGGACCAGGTGGGCTAAAGGGTCAGTTTCCGTTCTGTGTGACTCTATGACTCTAATCCTATAGCCTTCTATGCGCTGGAAATCCCTGTGCTCTTCCAGACACTTAAGAGAAGATATCTTTATTAGTCACATGTACATTGAAACACACAGTGAAATGCATCTTTAGGTGCATCAATAGGTGGATCTGGGTGGGAAGGGTGATTGGCAGATGGAGTCAGGTAGGGGAAGGAATGATAGATATAGTGAAGAGGCTGGGATAAGATAAGATCTTCATTAGTCACGTGTACATCGAAACACACAGTGAAATGCACCTTTTGCGTAGAATGTTCTGGGGGCAGCCCGCAAGTGTCGCCACGCTTCCGGTGCCAACATAGCATGCCCACAACTTACTAACCCGTACGTCTTTGGAATGTGGGAGGAAACCGGAGCACCCGGAGGAAACCCACGCAGACATGGGGAGAACGTACAAACTCCTTACAGACAGCGGCCGGAATTGAACCCGGGTCGCTGGCGCTGTAATAGCATTACGTTAACCGCTACACTACCATGTCACATGTACCAAGATACTGTAAAAAGCTTTTGTTTACACTACCGTGCCTGCTCATCTATTGTGAAAGGACCTGCCTCAACCACTTGCTCACGCAGTGCATTCCAGCGTGATTAGGCTGGAGGATGTTGCAGAGGGAGAAAAGGAAATGTAGCAGCTAACTAATGCACAGCAAGCTGCCACAAACAGCAGTCAAGCACTGATGAGCAGCTGGAGTTTATAATGACATCAATAGCAGTGAACTGTCACACGTTACAATATGTACAAACACAGAAGGATTTCTTGGCATGAAAATCAAGATGCAAATCACACCTTAATACGGCACTTGAGTTATTTGGAATGATGCCAAGGTACCATTAATTTTCCGTTTCTAAGCAATAAGTCAAAATAGAATTTAATGAGCAATATTATTACATCAGCTCACCCTCTTCATTTGTTTGGATTACTGATGAAGTTAAATTTATATTGTTCCTTTGGAGAATGGATTCATGCTTGAAACACTCAGCAGCATCTGTGGAAGGAGAAACAGTTTCAGGCTGAAGACAAGGGATCTTTAACCTGAAATGTTAACTCTGTTTCTCCATCCACAGGTGCTTCCTGACTTCCTGAGTGCTTCCAGCATTTTCTGATTTTAGTTACTGTAATTATGTGTTCAAGATAAGATACCTTTATTAGTCACATGTACATCGAAAGACACAGTGAGATGCATCTTCTGCGTAGAGTATGCTGGGGGCAGCCCGCAAGTGTCGCCACACTTCCGGCGCCAACATAGCATGCCCACAACTTCCTAACCAATATAGCTTTGGAATGTGGGAGGAAACCGGAGCACCCGGAGGAAACCCACACAGACATGGGGAGAACGTACAAACTCCTCACAGACAGTGGCCGGAATTGAACCTGGGTCGCTGGCACTGTAATAGCGTTACGTTAACCACTACACTATGGTGCCTGTATATGCATGTGACTGAGAATTACTTTCTTTGCTTCTGGAAACAATGCCATCCTCTCAAGCAGATGCACTGGAGGAGTTGGAGATGTTTTCCTTCGAGCAGAGAACTTCATGGGAAGTTCGATTAAAGGGTTCAAAATCATAATCGCTTTTCACTGGCCGAAGTGTCAGTAACCTAGCGACATAAGTTGAACTCAGTTGGTGAAAGGAACAGTGAGAAGCAACCTTTTAACAAGTGAAAATAAAAATAAACTGCAGATGCTGGAAATCTGAAATAAAAACAGAAAATGCTGGAAACACTCAGCAGGTCAGACAGCTTCTGTGGGAAGAAGAACAGAGTTAATATTTCAGTGAAATCTCTTTCCAAGCAGGGAAAGGGAGATGAAAGGGTCTCTTTATCAAGTTCTGATGAAGAGCCTTCAATCTGGCATTGATAGCAAAGGTAACTTCTTTATTAAACAAAGGGAAGGGATATACACAGAAGATATGGGTCAGTTAGCCTAACATCATAAGGGAAAATGTTAGAAGTTATTACTAAAGATGTTATGAAAATGAAAAAAAATGACAGATGCTGGAAATCTTAAACAAAATAAGAAAACACTCGAAATACATTTTGTTCTGATGAAGGGTCTTTGGCCTGAAGTGCCACACCACCAGGTTCAAGAACAGCTGCTTCCCTTCAACCATTTGTAAATGGTTGTAAAGACACCTACGTTAGACTATTGTTTATTGACTACAGCTCTGCCTTCAATACAATAATCTCAAGCAAGCTTGTCACCAAACTCCGAGACCTAGGACTCAACACCTCCCTCTGTAGCTGGATCCTTGACTTTCTAACAAACAGTGAGGATAGGCAGCAGTACCTCTGGCATGATTATTCTCAACACTGGTGCCCCACAAGGCTGCATCCTCAGCCCTCTACTCTACTCCCTATACACTCATGACTGTGTGGCCAGATTCTGCTCTAACTCCATTTACAAGTTTGCAGATGATACCACCGTTGTAGGCCGTACTCAAACAGCAATGAATCGGAGTACAGGAATGAGATAGAGAGCGTAGTGGAATGGTGTCATGACAACAACCTTTCCCTCAATGTCAACAAAAGAGCTGGTCATTAACTTCAGGAAAGGGGGCGGTCCACATGCACCTGTCTATATCAACGGTGCTGAGGTCAAGAGGGTTGAGAGCTTCAAGTTCCTGGGAGTGAACATCACCAACAGCCTGTCCTGGTCAAATCATATAGATGCTATAATAAACCAATACCAATACCAATACCCATTGACAGGCGTTACGGAGACACAAATAGGGAGAGGCAGTTAATCAAGTGTTTTTTTCCCAGAAAGGTTGTACAGTGAAATTCCATTAATCTGGCATCTTCAGGACTTTGGTGGTACAGACCTGTGAATTTCCCAGACAATTGACTATCAGTTCCACTAACAACCCAACCTACTTATTTTTAGATGTTACATATTAACATAACGACCCTAGTGAATTAAAAGGGAGTGCAAACAACCAACACTATCTAGGTGCAAACCATGAGGATTTCCAATCAGATAGTGGATTATTGGAGCTTTACTGTAACTTACGGCACACAACATAAAAAGATATAAATTAGAACATGGAACAGTACAGCACAGGAACAGGCCCTTCGGCCCACAGTGTCTGTGCCAACCATGATACCAATCGAAACTAATCCCATCTGCCTGCACATGGTCCATATCCCTCATTCCCTCCCTGTTCATGTGTCCATCTAAATGCCCCTTAAATATTGCCATCATACCTACTCCCACCACTGTCCCTGACACTGCATTCTGGACACCCACCACCCTCTGTGTAAAAAAACTTACCTTGCAAATCTCGTTTAAACCTTCCCCCTCTCACCTTAAACCCATGCCATCTAGTATTTGACATTTCCACCCTGGGAAAAAGGGTCTGACTATCTAACCTATCTATGCCTCTCTTTTTATATGCTTCTATCAGGTCACCTAGGGGTAGGCGAGTTCAGCTCTGTAGATCACAACTGATCTGATTGTAAGTTTATACGTACCGTAATCTTTCTCTCTCTAGTTAATCAAGAATCTATTTTCCCCTGCCTTAAAAGCACCCAAAAACTCTTCCTAAATCTTAGTTCTATAGACTCACAATCATCTGAGAAAAAATTGCTTCACCTCTGCCTTAATTGGGCCACCCTTTATTTTTAAACAGTGGCCTCTAGTTCCAGATTCTCCCACACAAGGACACATCCTCTCTGCAGCCACCCTGTCAAGCTCTCTCAGGATCTGAGACACTTCAATCAACTCACCTCTCCTTCTTCTAAATACTGGCGAATGCAAGCCCAGCCTTTCCAACCTTTCCTTATAAGACAGCTGTGCTACAGCATTAGAAGCTACAACATCATAGAACATAGAACATAGGAACATTACAGCACAGTACAGGCCCTTCTGCCCACAATGTTGTGCCGACATTTTATCCTGCTCTAAGATCTATCTAACCCTTCCCTCCCACATAGCCCCCTATTTTTCTATCATCCATGTGTCTATCTAAGAATGTCCCTAATGTATCTGCCCCCACAACCTCTGCCGGCAGTGCGTTCCACGCACCCACCACTCTCTGTGTAAAAAACTTACCCCTGACATCCCCCTTATACCTTCCTCCAATCGCCTTAAAATTATGCCCCCTTGTGTTAGCCATTGCCGCCCTGGGAAAAAGTCTCTGACTGTTCACACAATCTATGCCTCTTAACACCTTCTACACCTCTACCAAGTCACCTCTCATCCTCCTTCTCTCCAAAGAGAAAAGCCCAAGCTTGCTCAACCTATACTCATAGAACATGCTCTCTAATCCAGGCAGTCTCCTGGTAAATCTCCTCTGCACCTTCTCTAAAGCTTCCACATCCTTCCTATAATGAGGCTACCAGAACTGGACACAATACTCCAAGCGTGGTCTAACCAGAGTTGTATAGAGCTGCAACATCACCTCCCGACTCTTGAACTCAACACCCCGACTAAGGAAGGCCAAAACACCATACACCTTCTTAACAACCCTATTGACCTGTGCGGCAACCTTGAGGGATTTATGGATGTGGAAACATTACCTTTAATGTTTGAAACATTAATTGAGACATTACCTCTGAAATAAAAACAGAAAATCCTGGAAATTACTTGTGATTTGAAATGATCTGTCTGGATGACATGCTTTTCACTGTATCTCGGTACATGTGACAACAATAAACCAATTACCACTTCTCAGCAGGTCAGGCTACATCTGTGGGAAGAAAAACAGAGTTTATGTTTCAGGCCAAAGAAGAGCTCTTTATTTCTGCATTCAATTCCCCTGGTAATAAACAGTATTGTGAGTTTTTCTAATTACTCAGTGTACCTCCATACTATTGTTATGTGAATCATACATTCAGACACCCCGATCTCTCTACATCTCAGAATTCTGCAATCTCCCTCTATTTGATATAATGCTCATTTTTTTTTGTTGTTTTTCTTGTCAAAATGAACAATTTTATATTATCCCACACTTCATTCCATTTGTCAGATCCTTTGTCACTGACTTAACCCATCTATATCCCTTTGTAACCAAAACAGAAAATGGCACAAACACTCTGAAGGTCAGACAGCATCCGTGGAGACAGAAACAGAGTAAATGTTTCAGGTCTATGACCCTGATGACCCTGGTGAAGAAAAAGACCCGTTTGTGTCTAATTCTGTTGCCTGCTTGCCAAGCAGCTTTCTTCCCAATGCCTCCTGCACTGAAGTTTTTATTTTCCACACTAACCTTTGCTGCAGCACCTTGTCAAACGCCTTCCATAACTCTAATTATAGTACATTCATTGGTTCCCCTTTATACATGACACATGTTACTTAAGATTCTTGAACAGACCTCTCATACGCTAAAGGTGAACTCTTGATCTCCCAATCTCCTTCTTTGTGGACCTTGCACAGTATCCACTTACCCGCACTGCACCTTCTTCAGAATCAGAATCAGGTTTATTGTCACTGACATATGACGTGAAATGTGTTGCTTTTCGTCAGCAGTACAGTGCAAAGACATAAAAATTACCATAAGTTACAAAAATAAGTAGCACAAAAGAGGAATAACGAGGTAGTGTTCATGGGTTCATGAACCATTCAGAAATCTGATGGCGGAGGGGAAGATGCTGTTTCTGAAACATTGAGTGTGGGTCTTGAGGCTCCTGTACCTCCTCCCCGATGGTGGTAACGTGAAGAGGGCATGTCTCGAATGGTGAGGGCCCATTATGATGATGGGGAGGGTTGTGCCTGTGATGGAGCTGGCTGAGTCTACAATCCTCTACAGTCTCTTTAGATCCTACACATTGATGCCTCCATACCAGGCGGTGATGCAACCAGTCAGAATGCTCTCCACCATATATCTGTAGAAATTTGCAAGAGTCTTTGATGACGTACCAAATCTCCTCAAACTCCTAATGAAGTAGAGCTGCTGGTGTGGCTTCTTCGTGATTGCATCAATGTGTTGGGACCTGGATAGATCCTCCATGGTTTTGACGCCCAGGAACTTGAAGTTGCTCACCCTTTCCACCGCTGAGCCCTCAATGAAGACTGGCGTCTGTTCTCCCAACTTCCCCATCCTGAAGTCCACAATCAATTCCTTGATATTGCTGATGTTGAGTGCGAGGTTGTTGTTGTGACACCACTCAACCAGCCAATCTATTTCACTCCTGTAGGCCTCCTCATCGCCATCTGAGACTTTGCCGACAACAGTGGTGTCATCGGTAAATTTATAGATGGCGTTTGAGCTGTGCCCAGCCACACTCTGCACTCTCTGTAGCTGCAACATTATCGTCTACATTCAGTTTTTCTTTTTACTTCCTCAATGTACTTATGTACGGCATGATCTGCTTGGATGGCAGCAAACAAAATCTTTTCACTGTTTCTCGGTACATGTGACAATAATAAACCAATCAACCAACTGCAAAAAATTACTCAAACATGATTTCCTGTTCATAAAACCATGCTGGCTTTTCTTGATTATCTGGAATTTTTCTAAGAACCTTTGTAAAATAAAAAAAATATCATTTCTATTTTATTCTTTAGAATAAAAATAGAAAATGCTGGAAATACTCAGCAGGTCAGGCTGGGAAGAAAAACAAAGTTTGTTTCAAAGTCCAAGTCGAGTTTATTGTCATATGCACAATTGTCATAGGTGCAATGAAAAACTTACCTGCAGCAGCATCACAGACACATAGCATCAGATAAGCAGCATTCACAAGAAAAACATAAATTAATCATAAATCATACACAATTTTTATTAGAAAGAATACATTTAGAACAAAAAGGAACAAAGTCCATTTCAGTGCAAAGTGATCAAAATGGTCATAGCGTTGCTAGACTGTAGCGATCAGGGTTGTGCCTGTTTTCAAGAACCAAATTGGTATTGGTATTGGTTTATTATTGTCACTTGTACCGAGGTACAGTGAAAAGCTTGTCTTACAAACTGAGATCGTACAGGTCAATTCATTACACAGTGCAGTTACATTGGGTTAGTACAGAGTACATTGATGTAGTACAGGTAAAAACAATAATAGTACAAAGTGTCACAGCTACAGAGGAAGTGCAGTGCAGGTAGACAATAAGGGATAGAAGCTGTCCTTACGCCTGGTGGTGTGTGCCCTCAGGTTCCTGTATCTTCTACCTGATGGAAGAGGAGAGATGAGAGAATGACCCGGGTGGGTGGGGTCTTTGATTATGCTGGCTGCTTCACCAAGGCAGCGAGAGGTATAAACAGAATCCAAGGAGGGGAGGCTGGTTTCCGTGATGCACTGGGCTGTGTCCACAACTCTCTGCAGTTTCTTGCGGTCCCAGGTAGAGCAGTTGCCATACCAAGCTGCGGTGCATCCAGATAGGATGCTTTCTATGGTGCATCGATAAAAATTGGTGAGTGTCAAAGAGGACATACCAAATTTCTTTAGCCTCCTGAGGAAGTAGAGGCACTGGTGAGCTTTCTTGGCCGTGGCATCTACGTGATTTGACCAGGACAGGCTATTGGTGATGTTCACTCCTAGCAACTTGAAGCTCTCAACCCTCTTGACCTCAGCACCATTGATGTAGACAGGTGCATGTACACCACCCCCTTTCCTGAAGTCAATGACTAGCTGTTTAGTTTTGCTGACATTGTTGTCATGACACCATGCCACTAAGCTCTCTATCCCCTTCCTGTACCCTGACTCATCATTATTTGAGATACGGCCCACCATGGTGGTATCATCTACAAACTTGTAGATGAAGCTAGAGCAGAATCTGGCCACACAGTCGTGAGTGTATAGGGAGTAGAGTAGAGGGCTGAGGATGTAGCCTCGTGGGGCACCAGAATAATTGTGCTGGAGATATTGCTGCCTATCCTCACTGACTGCAGTCTGTTGGTCAGAAAGTCAAGGATCCGGTTGCAGAGGGAGGTGTTGAGTGCCAGGTCTTGGAGTTTGGTGACCAGTTTGCTTAGAATTATAGTATTGAAGGCAGAGCTGTAGTCAATAAACAATAGTCTAATGTAGGTGTCTTTACCTGCGCTTTTCCCACAAAATAACACACATTATTCAGACAGGTAAGTGAGGAATGTTGCCTGATTTCACCTGGGGTAATCTTTAACAACAAACTTTCTGCTGGAGGAACTCAAAGTGTCAAGCAGCATCTGTGGGATCAAGACTGATGCAGGGTTTCGACCCAAAACGTCGACAATTTCTTTCTCCCTTGCGGATGCTGCTCGGCCCGCTAAATTCCTCCAGCAGATTGTTTGTTGCTCCGAATTCCAGTATCTGCAGTCTCTTGTGTCTCTGGGGGAATCCCGAGGATATCCATGATATCCAGAAAACCATCACGGGAAGATTATTTAAATCAAAACTGATATCATAAAGTTCCTTTGATTTGTTTTACCTGGGAAGCAATGACTTTGAGAGATAAAATGTTTGTTGCTTCAGAAATATCTGTGGTGTCTATCATCACCTTTCCACCATTCCACGAGAGGGGTTATCTGTCAGTGAGTTCTGAGCAGAAAAACACAATGAGTTTTCTCCTTCTTTACAGAACTCCAGATTGTCACCACTGTATCCAAACATTTTAACTTACCAGGAGATAAATCACTTATTTGTTCAGCTTTGTAACAAATAAGCTCTAAGCTGCCATGGCACCTTTTAGCTCAACCAATGAGATTATTTGGCACAAACAATCTGCTGGAGGGACTGAATGTGTTGAGCAAGGCACTCAACCCGCTGAGTTCCTCCAGCAGATTGTTGCTCCAGCTTCTAGCATCTGCAGTGTTTTGTGTCTCCACACTAGTCGGCAAAATTTCTGAACCACAATGACCTCCGAATGAGGATGATGTGTAGTTGTGGTTCTGTCAGCATGTCGGCCTATCTTTTGACCAGCTTTTTACTTGGTTCCTTATTTATTACCCTCCAGAATGAGTCCTTGCAAACAACCTTTGATCTTAAAATCATTGTCCTCCTGAGATATGACTGATGAAGTGTATAGATTTGAGGAAGGGTTGGGAGGTTACCTTGGGTGGATGGAAATACAGAGTACAGGTTACATTCAGATCAGCCTGGTCTTATTAAATAGGGCAGCAGGATTGAGGAGCCCAGTGGCCTCCACCAGCTTCTAATTTGTGTGATCACGTTGGCCACTGCTTCCGAGTACGTCACAAATGAGGGCAGCAGAGTGGCAGAGTGGTAGAACCGCTACCCCACAGCTCCAGCGACCCGGGTTCGATTCTGACCTCTGGTGATGTCTGTGTGGAGTTTGCACGTTCTCTCTGTGACCTGGGTGGGTTTCCCCAAGCACCTCCGGTTTCCTCGGGCATTCAAGTACGTGCCAGTTGGTTGGTTAATTGACCACTGTAAGTTGCTTCCAGTGTGTAGGTGAGTGGTAGAAACTGGGGTGAAGGTGGAGAATAAAATGGTTGTCCCTACTGCCTTTCTTAAACAAAGGTACAACATTTGCCGCCATCCAATCATCTGGCACTACTCCTGTGGCCAGTGTGGACACAAAGATCATTGTTAAAGGCACAGCAATCTCTTCCCTCATTTATCGTAATAACCTTGGATATATCCTGTACAGCCCCGGTGATTTATCTATCCTAATGGTTTTCAATAGTTCCAGCTCATCCCTCTTTCCTCACGTCGACATGCCCCGGCATATCAGTCTGTCATACGCCATCCTCACAAACGTCAAGGTCTCTCTCTCTGGTGAATGCTGAAGCAAAGTATTCATTAAGGACCTCTCCTACCTCTTCCGACTCCAGGCACATGTTTTCTTTTTTATCTCTGATCAGTCCTACCCTCACTCTAGTCATCCTCTTATTCTTCACAGACGTGTAGAACACCTTGGGGTTTTCCTTGATGCAATTCGCCAAGGACTTCTCATGCCTCCTTCCAGCTCTCCTAAGTCCATTCTTAAGCTCTCTCCTGGCTACCTTGAAACTCTCCAGAGCCCTGCCTGGGCTCTGTAAAGCTGAAATATTTAAGGTGAAAAGGTGAAATATATAAGGGAATCTGAGGGGAAACTTCTTCACTCAGAGGGTGGTGTGAGTGTGGAATGAGTTGCCAGCGGTGGTGGTAGATGTGGGCTCAATTGTAACATTAAAGAGAAGTTTGGATAGCTACATGGATGGGAGGGGTTTGGAGGGACATGGTCCAGGCGCAGGTAGATGGGACCAGGCAGAAAATCAGGTCGGCATGGACTAGATGGGCCGAAGGGCCTGTTCCTGAGCTGTAGTGCTCAATGATTCTATGACATAGATGGAACCATATTTCAGAAACAGGGTTCAATGTACGTATGCTGTGTGTGCTCCACCTACAACAGGTGACGGATACCTACCTTGGGAGTAGAGTGCAGGCAAATTTGTTTAAAGTTGTAAGAGCAGGTGAACAGTTTTTTTGGAGATTTTGTTCGGCTTGGCAACCACGTTCAGGTGCAATCTTTGTACCATTCTGCTCTTGTGCACTCGTGGTTGTACTAACTGTTGTATTTATTGTTGCCATGTGCGCTGTTTACTCTGTGAGCTTCATGTGAGCAAGCAATTTCATTGCACCTTGGTGTATATGACAATAAACTAATCTGAATTGGAGGAACCAAGACAGGTATTTGAAGCTAGGATACAGATCAAGTATAATCTCTGTGATCGATGTAACAGGCTCAAAAGCTTCAATGGCTGTCTCCAGTTCCTCTGTACAAAACAACAGATCAGATTCATTAGCAAAAAACAAACTGCTGAACGAACTCAGCGGGTCAGAGAGCGCCTGTGGAGGCAGAGGGATAGTTAACATTTCAGGTCAAGACCCTGCATCAGGACTTTTGCTCAAATTACAGCATCTGCTGTCTCTTGTGTCTCTCGTTCAGATTCATTCATTGTTAATGCAGCTCTTTGAATCAGAGAACTAGAGAATCACAGAGAGGTGCAGAATGGACACAAGCTCTTCGGTCCTCTGACTTCACACTGACCATCAAACACATACAGACACCAGTCCTGCACTAATCCTTATTTCATTCTGCCCACATTCCCCAGATTTGACCACTCACCTACACACTAGGGGAAACTTACAGTTGCCAGTTGACCTCCCAACTTGCACGTCTTTGGGATGTGGGAGGAAACTGGAGCACCCGGAGGAAACCCACGCGATCACTAGGAGAACGTGCAAACTCCACACCAACAGGGCCAGAGTCAGAATTGAACCCAGGTCACCGGGGCTGTGAGGCAGTGTCTCCACCACTGGGCCAAACTGTCCTTCAGATACATTGCTTCAAGGGGTGGCACAGTGGCACAGCTGGTAGGGATCTTACCTCACAGCAACAGAGACCTGGGTTCGATCCTGACCTCTGTCTGTGCAGAGTTTGCGTGCTATCTCTGTGACCACATGGGTTTCCTCTGGGTCCACTGCTTTTCTCCCAGATCCTAAAGACATGCAGGGTGAAGGGTTAGTTGGTAAATTGGTTTATTATTGTCACTTGTGCCGAGGTACAGTGAAAAACTTGTCTTGAATACCGATCGTACAGATCAATTCATTACACAGTGCATTGAGGTTGTACAAAGGAAAACAATAACAGAATGCAGAATAAAGTGTTACAGTTACAGAGAAAGTGCAGTGCAGGCAGACAATAAGATGCAAGGCCATAACAAGGTAGACTGTGAGGTCAAGAATCCATCTTATTTTACAAGGGAACAGTACAATAGTCTTCTAACAGTGGGATGGAAGCTGTCCTTGGACCTGGTAGTATGTGCTTTCAGGCTTTTGTATCTTCCGCCTGATGGGTTGTGGGGAGGGGGGAGGAAGAGAGAATGTCCGGGGTGGGTGGGGTCTTTGATTATGTTGGTTGCTTTACTGAGGCAACGAGAAGTGCAGACAAGAGTCCATGGAAGGGAGGCTGGCCACTGCAAATTGCCCCTAATGTGGTAGAATCTGGGGAGAGTTGATGAGAATGTGGGGAGAGTAAAATGAGATTAAAGTTGGATTAGTGTAAATGGCTGGTTGATCATCAACATGGATTCGATGGGTTGAAGGGTCTGTTTCCCTGCTGTACCTCTCTATGACTCCCTGTCTGTGTATCTGAAGGATGTGGCAAGATGATGTTAAAATTCATCTTTTTGCTCTGCTTCCAAATGAAAGTTTCTTTCTTTTAATTCTTTGAGTTTATTGAGGCAGATAAAATTTACTAGGCTATTACTGCAGCATCCTGGAAACCAGCCTGACTATCTGGGCACTGCACATTTATTAGCCTGCACAGACTTTTATAGTGTCTGAGGCTTCTTGTTCAGCAGACAAATCAGAAAATGAGACACAAGAGATTCTGGAGATGCTGGAATCTGGAGCAACACACACAAAGTGCTGGAGGAACTCAGCAGGTCAGGCAACATCTACGGAGGGAAATAAACAGTTGACGTTTCGGGCCGAGACCCTTTATCAGGACTGGAAAGGAAGAGGGCAGAAGCCAGAATTAGAAGGTGGGGGGAGGGGGAAGAGCACACGCAGGCAGGGGACAGGTGAGTTCAGGTGAAAGAGGGAAGGTAAGTGGGGGGGGGGGGGAGGTGGATGAAAGGGAGAGATGTGAGAAGCTGGGAGGTGATGGGTAGAAGAGGCAAAGGGCTGAAGAAGAAGGAATCTGGCAGGAGAGGGCAGTGGACCATGGAGTAAAGGGAAGGAGGTGGGGAATGGGAGGGAGGTGATGGACAGGTTGGAGGGCAGGGGAGGAGAAAGAGAAGGGATGAGGGGGCCATGGGAATGAGGGAAAACAGAAGGGGGCAAATGGGGAAGATGGAGGGGAGTGGTAATCTGAAAAGGATCCTGGTTCCATGCTTCACTGATGCAAAGTCTACAGTATTGTCCCCTTCCCTCCTTCCACAAAAGCAAGAATTGTACGGAATGTATGAGGGATGTTACTGGGGCCAATCTTACCACAGGTTAATAGGAGAAGACAAATATCCCCCCTCTATACATCAAAAATGGAATGATGTAATGTGTGACCTTGAACTCCATCTCTAAAATGTGCCTTCAATGGAACCAAATTTCAGAAAGAAGGGTACAGTACACAAAAGTTTGCCTTCAACACAGATGTTTCTACCATATTTCTACCACAAATGGTAGAAATGTGAGATTGGTAAATTGGTTTATTATTGTCACATGTACTGAGGTACAGTGATAAACTTGTTTTGCATGCCATCCCTACACATCATTTCACCACATCAGTGCATTGAGGTAGTACAAGGGAAAGCAATAACAGAGTGCAGAATAAAATGTTACAGTTACAGAGAAAGTGCAGTGCAGACAGACAATAAGGTGCAAGGCCATGATGAGGTAGATTGTGAGGTCAAGAGTCCATCTTATCGTACAAGGGGACTGTTCCATAATCTTATAACAGCGGAATAGAAGCTGTCCTTGAGCCTGGCAGTACGTGCTTTCAGGCTTTTGTATCTTCTGCCCAGTGGGAGGGGGGAAAAGAGCGAATATCCGGGGTGGGTGGGGACTTTGATTATATTGCCTGATTTAGCGAGGCAGCAAAAAGTGTAGACAGAGTCCATGGAGGGGAGGCTGGATTCTGTGATGTGCTGAGCTGCATCCACAACTCTCTGCAGTTTCTTGCAGCCTTGATGCATCCAAATAGGATGCTTTCTATGGTGCATCGATAAAAATTGGTGAGTGTCAAAGGGGACAGGCCAAATTTCTTTAGCCTCCCGAGGAAGTATAGGCGCTGGTGAGCTTTCTTGGCCGTGACATCTATGTGGTTGGACCAGGACAGATAAAAGGAGAAACTGATTCTCTCTCCACAGACGCTGCCAGACATGGTGAATATCTCAGGATTTTCACTTTACTTTGTGTGTTTCGCATAATAAAAGGAATGAAAGTTTACCCCCCAGTAATTTTCTTTGAAAAGAAACTGCCAGTTGACAAAATCCAACAAAGTCAACAATTAATTAAAAACAAACCTTTGCCTGAAACAGTCATAATGCGTCACCTTTACAGCAAAATGTGTGAGAAAATCAATAGTTCCCAGAGAGGAACATGGCTGAATTACTCCACTTTCAAAATTCACCCAAGGAATTCCAGTGAGTGATCAGACTTGCATTGATGAACCTTATTTCATGCAGTAGCACAATTCCTCATTAAATCATTACTGGCAGAAATTATTTTGCATGGTTTTGAAGCATGTCACTCTCGACCAGATGCCTGCCCTGGACATACCTGTTTTCCTTTGTGTGTTCTGTGCTAGGTGTGGAGAAAGGTATTCTCTTGTGGAGGACCCAGAGGCTTGGGCATCACTGAGTTTCCAAGCAGCAAACCAGTAGACAATGCCAGTCCAAAATTGAGCTCAAGACCAGCCGTCAGCTGTGGCAGGGCTTACATGCTATAACGGGCTACAAGACAAAGTCAGGTAGCATCGCTGACAACAGCACATCCATCCCCGATGAGAACGCATTCTATGCACATGTTGAACAGAAAGGGATGAGAATGTCACCACCCGCTCTGACAACCTTCAATGCATCTGAACCCACAGTCACCATTGCAGATGTAAGATCAGTCTTCCGGAGAGTGATGCTGCGGAGAGCATCTGGCCTGGATGGTGTCCCTGGCCGTGTCCTTAGATCCTGTGCAGATCAGCTGACAGGGGTATTTGCAGACATTTTTAACCTCTCCCTGCATCAATCTGAGGTTCCCACCTACCTTAAGAATACCATAATATCCTGGTGCCAAAGAAAAACAAGGTAAGGTGCCTTAATGACTACCGCCCGGTGGCTCTGACATCCACCATCATGAAGTGCTTCGAGAGGCTGGTCATAGCACGCATTAACTCCACCCTCCCAGACAACCGCGACCCACTGAAATTCACCTCCACCGTAACAAGTAACAGCAGATGCCATCTCGTTGGCCCTACACTCATCTCTGGAGTATCTGGACAATAAAGACACCTACGTTAGACTATTGTTTACTGACTACAGCTCCACCTTCAATGCTATAATTCCAAGCAAATTCATCTCCAAAGTCCTAGACCTGAGACTCAACATTTCCCTTTCCAACTGGATCCTTGTAGACTCAGTCAGCTCCATCACAGACACACCCCTCCCTACCATCGAGGACACCTTCAAGAGGTGGTGTCTCAAGAAGGCGCATCCATCATTAAGGACACTCACCATCCAGGACATGCCCTCTTCTCATTACCACCATCAGGGAGGAGGTTCTGGAGCCCGCCTTCAGATTCTGAACAGTCCAAGAACCCATGAATCTGTTACCTCATTATTCCTTTCTTTGTACTATTTATTTGTTTTGTAATTTACAGTAATTTTATGTCTTTGCACCGTACTGATGCTGCAAAACAACAAATTTCATGACATATGTCAGTGATAATAAACCTGATTCTGATTCTGATTCTGAACAGACTGCAATCAGTGAGGAATGGCAGCAAAACCTTCACCACAATTATTCTCAACACTGGTGCCCCACAAGGCTACATCCTCAGCCCTCTACTCTACTCCCAATATACTCATGACTGTGTGGCCAGATTCTGCTCTATCTCCATCTACAACTTTGCAGATGATACCATTGTAATGGGACGTATCTCAAATAACGATGTGCCAGAGTACAGGCAGGAGATAGAGAGCTTAGTGACGTGGTGTCATGACAACAAACTTTCCCTCAATATCAGCCAAGCAAAAAAGCTGGTCATTGACTTCAGGAAAGGGGGTAGAGTACATGCACCTGTCTACATCAACGGTGCTGAGGTCGAGAGGGTTGAGAGATTCAAGTTCCTAGGAATGAACATCACCAATAGCCTGTCCTGGTCCAACCATGTAGACTCCACGGCCAAGAAAGCTCACCAGCACCTCTACTTCCTCAGGAGGCTAAAGAAATCATCCTATCTGGAAGCATCACAGCTTGGTATGGCAACTGCTCAGCCCATGACCCCAAAAAAACTGCAGAGAGTTGTGGACACAGCCTAGAACATTCCAGAAACCAGCCTCCCTTCCATAGACTCCCTCTATACTTCTCGTTCCCTCGGTAAAGCAGCCAGCATAATCAAAGACCCCACCCACCCCGGATATTCTCTCTTCTCCCCTTTCCCATCAGGCACACGACGCAAAAGCCTGAAAGCATGTACCACCAAGATCAAGGACAGCTTCTGTCCTGCTGTTAAAAGACAATTGAGTGGTTTCCTAGTATGATAAGATGGACTCTTGACCTCACAATCTACCTTGTAATGACCTTGCACCTTATTGTCTGCCTGCACTGCACTTTCTCTGTTGCTGTTACACTTTATTCTGCGTTCTGTATTATTTTTACCCTGTACTACCTCAATGCACTGTATAATGAATTGACCTGTATGAATCGTATGCAAGACAAGTTTTTCACTGTACTTTGGTACATGTGACAATAATAAACCAATACCAATTCTAATTCCACAAGGCTGTGTCCTCAGTCCCATACTCTACTCCCTATACACTTATGACTGTGTGGCCAGATTCTGCTCTAACTCCATCTACAAGTTTCCAGATGATATCACTGTAGTGGGCCGTATTTCAAACAACGATGAGTCGGAGTACAGGAAGAAGATAGAGAGCCCGGTGACTTGGTGTCATGACAACAAAGTTTTCCTCAATGTCAGCAAAACAAAGGAGCTGGTCTTTGACTTCAGGAGGGGGTTGGTGCACATGCTCCTGTTTACATCAATGGTGCTGAAGCTAAGAGGGTTGAGAGCTTCAAGTTCCTCGGTATGAACACCATCAATAGCCTGTCCTGGTCCAACCATATTGACGCCTTGGCCAAGAAAGCTCACCAGTGTCTCTTCTTCCTCAGGAGACCAAAGAAATTTGGCATGTCCCCGTCGACCCTCATCAATTTTTATCGATGCACCATAGAAAGCATCCTATCTGGAAGCATCACAGCTTGGTACGGCAACTGCTCTGCCCAAGGCTAGAAGAAACTGTGGAAAGTTGTGGACGCAGCTCAGCACATCACAGAAACCAGCCTCCCCTCCATTGA
This sequence comes from Pristis pectinata, assembly GCF_009764475.1. Lineage (NCBI taxonomy): Eukaryota > Metazoa > Chordata > Chondrichthyes > Rhinopristiformes > Pristidae > Pristis > Pristis pectinata. The sequence continues at coordinate 105,982,625 of NC_067410.1, read as the reverse complement.
CTCTTGTCTGCATTTCCCCATGCTTTGGTAAAGCAGCCAACATAATTAAAGACCCCAACCAACCCAGACATTCTCTCTTCTCCCCCCTCCCATTGGGCAGAAGATACAAAAGCCAGAAAGCACGTACTACCAGGCTCAAGGACAGTTTCTATCCCGCTGTTATAAGACTATTGAACAGTTCCCTAGTACAATGAGATGGGCTTTTGACCTCACAATCTACCTCATCATGGCCTTGCACCTTATTATCTGCCTGCACTGCACCGCACCGTCTCTGTAACTGTAACACATTATTCTGCATTCTGTATTGTTTTTACCCTGTACTACCTCAATGCACTGTTGTAATGAATTGATCTGTATGGACGGCATGCAAGATAAGTTTTTTACTGTACCTTAGTATATGTGACAATAATAAACCAATTACCAATATTTTATCCTCATGTTAGACCAGCTTTAATTGTGTCTTTTTAAAAGATCTGCTCTCTTACCAAGACTGGCCGATATTTGACCCCAGAACCAATACAAAGTTCTGAAATAGTCCAGCACATCATTGGGTTCAAGGTCATTAAGTCTGGGCAAGAAAGTGTTGGATTTGCCAATGTCATCATGGGGTGTGAATGAACTTAAAAACAATTCATGATGCACTGGTGTTATAGCTCCATTTTCATCTCTCCATTACCTCCTGATGTTTCAGTCAAACATGACAGACAAAACCAATGATGTGCTAAGTAGAGTAACCTGCCTCTCACCTCACTGCTGCTTGCTAGATCTTGCTGCCTTCAAATGATTTGTCTACTCTTACAGTAATTGAAAATTGACCTGCTGAGTATTTCCAGCATTTCTGTTTTCATATCTACTATGTGTACAGGGACCACACACTCCCTGCTGATGCAATAACTTACTGTAGGTGAATCACTGCAAGTGTCTCCAATAACATGGTATAGTTGAGAAGAAAGACAAATTTTTCTGTGTTTTCGAAGCAGGCATTGAACTCATCCACTTTCTGGGTTTTACTGATGTAATACAGAGTCATAGAGCACTACAGCACAGAATCAGGCCCTTCAGCCCATCTAGTCTATGCCAACCTGAATTTCTGCCTCGTCCCATCTACCTGCACCTGGACCATATCCCTCCAAACCCCTCCCATCCATGTACCTATCCAAAGCTATCTTAAATGTTACAATTGAACCCGCATCCACCACTTCTGCTGGCAGCTCGTTCCACACTCGCACCACCCTCTGAGTGCAGAAGTTTGCCCTTATATATTTCACCTTTCACCCTAAACCTATGTCCTCTAGTTCTAGATGCACCCAACCTGAGGGGATAAAGCCTACATGTATTCACCCTATCTATACCTCTCATAATTTTGTGTCCCCTCATTCTCCTGAAGTCCTAACATATTCAACCTTTCCCGACAAATCAGGCCCTCAAGTCCCAGCAACATCCTTGTAAATTTTCTCTGCATTCTTTCAAGCTTTTTGATATCTTTCCTGTATGTAGGTGACAAGAACTGCACACAATACTCCAAATTCGGCCTCACCGACGTCTAGTACAACTTCAACATACCATCCTAACTGCTCTATTCAAATCCCAGATTTATGAAGGCCAAAGTGCCAAAAGCTTTCTTTACGACCCTATCTACCTGTGATGCCACTTTCAAAGAACTATGGATCTGTATTCCCAGATCCCTCTGTTCTACCACATACCAGTTAACTTGCTGTTGGAGGCAGGCTGGTGTTTGAAATGTGTCTTTGGGGCTGGGGGTTCTGGTTTACAGTCATAAAGTCATACAGCGTGGAAAAAGGCTCTTTAGCCCACCGAGTTCATTCTGAACATTGAACAGACATTCCTGCTGATCATACTTTATTCTTCCCACATTCTCATCAGCTCCCTTTGTAGAGTCATAGAGAGCCAAAGAGATATACAGCCCAACTCTTCCATGCTAACCAAGTGTCTACCTGAGCTAGTCCTATTTGCCTGCATTTGGCCCATATCCCCTAAACCTTCCCTGTCCATGTACCATTAAACACTGTAAATGTACCCGACTGCTTCATCTGGGAGCTCATCCCACATATCCACCAACCTCTGTGTGAGAAAGTTGCCCCTTAGGTCCCCTTTAAATCTCTCCCCTCTCCAGTTCAACCTATGCCCTCAGATTGTGTACTCACCCACACACCAGGGGCAATTTACAGTGGACAACTAACCTCCCAACCCACAGGTCTTTGGGATGTGGGAGGAAACTGGAGCACCTGGGGGGAAACTCATGTGGTCACAGGGAGAACGTGCAAACTCCACATAGAAGTCAGGATTGAACCCGGGTGTCTGGAGCTGTGAGGCAGTGGCTCTACCAGCTGTGCCCCTCTACCTTCACAGTGGGAACAGGGTTACGCAAGGGTTGAAAGCCCCTCAGCTGAAGAGAAGACAGCTTCGGAGAAAGGAGGTGCCTTCACGGCAGTGCTTGGACCAATCAGAGCTTTGCTCCGGCACACCAAATCTCCACAAGTCAGACTTCCCACATAAGCCCTCATCCCAATTTCCCACAAACCCCGAAGGTTCGGGATTTTGCATCACGATATCGGATAGACACCCACCCCCCTTCCCCTTCAACTCACTCCTGCACAGAGTCAGAGTTTGTATCAATGCCAATCGTGAATCCATTATCCTATGGTTGGGTTTTGTATCCTCCCTGTGACTGGGTTCCTTCTCCCAACGTTGGACTCCAGGCCAATCTGCTTCAGACTGTGGTTGTGACTTGGAATACACTAACTGAATGGATGATGGAGGCAGATACTCTCACATCATTTGAGAAATATCTCGATGAGAACTTAAATCCCCAAGGCATAGAAGGCTACAGACCAAATGCTGGTAAATGGGATGAGTATAGATAGGTACTGGTTAGAATAGACATGGTGGGCTGAATGGTCTGTTTCTATGCTGTCTGACTCTATGACTCTAAGTACGTAGAGGACATTCGTGTGTGCTCTTTAAAGCTTGTTGTATAATATGAACTGACAAGCTTCAAACACAGTGGAGATTCTTTCCTCAACCAATACCAGCAGAAAAAAAGGAAAGCAATACTCATGGAATTTCTCTGCCAGCTGCATATTTGTTGTATTTGTACACATACGATCGATCACTGTATCTAAATGGAATATCCCTAGTGATTTACCAAGCCCCTCCATCAATTAGAAGTGCTTTCTTGGTATTAAATATTTTATCATATTGGATCAGATCAAATTTCTGAAGAATGGTCATCAAATTGAAACATTAATCCTCCCTTTAGAAAAAAATGCTGCCTGATTTTCAGAGTGTTTCCAGCTTTTGCTGTTTTTATTTCAGAATTACAGAATTGGCAGTGTTTTGCCTTTGATTGTTTCCTGTTTGATCACAATTCTGATGGTATAAGACTCGTTAGTCTGAGCTGCACGATGCAGTAATTCCAGTTCCATTTGCTTCTATTATAGTCTATTAAAACAGTAATCATTGCATGTTCTGGCTCTTGAACTTGATACTCCAGTGCAATCAGGTAGAAAAACTTTTGCAGAACTATAAGAAAATATCTAATCAGCAGTGGACTGCAGTACATTAAGGGCACATTCCCTCTGCAAAGGTCATGCAGGCTCGCCCTTAAACACAAGAGATCACTGTGCTTGTCAGATATCTTGGTTTGATGGACAGCAGTGGATAAATATTTCATGCATCAGCTTGTATTGTTTGCAGTTCTGGTGGCTAACCAAATGAGATGATTTTGACAAAACTTTATGATTACTTGAACACAAAGTTAAAATTCCTTTTTCCCAATGATGTTCTCGAGAAAGGCAAAATTGAGAAGTTGTGAAATGGTTCATCAGAATCGATAAAAGTTAGAGAGAAACATAGAACACTACAGCACAGTACAGGCCCTTCGGCCCACAATGTTGTGCCGACATTTTATTCTGCTCTAAGATCTACCTAACCCTTCCCTCTCACATAGCCCCCTATTTTTCTATCATTCATTTACAGCAGCTCACAACCTGAAACTAGAATTGGTATTGGTATTGGTTTATTGTTGGCACGTGCACTGAGATACAGTGAAAAGTTTCTTTCTTTCTTTTTCAATCTTTTTATTAATTTTCAAATTAGTACAAAATAATATAAATAACATTAGTAATTATACACATGGTGCAAAGAGATCAGGATAACAATCATAACAGTTAATATATATAATCACAAGGAGTGAAAAAAAGTAATCTAGACCTCCCGTTCTCTTATTAAGTGAACAAATACAAAAGGAAAGATTGAAAAGAAATGAAATTTAATTATATGAAAGAAGAACCCCCCAAATCAAAAAAAGATTGATAATAAACCAAAAAAAAACTTCCAAAAAAAAACTGGGAAAAGTTTTTGTTTGCCTGCTGTCCAGGCAGATTATTCCACACATCAGTACATTGAGTAAAAAGAAAACAGAATGCAGAATATAGTGTTGCAGTCACAGACAAAGTGCAGTGCGGGCAGAGAAACAAAGTGCAAGGACTATGATGAGGTAAATTGGGATATCAAGTGTTCATCCCTTAGCGTATGAGAATTCCATTCAAGAGTCTGATAACAGAGGAATAGAAACAATCCTCTTTCTCTCCTACATATTGGGCTTCCCTTTTTCCTATCTTCAGTCCTGAAGAAGGGTCCTGACCCGAAACATTGACCGCCTGCTTTTCTCCACGGATGCTGCCTGACCTGCTGAGTTCCTCCAGCATCATTGTGTTTTTCATTTAGATTCCAGCATCTGTTGTCCTTTGTTTCTTGAAAAGAAACAGTCCTTGAGTCTGGTGGTCCATGCCCTCAGACTTTTGTATCTTCTGCCTGACGGGAGAGGGAAGAAGAGAGAATGTCCGTGGTGGGAGGGATCCTTGATTATGTTGGCCGCTTCCCTAAGTCAGCAGGAAGTGTAGACGGAGTCAATGGAGGGGAGACTGGTTTGTGCCTTATGTTCGTATTTATTCCAGGAGGTTTTGAACACAGTTGTAAGGATGCTTTGAGCAATACACACAAAATGCTGGAGGAACTCAGCAGGTCAGGCAGCAGCTATGGAGGGAAATGAACAGTTGACGTTTCGGTTCGAGACCCTTCATCAAGACTGGAAAGGAAGAGGGCAGAAGCCAGAATAAGAAGGTGGGGGGAGGGGGAAGAGCACGGGCTGGCGGGTGATAGGTGAGTCCAGGTGAGAGGGGGAAGGTAGGTAGGTGGGGGAGGGGGGAGTGGGAATGATGTGAGAAGCTGGGAGGTGATGTGGAAGAGGCAGAGGGCTGAAGAAGATGGAATCTGATAGGAGAGGACAGTGGACCATGGAATAAAGGGAAGGAAGTGGGCAGGTTGTGAGGGCGGGAGAGGAGTAGGAGAAGGGGTGGAGTGGCCACAGGAATGAGGGAGGGAGGAAAAGGGGAGAGAGGGGGAGGTTTACAAAGTGGCTATTAAAGCATTTGGAAACACTAACTTTATCACGAGAATACAAAGGTTTTGTTGAATAGAAAAAGAAACAGTTGTTCTGCTCCAATGGGAGACCAACTCTGGGTATGAGACTCGAGGATGTGAAGGCTTTGGAGAGATTTAGCAGAGTGCTCCCAGTGACGAGGGATTACTGCTGCAGGGATTGACTGAAGGAGTGGTGTTGGTGCACTTGAAGCAGAGAAAGTTACAATAAGATTGGTTTGGTCTTTGAAATCATGAAGAGTTTAAAGTAAATCAAGAAAAAAACTGTTCCCAATGGCCAAATGAATTTTTAGACGCAGATTCTTGACACTAGAGGAATCCAGGATTAAGGACATGAGGCAGGAAAGTGAAGTTGAGACAAGATCAGAATATCCTCACCTCTCAAACACCTCAGGGACAGCACAGTAGCACAGCTAGTAGAGCCACTGCCTCACAGTTCCTCACAGCTCTCGAACATGACTTCCAGTGCTGTCTGTGTGGAGTTTGCACGCTCTCCTCGTGACCATGTGGGTTTCCCCAGTTGCTCTCCCATGTCCCAAAGACGTGCAATTTGGGAGGTTAATTGTCCCTAGTGTGTAGAATCTGGGGAGATGAGGGAGGTGGACGGAGAGTTGACGGGAGTGCAGGAAGAATAAAATTGGTTAAACTAGGATTGGTGTAGAAACAGACGCTTGATGGTCAGCACATACTCAATGGGCTGAAGGACCTGTTTCGGTGTTGTATCTCTCTCTGACACTGTGATGATGATCAGGATCAGTCATCAGTGTGATCAATCGTCGTGATCAGCTCAGCTCACAATCACTCTGAATGTATATTCAGATCATGAGGGGCATAGATATGGTGGATTGTCACAATCTTTTTCCCAGGGTAGGGGAGTCTAAAATGAGAGAACATTGATTTAAAGTGATAGGGGGAAGATTTAAAGGGGACCTGAGGGGCAACTTTTTCACACAGAGGGTGGTGGGTATATGGAATGAGAGGAAGTGGTTGAGGCAGGTACTATTAATACATTAAAAAAACATTTAGACAGGTACATGGACAGGGAAGGTTCAGAGGGATATGGGCTAAACACAGGCAAATGGAACTAGCTCAGGTAAGTACATTGAACATAGAACACTACAGCACAGTACAGGCCCTTTGGCCCACAATGTTGTGCCGACATTTTATCCTGCTCTAAGATCTATCTAACCCTTCCCTCCCACATAGCCCCCTATTTTTCTATCATTCATGTGTCCACCTAAGAGTCTCTTAAATGTCCCTAATGTATCTGCTCCTACAACCTCTGCCGGCAGTGTGTTCCACGCACCCACCACTCTCTGTGTAAAAAACTTACCCCTGACATCCCCCTTATACTTTCCTCCAATCACCTTAAAATTATGCCCCCTCATGTTAGCCATTCTCGCCCTGGGAAAAAGTCTCTGACTGTCCACTCGATCTATGTCTCTTATCATCTTGTACACCTCTATCAAGTCACCTCTCATCCTCCTTCCCTCCAAAGAGAAAAACCCTACCTCACTCAACCTATCCTCATAAGACATATCCTCATTGGTCAACATGGACGAGTTGGGCCGAAGGGCCTGTTTCCATGCTGTATGACTCTTTGAATCTACGAATGTCAGAGCAGTTTTGGGAGCTTTATGATTTACTCCATCTACTACATCTCATGTTCTTCTGAGACTCTGTTTGATCAATCTATTCTACTTTATTTATTCACCCCTGCTCACTGATGAGACGAGTGAGCTCCTGGGTCAAACACGAAATTCAATCAAGGGCAGGTATAGACTCTGCAAAATTCATTGCTGGCTCATCTGGACAATGATGGCCAGTCCAGAGCGCCATCCCTCCCCCTCTCCTCTTCATACCAGCTATCCTCCCTCTCTAGTCTCAGTCCTGATGCAGAGCTTCATCCCAAAATGTCGACAATGTGGGAAGGCACGGTAGTGTAGCGGTTAGCGTAACGCTTTACAGTGCCAACGACCTGGGTTCAATTCCAGCCGCTGTTGGTAAGGAGATTTTACGTTCTCTCCGTGTCTGCATGAGTTTCTTCCTGGTGCTCCGGTTTCCTCCCACACTGCAAAGATGTATGGGTTAGGAAGTTGTGGGCATGCTATGTCGGGGCCGGAAGCGTGGCGACACTTGCGGGCTGTCCCCAGCACACTCTACGCAAAAGGTACATTTCACTGTGTTTCGATGTAAATGTGACTAAAAAAGATATCTTATCTTATCAATTCCTTTCCCCCCACAGATGCTGCTTGACCTTCTGAGTTCCTGCAGCAGTTTGTTTTGGCTCTAGATTCTAGTGTCTGCAGTCTCCTGTGTCCTCCATTGCCTGAAATATCTTGGTGCAAGGCAAGAGATCCAGAGGTGTTGTCAAGAAAAGCATTTTTTCTACAGTGAGCTTATTGGTTGGGTATCTTGTGGCAAACAACTCACGCCAATACCAATACCAATAGGTTTTGACATCAGCACGCCTGTCGACACAGAACCAGTCAGGAATGTGATGAAGGGAGGGACCCAGGCGATAAAGTGAGGAGGGGTCTGGAACCCATTCTCCTTGTGCCTGGATGAATGCAGCTCCAAATGTTGGCACCGTCCAGGACAAAGCAGCCAGCTTGATTGGCACTCCATCCAGCACCTGAAATATTCATTTTCTCCACAATGGCTGCAGTATGTGTCATCAACAATTCACTGCAGTTGCTCACCGAGGTTACTCTGACCTACCAAAGGGAACTTGCCTGCCTTTTCACTGGAAATGTGGGACAGCCTTTCTTTCAGGCCTTCTCACTCAATTCTCTTTCTGTTACTCTGATGACTATATTGGTGCTGCTCTCTGAACTCATAGAACTTCGAACAGTACTGCACAGGAACAGGCCCTTCAGCCCATGATGTTGTACTGAACTAATTAAACTAATGACACCTAATCCCTTCTGCCTGCACAAGGTCCATATCCCTCCATTCTCTGCATATTGACGTGTCTGTCTAAGACCCTCTTAAATGCCTCTATCGTACCTGCTTCCACCACCACCCCTGGCAACACATTCCAAGCACCCACCACTCTCTGTAAAAAAAACTTTCCCCACATATCTCCTTTGAATTTTCCCCCTCTCACCTTAAATGCATGCCCTCTAGTATTAGATATTTTGACGCTGTGGAAAAAGCTACCAGCTGTCTGTACCTCTCATAATGTGTGTTTGGATGTGTCTTCCAAACAACACTCCAGATGTTTAACAAACCTTCTCTAGTCCACTTGAGGGATTGAGTTCAAGAGCCATGAGGTAATGTTGCAGCTCCATAAAACTGGTTAGACCACACTTAGAGTACTGTGTTCAGTTCTGGTCACCTCATTTTAGGAAGGAAGTTTTGGGGAGGGTGCAGAGGAGATTTCTGCAGAGGGTGCAGAAGAGAGGGATGCTGCCTGGATTAGAGACCATGTCTTATGAGGAAAGATTGACCGAGCTAGGGCTTTTCTCTTTAGAGCGAGGCAGAATGAGAGGTGACTTGATAGAGGTGTGTAACATTATGAGGGGCATAGATAGAGTGGACAGCCAGCACCTTTTTTCCCAGGGCAGAAATTGCCAATACCAGAGGACATCCATTTAAGGTGAGTGGAGGAAAGTTTAGGGGAGATGTCATAGGTAGGTTTTTTACACAGAGAGTAGTGGGTGCCTGGAACGCACTGTCGGGGGTGGTGGTAGAGGCTGATACAATAGGGACATTTAAAAGACTCTTAGATAGGCACATGGATGTAAGAAAAATTGAGGGTTATGGGCCGTGTAGGACCAGATTGATCATGGAGTAGGTTTATACATGTGCTGTGCTGTAATGTTCTATGTTCTATGCTGTATATTCTATGTTCCATCTCATGCAACCCACCTCTGCACCAACACATTAAGATAGACTTGTATTCGGTGTATTCAGATTGGCTTTAATTTAGCTGGGTTGATGTAACCAAGGAGCTCAGGCATCACCTTCTTTGATCTCAGTCTCCCTTTCCACGTGTACACCATTAGTAAATTAGATCGCATGAATTTGACCTATTAGCCCATGACTTATGTAACAAAAACATTGTCAATCAAGAAATAAAATAGAGAAGGATGCGCTGAATCATAACAGGATATCAATCTGCTGGTAATTCTAGTTTCTCCATTTTGTAGGTTATAATTAACCTTCCCTGAAATGGTCTATGGAAGTCTAATTGTTTACTGAAAGCACCAGGCACTCCAGATCCAATTGTCTGTACAAATAGTTAATTATTCAGCCAGAGAATCCCTGAATCCTCATCTTTCCATTGCAATCTGGCTCAGAGCACCTGCTGCAAGCTTCTCCTGCCTGTTGTCATGGTTACCAAACATTCAATCTCGTCCCTGCCTCATTCAAATTCTGTCAAGTGCCACAGTCATCCTTTGAACGTACTCTTCTGCCCGCATCTAATCTCAAATCTCATGCATTTCTACTCCGGTGTCGTGACTCGAATTCCAAAGCATTTGTTCGAAACAAACAACTCCTCTTGGTGAAGTGGGCAAGCTTTCTCAGCTATTGTTCTTTAAAACAGGGGCTTTTTTTTAACATGAAGTATACTTAATCTCTAATGTTCTGAATCTCCAAAGCAACCTTGTTTCAAGGTCGACCACTCTGAAGATATTTCTCATTGAAGACTCATCTACATCCCTAAACACCTATGCATCCTTTATGTTGATGTCATGTTGTCTTTAGCTGATAACTTTGCTTCTTTTAATAAAGCATTATGGACTTTAGTAAAATATTCAACAAGGTCCCTCAAGGTAGGCTGGTCCAGAAGATTAAAGCACCTGGTATCCACAGTGACTTGTTGGATTGGATGCAAAATTGGTTTGGCCACATAGATCAGAGTAGTGGTGGAGGGATGTTATTCTGGCTGGAGGCCTGTAGCCAATGGTGTTCTGCAGAGATCAGTTAAATATATACATAAATGATTTGGACAAAATGTGGGTGGGCTTATTATAAAGTTTGAAGGCAACACAAAAAGCTGTTGGAGTTGTTGATAGTGGGGAAGGTTGTCAGAGGAAGGAGCAGGATATAGATCAGTTGGATCAGTTGGAAATATTGGTGGAAAAATAGCAGAAGGAGTTCAATCCAGATCTGTGCGAGGTGCTGCACTTTGGGAGGTCAAATGTAAGTATACAGTAAATGGCAGGACCCTTAGGAGCATTGATGTACAGAGGGATCTTGGGGTGCAAGTCCAGAGCTCCCTGAAAGTGGCAACACAAGTGGATAGGTTGGGAAAGAAGGCATGCTTGCCTTCATCGGTTAGGGCATTGAGCTTAAAAGTAGGGAAGTTGTGTGGCAGCTGTATAAAACTTTGGTTAGGCCACATTTGGAGTATCACGTACAGTTCTGGTCACCACATTACAGGAAGGATGTGGAGGTTTTGGAGAGGGTGCAGAAGAGGTTCACCAGGATGCTGCCTGGATTAGGGATGCTACCTGGATTAGGGAGTATTAGCTCTAAGGAGAGCGTGGATTTTTTTCTCTAGAGCATCGAAGGCTGAGGGGAGACCTGATAGAAGTTTAGAATATTATGAGAGGCATAGATAGGGTAGTTCTATGTTTGTAGCCTTAAGTTCTATGTTTGTAACCTTAAAATTGGAAATGAATAAACACTGTCATCAGGTGCTTGAATCAACCTGAAAAACCCTCACACTACTCTCACACTGAAAGAGTGGTGGATGCCTGGAATATAGGGTGGTGGAGGCAAATTCATTGGGTGCTCTTAAGAGTGGCTTGGATGGGCACGTGAATGCGAGCAAAATAGACCAATATGGGCATTCTGTAGGTAGGAGGGATTAGCTGTGTCGGCACAACATTGTGGGCCGAAGGGCCTGTTCTGTGCTGTACTGTTCTATGTTCTATGTTCTATGTAGACAGTCAGATTCTTTTTCTCAGGGTGGAAATGTTAAATACCAGTAGGCATAGGTTTAAGGTGTGAGGGGGAAAGTAAAAAGAGATTTACGAAACAAGTTTTTTTCATCAAGAGTGGTAGGTGCCTGGAACACACTTCCAGGGGAGGTGGTGGGAGCAGATATGGTAGTAACGTTTAAGAGGCATTTCGACTGGCACATGAACAGGCAGGGAATGGAGAGTTACAGACCATGTGTAGGCAGATGGAATTAGTGTAATTTGGCATCATGGTTGGCATGGACATCGTGGGCCGAATAGCCTATTCACGCACTGTATTGTTCTATTTTTTTCCTTACAATGTAAAAGCAAGTGTAGGACATTTAATATTCTGCTATTCCATGAGATTGTTGCTTATTGGTGACCTAACTCCAGATACCAGTCTTTTCTTCATAGTCTCCAATGTCTTAGGTTAGCAAAGATTTATCAGTGTCAGACTTAAAGTTAACAATATACCAAGCAACAAATGCCAGTAGCAGAATTTCTTCCATCCTCTGTAAAAAAAAAGTATGCAAGATTATTAGGGACATAGACAGGGTAGATGGTAGGAAACTTTACTCTGTAACAGAAGTGTCTAAAACTAGGAGGCATAGGCTTAGGGCAAGGCATATGAGATTCAGAAGGGGTCAGAGGGAGAAATTTTTCATTGAGAGGGTGGTTGGAACCTGCCTGAGTGGATGGTGGAGGCCAATACTCTCACAACATTTAGGAAGTACTTAGATAATCACTTGAATCACCAACGCATGGAAGGTTGTGGATCAAACTCGAGTAAATGGGATTAGTATCAACAGGTACTTAATGGTCTGCATGGATATCATGGGCCAAAGGGCCTGTTTCAATACAGTGTGGTTCTATGACTCAGAGTTTCTGGAATCCACTCTTGAAAGAATCGACCCTAACATGAGATGAGATAGGATGAGATCTCTTTATTAGTCACATGTACATCGAAACACACAGTGAAATGCATCTTTGCGTAGAGTGTTCTGGGGGCAGCCCACAAGTGTCACCACACTTCTGGCACCAACATAACATGCCCACAACTTCCTAACCCATACATCTTTGGAATGCAGGAGAAAACTGGAGCACCCGGAGGAAACCCATGCAGACACAGGGAGAACGTACAAACTCCTTACAGAGAGTGGCCGGAATTGAACCCGGGTCACTGGCATTGTAAAGCGTTACGCTAACCGCTACACTACCGTGCCTGCCTATTTAGGCTGTACGCTCCAGTCCAAATAGCTGGACTACTTTCTCTCTATCACAACACCTTGAAAACTTTGGTCAGATCACTGACTAACCTTTTAAATTCCATCAAATATCACAAGTTAGTGTAATCTAACTGAAACTGCAAAGTAAACAATATTATTTTGGAAGAACAACTCCTTCCAAAGTCAATGTGACCATCCAGAGTTCTAGCGCCCAGAAATGCTTGAAGTCCTTCAGAATTTCTCTTACCAAGGCTTTGAGTAGCTAGAGTATAATGTCCAAACCCTTGTAATCTATTCCTTAGAGCAAAGAACTAGCATCTGTTTAGCCCTTTTGATTATTCTTTGATGTTCTCAATGATTTCTGAATGAACTACGCACATGGGCAACACCCAAGTCTTTTCAGATGTCTGTGCTTACAACTTTTCACCATTTGGAAACAATCCTTGGGGATTTTGACTGGTTCCTTGGCCACCGGCCATTGCTTTTGCTCACAGAGTCATAGAATGTGTTCAGTCACTTGTGTAGGCACTTGTATCTTTCAAACAGCTTTTAATTGGCTCCTGTCCTTGTTTTCCCTTTCCATTTACAGCCTTTGATTCCTTTTTCTATCCTCTGCCAAGATATACAGGCCTTCTGACAAAGAGTCTACGACTTGAAGCATTAACCCTCTCCGCAGATGCTGTCTGACACCATACCTCCGCCATTTTCTCTTTTTATTTCAGATATCCAGCATCTGCATGACATTAGCATTTTGTCTTCAGACTTTGTTGGCACCGGAACAGGAGCACACGTTCAGGCCTGTGAAATATTCACAAGTCGATGGAGCAGGTTACTGGAAGAGACTGAGTTTTCTGCCCATTTGCGAAAAGTGTGAGGCATCTGAATGGATGTTTGTCTTCAGCTAGTTCAGAGCTCCTGAACTTGTCCAGCAGTGAAACCGGGGATGGCAGATGTCACAAGTGTTATTGGGACAAGACAGTGATGACTATGACAAGTTCTTTTACCTACCCGCCCACTCTGGTTGAAGGGAATCTACTCACTGTCATGATAGGGCTCAGTGTTATAATGAGGCTCTGGACCTCAGATTTAATCAGTATTCTGGGTTTAATGCTGTGATTTTCAACCCTGAGAAACTTTGCAGATAAAGAGAGATGCGGAAACTGAGGGGTGACCTTACAGAGGTGTGTAAAATTATGAGGGGCATTGATAGGATAGAGATCTAGATTCTTTTTTTCGGAGGGTAGGGAAGTCTAGAAGTAGAGGGCACAGGTTTAAGATGAGAGGGGAGAAATTTACAGGGGATCTGAGGGGCAAGTTTGGTGATGGGTAGACGGAATGAGCTGCTGGAGGAGGTAGTGGAGCCAGGTACAATTACAGCATTTAAAAGGCATTCAGACAGGTACTTGGATGGGAAAGGAGTAGAGGGCAAATGGGATTGGTGTAGATAGGCATCACAGTCAGTATGGACAAGGTGGGCTGAAAGGGCCCCTTTCTGCACTGTACGATTCAGTGAATTCATCATAAAAGACCAACATTAAGGACCGTCACCATCCGGGACATGCCTTCTTCTTGTTACTACCATCGGGGAGGAGGTACAGGAACTTGAAGACCCACACTCAATGATTCAGGAACAGCTTCTTCCCCTCCACCATCAGATTTCTGAACGGTCCATGAACCCATGAACACTACCTCATTGTCCCTTTGTTTTTACACTATTTATTTATATTGTAATTTATAGTTCTTTATGTCCTTTCAGTGTACTGCTGATGCAAAACAACAAATTTCACATCCTATAAGACAGTGATAATAAACCTGGTTCTGATTCTGATTTTATGATTTAATGCAAAGGTAAAAACTTTCACTGGGAGATTCAGTGAGATTCTGGCAGGGTTTACTTGATTTCTCTGTTTGCTGTTGGAATCTCTCTGGGATAGAAGGTTCCCAGCTCAAGAATTCTCAAAACACTGGTGGTCTCCAACCCCACTAAGGAGCACGCCCTGACACTCAGCAAACCCCTCAGACACCAATGCCTCTACTTCCTCAGAAGGTTAAGAAACTTTGCCATGACCCTGATGACCCTCACCAATGTTTACAGATGCATTACTGGAAACATCCTTTTTGGATGCATCACAGCTTGGTGTGGCGACTGCTCTGCCCAAGACCACAAGAAATTGCAGAGAGTTGTGAACACAGCCCAATTCATCACGCAAACCAGCCTCCCCTCCATTGACCGCCCCGGTAAAGCAGCCAACATCTCCCAAGAAGATACAAAATCTTGAGAACACTTAACACCAGGTCAAGGACAGCTTCTGTTTTGCTGTTATAAGACTATTGAATGGACATCTTGTACAATAAAGATGAACCCTTGACCTCACAATCTACCTCGTCATGGCCTTTTCACTTATTTGTCTACCTGCACTGCACTTTCTCTGTAACTGCAACACTATATTCTGCATTTTGTGTTTTCCTTTATACTACCTCGATGTACTTCTGTATGGAACGATCTGTCTGGATGGCATGCAAAGAAAAGCTTTTCACCGTGTCTCAGTACATGTGACAATAATAAACCAATTACCAATTACATCACTGACAGCCTTCATCACCACACCCCCTCTTCCTCTACGTGGCCACCAATCTGCCTCCATGATCTCCTCCCCCCCATGAAAACCCAACCCTTCTGCACTGAGTTTGACCTCTGACACCCTCTGATCGCCCCTCTGGATTGGTGGTCAGCATCCCTGAGATGAGAGATTGGGACCTTCCTTCTGCCCTACGGATTGGGAACCAGCTCTCTGTAGGATGAGAGTCCTGCACATTGTCTACAGGTCATGTACCTACTGACTCCCTCTGCCCTAGCAGGCACAGTGCCCTAGTCTCATAAGAGGCATAGATCGAGCGGACAGTCAGAGACTTTTTCCCAGGGTGACAATGGCTAACACGAGGGGATATGGTTTTAAGGTGATTGGAAGAAGATATAAGGGGGATGTCAGGGGTAAGTTTTTCACACAGAGAGTGGTGGGTGCTTGGAACGCGCTGCCAGCAGAGGTTGTGGGGGCAGATACATTAGGGACATTTAAAAGACCCTTAGATAGACACATGAATGATAGAGAAATGGGGGGCTATGTGGGAGGGAAGGGTTAGATAGATCTCAGAGCAGGATAAAATCTCGGCACAACATTGTGGGCCGAAGGGCCTGTACTGTGCTGTAATGTTCTATGTTCTATGTTCCTCCTCAAACCCTGCTCCACTCCATCCCCAAGCCTCCATTCCCATTAACCCAGCAGCTGTTCCCTATTTGCCTCTCAACTGTGTGTGGCCTCCTCTGACTTGGTCCCCACCTTAAAGGCAGCAAAACCTGGCTCCTTTCTGGGTGGGAAACCCGCTGCTGCAAAAAAGGACGTCTGTTGTGAGGCTTAACAGACTTACAACACCCTTAATCCCCTTACCAATCAAACACCTATCAATCTCTGCCTTAAATACACCAGATGACTTAACCTCCACCGCCCTCTGTGGCAACAAATTCCACAGATTCACCACCCTCTGTCTGAAGAAATTCTGCTTCATCTCAGTTTTAAAGGGACGTCTCTTTATTCTGAGGCTGTGCCCTCAGAGTCTAGACTCTCCCACTAATGGAAACATCCTCTATACACCCACTCTATCCTGGCCTTTCAGTATCCAATAGGTTTCAATGAGATCCCCCCTCATCCTTCTGAACTCCACTGTGTACAGGCCCAGAGACATCAAACTTGATTTCCACAGAACCACAGAACAAAGGCAGAGAGTTACAGAGTCATACAGCACAGAAACAGGCTCATTGGCCAACCATGTCCAGGCCAATCATCAATGATCCATCTTCAATAATCCCATTTGCTAGCACTTGGTCCATAGCAATCTGTGCACAGCCAACTCGACTGCTCGTTTAGATACTTCCTCAGTGTTGGGAGAGTATCTGCTTCATCTACCCCCTCGGGCAGTGGGTTCCATATTCCAGTCACCCTCTGAGGGAAACACTTCTTCCTCGGTTCCCCTCTGAACCTTTCACCCCTCACCCTAAACCTGTGACTTCTCATAAAAGGTAAGCATAGTCTGCCAACCCCCACTGTGCCCTTCCTGCATGGGCGAGGTTAAAGTCAGCTTTGCTAAGGTTCTGAACTCAATGAATTCATCAATAGTTATTTATCTTGCCTTGTTAATTAAATGTCAAACTTAATGATCTTGACTACACTGTAACTAATATAAACTGCAAATATAATGCTTTTAGCAATAATTAGTTAATTAAAAGTCCATTAAAAGTAACATGCAAATATAGCTTCATTAATTACCATTCAACATTTTTAATTGAAAGGATAAAGACAGAATCACTTCTACAACCATCTGAAATAATTATGAATTTTACTGCAGTATCTTGGGATCCAGGGTCTCCTGACAAGGGTGGCATCTAATGCCCATCCTCTTTGGTGATGAACTTCCTTATCAACCATAGGTGTTGTTGGGATTTGATATGACAGCAGAGACTTCTCAACCACTTCATAACACAAGAAGTAGGAGTGGGTTACTTGGCTCTTTGTGCCTGCGTCATCATTCAATCAGATCGTAGCTGATCTTTTATCGCAGTGTCACTTTCCCGCACTAACCCAATATCCCTTGATTACTGAATTATCTAAAAATCTAAAACTTACTGATCACTTCAGAGGTCTGATGTGAGGTAGAATTGAGGTGACTCTGGGCTATGGTGGGAAGGAAGTTCGATGTTACTGACCATCCTTTTGTAACCCGAGAGACCTATTTCAAATAGCAACAGTGCAGTCTGCTTCTAAAGTCTGCTGAAACTGTTCTGGTTTTTAAGTGAATCTCACAGCTTAAGGTCACTTCTACTGAGACGATTTTCTTATTTCCGGACTATTTGGGAGAGATTCAAAAGGCTAGGCTCATGCACTAAATGGTGAACTTTAGATCTCTCAGTCTACTCCGTCATGCTTCTATGCCACTGTTATAAGACACTTGAATGGACATCTTATACAATAAAGATGAATTCTTGATCTTTCAATCTACCTTGCTATGGCCCTTGCACCTTATTTGTCTACCTGCATTGCATTTTTTCTGTCACTGTAACACTATATTCTCTATTCTGTTTTTCTTTTGTATTACCTTGATATATGTATGGAATACTCTGTATGGATGGGACACAAACAAAAGCTTTTCACTTTGTACATGTATCAATAATCAACCAATACCAATTCCAATTCCAGGTCTCCCCTCTATCAGGTCTCCCCTCAGCCTCCAATGCTCCAGAGAAAACAACTCAAGTTCGTCCAGACTCTCCTTATAGCTCGTACCCCCTTATCCAGGCAGCATCCTGGTGAATCTCTTCTGCACCCTTTCCAAAGCCTCCACATCCTCCCTGTAGTGGGGTGACCAGAATTGCACACAATACTCCAAATGCAGCCTAGCAAAATGCTTTACGTAAATGCAACATGAAGATAACATTTTCATGGAAAGAAACACTGAACTCTACCAAAGTCATAGAACATATATTACAGCACAGTACAGGTCCTTTGGACCACAATGTTGTGCCGAGATCTTTTGGCCAGGTAACAGTTAAGATCACAGTAAAGCAAACGCTCAAGAGGATTCAGACAAAACAGCAAGAATGGTCTGTAGAACTGAATACTAAACCTCTAAAGTTTTTGAAGGACATGGTTTGGGGCAAGATATATGATTTATAAAGTGGGCATTTGGGACAATCAGCACAGCTCAAAGGCTTGAAGGTTCTGGTTTATTTTTTAATTCATTTTTTTTTGGGATCTCGGCATCATTGGCAAGGCCAATACTTATTGCCCATCCCTAACTGAGAAGGTGGTGGTGAGTCACCCTCTTGCAGACCTTCTGGTGAAGATACTCTCACAGTGATGGGGGCAGAGACAGAATTTCGACCCAGCAACAATGGAGAAGTGGCAATATATTTCCAAATCAGCATGGTGTGTGCCTAGAAGAGGAACATGCTGGTATTTGTTTTCACTTCATTCAAGGGATGTGGGCTTCTCAGGCTGAGCCAGCATTTAATTGCCCATCCCTAGCTGCCCCTCAGACGGTGGTGGTGAGCTGCCTCCTTGAACCGCCACAGTCCTTGAGGTGTGGGTGCACCCACAGTGCTGGTAGGGAGGGAGTTCCAGGATTTTGACCCAGTGACAGTGAAGAAACGGTGATATATTTCCAAGTCAGGATTGTGTGTGTGGCTTGGATCTAAGTGATACTATTGGAGTAGACACAGCGGGTAACTGCAGTGTACCTTGCAGAGAGAAAACACTGGAGCCATGATGCAACAGTGATGGAATAAATACACTGAATAATGTATAATGATAATTATTAAATATAATTATATTTAATATTAAATAGAAACATAGAAGCATAGAAAACCTACAGCACAATTCAGGCCCTTCAGCCCACAAAGCTATGCCGAACATGTCCCTACTTTAGAAATTACTAGGCTTACCCATTGCCCTCTATTTTTCTCCGCTCTATGTACCTGTCCAAAAATCTCTTAAAAGACCCTATCGTATCCGCCTCCACCACCGTTGCCGGCAGCCCATTCCACACACTCACCACTCTCTGAGTAAAAAACTTACCCCTGACATCTCCTCTATACCTACTCCCCAGCACCTTAAAACTATGTCCTTTTGTGGCCACCGTTTCAGCCCTGGGGAAAATATTAAATATAATATAAATAATTAAATATTAAATAGAATAATAGAATAATGGATGGGGCATCAGTTTGTCCTGGATGGTTTCGATCTTTTTGAGCTTTGTTGGAACTGCATTCACCCAGGCAAGTGGAGAATATTCAATCACATTCCTGACTTGTACTGTGTAGATGGTGGAAAGGCTTCGGGCTGTCAGAAACTTGAATAAATTACCATAGAGTATCTATCTTTGGATCTCCTCTTGTAGCTACAGTAACCATGTGGCTCAACTATTTAGTTTTTGGTCAGCGGTCACCCCAGGCTATTGATCATGGGGTACCCTGCAATGGTAATGCCATTTTAAAGGTTTGGAGATTGGATTCCCTCTTGCTGGAGATGGTCTTTGCCTCACACACCTTTGATTCAAATGTTCTTTGCCACTTATCAGCTCTTGCCTCAATATTGTCTGAGTCTTGCTGTATATACATAGGCTGTTTCATTTACTGAGGAATTGTGGATGGAATTGACCATTTTGCAATCATCAGTGAACATCCCCACTTCTGACCTTCTGATGGAAGGAAGATCATCGATGAGGCAGCTGAAGGTGGTTGGGCTGAGGTCACTACGCGAGGAACTCCTGCAGCAATGTCCAGGAGCTGGGATGATAGACCCTGATTACCACAACCATCTTCCTTTGTGCCAGGTCATCATGGACTTTATCAGCAAGTGTGTCGAGGACTGTGTATCAAAGAGAACAACCCAGGTGTTCCCAAAATAGAAACCATGGATGAACTGGGAGATCCACTTCCTAATGAAGTCTAGGACTGCAGCATTCAAATCAGGTGACCCTAACCTATGCAAGAAATTGAAATACAACCTCCCTAAAGCTATCAGGGATGCCAAGAGATAACACCAGTCCAAAAGCAAGACCCAGACCAGCCGTCAGTTGTGGCAGGGCTTACATGCTATAATGGGCTACGAAACGAAGTCAGGCAGTATCGCCAACAACAGCTCATCCCTTCCCGATACGCTTAACGCATTCTATGCATGGATTGAACAAAGGGGGATTGGAATGGCACCACCTGCCCTGACAGCCTCCATTTGGTATTGGTTTATTATTGTCACTTGTTCCAAGCTACAGTGAAAAACTTGTCTTGCATACCGTAATGCACCTGAACCCACAGTCACTGTTGAGGACGTAAGATCAGTCTTCCAGAGAGTGAACCCACAGGAAGCATCTGTCCCGGATGGTGTCCCTGACTGTGTCCTTAGATCCTGTGCAGATCAGCTGGTGGGGGTATTTCCAGATATTTTTACCCTCTCCCTGCTTCAATCTGAGGTTCCCACCTGCTATAAGAAGACCACTATCATCCCAGTACCCAAGAAAAACAAGGTAACGTGCCTTAATGACACTCACCCGGTGGCTCTGACATCCACCATCGTGAAGTGCTTCGAGAGGCTGGTCATGGCACACACCAACTCCAGCCTCTCGGAAAACCTCGACTGCAACTTGCTTACTGCCAAAACAGGTCTATGGCAGACACCACCTCCCTGGACCTACACCCTTCTCTGAAGCATTTAGACAGTAAAGACACCGATGTGAGACTTTTGGTTATTGACTACAGCTCCGCCTTCAAAACTATAATTCCAAGCAAACTTGTCACCAAACTACGAGACCGGGGACTCAACACTCCCCTTTGCAACTGGATCCTTGACTTTCTGACCAACAGACCGCAATCAGTGAGGATAGGCAGCAACACCTCTGCCACTATTATTCTCAACTCTGGTGCCCCACAAGGCTGCATCCTCAGCCCTCTACTCTACTCCCTATATACTCATGACTGCGTGGCCAGATTCTGCTCTAGCTCTATCTACAAGTTTGCAGATGATGCCATCGTTGTAGGCCATATCTCAAATAATGATGAGTCGGAGTACTGGAAGGAGATAGAGAGCTTAGTGACATGGTGTCATGACAACAACCTTTCCCTCAATGTCAGCAAAACAAAAGAGCTGGTCATTGACTTAGAACATAGAACATAGAAAAACTACAGCACAATTCAGGCCCTTGGCCCACAAAGCTGTGCCAAACATGTCCCTACCCTAGAAATTACTAGGCTTACCCATTGCCCTCTATTTTACTCAGCTCCATGTACCTATCTAACAGTCTCTTGAAAGACCCTATCGTATCCGCCTCCACCATCGTTTCCGGCAGCCCATTCCATGCACTCACCACTCTCTGAGTAAAAAGCTTATCCCTGACATCTCCTCTATATCTACTCCCCAGCACCTTAAACCTATGTCCTCTTGTGGCCACCATTTCAGCCCTGGAGAAAAGCCTCTGACTATCCACTCTATCAATACCTCTCATGATTTTATACACCTCTATCAGGTCCTCCCTCATCCTCCGTCTCTCCAAGGCCAAGTTCCTTCAACCTGCTTTCATAAGGCATGCTCCGCATTCCAGGCAGCATCCTTGTGAATCTCCTCTGCACCCTCTCTATGGCTTCTACATCTTTCCCGTAGTGAGGCAACCAGAACTGAGCACAATACTCCAAGTGGGGTCTGACCAGGGACCTATATAGCTGCAACAATACCTCTCGGCTCCTAAATTCAACTCCCTGATTGATGAAGGACAATACACCATATGTCTTCTTAACCACAGAGTCAACCTGCACAGCTGCTTAGAGGGTCCTATGGGCTTGGACGCCAAGATCCCTCTGATCCTCCACACTTCTAAGAGTCCTACCATTGATACTATATTCTGCCAACATATTTGACTTACCAAAGTGAACCACTTCACACTTATCTGGGTTGAACTGCATCTGCCACTTCTCAGCCCAACTCTGCATTCTATCTATGTCCCTCTGTAACCTCTGACAGCCCTCCAAACTATCCACAACAGCCCCAACCTTTGTGTCATCCGCAAACTTACTAACCCACCCTCCTCTTCCTCATCCAGGTCATTTATAAAAATCACAAAGAGTAAGGGTCCCAGTACAGATCCCTGAGGTAGACCACTGGTCACCGACCTCCACTCAGAATACGACCCTTCAACAACCACTCTTTGCCTTCTGTGGGCCAGCCAGTTCTGGATCCACACTGCAATGTCCCCTTGGATCCCATGCCTCCTCACCTTCTCCATAAGCCTTGCATGGGGTACCTTATCAAACACCTTGCTAAAATCCATATACACTACATCTACTGCTCTCCCTTCATCGATGTGCTTGGTCACATCCTCAAAAAATTCAATCAGGCTCGTAAGACAGGACCTGCCCTTGACAAAGCCATGCTGACTATTCCTAATCATATTATACCTCTCCAAATGTTCATAAATCCTGCCACTCAGGATCTTCTCCATCATGAGGTAAGACTCACCGGTCTATAATTCACTGGGCTATCCTTACTCCCCTTCTTGAATAAGGGAACAACATGCGCAACCCTCCAATCTCCCGTCTCCATCGACGAAGCAAAGATCATCATCAGAGGTTCCGCAATCTCCTCCATTGCCTCCCACAGCAACCTGGGGTACATCTCATCCGGTCCCGGCGACTTATCTAACTTGATGCTTTCCAAAAGTTTCAGCACCTCCTCTTTCCTAATATGTACATGCTCAAGCTTTTCAGGCCATTGCAAGTCCCCACTACAATCCCCCCAGATCTTTTTCCGTAGTAAATACTGATGTAAAGTATTCATTAAGTACCTCCGCTATTTCTTCCGGATCCATACACACTTTCCCACTGCTGCACTCGATAGGCCCCATCCTTTCGCATCTCATCTTCTTACTCTTCACATACTTGTAGAACACCTTGGGGTTTTCCTTAAATAAGGCTTTCTCATGTCCCCTTCGAGCTCTCCTAACCTCTTTCTTAAGTTCCTTCTTTTTAGCCTTGTACGTTTCCATATCTCTAACATTACCTAGCTCTCTGTACCTTTTGTATGCTTTTCTTTTCCTTTTGACTAGATTTATTATAGCCTTCGTACATCACGGTTCCTGTATCCTCTCATGACTCCCCTCTCTCATTGGAACATGTCTATGCAGAGCTCCTCACAAATATCCCCTGAATATTTGCCACATATCTTCAGTACTTTTCCCAGAGAACATCTGTTCCCAATTTAATCTTCCAATTTCCTGCCTGAGAGCCTCATAATTTCCTTTACTCCAAGTAAACACCTTTCGAGCCTGTCTGTTCCTATCCCTCTCTAGTCCTAACGTAAAGGAGATAGAATTATGATCACTATCACCAAAATGTTCACCCACTGAGAGATCTGACACCTGACCAGGTTTATTTCCCAATATCAAATCAAGCACAGCCTGTCCTCTTGTAGGTCTATCTACATACTGTGTCAAGAACCCTTCCTGAACACACCTAACAAACTCCACCCCATCTAAACCCCTCACTGTCTGGAGATGCCAATCGATGTTTGGGAAATTAAAATCCCCCATCACAACAACTCTGTTATTCTCACACCTTTCTAGGATTTGCTTCCCTATCTGCTCCTCAATAATCCTGTCACTATTGGGCGGCCTGTAAAAAACACCCAGTAAAGTTATCGACTCCTTCCTGTTCCTAACCTCCACCCACAGAGACTGCGTAGACAGTCCCTCCACAACATCCACCTTTTCCGCAGCTGTGATACTATCTCTGATCAACAGTGCCACTCCCCCACCTCTCTTGCCTCCCTCCCTGTCCTTCCTGAAACATCTAAGACCTGGCACTTGAATCAGGAAAGGGGGTGGTGCACATGCACCTGTCTACATCAATGGTGCTGAGATCGAGAGGGTTGAGAGCTCCAAGTTCTTAGGAGTGAACATCACCAATAACCTGTACTTCCTCAGGAGGCTTAAGAAATTTAGCATGTCCCTGTTGACCCTCACCAATTTTTATCAATGCACCATAGAGAGCATCCCATCCAGATGCATCATGGCTTGGTACAGCAGCTGCTCTGCCTGTGACCGCAAGAAACTGCAGAGAGTTGTGGACACAGCCCAGCGCATCACAGAAACCAGCCTCCCCTCCATGGACTCTGTCTACACTTCTCACTGCCTCAGTAAAGCAGCCAACATAATCAAAGACCCCACCCACCCCGGACATCCTCTTTACCCCTCTCTCTCATTGGGCAGAAAATACAAAAACCTGAAAACATGTACCACCAGGCTCAAGGACAGCTTCTGACTATCAGACTATTTAACGGTCCCTTTGTACCATAAGATGGACTATTGACCTCACAATCTACTTCATTGTATCCTTGCACCTTATTGTCTACCTGCACTGCACATTCTCTGTAGCTGTTACACTTTATTCTGCATTCTGTTATTGTTTTACCTTGAACTACCTGAATGCACTGTGTAATGAATTGATCTGTATGAACGGTATGCAAGACAAGTTTGTCACTGTGCTTTGGTACATGTGACAATAATAAACTAATTCCAATTCCAATTCCAACCATCTGAGTGTTTTTCCCTTGATGTACACTGACCTCAGTTTTCCAAGACCATGTTGGTTCTTTTAGAAAGGCTAGTATTGAGAGGAGTGGGTGTATTTTCCATCAGTACTATCTGTTGGAGGGGTTGTGTGTGTGTGTGTGTGTGTGTGTGTGTGTGTGTGTGTGTGTGTGTGTGTGTGTGTGTGGGAGTGTGTGTGTGTGTGTGTGTACACATGCCTGTGTGTGTGTGCACGTGCCTGTGTGTGTGTGTGTGTGCACGTGCCTGTGTGTGTGTGTGTGTGTGTGTGAGGGGGGAGTTAAGGTGAGGTGGGGTGCGTGGTAGGCAAGTATGCAGCAGAATCCCACCTCAGTACATCACAGCAGAAAACTTCCTTTTCAAGATCCTGACAACAAAATAAAAAAAAATTCCTGTTCCTGGGAACCTGTGTCAAAGCCTTCTTGTTGGGGAACAGGCAGAATCAAGGCTCAGTCTCACTCATTTACTGGTGAACCAGGTTGATCCCCCGTAGGGCTGCCAAGATGCTGACGGCTCTTCAAGAGGTCAGAGAGTCATAGAGTCACACAGCACAGAGACAGGCTTATGAGCCATAGAGTCTGCACCAACCATCAACCACACAGTTACACTAATTCCCATTTTTTTAAATTCTCCCTACATTATCATCATCTCCCCTCAGATGCTACCACTCACCAGCACACCAGGGATAAGTTACAGTGGCCCATGAACCCACCAACCCAGAAAACCAGAGCACCCAAAGCAAACTCCACAGAGACAGCACTGGAGGTCGGATTGAATCCAGGTCTCAGAGGCAGTGGCTCTACCAGTTGTGTCACTGTGCTGCCCCGATAGCGCAGGAACGTGGCATGGGTGGATTATCCAACTTGCTGGATAGGTTCAGGTCTTTATACTCTGAGTAATGCAACTCCACACTATCTCCAATGAAGGTAAAATTGGATGAGT
This sequence comes from Pristis pectinata, assembly GCF_009764475.1. Lineage (NCBI taxonomy): Eukaryota > Metazoa > Chordata > Chondrichthyes > Rhinopristiformes > Pristidae > Pristis > Pristis pectinata. The sequence continues at coordinate 105,956,938 of NC_067410.1, read as the reverse complement.
CGCAAAATCTCGACTGCATCCATTTCCTGTAGGGTGGCAGTTCAATTTCAAGGGGCACCTCTGAAGAACTGAAATGTACTTTCATGCTCTTGACTTTTTCTGTGCATTTAGATAAGATAAGATAAGATATCTTTATTAGTCACATGTACATCGAAACACACAGTGAAATGCATCTTTTTGCATAGAGTGTTCTGGGGGCAGCCCACAAATGTCGCCACGCTTCTGGCACCAACATAGCATGCTCACAACTTCCTAACCTGTATGTCTTCGGAAAGTGAATGAAATATGTGTGAAATAGCAAGAGTAGAAATGGAACGGGGTGCTGAATTATCGTCAAAAACTGTCCGAGCTAGTCGCTTCTGTGAAGTTGGAATCCTTATCTTCCAACGTTCATCTCGATGCCATCTGACAGGTGTGTGAGGGAGGGAGATTAAGAATTTGGACAGGGGAGTGAGCTCACTGTGATGGATTGCAGGGAGAAAATTAACTGGGTGGGACTTCAGTTGAAGGTGTAACTTAACCTGACCAGGAAGGTCACCAAAATGATTGGAAACTTTGCAGCAACTGATGTTCTTTTTTCATGAGGTTCAGGACCATTTCAATTAACTGAAGTGGGATTTTTTTTAGCACAGTTGGGAGAGAGGGCAGTGTGGCCAGAAGCAGCAGGGTGGGGCACAGACCAAGCCAGTTCAGCTCAGGTGTTGAGACATTCCACTTGCTCAGTGTGCCCAGTTGTTTAGCTCCCATTTTAAAGGAAATGCTTTTATGACGATTTACAGCTGCTCACTCAACGTGAATGAACACATCATGAATGAAAAGGAAATAATTTTCATTTAAGAAAAAAATGATATGCTCCAATATGTTTTTGTATGCATTAAGTGACAGATTTCAGCTCCAAATGTCAGTGAAGTGAATTGTGCTTTCCCTGTCAGACCATTATCCTTGTCATTCATGCTAACTCCTTATTACTTTCGATGACAATAACCTTTCCCTCAATGTCAGCAAAACAAAAGAGCCGGTCATTGACTTTAGGAAGGGGGGCAGTACGTATGCTCCTGTTTACATCAATGGTGCTGAGGTCGAGAGGGTTGAGAGTTTCAAGTTCCTGGGAGTGAACATCACCAATAGCCTGCCCTGGTCCAACCACGTAGGCGCCACAACCAATAAATCTCACCAGCGCCTCTTCTTCCTCAGGAGGCTAAAGAAGTTTGGCATGTCCTCTTTGACCTTCACCAACTTTTAATGATGCAGCATAGAAAGCATCCTATCCAGATGCATCGTGGCTTGGTATGGTGACTGCTCTGTCCCTGACCGCAAGAAACTGCAGAGAGTTGTGGACACAGCCCAGCACATCACAGAAACCAGCCTCCCCTCCATGGACTTTTGCTACACTTCCTGCTGCCTCGATAAGGCAGCTAACATAAGCAAAGACCCCACTCACCCCGGACATTCTCTCTTCTCCCCTCTACCATCAGGCAGAAGATACAAAAGCCTGAAAGCATGTACCACCAGGCTCAAGGACAGCTTCTATCCCACTGTTATATGGAATGGTTCCCTAGTACGATAAGATGGACTCTTGACCTCACAATCTACCTTGTTATGACCTTGTGCCTTATTGTCTACATGCACTGTACTTTCCTTGTAACTGTGACACTATTCTGCATTCTGTTGTTTTTTTACCTTGTACTCTCTTAATGCACTGTTGTAATGAATTGATCTGTATGAACAGAATGCCAGACAAGTTTTTCACTGTATTTCAGTACATATGACAATAATAAAACAATTTACCAATTTACTTCCTGTTTTGCAACAGTTATCATGCAATATTTTCCCAATACAAAATGCTGTAACATAATGAAATGCATAATGGCAAGACTATTTCTAGTGTAATTTAATTGTCAACTTATTGCTATATAATTTGTATTGACCTGAAACCAGTCCACCTTCATGTCACCACTGTGGTATGACTTACCTCAAATTAAATCAAGTTAAATACTACCAGACAGGTCCAAGAGATGACCTCAGTTGGCTTCAGTGCTCTTGACTCTGAAACTGAACATTGTGGGTTCAAGTCCCAACAGTAATGTGAGCCAAGAAATCTGGGCTAACGCTCCAGTGCTTTACTCAAGTAGTGCTGCATTCTTGGATGAGATCTTAAACCAAGATTTTCTCTAATCTCTCCAGCAAGTTTATGATAATCCATGACACTGTTCCAAAGAAGAGCAGGGGAAGTCTCCCAGTCTCTGGTCAATAAATATCCTCAAATAGATTATCTCTTTGCTATTTGTAGGAGCTTGCTGGATCCAAATAAGTTGCTGTATTCCAACATAAAATGATTTATTGGCTGTAAAGCACTTTGGGAGATCCTGAAAGGAACACATAGGGTGAGATATAAACACTAGATTAGACTCAGATTAGTTTATTGTCATATACACCAGGGTGCAATGAAATTCCTTGTTCATGTGAAGCTCAGAATAAACAGTATACAAGGTAATAATAAATACAACAATAAATAAAATGATTAGTGCAAAAACAACAGAATGATGCAAAGATAGAAATGCAATCTGAAGTAGTGCAAAAAGAAATGCTAAAGTGACAATAACGAAGTAACTGAGAGAGGGAGAGTTAAGAGTCTGATAACGTGGCAGCACCACCGGGAAGGGAATGTGAAAGAGGTGATTGGTTCAGGAGTCTGACAGCAGTGGAGAAAAAGCTGTTCTTAAGTTTGGTCGTCCGGGCTTTCAAGCTCCTATATCTTCTCCCAGAAGGTAGAAGAGAGAAAAGGGAACGGCCAGGGGGGACAGGCATCCTTGACGATACTGTCAGCCTTCCTGAAGCAATGCACGTTGAAGATGGACTGGACGGAAGGAAGTTAGGAGCCTGTGATGGACTGGGCAGTGTTTAACGCTCTCTGCAGGTTCCGTTGGTCCAGAGAAGAGCAATTACCATCCCAGGCTGAGATGCAACCCATCAGGATACTTTTTGTAACACATCTGTAGAAGTTCCAGAGAATCCCTGCAGACATGCCAAATCTTCTCAGAGGCAGAAGAAAGTAAGTACATTGACACGCTTTCTTACACTCCCTGCAGTCTTTACATGCTTGCATAGTTTTAGTGGTGCAAGTAACGGCAGAGACCTGACTCTATACTTCACCATCATCCAACCCTTAACCCACTGGTCAAATGATAGCCAAGTAATTCAACTCTTACACGTCAGTGGCCCTGATTTAATTTCCTCCTGTGCCACAACCTAAGTACAGCTTCCAATCATAAATAAGTTCACCCTCACTCAAGCTTAACTCTCCGTGCCAACTGGTGAGAAAGTTTGACCAAAACTTTATCTCTTGTTGGAAGCATTAAACATGATTCAGCGCATTGTACTCTGCATCTGCCCTGTACCATGTTCATGTCTTTGTCCATGTCCAATCTCACATCCATGTCCGTGTCCAATCCATGTCCATGTCCATGTCCAATCTCATGTCCATGTCCTTGTCCAATCCATGTCCATCCATGACCAATATCACATCCATGTCCATGTCCAATCCACATCCATGTGCAATCCATGTCCTTGTCCATGTCCAATGCCATTTCCTTGTCCATGTCCAATGTCATTTCCATGTCCATTCCTATGACCATGCCTATATTTAATCTCATGTCCATCTCCATATCCAATTTCATGTCCATCTCCATCACCATGTCCAGCCCCATATCCACGTCCATGTCCGTCTTCAGTCCCAACCTCAGTTAAATGCTTTATTTCTATTAAATAATGTTTTTAGCATTACAAACTGGGAATGACTTTTTCTTGGCAACGAAATCTTCCTCACTCAATGTAAAGTCAAACACTGGTCTCTTTCTTCCCCATTATTACCACAATGAAGAAAGGTTCAAAGAAAATGAGGGAGAGAACATGATTACCAAAGTTCCAATGAACACTTCTCTGGGATTTTACTTGCTCTGTGCCCTGAAGTTAACCTTTACACCCAGTATAACCCTGGAGAGTTGGAACCTGAAACGGATACCAGTGTCATGCTTGGAAATGTTACACCTTGGCACACAAAGGATCACGTGGGCTGAATGGGCTTGTGATTTACACAAGTGATGCTGCTTGTGTGCAGTTGGAAGAATGGCAGGTGACATTTCTAAAATAAATGTGGGACCTTTGCAAGGCAATCTAATACGAGCGACCTTTCCTCAGTTGCATAATGATCAGAGGGCTGCTGTTCTTGTGGACAACACTGTTTGGTTTGAGGATGGGAAATCAAATACTGTGGGGAGAAAAGCAAATGATTCATTGTGAATGGGAATAAAACAAATATCTGCCTTATTGCATCCTGAGAGCAACAGGTGGAATTGCATCATTAACACAATACAATACTGGTGTTTAAGAGGCTTTCAGACAGGCACATGAATATGCAGGAAATGGAGGGATATGAATCATTACAGGCAGGAGAGAATCAGTTCCTTCAAGTTTCCAGGAGTAAACATCACCAACAGCCTGTCCTGGTCCAACCACATAGAAGCTACGGCCTAGAAAGCTCACCAACACCTCTCCTTCCTCAGGTGGCTAAAGAAATTTGGCATGTCCCCTTTGACACTCACCAATTTTTATCTATGCACCATAGAAAGCATCCTATCTAGATGCATCATGGCTTGGTACTGCAGCTGCTGTGCCTGGGACTGCAAGACACTGCAGAGAGTTGTGGACACAGCCCAGCGCATCACAGAAACCAGCCTCCCCTCCATGGACTCTGTCTTTACCTCTCGCTGCCTTGGTGAAGCAGCCAGCATAATCAAAGACCCCACCCACCCGGGTCATTCTCTCTTCTCCCCTCTCCCATCAGGCAGAAGATACAGGAGCCTGAGGGCACGTACCACTAGGCTCAAGGACAGCTTCTATCCCACGGTGATAAGACTATTGAACGGTTCCCTTATACGATGAGATGGACTCTTGACCTCACAATTTACCTTGTTATGACCTTGCACCTTATTGTCTACCTGCAATGCACTTCCCTGTAGCTGTGACACTTTACTCTGTATTCTGTTATTGTTTTTACCCTGTACTACCTCAATGCACAGTGTAATGAACTGATCTGTACAAATGGTATGCAAGACACATTTTTCACTATACCTCGGTGCAAGTGACCATAATAAACCAATACCAATAGTTTAATTTGGCATCATGTTCAGCACAGACATTGTGGGCCGAAGGGCCTGTTCCTGTGCTGTACTGTTCTATGTTCTCAATAGGGTGAATGCACACAATCTTTTTTCCCAGGCAAAGAGAATCAAAAACTAGAGGGCATCGGTTTACGGTGAGAGGGGAGAGATTTAATAGGAACCTGAGGGGCAAATTTTTCAACCTGAGAACGAGCTGCCAGAGGAAGTGGTTGAGGCAGGTATATTAACAACATTTAAAAGACATTTGGACAGGTACAGGGATAGGAAAGGTTGAGAGGGATATGGGCCAAATACAGGGCAAATGGGACTAGCTTAGATAGGCATTTTGGTCGGCATGGACGAGTTGGGCTGAAGGGCTTGTTTCTGTGCTGTATGACTCTGTGACTCTATGACACTCATTGCTACTTGTCTTTCCTTTGAAATTGCTGAGGCAGTGAGAGGAGCCTACAGAATAGACCCTCGTCTTATCCAACACCTACTTTAATACTGTGAGCATGACAGAAGCCTGAAAACCTACTGAAACTCTATTCATTCGTGGAATAAGGAACATTCACTGCTCTTTGGAGGTGGGAGGCAGGTTGACTAAACTGCTCAACAAAGTATCTTAGTTTAATAAATAGATGCATGATGGAATTTCAATGGGCAGAATTGGGTGGATTGTGATGGGTGCATGTCAGAACAATAAAAGTCTTAAACCAGGTCACAACCAGACTTAAAGCCACCAAGTTCTAGTTTCAATAGCGGTGGGATGCAACAACCTACTCCCAGGATGCAACTTCTCATGGACACATACGGCATGCTTGTCTTTATTAGTCGACACATTAAGTTCAAGAGTCAGGAAGTTATGTTTGCAGCTTCATAAAACTCTGGTTAGGCCGCATCTGGAGTATCGCCTTCAGTTCTTTTCCCCCCATTACAGGAAGGATGTGAAGGATTTGGGGAGGGTGCAGAAGAGGTTTAGCAGGGTGCTGCCTGGATTAGAAGGCATGTGCTATAAGGAGAGGTTGGACAAACTTGGGTTGTTTTCTCTGGAGCAGCGGAGGCTGAGGGGAGACCTGATAGAAAGTTATAAGATTATGAGAGGCATAGATAGAGTAGACAGCTGGTGTCTTTTTCCCTGGGGTCAAAATGTCTAATACTAGAGGGCATGCATTTAAGGTGAGAGAGGGTAAGTTCAAAGGAGATGTGTGGGGCAAATTTTTTACACAGAGGGTGGTGGGTGTCTGGAATACGCTGCAAAGGTGGTAGTGGAGGTATTTATGATAGGGGCATTTAAGAGGCTCTTAGATAGGCACATGAATGTGCAGAGTATAGAGGGATATGGTCAATGTGCAGGTAGAGGGATTAGCTTAGTTAGGCGTTCAATTACTAGTTTAATTAGTTCGGCATAACATTGTGGGCCAAATGGCCTGTTCCTGTGCTCTACTGTTCTATTGTTCTATGTAAATATTTTAATCAGGCTTGGTAACTCTGTCAAATGTCAGACAGGGTGGTTTTAAAATGCCAATATTTAACATGTTAAACTTATTCAAATGAATGGATTAATCATTGCATTGATTTAATAATGTGGAATAAAACATATCGTGCATTGTCTCTTTCGGAGGATTTTACCTCGGGGATGAAAATAGTAAAATTCAGCAGGTGAAACAGCATCTGTCGAAAGAGAAATAGTTAACATTTTAAGTCTGAGACCTTTCATCAGGACCAGGAGCAAGTGTAGCTCGAGTTTCCTGCTCAATTACCCATGGACTCTCAATGCATCTGATTTTTCAGTACCATGAGTACACCAAAGAACGCATCCTATCTGGATGCATCACGGCTTGGTACGGCAACTGCTCTGCTCAGGACCACAAGAAACTGTGGAGAGTTGTGGACACAGCCCAGCGTGTCACAGAAACCAACCTCCTTTCCTTGGACTCTCACTGCCTTGGTGAAGCAGCCAGCATAATCAAAGACCCCACCCACCCGGGTCATTCTCTCCTCTGTCCTCTCCCATCAGACAGAAGATACAGGAGCCTGAGGGCACATACCACCATGCTTAAGGACAGCTACTATCCCACTGTGATAAGACTATTGAACGGTTCCCTTATACAATGAGATAGACTCTGACTTCACAATCAACCTTATTGTGAGCTTGCACTTTATTGTCTACCTGCACTGCATTTTCTCTGTAGCTGTGACACTTTACTCTGTAATGTTATTGTTTTTACCTGCACCACCTCAATGCACTCTGTACTAACTCAATGTAACTGCACTGTGCAATGAATTGACCTGTACGATCGGTATGCAAGACAAGTTTTTCACTGTACCTCGGTACAATTGACAATAATAAACCAATACCAACACCAATACCAATACCAATACCCTCTCTTGGTTGGGAGTGCATTTCCTGAAATTCAACCTTGGACTCTCATCCTTAGCGCTGTGAATACCTTACATACAGAATGTTCCTAAAGAGGTCACAAGCTCTCCTATGTTGCTTGATTTATGCTGAATGAAATCAGAAGAGATCGTCACACAAACACTGATGTGGAACTCTGATCCAAAATCTCAAGCTCAATTTGTTATTTTAAATCTCTAATTGATTATTCTTTGCTGGACAGTCACAGGATGGATGTTTGATTCTTTTGGGAAAACTGTGTCATTCACTAGAGAAACAAAGGACTGCAGATGCTGCAATCTCAATGAAAAACACGATGACACTGGAGGAACTCAGCAGGTCAGGCAACATCCATGGAGAAAAGCAGGTGGTCAACGTTTCGGGTCAGGATCCTTCTTCAGGACTGAAGATCGGAAAAGGGCAAGCCCAATGTATAGGAGGGAAAAGCAGAGCAGTGATAGGTGGACCAAAAGAGGGGAGGTGAGGTGGGCACAAGTTGGTGATAGGTAGATGCAGGTAAGGGATTGTGATGGGCAGGTGCGGGGGAGGAGGGGAGAGCAGATCCACTGGGGGGGTGGGTCAAAGGTCAGGAGAAAAAGGAAAAAAAAGGTGGAGGAACAGAGGGATCTTGGGGTCCACGTCCATAGACCCCTCAAGGTTTCCGTGCAGGTCGATAGGGTTGTTAAGAAGGCGTGTGGTGTGTTGGCCTTCATTAGTCGGGATATTGAGTTCAAGAGCTGCAAGGTAATGTTGCAGCTCTGTAGAACTCTGGTTAGACCACACTTGGAGTATTGTGTTCAGTTCTGGTTGCCTCAATATAGGAATGACGCGGTAGCATCAGAGATGGTGCAGAGGAGATTTACCAGGATACTGTCTGGATTGGAGAGCATATCTTATGAGGATAGGTTGAGCGAGCTCGGGCTTTTCTCTTTGGAGAGAAGGAGGATGAGAGTGGACCTGATAGAGGTGCACAAGATGATAAGAGGCATAGATTGAGTGGACAGTCAGAGACTTTTTCCGAGGGCAACAATGGCTAACGTGAGGGGGCATATTTTTAAGGTGATTGGAGGAAGGTATAAGGGGATGTCAGAGGTAAGTTTTATACAGAGAGTGGTGCGTTCATGGAACGCACTGCAGGCAGAGGTTGTGGGGGCAGATACATTAGGGATATTTAAGAGACTCTTAGACACATGAATGATAGAGAAATGAAGGGCTATGTGTGAGGGAAGGGTTAATAGATCTTAGAGCAGGTTAAAATATCGTCATAACACTGTGGGCCAAAGGGCCTGTACTGTGCTGTAGTGTTCTATGTTCCATGTTCTGTCACTTCTGCCTCTCACTTCCCAGCTTCTGCCATTATTCCCACTCTCCCTCCCTCCCTCATCTGCCTATCACCCCCCCCCCTCGCCTGGATCCACCTATCACGTGCCAGCTCTTGCTCCACCCCTTCCGCCCACATTTTTATACCGGCTCTCTCTCCTCTTTCTTTCCAGTCCAGCTAAAGGGTCTCGACACAAAACATCAACTGTAAATTTCCCTCCGTAGATGCTGCCTGACCCGCTGAGTTCCTCCAGCACTTTGTGTGTTGCTCCAGATTTCCAGCGTCTGCAGTCTCTTGCGTCTCCATCCAGTGAGCTGTCTGGTTTATTTTCCATTATGTTTTGGATCTGAGTGACTTGCTGAGAGTGGCCTGGAGCTCACTGCATTCACTATAAAGCACCATGTCCAAGGCTACAGGGAAAGGGTAATGGAACGAGATTGAATAGATTGCTCTATCGGTGGCTAGCATGGACTTGTTGGGCTTAATGGCCTCCTTTTGAGCAATAATAATTCTATGATTCAAAGTCAGCATGGCAGGTTTTGTTCTACAAGATATGTAAGCCTGGGACGTAGAAAAAAAGTTACCAGGATGTTGCCAGGACTTGGGGGCCTGACTTACAAGGAGAGGTTGTGTAGACCTGATAGAGGTTTATGAGATCACAAGGGGCATAGACAGGGTGAAAGCACATAGTCTTTCTCCCAGGGATGAGGCACTAAAAACAAGAGGGTACAGGTTTAAGATCAGAGGTGAGAGATCTAAAAGGGACATCAGGGGCAGCTTCTTCATGCAGAAGGTGGTGTGCATTTCGAACGAGCTGCCAGAAATAGTGGTTGAAGTGGGCACATCAGCAATGTTTAATAGCCATCTCAATGGGTACGTGGATAGGAGAGGTTTAGAGGGCTGTCGGCCAAACGCAGGCAGATGGGACTAGCTCGCTGTCAGCATGGACGAGTTGGGCCAAAGGGCCTGTTTCCATGCTGTAAGACTCTATGACATCTGGCTGGGGAAGAGTTAACTGGACTTCAGCCTCACAACACAAGGTCCTCTTTTGTACAAGTGCTGTCATACCCTGTGAGCAGTCATCGGCAAAATATAAACCACAAGCACATCTGGAGGTTGGATTTAGTGAAAGGGAATGAAGTACAATGTGCCACACTCAGCTGCACACAGTCGAACCCATTGTTGCTACTTGCATTCCTTTAGACAGATGCAACTGACTCAAACCAAACAAGGACCACTCCTGCTGACTGCTCATTGGAGCCAACTGAACAAACTTCCCTTGCTACGATGCATTTTCATCCAAGCTTGGCCAAGCCTAGTGACATTAAAGAGACAATTGGGAGGGACTGCTGGCTTTAGTTGTTGCTGAAGGGTTAATTGAGAAAGCTGCAATAAAGAAACAACATTTCTTAAGCTTCCCACTGTCTCCCTCAAAAATCTTTTGCAGTATTTTGCACAGAATGAAACCACATCCCACTAACAGTAATCGGATGAGTGATCAGGCTAATCCATCCATGGTATAGGTCGAGAGAGGAATTATGGCTGGGCAACAAGAGAATCACTTTGCTTTTCTTCAAATAGGAATGTGGGATCCTTAACATCCAGCTGATGTTAACAAATAGATGCAACCTAACTACTGATAAGACACCGTTCACTCAGGCATGGCTAACACTGGATTATGTGTAAGCACTTAATACTATAGCACGGGCTTTGAAGTTGTCATGCACTGGTGAAGATGTGAGCATGCCAAACTGAGACTCAGCTATAACCTGCTTTGATAGAAGACCTTGCTAAGTACACAATGATCCCTTCATTCTTGCTAGAGTCTTGCCACTGTTATACACGCATTATCTGGTTTTGCACCAGACTTCAAGATGGTTGACCTAAGTACGTTCAGATTTAGCTCAGGTCATATCCACTCTCTGGTTTAATTCTGCCACCTGCTAACATTCAGATCTGAGTATTTTAATCAACTCTGTTGGTCTGGTCCCACATCCATGCATCAAAGCATCTAGAAGTCAGGATGGCTGAAGTAACAACCATATCCTTGGCCAATCAATGAGGAATGGTTAAAATCACAGAATCAATCATACAGTAACAAAGGACATTATTCAGTACATCAAGCCTGAGAAAGAACTGGCCAATGCACCTCAATCTACTGTCCTTTCCCCGTAGCCCAGAAGAACATTTTCTTCACATGTTCTAATTCAACTCCTTTTTGAAACATATCATTGCAATCTTGAAAAGAGCTTCTTATTAAAAAAATCCTAATATCGCTTCTCGTTCTTTTGATTCTTACTAGCCATGTTCCCAATGGAAATAGTTCTCCATTTTTTTTATCAAAACCTTTCAAGATTTTAGAGTCATAGAGTTGTACATCATAGAAGCAGACCATTTGGCCCATCGCGTCTATGTGAACTGTGCCTAATTATACATCCCACTTGCCTGCGTTAATTCCGTATCCCTCTAAGCTTTGCTCATTCAAATACCTATCCAGATATAAATGCTGTTACTGCCTCCCTCCATCACCTCCTCTGGCAGCTCATTCCAGACACCAATTACTCTTTGTGTGTAAAATTTACCCCTCAGATCCTCTTTAAACTTCCTCTCTCTCACCTTGAACCTATGCCTTCTAGTTTTGGACACCCCTACCACAGGAAACAGATTCTGGCTACCTATCCTATCTATGCCTCTCATTACTTTATGTACCTCTATCAAGTCACCTCTTTGCCCCAGCCTATGCAAACTCTCCTTATAGCTCAAGCCCTCCGATCCAGGCAACATCCTTGTGACTTTTTTTACATCCTCACTAGCTTAATCACATCCTTCCTGTGGTGTGGTGACCAGAACTGCTCAAAAGACTACAAGTGTGGCCTAACCAACATTTTGTACAACTGTAACATGACATCCCAACTCTTACACTCAATGCCTCGGCCAATGAAGGCAAGCACACCACCTGTCTACCGATGTTGCCTCTTGCAGGGACCTGTGTACTTGTATCCAAGGCTCCCTGTTCAACAACACCCTACAAGGCCCTGTGGTTCACTTTGCATGTCCTGCCCTAGTTTAATTTTCCAAAATGCATCACTCCACACTGATCTGGGTTAAATTCCCTCTGCCATTTCCCAGTTGATCTAGATCCTGTTGTAACATAGAACATTGAACGCTACAACACAGGAACAGGCCCTTCATTCCATCAAATCTGCGCTGACCAGGATGGCAATCTAAACTACTGTCAGCTGCCTGCATTTGGTCCATATTCTTCTACTCACTGCCTGTGTCTGTCTAAGTGCCTCTTAAATCTGCAAACAAATCTCCTTCTACCACTTCCCCTGGCAATGCATTTCAGGGATCTACCACTCTGTGTACAAAACTTGCCTCGCACATCTCCTTTAAACTTTCTCCCTCTCACCTTAAACTGATGCCCTCTGGTATTTAACACTTCCGTCCTGGGAAAAAGACTCAGATTGCCTACCCTATTGATGCCTTACATAATTTCATATACTTCTATTAGATTGCCCCTCAGACTCCAACACTCCAGAGAAAACAACTCAAGTATATCCATCCTCTCCTAATAGCCAATACCCTCCAATCCAGGCAACATTCTTGTGAACTTCTTCTGCACATCTCCAACACCTCTACATCCTTCTTGCAATGGGGCACCCAGAACTGAGCACAATATTCCAAATGTGTCCTAAACAAGGTTTTATACAGCTCCAATATGACTTGCCAACTTTTATACTCAACCTTAGACAACTTTCTTCACTGTCCACGATACCACCAATTTTGGTGTTGTCTGTTAGCCTACATATGACATACATTCTCATTCCAAATCATTGTGACAAACAGCAAAGGACTCAGCACCAATTCCTGTGGCACACCACTAATTACAGGCATCCAGTCCAAAAAACAACCCTCTACTATCACAAAGCCAATTTTGTATCCAATTTGCCAGCTCACCCTGGATACCATGCGTTCTAACCTTCTGGACCAACCTACCATGTGAGACTTTGTCGTAGGCTTTGCTAAATTCTATGTAGACAATGTCTTCTGCCAATCCTTTCAAACTTCTGGAGACACGATTTCCCACACACAAAGCCTTATTGACTACCCCTAACCAGTCCTTGCCTTTCCAAGTGCAAATAAATCCCTTTCAATAACTTTCCCATCACTGATGTAAGGCTCACTGGTCTGAAGTTCCCTGTCTTATCCCCGCTGCCCTTCTTAAATAAAGTCACAACATTAGTTATCCATTTTGAATGGTTCTATTGAATCACCCCTTAATCACATCTGCTTTGAGGTGAAAAAGCCCAGTCTTTATTCTCTCCACGAAATAGAATTAATAGAATTTATCTATTCTTTTAATATTGCTGGAGACAGGAGAATGACTTGAGAATTGGGGCGGCACGGTAGCATAGCGGTTAATGCGATGTTATTACAGCGCCAGCGATCGGGGTTCGACTCCTGTCGCTGTCTGTAAGGAGGTTGTACGTTCTCCCGTGTCTGCGTGGGTTTCCTCTGGGTGCTCTGGTTTCCTCCCACATTCTAAAGATGTACGTGTAGGTTAATATGGGGGTTTAAAATGGGCAGCACGGACTCGTTGGGCCAAAAGGGCCTATAACCATGCTGTAAAATTAATTAATCAATTAATTAATTAATTTAATTAACTCCAAGTAAATGAGCTGAGAGGTTCTCCATTCCCAAGTGAATATCTTAACACCACCCACCATTTCACCACCAGCTTCTCAAAGGTTGTGCAAGAATTATAGATTCATAGAGATGTACAGCACAAAAACAGGTCCTTCGGTCCACCACGTTTCTGCTGACCCGTTTGCCGATCTACACTAATCCCATTTGCTCGCATTAGGACGGTATCATTCTAAGCCTTGCCTATTTAAGTGTCTGTCTGAATGCCTCATAAAGCTAGTTATTGTAATTGAGACTGGGATATCAGATAACAATAAATGCCAGCCCTGTCAGGAATGCCCGTACCATAAGCATAAAAGTGATCTCCCACTCCCATAGAATATTCCTCTCTTTCTCCACTGGAGACGTTGGATTGAAGCGTTCAAATAAACATTGACAGAACATCATCCCCCGCTTCATTGGGTTCCACCTATCATGTACCAGCTCCTGTCTTGCCCCTCCCTCTCACCGGTTCTCTCTTCTCTTCGCTCTCAGCCCCGATGCAGGATTTTGATCTGAAACATCAACCATCGCTCTGCCTCCACAGAAGTTGAGTTCCTCTAGCAGTTTGGTTTTTGCTTCAGATTCCAGCAACTGCTGTCTCCTGAGTCCCCCAAATTACATTGAACCTGCACAAAACTGTAGTGGTGTTGCATCCATTTCTGGAGACCACGCTTCAGGAAGATTATGCAAACAGGAGGCAGATTAACTCAGCTCCAGGAATAAGGCATTCCCATTACAGACTGGAGCAAAGGACGTTGAGAGGAGGTTTGATGGAGGTGGACATGGCTGGTTGAGGGAGGGCAAATAGAGAGAGGCTGTTTAGGTTGGTGGACAGTTCAGGGACTAGGGACACATGGAGTGGGGGCAGGAGGAAGTGTGAGGAAAGATTTGTTGCATGCAGAGAGTAGTTGTAATCTGGAAATCATTGACCTTATGGCAAGACCTTTCAAGTGCGAATTGGATAGACATTTGAAAACATTTTACAGAGCTATGTGTGAGGGAATTGGGATTGAACTGATTGTTCTACAGGGAACCAGCATGAACTCAATGGGCTGAATGGTCTCCTTCTGTGCCCATAAAGTCCCAAAAAATCCTTAAACTTCTCTATCTCTCTTTCCTTCTTTTAAGATGCTCTTTAACGCAAATTTTCCTCTTCTACCTTCATATCCTTTTGTGTAGCTCAGGGACAAATGTTGTTTGATAATACTCCTGTGAACTCGTATGGGACATTTTGCCATGTTAAAGATGCTATACAAATTCAAGGTGCTGTTGTTAATCAGTCATGATATGCACTGTACTAAGAACCCACTATCCTCTAAGCAAGCAACGTAATATTGCTGCAGGTAACAAAGAGTCAAGATTCTCTGCCGAGATAATGTTTGCAGCTTCCCTCAGTGGTAAATAATTCAGATTTAAAAAGCTTGTTATGCAAGACCTTTAATTAAGCAAGAGCATAAAAGGAATGACATTAAGTACTTAACAAAAATCTGGCTATTGTCTTGAGTAACCAGAGCTCAAAGGAAATAATTACTTCAAGATGCAGAGAGAGTTTTTGCCACCTAATGTCACCAGGGTATAATTTTTCTCATTTGCTTTTGTTTGAGGTGTGTCATTATTGGGAAGGTGGAGAAGTTTGTGCTGTAAGAAATTATTCCCCTCACAGACCAAGAACACTGACAGCAATTAGGAAAATAGCTGTGCAAATTTACAACAAATTTCACGAGATAGAAAGAGGCAGCCCAGGGCACTTCACCACATGGTGGAAACTGGACATAAATTGACACCTAGCTGAAGAAACGGACTTTAATGTGTGACTAAAAGTCCAAGTCAAATCGACAGATTTTGAGGAAGGTCGGAGTTGGAGAGATTAGTACCATAGATCATAGAACAGTTAGGATGCAAGAGGCCATATGGCCCATCATGATCATGCAGGTTAATTGACCTGCCAATATCTGCCCTTAGCCCTGCAGGTCACACCTCTTGAAATGCTAAACCAAATACTGTCTAAATGTGGTCAGGGTTTCTGCCTCCACCACACTTTCAGATAAGATAAGATAAGATTTCTTTATTAGTCACATGCACATCGCCACACACAGTAGTGCAATGCATCTTTTGCGTAGAGTTCTCTGGGGGCAGCCCGCAAGTGTCGCCACGCTTCCAGCACCAGCATAGCGTGCCCACAACTTCCTAACCTGTACGTCTTTGGAATGTGGGAGGAAACCGGAGCACCTGGAGGAAACCCATGCAGACACAGGGAGAACGTACAAACTCCTTACAGACAGTGGCCGGAATTGAACCCGGGTCGCTGGCGCTGTAATAGCATCACGCTAACCGCTATACTACCTTGCCTGCGAGTTCCACGTCCCCATGACACTCTGGATCAAAAGCTTCTCCTTATTGCCTCTGCAATCCTATCAATTTCTTTAAATCTCGACACTGGTTTTTGACTGAAGGGAAATTGGTCCTTTTTATATGCATGGTCTAGGCACCTCATAATTTTGTACATTTCAACTAAGTCTCCACCATTACAAATAAAATAACCTCAAGTCTATCCATCTAATCTTTTCTCATTGCTGAAGTTTATGAGTCCCAGCAACATTCTCATTAATCTTCTCTGGACTCTCTCTACTGAACGACAAGTTTCCTGTAGTGTGGTGATCCGAATGGTATGCACAACTCAAGCAATACTCTATATATGGGCTATAGTTCTGTGTTCACAAGTTTCAGGAAGGCAATATCCTCGGCCTAGAGAGGGAATTCCAAGGCCATATTTTTGGCTGAGGGGAGGCAGTGGAATTGCAGTCGGATTGATCATGAGGACATGGACCATCACTGTGACTGTACAAATCAGATCGAGAATGTAATACAGAGTTAGGCTCTTCATGCACAGCACTCTGATATAGTGGAACAAAAGTTCGCTGCCATTTATAGCTGAGGGAATAACCAAAGAAACATTGGGAAGACAATGAAGAGATTCACCAATAAGTTTAATGGCTCATCCAAATGGAAACACCCCCAACACTTCAGTAGTGCTCTGAAATGTCAGCCTTCATTTTATTACAGTCTGAAATGACTGGTATAATTTGAATGGGGCTGTGTTGTTTGCACATAATCAGAATCAGGATTATTATCACTGACTTATATGTTGTGAAATTTGTTGTTTTGCGGCAGCAGTACTGTGTGAAGACATAAAATTACTATAAGTTACGAATTAAATCAACGCATTTCCCACTCCAATCAATTAGTTCTGCTGTCCTCTTCTCTCAACCTCTTGGTCTCTGCACCTCTTTCTCAGACCTTGTAAGATGTTGGTCAGACCACATTTGGAATATTGTGAGAAATTTTGGGCCCTGTATCTATAGAAAGATGTGCTGGCTCTGGAGAGGGTTCAGAGGAGGTTCACAAGAATGATCCCAGGAATGAAAGGCTTAACAATGAGGATCATTTGACGTGTCTGGGACTGTGAATGTGGAAAGGATATTTCCATCAGTAGGAGAGTCCAGAATCTGAGGGCTAGGACTCAGGGTAAAGGGATGGTCCTTTAAAACTGAGATGAGGAGGAATTTCTTCAGACAAGAGGATGGTGAATCTGGAATTCGTTGCCACAGAGGGCTATGGAGGCCAAATCATTGGGTGTATTTAAGGCAGAGATTGATAGGTTCTTGGGCAGTAAGGAGGTTAAAGGTTATCGAGAGAAGGCAGGAGAATGGGGTTGAAAACAAAAATCAGCCATGATTGAGTAGCGGAGCAGACTCGATGGGCCAAATGGCTAAATTCTGCTGCTATATCGTATGCTCTTATGGTCTTAAAGGCACTCCTTAAAACCTCATCCTTTGATCACAGTTTTTGGTCACAGGTGTTAATATCTCTATACTGGTACTTTGAACTCACAAACATATCGGCACTGATCCATGGCTATATCGGAATGGAATGATTGGTTGGACATGAAACATTTGGAAATTAAAACAATGCCATTCCATCAACACAGTGCATTGGTGCACTGGTTGAGGCTGGATATCTCAATGCCTTCCAGACTTGGAAGATGGAAATACAGTCAACTCAAGCTTCCCTGGAGCAAGAATATTAAGGAGAGATTGAATGTTCAAAATTTTGAAGGCTTGTGACAGGTGAATAAGTTTCCAATAATGAAAGAGACCTAGATTTATATATAGGCAAAAGGGATCGGAGGGACGTTAAACTGACTCGGAGGGTGCATGGAATCATTGTGATCTAGAATACATTGCAGGAAAGAGTGGTGCAAGCAGACTCAGAGATAACTTTGAGAAGAAAGTCAGATTATTGTTGAAGTGAAATAAAATGTCACAATAATATAGCAAAGTTGGGGAGTGAGACAAATTGAAGAGCTCCAGATGATCAATCTGCTTGCAATTCCATCCCCTTCCAACCAAAAACATAATCTTGAAATTCGCTCCCAAGTCCTGGTGTCTTCTCTCTGTCACGAGCCTGACATTACCTGGGATAATATTTCTTTTTTTTCTTGCAACTTGCACTAGATATCTTTATTAGTCACATGTACATCGAAACACACAGTGGAATGCATCTTTTACATAGAATGCTCTGGGGACAGCCCACAAGTGTCGCCATGCTTCCGGCACCAAGATAACATGCCCACAATTTCCTAACCCATACGTCTTTGGAATGTGGGAGGAAACCGGAGCACCCAGAGGAAACCCACGCAGTCACGGGGAGAACACACAAACTCCTTACAGACAGCGGGCAGAATTGAACCCGGGGTGCTGGTGCTGTAATAGCGTTACGCTCACCGCTACACTACTGATGTCATTGTGTTTATTTTGTTTATTCTGTTGTGTAAGTTATGTATAATTTATGTCTATTTACATTTATGTTAACTTATGTTTGTCATGTTTGTAACGTACTGCGATGCTGTTGCAAAAAACTAATTTTCATGGCATTTATACCCTGCGTATGTATGCCCATGACAATAAACTTGAACTTGATGAACAATGGACTGAATGACTTCCTCCAATGCCATTAGGTTCCATAAATCCAGTCCTTGTATTAATGTCCAACTCAAGATATGTGTTAGCAAAATCTAGGCCCTCTGCATGGTCTCTCCTTTTCTCTCATTGTGGAACACCTGAGAAATGATCCAAACATTTTGACCGCCTGCTCCACCAAAAGCAGAGGGAGTGGTTGGGAGTATTTTGGAAGTCTGGGAATATGGACTCTATCCAACCACACGGCCTAAGGTAGAGGATGAACATGGAGGTGGGTGAAGGAGAGGAGGTGGAGTACCGGCCTATAGAGGAGTAGAATAATGGTCCATTCAGAACAACCCCCACCTGAACCCTTTCCCAGGTAAGCTCAGTTAATCAGATAGAACAGGGCTGGTCCTTATCTCAGATCTACTTATCCATTGAGTACCTGCGACTGTTAACATCCAGCCCCCAACTAAAAGTCCTAGGCTAGGGAGAGAGGTCGAGCTTCCTACTTCAAGTTATCTGAAGAAATGTTTCCTGATATACCCCAGGAGCAGCAAGTTATTTCTGGATTGCGACAATTGAATCTGCTTCCACTGCTTCCCCTGATGAAGACATCAACCGCTCATTTTGTGATCATTGGTATTGGTATTGGTTTATAAAGTGTCACTTGTACCGAGGTACAGTGAAAAACTTGTCTTGCATACCATTCGTACAGGTCAATTCATTACACAGTGCGTTGAAGTAGTACAGGGTAAAAAACAATAACAGAATACAGAGTAAAGTGTCACAGCTACAGGGAAGTTCATTGCAGGTAGACAATAAGGTGCAAGGTCATAACAAGGTTGATTGTGAGGTCAAGAGTCCATCTCATTGTATAAGGGAATCGTTCAATAGTCTTATCACAGTGGGATAGAAGCTCATGTTAAATTTGGCTCTTTCAACAATCAGCTTCAGCCACATCTCTTGGTTCTTGGCCCTGCTGCCAATGAGAACAGTTATTTTTCTTCAACTTCCCTGATATTGTTTGGCACCTCCTAAGTGCAAAAGGTTCGGATGGGGCGGAATTTGTTAGGTGTGTCCAGGAAGGGTTCCTGACACAACATGTAGACAGGCTGACTAGAGGAGAGGACATTCTGGATCTGGTACTAGGCAATGAACCTGCTCAAGTGTCAGATCTCT
Organism: Pristis pectinata; assembly: GCF_009764475.1. Lineage (NCBI taxonomy): Eukaryota > Metazoa > Chordata > Chondrichthyes > Rhinopristiformes > Pristidae > Pristis > Pristis pectinata. Next base: position 105,937,225 of record NC_067410.1, on the reverse strand, counting down.
TGGTGGGTGAGCATTCCGCAGATAGTGACCACAACTCCCTGACCTTTACTCTTGCCTTGAAGAGGGATAGGAGCAAACGATATGGGAAAGTATTTAGTTGGGGGATTGGGAATCTTGATGCTATTAAGCAAGAACTTGGGAGTGTAAATTGGGAACACATGTCCTCAGGGAAATGCACAATGGAAATGTGGAGATTGTTTAGGGATCACTTGAAAGGGGTTCTGGATAGGTTTGTCCCATTGAGGCAGTAAAAGGATGGTAGGGTGAAGGAACGATGGTTGACAAGAGATGTGGAATATCTAGTGAAGAGGAAGAAAGAAGCTTACTTAAGGTTTAGAAAACAAGGATCAGAGAGGGCTCTAGAGAGTTACAAGGTAACCAGGAAGGTGTTTAAGAATGGACTTAAGAGAGCTAGAAGGGGGCATGAGAAGGCCTTGGTGAGTCGGATTAAGGAAAACCCCAAGGTGTTCTACTCATATGTGAAGAACAGGAGGATGACTAGAGTGAAGGTAGGACCGATTAGGGATAGAGGAGGAAACATGTGCCTGGAGTCGGAGGAGGTAGGGGAGGACCTTAATGAACACTTTGCTTCAGTATTCACCTGTGAGAGAGACCTTGATGTTTGTGAGGAGAGCGTAAAACAGGCTGATAAGTTAGAACATGTCAATGTTAAGAAGGAGGATATGCTAGAACTTTTGAAAAACATTAGGATAGATAAGTCCCCAGGGCTGGACGGGATATATCCCAGGATATTACAGGAAGCGAGGGAAGAGATTTCTAAGCCCTTGGCGATGATCTTTGCATCCTCACTAGCCACAGGAGTAGTACCAGATGATTGGAGGGTGGCAAATGTTATTCTTTTGTTCAAGAAAGGGAGTAGGGATAACCCTAGGAATTATAGACCAGTGAGTCTGAATTCAGTGGTGATAAGTTATTGGAAAAGATTCTTAGGGACAGGATTTATGAGCATTTGGAGAAGCATAGTCTGATTAGGGGTAGTCAGCATGGCTTTGTGAGGGGCAGGTCATGCATCACGAGCCTGATCGAATTCTTTGAGGATGTGACAAAACACATTAATAAAGGTAGACTAGTGGATGTGGTGTATATGGACTTTAGTAAGGCATTCGATAAGGTTCCCAATTATGGGCTCATTCAGAAGGTCGGGAGGCATGGGATCCAGGGAAACTTGGCTGTGTAGATTCAGAGCTGGCTTGCACATAGAAAGCAGAGGGTGGTTGTAGATGGAGTGTATTATGCCTGGAGGTTGGTGAACAGTGGTGTTCCACAGGAACCTGTTCTGGGACCCCTGGTGTTTCTGATTTTTACAAATGACTTGGATGAGGAAGTGGAAAGGTGGGTTGGTAAGATTGCAGATGACCCAAAGGTTGGTGTTGTTGTGGATAGTGTAGAAGGTTGTCAACGGTTACAATGGGACATTGATAGGATGCAAAGCTGGGCTGAGGAGTGGCAGATGAAGTTCAGCCTGGAAAAGTGTGAAGTGATTCACTTTGGAAGGTCAAATTTGAAGGCAGAATACAGGGTTAATGGCAGGACTCTTGGCAGTGTGGAGGAACAGAGGGATCTTGGGGTCCAAGTCCATAGATCCCTCAAAGTTGCCACGCAGGTTGATAGGGTTGTTAGAAGGTGTATAACATGTTGGCCTTCATTAGTTGGGGGATTGAGTTCAAGAGCTGAGAGGTAATGTTGCAGCTCTATAAAACCCTGGTTAGACCACCCTTAGAATATTGTGTTCAGTTCTGGTCGCCTCACTATAGGAAGGATGTGGAAGACAAGTCTCTTTAGAAAGGGTGCAGAGGAGATTTACCAGGATTCTACCTAGATTGGAGAACATGTCTTATGAAGATAGGTTGAGCAAGCTAGGGCTTTTTTTCTTTGGAGCGAAAGAGGGTGAGAGGTGACTTGATAGAGGTGTACAAGATGATAAGAGGCATAGATTGAGTGGACAGTCAGAGACTTTTTCCCAGGATAGAAAAGGGTAACGCGAGGGGGCATAATTTTAAGATGATTGGAGGAAGGTATAAGCGGGATATCAGAGGTAAGTATTTTACACAGAGAGTGGCGGGTGCATGGAACGCACTGCCGGCAGAGGTTGTGGGGGCAGATACATTAGGGACATTTAAGAGACTCTTAGATAGGCACATGGATGATAGAAAAATGGAGGGCTATGTGGGAGGGAATGGATAGATTGATCTTAGAGTAGGTTAAAAGGTCGGCACAACATCGTGGGTCAAAGGACCTGTACTGTTCTGCAACGTTCTGTGTTCTTATCATAGTTTATGTTTATGTTTTTCTTGTGAATGCTGCTTATCTGATGCTATGTGCCTGCGATGCTGCTGCAAGTAAGTTTTTCATTGCACCTGTGCACACATGTACTTGGCCATATGACAATAAACTCAACTTTGATTTTAATGCATTGTGTCATGGGAAAAAATCTCTAATCACACTATCATATCCACCTCAAACACTCAGTTTGACAATTTTCCCCCAGGACAATCAGATAGAGGAATTTGTGAATTAGTTATGATGTCACTGAACACATAGCAACCAAGGAGTACCTTCAACTAAAGGGTTGTCTACCCCTCCATGGGATTCTACCCAGAAGGTTAGCTAGTCTACCCTCTGGAGTGATGGAGGTTCATGAGTTTGATTACCGACATGTAGAGGAATAACCCAAAGATTAAATGTCTCTGGAATGCACTGCCAAGGTGGAGGCAGATATGATCGAGGTGTTCATGAGGCTCTTAGATAGGCAAAAGAATATGCAGAAAATGGAGGGATATGGACCATATGCAGGCAGGCGGGTTTAGGTGTCATTAGCTTAATCAGTTCAGTGCAAACATAAATTGGTAATTAAATTGGTTAATTGGTTTATTTTTGTCACATGTACCAAGGTACAGTGAAAAACTTGGGCTGAAGGGTCTGTTCCTGTGCTGTATTGCAATATGTTCTATGTTCTCTGTGGGGGTTGACACAATGACACAGATAGTAGAGCACTGCCCCACAGATCCAGTGACCTGGGTTCAATCCTGACCTGCAGTACTGTCTGTGTGGAGCTTGCACATTCCTCCTCTGACTGCCTGGGTTTCCTCCGGGTGTCTTGGTTTCCTCCCACATCTTAAAGGCATGCAGATTGGTAGGTTAATTGGCCACTGCAAATTCTGTAAAAGTGAGTGGTAGAATCTGGGAGGAGTTAATGGGAATGTGGGGGCAGGGGTTAAAATGGAAAATGGGTGAGATAGGATTGGTATCAAAATGGGTCAGCACAGACTCAGTGGGCCAAAGGGCCTGTTTTTGTGCTGTTTCTCTCATCGACTCGATTATAATCAATCACCAGCCATCATGCCAGCTTTTCTTACTTCAGGTTTATTTGATTAACTTAAATGTGGCAGTGGGGTTTAAACCCACATCTCTGGCTCACATACCTTGGCTTCTGTATGGTAGAATATGCTATCATAACGCAGTGTGCTGGTAACTGCCGTTGGATACATGAATATGCATAAATTGTTTTATTTAGCTTATTTATTGAATGCAGCTGCTCTCTAGAATGTGTTAATGGCTGCATTAGGAAAATGCAGGCAGAGATTTCTGCAGACAGTTGCACAAACGGTCTACACCCACACAGAGAGGTAATTACCCCAATAGATGTTTCACAGCAAGCGCAATATTTAAGGCTGCACCAACTACTCTGATGCAGTCCAAGGGCACCAAAGAAAAGGTGCAAACTTTCAGTCTCACTGCAGAGATGTCACTGATCACATCATATTTCCAGGGTTAGCACTGTTTCTCTCTGCACAGATGCTGCCGGACCTGCCAAGTGTTTCTGGTTTTGTTTCATTCATCCAAATCAGTCTTATGAGGGTAGGTTGAGCAAGCTAGGGCTTTTCTCTTCGGAGAGGAGGAGGATGAGAGGTGACTTGATAGAGGTGTACAAGATGATCAGAGGCATAGATTGAGTGGACAGTCAGAGACTTTTTCCCAGGGCGACAATGGCTAACATGAAGGGGCATAATTTTAAGGTGATTGGAGGAAGAGGGATGTCAGGGGTAAGTTTTTTGCACAGTGAGTGGTGGGTGTGTGGAATGCACGGCCGGCAGAGGTTGTGGGGGCAGATACATTAGGAACATTTAAGAGACTCTTAGATACATGAATGATAGAGAAATGCAGGGCTATGTGGGAGGGAAGGGTTAATAGATCTTAGAGCAGGATAAAATGTCGGCACAACATCATGGGCCGAAGGGCCTGTACTGTGCTGTAATGTTCTATGTTATATATGGTTTCAACACACCTACGGCCTTGTACTTCCAGTGGGCTTAGGGTTCGGGTTAGTGTTGGGGGAGAGGAGGGCTTGAGACACACAGCCAGAGGCCTTGGTGAGTTGTAGCAGGTCAGCCATTGGATTATATGTACGGCCGTCATCTTGTTTCACCTGGAGCAGAAATGATGTAATGTCTGAAACTGCCGTGGATGTGGAGATTAAACACGCCTCACTCGATGGACTAATGTAAAAAATGTTTACAACTGTTCCGAATCAAACAAATAGAGCACTCGCACTCTGAGATACATTTGTCTGTTCCTTACTTGAAAGAAACTGCAGGGAATGCTTTTGAAGGGAACTCCAAGCAAAGTACCTCTTTAATCCTCCCATTAAATGATTGGAAACCACTGTGACTTTTAAACTGATGTCATTTGCTGTTCCTTTCTCCAATTAATGACTAGATCTGTGACTTAACCTCTTCGGTAGCTGGGTCTGTTTTAAAAACTGTAAGTGTTCGAAAAGATGTTAATTACCTTCCTCCCCTACATTTGTCACACTGAGCACAGCTTTTATTGTTGTGCTGGATTTAATTTTATTGTAGCTTCCACTAGAGAATGAGAATGGTTGGAAAAAATAGGATATTTTTGTCCATTGCTCCTGGGTTGGCCTTGGGTGGTTTAACAGAAAACAGATTCTATGAAGTTAGCTGTCACAATCAAAGTGGGTTCTGTCAGTGTTCCATTTATGGCTCAGCTGTGAGCACTCTTGTCTCTGAGTGAAAGGATGTGGCTTGAAGTCACACAACAGAGGTATGAACACAATTGTCCCTGAAGCCACATGACCTTAAGTCCTTCTGTCATTCGATGGCAGATCCTGACCCCACGCTCCCAGACCACTTCACCATCCAATCTCCACACTGGTCCTGGTCCTGAAAGTCCTGGACGTTCACTGCCCTCTGTTAGGGAGTGGGTGAGGGATGGAATTCTGAAGGTCTGGGTCCTTGCAAATAATGGTCAACCAATTAACTTCAGGGATGATTAAGAGAATAAAGAGGAGCATAGATACCTTGGAAGTTGGGGAGCTGGAGGTGGTTAAGGATGAGTAAGATGACAGAGGCATTGAAAAGCAACCATTAAGATGGGTTAAGGTCAAAACATTGTTCTTACTCACCTAGGCTACTCTGACCGTATCTCCCAAACTCATGACCTCTATCACCAACGACAAGAGCAGTAGGAGTATGTGATCACCACCACTCCGGGTTACCCTCCAAGGCACACACCGTCCCGATCTGGAAATGGATTGCGGGTCCTTCATTGTCCTCTGGTCTAACTCCTGGCACTGTGAAGGTACCTTCATCAGAACGACTGCTCCAGTTCAAGTGAGCAGCTCACTGAACCAACAAGGATAATTACGGATGGACAATCAGAACGGTGGTCTTTCCAGTAAATAACTGAGGGAGAACCAATGCAAGCAAAGGTTGTGGGGATTGATTGACAGCTGGTGTGGGTTCAGGGTACGAGCAGCTGAATGTAGAGAGTGAAGTAAACAAAGTTGTACAACAATGAAATGGACTCTGACCTCACGATCTACCTTGTTGTGACCTCGCACCTTATTGTACTGCACTTTCTCTGTAGCTGTGACACTTCACTCTGTACTGTTATTGTTTTTACCTGTATAACCTCAATACACACTGTACTAACTCAACGTTACTGCACTGTGTAATGAATTGATCTGTACGATCAGTTTGCAAGACAAGTTTTTCACTGTACCTTGGTACAAGTGATAATAATAAACCAATAAACCTTATTACTTGCTAGATCATTGGCTCTTAAACTATGGGAGGTAATCTATAGAGTGTACTGAACACCTTTCTGGTGGATCATCCCCAAGGCTGTCTGGAGTCCGAGACCCCTGACTCCCCAAATCTTAAGGCTGCCTGGGAGTGCAGGTTATGCCAAGCTAGACTACTTGAAGGCCATAGACAGCAAAGCTTGTGAGTGCAGTGGTGAGTGTTCCTTAAACTGAGGCCTTTCTCCACAGAGCCTTTGCAGTTGCTGCACCAAGCTTCGGTGTACCCCTCGGCATGCCAAAGATGGCATTAACCATAACTCTGATGTGAGCTCCCTTGACTCCATCCCACAATCGTCTACCTGGGCCAGCTTTGCCACCACCCCTGACTGACGAGAAGTCAAGCAGGCCATATCCCAACTCAAATATATCATGTTCTTGGCAGCAGGTAGCATCTCCATTAAAGTCTTAAAACTGGGCAGCAAAGAGCTTCAGTCAAATGCACTATCTTGTCATCAGCATCTGGGAAATACAAGGCCTTCAGAGATGCCATAATTGTGAGCATCTTCAAGGAAGGAGATGTCTGACTGAGGGAGTCACACTGCTGTCGGCCATTGCCTAGGTCCTCCTCAACTCCCCCTCACAATGGCTGGAAGGTTGCTCCCTGAATCACATTTTGGATTCCCCTCCATTCTATCCATCTGGAGGCACAGCAGGCATAATCCTCATCATGTGACAACTCTGAGGAAAATGCAGAGGGGAGGCACTGCCCACAAAACATGGCCTTCTTCACCCTCACTAAAACTTTTGACTATCTGTCGGGAGGGTCTGTAGAACACCTTCCCTCCTCAAATTCAGCTGCCAACAGAAATCCGTCTCCATCTTATGTTTGCTCTGTGACAATATGCAAGCCTCAATACTAACCAACAGATTTACAACAGAACCAATCCCAGTGAAGGCCGGTGTCAAACAAGGTCGTGCCATTGCCTTAACACTTTTATCAATCCCCTTGCCGCAATGCTACACCTCACCTCTGAGAAATTCCCTGAGGAAGTAGAGCTAATCTTCAGAACTGATCAGAAATTGTTCAAACTTCAGCAATTGCACTGCAGAATCAAGGTCACCAAATCTTCAGTGGTCAAGCTGCAGTGTGCAGACGATACTTGCAGATGTTTGAAGACTGAGTTACAAGCTACCGTGGACTTGTTTACCAAAGCATACAAGAGGATGTGCCTTGCACTCAACATGCACAAGATGTAACTTCTCTACTAACCTGGTCTGCTGTGCTGTGCCATGGTAGTCTGGCGTACTGACCTCTACCTTGCAAAGGCCAGACGCCAACTCTTGGACACTTCCTCCTACCTACCCCTGAACCATGACCCCACCAAGGATGACCGGGACATTTATCTCCTGCACCATCACTGACCTAATCACCTCGGGAGATCCCCCCACAGCTGCCAACATGATAGTCCCGCAACCTAGGACTGCCCGCTTCTATCTCCTCCCCAAAATCCACACGTGAGGCCCTCTGCTGTACCACACTGGCCTCCCACAATAAAGGTTCAAGATAAGACTTGGAAAGTGTGGACTACTTCCCATATCTTGGGAGCTTCCTCTCAGCAATGGCAGGCATCCGTGATGAAATTCACCATTGCACTGCCTCGATGTACTTATGTACGGAATGATCTGTCTGGATGGCTCGCAAATGAAAGCTTTTCACCGTATCGCAGCACATGTGACAATAATATACCAACTACCAATTACCTCAAGAATACTTCAAGGCCAAGACCTCCAACCTGCACAAAACGCATTGTCTGCAGGGCAGGAGTGACCCCTGCTCTCCTACATGCTCTGAGACCTGGACTACTTACTGAAGGTATCAAAAGGCAGTGGAAAAATACCAACAACTCCATCTCCCCAAAGTGCTCCTTATTCTTTGGAAGGTCAAGGGAACCAACACCGGGGTCCTCGCCCAGGTTAACGTCCCCAGCACTGACACACTAGTTACAGGAAAATTATTTGCATGCCTAGCACCAGATGCCTGAAGCAGACATTCTAGTCTAAGCTCTGGCATGGGTGCGTGTGAGAGAGTGTGCGCGAGAGAGAGTGTGCACGTGTGAGAGAGTATGAGTGTGCGTATGTGTGTGCAAGTGTGCATGAATGTGTGTGTGTTAGTATATATGTGCACATGAGTGAGTGTGCATGCATTTGTATGCATGTGTCTCAGTGCATGTGTGTGTGTGTGTGTGTATGCATATGTCTCTGTTCATGTGTGTCTGATTACCAGTGGGTGTCTGAGAATGAATGTGTGTATGTGTGAGTGTGGCTGTGTGTCTGATCACACGTGGCCGTGTGTTTCTGTTTGCAAATGTGTCTGTGCCTTGATCAACCTACCCAGTTGAGGAGACGCAATTGGTAAGTTAATTGAGGAAGATTCTCTGAGATCACCCTGAGGAAGATTCCTAACTCCCAATCCCTCCTGACTGAGCAATGCTGCCCAACCGTAACTGGGTGCAACACTGTACATAATCCATTCCCCTGCACCACTGGCTGATTCTTACAGTGAGAAAGTAAAGAAAATAGGAAGCCAAACAAAGGGCCTTTGCTTTGACTTCACTCTGCAGGGAAATGAGTAATGACTCAAAGTGCTAAAGGATTGTTGGACAGACTACAAAACTTTCCACTTCTAATATGTTGCTGTGGTGCTGGGGTTTCCTGTTACACAGTCTCATCTAGCTTCTACTCAGTCTTGCAAACAACCAGCATTGGATAATGACAGCGCATGCATTCAGAGCTGGCAGGAACAGGAAAGGAAGGAGCGAGATTGTAGGATGCAGTCTGCATACAGTAACCTGCTGATCCTCTCACCCACTATATCCCCCACAACTTCTCCCACAGCCTCGTGGATGTGTGTTGCCTGGTTGTGGTGACATGAATTGTAAACCGAGTGCCTCAGGCCTGTCCCCGAGCTGAAGTGCTAACTCAGCCAATACACAAAAACTCAAGAAAATAGGAGCAGGAGTAGGCTGTGCGGCTCCTCAAACCTGCCCTACCATTCAATATGACCCATGCTGACCTTGACTCCCCTTCTGTGCCAGTCCCTCATCACCCTCAATTCTCCACTGTCAAAAACTTATCTACCTCTACCTTAAGTGCTTCTAGTCGCCTTCTCCACCCTCTGGGGCAGAGGATCCCAGAGATTCACCACCTTCTATAAAAAGAAATTTCTACACACCCCAGTTTTAAATGACCAGCTACTTATCTTTAACCTACGTCCTCACAAAGGACATAGAATAGTACAGCACAGGAACAGTGCCTCCGTCCCCAAGAAGTTGTGTTGAACTAATTAAGCTAATGATGTCTAGTTGCACTAATCCCTTCTTTCTGCACATGGCCAATATCCCTCCATTCTCTGCATATTCATGTGCCTATCTAAGAGCCCCTTAAATGCCTCTATCGAACCTGCCATCTACCCTGTCGTGTCCCCTCAGGATCTTAAAACTCTTGACAAGATAAATCTCCGACATTCAAGCGCATTTAAAAACTATTAAAAATTAACAGCATTTTAAAAATTATAAATGAATCATTCTGTGGAAAAAATAAATGTCATCTAAAAGACCTAATATCATTTTAATGATGAAAACTGCTAAAGAACAAATAATTACAAAACAATGTAATTTATTTTTTCTTTTCTTCTTGCAGACCTCTAATCCCCAGTGAATGTGGTGATATATCCTGAACCCGATCTAACCTGATACCTAACTCAAGGTTCACAAGAAGGATCCCAGGAATTAACGAACAAGGAGGATTTGATGTCTCTGGGCCTGTACTCGATGGGGTTCAGAGGATGAGGGAGGGATCTCATTGAAACCTGTCAGATACTGAAAGGCCTGGACAGAGTGGACGTGGAGAGGATGTTTCCATCAGTGGGAGAGTCTAGGATCCGAGGGCACAGCCTCAGAATAAAGGGACGTCCCTTTAAAACTGAGATGAGGAGGAATTTCTTCAGCCAGAGGGTGGTGAACCTGCGGAATTCGTTGCCACAGACAGCTGTGGAGGCCAAGTCACTGGGTGTAAGGCAGAGGTTGATAGGTTCTTGATCGGTAAGGGGGTTAAGGGTTATGGGGAGAATGGGGTTGCAAGAAAAAAATCAGCCACAATTGAATGATGGAGCAGACCCAATGGGCTGAATGGCCTAATTCTGCTTCTATATCTTATGGTCTTATGGATACAGGATCCAAGAGTGGATACCCCAGCCTGCGTGTTGGGGTATCTCCGTGAGATCAGCACCATGGAACTGCAAGTATTACTCAGCAGAATGCAGACCAATAGATTTGCTTTGACACCTCAGCAATCAAGAGATGACCATTCCTCAGGTTACAATATTGCCCCTTTAGTTTCCACCATCATAAGAATATATTTTAGCAGTATAAGGGTCAGGAACAGTCGTTTAGCTCCTTAAACCTGCTCTCTCACTCAATTAGATCACGGCTGATACAACCGTTCATCTAAACTCTAACAAATATAGCCAATTTCTCAACCTTTCCTCTCTGATCAATCCCTTTTAAATTTAGTTTGTTTTCTGGGAGTGCATTGTGCTTATTGCCCATCCTTGGAACATAGGAAACAAGGCTGGTCAAGACATGTAGCAACTAATAAGTTTACAACTCAGTACTTCACCAGCACACACACGATTTATCATTTAATGCAGACAGGAAGTAAATGAAGGCCAAGCTGAATGGCAATGGCAGTGAACAGGGCCTTTCGGTGGCACAGCTAGTAGAGCAGCTGCCTCACAGCACCAGAGACCCAGGTTCAATCCTGATCTGGGGCGTCGTCTGTGTGGAGTTCACACGTTCTCGCCGTGACTGCATGGGCTTTCTTTGGATGGTCTGGTTTCCTCCATCATCTCAAAGGCGTGCAGGTTGGTAGGTTAAATGGTCACTGTAAATTGCCTCTAGTGTGTGGGTGAGTGGTCTAATCTTGGGGGGGTGGGGGGGCGCAAATAAAATTAGTAACGTAATAGAATTAAGATAACAACTTTTTAAAGAAAGTTGGACAGGTACATGGATAGGAAGGATTTAGAGGGATATGGGCCAAACCTGGGCAAATGGGAATAGCTTGGATGGGCATCTTGGCTGGCATAGACCAGCTGGAATGAAGGGCCTGTTTCCATGCTGTATGACTCTATGACTTTAGTGTACGATTAGTGTAAATGGGTACTTGATGGTCAGCATGGTTTTGTTGGGACGAAGGGCCTTTTTTTGTGCTGTATCTCTCTGTGACGCTATGAATGCCAAATAAGCACTATCAATGTTTATTTTTATTCTGATCCCTGCCCACAAAACTAGAATTATTAAATTCAGTGACACACAGTTGGGTTTTAAACCACAATCTCTGGACTAGCCATCCACAACCACGAGGCTAGACTACCCTCCCATATCTGCAATAATAATAAATAATCTCTGAGTCAAGATGTGGATCTGAGGCTTACTCAATACACTCCAGCACAAGTCGATATCCACAGACCCCTGAAAGTTGCCTCACAGGTGGATAGGGTAGTTAAGAATGCTTATGGGTTGTTAGCTTTCATAAGTTGAGGGATCAAATTTAAGAGCCATGAGGTAATGATGCAGCTCCGTAAAACTCTAGCTAGACCACACTTAGAGTACTGTGTCCTGTTCTGGTGGCCTCATTATAGGAAAGATGTGGAAGCTTTGGAAAGGGTGAAGAAGAGATTTACCAGGATGCTGCTTGGTTTAGAGAGTATGCATTATGAGGAGAGACTAAGGGAGCTAGGGCTTTACTCTTTGGAGAGAAGGAGGATGAGGGGAGACATGATAGAGGTGTACAAAATATTAAGAGGAATAGGTAGAGTGGACAGCCAGCGCCTCTTTCCCAGGGCACCAGTGCTTAATACAAGAAGGCATGACTTTAAAGTAATGGGTGGGAAGTTCAAGGGAGATATCAGAGGAAGGTTTTTTACCCAGAGAGTGGTTGGGGCATGGAATGCGCTGCCTGGGGTGGGGGTGGAGGCAGGTACATTGGTCAAATTCAAGAGATTACTAGATAAGCATATGGAGGAATTTAAAATAGAGGGATATGTGGGAGGAAGGGGTTAGATAGTCTTAGGCGAGGTTTAAAGGTCGGCACAACATTGTGGGCTGAAGGGCCTGTATTGTGCTGCACTGTTCTATGTTCTAAAACCCAAGTCAATAATCCAATCCAGCACTGGGGGTGTGCAACACTCTTGAAGGTACCATAGTTTGGTCTGGATATTTTGTGGCATTGGATAGTATTTCTCTGTGCTGACCAAAAACCCTGTCACATGGGTTAACTTTTCTGTTTTGCTCAATGTCAGGCTTATATCTGAAAACTGAACTAAAACAAAAAAAAATGCTGGAACTGTTCAACAGACCAAGCAGCATCTGTGGGAGGAGGAACAGAGTTAATCGTTCAATTCGATGACCCTGAGAAAACTTGCTTGTTTACTTTTCCATTTCTGATGAAAGGTCTTTGACCAGAAATGTTAACTTTATTTCTCTCTCCACACCGCTGAGCTTTTCCAGCATTTTCTGTTTTTATTTTGGGTTCCTAACATTCAAATACCAGAGGGCATAGCTTTAAGGTAAGAGAAAGGGGATGTTCAGGGCAGGATTTTTACACAGAACGTGGTAGGTGCCTGGAACACAACGCCAAGGGAGATGGTATAATAGTGGCATTTAAAGGCATTTAGATAAGCACATGGATATGCAGGGAATTGAGGGATATGGATCATGTGCAGGCAGAAGGGATTAGTTTAGTTTGGTATCATGCTCAGCACAGACATCATGGGATAAAAGGCCTATTCTATGTTCTATTTAACATATGCAGATTATTGATTTTCAATGATGTTGTCTGGGAGCTCATTGCACTTAGAGGCACTTGGGTGCTTGCAGACGTGTCAAACCACATCCAGTCCATGTTTGGACATCTCTTCGTTGGCTTGTTTTGCTCTTCAATGGTCCAAGCATTTCCTGCAGTAGCAGGTCTGAGCCAGACAGTGGAAACTTGCCATCAGTGTAACATATAGAAGACCACCCCGGCCATCTCCACGCCAATGGTGTCTGGTTCATTGATTCCCAAATAGGTAGGTGTGTCTTAAGGCTCCTCTTTACCAGTTGACCATGCCTGCCTGTAGATCTCCCTCAGGCCCCTCACTACTGGATACCAGATGAACAGCTGCAGTCAACCTTCCCTCAACTGATCAAGACCTCAACAACGCCCCCAATCATTCCCCACTCCTCACAATACACCAAGACTCCTAAGTTCCCAAGCACTTGCTGACTGAAGCTCTGACCCCCTTTGCCTTACTGCCCACCCTTTACCAATCATAGCAGCACAGCTGGTAGAGCTACTGCCTCGTACCTCCAGTGACCTGGGTTCAATCCCGACAACCGGCGCTGTTTGTATGGCGTTTGCACATTCTCCCTGTGATCATGTGGGTTTCCTCCAGTCCTCCTAAATCCCAAAGACACGTAGGTTGGTAGGTTAATAAGCCATTTTAAGTTCTCCCTAATATGGAAACCCTTGGGGGAAATTGATGGGATTGTAGGGAGACAAAAAAGGGATTAGTATAGGATGAAGATATATGGGTCCTCAATGGATGGCACGGACTCAGTGGGCCGATGGGCCTGCTCCCAAGCTGTAGGGATCTATGACACACACACACACCGCAAACTATGATCGACACCCCATCCTGAATCCCTCTGCTATTGCAGAAGGAAAGGTCTCTGAGTGCATTTAGTTTTGCAAGGCCGATTTCATTACACAAGACGTCTTATGCCTTATTTGTAATAGAATACAGCCACAAGCCCACCACACAGAAAAATTGTGTATAATTTATCTGTGAGTTTGAGGATTAGAGGTTTAACACAGCTTTCAAAGATGTGGAACAATTTCTCGGCTATTATCCAGTTATTTCTCTCAACACGGATGGTGGGATGTTACTCTCTGGATGTTAGCTAGACGATAGTACAATAGACAATGGTAAACAGTCAACACTGGAAAAGCACAGCCAGTCAGGCAGCATCCATTACAGGAGAAACAAAGGACCACAGATGCAGGAATCTTGATGAAAAACATTCCGATGTTGGAGGAACTCAGCAGTCCAGGCAGCGTCTGTGGAGAAAAGCAGGTGGTCAATATTTCCTGAGCGACCCAAAGAAGGGTCCTGCCCTGAAATGTTGACCGCCAGTCCTGAAGTAGGGTCCTGACCCAAAACGTTGACCGCCTGCTTTTCTCCACGGATGCTGCCTGGCCTGCTGAGTTCCTCCAGCATCATTGTGTTTTTCAACATCGATTCCAACAAGTTACAATTCAATGGTATTTCTTTGGTTGTTCATACTCCATGACTCTTCACAAAGATATTGAACACACTGTGCTTATACCACAGAATCATATACATTATTTAGATTCACTGCACTGAAGTAGGCCATTTAGCCCAACTTGTTCATACTGGTGTCTATGATCCAAGGATTGATGTTCCCTCAAGAAGGCAGCATCCATAATCAAAGATCCCCACCATCCAGGCCATGCCATCTTCTCACAGCTACCATAAAGCAGGAGGTACAGAAGCCTGAAGTCCCACACCACCAGGTTCAAGAACAGCAACTTCCCTTCAACCATTCGGTTCTTGAACCAACCGACACAACCCTAATCACCAGAGTTCAGCAGCACTATGACCATTTTGATCACTTTGCACTAAAACGGACTTCGTTTTTATTTTGTTTTAATTGTATTCCTTCTTGTAAAAATTGTGTATAATTTATCTTTAATTTATATTTGTCTTGTGAATGCTGCTTTTTGATGCTATGTGCCTGTGATGCTACTGCAAATAAGTTTCTCATTGCACCTGTGCACACATGGACTTGTGCATCTGACAATAAACTCAACGTTGACTTTGACTTTGAAGAGCATCCTCCCACTCCAACCAGAGTTTCCTTCAATGCCCTCTACCTATCTTCCCCTTAAATGTAGCTGTACAGTTCCATGTTCCACTGCTTACACACCTCCAAAATTAAGACACAAGAGATTCTGCAGATGCTGGAAGCTGGAGCAACACACACAAGATACTGGAGGAACTCAGCAGGACAGGCAGCATCTATGGAGGGAAATAAACAGTTGATGTTTCGGGTCGAGTCTTGACCCGAGACTTCCAAATTAAGGAGTTTCTGCTGAATTCCCTATTGGTTTTAACAGCAACTCCCTTATATTGATGGCTCCCAGTTTGCCGTTTTGATTTCTTCATCAATGTAGAAACATATTTTCTGCACCTACTCCTTCAAGGGAAGGGTAGACTACCCACCCGACCCTTGCAAGGGTTTGGAGTGTGAGAATGTCCCCGAACCCCTCACTGGTGCTGCCTGTGAAGATGGAACCGAACGTTCCTCATCAGCAACACATCCTTGGGAAAATCAGCCCTCATACCCTGAGATTTACAGCAGTTAATTAGTCCAAAGCCACTATAAAATTTACAAGCCACATCTTTAGTTTGCAAAACATTTCGTCGTTGGAATGCTTCCAATGTTTACTGCCGAGTGCAATTTCCTGTTTTCTTTCACGATGCTGCCAGCTCCTGTGAACTGTTAGGTCTGCCACTGCTCATATAATAAAATGGTCCCATTTATATCATTTGTGAGCTTTGCAGTTAAGGTACAGCTATTAGAATGCGACAGCTTTAAAAGCTGACAGAAATATTGTTTAGTGTACAATATGAAAGATACAGACAAGTGTGAAAACTCAAGCCAGTAATTATATAGAGAAGCTTCCAGTGTAGCTGGGAGGTTCAGGGGCTTCAGGCTAAGCATTTTGTGTGGGGATCAGGTCCAATTATTACGCTGGGTCTCACAGCTGGTTGTGTTTCTCTGTACATAATGCACGCCTTAAACTACACCGTGTATTGAAATGATAATATTGTGTCAATGTTTTGTTATGGTGTAAACCGTGGCCAGCAAAACAGATGTGAGTACCACAGGCTTACAGCGAGGGTGTTTTGAGGAGCCTTCCGGAAAGGAGACTCTTTGTGTAGAAGGTGTTGCATACATCTCGCGGCCCTTAGTGCTTTTAACTATCATAGAACATAGAACATTACAGCACAGGACAGGCCCTTTGGCCCACAATGTTGTACCGACATTTTATCCTGATCAAAGATCTATCTAACCCTTCCCTCCCACATAGCTCTGCATTTTTCTATGACTCATGTGGCTATCTAAGAATGTCTTAAATGTCCCTAATGTATCTGCCTCCACCACCTCTGTCGGCAGTGTGTTCCACGCACCCACCACTCTCTGTGTAAAAAACTTACCCCTGACATCCCCCTTATACCTTCCTCCGATCACCTTAAAATTATGTCCCCTCATGTTAGCCATTTCCGCCCTGGGAAAAAGTCTCTGACCGGCCACTTGATCTATGCCTCTTGAACTATGCCTGCTCTATCAAGTCACCTCTCATCCTCCTTCTCTCCAAAGAGAAAAGCCCTAGCTCGCTCAACCTTTTATCATGCTCTCCAATCCAGGCAGCATCCTGGTACATCTCCTCTGCACCCTCTCTAAAGCTTCCACATCCTTCCTATAATGAGGCAACCAGAACTGAACACAATACTCCAAGTGTGGTCTAACCAGTATTCTATAGAATTGGAAACATTACCTCGTAGGTCTTGAGCTCAATCCCCCGACTAATGAAGGCCAGCACACCATACGTCTTCTTAACAGCCCAATCAACCTGTGCAGCACCCTTGAGGGATCTATGGACGTGGACCCCAAGATCCCTCTGTTCCTCCACACTGCCAAGAGTCCTACCATTAAACTTGTATTCTGCCTTTCAAATTTGATCTTCCTAAGTGTATCACTTCACATTGTGTGTTGTACGTTCTCCCTGTGCCTGCGTGGGTTTCCTCCGGGTGCTCCGGTTTCCTCCCACATTGCAAAGACGTACGGGTAGGTTAATTTGGGTTTAAAATGGGCGGTGCGGACTCGTTGGGCCGGAAGGGCCTATTACCACGCTGTAAATAAAATTTTTAAAAAACTTTAATTTAACTTTGTCATGTGCTGACTGATTGCATAACTTTCTACTGTTGCAATTTGGTTTATGAGTTCGAATGCCTTGACTTCAACTGTCATACTTGCCATTGGGTCAGGAATTTGTGTCTCTCTGGAGGCTTGAGGAAAGGAATCTGGACCAAGGCTTTTATTGGAGTGCTGAGGGAGTGGTGTACTTCTTGATGTGACCTCATCTGCCCTCTCCTTTGTTTTGAAAAGATCTGGTAAAGATTAGGAGAGTTCTTTCTGTTCTTCATTATCTATCATTCAACTACAATAAAACAGATTATCTGCTTTTGATCAGATTGTTGTTTGCGGGAGCTTGCTTTACCTACATTGCAACAATGACCACATTTCAAATGCATTTCATTTGCTGTACAGTGCTATGGAATACCCTGAATGAAGTGCTATTTAAATGCAGATTTATTGTTTCGTTCCTATGTGTCCTGGCAATTATTTATTAATGAAGAGAGATGGTCCGGTCAATGTCACATTCTTCTTCATGGGATCTTGTATTCGAACTGGCTGCTGGTTTTTCCTCATTACAAGAGGACACTCTTCATCAGTGCATCATTGTCTGTGAAGTTCATTGGTATGGCCTGAAAGGGATGTGAAAGGTATTATAGAAAGGTAGATAAACTTTTCTCCATATTCTGGGACATGAGATATACTTGTAGGACAGTACAGCACAGGAACAGGTCTTTCAGCCCATGATGTCTGTGCTGACCATGTTGCCAATCTATACTCATCTCATCTTTCTACACAAGGTCCACATCCCTCTATTCCCTGCCCGTTCATGTGCCTCTCTGAATGCTGCTTAAATGTTGCTGTCATATCTGCTTCTATCATTTCTCCTGGTAGCGAGTTCCAGGCACCTACTACCCTCTGTTTAAAAAACTTACCTCGCACAACTCCTTTGAACATTCCCCCTCTCTCCTTAAAGCTATGCCCCCCAGTATATGACATTTCCACCCTGGGAAAGAGACTCTGACAATTTACCCTGTCTATGGCATAACTCTATATACTTCTATCAGGTTGAATACACGTCTATCAGAATTATACGAACATAAGAGCGTACGAATTCAGTGTAGGAGTGGGTCACTAGTGTCTATTCCTGGCAACTTGTCAAACTTCCCTGCACTCTTTCCAGTTTAACCATGTCTTTCCTATAACGGGGTGACCAAAACTGTACAAAACTGCGGCCTCAAAAATGACTTATATAACTGCAACATAACATCCCAACTCCTATACTCAATGCCCTGACTGATGAAGGCCAGCGTGCTAAATGCCTTTTCACCACCCTATCTACCTGTGATGTCACTTTCAATGAATTGTGCACTTGTAATTACTAGCTCTATGTAATTATGTATGACATAATCTGTCTGGATGGCATGCAAAACAGAGCTTTTCACCGAATGTAGCAGTTAGTGTAACGCTATTACAGCGCCACCCAGGTTCAATTCTGGCCACCGTCTGTATGGAGTTTGTACGTTCTCCCCGTGTCTGTGTGGGTTTCCTCCGGGTGCTCCGATTTCCTCCCACATTCCAAAGACGTACGGGTTAGGAAGTTGTGGGCATGCTATGTTGGCGCTG
Organism: Pristis pectinata; assembly: GCF_009764475.1. NCBI lineage: Eukaryota > Metazoa > Chordata > Chondrichthyes > Rhinopristiformes > Pristidae > Pristis > Pristis pectinata. The sequence goes on along the minus strand of NC_067410.1, from coordinate 105,918,490 downwards.
GAAGCGTGGCGACACTTGCGGGCTGCCCCCAGCACACTCTATGCAAAAGATGCATTTCACTGTGTGTTTCGATGTACATGTGATTAATAAAGATATCTTATCTCATCTCGGTACATGTGACAACAATAAACCAATACCAATAACTGGGATAAATTTCTGCTGAGTGTTATGGACTAGCTTTTGGAATATCTGTCACTGTTCATAGAGTCATAGAGTTTTACAGCACGGAAGCAGGACCTTTGGCCCAACTCGTCCATGCCGACTGTGTTGCCCAGCGAGCTAGTCCCATCTGCCCACATTTGGCCCGTAGCGCTCTAAACCTCTCCTCTCCATGTACTTATCTAGATGGCTTTTAAATGTTGCTAATATTCCCCCTTCAACCACTGTTTCTGGCTGCTCTTTCCAAATATGCACCCACACTTTGCATGTATAAGCTGGCCCTGATGTCCCTTCTAAATCTCCCACCTCTGATCTTGCACCTATACCCTCTTGTTTCTAGCACCTCCTCTCTGGAAAAAAGACTGTGCTTTCACCCTGTCTATGCCCCTCATGATCTTATACACCTCAATCAGGTCACCCCTCAATCTCCTAAATTCCAGGGAATAAATTCCTCGTCTACACAACCTCTCCTTGTTACTCAGGCTCCCCATGTCTGGGCAACATCCTGGTAAATCTTTTCTGCACTCTTTCTAGTTTAATAACATCTTAGTGATACACTTTGGAAGATCGAATTTGAAGGCAGAATACAAGGTTAATGGCAGGACTCTTAGCAGTGTGGAGGAACATAGGGATCTTGGGGTCCACGTCCATAGATCCCTCAAGGTTGCCACTCAGGTTGATAGGGTTGTTAAGAAGATGTATGGTGTGTTGGCCTTCATTAGTCAGAGTACTATTTAAGAGCCACGAGGTAATGTTGCAGGTCTATAGAACTCTGGTTAGATCACATATTTGTATTCACTATTCTGTTCAGTTCTGGTTGCCTCATTATAGGAAGGATGTGGAAGCTTTAGAGAGGGTGCAGAGGAGATTTACCAAGATGTTGCCTGGATTGGAGAGCATGTCTTATGAGGATAGGTTGAGCGAGCTAGGGCTTTTCTCTTTGGAGAGAAGGAGGATGAGAGGTGACGATAGAGATGTACAAGATGATAAGAGGCATAGATCAAGTGAACAGTCAAAGACATTTTCCCAGGGCGAAAATGGCTCACAGAAGGGGGCATAATTTTAAGGTGAGTGGAAGAAGGTACAAGGGGGATGTCAGAGGCAAGTTTTTTACCCAGAGAGTGGTGGGTGCGTGGAACACACTGCTGGCAGAGGTGGTGGAGGCAGACACATTAGGGACAGTTAAGAGACTCTTAGATACATGAATAATAGAAAAATAGGGGCTATGTGGGAGGGAAGGGTTAGATAGATCTTTGAGCAGGATAGGATTTCGACACAACATTGTGGGTCGAAGGGCCTGTACTGTGTTGTAATGTTCTATGTTCTTTCCTATAACAGGGTGAAACAATGTTCCATCTACTGATCATCTACTGATCGTCTACTGACCTGTCTCTTAACTTATTTCCCCAGTCTATCCTAGATAACTCCACCTTCATGCCATTATAATTGCCCTTATGTAAGTTGAGGTCGGTGGTTTTGGTCTTATGGTGTTCAACCTCAAATTGCATCTGGAATTCTATCATATTGTGGTCATCGCCTCCTGGGGGATCTTTAACCGCAAGATATTTTATTATGTGATAGAGCTTGGATTTGAATTTCATCCTCACCAGCACACTATGTTCTAGCTAGAAATCACACTCTGTATCTCTTGGCAGCATGTGTCTTATAGCATGAAAAACCACACATTTGAGTCTTAAAGTATATCTGAAAAACAGAGGTCCAGGAATAGCAACATGTAACAGAAGAGGTTTATGTTGAGTGTCTAGTCATGACGTTACTGTGTTGATGCAGCGCGAATTTGTTCTTTCCAACCAACCAATCACATAGCTGTTCTTTATGGGATTTTTTTCCCACTTATTTTTGGGATATAGGCACCAGTGGCAAGGTCAGAATTTGTTACCTATCCCCTATCACACTTGAGGAGGTGGTGTTGAGCCACCTCCTTGAATCACTGCAGTCCTTCTGGTGAATCTACCCACAGAAGGTGAGTTGGGTTCACTTTTGATAGAATTTTGTACCTTAAGGGTCAGATCCATCAAAACCAAAATAACATACATTTACAGAGCATTTTATCAATTCTCAGGATGTCTTGAAGTCCAAAAAAATTATTTATGGACTGTAGTCTCATATTATGAAGACGGATATTGTAGTTTTGGTTTATTTTGCTATTGGACTATTTTGGTTTCTTTTGCACTGTTTTATTTTTTTTTGGTAACATAGTAATTTTTATGTCTGCCGCAAAACAACAAATTTCACGTCATATGTCAGTGATAACAAACCTGATTCTGATTCTGATCAGTTAAAGTGTAAAGAAAGACAATCGTGTTCTGTGGTTCATAGAACATAGAACACTACAGCACAGTACAGGCCCTTCGGCCCACAATGTTGTGCTGTCATTTTATCCTGCTCTAAGTTCTATCTAACCCTTCCCTCCCACATAGCTCCCCATTTCTCTACCATTCATGTGTCTATCTAAGAGTCTCTTAAATGTCTCTAACTTATCTGCTCCCACAACCTCTGCCGGCAGTGCGTTCCACGCACCCACCACTCTGTGTAAAAAACTTACCCCTGACGTCTCCCTTATACCTTTTTTCAATCACCTTAAAATTATGTCCCCTCGTGTTAGCTGTTGTCACCCTGGGAAAAAGTCTCTGACTGTCCACCCGATCTATGCCTCTTATCATCTTGTACACCTCTATCAAGACACCTCTCATCATCCCTCTCTCCAAAGAGAAAAGCCCTAGCTCGCTCAACCTATCCTCATAAGACGTGCTCCCCAATCCAGGCAGCATCCTGGTAAATCTCCTCTGCACCCTCTCTAAAGCTTCCAAATCCTTCCTATAATGAGGCGACCAGAACTGAACACAATATCAGCCGAATCAGCTGAATCAGTCACAGCAAAACTAACATGTGAACTACTGCTACAAGCTGAGAGAGAATCTCATTCTTCAAGATAACCTCCAGTGACGTGTCATTCCTTCAGTACGGCCCTGAAGTGCCTTTTTCAAAATTCACAGGATTTTGTAGCTGGTTAAACTGACGTTTCTTGTTCATCTCTAAGCCAATTTCCTACCTGTTCCAGTTCAGTGGGATGTTAAGGATCTATCTTACTGCTGAGGGTCTGAAGTCACATTTAAGCCACTCAGGGTAAAGGTAGCAGATTACCTTCCCCAAAGGACATTGATGAATCAGATTTTTTTTAAAACAGCAAACAAACAGTGTTATGGCCATCATTATTGATGCTATCTTTCTTTATAGTTCTAGATTTATTTAACCATTTCCCCACTTTTCTATCTCAAACTTGTATATTAGGATATTAGTCCAGTATTTTAACCTTGATACTGTCCTACCCATTTGATACAAAGAATTAACTGCATCAGTGTTGGATTGAAGTCACACTCTGCCCAGGATAGGGAAGGTAGGTCTCTGTCAATGAAGGGCATCAGTGAAGTAATTGGGTCTTAGCAATTATAAGTAGCTTCAAATTCACCATTTACAACCATCATTTTACAATTTTGCTTTGAACTGATTTCAACACACAGAATGATCCACTTCATTCCCAACCAGATTACTAGTCCTTACTTTAATACTTGGCAATAATAATTGGTGTGATATAGTAATAGTGGGACTTGAATACACATTCTTCCAACCTATGATTAGGAGCATTACTGTGGCACAAAGTAGACTCAGAGAAAGAGGAAGGTATGTAGAACACACAACCATCAGCCTCAGAAACTTGACTTGGTTCCAAAGTAGAAGTACAGTTTGCAAGTCTAATCCAATACACAATTCCCATCTCATTCTATTTTAATCACAGTTCTTCAGAGAATTATACCAACTATAGAAATAATAACAGGCTACAAATTGTGTTTATACTTTGCCTTTCTATTTATTTTGGCAGAGTTTGTAGTCATTAAAGGAGTAAATCCACAGCTGAAATTTCCATTGGTGGTAAAGGTCCCACCAAAGTCTTATCTTTGAGTCTGACAGCAAGATCTTTCTTTTCGACCCATTTATATATTTACTTCATGAGTCTATATTGCATGGCATGCAACATATCAAGCACAATATGAGTTTAACTTCTGTTACCTAATTAGACCATCAACTAATTGGATTTCATCATCAAAATAGAAATAACCTAAAATCAACTGCCTGTAATTTATGACAAGATCCCATGGGATCAACTGACTGAAATTTGGTTTCATTGAAGTTGGAAGAGTCAAATTTTGGTAGTTGAGCTCAAATTTCTACCCAATAGTTGATGAGAGGGCACCAATATGAAAGTTTCATTAATTCTGTTTCACTCTCCTTATCTGCTGCCTGACTTGCTGAGTATTTTTAATATATGTTCCATTCTCCTGTTTACTGGGGTACAACATTGTGCTTAGTATAGTTTATGGAACACAAACACTTCTCTCAGGTATATTCCTGTTCTTTATTTGTACCAAATTATGTTTGGTTGATAAAATAGTTTGCTAATCTATTAAACAACTGAAGTCTCTGTATACACATGTAGAATCAGAGGATCCTTATTGCAAGTAAGGTCACTTATGGAGCAACACGCAAATGCTGGAGGGACTCAGTGGGTCAGGCAGCATCTATGGAGGGAAGTAGACAGCTGACAGGCTGGGAAACGTCTGTCCAGATAAAGGGCCTCAACCCGAAGTGTCGACTGTCCATTTTCCTCTACAGATGCTGCCTGACTTGCTGAGTTCCTCCAGCATTTTGTTTGTTGCTCCAGATTTCCAGCACCTGCAGTCTCTTGCGTCTTCATCGAGTTTATGCCTGACCACTTTCCTAGGTCCCATTTCACTGTTCTTTCCCTTGCACTCTGCAAACTATTCTCTTTCGACTGTCCATCCATCAAGGGACTGAGTGACTGCAGCCACTGAATTCCAGATCATAACCACAGACCATGGCTAAAAGGTTTCCCTTAACTTCTCCCCCCTTGTAAATTGTGCCCAAAATTGTAAACCTGTGCCCCTGGTCCTTAACTATCTGGTAATGGGACCAACTACCTTCTATTTACCCTGTCTGAATCCATCCTGATGTCATTCGCCTCTATCAAATTTCCTCTTAACTTGTAAGGAGAGTGGTTCTCCTTCTCAGCTTCTCCAGTCTAACCCCACAGCCAAAATCATATATTACCATATTTACCATATTTCTTTACAGCATAGTAGGAGGCCATTTGGCCCATCAAGTTTGTGTTGGCTCACAGGGCAATCCTGTTCCTCACTAATTTTCCCTGTGGCCTAATAGAACATAAAACAGGACAGCACACTGACAGGCCCTTCGGCCCACCATGTCTGTGCTGAGCATGATGCCAAATTAGGCTAATCCAATCTACCTGTGCGTTAATCCATATCCCTTCATTCTCTACCTGTCTAAATGCCTCTTACATTCCACTGTCGTGTTTGCTTCCACCACTCCCTCTGGCAGGTCGTTCCAGGCACCTTCTACCCTCTGTGTAAAAACCTTGTCCTGCTCACCTCCTTTAAGCTTTCCCCCTCTCACCTTGAAGCTTCGTCCTGTTTTCTCACATTCCCATCAGTTCCATAGATTCCCTTCGGTCTATATCAGAAGCAGCAATTGGAAGCAACAGTTCTATCAAACTGAGAGCCATGGAATCTCAAGAGCACAGGAAGAGGCCGTTGGCCCACTGAGTCCATGCCAACCATCAACCACCCATTTACACTAATCCTACATTCACCCCATTTTTTAAATTCTCCCTACATTTTCATCAACCTCCCCCCAACCCCCCAAATTCTACTAGTCATTGACAGACTGGTGGGCAATTTACAGTGGCCAATTAACCCACCAACCTGCACGTCTGGACAGTCAGAGACTTTTTCCCAGGGTGACAATGGCTAACACGAGGGGACATCATTTTAAGGTGCTTGGAGGAAGGTAGAAGGGGGATATCAGGGGTAAGTTTTTTTACACAGAGAGTGGTGGGTGCGTGGAACGCACTGCTGGCAGAGGTTGTGGGGGCAGATACGTTAGGGATATTTAAGAGACTCTTAGATAGACTCATGAATGATAGAAGAATAGGGGGCTATGTGGGAGGGAAGGGTTAGATAGATCTTAGAGCAGGATAAAATGTCGGCACAACATTGTGGGCTGATGGGCCTGTACTGTGCTGTAATGTTCTATGTTCTATGTCTCTGGGATGTGGGAGGGAACCAGAGGGAAACCCAAGCGGGTACAGGAAGAACGTGCAACCTCCACACAGATAGCAACGGAGGTGAGGATCGAACCTGGGTCACTGGAGCTGTGAGTCAGAGGTTCAACCAGCTGCGCCACCCCTAGAATCCTTCATCCAAGGAACCATCCGAGTAAATCTTCTGTGCAATTCCTCCATCCTTCTTGAGGCAATACTGTAATTGTGACCTAAACCAATGTATTGTACAGGTTCAACACAACTTTGGAGATACAAGAGTCTGCTGATGCTGGAATCTGGAGCAACAAACAACCTGCTGGAAGAACTCAGCGGGTCGAGCAGCATCTGTAGAAGCAAAGGAACTGTCAACATTTCAGGTCGAAACCCTGCAGCAGGATGTCAGTCCCACTGAATTCTTCCAGCAGATTGTTTGTTGTTCAACACAACTTCTCTGCTTTTATCTTCTATACTTCCATTTATGAATTGCAAGATCTCATGTGCTTTATGAACCACACTCTCAACCTACACTGCCATTCATATATGGGAGCACCTGCCCCCTCTTTTAAAATATATAGTCACTTTAACAAGGTTCCACTTATGTGCTTATGTCCAAAGCTCTGTTAAACCTCACACATCAGCATGCCTTTTTTAAGTGAAGCATTAACCTGTTTAAAAATAAAGTGGAGAGAGAGATTTGCTTGACATTAATCATTCATGAGCCGGAGTCACATGGAAAACGTACCTTTCACATTAAGAAGGACTTACCAGATCTCAGAGTGGTGAGGTCATAGCAGAATAAATTTTTAAAGAAGCCTCTCTGTATGTTTTCAATCATCGAACTTCTCCAGCCTGTAAGAGTCCAGCATGAAGATGTTAATTGGATACATTCTCGACCAGGTAGATTATAAATTAATTTAATATGCTGGAATCTAGGACCTTTTATGATTCTCAGTATAGTTAACCCTTTCTTATGGTTTTGCTGCTAAATGTGAGATTGTGGATATTTCATTCATTCAGACTATTTTTAGTGTAAAGGAGTTTAAATTGATAGAATAATGGATGAGAGGATTTTATACCAATCATGCATCAGGGTAGAGATGTTTAATTTTGGACCCTAATCTCACCAAAGCCACAAATTTAGAATCATAATCACTGTTGTTACCAGCAGGAATGGTGATTATAAAACTACTAAATTTTTGTATAAACCAATCTAGTTCATTCTGCTCTTTGGGTAAAGGAAGGAGATCTTACCCCATCTGATATACATCAACTGCCCTCTGAAATGGCCTTGCAAGCTACTGACTTTAGTCCAAAGCATTATGTTGTTGTTGTACATGACGTTGGTGAGGCCACACTTGGAGCATTGTGCACAGTTTTGGTCACGCTGTTATAGTAAAAACGCCACAAAGCTGGAAAGAGTGCAAAGAAGATTTACGAGAACGCTGTCAGGACTCGAGGGCCTGAGTTATAGAGAAAGGTTGGACAAGCTAGGACTTTATTCCTCGGAGTGCAGGAGACTGAGGGGTGACCTAATAGAGGTGTAAAAAAGTCATGAGGGGCATGGATATGGTTAATGCACACAGTCTTTTTCCCAGGTAAAGGGAATCAAAAACGAGGGGGCATAGGTTTAAGGTGAGAGGGGAAAGATTTAAAAGGGATTTAAGGTAACTTTTTCACACAGAGAGTGGTGCATATATGGAACAAGCTGCCAGAGGAAGTGGTTGAAGCAGGTACAATTACAACATTTAAAAGACATTTGGACAAGTTCACGGATAGGAAAGGTTTGGAGGACATGGGCCAAACTCAGGCAAGTGGGACTAATTTAGATGGTCATCTTGGTTGGCATGGATGAGTTGGGCTGAAGGGCCTGTTTCCGTGCTGTATTACTCTATGACTCTCTATCATGAGCACATTCACAACAGAGATTATGATGGTGCAGGATAGAAACTCATCACTATTCACTTACTTCACTTCCCAAGGACTTGGCAGAAGGATATACACACTGAGTTTGTTCCCGGGGTGTGGTCTTTACTGGCAGGGCATGTCTTAATTGTTGCTCAGCCAGTTAAAAGCCAGCCACATTGCTGTGGTTTTGCAGTCGCATCTGGCAAAGGGCGTGGACATTGCTGGCCGACCCAGCGTTTATCATCCATTCTTGTTGCCGCTGAGCTAAGCAGTATGCTTGGCATCACAGAGGAGACAGGAAGCAACAGTCGTGTTGGGTCTGGAGTCACATACAGCCTAGGAGGACGGTAGAGTTCGTTCCCTCAGATGTGTTTCAAGAAAAACTATCAGATTCATGATTGCCATCACTAATGTTAACTTTTTCATTCTGGATGTATTTAATGAATTGACTGAAATTAAATTCCCCTGCTTCTGTGATGGGTTTGAACTCACATCTTTGGATCATCAGTCCAGACCTCTACTCTCTATCAAGAAATATCCCATGCATGAATGACAGAAAAAAATCTATATATCAATGTTTTGCAATCGTGTACTTAGTTTGGTAGTGGCACAGTGGTTAGGTTACAAGTAACCAAACGACCTAGGCTAACAATTTTGAGAATGGAAATCAAAATCACCATGCAGCTGTGGAGTATAAATTGTTAATACTCTGGAATTTACAAAAAACAACATAGTCTAATGAATTAAACTACAGGATTTCTGTTAAAAACCCATCTGATTCACAAATTTCCTTTCGGGAAGGAAATCTGTTGACCTTACTTGATCTGGCCTATATTAGACTCTCGACCCAATGCAACACAATTGACTCGGAACTACCTCGTTCAGGAGCAACTAGGTCTGGGCAATAAACACTGACCTTTGTCTCGATGCACATATCCTGAAAAGTAATGAATTTTAAACAAAGCTGCATTCTTCAATTCACGAAAGAAAACCACATTAGCAGGTTAAGTTTTGATGATGCTCTGTCTCTGAAAGGCAGTGTCAGGATTCAGCACCTGATTGTCACAAGAAGCTGCTCCCCCTACGCTACTCAAACAATGCTTCCAAAGCCCGACATCAGAAGGTCCAGCCATGCCTTGTTGCATTTCTCCATTCCCCCGAAGAACATCATTTGACTTGTAAACACGCTGATTAAATTTAATGCCAATTGGCTCTTCTTTAGGGGAAATTCTGTGCAATTTGTGTTTGCTTATTTGGAAGCTGGCAGTTAGATCCATCAGTCCTGTTTCATCGGTTCTGTTCTTTGCTTGTTCCTTCATTCTGCACCATTGAACAGGCTATAGAAATGTAAACGCTTACGTTTATGTAACATGCTTCATCATTTAAGATGCTCCAAAATGCTCTACAGCTAATTTGAGATACAGTTACTGTATAAATGTGGTCAATTCCAATCCCAATATAAACAACAATGTGATATTGTAACAACACAAAACGAAGCTCTCTTTACTGTCTTGTAAAATTTAAGTATAATTTGCATATAATATATATTCTTTGTGTTGTCTGCATCTTCATGCCTGTGATGTTGCCGCAAGCAAGTTTTTCATTGCACCTGTACCTCACTGTACTTGTGCACATGACAATAAACTCAACATACCTTGGTTGATTTGAGTACATAAATTTCACTGAGTTATGTAATTATACAGTATGGAAACAGGCCCTTCAGCCCATCGAGTCTGCACCCATCAACACCCATCTTCACTAATCCTATTGGCAGGCATGGTAGTGTAGTGGTTAGCGCAACGCTATTACAGCGCCAGCGACCCAGGTTCAATTCCGGCTGATTTCTGTAAGGAGTTTGTACGTTCTCCTCGTGACTGTGTGGGTTTCCTCCGGGTGCTCCGGTTTCCTCCCACATTCCAAAGATGTACAGGTTAGGAAGTTGTGGGCATGCTATGTTGGCGCAGGAAGCGTGGCGACACTTGCAGGCTGCCCCCAGAACACTCTACATAGAACATAGAACAGTACAGCACAGAACAGGTCCTTCAGTCCACAATGTTGTGCCGACATAGCTAATCCCTCCTACCTACAGAATGCCCATAGCCCTCCATTTTCCTCTCATTCATGTGCTCATCCAAGCCCCTCTTAAAAGCCCCCAGTGAAGTTGCCTCCACAACCCTATCAGGCAACGCATTTTAGGCATTCACCACCACGCAAAAGATGTATTTCACTGTGTGTTTCAATGTACAAGTGACTAATAAAGATATCTTATCTTATCTTGTCTTAATATCATTATATTCTCCCCAATTTCCCCTCAACTCTACTCCAGATTCTAACACTCACCTGCATACTAACCTACCAACTTGTATGTCTTTGGGATGCAGGAGGAAACCAAAGAACCACACCCCATAACATTAACTCTGTTTCTCTTTCTGCAGATGCTGCCTGACCACATAGTTACAGGTGGAGCCACTGGTTCACAGCTCCAGTGATCCCGGTTCGATCCTGACCTCTGTGGAGTTTGCATGTTCTCCCTTTGACTACGGACATTCCCCCCTCACATCCTAGTTTCCTCCCAGAGCCCAAAGATGTGCTTTTGGTGAATTGGCCACCAGTGTTGGTGGGTGGTAGGACAGTCATGGAGAGTTCATGGGAAAGTGAGAGAGAATATGTCACAGGGAAATAAGGGGGATTGATGGGATTACTCTGAGAGCTGGCATAGATTTGATGGACTGAATGGCCTCTTCCTATGTCATAAGAAAAGATGAGTTATAAAGTTATCTAGAAATACACTACAGAAACAGGATCTTTGTCCTAGCAAGTCCACACACCAACCCATCAACCACTCATTTACACTAATCCAATACATTAATCCCATTCGCCTGAATTTCTACCAGTTTCTCCCTAATTTACCCACTCACCTGCATACCAGGGGCAACTTGCAGTGGCCATTTAACCGACCAAACTACACATCTTTGGGATAAGGCAGGAAACTGGAGGACTCAGAGAAAATCCAGGCAGTGTGCAAACTCCACACAGACAGCACCCGAGGTCAGGATTGAACCTGCGTCACAAGAGTTGTGATGCAGTGGGCTCCACCTGCTGTGCTCCTGTGCACAGGGAAAAGACCTGCTGAGTGTTTTCAGCATTTTCTGTTTTTATTATTGTTATTAATGTCCTCTCTGCACAAAGGAACATATGAATCAGTCCCCATTAATATTGTGCAGCATTGCTTGGGGTACAAGCAAATTCAAGTACCAGTTTATTGTCATGAGGACACATACACAGGATATAAATGCCATGAAAATTAGCTTTTTGCAGTACATGACAAACATAAGTTAACATAAACTTAAATTATACACAACTCATATGACAAAATAAACATGACAACACTAGTGCAAGTTGAAAGAGAGCAAAAGAAATGTAGTCTGAGGTAGTGTTAGGGCTTTTCAGGTTAAGAACTTGATGGCAGTGGGGAAGAAGCTGTTGTTGAACCTTGAGATGTGGGTCTTCAGGCTCCTGTACCTCCTGCCTGATGGCAGCATTGAGAAGAGGGCACATCCCGGATGGTGGGGGTCTCTGACATCGCCTCTTGTAGATGTCCTCGATGGTGGGGAGAACCATACTCAAGATGGAAGTGGCTGAGTCCACCACCATGAGCACCAATAGTAACATCTCTCCTTGGTTGTACTGAGTAGTCCGATACGTTAAAGTGGAATCCTGGAGTCACCCATCGGCAAGATGAATGAAGGCAGCAGGATTGTTCCTTTAAAGAATATCGGTTGACTTTTTATGGAAATCCAACATTTACTCTGATAACCAGATACTCAGACTGAACTCCCTGCTGAGATTTGACCTCCAGTTTTTATGGATTTTTTAAATCATTAGCTTGCAAAACCAGCAGCAGGCACCACACCATGGTGTACGATACCAAAAACTGGAATGACTTCTGCAACAGAAGCAGAATTCAGTGCCAAGTGAGGCCAGAGTTTTGACCTCCCATTTGAGTCAGGATCCAACTTGCCTTAACTACACAATAAATGCAGTTGGAGTTCAAAGGTAGCCTGTATTTCACGTTTGGCCACTGCCCTCTCCTACCGGATTCCTCCCTCTTCAGTCCTTTGCCTCTTCTACCTATCACCTCCAAGCCCTTGCATCACTCCCCCCCTCTCCCACCCCCCCCTCCCCAGCCTTCCCCCTCTCACCTGGACTCACCTATCACCTGCCAACCTGTGCTCCTCCCCTTCCCCCCGACCTTCTTATTCTGGCTTCTGCCCTCTTCCTTTCCAGTCCGGATGAAGGGTCTCGGCCCCAAATGTCGACTGTCCATTTCCCTCCACAGATGCTGCCTGACCTGCTGAGTTCCTCCAGCATCTTGTGTGTGTTGCTTCACATCTGACAAGGTTTCTTTCGATGGTGAGCTGAGGGTGAGTGAAATGGTTGACTGGAGTGAATCATGCTGGGTTCAAAGCTGCAGTTAGAATAGGTTTCTCCTGGAGACTGTGATTCTTTGGTGAAATGCAGAATCCTGCACATTGATAAGTTTGTCTTCAATACAAATAGTTTGAAAGGAAATGTATCTTGATCTCCATCTTACAACAAGACACTTGAGACTCAAAACAGAAAACACTGAGAAGGGCCAACAAGTCTGGCAGCACCTGTGAGGATTGGATGTAGAAGAGAACATGGATATAGAAATTGCAGGAGTAGACCATTCAGCCCCTTGTGCAGATGATTTACCTCAGTGCTACTATCTATACTAACCTGATGTACATATTCACGACAATGATCTGACATACTGTTTGAAAATACATTGGACTGAAACGTTAGTTCTGTTACTCTCTCTCCACAGATGCTGCCTGACCTGCTGTGTGTTCCCAGCAATTTTTCATTCTTATTTAAGGATTTCAACATCTGTGGGATTCAGGCTTGTAAACAAACATCAGGCCCTGAAATAAACAGTCAGGATAGGATCACAACCAAGGGCTACAAGTCTGGAATTCTTTATTTGTACCACTAATTTGTGGGGGTTGTAGCCCATCCATAACTGGCCTTATCAAGTGGGCAGGGAGCCATCTTGTAACCTTGCGGTGAAGGAACTCCTATAGTCTAGTTAGCTAAAGAGACCCCTACTTCCTTTTGCAAGTTACCCTGGCTCCTGCTCTCCTTGTAACCAGTCAGTGATATTCTAATGTTTGCAAAAGACACAAAAGTTGACACCCAGATGACAAAAGTAAAAGGATGAGTAATGTTCAAAAGATCTGGACCAACTTACCAGATGGCTAAGGCCAAGCAGATGGATTTTGATGTCAATGAGAATCTAGCCAATATTCGTTAGAGCCAAACATAATGCTTCGGAATTTTGTACAGTAAAGAGGCCGCCAGCAACATATATGTCTTTGTGTATGAGATTGCATTTAAATAGAACCCTTCCCAACCCCAGGTCATCCCAAAATGCTCTGGGTCAATGAAGTTCTTTTGAAGTGTAATCACTTTTGAGATAATGACCTAATGAAATATCATCGCTGGTGGCATCCATTAAGTGTGCATCATGATGACTTGTGTACATTGCTCCTTTCTTGAAGTCAATGGTCCAATAACCTAGATTAAAGGTTCATGTGAAAATGGATACAAGTCCTGCCAAGCAACTGAAATACTTCCTCGGGCAGATTACAGGGAATTTTGTAATCTTAAGGGGGGGGGGGGGGGGTTGCAATGTGCACAGGTTACAACATTGTCTGGTGACCAAGGATGACATGTTACTGTTTTGTTAAAATAATTAGGGGAATAAATATTAAGCAGGACTTCAATGAGAACTCCAATGTTCTATTTCAAAGTAGTACTATATTTTCTTCTCAGTACACCTGGGAAACAGAATGGATCTTTGTTTAGAGCCTAATCCAATAGAATGATTTGTAGTGGATTAAAGCAAGGAGCTAATGCAGATTATCTGGTATCACAAGTTTATTAGTGTGAGATGAGTTCCCAGTCCAATTGAAGGATATGCTTCAGAAGCATGGTTTAATTTCATGGCCTCTCCAGCTACTACCTAGCGGGGTAATTACAATGCCCCAAAGGCAGAAGTAGCAACCTTTCCAATTTAGGAATAAGGATAATTTGGATTTAATTTTAATTTTGGTTTTTAGTCCTGGTGCTCAGCTTTTTTTATTATTATTATTCAATACTGTACCTTCATAAAACAGAGATAATTTCAAACCTACCAAAAAGTAATTATATAATTATAGTTACTACAATGGCCATGGTCACAATGGTAGTGTAGTGGTTAGCGTGACGCTTTACAGGGCCAGCGACCCGGGTTTAATCCTGGCCACTGTCTGTAAGGAGTTTGTACGTTCTCCCCGTGTCTGCATGGGTTTCCTCCGGATGCTCCGGTTTCCTCCCACATTCCAAAGACGTATGTGTTAGGAAGTTGTGGGCATGCTATGTTGGCACCGGATGCGTGGCGACACTTGCAGGCTGCCCCCAGAACACTAGGCAAGGTGCATTTCAGTGTGTGTTTCGATGTACATGTGACTAATAAAGACATCTTATCTTATCTTACGTGCTGGGAATATTCCTATTCTGTCTTCCATTCCAGAGTTCTACTTTAAATAAGAGTAGGGGAAGGAAGTTCTCTCAGGACACCTCAACTAAGATCATTGGCGGATCAATTCAAACAATGAAATAAATTTGGAATTAAAAAAAAGTTAGTATAAGGAACATTGACTGTAAATCAACTTGATTGCAATAAATAAACTTCTCTCCTTCAGGAGATATTCCCCTTGTCCTATCCGTCCTTCTCTCACCCTCTCTGCAACATCAACTTGTTTTTCCTCTTCCCCAGTTCTGATGAAGAGTCTAAAACCTGAAACATTAACTGTTTCCCTCTCCACAGATGCTGCCTGTCCTGCTGAGTGTTTCCAACATTTTCTCTCCTTAATTCAGTCCTTGCCCAGCTTGGCTTGTGGGTGACCCCAGTACGGGCAATGAGCTTGATTTTTAGCTGACCTTGGTTACCCAGAGTTCAAAGGTCAGGGATGACCAGCGCCATCCACATCCAGTAAACAGCATCAAACTACTGTAAGAACGTTTTGTCCAGACTGTGCATGTCCATGCACCACCACACACAGAAGATTCAAACACGTCAACTCAAAAAAAAATTGCAGAGGCTGGAAATCAAAAATAAAATGAGAAAATAAAACCAAGTTCAAGATCGGTGGAGTTGTGAATAGTGTAGAAGACTGGCGACGGATACAGTGTGATATAGATCAGTTGCAGATGTGGGCAGAGAAATGGCAGATGGAGTTTAACCCGGATAAATGTAAGGTGTTGCACTTTGGTAGGACTAATGTCAAGAGGCAGTACACCCTTAATGGCAAGACCCTTAACAGTGTTGAAGAGCAGAGAGACCTTGGGGTGCAAGTCCATGGCTCATTGAAAGTGGCTACACAGGTAGATAGAGTGGTTAAGGCGGCTTATGGAATGCTTGCTTTCATTAATCAAGGTATTGAGTATAGGAGTCAAGAAGTTATGATGCATCTCTATAGAACTCTGGTTAGGCTGCATTTAGAGTATTGCGTGCAGTCCTGGTCACCTCACTATAGGATGTTGAGGCTTTAGAGAAGGTGCAGAGGAGGTTTACTAGGATGCCGCCTGGATTAGAGGGCATGTGCTATCAGGAGAGGCTGGACAAACTTGGGCTCTTTTCTCTGGAGCGGTGGAGGCTGAGGGGTGATCTGTTGGAAGTGTATAAAATCATGAGGGGCATAGATAGGGTGGACAAGCAATATCTTTTTCCCACTACTGAGTGATCTAATACCAGAGGGCATGCAGTTAAGGTGAGAGGCGGTAGGTTCAGAACAGATGTGAGTGGTACGTTGTTTACTGAGAGAGTGGTGGATGCCTAGAATACGTTGCCTGATAGGGTGGTGGAGGCAAATTCATTGGGGGCATTTAAAAGGGGCTTGGATGGGCACATGAATGAGAGGAAAATGGAGGGATATGTGCATTCTGTAGGTAGGAGGGATTAGCTACGTCAGCACAACATTGTGGGCCGAAGGGCCTGTTCTGTGCTGTACTGTTCCATGTTCTATGTTCTGAAAATGATGGAAATACTCAGCAGGTCAGGACGTATCTGTGAGAAGAGAAACAGAGCTAACGTTTTGGGTCAAAGAGTCTTCCTCAGAACTGGGAACGAGACCAAAGAAGCTTGTAAAAGCTTCTTAACAAGCATCTTTTTGTCCCCTTCCCAGTTCTGAGAAAGGATCTTTCACCTGAAACATTCACTCTGGTTCTCCACATGCAGCCTGGCATGCTGAATATTCCCAGTATTTCCTGTTTTTATTTTATTCCAGAGGAGCCAAAAGCAATTTGCTAATTTTTGTGAACCAAAGCATCTGATCGTATTTTGATAAAATTCAGTTGTACAGTGCACAGAAGGGTCACACTGAGAGGTAGAATATCTAATCCATGACGTTGTAAGTTGATGGATGCAGAAGTTGATGGATGCAGAAGTTGATGGATGCAGAAGTTTATTTTCATTTTCCACAACCAGTAGGGTGATGATTAATACATCATCCACCACACTACCATTCGAATATGGAAAAAGATAGCTTGCAACTTAAGAAGCACATTTTTAAAATAACTTTAACAAACTATTTCAGGTGTAAACCATATAATAAATTGGTAAATTAGTTTATTATTGTCACATATACCGAGGTACAGTGAAAAACTTTGTTTTGCCTGCCATCCATACAGACCATTTCATTACAACAGTGCATTGAGGTAGCACAAGCGAAAACAATAACAGAATGCAGAATAAAGTGTTACAGTTACAGAGAAAGTGCAGTGCAGGCAGACAATAAGGTGCAAGGCCATGATGAGGTAGATTGTGAGGTCAAGAGTCCATTTTATCTGATTAAAAGGTAAACTGTTTGCTTTCCATTCAGATTAAAGGAAGAGTTGCATCCCAGTAATTTGGTTGTTCATGTCAGGGCTCCCCATACACAGCTTTCACATCTTGGGGGTGGGTTATCTTTGGACACACACTGACTGTGGACACAGCCTCCATAGCTAGGAACTGTTCCTTCAGGTGGCCTCCTCCCTGTTTCCAAGAGACACTCACAAGGACATAAGAAATAGGAGAAAGAGCAAGCCATTCGGCCCCTCAAGCCTGTTCCATCTTTCTTATCTTATCTACAAACTCTACCACAGGGGAGGACTGTGATACTTCATGAGATGAGTGGATGGTTGTTTGGGATGTTGACTCTTCCTTCCACTATTTGAGCATGTTCCCATCACAGGGACTCATGCTCTTCAGTGACATTCCACCATCTTGATTGGTTATGGGACAGGTATAAGAAGATAAGATTTCTTTATTAGTCACATGTACATCGAAACGCACAGTGAAATGCATCTTTTGCATAGACTGTTCTGTGGGCAGCTCACAAGTGTCACCACACTTTCGGCACCAACATAGCATGCCCACAACTTCCTAACCTGTACGTCTTTGGAATGTGGGAGGAAACCGGAGCACCTGGAGGAAACCCACACAGATACATGGGGAGAACGTACAAACTGCTTACAGACAGCGGCCGGAATTGAACCCAGGTCACTGGTGCTGTAGTAGCGTTATGCTAGCTGCTACACTACCATGAGTTATTGGAAATGTTACATACCTCCAGGTAGACTTTGAGAACCTCCCTGAAATGTTTTCCCCACCTTCCCATGAGAAAACAATGCAGAGAACTTGTTTCAAGAATCTGATGTCAGGCATGTGGTCCACCCAATGATGCCAGTTGAGTGCGATCTGCGCCCCAGTTCTGTGCATGGTGCTTTGAGAGGAGATGTTGACTTTGGATTGCTTATCCTATCTGTGAATTCACGACTACGAGTTGGGAGCAGGCATGGACACAATAGGCTGAAGGGACTCCTTCTCTACCATAACTTTCTGAGATCCCGCAAATCATGAGGTTATTAAAAGTGTTTGGTTTTTACGCAATTTCTATGAACATTTTTACTTTGTAATATTATGGTACTGGACAGGAGGGAGGGGGGAAATGCAGTTTGATTTAGTATCAAACACCACCCAGTGGTGGAGTCTGATTGGTGTGGCAGGGCAGCACTCCGTGAGGATGGACACGTTGGGCAACCAATGGTGGGGGAGTGGGAGCGGTAATTGGATGTGAGAACTCATGTGACGCCACCTGCAGCAATATGTCCGTCAAGCATTGGCAATCTCACCAATCACACGTCCAGGTTAATCTAAAATGGTGAAGGGAAGATAACGTTAGGGTTTTTGATGTTTTGGTGTCATCTGGACAGATCATGCCACACATAATTACATCGAGGTAGTAAAAACAAAACAGAATGCCAAATATAGTGTTGCAGTTACAGAGAAAGTGCAGTGCAGGTAGATGAATAAAGTGCAAGGGCTATGAAGAGGTAGATTAGGAGATCAAGAGTTAAATCTTTCAGCATATGAGAGATCTGTTCAAGAGTTTGATAACAGTAAGATAGAAACTGTCTTTCAGTCTGGTGGTACATGGTCTCAGGCTTGGATAGACTGGACGTGGAGAGGATGTTTCCAGTAGTGGGATAGTCCAGAACCAGAGGGCACAGCCTCAGAATAGAAGGATGTCCCTTTAGAACAGAAACGATAAGGAATTTCTTTAGCCAGAGGGTGGGGAATCTGTGGAATTCATTGCCACAGACGGCTGTGGAGGCCAAGTCACTGGGTACATTTAAAGCAGGGATTGATAGGTTATTGATTAGTGAGGGCATCAAAGGTTACGGGAAGAAGGCAGGAGAACGGGGTCGAGAGGGAAAAAAATAAATCAGCCATGATCGAATGGTGGAGCAGACTAGATGGGCCGAATGGTCTTATAGTTTTTGTATCTTCTGCCTGACGGAAGAGGGGAGAAGAGAGAACGACCAGGGTGGGAGGGACCCTTGATTATGATGGCTGTTTTCCCGAAGCAGCAGGAAGACAGGAGGTTGGAGTAGGCTGCATTCACAACTCTCTGCAATTTCTTGCGGTCTTGGGCAGAGCATTGGGGAGAACAACGTGCGGATTAGTGTTGGATTAATGTGAATGGGTGTTTGATGGTCGGTGCGGACTCAGTGACCTGAAGGGCCGATTTCCGTGATGTACGACTACAAGGTGTGGGTGAGCTGTGTAAGAGAGAGCACCTCTGTCTCCAATGCAACCCAGATTTTTTTCAGCCACTCTAGAATGCAGACTGAATCCAAAACTCTTGGCTGACACAAGGAGGGTCTGCAGCTCTGTCGAGACACTGTCTTTTGGTTGAGCTGTTAAACTGTAGCCCCCTCTGCTGGACAAGCGAGATCGAGAGGCCAGATTCAGAAGAAAATGCAGGGGAGTGATAGCTAATAATATCTAATGATAGCCAGTAACCTGGCTAATCATTATCCTTATCCGTCAGTGCAAGATTATCTCACCAGCACTCAAGAAATGTTACCACATTGCTCTTTGCAGAAGTTTCCTGCAAATATTATCATCCCCTTTATTTCCAAGCTCACAAGAGTGATTGCACTGAGAATTATTTCACTGGCTGTAAAGTACATCTACACATTGTGAAAAGCATGTTATAATCAGAGGTTGTTCCCTAAGCGAGGACAGGCCCTGGGTATGATTTTCCTGATGATCTTGCCACTATAAAACAGTCAGCTCACAGACAAACAGTAGCAGCATTTTTAAGGTTCCATCAGCCACTGTCTAGCAAGCACACACAGGCCGCAGTGTACCGCGGGAGTCTAGTGTGAAGTCCTGCCGGGAACTCCAAAGCCCTGATTATTTCTAACCTCCCTCTCCATACAAGAAGTGAAAAGTTTGCTTACTGTTGTAAATCTGAATGGCGCTCAAATTTAATTTGATTTAGATCCCAACTTGACAGTTTTACAGCCAAGTTTAACTAACTTTTGGACTGCAGCCAGCTACAAGTCACTGCACAAAGGCAGTGAATGGGCCTGTGGCAAGGACCTTGTATATTTGTGTCTATGACGAATGCACATATCATGAAACTGGACTTTTCTTTCTATATGACAGAGCCCAAGCCCCCAACCAGTTTAATTCTCAGTGTGCATTATTGGGCACAGAGTAGGGGATAGCACAATCTTCTACATTATCCAATGTTTGTAAACTTGCCTTTTAAATTAATATAAGATAAGATAAGATATTTATTTATTAGTCATATGTACATCAAAACACACAGTGAAATGCATCTCCTAGCACATTACTGAGAATGTGCTAGGGGCAGCCCGCAAGTGTTGCCACGCTTCTGGCGCCAACATAGCATGCCCACAACTTCCTAACCTGTACGTCTTTTGTAATGTGGGAGGAAACCGGAGCACCCGGAAGAAACTCACGCAGACACACAGGGAGAAAGTACAAACTCCTTACAGACAGTGGTGGGAATTGAACCCGGGTCACTGGTGCTGTAATAGCGTTACGCTAACCGCTACACTACCGTGCTGCCCCCTGAATAAATCAGGAAACCAGCAGAGTGCTGGTGGCTTTTTAAGCAAGCTTTCCACAAACAAAAACTTTAATTTTCAATACAAGAGATGGACACAAAATTTAAGCTTTCAAGTAATTCCTTCAAGTGACTGCACTTTCTACTGTGCCTTTGATGTCACCCAGGAGTACTTAGGCACGCTTGGGAAGAGAACTCACTGTTGTGAGGAGGGACGTGTTGCACAGTAAGATCCCGTAAGTAGCAACAGAATCATCAGCTTTTGGTATTGATAATGGAGGGGAAGCCACTGGTCAGTACGCAGGGAATAGTAGATGGAGTTTATCGGATCATCGGTGAAATGGCACTTCTGACAATGCTGCACGCATACAGTCATTGAGTAAGACAGCAAGGAAACAGACCCTTTGGCCCAACTCGTCCATGCCGACCAAGTTGCCTGACTGAGCTAGTCCCATTTGCCCGCATTTGGCCCGTATCACTCTAAACCTTTCCTATCCATGTGCCTGTCCAAATGTCTTCTAAATGTTGTAATTGTACCCGCCTCTACCGCTTCCTCTGGCAGCTTGTTCCATATACCCACCACATGGAAAACCTTGCCCCTCTGGTCCCTTTTAAATCTTCCCCTTCTGACTTTCAACCTATGCCCTCTTGTTTTGGACTCCACTACCCCGAGGAAAAGACTGTGGCCATTCACCTTATCTATACTCCTCATGATTTTATACGCCTCTATAAGGTCACCCCTCAGTCTCCTGCGCTTCAGGAAAAAAAAGCCCAACCTTATCCAACTTCCTTTGCATCCTTTCCAGTTTAATCATGTCCTTCCCATAAGCAGGGTGACCAGAAATATATGTAGTACTCCAAATGTGGCCTTAGCAATGTCTTTTTTTTAATATAAATGTTTATTTGCTAAAAGCACTGTAAAAGGACAACCAGTGTCAAAATATTACCACTAATACAGAAAAGAGAAGAAAATAACTATGCATCTACATAACTACAGCAATAATGCTAACTAACAACGCACAACGCACACGCAACACCTCAGATAAGAATCGCGTTCACACCGGCCACGACACACGTGATCCCGAGGGGCCCACCGATCGCGGAACTCAACCAGGGTGCCCGCGGATACCATGTGCTCCCTCTCCAAGGACACACGTGTGCGGATGTAAGCTCGGAAGACGGGCAGGCAGGCGGACCGGCCGGAACCCTCAGCCGCCCGCCACCAGGACCCGTGGATGGCCAGCTTGGCCAGGCCCAGGAGAAGACACACCAGGAGATCCCCTGAACGACCCACCACCTCCCCATCCACCCCCCCCCCCCCCGCCGCACCGAGTGACTGCTTAACAACGTCTTGTATGGCCATAACATGACATCCTGACTCCTGTGCTCTATGCCCTGACTGATAAGGCTAGCATGTCAAATGCCTTTTTAACCACACCATTCTTTCAAGCAGTTATGTACCTGCACCCTCCTAAAACACTCCCAAGGCCCCTACTGCTTACTGTGTAAGTTCTGCCCTGGTTTGTCTAACTGAAATACAACACCTCTCATTTATCTGAATTAAACTTCTTCTGCCATCCCTCGGCCCACTGGCCCAGTTGATCCAGATCCCATTGTAGTCTCAGACAGCCTCCTCACTGTCCACTATACCACCAACATTAGTATCACCCTCAAACTCACTAACCAAGCTAACTACATTCTCATCCAAATCACTAAGATAAGATATTTATTTCCTTATTAGTCACATATACATCGAAACACACGGTGAAATGCGTCTTTTTGCATTACTGAGAATGTGCTGGGGGCAGCCCGCAAGTGTCGCCACTCTCCCAGCACCAACATAACATGCTCTCAACTTCCTAACCCGTACGTCTTTGGAATGTGGGAGGAAACTGGAGCACCCGGAGGAAACCCACACAGACACAGGGAGAACGTACGTGGTGGGAATTGAACCCAGGTCACTGGCGCTGTAATAGCGTTACGCTAACTGCTACACTAACAACAGTGGACACAGCACTAATCCCTGTGGTGCACTGAAAAACAACCCTCTACCACCACCCTTTGTCTCGTACTGTCAAGCCAATTTTGTATCCAATTGACCAGCTTGCCTTGGATCCCATGTGATCCAACCTTCCAGACCAGCCTACCATGCGGTACATTGCAGGGACTTCAGCCTAGACTTCAGTTCTCAGGGGGACTCGAACTGTTAAGTCAAGAGGCAAGAGTTAGTCATAAGGTCAGACAGCACAGAAACGGGCCCTTCGGCCCAACTTGTCCATGCTGACCAAGGTGCCCGGCTAAGCAACACATACAAACTGCTGGAGAAACTCAGCAGGTCGGGCAGCATCTATGGAGGGAAATAAACAGTCGACGTTTCAGGCCAAGACCCTTCATCAGGACTGGAAAGGAAGAGGGCAGAAGCCAGAATAAGAAGGTGGGGGGAGGGGGAGGAGCACACACAGGCAAGGCATAGTTGAGTCCAGGTGAGAGGGGGAAGGTAGGTGGGTGGGGGAGAGGGGAGATGTAAGAAGCTGAGAGGTGATTGATAGAAGAGGCAAAGGGCTGAAGAAGAAGGAATCTGGTAGGACAGGGCAGTGGACCATGGAATAAAGGGAAGGAGGTGGGGAATAGATGACCAGGTCATGAGTGGTGGGCTAAGTGTAAAGAGAAGGGATGAGGGGAAGTCACAGGGATGAGGGAAAACAAAAGCTAAAGAAAAAGGCCCGGCTAAACCAGTCCCATTTGCCTGTATTCGGTCCATATTCCACTAAACCTTTCCTATCCATTTACCCGTCCAAGTACCTTATAAATGTTGGTAATGTACCTGCCTCAGCCACTTCCTCTGGCAGCTCACTCCATATACTGACCACAGTCTGGGTGAAAAAGTTGCCCCTCAGAAGAAAGGACTCTGGAGTGGGAAACCGTATGGCTGCTGAGAGAGGGTGAACCAACTTTCCGTGGAGTAGAGGCGGGGAGAATGTCTGTGCCGTCCCGTTGCCAGCACCAAGGATTCATCGAACCTGCAGCTATTTCCCGTTGGCCTGCCTCCCTGCAAGGCTCCCTCCTCACGAAGCCATCAGGCTCCCGCCTCACACTCTCCGTGGCTACTCACCTGCAGCACAAGGGTTTTCCTTCGTGATGATCTGCTTGTAATCTCTGGCCCTTGGAAAGGAGCTCGCTGCTATTCATTCGCAGCTGGACTCTGAGCGCTGAATTATTTATCTCAGGATGACAGTTTACAAGAAGGTCTTGGAGCAGTGAGGTTGCTTCAAATTAAATCTCTTCCTACTCAATCTGTGCAGCAGTCTCAATAAGAACTGACAAAGAATGAGTTGAGATTTAACTCCCTGTAAACCTTGTATTTGTGTGAGCATCCCGACCTAATAAAGCTCAATTAACTTGGACATAGGTGGACTCCATATGAAGGGGCTTGACCCAAAACATCAACTGTCCATTTACCTCCATAGATGCTGCCTGACCTGCTGAGTTCCTCCAGTTTTTTGTGTGACACATCCTAACCTGTTGGATGTATCATTGCAATATGTGCGCTGGAGGGAGTGCAGAGGAGATTCACCATGACAGTGCCTGAATTGGAGAACCTCAGTTATCAGGAGAAATTGAAGAGGCTGGCCTTGTCTTCCCTGGAGCAAAGGCAGCTGAGGGGTGACCCGACAGAAGTACATAAGATTATAAGAGGCATAGATAGGATAGATTTTCAGGATCTTTTTCCTATGGTAGAGGGTATTAAAAGCAACAGGACACAGGTTTAAGGTGAGAGGAAGGTGTTTTAAAGCGGATCTGAGGAGTAGGTTTTTTCACACAGAGAGTGGTTGATACCTGGAACGTGCTGATGGTAGAGGTGGAGGAATCAGATACAATTACTACGTTGAGGTACTTAAACAGGCACTTAAATAGGCAAGGCATAGAAAGATATGGACTTAAGGATAGGCTCCACGTCCATAGATCCCTCAAGGATGCCGCACAGGTCGATAAGGTTGTTAAGAAGGTGTATGGTGTGTTGGCCTTCATTAGTCATGGTACTGAGCTCAAGAGCCGTGAGGCGATGTTGCAGCTCTATAGAACCCTGGTCAGACCACACTTGGAGCATTGTGTTCAGTTCTGGTCGTCTCATTATAGGAAGGATGTGGAATCTTTAGAGAGGGTGCAGAGGAGATTTACCAGGATGCTGCCTGGATTGGAGAGCATGTCTTATGAGGATAGGTTGAGCGAGCTAGGGCTTTTCTCTTTTGAGAGAAGGAGGATGAGAGGTGATTTGATAGAAGTGTACAAGATGATAAGAGGCATAGATCGAGTGGACAGTCAGAGACTTTTTCCCAGGGCGACAATGGCTAACACAAGGGGGCATAATTTAAGGTGATTGGAGGAAGATATAAGGGAGATGTCAGGGGTAAGTTTTTTTTACATAGAGAGTGGTGGGCGTGTGGAGTGCACTGCCGGCAGAGGTTGTGGGGGCAGATACATTAGGGACATTTAAGAGATTCTTAGATAGACACATGAACGATAGAGAAATGGAGGGCTATGTGGGAGGGAAGGGTTAGATAGACCTTAGAGCAGGATAAAATGTCAGCACAACATTGTGGGCCAAAGGGCCTGTACTGTGCTGTAATGTTCTATGTTCTATTTTCATTGTAGAAAGTATTATTGATATTCCAATTCCAACTGATATTTATTTATTAGTCACATGTACATGGAAACACAGAGTGAAATGCATCTTTTTGTGTTACTGAGAATGTGCTGGGGCAGCCCACAAGTGTCGCCACGCTTCCAGCACCAACATAGCATGCCCACAGCTCCTAACCCTTACGTCTTTGGAACGTCGGAGGAAACCCACGCAGATACATGGGGAGATTGTATAAACTACTTACAGACAGCGGCTGGAATTGAACCCAGGTTGCTGGCGCTGTAATAGAGTTATGCTAACCGCTACACTACCGTGCCACCAGGTCACGGTTTAAGGAGAGATGAAGGAGTTTTAAAGGGGATCTGAGGGGTGATTTTTCACACAGAGAGTGGTTGATATCTGAAACACACTGATGCAGGAGGTGGAGGAATCAGGTACAATTACTCCGTTGAGGCATTTGAACAGACACTTAAATAGGCAAGGCACAGAAAGATATGGACCTAATGTGGGCAAAAGAAATTAGTATAGATGGGCAAAAAAGGGTGGGCATGGACAAGGTGGGCAGAAGGCCCTGTGTCTGTGTTGGAAAATGCTGTGACCATGTATCTTGTGCAGGGTGGTGGGGTTCTCACTGTGGTTGCTAATGGCAGCAACTTAGAGTTTGCCCAGTTGCCAGTGAATGCAACAAGTACCCTTGTGAAGCAATCATTTCCCAATCATTTCTCCTCTGTTCTTTCATTAAATCAATTCAAATCAGTAAATAGAACTCACTTCTTTATCTACTTTTCACCCATTACACTGTATTGTGGTTAGACTTTACTTTGGAATTGTTTTAGTTATTTCTTGTAACCAGTTGCATTCAGATACTAATGCATTGCTGTACAAATCATGTCACAAACAGGAAAGAACACATTCTGCTTGTGGTGACTGAAGTCTGCTTGCTTCAGGGAATTTTAGTAAATCTTCGCACATGGCTGGTTTTGATGAGTCTGCTTTGAGACCGTGCATGGCGCTTTGTTTATTAAAATTTAAGTGGTATGGACAACAGGGAATGAGTACAAAGCAGATTACAATGAATATTCATCCATTTTCCTCTTTTTGGTTTCCTTTTTCCACCTGTATGCCTTGGTATTCAGAATCAAGATGGTGGGTACCAAGTCTGGCTCCATGTTGAGAACCTGCAGCATACCACTAGAGGGCTCTGGAGACCACACAGATGTGGTTCATGCTCTGTCACTCAGTGGGCAGGTACCTTGCCTCTGATTCCAAAGGTTGTGGGTTCAAATCCCTCCCAGAAACATGAATAAATTGTTAAATTGGTTTATTATTGTCGTACGTACCGAGGCACAGTGAAGAACTTGTCTTGCATACTGTTCATACAGATCAATTCATTGCACAGTGCATTGAGGTAGTACAGGGTAAAACAATAGAATGCAGAATAGAGTGTCACAGTTACAGAGAAAGTACAGAGCAGGCAGACAATAAGGTGAAATGTCATAACAAGTTAGATTGTGAGGTCAAGAGTCCGTCTTATCTTAGAGGCCCGCCAGAACACTCTACGCAAAAGATGCATTTCACTGTGTGTTTTGATGTACATGTGACTAATAAAGATAACGATATCTTATACTAGGGAACTATTCAATAGTCTTATAACGGTGGGATAGAAGCTGCCCTT
This sequence comes from Pristis pectinata, assembly GCF_009764475.1. Lineage (NCBI taxonomy): Eukaryota > Metazoa > Chordata > Chondrichthyes > Rhinopristiformes > Pristidae > Pristis > Pristis pectinata. Next base: position 105,891,458 of record NC_067410.1, on the reverse strand, counting down.
GAACCTGGTGGTACATGCTTTCAGGCTTTTGTATCTTCTGCCCGACGGGAGGGGGAGAAGAGAGAATGTCCGGGTTGGGAGGGGTATTTGATTATGTTGGCTGCTTTACTGAGGCAGCAAGCACAATGGGAGTTCCTATCATTCAGATGCAGTGTAAAGCTCAAACCTTGGGGTAAGAGAAAAAAGGGGACAGAGGGGAGTGGTTACTGGAAGTTAGAGAAATCAATGTTCACGCTGTCAGGTTGGAGATTACCAAGGCGGAATATGAGGTGATGTTTCTCGAATTGCATCTGGCCTCAACTTGGCAGTAGTTGCATGGTCTGAAATGTATTTTACTGGTTGATAGGTGCATTGTGAGATCATGCAAACTGTGGTATAAGTACTCCAGTCCACACTGCATTCACTTTGTGGAAAGGTGATCCAGTGAGGATCCCTATTGCGTTCGGATGTTTCTGCTGATCTGCTGCTTTTGCTCAATTCCTCCAACACTCCCCTCTGCCAATTGCTTCCTATCCTCAACTCTTGTTCCTCTATAAAGTGTCGCCACGCTTCTGGCGCCAGCATAACATGCCCACGACTTCCTAACCCGTACGTCTTTGGAATGTGGGAGGAAACCGGAGCACCCGGAGGAAACCCACGCAGACACAGGGAGAACGTACAAACTCCTTACAGACAGCGGCCGGAATTGAACCCGGATCTCTGGCGCTGTAATAGCGTTATGCTAACCGTTACACTATACTGTGCCTGCCACACATTCACAGTCCCAATCAGCAAAGATATGAGCACATCATTGTATTACATTGAAGTTACAACCACAGGTATGTATTGGGGTTTATATTTCACGAGTCTCCTCCAAACTTCCCATAGTTCATCCCATCAATTCCTTTCTCCTATTTCGTGTTTATCCACTTTTCTTTTGGAACTTGGTAATTGGTTTATTATTGTCACATGTACTGAGATACAGTGAAAAGCTTTTGTTTGAGTGTCATCCAGACAGATCTTTCCATACAGAAGTGCATCAAGGTGGTACAAAAGGAAAACAAAACAGAATGCAGAATGTAATGTTACAGTTACAGAGGGAGCACAGTGCAGGTAGACGAATAAAATGCAAGGGCCATGACAAGGTAGATTTTGAAGTCAAGAGTCCATCTCATTGTACAAGAGGTCCGTTCAATAGTCTTCTAACAACGGTATAGAAGCTGACCTTGAGCCCGGTGGTACATGTTCTTAAGCTTTTCTATCTTCTGCCAGATGGAAGGGGGGGGAAGAGAGAATGTCCGGGATGGGAGGGGTCCTTGATTATGTTGGCTGCTTTCCTGAGGCAGTGGAAGTGTAGAGAGAGTCAATGGAGGGGAGGCTGGTTTCTGTGTTGGACTGGGCTGCGTTCACAACTCTCTGCAATATCTTGTGGCTTTGGGCAGAATAGTTGCCATACCAAGCTGTGATGCATCCGGATAGGATGCTTTCTATGGTGCATCTGTAAAAATTGGTCAGGGTCATTGAGGACAAGCCGAATTTCCTTAGCCTCTGGGGAAGTAGAAGCATTGATGTGCTTTTATATTTATGTGTACTAAACCCTCAGGAGTTTAGTTCCAAATTTATACCATACACATAACATCATGGAGCAATCAAAAATATATGATGTTGACAGAAACCAGTCATCCCATAAGGTCCGTGCTGGTTGAAAAATCAGATCTAATCTCACCTTGTAACACTATGCCTGAAACCCTTCACAGAGGGGTAGACTTGGAGATATTAGGGGAACTGAGGGATATGGGTTGATGCAGGAAAATGGCGCTAAGGTAAATGATCAGCCATGGTCATAGTGAAAGGCAGAGCAAACACAAGGGGCCAAAAGTCAACTCTAATTTCCATTTCTTGTGTCATGACCTTACATCACAGTTTATCAGGCACACATCCCAGTACTACTTAAATATGGTGAGAGTGTCTGAACTCTGCCACCCTTTCAGACAGTGAGTTCCAGATCCCCACCCACTTCAGGGCAATAAAACATAGCTGACGAAGGGTTTCCACCCGGAACATCAACTGTCCATTTCCCTCCACAGATGCTGCCTGACCCATTGAGTTCCTCCAGCATCTTGTGTGTTGCTCTAGATTCCAGCATCTGCAGTCTCTTGAATCTCAATAAAACATTTTCTTATCTCCACTTTCAGGGTGAAGACATTTAGAACCATAGAACCATAGAACACTACAGCACAGAAAACAGGCCATTTGGCCCTCCTAGTCTGTGCTGAAACTTTATTCCACTCGTCCCATTGACCTGCACCCAGTCTGTAACCCTCCAGACCTCTCCCATCCATGTATCTATCCAATTTATTCTTAAGGGTAAGCCTGCACTTACCACGTCAGATGGCAGCCCGTTCCACACTCCCACCACTCTCTGAGTGAAGCAGTTCCCCCTGATCTTCCCCCTGAACCTTTCCCCTTTCACCGTAAAGCCATGTCCTCTCGTACTTATCTCTCCTAATCTAGGTGGAAAGAGCCTACTCGCATTTACTCTGTCTATACCCCTCATAATTTTGTAAACCTCCATCAAAATTGAATTTCTCCTGAATTGCTAATTGGATTTATCAATGTCTGTTTGATATTTATGATGCCCAATCAACCTCTGATTAAATCAGATACAAGATTTCCTCTCTCTTTATAAAGCTCAGTCTATTTATTTAATTTACCTTATTTTGTTATTTTATAATCTGTATGGCAATGTATGAAATCTGCTTTAAAAGGAACATAGAACGTTACAGCACAGTACAGGCCCTTTGGCCCATGATGTTGTGCCAATATTTTATCCTGCTCTAAGATCTATCTAACCCTTCCCCCCCACATAGTCCCCATTTCTCGATCATTCATGTGTCTATTTAAGAGTCTCTTAAATGTCCCTAATGTATCTGCCCCCACAACCTCTGCCGGCAGTGCATTCAACGCACCCACCACTCTATGTGTAAAAAACTTACCCCCGACATCCCTGCTATACCTTCCTCCAATCACCTTAAAATTAGGTCCCCTCGTGTTAGCCATTGTTGCCCTGGGAAAAGGTCTCTGCGTGTCCAAAGGAAGATGAATCTCATTCTGCATATCTAAATAAATTATTCAAAGCAGGACAGTGAGCTTTTATTCAGTGGTGAAGGTGCTGTGATGACCTTCTGCTATTGATAACATGATATCAGTGTACAGGGTAAAAACAATAACAGAGTGCAGAATGAAGTGTTATGGCTACTGAGAAGGTGCAGTGCAGGTAGACAGTAAAGTGCAAGGTCATAACAAGGTAGATTGTGAGGTCAGGGAACCATTCAATAGTCTTATAACAGTGGGATAGCTGTCATCCTTGAGCCTGGTGGTACGTGCTTTCAGGCTTTTGTATCTTCTGCTCGATGGAAGCAGAGAGAAGACAGAATGTCCGGGGTGGGTGGGGTCTTTGATTATGTTGGTTGCTTTACGGAGGCAGCAAGAAATATAGACAGAGTCCATGGAGGGGAGGCTGGTTTCCTTGTTGTGCTGAGCTGGGTCCACAGTTCTCTGCGGTTTCTTGTGGTCAAGTGCAGAGCAGTTGCCATACCAAGCTGTGATGCTTTCTGTCGTGCATCGATAAAAATTGGTAAGGGTCAACGGGGACATGCTAAATTTCTTTAGACTCCTGAGGAAGTAGAGGTGCTGGTGAGCTTTCGTGGTCGTGGCATCTATGTGGTTGGACCAGGACAGGCTATTGGTGATGTTCACTCCTAGGAACTCGAAGCTCTCAACCCTCTCAACCTCAACACCATTGATGTAGACAGGAGCATGTGCACCACCCCCCTCCCTGAAGTCAATGACCTGCTATTTTGTTTTGCTGACATTGAGGGAGAGGTTGTTGTCATGACACCATGTCACTAGCCTCTCTATCTCCTTCCTGTACTCTGACTCATCATTATTTAAGATACAGCCCACTACAGTGGTATCATCTGCAAACTTGTAGATGGAGTTAGGGCAGAATCTGGCTACGCAGTCATGAGTGAATAGGGAGTAGAGCAGGGGACTGAGAACACAGCCTTGTGGGGCACCAGTGTTGAGAATAATCATGCCAGAGGTGTTACTGCTTATCCTTACTAATTGCGGTCTGTTGGTCAGGAAGTAGACAGAGTCCATGGAGGGAAGGTTGCTTTCTTTGATGTGCTGAGCTGTGTCTATAACTCTCTGCAGTTTCTTGAGGATGTCTCCTTCATCCTCAACTGGGAGTGATGCAGGGGATTAATGACTTTTGCCCTCCGCACCCTCGAGTCAGGTGGTGAGGTCTCCATGGCAACTGTGCCTCTGGTGGCAACAGCAGGTGACCAATCTGTCAAGCGTTTAATGGTGTTTAAGACCTGACACAGGATCTGAGTGGAGATTCTCCCAGGGGATCCCAGCCAGGCTGGGCCCTGCAGCAGGGCTCCACCTGTCACTTAGCAACTCCTGGATTCGGCAGCACTTCCAAGGAGGTCCAAGACCACCTGAACTTGCAATGGTTGGACACTGGCAGTTCCAAACTCTGACCCTACAAGGTGAATGCATGCATTTGCCTCAGTCATGGATCCCAATAATGCAGGGTGCATGTTCCTCCTGCATATCTGGCCTATTATATTTGGTGTAATATAGCACGTATTGGTTCAGTAGGGCGAAGGGCAAAATTTAAACTTTGCTTGGTGGTGAGAGCAAATTCTGTTCTATCTTTGACTCCAGTGGCTCAGCGATGGGTTAGGACTCCCTCATGGAACAATTATGGTATCATAAGCAGACCCAGTTCTGTTTTTTTTTCAAAGTGATTCTAAGTTCTGTCGCATTAGACATGCCCTCCTGCTATTTGACACAACTGAAATTTGTCCAGCATCTTGATGTTCCCATTGAGGAAGAAATTCAAATACTTTGAAATTATTGGCCATACATCAGATCATATAAAATTTATAATGCAGGAGGCAATTCAGCTCCAACCTGAGAGCTATCCAACCCGATGGGTCTTCCAACACTGGGACCATAACCCTAACAATCACAGCTCTTCAATGACTTTGTAAATATGACAAGAGTTACTGGTTCTACCACATCTCAATGTGGTGACTTTATGTTGCAATCGTACAAGGCACTTGGGAGATGGTGCTTGGAGTATTGTGTACAGTTTTGGTCGTCCTGTTATAGGAAAGACACCATTAAACTGGAAAGAGTGCAGAGAAGGTTTGAGATGATGCTGCCAGAGTTATAAGGAGAGGTTGGACAGGCTGGGACTTTATTCCTTGGAATGTAGGAGACTGAAGGGTGACCTTATAGAGGTGTATAAAATTATGAGAGACATAGATAAGGTGTATACATACAGTCTTTTCCCCAGGGAAGGGGAACTAAAAACTAGAGGGCAAAGGTTTAAGGTGAGAGGTGAAAGATTTAAAAGGAACCTGAAGGGCAACTTCTTCACCCAGAAGGTCGTGCATATATGGAATGAGCTGTCAGAGGAAGTGGTTGATACGGGTACAATAATAACATTCATAAAGCATACGGATAAGTACATGCATAGGAGGGACTTAGAGGAATACGGGCCAAGTGCGGGCAAATGAGACTCGCTTGGTGGGCACCATGGTCGGCATGGACGAGTTGGGCCGAAGGGCCTGTTTCCATGCTGTATTACTCTATGACTATGACTCAAGCACCGAGTTTCAGGCCCCTACCATCACACATGTCCTCCAATCCCAACTAACCCTTCTATCAATTACTTTATATCTATGTCCCCTGGTTTTAGACACTTTAAGGTAAGATAAGATACTTTTATTAGTCACACATACATCGGAACACACGGTGAAATGCTACTTTTGCGTAGAGTGTTCTGGGGGCAGCCCACAAGTGTCACCACGCTTCTGGCACCAACATAGCATGCCCACAACTTCCTAACCCGTACTTTGGAATGTGGGAGGAAACCAGAGTACCCAGAGGAAACCCACGCAGACACAGGGAGAACGTACAAACTCCTTACAGACAGCGGCTGAAATTGAACCCTGGTCGCTGGTGCTGTAATAGCATTACACTAACCACGACACTACCGTACCTGCCCACATTTCCTTTCCAAGGAATTTCCCTTACAATACTTTGAAATAATTAATCATACATCAAATCAAAATTTCCCCTCCAAGGTATTTTCCTTTACCAAGTAGGTCCTTTCTATTTAGTTTATTTAGGCTCCTCACTTTACATAATGCAATTGTCTTGCTCAACCTCCCCTCTTCCAAAGGAAAGAACCCCACCATACAATTCTCCCTCATTGTTACAATTTTCCTTGGTCAGTCACCTCTGCACCCTTTCCAGTGCAAATCCCACTTTTCTATAACGTGCTGACAGAAACCATACAAAATACAGCATGGATAAGGTGGATGGTAACAGTCTTTTCCCCAGGGTAAGGGAGTCCAAAGTTATGGGCAATAGATTTAGGGTGCAAGGGGAAAAATTTAAAAGGGACCTGAGGGGCAACGTTTTCACACAGAGGGTGGTGAGTATATGGAACGAGCTGCCAGAGGAAGTGGTTGAGGCAGGTACAATAGTATCATTTAAAAAGCACTTGGATAGGTACATGGAGGGGCAGGGCTTGGAGGGATATGGGCCGAATGCAGGAAATTGGGACTAGCTGGGTGGGTACTGTGCTCGGCATGAATTGGTTGGGCCGAAGGGACTGTATCCGTACTGTATTGCTCTATGACTCTCAGTACTTTAGAACTGGCCTAGCAAGTGATATATATTGTTATAAATATGAATTCTTAACCTCACAATTTACCTCATCATGGCCCTTGCACCTTATTGTCTGCCTGCACTGCACTTTCTCTGTAACTGTAACACTTTATTCTGCATTCTGTTATTGTTTTCCCCTTGTACTACCTTTATGTACCGATGTTTTGAAATGATCTGTATGGATGGCACGCAAAACAAAGCTTTTCACTTGGTACATGTGACAATAATAAACTAATTACCAATTACCAATACTGTAACGAGACCTGCAGCAAGAATGCATTTAACTCAAAATAAATGAGCATTAAAGGGGTCAGGCAGTTTACTGCAAAAGTAGCTTTGTTAACTTCACAGTCCATATCCCAACATGAAGTGACAAACAAATGGGATTTTAAATGGACTTTTAGAACAGGCTGTGAGAATGAAAAGAACACAGAAGGAATTATTCTTACAGAGACACAAACAAAATAGACTCTGCACTAACCTAAGGGAATAAATTGGACCACACAATGATATCTGTTTGTTTAAATCTAACTGCTTGCTTTCTCTGAGCCCCTGTGGTCTGGTTGTCCACACCACTTATAATCCACATGACAAGCATCAACCAAGGTTCCATTAGTTCTGGCTTCAGCCCCAAAAGCCTTTGTCAAAATTAATGTTAACGTCAAAGTTGTTGCTGGAGTGTAATCCATTCACCAGCCTTTCAGAAATGTTCCCCTTCAGAATACTTCTGTTTTGAGATGATGGTCAAACGTCAAACAGAATGACATTTCCTTCATGAAGATGGACTAATTCACTGGATCAATCATGAACGTGCAACAAGCAGACAATTTGAAGAAGGTACAATCGGCGTTGGGAGGAGGGGTGTGCCAATCAATTGTTTGTGGTGTGATCTTTGCATTATAAAGAAGAATTTGGGGTTCAGCAACTGACAGGAGAATTGTAGGGTGTAAGGTCTATGTGGGAATAAATTCCTCCAAGTGATTGCCAGGATGAGTAATGTTTGGTAATATCTAGAGTTAATGAGGATTGTGTATGTGAGCAGTGTTTAAAGTGAGAGGGAACAGTCTGATCGAGAGAATAGCAGATTAGTGTTCATACTTTATCTGTGACTAGGATAAACTATTAAAGGAACATTGAGGTGTGCTGCTCTGTAATCCTTAACTAGTTTTACTTAACCTGGATAGTTCAGGTTAAATTCAGGGAGTGGAGTGTCAGAGGGAAGGGAGGATTCTCTACCTACATTATAGTTTTAGCAAAGGGATGCTGCTCCTATATTCTATCCCTTGGTTAATAAAAGAAAGAGCCCATGTCTATTTGAGCACCTTATGAACCTGTCCTGTTGCATTGGAGGATCTGTGTGCACATGCACCAAGTTCCCTATATTACTCTATACCACTTAATATCTTGCCAGTTATTGTGTGTTCCCTTGCCCTGTTGTACCTTGCCAAATGCATTACTTTACTCCTCTCTGGATTAACCTCCATTTACCAATCTTTTGCCAATTGATCAGACCATCTATATCTTCCTTCAGTCTAAAGCTTTCCTCCTCACTGTCAAACACACAGACAACTTTATCGTATCATTTGCAAACTTCATTAACTCCAGCCATTAAATTTACATATACGTGCACATTGGTAACTTCCCTGTAAATTTGTAGGTTCACAAATCACTGGCAGAATATAGCTTTGCATTTCTGGGTTATTCAATGTTCAACTCACCATCACTAATGTGTACTCATCTAAAGTTTATATTGATTGGTTACATGAAAACCAATTCCAATTCCTGAATCAAGAACATAACTCCCCCTCTTACTCCCAACCCTATCACGCCTGTTGCATTTGTACTCCAGAGCTGCCAGCCCTGCCCAGTACAAAGACCAGCGCCACGCAACCCCCCCCCACCCCCCACTTCCACGGACTCTGTCTACACTTCTCGCTGCCTCGGTAAAGCAGCCAATATAATCAAAGACCCCACCCACCCCGGACATTCTCTCTTCTCCCCCCATCCATTGGGCAGAAGATACAAAAGCCTGAAAGCACGTACCACCAGGCTCAAAGACAGCTTCTATCCCGTTGTTATAAGACTATTGAATGGTCCCCAGTACGATAAGATGGATTCTTGGCCTCACATTTTACCTTGTTATGGCCTGACACCTTATTGTCTGCCTGCACTGCACTTTCTCTGTAACTGTAACACTTTATTCTGCATTCTGTTATGGTTTTCCCTTGTAGTACCTCAATGCACTGATGTGATGAAATGATCTGTATGGATGGCATGCAAAACAAAGTTTTTCACTGTATCTCGGTACATGTGACAATAATAAAGCAACTTACTAATTTTACCAATGTATGAGCAGGGGATTTAAATTGCCACAGTGACCAGTCATAAAATATATTTTTTCCATTAACAGAGGTAACTTTGGTGACTGTGTTCAAGCTATAAGGAGAGAGTGGACAAACTTGGGTTGTTTTCTCTCGAGTTATAAACTTTTATCATAGGGTCAACAGCTGGTATCCTTTTCCCAATGTCTAATACTGGGAATTATTTAAATGCATGCCCAATACTGGGCATGCATTTAAGGTAAGAGGGGGTTAGTTGAAAGGAGATGTGCGGGGCAATTTTTTTACACAGAGATTGATGGGTGCCTGGAATGTGCTGCCAGGGGTGGTGGTGGAGGCAGATACGATAGAGGCGTTGAAGAGGCTCCAAGATAGGCACATCGCTGTGCAGAGAATGGAGGGATATGCACATTGCATAGGCAAAAATGGATTAGTTCAGTTAAGCATTTAATTAGTAGTTTAATTAATTCGACATAACATCGTAGACCAAAAGGCCTATTCCTGTGCTGTACTGTTCTATGTTCTATCTTCAGTCTGCAGTGATCTGGATAAATTATACAAAGGGCAATGCTGTGCATTCCAATTGCATGAACAGTGTGTTTGGATAATTCAGAGCATTAGCAGGACCACAAGTCATGTGTAAACTGCACTTGCTGAAGCAACACATGCTTTTGATATTTATAAAAAGTGCACCAGCAAATCCAACATCATAGACCCAACTTCATTATCGATATAGGTCCCGGACTAGACAAAAGACAAAACTGCAAATGTGCAAACTATGGAGACACAAGAGATTCTGCAGATGCTGGAATCTGAAGCAACACACACAAAGTGCTGGAGGAACTCAGCAGGTCGGGCAGCATTTATGGAGGGAAATAAACAGTCAACGTTTCGCATCAAGGCCCTTCATCAGGACTGGAAGAGGGCAGAAGCCAGACTCTGATTTTCTCACACATCCCAGGAGCTAAGTTAATTAGCTCCTGTAAATGATCCTCAGTATAGGTGGGAGGCAGGAGAGTTAGGGGGAAGTTAATGGACACATGAGAGTGTGTAGATTGCAGGGAGGTTATTGACAGTAGGTCTGAGAGCCAGCATAAACTCAATGGCCCAAATGGCCTCCTTCTGTAAAGAAATAGGAGAATGTGAGGTGATGCTGGTTTGTCTGCTGACCAGATGATGAGAGATACACCTGATGGAGGAAATTCCCAGCAGCTGGACACTCCTGAAATGTGCTCGTTGTACATGGGAGAGGAAATTCTACACCCCAGAGCTGTGGTGTGAGGGAGAATAAAAAGCCATCTGATCAGAGATCGTGAATAACTTTCAGCTCTAACAAAACAGCATCAACCTGAAACATTAACTTTCCATAAGATATAAGACCATAAGACATAGGAGCAGAATTAGTCCATTTGGCCCATTGATCCTGCTCCGCCATTCAATCACGGCTGATTTATTTGTCCCTCTCCACGCCATTCTCCTGCCTTCTCCCCGTAACCTTTGACACCCTTACTAATCAAGAACTTATCAACCTCCGCTTTAAATATACCCAATTACTTGGCCTCCACAGCCATTTGTAGCAATGAATTCCACAGATTCACCACCCTCTGGCTAAAGAAATTCCTCCTCATCTCTGCTCTAAAGGGATGTCCTTCTATTCTGCGGCTGTGCCCTCTGGTCCTAGACTCTCCCACTACTGGAATCATCCTCTTCCCTGAAGAGGTTGCCTGACCTCCTGAGTATTTTCAGCGTTTTCCATTTTCACTTTCAGGAGGAGATGTCTTTTGCCAAAGCATTGGAATTGGAATTGGTTTATTATTGTCACATGTACCGAGGTCCAATGAAAATCTTTGTTTTGCATGCCATCCATACAGATCATTTCATTACATCAGTGCATTGAGGTGGTGCAAGGGAAAAGCAATAACAGAATGCAGAATAAAGTGTTACAGTTACAGAGAAAGTGCAGTTCAGGCAGACAATAAGGTGCAAGGGCTATGACGAGGTAGATTGTGAGGTCAAGAGTCCATCTCATTGTACAAGAGGTCCGTTCAATATAACAGCGGAATAGGAGCTGTCCCTGAGCCTGGTGGTACGTGCTTTCAGGTGTTTGTATCTTCTGCCCGATGGGAGAGGAAAGAAAAGAGAATGTCCGGGGTGGGTAGGGTCTTTGATTATGTTGGCTGCTTTACCGAGGCAGCGAGAAGTGTGGACAGAGTCCACGGAAGGGGAGGGATGTGGAAGGATGTGGAATGTTGAAATCATTCTCACAAGGAAAGTGGCAAAATTGTGAGTACAAGAAGCCGGATGTACAAGAACAGAAGAGTGAGTGGATGGAGTAGACAGGAATGGTAGAAGGGTGCTCATGGGGAATACAAACACTCACACACAATAAATTACCCACTCATTGTGTTGCAAGTACCATCCCACAATAACACGCAAGAAGTAGTTGTATGAATACTGGAAAGGCAGAGGGTCTAATTAGATAACTATTCCAAAGAACCTGCAGGGTTGCATCGCGCTGCCATTATTATATTTAAAACCATCCAATATATATGATTACATTGCATCCTGTAACCCATTGCAAAGTATTTTTCTGCAAAATTCCTTTCATGTTGTTCTTCAGCTTCTGAAGATTATATTAGTCGGTAACTCAATTCCAGTACATTTCAAGGAAGCAGTGACAGAAAATTGTTTTAATGGAATAAAAGAAGATTTGTTTATCATTCTTCAGTCGAGTATAATGAAGCTATTAATGCTCTGGCAGAAGTAACAGTTGTCTAATCCTCTCTCATTAGCATAAATAGTTAAACAATTGTAGTTCAATAAAATGATGGGAGTCACCAAAATATCATAATGGGATGTTAATGTATCTTTAACACAAAGTGCTATTATGTCACACATTATGTTAATCAGTCAGGAAAATAACACTTAAGATAATTTGACATATTGAATAAAAATCATAAGAATTACAACACAATGTATATTGGAACATAGAACAGTACAGCACTGGACAGGTCATTCAGCCCACGATGTTGTGCCGATCTTGATGCCAATTTATATTAACTGCCCTCCTCCTGTGTATCATCCATATCCTTCCATTCCCTTCACATTCGCGTCTATCAAAATGCCTCTTAAACTCCACCAAACTGCCTGCTTCCACTACTACCCCTGGTAACCCATTCCAGGCACCTACCACTCTCTGCATAAAAAATTTGCCCCTCACGTTGCCTTTAAACTTCTTCTCTTAAAAGCATGTCCTCTGGTGTTTGACATTTCTCCCCTGGGGAAAAGATCCTGTCTACCCTATCTATGCCTCTCATAATCTTAAAAACCTCTATCAAGTCTCCCCTCAGCCTCCAATGCTCTAATGAGAACAACCCAAGTTTGTCCAACCTATATTCATGTATATGAACTCAAGTATTATTCCTCTACTTTTTCAGTATAGAATTGTACAGAATGTATTCCATACATTAAAAGAATGATCAAATATTAACAATAAACTGCATGACGCAAAAGGTTAAACTCTTTGACCTTTCTCTTTAAGTTTAAATCCAGAATGGTATTAGGTGGCTGGAAATCAGTTTATTGGAAATATCGGAGAAGATAGGATTCATTGTCTTTGAAGAGAGAAAGTTAAGGGAAGGTTTGAAGAGGGGTTCAAAATCATGCAGGGTTTTGACAGAGCACATAAGAAGGAACCATTTCCACTGGCAGAAGAGAAGCCACATGGATTCAATGTAAGTTATGACTGCCAAGAATACATGTTAATGTGAGGATTATTTTAATTCCCACTATTCCCTGATATATTAATAGATAATTACAGGAAATCCATTGTCCACTTGAGTTCCACATTCCTTTCAACTTAGCAACAAGAATGACCAGTATTGGAAGGGGATGACTCATGTAGGAATCAAGCCTCTCTGTTGCCTTACCATATATGTAATGAGGGACCTAACATAGTGATCCAAATGTGGTTGTACTGAGGTGTTATTGACATTCTTAGGATTACTCCTATTACATATTCTATATTTTTTTCCCATCTAATTCAAATAAACCCACCAAAATGGATACCTGATCAATAACCAGTTATTTTAATTGTGTGGGTCTTTTCTTCTGGTGAAGCACCACATTTTGTGGATAGATTCCATGCATCAGAGTGCTCATGTCATCAACAACTCGTTAGAAATATGCTGCAGGCACACTTAGCCTATATCAACAGGATTGTTGAAGACAACTAGTGATTTTACACGATGATGCTGGAAGAACTCAGCAGGCCAGGCAGCATCTGTGGAGAAAAGCAGCCAGTCAACATTTTGGGTCAGGACCCTTCTTCAGGACTGCCTTTCTCCACAGATGCTGCCTGGCCTGCTGGGTTCCTCCAGCATCATTGTGTTTTTCACCTCGATTCCAGAATCTGCTGTCCTTTGTTTCACCGGTGATTTTAGTTTGTTTGCAAATTGCAGAGGGATGTGAAGTGGAGAGGTCTAAAGATCCGATTTTAAGGATATCAGGAAAATTCTCCCAGTACTGGGGTCATGATTATTATTACGGGTTGTTATTATTGGTGAATGTCCCTTTAAGACAGTACAGTAGTGTGTACGTGTGGTGTGATTACAACAACAGGAGATAAGGATGGGATGATGTGTTTCAGAGTCAGAGGAGAGAGAGGGAGAGACACCTTGCCTGCTGGTCTCTGTATCACTGGATGAAAAACAATAACTGTGTCTGTCACTACAATCGACATATGGATTTTTGGAATAATCCAATGGAGTCCACTTTGTCGTTAACCTGTAGAAAGAAACAGGTATTTGTGTGGACGGCCATGTCTCGAGTGCCTTTCAGGGTGGCAGATACTTCAGAACAAAGTAGTGGAGTCCACTTTGTTGTTAACCTGTAGTGGGAAACAGGTATTTGTGTGGACAGCCACGATCCGAATGGTTTTCGGGGTGGCAGTGTCACAATGTCAAGCGAAGAGCGAGCTCGCGGACGACCCAAATGCAGTGCACTGGTACAAGACAGGAGTCGGGATGCTTCCTCAGAACAGAATGCAGGCAGCGACCGGAGGGAATCTTGCCTTGGGGTTCTGAGGCAGAGTCCCGACACGGAAACTAGAAATCCTAAGAGGAACAACAAAAGTAGGACTGCTCCAGAATCGATAGCCCTAAGCAGCCAGGAGATGAAGTATATCCAAAGGTTGACCAATACTCTGGCAACTAATTCTAGTTGACCCAGGGTTCTTATGCCTGTCTCCTGATGGGGCGCAGGTGTGTGTTGTTATGTGATTAGTAGCGCACGGATTCCATGTGCTGCACAACGAGGCACCATCAATGGAGCTGAATCCAGGGCCAGCACTTAGAACCATGACAGTACCCCCACCCAATAGGAGCCTCCAGGCAACCCACCGGGCTTGTCCAGATGGTTCTGATGGAATTCTCGAATGAGGGAGGGGTCCAAAATGAAGAAGCGAGGAACCCAGGAAAGTTCCTCCGACTATATCCCTCCCAATCGACCAAGTACTGCAGGGACAAACTGGGGGCCCCGGTCAGAGACAATGTCTGCAGGGATTCCGTGGAGGCAGAAGACGTGTTGGTCGACCAGGTCAGCTGTCTCCTGAGCTGTAGGGAGTTTGGGAAGGGCCACAAAATGCACTGCATTGGAAAAGTGGTCCACTATGGTGAGGACAGCAGTGTTCCCGTGAGAAGGGGGCAGTCCCGTGACAAAATCCAGGGCGATATGGGACCACGGACAGCTGGGTAAGGGACAAAGCAGTCCAGCAGGTGGTCAGTGGGAGGCTTTTCCACAGGCACAGAACAGGCAGAAACAAAGGAACAGGTATCAGCGTCCATGGAGGGCCACCAGAAGTGTTTCTTCAGGAGGAAAAGCGTCCTATCAATCCCCGGATGGCAGGCGAAACGAGAAGAATGTCCCTACTGCAGAACCCGAGACCACACAGACTCTGGTACAGAAAGGTGGTTGAGTGGTCCTTTACCTGGGTCAGGTTGGGTCTGCTGGGCATCCTTCACTATGGCCTTAATCTCCCAGGTGAGGGCCACCACCACACAGGACCGGGGAAGGATGACCTCGGGCTTAGGATGGTCCTCGTCGGTAGTGTATTGCTGGGAGAGAGCATCAGGCTTCCTGTTCTTGGACCCAGGATGGTATGTTAATGTAAATTGGAACCTGCCAAAGAATAATGCCCACCAGGCTTGACAGGAATTCAGGCGTTTAGCGGTTTGTATATATTTCAGATTCTTGTGGAATATCCAAATGATAAATGAATGTTCCGCTCCCTGTAGTCAGGGCCTCCAGTCCTCTAATGCAAGCTTTACTGCCAGTAACTCCTGGTTCCCCACGTCTAAATTACATTTGGCGGGGGACAACCGGCGAGAAAAAAAATCACAGGGGTGCAGTTTCTGATCCAAACTTGAGCATTGAGAGAGGAATGCTCCCACCCCGGAGTCAGAGGTGTCGACCTCCACAATGAATTGGCTGGACGGGTCTGGTTGGACCGGGATGGGGGAGGACGTGAAGCATTTCTACAGGTCCAAGAATGCTGAGTCAGCTTTGGGGTTCCACAGAAATGGGGTCTTAGGTGAAGTGAGTTGAGTAAGGGGCGCCACCACCTGACTATAATCCCAAATGAAACAGCAATAGAAATTCGTAAACCTCAGAAACTGTTGGAGTTGCTTGTGTGTCGTGGGTCAAGGCCACGTCACCACCGCCCGGATCTTTGCGGGATCTGCCCTTACTCATCCGCTGTCAATGATGTATCCTAAGAAGCTGACGGAGGGGACGTGGAATTCACATTTCTCAGCCTTGACGAAGAGCTTGTTTTCCCAAAGCCTCTGGAGGACCTGATAGACCTTCTGGGTGTGTTCCTGGAGACTGCTGGAGAAGATCAGGATGTCATCCAGATAGACAAACACAAAACGATTTATGAAGTCTCGTAGGACGTCATTTATCAGAGCTTGGAAAACAGTGGGAGCATTGGTGAGGCTGAATGACATTACTAGGTATTTGAAGTGGCCGAGAGGGGTATTAAATGCTGTTTTCCACTCGTCTCCTTCCCTTATCCTGACTAGGTGGTAAGCGCTTTGTAGATCAAGTTTAGAGAATATGGTGGCCCCGTGAAGTAGTTCAAAAGCAGAATTGATGAGAGGCAGTGGGTACTTGTCTTTGATAGTTATGTTATTTAGGCCCCAGTAGTCAATGCATGGACGCAGTGAGCCATCCTTCTTCCCTACAAAGAAGAACCCTGCATCTACCGGGGAGGATGAGGGACGAATAATGCCTACTGAAAGAGATTCATTGATTTACTCCTCCATTGTTTCTCTCTGGTCGGGACAAATTATATAGCTGACTGGTAGGTAGTAGGGCTCCAGGGAGACTGTCAATTATACAATCGTATAGCCGACGTGGGGGCAGGGAAAGACCCCTGTGTTTGCTAAATACTTGCCCCAGGTCGTGATACTCCGCTGGGACCCAAGACAAGTCTGGGGTTTCAGTGGCCGACAAACTAGCAGTAGCCTGTACTAGAAAAGGGGCCAGCTGGAGACGTGGAATGGCAGAACAGACTCCAACTGACTATCCTGCCCATGGCCCAATCGAGGTGGGGATTGTGGCGGCTCAACCAGGGGTACCCAAGGACCATCGGCGTCTGTGGGGAGGTTATCAGGCGAAATTGGACCTGTTCCCGATGGTTTCCAGAGATCGGCAATGATAGTGGAGGTGTATGGTGTGTGACTCAGGTCAACAGTCCGCCATCTAGTGCCCGAACTTTTAGAGGGGTATTCAGTGGCTCCTGAGGAATCCTGGCCTGGGAGGCTACATCTTCATCCAACAGATTTCCCTCGGCGCTGGAGTCCAAGGTGGAATGGGACAGGGACCGTTGGAGGTGACTTATGGTAGCTGGGATCAACATTCGATTCTGGGGGACAATAGGGAAAGTTGCCTGGCTCACCAGGACCCCCCTCTGTACTGGTGAGCCCTCTCCTCTTGGCCAAAGGGGAGAGGTAGCAAGAAAATGGCCAGGCTGGTCACAATAGAATCAACTCCCAGCTCTTAACCTCTGATATCATTCAGAGGGAGAAAAGCAGTTGCATTGGTTGCTTTACCTGGGTGGTGCAAGTGGCTGGGTCAGGAGCACCTCTAGCAGTGAAAGGAGCACAAAGACTCGGGGAGGCTGGGAAGGTGTCCCATGGGGTGAATGGAGGTGTTGGACAAACTGTCCTCTCTCTGCCATTCTCAAAGTCAGTTGTCCAGCCTGGTGGCTAGAGAGATCAATGCATCCAGGCTGGTTGTCTCATCTCACGCCACCAACTCATCCTTTATCCTGTCACCAAAGCCTTGCCGAAAAACCCCCTGAAGAGCCTCCTCATTCCACCGAGTCAGCCGCTAACATCCAGAACTCCAGAGTATTCCTCAACACTGCAGGGGCCCTGACAGAGGGCAAATAGTTATTTGGCTGCCCCTTTGCCCTTGATGGGATGGTCAAAGACCTCTCATTTCCTCAATAAAGGTGTAAAATGAAGAGCAGGTCTCTGGCTGATTGTCCCAGGTGGCAGTGACCCATTCCAGCACACGTAACAACCCCACAATAAATGCAATCTTGGATCTCTCAGTTGTGTATATGGAGGGCCACTGCTCAAACACTAACAAGCATTGTAGCAGGAAGGACCAACATTTTCCCAGATCCCACTGTAGGGTTCTGGGTTAGGTACATGCAGTTCCTTGGGTGGTCAGGTCATCAAACCATATGGTGGTGCTCTTACGGATTGTCTGGGCTGGTCAGACAGAATTCCTAGAGTAGAATCAGTAAGAAGGGCAGAAACTCAGCTGACCTGTTCACTGAGCTGCCCAACAGTCACTGTTAGGGTACACAAGTCTGCCATAACCTCCCAGAGCTGCTGGTCACGCTGGCCGAGTAGTCCAGAAGTAAAACCTGGCTGGGGAGGGCTTCTGGCAGGGAATTCACATCCACTGGGTTCATGGTGGCCAGAGTATTCCACTACAATGTCAAGCAAAGAGGAAGCTTGCAGAGAACACAAATGCAGCACACTGGTACAAGACTGGAGTCAGGATGCTTCCTCAGAACCAAACACAGGCAGCAACCAGAAACAATCTTGTCTCAAGGCTCTGAGGAAGAGTCCCAACACAGAAACTGGATATCCTAAGATGAAGAGCAAAACCAGGACTGCTCTAGAGTTGCCAGCTCTAAACAGCCAGGAAACACAGCATACCCAAAAATTGACTAACACTCTGGAAACTAGTGCTAGTGAAGCCAGGGTTCTTATGCTAGTCCCCTGATGGGGCTCAGGTGTGTGTTGTTATGAGATGAGTAGTGCATGGAAACCATGTGCTGCACAACAAAGCACCATCAATGGAGCTGAATCGAGGGCCAGCACTTGGAACCATGACAGGCAGATCCTTAGGAACAAAGCAGTGGAGTGGTCACTGCTGAGTAGACACTGAGGTGTCGTATGGGTTCCATCATGGAACATTTGGATTTCGTGATGTCTCTATTTTCTCTCTACATCTTGTCTTCAGTTAATGGTGGTTGTTGAGAAGCCTTTGCTCACGTTTCACCTTATGGCTTGCTGAACTGAACTTTGAGAACTATTCCTAGACTTGGAGTTTGGGAATTTGCCACACACACACTTCGAGTTTAGTTTTTGGGGTTAATGTTTAAGATCTAACATTTTTACTTTTAACATTCTAAAATTTTTACTTTTATTTTTCTTATTATCATAAGTAGTTATTAATAAAACAGTTTCTAACACTTATACTTGACTCGGTGTGTTCCTTTTGTTGCTGGTACGTAACAATTATCACCATGAGATTCACGTGCACCTCTTCCAACCTCATCTGTTGCATTCAGTGCTCTCAATGTGGCCTCTTCTGTATTGGTATTGGTTTATTATTGTCACTTGAACCAAGGTACAGTGAAAAACTTGTCTTGCATACTGTTCGTACAGATCAATTCATTACACAGTGCATTGAGGTAGCACAGGGTAAGAACAATAACAGGATACAGAGTAAAGTGTCGCAGCTACAGGGAAGTGCTTTGCAAGTAGACAATAAGGTGCAAGGTCAAACAAGGTAGATTGTGAGGTCAAGAGTCCATCTCATTGTATAAGGGAACTATTCAATAGTCTTATAACAATGGGATAGAATCTGTCTTTGAGCCTGGTGTTATGTGCCCTCAGGCTCCTGTATCTTCTGCCTGATGGGAGAGGGGAGAAGAGAGAATGACTTGGGTGGGTGGGGTCTTTGATTATGCTGGCTGCTTCACTAAGGCAGCGAGAGGTATAGACAGAGTCCATGGAGGGGAGGCTGGTTTCCGTGATGTGCTGGGCTGTGTCCACAACCCTCTGCAGTTTCTTGCGGTCCCGGGCAGAGCAGTTGCCGTACCAAGCTGTGCGAGACCAAGCGTAGACCAGGTGATCATTTTGCAGAGCACCACAGCTCTGTCCACAATGGCCATCTTGAGTTTGCAGTTGTATGTCATTTGAACTTCCCTTTCCAATCCCATATCAACCTACCTGTCCTTGGCCTTTTCCATTTCCGTGGTGAGACCAAATGCAAACTAGATCATCATATCCTACTTGGGAAGCCTGCAAATCATTGGTATGAATACTGAATTTTCCAGTTTCAGGTAACCCACACCCCCTGTGTTCCTTTCACTCATCCACCTGGGTTCCTTCTAACTTGCCCTACCCCTACTCCCCACCCGGTTCCTTCTGCCCGTCACCTCGGCCATATCTCGCTCCATATCACCTCCAGCCTCTTGTCTTCCCCCTTCGATCCCCTCAGCCCATCATCCCCCACCTCACCTGATTCCGCCGATCACCTTCCAGCCCCTGCCTCACCCTTCCTTCTCACCTACTGGCCTATCTTCCCTCTACACTCTCAGTCCTGATGCAGGGTCTCGACCCGAAATGTCGACCGTCCCTTTGCCTCTTGCAGATGCTGTTTGAACCACTGAGTTCCTCCAGCGGTTTGGTCCACCAGCATGAAAAGATGGACCAGCTATTCATCAGCTTGTACATAAAAACACGAGGAAATGCACGAGGAGTAGGTTATTTGGTCCCTCAAGCCTACTCTGTCATTCAGTAAAAGCATGGTTCATTCCGTGCATCCCTCACTTCCTTGCCCTATCCCCATCCCTGGATTCCTGGTGCATCCAAAGATCCATCCATCTCCTCCTTAAATAAACTCAACATCTGAGCACATTCAGGCCTCTAGGACAGTGAATCTGAAAGACTTATAACCTCTTGAATTTAAAAAAACGTCTTCACATCTCAATTCTAAATCATCACTGGCCATCTTAAGGCAATCGACGTCAACAGGTTGGAATAGACACCCGGAGATGAGCAGCCAGCCAATGAGGAATGAGGGGACGCCTCTACGCAGATCCACCACTGCAGGAAGTTGATGGAAGTCATTCAGGAGCCCCCGAAGAACAGCGTTAGAAGTGAGCAACACCACTGTGATTTCCCCAGGAAGAATTCTAGCAGGAGTGACCTGCAGATCTGGACAGCGGGACCAGTGCGGGCACATGGGCAGTTAAGTAGCTTCCTGCAGATACAGAGAAGTCGACCGCCTCTGCCTCCCCACCCTAGTGTCAGTCCAGATCTGACATAGTGAAACGTAGCCACGCTAAAAGATCCAAGATCTACGATCGTGGTGACAGGTAGACCACATGGCACATTTTGATCTGCCCAAGGTTAGACCATACATGATTTGGGATCTTGCTGAGGTCAACTTGAGACCTTTGCGCTAGACCTTTCAATGGAGAGATTAACGGATGCAAAAAGAAATCCCAAGGATCTCTGGCCTGAAGCATTATCTCCTTTGTTTCTTTCCACAGATGCTGCTGGCATTTTCTGTTTTTATCCAAGAAATCCTAAATAGCCAACACCTTTTCTTGAAACTTGTGATTCAGGCTAAGTAAATATTCTTGGGATTCAAGTCCACAGTGCCCTGAAAGTGGCTACACAGTTTGGTAGGGTGGTAAAGAAGGTGTGTGACATGCTTGCCTTTATTAGTTGAGGCATTGTGTTCAAGAGTCGGGAAGTTATGTTGCAGCTTTATAAAATTCTGGTTAGGCTGCATCTGAGGTATTGCATGCAATGCTGGTTGCAGGAAGGATGCGGAGGCTTTGGAGAGGGTGCAGAAGAGGTTTACCAGGATGCTGCCTGGATTAGAGGGCATGTGCTATAAAGAGATGTTGGACAAACTTGGGTTACCTCTGGAGCAGTGGAGGCTGAGGGGAGACCTGATAAAAGTTTATAAGAATATGGGAGGCATAGACAGAGTAAGCAGCTGATTTCTTTTTCCCAGGGTTGAAATGTCTAATACCAGAGGACATGCATTTAAGGTGAGGGGGGGAAAGTTCAAAGGAGATGTGCAGGGCAAGTTTTTTACACGGAGAGTGATGGGTGTCTGCAATGCGCTGCCAGGGGTGGTGGTGGAAGCAGCTACGATAGAGGTGTTTAAGAGTCTCTCACATAGACACATGAATGTGCAGGAAATTGGGGATATGGACATTGTGTAGGCAGAAGGGATTAGTTTAGTTGGGCATTTGATTACTAGTTTAATTAGTTCTGCACAACATCGTGGGCCTAGGCCCTTTTCCTGTGCTGTACTATTCTATGTTCTATGTCCAAATTTATAGTTTACAGTTCCAAGAGGCACAACATTGTGGGCCGAAGGGCCTGTACTGTGCTGTAGTGTTCTATCTTCTATGTTCTATATAACAATGGAAAATAATGAAAGGAATGAACTCTCCATTTAAAGTCCCAGAAATCCCCAGAGAAGAAAATGTTATGCCAAAAACACTTACAGATAATTTCAACAGGATAATGGGGAACTAACTGGTTTACTGTATTACACAAGGGTTTCCAATTTCTAAGTGCCAAAGTCTAGGATGTAAAAGCTCTCTTGCCTAGCTTGAGGGAATATTTGTCGAATGCCTGTGCTTTGCTCATTTTCTCCCTGTGTAGTCTCACTCGTTTTCACATGACACGATCAAATCAGACTAGTCAGGCACCCCGGGCAACCCTGACAGGAAGTAGCACCAGTTTATCATTGTTTCGATGTGTCTGAACATGAGCATGCCAGTTAACCATGTCCTGATATGCTCCAACAAGAAAACGTCACTTAACTATGCTTTAACACCTTTCAGTGGGATCATGATTAATATGCATGGAAAAGTTTCAACAGTTATCTCAACAGGAAATTTCATCAGTTAACCATGTCCAAACCTGTTGCAACAAGAAATGTCACCATTAACCATGTCCAAAGCTGTTTTAACAGGAAATTTCACCATTAACCATGTCCAAAGCTGTTGCAACAGGAAATTTCACCATTAACCATGTCCAAACCTGTTGCAACAGGAAATTACACCATTAACCATGTCCAAACCTGTTGCAACAGAAAATTTCACTGTTTAACCATGCCCAGACCTGTTGCAACAGGAAATTTCATGGATTAATCATGCCCAAACCTGTCTCAATTGGAAATTTCACTAAGTTAACCATGTCCAAACCTGTCACGACAGGAAATTTCATCAGTTAACTGTGCTCCTACAAGCTTCAACAGGAACAACTCACTCAACCGTAAATTGATCTGCTTCAACAGGTAACCCTACCAGTTCATCATGTGCTGACATGCCCTAGTAAGGAATAACAAATAACAGAGGGTATTCACAAAGCTTTGCAATAAATAAACAGGGTGTTTTTTTTCTACTGTCAGTGGATTCACTCGGGAGAGTCATCCTAGGAACCAGGTTTGTTATTCGGTAAAAACAACAGAATGTAAAATCCTCCAGCGCATTACTGCAATGACCAGCTGGAATTGTTTTAAATATATTTTGTTCTCTTGGCCAACATTCCTTTCTCAACCACAAACACCACCAGAAAAATACGGACTACAAAAGCTCGTTTGCTTTATTGTTGATTGTCGGCTTTTGCCTTACACAGAACGACTTCTACAAGTGTTAACATGAGACAAGTCATTAAAAACTCCCAAGTTATTCATCATATGTAAATTTCTTTGATTTTTATTTTTCCAGCTGTATATAAATGAGAGTTTATTCCTTACAATATCTGCTTCAGACCTCTGACAGATGGTGTGGGGCTCTGGCAGAGATACACTTCCACAGCTGACACCCCTCACTGCTTTCACTCTCCCCCTCTTGAGTACAGAAGGGTTCTATAAGTTGCTACACTGAGGGATTTGATAGACTTCATTTCCGGCTCTTAAAACACAATGGGTTGCCAACTTTCTATGAAAACTTAATTTTGTTAAGTTTTGTTGTGTTTATTTCACTGTATATTTATGCTTTAATTAAATAAATTATTTGATTTATTTTTTAAAATTATTATCAATATTTTATTTTTTTTATATTAATTTAAATCAATTTCAATTGCTTTGGAGAAATGGAGGGCTATGTGGGAGGAAAGGGTTAGATAGATCTTAGAACAGGATAAAATGTGGGCACAACATTGTGGGCCGAAGGGCCTGTACTGTGCTGTAATGTTCTATGTTCTATGTTCCTAACCTGCTAGGATATCATCTGCCCTTCATCATCATTGGGTCTAAGTGCTGGATCTGAGAACACCTTCATCAGAAGGACTACAGTGGTTCAAGGCAATTAGTAAAAGTTGGTCTTGCTAGTAATGGTCACATCCAATAAATCTAAAAACTAAGCGTGAGTATATAGAACATAGAACACTACAGCACAGTACAGGCCCTTCAGCCCACAATGTTGTGCCGACATCTTATCCTTCTCTAAGATCTATCTAACCCTTGCCTCACACATAGACCCCTATTTTTCTATCATTCATGTGTCTATCTAAGAGTCTCTTAAATGTCCCTAATGTATCTGCCCCCACAACCTCTGCTGGCAGTGCGTTCCATGCACCCACCACTCTCTGTGTAAAAAACTTACCCCTGACATCCCCCTTATACCTTCCTCCAATCATCTTAAAATTATGTCCCCTCGTGTTAGCCATTGTCACCCTGGGAAAAAGTCTCTGACTGTCCACTCGATCTATGCCTCTTATCATCTTGTACATCTCTATCAAATCACTTCTCATCCTCCTTCTCTCCAAAGAGAAAAGCCCTATCTCACTCAACCTATCTTCATAAGACATGCTCTCCAATCCAGGCAACATCCTGGTAAATCTCCTCTGCACCCTCTCTAAAGCTTCCGCATCCTTCCTATAATGAAGCAAGTTTTATGGCCCATAATATATCAAGGGCCATTTCCAGTAATATTAGTGTTTGTGTGTAAAGCAACCTAAACCAATGAAGGCCAGGATGGATTAGATTAACATGCCAAGTCAATGACAGATATACAACATGGGGAGGAACTCGACAACTGAGTCTATTCAAAGCTATGAATCACTCTGTACAGTTGTAGCGTACATTATTGAAGTCAGATGATGACAAATGAGAAAAAGCTGAAAAACTCAATAACATCTGCCCTTACTGCTCTGTAGTTTCCAACTAATCACATACAGATGCCATTGTCAAGCACTTGATTC
Organism: Pristis pectinata; assembly: GCF_009764475.1. Lineage (NCBI taxonomy): Eukaryota > Metazoa > Chordata > Chondrichthyes > Rhinopristiformes > Pristidae > Pristis > Pristis pectinata. Next base: position 105,866,836 of record NC_067410.1, on the reverse strand, counting down.
CAGTTCAGAGATAACTGAGGCATCAGAGAACTTCCTGCTTCGCTCTGAGTACAAAGTGACACCAATATTAAGCTCCACCATTACAACATCACTTTCACCAACTCATCTGTTCCAGTCCTTTCCTTTTTGCACTTTCCTCTTCCCACATCCCTGAGCTCCATCACAAAACGGTTAGCGTCTGCAGTTCTGGTCATTTACTTCTGTGACTCTATTTCGTGCTGCAGATGCTGCCCAACTATTGGGTATTTCAGTCATTTCCTTGGATTTTCAACACCAGCTTTTGTTTTGTCCAGTCAGGGTAGGTCGTGCTGACAGCTAGCTGGCAGTTCCGTAGCTGGCCAGCTACAATGTGCCTGGCAGTGCATTCTAGACCTCCTCACTTGCAAAGCTTGAAAAACAAATTGGTATTGGTATTGGTTTATTATTGTCACTTGTACCGAGGTACAGTGAAAAACTTGTCTTGTATACCGTTTGTACAGGTCAATTCATTACACAGTGCAGTTACATTGAGGTAATACAGAGTGCATTGATGTAGTACAGGGTAAAAACAATAACAGTACAGAGTAAAGTGTCACAGCTACAGAGAAAGTGCAGTGCAATAAGGTGCAAGGTCACAATAAGGTAGATCGTGAGGTCAGAGTCCATCTCATTGTATAAGGGGATTCAATAGTCTTATCACAGTGGGGTAGAAGCTGTCCTTAAGCCTGGTGGTATGTGCCCTCAGGCTCCTGTACCTTCTACCTGATGGAAGAGGAGAGAAGAGAGAATGACCCGGGTGGGTGGGGTCTTTGATTATGCTGGCTGCTTCACTAAGGCAGCGAGAGGTAAAGACAGAGTCCAAGGAGGGGAGGCTGGTTTCCATGATGCGCTGGGCTGTGTCCACAACTCTCTGCAGTTTCTTGCAGTCCTGGGCAGAACAGTTGCCATACCAAGCTGTGATGCATCCAGATAGGATGCTTTCTATGGTGCATCGATAAAAGTTGATGAGTGTCAAAGGGGACATACTGAATTTCTTTAGCCTCCTGAGGAAGTAAAAGTGTTGGTGAGCTTTCTTGGCCCTGGCATCTATGTGATTTGACCAGGACAGACTATTGGTGATATTCACTCCCAGCAACTTGAAGCTCTCAACCTTATCGACCTCAGCACCATTGATGTAGACAGGTGCATGTACACCGCCCCCTTTCCTGAGCCAAAGAAATGGATGCATTTCATACCTGACCCCTCAGCTCTACCCCAGTCACAGCTGAACATCCAGCGTGGCCTTATTGTGGCTGTGGAGGCCAAGTCATTGGGTGTATTTAAGGCGGAGATTGATAAGGTCTTGATTGGTAAGGGGGTTAAGGGTTACAGGAAGAAAGCGGGTAAATGGGGTTGGAAACAAAAATCAACCATGATTGAATGGTGGAGCAGACGATGGGCTGAATGGCCTAATTTGGCTCCTATACCTTATGGTCTTATGGCCTTATTCATTTGAATGGATTCATCAACCTACGAACAAAATGGGTATTTAAAGGTAAGCTGCTATATTCCAATTTATATTAAAATTTGAATTTATTATCATAAGCTGGATATGGTTTTAAGTTAGCCTTACCAGCATTTATTTTTATTTTTTTTAGTTTTGTCATTATTTAAATGTTTTTCAGCAATATCTAAAAACCTATGATCACCATTGGGAATGACCTTTGACAGCTGAGCTGACTGACAGCTGTCAGGATGGTCAGGGCAGAGCCTCAGTGTCTGCCATCTGAAGCCCAGTTGTTGATCATCTCTGATTGTCTATCCTATCGATGCCCCTCATAATTTTCTAAATATCAATGAGGTCTCCCCTCAGCCTTCTACGTTTTAGGAAGAATAAACCCAGCCAATGCAATCTCCCCTTAGACTTACAACCCCAGGCAACATCCTTCTGAATTCTCTCTATGGTGACCACATCCTTTCTGAACCATTCGTACCATTCCAAGTGCTATCTAACCAAAGATTTGTACAACAGCAACATGATGTCCTAACTCTTATACTCAGTGCCTTAGCCAATAAAAACAAGAACACCAAATGCCTTTTCTCATTTACTAATGTTTCATCTCTCTACTAAGCTAGAGAGCTTAGTGACATGTGGAGTACAGGAAGGAGATAGAGAGCTTGGTGTCATGACAACAAACTTTCCTTCAATGTCAGCAAAACAAAAGAGCTGGTCATTGACTTCAGGAAAGGGGGCAGTGTACATGCACCTGTCTACATCAACGGTGCTGAGGTCGAGAGGGTTGAGAGTTTCAAGTTCCTAGGAGTGAACATCACCAATAGCCTGTCCAGGTCCAACCACGTGGATGCCACGGCCAAGGAAGCTCACCAGCGCCTCTACTTCCTCAGGAGGCTAAAGAAATTTGGCATGTCCCCGTCGTCCTTCACCAATTTTTATCGATGCACCGTAGAAAGCATCCTATCTTGGCTTGGTAAGGCAACTGATCTGCCTAGGACCGCAAGAAACTGCAGAGTTATGGACACAGCCCAGCACATCATGGAAACCAGCCTCCCCTCCATGGACTCTGTCTATACTTCTCAGTAAAGCAGCCAACATAATCAAAGACACCACCCCCTCCCCCAGACATTCTCTCTTCTCCCCTCCCTCATCAGGCAAAAGATACAAAAGCCTGTAAGCAAATTGCACCAGGCTCAAGGACAGCTTCTATCCCACCGTTATGACTATTAAACGGTTCCCTCGTATGATAAGATGGACTCTTGACCTTACATTACACCTCGTTATAATCTTACACCTTATTGTCTCCTTGCATTGCACTTTCTCTGTAGCGGTTACACTTTATTCTGTATTCTGTTATTATTTTTCCGTGTACTACCTCAATGCACTGTGTAATGAATGGATCTGTATGAATGGTATGCAAGACAAGTTTTTCATTGTACCTCGGAATTCATTGGAATTGGAATTGGAATAAACCAATTCCAATTCCAATACAAATTCCAATTCACTATCCTATCCACCAATGTCATGACTTTCAAGGAGGTATGGACTTGCACCCCGAGGGCTCTCTGTACATCAACACTCCTCAGGTCCCTGCCATTTACTCCATATGTTCCACCAGAATTTGATCTCCAATGGATAAGAGCATTACCTCACAGTTGTCTGGATTGAATTCCATCTGCCATAGCTCCACCCAACTTTCCAGCTGATCTATGTCCCACTATACCCTTAGACAACCTGCTCTGCCAGCAATGACTCCACCAATTTTTGTGCTGTTTGCAAACTTGCTAATCATGCGTCCTACATTCTCAACCAAGTCACTTATATGTATTACAGACAATAAAAGCCCCAGTGCCAATCCCTGTGATACAACACTCATTACAGATTTCCAGTCAGAAAAACACCCATCTACCTCAAATTAGTGTTTCAAACAATGGATGAAAGGAAGACAAATAGCGAACTACTGGGCAATAATAAAGGATATTGAAGGTTTGACCAGGAAGAAGAAGGAAGCATATGCCAGGTATTGGAAATTTTGAACATTAGCAGCTTGAACAAAACAAAACACATGTTATTGCTTATTACTTCTTTGATAGTTGACTTGCTATTTATATCTTCAATTAATCAACTTATTGTAGCACTCAACTGAGCTGGCTGTACAATATTGTGGATTGCTTGCTGTATACTGCAGAGCTCCAGAGAACTAATCATTCCACAAAGCTTTCCAATCATAGATCAAGGTGCCAAATGTGGACCTTTTATCTGTGCTAAATTCTTGACTGGTACTGTTGGAAAGCACATTCTCTAAATGGTGAGAGATTGCTGAGCTCTGAGATACAAAGGGATTGTGCTTTCCTGGTGCATCAGTCACAGAAGTCTTGAATGCAGATGATTAGGAGAGTTAACAGAATGATATTGTTTCTAGCAAGTGAAATTGAATACAGAAATAGGGATGTCTTGTTTCAGCTACATATGGCATTGGTGAGACCATTTCTGGAGTATAGCGCACAGTTTCTATCGCTTTGCTTAAGGAAGGATGTTATTGGATTGGAAGCAGTTCAGAGAAGGTTTACTAGACTAATATCTGGAATGGGTGGGGTGTCTTCTGAGGAACATTGGACATGCTAGGCTTGTTTAGAACACTTGAAGTTTAGAACAGTGAGTGACGACTTGATTAATTGATGGGTTTTGAGAAAGTGGATGTAGAAAGGATGTTTCCTCATGTGGGAGAATCTAGAACCAGGGCTCACCATTTGAAAACAAGAGGCCCATTTTTCCAGAGATGAGACACCATTATCTTCTCTCAGAGGGTCAAGAGTGTTTGGAACTCTCTTCCTCAATGGGCAAGGGAAGGTCTTTGAGTTTCCTTTAAGCAGAGGTAGATGGGTACATGAAAAGCAAGGGGGTGAAAGGTTACCAGGGGTAGATGGGAGTGCAGAGTTACAATGACAATTATATCAAATGGTTGAGTCTTGCTCTTAATTTGCATGCTTGTGTGAACAGAGTGCTGGAGGAAATGTCTAAACTCATACAGTGGTTCTCAGCATGGCTCAGTCTTGCCACAACAGTAGAAGGGACATTTATAAACCTGCTGGTGGTTGAAATAAAATGGGATGGGTGTCAGGGCATAGTATGTGGAAATTAGGCCTTGCAGTGGATGAGCTGACATCGGAAGGGGTGCTGGAAGGTACAAGGGATGGCAATAGCAACAGATTTCTTCTTGGTGGACTGTTGAATTAGTTTCGTTCATGTAGTTTGACGCCAGTGCGGTACGGTTTATTATTGTCACATGTACCAAGATACAGCGAAACACTTAGTTTTGAAAACCATCCATGCAGATCATTTCAAAACATCAGTACTTCGAGGTAGCACAAGGGAAAAGCAATAACAGAATACAGAATGTAGTGTTCCAGTTCCAGAGAAAGTGCAGTGCAGGTAGACAAATAAGGTGCAAGGGCCATGACAAGGTGGATTGTGAAGTCAAGAGTTCATCTTTAACATACAGCAGTCTTATAACAGCAGGATAGAAGCTGTCCTTGAGCCTGGTGGTTCGTATTTTCAAACTTTTCTATCTTCTGCCTGATGGCGTGGGGTGGGAGGTGGGGTTAGAAGAGAGAATATCTGGAGTAGGAGGGGTCTTTGATTATATTAGCTGCTTTCCCGAGGCAGTGAGAAGTGTAGACAGTGTCCGTGGAGGGGAGGCTGGTTTTTGTGCTGGACGGTGCTTTGTCCACCACTCTGCAATTTCTTACAGCCTTGGGCAGAGCAGTTGCCATACCAAGCTGTGATGCTTCCAGTTAGGATGTTTTCTATGGTGCATCGATAAAAATTGGTGACAGTCAAAGGGGACATTCCAAATTGAAGAGTGCTAATGATTCAATGGGTATCACAAACATTTTTTGCCATTGTGAAATTTGTTCAGTACTGAAACATCGAAATATTGAAAGTAGGAGAAGGCATCCGCCCCTTTACGCCTGATCCACTTTCATTGGCCAATCATTCAAATTCAGTCGCTGATCTAGAATACCCCTCAGACCCATTGATCTCTTCAGCTCTAAAAACAATATCTAATTCTTTCTTGAATATATTTAATGATTTGGCTTGAACTGCTTTCCATGGTAGACAATGCCACAGGTTCAAGCCTTCAACCATTCGGTTCTTGAACAAACTGGCACAACCCTAATCACTGGAGTTTAGCAACACTATGACCACTATGAACATTATGATTTTGATCATTTTGCACTAAAAAGGACTTTTTTTTTGTTCTAATTGTGTTCCTTCTTGTAAAAATCGTGTTTAATTTATGGTTAGTTTATGTTTTTCTTGTGATGGTAGTGTGGCTGTTAGTGTAACGCTATTACAGCGCTAGAGACCCGGGTTCAATTCCGGCCACTGTCTGTAAGGAATTTGTATGTTCTCCCCGTGACTGAGTGGGTTTCTTCCGGGTGCTCCGGTTTCCTCCCACATTCTAAAGACGTACAGGTTAGGGAGTTGTGGGCATGCTATGTTGGCGCCGGAAGCGTGGTGACACTTGCGGGCTGCGCCCAGAACACTCTACACAAAGATGCATTTCACTGTGTGTTTCGATGTACATGTAACTAAGATATCTTAATCTTAATCTTATCTGATGCTATGTGCCTGTGATGCTGCTGCAAGTAAGTTTTTCATTGCACCTGTGCGCACATGTACTTGTGCAGATGACAATAAACTTGACTTTGACTCTGATTTTGCTTTCTGTCAGCTGGTCAGTGTATAATATGTCTCCAGTGAATCAGGATCTGGCTTCCACTTACGATCATCATTTACTGTCTGTTCCTGTTCTGGTTTTCATACAGTAACAAAACTGTAGACACGATAGTGGTGTTTAAGAGGCTTTCAGATAGACACATGAACGTGTAGGGAATGGAGGGATATGGATCATGTGCAGGCAGAATAGATTTAGTTTAACTTGGCATCATGTTCGGCACAGACATTGTGGGCCGAAGGACCTGTTCCTGTGCTGTACTGTTCTATGTTCTACAGAAAGCACGTTGAACTGAGCAAAACATCATGTTGCTTTGCTGGAGCGTTCTCAAAGCAAATGTAATCCTGAACCACATCGAGGCGTTAGGATTAGTGGCCAAAAGTCTCAGTCAAAGGAATGACTTTTAATGAGGGTCTTAAAAGAAGAGAGTGCGGCAGAAAGGAGGACTGGTTTCAGGAGGGAATTCTAGAGCCCAGGTAGCTGAAGGCACCTGCTTCCTATGGTGGAGAGGTTAAAGTCAGAGGTGAACAAGAGAAGTGCATTCTCCCCGTGTCTGTGTGGGTTTCCTCCGGGTGCTCCGGTTTCCTCCTACATTCCAAAGACGTATGGGTTAGGAAGTTGTGCGCATGCTATGTTGATGCTGGAAGCGTGGTGACACTTGCGGGCTGCCCCCAGAACACTCTACGCAAAAGATGCATTTCACTGTGTGTTTCGATGTACATGTGACCAATAAAGATATCTTATCTTATCTTAACATTTAAAAGACATTTGGATGGGCACATAGATAGGAAAAGTTTAGAGGGATATAGGTCAAACACAGGCAAATGGGACTAGCTTAGATGGGCATCTTGGTTGGCATGGACCAATTGGGCCGAAGGGCCTGTTTCCATGCTGTATTATTCTATAATTCTTTTTCCCAGGGAAGGGGAACTTAAAATTAGATGGCATACGTTTAAGGTGAGAGGTGAAAGATTTAACAGGGACTTGAGGGGCAACCTCTTCACGCAGAGGGTGGTGTGTGTATGGAATGAGCTGCCAGAGAAAGTGATTGAAGCAGGTGCAGTTAACAACATTCAAAAGACGTTTGGGTAAGTACATGGATAGGAGGGGTTTAGACGGTTATGGGCCAAATGTAGGCAAATGACACTAGCTTGGTGGGCACCGTGGTCGGCATGGACAAATAGGGCCGAAGGGCCTGTTTCCGTTTTGTATTACTGTATCACTCTATGACTCTCACTGACCATCAACCACCCATTTACACTAATCCTACATTAATCTGATGTAAAAGGTACATTGGACTGTATTGAGAACATTGGGCTCATGCACTGGGAGCTCACAGAAGCTCTGTGTAAATAGCAGAAGGAACATAACACCTCACAACTACCTCCTCAGCCATCCTGCCAAACACCTCCTGCCCCGCATCTGGCAGAGTCTGTGGAACCCACACTGGCCTCAACAGACCTGGTGTGAAAGCAAATCATTCTCAGTCCCAAGGGACCTGCCAAGAAGAGGAAAATTTGGGATTGTGGATTTGCCCAGTGTTTTTTTTTAAATCAGTCTTTAAAATAGCTGAAATACTAATGCAAAACTGTCCACACAACAAGTGCCAAATTTGTTTCTAATAATTGTAAATGTGCTTATATCTGCATGCAAATTTAAATACACTGTAAAGTGACACAAGGTGATGTGTGGGTATCAACAGCAGATGGTACCAAAGGGAAAAACATCTGAAGAGCTGCAAAACAGTGCTTCTGGCAGCCAAGCTCTCTGGCTCTGATATAATCCTTTAAGAACGCTGTGATACCAGTAATAGAGTCATACAGCACGGAATCAGGCCCTTCAGCCCAATTCGTCCATGCTGACCAAGATGTCCATCCAAACTAGTCCCAATTGCCTGCATTTAGCCCATATCCTCCTAAATCTTTTATATCCATGTAAGGTAAGATAAGATATTTTTATTAGTCGCATGTACATCGAAACACACAGTGAAATGCATCTTTGCGTAGAATGTTCTGGGGGCAGCCCACAAGTGTCACCGCACTTCCGGCGCCAACATATCATGCCCACAACTTCCTAACTCGTACGTCTTTGGAATGTGGGAGGAAACTGAAACACCCAGAGGAAACCCACGCAGACACAGGGAGAACATACAAACTCCTTACAGGCAGCAGCGAGAATTGAACCCGGGTTGTTGGCGCTGTAATAGCGTTACGCCAACCGCTACACTAAAACAGTGCAATTGTACCCACCTTTACCACTTCCCCTGGGACTGGAGGACTTGGAGAGACTGGATAGGCTAGAACTTTTTCACCGGAGCGTAGGAGGCTGAGGGGTGACCTTATAGAGGTTTATAAAATTGTGAGGGGCACAGATAAGGTGGATGGTCACGGTCTTTTCCCATGGTAGGGGAGTCTAAATCTAGAGGGCATAGGTTTAAGATGAGAGGGGAAAGATTTAAAAGGGACCTGAGGGGAAACTTTTTCTCACAGTGCTGCCAGTGTGGAGTTTGCAAGCTCTCCATATAACATGTAGATTTGTCCCAGGTACTCTGATATTCTCCCACATCCCAGAGACATCAGGGTAAAAAGATTCTTCCTTTGATCCTCTCTAAACAACCTACCACTTACCTTAAACCTATGCCTTCTAGTTTCAGACACCAATGTTGTGGGACAAAATTTCCTGCCATCTAACGCTTTCTACGCACCCAATAATTTTGTAAGGAAAATTTATTCTGAAAATCAATTTGCCATATTATCCTGATGCATTGATATTTTCTGTCTTTCAAAGAATAGAATCATAAAATTGTCATGGCACAGAAGGAGGTTATTTGGTCCATTATATTTATGCTGGACCCTGGTAGAACAATCCTATCAGTCCACTTCCCTGCTCTTTCCCCACAACCAATCGAATTATTCTCTCTCATGGGCCTATCCCGTTTCTGAGAGCCCTGACTGACTCTCCTTCTCCAGTCAGTGAGTTTCCAGACCATAACTTCAAAAAAACAATGCTGTTTCTCCTCACATCCCTCTTATGTCTTTTGGCTCAAAGGTTTAAATCATTACCCTTGGTCCTTAAACTATGGTAGCACGACACTTTTAAACTGCAGTCATGATGTAGGGAACACAGCCAAGCTGTGCACAGCAAGATCCCACAGCCACCATGGTGGCATTGGGTGGGGTGGCCACATTGACCATGACAGGATTGACCTAGAGTTTCAGTGTACTCAACGTACTTAAATATTACATAAATCAGCTTCATTTATGCAGTCCACTAAACCTGCCAAGGTTGCTTTATGGGAGCATAAACCAAACAGATTTCGTTCAGACAGGTGACCTACAGCTCCAGCAGAGGGGGAGGTTTTAAGGATCGTCATAGTCCTGGTGAAGAGGTTTGATGAGGGAATTCCAGACCTTAAGGTTCAGTCAAACAAAGAAGTGCCAACAATGTGATGGTGAATATCTTATGCAAGGTCGCAGGATGGGATCACAGAGATAGGGAGATGTGTAGGGATCAGTGAGGTTAGAGAGATGTGGGGATGGGAGGAGGTTACAAGGATAGGCAGGAGTTATAGGCACTAGTAGGGCAAGCATGGTAGTGTAGCGGTTAGCGTAATGTTTTACAGCGCCAGCGACCCAGGTTCAATTCTGGCCGCTGTCTGTAAGGAGTTTGTATGTTCTCCCCGTGTCTGCGTGGGTTTCCTCCGGTTGCTACAGTTTCCTCCCACATTCCAAAGACGTACGGGTTAGGAAGTTGTGGGCATGCTATGTTGGTGCCAGAACCTTGGCAATGCTTGTGGGCTGCCCCCAGAACACTCTACGCAAAAGATGCATTTCACTGTGTGTTTCAATGTACCTGTGACTAATAAAGAAATCTTATCTTATCTTAGAGGGTACTACTTGGGGGGAGTTTAAGGATTGAAGAGAATTACAGAGTCAGGGAGAGGTATAGGGACTGGAAGGGGTTACAGAGATAGGCATGGGTGTAGGAAATAAAGAAGGTTCCATTGATAGGGAGACGGGTGTAAGCGCTGGAGAGATGGGGAGGATTATACAGACAAGGAAGGGTTTCAAAGATAGGTAGGGATTGGAGCAAGTTGTAGAGATAAGGAGCTGTGTAAAGGCTGGAAGGAGATACAGAGGTAGAAAGGGGAAATTGGTAAATTGGTAAACTGTTTTATTATTGTCAAATTACTGAGGTGCAGTGAAAAGCTTTGCTTTGCACGCCATCCATACAGTAATGGGAGTAAGGGATGGAACAGGTCAGAAGTAGGGAGTACTGATGGGGGTTACAGAGATTAAGAGAAGCGAGGCCAACATCAACAGTAAATCATATTTCTGTAAATATTTTGTGAAGAAGTCCATCTTGATTTCACTCCCAAAATGTCTCAATCCAGCTTTTGAAATTGTACTGCCTTGTCTTTGACTTCCCTGCCAGAAGAAATAATTTCTTTGGATGACCCAGATTGAATCAATTTTTAACATTTCAGCATCTCCGTTTGATTAATAGCAGAACACCAGGAATAGAACAATAGGATTGAGCAGAATCAGCAAAACTTAGGAAAGGGAAATCATATCTGACAAATTTGTTGGGGTTCTTGGAGGATGGGAATATTGGAAGGGTGGACCAGAGGATGTGCTATGTATAGGTTTTTAGAAAGCTTTCAATAAGGTCCCACAAAAGACGTTCGTCAACAAGAACACAAAAGAATAAAAGCAGGAGTAGGCCGCTCTGACCCTCAATCCTGCCCCTGATGATGGCTAATCTGCCCCAACTCCTCTTTTGTACCAGTTCCTTAGAGACTTCAATTCCCTGATCTTTCAAATATTTACCTTCCTCCTCTTGAAATACCACCAGTCATCCGACCTCCACAGACCCCTGGGGTAGAGAATGCCTGAGATTTACCAAACCCTGCAAGATGAGGTTCCTACACACCTCATCTTTAAATGACTGCCTCCTTATCTTGTAACCGAGTTCTCTCATTTGAGATCCTCCCACTAGCGGATGCATCTCAACATCTACCACGTTCTGCCCCCTGAGGATGTTATATATAGAGATGTAGATTTCTAGAGGTGTATGATGGTCCTATAGATGTACGAGCATTCTGACTGGTTGCATCACAGCCTGGTATGGAGGGTCTAATGCACAGGATTGCAAGAGGCTGCAGAGGGTTGTAGACTCAGCCAGCTCCATCACAGGCACAACCCTTCCCATCATTGAGGACATCTTCGAGACGTGGTGCCTTAAGAAGGCAGCATCCATCACTACAAACCTTCACCATCCGGGACATGCCCTCTGCTCATTACTACCATCAGGGAGGAGGTACAGGAGCCTGAAGACCCACACTCAATGATTCAAGAACAGCTTCTTCCCCTCGCCATCAGATTTCTGAACGGTCCATGAACCCATGAACACTACCTCATTATTCCTTTATTCTGCACTATTTATTTCTTAATTTACAGTAATTTTATACCTTTGCACTGTACTGCTGCCGCAAAATAGCAAATTTCAAGTCATATAAATCAGTGATAATAAACCTGATTCTGATTCTATATATTTCAATAAGATTACCACTCGTTCTTCTAAATTTCTTAAACGGCACAACAGTATTTGTGTCACCTGGTCATTCATGGTCTCCACCTTATCACAGACAAAACCTCTGATCTCTCCCCACCTCCCTCTCTGCAACTTGAAACACATCTGTTTTCTCACTTTTCCAGTTCTGATGGAAGTTCATTGACTTGAAACGTTAACTATGTTTCTTTCTCTCCTTCCACAGTTCTAATGAAGGGTCTTCGACATCTGTCACAGACACCTTTTATTGGAGGTGTTATGATCACACAGTCTTCACCATAACAGGCCTCAATATAAAGAGGAAAATCCAACTGGAAAATTCTTAGTGGAGTGAAGATCTGTATCAGTCATTATTTGCTGCAACAAACAATCTGCTGGAGCAACTCAGTTGTCCTGATGCAGGGTTTCAACCCAAATCGATAATGATTCCTTTCCCCCCACAGATGCTGCTCGACCCGTTGAGTTCCTCCAGCAGATTGTCTGTTGCTCCAGATTCCAGCATCTGCAGTCTCTTGGATCACCAATAATTCTTTGAATTTTTTGTTCTTCAGCAAGGCTGATGCCCGTCACATTTCTTCTTACTTTCCTGAAACATTAACTCTGTTTCTCTTTCCACAGATGCTGCCTGACCTGCTGAGTGCTTCCAACATTTTCTGGCTGTATTTTTCATTTCAGCTCAGCATCTGCAACTTTTATTTTATTTTCAAGTCCATTAGTTCAAATTTCCAGATATGCTCTGTTACGTTGGAAAGAGATACCCAGACACTGTTTGCAGACTGATGGATCATTCAAAATTATGGGTGGATGCCTTGACCTTGTATAAGAAATTCAGAATAATTACAACTGGGTCAGTTGGTTTAATGAGAGTGGAATCGTTACAGACATATTTTATTGGGCGTATTAACATAGAACATAGAACATTACAGCACAGTACAGGCCCTTCGGCCCACAATGTTGTGGCAACATTTTATCTATCTAACCCTTCCCTCTATCTAATCTATCTAATATCTATCTAACCCTTCCCTCCCAAATAGCCCTCCATTTCTCTATCATTCATGTGTTTAAGAGACTCTTAAATGTCTCTAATATATCTGCTCCCACAACCTCTGCAGGCAGTGCATTCCACGCACCCATCACTCTCTGAATAAAAATCTCACCCCTGACATCCCCCCTCATACCTTCCTCCAATCACCTTAAAATTATGCCCCCTTGTGTTAGTTATTTTCACCCTGGGAAAAAGTTTCTGATTAAGGATTATGATCACATACACTTCACTATAACAGGTCTCAACATAAAGAACAAAATCTAATTGGAAAATTCTTATTGGAATGAGGATATGTAGCAGTAATTATTTGTTCTTAGACAAGGCTGCTCTCTGTTACATTTATTCTTATTCTCCTGATCATTTCTTTCCTCTGAATCCTGTTTTATGAGCCAGATATTCTTCAAACTGTGTGATGTATTGTTGGATGATCACTCTCTTTCCACAGTGGGATCATTTTCTATTTAAAAGCCAATAACGTCTGCTACCCATCAACGTGTTACAAAAACTAAATCAATGGTATTTTCCATTGCTGGCTGCACCCTTGTTTGTTCCATGTGTCTAACCTTTCAATTTTTTTCAATCAAGCTAAAACTGTAACATTCGATATATATTTATTATTGGGGCTCTTAATTTTTCTGTCTCTCTTGGGCTATGCACAGTCCTGAAATGAGGGGTTGACTATTTTCTTCACAGTACAGTATCAATTATGACAATACAGTGTAGGTACATCTTAATCCTTGCCTGTAGTTGATGCATTGACAGCAGCACTGTGCTGTTCTTTAAAACCCCTTCATAGAATCACGAAGCAATGTCATATTGTCATTTAGCCCATATAGCTGGCATGGTATTTTGAAGGAACGATCCAATTTTCACCATTTTTCTCATCAGACATTTTTTTACCCCACCTTTCACACTCTCTTATGCTACACACTGACCACCAGAATTGGATGGGTTAAGGTGAAAAACACGATGATGCTGGAGGAACTCAGCAGGCCAGGCAGCGTCCTTGGAGAAAAGCAGGAGGTCAACGTCTCAGGTCAGGACCCTTCTTCAGGACTGAAGGTAGGAAATGGGGAAGCTCCCCCAGTGCCAGGAGAATTCCAAGCGTAAACTGGAGGAATGGCACCTCATTTTCCATCTTGGAACCTTGAAGCCTAAAGGCATGAACATTGAATTCTCCCACTTCAAGTAATCCCTACACCCCTTCCCCACAAAACCCGCGCCCCCCCCCCCACCACGCTTCTTCTCTTCTTCCCTTTACTAGCCTCTTTTTTCTACTTTTTTTCCCCTTTCTCTCCTTACCTCTGACCCATCCCCCGGTGGATCTGCTCTCCCCTCCTCCCCCACACCTGCCGATCACTATCTCTTACCGGCATCTACCTATCACCACCTTGTGCCCATCCCACCTCCCCTCTTTTGTCCACCTATCACTGCTCTGCTTTTCCCTCCTATACATTGGGCTTCCCCTTTTCCTATCTTCAGTCATGAAGAAGGGTCCTGACCCGAAACGTTGACCACCTGCTTTTCTCCACGGATGCTGCCTGGCCTGCTGAGTTCCTCCAACATCATCGAGTTTTTCATCTAGATTCCAGCATCTGCAGTCCTTTGTTTCTCTAATTGGATGGGTTGTTGGACATGCCGTGATTTGAATGAGGCTGTAATGTGACTGTAATGACAGCGTTCCTCAGCCAGTGAGGTACAATGAATGGCACAACAGACATGGCTGCTAGTTCACACATTGTGGGCCAAAGGGCCTGTACTGTAGTGTTCTATGTTCTATGTTCTTTAGTTCAATCCTGACTCCCCCGCCCTGCCTCCCCCAGTGCTCTATGTGTGGAGTTTGCATGTTCTCCCTGTGACCCTGCACGTTTCCTCCGGGTGCCCCAGTTTCCTACCACTTCCTAAAGGTGTGTGGGTTGGTAGGTTAATTGGCCTCTCATGTAGGTGGCTGGAGGCTGAATCAGTGGGGTATTAATGGGCATGTGTGAGAGGGTAGGTCACAGGGAAATAAGTGCAGGAATGTGATTGCTCTGTGGGCCGGTATAGACTCAATGGGTCAAATGACCTCCTTGTATATCATGAGAAAAGATGAGAAGTATGAGACAGTTCAATGCTGTGTCTGCTGGATTGAAGTAAAGGCTGAATGTTTGGGGATCCTGCTCCTGAGGCCTAGTTGTTGGCTCTCTCTGGGATGCATTGTGTGTGTGCATTCTTCAATATCAGGTGTAGTCAGGCTACCAAAGAACAAAAATCCATAAACTTTAGATTTAAAGTTAGCCAATAGTTTAACAATAATTAACTTCAGTGGCAGAGAATTCCTACCAACATCTGGATGTAATCACTTTTGAAAACCTTGGTTCCAATTTTTAGCACTTTACTCTGTATTCTGTTATTGTTTTTACCCTGTACTACCTCAGTGCACTGTGTAATGAATTGATCTGGATGAACAGTATGCAAGACAAGTTTTCCACTGTACCTCGGTACAAGTGACAATAATAAACCAATACTAATACCAATACCAACACAAGACAGCCCCCCTTCCAGTCTTCTCCATCAGCAGAAATAGCTTATTTCTTTTATCCTATCAGTTCACCTTAACGTCCTGAAAATGCAATCAAATGCAAGGAATATAACTGGTGTTTGTGTAATCTTGTCATAACGTCATAGAGCAATACAAAGTGAATATACGTCCTTCAACCCAATCAGTCTATGCCGACCATGGTGCCCACCCAGCTAGTCCCAATTTCCTGCATTCAACCCATATCCCTCTAAACCCTGCCCCTCTATGTACCCATCCAGGTGCTTCTTCAATGATACTATTGTACCTACCTCAACCACTTCCTCCGGCAGCTCGTTCCATATACTCACCACCCTCTATGTGAAAAAGTTGCCCCTCAGGTCCCCTTTAAATCTTTCCCCTCTCACCCTTAACGTATGCCCCTTAGTTTTGGACTCCCCTAACACGGGGTAAAGATTGTTGTCGTTCACCTTATCTATGCCTCTCATAATCTTAAACTTTTCCATGAGGTTGCCCCTCATTCTCTGACGTTCCAAGGAATAAAGACCTAGCCTGGCCAATCTAGCCATGGTAGTGTTGCGGTTGGTGTAACGCTATTACAGCGCCAGAGACCCAGGTTCAATTCCGGCTGCTGTCTATAAGGAGTTTGTACGTTCTCCCCATGTCTGCGTGGGTTTCCTCCGGGTGCTCCGGTTTCCTCCCACATTCCAAAAATGAACGGGTTAGGAAGTTGTGGGCATGCTATGTTGGCGCCAGAAGCGTGGCGACACTTGCGGGCTGCCCCCAGAACACTCTACGCAAAAGATGCATTTCACTGTGTGTTTCAATGTGCATGTGACTAATAAAGATATCTTATCTTATCTGCTTATAGCTCAGGCCCTCTAGTCCTGGCAACATCCTTGTAAATCTTTTCTGCACTCTTTCCAGTTTAACCACGTCTTTTCTATAATAGGGTGACGAAAACTGTACGCAGTACTCCAAGTGCAGCCTCACCAATGTCTTATACAACTGCAACATATTGTCCCAACTCCTATTCTGAATGCCCTGACTAATGAAGGCCAGCATGCTAAATGCCTTTTTCACCACCCTGTCTACCTGCGACGCCACTCTCAACGAACTATGCACTAGGTCCCTCTGTTCCATTACACTGCCTTGTGCCCCACCATTCATAGTATAATCCTACTCTGGTTTGACTTTATCATTTGATAAGTCCAGGTTTCATTCCAGTCAATTTTAAGTCACTCCCTCCAACTTAACCTTGGTTAACTTTTGTCGCTGTCAAACTGCTTTATAGGTTCATTGCAACTTGATTCAGCAGGTCACGAGGAATGACTGCCTGCTGCGGCAACATTGCGAATCAGCCCTGCTACTGATGTGTTACATCAAGACAGCTGTCTCCAGCAGATGACCCTGGCTGTCTGAAGAGTAACCTCTTGGGATCCTGCACTCTTGTGTTGCTTGCTGCTTTCATCAGTAGCTTATTATCAGTGACACTGGTGGGAAGAAAGACAAGGAAGATTTGCAGAAAATACCTTATCACTCAAGACTGATTTTTCATACGGTATTAGCAAGAAATTAAAATTGCAAGAAGACATTGTTAATTTGTTCATCTGTGGGTGGGTAAAACAGGGAATTGTTTCATGCTTAATAAATAAAGTACTGGAAACAGGTCAGGCAGCATCAAGGGAAGAAAAACAATTAACGTTCCAGATCTGGGACTAGGCTAACGAAGGATCATTCCATTTTCTCACGGGTACCCATCGGGCAGGAGGTACAGAAGCCTGAAGTCCCACACCACCAGCTTCAAGAACAGCTACTTCCCTTCAACCATTTGTTTCTTTGTTGTGAAAATTGGGTATAATTTATGTTAAATTTACGTTTTTCTTGTGAATGCTGCTTATCTGATGCCATGTGCCTGTGATGCTGCTGCAAGTTTTCCATTGTACCTGTGCATACATGTACTTGAGCATATGAAACTCAACTTGGATAAATGCTGGACTCGCCAGCAATGCCCACAGTAGGATATGTGCTCCTTATAGATTCTTAGATTTGTAGATACATGGAGCTCAAAAACAAGGCGTCCAAATTGACTAACTCTGGAACACCCTGTAAATAGTATTGCAGTCAGGCCCATGATCTAACCCTTAAAGAAGTAGAATACAGAACAGTGTAGCACAGGAACAGGCCTTTCAGCCCACAATGTCTGTGCTGACCATGATGCCAAATTAAACTAAACCTATCTGTCTGCACATGATCTATACCTCTCCATTCCCTGCCTGTTCGTTTGCCTGTCTAAATGTCTCTTAACCACCAATATCGTATCACTATCATACCTCCTCTGGCAGCCCGTTCCAGGCACCTACCACTCTCTTTGTAAAAAATTTATCCCGCACATCACCTGGAGCCATAGGGCTATACAGCACAAAACACAGACCCTTCAGCCCAACTCGTCCATGCTGACCAAGTTGCCTAACTGAGCTTGTCCAATTTGCCTGTGTTTGACCTATATCCCTTTAAACCTTTCTTGTCCAAGTACCTGTCCAAATGTCTTTTCAACATTGCAATTTTCCTTGTCTCTACCACTTCCTCTGGCAGCTCGTTCCATATACCCACCACCCTCTGTGTGGAAAACTTACCCCTCAGATCGCTTTAAATCTTCTCCCTCTCACTTTAAACCTACACCCTCTAGTTTTAGACTCCCCTACCCTGGGAAAAAGACTGTGAACATTCACCTTATCTATGCTTCTCATGATTTTATAAACCTCTATAAGATCACCCCTCAGCCTCCTATGCTACAGGGAAAAAAGTCCCAGCCTATCCAGCCTCTCCTTATAACTCAGACTGTCCAGTCCAGATAATATCCTCATAAATCTTCTTTTGCACCCTTTCCAGTTTAATCACATCCTTCTTATGGTAGGGCAACCAGACAGTACTCAATATGTGGCCTTAGCAATGTCTTGCACAGCTGTAACATGACATCTCAATCCCTGTACTCAATATCCTAAACAATGAAGACAAGCATGCCAAGTGCCTCTTCACCACCCTGTCTACCTGTGTCACCACTTTCAAGCAACTCTGTATCTGCAACCCTAGGTCTCTCTGTTCTATAGCACTCCCCAGGGCCCTACCACTTACTGTGTAAGTTCTGCCCTGGTTTGTCTTAACAAAATGTAATATCTCACATTTATCTGAATTAAACTCTATTCTTCAGCCCACTGGTCCAGTAGATCAAGATCCCATTATAATCTTAGATAACCTCCTCATTGTCCACTATGCTACTAGTTTTGGTGTCACCCACCATCGAGAACATTTACAAGAGGCGGTGCCTCAAGAAGGCAGCGTCCATCATTAAGGACCCTCACCATCCAGGACATGTCCTCTTCTCGTTACTACCATTGGGAAGGAAGTACAGGAGCCTGAAGACCCCCACTGAACATTTTAGGAACAGCTTCTTCCCCTCCGCCATCAGATTTCTAAACGATCCATGAACCCTCATTGTTTCTTATAGATTTTTATTTATAAACGTATAGATTTTGTCTTTGCACTGTACTGCAGCCGCAAAACAACAAATTTCACGTCATATGTCAGTGATAATAAATCTGATTCTGATTTTGGTTCTGAAACTTACTAACCATATCAACTGCATTCTCATCCAAATCATTAATATAAATGATGAACAACATTGGACCCAGCACCAAACCCTATGGCACGCCACTGGTCACAGGCCTCCAATCTGAATGGCAACCTTCTACTTCTACCCTCTGTCTCCTATCACTAAGCTAATTTTATATCCAATTGGCTAGCTCAGCCTGGATCTCATGGATCTAACCTTCTGGACCAGCCTGCCATGCAGTACTTTGTCAAAGGTTTTGCTAGCAGCCATGTAGACAACATCTACTATGGTGCCCTGTCTCTATCTTCTTGTCACATCTTCAAAAAACTCAAATTTGTGAGACATAATTTCCCATACATAAAGCCATGCTGCATGTCCCTAATAGCCCAGGCACAGTAATGTAGCAGTTAGCATAATGCTATTACAGCACCAGTCACCTGGTTTCAATTCTAGCCACTGTCTGTAAGGAGTTTGTACGTACTCCCTGTGTCTGCATGGGTTTGCTCCGGTGCTCCGATTTCCTCCCACATTCCAAAGACGTACGGGTTAGGAAGTTGCAGGCATGTTATGTTGGTGCCGGAAGCGTGGCGACACTTGAGGACTACCCCCCAGAACACTCTAATCAAAAGATGTATTTCACTGTGTGTTTCGATGCACATATGACTATTAAAGATATCTTATCTTATCTTTCCAAATGCATCTAGGTCCTGTCTCTCTGAATCCCCACCAATAAGTTATAAAGTCACTGATGTTAGGTTCACCAGTCTGTAGTTCCCAGGCTTTTCCTTTCAGCCCTTCTTAAATAAAGGCACAACATTGCACACAACACAAGGATATGGCCTCAAGATTCGGGGAGTAGATTTAGGACAGAGATGAGGAGAAACTGCTTCTCGCAGGAAGCAGTGAATCTGTGGAACTTTCTGCCCAGGGAAGCAGTGGAGGCTACCTCATTAAATGTATTTAAGACACAGTTAGATAGATTTTTGCATCGTAAGGGAATTAAGGGTTATGACGAAAAGGCAGGTAGGTGGAGCTGAGTCCACGGCCAGATCAGCCATGATCTTATTGAATGGCAGAGCAGGCTCAACAGGCCAGATGGCCTATTTCTGCTCCTATTTCTTATGTTCTTAACATTAGCCACCCTTCAGTCACCCGGCACCTCACCCATGGCTATCAATGATACAAATATCTCCATTAGGGGCCCCATAATTTCTTTTCTTGCTTCCCACAATGTCTTATGATACACTTTAAACTTAAATCTTCTTTAAGCTTTCCCCCACTCACCTTAAATCTATGCCCTCTGGTATTTGACATTTCTACCCTGGGAAAAAAAGAATCTGACTCTCTGCCCTATCTATGCCTCTTATCATTTCATACACTTCGATCTGGTTGCCCCTCAGCCTCTGACCCCCCCAGAGAAAACAAGTTTTCAAGGAACAGTTATTGTTCACAACCAGTGATATGCATGCTACACCCACATTCTGTGAAAGGATGATGAATAATCCTCAGTAATTTAGTGTAACAGCTCAACAGTGCAACATCAGGGAATGTTGAGCAATTGAAAGTTGGTAATCTGACAGGTTTTGGAGGATAATTATTCATTCTGTAGGGAAATAGCTATGGCATGATGCCAAGAGCAACAAGCTCTCCAACATTTGACACAAAGAGAAACACTTGTTGAACTTTTGTGAGGCTTTGCCATCTTTCAATGGCATGGCAATTCCTGCCCCCAGTGTCACAGGGAGACAGAGGCACCAGACTTCATCCACATATGGAACAGAGCTGAGAGAATTGTAGGTCTAAATTGGCTTATTATTGTCATATGTACCGAAGTCAGTGAAAAACTTGTCTTGCATACTGTTCATACAGATCAATTCATTCCAATAGTGCATTGAGGCAGTTCAGGGTAAACAATAACAGAAGGCAGAATAAAGTGTTATAGTTACAGAGAAAGTGCAGTGCAGGTAGACAATAAAGTGCAAGGTCATAGCAAGGTAGATTGTGAGGTCAAGAGTCCATCTTATCATACTGGAGAGCCGCTGAGAAATGTTAACAACCCACATTGAACCTCTGCAAGAGCTTCTGGGACTTCTTTAAACCAAAAAATCAACCTATAAATAAAAACTTACTTCAGCTGTGGTCAGCTCCCTTGAGTTATTTTATGGTCATCTAGATAGCCAGAATGCATAGAAGCTGCATTTTGATCATTTTCCTGGTTAGTTTTTGAACAATGTTCCAATTAAAC
The DNA here is from genome assembly GCF_009764475.1 of Pristis pectinata. Taxonomy (NCBI): domain Eukaryota; kingdom Metazoa; phylum Chordata; class Chondrichthyes; order Rhinopristiformes; family Pristidae; genus Pristis; species Pristis pectinata. The sequence goes on along the minus strand of NC_067410.1, from coordinate 105,845,629 downwards.
ATATGGTTTATTAAAGTGAATTTTTTGTGTTCCCTCCTCAGTAAAATTAAATCCAGACAGTACATTTATCTTCCCTAAGTCACCATATGACATTGCCAGACATGCTTGCACCAGATTTAGTGTAATGCTCCCTATAATCTGCCCCTGAAATAGAAGCAAAGTACTGAGATGATATATATCCACAGATCCACAGATCTGTATATCCACAGATCCCTGAAAGTTGCCTCACAGGTGGATAGGGTAGTTAAGAAAGCTTATGGGGTGTTAGCTTTCATAAGTCAAGGGACTGAGTTTAAGAGCCACGAGGTAATGATGCAGCTCTATAGAACTCTGGTTAGACCACACTCGGAGTACTGTGTCCAGTTCTGGTCGCCTCATTATAGGAAGGATGTGGAAGCGTTGGAAAGGGTGCAGAGGAGATTTACCAGGATGTTGCCTGGTTTAGAGAGTATGCATTATGAGGAGAGACTAAGGGCTTTACTCTTTGGAGAGAAGAGGATAAGAGGAGACATGATAGAGGTGTACAAAATATTAAGAGTGGACAGCCAGCATCTCTTTCCCAGGGTACCAATGCTCAATACAAGAGGGCATGGCTTTAAAGTAATGGGTGGGAAGTTCGAAGGAGATATCAGAGGAAGGTTTTTTACCCAGAGAGTGGTTGGTGCACGGAATGCGCTGCCTGGGGCAGTGGTGGAGGCAGGTACATTGGTCAAATTCAAGAGATTACTAGATAAGCATATGGAGGGATATGTGGGAGGAAGGGGTTAGATAGTCTTAGGTGAGGTTTGAAGGTCGGCACAACATTGTGGGCCGAAGGACCTTTGTGCTGTACTGTTCTATGTTCTATGTTCTATATCACAATGTAAATTCCATTCCAGAAGGTACATGAGAACATCAGCTTTATTTTGTGGGATACAGGGTGAGTTTATGTGTAGGATATTGACCTCAGTATTGATTGTTTCCACTGTTGTCTCAGTCAGTGACTTTCAAACAGTGAAATACTGACTTGGGCCTTAATTGTATCTGGGGGCAACATAATGTTGCCAAGATTTGGAGAGTAGATTGTTGACTCAAGGTTAATGAACAGCTACGTCTGTGGCCAGAAGCTAAAGCAAACCATTCTCTGGCAATGTGCTATAACCACACCCTTGGGAATGTATCTTGTAAAGCACCAGTGAGATATTTGCATTCTTGCAACAGCAGCCATTCTTCTAGATAACAAGATATGTGGTAACTTTGAAAAATAACCCTTCATAAACAATGCAATTGCAAAATAGCATAAGATTCATGCAGACACAAGAGACTGCAGATACTGGAAAGCTGGAGCAAAACACAAAAAAGATGGAGGAACAGCAGCTCAGGCAGCATCTATGGAGGGAAATGGACAGTTGACGTTTCAGGTTGACCTGGAACATCGACTGTTCATTTCCCTCCATAGATGCTGCCTGACCTGCTGAGATCCTCCAGTTTTTTGTGTGTTGCATAACATTAATGCAACTTCTTTTCCCAAGGCTGAACAGTTAAAAATCTCTCACAGTCTATAAGGGATATAAGATGTAAATGCTTGAGAACACATACCACCAGACTCAAGGACAGCTTCTATCCTGCTGTTATCAGACTCTTGAACCGACTTCTCATACGCTAGGAGATGAACTCTTGAACTCTTGATCTCCTAATCTACCTCGTTATGGCACTAGCATTTTATTTGTCTACCTGCTCTGCACTTTCTTTGTAACTGCTATACTATATTCTGCATTCTGTTTCTCCTTTTACTCCCTCAATGTAATTATGTATGGCACAATCTGTCTGGATGGCATGCAAACCAAAGCTTATCACTGTCCTTCAATACATGTTCCAATAATAATAAATCAAAGCCAATACAATAACGCAGAGGGTAAATCATGGGTCGAGTAACTTAGTGCATGAACGACCCATAAAGTGTGGGTTCAGATCCCTACATAACCTAATGTCAGGAAACAAAGCCACAATCTCAGGAAATACACCAGTATAAATTAAATCTATCCACTTCTCAAATTATTAAACTAAAATTGAATAAAAGTTACCAAGAAACTGTTAGACCACTGATGAAATCACAGCTGATTTGCTGATGTCTTTGCAAGAGGAAAAGCTGCCATTTTCACCAAGGTAGGCCTGTAGAGGACTCCATCCACATCCCATGATGGTTGAGTCTTAACTGTTGTCTGGATCATCAAAACATTGTGTTGGGGCAGCAGAGAGAATGAATAAATGTTGGATTTGCCAGCAATATGCACAAGACCAGAATGGACTAAAGCAAAAGGCCATACATTTGAATGTAGCTTTCCTCACTTTGTAATACGGATGTCAAGAGGTAGATTTTCCCCCACGCATAAAACTGGCATTGTGGATTAACCTTATGCAAGAAAACCGGCAACTATTCTACACTTTTTCCACTCGGGCTGAGAAGTGGCAGATGGAGTTCAACCTGGAAAAGTTTAACAACATCTTATTGATACACTTTGGAAGATTGAATTTGAATACAGCATACAAGGTTAATGGCAGGATTCTTAGCAATGTGGAGGAACAGAGGGATCTTGGGGTCCATGTCCATAGATCCCTCAAGGTTTCCATGCAGGTCGATAGGGTTGTTAAGAAGGTATATGGTGTATTGGCCTTCATTAGTCGGGGTATTGAGTTCAAGAGCCGCGAGGTAACGTTGCAGCTCTATAGAACTCTGGTTAGACCACATATTTGTGTTCAGTATTGTGTTCAGTTCTGGTTGCCTCATTATAGGAAGGATGTGGAACCTTTAGAGAGGGTGCAGAGGAGATTTACCAAGATGCTGCCTGGATTGGAGAGCATGTCTTATGAGGATAGGTTGAGTGAGCTAGGGCATTTCTCTTTGGAGAGAAGGAGGATGAGAGGTGATTTGATAGAGGTGTACAAGATGATAAGAGGCATAGATTGAGTGAATAGTCAAAGACTTTTTCCCAGGGCAACAATGGCTAACACGAGGAGGCATAATTTTAAGGTGATTGGAGGAAGGTATAAGGGGGATGTCAGGGGTAAGTTTTTTACAGAGAGAGTGGTGGGTGTGTGGAACGCACTGCCGGCAGAGGTTGTGGGGCAGATACATTAGGGACATTTAAGAGACTTTTAGATAGACACATGATTGATAGAGAAATGGAGGGCTATGTGGGAGGGAAGGGTTCAATAGATCTTAGAGCAGGATAAAATGTCGGCACAACATTGTGGGCCAAAGGGCCTGTACTGTGCCGTAATGTTCTATGTTCTGTGTTCTAAAGCAGCACAGGACATTCCACTTTACAGTCCAAGGGAATACACAGGGCCTCAACTTAACATCTTAACCAAATGGTGGTACCTCTGACAGCAAAAGACAACTTCTGGAGGAATTCTGTGGGTTGACCAGCATCTGTGGGGGGTAAGGAATTGTCAACGTTTCGGGTCGAGAGCCTGCATCAGGATAAGTCCTTTCACCCGCAGTTGCTGCCTGACCTGCTGACTTCCTCCAGCAGTTTGATTTTGGCTCCAGGTTCCAGCATCTGCAGTCTCTTGTGCAACACACAGAAAGCTGGAGGAACTCAGGGGGTCAGGCAGCATCTATGGAGGGAAATGGACAGTCGACGTTTGGGGTCGAGACCCTTCATCTGGATTGAAAACTAGTGCTGAGATAGCCTGTATACAAATGTGGAGGGAGCTGTAGGTGGACTCAGGTGAGGAGGGGTGATAGGCAGATGGGGGAGGGCAGAGCGGAACTAACACTAGAACCTGGGAGGTGATCGGTGGAAGCTCTTGTACCTCTCTTGTAGTCTATCGTACCTCTGAGAGTGCAGCATTCCCTCTGCAGTGCATTGGAAGTGCTGGCCTGCATTTTCCTGTTCATGTCTCCTGAATGGGGCTTGACCCCACAAACCTCTGACCTGTAACCACGTAAGAATTTTTCTCGCTGTGTGCAGGAAATACCCAGAACAAGGCTCTGAGCTTGAGCTGCATCTGAACCGGTCTCCAACTGGGAGTGGTGGCAGGGTTAATCAATATTGCAGAGAGAGCGGTCATTAATATGCACTGAATCTCTTTACAGTCACAGCAGAAGAAATGTGAAGCATTTCATCATTCTTTTTATGGCTGCCCTTCACCATGCTTGGCATGACAGATGAGACCCAATGTTCTATGCGCAAATAAAAGGAATTAAAAAATAAAAACTGGAAAGCCTATATCAATTTTTCATTCATTTCTTTTGCACTTCCCAAAATTCACTGGTGATGAAAAATCCAAAACTTTGAAACTGCGCTGAATCCCTCTCCAACATACATCCCATCCAACATCTGTGTCCACAGACAACCAGTCCAGTGTAGTGGCTAGCGTAACGTTATTACAGCGCCAGTGACCGGGTTCAATTCTGGCCGCTGTCTGTAAGGAGTTTGTACGTTCTCCCCGTGTCTGCATGGATTTCCTCCGGATGCTCCGGTTTCCTCCCATATTCCAAAGACGTACAGGTTAGGAAGTTGTGGGCATGCTATGTTGGCACCGGAAGCGTGGCGACACTTGTGGGTTGCCCCCAGAACACTCCACGCAAAAAGATGCATTTCACTGTGTGTTTCGATGTAGATGTGACTAATAAAGATATCTTATCTATAAGATATTTGGGCGGGTACATGGACAGGAAAGGTTTAGAGGGATGTGGGCCAAGTGCAAGCAAATGGGACCAGCTCAGGAAGGCATAAATGAGTTGGGCCGAAGGGCCTGTTTCAGTGCTATATAACTCGATGACTCGGAATAGACTTGGAAAATGGAATATTCTGACTGGCAGGAAAGCTGAAGGTTCACCCCGTTGTGTATCAGCTTCCAAATTTTCCCCAAGAGATAATCGGGTGGGTTGTTTTGTCAGTGTCACTTGTACAGTTTCTGTCTAGCCTGCCCTTACCTGGAGTGGATGGGAAGGGCCTGTCCCATCAGCCTCCAAACCACAGAGTGCGCTGAGCGGCTGCAAGGTTTTGGCAGGGCAGAGAGATCACGGGGCGGCATAGTGTTGCAGCGGGTGGAGCTGCTCTGTCATTGCTCCAGCAACCCTAGTTGGATCTTGATCTCTGATGGTGTGTGTGTGTGTGTGTGTGTGTGTGTTTTTGTGTGTGTCTTTATGTGTCTTTGTGTGTATCTTTGCGTGTGTCTGTGTGTGTGCATGTTTGTGTGTTTCTGTGTGTGTATATGTTTGTGTGTGTGTCAGTGTGTCTGTATTTGTGTGTATGTGTGTGTTTATGTGGATGTGTTTGTGTGTGTCTGTGTGCGGGTGTTTGTGTGTGTGTGGGGGTGTTTGTGTGCATGTGTTAGTGTGTCGGTGTTTGTGTGTGTGTCTGTATGTGTGTTTATGTAAGTGTATGTGTCTGTGTGTGTGTTGGTGCATGTCTATGTCTGTGTGTGGGTGTTTGTGTGTGGGTGAGTGACTGTGTGTATGTGTGTGTGTGTGTGTGTGTGTGTGTGTGTGTGTGTGTGTGTGCATGTTTGTATGTGTCTGTGTGTGGGTGTTTGTGTAGTATGTGTCTGTTTGTGTGAGGGTGTTTTTGTGTCTGTGTGCGTGCATGCAGAGTTTGCACGTTCTCTCATTTCCTCCGAGTTCTTCAGTTTCCTCCCACATCCCCTGAAAAAAAATGTAGGGTAATTGGCCGCTGTAAATTACCCGTAGTGTGTAGGTAAGTGGTAAAACTTGGGGGAGGTGGTGAGAATGGGAGGAGAATAAAATAGGTTAAGATATGATCAGTGTAACAATATGTAGCTGATGGTCAGCATGAACTCAGTGGGCTGAATGACCTACTTCTGATCTCTGTCTCTCTATGACACTGTAAGAAGTGGCCCAGACCTTGAACTCTCCAGACAGCCAAGCTGGGGGATGGAGCTTTGTCAGCTTTGCCAACAGTTTTAAGTGTCTCTGAATCATTTAAAACCCATACATTCACTTGTAAATAATTAAAAGTTACTAAAGTAAAGCAAAGTAATTCAACAAAAGGAACTGATTTCTTGCCTTTGGCTCCAAATTTATCAGCGGTGTCTCAGATCCCTTGCCTGGTTCAATCTGGCACAGGATATGAACAGTCGTTGCTCAGCATAGTGTTATAACTTCTCAGTTATATCATGGGGCCACGAACAGACCAGCAGTGGAGCAAGCTGCAACATTCAGCCTTCCAAAACTGTCAGTAAGTCTTCAGCACCCATGCTTCATGGTGCAAGAGGCAGATGATCCTGGCTAGGAGTCTAAATGCTTGTCAGAAGCCTACAGGTGACTTCACGGCCACAGTCTCGTGTGATGAAGTGCCACCTACAGTTGCACCAGGGAACCAACCCCAACACCTGGATACAGTTCAGCTCTCCATATGTTAACATGGGCAGCACAATGGCTGCTGCCACAGAGCTCCAGCGACCTGGGCTCTGTCCTGATCTTCGGCGCTGTCTGTGCGGAGTTTGCATGATCTCTCCATGATCGCATGCGTTTTCTCCAGGGGCTCCAGTTTCCTCCCATATCCTAAAGATGTGCTGGTCGGTAGCTTAATTGGCCACTGTAAATTGCCCCCAGTGTGCAGGTGAGTGGTAGAATCTTTGGGGAGTAGGCAGGGATGTGGGGGAGAATAGAATGCGATAGGGTAGGATTAGAGTAAAATGAGAGCTTGATAGTCACCACAGACTCTGAGAACTGCTGAAGTGAAGGGACTGTTTCCTTGCTGTATGATGCTATGGAAAGGAAAGTGTATGAGGCGAAGGACATGTTCCAAGCAATTTATGTCTTTTTGATTAATTGAATTTACTCAAATGCATGTAATTGTTTTGAGTGTTTCACTTTATTTACAGATAAAGTAAGTAATACTTTAAAAATATTTGAAACATATTTTTCAAAAATATTAATGATGTAGCTAATCAATTGTGAATGTTTCAGAGCATCAGAGACACTCACAAGTGGTCAAACTTTCAGAACATCTGACAGCAAGCTTAGCCTGGACTTGGCCAACTGTCGACATTATGTAAATGTTCCTGTGTACACGATTCGTTCAGCCTGTTGGCATTAATGTCCACAGGTTCCTGTGCTGGGCAAGACCTCACCAAGCAGGTCAGACCTGAAATACTGATGACGGTCAGCTCAAGTTATGCATAGACTTAGGAGACAGGTGAGAGATTAAACTAGAAAGCGCAGCACTGCTGGGAAATTCTGACCGAACAAAATGGCAAATTCATCTGCAACCCACTCAAGGTGACATTGGAAAATTGGTTAGTCATAAATATTGCAAACTTCTTACAGTTGACATGAGTGTGAATATTTACGTTCAAGAACTGTGTGTACTTTTGATGTATTGTTGTGCCAGCCAGTACTGTTGATTGAGATTTGACTGCCTTCAATAAAGGATGTCTCGTTGGTAGTTCTATCCTTGTTATTTGCTTCAGTGTACCCCGCAGCAACAGAGACCCTGTGGACTCCACACTGACACTGAATTGCTGTCTGAGGGAGCAGTCGGGCAGTATTAAAGATGAGGTAATAAAAGCTGAACCAGGTAGAGCAGAGATGAGGCTAAGAAGTGGACGTTGTGCTGTGTGTCGACAAGCTCAGGAAGTATGACTGGTCTCAGCCATTTAAATTGGTAAATTTGTCTATTTTTGTCACATGTACTGAGCTACAGTGAAAAACTTTAATTTGCAGCTATCCATACAGATCATTTAATCACGTCAGTGCATCGAGGTAGTACAAGGGAAAACAATAACAGAATGCAGAATAAAGTGTTACAGTTACAGCTCAGAGACATAGAATTTAGATTTAAAAGAGTAGAACGATTATAATGGAAGTAATGAGCAGATCTGCAGAGAGCAGCTTGCAATGAGTCACCAAGCTCCAACACCAAGTGCTTACAATACATTTCATTACAACAGGTCATTGAGGTAATACAAGGGAAAACAATAACAGAATGTAGAATAAAGTTATGCAGTTACAGAGAAAGTGCAGTGCAGGCAGACAGGAAGGTGAAGGTCATAACGAGGCAGAATGTGAGGTCAAGAGTCCATCTGATCGTACTAGGCAACTGTTCAATAGTCTTATAACAGCAGGATAGAAGCTGTCTTTGAGCCTGGTGGTACGTGCTTTCAGGGTTTTGTATCTTCTGCCCGATGGGATGGGGGGAGAAGAGAGAGTGTCCTGGGTGGGTGGGGTCTTTGATTATGCTGGCTGCTTCACCAAGGCAGTGAGAAGTGTAGACAAGAGTCCATGGAGGGGAGGCTGGTTTCCGTGATGTGCTGAGCTGTGTCCACAACTCTCTGCAGTTTCTTGCAGTCTTAGACTGGGAATTGCCACACCAAGCTGTGATGCATCCGGATAGGATGCTTCATTTACCCTGTGCATGGAACAAGTGCAAGTCTTGTCAGGGTGAACAGTATCAATAAAGTCCCAGGGGAGAGCACAGAACAAGGCAACATGCCATACTCAAGAAGAGCACAGAAAGCATCCCATCTGGATGCATCACAGCTTGGTATGGCAACTGCTCTGCCCAAGAACACGAGAAACTGCAGAAAGTTGTGAACACAGCCCAGTCCGTCACACAAGCCAGCCTTTCCTCCATTGACTCCGTCTACACTTCCTGCTGCCTTGGGAAACTACCCAACAGAAACAAGGGCCCCTCCCACCCCAGTAACTTTTTTTTCTTCCTTCTCCCTTGAGCAGAAGATACAAAAGCTTGAGGGTACGATAAGATAAGATAAGATAAGATAAGATAAGATAAGATAAGATATTTATTTACTAGTCACATGTACATCGAAACACACAGTGAAATGTGTCTTTTTGCATTACTGAGAATGTGCTGGGGGCAGCCCGCAAGTGTCGCCACTCTTCCGGCGCCAACATACCATGTCCACAACTTCCTAACCTGCATGCCTTTGGAATGTGGGAGGAAACCGGAGCACCTGGAGGAAACCCACGCAGACACAGGGAGAACATACAAACTCCTTACAGACAGAGGCCGGAATGGAACCCGGGTTGCTGGCGCTGTAATAGTGTTACGCTAACCGCTACACTACTGTGTCCCCTGTCTCAAGGACAGCTTCTATCCCCCTGAACGGACCTCTAATACACTAAAGGATGAACTCTTGAAATCTTGATCACCCAATCAACCTCGTTGTGGCCCTTTCTGACCACCTTCAGCCCTTGTCCTTCTTGGTGATAGAGGTCGCAGCCTGGGAGGTGTTGTTAGAGGAGCACTCACAATATGGAACTAGCTGCACAATGTAGATGGTTCACATGGTGCACCCAGGGAGTGAATGTTCCTTTAGAGGGATATGGGCCAAATGCGGGCAAATGGGTCTAGCTTAGATGGGCATCTTAGTCAGTATGGACCAGTTGGGCCGAAGGGCCTGTTTCTGTGCTATATTACTCTAAGTGTTGGCAGCAGTGAAAAGATTGATCAGTAATGACCACTGCTTGATGTCACACCAGAGAGCCTGACAACAATCAGTGCTACTAAATTTTGTGATTACTCTGCTGCACCTTGATTTGATCCATCTTACACAATGGGCATCATTTCCATTTTGTTGATACTGTGATGCTGTTTTCATTCAGCCAACAGCAAGCTCTGTGTTACACAGAAGCTCATGTGAGATGAAGAATTATCCATACACAATTTGCCCCAGTTTTGGAAATTACTAATATTTCCCGGTGAAAACTAAATCATTTGCAAATTGCACAGTGCATTTAACATGAACGGAAATGACTTAGCCTGGTATTAATTTAGTTCTGTAGGTCTGTGCTATAAAAGTGTGCCAAAATTAATAACAGTTGGATGGATGAATGAACATAGAACATAGAACACTACAGCACAGTACAGGCCCTTTGGCCCACAATGTTGTGCCGACATTTTATTCTGTTCTAAGATCTATCTTACCCTTCCCTCCCACACAGCTCTCTATATCTCTATCATTCATGTGTCTATTTAAGAGTCTCTTAAATGTCCCTAATGTATCTGCCCCCACAACCTCTGCCGGCAGTGTGTTCCACACACCCACCACTCTCTGTGTAAAAAACTTACCCCTGACATCCCCCTTATATCTTCCTTCAATCACCTTAAAATTATGCCTCCCCTCCCCCCCGTGTTAGCCATTGTCACCCTGGGAAAAAGTCTCTGACTGTCCACTCGATCTATGCCTCTTATCATCTTGTACACCTCTATCAAATCACCTCTCATCCTCCTTCTCTCCAAAGAGAAAAGCTCTAGGTCACTCAACCTATTCTCATAAGACATGCTCTCCAATCCAGGCAGCATCCTGGTAAATCTCCTCTGCACCCTCTCTAAAGCTTCCACATCCTTCCTCTAATGAGGAGAGCAGAAGTGAACACAATACTCCAAGTGTGGTCTAACCAGAGTTTTATAGAGCTGCAACATTACCTCACGGCTCTTGAACTTAATACCCCAACTAATGAAGGCCAACACACTGTATGCCTTCTTAACAACCCTACCGACCTGCGCAGTTAAATTGAGGGATCTATGGACGTGGTGGTGATGATGATGATGATCCATCTAATTGAAGTCATTGTTGAAACCTAAAATTATCATTGGTATGACCGCATAGTCACTCTCAGTGAGGAATCATGTTGGAAAGGATCATGCCCCAGTGAGTTGAGTTTTTGTACCCATCTGTGAATACATGATCAAAATAACTGAATTGCCTTTTCAAATTTAGAGACACAAGAGACTGCAGATGCTGGAATCTGGAGCAACACACAAAATGTAGGAGGAACTCAGACGATCAGGCAGCATCTGTGGAGGGAAATGGACAGTTGATATTTCAGATGAAGGGTCTTAACCCTTGCACCTTATTGTCTGCCTGCACTGCGCTCCTCTGTAACTGTAACACCATATTCTGCATTCCTTGCACTACCTCAATGGTCTGTATGGATGGCATGCAAAACAATTTTTTTCACTGTACCTCAGTACGTGTGACAATGATAAACCAGTTTACCAATCTGCAAATTTAAATGATAGAGATGCAAGAGACTGCAGTTGCTGGAATCAGGAGTAAAAAGCAAACTGCTGGAAAAACTCAGCGGGTCGGGCAGCATCTGTGGAGGGAAATGGACAGTCGACGTTTGGGGTCGAGACCCTTCATTTGGACGGAAAGATAGAGGGGAGTTAGCCGGTATAAAGAAGTGAGGGGAAGGGGTGGAGCAGGAATTAGCAGGTGATAGGAGGATCCAGGTGAGGAGGGGTGAGAGGCAGATGGAGGAGGGGAGAGTGGGAATAGCGACAGAGGCCGGGAGGTGAGAGGTGGAGGAGACAAAGGGCCGCAGATGAAGGAATCTGATAGGAGAGGAAGGTGGAGTATTTTATTCAAATAAGGGAGGTGGGGAGGCAGATGGGAACAGTGGAGAGGGGACCCAGTGGGAGGTCTGTGTGGGTGATGGACAGATAGATTGACACAGGTGCACCTCAAGGGAGTATGCTTAGCCCACTGCTCTACTGTCTCTACACACATGACTGTGTGGCTAAGCACAGCTCAAACACCATCTATAAATTCGCTGATGACACCACTGTCGTTGGCGGAATCTCAGATGACAATGGGGGGCCCACAGGAGTGAGATGGATCGGCTGGTTGAGTGGTGTCGCAACAACAACCTCGCACTCAGTGTCAGCAAGACTAAGAAACTGATTGTGGACTTCAGGAAGGGAAAGTCCGGAGAACACACACCAGTACTCATTGAGGGGTCAGCGGTGGAGAGGGTGAGCAGCTTTAAGTTCCTGTGTGTCAACATCTCCGAGGATCTGTCCTGAGCCCAACACATTGATGTAATCACGAAGAAGGCACACCAGCAGTTCTACCTCATTAGGAGTTTGAGGAAATTCGGTACATCACCAAAGACTCTTGCAAATTTCTACAGATGTACAGTGGAGAGCATTCTGACTGGTTGCATCACCACCTTGTATGGAGGTTCCAATGCACAGGATCGCAAGAGGCAGCAGAAGGTTGTAGACTCAGCCAGCTCCATCACAGACGCAATCCTCCCCACCATCGAGGACATCGTCCAAGAGGCGACGCCTCAAGAAGGCGGCATCCATCATTAAGGACCCACACCATCCGGGACATGCCCTCTTCTCGTTACTGCCATCGAGGATGAGGTACAGGAGCCTGAAGACCAACACTCAATGATCCAGGAACAGCTTCTTCCCCTCCGCCATCAGATTTCTAAATGGTCCATGAACACTACCTCATTGTTCCTTTATTTTGCACTATTTATTTATTTTGTAATTTATAGTAATTTTATATCTTTGCACTGTACAGCTGCCGCAAAACAACAAATTTCACGTCATCTAAGTCAATGATAATAAACCTGATTCTGATCCTGATTCTGGAGTGGAGGAGGGGAAAAAACAGGGTGATGGGGGCTGGAGGGTTGGGTGTAGAAGGAACTGGGTGGGTCAGGAGAAGAGGGAAAGGGACAGAGAGGGAGTGGGTGACTTGAAATTGGAGAACTCAAACTTCAATCATAAATCTGTACCGGACTCCAGTGAGGTGTTTCTTGCTGTTGTTCAGATGGTGGTCGTTTTTTGTTCACTTCAGTCCAGCAAGCCACCTGAACAGCAGCATCGTTGACCATACAGCACACCCTCTGTGCTGTTCAGAACCATCAGTCAAGACAGTGAGACTCGAACACACAAATGACAGCCCCGAAGAACAAGGTTACTAACAACTGAGTCACATCATGGCTTTGTGTGGCAACTGCTCTGCCCGTGACTGCAAGAAACTGCAGAGAGTTGTAGACACAGCTCAGCACATCAGGGAAACCAGCCTCCCCTCCATAGACTCTGTCTACACTTCTTGCTGTCTCGGTAAAGCAGCCAACATAATCAAAGACCCCTCCAATCCTGGTCATTCTCTCTTATCCCCTCTCCCATCAGGCAGAAGATACAAAAGCCTGAAAGCAAGTACCACTGGGCTCAAGGACAGCTTCTATCCCGCTGTTATAAGACTACTGAAATATCCCCTAGTATGATAAGATGGACTCTTGACCTCACAATCTATCTCGTCATGGCCCTTGCACCTTATCGTCTGCCTGCACTGTACTTTCTCTGTAACTGTAACGCTTTATTCTGCATTCTGTTATTGTTTTACATTGTACGACCTCAATGCACTGTTGTAACAAAATGATCCATATGGGTGGCATGCAAAACAAGGTTTTTCACTGTACCTTGGTGTTTGTGACAATAATAAACCAATTTACCAATATAATTTAGAGGAAAGAAGGACATAAGAACGTGAGGAAGCAAGAACAGGAGTAGGCCACTCTGGCCCTCAATCCTACCCCACCATTCAATATCATCATGGCTGATCTGCCCCAAGTCTCATCTCATTTCCTGTGTCAGGTCCCCACAATCCTCAGTCCACTGATCTTTCCAAACTCTATCTCCTTCCTCTTCAAGCACTCCTACTGATCAATCCTCCACAACTCCCCAGGGCAGAGAATTCCAGAGGTTCACCATTCTCTCCAAAAAGAAAATTCTCTCTCACTTCTGAGTTCAATAGATGGTTATGACAGCTCTTTAATATGTCTTTCCAGTGATATTGATGCAGTTAGAGTTTAGCTACATAATCCGGCCTCAATATCAGGAGCACAGCAGACACGAGTTCACCCCACACACAAGATCTTGTGATGAAGATCCAGGGCTTTCTTTAATTGGATAAGACCACCTACAGTCAGCTCTGCTCCAAGAGGAACAGTTGAATAATTGCAAGTTAATACCAGTTTGCAGCGGTAATTTATATCCAACAGAAATCATTCTGAATATCACAATTGCTGCTCACAGAGGCCATACTGTAATGCAGCCTCTGTCTCTGCTCTGCAGTAGCTGAAATGACATTTGTGACCTTTCTTGTACAAATTCAGATGCACTGCCCAGTCTGTTAGCTACAGCGATATCACCTTCCTTGCCTTCAGTGTCAGAACAGATCTTATTCAAGCACAAAGGAGATAGATCAGATTTGTGGAGTCTGCCTTGAAGCGCTATGTGAGAGTATATGAGAGTTTCCTCGTTAGGATAGATGAATTACTCATATGATTGACAAAACCAAGCAATTATTCACGGGAAAAGTTGTATAATGTGCTCATAATTTGAAGCAAGCTCATAAAAGTTTTTAATGCCTCAATTCCATACATTGGTATGACAACTCATTATATAAGAAGGTTAATTTTGAATAGGTAGCTCATCATTCTGTGCCTGAATGATGTCAGGTTTTAATCTTCTGGAGACATTGGGCCAAATCGACTGACTGATCGCTGATGGTTCTGTGGTCATCAGCCATTCGCAGCTCAGCTCACTACAGACAATTGTGGACAGTCACCAGATGTGGAGGTCCAAAAAGCCCTGCAACATCTGTGCCAGCATCTGACCTCTGTCCCTCTCTTCCCATCGCTGAACCCAGCATCCAGCTCAGCAATGGACCAGGTGCTCCCTCAGCTTGAGGCAAGGTAAGAAGAACAAGTCATTCATCGGAATGAAGCTAATCACCCTTTGGAAGAGACAAGTGCTGGAATTATTTTAATTATTCTTTGGTATTTTACAATTTTTCTAATTTAAGTTGTAATTAGTCTTTTAATCATTTCTTAAAAATTATTTAGATTTATTTTGATAGTTTTTGGATGTCTCTTTGCTATTGAAAATTACCCCTTTGTGCAGGTAAGAGACAAGTAAATCAGACGACAGTTGCTATTTAAGATATTTATTTATTAGTCACATGTACATCGAAACATACAGTGAAATGCATCTTTTTGCGTTTACTAAGAATGTTTTGGGGGACAGCCCGCAAGTGTCGCCACTCTTCTGGTGCCAACATAGCATGCCCACAACTTCCTAACCTGTATGTCTTTTGGAATGTGGGAGGAAACCGAAGCACCCAGAGGAAACACGGGGAGAACGTACGAACTCCATACAGACAACGGCGGGAATTTAACCTGGGTCGCTGGCACTGTAATAGCGTTACGCTAACTGCTACACTACCGTGCTGCCCCTCTACACTACCGTGATAGGCATTTGAAAGGGAGTAAGTTTCAGGGCTACAGGGAAAAGGGGAAGGAGAATTAGACTGATGAGATTGCTTTGCTGGAAGCCAGCATGGAACCGAAGTGTCAGAGAATCATAGCTCTACAGCAAGGAAACAGACTCTTAGGCCACTGAGTCTAGGTTGACCACCAAGCCCCATTCACACATCCTATGTTAAGCCCACTTTACTCGCCCTGCATCCCCACAAACTGCCCCCCCTTTCTAACACTCATTTACACCCTGGGGGAAAATTTACAGTGGCCAATTGACCTGACAACATTTATGGGATACGTGAGGAAATTCAAGCAGCCTGAGAAAGATTACTCTGCTATTGGGATAACGAGTCTTCACACAAAATCTAATGCTAAATAACCCCCTATGCCATAATAATTAAGTATACAGTGGAAATACTGTTTCTAAAATTCTGGTCCATTGACTTCAATGGAGTTTCAAAAGGAGAATCTGAAAGTATTACTCTGTAGGAGGCATGGTAGCATAGCGGTTAGCATAATGCTTTACAGTGCCAGCACCAGCGACCCGGGTTCAATTCCAGCCGCTGTCTGTAACGAGTTTGTACATTCTCCCCGTGTCTGCGTGGGTTTCCTCCGGGTGCTCCGGTTTCCTCCCACATTCCAAAGATGTATGGGTTAGGAAGCTGTGGGCATGTTATGTTGGCGCCGGAAGAGTGGCGACACTTGCAGGCTGCCCCCAGCACATTCTCAGTAATGCAAAAAGACACATTTCACTGCATGTTCTGATGTACATGTGACTGAAATATAAATATCTTATCTGTTGTATTGGACATTAAGCAAGTGCTCGTGGATATATTTCTAGCCTAAAGTCTTAGGACTTTTCAAGAGGGGATCTAAGGAAGAAAGTTTTCACCCAGAGATTGGCTAGAATCTACTGGAGAAGATGATGAAGGCAGAGACACTCACAATATTTAAGAAGTGTCTTGAACCATCAATACACAGAAGGTCAACTGCTGGACATTGGGATCAGTTTAGGTGGGTACTTGTTTGCCAGCTTGGACTTGGTAACCAAAGGAACTGCTTCTGTGCTAGATAACTTTTCATTTAATGGTTGTAAGTCTTATTAAGCCGGGCTACAGAATGCTGTTTCAAGATTGAAACCATCAGATTAACATATGGTTCAAAAGGAAGAAATATTTGGATTCCTTGAGTACATTTCTTGACTACAAGGCAACCAATAAGTACTTTTGGACATGTTCTCACTGCTGCAGGAAACATAGAAGACACAGTAAAGTGATGATTACCAGATTATGTTTCTGGGTTGGTAGCTGAGGGATAGCATAATGCTTTACAGCACTAGCGACCTGGGTTCAAATCCAACCACTGTCTGTGAGGATTTTGTACGTTCTCCCCGTGTCTGTGTGGGTTTCCTCCGGGTGCTCCGGTTTCCTCCCACATTCCAAAGACGTACAGGTTAGGAAGTTGTGGGCATGCTATGTTGGCGCCGGAAGCGTGGCGACACTTAAGGGCTGTCCCCCAAAAATCACTACGCAAAAGATGCATTTCACTGTGTGGTTCGATGTACATGTGACTAATAAAGATCTTATCTTATCTTATTGGATGGGATTTCAGCGAGAATCCTCCGCTACTCTCTGAAATGGCACTGCGGGTATTGGATATTTTATATCCACTACAGAGATGAAAGTTTGTTAGCAAACAAGCAGAATGGAGAAGTCACGTTTGTTACTCAATACTTAGATAGCAGTTTACAAAAGAACTACAGTCCTTTGTTAATCACAGGCGTTTTCACCAGCTTGGTTCTGCTCCAGATCATTAACGTGATATCGATAAGGATTGGCAAATGCTTGTGGGAACTGCAGTCCCCAGTGGGTGTCATTGATCCCAACCCATCATTAAGAGAAGTTTATATTTTCTGAAGTCATTGATATTCTCAATGAAAACTGAAAACAGCTGTAGATGCTGGAAATCTGAACAAAACACTCAGCAGGTCAGGCAGCATGCATGGATAGAAAAATAGGGTTAATGTCTGAGTTCAAAGACCCTTCAAGCTTCATTTTCTCTTTATTTCCAGGTTCTTATGAAGGATCTTTGGCTTGAAACATTGTCTGTTTCTCTTTCCACAGATGCTGCCTGTTTAGTATTTGCAGCATTTTCTGATTTCAGTTCGATATTCCCAATGACTTGTAATTCCAATTTCTCAGGGTGGTACAGGGTGGTTCAATCCTGACCTTAGGTGCTGTCTGTATGGAGTTTGTGCGTTCTCCCTGTGACTGTTTGGGTTTTCCCCAGATGTTCCACCTTACTCCCACTATCTAAAGATGTTCAAGTCAGTTAATTGCCAACTATCAATTGCCCCTAGTCTGTGTGTGGGTGGAAAGAGAGCCAAGAGTTGATGGACATGTGAGAGAGAATCAGTTACATAGAAGCATAAAAAAACTACAGAACAATTCATGCCCTTCAGTCCACAAAGCTGTGCCGAACATGTCCCTACCCTAGAAATTACTAGACTTACCCATAGCCCTCTATTTTTCTCAGCTCCGTGTACCTATCCAACAGTCTCTTAAAAGACCCTTTTGTATCCGCCTCCACCACCGTTTCCGGCAGCCCATTCTATGTACTCACCACTCTCTGTGTAAAAAACTTACCCCTGACATCTCCTCTATATCTACTCCCCAGCACCTTAAACCTATGTCCTCTTGCGGCCACCAATTCAGCCCTGGGGAAAAGCCTCTGACTATCTACCCTATCAGTACCTCTCATCATCTTATACACCTCTATCAGGTCCCCCTTCATCCTTCGTCTCTCCAAGGGAAAAGGCCGAGTTCCCTCAACCTGCTTTCATAAGACATGCTCCGCATTCCAGGCTGCATCCTTGTAAATCTCCTCTGCACCCTTTCTATAGCTTCCACATCCTTCCTGTAGTGAGGTGACCAGAAATGAGCACAGTACTCCAAGTGGGGTCTGACCAGGGACCTATATAGCTGCAACAATACCTCACGGCTCCTAAATTCAATTCCCCGATTGATGAAGGACAACACACCATATGCCTTCTTAACCACAGAGTCAACCTGCGCAGCTGTTTTGAGCGTCCTATGGACTCGGACCCCAAGGTCCCTCTGATCCTCCACACTGCCAAGAGTCCTACCATTAAGACTATATTCTGCCATCATATTTGACCTACCAAAATGAACCACTTCACACTTATCTGGGTTGAACTGCATCTGCCACTTCTCTGCCCAACTTTGCATCCTATCTATGTCCCTTTGTAACCTCTGACAGCCCTCCAAACTATCCACAACACCCCCAACCTTTGTGTCATCCGCAAACTTACTAACCTACCCCTCCACTTCCTCATCCAGGTCATTTATAAAAATTACAAAGAGAAAGGGTCCCAGTACAGATCCCTGAGGTACACCACTGGTCACCGACCTCCACGCAGAATAGGACCCTTCAACAACCACTCTTTGTCTTCTGTGGGCCAGCCAGTTCTGGATCCACACTGCAATGTCCCCTTGGATCCCATGCCTCCTTACTTTCTCAATAAGCCTTGCATGGGGTACCTTATCAAACGCTTTGCTGAAATCCATATACACTACATCTACTGCTCTCCCTTCATTGATGTGTTTAGTCACATCCTCAAAAACAGGGTAATATGTTACAGGGAAATATGTGGGAGAATGAGGCTTGGAGAGCCAACTCAACAAGCTGAGAGGACTCATACAGCATGGAAAAAGACCCTTCGGCCCAACTGGTCCATGCCAACTGTGAACTAGTCCCACCTTCCCGTGTTTGGCCCATAGCCCTCTAAACCTCTCCTATCCATCTACTTGTCTGGATGGCTTCTAAATGTTGCTAATGTGCCCACCTCAAACACTAGTACTGGCAGCTCATTCCAAAAAAGCACCACCTTTTGGGTGAAGAAGCTAAGATAAGATTCCTTTATTAATCACATGTACATCAAAACACACAGTGAAATGCATCTTTTGCGTAGAGTGTTCTGGGGGCAGCCAGCAAGTGTCGCCACGCTTCCGGTGCCAACATAGCATGCCCACAACTTCCTAACCTGTACGTCTTTTGGAATGTGGGAGGAAACCGGAGCACCCGGAGGAAACCCACGCAGACACGGGGAGAACGTACAAACTCCTTACAGACAGCAGTGGGAATTGAACCCGGGTCCCTAGCACTGTAATAACGTTATGCTAACTGCTACGCTACTGTGCTGCCCCTGATGTCCCTTTTAAATCCCTCGCCTCTGATCTTAAACCTATGTCCTTTTGTTTTTAGCACCCCCTCATTGGGAAAAAGACTATGTGCTTTCACCCTGACTCCTTTAAGGTTGTAAGGAAATATGAAACCAATTTTAGTCAGAGTCATACAGCAGAGAAACAGGCCATTCGGCCCACCACGTCCATGCTGACCTTTATGCCCATCTACACAAATCCCTTTTGCCCGCATTAGGACTGTATCCTTCCATGCCTTGTTTGTCTGAATGCCTCTTGATGCCTGTGATTCCGCCACTACCTCTGGCAGTGCGTTCCAGACATCAACCAATTTTGAGGCACAAGTTACCACAGAGTGAAATCACCAGAGTAAAAGCAAAATAAATGCTTAACTCTTCCCTGTCCTCCACCTCAGAAAAAACACAAAGTGGGGATAAAGGCAGTAAATGTTGTCCCAACAGTAACTATTAATCTCAAGGATGCAATCTGACAAGCGTCAGGATTATCTGACTGGCCAAACGACAAAGGTTCCATGATTTGTGGATGGTGATTCCTCAAGAACTTTTCCCATTTCCATTGAAAGGTACATTAGCTTCGCAAATCTGTATCCGAGAAGACAAGCACAATGAGCCAGTGGGAATGCCATTACCTACAGGTTGGCTTCCAAGTCACACATTAACCTGACTTAGAAATACATCTTCTCAAAAGCACTTGGGGATGGGCAATAAATGCTGGTTTTGTCAGTGATTAGTGACAAACCTGGAAAAGTGTGAAGTGATACACTTCGGGAGATCGAATTTGAAGGCAGAATACAAGGTTAATGGCAGGACTCTTAGCAGTGTGGAGGAACAGATGGATTTTGGGGTCCGCGTCCATAGATCCCTCAAGGTTGCCGCGCAGGTCGATAGGGTTGTTAAGACTGCGTATGGTGTGACTCTTGAACTCAATACCCTGACTAATGAAGGCATTGAGTTCAAGATCCCGCGAGGTGATGTTGCAGCTCTATAGAAATTTGGTTAGACCACGCTTGGAGTATTGTGTTCAGTTCTGGTCGCCCCATTACAGGAAGGATGTGGAAACTTTAGAGAGGGTGCAGAGGAGATTTCCCAGGATGCTGCCTGGATTGGAGAGCATGTCTTATGAGGACAGGTTGAGTGAGCTAGGGCTTTTCTCTTTGGAGAGAAGGAGGGTGACTTGATAGAGGTGTACAAGATGATAAGAGGCATAGATTGAGTGGACAGTCAGAGACTTTCTCCCAGGGCAACAATGGCTAACACGAGGGGGCATAATTTTAAGGCAATTGGAGGAAGGTATAAGGGGGATGTCAGAGGTAAGTTTTTTACACAGAGAGTGGTGGGTGTGTGGAACGCACTGCCGGCAGAGGTTGTGGGGGCGGATACATTAGGGGCATTTAAGAGACTCTTAGATAGACATATGAATGATAGAGAAGTAGAGGGCTATGTGGGAAGGAAGGGTTAGATAGATCTTAGAGCAAGATAAAATGTCAGCACAACGTCATGGGCTGAAGGGCCAGTACTGTGCTGTAATGTTCTATGTTCTATGTTCTAATTCAATATTGAGTCCAGAAGACTGCAACGTGCCCAGATGGAAGATGAGGTGCTGTTCCTCAAGGTTGTGTTGGGCCTCATTGTAACAGGAGGTCACAGGTCAGGGTGAGAGTGAGATGAAGAATTAAAGTGGCAGGCAACAGAAAGATCAGAGGCTGTGGTCTGAACACAGGTGTTCAGCAAAGTGGTCAGCTAACCTGCCTTTGATTTCTCCAGTGTAGTGGAGACCATATTGTGAACACGGAACACAGTACGTTGGATCAGAAGAAACGCCGGTGGACATCAGCTTCTGCTGCTTCACTCCTCCCCTAACTTCTCTGTAGCTCTACAAGCTTTTCTTTGTCTTTCCTTTCCAGTTCTGACAAAGGGTCTTCAAGCTGAAACACTAACTCTGTATCTCTTCCCACAGATGCTGCTTGACCTGTTGAGCATTTCCAACAATTTCTATTTATTACTTGAGAAACAGAGTCATTGTTTTGGATCAAAAACCTTTCATCGGAACCAGGAAAATGAGAAATCAAGTTGCAGAGACAGGGAGGGGTAAGTAGAGCAGAAGAAATGTCTGTGCACACCAGAGTTGCCAAGGTAACAATTACTTTAATAACTAGCAGTTGGAGACAGTAGAGAGAGAGAGAACGAAAAATAAGGAAAGTGAAACAGAGGTTGCAGCCATGTCTGTGGAGAGAGAGGACCCTGTACTACCTCAATGCACTGCGTAATGAATTGACATGTACGAACTGTACACAAGACAAGATTTTCACTGTACCTCGGTACAAGTGACAATAATAAACTAGTACCAATACCAAGAGAGCTGGTTACATGAGATTCTTAAATTCAATATTAAGCCCTGAGGGTTGAAACATGCCCAGATAGCAGATGTGGTGGTGTTCATTGAGCTTGCATTGGGCATCATTGGGAGGCCAGATACAGAGTGGCAGAGAATTACAGTGACTGAACACTCAGGCTTGTCCCAGTGAACTGAATGAAGGTGTTCTGCAAAGCAGGCACCCAATCCACATTCATTTTTTCCAATGGAGATTGTAAGTATATTGGTGAAGACTCCCTCTGTCTGATGCCTCTAATATATTGTAATCATGTCCCATGATTTCTCCTGGAAGTGCTGAGTCAACACTTCAGCAGAAAACTGGGATAGCTGTTAACTGGAGGAGATGCTTTCGCTCAATGCCAGCTTTCAGTTGGCTGACATGTGACTGTATGAGTATGTGTTGTGCAATGAATCAGATTTGATTAGAGTGCTTAAGGTAAAGGAAACCTTAAGAGGCAGTGATCATAATATGATAGAATTCACCCTACAGTTTGAGAGGGAGGAGCTAAAATCAGATGTACTGATATTACAGTTGAGTAAAGATAAGCACAGAGGCATGAGAGAGGAGTTGGCCAAAGTTGATTGGAAGGGGAGCCTAGCAGGGATTACGGTAGAGCAGCAATGGCAGGAGTTTTTGGGAGTAATTCGGAAGACGCAGGATCAGTTCATCCCAAAGAAAAAGAGGCGTTCTAAAGGGAGGATGGGGCAACCGTGGCTGACAAGGGAAGTCAAAGACAGCATGAAAGCAAAAGACAGGGGTTATTGGCACAAAAATTAGTGGGAAGCCAGAGGATTTTAAAAACCAACAGAAGGAAACTAAAAAAGCAATAAAGAGAGAAAAGATGAAATATGAAGGTAAGCTGGCCAATAATATAAAAGAGGATACCAAAAGTTCTTTTCAGATATATAAAGTGTAAAAGAGAGGCAAGGGTGGATGTCAGACTGCTAGAAAATGATGCTGGAGAGAGAGTAATGGGGAATAAAGAAATTGCAAACAAACTGAGTAAGTATTTTGCTTCAGTCTTCACTGTGGAAGACACCAGCAACCACCAGAAATTCGAGAGAGTCAGGGGGCAGAAGTGAGTGTAGTCACTATTACTAAGGAAAAGGTGCTTGGGAAGCTGAAAGATCTGAAGGTAGATAAGTCACCTGGACCAGATGGACTACACCCCAGGTTTCTGAAAGAGGTAGCTAAAGAGATTGTGGAGGCATTAGTAGTGATCTTTCAAGAATCACCAGAATCATGAATGGTTTCAGAGGACTGGAAAATCGCAAATGTCACTCCACTCTTTAAGAAGGGAGGGAGGCAAAGGACAGAAAATTATAGGCCAGTTAGCCTGACTTCAGTTGTTGGTAAGATGTTGGAGTCCACTATTAAGGATGAGGTTTCGGGGTACTTGGAAGCACATGATAAAATAGGCCAAAGTCAGTATAGTTTCCTTAAGGGGAGATCTTGCCTGACAAATCTGTTGGAAGTCTTTGAAGAAGTAACAGGCAGGATAGACAGTCAGTGGATGTTGTATACTTGGATTTTCAGAAGGCCTTTGACAAGGTGCTGCACACGAGGCTGCCAAACAAGATAGGAGCCCATGGTATTACAGGAATGGTACTAGCATGGATAGAAGATCAGCTGACTGGCAGAAGGCAAAGAGTGAGAATAAAGGGGACCTTTTCTGGTTGGCTGCCGGTGACTAGTGGTGTTCCACAGGGGTTGGTGTTGGGTCCACTTCTTTTCATGTTATATGTTAATGATCTGGATGACGGAATTGAGGGCTCTGTGGCCAAGTTTGCGGATGATACAAAGATAGGTGGAGGGGCAGATAGTGTTGAGGAAGCAGGAGTCTGAAGAAGGACTTGGACAGGTTGGGAAAATGGGCAAAGAAGTGGCAGATGAAATACGGCATAGGAAGTGTACGATCATGCACTTTGGTAAAAGGAATAAAGGCACAGACTATTTTCTAAATGGGGAGCAAATTCAGAAATCAGAGGTGCAAAGGGACTTGGGAGTTCTAGTGCAGAATTCCTTAAAGGTTAGCTTGCGGGTTGAATCAGTAGTAAGTAAGGCAAATGCAATGTTAGCATTCATTTCAAGAGGACTAGAATACAAAAGCAAGGATATAATGCTAAGGACTTGGTCAGACCACATTTGGAGTATTGTGAACAGCTTTGGGCCCCATATCTAAGGAAGGATGTTCTGGCATTGGAGAGGGCCCAGAGGAGGTTTACAAGAATGATCCTGAGAATGAAGGGGTTAACACATGAGCATTTGATGGCTCTGGGCCTGTACTCACTGGAGTTTAGAAGGATGAGGGGAGACCTCATTGAAACCTACTGAATATTGAAAGGCCTGGATAGAGTGGACGTGGAGAGGAAGTTTCCAGCAGCGGTAGTGTCTGGGACCAGAGGGCACAGTCTCAGAATAGAAGGACGTCCCTTTAGAACAGAAATGAGGAGGAATTTCTTTAGCCAGAGGGTGGTGAATCTGTGGAATTCATTGCCACAGACGGCTGTGGAGGCCAAGTCACTGGGTATATTTAAAGCCGAGGTTGATAGGTTCTTGATTAGTGAGGGCGTCGAAGGTTACGGGGAGAAGGCAGGAGAATGGGGTGGAGAGGGAAAAATAAATCAGCTGTGTTCGAATGACAGAGCAGACTTGATGGGCCGAATGGCCTAATTCTGCTCCTATGTCTTATGATCTTATGGTAAATAAATAGCAACTAAACTGTAGAAATACTCAAACTCAAAATTAAAAGGCTTGTGGTCCAAAGCTTACAAGGTTAATCTGAATTTGAGACAGAAATCTCAAGCATCAGTCTACTTAAAAAAAAGGTACTTTTAGACCTACCTTCTC
Organism: Pristis pectinata; assembly: GCF_009764475.1. NCBI lineage: Eukaryota > Metazoa > Chordata > Chondrichthyes > Rhinopristiformes > Pristidae > Pristis > Pristis pectinata. The sequence continues at coordinate 105,821,121 of NC_067410.1, read as the reverse complement.
CAGCTGTCCAGTCAGGCTCTATGACAATATCTCGTAATATATTTAAGCCAAATTCATCTATCTGCTAGTTAATAGCGGCAGCAGCTTGTTTAAAATAAACGAGTATGTGTAAAGAAACAGTCTGATGTAATTTATTTGTATGATGGTTTTGTGGAAAACATTTCCAAACTGTAATAGCATCCAGATTTGATTGTAAAATAAAACTAGCCAGCTTCACCAGACTAAATATTCCAGCCAACATAATTTTCAGATTATGTTTAATATGGCAATGTGCTCTCTCACATTTTGATTGGAAGGTTATACTTCAGACCACAGTCTTGCATTTCAGTGCTTGGAGTCAGTCTTATCATATCTCTTTACTTAAACGGGCAGATATCTAAATGGCCCATCTAGTCTGGCTGGTCATGAAGATATTGGTCAATTGCATCATTTCACATTGCTCTGAGTCATTTATGGTGACTTGCTTTAATTTACAATACTCTTGAGTTCTCAAACAGCAATTTCTTACTTGATTCTGAAGTGTATTCCTTTTTCTCTGTGGGTTAGGGTTCCTCTCCTCAGTACGTGTACCCATGTACCCACTCTGTCCTTGAATATAAGCCTCTCTTGCTTCAGCATAACACTGGAAGCAGTAATTGAAGGTAGACCAGGACTTGCTCCAAATCTTGCCCCTTGTCTCTCAGTGGGACACAGCTCCGCGAGACGTCTTTTCATCTTACAATTCATTCTTGCAACGTGGACATCATTGGCAAGTCAGCATTTTCTGCCTGCCTCAAATTGTCCTGAAGGGGGTGGTAGTAAGCTGCTTTCTTCAACCATTCCTCTCAGAGTGGTTTAACAGAGTAGCTTCCTGAATCATTTCCATAAGACCATAAGACAAAGGAGCAGAAGTCGGCCATTCGGCCCATTGAGTCTGCTCTACCATGCTATCATGAGCTGATCCATTCTCCCATTTAGCCCCACTCCCCTGCCTTCTCACCATAACCTTTGATGCCCTGGCTACTCAGACACCTATCAATCTCTGCCTTAAATACACACAATGACTTTGCCTTCAGAGCCGCCTGTGGCAACAAATTCCACAGATTCACCACTCTCTGGCTAAAGAAATTTCTCTGCATCTCTGTTCTGAATGGTCGCCCTTCAATCCTGAAGTTGTGCCCTCTTGTACTAGACTCCTCGACCACGGGAAACAACTTTGCCACATCTACTCTGTCCAGGCCTTTTAACATTTGAAATGTTTCTATGAGGTCCCCCCTCATTCTTCTAAACTCCAAGGAGTACAGCCCAAGAGCCATCAAGGAGACAGTTTCAGAAGACAGTCACTCTGGATGTTGGTCTGGAGTCATGTAGAGAGTAAATTTCCTCTCCAAGGTGCTTTTCAGAATAAATCAACCAGTTACTTCACTTGCTTAATAAGTGAAGTTAAATTAACCAGCTACCAAGGTGGGATTTGACCCATGCTTTCATGGTCCAATGCATGTTCTCTCTGTCTGCACCTGGATTTGCTTTGGGTGCTCCCGCTTCCTCCCACGTCCCAAAGACGAGCTGGTAGGTTAATTGGGAGGAAGTTGATGGCTTAGGAAGGGAAACTGTGGTGGGGATCAAAGACAATTCCTTTGTCTTTTCTGGTATTTAGTTGGAGCAAGTTTCCCAGCATCCTGTACTGCCATATCCATGCAAGTCCGCAGTCAGGAGCAAGACTGTGAGAGATTATCAAGTAAAAGAGGGAAGATGAAAGGGAGAGTGAGAGGGAGAATTTAAGGGAACGGAGATATAGGTTACATGAGGAGGAACAATTTGGTTGAAAGTAATGACAGTGCCAGAGATCACTATCAAATTAAGGTCATTCGGTGATGTTTTACCTTGCTAGTCCACTAATGTTACCACTGCGCTAATCAAGCTTCCTTTGACAGCAGCAACAGTGTTCTTTCTTGTAAAAATTGTGTATAATTAATGTTTAATTTATGTTTTTCTTGTGAACGTTGCATACCTGATGTTATGCGCCTGTGATGCTGCTGCAAGTAAGTTTTTCATTGCGCCTGTGCACACATGTACTTGTGCAGATGACATTAAACTTGACTTTGACTTCCTTTCGTCCTACCCATCCCTATCCCTTTGACTTCCCCTTCTTCAACCCTACCCCATCCTCTCTGCAACATAAAACAAACTTGTTTCCTCTCTTCCCCAATTCTGATGAAGGGTCTAAAACCTGAGACATTAACTGCTTCTCTCTCCACAGATGGTGACTTTGACTTTGATCAAGCCCATGCCATCCCCTATTTAATCCAATCCTACGCTAATCCCATTTTATTCTTCCCACATCCCGTCAACTCCCGCCATTTTCTACCTGCACACTAGGAGGAAAGTAGAGTGGCCAATTGACCTACTGGCCCCCATATTTTTGGATGTGAGAGGAAACCAGAGCACCCAGAAGAAACCCGTGCAGTCGCAGGGAGAATGTGCAAACTCCACACAGACAACACCAGAGGTCAGGATTGAACATGGGTCATTGGTGCTATGAGGAAGCCGTTCTTCTAACTGCACAACTGTGCTGTCCCTAAGTTACCAGGCTTGCAGGTTTTACTTGAATCCTTTCAAGAAATAACAAAATTATGTCAAATGTACTTCTTATGCAGTCCTTGCATAACTGTCTCTATTTATTTGCTCTCTGAAATATGGCATAAATTTACATATGGCTCGATGTGGATTCAGTAAACAACGAGGGTTCGGTTACCATGGAGAAAACTGTACAGGCGCATGGAGATTATTGTCTTAATGAGTCCCAGAGCTTGTTAGTTGAATCAAACATTGATCACACTACCCTGAATGGAATGTGTGTTGGGACTGAGGGATGAAACAATAAACATCTGAATTGATTGATCATTGAATTGCTCTGCTTTGTATACCTGGTTCTCTCTGAACTATATCTTGAAGGTAATAATGGGCATTTCTCAAGGAATTTCCACTATGTTTAAATGTGTCAGGGAAACTCTTGGGTCACTTGCCAAGAATGATGAAAACATTAGTTGAGATGGAGGTAATATACAGAGAACAGTACAGCACAGGAACAGGAGATTCAGCCCACAATGTCTGCATTGAACACTATGCCAACATGGCTTTGTGCATGGCAGGTCAGGTCTAACCAAACTAATCCAGTTTTTCAAGGAGGTTACCAGGAAGGTTGATGAAGGGAAAGTGGTGGACGTTGTCTGTATGGACTTTAGCACGGCCTTTGACAAAGTCCTGCATGGGAGGCTGCTCCAGAAGGTTAAGTCGCTTGGCATTCAAGATGAAGTAGTCAATTGGATTCAACGTTGGCTTTGTGGGAGAAGTCAGTGAGTAGTAGTAGATGGTTGTCTCTCTGACTGGAGGCCTGTGACCAGTGGTGTGCTGCAGGGATCGGTGCTGGGTCTGTTGCTGTTTATCATCCATATTAACGATTTAGATGTTACTGTGGTAAACTGGATCAGCAAATCTGCGGATGACACCAAGATTGGGGGGTAGTGGACAGCGAGGAAGGCTATCAAAGCTTGCAAAGTGATCTGGACTAGCTGGGAAAATGGGCTGGAAAATGGCTGATGGAATTTAATGCAGACAAGTGTGAGGTGATGCACTTCGGGAGGACAAACCAGGGTAAGACTTACACAGTGAATGGTAAGGCTCTGAGGTATGTGGTAGAACAAAGGGACCTGGAAATGCAGATCCATAATTCCTTGAAAGTAGCATCGCAGGTAGATAGAGTCATAAAGAGAGCATTTGGCACATTGGCATTCATAAATCAGGGCATTGAATACAGGAGTTGGGATGTCATGTTGAAGTTGTATAAAATGTTAGTGAGGCCAAACTTAGAGTATTGTTCTGGTCACAGGAGAGATAGCAATAAGCTTGAAGGAGTGCAGAGAAACTTTACAGGGATGTTGCTGGGACTTGAGGACCTGAGTTACAGGGATAGGTTGAATAGGTTAGGACTTTATAAATCTTATAAAGATCTCTATAGGAGTATACAAAATTATGAGGGGTATAGACAGGGTGAACGCATGCAGGCTTTCTCCCCTCAGGTTGGGTGAGACTTGAACTGGAGGTCATAGGTTTAGGGTGAAAGGTAAAATGTACAAGGAGAATCTGAGGGGGAACTACTTCACTCAGAGGGTGGTGCGAGTGTGGAACGAGCTGTTAGCGGAAGTGGTGGATGTGGGTTCAGTTGTAACATTTAAGAGAAGTTTGGATAGGTACATGAATGAGAGAGGTATGGAGGGCTATGGTCTGGGTATAGGTAGATGGGACTAGGCAGAAAACCAGGCTGGCATGGATCAGATGGGCCGATCGGCCTGTTTCTGTGCTGTAGTACTCTACGACTCTATTAAACTAATCTCTTCTGCCTGCACATGATCCATATCCCCCCCCCCATTCCCTGCATATACATGTGTCTATCTAACAGCCGCTCAACCATCACTAACGTATCTGCCTCCATCACCACCTCTGGCATCCCGTTCCAGTGACCTCCCTCTATCTGTGTAAAAAAACTTGCCCCGCATATCTTTAAACTTTCCCCTACGCACCTTAAATGCATGTCCTCAAGTACTTGAATCTTGAGACAAATTTTGACAACTTCTGTAACAACTTTCTGTGATTTAAGCATCAAAAGCTATCGACTTTGGGTAAATTGAGTAGGCTGTGCATTTTATACAATGCCTTTCATTATGAAGTACTCATTTAAAGTTGAGTTGTTGTTGTAACGTAGGAAACTGGAATGATTACAGTTTCCATTGTCTGAAAGTGTAGAAATTAATTCTCCTTCAAATTTATGTGGACATCCATAGTGGTAAGTTCTGCCTACTAATATAACTTCAGACACACCCGTTATTCAAAGGCTTTGTCATTGAGCAAGAAGGGTGATTAAGACTTAATGGTTGTTAGTTGAGATCATCCTACAAATTCAAGGGTGCACAAGAGGCCAGAATTAGAGGAATGCACCCATACTGGAGAATGGTAGGGTTGGAGCAGATTACAGGGATAGAGACCATGGAGGCATCTGAACACAAGAGAGGAGGTTGGTAGGTTAAGTGGCCACTGTAAATTGTCCCTCGTGTGTAGCTGGGTGTTGAATCTTGGGGGAGTGACTGAGAATGTGAGGAGGATAAAATGGGATTAGTGTAAATGTGTGTTTGATGGTCAGTGTGGATTTGGTGGGTTGAAGAGCCTGATTCTATGTTTCTGTGACAGATGAGGGTATGGTATCAATGTCAGTGATCCCTCAATTCACAGGTGGTTTCCATCATGTTCATTAATGATCCAGCACCTCCAAAACCTGGGACTCCTTCCAGTAATAAGGACAAGGGCATCAGGTGCAGGTAAACACCATCCTCTTCCCCTCTGCCTTCAGATCTCTGAACGGCCCATGAATCCATAAACACTACTTTGTTATTCCTTTTTTTTGCATTATTTATTTACTTTGTGATTTACAGTAATTTTATGTCTTTGCACCTTATCAAAACAACACATTTCACGACATATAAGTCAGCGATAATAAACCTGATTCTGATCCTGCAGGTTCCCCTCCAAGTAAAACAACATCATGATTTGGAAATTAATCTTTGGTCCTTCATCATAATTGGGTCTAAATCCTGGAACACCCCACTCAAACAGCTCCATGGGAGCACCTTCACTGGGTCTTAGCTCTCTGAAAGTGGCAGTGCAGGTCAATAAGGTGGTAAAGAAGGTATATGGCATGCTTACCTACGTAGGTCGGGGCATAGTATATAAGAGTTGGGACGTTGCAACTTTGCAAAACACGAGCTAGTCCACACTTGGAGTACCGTCTGCAGTTCTGGTCGCCACACTATAAGAAGGGTGTGATTGCCTTGGACAGAGTGCAGAGGAGACAGACCAGGATGTTGCCTGGATTGGAGGACAAAATTCATGGAATGGGGCAGACCATTTTTCACGTAATGTCTGTGCTGACCAAATAAAAACTCACACCAGTCTATTCCCACTTACCAGCCTTGTACAAGTGCTCATCCAGGTATTTTTTTAAATGTGGTCTAAGTTTCTGCCCTCGCTATCCTTTCAGACAGTGAGTTCAACTTCCGATTGGGTGGGCAGAACCATACAAAATCCTTGACCTGAAGACTAATTCATGTTTGGACCATAACAGTCTCACTTTCCTGCTCTTACATTTGATCACTTACTCAATAAATGGGAGCACCCATGTGCCTTCTTAATCACCTCATCCATCTACCCTCCAGCCTTCAGAGCTCTGTGGACATGCACTTCAGGAACCCCCTGTTCCTCTCCATTTACTACATCCTGCCATTTATCACCTCTGTTTGCCTTAACAATGCATTACCTCTCATACTGCCTGACCTGCTGGGTTCCTCCAGCACTTTGTGTGTGTTGCTCCAGATTCCAGCATCTGCAGAATTTCCTGAGTCTCTCATTTCTTGTGATTGAATTCTATTTGCCATTATCCTGCCTACGAGACCAGTTCTTTAATATATTCATAGATTTAAAGAGTTATACAGCTATAAACCTCTATAAGGTCACCCCTCAGTCTCTGTCACTCCAGGGAAAACAGTCCCAGCCCATCCAATCTCTCCTTATAACTGAAGCCCTCCAGTCCAGGCAATATTCCTGTGAATCTTTTTTTCATCCTCTCTGGGTTAATCACATCCTTCCTGTAGTCCGGTAGCCAAAATTGCACACAATACTCCAATTACATTACAATGAACATAGAACAGCACAGAAACAAACCCTTCAGCCCATCATGTCTGCACTCATTCTATGCCATTCTAACCAACCAAGGTTGCCCACACATGGTCTGTATCCCTCTATCCCTTGCTTGTTCATGTGTCTGTCTAAATGCCTCTAAAGAGTTGCTATAATATTTGCTTCTACCATCTCCCCAGTCAGCCTGTTCCAGGCACCTACCACTCTCTGTGTGATAAAACTTGCCTCGCAAATCTCCTTTAAACTTTCCCCCTCTCACCTTAAACCTATGCCATCTAGTATTTGACATTTCCACCCTGGGAAAAAGATTCTGAGTACCGACCCTCTCCATTTTCACAAGATCACAAGACAAGGGAGCAGAAGCAGGCCATTCGGCCCATCGAGTCTGCTCCAAGGAAAGGGAAATAGAATTGAGAAATGGGGAATGGGGAAAAAAAAACTATTCTAATCCCAATTTCCGGCCTTATCCCCATATCCCTTGATATCCTGACTATTTAGATATCTATCTATCTCCTCCTTGAACGCCCCCACTGATCTGGCCTCCACTGCTGTACGTGGCAAGGAGTTCCACAAATTCACCACCCTCTGGCTAAAGAAATTTTTCCTCATCTCTGTTTTGGAACTGTACCCTCTAATTCTAAGATTGTGCCCTCTGGTCCTGGACTCACCCACCAAGGGAAACAGCCTAGCCACCTTTACTCTGTCCTTTCCCATCAATATTTTAAATGTCGCTATGAGGTCCCCTCTCATTCTTCTGTACTCCAGTGAGTACAGTCCAAGAGCCGACAAACGCTCCTCATACGTAAGCCCTTTCATTCCTGGAATCATCCTCGTAAGTCTCCTCTGAACCCTTTCCAACGTCAACACATCCTTCCTAAGATGTGGGGCCCAAAACTGTGCACAATATTCCAAATGAGGCCTCACTAGTGCCCAGTAGAGCCTCGTCAACACTTCCTTACTTTTATACACTATACCTCTCGAAATGAATGCCAACATAGCATTCGCTTTCTTTACCACCGATCCGACCTGGTGGTTAACCTTTAAGGTATCCTGCACGAGTACCCCCAAGTCCCTTTGTACTTCCATGCTTTGGATTTTCTCTGCTCCTAGATAATAATCTGCCCGCTTATTTCTGCTTCCAAAGTGTACAACTGCACATTTTTCTACATTGAATCTCATCTGCCATTTCCTTGCCCATTCTCCTAAACTGTCTAGGTCCCTCTGCAACCTTCCTATCTCTTCAATACTCCCTACTCCTCCCCCTATCTTGGTGTCATCTGCAAACTTAGCCACGAAACCATTTATTCCATCATACTATCAGATGTCCCCTCAGCCTCTGACACTCCAGAGAAAACAACCCAAGTTTGTCCAACCTCTCCGTATAGCTAATACTCTCCAATCCAGGCAACATCCTGGTGAACCTCTTCTGCACACTCTTCGGAGCCTCCACATCCTTCCTGTAATGCAGTGACTAAAATTGCACACTGTGCTCCAAGTGTGGTCTTACTAAAGTTTTATGCAGCTGCAACATAACTTGCTGACTTTTATACTAAATACCCCAACCAATGAAGGCAAGCATGTCATATGCCTTCTTTACCACCTTTTTGTTTCGTCTACGTTTACATTTGAGAGGATGAAAATTAACTAACAGAAGGAGAGGGAAGGGAAAAGGTAATTCTGACTTTGGAAACTAATGTTCAGGAAACAAAGGGCTGCAAATGCTGGAATCTCGATGAAAAACACAATGATGCTGGAGGAACTCAGCAGGCCAGGCAGCATCCGTGGAGAAAAGCAGGCGGTCAACGTTTCAGGTCAGGACCTTTTTTCAGGACGGAAGATAGGAAGAGAGGAAGCCCAATATATAGGAGGGAAAAGCAGAGCAGTGATAGGTGGACAAGAGGGGAGGCGCGGTGGGCACAAGGTGGTGATAGGTAGATGCAGGTAAGAGATAGTGATGGGCAGGTGCGGGGGAGGAGGGGAGAGCAGACCCACCAGGGGATGGGTCAAAGGGAAGGAGAGAAAGGGAAAAAAAGGTAGAAAAAAAGAGGCTAGGAAAGGGAAGAAGGAAAGAAGCGTGGTGGTGGTGGGGGGGGGTGGGGTTTGTGGGGAAGGAGCGTGGGGATTACTTAAAGAGGGAGAATTCAATGTCCATGCTGTAGAGGAGGCCACACTTGGAGCACCAAATGCAGTAGATGATATTAAGGGAGGTGCAGGTGAATCTCTGTCTCACCTGAAAGGACTGTTTGGGTCCCCAGATGGAGGTGATGGAGGTGGTGTAGGGGCAGGTGTTGCACCTATGATGGGGGCAGTGGAAAGTTCCCTGGGTGGGAGCGGGATGGGTGGGTGGAGGGGGGGAGGAGTGAACTAGGGAGTCACAGAGAGAGCAGTCTCTGTGAAAGGCAGAAAGGGGTGGGGAGGGGAAGATATGCTTGGTAGTGGGGTCCCATTGGAGACGGCGGAAGTGGCGGAGAATGATGTGTCAGCTACGTAGGCTGGTGGGACGAAATGTGAGGACAAGGGGGACCTTATCCCTGTTGGGTCTGGGAGGGGTGGGGGTGAGAGCAGAGGTGCGGAAAATGGCAGAGATGCGGGTGCGAGCTCGCTCGACCACAGTCGGCGCAAAGCCCCAGTTAGAAAAGAAGTTGGACATTTCGGATGTCCTGGAGTGAGAAGCCTCATCATGGGATCTGATGCGGCGGAGGCAGAGAAATTGAGAAAAAGGGATAGCGTTCTTGCAAGAGACAGGGTGGGAGGAGCTGTAATCTCGTCTCACCCTGTTACTTGAAGGATTGTGGATCAACTCTCTGGCACAGAGCTGTCTTTACTTTCAATTCTTAATACATAACCCCCAGCAGTGAGAAGACTGAATATGTTTAATTTTCTATTAAATTATCTCCCTACTTTAGTGGCTGAATATTCAGGTAGATTTATGACCGTAATAATTATTTTTAGTTTTAGGAGCTGGAAGGGAAACTGAAATTTCTCTGGGGTGTCAGTAATCTAACAACCATGACACCTTCTATTTATACAGCACATTAAGAGGCGAGATGTTAGCAAAGCAAGTCATGTTGGGTGATGTTAGGACAGATGACCATAAACTTGGTCAAAGAGGTAAGTTGTAAGAAACATCTCAAAGGAGGAGAGAGAGTGAGATGTAGAGAACAAGGTGTGGTGTTTCAGATCACAGGGGCTCAGCAGTTGAAGTCATGTCTACCAGTGGTGGAGCATTCATACTTAAGGATGATCAAAAGGCCAGAAGTAGAGAGGGGCAGATATCTTAAGCAGGAGATCAAAGAGATTGAGGCTATGAAGAGATTTGAAGACTAGAGTGAGAATTTTAAAATCAAGACTTTGCTAAGGTGCCAGGCAGTGACAATATTGAACAAGAAACAGGTACAATAACAAGATTTAAAAGACATTTTGACAGGTACATGGATAGGAAAGGTTTAGAGGGATATGGGTCAATCGTGGGCTAATGGGACTAGCTTAGATGGACACCTTGGTTGGCATGGATGAGTTGGGCCGAAGGGCCTGTTTCCATGCTGTTTTACTCTATGACTCAAAGAGAAAATCCAGCTATCACCTCCTGGCATTCAACAGCATTACCATCACTGACTGCCCCATTATCAATCTCCTGGGGTTGTCATTGACCAGACACGGAACTGGAGTAGCCACATACACAAAGTGGCTACAAGAGCAGGTCAGTCACTAGGAATCCTGCAGCGAATAACTCACCACCTAACTCCCCAAAGCCTGTCTACCACCTACAAGTCTTAGGTCAGGAGTGTGACAGAACACTCTCCACTAGCCTGGATGAGTGCAGCTTCAACAAAACACTCGAGAAGCTCAACACCATACAGGACATAGCAGCCCATTTGATAGTCACAACCATTTACTCCACCACCCATGCACAGTAGCAGCAGTTTGTACCACCTATAGGATGCACTGCAGCAACTCACCAAGACTCCTTAGAAAACACTTTCCAAATCCATGACCTCTACCAGCTAGAAGAACAAAGACAGCTAAAACACCACCTGGAAGCTGCCTCCCAAGCTACACACCATCCTGACTTGTAAACTTATCAACATTCCTTCATCGTTGCTGGGTCAAAATCCTGGAACTCCTTCCCCAACAGCACTGTGGGTGTACCCACACCTCAAGGACTGCAGTGGTTCAAGAAGGCAGCTCACCACCACCTTCTCAAGGACAATTAGGGATGGGCAATTAAATGCTGGCTCAGCCTGTGAAGCCCACATCCCTCAAATGAATTAAAAATATGGAATGAGAGCAGCTGAACAAACACAGGGGAACAGGAGTGAGGTGGGCTTGGGCATCGGGTGTGTGTGTGAGTGCTTTTATATTCCTGCAAACGTTGGAAGAGCAAAGATGGTGCCAGCTGAGCGGGTTGCTTTATCCTGGAGAGTAGTTGTGTGCTCATCCGGGCAAGTAGAGAGTATTCCATTACACTCCTGACTTCTGCACAGCATGGTAGTGTAGCGGTTAGTATAATGCTATTACAGTGCCAGAGACCCAGGTTCAATTGCAGCCGCTGTCTGTAAGGAGTTTGTACGTTCTCCCCGTGTCTGCGTGGGTTTCCTCCGGGTGCTCCGGTTTCCACCCAAATTCCAGAGACGTACAGGTTAGGAAGTTGTGGGCATGCTATGTTGGCGCCAGAAGCATGGCGACACTTGCTGGCTGCCCCCAGAACACTCTGCGCAAAAGATGGATTTCACTGTGTGTTTCAATGTACGTGTGACTAATAAACATATGTTATCTTATCTTATCAGAAAGTGGAAAGGCCTCTGGGTGTCATGAGGGGAGTCACTCACCGCAGGATACCTAGCCTCTGACCTGTACTTGAAGCCATAATACTTATGTTGTTGGTCCAGCTGAGTTTCTGGTAAACAGTGACACCCAGGATGGTGATGCCGTTGAAATGTCAGGGGTGACTAGTCAGACGCTATTTTGCTGCCGATAGCCATTGCCTGGCACTTCTGTTGGGTGTACGCTACTTGCCACTCATCAACCTATGCCTGACTGTTGCCTTGAGTTTACTGCATATTGTAAGGCTGCCCTTACCCTTACACACACTACAACGGTAGAGATTTGGTATTAGTATTGGTATTGGTTTATTATTGTCACTTGTACTGAGGTACAGCGAAAAACTTGTGTTGTATATCATTCATACAGGTCAATTCATTACACAGTGCAATGAGGTAGTACAGGGTAAAAACAATAATAGAGTACAGAGTAAAGTGTCACAGATGCAGGGAAGTGCATTGCAAGTAGACAATAAGGTGCAAGGTCACAACAAGGTAGATTGTGAGGTCAAGAGTCCATCTCAACGTGTAAGGGACCCATTCAATAGTCTTATCATAGTGGGATAGAAGCTGTCCTTGAGCCTGGTGGTATGTGCCCTCAGGCTCCTGTATCTTCTGCCTGTTGGGAGAGGGGAGAAGAGAGAATGACCCAGGTGGGTGGGGTCTTTGATTATGCTGGCTGCTTCCCCAAGGCAGAGAGAAGTATAGATTTGGATGTTATTTATGGAAAGCAGAATGAGGCATCCCAGCCATGAGTGCATTAGAATTGTCAAGGTATCAGAGGTGTGGAACTAGGCTGAAGCACCAGAGAAGTCAACATGTCTAATGTTGTGGTGTTGGGAGTTTTAAAGATTAAAACTAAATCATGAGGGTTGTTGGTAAAGGTGGATGGTCACGGTCTTTATCCCAGGGTGGTGGAGTCTAAACCAGAGGACATAGATTTAAGGCGAGAGGAGAAATTTTTAAAAGGGACCAGAGGGGCAACTCTTTTCACACAGAGAGGAGGTGGGTTTGTGGAACGAGCTGCCAGAGGAAGCTGTAGAGGCGGGTACAATTGCAACATTTGAAAGACACGGATAGAAAAGATTTAGAGGGATGGGTCAAATACAGCTCAGAAAGACATCTTGGTCAGCATGGACGAGTTGGGCCGAAGGGCCTCTTTCCATGCTGTATGACTATGAGTCTGTATGAAGCTACAGGTTATTTGCTTGTCTGCTGTCAATTAGAGGGTTTAGTTGGGAAACCAAGTCTAGAATGTTGGATACTAAACTAAACAAACCTCTAACCATTCACACACTCTGGATATAAAGAGGATTGTTGAATCACTGCTTAAATCCAATATCTCAGATGCAATTTATATAATGTTTCTAATTGTTAAAGAATTGTCTTTCTTTTGATTATCACCTTTTTATTCCTTTAATCTCTAAAAGTGAACTGGTAATATATAGGTTGCCTCTGTATAGTGAGGAGACAGTGGGCTAATATTCCAGGCCAACACTTTAATGCATGGTATTATAACACAAAAAATCAATGGGCTTCAGATTAAACTTTAAACCCAAGTGGTATCTCCCAGAACAGATATTAGTGTGAAGAAGAATGAAAGATTTGTGGAAGCTGAGTATGTGTAATTGTGAGACAGAATTGTACAGTTTAGGGGACACAAGGGCTATGGGGATCCGGCAAGGATGTGGAGTTGAGACTAAGGTTGTATCGAATAGTGGACAAGATTGAGCAATCCTGTCCTGTCTTCTCCTATTCTTCTCTCCCTATGTTCCTGTGAATCCTCTAACATGATGAACAGACATTAAACACGGACAGCTTGGATGCATAAATCACTGCTCACACACTGATTTATGGAGTGATCTGCTGTATGCTGCAGGTCAGATGTCACCATGACCTGTTGTACCACATTGGTCAGTGCAATAACAGAAAGCTGCTACCACACAGTGAACAACTGTTTTCAGCCAAACACCAACACTTTCTTGCAAATGATAACCTTAAAGCTGAGGGTTGAGATTCTTCTGAGCACACATCTCCCCATTTCCTCGCCTCTCCCAACCCACAGGAACCTCTAACCAAGGACCAGCAACCAACTCTTTAAAGTAGTCCAATCATGAATCAGGAAAGGCTTCTCTCTCATCAGCAGAGACACACACTTGCTGTATTCTTGCACAGCAAGATCCCACAGACTGCAAAATGACGATGGACATCATCATAATGACACTAGCGATATTGACTGAGGGTTGAATATTTCCCAAGACACCAAGGAGAGGTCCCTCTGGTCCTCTTCAAAATTGTGCTCTGGGGATTTTTACTTGCACCTGATGGGGCCTTGGTGTAGTGTCCCACCTGAAAGACAGGACCTCCGACAGTGCAGCACTCCCTCAGTACTGCACTTGAGGGCCAGTCTCGAAACATAGAAAAACATTAGGAGAGGGCATTCTGTGCTTCACAACTCCTCCACTATTCAGTATGATCAAGGTTAATGCTTACCTCAATCTCATGTTGCCTCTTCTCCCCATACCCCTTTGATGCTCTTTGTGTCTACAAATCTATCCAGCTCCTTTTATATATATTCAGTGTCTTAATCTCCACAGGCAAAAAAAAATGTTGGTCTTATCTGTGATAGCAATGATCCAAGAATGAATAAAAAAAGACCATCACAAGAGCCACTGAACAAGAACAAGTGCTCACTAATGTTCAACAATACAACTTGTGTTTTAATAGATCTTCTTGGTTGGGCTGTGGCCTTCCTTCTATTGATTCTGGGGCAGTAACTGCCCACAGTACCAGCATTGACACTGGGAGTTCATTCTGCAGGGGTGCCATTTGAGAATCTGATGTCCTGTCACTTGAAGGTCACTCGGCAAGGTTCCCAGGTTCAGTGCCCACCAACAAGACATTGATTATAAGATTTCTGTAGCAGGGTCAGATTAAAATGAATACACTCAAAAAAAACTACCTGCATATACATAACACCATTCACAACTCAAAGGCCATACAGATAATGCAATCTTTCTGAAACAAAGTCACCCCCATCCACAACCATTCACTCACTCCACCACCGACGCACAGTAGCAACAGTTTGTACCACATGCAGGATGCAAATCACCAAGACTCCTCAGACAGCACCTTCCAAACCCACCACCTCTACCAGCTAGAAGGACAAGGGCAGCAAAAGCAGGGGGGACACCACCCCTTGGAAGTTGGCATCCAAGCCAAATACCATCCTGACTTGGAAATATATCGCCGTTCCTTCACCGTCACTGGGTCAAAATCTTGGAACTCTCTCCCTAACAGTATTGTGAGTACACCCACACCTCAAGGACTGCAGCAGTTCAGGAAGACAGCTCACACCACCTTCTTTCTCAAGGGCAACTAGGGATGGGCAATTAAATTGTTGTAATGCGGGGCAACCAATTTGCACACAGCAAGCTCCCATGAACAGCAATGTGACAATGACCAAATAATCTCTTTTTATGATGTTGGGTTGAGAGGTAAATATTGGACAAGGCAATGAGAACACCCCAATCATAATTAGGACCTTTGTATTCAAGAGGGCTCATTTTAATGACTCATCCAATAGACAGCTTGTCAAGAAATTCATCCACACTGGGTAATGCAAATCATTTTTTAGAACCATCATTGTAGAATCTTAGAGTCACAGAGCACAGAAACAGGCCCTTCGGCCCAACATATCTACTCCAACCATCAAGTACTGATCTACACTACTCCCATTTGCCAGCACGTGGTCCATGGCTATCCATGCCTTGACAACGTAACTGCTTATCTAGATGTTGCTTAAATGGTGTGAGAGTACCTGCCTCCACTGCCCATTCAGGCTATTGAGGGCCTGAGCTATAGGGAGAGGTTGAGCAAACTTTGTTCCCTGGAGCATAGGAGCCTGAAGGGTGACCTTATGAGATCATGAGATCATGAGGGGCATAGATAAGGTGAATACACACAGCCTTTTTCCCAGGGAAAAGGAATCAAAAATTAGAGGGCGTAGGCTTAAGGTGAGAGGGGAAAGATTTTAATGGGACCTTAGATGCAACTTCTTCACGCAGAGGATGATGCGTATATTGAATGAGCTGCCAGAGAAAGTTGAGGCTGGTACATTAAAGACATTTGAACAGGTACATGGATAGGAAAGGTTAGAGGGACATGGGCCAAATGTGGGCAAGTAGGACTCGCTTAGAGGGGCATCTTGGTTGGCATGGACGAGTTGGGCTGAAGGGCCTCTTTCTATGCTGTATTACTATGTCTATGACTCAGTGTGTTCCAGATTTCAAACACGCTCTGAGTGAAAGAATTCTTCCTCAGATCCCTTCTAAACCTCTTCCACTTTACCCTCAATCTATATCTTCTAGTTTTCCCCTGCCCCACTGAACTCGTGTGTTCATACCTTGACTCCATTTTGTCCGCCTTTGTCCCTTCCCACCTACTTTGCATGCCCTCCATAATTTCAACAACTTTCAGTTCCTTGGCCCTGATCACTTCATTTTCACGATGGACGTTGAGTCTCTGTACACTTCCATCCCTCATCAGGAAGGCCTTAAGGCTCTCCTCTTCTTTCTGGACAACAGACCCAAGCAGTTCCCCTCCACCACCATCCTCCTCCGTCTGGCAGAACTGGTACTCAACCTCAACAACTTCTCTTTCGGCTCCTCCCACTTTCTCCAAACTAAAAGTGTAGCCATGAAGACTCACACGGGCCCCAGCTATGCCTGACTCTTTGTTGGCTACATGGAACAGTCCATGTTCCAAGCCTACACCGGTAACTCCCCCCACCTCTTTCTCCGCTACATTGACGACTGCATTGGGGCTGCTTCCTGCACCCGTGCTGAGCTCATCAATTTCATCAACTTTGCGTCCAACTTCCACCCCACTCTCAGATTCACTTGGTCCGTCTCCAACACCTCTCTCCCCTTTCTGGATGTCTCTTTCTCCATCTCCAGAGACATTAACCACAGATATCTTGTACAAACCCACTGACTCTCACAGTTACCTTGACTACACCTCTTCCCACCCTGTCACTTGCAAGGATGCCATCCCCTTCCCCCAGTTCCTCTGCCTCCGCCACATCTGTTCCCATGATGAGGCTTTCCACTCCAGGACATCTGAGATGTCCACCTTTTTCAGTAAACGGGATCTCCCTTCCACCGCCATCAATGCTGCTCTCACCTCATCTCCCCCTTTGACATAACAGGGAGAAGGTTCCCCTTGTCCTCACCTACCACCCCACAAACCTCCGCATGTAACACATCACTCTTCGCAACTTCCGCCACCTCCAACGGGATTCCACCGCTAGGCACATCTTCCCCTGTCCCCCTCTAACTGTCTTCTGTAGGGATTGCTCTCTCCGTGACTCCCTTATCTACTTATCCCTCCCAACAGATGCCCCTCCCAGCACTTATCCCTGCAACAGCACTGTGCTACACCTGCTCCTACACCGTCTCCCTCACCACCATTCAGGGCCCTAGACAGTCCTTCCTGGTGAGACACCGCTTCACCTGTGAGTCCAAGGGTGTCATTTATTGCAGCTGGTGCTCCCAGTACAGCCTCCTCTATATCGGTGAGGCCTGGCACAGATTGGGTGAACGCTTCGTCGAGCACCTTCGCTCCGTCTGCCACAAAAGCAAGAATCTCCCGGTGGCCATCCACTTCAATTCTGCATCCCACTTCCACACTGACGTGTCTATCCATGACCTCTGCTGCCACAATGAGGCCAGACATAGGTTGGAGGAAGGACACCTCATATTTCACTTTGGTAGTCTCCAATCTGACGGCCTCTACACCGATGTCTCTAATTTCTGGTAACCCCTCCCCTCTTCTCCCCCCCTTTTTTTTCTTCTCTTTTGCCTTCCCTCATTCCTGTGGCCCCCTCCCCCTTTCTCTTTCCCCTTCCCCCACCCTCATGACCTGCCCGTCTATTACCCACCTCCTTCCCTTTATTCCATGGTCCACTGCCCTCTCCTACCGGATTCCTTTATCTTCAGCCCTTTGCCTCTTCTACCTATCACCTATTACATCTCCCCCCTTCCCCACCCTCCTACCTTCCCCGTCTCACCTGGGCTCACCAATCACCTGCCTACGTGTGCTCCTCCCCCACCCTGACTTTCTTATTCCGGCTTCTGCCCTCTTCCTTTGCAGTCCCGATGAAGGGTCTTGACCGAAACGTCGACTGTTCATTTCCCTCCATAGATGCTGCCTGACCTGCTGAGTTCCTCCAGCATCTTGTGTGTGTTGCTTCAGATTCCAGCATCTGCAGAATCCCTTGTGCCTCTTCAAGTCTGATACCTCTATTATGGGGAAAGTTTCCTGCTACTTACCTGATGTATGCCCCTCATGATTTTGTATATCTCTATCAGCCACCTCTGATGCAAGGAAAAACAAACCCAGTCCATTCAGTCTCTCCTCATTCACGAAATACTCCATCCCTAGCAACATCTTGGTGAATCTCCACCACACATTCTGCAGTGCAATCATGTCCTTCCTATAGTCTGGTGACCAGAAATGATCTGTGGCCTAACTAAGAGGTTTTATATGGCTATAACATAACCTATCCGATCCTCTATTCCTATATTCTCGCCGCTGTCTGTAAGGAGTTTGTACATTCTCCCCGTGTCTGCGTGGGTTTCCTCCTTCGTGCTCCCCAGGCCCCTATCATTCATTGTGCATGCTGTACAGCAAGTGGAATTTCAGAAGCAAAATACAGTGCATTAATGCCACCCATATGGTGCGACCCAACCAAGAATGAATATCTATCCAAATTATTCAATCAGTGTAAGTTGTCCCCACTTAGATAGAACATTAGCCAAGATACGTGCGCTCAAGTCTCCGGAGAGGGACTACAGTCTTCTGACTCAGAAGCAAGAGCAGCAGTCAGTGAGCCACAAGAGACAACTAAAATTGAAAGAGCACCCACCGTAAGACCAGAGTCTAGGGCCTGGTAGCAGACCGACGTCTCCTGTTGCTCTCTGAATTGCTCCACTCCACGACAATCTAACGTCATCAGCCAACGGGGCGAGATCGAGGAGGGCACCACGTACTCCCAGAGGAACCTGCCCCCCATTCACCTGTCCTGGTGAATCCGGCCAACAGCTCACTGAATCCCTTTTTAACATCAACAACGTTGGAGCACCAGCCTCAGGGAAATCAGCAAATGGAAAACTAACATGAAGACGGGGCTTTCTGAGGTGGTTTCCACGGCAACAGGAAAAGCACATAAATCTGACGAAGTCATCGCAACAGTTTGGTACTTAATGGCTGAATTGTACCTTGTCTAACTAGGCAGCCCTACTACCTGTTGCAGTCAAATGAAGCAGTGAATGCCCTCGCTCCCAGGCAGATCTTAACACCCCCCCCCCCCCTCCCACCCCACCCCAAGCTCACACACAGCACAGAGAAACAATTAAGACAAGACAAAGTAGGCTTTCTTACCGTTAGTTGGTCTGAAACAAAGTGAATGAGTTCAGCCACACCAGAGTGAGATCTCCCTTTTATAAAAAAAATCACGAAGCACTTATTAATATTTCCGTCTGGAAATTCAGCCCAGTGCACTCCACAGCCACACAGCTAAGTGGCCACCGCAGATGCTGTTGAACAACTATTTTCATTGGAAGGAGAGACAGCGTGTGATGTCACCAGGCAACTCTCCCTCATTGGCCGCTTCCTCCATTTCATCCCTGGCTCCGAGCTGTAGGTCACTGGATACTGTACAACAGGCATTTCCCACGCAAGCTTCCTCCTCTCTTGCTAGAGTACCCTGCTGTAAACACTGATCTACCTCTCAAGCACAGTACTGCTTGCATGTTACACAGTCTGCCCCAGTGTAACTCGGCAAGGTTAAATTGATGCAGGCTTTTGAGCTACTGGACTTTAGCTGGACCTTAGCCAAAAATCCTCGACCCCTGACCTTGTCCTCTCATCGCGCACCCCCCCAACCCCCCCCACTGCCCCGTCTCCTGACACCCGCCAGATTTTGTTGAGCTGAAGTCCCCATCCTGCCTGTTCCAATAAACTCATTATGGACTGGGATTAACTGCCGTATCACATTCTTCATATTCATGCTCAGCATAAAAACAAGGCTCCATTCCAATTTGGCAGCACAAGTCTTGCTGCAGAGGGCTGAGGAACTACCGACGTAAGCAAAACACATATAGCCACAGGCTGAGATAAAATGACCAGCTCTAGAAAAGTGGAAAGACCATTGGTTATGGCCACACACTGGCCATTGAGTATAAAAGTTGGGAGGTCATGGTGCGGTCGTACAGGAGGTGGGTGAGGCCGCACTTGGAGTATTAGAACTTAGAACATAGAACGCTCCAGCACAGTACAGGCCCTTCGGCCCACAATGTTGTGCCAACATTTTATCCTGTTCTGAGATCTATCTAACTCTTCCCTCTCATATAGCCCTTCATTTCTCTATCATTCATGTGGCTATCTAAGAGTCCCTTAAATGTCCATTAAATCCCTTAAATTAGTCTCTTAAATCTCTTAAATGTGCTCAGTTTTGGTCACCCTGCTATAGGAAAGATGTTATTAAACTGGAAAGAGTGCAGAAAAGATTTACAAGGATGTTGCCAGGACTTGAGGGAGTGAGTTATAAGGAGAGGTTGGACAGGCTAGGTCTTTATTCCTTGGATTGTAGGAGACTGAGAGGTGATCTTATAAAATCATGAGGGGTATAGTTTAGGTGAATGCTCTCAGTCTCTTTCCTAGGGTTGGGGAATCAAGAACTAGAAAGCATAGGTTTAAGGTGAGAGGGGAAAGATTTAACAGAAACTTTTTTACACAAAGGGTCGTATGTATGTGGAATGAGCTGCCAGAGGACGTGGTTGAGGCAGGTACAATAACAATATTTAAAAGACAATTGGACAGGTACATGGATCTGAAAGGTTTAGAAGGTTATGGGCCAAATGCTGGCAAGCTTGGGTGGGGCATCTTGGTTGGTATGGACCAGTTGGGCCAAAGGGCCTATTTCTGTGCTGTATAACTCTGCGTGATTGCAATAGTCCTGTAACTTGCCCTTGATGTTGACTCTGGTGGAATGGGTGATTTGGCAGAGACTACAACAGTTGTCTTCTTAGCCAAAGATAAAATTCTACCTTACATAGCACAGGAAGTAGCCATTTGGCTCATTATGTCCACACCAGCTCTTTAAAAGAACTATATAATTACAGACCTAATCTTCTCCTTTGCCTCCAGCTCTCCAATTTTCTCTTCATTTATTCATCTCCTTGCCTAACATTGCCACTGAAGCTGCTTCCACCATCCTTTTAGTGAGTACCTTCCAGAACTCCCTCTGCCAAAAGAAAATTCTCCCCTCATCCCCTGGCTCTTTGGCCAAAGACCTTGAAATCTGATGGACATGTCCTGGAGGTGAATTATTTGATACTTCTGTCATGTGGCTCAGTCTGCAATTCCTGGCAATAATCTACTGCTCACTGCACCCAGTCCCAGACAAGATCTTGTCCGTCTGAACCATGTTAGAACCTGTGCCAATGAAGAGTCAAATGTAGAAAGTGTCTCCTAATAGACAGAAGGATTCTGCACCAACAGGGTGGTCATCATGACCCCAAAGCTGTGTATAGACAACTACGTATCGTCATTGATCCAACGTGGGAAACATAGTCATGGAATTATACTGTATGGAAACAGGAACTTCAGCCTGCCGAGTCTGTGTTGGCTATCAAACACCCATTTAACCTTACATTAATGCCTACATCAACAAACAAAATGCTGGAGGAATTCAGCAAGTCAGGCAGCATCTGAAGAAGGAAAAGAACTTGACTTCCATTTCCCCCCACAGATGCTGCCTGACTCGTTGAGTTCCTCCAGCATTTTGTCCGTTGATCCAGATTCCAACATCTCCACTAATGGCACCATTCTCAGCAGCTCCCCTCAGATTCCACCACTCCCCTACAAACCAGGAGGAATTTACAGAGGCTAATTAACTGAGCAACATGCACATCTTCAAGCTGTGGGAGGAAACCAAAGCCTCCAGAGGAGACCTATTCAGTCACAGGCAAGCACCAGTCAGTAAGAGGTCAGGACTGAACTTAAGTCACTGGGGCAGGGAGACAGGAGCTCGTTGGTCGTACCACTGTGCACAGTTATCTCCCACAAACAACAGCGGTCAGATAATCTACATCAACCATTCCTTTCCCCACTACAGATGCTCCTCGACCTGCTGAGTTCCTCCAGCACATTTTGTGTAGATCCAAATTCCAGCATCTGCTGTCTCTTGTGTCTACAGTCTAGGTCAGTGGAATTTTTTCTTTAACTCACTCACAGGATGTGGGCATCTTGGTTTATTGCTCATCCCTAAGTACTGGTGAACTAAGTAGCTTGTTGGGTGCTTCCAGATGGAAGAATTAAACATATTGCTATGGGGTTGGAGATATCCATGGGCCAGATCAGATAAGGATCCCTGAAGGACATCAATGAATCATTTGATTTTTTTACAGCAATCCAGTAGCTTTGGGCTCACCACTGGCAATAACTTCCAGATTAGTTAAACCATCTGAATTTAACTCTTCTGGATGCTAGGATGGGATCTGCAGATCTTAACCATAGAACCATAGAACAATACGGCACAATACAGGCCCTTTGGCCCACCATGTTGTGCCAACATTCAAACCACTCCTAAGACTATCTAACCCCTTCCTCCCACATATCCTTCTAACTTAAATTCCTCCATTGCTTATCTAACAATCTCTTGAACTTGACCAACGTATCAGCCTCCACCACCACCCCAGGCAGCGCATTCCATGCACCAACCACTGTCTGGGTGAAAAACCTCCCTCTGACATCTCCTTTGAGCATCCCCCCCCCCCCCATTACCTTAAAGCCATGACCTCTTGTACCTCTGGATGTTGATACTTATGACCATGACTTAACCACTATTCTATAACACCTTCCAAACATCAGCTGGCCACCAGTGAAAACTCTGCCACTGCTCTTTGAAACAGGATACATCAGCACATGCTGGGAATGCAAGTTGAACCCACATTCTACTACAGAAAAGCAAGAGAAACCAAGGACTGCAGATGCTGGAATCTAGATGAAAAACACAATGATGCTGGAGGAACTCAGCAGGCCAGGCAGCATCCGTGGAGAAAAGCAGGCGGTCAACGTTTCAGGTCAGGACCCTTCTTCAGGACTGAAGATAGGAAAAGTGGAAGCCCGATATATAGGAGGGAAAAGCAGAGCAGTGATAGGTGGACAAAAGAGTGGGGGGGCTGATTACCTGAAGTGGGAGAGTTCAATAACAGTATGAATGTTGAATTCTCCCACTTTAAGTAATCCCCACTCCCCTTCCCCACAACCCCTTCCCCCCACCATGCTTCTCTGCTTCTTCCATTTCCTCACCCTTTTTTTCCTTTCTCTCCTTACCTTTGACCCATCCCCTGGTGGATCTGCTCTCCCCTCCTCCCCCGCACCTGCCTATCACTATCCCTTACCTACATCTACCTATCACCTCCCTGTGCCCACCCCACCTCCCCTCTTTTGTCCACCTATCACTGCTCAGCTTTTCCCTCCTATATACTGGGCTTCCCTTTTCCTATCTTCAGTCCTGAAGAAGGGTCCTGACCCCAAACGTTGACCGCCTGCTTTTCTCCACGGATGCTGCCTGGCCTGCTGAGTTCCTCCAGCATCAATGTGTTTTTCATTCACATTCTACTACCTCAGACTGAGTGTTACCCACCGATTCTAAGTTAACCATTTTAGAAGAGGGGCAACATCTATGAAGTGACCTGTTCACTGCCATCAATCAAAAAGGCAGCATTTACCCCAAAAAACTGTGCATTTTGCCTTATGGATCAGATAACATAAAACTGAAAATATGCTTCATAATTTACAAAGATGTCTAGTATGAATAAATTAATTAGGTTTTGAACACTCTGGTGAAATATTGATGCTTCTTGCATAGTTAATATACATGTAAAATAAAGACAAAAGAAAATCCTAGAAATACTCAGTAGGTCAGGCAGTATCTATCTATCCCGCTGTTATAAGATGATTGAATGGTTCCCTCTTTCGATGAGATAGATGCTTGACCTCACAATCTACCTTGTTTTGACCTTGCACCTTATTGTCTACCTGCACTGCACTTCCTCTGTAGCTGTGACACTTTATTCTGTATTCTGTTATTGTTTTTACCCTGTACTGCCTCAAGCACTGTGTAATGAATTGACCTGTATGAACAGTATGCAAGACAAGTTTTTCACTGTACCTCGGTACAAGTGACAGTAATAAACCAATACCAATCTGTGGAGAGAGAAACAACTAACGGCCATTCATCAGTATTTCCTCTACCCTGCAGAATTTGCTTTTGGATTCAAATGGATAACAGAGCCTAATCCTTAGCTAGAGACAAGTTTAAACAATAAAGTGCATTTTTCTTTTTGGTAATTGGTAGTTGGTAATTGGCTTATTATTGTCACATGTATTGAGATGCAGTGAAGAACTTTGTTTTGCAGAATATATTATTACAGTTACAGTTACAGTTACAGGGAAAGTGCAGTGCAGGTAGACAAAAAGGCGTGAGGGCCACAACGCGTTGACTGAGAGATCAAGAGTTCGACTTTATCATACAAGAGGTCTGCTCAAGAGACTTATAACAGTAGGATAGAAACTGCCCTTGAGCCTGGTGGTGCATGTTATCAAGCTTTTGTATCTTCTGTCTGATGGAATGGGAGAGAATTGAGAATGATTGGGGTGGGTGGGGTCTTTCATTTTATTGATTGTTTTCCCAAGGCAGCGGGAAGTGTAGGCAGAGTCAATGGAGGGGAGGCTGGTTTTCATTTCCGAGTATAAAGTATCTCATGATTCTGAGCATTGTCATACCACGTACTGTCACTGTGGCTCTCACCTGTGACTGGGCAAGGGGAGAGAATTCAGCCCATTGAATCTGTGCCAGCTCTTTGAAAGAGCTAGCCAACTGGTTCGCCTTCCCTGCTCTTCGTGTGTCATTTTAAAACAAAATATTTTTTACTAGTTTGATTAAAATCAGGTTGCCATTCACATCCCTGAGTGCGACCAAATGGAAGGGCCCCTTTCTCTCAACTCTGTACTTCTCCCTATAACTTGCCTAAAAATGTCCTCCTCTATCTCTTTTCCAATTCAATAACCTACAGTACAAGAGGAGTGATAAATCCTCTGATGATATTTAATTCTGACATTAATTCTTAATACCAGAATTACATCATTCCTCTCCAACACTGTAATAGTTTCTTTGATCATTTAGCAGGTCAGAAGTGGGGATGTTAGCTGATGATTGTAAAATGCTTAAATCCATTTGCAGTTCATCAGCAAATGAAGCAGTCCATCTTTGCATGCAGAACGACCCAGACAATATTCAGGCATCGGCTGATAAGTGGCAAGTGATAATGACCATCTCCAACAAGAGAGAATCTTATGACCTGTCCCTGATGTTCATTGCCAAGTCCGCACCATTAACATGCTGGGATAGTCAACCTTGACCAGAACCTTAACTGGACCAACCAAATAAATACTGGGGCTATATGAATAGGTCAGGGGTTGACTATCCACTCACCAACTTTTATCGATGCACCATAGAAAGCATCCTGTCTAGCTTGGTACGGCAACTGCTCTGCCTGGGACCACAAGAAACTGCAGAGAGTTGTGGACACAGCTCAGCACATCACGGAAACCAGACTCCCCTCCATGGACTCTGTCTATACCTCTCGCTGCCTTGGTGAAGCAGCCAGCATAATCAAAGACCCCACCCACCAGGGTCATTCTCTCTTCTCTCCTCTCCCATCAGGCAGAAGATACAGGAGCCTGAGGGCACATACACCAGGCTCAAGGGCAGCTTCTACCCCACAGTGATAAGACGATTGAATGGTTCCCTTATGAGATGGACTCCGACCTCACAATCTACTTTGTTTGACCTTGCCCCTTATTGCCTAGCTGCAATGCACTTCCCTGTAGCTGTGACACTTTACTCTGTATTCTGTTATTGTTTTTACCCTGTACTACCTCAATGCACTGTGTAATGAATTGATCTGTATGAACGGTATGCAAGACAAGTTTTTCACTGTACCTCAGTACAAGTGACAATAATAAACCAATACCAATACCAATACCAATCCTGCAATGAGTGACTTACCTCCTGACATCCCAAAGTTTTTAGTGTTAACGTGATAAACAGGGCTATGGAAGGAGCAATGGTAAATGATCTGACATTGGGTCCTGACCACAAGAGCATGAGTGGGACGAGAAATGAATCTGATGGGAGGATCTTCTACCATTGCAGTTAGAATCATTCAGCCTAAGCGTGACAGTTCATAACAGCAAGATATCTTGACTGTAGAAAGCAAGGACATCTAGCTTCAGAACTAAAGCTAAACAGAGTCAGGGTAAACAGTGACAGTCAATTAGTATTCCAACTCAAGGAAAACAATTGTCCTAGACACCCACCAAGGGTTGGTTCACACATTGAAGTGAACAAAGACGGAAGGGGCCTGCAGATGCTGGGACCTGGAGCAAAAATACAGAGGAGATCTCAGTGGGTCAAGCAGCAGCTGTGGAGGCAAAATGTATAAGTCGATGTTTTGGGTCAAGGCCTTGCATCAGGACTGAGAGAAAAGAAAAAAGATGTCAGTGTATGGCAGTACAAGGGAGGAATGGGACAGAGGCTGGTAGGTGGAACCAGATGAGGGGAGGGGTGATGGGCAGACAGAAACGGGTGAGGGAGGGGTCAAGGGGAGGGGATGGGAAAGTTGAACGGAGAGAAAAGACACCTAGGTGGACATATGAATGTGGGTGGGATGAGAATACTGGGGCTGTGGGTTACCTGAACTTGGAAAATTCACTCTTCATACTATTGTGTTGAAAACTACCCAAGCAGAATGTAAGATTTTCTGTTACAGGTAGACAGATTTGGCGTCACAGGTAGACAAAATGGTGAAGAATGCTTCAGGCACACCGGCCTTCATCACTGAGTATAGAAGTTGGGACATTACGTTGCAGTTATACAAGACGTCAGTGAGGCCACATTTGGAATATCATGTTCAGTTTCGGTCACCCCGCTATAGGAAAGATGCCATTAAGCTGGAAAGAGAGTCTCGGAGATTTACAAGGATGTTGCCGGGCCTCAAGGGAATGAGTTATGGAGAGAGGTTGAGCATATTGGGACTTATTTCATTGTAGTGTAGGGGAATGAGGGGTGATCTTATAGAGGTGTCTAAAATTATGGGGGGCATAGATAGAATGAACGTGCGTAATCTTTTTCCCAAGGCTGGGAAATGAAGAACCAAAGGGCATAGGTTTAAGGTGAGAAGGGAGAGATCTAAAAGGAACCTGAGGACCAACTTTTTCACCTAGAGAGTGGTCAGTATGTGGAATGAGCTGCCAGAGGAAGTGGTTGAAGCAGGTACATTAACAGCATTTCAAGGGCACTTAGACAGGCACATGGATAGGAAAGGTTTAGAGGGATATTGGCCAAATGCGGGCAAATGGGCATCTTGGTCAGAATGAACCACTTGGGCTGAAGGGCCTGTTTCCATACTGTATAACTCCATGACTCAATTACGTTCTTCTACATTTTGTCTCACCATGACAATGGAACAGGCCAAACAAAAATGGTGGAAGGGAAAAGTAAGGAGCACACTTTATACAGTATATAAGCTACCATTGATGACAAAAGAAAAAGTAACGATATAAAAATTAGATTCAAGATTAATAATCAAGACATTGATATGAATATTGACATAGCCACAGACTTCTTGTTTGTGAAGTGATGTGTATAATCAGACATTTAATACAGTTCCATTACCAAAAGTACATTAAAATTAAAAGCATTTTCTGGCAAAGCCCTGTGAATGTTAGGTCAAATGAAATGAGTGGTCCTCCATTAAGGATAAAACTCATGGCCGCTGATTATAATAGCTGAAACAAACAGACTCTGTGAGGGAGAGATTGGCTGAAATAATTGAGGACAGATTGCAGAAATGTGTTCAGCATGAATACATGTTTAAAAGAGCTTCTGATGTTCAAGGATTCATTCAGAGGTATTAAAGAGCATCAAGCTCATATGTGTATGAAATCAAATGCCAAACCAGTCCATTGTAAACTTGGAGCAACACAAGAGACGCAGGAGGAACTCAATGGGTCAGGCAGCATTTATGGTGGGAAATGGACAGTTAACATTTCGGGTCGAGACCCTTCATCTGGGCTGGAAGAAAGGGGGAGATAGCCAGTATAAAAAGGTGGAAGGAAGAACTAGCAGGTGGATCCGGGTGAGCTGGGGTGATAGGCAGATGAGGGCGGGAATGATGTCAGGAGAGCTGCAGAGATCACAGATGGGGAGCAGTGAGAGAACTCTCAACAAAAAGAGGAGGAAATCTTCTTCAGGGTAGGTGTATCTTGAAAAGACTTTGCAGTGGAGCAGTGCAAAATGGAGACACAAGAGACTGCAGATGCTGGAACCTGGAGCAACACAAGAAGTGCTGGAGGAACTCAGCCTGGGCCAGTATCAAATGCTCTGTAGGATTTGGTAGAAGAATTAACCACACTGGAGCAACAAGATGTGTTGGTGAATTTGGAACTGGTGGATTGGGTGGTGTTAATTGTAATGGTATCTTAGGGGAAATTAGACTGCCCAACTCTACAGAAGTCATACATTGATCCTTAAGACAACAGTAATGATTGGAAATATCATTTGACAATGTCTCAAAGTTTACATGTTAAGTTGGATCTGTCCCATGTTTATAAAATCAAAAAAATGAAAATTTGGTATTGGTTTATTATTGTCACTTGTACCGAGGTACAGTGAAAAACTTGTCTTGCATACCGTTCATACAGATCAATTCATTACACAGTACATTGAGGTAGTACAGGGTAAAAACAGTATCAGAATACAGAGTAAAGTGTCACAGCTACAGGGAAGTGCATTGCAGGTAGACAATAAGGTGCAAGGTCAAACAAGTCCATCTCATCGTATAAGGGAACCCTTCAATCGTCGTATCACCATGGGATAGAAGCTGTCCTTGAGCCTGGTGGTATGTTCCCTCAGACTCCTGTACCTTCTGCCTGATGGGAGAGGAGAGAAGAGAGAATAATCCAGGTGGGTGGGGTCTTTGATTATGCTGGCTGCTTCACCAAGGCTGTGAGAGGTATAGACAGAGTCCATGGAGGGGAGTCTGGTTTCCGTGATGTGCTGAGCTATGTCCACAACTCTCTGCAGTTTCTTGCGGTCCTGGGCAGAGCGGTTGCCATACCAAACTGTGATACATCCAGATAGGATGCTTTCTATGGTGCATCGATAAAAATTGGTGAGTGTCAAAGGGGACATGCCAAATAAACTGCAGATGCTGAAAATCTGAATAAAAAGAGAAATCGCTGGAAACACTCAGCAGGTCAGGCAGCATCTGTGGAGAGAGAAACAGAAATAACATTTGTCAGATCCTGAAGCAGTTACTCCGTTTCTCTTCCACTGATGCTGCCTGACCTGCTGAGTGTTTCCTGTATTTTCTCTTTCCTGTCCTGTGTTTATGCCCAGTTTAATGCCAATGAAGAGGTTCAACATGAGTTAACAAACTTCACTCAGAAGGTGTCGTACTCATCTGCCTCGAGACTGCATGGGGTAAAATGATCACCCAAACTAATCCAGGGATCCAGGGATATGTTGCGGCAGGCAGTTCAGCAATGTTGGTGTAATCAGGATGACCTTCTAATTACAACCACACTGGAGGAGGAGGGTCTTCAGATATCTTGGGAAATGATTAGAAGGCTTCATCAACATAATAGCAAAATTAGGAAAATGGCAGCGTGCCCTTGTGCAGCAGAAAGTGAGTTATTTAGAACTGTGCATGCATTATTACAGGATGAATAACTATAGGAATTGAGACTTATGGGCAACTGTCACAGAAAAGGGAGTTGAGGTCAGCATAGATCATGTTGAATGGCGGAGCAGGCTTGAGGGACCAAGTGGCCTACTCCTGCTCCTATTTCCTTGTGTTTTTGTGAATAGAACTGGAGAGAAGGTTGAGATCTTCATCAGAGGCAAAAATGTGAAGATGTTCCCAGGCTCCAGTCATTTCGAGGAATGATCTAATGCTGTATTCGAGTTCCACACTGACCAGCCAACATGTGACTCCACTTCTCCAGATGGTAAAGGAAGAGGAGCTACAGTGGTGGGACAATGTGTATACAATATGTACAAGGAAAGCTTCAGTGTAGAGTCATTTTTGATGCATTACAACACTAAGTGCTATGACCTGCATGCAAACAACTGAGCCTTCATCCACTTTAACCTGGAAGGTGATTCACATAAGGTACTGGTTATAAACTGCTGTTGGCCATTTTGGAAATGAAGATTGCTATTTTTCACAAGGATACAGAGGTTGTCCATCCTACTGTCTCAAGGTGCAGCACAAAACATACAAGCAAATTTCTACAGCAGATATCTTTTGAAACTGACCTACGAAGTAGCCACAACAAACTTTGCAAGCACAATTTATATTCTACAGGCTGCAGAGTACAATTTTGCTGTAACAGCAGTGAAATAATACACAGTAAGACTCTACTTTGAAGCTAGCATATGAGTGAATGAAAGTATACTGAATCGATAGATTCAGACTCAGGTCTGAATGAAGATATGAGATGCCAGGAATATTTTGCCAACCAGGGTTGCACAGAGTCAGTACGTAATGCAGGGGTACTGAAGGAATTGCAGAGGAATATTATTGAAGAATTCATGGGCAGTGTCTAGAAGAGTTGTGAACATAGAACATAGAAAACCTACAGCACAGTTCAGGCCCTTCGGCCCACAAAGCTGTGCCGAACGCGTCCCGACCTTAGAAGTTACTGGGCTTACCCATAGCCTTCTATTTTTCTAAGCTCCATGTACCTATCCAAAAGTCTCTTCAGAGACCCTATCGTATCCGCCTCCACCACCGTTGCCGGCAGCCCATTCCACGCACTCACCACTCTCTGAATGAAAAACTTACACCTGACATCTCCTCTATACCTGCTCCCCAGCACCTTAAACCTGTGCCCTCTTGTGGCCACCATTTCAGCCTTGGGAAAATGCCTCTGACTATCCACAGTGAAGATCACAATGGGTGCAGAAATCAATGACTCTGTTAAATTTGTTATATCAGTTGTTTTGCTTTCTTTCATATTCATTGTGAATAATAACTTTTACTTCAAGGCAGCCATTCCTTAACTTATTATGCCATAGAACTGTAGATTCATACAGTGTGGAAACAAACATCTCAGCTCCCCGAGTTTGGGCCAGACAACAATCACAGCTCAGTGGCACAGCTACCAGACCTGCTCTCCCACAGGACCAGAGACCCAGGTTCAATCCCGATCTCGATTCGGCCTCTCAAGACCATTCTATCATTCCATTGGATCATGGCGAATCTTCACCTCAGTTTTATTTTTCCACCTTTTTCTTAAAGCTCTCAGTCCCCTTGCTCAATAACGATCTGGGGACGCAAGAGACTGCAGATCCTGGAATCTGGAGCAACAAACTAACTGCTGGCGGAACTCAGTGGGTGGAGCAGCATCTGTGGGAGAAAAGGACTTAGATTCTACAGGAATCAGAAATGAGACCTGATGCAGGGTTTTGACCCGAAACGTTGACAATTCCTTTCATCCCACAGATGCTGCTCAACCTATTGAGTTCCTCTGGCAGATTGTTTGTTGTTCAATAATAATCTCTCCATCTTGGACTTCAAAGCTTCAAGTATGTTAGCACCCACAGACTTGTGGGAGTGAGTTTCAGATCTCTGCTATCCTGTGTGTGAAGAAATGCTTGCTGATTTAGTGGCCCAGTTCTAAAATATTGAACCTCTTGCACTGAATATCCTTCATGAGAAAAATCGTTCTCTTGATTTATCAAATTAATTTCATCATTTCGAAAAGTTACTTGATTAGGTCATCTTTCTGCTCCCCTGAATGTTCCCATCTGCCTACCATCCATCCCTTATCTGAGTCCACTCACCACGTTTCTTTCTCACCAGATTCCATCATCTGCAGCCCTTTGTTGCCTCCACCTATCACCTCCCAGCATCTGTCACCATCTCCGCCCCTCCCTCCCCCACCTGGCTCCATCTGCCCATCAACCACTCCACACCTGGGTTCACCTATCACTTGCCAGGTCCTGCCTCACCTCTCCCCCTCACCTCTTTATATTGACTATCTCCCTTCTACGCTCTCAGTCCTGATGCTGAACTCTTGATCCCTCAATTATTTGTCCACCTGCACTGCACTTATTCTGTCGATCGAACACTGTATTCTGTTTTTTATTTTCTTTTGCACTACCTTGATGTACTTATGTATGGAATGATCTGTCTGGATGGCACACAATGCCAATACCTTGGTTTATAATTGTACATGTGACAATAATAAACCAATACCAATACCAAGGTAAAGGTGAATGGGATTTTTGGGGAGAGGAGGGCAGAAAGAGGGGAGCACAGTGAATGGGTTTGAAGAGAGTGAGAGAGGCTTGGTTATGGAGGCTTGAGCAAAGATGGTGATGGGAGATTTGGTCCTGGACACTCGGGTAAGGGAGAACTAATGTCTTTAAACTAGAAACCATTAGATATTGGTATCCTCCATCTGACACAGCTATCAAGAAAGGAATTTGAGCATGGTCTGATAATGGGACAAATATTTGTGGAGACATAAAATGAATGGTCTAATGTTGATGTGTGGTGCTCATATCTCAGGGCTTGGACGATATGCAGATGCAAGTTCAATCCTTGTGTAACAAGAACAAACTTGATTAAGTTTTTTGAGTGTAAGGAGTTTTATAAGTGTAAGGCAGTGGACGTTATCAACTGCTCTGCCCAGGACCACAAGAAACTGCAGAGAGTTGTGGACACAGCCCAGCGCGTCACGGAAACCAGCCTCCCCTCCTTGAACTCTGTCTTTACCTCTCGCTGCCTTGGTGAAGCAGCCAGCATAATCAAAGACCCCACCCACCCGAGTCATTCTCTCTTCTCTCCTCTTCCATCAGGTTAAAGATACAGAAACCTGAGGGCACATACCACCAGGCTTAAGGACAGCTTCTATCCCACTGTGATAAGACTATTGAATAGTGAAAATAAATAGCCGTGATGCATCCAGATAGAATATTTTCTATGGTGCATTGATAAAAGTTGGTGAGTGTCAAAGGGGACATACTGAATTTCTTTTGCCTCCTGAGGAAGTAGAGGCACTGGTGAGTTTTCTTGGTCGTGGCATCTATGTGATTTGACCAGGACAGGCTATTGGTGATGTTCACTCCCAGGAACTTGAAACTCTCAAACCCTCTCAACCTCAGTACTGTTGATGTAGAGGGGTGCATGTACACTGCCATCAGTCCTCATTGAGGGGTCAGTGATCGAAAGGGCGAGGAGCTTCAAGGTCCTGGGTCTCAGAGGATCTCTCCTGCCCCAATATATTGATGTAATCACAAAGAAGGTGATTTGGTCTGTCACCAAAGACTCTTGCAAATTTCAATAGATGTACAGTGGAGAACATTCTGACTGGTTGCATCACCGCCTGGTGTGGAGGCTCCAATGGTCAGGATCGCAAAAGGCTGCAGATGGTTGTGGACTGAGCTCCATCATGGGCACAGCCCTCCCCACCATCGAGGACATCTTCAAGAGGCGGTGCTTCAAGAAGGTAGCATCCATCACTAAGGACCCTCA
Source organism: Pristis pectinata (assembly GCF_009764475.1). Taxonomy (NCBI): domain Eukaryota; kingdom Metazoa; phylum Chordata; class Chondrichthyes; order Rhinopristiformes; family Pristidae; genus Pristis; species Pristis pectinata. Next base: position 105,787,895 of record NC_067410.1, on the reverse strand, counting down.
CCATCCGGGACATGCCCTCTTCACGTTAATATCAACGTGGAGGAGGTACAGGAGCCTGAAGACCCACACTCAATGATTTAGGAACAGTTTCTTCCTCTCTGCCATCAGATTTCTGAATGACCCATGAACCCATGAACACTACCTTGATATTCCTACTTTTGCACTATTTATTTATTTCAGAACCTATCAACCTCCACTTTAAATATACCCAATGACTTGGCCTCCACAGCCGTCTGTGGCAATAAGTCAGTGATAATAAATATGATTCTGATTTTGAGTATTGCATGCAGTTCTGGTCGCCCCATTACAGGAAGGATGTGGAGGCTGTGGAGAGGGTGCAGAGGTGGTTCACCAGGATGCTGCCTGGATTGGAGGGTATGAGCTATAAGGAAAGGTTGGACAAACTTGGATTGTTCTCCTTAGAGCGTAGGAGGCTGAGGGGAGACCTGATAGAGATTCATAGGTAGGGTAGGCATTATGAATCTTTTCCCCAGGGTATTAATGTCAAACACCAGAGGACGTGCTTTTGAGGTTAGAGGGGAAAGTTTAAAGGCAATGTGAGGGGCAAGTTTTTTTACGCAGAGTGTGGTAGGTGCCTGGAATGGGTTACCGGGGTAGCTGTGGAAGCAGGCAGTTTGGTGGAGGTTAAGAGGCTTTTAGACAGACACATGAATATGAAGGGAATGGAGAGATATGATGATACACAGGAAGAGGACATTTAGTATAAATTGGCATCAAGGATCGGCACAACATCGTGGGCCAAATGGCCTGTCCAGTGCTGTACTGCTCTATGTTCTATGTTCTTTGTAAGTAGGGAAATAACATTCAGTAATTAAATAAATCTACTCATCAGGAGAGGTGACCGTGAGATTAATGGATTTTCTGAAGACTCACTTGGCTAACCAGTGGCTTTCTTATCCAGTGTGTTGAATATGTGACTCCAGAGCAGCCAGCTGCCCTCTGAAACCAACAAACATCTGCTGGAGGAACTCAGCGGCTCGAGCACCATCTGCGAGGGGAAAAGAATTGTCAACATCTTGGGTTAAGACTCTGCATCAGGGTCTTGATCTAAAACATTGACATTTGCTTTCCTTCCACAGATGCTGCTTGACCTGTGGAGTTCCTCCCGCAGACCATTTTTCACTCCAGACTTCAGCATCTGCAGTTCTCGTGTCTCCAGCTGCCCCTTGAAATGGCTTCGAGAGTAAGTGGGAATTGATAATAAATATGTTGTTGAGTGTTGTCCATTGCAGTAAGAGATATTTGGTTGATATGCTGGGGCATGTCGATGCGAGGAAAGAGGATGTGCTGGAATGTTTGAAAAACATTAGGACAGATAAATCACCAGGGCCGGTTGGGATATATCCAAGGTTTTATGGGAAGCAAGGGAAGAGATTGCTGCACCATTGCCGATGATCTTTGTGTCCTCACTGGCCACAGGAGTACTGCCAGATGATTGGAGGGTAGCATGTGTTGTTCCTTTGTTTAAGAAAGAGAGTAGGGATAACCCTGGGAATTACAGACCAGTGAGTCTTATTTCAGTGGTGGGTAAATTACTGGAGAAGATTCTTAGGGACAGGACTTATGGGCATTTAGAGAAGCATAGGCTGATTAGGGACAGTCAGCATGGCTTTGTGTGGAGCAGGTCATGCTTCATGAGCCTGATTGAATTCTTTGAGGATGTGGCAAAACACGTTGATGAAGATAGAGCAGTGGATGTGGTGTACATGGATTTTAGTAAGGCATTTGATAAGGTTCCTCATGGAAGGCTTATTCAGACAGTTAGGAGGCATGGGATCCAGAGAAACTTGGCTGTGTGGATTCAAAATTGGCTCACCCATAGAAGACAGAGGGTGGTAGTAGATGGAGCGTATTCTGACTGGAGGTCGATGAACAGTGGTGTCCTGCAGGGATCTGTTCTGGGACTCCAGCTCTTTGTGATTTTTATAAATGGCTTGGATGAGGATGTGGAAGGGTGGGTTAGTAAGTTTGCTGATGATACAAAGGTTGGTGGTGTAGTGGATAGTGTAGAAGGTTGCTGTAGATTACAACAGGATATTGATAGAGTGCAGAGCTGGGCTGAGAAGTGGCAGATGGATTCCAACCCGGATAAGTGTGAAGTGATGCACTTCAGGAGATCGAATTTGAAGGCAGAATACAAGGTTAATGGCAGGACTCTTAGCAGTGTGAAGGAACAGAGGGATCTTGAGGTCCACATCCACAGATCCCTCAAAGTTGCTGCACAGGTCAATAGGGTTGTTAAGAAGGTGTATGGAGTATTGGCCTTCATTAGTCAGGGTATTGAGTTCAAGAGCCTCGAGGTAATGTGGCAGCTCCATAGAACTCTGGTTAGACCACACTTGGAGTATTGTGTTCAGTTCTGGTCACCTCACCTTAGGAAGGATGTGGAAGCTTTAAACAGGGTGCAGAGAAAATTTACCAGGATGTTGCCTGGATTGGAGAACATGTCTTATGAGGATGGGTTGAATGAGTTAGTGTTTTTCTCTTTGGAGAGGAAGAGGATGAGAGGTAACTTGATAGAGGTGTACAAGATGATAAGAGGCATGGATCGAGTGGACAGTCAGAGACTTTTTCCCAGGGTGACAATGGCTAACACGAGGGGACATAATTTTAAGGTGATTGGAGGAAGGTATAAGGGGGATGTTAGGGGTAAGTTTTTTACATAGAGAGTGGTGAGTGCGTGGAACGCACTGCCGTCAGAGGTTATGAGGGCAGATACATTGGTGACATTTAAGAGACTCTTAGATAGGCACATGAATGATAGAGAAATGGGGAGCTATGTGGGAGGGAAGGGCTAGATAGATCTTAGAGCAGGATAAAATGTCGGCACAACATTGTGGGCCAAAGGGCCTGTACTGTGCTGTAGTGTTCTATGTTAGCAACTCTGTCCCTACCAAATTGCATCAGTAAAGAACCTACAGTCACCACAAATAGGTAACTCACTGAAATTATGCTGAGAACTAATGTTAATAAAGTTCCCTCTCAAATTTGATGTCTGGAAGAGAAATGTGACATTGGGTAACACTGTGTCACCTTGACACAGGAGAATAAGGAGTATGTCAGTGTGTTACTGACTATGTCTTCCCCAGCTCCTGTCATTGTACAGAGTCCCTGTGATAAAATGCAAACCTATCACTCAGCGTGTAGCTGTCTGCAGAGTTCTACTCCATGTCTGGCAGCTCTGTCTGAAGAGCAATAGTCATTTGCCTTCAAAAGAATCCAGGGAACAGCTTTTAGACTTACTGAAAGATGTCATGGACTGGGGACTGAATGCAAAACTTTACTTTGTTTACAACTGAGCTTTGAAAAATGGCTCGTGTCTGAGTCATCTCATTTGCTCTTTGAAGTTCAAGTATGAAAATTATAAGGAAGCATTATTCACTTTCAATGCTTTATCAGAGGAAAAAGTGCATTCATATTCCTGCTGTTACTGAAGGGGCAAAATAAGTTTTAAGTCTTTTGGCATCACTTGGGTGTCATGTTGCACTCAACGTGCCATTAGGTTGAACAATGCTCGAATATTAGAGCAAATATTGGCATTCATTTGATTCCAAAAATAGATTTTGTTGGAAGTCCAAAACCAAAATATGGCAGATGCTGGAAATACACAGTTTAGACAACATCTGTGGAGAAATCAGCAGGTTGATGACCTTTTATTGGACCTTAGTCATAGAGTTATGTGGAACGGAAACAGGCCCTTCGGCCCAACTCGTCCATGCTGACTAGGATGCCTGCCTGAGCTAGACCCATTTAGCCTGTGTTTGGTCCATACCCCTCCAAACCTTTCCTATCCATGAAATGAGCCAAGTGTCTTTTAAACATTGTAATTGTACTCACCTCTACCACTTCTTCTGGCAGCTCATTCCATACACCCACCACCCTCTGTATGAAAAAAATCACCCTTTTAAATCATCCCCCTCTCACCTTAAACCTAAAACTAAACTCCCCTACCCTGGGAAAAAGACTGCAACCCTCCACCTTATCTGTGCCCCTCATGATTTCATCAACCACCATAAAGTCACCCCTCGGCCCCCTTCGCTCCAAGGAAAACTGTCCCAAATAGAATTTGCTGAATCTGCAATTAGTTGGTCCGATGGGAATCTTTAAGAGAGGTTTGCTGGGGTAGATGTGGAGACGATGGGCCAGATCACCTTGATGGCTGGCTGGATGTTCGGCAGAGAACTCCACCAACTGCAGTATGTAGGAGCATGCTGATTGTTCTGTGAAAGGCAGGATACGGTTCAAGCTCAGACCCTCAGCATTACGCCAACCACAGCTAGCACATCCAATGGGTATCCATTCATTTGAAAGAGGTAACCAAAATTCCATAAGAAGTAAGTGACATGTTTTTTATAGCTTCATTTTAATTAAGAGTACTTTTAAAATTATTTTACATCAGTTAAATGTATTTAAAGTGAATAATTTTTAGAACTGTTTATTAATAACATTTTTTTGATTATTCACATTCTTTTCAATGGCTTCTATATGTCAAAGATCATCAGAGACATTTGGAAATATCGTTAAGGCTCTCTGAAGCTTGAGGGCACTCGTGGCCTGCTCTGTCTTGTGAAATGACTGAGGCAGACAGCGTTAGCAGGGCAATGCAAGTTGCAAGCCCATCAAAGGTGTTTGGGGTTCTGAGACTGGGAGGTGGTGGTAGGTGCGGCGTGGTGTGAACATGAAGTACGGACCAGGGTCAAAGTGAGGTACCGGCCAACTCTTCTACTTGGACATTCCAAAATTAGGGACCATCAGTGTTAGAAAGACACTAATAAATCCAAAGGCATTCACAAGAAGCTTCCTTATACAGAGAACAGTGAGAATGTGGGGTTCACTCCAATGGGGAGTGACATCAGTCGGTGGTAGTATTGATGAACTTAATGGGAAGCATGTGAGGGAGAGGGGTGGATGTTTTGTTGACATAGCAATAGCGAGAGGGGGCTCATGTGAACTATAAAGTTGTGCCAGTTAGGCCAAATGATCTGTTTACTGGTTATATGCTACACATTTTATGTCAGGCATTTCAGTTTTATTTGGAGGCCAAGTGTGACCTCCTCTGCATTGGCGAGACCAAACGCAGACTAGGTGACCGTTTCGCAGAACACCTGCGCTCTCTCCGTAACCGTGATCTGCATCTCCCTGCTGCCAGTCACTTCAACTCCCCCTCCTACACGATGTCAGTCCTCGGCCTCCTCCACTGCCAGGAGAATTCCAAGAGCAAACTGGAGGAACAGCACCTCATTTTCCATCTTGGAAACTTGCAGCCTAACAGCATGAACATTGAATTCTCCCGCTTTAAGTAATCCCCACCCCCCCTTCTTCCCCCACCCCCAAAAACCATGCATCTTCTTTTCTTCCATTTCCTAGCCTATCTCTCTTTTTTCTAACCTTTTTTTTTATCTCCTTACCTTTGACCCATCCCCTGGTGGACCTGCTCTCCCCTCCTCCCCCGCACCTGCCTATCACTATCTCTTACCTGCATCTACCTATCACCACCTTGTGCCTACCCCACTTCCCCTGTTTTGTCCACCTATCACTGCTCTGCTTTTCCCTCCTATACATTGGGCTTCCCCTTTTCCTATCTTCAGTCCTGAAGAAGGGTCCTGACCCCAAACGTTGACCGCCTGCTTTTCTCCACGGATGCTGCCTGGCCTGCTGAGTTCCTCCAGCATCATTGTGTTTTTCATCTAGATTCCAGCATCTCTTTATTCAGCTTTACTTTTGATGTAGAACTTTTAGGTTGATAAAATCACAAGGACAGCAGAAAAGGTGAGTAGTCTTTTTCCCAGGGTAGGGGAGTCTAAAACTAGAGGGCATAGGTTTAAGGTGAGAGGGGAAAGATTTCAAGCGGACCTGAGGGGCAAGTTTTTCATACGGAGGGTGGTGGCTATGTGGAAAGAGCTGTCAGAGGAAGTGGTAGAGGCAGGTTCAATTATAATGTTTAAAAGAAAGTAAAAGACAGGTAAATAGATAGGAAAGATCTGGAGGAATATGGGCCAAATAGGACTAGTTCATGTGGGCAACTTGGTCAGCATGGATGAGTTGGGTTGAAGGACCTGTTTCCGTGCTCTCTATCTCTATGACTCTATGGAATGATGAAGGGTCAGTTGCTGAGGATATTCAAGGCAGAGACTGATAGCTTTTTGGATATTAAGAGAATCAAGGGTGATGGGATTAATGTGTTATAGTAATGGGGTGGTAGAATATCAACCAAAATCCCACTGAAAGATGGAACAGACATGTGGACCTCAACTGCCTCCGTTGTCCCTATCTTTGATATTCTTATGGTAGCATGTCCTCATTTACTTGAATATTCAGAAAACCATTCAGAATGCAGGGATTAGTGGTGGCATTTAAACCACAGAAGCAGGAAGTGAACACAAATGCATTACTTGGTACAATAGTTTTCTCAACAATCCACAGATTTCCATTTACGTGGCAACATCAGGAGAATATTAACACGCTGGCTATGTTACTGGGCTAGCAGCCAGAGCTGGGGGCCATTGATCCAGAGGCATGAGTTCAAACCCCATCAAGGCAGCTGGGGAATTCTAAATTAAGCAGTTAAATAAGTCAAGATATTTTTAAAACAGTAACCATGAAACTACTAGATTTCTTTTTAAAAACTCGTCTGGTTCAGTGAAAGAAATCTGCTGTTCTGAAGTGCCCTATACGTAACTCAGACCCACTAATGTGTATCAATGCTTCTTAGAGGCATAGAGCCACATAGCATAGAAACAGGCCCTTTGGCCCAACTCATTCATGCTGACTGTGTTGCTCAGCGAGCTAGTCCCATCTGCCTGTCTTTGGCCCAAAGCCCTCTTAATCTGATTTAACGAAAAACTAAGTATATAACTCAGGCTAGTTGACTCTTACCTGCTTCTTCATTTCGAGGGCCATTGGGGCTTGCCAGAGATATCCACATCATATGAGTAAATAAACATAGAAAATAGAACATAACAGCACAGTACAGGCCCTTCAGCCCACAATGTTGTGCCGACATTTTATCCTGCTCTAAGATCTATCTAACCCTTCCCTCCCACATAGCCCTCCATTTCTCTCACATTCATGTGTCTATCTAAAAATCTCTTAAACGTCCCTAATGTATCTGCCCCCACAACCTCTGCTGATAGTGCATTCCATGTACCCACCTCTCTCTGTGTAAAAAACTTACCCCTGACATCTCCCTTATATCTTCCTCCAATCACCTTAAAATTATGTCCCCTCGTGTGAGCCATTGTCGCCCTGGGAAAAAGTCTCTGGCTGTCCACTCGATCTATGCCTCTTATCATCTTGTACACCTCTAGCAAGTCACCTCTCATTCTCCTTCTCTCCAAAGAGAAGAGCCCTAGCTCACTCAACCTGTCCTCATACAACATGCTCTCCAATCCAGGCAACATCCTGGTAAATCTCCTCTGCACCCTCTCCAAAGCTTCCACATCCTTCCTATAATGAGGTGACCAGAACTGAACACAATACTCCAAGTGTGGTCTGACCAGAGTTCTATAGAGCTGCAACATTACCTTGCAGCTCTTGAACTTAATACCCCAACTAATGAAGGCCAACACACCATACGCCTTCTTAACAACCCTATTGACCTGCGCGGCAACCTTGAAGGATCTATGGATGTGGACCCCAAGATCCCTCTGTTCCTTCACACTGCTAAGAGTTTTGCCATTAACCTTGTATTCTGCCTTCAAATTCGATCTCCTGAAGTGTATCACTTCACACTTTTCCTGGTTGAACTCAATCTGTCACTTCTCAGCCCAGGTCTACATTCTATCAATATCCTGTTGTAATCTACAGCAACCTTCTACACTATCCACAACACCACCAACCTTTGTATCATCAGCAAACTTACTAACCCACCCTTCCACACCCTCATCCAAGTCATTTATAAAAATCACAAAGAGCAGGAGTCCCAGAATAGATCCCTGTGGAATACCACTGGTCACCAACCTCCAGGCAGAATATGCTCCATCTACCACCACCCTCTGTCTTCTATGGGCGAGCCAATTCTGAATCCACACAGCCAAGTTTCCCTGGATCCCATGCCTCCTGACTTTCTGAATGAGCCTTCCATGAGGAACTTTATCAAACACATTACTAAAATCCATGTACACCACATCCACTGCTCTACCTTCATCAATGTGCTTTGTCACATCCTCAAAGAATTCAGTCAGGCTCATGATGCACGACCTTCCCCTCACAAAGCCGTGCTGACTGTCCCTAATCAGCATGTGCTTCTCTAAATGCCCATAAATCCTCTCTCTAAGAATCTTCTCCATTAATTTGCCCACCACTGAAGTAAGACTCATTGGTCTGTAATTTCCAGGGTTAACCCTACTCCCTTTCTTAAACAAAGGAACAACATTTGCCACCCTCCAATGATCTGGCATTACTCCTGTGGCCAGTGAGGATGCAAAGATCATCGTCAAAGGCACAGCAATCTCTTGCCTCATTTCCCGTAATAACCTTGGATATATCTCATTCAGCCCCAGTGACTCTTCTATCCTAATGTTGTTGAATTTGCCATGACAATCTGCGTAATTACGAGTCAAGATAATTACATTTTATTGCTTCAAATGGATGAATTTGAATGGATAAAAATATTATCTAAATGTTCAGTGCTGCCTACTGCATCTGCCTTGTAGAATTCTCTGCTGATTTCCAATGTTTTCCTTGCCCTTACCCTGCAGTGACAGAAGATTCAAGATTGTGCCCAGACTGGTGTCTCCCATTTCTCCATACTTGATGTCCACACAGCGAGTACAACTGCTGACTCACGGAACGAGAGACACTGCATTGAATCACAGCCTGATACGGCAATTTCAACACACAAGAAGGCAAGAGGCTGCAGAGAGTTGTGGGCACAGCCCAGTTCACCACAGGCGCAGTCCTCCCCACCACTGACAGCATCTACAGGAGGCGCTGCCTCAAGAAGGTGGTATCTATCATCAAGGATCCCCACCATTCGGGTCATGCCCTCTTCACGCTGCTACCGACTTTTGACTCACCAACTTGACACTCACCAACTTTTATCGATGCACCTTAGAAAGCATCCTATTTGGATGCATCATGGCTTGGTATGGAAATTGCTCTGCCAGGGACTGCAAGAAACTGCAGAGATCTGTGGACACAGCCCAACACACCATGTAAACCAGCCTCCCCTCCGTGGACTCTGTCTATACCTCTCGCTGCCTTGGTGAAGCAGCCAGCATAATCAAAGACCATACCCACCCGGGTCATTCTCTCTTCTCCCTTCTCCTATCAGGCAGAAGGTACAGGAGCCTGAGGGCACATACCACCAGGTTCAAGGACAGCTTCTATCCCACTGTGATAAGACTATTGAACGGTTCCCTTATACAATGAGATGGACTCTTGACCTCACAATCTACCTTGTTGTGACCTTGCACCTTATTGCCTATCTGCAATGCACTTCCCTGTAGCTGTGACACTTTACCCTGTATTCTCTTTTTATCCTGTACTACCTCAAGCACCGTGTAATGAATTGATCTGTACGAACGTTATGCAAGACAAGTTTTTCACTGTACCTCAGTACAATTGACAATAATAAACCAATGCCGATACCAATCCCATCCTCCCAGATGGTATCAACTCCTCCCAGATCCTACCACTCTCCTACACTGGAGGTAATTTGCAGTGGCCAATAAACCTACCAACCCGCATGTCATTGGACTGTGGGAGAATGCAGGAGGTACAGAAGCCTGAAGTCCCACACCACCAGGTCCAGGAACAGCTACTTCCCTACAACTATCAGGTTCTTGAACCGACCTGCACAACCCTAACCCTACCTCAGCAACGGAACACTACAGGTCACCTCTTACACTACCACGGACTTGTCTCTGATTGTCTTTTTTTTGCACTGAAGTCTTGTTTTTGCACTGTTTTTTTCCTCTCTCTCTCCACTACCTTGTATAATTTACATATAATTAACATATCATTTATATTCTGCATGTTGTCTAAACCTATGTACCTGTGATGCTGCTGCAAGCAAGTTTTACATTGTACCTGTATCTGACTGTAATTGTGCACATGACGATAAACTTGACTTGACTCAGTCCCAACCTTGGATGCTGTGTGTGTGGAGGTTGCACGTTCTTCTTGTGACCGACTGCTCCGGTTTCCTCGCACATTCCAATGACATGCGGGTTAGTAGGTTAATTGGCCACTGCAAATTACCTCCAGTGTAGGTGAGTGGTAGGATCGGGGAGTAGTTGATAAAATGCAGGGAGTCCTTATTTTCGATGTTGCGTGGAGGTCTCCTCTTGACCGGCTCATGTGGCATCACCTTATGGCACAGCACTGAGAGGGCATTTGAGGTAAAATCTCCCAATGCTTTGTTCAGGTGAATACTGGAAGGTTTGCAGAAGTTTAATGAGTGGAGTTTATGTAGTGTGCTGTTCATCTGCAACTGATTGCAAGTCCTGTATAAACTCTTTTAACAGGCTTGAAAGGCTCTTCTGCTGACATTACCCGGATCAGCAGGAGATTCCCTTCAGACGTTTGACTGCAGGAGCAGCCGAATTTCCAACTTTGACCCAAGCCAGCTGTTTCCAATTCACCAGGCTGTCATTACAATTTGGATTGAAAATACAACAGTGGCATAAGCCAAAACAAAAGAATGCAAAGTTTGAGCTCAAAATTGACAATAGATTGTTTTTACTGCAAATGTAGCCAGGTTTTTCGATGTCATCAATAAAAATTGAATGTTTGGGGTTTAAGTGAGCACATGCAGACTCTGCAGAATGCCTCCTGATGTGGGAATATAGAAAATGTCAGAGGAAGATAAAAGAAGAATATATGAGGTGATCTTTGTGGCTTTAGGCCCTCTGCAGTCAATGGAGTGTGATCACTGTTGGAAATGCAGCAGTCAATTTGTGCTCAGCAAGATCCCACAGCAGCAGCAATAGAACTAAATATTGAGCAGGACACTCATCTTCAGAATGGTGCTGTGAGATCTTGGTTTAAAATCCTACCTGAAAAAGGCATCCCTGACGTAAGAATATCAGAAAAAGGAGCAGGATTAAGCCATTTGGCCTCTCAAGTTTGCTCTTCTATTCATAGAGTCATAAAGTTATACAGCATGGAAACAGATCCTTCAGCCCAACTCATCCGTGCTGACCAAGTTGCCTTCCTTTGCTAGTCCCATTTGCTTGCGTTTGGCCCATATCCCTCTAAACCTTTCCTATCGACGTATCTAGAACATAGAACATAGAACATTACAGCACTGTACAGGCCCTTTAGCCCACAATGCTGTGCTGACATTTTATCCTGCTCTAAGATCTATCTAACCCTTCCCCCCCCCACATAGCCCCCCATTTCTCTATCATTCATGTGTCTATCTAAGAGTCTCTTAAATGTCACCAATGTATCTGCCCCCACAACCTCTGCCGGCAGTGCATTCCATGCACCCACCACTCTCTGTGTAAAAAACTTACCCCTGACATCCCCCCATACCTTCCTCCAATCACCTTATAATTATGCCCCCTCGTGTTAGCCATTGTCGCCCTGGGAAAAAGTCTCTGACTGTCCACTCGATCTATGCCTCTTATCATCTTGTACACCTCTATCAACTCACCTCTCATCCTCCTTCTCTCCAAAGAGAAAAGCCCTAACTCGCTCAACCTACCCTGTCCAAATGTCTTTTTAATATTGTAATTGTACCCAGCTCTAACATGTCCCCTGGCAGCCCATTCCATATACCCAACACATTCTGTGTTAAAAAGTTGCCCTCACGTCTCCTTTAAGACTTTCCCCTCTCACTTTAAAACTACACCCTTTCATTTTAGACTCCCCTACCATGGAAAAAAGACTGTGTCCATCCACCTAAGCTATTTCACTGAGGGGTGACTTTATAAACCTCTATTAGGTCACCCCTCAGCCTCCTATGCTCCAGGAAAAAAAGCCCCAGCCTCTCATTATAACTCAAGCCCTCCAGTCACGGTAACATCCTCATAAAGCTTTACTGCACCGTTTGCAGTTTATTCAATGAGATTATAGTTAATTTGATCTTTGCCCCTTTTTTGCCTGATCCCCATAAATCTCGATTCTCCCATGGCTCAAAATGTATTTCAGCTTTAAATATTTTCAGCACCTTCATGTTTTTGCTTTTCGTCCTTAAAATGTTTAATCTTTCAGCTCCATGGGTCTCTGGGATGTAGAAGCTTTAACAGCCCTTCGAGAGAAAATTTGCTGCTCATTCAATCTTAAGTAGGCATCTCATTATCCTAATACTATTGTCTCTCGTTCTCGAGTCCCTCTCCAGGGACAACATTCTCAAGGCATCTACCGTCTGGTTCTTATCTTTATTTCAACGAGATCATTAATTATCGCAACAATCACGGAAGAACTGAAGCAACAAACAATCTGCTGGAGGAACTCAATGGGTCGAGCAACATCTATGGGAGGAAAGGAATCATCGACATTTTGGGTCGAGACCCTGCATCAGCCCTGACTCCAATTCCTTTCCCCCTCACAAATGCTGCTCGACTCGCTGAGTTTCTCGAGCAGATTGTTTGTTGTTGCAGTTTCCAGCATCAGCAGTCTCTTGTGTCTCCAATGGAAGAACTGTGTAGGGAGTCTAGATCTTAATTATGGGGTCAGCAACAATAGAACATGGAACATGGAACATTGCAACTCGGTACAGGCCCTTCGGCCCACAATGTTTTGCCGACATTTTATCCTGCTCCAGTGTCTATCTAACCTTTCCCTCCCACATAGCCCTCCATTTCTCTATCATTCATGTGCCTATCAAAGAGTCTCTTAAATGTCCCTAATGTATCTGCCCCCACAACCTCTGCCGGCAGTGCACTCCACACACCCACCACTCTCTGTGTAAAAAACTTACCCCTGACATCCCCTTATACCTTTCTCCAATCACCTTAAAATTATGCCCATTTGTGTTAGCCATTTTCGCCCTGGGAAAAAGTCTCTGACTGTCCACTCGATCTATGCCTCTTATCATCTTGTACACCTCTATCAAGTCACTTCTCATCCTCCTTCTCTCCAAAGAGAACAGCCCTAGCTCACTCAACCTACCTTCATAAGACATGCTCTCCAATCCAGGCAGCATCTTGGTAAATCTCCTCTGCACCCTCTCTAAAGCTTCCACATCCTTCCTATAATTAGGTGACCAGAACTGAACACAATACTCCAAGTGTGGTCTAACCAGAGTTCTTTAGAGCTGCCACATTACCTCGTGGCTCTTGAACTCAATACTCCGACTAATGAAGGCCAACACACTATATGCCTTCTTAACAACCCTATCAACCTGCGCAGCAACCTTGAGGGATCTATGGATGTGGACTCCAAGATCCCTCTGTTCGTCACATTGCTAAGAGTCCTGCCACTAACCTTGTATTCTGCCTTCAAATTCAATCTCCCGAAGTGTATCACTTCACAATTTTCCGAATTGAACTCTATCTGCCACTTCTCAGGCCAGTTCTGCATTCTATCAATATCTTGTTGTAATCTACAGCAACCTTCTACGCTATCTACAACACCACCAACCTTTGTATCATCAGCAAACTTACTAACCCACCCTTCCACACCCTCATCCAAGTCATTTATAAAGGTCACAGAGAGCAGGGGTCCCAGAACAGATCCCTGTGGAACACCACTGGTCACCGACCACCAGGCAGAATACACTCCATCTACAACCACCCTCTGCCTTCTATGAGCGAGCCAATTCTGAATCCACACAGCCAAGTTTCCCTGGATCCCATGCCTCCTGACTTTCTTAATGAGCCTTCCATGAGGAACCTTATCAAACGCCTTACTAAAATCCATGTACACCACATCCACTGCTCTACCTTCATCAATGTGCTTTGTCACATCCTCAAAGAATTCAATCAGGCTCATGATACACGACCTACCCTTCACAAAGCCATGCTGACTGTCCCTTATCAGCCTGTGCTTCTCTAGAATGCCCCTAAATCCTGTCTCTAAGAATCTTTCTCCTGTAATTTGTCCACCACTGAAGTAAGACTCACTGTCTGTAATTCCCAGGGTTATCCCTACTCCTTTCTTAAACAAAGGAACAACATTTGCCACCCTCCAATCATCTGGTACTACTCCTGTGGCCAGTGAAGACACAAAGATCATCAATGAAGGTTGTGAGGGGTTGAGGTCATGCTTCTGAGGAAAAACATAACAGGGCATTGTAGTGACTGCAGTTTATAAAGGGGCAAGTGCAAATCTTCCTGTTGAAGCACTGGAGAATATTTGTTAGTGAAGTGAGTAGTGTCCTGAGACCTTCATTAGTAATCTGGAGATGTGGTTGAATCCTAACATGCAGCTGGGGAAATTGAACTCAGTTAATGAAATAAATCTGGAAAGAAACATCTAATGACATTAATGAGGACCAGGAAATGTTCATATTGTTGTGAAGCTTAACATGGCTCAGTGATTCCCTTCAGAGGAGGAAATCTACCTTCTTTGCAGGCACGGCAGTGCAGGCGGTTAATGTAATGCTATTACAGCGCCAGCGGCTCGGGTTCAATCCCGGCCACTGTCTGTAAGGAGTTTGTACGTTCTCCCCATGTCTGCGTGGGTTTCCTCCAGCTGCTCCAATTTCCTCCCACATTCCAAAGACGAATAGATTAGGAAGTTGTGGGCATGCTATGTTGGCGCTGGAAACGTGGTGACACTTGCGGGCTGCCCCCAGAACACTCAGCAAAAGATGCATTTCACTGTGTGATTCAATGTACATGTGACTAATAAAGATATCTTATCTCTTAGTCTATCCTATATGTGTCACCATAACATTGTTGTTAGATGAGAAGTTGGACCCTTTTGAGTATCTTTTTATGGATTAAGTGCACATTAAAAAATGTTTTATGCATGTTTTAAGTCATTTGCATGCATTTGACACGTATGCTGATGTCATCAACACGCATGACACTGAAGGAAGTATCACGCTCCTGGGAGTGCTGTTTTCTGAATGAGATGTTAACCAAGTCTCCAGTCCCTGCTCAAATCACTGTAAAGAATTACGAGATGCAGACAGATTTCAAGATAGTGAGAAAAAATGGTTTTAGCAATTTAGAGTTTTAATGTTGATGAGGTCACTGACCTTTCATCAGAACTGACAAAACATGGAGCAGAATAAAGTTTTAAGAAAATTATTAAATATTTGAACCACCCAGGTGAGGCCCCAGAACTGCCATTACAGGAACCAGTAGGTAAGATTTAAAGGCTTGTGGTAGATAGATAGATAGATAGATAGATAGATAGATAGATAGATAGATAGATAGATAGATAGATAGATAGATAGATAGATAGATAGATAGATAGATAGATAGATAGATAGATAGATAGATAGATAGATAGATAGATAGATAAAACAGTACAGCACAGAACAGGCCCTTTGGCCCACAACTTGTGCCGACATAGCTAATCCCTCCTACCTACAGAATGCCCATATCGCTCCATTTTCCTCTCATTCATGTGCCCATCCAAGCCCCTCTTAAAAGCCCCCAATGAATTTGCCTCCAGCACCCTATCAGGCAACGCATTCCAGGCATCCACCACTCTCTGAGTGAAAAACGTACCCCTCACGTCTGTTCTGAACCGACCCCCCCTCACCATCAATGCACGCCCTCTGGTATTGGATGGCTCAATAATGGGAAGAAAGACATGGGTACTTAAGGATATGTAAGATAACAAAATAATGTTAGAGGAATTTGTGACCTTAATGTAGCACCAGGGATTTGGCAAAAATGAAGGCAGGACATTGAAGGGAAAGTTAAGCTTGAATGGAAGCTGAATCTAGATGTCAATGCTACACCTATCTGAATTTCACTTCTATTTATTTGGATGTCAAGGATACCTGCCACCCTGGCCATTCCATTTTCTCAGGAGCTTGAAAGCCCAGATGACCAGAATCAAGGGCAGCTTTTTCTCCCCAGTGCTATCAGACTTGGACTTCGATCTACCTTGTTGTGACCTTGCACCTTATTGCACTGCACTTTCTCTATAGCTGTGACATTTTACTCTGTACTGTTATTGTTTTACCTGTACTACCTCAACGTACTCTGTACTACCTCAATGTAACTGCACTGTGTAATGAATTGATCTGTACAAATGGTATGCAAGACACGTTTTTCACTATACCTTGGTACAAGTGACAATAATAAACCAATACCAACACCAATACCAACTTCCGATCCAATCACCTCTTTCACATCCCCTTCCTGGTGGGGCTGCCACCTTCTCAGATTCTTAATTCTACCTCTTCCGTTATTGTCACTTTAGCATTTCTTTTTGCACTATTTCAGATTGCACTGTTGTATTTTACACCATTCCGTTGTTCAGTGTTGGTTGTTGTACCTGTTCTTGCATTTGTTATTGCCATGTATACTGTTTACTCTGTGAGCTTCATGCCAGCAAGAATTTCATTGCACTCTGACAATAAACTAATCTGATCTGATTGAATGGATTGATTGCAACACTGCCCACTTTACACTGCCTGAGGTGACCTTCTACCCTTAAGCAGAAGGTAGCAGCCGGACTTGGCTTCATGAGCCAGGGGAAAAATGCAAAACACATCTCAAGGAAGGTTCCATGGTAAGTCAACCCAGCAATTGCACGTACAGGCTGGAACCCCATGATTGTGTCATCCAGGTTATGTCAGAAATGCAAGAAACAAGAATCAGACCATCGCCACAGCACTGCGTACAGTTGCAATCACATTACAGAGGAATCAGACCATCACCAGAGCACTGCATTTGGTACAATCACATTACAGATGAGTCAGACCATTTCCAGAGCACTGCATATAGCTGCAATCACATTACAGAGGAGTCGGACCATCACTAGAGCACTGCATGTAGTCGCAATCACATTACAGAGGGGAGAGATTGAAAAGGAACCTGGGAGGAAACTTTTTTCACCCAGAGGGTGGTCAGTGTATGGAATGAGTTGCCAGAGGAGGTGGTTGAGGCAGGTACATTAATAACATTCAAAAGTTACTTGGACAAGTACACGGACAGGAATGATTTAAAGGGATCTCAGCCAAACATGGGCAAATGGACTAGCTTGGATGGAACCTTGGTCGGCATGGACTAGTTGGGCTGAAGAGCCCATTTGTTATGCTGGATGGACTCTGATCTCACAATCTACCTGTTGTGACCTAACACCTTATTGTCTACCTGGCACTGTACTTTCTCTGTGGCTGTGACACTTATTCTGTATGGCTATTGTTTTTACCTGTACTACCTCAATGCACTCTGTACTAACTCAATTTAACTGCACAGTGTAATGAATTGACCTGTACAATCAGTATGCAAGACAAGTTTTTCAGTCTACCTCGGTACAAGTGACAATAACAAACCAATACCAACACCATAGCTCTATCACTACACAGAGAGGATGTGATTACATAAAGAAAGACAATGGAAAACATTTACAAAGTCATTGGTAACAAAGCAAATGTCAGTTGGAGGGAAAAATTGGCAATCCAAGGGGGGTTTTTGTTTGGAACAGGGTAAAATACAGTTGGGATATACAGATTTATGAGGTTCCAAGCAGAGGCAGGACCTACTTCCCTTGGTGGAGAGGTCAACAACAAACGGGCATGAAAACAAAGTAAACGGTGGAAGGTATAGAGGAGAGATGGTGAGAAATGTTCTTCAGGCAGAGGATGGAGTGTAAGTCTAGAAAAATCATTGTGTAACACAGTGACAGATTCAGGAGTCCTCACCATATTTAACGGGGTTCTTGGAAGACACAGTTGTTATAACGTAACCTACACGACTACCAACTACAGGTCAAGGCTTTAATGTAAGGGGGGGCAGTTTAAAGGAGATTATCGAGTGTGTAAAAACACCACTGCCAGGGGAAGTGGTGGAAGCAGATACAACTGCAGCGCTTAAGAGGCGTTTTTGCAGACACATGAACAGGCAGGGAATGGAGGGAGATAGACCATGTGTATGCAGATGTACAGCTTAAATTGGCATCATGTTCGGCACAGATGTTGTGGGCTGAAAGGCCTGTTCCTGTGCTGTACCTTTCTGTGTTCCATGTTCTATGTTCCATGATGCATCACGGCTTGGTATGGCAAGTGCTCGCCCGTGACCACAAGAATTGTAGACAGAGAGTTGTGAACACAGCCCAGAACACCACGGAAACCAGCCTCCCCTCCATGGACTCTGCCTATACTTTTTTCTGTCTCAGTAAAGCACCCAGCATAATCAAAGATCCCACCTACCCAGATATTCTCTCTTCTCCCCCCTCCCATTGGCAGAAGATACAAAAGCCTGAAAGCATGTACCACCAGGCTCAAGGACAGCTTCTATCCTGCTGTTTTTTAGATGATTGAATGGTTTCCTAGTACAATAAAAATGGACTCTTAACCTCACAATCTACTCGTTATGACCTTGCACCTATTGTCTGCCTGCACTGCACTTTCTCTGTAACCGTTTATTCTGCATTCTGTTATTGTTTTACCTTGTACTACTCAATGCACAATGATTGATCCATATGAAGTGTATGCAAAGCAAGTTTTTCACCGTACCTCAGTACATGTGACAATAATAAACCAAT
Source organism: Pristis pectinata (assembly GCF_009764475.1). Lineage (NCBI taxonomy): Eukaryota > Metazoa > Chordata > Chondrichthyes > Rhinopristiformes > Pristidae > Pristis > Pristis pectinata. Next base: position 105,769,307 of record NC_067410.1, on the reverse strand, counting down.
TTACCAATGCTACTGATAAATCTAGGTCATTGATATAGTGTTCTCTCCCTGCAGGAGTCTTTCATCCTGGTTACAGGCTATCAAGAGGTTTCGGAGATCCATACCTAACTCCATGGAGGCATAAAAAGATATTGAGCTCAGTACATGTGACAACAATAAACCAATTTACCAATTTATTTAGATTTATATTTTTCTACAATTAAGACAGTAGTTCATATTAGACGCATGCTATCAGTGCACAGATCTCCATGATCTCACTTGAGTTGATCATCACCTCCCAAGACTGAAACATTTTGCCAAGGCTTTCTCTTGAGACTGCTCATAAATATAGAATGTCATCCCATAAGTGTGCCTTATCTTTACATATCAATAATAGATAAGATTTTTCTATCATCATCTCTGCAGTTCCATTCCAGTGAAAAACAAGTCTCTCACTCATCTCCGAAACAATCACATTTCATCAGTAAATCCTGATTGCAGTGTCAACAGGGACATCAATTTTTATATATCACAATAGCCAGGGACAGATCTGTACGTTATTAAGCTCATCCTTCCCACCTAACTGACCATTATGTATAAACCACCTGCTGGCTTTCATACTGAGCCAGTTTTTCATCTATTATCACCCACCAATTCTCTGCTTGCTCTGGAAAATAACCATAACCGAGCTTAAAGAATAAAAACAAACTGCAGATGCTGGAAATCTGAAACAAAAAAATAGAAAACACCAGAAAAACTCAGCAAGTCAGACAACATCTGTGGGACAAGAAACAGTCAACATTTTGGAGACACAAGAGACTGCTGATGCTGGGATCTGGAGCTAAAAACATACTACTGGAGGGACTCAGTGGGTCGGGCAGCATCTGTGGAGGGAAATGGACGGTCGACGTTTCGGGTCGAGACCCTTCATCTGGACTGGAAAGGTTGATGGGAGATAGTTTAAAGAGGTGAGGAGAAGGGGTAGATCAAGAGTTGGCAAGCGATAGGTGGATTAGAGGGGAGAGAGCCAGTATCACAGAATAACGTTGTATTGCTATTGGTATTGGTATTAGTATTGGTTTATTATTGTCACTTGTACCGAGGTAACAGTGAAAGCTTGTCTTGCATACCGATCATACAGGTCAATTCACTACATAGATGAAGGATATATTGAGTTAGTACAGAGTTGCATTGAGGTAGTACAGGTAAAAACAATAACAGTACAGAGTAAGTGTCACAGCTACAGAGGGAGCGCAGTGCAATAAGGTGCAAGGTCACAACAAGGTCGATCATGAGGTCAGAGTCCATCTCATTGTATATGGAACCATTCAATAGTCTTATGACAGTGGGGGTAGAAGCTGTCCTTAAGCCTGGTGGTATGTGCCCTCAAGGCTCCTCTATCTTCTACCCTGATGGAAGAGGAGAGAGAATGTCCGGGGTGGGTGGGTCATTGATTATGCTGGCTGCTTCGCCAAGGCAGTGAGATGTAAAGACAGAGTCCATGGAGGGAAGGCTGGTTTCCCTGATGCGCTGGGCTGTGTCCACAACTCTCTGCAGTTTCTTGCAGTCCTGGGCAGAGCAGTTTCCATACCAAGCCGTGATGTCAGAACTGAAATGAGGTTGTCCTGATGTCGCTGGGGCTGAAGTGATTGCAACATTCCAAAGTGGCTTAACGACTGACAAATTACTAATTGCAGTGTAGTCATAATTGCTTAGCCGTTAAGTGTTTAAGTGTTGTTAAGTGTGCGGAAAGTCCCACGATCAGTTTGGCTTTGGCTACGTTTCAAACGCAGCTGCCAATATTCAACCACGTGCACAGACGTGCATTGCAGACTTACACAGCCCTGCACTATCTCTATTAAGAACCGATGTGATAGGCTCCAGTGCATTTGTCACTTTGTTCCATCACAAGACCCCGCCTGGTATTTGACCATGCTGGAATTTCCTTCCGCGATCCTACACCAGGTACCTGGAGCAAGATTGGAATCTGCACTCGTATGAAAGGGAATTTGCCAGCTAGAAATTCAGCAGGACACACTTCTTGAAATTTAGACTCCTGGATCACACTCTGGTCCAATGAGTGAGCCAGATGCCAAACCATCAGGAAGGTCAAACAACCCAGTATTGGATTATTGGAGTTTAAACTGTACAGTATATCCAAACTTGCCATGATTCAAAGTGCTTGAGGCTACTGTAACCACACTTCCAAAATCTGAGACCCCTACCACCAAGAAGATCAAGAGCAAGTTCACCTCCAAGTCGCACACCATCCTGACTCGGATACTTATTGCCATTCCTGCGTCAATGCAGAGTCTAAATCCTGGAACTCCCTACTCAAACGGCACTGTGAAATCCCTTCACATGAAGGACTGCAGCAGTTAAAAAAGTCAGTTCATGCCCAGCTTGTTAAGGGTGATTAAGAAAGGCCAATAAACATTGGTCTTCCCAAAGAATGGAAAGGTAAACAGTGAGTAGGATCCAATGATTCTAGAAATGGTTAAAACAGCAAGCAGATAAAAAGGTGAGAAGCAGAATGTTTTTCAGAGGGGAGAGAACTAGTATCAGAATCTGTCAGGTTTATTGTCACTGTCATATGTCGTAAAATTTATTTTTTAGCAGCAGCAGTACAGTGCAAGACATAAAAATTACCATAATTTACCAAAAAAAAGATAGTGCAAAGGAGGAATAACGAGGTAGTGTTCATGGGTTCATGGACTGTTCAGAAATCTGATAGTGGAGGGGAAGAAGCTGTTCCTGAAACGTTGAGTGTGGGTCTTCAGATGAGATAAGATATCTTCATTAGTCACATGTACATCAAAACACAGTGAAATGCATCTTTTGCGTAGAGTGTTCTGGGGGCAGTCCGCAGGTGTCACCATGCTTTCAGTGCCAACATAACATGCCCACAATTTCCTAACCTGTACGTCTTTGGAATGTGGGTGGAAACCGGAGCACCCGGAGGAAACCCATGCAGACACAGGGAGAACGTACAAACTTCTTACAGACAGCGGTGGGAATTGAACCCCGGTCGCTGGCGCCGTGAAGTGTTTCGTTAACCGCTACACTACCGTGCCTCCTCCCCGATGGTAATAATGAGAATAGGGCATGTCTTGGATAGTGAGGGTCCTTAATAATGGATGCCTCCTTCTTGACGCACCGCCCTTGAAGATGTCCTTGATGGTGGGGAGGGTTATGCCCGCGATGGAGCTGGCTGAGTCTACAATCCTCTGCAGCCTCTTTTGATCCTGAGCATTGGAGCCTCTGTACCAGGTGGTGACGCAACCAGTCAGAATGTTCTCCACCGTACATCTGTAGAAATTTGTAAGAGTCATTGGTGACATACCAAATCTCCTCAAACTCCTAACAATGTAGAGCTGCTGCTGTGCCTTCTTCATGATTGCATCGATGTGCTGGGCCCAGGATAGATCCTCCAAGATGTTGATGCCCATGAACTTGAAGCTGCTCACCCTTTCCATCACTGACTCCTCAATAAGGACTGGTGTGCGTTCTCCCGACTTCCCCTTCACAATCAATTCCTTGGTCTCGCTGATGTTGAGTGCGAGTTTGTTGCGACACCACTCAAGCAGTCGGTCATCTCAATCCTGTGCACCTCCTTGTCGTCATCTGAGATTCTGCCAACAACATTAGTAACCATTAACATTCAGCAAGATTTGGGTATTATCCATAAACAGTAAAACTTCACAGATGTATAAAAGTAAATTAGGAAGAAAAATGGTGTTTTTTATTGTCTGAGGATAAGGGGAAAGGGGTTAAAAATGAATCCTTTGGTTCCCTGTGTTAAACGTGCATTGTGGCAGCTACCATTCATTTCACCCAACACTTCCACTGATGTCAATGGAATTGAGTTTTGAAGCCATGGTGCAACATATTGGATCCTGAAAGGTCTTCGGGGAGAATTCAGAACCAGGGTCACTGTTTGAAAAGAAAGAGTCAGCTGTTTAAACCACAGATGAGGTGATTCTTTTTAATCTCAGAGGTCCATGAATCTTTGAACCTCTCTTCCTCAAACGACGGGTGGAATCTGAGTCTTTGAACATTGTAAAGTGAAATGTATTCTTGGTAATTAGTTTATTATTGTCACATGTACCGAGATACAGTGAAAAACTGTTTTTGCATGCCATCCAGACAGATTATTCCAAACATAAGTACATCAAGGTAGTACAAAGGGAAATGCAATAACAGAATGCTAAATACAGAGCTAGTGCAGTGCAGGTAGATAGATAAGGGTACACGGGCCACAATGAGGTCGATTGAGTGATCAGGAGTTCAAGAGTCTTATCAGCATGTGGATGAAGGGTTACCAGAAATAGGCAGGAGTAATGAGGTGAAGTTACAATCAGATTAACCAAGAATCTAGTTGAATGGCAGAACAGGCTTGAGGAGCTGATTGGTCTACCCCTGCCTATGTATCTTGGTACATCTGAGGAAATGAGCTTTGCAAGTGGAGCTCAGTATGAGAACACCACCATATCATGCAATTAGCATAAGCAAACTGGAACAAACTTCCACCTTTTTTCAAGACTATATGGCATCAACCTAATCCCCGATCATCAGGTGGGAGAAACTGAATTACTGAATGCAGGAATGAGGTGCTTCAGCTCCTGAAGCCTGGTTCTAGTGTGCTACCAGATCAACATGCAAATGGGCAAGTTGGAAGGGGAGAATGAACCCTGGAATGGTGAATTCACCTGTGGGAGTTGTACCCAGGCAAGTCTTGGTTTCTCCCATTTACATGTCAACATTAGCCCATTAGATTTTTCCCTGTTGACAGGCATTCTCTGTGTTCTGGCTCCACAAGAAATAAAACCAGGACTAACACAGTGAAAAGGTAATCTCATTCGGAAATCAGATTTAGTCTTCACCTGACAGTTACTCAGCTGAGGATGGAATAAGAACCTAGCAACCATGTAACCAAGGGCAACACAATATCATTCAGTACAATAGTGCTGTCAAGCCCAGGCTGACGGGACTGAAAGGGACCCAATCAGTGACGACGTGTAGACTTTTGACTCTTTGACCAGATTTTTAATAACTTCTTTGCAGCTTTCTGATTCAAGATATATGCCCTGAGATTTGTGAGACAATTTTAAAGCTGGTTCTCCATGACAATGTTAAACATGGTCTATTTTTCATTACATGGTGCAAACAAAATGGAAGAAGAATTGGTACAAAAATTGTAATGGACACCAACTGATGTGGAGAGGGTTAATAATGAGGGGTGACGAAGAGAGTTTACTTTAGGAAGGTCTTTCAGGATAGTGAGGTGGAGAGAAAGAGAGAGATAAGGAGCATTGAGTCATAGAATCATACAGCACAGAAACAGGCCCTTTGGCCCACCATGTCTCTACACTATTAGGTAATTAGTAATTGGTTTATTATTGTCACATGTAGCGAGATACAGTGAAAAACTCTGCTTTGCACGTCAGCTGTACAGATCACTTCAAAACATGTACGTCAAGGCAGCACAAAGGGAAAAACAATAACAGAATGCAGAACGCAGTGTTACAATTACAGAGAAAGTGCAGTTCAGACAGACAAATAAGGGGCAATGGCCACGGCAAGGAAGAATGAGAGATCAGGAGTTCATCTTTGTGGTACAGGAGGTCTGTTCAAGAGTCTTACAACAGTGGGATAGAAGCTGTCCTTGAGTCTAGTGGTACACGTTTTCAAGCTTTGGTATCTTCTGCCCAAAGGGAGGGGAGAGAAGAGGGAATGACTGGGGTGGGAGGAGACCTTGATTATGTTGGCTGCTTTACCAAGGCAGTGGGAAGTATAGACAAGAGGTCATGGAGGGGAGGCTGGTTTTCGTGATGGACTGGGCTGTGGCCACAACCCTCTGCAGTTTCTTGCAGTCTTGGGCAGAGTAGTTGTTATACCAAGCCGTGATGCATCTATTCTGATTCCATTTACCAGCACTTGGCTCATAGCCTAAATTGATGATTTAAGTGCTTGTAAAATTGCATCTTAAATGTTGTTGGAATACCAGCCTTCACCACAGTCTCAGGCAGTGTACCCCGGATTGCAGTCACCCTTTGGGTAAAAAAAGTTCTTCCACAGATCCCCTCTAAATCTCTTACTCCACAATGTAAACTTGTACCCTCTGGCTTAGACACCTCTGCCATGGGGAAAATCTACCCTGTCTGTGCCTCTCATAACTTTGTACACTTCTGTTGGGTCCTCCCTCAACCTCCTCTGCCCCAAGAAAACAACACCAGCCTCTCCAGTCTCTCCCTATAACTGCAACACTCCCTCAGGTAACATCCTGATGAATCTCCTCTGCACCTTCTTCAGTGCAACCATGCCCTTGTTGAAGGCATTTATAACCTTGTAAAAAGGCGGGTAAAAGCATGAAACCAATGAGAAATCAATGCGAGAGGAGATATGGGTAGGTTTAGTATGGAAAGCACACACAGGCAGGACCCTCTCAGATCCCCTCCTGGCTAACTGTAGCAACGAGGAAAGGCCAGAAGGAGTGCTGCAATGCACACAAAGTGCTGGAGGAACTCAGCAGGTCAGGCAGCATCTATGGAGGGAAATAAACAATTGACCTTTCGGGCCGAGACCCTTCATCAGGACTGGAAAGGAAGAGGGCAGAAGCCAGAATAAAAGGGTAGGGGGCAGGTGACGGGTAGTCCAGGTGAGAGGGGGAAGTTAGGGGAATGGGGGTGGGGGGGTGACAGGGAGAGATGTGAGAAGCTGGGAGTTGATAGGAGGAAGAGGCAAAGGGTTTGAAGAAGAAGGAATCTGGTAGGAGAGGGTAGTAGATCATTGGAATAAAGGGAAGGAGGTGGCAGGTCAGGAGGACGGGGGGAGGGGAAGGAAGAGGGGTGAAGAGGCCACAGGAATGATGGAAAGCGAAGCAGGGGAGGGGTGAAGGAGAACTGGAGGAAGGGGTTACCAGAAGAAAGAGAAATCGATGTTGATTCTGTCAGATTGGAGAGTATCAAGACAGAATATGTATTGTTCTTCCAACCTGCGTCTGGCCTCAACGTGGCAGTAGAGGCGGCCACAGACAGACATGTCTGTATGGGAGTGGAATGTGGAATTGAAGTGGGTGGCCACTGGGAGATCCTGGCTGCTGCAGCGGGCGGAGCAAAGGTGCTTGGCGAAGCGGTCACCCAATCTGTGTTCGGGTCTCACCGATGTGGAGGAGGCTGCACCGGGAGCACTGGACGCAATAAATGACACTGATGGAGTCTCAGGTGAAGTGCTGCCTCACCGGGAAGGACTATTTGTGTGTTGGAAAGAGTGGCGTTGTCTTACTTGGAACGGAGGAAGCTGAAGGTAGACTTAAGATGTCTAAAATTATGAATAAGAAGGAAGAGCCTCATTCCATTAGCACAGGGGTCAAAAACCAAGGGCATAGATTTGGTAATTGATAGGTTTAAAAGCATAGTGTAGCAGTTACTGTAACACTATTACAGCACCAGTGACCTAGGTTCAATTCTGGCCACTGCCTGTAAGGAGTTTATACGTTCTTTCCATGTCTGCATGGGTGTCCTCTGGCTGCTCTGGTTTCCTCCCACATTCCAAAGGCATACAGGTTGGGAAGTTGTGGGCATGCTATGTTGGCGCCGGAAACGTGGCGACACTTCTGGGCTGCCCCCAGAACACTCTATGCAAAAAATGCATTTTACTGTGTGTTTCGATGTGCATGTGACTAATAAAAATATCTTGTCTTATCAAAAATATTTTCACCCAGATAGTGGTAGGGGTTTGGTTGCAGAAACGGAAACACTCACCCTCACATATAAAAAGTGCCTGAGGTGCATTTGAAGAGCCATGAGCTGCAGGGTTGAGGGCTTAGTGTTGGAAGGTGGGATTCACTTGGGTCATCCTTTCCTTAACCAATATGGGAAAGATGGACTAATTAACCTCCTTCTGTGTGATGCATTTCCTCTGATTCAAATCTAAGTGGAAACCCAATGTGAAGTGCATCTCTGGAGTTATCGTTGCAAATGTTATCGATTGAATGTGATGGCAAATGAAGACAATGCAGCACCGTGAGTGGGTGTTTCAGTGGAGGTGACAGCAACCTGGAGATGTGTGTAGGCAGAGACGGGAGAGCAACCTTACAAAGAACTGAAACGAATTTAATAAAGACTCTAATGGAAATAAGAAATGCAAGCCAAGGCATCAGCGATCTGAAAGTGATGCATTGAGTAGTCATCTACCCAGCGATCAGCAACCTCAGCTACGTGCCCACCAACCATTCTGAATGTGCATTCACTTTTCTGACCCTGAGCATGTCAGTGGGTGATGCAACGCCTGTGATTGCGATATATGCAGCATTTTAACTCATGGTTATAAAATCAGAATCATACAGCATGGAAACAAGCCCTTGACTTACTGACTGCATGCTGAGTCCATCAAGAGGTATCCACCATCTTAGTGTAGAGAAACACAAAGTTGTTGAACTCCTTCGACTGGAGGGCTGTGCTATATAGAACATAGAACAGTACAGCATAGAACAGGCGCTTCGGCCCACAATGTTGTGTTGACATAGTTAATCCCTTCTACCTGTAGAAATACCATGTCTCTCCATTTTCCTCTCATTCATGTGCCCATCCAAGCCCCTCTTAAAAGCCCCCCATGAATTTGCCTCCACCACCCTATCAGGCAACGGATTCCAGGCATCCGCCACTCTCTGTGTAAAAAGTATATCACTGACACCTGTTCTGATCCTACCCCCTCTCACCTTAAATGCATGCCCTTATATCCTGCAATAAGGAGGTGTACATCATCTTAATTTCATAATAATGACACATGAATTTTAATTTGGAGACACAAGGGACTGTTGATGCTGGAATCTGGAGCAACAAACAATCTGCTGGAGGAACTCAGTGGGTTGAGCAGCATCTGTGGTGGGAGAGGAATTGTCAACGCTTCGGGTCAAAACCCTGCATCAGAATTTTAATTTCCATGATCAAGGCATGCAGGCCATTTAAGTTCCTTGGATGGGATTTTAGCACAATTCTAATTTAAAGATTCAGCATTTTAGTTCCTGGATTAGGTCTAGCTTCTGAGATCAGGATATTCAACACAAACTTAACTCCTGCAATCAGATGCCATTTCAACTGCTGGGATCAAAGGCATCCATCATTTTAACTTCCAGGACTGGGACACTAAGACAATTTCTGGAATCAGGGTATGCATGGATTTTTAACTCCTGGGATCAATGGACAGTAATGTCATTTAATCCTCAGGCTGAAGGGTGCCCTTAAGGACTCCAATAAAAGATGGAATCAATCAGCATCTGGTCAGTGAAAGACTGGGTGCATATCCTTGCTAAAATTCCGAGACATTCCCTGAGGTTAAGGAGTAGGAAAAGATTCTAACTGGCCCAACAAGGAAACCTCAGACCTCTTTTACTTTGATCCATCTCTTCTCCTTTCAAAACATACCTGAAACTCCTCCTCCTTCCACACAGCGACGCAGCTCATAGAGCCGCTGCCTCACAGTGCCAGAGACCTGGGCTCAGTTCTCATCTCTTTCTGTGTGGAGCTTGCATGTTCTCCCTGTGACTGCATGGGTTTCCTCAGGATGCTCTGGTTTCCCTCCACATTCCAAAGATGTGGGGGTTGCTGGGTTAATTAGCTGCTGTAAATTGTTCCTAGTGTGCGTGTGAGTGGTATAAGAAGGGATGAGAATGTGGGGACAATAAAATGGGATTAATTAATGTAGGGTTAGTGTAAATGAGCGGTTGATAGTCAGTGCAGACGTGATGGGCCAAAGTAGGCCCAGTACCTGTGCTAAATGGTGCCCCACAAGGCTGCGTCCTCAGCCCTGTACTCTACTCCCTATACATTCATGACTGCGTGGCCAGATTCTGCTCTAACTCCATCTACAAGTTTGCAGATAATACCATCGTTGTAGGCCATATCTCAAACAGTGATGAGTCGGAGTACAAGAAGGAGATAGACAGCTTAGTGACATGGTGCCATGACAACAACCTTTCCCTCAATGCCAGCAAAACAAAGGAGCTGGTCATTGACTTCATGAAAGGGGGTGATGTACATGCACCTGTCTACACCAATGGTGCTGAGGTCAAGAGGGTTGAGAGCTTCAAGTTCCTAGGAGTGAACATCACCAATAGCCTGTCCTGGTCCAACCACATAGATGCCACAGCCAAGAAAGCTCACCAGAGCCTCTACCTCCTCAGGAGGCTAAAGAAATGTGGCATTTCCCTTTTGACACTCACCAACTTTTATCGATGCACCATAGAAAGCATCCTATCTGGATGTATCACGGCTTGGTATGGTAACTGCTCTGACCAGGACCACAAGAAACTGCAGAGAGTTGTGGGGGCTGTCCAGCATATCATGAAAACCAGCCTCCCTTCCATGGACTCTGTCTATACCTCTCGCTGCCTTGGTGAAGCAGCCAGCATAATCAAAGGCCCCACCCACCCAAGTCATTCTCTCTTCTCTCCTCTCTCATCAGGCAGAAGATACAGGAGTCTGAGGGCACGTACCACCAGGTTTAAAGACAACTTCTATCCCACTGTGCTAAGACTATTGAACGGTTCCCTTATACGATGAGATGAACTCTTGACCTCACAATCTACCTTGTTTGACCCTGCACCTTATTGTCTACCTGCAATGCACTTCCCTGTAGCTGTTACACTTTATTCTGCTATTGTTTTTACCTGTACTACCTCAATGCACTCTGTACTAGCTCAATGTATCTGCACTGTGTAATGAATTGATCCATACGAACGATATGCAGGACAAGTTTTTCACTGTGTCTCGGTACAAGTGACAATAATAAACCAATACCAGTACCAATATGTCTATCCCCACCCAGCCTTCCCAAGTTTTCTTGTTTCTGGGGATATCGTCCCCATTTTTTTATCCACTTTGCTGCTCCCATACATTGTTCGTCTCTCCCACTGACGTTGGATGGGAAATGATGCTTGTGAGACTGGACACTTGTTCTCCTGCACAAGATGATGCTGTTGTCTTACCCAAAATGCATCAGTTACAATAGGTCCCCTGCTTCACAACAGCACTCCTCGCCCAGTGTCCCTCAGCTTCTGCACAACAACTCTCCCTATTTCTTCTCCTTGTCCCACCCACAACCACAGAATGATCTAGAATCCTCCAGTTGTATGACTTATTAGGTCCATCCATGCTGTCCAAGAAAGGGGTATTTCCAGAGTAACCTCACACTCCAGCTCTCAGTGAGTTGGCCTGTAGGTTGGAAGCTGGACACCCGCTAATGTACAGTGGGTAACATTCCTAGACGGTACGAAGAGGAATGTATGATTCTATGAACCCACACTTGTGATATTTGATACTAACTGTAATTTCTATTTGCTTTTTGATCAAGGGGTGTTAGAAATGCAGTAACCACAAGGAACTCTCTACAGGGTCACAGACAGGCATGTAGGTGCCTCTCAAAGCAAACCCTGCCTTCTTGGTCCCAGAATAAAGAACAGCACAAGGAGGGTCAGTGAGTCATACAGCACGGAAACAGGCCCTTCAGCCCAACTGGTCCATGCTGACCAAGACTCATCTAAGCGAGTCCCATTTGGCCCATATCCCTCTGAACCTTTCCTATCCATATCTGTCTAAGTACCTTTTAAATGTTGTTAATGTACCTGCCTCAACCACTTCCTCTGGCAGCTCGTTCTATATACTGACCACCCTCTGGGTGAAAAAGTCGTCCTTCAGGTTCCTATTAAATCTCTTCCCTCTCACCTCAAACCTACATCCTCTTGTCCTTGGTTCCCCAGCCCTGGGAAAAAGACTGTGCGTATTGAGCCCTATCTATGCCCCACATGACTTCATACATCTCTACGAGATCACTCCTTGTTCTCCTACGTTTCAATGAATAATGTCCGAGGCTGCTCAGCCTCTCTCTGTGACGCAGTCGGAGAGGGTGAAGAACATTCTGAGAAAGGGGAATAGCTAACAGTCTTTATTCACATCTCAACCAAGAACATTGGAGCAAGTGTTGGGGTCCTAAAGCCAGATCTTGTAGCGCAACCTCTCCGCGGAAGCTGCCTGGCCTCTTGACCATTTCCAGCATCCGAGCATGAGCAGATAGAAGCAGGAATAGGCCACTCAGCCCCTCAAGGTGGTTCCAGCAATAGCTTGCTTCTCTTCCTTTGCATGTATGTATATAACCATCCCACTCCCCAACCGTCCTTCCCGATGCCTGAATGCAACAGGGTCTTTGTTCTATTGGATTTCATCCCTCCTCTCTAACATTCAACCAAAACAGCTTCTAACTGACTTTGTTCAATTGATCTGCCTTCCTATTCCGGGAAGGCCTGCATCCATTTTAAGTGTAATCCTCGGTTTCTCTTAATTGGCTTCATAGGAGCTTTCCCCAGCAGGTCATGTAACAGGACCTTCTTGCAGTGTAGCAGTCATTTTACCATCACAATATATCACAGCTGACAGCATTACAACATAATGAAGCTTTGTCTTCGGTTTGCCAAATCACTTCAATGGCTGTGCACTTTGTTGTACTGCAGGAGCCCTTACAAGAGTAGCCATGCAAAATTTTTTTTTGAAACGTACCTCCACAATAACATCAACTTACATTTATACAATGATTCTACACAAGTTCGAGTTTATTGTCAGAGGCATATATACACAGGGTATAAATGCCATGAAAATTAGCTTTTTGCAGCAGCAGCACAGTACGTTACAAACAACAAACATAAGTCAACATAAACCTAAATTAAAATAAATTATGCATAACTTACACAACAGTGCAAGTTGAGAGAGAGAAAATAAAATATAGTCCGAGGTGGTGTCAGGCTTTTTCAGGTCAGTTCAAGAACCTGATGATCTTGTGTATGATATGGTAATAACTGCAGACCAGCTTTACAGGAATGGTTACAGGAGCCATATTGTCATAGATTCTTACAGCACGGAAGCAGACCCTTTGGCCCAACTCGTCCATGCTAACTGTGTTGCCCAGCGAGCTCGTCCCATCTGCCTGCATTTGGATCACAATCTTCTAAACCTCGCCTATCCATGTACCTATCTAGATGGTTTTTCAATATCGTGCCCACCTCAACCACTATTTCTGGCAGCTCATTCCAAATATGCACCATCCATTGTGTGAAGAAGCTGCCCCTGATGTCCCTTTTAAATCTATTGCTTCTGATCTTAAAGCTATGCCCTCCTCCCTGGGAAAAAGACTATGTGCTTTCACCCTGTCCATGCCCCTCATAATCTTACCTCTCTATCAGATCACCCCTCAATCTCTTAGGTTCCAGGAAATGAAGTCCTAGTCTACACAACCTCTCCTTGTAAGGAGAGAGGGATTTCATCTACAGGATTAGATTAGAGAAGCTGTGGTTGTTCTCCATGAAGATAAAAAGATTCACAGCATAAACACAAAACCTGCCGATTCTAGATGCTAGAAACCTGAAACCAACTGGATGATCTTGTTTATGGCTTATCCCCATGGCAACCATATCAAAGATATTCCCTTTGTCCTATCGACTCCTCTCTGCAACTCAAAACCTACTTTTCTTTATCTTTTCCTAGTTTAACAAAGGGTCTTCAGCCTGAAACGATGATTCTCTTTCTTTTCCCACAGATGCTGCCCGACCTGCTGTGTGTTTCCAATATTGCTATTGACAGGGGATCAGATAGGGGTGTACAAGATCATGGTCAGTTTAGAAAGGTAAATCAAGGGAAGTTCTTCCATTGGTGGATAGTTCAAAACTCTGAGCAACTCAAGACAAAAATACTCTTTTGTGGAGAATGATGATGATCTAGAACTCACTTCCATGAAGATGTAGAGACAAGGAGAGAATTGGTAATTGGTAGTTAATAATTGGTTTATTAGAATCAGAAACAGAATCAGATTTACTATCACTGTCTTATATGATGTGAAATTTGTTGTTTTACAGCAGCAGTACGGTGCAAAAATATAAAATTACTTTAAATTACAAAATAAATAAATAATGCAAAAAAAAGGAACGATGAGGTAGTGTTTATGGGTTCATGAACCGTTCAGAGATCTGATGGCGGAGGGGAAGAAGCTGTTCTTGAATCGTTAAATGTGGGTCTTCAGGCTCCTGTACCTCCTCCTTGATGGTAGTAACGAGAAGGTGGTATGTCCTGGATGGTGAGGGTCCTTAGTGATGGATGCTGCCTTCTTGAGGCACCACCTCTTGAAGACGTCCTCGATGGTGGGGAGGGTTGTGCCTGTGATGGAGCTGGTTGAGTCTACAATTCTCTGCAGCCTCTTGCGATGCTGTGCATTGGAGCCTCCATAACAGGCTGTGAAGCAATCATCCAGAATGCTCTCCACCGTACATCGATAGAAATCTGCAAAAGTCTTTGGTGACATCCTGAATCTCCTCAAATGCCTAATGAAGTAAGATATTTTTATTAGTCATATGTACATCGAAACACACAGTGAAATGCCTCTTTTTGCATAGAGTGTTCTGGGGGCAGCCCACAAGTGTCTCCACGCTACCAGTGCCAACATAGCATGCCCACAACTTCCTAACCAGTACATCTTTGGAATGTGGGAGGTAACCGGAGCACCCGGAGGTAACCCACACAGGCACGGGGAGAACGTACAACAAGTAGAGCTGCTGGTGTGCCTTCTTTGTAATTGCATCATTGTGTTGGGCCCAGGACAGATCCCCAGAGATGTTGACACCCAGGAACTTAAAGTTGCTCACCCTTTCTACCGCTAACAGATACAGTGAAAAACTTTGTTTTGCATGCCATCCAGACAGACTATTCCAAAACGTTAGCACATTGAGGTAGTACAAAGGGAAAAGCAATAAGTGAATGCAGAATATGATGTTACAGTTACAGAAAAAGTGCAGTGCAGACAGACAATAAGTTGCAAGGCCATGACGAGGTAGATGCGAGGTCAAGAGTTCATCTTTATTGTATGAGCTCCGTTCAAGTGTCGTTTTAACAGCAGGATAGAAGCTGTCCTTGAGTCTGGTGGTACATGTTTTCAAGCTTTTGCTTCTTCTGCCCAATGGGAGGTGGGGAGAAGAGAGAAAGACAGGGATGAGAGGGGCGCTTGATTACACTGGCTGCTTTTCCAAGGCAGTGGGGATTGTTCAGAGTCAATGGAAAGGAGGCTGGTTTTCGTGACAGACTGGTCTGTGTTCACAGCTCTCTGAAATTCCTTGTGGTCTTGGATTGGTGTTTGTAGGAAAATAATTTGAGGGTAAGAGAAGGGGAGTGGAATTGATGAGATTGTTCTAATAGCATACAGTACAGATTCAATGGGCTGAATCATAATAAAACTATGATTTAAAGATCTGGTCATCTCTACCTTCTCCACTTTATCAAACCCGTAGCTATGAACATCCATTTGTCAGCTTTGTCCTTTCGAGAGAAAAGAGCCCCAATTACCTCTTCTCAGCTTGTGGCCAATGAAGATTGAACGGAATGCAGATTCGGAGTTTGCCTTGGGCTGAATCAATTATTCACAGGCCCAATACCCAGACCACTGATTTGCATTCTTTGAAGTCTTTTCGTCTGATTCAGGAATCATATTTGGAAATTAAGTTCAGTTCAAATAAAATGATGCTCAGAGAATCTGAAAGTGGAATTTTGGAATTTATGAGACACCAAAGGATAATCCAGGGACATCTGAGATGTTTTATGAAGGTTCCTCATGACTTCTTTGCTCTTGTTCTTTATATTTTCTTCTTTAAAAAAAAGCCCAGGATCCCATTTGTTATTGTAACTACTTTTAAGAAGGTCTGTTATGAAATAGGGAAAACTTACTATGCATTGTAAGCCCTCAGCTGAAACATTGTTTATAGAGTCATAGAGTAATACAGCATGGAAACAGGTCCTTCAGCCCAACTCATCCATACCAACCAGGATGTCCACTTAAGCTAGCCCCATTTGCCTGTGTTTGGCCCATATCCCTCCAAACCTCTCCTATCCATGTATCTACTCTCTGGGGTCAGAACAAGTAACATAGTTTAAATAAGAGGTATGTATTTGTGTAGCTTCAGATCAACAACTAGTACCTTTACGATACCTTTGGTATCATAACTTCACCCAGCTTGCTTCTCAGGAATGTTATCGAACAAAGAAAAAGGTATTGGTATTGGTTTATTATTGTCACTTGTACCGAGGTAGAGTGAAAAACTTGTCTTGCATACTGATCGTACAGGTCAATTCATTGCACAGTGCAGTTACATTGAGTCAGTTCAAAAAGCATTGAGGTAGTATGGGTAAAAACAATAACAGTACAGAGTAAAGTGTCACAGCTACAGAGAAAGTGCAGTGCAATAAGGTGCAAGGTCACAACAAGGTAGATCGTGAGGTCAGAGTCCACCTCATTGTATCAGGGAACCACTTAATAGTCTTATGACAGTAGGATAGAAGCTGTCCTTAAGCCTGGTGGTACATGCCCTCAGGTTCCTGTATCTTCTACCTGATGGAAGAGGAGAGAAGAGAGAATGACCTGGGTGGGTGAGGTCTTTGATTATACTGGCTGCTTCACCAAGGCAGCGAGAGGGAAAGACAGAGTCCGTGGAGGGGAGGCTGGTTTTCGTGACGCACTGGGCTGTGTCCACAACTCTCTGCAGTTTCTTGTGGCCCTGGGCAGACCAGTTGCCGTTGCTGTACCAAGCCAAGTATGCACTTTGCCAAGTAAGTGACTTAGTTTGGGAGATAAGGGGCAGGTGACAAAAACGCTTGCTTCAAGAGCTGGGTTTGAAGGAGAGGATTAAAGTTGGGGGACAGATATAGGGAGGTTTAGGATGTGAATTCCAGGGATCAGGAATTCTCAGTGACTGAAAGCATCATTGCTATCACTGGATGATGGAAATCAGGTCTGTAATGGAAGCCAAGTCAGGAGGATCACAATGTTGTTGGAAACTCAGGTGTCTGGAGGAGGTTACACAGATGAAGTGGCATTAGGAAAGACTTGAATGCAGCGATGAGAGTTAAAAATTCAAGGCATACCGAAGTTTGAGAACACTGGGTGATGCATGGGCAGGAAATGGTACAATTTATGCATCACCCAAGAGAGCTGTGGTGGGGAACCTTTGGAATGGTTATTATCAAGGAACTTTCTGAACCTCTTCCATAGCTAACATATTTTGAGCTCAAATCTATCCAGGAAATTTATCATAGGAAGCAGCTTCAGGGAGAAATTCAATGCTGTGCCTCTCTACAGGAGAGCAGTAACCAAGTGCACGTGATCAAATGTGGTATTTGCCACAGGCTTGCACTGTAATAGTACGATCACGACTGTGTGGGGAATCAGAACTATGCAGGGAATATTGCTGTGGACTAATTATGCTTATATAACAAAATAATGAATTCTGCAACAATTCATTGCAAATGACAGGATTTCCAGACTTACAGTATGATGCACATCGGGTATACAATGCACAAAAGACCCACAATTGGTTGCAGTATTAATTAAACATTGCTTGCGATTCTGCGTAGGGATGTCAATATTTCTGATGTATGTACTTTCTTTCATGGATATGTATAATGTTCTGTCTATTCCTTTTATGGATAGAATCCTACAATTGTTGCCCATTGAGTCCATGCCACGTCCTAGCAGAATCATTCCATCAGCTCCAAAAGTCCACACTTTTTCAATGGCCCTGCAAGTTATCAAGTACCTATCCAAATTCCTTCTGAAGATGTTGATTGATCCTTTTTCTACCAACTCCACAGCCAGTGAATTCCAGATCACTAGATCAACTGAAAACTGACAACACTACATCACACAGAGAAACCCAATGTCTTTGAACTTCACACTGAAGTTCTCAATCCTTGTGTAGCATTCATCGCTATCCTCTTGCCATTAAAATGCAGTAAAGCCACTTCTAGGCTTAAGGAGTACAATACTGTTAGAGGAGCCATTGAACAAGATGGCACTGGAGAGTGACATCTCATTGCAAGCTGCTCCCTGCAGATCTACTCATTACTTCTCTTATCATCCTTTTACTCTTTTAAGTCTAAATTCTATGACTCTAAGAATTATTAACAACGTTAAGAATTATTAA
This sequence comes from Pristis pectinata, assembly GCF_009764475.1. Taxonomy (NCBI): domain Eukaryota; kingdom Metazoa; phylum Chordata; class Chondrichthyes; order Rhinopristiformes; family Pristidae; genus Pristis; species Pristis pectinata. Next base: position 105,751,321 of record NC_067410.1, on the reverse strand, counting down.
GCACAGTGGTGTAGCGGTTAGTGTAGCGCTTTACAGCACCAGCAACCCAGGTTCAATTCCGGCCGCTGTCTGTAAGGAGTTTGTACATTCTCCCTGCATCTGCGTGGGTTTCCTCCGGGTGCTCCGGTTTCCTCCCACATTCCAAAGATGTACTGGTCAGGAAGTTGTGGGCATGCTATGTTGGCGCCGGAAGTGTGGCGACACTTGCAGGCTGCCCCCAGAACACCCTACGCAAAAGATGCATTTCACTGTGTGTTTCGATGTACATGTGACTAATAAAGAAATCTATCTAGCTATCTATCTCATAGGTCTGGTGATATTCCGACTTCCAGGAGCGACTGATATACCAACCCGACTCTCAGGCAAGACTATTGAACAGTCCCCTAGTATGATAAGGTGGACTCTTGACCTCGCAATCTACCTCATTGTGGCCTTGCAATTTATTGTCCGACTGCACTGCACATTGTCTGTAACTGTAACACTTTATTTTACATTCTGTTATTGTTTTCCCTTGTACTATCTCAACGTATTGTTGTAACAAAATGATCTACACCGGATGGCATACAAAACAAAGTTTTTCACTGAACCTCGGTACATGTGACAATAAAAAACCTATTTACCAATTCTGGATACTACTTCAAGCCTGCAAGTCCTCTATGCTGCTCCATTTCTGGCTTGTCCCCAAATGACTTTACTCACTCTGCAATTAGTGGCAATTTTTATGCTACTGGGCGCTAAGTTCTGGAATGTCCTCTCTTCTCCCTTGCCAGCTCTCTTTCATCCTTAAAATCCTCCCATTTTGACAAAGCTTCTTGACATCGTTCCCAATTTTGCTGATACGTTAATTTTTCTTTGCTGACCTGCTGTGGTTCATCCAGGAATGCTTTACAAGGTAAATGATGTCAGAGACCAGATAGTCAGTCTGCTGAGAGAGTTTGAAAACTCAACATATACGTATAGTGGTTATCTTGCAAAGAAACCCTTACTGCCTTATATATGTATAATAATCTGACATGCTTGGAAATTTGATGATGCCCGACTGGCATTGCCTCTTCTCATTGTTGCCATCAGGCAGGAGGTACAGGAACCTGAAGGACCACACCTCAAGGTTCAACAACAACTTCTTCGTCACTGCCGTCAGGTTCTTGAACTGACCTGAAAAACCCTAACACTACCTCAGACTGTATCCTCAGACTGTATTTCCCTCAACTTGCACTGATGTCGTTATGTTACTTTTTTGTTCATTGTGTCATGTAAGTCATGTACAATTTATTTTAATATAAGTTTATGTACTTTAAGTTGGTCGTGTTTGCAATGTACTGTGCTGCTGCTGCAAAAAGCTCATTTTGATGGCATTTATACCCTGGGTATGTATGCCCATGACAATAAACTTAAACTAGAACTTGACTATTAGATAAGATATCTTTATTAGTCACATGTACTTCAAACACACAGTGAAATGCATCTTTTGCCTCAAGTGTTCTGGGGGGCAGCCTGCAAGTGTCGCCACGTTTCTGGCGCCAACATAGCATGCCCACAACTTCCTAACCTGTACGACTTTGGAATGTGGGAGGAAACCGGAGCACCCGGAGGAAACCCACGCAGACACGGGCAGAACGTACAAACTCCTTATAGACAGCGGCTGGAATTGAACCCGGGTTGCTGGCGCTGTAATAGAGTCGTGTTAACTGCTACACTAGCGTGCCTGCCCACCAACATACTTTTACTTCACTTTTCTTTTGATTTTACACAGAAGAATGGCAAATATTCCAGAAAACCTAGTAAGCTTAAAAGGAGCATGGGAACAGAACCGGTGAATGGGAAGGGAGAGCAGGAACTTAGACCCGAGTGAGTGGGAGAGGGAATGCAAATGTAAATCCCTGGCGAGTTGGAATGGAGTGCAGGATCCGGGGCCCTGGTGTGTAAAAGGGAGCACAGGAACCAGGCTCCCAGTGAATGGGAACGGAGTGCAGCAAACTTCGAGATTTCCGAATAGTTGGGTCGCGGATTATCATAGTTTTACTGCAATGCCAGAAGGTTTTTGTCAAGACATTGCAAATTGGCGGTGAGAATCAGATATCAGTAGTGTTTCTTCTAGTGACTCTTGTTTAGGAAGCTTTAGCTGAGTTTGAAACCCCAAAACTAATTTTTTTTTGTGTGTGTTTTCCTATAGCCATGCCTGGCAAAATTGGCCAGTGAGAAGTCTAAGGTTCTTGTGTGTACTAACCAGAGTGAAAGGCACAGCAAATAGTAGTGGCAAGAGACACTGGCATTGGCTTCACTATTGGATGTAACTGGTTTAGTCGTGTCACTGTCGAGGAGGATCGGGACAGCCTAGCTATTCCAACTGGCTGTGTCAGGACCCTTAGCGTGTGTGACTGAGCTTGAGAACCATTCAGATCATATATTGAAAAAGATATTCTTTAAAGTCAGCAATATTGTAAGTCGAAGGAGAAGCTGACATTTTGAGCGCCCAAAGCAATGTGATATGGAAGTGTAAAACAGCAAGAACCCCTGACAAGACAGAGCTCGTGGAACATAGCATGTAGAATCATCTTCTTAAATGACAGAAGATGTCTTATTCAAAGATATTGTAACTGCAAGATTACTTTAATCCAAAGCTGTTAGAAAAAGCTGAAAGCTACAAGCTTGATGCAAAGAGCCAGAACCACAGTGAGGCAATTAGTGGGCATGCTATTTCTATCAATGAGTACACTCACTGCAATGCAATTCTGGTGTCTCTTTAGATCATGTCGTAGGCGGCAGATTTGTGTGTGGACTGGTAGATGAACAAATTCAAAATAGTTGAGCACACAAAAGCTGACATTTGAATTTGCACATCAAATTGCAGCACTGGTGGAAGTGACATCCAGGAATACTGAAGAACTGTGTTCACCACAAGTGACTGGTATAGCTGTCGTCCAAAGGCAGAGCAAACAGTGAAGATGAAGCAAACTATCTTTGCAATGGGAAGTGGCATGTCTTGGTCTGAAGCTTGGATCTAATGGCCTGCAACCTGTGCGGGGAGTAGTAGCTCCCAATAGCTCAAAACCTGAAAGTAGAGCAGAACAAAGCTACTCCCAGGAACAGAGCAGTGTAAAATGCCACTCCTTTTAGATCTTGCAACTGTGCTCACACCATCGCATTACTCACCAAAAAAGACCATGAAATAACTATTGAACAAAGTGCAAGTGATGTGTCAAGTTTGGTGTAGGTGTAGTAATAAGCTTCATGATGAATGGTGGGCAAGAGAAAGCCATTGCTTCCACCTTGAGGGCAGGCACAGTAGTGTGGCGGTTAGCGTAACGCTTTACAGCGCCAGTGACCCGGGTTCAATTCCCGCCGCTGTTTGTAAGGAGTTTGTATGTTCTCCCTGTGTCTGCGTGGGTTTCCTCCGGGTGCTCTGGTTTCCTCCCACATTCCAAAGACGTACGGGTTAGGAAGTTGTGGGCATGCTATGTTGACGCCGGAAACGTGGCGACACTTGCAGGCTGCCCCCAGAACACTACGCAAAAGATGTATTTCACTGTGTGTTTCGATGTACATGTGACTAAGATATCATATCATATCATCATATATAATATCATATATTCAAGCAAAGAATACAAGTATGCAGAAATTGAGATGGAAGTATTTGACATAATCAATATATTTCATCTGTTTTTAACAAGGTGGGTCCTTTACCTCAGTAACAGATCATAACCCAGTACCAGTGATATTGGGTTCCAACTTGTACAAGACATTGCTAATGTTGTATTTGGTTCAGTTTTGGTCACCTGCTGCAGGAAAGATGCCATTAAGTTGGAAAGCGTGTAGAAAAGATTTACGAGGATGCTGCTGGGACTCAAGGGTCTGAGTTATAGGGATAGGTCGGGCAGGCTAGGACTGTATTTGTTGGACCATAGGAGAATGAGGGGTGATCTTACAGAGGTGTATGAAATCATGAAGGGTATAGAAAGGGTGAATGAACACAATCTTTTTTCCCAGGGTTGGGGAAGCAAGACCCAGAGGACATAGGTTTAAGGTGAGAGGGGAGGGATTTAATAGGAACCTGAGGGGCAACCTTTTCAACCCAGACATTCCGTTTATGGAATGAGCTGCCAGAGGAAGTGGTTGAGGCAGGTACAAAAACAACATTTAAAAGTCACTTGGACAGGTGACTTTTTAGTCACTTTAGAAACTTTCTAAACTTAGTCACTTTCTAAACTTTAGAAAAGTTTAGAGGGATATGGGCCAAACCAGGCAAATGGCACCAGCTTAGATGAGCATGTTGGTCAGCACAGACCGGTTAGGCTGAAGGGCCTATCTCCATGCTATATGACTCTTTGAATCACCTTTAGGATACTTACAAAGAGACTAAGATGGGCAATCCTTATAATCAGGTACAGGAGCTCCAAGCAGAATGCCATTATGGATGTCCTGTTCTGGTGAACTCATGAGGATTCAAAGTTGGAAGTAAAAATATGATCTACATATTCAGTGAGGTTAGTGACGATTTTCCAGTGAGTTCATCTTAAACTACAGACAAGACCCAGAAAGAACTGGTGTTCAAAAAAATGCCTTTGAACAGACATTGAAAAAAAAGGATGGAATTTGACGAGAGTATGGAGCTGAAAGCTCCACAAATGAGCAGTCATGTAAGCAGGGATGCATCAAATGGAGATACCTTCCATATTCAGAGGAAAGACTTTGGCTGAAGTGTAAACTGAAGACAAAGGAGTATTCAACATGAAAGCCAGTGCAAGCAGCTTTGTTTATTAGCTCTGTCAGGACAGTGACCTTGAAACATTTGTAAACAAACAGTGTTCACCATAGGTGTGAGAATAAACCACTGAAGCCTCCTTTGTTGTCATGCTCAGAGATTACATGTGGACCTTTGGGAGAAAGAGACTGACAATTTCCAAGTGTTGATTAACAGTCACTCAAAATGGTTCATGCATCACTGCTGAATTTACTTCAGATGACCTGAGATCTATGTGTGCCTGCCATGATTTAACTGAAGAGCTGGTTTCAGAAAATTACTCCTAGTTTTGATCTACTCCTCACCAACTTCATGAAATGGAATGGAATCAAATGTATTCTGCTCTCTTCATATCATCTCGCTTCAAATGGAGTCAGTCAGTTAGAGTAGTGAAGGAAGCTCTCAGGAAGCAATTGTTGCAGGGGTACTCAAACCTCAGTGTTACTCAGAGACAGAAGAGACTGCAGATGCTGGAATCTGGGGTGAACGAACAAATTGCCTGAAGGACTCAGCATGTCCACCAACATCTGGAGGCAAAGGAATAGTCGGGTGGAGACCTTGCATCAGAACTGCATGGAACTTTGTTTAGCAGATACATAGAACAAGGAATACTACAGCACAGAAATAGGCCCTTCAGCCCACAATGTCAGTGCTGACCACAATGCTAAATTAAACCAATCCCATCTGCCTGCCCATGATCCATACCTCTCCATTCCCTGCCTGTTCATGTACCTATCTAAACATCCTTTAAGTGTCCCACCCGGGTCATTCTCTCGTCTCTCCTCTTCCATCAGGTAGAAGATACAGGAGCCTGAGGGCACGTACCACCAGGCCTAAGGACAGCTTCTGTCTCACTGTGATAAGACGATTGAATGGTTCCCTCATACAATGAGATGGACTCTGACTTCACAATCTACCTTGTTATGACCTTGAACCTTATTATCTACCTGCACTGCACTTTCTCTGCAGCTGTGACACTTTACTCTGTACTGTTATTGTTTTTACCTGTACTACCTCAATACACTCTGTACTAACTCAATGTAACTGCACTGATCTGTACGATTGGTGTGCAAGACAAGTTTTTCACTGTACCTCCGTACAAGTGACAATAATAAACCAATACCAATACTATTGTGTCTGCTTCTACCACCAGACCTGGCAGCACATTCCAGGCACCTACCACTGTGTGGATAAAAGATCTACCCCACATATCTCCTTTAAACTTTCCCCCTCTCACAGTAAAGCTTTGTCCTCTAGTGTTTGGGTGAAAGACATTGACTATCTACCTTATCTATGCCTCTCATAAGTTTATGAACTTCTATAAGGTCACCCCTCGGCCTCTGACATTCCAGAGAAATCCTTGCTGAAGTACAGAACAACTCCTCACACTACCACAGGGCATGCATCTACAGACCTTTTAATGAAGAGAAAAATGAAAATAAGCTTAAGTCTTGTTTAACCAAATATAGTTTCTTGAATTGAACAGAGTAGTTAGATCAAAATTATCGCCATGATCTGAAGCAGTCTCAAGCAAAACAAATAGATGACTCTCTGTATCACTGGCGCTGAGGTGGAGATGGTTGAGAGCTTTGTTCCCAAGGTTAAATATCACCGACAATTTGTCCTGGTCCAGCCACATAGACACTTTGGCCAAGAAAGCACACCAGCCCCGCTACTTCCTCAGAAGGCTAAGGAAGTTCAGCATGTCCCTGATGACTCTTACCAATTCTTATAGATGCACCATGGACAGCATCCTATTCAGATGCATCACAGCTTGGTATGAAAACTACTCATAGGCAGGCACGGTTATGTAGTGGTTAAGGTAACACTATTACAGCGCCAGTGACCCTGGTTCAATTCTGGCCACTGTCTGTAAGGAGTTTGTACGTTCTCCCTGTGTCTGTGTGGGTTTCCTCCGGGTGCTCCGGTTTCCTCCCACATCCCAAAGACGTACAGGTTAGGAAGTTGTGGGCATGCTATGTTGACGCCGGAAGCGTGGCAACTCTTGTGGGCTGCCCCCAGAACACTATGCAAAAGATGTATTTCACTGTGTGTTTCGATGTACGTGTGACTAATAAAGATTATTTACTCTGCCCAAGACTGCAAGAAATTGCAGGGAGTTGTGAACACAGCCCAGTCTATCACAAATACCAGCCTCCCCTCCATGGACTCTGTCTACACTTCCCACTGCCTCAGGAAAGCAGCCAACGTAATCAAGGACCCCTCCCATCCTGGTCATTCTCTCTTCTTCCCCCTCCCATTAGGCAGAAGGTACAAAAGCTTCAGTTTTTCACTGTACCTTGGTACATGTGACAATACTAATACAGTAATTTTCGACACAGTGTGATTGGAAAGCAAAAAATGTCAGACGCTGGAAATCTGAAATACGAACAGAAAACACTGGAAATACTCAGTGGGTCAAGCAGCACCTGGGCAGTGAGAAATGAGGTTAATTTTTCAGGTCATCTGTGGAGAGGGGGAGACAGGGTTGATAGCTCCTCATAATGGGGGTGGTCAGGATTAGTGTAAATGGATGTTAGTGGTCAGCACAGTCTCGATGGGTTGAAGGCCTCTTTCTATGCTGTGATTCTATAAATGATATTCCAGTGTGAAAAGCTGTGAGCTTTGCCTGATTTGTGGGTTAGTTACAATGATTTCAGGTTGTGACCTGTTAACCTGATGTTTGTCATTAAACGATGTTGATGATGTCATCATGCATAGGCTGAATGACAGCAGCAAGTGCCCAGTCCAGTTTCCAGATGGGCAGGACTTCCACTGGAACTGGGTATAAACTCTTCCATTGGTGTTTACAAGCAATTTACACATTAAGAGAGCGCAAATAGGTCCAATTTCTCGGCAACCATGCCTTAATGCATTCAAGAAATCATTACACAGGTCTTCTCTTTTGATCTCGACTCCCCCATCCCCTTTCCCTGACTCTTAAGAGTCATTTTATCTCCAATTTTTCCAAGTTCTAATGAAAGGCCACTGACCTGAAATGTTAACTTTGTTCCACTGCTTCACCTGCTGAGTATTTCCAACTTTTTGTTTTATAATTCTGGATGTTAAATTCTTCTTTCTGCAACCCAACATCATCCTCTGAGGCTTGTAACCCTGTGGGAAATCAAATTGATGAATGACCCTTTGTTAAATCTCCAGAAGCAAAGCATTGTAAATAGTTTAAAGCAGGTTAGTGAATTCAATAACAGTAAAGGCAAATGAGAGAAAAAATCACAATTTGGAGTATTTTAGAGCTGGGGAGAGAACACCAGTCAGATGAACAAAAACAGCAAAAAAAACAAATCACATTTCTGAACTGCTGAGATTCACACAATAATACAAAGTACAGGTTTGGCAATCATGCAGATGTATTTCTGCCAGACAGACTTTTACTATGATTGTGATGATGCAATATTTTCAGAGAATGCATATTTCTTTTCAATATAAAACAAATATTTCATGTCAGAGTTGGATTAGACTGGTCTGGCTGAAGGGAATTCTTGGTTCATTTGTTCTCCTATATTCCAAATCACTAAGCTCTCGCTTTCCCTTTCATTGCCCAGCCGAGTGTTGCATTCCTCAATGGAAAAAGATCTTGGGAGGGAATAATGGATGTTTGGGATCGAGTTACTGGCCAGAGGCTTGAAAGATTCAACCCAGCTGGACATAGGACTGACCTGCCCTTGAGTGGAGTCAGGACCTGAAGCATGGGAATATACAGGTCGAGATCCAAGCCAGTTGGCACTGCAGGGAATCTCAGGATTTCCGCAGGAATTTCTGGAAGCACATTCCACAACTCCACCGTTTTATTTCTCCCCTGAATAGTGAAACGAAAGCCAGTGGGCCCCATGGAAATTTGTGTTCTATTGCCAAGGGAAGAACTTGGATACTTTATCCATTTGATCCTTGGAATTCCAAAACACAACTTTACCAGCAAGGAGTATTTTGCAGGAATTTCCCATCTTTCACAACCATAACATTAATAGGAAGGGCTGCAATCCTTAGTATGATAAGATGGGCTCTTGACCTCACAATCTACCTTATTACGACCTTGCACCTTATTGTCATGAATGATAGAAAAATAGGGGCTATGTGGGAGGGAAGGGTTAGATAGATATTAGAACAGGATAAAATGTCGGCACAACATTGTGGGCCGAAGGGCCTGTACTGTGCTGTAATGTTCCATGTTCTAAGTTCCTTGTTCTATGTCTACCTGCACTGCACTTTCTCTGTAGCTGTGACACTTTAATCTGCATTCTGTGTTGTTTAACCTTGTACTACCTCAATGCACTGGGTAATGAATTGATCTGTACGAACAGCATGCAAGACAAGTTTTTCACTGTACCTCAGTTCATACAGACTGTACCTCAGAACCTCAGAGTTCTTGTGATGTGACTCTTGACTCCTTCTGGCACAAGTATTGGCCCTGGTCAGTAATATAAATCTCATTCTCAGGGCAGAACCCCAAATGTTAACTCCATTCTTGGACTTCAACACAGTGTCGGTGCAGTGCTCAGGTTTATTAGCCTTTAGAACAGATGCTAAAGTAGTTTGTATCCAGTGTGGATAATCTAAATGATATTAGAGACATAGAGTCATACAGCACGGAAACAAGCCCTTCAGCCCAACTGGTCCATACCAACCAAGATGCCCATCTAAGCGAGTCCCATTTGCCCACATTTAGCCCATATCCCTCTAATCTTTCCTATCCATGTATCTGTCCAACTGTCCTTTAAATGTTTTTATTGTACCTGTCTCAACCACTTCCTCTAGCAGCTCATTCCATATACTGACCACCCTCTGAATGAAAAGGTTCCTATTAAATCTCTCCCCTCTCACCTTAAACCGATGCCCTCTAGTTCTTGATTTCCCCAACCCTGAGAAAAAGACTGTATGCCAGTATAAACACATGAGAGGGGGAGGTGATATAGTGGCTGGTAGGTGATAGGTGGAACCAGGTGAGATGAGGGATGACGGGCAGAAGGAGCCAGGGGCAGGAGGGAAAGGGGAAGGTTAGAGAGCTGGTAGGTGATTGATAGATAAGGGAAGGATGATGGATAGATGGAAACAGATGGGAGGATGGGATATGAAGGGTAGGCTTGGGGATAAGAGACCCAGGTGGATAGGTGTGCAGGTGATGTGCAAGCATTCCATAAGCCTTCTTCACCACTCTATCTACCTGTGTAGTCGCTTTCAATAAGCCATGGACTTGCACCCCAAGGTCTCTCTGCTCTTCAACACTTTTAAGGGTCTTGCCCTTAAGAGTTTACTGCCTCTTGACATTAGTCCTACCAAGGTGCAACACCTCACATCTATCTGCGTTAAACTTTATCTGCCATTTCTCTGCCCACATCTGCAACTGATCTATATCACACAGTATCCGTCGCCAGTCTTCTACACTATTCACAACTCCGCCAATCTTGTTACCGTCAGCAAACTAACTAACCCACCCATCAACATACTCATCAAGCTCATTTATGTGCATCGCAAACAGCAGAGGTCCCAGTACAGATCCCTGCAGAACACCACTACTCGCAGGCCTCCAGCTCGAATAAGTCCCTTCAACCACCACCCTCTGTCTTCTACAGGCAAGCCAGTTCTGGATCTACACAGCCAATTATCCACTGACCCTATGCATCCGAACTTTCTTGATTAACCGATTATATGGGACATTTGTCTTTGCATGTACATAATATACCAGTGGATGCACAACGTCTGGCCCACAGGACACAAAGGAATATCATCATTCATCATATAGAATTTGTTTAGAGTCATGATTACCTGCTTTTGAAACATCATGTGAGGTTTGCAGGGAACCACTCCGTACTGTTTTCTGTAGTTTATCGGGCCACTCAGTCACGCCGTCTGCAATTTGGCGGCTGCCTGAGGACGCAAGAGGCGATTGCAAAGTGTCTCCATGACACTGAGCCAGTCTTACTGCCACTTCTCCACATTCCCACTTCCCCAGGTACGTTACTGCATCAGCCCCACTGATACACGACGTGATCAGGAGCCAAGTGCTCCCCAGATCACCATCACGAGGACACTGCCATTGCTTGTAGTCCTCCAGCTGAGCATGGGAAGAGGCAGGAGGAGTACACCATTAGGCAGCAACAGCAGAAGTCCTCTCCGGGTGGTCAACTGAGCACATAACATTATCTGGAGAATCACCTCTGGACTTCATTTCACTAGCTCCATAACAGGTTAATGGTGGCCCTTCTTGGAAGCTCACGTTCGAAGTCATTGGCCAAGAACACGCAGACACAGTAGTGTAGCGGTTAGCACAGCGCTATTACAGCACCAGTGACCCAGGTTCAATTCCGGCTGCTGTCTGTAAGGAGTTTGTATGTTCTCCCCATGTCTGCATTGGTTTCCTCTGGGTGCTCCAGTTTCCTCCCACAATCCAAAGACGTACGGGTTAGGAAGTTGTGGGCATTGCTATGTTGGCGCCAGAGGCGTGACGACACTTGTGGGCTGCCCCAGAACACTCTACGCAAAAGATGCACTTCATGGTGTGTTTTGATGTACATGTGACTAATAAAGAAATCTCAGAAAGAAAGGTAATATAACAGAAGTCATTCTAGCTATCCATGTCAAGTCGTATAGACTTCACCTACAGTTGCTTTTCCAAGACATGGTTGGCTTGCTGCTTGCAGGAACCTGATCGCGAGGACCCAAAACTGTTCCCATCAAGAATTAACCATTTCTCAGGCACTGGGACTGTAAATATACCATGTTTTGAACATTGCTTTCATGTCTTGTCCAGAACACCAACATTAAAGAGCTAAAGAGTACTAATACTTCTGAGTTTGATGAAAGTCAACAAAGAGACAACATTATTTGCTGAGCTTCACCTCATGGCAACTTCAGACCAAACTCTGAAGAATCATTAAAAGCAAACAACCAGTTTTGTTAATGATCCATAGACATTAGGGTGATCATTTAAGCTTTAACACCTGACAATGGGCTCCCAGCTACACTGGTTCTCAATCTGCTACACACAGCTGGAAGGCTTAGCTGGAGACAATCAGTCTTACCAGACAGATGTGGCATCTGTCCTGCCAGACTGACAGATGTGTTACAGCGCTGAGTACTGACAAGATTGTTTGGTAATGCCAAACCTTGCCATTAAACAAAGTGTTTTTCGATACAATAAGAGACAAGTGTATAATAGGTTGTCAAAGCAGATAGTTCTGATGAAAGATCATTGACCTGAAATTTTAAATCTGTTTTCCTTTTCACCAATACTCTCTGGTCTGCTGTGTCCTTTAACCATTTGATTTAATTTTGATGGGCAGGCACGGTAGTGTAGCGGTTAGCGTAACGCTACTACAGCACCAGCGACCCGGGTTCAATTCCAGCCACTGTCTGTAAGGAGTTTGTACGTTCTCCCCATGTCTGCCTGGGTTTCCTCCGGGTGCTCCGGTTTCCTCCCACATTCCAAAGACGTACGGGTTAGGAAGTTGTGGGCATGTTATGTTGGCACCGGAAGCGTGGCAACACTTGCGGGCTGCCCCCAGAACAGTCTACGCAAAGATGCATTTCACTGTGTGTTTCAATGCACATGTGACTAATAAAGATATTTTAAATAGTTCATATTCCCATAGGAAGAGAGGCATGTTCACTGCCCCACTACCCCACCCATCTACAGTGATACCTCCATCAAAGGCAAATAGGAAATGACAATAAAATATTCATCAGGAAGGGTCTCGATCTGAAATGTTGACTGTTCCATTTCCCTCCGTAGATGCTGCCTGACCCGCTGAGTTCCTCCAGCTCCTTTGTGTGTTGATCCAGATTTCCAGCATCTACAGCCCCTTGTGTCTCCAATGAAGTTAACCTGTCACTTTATTAACTTAGTAGATAGAGCAATTCCACATTGCTTTAATGCATTTGTAATTAATATTCAGACTCAAGTGAAACCCCCTCCAGGTGACCTGCACCTTGTAACTGGTCGTCAGTATTATGCATAGTCTGCACAAAAAAAGTGCAATGAAGTAAGATTAACAAGTTGTTAAAAATAAAGTCAAATCTCAGGAAGATCTCAGTAAAAGGATATTTCAGTTGTTTAAACTATAGATGAAGATGATTAAGGCCTCATTAATTAGAAGAAATCTCGCAGAGTGTGGAGAACTAAATTATTTCTGCTTGCTGATTCAATGGAAACCCAGCTCTTTAAAAACAAGAATGGAGTAGTTTCCAAACCCTTGGTTTCTTGCATTGTCGTTCTGTTCTTAAAGACTATCGGCAAACCATCCTGCTGAAGGCCAGAAATCCATATTCTTTAAAATTCGATGCTGCAGTTAATTACAAGGTGTGCAAGATTACAAGCTTATTTGAAACAGTTATAAACTCAGCCTTCCACAGTGGAGCACAGGTAAAGTTTGACGCCAATATTCCTCACCGCAGTTCCTGAAGAAACCCATTTCCTGGCACCCAAATGCGAGGAAGAAAGAGGAGAAAGGATTTATTGTTCCAACTTTCCCGGTACAGTATATTTAGAGTCGTCCAGATGTTCCTTCTGCCTGAGTATCAGAATCAGAATCAGATTTATTATCACTGACTTATACGACATGAAGTTTGTTGTTTTGCGGCAGCAGTACAGTGCAAATATATAAAGTTACTATAAATTACTAAAGTAAATAAATAGTGCACAAAAAAGGAATAACGAGGTAGTGTTCATGGGTTCATGGGACTGTTCAGAAACCTGATGGTGGAGGGGAAGAAGCTGTTCCTGAATTGTTTAGTGTGAATCTATAAATTACCAAAATATATAAATAGTGCAAAGTAAAAAGGAATAATGAGGTAGTGTTTATGGACTGTTCAGAAACCTGATAGTGGAGGGGAAGAAGCTGTTCCTGAATTGTTTAGTGTGAATCTATGAATTACCAAAATATATAAATAGTGCAAGATAAAAAATGAATAATGAGGTATTGTTTATGGACTGTTCAGAAATATGATGGCAGAGGGGAAGAGGCTGTTCCTGAATCGTTGAGTGTGGGTCTTCAGGCTCCTGTACCTCCTCCCTGATGGCAGTAATGAGAAGAGAGCATGTCTCGGATGGTGAGGGTCCTTGATGATGGATGCCGTCTTCTTGAGGCACCGCCTCCTGAAGATGTCCTTGATGGTGAGGAGGGTTGTGCCTGTGATGGAGCTGGCTGAGTCTACAACCCTCTGCAGCCTCTTGCGATGTTGTGCATTGGAGCCTCCATACCAGGCTGCGATGCAACCAGTCCACTGTACATATACAGAAATGTGTAAGAGTCTTTGGTGACAGACCAAATCTCCTCAAACTCCCAACGACATTCATTGGTAACTATGTTGTTTCTTCCATACCAAGCCACCACACATATTGGGTGACCACTTTGCAGAGCACCACTCTTCAGTCAGAAAGTGTAATCCTGAGGTTTCAGTGACCAGTCACTTTCAGTGTATATTCCAATTCCAGTCTGACTTCTTCATCATTGACCTCCTGCAAAGTTGCAAGAAAGCTCAAGGAGCAGCACCCCATCTTTTAACTGGATACCTTGCAGCCTTCCCAATTCAACACGAATTCAACAAGACTTCAACACCGTCTAGCAGCCAGCAACCACACCATCTGTGGCATTCAGTCTCTCTTGGTCTTCACCCTTTACAGACACTCCCTTTGCTCTGCCTCAACCCTCCTTCTCTATAATTGTTTCATTTTTACCCTTCCCCAGTTCTGATGATAGATCATTGACCTGAAAAATTAACTGTCTCTCTCCACTGATGCTATCTGACATGCTGAGTAGTTCCTGTCTTTTCTGATTTTTAATTAAATTCCAAAATTCCAAATTATTACAACTGTCCCAATTTATTTTAGATGTACAGTGTGTTAATGCTTTTTGTTGTCACTGACAACTTCTCTCACTTCACCTTTAGCTTCTTCACCTGCCTCAACGTGACTCTCCTTCATCCTGTACCGTCATGCCATTTGCTTCCTTGATCTGTCCTCCACCAATCACAGGCCTCCCCTTTTCCTCTTTCCTTTCACCTCAGTCCCCATCACCTTGACCCTGTCCATGTAGGTGCAGAGGAAGACATGCAACATCTGGCTAATATTGCCTAAATTCCTGTTTTGCAGGACCACTGTGACTCAGGCAGTGATTCAGTCTGGTCTCTGGCCTGTGGTTTAGTCCGATCCTGGGCCCAGTCTGGTCTGTGGGTACCTGGTCTCAATCTCTGGTCCATGGCTCACTGTGGACCCAGATCTTTGGTCTCTGGCCCATTATGGTCCCCAGATATTTGGTCTAGGACACAGTCTAGTCTCTTGTTCGATCTTGTTCCAGGGTCCCTGGTGTCCAAGGCCAACCTGACCCATAGGGTTTCTGGTAAGGCCCAAACAACATAGTGTGGGCCAAGGTCAAGCTTGCACATATACCATCAATGTGCATCTACAGTATTTAAGGGACCTACAGTCCATGCCTGCGTAACAAATGAGTTCTATTTCTATAGACACCCACAAGTCAACTTTGTCCACAAGGATGTTGTGGCAGGCCCAGATGGCCTCAATCTGACCACAAAGTGGATATCAATACTTTAGCCAGAATGTTTTCCTCTTGGGTTAAAATTGGCAAAATTCCATCAAATATTGAGAACAGGTACCCATTCCAAAATCTGATGACATTAATTTTAAAAAAAATCAATCAGCAATTGGTGGCCCATCACTATTGGGCCAATGGTATTGAGAATCATTACCTAAAATGACCTGATATGATAACCATACCTCCGCAGTGTTGTAATGAATGGCATCACAAGCACATAAGACTGATAAGAAAGAACAATTATTAAAAGTGGAGAGGGAGAGAGACAGAGACAGAAGAGAGACAGAAGCAGAAAAAGAGACAGAGACAGAGACAGAAGGAGAGAGACAGAGAAAGAGAGAGAGAGAGAGATGCAGAGACACAGAGGTCAGCCATTTGTTGACATACATCATTGGACTTTGAATTTAATAACATTATGGGAGCTCCATTGTATATCGGGTGTCCATTAGTCAGGCATTCATTACCCAGGGACATGTACCCTGTTCAGTTACACAAATAAAGTGATTCACCGAATTGAATGATGGCATGGTGGCATGGTTGAGAAATCAATCTGTCATTTTATGTGAAAAATGCAACAAATAAATGCTTGACATATGAATAATATATGCTTTATGGGCTATGTTAGCACAGTAGTTACGTTGCTATGCTAGTAATCCCAAAGCAAACCATGTTGTATATATGAGTGTGAGTGTACTCTGATGAAATGAGTGAAGCATATGGTATGGCCCTGATACCTGCTTGTGCCAGATATTACTATTTAGTTTGAGAATGGCTGTTTTCGCAAAATAATATTGTATTGTTAGCTCTGGCGAGCTGAGTGATAGTAGCTGAAACAACACCAAAGAAGACACATGGACATTAAACTCCACCAACAAGCAAGTGCGAGGTCAAATTCCGCAAGGGCAAAGTTAAAGTCGACATGTCTGCACAGGTGCAATGAAAAACTTCCTTGCAGCAGCATCTCAGGCACATAGCATCATATCAGCAGCATTCATAAGAAAAACATAAATTAAACACAATTTTTACAAGAAAGAACATAATGAGAACAAAAAAAATCAATTTTAGTGCAAAGTGATCAAAGTGGTCACAGTGTTGTTAAACTGTAGTGATTAAGGTTGTACCAGTTGGTTCAAGAACCGAAAGGTTGAAGGGAAGTAGCTGTTCTTGAATCTGGTGGCGTGGGACTTCAGCCTGTTGGTAGCTGTGAGAAGATGGCACGGCCTGGATGGTGGGGATCTTTGATGATGGATGTTGCCTTCTTGAGGCAGCACCTCCTGTAGATACTACCGACAGTGGGGAGGGATGTGCCCGTGATGTATTGGACAGAGTCCACTGCTCTCTGCAGCTTCTAACATTTCTGCACACTCGAATTTCCATACCAGACCATAATGCTGCCAGTTAGGATACTTTCAACAGTACATCTGTAGAAGTTTGTTAGAGTGTTTGGTAACAAGCCGAACCTCCGTAATCTTCTAAGAAAGTAAAGACGCTAGCGTGACTTCCTTGTGATTGCATCTATGTGCTGGGCCCAGGACAGGTCATCCGATGTGTTAACACTCAGGAATTTGACTTTCCCCACTGCCAATCCCCCAATGCAGACTGTCACATGTCCTCCCTCCTTCCCTTCCTGAAGTCGTTAGGTCTACTGATGTTGAGTGAGAGATTGTTGTTGCAGCACCACTCAATCAGGTGTCCTACCTCGTTCCGGTAAGCTGACTCATCTTCACAAGTGGAGAACTTTTAAAAAGTAGTGCGAAATTGTGAACATGGGATGCAGTACACGAGATTAGAAGAAATGCAAGTGAATTGCAACTTCACCTGGAAAGACACCTGGATGTTGGGAAGAAGAGAGATGGAAGGACAGGTGTTGCATCTTCTGAATTTGCGTGGAAAGTGTCTTGGGACAGAGACTGGTTGCTGGGGTCAGAGGAGTGGAACAGAGAAGAAGGGAACAACCCCTTCCAAAGGCTGAAAGGGGAAGGAAGGGGAATAGATTGATTTTCAATAGAGAATCTGTACTAACATTTGATCTTAAAAACCACCTTGTTTATTTTTGCCTTGCAGGGAAGGAAACCTGCCCTTCCTTGCCCTGTGTGGCTAGTTTGTGTCCCTAGACACATAGAACATAGAACAGTACAGCACAGAACAGGCCCTTTGGCCCAAAATGTTGTGCCAATATAGCTAATCCCTCCTACCTACAGAATGCCCACATCCCTCCATTTTCCTCTCATTCATGTACCCATCCAAGCCCCTCTTAAAAGCCCCCAATGAATTTGCCTCCATAACTCTATCAGGCAACGCACTCCAGGCATCCACCACTCTCTCAGTAAAAAAATTACCCCTCACGTCTGTTCTGAAACTAACCCCCTCACCTTAAATGCATGCCTTCTGGTATTGGATCGCTCAATAATGGGAAAAAGATATTGCTTGTCCACCCTATCTATGCCCCTCATGATTTTATACACTTCCAACAGATCACCCGTCAGCCTCCGCCGCTCCAGAGAAAAGAGCCCAAGTTTGTCCAGCCTCTCCTGATAGCACATGCCCTCTAATCCAGGCAGCATCCTGGTAAACCTCCTCTGCACCCTCTCTAAAGCCTCGACATCCTTCCTGTAGTGAGGTGACCAGAATTGCATGCAATACTCAAAATGCAGCCTAACCAGAGTTCTATAGAGATGCATCATAACTTCTATACTCAGTACTTCGATTAATGAAAGCAAGCATTCCATAAGCCTTCTTAACCACCCTGTCTACCTGTGTAGCCACTTTCAATGAGTCATGGACTTGCACCCCAAGGTCTCTCTGTTCTTCAACACTGTTAAAGGTCTTGCCCTTAAAGAGTTTATTGCCTCTTGACATTAGTCCTACCAAGCTGCAACACCTCACATTTATCTGGGTTAAACTCCATCTGCCATTTCTCTGCCCACATCTGCAACTGATTGATATCACGCTGTATCCGTCACCAGTCTTTTACACTATTCACAACTTCACCAATTTTTGTATCGTCTGCAAACTTACTAACCCACCCATCAACATACTCATCCAGGTCATTTATGTACATCACAAGCAGCAGAGGTCCCAGTACAGATCCCTGCGGAACACCACTACTCGCCGGCCTCCAGCCTGAATAAGTCCCTTCAACCACTCATTGCAATGTAGTTGCTTCCCAAGTGTCAATGAAGCAGCCCAAGAAGCCACTCAGTTAAAGAAAGTACTGCAGATGTCAGAACTCAGAGAAGATTTACGAGGATGATTCCCAGAATGAAATGGCTTACATACGGGGACCGTTTGTCAGCACTTGGACTGTTTTCATTGGAATACAGAAGAATGTTCGAATGTTGAAAGGACTGGACAGGGTAGGTGTGGCTACGTTGTTTCCCTTGGTGGGTGAGTCCAGGACAAGAGGGCACAGTCTTAGAATTAAAGGGTACCCATTTTGAACAGAGATGAGGAGAAATTTCTTTAGTCAGAGGGTCGTGGATTTATGGACTTCATTGCCACGTACAGCTGTGGAGGCCCGATCACTGGGGATGTTTAAGGAGGAGATTGATAGGTATATAATTAGTCAGGGTATCAAGGGATATGGGGAAAAGGCTGGGAATTGGGGCTAGTTCGGAGAATAGTTTAGCTCATGGTGAAGTGGCAGAGGAGACTCGATGGGCCGAATGGCCTACTTCTGCTCCTTTGTCTTGTAATCTTGTGAACTCTGAATTAAAAACAAAATGTGGTGGAAACAATTAGCAAGTTAGGCAGCATCTGCGGAGAGGATTAAAAAAAAGAGGTAAATAACTCAGGCTGATGATTTTGGGGAAGAGCAGAAAACTTTAAATGATAAGAAGGACGAAGATTTAAAGCAAAATGTGGCAATGGAATTAGTTAAAAGAAGCTGGGTCTGGAGGAAGTTTCAACAGCACCCTCCCTCCAAGAGTGATTGGGATCTGAAGTTATTGAACTCGATGTTGGCTCCAGAAGTCATGGGGGGGGGGGGGGGGTGGTGATAGACAGCTGTACTTTGAGCTGTGTTAGATCAGTCAAGTGGATCACCTGGATCAAACATTAAATATCAAGCTCACAGTTTGATATTCAATACTTGATTAGGATCAAGTTAGGATCAATTAGGATCAATGCTCTACAAAACAATACTTAATTGGTTTAGGGTGAGAGGGGAAAGATTTAAAATGGACCTGAGGGGCAACTTTTTCCAACGTTTAAAATCCATTTGGACAGGTACCTGGTTAGGAAAGGTTTAGAGGGTTATGGGCCAAACACAGGCAAATGGGACTGGCTTAGATGGGCATCGTGGTTGGCATGGATGAGTTGGTTCAGAGGACCTATTTCCGTGCTGTATGACTCTATGACTGATGACTCTACGACTCTAATCTATCCCACTCACAGTCAGTCCCCTCTTTTATTGACCTTCTGCCCTGTTCCAACAAAGCTCAGTATAAGCTTGAGGAACAACAGCTTCCCTTCATTCTCAGCATTGTGCAGCCCCTGGAACTCAATACTGAATCTGACAATACTAGATAAGCAGTTCTTCCTGTTTGTGCAAAATCAGGTCAATATTTTCTAACAGTTTCAACACATCCTCTCTCTTGATATCTACATGCTCCAGAACATTACCCTTACCAACACTGTCCTCTGCGTCATCAAGGCCCCTCTCCTTGGTGAATACTGAAGGGACGCATTCATTGAGAACCTCACCCACTTCCACAGTTTCCAGGTACATCCATAGAACCATAGAACCATAGAACCATACAGCACCATGTTGTGCCGTCCACCTTTGTCTCTAATCGGTCCTATCTTTACTCCTATCATCCTTCTGTTCTTCACATACATGAAAAAAGCCTTGGGATTTTCTTTAACTCTACTCGCCAAGGCCTTTTCATCTCCCCTTTTTTCCCTCCTCAGCCCCTTCTTAAGTCCTTCCTTGCTACCCTATATTCCTCATGAACCCTATCTGATCCTTGCTGCCTACACCTTATGTATACTGCCTTCTTCCTCCTAACTAGTTGTTCCACCTCTCTTGTCACCCATGGTTCCTTCACCCTGCCATTCTTTCTCTGCCTCACCGGGACAAATTTATCCCTAACATCCTGCAAGGGATCCCTGAACAATGACCACATCTCTATAGTACATTTCCCTTCGAAAGTTTCATCCCAATTTACACTCCCAAGTCCTAGTCTTATAGCCTCATAATTTGCCCTTCCCCAATTAAATGTCTTCCTGTCCTCTTTGCTCCTATCCTTGTTCATGACAATGCTAAAGGTTAGGGAGCGGTGGTCACTGTCCCCCAAATGCTCACCCACCGAGAGATCTGTCACCTGACCCAGTTCATTACCTAAAACTAGATCTAATATGGCATTCCCTCTAGTCGGCCTGTCAACATACTGTGACAGGAATCCATCCTGTACACACTAAACAAACTCTGCCCCATCTACACCTTAGGCACTAAGCAGGTACCAGTCAATATTTGGGAAGTTGAAGTCTCCCATGATAACAACCCTGTTATTCTTGCACCTTTCCAAAATCTGCCTCCCAATCTGCTCCTCAGTATCCCTGCTGCTACCGGGGGGCCTATAGAATACTCCCAGTAGAGTAACTGCTCCTTTCTTATTCCTAACTTCCACCCATACTGATCCTAGAGAGGTTCCTTCTACATTATCCACCCTTCCTGCAGCTGTAATAGTGTCCCTGACCAGTAGCGCCACCCTGCCTCCTCTTCTCCCCCCCCCCCCCCAATCCCTTTTAAAACACTGAAATCCAGGAATATTCAATATCCATTCCTGCCCTGGTGACAGCCAAGTCTCTGCAAGAGCCACAATATCATAGTCCCGTGTACTTATCCAAGATCTCGGTTCATCTCCCTTATTCCTGATACTTCTTGCATTTAAGTAAATGCACTTTAGCCCATCCACCTTTCTACTTTTATAGCCTACACTCTGCTTCTCCTTCCTCAAAGCCTCTCTATCTGTTAGATCTGACTTTTCCCCATCCACTTCCTCCTCTGACCTACCCCTCTGGTTCCCATCCCCCTCGCAAACTAGTTTAAACCCTCCTGAACCACCCTAGCAAACCTGCCTGCAAGGATATTGGCCCCCCTCGGGTTCAGGTGTAACCCATCCTCTCTGTACAGGTCACACCTTCCCCAGAAGAGATCCCAATGATCCACAAATCTAAAACCTTCCCCCCTGCACCAACTCCTCAGCCACGCATTCGACTGCCATCTCCTCCTATTCCTACCTTCACTATCGCGTGGCACTGGCAGCAATCCTGAGATTGCTGCCCTTGAGGTCCTGTTCTTCAGCCTTCTGCCTAACTCCCTAAACTCACTTTTCAGGACCTCATCCCCCTTTCTACCTATGTCGTTGGTACCAACATGTACCACGACTTCTGGCTGTTCTCCCTCCCGCTCAAGGATACTGTGGACCTGATCAGAGACATCCCGGACCCTGGCACCTGGGAGGCAACATACCATCCAGGATTCATACTCACTTCCACAGAATCTCCTATCTGTTTCCCTGGCTATTGAGTCCCCTATCACTACTGCCCTCCTCTTCTCCTCCCTTCCCTTCTGAGCAGCAGGACCAGTCCCAGTGCCAGAGACCTGGCTACTGCTGCTTGATCCCTGCAGGTCATCCCCCTCAACAGCTTGTAGGGGCGGGTATTAACATGGATAGAAAACTGGTTGGCGGATAGGAAACAAAGGGTAGGGGTGAATGGATGTTTCTCAGAATGGCAGGCCGTGACTAGTGGGGTGCCACAGGGCTCGGTGCTGGGACTGCAGCTGTTTACGATCTATGTTGATGATTTAGATGAAGGCATTGTGAATAACATTAGCAAGTTTGCTGATGATACAAAGTTGGGTGGCAGTGCGACATGTGAAGAGGAAGTTAGGAGAATTCAAGGTGATTTGGATAGGTTGGGTAAGTGGGCAGATACTTGGCAGATGAAGTTTAATGTGGATAAGTGTGAGGTTATCCACTTTGGGAGCAGGAACGGGAAGGCGGATTATTATCTGAATGGTGTGGAGTTAGGTAAGGGGGAAATACAAAGGGATCTAGGAGTCCTTGTTCATCAGTCACTGAAAGTGAATGAGCAAGTGCAGCAGGCAGTGATGAAGGCTAATGGAATGTTGGCCTGTATTACAAGGGGAATTGAGTACAAAAGCAAAGAGATTCTTTTGCATTTGTACAGGGCCCTGGTGAGACCACTCCTGGAGTATTGTGTACAGTTTTGGTCTCCAGGGTTAAGGAAGGATATCCTGGCTATAGAGGGCTTGCAGCGTAGGTTTACGAGGTTAATTCTGGGGATGTCGGGACTGTCTTATGCTGAGAGGGTGGAGAGACTGGGATTGTACACGCTGGAATTGAGAAGATTGAGAGGGGATCTGATTGAAACATACAGGATTATTAAGGGATTGGACAAGATAGAGACAGGAAATATGTTCCAGATGTTGGGGAAGTCCAGGACCAGGGGGCATGATTTAAGAATAAGGGCTAGGCCATTTAGGACAGAGGTGAGGAAAAACTTCTTCTCCCAGAGGGTTGTGAATTTGTGGAATGCACTGCCTCAGAGGGCAGTGGAGGCCAATTCTCTGGGCACTTTCAAGAAGGAGCTAGATAGGTTTCTTATAGATAAGGGAATCAAGGGATATGGGGACAAGGCAGGAACAGGATATTGATTGTTGAGGATCAGCCATGATCTCAAAATGGCGGTGCCGACTCGAAGGGCCGAATGGTCTACTTCTGCTCCTATTGTCTATTGTCTGTTGTCTATAATGCGGAAAACCTGTTACTGAGGGGAATAGCCTCCAGGGTCCTCTGCACTGTCTGCCTGTTCGTTTTCTTTTTCCTTTTCTCTCCCTTGACAGTCACCCTTCTATCTGCTTCCTGAACCCTAGAAATACCTGCTTTAAGGGGGGTGACTGTCTCCTGATGTACAGCATCTACATAACTCTCTCCCTCCCTGATGCTCCGCAGTGTTCAAAGCTGCGACTCCAGCTCATCAATTGTGAGCAGAAGTTCCTCCAGCACTTACTGCAGAAGTGGTCACCGTGCACCACAGCAGGGTCCACTAGCTCCCGCATCATGCAGTTGCAGCACATCGCCATGTCCTCCATCTGAAACTATTCTTTCCCAACCTAGCTGTATTCTACTTAAAAAGTTATAACAATAAAGGTAAACCTTACCTTTACTTACCAGCTACTCACCCGCCTCACCCCGTTACCGCCGAAGCCCATTGAGCCAAAGCCCAATCACTCTGCTCCCTCTCACTCCGCAGCCTGCTATGAACGCTGCCCGCTGGATATGGCAGTCTTCGTTTTAAACTGCCCGCACGCTAACTGCTGACATCACGCGCCTGCACAGTCCTGCCCCACTATTCCCGATGAGAATTAGTGAAAAAAAAACTTCTGTTCCAAAGTCCCGATTCCTGTCGAAGCCAAACTAACGAAACAATAAGTTGCAATATAACATCATCCATCTGTAATGTTAACTCAGATGTCACCTGACCTGTCAAGGATTTCCAACATTCTCATTCGTTAGTTTTCCAGTAACTGACGAGCTCTGCATCTCATAGTGACAGTATTGTACCTTTCTCTCTCTCTATTGCCCACAATCACTTCCCTTTATTGACTTCCTTCAGACAGAACAACTGCGATTAATGAGAATTTATCACCTTCAGATCAGATCAGAACTTTATTAGTCACACGTACATCGAAACACACAGTGAAACGCATCTTTTGTGTAGAGTGTTCTGGGGGCAGCCCGCAAGTGTCACCACGCTTCCGGCGCCAACATAGCATGCCCACAACTTCCTAACCTGTACGTCTTTGGAATGTGGGAGGAAACCGGAGCACCCGGAGGAAACCCACGCAGACACGGGGAGAACGTACAGACTCCATACAGAGAGCGGCGGGAGTTGAACCCAGGTCTCTGGCGCTACACTACCGTGCCTTCTGTTAGAAGCACCAATTTTGCACCCTATTACAGACATTCCCTGTTTTCTCCACCCAACTCCTCCTCTGCAATTTAAAACACTCTTGTTTTAACTCAAATTTTGACTCAGTTTCTTTCTAGGGCGGCACGGTAGTGTAGCGGTTAGCATAACATTATTACAGCACCAGCGACCTGGGTTCAATTCCCACTGCTGCCTGTAAGGAGTTTGTACGTTCTCCCCGTGTCTGCGTGGGTTTCCTCCGGCTGCTCCGGTTCCCTCCCACGTTCCAAAGACATACAGGTTAGGAGCTGTGGGCATGCTATGTTGGCGCCGGAAGAGTGGCAACACTTGCGGGCTGCCCCCAGCACATTCTTAGCAATGCAAAAAGACGTATTTCACTGTGTGTTTCGATGTACATGTGACTAATAAATAAATACTAATATCTTTCTCTCCAGATGCTGTCTGACCCACTCAATAACTCACGCACATTTTGTTTTTATTTCAGGTTCAGGTTTTTGGTCTGTTTGGTCTCCCCAGTGTAGAGGACTGGAGCAAACATAGTGCAGTAAATCGATTTTCTTTTCCAGAATACTAAAAGAAATTTACTTAAATGGTTTTGTTTTACCTGTTACACAGTGCATTGCACCGTTCCTTCATACTTTTTATCTGTGTGCTAGTTGCTTTGGGCTCTGATGCAAAGTGCAGGGAATACTGTAAGTATAATACAAAGGGAAAGAATTTGTTTAATCTAACAGCACATCCAGCTCCCCAGACATGTTTTGCTATCACTGCCAAGAAAACCCATTAGCTGTATGTTTATGCATCTTTGGCAAGATTTAAACTGCTAATACATGGACATCTGGTAAACCTGCTACCTCATAGCTTCAGCAACCTGGTTCAATTCAGACTGCAGGTGATGTCTGTGCGGAGTTTGCACATTTTCCCCGTGACTGTGTGGGTTTCTCCCAGGTACTCTGGTGGCCTCCCAAATCCCAAGGATATGCGGATTGGTAGGTTAGTAGGCTGCTGTAAATTTTTTTAATATATCTTCATTAGTCACATGTACATTGAAACACACAGTAAAATGCATCTTTTTCGTAGTGTTCTGGGGGCAGCCCGCAAATGTTGCCACGCTTCCAGCGCCAACATAGCATGCCCACAACTTCCTAACCTGTATGTTTTTGGAATGTGGGAGGAAACCGGAGCACCAGGAGGAAACCCACGCAGGCACGGGGAGAATGTACAAAGTCCTTACAGACAGCGGCGGGAATTGAACCCGGGTCACTGGTGCTGTAGTAGCATTACGCTAACTGCGACACTACCGTCCCTAGTGTGTAGGTGATTAGTAGAATGTGGAAAGAGTCAAATGGGATTGGTGTAGGATTTAATAGAAACAGGTGATTAATGGTCAGTCTGGACTCAGTGAGCTGAAGGCACTTTTTCTGTGCTGTATGACTCAATAACAATTGACTGACCAAGAGGGAGCTGCACTGCTGGAGACAAGATGTTAAGCTGGATCCCACTGTTTGTGAGTAGGTAAACAAGATCCCATGAACTTTTCCTCCCAGGATGCTGCCTGGACTAGAGGGTATAGGCTACAAGGAGAGGTTGGACAAACTGGAGTTGTTTTCTCCAGAATGGCGGAGGCTGAGGGGAGACCTGATAGAGGTATATAAAATCATGAGAGGCATAGAAAAGGTAGACATTCAGAATCTTTATCCCAGGGTAGAAATGTCAAATATTAGAGGGCATACATTTAAGGTGCGAGGGGGTACATTCATTGGTATTGGTTTATTATTGTCACTTGTACCAAGGTACAGTGAAAAACTTGTGTTGCATACCAATCATACAGGTCAATTCATTACACAGTGTAGTTAGTACAGAGTGCATTGAGGTAGTACAGGTAAAAACAATAATAGTACAGAGTAAAGTGTCTCAGCTACAGAGAAAGTGCAGTGCAGGTAGACAATAAGGTGCAAGGTCACAACAAGGTAGATTATGAGCTCAGAGTCCATCTCATTGTATAATAGTCTTAGTGGGATAGAAGTTGTCCTTAAGTCTGGTGGTATGTGCTCTCAGGCTCCTATATCTTTTACCTGATGGAAGAGGAGAGAAGAGAGAATGACCTGGGTGGGTGGGGTCTTCGATTATGTTGGCTGCTTCACTAAGGCAGCGAGAGGTAAAGACAGAGTCCAAGGAGGGCAGGCTGGTTTCTGTGAGGCACTGAGCTGTGTCCACAACTCTCTGCAGTTTCTTGCAGTCCTAGGCAGAGCAGTTGCCGTACCAAACCATGATGCATCCAGACAGGATGCTTTCCATGGTGGATCGATAAAAGTTGGTGAGTGTCAAAGGGGACATACCGAATTTCTTTAGCCTCCAGAGGCACTGGTGAGCTTTCTTGGCCATGGCATCTACATGATTTGACCAGGACAGGCTATTGGTGATGTTCACTCCCAGGAACTTGAAGCTCTCAACCTCAGCACCATTGATGCAGACAGGTGCATGTACACCACCCCCTTTCCTGAAGCCAAGGAGATGTGTGGGGCCAGTTTTTTTTAATTACAGAGTGGTGGGTGCCCGGAATGTGCTGCCGGAGTGGTGGTGGAAGCAGATACAATAGTGGCATGTAAGAGGCTGTTGGACAGATGCATGGATAGGTAGGGAATGGAAGGACAGGCAGAAGAGATTTAGTTTAATTTGGTATCATGTTCGGTACAAACATCACAGGCTGAAGGGCCTGTTCCTGTGTTGCACTGTTCTATGTTCTATAGGAGATCATCCTGGTGTCCTGGGCATTATTTATCTCATGATCAGTGCCATACGGCTGTGGGAGCTTGCTGTGCACAAATTGGCTGCCATGTCTCCAACACTGCAACAGTGGGTCCAGTTTCAAACGTGCTTTCTGAGGTGCCCGCGGTCACAAAGTAAACAATGTAAATCCAAATCATTTCTTCTTACGCTCAATGCGCAAGGGCACCTTAATGGGAACTGAAGAAGCTGGGCTAAGCTGTCACCGCCCGTCTTACTGAGTAACAAAACTATGGTGGACGCCACAGCCAAATGTCTGCAGCAATGCTAATCTGATGTTACTAATTACCAGACACGTACTTCCAGGAATGTGGAACTGGATTTAAAACCGGACAAGCAACAGATTGAAAATATGTTCTTTCAGCAGAGGCATGAAGTCATATGTTTCAAAGATTACAGAGAGCGAGCCAAAGGTACAGAAATGTTCAATTAACTGTTTCCAGGATGGAGGGGAAGACCCAGATTTATGTGCAGAAGTACTTCCTGCAAAGGTTAGGACATCACCACTGCTTCAAACCAGAGGAAGTAGTTAATCTCTACTCACCTGGCATATACCTTAATTATATTAACACATGAATTAGACCCTCCCGGAGGAGAGGGGTGAGAGAGGGGCGGTAGTGAGAGGTACTGGCGAGGAAGTGGGAGAGAGGGGTGTGGGAAAAGGTCAATGGGTGGTAAATCACAGCTGAGTCCAGCTGGAGATCACGTCATCTGTCTGAAGTGGACCAGGTGCCTCAGGGTGGTTCAGAAAACCTATCTTCCCCTCCCGCTGTGCAGCACTCTGTGTGTCTCCACTCCCCTCATTCCCCTTCTCTCTCTCATACCCCTCCCTCCCACCCACCTGTTCTTCCCCCTCCTCCCCACCTTTCCTCACCCTTCCTTCCTTACTCGTTGCTTCTATCTTTCTCTCAATCCTCCTTCACCCGCACTCTCCTCTCCCCCACCCCTTTCCCCCTCCCTCCATCTTCCCCATAGCTCTCCCCCCATTCTTCCCCTCCCCATAGTTCCCCCTATTTCCTCTCCCCCACCTCTTTCTCCACTTTCCACCCTTTCCTGCCACTTGTCGTCACCCCCTTTCACATTGTCTATCTCCCCTATCCCCCACCACTCTCCCCCTTCCTCTCCATTCCCCCTTTCCACTGCCGCCTCTCTCGCACACACCCCTCTCTCCTTCACTCTCACTCCCACCCATCAACCAGTGCTCTCTCCCTCTCACCCCTCTCCATGCCTCTCCCTCTCGTGTTATCACCCCTCTGTCACCCTTCTCCTTCTGCCTCACCTCTCCCCGACCACTCTCAGCAATCGCCGCCCTTCTCTCTCTCCACATCCTTTGCTGCCATTCCTCTGCTCCTCCTTATGCGTCCTTCACCACAAGGCTGCGTCCTCAGCCCTCAACTCTACTCACTATACACTCACGACTGTGTGGCCAGATTCTACTCTAACTCCATCTACAAGTTTGCAGATGATACCACCGTTGTAGGCTGCATCTCAAACAGCGATGAGTCGGAGTACAGGAAGGAGATAGAGAGCTTAGTGGCACGGTGTCATGACAACAACCTTACCCTTAATGTCAACAAAACTAAAGAGCTGGTCATTGACTTCAGGAAAGGGGGCGGTGTACATGCACCTGTCTACATCAATGGTGCTGAGGTCGAGAAGGTTGACAGCTTCAAGTTCCTGGGAGTGAACATCACCAACAGCCTGTCCTGGTCAAATCACGTAGATGCCACGGCCAAGAACGCTCACCAGTGTCTCTACTTCCTCAGGAGGCTAAAGAAATTTGGTTTGTCCCCTTCGACTCTCACCAACTTTTACTGATGCACCATAGAAAGCATCCTATCAGGATGTATCACGGCTTGGCATGGCAACTGCTCTGCCCAAGTGTAGTGTAAAAGCTCATGGCTGTCATGTGACCGTGACAACACTAACAACACTGACCCCTCTGGCTGGGACGACACCATTGAGCACATGGCCGAAAGTGACACCACTGTCAATCAAGGTTTGGCTTCACCCCATTAGGTAAACACCTTTGTCTTGCTGGACCATTCGGATTGGTCTGTACGAGCACCTTTGTTCCTGAGCACACCTACCATTGGCCCATTTAAACACCTTTGTCCTTGCTGGACTACCCAGACCCCCAGTGGCATAAAAGTGCTGCATGTTTGGTTCTCTCTCTCTCTCTGTCTCCGGGGATGTTGAGGTAAGCTGTGCACTACTCCAGGGCAGTTAGTTAAGGACTCCTGAGACCAAAGAGCCAATGTTTGTCCAGAATATCAGGGTGTTCAAACATTGTATTGTTTATTCCCTGATCATTTGTAACCAGTTATTGTGTGCGTGTGTGTGCACCTCACCCCCTGTTGCGATTCCCTCCACATTCGCGACCTCCTGCTTGAGAGTGTGTGAGTGTGCACTTGTTCCTTTCCATTCTGTTACTGCATCTGTCTTTGTAAATAAAAATTCTCTTGGCATGGCGACACTTGCAGGCTGCCCCCAGAACACTCTACGCAATAGGTGCATTTCACTGTGTGTTTCGATGTATATGTGACTAATAAAGAAATCTTAAATCTGGAGCCAGAAACATACTGGAGGAATTCAATGGGTCAGGCACCTGTGGAGGGAAATGGGCAATCGATGATTCGGGTTGAGACACTTCATCTGAACTGTCCTCTCAATCATCTGCTGTACCTGCATGTTGGCCTTCAGCCACTTGTGTACAAGCACCCCCAGATCACTTTGAACATCAGCACCACCAAACCTATCACCATTTAACAAAAACTCCCCTTTTCTGTTCTGTTCACCAAAGTGGATGACATGACATTTTTCTGTATTATATTCCAGCTGCCATGTTCTCACCCACTCTATTGGATTATCCATATCTTTCTGGGGCCTCGTTATGCCCCCTTCCTTGCTCAGTATCTCACCTAATTTAATATCATTGGCAAACTTAGGCATTTGACATTTGGTCCCCTTAAACTAATTGTTGTGAATAGCTCGGGTCCAAGCACTAATGCCTGTGGAACCCCACTAGTCATAGCCTGACAACCTGAGAAGACTTCATGTATTCCCACTCTTTGCTTCCTGTCTAATAACTAGCCCTCTCTATGCTAGTCTATTTTTCCTAACACTAATCTCCTGTGTGGAACTTTATCAAAATTCTTCCAATAGACATCATACCTGCTTTGGTGAAGCAGCCGACATAATCAAAGACCCCGCCCACCCGGGTCATTCTCTCTTCTCTCCTCTCCCATCAGGCAGAAGATACAGGAGTCTGAGGGCACGTACCACCAGACTCAAGGACAGCTTCTACCCCACTGTGATAAAACTATTGAATGGTTCCCTTATACGATGAGATGGACTCTTGACCTCACAATCTACCTTGTTGTGACCTTGCACCTTATTGCCTAGCTGCAATGCGCTTCCCTGTAGCTGTGACACTTTACTCTGTAGTCTTTTTACCTGTGCACTCTGTACTAACTCAATGTATCTGTACTGTATAATGAATTGACCTGTATGAACAGTATGCAAGACGTTTTTCACTGTACCTCAGTACAAGTGACAATAATAAACCAATACCAATACCAATATTCAATGGTATTTCCTTATCGATTCCACAAGCCACAGCTTATATTAGTCAAGAATGATGTACCTTTCATAAATCCACATTGAGCCTGCCCAATCATATTGCTTTTTCCAAGGTGTTCCGTTATTACATCTTTCATTACAGATTCCACCCTTTTCTCCACAACTAACTTGGGACTAAAAGGTCAGTAGATCTCTCCATTCTCCCTCTATCCTTCCTTAAAAAGTGGGATCACATTTGCCACCATCCACTCCATAGGAACAATTCCAGAATCCACAGCACCCAGCAAGATGATAAATAAATTGGTAAATTGGTAAATTAGTTTACTATTGTCACACGTACCAAGGTACAGTGAAAAACTTTGTTTTGCGTACCATTTATGCAGATCATTTCATCACAACAGTACATTGAGGTAGTACAGGGGAAAACAATAACAGAATGCAGAATAAAGTGTTACAGTTACAGAGAAAGTGCAGTGCAGGGCAGGCAGACAAGGTCATAACAAGATAGACTGTGAGGTCAAGAGTCCATTTTATTATACAAGGGGATCGCAGTCAGTGCGGATTGGTAGTAACATCTTCTCCTCGCTGACAATCAACAATAGGCGTACCTCAAGGATGCATGCTTAGCCCACTGCTCTACTCTGTCTACAGTCACGAACGCCATCTATAAATTCACCTATGACACCACTGTTGTGGGCAGAATCTCAGATGGTGATGAGGAGGCCCACAGGAGTGAGATAAATCAGTTGATTGAATGGTGTGGCAACATCAACCAACAAAGGCAAGCCAGCATCATCAGCAAGACCAAGGAATTGATTGTGGACTTCAAGAAAGGGAAGTTGAGAGAACACATACCAGTCTTCATTGAGAGGTCAGGGGCATCAACATCTCAGAGGATCTACCTTGGGCCCAACACATTGACATAATCATGAAGAAGGCACACCAGCAGCTCTACTTCATTAGGAGTTTGAGGAGATTTGGTATGTCACCAAAGACTCTTATAAATTTCTACAGATGTACGGTGGAGAGCATTCAGACTGGTTACATCACCGCCTGGTATGGAGGCACCAATGAGCAGATTGAAAGAGGCTGCAGAGGGTTGTTGCCTTGGCCAGCTCCATCATGGGCACAACCCTCCCCACCATTGAGGACATCTTCAAGAGGAGGTGCCTCAAGAAGGTGGCATCCATCATTAAGTATCCTCTTCACATTACTACCATCGGGGAGGAGGTACAGGAGCCTGAAGACCCACACTCAATGTTTCAGGAACAGCTTCTTCCCCTCCGCCATCAGATTTCTGAATGGTCCATGAACCCATGAACACTATCTCGTTATTCCTCTTTTGCACTATGTATTTATTTTTGTAATTTAGAGTAATTTTTATGTTTTTATATCTTGCACTGTACTGCTGCTGCTAAACAACAAAATTTCACGACATGTGTAAGTGATAATAAACCTGATTCTGATTCAGGGACCATTCAATGGTCTTATAGCAATGGGATAGAAACTGTCCTTGAGCCTGTATGTACGTGCTTTCAGAACTTTGTATCTTCAGCCTGATGGGAGGTGAGAGAAGACAGAATGTCGGGGGTGGGTGAGGTCTTTGAATATGTTATCTCTAAAGTTATCTCTTTCAAAACTCTGGATGTAGGCAATCAGACCCTTGGGTTTCATCACTTTCCAAGCTCATCAACTTTTTTAGTGTAATTTTTTTGACTATTAAGTTTCTATTTCAGTTCCTTATTCTCACTAGACCCCTGATTCTCTAATATATCTGACAGGCTTCATGCTTCTTCCATGAAGACAGATGAAAAGTAGTTGTTGAATTCCTGTGCCATTCCATTATTGCCACTTTGCATTCTCCTGTCTCTCTCTGTAAGGGACCCATATTTTCCTTTGCCAGCCTTTTCTGTTTTATATACCTATGAAAGCTCTTTCAGTTCAGTTTTATGTTTCTTCCCAGTCTACTCTTGTAGTCTAACTTTCCTTATCATCTTCATGGTCCTCTTTGGTTGCCTGCTAAAATGCTCCCAATTCTCAGCACTGCAACAATTGTTGGAAATTTTACGAGGCTCTTCCATTGATTTAATACTTCCTTTAATTTCTCTTCAGTCAATAGTGAATCACTTTTCCATTTGAGGTTTTGTGCTTTAGAGGAATATATTTTGCAACTAATGAAATTTTTGAGACTTTTTGCTTCATTTATATTCTTTCATTTTTAATTGCTTGTTCTGTATTTTTACCTTTGGGGTCAGAATGATGAGATGGAAAGTTGGGCTCAGTGTTCTTTTCCTGAATAGCTCTGCAGAAGTGAAGTCAGTCTCGTTCATTGTCATCTGCACAAATACATGTGTGCACTGGTGCAATGAAAAACTTACTTGCAGCAGCATTACAGGCACATAGCATCATATCAGCAGCACTCACAAGAAAAACATAAATTAATCATAAATTATACAAGAAAGAACACAATTAGAATGAAACAAAAACAAATTCCATTGTAGTGCAAAGTGGTCATAGTGTTGCTATACTGAGGTAATGATTAGGGTTGTGCAGGTTGGTTCAAGAACCAAATGGTTGAAGAAAAGTAGATTTACTTGAGAGTGTCCACTTCTAAGACTCTTTTGTAATTAGTAACTGAATAGAAACTGAGGCATTTGGTTTCAATATCACCTCCTTCTATTTCCCTCACTCCATCCTTGGAAGTCTGAATAGATGTATCCACTAATCTCTAACAGGAAGGGTGAACAGGGTAGGTGTCACATGATTTGCAACAGTTCATTCCAAGAAATCCTCAAATTCCACTCTTGTGAAGTAAATTCCATTGTCTGATATTAATATTGAAGGGAACCCATGAACACTTAGGGTGATGCAGTGGAGTAACTAGTAGAGATGCTGCCCCATAGCACTTGGGTTCAATCCTGACCTCGGGCACCATTGGTGCAGAGTTTGTCAGTTCTCTCAGGTTTCTTCCAGGTGCTTCAGTTTCCTCACACATCCCAAAGATGTGCAGGTTGGTAGGTTAATTGGCTACTGTAAGTTGTCCCTGGTGTGTAGGTGAGTGGTAAAATCTTGGGGGGGGGGGTTGATGGGAATGTGGGGAGAATGGGATTAATTAGGGTGTAATTAATGTAAATGAGTGGTTGATGAACAGTGCAGACCCTGAGGGATGAACACTGAGGGCCGGTTTCTGTTCTGTATCTCTATGTGATTCTTAGTCTAAACTTTACATTTGGAGCACTTGACGTTGAAGTATTCATTGATACATGTCCATCCACTTTGAGCATCAATTATCAGCAGTAACAGGTCCAACATGATCGACACGAAGTCTACTCCACAGCTGCTCAGGACAACCCCAAAGGTGGAATGAAGCAGACGCAGATAAGTTTCTGTTCTATTGACTCTGGAGCGATGACAGAGTCCATTTTACGCTCTTAGGGTCAAAGGCCATCTTTGAACTCGTGTGGCAGCCTTGATACAATTCCGGCCGCTGTCTGTGAGGAGGTTGTACATTCTCCCCGTGAGTCTGCGTGGGTTTCCTCCGGGTGCTCCGGTTTCCTCCCACATTCCAAAAACGTACAGGTTAGGAAGTTGTGGGCATGCTATGTTGGTGCCAGAAGCGTGGCGACACTTGCGGGTTGCTCTCAGAACACTCTACGCAGAAAGGTGTATTTTACTGTGTGTTTCCATGTACATATAGCTAATAAAGAAATCTTACTTTATCTCATCTTACTTGCTCCTACAACCATCAGGTTCTTGAACCGACCTGCACAACCCTAACCCTACCTCAGCAATGGAACACTACGGACCACCTCTTGCACTACCATGGACTTGATCTGATTGTATCTTCTTTACCTTCTTCTATAATTCATGTATAATTTATGTCTGTTTTACATTCTGTGCGTTGTGTGCTTGTGACGCTGCTGCAAGCAAGTTTTTCATTGTACCTCACCTACCCCCTCTCACCTTAAATGCATGCCCTGAAGTGCATGATTGTTGAAGTATTCTAATAAATTCCTGCCAAATCTTGCAACACTCCCAGTCCCACTGCACCAGCTGCTACGGAAGAATTTGAAGAGGGAAGTGGACTGAAGCTCAAACAACGAATTTGTTGTAGCCTTTTGATGTGATAGTCCACTACTCAACTGACAGGGAGTTAGCCTTAACTTGTGATGCATCATGTTATGGCATTGATTTTATCAGTACATTTAGAGATGTCACCTCACCATTCACACATGACAATAAACTCGACTTGACTTGACTTGAGTTCATAGAATAGGAAATCAGGAGTCTATGGTCTGTGTGAACATCTCTAAATGTACTGATAAAATCAATGCCATAACATGATGCATCACAAGTTAAGGCTAACTCCCTGTCAGTTGAGTAGTGGACTATCACATCAAAAGGCTACAACAAATTCGTTGCTTGAGCTTCAGTCCACTTCCCTCTTCAAATTCTTCCGTAGCAGCTGGTGCAGTGGGACTGGGAGTGTTGCGAGATTTGGCAGGAATTTATTAGAATACTTCAACAATCATGCACTTCAGGCCATGCATTTAATGTGAGAGGGGGTAGGTTCAGAACAGACGTGAGGGGTACGTTTTTCACTCAGAGAGTGGTGGATGTCTGGAATGCATTGCCTGATAGGGTGCTGGAGGCAAATTCACTGGGGGCTTATATGGGCACATGAATGAGAGGAAAATAGAGGGATATGGGCATTCTGTAGGTAGGAGGGAATAACTATATCAGCACAACATTGTGGACCAAATGGCCTGTTCTGTGCTGTACTGTTCTATGTTCATAGAACATAGAACACTACAGCACAGTACAAGCCCTTCGGCCCACAATGTTGTTCCAACATTTTATCCTGCTCTATCGAACTCTTCTATCTATCTAGCCTTTCCCTCCCACATAGCCCCCTATTTCTCTGTCATTCATGTGTCTATCTAAGAGTCTCTTAAATGTCCCTAATGTATCTGCCCCCATAACCTCTGCTGACAGTGTGTTTCACACACCCACCACTCTCTGTGTAAAAAACCTACCCCTGACATCCCCCCTTATACCTTCCTCCAATCACCTTAAAATAATGTCCCCTCATGTTAGCCATTGTTGCCCTATGTTCTAATCCCAGATATGCCTCAGCTCAGTTACATCAGTTGGGGCTGGATGTCAGAGGCAAGTTTTTTACACAGAGAGTGGTGGGTGCGTGGAACGCACTGCTGGCAGAGGTTGTGGGGGCAGATACATTAGGGACATTTAAGAGACTCTTAGATAGACACATGAATGATAGAAAAATGGAGGGCTATGTGAGAGGGAAGGTTTAGATGGATCTTAGAGCAGGATAAAATATTGGCACAACATTATAGGCTGAAGGGCCTGTACTGTGCTGTAATGTTCTATGTTCTATGAGTCAATAACACCTTTTATCTTCTCTCGGATCACTTTCTGACTACCTGGCTGCATATTCAGTCTGGTTCATCAGTGTCAAGTGC
The DNA here is from genome assembly GCF_009764475.1 of Pristis pectinata. Classification (NCBI taxonomy): domain Eukaryota; kingdom Metazoa; phylum Chordata; class Chondrichthyes; order Rhinopristiformes; family Pristidae; genus Pristis; species Pristis pectinata. The sequence goes on along the minus strand of NC_067410.1, from coordinate 105,715,199 downwards.
ACCTCGTGCCAAGCTCAGAAGTAAGGTCTTTTTACTTCACCTTCATGAAATCACTCAGTGGCTCTACCTTTGCTAAGTTGAACCCTTTTCACATGGAACAATGTGAACTCTTCCTCTGTATTACAGTTATCTTTTGCTTCCTCTGTGTCACGAGAATAGTGGAAACTTCAGAAATGTTCAGTGCCTTTCTTTTGCTTCTTCATTTCTTTTTGTTTGCTTAACTTTACACTTATTCCGATAAGCGCTGGTGGTCAGGTCTTTTAAACCATGCGTGTGATACTTGCTTGCAGCAGCATTCAGACAGCATGTGCATCGCCCCACACCTGGGACAGCCTCAGTGTACCTTTTGATGTTCAGCTTGCTTATGAACATTGTGTTGCAATTTGTCCCCACCTCCCCACCCTGCACACTTGTTACATGAAACAGCAATGAAAGAGCTGCAGACACTGGAAATCTGAGATAAAAACAGAAAGTTCCCCCGAGCTGTCAGGCTCCTGAATACCCTGGAGACAGTTTCAGACAAATGCTGTGTCAAAAGTCCTGGTTTTCACAATGGCGTATAAGAACTTTGGCTGCTGTTGAACGTGTTTATACAATAAGTGCAACACACTGAGTTCTGTATTTTCTTCCTCCAACTCGGTTTTGCACTAACTCTGCACTAAATTTGTATTCTTGTACATACTGTTTTTTGCACTATTTGTACTTGCACAATTTTTTTGTCTGCGTTTATTGTATGTCTTCTGTTTTATGTATGTCCTCTGTTGTGTGAGTCTGGGGGAAATGACGTTTGGTTCCTCTGTGTGTGTTTTATAGTATATGGGTGAATGACAATAAAGTAACTTGAACTTGAACAAAGTTGGAAACACTCAGTAGGTCAGGCAGCATCCGCGGAAAGAGAAACAGAGTTAATGTTTCAGGTCTGAGACCGTTCGTCAGAACTGGGAAGTATTGGAACAAAACAACTTAGTATCGTGCTGCAGAGAGGGTGAGGAGGATTGGATGGGGTATCTGGTTGATGGGTTAATGGGGTAACAACCCCCATTAAATCATTGTCCAGAACACAGCTTCTGTTACTTATATTCAAGGCAACCTTGGCCTCACTCTATCCCTTTATCCTATCCATCCCTCCCCACCCTCTCTCCAACTTAAAAGCGGCTTGCTTTCTCTCCTCCCCAGTTCTAGTGAAGTGTCTTTGCTCTGAAACATAGAGTTAATGTTTCTCGACCTCTGATCACAGCCATCCCTGAGTTGGGTTATCACTGATTTCACACACTAACCTGTCCCTTATGATCTGTGGAAGTGTGCTACCATAATTATAGACACGTGATAATTCTCCTCAGTTCAACTGTACACCCACTGATATGTTAGGTTTTCCTAACCATGAAGCAAACATAAATCTTTGCACAATCTTGCCTGGCTTTGTGTGAAAGTGTTTGTTCAACGAATCCACAAGTTCCTGAAAGGTTTTATCACTAAATATCTTCAGGCTCAGGAGGTTTTTTATTGAATTATGTATATGAGATTCCACAAAAGAAACTAAAATGTCTTCTGTTTATTATCATCATTAATGTCATTTAGAGTCATAGATTCATAGAGTTATACAGCCCAGAAACAGGCCCTTCAGCCTAACTCATCCATACCGACCAAGACGCCTATCTAAGCTAGTCTTGCATTTTGATCGGCATGGACAAGTTGGGCTGAAGGGCCTGTTTCCATGTTGTAAGACTCTATGAGTTTATGACTTTAAATCCTTCCTATCCATGTACCTGTCCAAATGTCTCATAAATGTTGTTATTGTACCTGCCTCCACCACTTCCTCTGGCAGCTCGTTCCATACCTTCACCACACTCTGCGTGAAGAAGTTGCTCCTCAAGTCCTTTGTAAATCTTTCCCTGCTCACCTTAAACCTATGCCCTCTAGTTTTTGATTGCCTTTCCCTAGGAAGAAGGCTGTGCATTCACCCTGTCAGAAGCTGTGAGGGTTCTTCAGTGCTGGAAACACCATCCACAGCCAAACTGAGAGCAAAGAATGGAGGAGAGCTAATCAATGACGGAGAGGCAGTCCAATGCCTGCAGGAAGGAGAAACTTTGAAGATCTCTCCAACCTTGTGGTGAAACTTGGCATGAGTATCCTTGATTCCATCCCACAGTAAAGCTATCTATTCCAGCCTCATCACCAACCCATACTGACAAGAAGTTGAAAAGGCCCTATGCCAACTGAAAGACTATAAGTCTCAGGGGTAGACCTTGGGGGTGGCATAGTGGAACAGCAGTTAGCACAGCTACCACACAGCCCCAGCAACCTGGCTCGATCTTGACCTCTGCTGCTGACTGTGTAAAGCTTGCCAAATATCCCATGACCATCTGAGTTTCCCCCAGGTGTTTTGATTTCCTGTAACATCTCAAAGATGTATTTGTCTGTTAGTTTGCTACTCTAAATTACCCCTTTATATAGATAATTGGCAAAAGAATCAAAGGGGAGATTGTGAGTGTGTGAGAGAGGAAAATATTTAAGGGGATACAGGAATAAAATGAGAGAGAGAATGGGGCTGAAGGGAGCTGGCATAAAGCCAATGGGCTGAATGGCCTCCTGTGTCATAATAAGTAAATACATCTGTTGAATTTTTAAAGTTCAGTGGTGAAGAAAAAGATTGATAGATTTTTGGATATCAGAATCAAGCTTACTATCACTGACAAATGTGAAATTTGTTGTTTTGTGGCAGCAGTACAGTGCAAGATATAAAAATTACTATAAGTTACAAAAATAAATAAATAGTGCAAAAGAGGAATAACGAGGTAGTGTTCATGGGTTCACGGACCGTTCAGAAATCTGATGGCGGAGGGGAAGAAGCTGTTCCTGAATCACTGAGTGTAGGTCAACTGTATTGAATATTGATTTACAACCTCACCCAATCACTGCAATTTCTGGGCTACAAATGATGGAATCTGGCCATTTATCTGCTGCTGCTTGCCGTATGATTGCCTTTGTCACATTAATGGCCAAGCGATCCATTTTGTTTAAGTGGAAGGATCCAATACCCCCCACTACTTTTCAATGGTTTTCTCAAACTATATCATGTTTAAACTTAGAAAAAATTAGGAGTGGCACTGTTGATTCTTCGCTTAAATTTGAGGAAGTTTGGAGTCCATTTATTCAATATTTTCATATGATATAGATCCCTTTTCAATAACCTTTGAATTTAGAGGACCGGAGTTGACAACATAATAATGTTCTTTGTTCATCGAGAAATATCAGTCCAGTTTTTTTTTCAAAAACTTTTTTTTTGGTTTGTTTTGTTTTATTACTTATAATTTTTTTTCGATTTGGTTTTTTTTATATAATAAATCTTTTTCTTTCTCTTTTTGATTTTTTATTTGTATTATGTTCGTTTACCAAGAAACTGTGGGGCCTAGAATATAATTTTTATTCTTTATGACTACATATGTCATGATTGTCCTCCTGATCTCTTTATATTACATGTATAATTACCGATGTCATATGTAATAATTTGAAAATTAATAAAAAGATTGAAAAAGAAAGAATCAAGTTTATTATCACTGACAAATGTTGTGAAATTTATTGTTTTGCAGCAGCAGCACAGTGCAAGATATAAAAATTACTATAAGTTATAAGAATAAATAAATAGTGCAAAAAAGGAATAATGAGGTAGTGTTCATGGTTTCATGGACCGTTCAGAAATCTGATGGCGGAGGGGAAGAAGCTGTTCCTGAATCACTGAATGTGAGTCTTCAAGCTCCTGTACCTCCTCCCCGATGGTAGTAACAAGAAGAGGGTGTGTCCCGGATGGTGAGGGTTCTTAATGATGGATGCTACATTCTTGAGGCATCACCTCTTGAAGATATCCCCAATAGCGGGGAGGGTTGTGCCCGTGATGGATCTGGCTAAGTTTACAACCCCCTGGAGCCTCTTTCGATCCTGCGCATTGGAGCCTTCAGGCTGTGATGCAACCAGTCAGAATTGTCTCCACCGTACATTTGCAGAAATGTTCAAGTCTTCGAGATGTGGGGTTAGTGCAGAATGGCAGTGAGGTAAAGGATTGGCCATGAATGGTGGGCAGGCACAAGGGGCCTAATGGCCTACTCCTGCTTCTATTTCTTATGTCCTTAATATTGAGAATCTGACTGAAAATTGATCAGTTCAAAGAGACTGCACCACAATTTAGAGTGATTACCTGAAGGTTAGGGATCTTTTGAGAGGGTGAATAAGAAAGAGAGGTGAGCAGACCAGAGTTTGGAAACTTCACCCCAAATACATAAAGTATTGTACATGGGGAATAAAGTATTCATAAACACCTTTATGAATTTCTCTGTGCTTTTCACCAGTATGAAGAACTATTACAAGACATTAAGTAAACACTGTTACACAGTCATATGTACAACACACTCTTTAATACAATATCAAGAGAATAATAGAGTTATAGAATTGTACAGCATGGAAACATGTCTGTCAGCTCAACTTGTCCATGCCGACCAGAGTGCTTTCCTGAGCACATGGTCCCATTTTCCTGCATTTGGCCCATATCCCTCTCAACTTTTTCCATCCAAGTGCCTGTCCAAATGTCTTTAAAGTGTTGCAATTGTACCCACCTCCACCATTTCTCTTGGCAGCTTATTCCACATACCCACCACATTCTGTGTAAGAAACCTGCCTCTCAGGTCCCCTTTAAATCTTTCCCCTCTCACCTTAAATATTCCTCAGATATTCATTGACAGCCTTGAACATTGCTTCCATTTTCTTCCAGAGTTTTCTTGAATGATTTTTCAATGGTCATTCTATTTGGATTTGATATATTCTTACATAGTAACGCTGCTTTCTTTGTTTAGGCTTTCTGGTGTTTACTTATACTTACTTTCCACATCCAGCATTTAAACTTACATACAGATCATTTGTACTTCCTTTTTTATGGTTTTCAGTTAAATCTTTGGTAATGTGATGGGAGAAAGAAGTTAAACTAACTTGCTGAGCATTTCCATGGTTTTCTGTTTCCATTTAGAAGTCAAGCTACTGTTATCTCTTGGTTATACCTTTACATTAATGGGCTTTCAATTTCACTCAAGTATTGATTAAAATTGCCCTCACCATCCTATCAATGCTTCTCCTTGTCGACAGTATCAGCTGGAGGCACAATATGTATGGCACAAAGCAGGCCATCTGGCCCAGATGCCGTGGTTCTATCTGATCCTCAGTTGAACTTCCAACCTGCATCATCAAAGCAGGTGAATTATACACTTCCTGCCCCAACTCCATCTTATCTACCCTGAGGACCTCTTCAAAACTTTTATTAGCCCAAGTCCCCAGTTCTCTATCAACCTACGGATACCTATTTTAGAGTCATAGAGTCATGGAGCACTACAGCACGGAACCAGGTCCTTCGGCCCATCTAGTGTATGTCAGCCTAGTTTTCTGTCTAGTCCCATCTACCTGCACCTGGACCATATCCCTCCATACCTCACTCATCTATACACCTATCCAAACTTCTCTTAAAAGTTACAATTGAACCCACATCCACCACTTCAACTGGCAGCTCGTTCCACACTCGCACCACCCTCTGAGTGAAGTAGATCCCACTCAGATTCACTCTCAATATTTCACCTTTCACCCTAAACCTACGAGCTCTAGTTCTAGTCTCACCCAACCTGAGGGGAAAAAGCCTGCATGCATTCTCCCTATCTATACCCCTCATAATTTTGTATACCTCTATAAGATCTCCCCTCATTATCCTGTGCTCCAGGGAATAAAGACCAAACCTATTCAACCTATCCCTGTAACTCAGGTCCTCAAGTCCTGGCAACATCTGTGTAAGTTTTCTCTGCTCTATTTCAAGCCTATTGATATCTATCCTGTAAGTAGGTGAGCAGAACTGCACACAATTCTCAAAGTTTGGCCTCACCAATGTCTTATACAACAACGTAACATCCCAAGTCCTGTACTCAATGCCCTGATTTATGAAGGCCAAAGTGCCAAAAGCTCTCTTTATGACCCTATCTACCCGTGATGCCATTTTCAAGGAATTATGGATCTGTATTCCCAGGTCCCTTTGTTCTACCGCACACCTCAGTGCCCTACCGTTCACTAAATCATTAATATAGATGATAAACAACAACGGGCCCAGCACCGATCCCTGCAGCACACTACTAGTCACAGGCCTCCAATCAGAGAGACAACCATCTACCGTCACTCTTTGGCTTCACCTGCTAAGTGCTAATAAACTTAACTCCCTGGGTCAAAGTCACAAGGTCCTTTCCAAGAAATATTTTTTGCCATTCCCAATAGTTCCCAGACTCGAGGTAGGATGTGCTGAGATGTGATGCACATGAAATTCATCCCAACTTCATTTATTCAACATTTATTAAAATAAAAAACCACAGATACCAGAAATCTGAAGCAAAAACAGAACCTGCTGGAAACTGACCAAAACCAGAACCACTGCTGCCACATCTCACCTCTCCACTCTGAGTCTTGATGCAGGTTTTCAACCTGAAACATCGACAATTTCTTTCTTCCCACAGATGCTGCTCAACCTGCTGAGTTCCTCCAGCCGGTCATTTTGCACTATAATGGACTTTATTTTTGTTCTCGTTGTGTTCTTTCTTGTAAAAATTGTGTATATTTTATGTTTATTTTATGTTTTTCTTGTGAATGCTGCTTATCTGATGCCATGTGCCTGTGATGCTGCTGCAAGTAAGTTTTTCATTGCACCTGTGCATACATGTAAGATAAGATAAGATAAGATTTCTTTATTAGTCACATGTAAGTCGAAACACACCGTGAAATGCACCTTTGTGTAGAGCGTTCTGGGGGCAGCCCACAAGTGTCACCACGCTTCCGGCACCGACATAGCATGCCCACAACTTCCTAACCTGTACGTGTTTGGAATATGGAAGGAAACCGGAGCACCCGGAGGAAACCCAGGCAGACACGGGGGAGAATGTACAAACTCCTTATAGACAGCGACGGGAATTGAACCCGGGTCACTGGTGCTGTAATAGCGTTATGCTAACCACTATACTACCATGCTGCCCTTGTGCGTATGACAATAAACTTGACTTTGACTCTGACTTTGAGCAGATTGTTGCTCCAGATTCCAGCATCTGCAATCTCTTGTACTGGTATTGGTATTGGCTTATTATTGTCACTTGTACCGAGGTACAGTTTAAAACATGTCTTGCATACCAATCGTACAGGTCAAATCATTACACAGTGCATTGAGGTAGTACAGGGTAAAAACAATAACAGAATACGGAGTAAAGCGTCACAGCTACAGGGAAGTGCATTGCAGGTAGACAAATAAGGTGCAAGGTCAAACAAGTCCATCTCATCGTATAAGGGAACCCTTCAATCATCGTATCACCATGGGATAGAAGCTGTCCTTGAGCCTGGTGGTATGTTCCCTCAGACTCCTGTACCTTCTGCCTGATGGGAGAGGAGAGAAGAGAGAATGATCCAGGTGGGTGGGGTCTTTGATTATGCTGGCTGCTTCACCAAGGCAGCGAGAGGTATAAGCAGAGTCCATGAAGGGGAGGCTGGTTTCCGTGATGTGCTGGGCTGTGTCCACAGCTCTCTGCAGTTTCTTGCAGTCCCGCACAGAGCAGTTGCTATACCAAACCGTGATGCATTCAGATAGGATGCTTTCTATGGTGCATCAATAAAAGTTGGTGAGTGTCAAAGGGGACATGCCAAATTTCTTTAGCCTCCTGAGGAAGTAGAGGCACTGGTGAACTTTCTTGGCCAGGGCATCTACATGGTTCGACCAGGACAGGCTATAGGTGATGTTTACTCCAAGGAACTTGAAGCTCTCAACCCTCTCGACCTCAGCACCGTTGATGTAGACAGGTGCATGTACACCGCCCCCTTTCCTGAAGTCAATGACCAGCTCTTTTGTTTTGCGGACACTGAGGGAAATGTTGTTTTCATTGCACCATGTCACTAAGCTCTCTATCTCCTTCCTGTACTCCAACTCATTGTTATTTGAGATACGACTTACTATGGTGGTATCATCTGCAAACTTGTGGATAGAGTTAGAGCAGAATCTAGCCATGCAGTCATGAATGTATAGGGAGTAGAGTAGAGGGCTGAGGACGCAGCCTTGTGGGGCACTAATGTTGGAAATAATCATGCTGGATGTATTGCTGCCTATCCTCACTGATTGCGGCCTGTTGGTCAGAAAGTTAAGGATCCAGTTGCAGAGGAAGGTGTTGAGTCCCAGGTCTCAGAGTTTGGTGATGAAATTGCTTGAAATTATAGTATTGAAGGTGGAGCTGTAGTCAATAAACAATAGTCTAATGTAGGTGCCTTTACTGTCCAGATGCTCCAGAGCTGAGTGTAGGGCCAGGGAAATGGCATCCACTGTAGACCTGTTTCGGTGGTAAGCGAATTGCAGTGGGTCGAAGTTGTCCAGGAGGCTGTCATACCATGACCAGCCTCTCGAAGCACTTCATGATAGTGGATGTCAGAGTGACCGGGCAGTAGTCATTAAGGCACGTTACTTTGTTTTTCTTAGGTACCAGGATGATAGTGGTTTTCAACTGCTGGAAACCCTTGGGCAGTATTACGGGAAGAGAAAGAGAGCCAATGTTTTAGGTTCTTCATGAGCCTTCATTGAACCCAAAAATCAGAAAAAGCTAATGTTTCCATTTTTTGACTGAGCAACTTTGCTCAAAGCTTGTTTTGTACATTATATGAAGTAAACTGAGATGGAGAAAGCTCAGGACGTGAACTGAAAAAAAAGCTATGGTTGCTGCAAGAGTTGAAAGATATTTTGTGTGGTTTTGCTTGTGTAATTGGACAGTATTTGCACAATGCATGAGCTTTGAAAATACTCAATACTTCAGCCTTTTGCAGATCATAATTTTAATGTTATTATCTTCTCAATTGCTCTCACAATGTTACAGCTGTATGGCTCATGACACAGGTGTGGTTCACATCTCAGGCACATTTCATGATTCATGATGTTGATACGTTCACAAAATGAGCACGACTCCTGCCACAGGTGTGCTTTCTAACATGGTGGTTACTTCATTCTGTTCTGGTTTCTTGATACATTAATATATCTTGCTGTTTTTTTTCTGTTGTGGCTGTTGTTGTACTCCAACATGCCTGAGAGTCTTGGGAAAGTGATGGCTTTCCTCTTGAAGACAGCAAGTGTATGGTGAAGGGGCTCCAAGGTGTTGTCAAGTTGAGACTCCGAGAAATTTGACCGGATGACAATTCTGTTCCGCCATTGGTGAGTGTGCATTAACCATTTAGCCTCCATTACCCTACTCTTACTTGAAGACCTGACCTTAAGCATCTATGATAAAACATTTGATCACACTCCACAATGTGTTTGGCTTTGCCTTTAACCATTTGGTTTTTGGTCGCAAGTTTGCAAAGCACTTTGGGATATTTACTTATTTTCAGACTATATGTAGGCAATATTCTCTCAACCACTGAACTAAATGTGGCATGGGCATTTAACTCATGGAAAATAGCATATTTTACAACAAACGAAGTTACTCTAATTTATTTATACAGCAAGGTAACAGGCCCTTCTGGCCCAACAAGCCCGCACCACCTGATCACACCCATGTTAACCTACTAACCCCTACGTCTTTGGAACGTGGGTGGAAACCGGAGCACCCAGAGGAAACCCACGCAGTCACGGGGAGAACGTACAAGCTCCTTACAGACAGTGGCAGGAATTGAACCCTGATCGCTGGAGCTGTAATAGCGTTATGCTAACTGCTATGCTAGGTAGATTGAGAGATCAGGAGTTTATCTTTATCATACAAGAGGTCCATTCAAGAATCTGATAACAGTGAGATAGAAGCTGTCCTTGAGCCTGCTGCTGTGTGTTTTCAAGCTTTTGCATCTACTGCCCGATGGGAGGGGGAAGAAGAGAGAATGATCGGGGTGGGTGGGGTCTTTGATTATGTTGGCTGCTTCCCCAAGACAGCGGGAAATGTAGACGGAGTCAATGGAGGGGAGGTGGTTTTCATGATAGACTGGGCTGTGTTCACAACTCTCTGCAATTTCTTGTAGTCTTGGGTAGAGCAGAATCAGATTTATTATCACTGACTTAAATGATGTGAAATTTGGTGCTTTGTGATGGCAGTACAATGCATAGAGTTATACAGCACGGAAACAGGCTCCTTGGCCCAACTGGTCCATGCCGACCAAGATGCTCCATCCAAGCTAATCCCATGTACCAGCGTTTGGCCCATAACCTTCTAAACCTTTCCAATCCATGCACGTGTCCAACTGCCTTTAAAAAGTTGTTGTGCAGTTGCTGTGATGCATCTGGATAGGATGCTTCCTATGGTGCATCCACAGAAATTGGTGATGGTCAATGTGGACAAGCTGACCTTGAGCCTGGTGGTACGTGTTTTCAAGCTTTTGTACCTTCTGCCCTATGGAATGCAGATCAACTGTGCAAAGAAATAATTGTTGATGCTCTAATAAATGCCTTCATCTACTCCCAGGACTGTCACACAGGTGAAGATATTTCCTCTGTTGACCTTCTCCATTCCAACTGATCCAGTGCTCCTCTGCACTCATGGTGGATCTAGGTTCCAAAGACCCTGCCTTAATGCTTCCTCTAACTGTATCTCTCCCACCCACATAGGTTGCCTCAATAATTGGTGCCCATTGTGTTGAGGTGAAATCAATGGCTACCTCTTGTTTAATTCACAGACACATCAGAGATGAAGAGCTATTGGCTCACTGACTCCTGAACAGATGAACTTCCTTATGCACTATGCTTTGAGCTTTCCAGCTTATAGGGAGGAACAAAGCTGGTGACACAGTGTGCACCAAGAGTGAATAAGTGATGGGAGATCAGACAGTTTCCCTGGGGGGTGGCTTTATTAGTTCAAAGAAACTTATTTATCTCATTTCATCACTGTAATTTCCTCTTGCCTCTTCCTGCCTGCCTTTTCTCAGATATAATGTGATGCTGAGACCTAAAGGACTACAAGAACTGATCTAGACAAGCAGCCTGCATCTCCCAGGATCTGATACCAAGTTGCGAATAACTCTTCACTGGTTGTAAGTATTTCTCTTGTCTTGATTTAACCTTTTCTGAAAGTGAAGGAAATAGATAAATTTATCTTTAACATTCGAAAGAGACCAGAACAGTACTTGAAAGGAAATTATTTGCAGGGCTTTGGGAGAAGGTGGGAAGTGAGACTAGCTGTGTTACTCTAGCATTGAGCTAGCACCGATATAATGGGATGAGTGGTCTCCTTTTCTCCTGTAACCTGATTGTAGTTATGAGAAGGAGCTTATAAAATTGCCAGAAATTGCAGTAAGCATAAAGTTTGGGAGCATTTTAGAACTTAGCAAAGGGGGACGAAGAAAATGTTTAAAGAAAGGCAAGAAAGAATATGAGTGTAGACTGCCAAGGAACATAAAATTAGACTGTAAGAGCTTTTATAGGTATGTAAAAATTGTGGGCCCGTTACGGACAGAGACAGCAGAACATAATGAGGAATGATGAAAAAGCAGAGGAATTAAACAACTGCTTTGTATTTATCTTCACGGAAAACACAAAACAACTTGCCATAAATATTAAAGAACCAAAGACTTAGTGAAAGTAAGGAACTGAAGGAAGTAATTATAACTCATAAACTAGTACAAGAGAGTCAGCAAGTTTGAAAGATGATTCGTCCCAAGGGACCGATAATCTACATCCCAGAGTTTTGAAAGAGGGAGGATTTCACCTTCCAAAGTTCTGTAGGTCCTGCAGTAGTTCTTATAGATTGGAGGGTGGCAAATGTGACCCCATTATTTTACATAGAATTGAGAGAGAAAATGGGGAACAAAACTGTTCCCTAATGTGAATGGTAGGGAATACACTGGAATTTATAATAAAGGCTGTAGTAACAAAATTGTCTTCAAAAGAATAATAACCTTGAGTAGAGTCATTATGGATTTATGAACAGAATTCTTTGAGGATGTGATTACAGAATAGACAAAGCAAACACCAGTGAATTTTCAGAACATTTTTGTTAGGGCCTCACCCAGAAAGTTGGGTAACAAGATTAGAGCAATGGAATGAAAGGTAGTATACTGAAATGGATTGAGAATTGGTTATTGGACAGAAATGCAAGTGTGCATTTAGACAGATCCTTCCCAGGTTTTTGACCAGAAATAATGAGTAATGCAAGGATCAGTGCTTGGGCCTCCGCTGTTCATTATACCTATCAGTGATTTGGTTGAGGGATAAATGTCTTATTTCTAAGTTTTCTGGTGACACTAAAGTAGGAGCGATTTGCCTTCGGAATCACTTGTTACATTTTCAATGAACAAGCAAACTCGGGTGCTATTGAATATCCTCACAGCCCACTCTCTCACCATTTAACAAACTTTTAACAACACTTTTAACAAACACCGTTTAACAACACTTTTCTGTGTTGTGCATCTCACAAGTTCCATATTACATTCCATTACATTCTTGCTCATTCACCCACCTTGCCTGTGTCACTTGACGCCTCTTTATTTCCTCTGTACTCACAATCTCATCTACTATCGTGTGGTGGGAGTATGAGCAAGCTTGGTGTGTGGGCAAAATCAGAATATAATATGGAAAATGTGAGGTCATCCAGGATGAATAGCAGAGCTGGCTCACAGGGCTGACTAGCGTTCTTCTACTCCTATTTCCTTTCTTATAGTCACCACCTAGTCAGCCAGCTAAATATGTTGCAACGTAAACTTCTGCAATAGTTTCTTCTGTTTTTCTTCCTAACCAATGATGTGGTTGTCACAGGGGAGTTATATCATTGTCTGAGATGTGTCACAGATTCATAGATTCATATACAACATAGAAACAGGCCCAGCTCATCCATGCTGAGCAAGATAACTATCTAAGCAAATCCCACATGACTGCCTTTGGCCCATATTCCTCCAAACATTTCCTATCCATGTACCTGTCCAAATGTCCTTTAAATACTGTAATTGTCCCTGCCTCTGCCTCCGCCTCTGCTAGCTCCATCCATATACCCACCACCCTCTTTGTGAGAAACACCTCGTAAATCTCCTTTAAATCTTTCCCCTCTCAAAACTTTGCCCTCCAGTTTTATACTCCCTTATGCTGGGCAAAAGACTGTGACCATCCCCCTTATTTATGCCCCTCATGATCTATAATGTCACTTCTCAGCCTCCTTCGCTCCAGGGAAAACAGTCCTTATAACTCAAGCCCACCATTCCCAACAATATCCCTGTGAATCTTTTCAGCACCCTCTCTGGCTTAATCACATCCTTCCTATGGCATGGTATTGGTATTGGTTTATTATTGTCACTTATACCGAGGTACAGTGAAAAACTTGTCTTGCATCCCATTCATACAGATCAATTCATTGATCAGTGCATTGAGGCTGCCATGACCAGCCTCTTGGTGGAGTTCAGGTGACCAGAACTTCACACAATACTCCAGTCTAATCATGCTGTAACATGACATCCCAACTCTTGTACAAAATGCCATGGTAGATGAAGGCAAGCATGCCCTTTACCTTCTTCACCACATCGTCTACCTGCATTACCATTTTCAGGGAACCATGTACTACGTACGGGGAATTATGTACCCGAGGTCTCTCTATTATCTAACATTCCTCAGGGCTCTGTTATTCACAGCCCTGGTTTAACTTCCAAAAATGCATCACTTCTCACTTGTCCAAGCTAAACTCCAACTGTCATTCCTTTGCCCACTTTCCCATTTAATGCACTCTGTACTAACTCAATGTAACCGCACTGTGTAATGAATTGACCTGTACGATCAGTATGCAAGACAAGTTTTTCACTGTACCTCGGTATAAGTGACAATAATAAACCAATACCAACACCATTTGATCAATCTCCTGTTGTAACCTGAGACAACCTTCTTCACTGTCCACCATACCACCAATTTTGTTGTCATCTGCAAACTTACTAATTATCTCACTTACATTCTCATTGAAATCTTTAATACCTATGACAAACAACAGAGGACCCAGCACTGTTCCCTACAACACACCGCTGTCCACAGCCCTCCAATGTGACAAGCAGTCCTCCACTACCAACCTCTGACTCCTACCACCAAGCCAAATCTGCTTCCAATCGGGCAGCTCAGCTTGGATCCCATGTGTTCTAACCTTCCAGACAAACCTACCATGTGGGATCTCGTCAAAGGCCTCGTTAAAGTCCATGAAGACAACGTCTACTGCCCTGCCCTCATCAGTCCTCTTGATCATCTCTTTGCCATGCACAAAGCCTTGCTGACTATCCCTTTCCAAATGCAAATAAATCCTGTCCCTCAGAATCCCCTCCAGTATCTTTCTCACGACTAACGTAAGGCTCAACGGCCTGTAGTTCCCTGGCTTGTCCTTGCAGCCCTTCTTAAATGAAGGCACAACAACATGAGCCATCCTCCATTCTTCTGGTACCCTCACTCATGGGTAACGTATATAGCCACGGACTGGAGGGTGGCTAATGTTATGCCTTTATTTAACCTGACCCTGAACTCCTTCCATCTCACTTTTAAAAGCTTCCCACTTGCCAAACCTTGCTTTACTTGCTAATAGCCTCTCTCATAGAATCATAGAGTTATCCAGCAAGGAAACTGGCCCTTTGGCCCAACTGGTCCATGCCGACCAAGGTGTCCCATCCAAGCTAGTCCCATTTGCCAGCATTTGGCCCATAATCTTCTAAACCTTTCCAATCCATGTACCTGTCCAACTGTCTTTTAAAAGTTGTTATTGTACCTGCCTCAACCATTTCTTTCGGCAGCTCGTTCCACATGGATACCATCCTTAGTGTAAAAAAGTTGCCCCTCAAGTTCCTATTAAATCTTTCCCCTCTCACCCTAAACTTATGCCTTCTAGTTCTTGATTCCCCAATCCTGGGGAAAAAAACAAGTGCATTCACCCTATCTATGCCCCTCATGATATTATACACCTCTATAAGGTCACCTCTCAGTCTCCTACGCTCTAAGTCCTAGCCTGTCCAAACTCTCCCTATAACTCTCAGTCAACCTTTGCAAGTTTCTGTCTAATGCCATCAGAATTAGCTTTGCCCCAGTTTAGGACTTTAACTTGTGGACCACTCCTATCTATCTTCCATAACTATTTTAAAACTCCAACCACCTCTGGACCATAATCACCAACCTGAGGAGGTTGATTGGAATGAATGCTTGCCTCTCCTTTGTGGCTCTGTTGCACCTGAGTAGAAGGTATGAGGTGTTGTGGTGTGTGCAGGTATGGAACATGGAACATAGAACAGTCCAGCACAGAACAGGCCCTTCGGCCCACAATGTGGTGCCAACATAGATATTCCCTCCTACTTGCAGAATGCCCATATCCGGCCATTTTCCTCTTATCCATGTGCTCATCCAAGCCCTTCTTAAAAGCCCCCAGTATTGGAGGTCTTCCACTTCCGGAGGTCAGAGATGTATCACTACATTTTATTTTCAGTTTTTTGTGTTCCTTCTGCCTTACAGATTGGTTACAGTCCCTGGATTATCCCTCTTTAAAATTAGGCCGCCTTTAACTTTTATCTTTCGTAGGAATTGTCACCATCTCAACACCATGGCATTCCTCACCACGGCAACAGTGTCGCATCAATTTACCATGGCAACAGTGCATCACACTTCACCGTAGTAACTGTGTCACGGTGCCATGCAAGGAACTTCACCGTGGCAACCTTGCAGCAGGGTTCCCTACAGAAATGGTGTGTCAGCTTACCATAGCAATCCTTCACCATGGCAAAACTGTTTGCAGATTTCACCTGCAAACCTGTTTCATGGTGACAACACTGCACACAAGTCACTATGGCAACAATTCTATGTACTTAGCCATGGCAACAGTGCATCACCCTTTACTATGATTGCAGGATAACTATTTTCATTCCGTCATCAACAACTTTTCAAAACATTAATTAACTGTAATTCTAAAGTATGTACATTGCAGAGATGTTCACCTTGCATTGTTCCCAGATTATTCTGGTATACGAAAATTGATAGTTGTAGCATTAACAGCACAGAGACAAACCCACCACATCCATGCCAACAATCAATCACCCATCTATACTACTCTTATTTACATCATTGGTCCATAACCTTCTGTGCCTTAGAAATTCAAGTGCTCTTCTGAATGGCCTTTGAACCTCCTTCTCTCCTACCTCCAACACCATGTCCTTAAAGCCCGTGGATTCTGATACCTTAAGATGAGTCACACACATTCCTCAGACTCCTCCTTCTGAACTGACGTAAGCTGCATCCACCCAGCTTCTATTGATTGTTATTGTGTGTGGTTCTAGTCACAGTGCTATAGGAAGGTTGTGAGTTAGCCAGAGAAGGTGCAGAAAAGGTTCACGTGGATGTTACCTAGACTGGAGGGTTTGAAATATGAAGAGAGATCAGATAAACTGGGATTGTTTTCCCTGGAGCAAAGGAGGACGAGGGATGACCTTACAGAGCATTATAAAATCATGAGGAGCATAGATAAGGCAGATAATTACAGTCCTTTACCCAGAGTAACAGAGTCTGAAACTAGAGGGCACAGATTTAAGATGAGAGCGGAGAGATTTAAATGGTACGTGAGGGACAACCTTTTCACACAGAGGGTGCTGGGTATATGGAGCAGGAAGTTATAGAGGTGGACACAATTACAATGTTTAAAAAAGGCATTTGGACAGGGACATGGACCAGAAAGGTTTGGAGAGATACAGGCCAAATGCAGGCGAATGGGGCGAGCTAAGGTAGGCAACTTGGTCGGCATGGATGAGTTGGGCCGAAGGGCCTGTTTCCATGCTGTGTGATTTTATGAATATATTCTTTTTTTTTTGCTTAGTCCCTTTACAGTGTGCATAGCCTGCACATTCCATTGAATGATTCCCATTGTCTTGAACACTAAGTCCTATTTTTCTTTGGGCCAATGTAGTCAGTGTCCGTACTTCCCTTATCTTGGTTCCCTACTTATAAATAACATCACTCTTCCCCGGACCCCATTCCCAATATTAAGTGAACATCCTCTTCAATTCAAACCTCAATTGAATTTCTGATATTGGTATTGGTATTGGTTTATTATTGTCACTTGTATCGAGGTACAGTGAAAAACTTGTCTTGCATACTGATCGTACAGGTCAATTCATTACACAGTGCAGTTACATTGAGTTAGTACAGAATGCATTGATGTAGTACAGGTAAGAACAATAACACTACAGAGTAAAGTGTCACAGCTACAGAGAAAGTGCAGTGCAATAAGGTGGAAGGTCACAACAAGGTAGATCATGAGGTCAGAGTCCATCTTATCGTATAAGGGAGCCGTTCAATAGTCTTATCACTGTGGGGGAGAAGCTGTCCTTAAGTCTGGTGGTGTGTGCCCTCAGGCTCCTGTATCTCCTACCCGAAGGAAGAGGAGATAAGAGAGAATGACCCGGTGGGTGGGGTCTTTGATTATGCTGGCTATACCCATGAGTTCCTTCAACCTAACTGTTTGCTGTACATTTGCCTTTGCCATAACACTGAAAACTCCAGAGGATTAACATCATGACTTGGTATTCCTACTATAACCTTGATAGTTGGGTGTATATCTGTACCATCTCTCTGCCATAATCCACCAAGACCCCAAACTGGGGTTTCTACCAGTGCCTCTACTTCCTCAAGAGGCTAAAGAAATTTGGCATGTCCCCTTTGACCTTCACCAATTTTTATCAATGCACCATAGAAAGCATCCTACCCAGATGCATCACAGCTTGGTATGGCAACTGCTCTGCCGTGACTGTAAGAAACTGCAGAGTGTTATGGACACAGCTCAGCACATCACGGAAACCAGCCTCCCTTCCATGGACTCTGTCTACACTTCTCACTGCCTCAGTAAATCAGCCAACATAATCAAAGACCCCATCCACCCCGGACATTCTCTCATCTCCCGCCTCCCGTCAGTCAGAAGATACAAAAGCCTGAAAGCACATACCAGCAGGCTAAAGAACAGCTTCTATCCCATTATTACAAGACTATTGAATGGTCCCCTAGTACAATAAGATGAACTCTTGACCTCACAATATATCTTGTTATGGCCATACAACTTAATGTCTGCCTGCACTGCACTTTCTCTGTAATGAGAACACTTTATTCTGCATTTTGTTATTGCTTTACCTAATACTACTTCAATGCACTGTTGGAATGAAATGACCTGCATGGATGATATGCAAGTTTTTCACTGTGACAATAATAAACCAATTTACCGAGTTCCATCTGAATTTTTTCATACTTCTCCCTCTGTGTACCATCCACTGACTCCACACAGGAATCTTGAGAATACCTAACAGTTTACTCCTTGATTGCCATCTCTCAATAATATCATATTACATGTATAGATCTCTACCTCCTCTTGCTTGATCTTGGTAGCTATTGTGCTCTCCAAATTAACAGAAGCTTGTGGCTCTCCCTGAAAGATCATCAATGGAACATCAATGTCAAGGAATCATCCAAACCTACGACACAGCAGGAGGCCATTTGGCCTACCATGTCCATGCTGGTCAAAAGGTGCTATGTCCACATCCTCTTTAAGAATGTGAGGATGGTTTCCTCACAGTGGTGCTGAAGTTAGAGTGGCTGCTTCATTGCTTCAGGAAGCCAAGTTCAATCCTGATCTCTGGTGCTGTTGATGCAGAATTTACACATTCTCCTGTGGTTGCATGGGTTTCAAGTTCAAATTTATTGTTGCCATAGGCATGCATACATGGTGTAAATGCCATGAAAAATAGCTTTATGCAGCATCAACACAGTACATTTCAAGACCAGGACAACAATTAGTTGACATAAACTTAAATTAACACAAATGCAGGCAGGCACAGTAGTGTAGTGGTTAGCATAACGCTATTACAGCACCAGCGACCCGGGTTCAATTCCCGCCGCTGTCTGTAAGGAGTTTGTACATTCTCCCCATGTCTGCATGGGTTTCCTCCGGGTGCTCCGGTTTCCTCCCACATTCCAAAGACGTACGGGTTAGGAAGTTGTGGGCATGCTATGTTGGCGCTGGAAGCACAGCGACACTTGCGGGCTGCCCCCAGAACACTCTACACAAAAAGATGCATTTCACCATGTGTTTTGATGTACATGTGACTAATAAAGAAACCTTACCTTATCTTCTGATACGTAGCTTGTATGTGTGCAAAACAAACCAGCAAAATAAACATAACAACTCTGGTGCAAGATTGAGAGAGAGAAACGACATAGTCCGAGGTAGTGTTAAGGTTCTTCAGGTGGGTTCAGGAACCTGATGGCAGTGGGGAAGAAACTGTTGTTGAACCTTGAGGTGTGGGTCTTCAGGCTCCTGTACCTCCTGCCTGATGGCAGCATCGAGAAGAGGGCATGGCCCAGATGGTGAGGGTCCTTGATGATGGATGTCGCCCTCCTGAGACGTCACCTCATGTTCTCGACGGTGGGGAGGAGAGCTGTACCTGTGATGGAACTGGCTGACTCGACCACTCTCTGTAGCCTCTTGCATTCCTGTGCATTGAATTCCCATACCAGGCTCTGATGCAACCAATCACTGTACATCTGTAGAAGTTTTTTTCAGAGTCTTTGATGTCATGCTGAATCTCCTTAAACTTACAAGAAGGAGAGACACTGGCATGCCTTCTTCATGGTTGCATCCATGTGCTGGGCGCAGGATAGGATAGGTTTCCTCCAAGTGCTCCAGTTTCCTTCGACATTCCAAGGATATGTGGGTTGGTAGGTTAAATGGCCACTGTAAATTTCCCCTCATTGGTAGGTGAGGGGAAGTATTTAACTGGGGGAGGGGGAATTATGATGCCATTAGGCAGGAAATTGGGAGCGTAAATTGGGAACAGATATTCTTGGGGAAGTGCACAGTGCAAATGTGGAGGTTGTTCAAGGAATATTTGCATGGGGCTCTGGATACATTTGTCCCATTGAGGCAGGGTAAGGACGGTAAAGTGAAGGAAACGTGGTTGACACAAGATGTAGAATATCTTCTCAAGAGGAAGAAAGAAGCTTACCTAAGGTTTAGAAAGCATGGATCAGAAAGGGCTCTGGAGAGTTACAAGGTAGCCAGGAGGGAGCTTAAGAATGGACTTAGGAGAGCTAGAAGGGCACATGAGAAGTCCTTGGTGAGTAGGAAAACACCAAGGCTTTCTACACGTATGTGAAGAATAAGAGGATGACTAGAGTGAGGGTAGGACTGATCAGGGATAAAAGAGGAAACATGTGCCTAGAGTCAGAAGAGGTAGGGGAGGTTTTTAATGAATACTTTGCTTCAGTATTCATCAGAGAGAGAGACCTTGACATTTCTGAGGATGGCGTACGACTGATTGAAATGCTAGGGCATGTCGATGTGAGGAAAGAGGACGTGCTGGAACTATTGAAAAACATTAGGATAGATAAGTCACAAGGGCCAGACGGGATATATCCAAGGTTTTACAAGAAGCTAGGGAAGAGATTGCTGCGCTTTTGGCGACGATCTTTGCATCCTCACTGGCCACAGGGTAGTGCAGATGATTGGAGGGTGACAAATGTTGTTCTTTTGTTTAATAAAGGAAGTAGGGATAACCCTGGGAATTACAGACCAGTGAGTCTTACTTCAGTGGTGGGCAAATTACTGGAGAAGATTCTTAGAGACAGGATTTATGGGCATTTAGAGAAGCATAGGCTGATTAGGAACAGTCAGCATGGCTTTGTGAGGGGCAGGTCGTGCCTCACAAGCCTGATTGAATTCTTTGAGGATGTGACAAAGCACATTGATGAAGGTAGAGCAGTGGATGTGGTGTACATGGATCTTAGTAAGGCATTTGATAAGGTTCCTCATGGAAGGCTTATTCAGAAGTTCAGGAGGCATGGGATCCAGGGTCTACATGGGATCCAGGAGGCATTGGATACTCTAAGATCTATCTAACCCTTGCCTCCCACATAGCCCCTATTTTTCTATCAATCATGTGTCTATCTAAGAGTATCTTAAATATCCCTAATGTATCTGCCCCCACAATCTTTGCCAGCAGTGCATTCTATGTGCTCACCACTCTCTGTGTAAAAAACTTACCTCTGACATCCCTCCTATACCTTCCTCCAATCACCTTAAAATGATGCCCCATTGTGTGAGCCATTTTCACCCTGGGAAAATGTCTCTGACTGTTCACTCAATCTATGCCTCTTATCATCTTGTACACCTCTATCAAGTCACATCTCATCCTCCTTCTCTCCAAAGAGAAAAGCCATAGCTTGCTCAGCCTATCCCCGTAAGACATGGTCTCCAATCCAGGCAACATTCTGGTAAATCTCCTCTGCACCCTCTCTAAAGCTTTCACAGCCTTTCTATAATGAGGCGACCAGAACTGAACACAATACTCCAAGTGTGCTCTGACCAGAGTTCTACATCACCTCGCGGCTCTTGAACTCAAATGCCTCGACTAATAAAGGCCAACACTCCATACACCTTCTTAACAACCCTATCAACCTGTGTGGCAACCTTGAGGGATCTATGGACGTGTACCCCAAGATCCCTCTGTTCCTCCACACTGCTAAGAGTCCTGCCATTAACCTTGAATTCTGCCTTCGAATTCTATCTCCCAAAGTGTATCACTTCACACTTATCCGGGTTGAACTCCATTTGCCACTTCTCAGTCCAGCTCTGCATTCTATCAATATCTTGACGTAATCTACAGCAACCTTCTACATTATCCACAACACCACCAACCTTTGTATCATCAGCAAACTTACTAAACCACCCTTCCACATCCTCATCCAAGTCATTTATAAAAATCACAAAGAGCAGGCGTCCCAAAACAGATCCCTGCGGAACATTACTGTTCACTGACCTCCAGTCCCAATATGCTCCATCCACCACCACTCTCTGTCTTCTATGGGTGAGCCAATTTTGAATCCACACAGCCAAATTTCCCTGGATCCCATGCCTCCTAACTGTCTGAATAAGCCTTCCATGAGGAACCTTATCAAATGCCTTACTAAGATCCGTGTACACCACATCCACTGCCCTAACTTTCATCAATGTGTTTTGTCACATCCTCAAAGAATTCAATCAGGCTCGTGAGGCATGACCTACCCCTCATAAAGCCATGCTGACTGTCCCGAATCAGCCTATTCTTCTCCAAATGCCCATAAATCCTGTCTCTCAGAATCTTCTCCAGTAATTTGCCCACCACTGAAGAAAGACTCACTGGTCTGTAATTCCTAGGGTTATCCCTACCTCCTTTCTTAAACAAAGGAACAACTTTTGCCACCCTCCAATTATCCGGCATCACTCCTGTGGCCAGTGAGGACACAAAGATCATCGCCAAAGGTGCAGCAATCTTTTTCCTAGCTTCCCGTAATAACTTTGGATATATCCCATCTGGCCTCGGTGATTTATCTATCCTAATGTTTTTCGATAGTTCCAGCACATCCTCTTTCCTCACATCAACATGCCCCGGCATATCAGTCTGTCGTACGCCATCCTCACAAACGTCAAGATCTCTCTTTCTGGTGAATACAAA
Organism: Pristis pectinata; assembly: GCF_009764475.1. Classification (NCBI taxonomy): domain Eukaryota; kingdom Metazoa; phylum Chordata; class Chondrichthyes; order Rhinopristiformes; family Pristidae; genus Pristis; species Pristis pectinata. The sequence continues at coordinate 105,692,717 of NC_067410.1, read as the reverse complement.
GCAAAGTATTCATTGAGGACCTCCCCTACCTCTTCTGACTCCAGGCACATGTTTCCTCTTTTATCCCTGATCAGTCCTACCCTCACTCTAGTCATCTTTTTATTCTTCACATGCGTGTAGAACACCTTGGTGTTTTCCTTGATCCTACTCGCCAAGGACTTCTCATGACTCCTTCTAGCTGTTCATCCCAACATAACCCACACTAATGGAACATATACTGCGTACAGTTTTATAGAACATAGCACAGGAACAGGCCCTTCAACCCACAATGTTGTGCCAAACTAATTAAGCTAATGATGCCGAATTACACTATTTACCTTCTGCCTGCACATGGTCCATATCCCTCCAATCTTTTCATGTTCATGAGACCATGAATGCCACTATCATGTCTGCCTCCACCACCACCCCTGGCAACCCATTCCATGCACCCACCACTCCCTGAGTAAAAAACTTGCCCCACACATCTCCTTTGTACTTACCCCTCTTACCTTAAAGACATGCACTCTATTTTGAGACATTTCGATCCCGGGAAAAAGATACCGGCTATCTATCTATGCCTGTCATAATTTTATAAACTTCTATCAGGTCTCCCCTCCGCCTCCACGTTTCTCCAAAGAAAGCAAACCAAATTTGTCCAAACTCTCCTTATAACACCTGCCCTTTAATCCAGGCAGCATCCTGGTAAACCTCTTCTGCATCCTCTCCAAAGCCCCCACATCCTTCCTACAATGGGGCAACCAGAACACTTTGAATGAAAAGATGCAATCTGACCAGAGTTTTATTAAGCTGCAACATAACTTCCTGACTCTGGAATTCAACGCCTTGACTAATAAAGGCAAGCATGCCAGATACAGTACCTTCTTTACCACCCTGTCAACTTGTGCGGCTTATTATTAACATTTTATTATTATTACTACCCTGAAAAATTCTTTTAAAATGTATGGGAGAATTTCAGCAAAGTCTGATTTTCATAAATTAGGTCTTCCATAATCCGGGGAGCCCCTTGTATATCCAAAACTACACATTATACACCAGATGTGGTCTCAACAAGGCCCAATATAATTGCAGTAAGACATCCTTGTTCCTCTACTCAAAACCTCTTTCAATGATGGCCAACATCCCATTTGACCCTAACTGTTTGCTGCACCTGTATGGTTACTTTCAGTGACCAATGTATAAAGTCATCGAGATTCCCTTGCATTTCCCATTCTATCACCGCTCAAGTAAGATTCTGCCCTTCTGTTTTATCTACCAACTAACATCACATTTATTCATGTTACACGTGCACTTTCCCACTCACCCAATTTCTCTAAATCACCTTGAAGCCGGTTTGCATCCTCCTCACAACTCTCAACCCCAACCCAGTTTCACAATGTTGACAAACTTAGAGGTATTACTTTTAGTTCCCTCATTAATATACATTGTGACTAGCTGGGTCCCAAGCACTGATTATTACGACACCCCATTAGTCATTGGCTAATTAAAAAGGCTTATTCATTCCTATCCTTCTTCCTGTCTGTTAACCAATTTCCAACCCATGCCGTTATGTAATCCCGCATCTCTTACACTTTTAAATGGTAATTCTTATATGGAACTTTATCAATGTCTTCAGAAAATCTGAATACACTCTATCCACAGGTTCTCTCTTGTCTATTTTATGTTACATTCTCTGAAAAAAAAACACAGGGGTTATCAAACAGGAATTCAATAGGGATTGTTACGGACTCAGTGAAAGTCCCTTTAAGATAGAGAGTGTGTGTGTATGTGTGTGTGGGGCGTGCTTACGTCAATAGAAGATAAAGGACGTAATGATGTTGTTGAAGAAGTCAGAAGAAGGAGAGAGAGAGAGAAGGGAGAGAGACACCAGCCTGCTTGTTTTCTCTATCGTTGGATGAGAAACAATAACTGTGTTTGCCACTGAAATCCATGTATGGAAGTTGGAAGTAATCCGGTGGAGTTCACTTTGTTGCTGACCTGTAGAAGGAAACAGGTATTTGTGTGTGGACGACCACGGTTCAGATGCTTTCGGGGTGAGGAAGTCACTACCGAGTAAACACTGAAGTGTCGTTTGGGTTCCATCATGGAACATTTGGATTTCGTATGTACTCTCTCTATGTTTTTCTACATCTACATCTTATCTTCAGACAACGGTGGTTGTTGAAGAAGCCCTTGCTCATGTTTCACCTTATGGCTTGCGGAACTGAACTTTAAGAACCATTCAGGAACTGGGAGTTTTGGACTTTGTCACACACACACACACAAAGAGTTTAGTTTTGGGGTTAACGTTCAAGGTTTAACATTTTTGAATTCTAACATACTAACATTTTTTTTTAACTTTTATTTTCCGTATTATCATAAGTAGTGATTAATAAAATAGTTTTTAACACTGAATCATGCTCAGTGTGTTTCTTTTGTTGCTGGTTTGTGACAGGATAAATATAAGATAAGATTTCTTTACTAGTCACGTGTTCATTGAAACACACAGTGAAATGCATCTTTTGCGTAGAGTGTTCTGGGGGCAGCCCGCAAGTGTTTCCACGTTTCCAGCGCCAACATAGCATGCCCACAACTTCCTAACCCGTACGTCTTTGGAATGTGGGAGGAAACCGGATGACCCAGAACAAACCCACGCAGACACAGGGAGACGTACTCATTATACCCGATAGAGCCATAGAGTAATACATCATGGAACCTTTGGCCCAGTTCTTCCATGCCAATCAAGGTGCCCATGTAAAGTAGTCCTATTTGCTCACATTTTGCCCATATCCCTCTAAACATTTGGAAAAACAGCTTACATAAGCCTATATTACACTTTCTAAAAGATATTTGATACTTGCTAAGGATGGTGATGTTGTGTGGCTCCTGTTCAGAACCAGCTGCTGTCCTACCCCAGATGTCTGCTGTCATTCTCTGGGGAGGACCAGGAAGTAAATGGTGGGGGGATGGTGGGAGGGGGCAGTTGGAACTGAGGACCCTGAGGGTTGGAACGGGTGGTAACTGTTTTGTTCCTTCCTCCACTTTCAGCGATTTTGGGGTCCAAGTCCATTGCTCTCTGAAAGTGACCGCACAAGTTGATAGGGTGGTAAAGAAGGCATATGGTACACTTGGTACACTTAATCAATGCATTGAGTTCAAGAGTCAGGAAGTTATGTTGCAGCTTTATAAAACTCTGGTTAGGCCGCATCTGGAGTATTGCATTCAATTCTGGTCACCCCATTATAGGAAGGGTGTGGAGGCTTTGGAGAGGGTGCAGAAGAGGTTCACTGGGATGCTGCCTGGATTAGAGGACATAATCTATAATGAGAGGTTGGACAGACCAGGGTTGTTTTCTCTGGAGCGATGGAGGCTGAAGGGAGACCTGATAGAAGTTTATAAAATTATGAGAGGCGGAGATAGTGTAGATAGCCGGTATCTTCTTCCCAGGTTTGAAATGTCTAATACTAGAGGATATGCATTTAAGGTGAGAAGAGGAAAGATCAAAGGAGATGTGCAGGGCAAGATTTTTTACACAGAGAGTGGTGGGTGCCTGGAATGTGCTGCCAGGTGGTGGAGGCAGATACGATAGAGGTATTTAAGAGGGTCTTAGGCAGGCAGATGAATATACTGAGAATGGAAGGATATGGACCATGTACAGTCAGAAGGGATTAGTTTAATTAGGCATTGTTAGCTTAATTAGTTTGGCACAACATCACTATCCAAAGGGCCTGTTCTTGTACTGTAGTGTTCTATGCTCCTGGTGAAGGGAGGTACAAAACCAATACGGGACCGGATCCTACCAGGGACAAATTACACCAACCGCAGGCTCCCTGACATATCTGCAGGCATTGAACATTCCAATCATTTTCCTGCTCTCTGAGGGTCATTGGCCTCGCTGGGCCTCCATGTGGTGCTCACAGTTGGACTATCTCTACATTGTCTCACTCAGAGAGCCTGGTAGTGTAGCGGTTAGCGTAACGCTATTACAGCCCTAGCGACCCGGGTTCAAATCCGGTCACTGTCTGTAAGGAGTTTGTAATGCAGAATATTATATTACAGTTACAAAGGAAGTGCAGTGCAGGTAGACAAATAGAACCATAGAACCATAGAACAATACGGCACAATACAGGCCCTTTGGCCCACCATGTTGTGCCGCCCTTCAAACCACACTTAAGACTATCTAACCCCTTCCTCCCACATATCCCTCGAACTTAAATTCCTCCATATGCTTATCTAACAATGTCTCGAACTTGTCCAATGTATCAGCCTCCACCACCACCCCAGGCAGCGCATTCCATGCACCAACCACTCTCTGGGTGAAAAACCTCCCTCTGACATCACCCTTGAACTTCCCACCCAATATCTTAAAGCCATGTCCTCTTGTTTTGAGCATTGACGCCCTGGGAAAGAGGCGCTGGCTGTCCACTCTATCTATTCCTCTCAATATCTTGTACACCTCTATCAAGTCTCCCCTCATCTTCCTTCTCTCCAATGAGAACAGCCCTAGCTCCTTTAGTCTCTCCTCATAATCCATACTCTCTAATCCAGGCAGCATCCTGGTAAGTCTCCTCTGCACCCTTTCCAACGCCTCCATATCCTTCCTATAATGAGGCGCAAGGCCATGACAAGGTAAATTAAGAAATCAATAATTCATCTTTATCGTACAAGAAGTCCGTTCAAGACTCTAATAACAGCAGGATAGAAGCTGTCCCTGAGACTGGTGGTACATGTTCTCAAGCTGTTGTATCTTCTGCCCAATGGAAGTGGGGAGAAGAGAGAATGTCCGGGGTGGGTGGGGTCTTTGATTATGCTGGTTTCTTTACTGAGGCAATAGGAAGTATATTCAGAGTCCATGGAGGGGAGACTGGTTTCCATGATGTGCTGAGCTGTGTCCACAACTCACTGCAGTTTCTTGTGGTCTTGGGCAGAGCATTTGCCATACCAAGCTGTGATGCATCCAGATAGGATGTTTTCTGCGGTGCATCTGTAAAATTTGGCGATGATCAACGGGGACAGGCCAAATTTCCTTCACTTTCTGAGGAATTAGAAGCATTGGTGAGCTTTCTTGGCCCTAGTGTCTACATGGTTGGACCAGGACAAGCTATTGGTGATATTTACACTGAGGAACTTGAAACTCTCAACTATCTCCACCTCAGCCATTTGAGACATACAGGGTGTGTACTCTTTCCTCACTTCCTGAGGTCAATGACGAGCTCTTTTGTTTTGCTGACATTGAAGGAAAGGTTGTCATGATACCATGTCACTAGGCTCTTTACTTCCTTCCTGTACTCCATCTTAGTTGAGATCCAGCCCACTACAGTGGTGTCATCTGCAAACTTGCAGATGGATTTGGAGCAGAATCTGGCCACACAGTTGTGAGTGTATAAGGAATAGAGTAGGGGGCTGAGGACGCAGCCTTGTGGGGCGCCGGTGTTAAGGATAATCGTGCTGGAGGTGTTGCTGCCTATCCTCACTGATTGCGGTCTGTTGGTCAGGAAGCAAAGGATCCAGTTGCAGAGGGAGGTGCTGAGCCCTAGATCTAAGAGTTTGGAGATGAGTTTGTTTGGAATTATGGTATTGAAGGTGGAGCTGTACTCAATAAATAGTAGTTTAACATAGGTGTCTTTACTATCCAGATGCTCCAGAGAAGAGTATAGGGCCAGGGAGATGGCATCTGCCATGAACATGGTTCAGTGGCAGGCGAATTGCAGCAAGTTGAGGTTTTCTGGGAGGCTGGAGTTGATGCATGCCATGACCAGACTCTCAAATCACTTCATGATGGTGGATGTCAGAGCCACCAGGCGGTAGTCTTTAAGGCATCATACCTTATTTTACTTTGGCACCGGGATGATAGTGGTCTTCTTAAAGCAGGTGGGAACCTCAGATTGGAGTAGGGAGGGGTTAATTATATCTGTGAATACTCCCGTCAGTTGATCTGGGCAGGATCTGAGGACATGGCCAGAGACTTGGAGAAAGTGACAGGGTCAGAGTGTGAGAGGGAGAAAAAGAAAGATTCTGAGTGTGAGGGGAAGAGAGAGAGAATGTGTGTCAGAGGGTGAGGGAGAGAAAGATTCAAGAGTCAGTGCATGAAAAGTGAGGAAGGCAGAGAGGGAGTGAGCCAGTGTGTGAGGGTCAGTGAGCCAGTGTGTGAGAGAGGGAGTGAGCCAGTGTGTGAGGGTCAGTGAGCCAGTGTGTGAGAGAGGGAGTGAGCCAGTGTGTGAGGGTCAGTGAGCCAGTGTGTGAGGGTCAGTGAGTCAGTGTGTGAGAGTGAGTCGGAGGGTCTTTGTGTGTGAGGGAGAGTGTATCAATATTTATGAATAAATTAACAGTGGTGCACAGTGTCAGATCGTTACATCTGAATGGGAAGACGTTGTCTATCACCTGTGGAAGACATACAGAAAAGCAGAGGCCATCAGTCCATCATTATTGTGCCAAATGTTATGTTTGTTCTTCATCAAGAGACAAACTTCGCATGGGTTTAACATCTGAACATTTATATTAACCAACGACAGACTGGCTTGTTTTCCCTCTCTTTTTACAGCCACTTTCTGTTCCCCATGTGACCCCTTGCATTGCCTACTGCGAACTATAGTTCTTTATTATCACTACATAATAACACATAATAACACACCAACTGGACTTCATAATGGGGTCTTCCACATCCCTTGGGAGGGCAGCCATACTGTGACAGAACTAACGCTTCATCCTAAAATCAGCTCCTCTCAAAGTGCAGCATTCCCTCAGTAATGAGCTGGTCTTTCAGTCTAGGTTATTGCGCGTAAGCCTTTTGACCAGTTAAACCACAGCCCTTGATTCTAAAGTAAGAAAGTTACCATTTGAGCCACAGCTGATATTTATGTCTTGTGTCCTGGCTGTTACTACTTTAAATTGGTAATTGCTTACGAAAGTATTTCTCTGTAATCCCAAGTGAAATCTTAAGACCAAATCTTAAGAAAGATTAAGACCAAATGAAATCTTTCAGCCTACTAAGAATATTTGTTCTTACGCAACTTAATACTTAGAACCTGTGACCAAAATATTTTAAAATTCGTTCCTTGTTCTTTCCTGACTCAACAGCAAGAGGTATTCGCAAACAAAGGAGGCACTGCACACGTGTTAAGGGTTATAGAAACGACTTTTTTAGAGTTATATAAAGAATAAAAATACAGAAAAGAAGAAGAATACTTAACATGCAGAAGGAAGCAAAATAATACTTATCAACCAATCAATGAACCGATCTATGTAATGCTGGAGGAAACATCAGGTGTCCAACAGCCTTTCACGCAGTCTCTGTCTGTGTCTCAGAACCGGTCATGACCCAGGCTAAGGGAAGGTCCCGATTTGCACAAAGAAGGTGTCCTCTTTTTATACCCCTCAAAAACTTTACATAACTTTTACGCCATTACTTTTCCATTCCCTAGTGGTACCAGCCTGTACCTCCTTATCACTCACGACCCAGACATATAACTTAAAAACAGAGACAACAGGTATTGGTATTGGTTTATTATTCTCACTTGTACCGAAGTACAGTGAAAAACTTGTCTTGCATACTGATCGTACAGGTCAGTTCATTACACAGTGCAGTTACATTGGGTTAGTACAGAGTGCATTGATGTAGTACAGGTAAAAACAGTAACAGTACAAAATAAAGTGTCACAGCTACAGAGAAAGTGCAGTGCAGGTCTGCAAAGAAGAAAACATTCTTCACTGGTATCTAATCTCAAGGATGTGCATCAGTCTCAAAACATTCCCACATTACAAGCTGACACCATTTTGTCTTCCAACCACCATTTTTTGTTACACATTACTGACTTTTGGCTAATTTAACTCTTTCCTTACAGAACCTGAGTAGCTGTGTAAGAGCATTGTTTAAGACATGTGCAGCTCCAGCAACAGTATCACCAGATAATGGGATGATTATTTTTAACCTTTTCCAATTGTACCAGTCTTTTCACACCATCATTGATTACTCAGGGTCATGGGAGACCTTTCATTTCACTGAGCTTGTTCCCTCATTCAGTTAGATCCTGGCACTTCATGTTGTCTTTAATCTTTGCTGGAGACCTCTCAATAACTTATCGAGTGAAAATTTATGGATCCCAGTCTTGAGAACTTGGATTGATTCCCCAGCGAGCAGAGTGAGTTGCCTCTGCCCTTTGTGAGAATACATTGCGATGAACTCCAACTTCAATTCTGACTCTTCTGGCTTCTCTCAATCATCCTCGCCGTGGCCCTTGCACCTTATTTGTCTACTTGCACTGCACTTTCTCTGTAAATGTATCACTGTATTCTGCATTCTGTTTTATGTGTGGAATGATCTATCTGGATGACACGCAAAGCTTTTCACTGCATCTTGGTACAGGTGGCAATAATAAACTGATTAAGATTTCTTTATTAGTCACATGTACATCGAAACACACAGTGAAATGCATCTTTTGCATAGAGTGTTCTGGGGGCAGCCCGCAAGTGTCGCCACGCTTCCAGCGTCAACATAGCATGACCACAACTTCCTAACCCGTACGTCTTTGGAATGTGGAAGGAAACCAGAAGCCCAGGAGGAAACACACGCAGATGCGGGGAGAACGTACAAACTCCTTACAGATGGCAGCCAGAATTGAACCCCGGTCGCTGGTGCTGTAATAGCATTACGCTAACCGCTACGCTACCGTACCTCCCAATTACCAATTACATTTCCACTGTGTCCCTCTAGTCCTTTTTGCATTCCACCACCAATCTCAGAAGCATTTCTCTAGCCCATGGACACTAATGTCAGTGATGCTGAGGGAAGCACAAACCATTTTGGAATCAGATTTGTGTATAAATCCTATCTGTATTTATACTCGGGAGTATGGAGTGCACCCATGTACATACTCCACAATTTCCTTCGTGGATCAGTGAACTTCCTTTCATTTCTCTGACCTACTTCTCAGTCTGCAGTTGAGCAACAACCTTTACCATGACCACTCAATTCCAGTTGTTCCAGATGTGGCCAACAGATGGCTTTAGCGGAAGTTGATTGGTGGAGTGTAAGACAGATGTGCCCAGAAACCTACAACCGCCCTTACTCTTATGTAACCCCATTACATTTCAGACGCATTCAGACAGGCACATGAACAGGCAGGGTGTGGAGGGATATAGACCATGTGCAGCCAATACCAATGCCAATAAATTGGCATCATGTTCAGCACAGATATTGTGAGCCGAAGGGCCTGTTTCTGTGCTGTATTGTTCCATACTCTACTGATAAATCTAGGTCAGTGATATGGTGTTTTCTCCCTGTAGGAGTCTTTCATCCAGATCTGGTTAAAAGTTATCAAGAGGTTTCAGAGATCTGTACCTAACTCCATGGGAGCATAAAAAGATATTGAGCTACACCAGAGAGGTGTTGGTTGTGCCTCAGTTGATCATGGATTTTGCCACTCTAAGGACTGGAATGTACAGTGTGGGCTGACACTGTCTTTTGGATGCGATGTTCTATCTTCTCACTTATTTGGGTGTACAAACCATCCCATAGAGCCAGCACGAACTCAACGGGCCAAATGGCCTTTTTCTTTGCCATAATAAATCTGGCTCTATCTTCCCAAAGAAGGAGGTCCCCCCATGTTCTTACGAGCATTTCTCCCTCAAACAACTGGCAGGCAATATACCATCCAGGAGTCTCTTTCATATCCACAGAATCTCCTGTCTGCTCCCCTAACTATAGAGTCCCCAATCACTATTGCTCTCTTGTCCGCCCTTCCCTTCTGAGCCACAGAATCATTATTACATTATCTTTGGGACCTTCCTGTCCACAGATCAACTGTTTGCTTTTCTACATTAGTGAATAAGAGTTCAAAAGTAGGAATGTACTTTGGGTTGATCTTGATGTCAGGGAAGGTGCTAAATAAGTGCAGGTTTATGTCTTACCAACACTACATTCAACACTGTGGTTGGTGACTAGTGTTTGGAATCACTACCCTTTGCTGTTGAATGGTTCATTGCAAATGAACTCCAGAGAGAACAAACTTAACAGCAACTCGTCCAGAAAAGCTTCAATTCTTCTCCCTTCTGCACACACAAGAAAATAGGAGCAGGAGTAGGCCACTCAGCCCCTCAAGCCCGCCCTACCATTCAATATGATCGTGGCTAATCTACCCAAGGCCTCAACTCCTCTTCTGTGCCAGGTATCGAGGGCCGTGACTTGGAGCAAGAAACAGGACTCTCGGTGTGAGAAGTGGGAGCCATATAAAGAGGTGAGTGTTGGGACCCAGTTCTTTTCCAGGTATTTCCAGACAATATAAAAGGCACAGCTGTGAATTGTCAGGTAATAATTGAGTGGGAAATTAGCCAATTGGCAGCAATCAATAAAAAGGTAGGGTCAAACAGAGTGGCTATTGTTGGAGTGGGACAGTGTTAGAATGTGGGAGCTCATGCTTTGGTGAGAAGAAGCTAAGGTAAGTTTCTTTCTTTGGCTATTAGTGCCTAGTTAAAGTAGTGACAATGGATTGAGGATCAGTGCTGTGTTCTCCCTGCCAGATGCTGGACATCTCAAGTCACCCTGACAGCTACACCTGTGGGAGGTACATCCAGATGCTGCTCCAGTTTCCTAACAGTCTATAAGGAGCTGCAGCTGGATGACCTTTGGCTGATATGGGAGAATGAGGAGGTGATAGATAAAGGCTATAGGGAGGTAATGACACCTAAGTTGCAGGAGATGGGTAGCTGGGTGACTGTTGGGAGAGGGGAATGGAATAAGTAGGTTGTGCAGAGTACCCTTGTGGCTGTTCCCCCTCACTAACAGGTATACTGCTTTGGATGCTGTTGGGGTGGGGAAATGACCCACCAGGGAAAAGCAACAGTGGTCAAGTCACAGACACAAAGTCTGGCTCTGTGGCTTGGGGTGCAGGTGGTGTGGGAGAAGAGGAGAGCAATAGTGATAGGGGACTCTATAGTTAGGGGAGCAAACAGGAGATTCTATGGATGTGACAGACTCCTGGATGGTATGTTGCCTCCCAGGTGCCAGGGATGTCTCAGATTGGGCCCACAGCATTCTGAAGGGGGAGGGTGAACAGCCAGAAGTCATGGTACATATTGGTACCAGTGATGTGGGTAGGAAAAAGGATGAGGTCTTGAAAAATGAATATGGGGAACTAGGTAGGATGCTGAAAAGCAGGACCACAAGGGTAGTAACCTCTGGATTGCTGTATGTACCAGTGAGGGTAAGAATAGGTTGATTTGGCAATGAATATGGCTGAGAAATTGGTGTAGGGGGCAAGGTTTCAGATTTGTGGATCATTGGGATCTCTTCTGGGGAAGGTATGACCTGTACAAAAGGGATGGGTTGCACTTAAACTGGAGGGGGCCCAATATCCTTGTGGGCAGGTTTGCTAGAGCTATTGCAGAGGGTTTAAATTAGTTTCCCAGGGGGATGGGAACCTGAGTGAAGGGGCAGTTGGTGTACAGGTTGATGCAGTGTAGAGAGACTATAAGGAAGGATAGGCAGTTGATGGGGCAAAATTAGTTGGTTGGATGGGTTGAAGTGTTTGTTTTAATACAATAGATATCAGGAACAAGGGTGATGAACTTGGAGAATGGGTCAGTACATGGAACTAAGATGTTGTGGCCATCAGACACTTGACTGTCACAAAGGCAGGAATGGCTGCTGGATGTTCTGAGGTTTAGACATCTCAAAATGGACAGGGAGGGAGGTAAGAGGTGGGGGAGCAGCTTTGCTGATCAGGGATAGTATCACAGCTGCAGAAAGGGAAGATGTCCTGGAGGGATTGCCTACTGAGTCAGTGTGGGTGGAGGTCAGAAACAGGAAGGGAGCAATCACTCTATTGGGAGTATTCTATAGATCCCCCCCCTCCAATAGCAATGGAGACACTGAGGAACAGATCGGAAGGCAGATTTTAGAAAGGTGCAAAAATAAGTTGTTGTCATGGGTGATTTCAACTTCCCTAATATTGATTAGCACTTCATTAGTGTAAAGGGGATAGATGGGACAGAGTTTACTAGGTGTATCCAGGAAGGATTCCTGACAGTATGTGGACAGGACAACAAGAGGAGAGGCCATACTGGATCTTGTACTAGGCATTGAATCTGGTCAGGTGTCAGATCTGTGGGTGAGCATTTCGGAGACAGACCACAACTCCCTGACCTTCTCCCTTGATTGGAGAGGGATAGGACCAGATGGTATGGGGAAGTATTTAATTGAGGGAGGGGAATTATGATACTATTAGGCAGGAACTTGAGTGGATGTTGGGTGGGGGGTGGTTTTGAAAATCCACAATGGAAATGTGGAGATTGTTTACGGATCACTTCCATGGGGTTCTGGATAGGTTTGTCCCACTGAGGCAGGGAAAGGATGGTGGGGTGAAGGAGCCATGGTTGACAAGAGATGTGGAATATCTAGTGAAGAGGAAGAAAGGCTTGCTTCAGGTTCAGGAAGCAAGGATCAGACAGGGCTCTCGAGTTACAAGATAGCCAGGAAGGTGCTTAAGAATGCACTTGGGAGAGCTAGAAGGGGGCATGAGAAGGCCTTGGTGAGTAGGATTAAGGAAAACCCCAAGGTGGTGGTCTCGTATGTGAAGAACAGGAGGATAACAAGTGAAGATAGGACTGATTGGGGATAGAGGAGGAAACATGTGCCTGGAGTCAGCAGATGGGGGAGGTTCTAAATGAATACTTTGCTTCAGTAATCACTACAGAGACCTTGAAGTTTGTGAAGATGACATAAAACAGGCTGATAAACTAGAACCTCGACGTTAAGGAGGAGGATGTGCTGGAACTTCTAGAAAAACATTAGGATAGATAAGTTCCTGACACTGGGTGAGATGTATCCCAGGTTACTATGCTATGGGAGGCAAGGGAAGAGGTTTCTGAGCCCTTGGTGATTATCTTTGCTCTCACTGACTGCAGTAGTACCAGATGATTGAGGGTGGCAAATGTTATTCCTTCTTTCAAGAAAGGGAGTAGGGGAAATCTTGGGAATTATAGACTAGTTAATCTTCAGTGGTGGTCAAATTATTGGAAAAGATTCTTAGGGACAGGATTTATGAACATTTGGAGAAGCATAGTCTGATTAGAAATAGTCAGCATAGCTTTGAGGGGCAAGTCATGCCTTGTGAGCCTGATTCATTTTTGAGGATGTGACAAAACTGAGGGTAGAGCAGAGGATGTGGTGTATTTGGACTTTAAGGCATTTGATAAGGCTCCTGATGGGTTTATTCAGAAGTTCAGGAGGCATGGGACCCAGGAAAACTTGGCTCTGGCTTTGGAATTGGTTTGCCCATAGAAGGTAGAGGGTGGTTGTAGATGGAGCATATTCTGTCTAGAGGTTGGTGGCCAGTGGTGTTCCACAGGGATCTGTTCTGGGACCCCCTACTTTCATTTTTATATAAATGACTTGGATGAGGATGTGGAAGGGTGGGTTAGTAAGTTTGCAGATGATATGAAGGTTTGTGGTGTTGTGGATAGTGTAGATGGTTGTTGAAGGTTACAACAGGACACTGATGGGATGCAAAGCTGGGCTGAGAAGTAGCAGTTGGGGTTTAACCCAGAAAAATGTGAAGTGATTCATTTTGGAAGATTGAACTTGAAGATGGAATACAGGGTTAAAAGCAGGATTCTTGGCAATGTGGAGGAACAGATCTTGGGGTCCAAGTCCACAGATTGATAACCCCAAGAAGGTGTAAGGAGTGTTGTCCTTCATTAGCCAGGGTATTGAGTTCAAGAGCTGAGATATTGCCACTCATTATAACCCTGGTTAGACCACAGTATTGTGTTCAGTTCTGGTCACTTCATTATAGGAAGTATGTGGAAGCTTTAGAAGGGTGCAGAGAAGATTTACCATGATGCAACCTGGATTGGTTGAGTGAGTTGGGACTCTGGAGTGAAAGAAGATGAGATCACCTGATTGAGGTGACAAGGTAAGAGGCATAGATCAAGTGGACAGCCAGGGACTTTCTTCCCCAGGGTGAAAATGGTTAACATGAGAGGGACATAAGGTGATTTGAGGGAAGTACAGGGGGATGTCAGAGGTAGGTTTTAAGTGGTGGGTATGTGGAACATGCTGCCAGGTGTGCTGGTGGAGGCAGATACATTAGGGACATTTAAGAGACTCTTGGGCACATGGCTGATAGTAAAATAGAGGGGTATGTGAGAGGAAGGGTTTGATTGATCTTGGAGTCAGTTACAATGTTGGCACAACATCGTGGGCTGAAGGGCCTGTTGCATTCTATTCTTGATCTCCACAGCCATCATTTCCACACTTATCACCCTCCACTTTGAATATTTCTAATGAGCTAGACCCCACAATAATCTAGGGTAGACAATCCCAGAGATTCACTACCTTCCATGAGAAGGAATTTCTACATATGTTGGTTTTAAATTACCTCTTATTTTGAGTAAACACTGGAGAGACTTAATGGGTCAGGCAGCATCTGTGGAGGGAAATGAACAGTTGATAAAGGGTCTTGATCTATAGATGCTTCCTGACCTGAGTTCCTCCAGCATTGCTCCAGATTCCTGCATCTGCAGTCTCGTCTCCATTTCACTTATTTTTGAAAGTCTTTCCTCATTTGAGACTCTCCTGCTTCTGAAAACATCTCTCCATCTACCTTGTCCTCTCAGGGTTTTGTTTCAATAAGATCACCCTTCAATTTAATGAACTTGAATAGGTTTATTATTGTCACTTGTACTGAAGTACAGTGGAAAAACTTGTCTTGCATACTGTTCATGGAGATCAATTCATCACACAATGCATTGAGGTATTACAAGGGAAAACAACAGAATGCAGAATAGTGTTGCAGTTATAGAGTGCAAGCAGACAATGAGGTGAGAGGTCATAAGGTGGATGTGAGGTCAATTCCACCTTATTGTACTAGATAACCAGTCAATAGTCTTCTAACAGTTGGATAGAAGCTGTCCTTGTGCCTGGTGGTATGTGCCCTCAGCCTGATGGGAGAGGGGTGAACAGAATGACCTGGGAGGGGGTCTTTGATTATGCTGGCTGCTTTACCAAGGCAGTGAGGTATAGACAGTCCCTGGAGGGGAAGTTGCTTTCTGTGATGTGCTGGACTGTGTCCACAGTTCTTGCAGTCCTGAGCAGAGCAGTTGCCATACCAAGCCATGATGCATCCAGATAGGATGCTTTCTATGGTGCATCAATAAAATTTGGTGAGTATCAAAGGGGACATATGAAAGTTCTTCAGTTTCCTGAGGAAATAGAGGAGCTGGTGAGCTTTCTTGGCCATGGCATCTGTGGTTGGACCAGGACAGGCTATTGGTGATGTTCAGTCCCAGGAACTTGAAGCTCTCAACCTCAGCAGGTGCATGTGCTCAGACCCCTTCCTGAAGTCAATGACCAGCTCTTTTCTTTTGCTGACATTGAGGAAAAGGGTATTGTCATGACACCTTGTTGCTGAGCTCTCTACTTCCTCCCTGTACTGACTCATTGTTTGAGATGGCTTACTACCATGGTGGTATCAGCAAACTTATAGATGGAGTTAGAGCAGAATCTATTCAAATTGTTTTACCCCAGACCTTAGTTAGCAGAATTCTGGCAATCTACTGAACACAAGCTGGTCCCCTTTTACCTTTCAGGCTACAGAGGGAAACATCGCAACCTTTGGACTTTGGAACCAGCCCATTGTGAATTTCAAGGACGAGCACTCCTTGCATAAAGACGAGCAGATTTCGAGGTGTAATCTATCCAGAACCCTACAGGTTCCTAACTACACACCAACATGGTAAGAGACCAGAGCTTGGAAATGGAGAAACAGCAGCTTATTCTTCCTGTCATCTACAACCTGGCAGCATGAACAGTGAATTCTCCAACTTCTAGTAAACTCTGTCCCACTTCTCCCCCTCCTGATCTACCCAGTTCTTCCAACACTCACCCCCCCCCCCCCCCCCAGCACCCTGTTTCATTCCTCTCCTCCACCTTCTCCATCTGACCATCACCCACGTACCTCCCACTGGGTTCCCCCCCCGTTCCCATCTGCCCTCCCCACCTCCTGCACTTTCATGCTCCACTTTCCTTTCCTATCAAATTCCATCTTCAGTCCTTTTACCTCCACTTTATCACCTCCCACCTTCTGTTGCTATCTCTACTCTCCCCTCCCACCCCATCTGCCTTTCACCCCCCTCCTCACCTGGATCCACCTATCAGCTGCCAGCCCTTGCTCTACCTCTTTCTTCCACCCTTTTTTTTACTGGCTATATCTCCTCTATCCTTAGTCCAGAGAGAGAGTCTGGGCCCAAAACATTGACTGTTTATTTCCCTCCACAGATGCTGCCTGACCCATTGAGTTCCTCCAGTGTTTTGTTGCTTCAGATTCCCACATCAATAGTCTGTCTCCATTGCTTGGAAATTGTTCATGCACAAGAGTGATGCACTAAACTAGCAGCTCGCAATGGGCCAAGCCACATTTTAAGTATCTGCAAAATTCTAATGCACACCAGGCCTGTTTTTTTTTGTCCATAGAACTTTGCTCAACTTACCATGCCACTGTGGAGCAAGTGGTGGGTGGGGGAGGGGGAAATGAGGAATGCATAGGGCAGCAGCCCAGAGGCATTGAAGGGAAGGATTAGTTTAAAGGTGAAATTTGTGATGGGGGACTGTAATCTGCTGCTGGGCATGGGAGGGTTTCATGATTGTGATTGGGGGAGGTGGTTGTTGGTGTTAAGATCAGGAGTCAGGGAATGGGGGTTGGACTTCCCATGGTAGATCACAGGGAACATGGAACAGCCCAGGAACAGGCCCTTTGGTCCACAATGTCTGTGCTGACCATGATACCAAATTAAACTGAATCTCTTCTGCTTGAGCATGATCATATCCCTCCATTCCCTGCATATTTGTGTCTCTAACAACATCTTAGAAAGGCTCTTCAAGCCTCTTAAATGCCTCTTGTATCTCCTTCCACCACCACCCCTGGCAGCCCATCTTAGGCACCCACTGCATATCCCTTACACATTCTCCCTCTTGCCCTGAATGCATGTCCTCTAGTATTTGATGTTTCTACCAGGAGGGGAGGGAACAACTGACTGCCCTATATCATAAATTTTATAAACTTCTGTCGGGTCTTCCCCCCACAATCCCACTTTTTGAAGTGGAAATAGACTTAAAATGACAACCAGCAGATTGTCCACAGACTCCAATAACACTGGTCAGGATCAGCCAGTTCTCCTGAGAAATCTGAGGAAGGTATCACTTGGATTGTGAAAAGAAGCTATTGCATGAGTTGCCTCTTCACTCAGTTGAATTTTAACAATTGGCACAACATTTGTTGGATACTATTGGATGGCATTATAGATGTCCAGCACACCATGTGCATGGAAGACCCAAAGCATATTGAGATAGCTTGGGAATCCTGAGTCAAGTATCCATTTGCTAATTCTGATAAGTGAAATTAAGGGCAATGCACAAACACCAGAACAATGAACAAATGGTCACTGGGCTCTGAAGCCCCCTCTGCCATTTGACATGATTAATCATCCACTTGAACTCCATCTTTCCTTCAGTTCACCATATTCCATGCAGTCTCAAAATCTATGAAATTCCACTTCAAAAGTGCTCAATGAGTGAGTATTCAAAGGCCACCTGGGTGGGCAAAGCAAGAGATGCACTACCTGTTGAGTGCATAAAATGTGTCCTCACCTGTCTAAAATGGCTAACCCCCTATTTAGAGACTAGTACATCTAAACTCTAGGAGCCAATGTAAGTCAACATGTCCAAGTATAAGATTCAATGAGAATCATTGATGTGACAGCTGATGAGGGTTGGGTCTAAGGCTTTGCCCTAAGAACTCTGCAGCAATATTCTGTGGCTACAATGACAACTGGCTCCATTTTTCTAGACTCTCCAAATGAAGGGTCTAATCGTTCCCTCCATTGATGCCAATTGACCTGCTGAGTTCCTCCATCCTGTGTGTTGCTCCAGATTCCAATATCTGTAGTCTCTTGGGTCCCCTGACTATTGACCAATTCCAATCAAAATTGGGGGTCTCATTCCAATAATGTATCTGTGAACCTTCCACATACAATTAGTAATGTCTTCTTAGATAAAATGGAAAAGTGTAGAGTAACTTGTCTCAAAAACATGACATACACCTGCTTCACCTGATTGTGCCATACAACCTGAGGGCTTCTCAATTCACCAGATGGACCATACACATTCTCTGGCAAAGTCAGAGGTGGAGGGGTCTGTTTCTTGATCAACACTATGGTGCTTGGACATGATAGTCCTGGTGGTTTCCTGCTCACCCAGCCTGGAATATCTAACAATGAAGTGTCACCCATACTACCTGCCATGGATGTTCACTTCAGCTATCCTGACTGCCGACTACATCCACCCCAAACGAATGTGAAGCCTGCACTCAAGAAACTATACTCCATGCTCAATAGCCTTGAAACAGGATACTGCGAGGCCCTCTTCATCATTGCTGGTGACTTCAACCAAGCCAACTTCAAGAGTGTTACCAAAATACAACCAGCATGTTTCCTATCCTACCAGGGGCCCAAACACCCTTGATTGCTATACAACCAACAAAGATGCTTATCCAGCCACCCCACCAATACTTTAAGTCAGACCACCAGGCTGTGCTCCTTCTCCCTGTATACAAGAAGCTGAAACAGGAGGGTCCAGTACAGAAGTACAGTTCTTGTCTGAAAATGGATGAGCTTCTATGTAACTGCTTTGAGTCAGTAGACTAATCAGTGTTCAAAGGCTCAGCTGCCAGCCTAGATGAGTATGTCACCACTGTCTCAGACTTCTTCAGCAAGTGTGTTCAGGACTCTGTACCAAAGAAGACAATCTGGGTGTTCCCAAACCGGAAACCATGGATGAACCAGGAGATCCACTCCCTAATGAAGTCTTAACAAGCTACTGAATTGCATGAAGCATCCTATCAGGATGCATCACAGCTTGGCACAGCAACTGCTCTGCCCAGCACTGCAAGAAACTGCAAAGAGTTGTGGACACAGCTCAGCACATCACAGAAACGAGCATCCCCTCCATGGACTCTGTCTATACCTCTCGCTGCCTCAGTAAAGCAGCCAGCATGATCAAAGACCCCACCCACCCTGGACATTCTCTAATCTCCCCTCTCCCATTGGGCAGAAGATACAAAAGCCTAAAAGCATGTACCATGAGGCTCAAGGACAGCATCTTTCCTGTTAAAACTATTAAATGGTCCCCTAGTATCTACCTTGTCATGACCATTCACCTCATTGTCTGCCTGCACTGCACTTCCTCTGTAGCTGTTACACTTTATTCTGCATTCTGTATTATTTTACCTTGTACTGTAAGGTATTTGTACCTTGTACAGTGCATTATCTTGTACCTCAATGTACTGATCTGTGTTAACAGTATGCAAGGCAAGTTAGAAAAATAAAGGACTGCAGATGCTGAAATCTAGATGAAAAATATGATGCAGGAGGAACTCAGCAGGCCAGGCAGCCACCGTGGGGGGGGGGGGGGGAGGGGAAGCAGGCGGTCAATGTTTCCGGTCAGGACACTTCTTCAGGACTGAAGATCGGAAAAGGGGAAGCCCAGTATATGGGGGGGGGGGGGGGGGGAAGCAAAGCAGTGATAGGTGGACAAAAGAGGGAGGTGGGGTGGGCACAGGGTGAAGGTAGGTAGATGCAGGTAAGAGAGTGATAGGCAGGTGTGAGGGAGAGCAGATTCACTGGGGGATGGGTCATAGTTGTGGAGGAGAAGAGGGGTAGAAAAAGAGGCATGGTTGGTGAGGGGTGATTTGCAGATTACTTAAAGTAGGAGAATTCTATGTTCATGCCATTAGGCTACAAGGTTCCAAGATAGAATATAACCTGCTGATCCCTGTTAGGTCTGGGAGAGGTGGGGATGAGAGCAGAGGTGCAGGAAATGACAGATGCAGGTGTGAGCGCTCTTGCCCGCACGTCTACTCTCACCCCCACCTCTCCCAGACCCAACAAGGATAGGGTCCCACTTGTCCTCACATTTCATCCTACCAGCCTACATATCCAATGCATCATTCTCCCACTTTCACCACCTCCAACAGGACCCCACCACCAAGCACATCTTCCCCTTTCTGCCTTTCGCAGGAACTGCTCTCTCAACTCCCTAGTTCACTCCTGCCACCCCACAAACTTTCCACTGCCCCCAGCATAGGTGCAACACCTGCCCCTACACTACCTCCATCCAGGGACCCAATCAGTTCTTTCATGTGAGGCAGAGATTCACCTGCATGTCCCTTAATATCATCTACAGCATTCAGTGCTCCAAGTGTGGCCCCCTCGACAGTGGTGAGACCAAATTCAGACCAGGTAACTGTTTTGCAGAACACCTGTGCTCTGTCTGTAACGGTGATCTGTGTCTCCCCTGTTGCCAGTCACACCAGCTCCCCCTCCATCATAGATGTGTTTGTCCTCCTCCACTGCCAGAAGTCCAAGTGCAAACTGGAGGAACAATGCCTCATTTTCCATCTTGGAACCTTGCAGCCTTATAGCATGAACATTGAATTCTCCCACTTCAAGTAATCTCCAAAACCCCCTCACCCTTCCCCAATCATACCTCTTCTTTCCTCTTCCTAGTCTTTTTTTTTTTTGCGCCCCTTATCTCCTCCTCCACCTTTGGCCCATCCCCTGGTGGATCTGCTCTCCCCTGTACCTGCCTATCATTATCTCTTGCCTGCATCTACCTATCACCACCTTGTGCCCACCACACCTCCCCTCTTTTGTCCACCTATCACTGCTCTGCTTTTCCCTCCTATATATTGGTCCTGAAGAAGGGTCCTGACCCAAAACGTTGACCACTTGCTTTTCTCCATGGATGCTGCCTGGCCTGCTGAGTTCCTCCAGCATCAGTGTTTTTCATGCAAGACAAGTTTTTCACTGTACCTTGGTACAAGTGACAATAATACACCAATACCAGCCTTGGTGCAGTCTCAACAAAATCCCATAAATGCTGTAGGTACTCGTACTTTATATAATCCAGCCCTATTTAAATGCAGGCAAGCATGCAATTTGCATTTTAATTGTTTGCCTTGTCTGTGTGTTACCTTTTTATATCAAAATCTCTACTGCATTTAACATAATTCATGTTTTCAAAAATGTTCTACATTTCTTTATCCTAACCATATGCATACTTTTACATTTCTCCACATTAATCTCAATCCTCAGCCAATTATTCAACTCTACGTTCTTTAACGATCTCTATCTTCCTCAAAGTTTACTTCCCCATTGAGCTTTGTGGCATTAACAAACTTCATTATATTACACTTGGTCCCTCGTAAGTCATTGTAAATAGCTGGGTTCAAAGCTTGGATCCTTGTGGCACCTCCCAGTTTAAAGTGACTTTTTATTCCTTATCCCTCATCTCTGCATCTGTCTTTTAATAAATTATTTAAATGAAGATTGATTATTATCCCTAATTATGTGTCCTATTAACTTCGTCAGAAAATTTTTGGAACATGGAATTACTTGTCATAAGTAATAGTTGAGTCAGGGACAAAGCCATATTTTAAATAGAAATAAAATCTGAATGAAATTCTCCTGGTACATGGATCAACAAACAAAATGCTGGAGGAACTCAATGAGTCAGGCAGCATCTGTGGAGAGATGGACAATCGGCATTTCAGGTTGAGCTCCTTCATCTGGACTGAATGATAGAGGGGAGATGGCCAGTATGAGGAGGTGAGAGGAAGGGGTGGAGCAAGAGCTGGTGAGTGATAGGTGAGGAGGGCTGAGAGGCAGATAGAGGAGGGGGAGAGTGGGAATAGCAACAGAGGCTGAGGAGTGATAGGTGGAGGCAACAATTTCCACACACGATGGTCCAAGAGTGCAGTCACTATATGTAAATATTTGTTGAAGTAAATTTGTTGAAGATTGCAGAGGGATATTGATAGGATGCAGAGCTGGGCTGACAAGTGGCAGATGGAGTTCAATCTGGAGAAGTGTGAGGTGGTACACTTTGGAAGGACAAACTCCAAGGTGGCATACAAGGTTAATGGCAGGATTCTGGGTAGTGTGGAGGAGCAGAGGGATCTGGGGATTCATATCCACAGATCACTGAAATTTGCCTCACGGATGGATAGGGTAGTTATGAAAGCTAACATTTCCATAAGCTTTCTTAAGTCGTGGGATCGAGTTTAAGAGCTGCAAGGTAATGATGCAGCTCTACAACTCTGGTTAGACCACACTTGGAGTACTGTGTCCAGTTCTGGTGGCCTCATTATAGGAAGGACGTGAAAGCATTGGAAAGGGTGTAGGGGAGATTTACCAGGGTGCTGCCTGATTTGGAGAGTATGGATTATGAGGAGAGACTAAGGGAGCTGGGGTTTTACTCTTTGGAGAGAAGGAGGATGAGAGGAGACGTGGTAGAGGTATACAAAATATTAAGAGGAATAGACAGAGTAGACAGCCAGCACCTCTTTCCCAGGGCACCAATGCTCAATACAAGAGGGCATAGCTTTAAGGTAATGGGTGGGAAGTTCAAGGGAGATATCAGAGGGAGGTTTTTCACCCAGAGAGTGGTTGGTGCATGGAATGCGCCGCCTGGGGTAGTGGTGGAGGCAGGTACGTTAGTCAAGTTCAAGAGATTGTTAGATAAGCATTTGGAGGAATTTAAAATAGGGGGATATGTGGGAGGAAGAGGTTAGATAGTCTTAGGCGAGGTTTAAAGGTTGGCACAACATGGTGGGCTGAAGGGCCTGTATTGTGCTGTATTGTTCTATGGTAAATGGGAAGGGTTATAGGAAGATAACAAGTGTGACACTGACACAATGGGTTGACAGTCCTAAGTTTGTGTTTTGAACTCTTTTTGGCTTTAAGTGAGAAATGAATGGAACTGATTTCAGTTGTATCTGCCATGACAATCTATCAGTTGAGTAATGGCAATCCAGTTACATCCTGACAGTGAAGTTTTTATACAGTGAAATGGTAAGTGGAGGCACATATAATTCAGTCTAGAAAGTGACAACTATTTCTTAAAAAGCTATTATCTCTTCTCATCATGCATTGCATATCATTTTGCTGTGCCTGTATTGAGTTATGTCTGTTGTTCCTTCTTAATTTTTAGGCCATGTACAACAGTTGCTTGGACATCAATCCCCAACTGGAGAAGTACTACCTTCCAACTGTGTATGGAATACAGTTCATTTTGGGACTTCTGGCCAATCTTACTGTAATATGGGCTTATCTATTCTGTCTGAAGGAGTGGAAGTGTTGCAACATCTATCTTTTCAATCTTTCCATCTCAGACCTAATATTCACTTGCTCCCTTCCCTTGCTGATAAGCTATTATAGCAGTGGCAACCAATGGGGTTATAGTGTTCTCACCTGTCAGATAAATAAATACATCCTTCACTTTAACATGTATGGAAGCATTTTGTTTCTCACCTGCATCAGTTGGGATCGGTACCACCTGGTGAGACATCCCTTGAAGGTCCACTGCATGCAAAAAAAGGTGAACGCTGTTTTCATTTGCCTAAGTATCTGGGTATTTGTTACACTGGAGTTACTTCCCATTTACACCTTTTTTGATGATGACAGTTATAACAACACAGGCAATGGGGACTTTGAATGTTCTGACTATGCCAGTTCAGGAAAGGCCTTGGCAAATCTGTTTTACAGTTTGTACCTCACAGTTGCTGGGTTCTTCATACCCCTGTGCATTATGCTCTTCACGTACATCAGAACTGTAGGCAGCCTAAAGAAAATGAAGCGAGAAACCAGTAAGATCCAGATCAACAAACCTCTCAGGATGGTCATTTTGGCCATTGGTATTTTCATTGTGCTCTTTACCCCTTACCACATAATGCGCAATGTCCGCATTGTGTCCCGACTGGAAGGTGTAAGAATGTCCGTGTGTGGCAAATTAGCCGTGAAGGCCATTTACACCATCACCAGACCTTTGGCTTTCCTCAATTCTGTTATAAACCCTGTTTTCTACTTCATGATGGGTGATAAATTTAGGGAGCAAATTGTCAACAAGCTGCAAAAAATCTTCTTAAGAAAACCCGGAGCCTCAAATAAGAAAGAGGAAGGCCTCAGTAAATCCATTGGGTTCAATAAAGGCTCAGTTGAATTAACTGTTTGATAAAACAATGGTATTGATAGCCAGGAGCAACAGAATCAGATTTATTATCACTGACTTGTATGACACGAAATTTCTTGTTTTGCAGCAGCAGTACATTTCAAAGACATAAATTTACAAAACTAAAATAGTTCAAAATAAAAGGAATAATGGGGGTTCATGGACCATTCAGAAATCTGATGCTGTTTCTGAATCACTGAGTGTGGGTCTTCAGGCTCATGTACCTTCTCCCCCATGGTAGAGAGAAGACGGCACGTCCCGGATGATGGGGGTCCTTCGTGATGGATGCCACCGCCTTGAGGCAGCCTGTCTTGAAGACGTCCTCTGGTGGGAAGAGTTGTGCCTGTAATGGAGCTGGCTATCAAGGAAACACAAGAGACTGCAGGTGCTTGAATCTGAAGCAACAAACAATATGCTGGTGGAAATGAATTGCCCTCCCACAGATGCTGCTTGACAAGCTAAGTTCTTCCAGAAGTTTGTTTTTTGCTTCCAGTTCCAGTACCTTGAGTCTCCTTGATAGCCAGAATATGGGTGTAACAAATTGCTCACCATGTGCATTCAATGACATGAAGTCTTGAGCCTGTTTTGCCATTAATCATAGGATGTGGCATGGCCAGTAGAGTTGCTGTCTTGCAGCCAGTGACCTGGGTTCAATCCTGACTTCTGGCACTGGTTGTGTGGATTTCCTGAATGGTTTGGTTTTTTCCCCCACATACCAAATATCTGCAAGTTAGTAGGTTAAATGTCCACTCCCAATTGTCACTAGTATGCAGGTGAGTGGTAGATGTGGGGGGTGTTTATTGGTACATGAGAGCAGCGAGGTAATGGTACAACATTGTTTGGGCCATAGTTGGAATACTCTGTGCAGTTGTAGTTGTAGGAAAGATGTTATTAAACTGGAAAGAATGCAGAAAAGATCTACAAGGATGTTGCTAGGACTTGTGGGACTGAGTTATGGGGAGAGGCTCGACAGCCTAGGACTTTATTCCTTGGAGTATAGGAGACAGAGGTGATCTTATAGATGTATATAAAATCATGAGGGGCATAGATAGGTTTTTATCCCCCAGGGTTGGGGAATCAAGAACAAGAGGGCATGGCTTTAAGGTGAGAAGGGAAAGATTTAGTAGGAACTTGAGAGGCAACTTTTGTTTTTACACAGAGTGGTATTCGATGTGGAAAGAGCTGCCAGAGGAAATGATTGAAGCAGGTTCAATAACAACGTTTAAAAGTCAGTTGGACGAGTACGTGAATTGGAAAGGTTAAGAAAGTTACAGACCAAATGTTGGCAAATGGGACGAGCTTAGATGGGGCATGTTGGTTGGCATGGACCAGTTGGGCTGAAGGGCCTGTTTCCATATTGTATAACTATGCCAGACGATAAGAAAGATGTACTTACATTGGAGAAGGTGCAGAGGAGATTCATCAGAATGTTGCATTTGAGCTATGAGGAGAGACAAGATAGGCTGAATTTGCTTTCCTTGGGAGTGGAGGAGGCTGAGGGGGTACCTGATTGAGGTGTGCAAAATAATGAGAAGATTGGATAGAGTAAATAGTGATCGCCTTTTATTTCTGCTCAGTTGAATTTGGTTTAAGGTAAGACATTTAAAGGATTTGAGGAAGAATGTTTTTACTCGGGTGGTTGAAACAAGTACTCTTGCAATATTTAAGCAGAATTGATACAAGCACTTGAATGGCCAAGACATAGAAGGCTATGGCCCATAGCCAAGTATTGGAAAATGGGGTTAGTATAGATAGGTACTTGATGGCTGGCATGAACATGATGAGCTGAAGATGCTGGTTCATATTGTATGACACTTTGACAATCAGATCAGCCATGATCTTATTGAACTATGAAGCAGGCCTGAGAGACTGAGTGGCCAATTTCTGTAGCTAACTTGTATGTTTTATACACCCAACAAGTGACCTCAGATCTCTCCAGGCTGGGGAGGTTCAATGGTGCTAACCCTCCGCCCTCCAAGGGAATTTCTCCTCCTGTGGGTTGTAAATTGCCAGACCTCTTATCATAAACTTCTGCCCACAAGTTCTAATCTCTGCAGCCTGAGGAAACGGTCTTTTGACTCAGGACACAGAAGGAAGCCATTCAGTCCATCATCTATGTTAGCTCCAGTCAGAACAATCTTATTTCCTCCTTTATTTCCCTGTAACCTATTCTCTCTGCCCAACAATTCCCACCTTATCCCCACTGATTCTTCAACCACACACACTGGGAATTATCTACTGTAGCTAATTAGCATTCCAGAACATTTTTGGAATGGTGGAGAAACGGGAGCATTCAGAGGAAGGTCACAGGGAGTATGTGCAAACTCCACACAGACAGCACTCAGGGTCAGGATTGAACCCAGGTCACTGGTGCTGTGAAGAAGCAGCACAGACCCTTCAACAACGCTGCCCATATTCATGTGGATGATCTGGTACAGTGCCATCAAACTAGTGGAATACCACAGTGTCAAATGTATGAAATGCTGATACATATGGAAACAATGATATAGCCAGAAATTCCCTTTCACCCCAAGCCCCCACCCGGCTCCAGATTATCTATTCTAATCTCTATGTAAACAAATGTAAAATAAGAATGCTTTTCTAATTCAAAGTTTCTATTTTGAAATATTTTAATTGTGCTGTACAATCCATTGTTGCTCAAAGATACCTGTATATTAATGTGGTCTGAAAACCATTGTGCTTTCTGATTTAAAATAAAGAATAATTTACTCTTTGGAAGTTTATATTATTACCTCATGATGTTTAGTTATGGCCCATTGTACAACCCTCTGAATCTTTGCTTTCAATAGCATCACAGTTGAAGTTAATGATAAAAAAAAGACCAAGGATGACTTTCTTCGACATGTTCTTATTGCTTTTTTTTACAGAATCAGATATATTATCACTGACTTGACAAGTTTAAATAATCAAATAAGGAGTCAGAATGGATATTTTGGTGGGACGATTGGTCTATTTCTTGCTCTTGGATCTCCAGTGTTTTTCATTCATCCTACATCACTGTGTTACTTGACAGTATAAGTTGCATTGTTATGTGTTAGCCAGTAAGACTTGTTTAAATACTAGATAATTAAATAACTTGCATAGCAAGACTTCATTCCATTCTTTCCAAACTCCTGGGAGCTCAGAAGTCAGTTTTCTTAGAGCTTTGAATAGCATCGCATTGGGAAAATATAAAGTTAACGCAATATAAATTAACATATCAGATTATCTGTCCAGAGCCCAGCACGTAGATACAATCACAAGGAAAGCGTGCCAGCATCATTACTTTCTTAGGAGATTAAGGAGGTTCAGCTTGTCACTGTTGAAGGTATCCTGACTGCTTGCCTCATGGTCTGGTATGGCAATTCAAATGTGCAGGAACGCAAGAAGCTGCAGAGAGTAGTGGACTCTGCCCAATACATCACAGGCACATCCCTCCCCACCATCGGTAGTATCTACATGAGGCGCTGCCTCAAGAAGGCAACATCCATCATCAAAGATCCCCACCATCTGGGCCGTGCCATCTTCTCACAGCTATCATCAGGCAGGAGGTACAGAAGCCTGAAGTCCCACACCACCAGGTTCAAGAACAGCTACTTCCCTTCAACCATTCAGTTCTTGAACCAACCGGCACAAACTTTATCACTACAGTTTAGCATCCACTTTGATCACTTTCCACTAAAATGGACTTTGTTTTTCTTTGTTCTAATTGTGTTCTTTCTTGTAAAAATGGTGTTTAATTTATGTTTCTCTTGTGGATGCTACTTATCTGATGGTATGTGCCTGTAATGCTGCTGCAAGTAAGTTTTTCATTGCACCTGCACATACATGTACTTGTGCATCTGACAATAAACTCGACTTTGACTTTGAAGTTATGTGGAGTCACACAGCACAGAAACAGGCCCTTCAGCCCAACAATTCCATTTCAACCATCAAGCAGCCACCTATACCAATCCCATTTGCCAGCACTTGATCCATAACCATCTATGTCTCAGCAATTCAAGTTACTTCTCAAATGTTGTGTGGGTACCTCCCTCCATCTCATTCTCAGGCAGTGCATTTCAGATTCCAACCACCTCTGGATGAAAAAGCCCTCCCTCAGAACCCCTCTAACCCTCACCATAAACCCATGCCCATTGGGACATCTGATACCTCATTTTTAACATTGACTTGTTCAAGAATTTCACTGAACCGATCCCTGAATTCTCCAACTAAAATATCTTTGTATTAACATTATCTACGTCCTCTGGCTCCCTGTACAAATTGCCCCTTTGGCCCCTGCCCCTTCCCTGGTTACCATCTTCCATTAATATTCTTAATATGCTCTGGGAATTTCTTAAATCGTGTCCACTAGTGATATTTGTGCCTCCTCTTTTTCCGCCTAATTTCTTTTACATGTACTCCTTACAATATCTATATTCCCATTGGGCCTAAACAATTTTTAGTTCTCTATACCTCTTATCTGCTACCTTTGTTTTCTTTATCCTTGATATCCCTTGGCATGTAGGGAGCCTTGGGACTTATTGCCTGTACCTCCAATCCCATAGGAACATGTTGGCCCTAAACTCTCACTATTTGAATGAATCCCACAAGTTGGATGTAGACTTACCTGTAAGTAATTGGTCCTGGGCTACTTTTGTCAGGACCTGGACCCGTCCTTTACCATAGAGGCTGGAACGCGAGGAATAAGGCGTTATTGAAATCAGTGCAAGTGTTCACCCAGAACTCTGAGGCCCCCAGTCTTACAGCCGGAGCAAGAAGTTAAAGAAACAAATGTAGTGACACCTGAGTTGTTATACAGCTGGAGGCTTGTTTTCATTGTTTAATGAAAGGAAGTAGTAATGGAGAAAAACACAGTAATTAAGGGATGTTATTTGCACTTCATCTTTGTTCAAATGGATGATGATTACAAGCTTCAAACACAAATGAAGGCCACGTATAATCACCTGCTGAACTAGGGCTTGTCTAGATAGTGAAACATGTTCAACTTTGGATCATCATTTGCTTTCATTAATCGAGGTATTGAATACCGGAGTCAAGTAGTTATGATGCATCTCTATTGAACTCTGGTTAGGCCACATTTAGAGTATTGTGTGCAATTCTGGTCACCTCACTACAGGTAGGATGTCGAGGCTTTAGAGAGGGTGCAGAGGAGGTTTACTAGAATGCTGCCTGGATTAGAGGGCATGTGCTATCAGGAGAGGCTGGACAAACTTGGGCTCTTTTCTCTGGAGCTGCGGGGGCTGAGGGGTGAGCTGTTGGAAGTGTATAAAATCATGGGGGGCATAGATAGGGTGGACAAGCAATATCTTTTTCCCATTATTGAACGATCCAATACCAGAGGGCATGCAGTTAAGGTGAGGGGGAGTAGGTTGAGAACAGACGTGAGGGGCACGTTTTTTGCTGAGAGAATGCATTGCCTGATCGGGTAGTGGAGGCCAATTCATTGGGGGATTTTAAGAGGGACTTGGATGGGCACATGAATGAGAGGAAAATGGAGGGATATAAGATTTCCACAGGTAGAAGGGATTAGCTATGTCGGCACAACATTGTGGGCCGAAGAGCCTGTTCTGTGCTGTACTGTTCTATGGTCTATGGTGATCTCATGACATTGAAATCAGCCCTCCCTCCCCCCCAGATCAGGTTCCTAATTTATAGACCACCCTTATCCTTTTCCGAAACTTCTTTGAAACACACATTACTTCCAAAGTAGGACATAGGAGCAGAATTAGGCCATTTGGCTCATTGAGTCTGCCCCGCCATTCAATCATGGCTTTTTCTCAACCCCATTCTCCCACCTTCTCCCCGTAACCCTTAACCCCCACAGCAATCAAGAACCTATCAATCTCTGCCTTAAATATACCCCATGACTTGGACTCCACTGTCCTCTGTGGCAACGAATTCCACAGATTCACCATCCCATGGCTGAAGAAATTCCTCCTCATCTCAGTTCTAAAGGGAATTCCCTTTATTCTGACTCTCCTACTAATGGAAATATTCTCTCCACATCCACTCTCTCCAGGCCTTTCAGTATTCAGTAGGTTTCATTGAGATCCCTCCCTCATCCTTCTGAACTCCAGAAAATGCTCTCGGCTGCTTGCCCAGCTACAAGCCCTGGAATTAGGTCCACAACTAATCCTTCTCCAAGAGGACTAACTATGCATGAGCTCAAAAAACCATCATCGATATACTTTATAAATTCCACCCTCTATATGTTTTTCACACTGAGACAATTGCAGTTAATAATGGAGAAAATTTGAAATCCTCCAATGTAACTTTGGTACTTCTGACACATTGGCATGAACTTTAAATTGGTTGAAAGGCAAAACAAAAATAACCTTCTGCAGAAGCTTCATAAGCCATCCAGGAAAAGAATGTTGAGGTAAATGATCAGCTGTGATTTTAATTGAAATTTTTATCACAAATATTAGCTCATTTATTCAGTGCTGTTTTGGGAATATCGTAGCACAGTGGTTAAGTGGGAAAAAGACTGTGTGTATTCATCCTATCTCTGCCCCTCAATTTTATACACCTCTATGAGGTCACCCCTCATTCTCCTACGCTCCAATAAGAAAAGTTCCAACCAGCTCAACCTCTCTCCATAACTCAGTCCCTCCAGTCCCGGCAACATCCTCATAAATCTCCCCTGCACTCTTTCCAACTTAATGGCATCTTTCCTATAGCAGGGTGATCAAAACTGAACACAGCATTCCAAATGTGGCCTCACCAACGCCTTGTACATCTTCTATATGATCGCCCCTCATTCTCCTACGTTTCAAAGAATAAAGACCTAACCTGGCCAACCTCTCCCTGTAACTCAGGCCTTCTAGTCCTGGCAACATCCTCGTAAATCTTTTTTGAACTCTTTCTAGTTTAACTACGTTTTCTCTATAACAGGGTGACCAAAACTGCACAAAGTACTCCAAGTGCAGTCTCACCAACGACTTATATAACTGCAACATAATGTCCCAACTCCTGTACCCAGTGCCCTGGCTGATAAAAACCAGTGTACTAAATGCCTTTTTCACCACCCTGTCTGCCTGTGGCACTGCTTTCAATGAGCTATGCACTTGTACTCCTAGGTCCCTATGTTCCATTACACTCCCTAGTACCCTACCATTTATAGCACAAGTCCTTGGCTGGTTTGACTTTCCAAAATGCATCACCTCCGTAACCATAAAACTACCAGATTATAATTCAAACACATCTGGATCATTAATGTCCTTCAATAAAGGAAATTCACCATCCTTACACAATCTCATCTATATGCAACTCTAAACCTACCAATATGGATGACTTTTAACTGCCTCCTCAATACAGTGTTGTGGAAAAGTATTAAATCACACAGACTCAGAAGGCATCTGCTTCAGAAATCTTTATTGTAGTGTGATATCATGGACAGCTCAGACTCATAAAAGTGGAGTTCCACAGCTCTGCCCTACCAAGAAATTACAATCTTATTTGAAGTATTTTACAAACGTAGGTGACGAAGAGCACCCAAGCACAAATAGCAGAAGTGAACAGCAGAAGTGAGCAATCATGGTTTTAGCCTTAGTGTAGCACTTTTAAGGAACAAAGTATAATTAGATTGTCGCATCCTGTGTGGGACGTGACAGACAAGACACAGAAGCCTGAGGCAAAGTTCAACACCTGAATCCTTGGTTATTGGCAGAACAGAAGTTAACCCTTCAGTTCCCCTCCTGCAGAAATTCGAGAACGTTCTCAATTTTCTTCCATGTTTCTTCCACAGTTCCCTCCTTGTTAATCTTTTAGATCAACGCACCTCATCCTCCTCTTCATACGGAAGAGTATACCTTTCTGGGAAGGGACGTTCAAGGCTGGTGTACACTTCCTCACCCCAACTACCCTTCTGAACCACCCGGGGCAACATAGGGACTATCTCGGGGTCACCTCTGTCTCCTAAGACCCTTTTGATCAACTGATTACAGCACAGCCTTAATGCTCCACATACACAACACCCTGGTACACACATCATTACCACTACTATAATCCCATGGGTGATCCAGCTTCCCCAGCCAGAAAACCATCCCTCTATTACTTCCCACCATTGTGTTCCCTCACTAAATTTCCTAACTTGCTCCCTGGTCTTCTTTATCTTATCTATCTTTTCTTTAATGTGCCGGCTGAGATCAGTTATATTCTCTGAGGCATCGGGAATGTAGGTACAACACTCCTTTCTGTTGACCTTTAGGGCTGTTTGAGTGGTCAGCAGCACAGTGTAGGGTCCTCTCCACCTGGGAGAAAGGATTCCTTGTTTAGTTCTTTTACATATACCATGTCTCCTGGCTGAAACGGATGAGCCAGGCCATCCCCCACAGGAACCTGGGCTTGCCTCACTCTCTTATGCGGTTCCACGGCCATTTTACACAGTGCTTGGACATATGCCAGAGTTCATTCATCGTTCCAAATTAAGGCCAACTCTTCAGTGGTTATAGGGGACTGAATTCCTGTAGTCATGGGGCATCCCATGAGGATTTCGTGAGGGCTCAAACCACTGGCCCGGTTCTTTTCTGTTCCTCATAGAGTATAATACTATAGGGAGGGCCTCCAGCCAAGACAACTTATTGTCCTGACAGACCTTTGACAGGGCTACTTTCAATTCCCGATTTACTCTTTCCACTATTCTGGAAGATTGGGGCTGACAGGGGATGTGCAATTTCCACTGGAACCCCAAGGCCTGCGTTAAATCTTTTACAATTCAACCTGTAAAGTGGGTCCCTCTGTCACTGTTTATTCCCATGGGTATTGGTATTGGTATTGGTTTATTATTGTCACTTGTACCGAGGTACAGTGAAAAGCTTGTCTTACAAACCGATCGTACAGGTCAATTCATTACACAGTGCAGTTACATTGAGTTAGTACAGAGTGCATTGATGTAGTACAGGTAAAAACAATAACAGTACAGAGTAAAGTGTCACATCTACAGAGAAAATGCAGTGCAATAAGGTGCAAGGTCACAACAAGGTGGATTGTGAGGCCAGAGTCCATCTCATTGTATAAGGGAACCGTTCAATAGTCTTATCACAGTGGGGTTGAAGCTGTTCTTAAGTCTGGTGTTACGTGCCTTCAGGCTCCTGTATCTTCCACCCGATGGAAGAGGAGAGAAGACAGAATGTCCCAGGGGGGTGAAGTCTTTGATTATGCTGGCTGCTTCACCAAGACAGCGAGAAGTAAAGACAGAGTCCAAGGAGGGGAGGCTGGTGTCCGTAATGCGCTGGGCTGCGTCCACAACTCTCTGCAGTTTCTTGCGGTCCTGAGCAGAGCAGTTGCTGTACCAAGCCGTGATGCATCCAGATAGGATGCTTTCTATGGTATTCTATACCGGGGTATTATTTCTTTCCATAATATTTTTACCACTGTCTGGGCATCATCCTTGCGGGCAGGGTAAGCCTCTACCCATCCAGTAAACATATCAACTATCACTAACGTGTACTTATAACCCAAAGCTGGCTGCATATGCACAAAATCAATTTGTAAATTTTCAAATGGTATTTTGGGCATCAGCAAATGTTCAAATTTGGCTGGCGTTCTGCCCTGATTATTTTGCTGACAGATCAGGCACGCACGAGTAATTTTCTGTACTGTAGGTGTTATTCTAGGGGTGTATTATTGTTGGTCAATTGCATGCTGCGCCCCTTCTTTGCCTATGTGAGCTTGCGCATGCGCTAAGTGGCACAGGGGCAAAAATAAGCTACGGGGACATACCACCCTACCATCAGGGCGGTACCAAAATCCATCTTTGTAGTGACAGCGGGCTTTTTCCCACATTCTTTTTCCCTGCGGACTGGAATTCTGCTGTGCTGTCCGCAATTCAGAGGGCTCCAGAGCAGGGACTGGTAGGTTGTACGACTGGTAAAGGCCCTGTAGGATAGGCTGTTGAGTCAAGGCGACCCTCTTGGCTGCCTGATCTGCCCAGGCGTTCCCCTGGGAAATTTCGTCTGTGGCACTGGTGTGTGCCTCACACTTGACAATTGCTAGCTGCTTAGGCAGTTGCATAGCTTCAAGAAGATTCAGCACTAGCTGTAAATGTTTTATAGACTTCCCCGCTGAGGTAACAAAACCTCTATTATTCCATATTTGCCCAAAGTCATGCACCGCCCCATAGGCATAACGAGAGTCCGTGTATATATTGGCCGTCTGATCCTTGGCAAGTATACAGGCCCGTGTGAGTGCAAAGAGCTCCGCTGCCTGTGCTGAAGCCCCTGGGGGTAGTGCATATGCTTCCACTGTTTGGTATAAATCAACCATGTGTTACGTACCAGCAACAACAGAAACACACCAAGTCATGTACAAGTGTTAAAAACTATTAATAACTACTTGTAATAATAAGAAAAGTAAAAATGTTAGATATCAAATATAATCCCCCAAACTAAACTCAAAGTGTGTGTGTGTGGCAAATTCCCAAACTCCCAAGTCTAGGAATAATTCTCAAAGTTCAGTTCAGAAGTCATAAGGTGAAACGTGAGCAAAGGCTTTTGCAAAACCACCGTTGACTGAAGACAAAATGTAGAGAGAATGTGGAGAGAAATTACAAAATCCACATGGTCCATGATGGAACTCATACGATATCTCAATCTCTGATGATCTCCATTGCTTTGTTCCAAAGTATCTGCCACCCCGAAGGCATCCGATACGTGGCCGCCCACAGAAATACCTGTTTCCCACTACAGGTTAACGACAAAGTGGACTCCACTTGATTGCTCCAAAAATCCATACATGGATTGTAGTGACAGGCACAGCTATTGCTCTTCATCCATTGTTACAGAGACCAGCAGTCAGTATCTCTCTCTCTCTCCTCCGACTCACTTCGACTCACCGAACAAAACAGCCAGCACGTCGTTACCTTGCTGTCTAGATGACACCACACACACACACCACTACTCTACTGTCCAGGTGCCTTAAAGGGACATTCACCAAATAGCAACCAGACCTGTAATATATGGCACACTCTACCAGGAGCAGGTCATCCTTTGGCCTATGTGAAGACCCATCTGTGAAAAGGATCAGGTCCGGATCTGGAAGAGGATCCGTTCACAGATCCACTCTGTGTGGGGGGGGGGGGGGGGGGGGGGGGGGAGGAGTGGAATGCTGTACTACTGCAAGGCAGTCACGTTCGTTCTCTTCCATGGGCTCTGGGACAAAAGTGGCAGGGCTGACAGCAGGTGATCGGTGGTAGGTATAATTAAGGTATGACAGCAAAATCACCTCGTATCCTGTATGTCGGGAGGCAGTGAAATGTTGAGTTGCAGCCGAGGTTAAGAGTAACATGACAGCATGAGGCACTCGCACCTCGCAGGGATGGTAGAGAACTAAAGGTAAAGATTTCTCGACCATGATAGCCGTTGTTGCTACCGCACAAAGACAGGCAGGCATTCCCAACACCACAGCGGAGATGGCCGTGGAGTAGTAGGCAACAGGCCACCTTCCTCCTCTATGGCTCTGGGTGAGCACTCCAGTGGCGAACCCTCCTTTCTCACAAATGTGCAACTGGAATGGGTGCTCATAATTGGGAAGGCCTAATGCTGGGGCTGTCATTACTGCTGTTTTAAACCATAGAACCATAGAACAATACAGCACAATACAGGCCCTTCGGCCCACAATGTTGTGCCAACCTTTAAACCTCGCCTAAGACTATCGAACCCTTTCCTCCCACATATCCCCCTATTTTAAATTCCTCCATATGCTTATCTAACAATCTCTTGAACTCGACCAACGTATCAACCTCCGCCACCACCCCAGGCGGCGCATTCCATGCACTAACCACTCTCTGGGTGAAAAACCTCCCTCTGATATCTCCCTTGAACTTCCCACCCATTACTTTAAAGCCAAGCCCTCTTGCATTGAGCATTGGTGCCCTGGGAAAGAGGCGCTGGCTGTCCAGTCTATCTTTTCCTCTTAATATTTTGAATACCTCTATCATGTCTCCCCTCATCCTCCTTCTCTCCAAAGAGTAAAGCCCTAGCTCCTTTAGTCTCTCCTCATAATGCATAGTCTCTAATCCAGGCAGCATCCTGTTTTGAGAGCCTGGAAAGCTCAGGAGTCCACTGCACTTGTGTGGGTGCATCCTTAGTAGCGACAGCCCGGAGGATAGCGTCATGTAGACGGTAATCATGTATCCACTGCCGGCAGTAGCCGACCATTCCCAGAAAGGAAAGAATTTCCTTTTTTGTTTTAGGCAGTGGGATTCACAGGATGGCTCGTATTCGGTTCAGCCCTATCTCTCGTACTCCAGCCTTCAAAGCAAAACCAAGGTACTGCACCTGCGGCTGGCAGAATTGTAGCTTAGACTTTGACACTCTGTGCCAGCGGACAGCTAAAAACTGGAACAAAGTTATTGAGTCCTTCAAGCATTCTGATAGGCTAGAGGACGCTACTAGGAGGTCATCAGCATACTGTAGCAGAGTGGAGTTCCCTCCTAGTTGGCATTCATCCAAGTTGTGCTTAACTGCTGTGTACACAGCAGGACTTTCGGTGTACCCCTGGGGCAATTGAGTCCAAGTGTATTGCTGTCCTCTGTACAAAAGGCAAACAGATATTGGCTTTCCAGTTGGAGGGGGATGGAAAAAAACAGGTCAACTACAGTATATACAGTAACATCGGCAGGAATAGACAAGAGAATTATATTGACATCAGGCACCACTGGAGCTATTGAAATCACAATATTGTTAAGGGCTCTCAGGTCTTGCACCAAAAGCCACTCATTGGGTCATCCGACTTTAGGTATGGGTAGTATAGGCGTGTTACAGGGGCTAACTGTGGGTTTAAGAACCCCTTGTTGGAGCAATGAATCTATCACCGGGACTATGCCTTCTTCTGCTTCTGGGGCCAGTTGATACTGTCTAATACATGGCAAGACTGCATTTTTCTTTAGTGTAACACAATGGTCCTTTGCAGTGAGTACCCAGCCCACATGCGTCTTGTGCAAGGCGTCTAACCCTTCTAATGCCAAGGGGTCTGCTAGACCTGGTGCCTCAGGTGGCTGCTGTCTCTGGAACTTTGCCGGATAGGAGGACGGATCTCCTGACAAATAAGAAATTCCGGACAGGTATACTCATCCCTCTTCTGGCTCAAACCACTCTAGGTCTTTAATTTGATCTGTGGTTGTCGCTGATTGCAATCATTTTATCATTGGACCTATCTGCTTCGCATGATAGGGTGGACGTATAGCGATGGTTAAACGAGGTATGGAATCTATCCCCTGGCGAAATAGGGACCTCTGTTCTGTGGTTAAGTTTACTGGAATACCCAGCCCTTCCTTTCTGAAATAAAGATAGGGTTGTGGGTATATTTCACTCCCTTCAGAAGCGGATGCCCTCTTCCTGTACTCTGGGTCACCATCTGTAGTATACCAGGCAGTACAGTGCAATTGGGAATTATACTGTACTACCTGCAACATATACCACAAAGCTTCAATGCGTCTTACAGAGATCCTCTTCTTTGGCCCTGCCTCAGTTGAGTCAGCACTTCATGGAAGGGGTCAGTCTTCAACTGCTAGCAGTATAGCACAAGCCCCGGGACAATTTCAGGTTCAATGAGCAGGGAAGTCAGCTGATGTTCACAGGGGGAGGGCACTTCCATATTGGTATTGGTATTGGTTTATTATTGTCACTTGTACCGAGGTACAGTGAAAAACTTGTCTTACAAACCGATTTTACAGGTCAATTCATTACACAGTGCAGTTACATTGAGTTAGTACAGAGTGCATTGATGTAGTACAGGTAAAAAAAACAATAACATTAAAGAGTAAAGTGTCACAGTTACAGAGAAAGTGCAGTGCAATAAGGTGCAAGGTCACAACAAGGTAGATCGTGAGGTCATGAGGTCATAGGTCATAGTCCATCTCATTGTATAAGGGAAATGTTCAACAGTCTTATCACAGTGGGGTAGAAGCTGTCCTTAAGTCTGGTGGTACGTGCCCTCAGGCTCCTGTATCTTCTACCCGATGGAAGAGGAGAGAAGAGAGAATAACCCAGGTGGGTGGGGTCTTTGATCATGCTGGCTGCTACACTAAGACAATGAGAGGTAAAGACAGAGTCCAAGGAGGGGAGACTGGTGTTCGTAATGAGCTGGGCTGTGTCCACAACTCCCTGCAGCTTCTTGCAGTCTTAGGCAGAGCAGTTGCCATACCAAGCCATGATACATCCTGATAGGATGCTTTCCATGGTGCATCGGTAAAAGTTGGTGAGAGTCAAAGGAGACAAACCAAATGTCTTTAACCTCCTGAGGAAGTAGAGGCACTGGTGAGCTTTCTTGGTCATGGCATCCACGTGGTTTGTCCAGGACAGGTTGTTGGTGATGTTCACTCCCAGGAACTTGAAGCTGTCAACCCTTTCGAGCTCAGCACCATTGATGTAGACAGGTGCATGTACACCGCCCCCTTTCCTGAAGTCAATGACCAGCTCTTTAGTTTTGTTGACATTAAGGGCAAGGTTGTTGTCATGACACCATTCCACTAAGCTCTCTACCTCCTTCCTGTACTCTGACTCATCACTGTTTGAGATACGGCCTACAACGCATATACATGCGCTGAAGGGTACAGTAAATAGTGGTCCCCAGTTTGCAAAGAGCTTGGCGTCCCAATAGAGACAGGGGAGTGGACTCGGAAACTATTAGGGTCTCTTTTATTCTACTATCACCAAGGGACAAGGTAACTTCTTCCAATAAGGGCTCGGTCTGGGGAATACCGGCCACTCCCATAGTTACTACCTTTTGCTGACTAAGGGGTAATCCCAGGGAGGGGGGTACAGAGGACATGGTATCACTGGTATCAACCAAGGCTCACAGGTGAGTGTCTCCTAACCTGAGGGTTACCATGGGTTGTGTTTCGGAGTCTTGGGAAAGTGATATAACCGCTCCCTGTACCACCACCCTCCCCGAGCCCCCCATTCTTGTGGGAAAGGTTTACTATAAGAGAAAGAAGTCACTCTTCTCTCAGTTTGCTCGGCCAGTCTTGCAGGTTCCCTACGGGGGGCGCTTTGACACTCCCTGGTCCAATGCCCTTTTCTTCCACATTTCCTACATATATCCTGAGACCTATCCCTTCTCTGACCCTGAGCCTGGCTCCTCTTCCAATTTCCCATGCCCTGCTCCTGCTGGTAAAATTGCGTTCTAGATACCCTGGATCCATCTCGGGGGCCCACAAGCAGACCCTCCCTGTCCACATTTACCAGCGTAGTGGTTATTTGCAGCCATGTCATAGCCTGCCAATTTAGGTTTCTCATTTTAAAGGCCTGTGCCTGCTGGGGGCAACATGCAATTGAGCAACATTTGAACAGCTAGTGGCCCATTTTCTTCCAAGGGGACTCTGGCATATTCTTCCCAGGTGTTCCGGGCTCAGGCTATAAAATCAGGGGCTCCTTCATCCTTCTTTTGCAGGCATCTGGTGACTTCTCCCAAATCCCCATGCCTCTGGGCAACTATCATAATGGCTTCCTTACCACTGTTTTTTAGCCAGTGCTCTAGAGATTCATTTCCCTGATGGGCTAGAGTATCATCGGTTCGCCAATCTCCATTTTCCCCCCATCGGGACTTGGAGTGTGTCCTTCAGGGTGGCCCAAGAGCTCCCATATGCACATCTCAGTAATGGAAGGGACTTATAGATTCCACACATTTGCTCCAGCCGACTAAGAAACGCGGCTGATCTTTTTATTGGGTTGGAAGCTTCCACCACCATTGCTCGTGCCTCTGAGGGGCTCGTGCCTCTGAGGAATATCCGCCCCTTCTTCCCTTCTTCCTTTGTTTGGGTGGCTGGTGTTTTGTTTTAGCCACTTCCATCAATTTTTCAAAACACCCCATCATATACTCAAAATCCCAATTAGGGTCTCCATTTCCATTCGCTACTTCATCCCACCAGGTCTGCATCAAAGGGATTTTGAAGCTTCCTCTGTACGGCCAGTCTCCCTGCGACCAGCTGTACAGGTCGCTGCTAAAAGTTACAGCATACCGGTCGTCACCTGTTTCCCGAATTATCGTATCTGCTGGTGACCCCGGGGGCACCAAAGGATCTCCTACTTCTGCCAAGCTTTCTTCACAGTTTTCATCCATTTCTCCATTTTCTTACCTTCAAGGCCCCTTGCGGTCTTACTCATCGGGGCAGGGCCACAGGAGCAGCTGAAGCCTCTCGACTGCTGGCACTTCCCATTGTCTGAAAAAGAATACAATTACATCGCGTGCTCAATTATTTCCCCAAAATCTTATCTACAGTGCTCACCTGCGGTTTTCAGATTTCCTTAGCAGATCCTCTGACACTCTTTTTGCGAATCGGTAGCTACACTTATTTATTCCGGTGGCTGTCCCCCTTTCAGCTAGGACGCTGATACATTTCCCAACTTGGAAAGTATCTTTATTTTATTCTAATGGCTGTCCCCCTTTCAGCTAGGATGTCGGTTTACTCTGATAGCCGTCCCCCTTTCAGCTAGGACGCTGGTTTACTCTGATGGCTGTCCGCCTTTCGGCTAGGACACCAATACCTTTTCCGCTCGGGTTCTTTCCAGGGATCCTGCTAAATAGTGTCCGTCCAGTAGTTCCTCCCCAACTTGGAAGGTGTTAGGACACTAAGAGGATCCCATCCTCATTGCCAATAGTTGCAGAAAAGTATTAAATCACACGGACTCGGAAGGCATCTGCTTCAGAAATCTTTATTGTAGTGTGATATCATGGAAAGCTCAAACTCCTAAAAGCGGAGTCCCACAGCTCTGTCTGACCGAGAAATTACAACCTTATTTATATTACAAGCGTTTGTGACGAAGAGCACCCAAGCACAAATAGCAGAAGTGAACGGCAGAAGTGAGCAATCATGGTTTCAGCCTTAGTCTAGCACTTTTAAGGAACAAAGTATAATTAGATTGCTGCATCCTGCGTGGGACGTGACGGACAAGACACAGAAGCCTGAGGCAAAGTTCGACACCTAAATCCTTGGTTATCGGCAGAACAATAGTTAACTCTTTAGTTCCCCTCCTGCAGAAATTCGAGAACGTTCTCAATTTTCTTCCACATTCCTTCCACATACAGAGACTTCTAAGGATGCACAGTGATGGCTCACATTCTGTGAAGTGATAAATAAAGAAAAAGGTGTGGCAATCTGTAACATTACTGCTTTGTAATGTGGCAAGCTAAAAATCTATCCTGGGACACATAAGAAACATGCTGTGTGGGAAGGGAAGAGACGAGACATTCCTCTAATTATGCTTGAAGGGTTTGTAAATATCATCATGTCCTCTGGATATTCCAAGTACACCTATACTGTTCAAGCCCCTCTACATGGAACGATGTTCTGATGTTGGAGAGGGTTCAGGGGAGATTTACGAGGATAATTCCCGGAATGAAAGGGCTTACGTATGATGAGCGTTTGTCAGCTCTTGGACTGTACTCACTGGAGTACAGAAGAATGAGAGGGGACCTCATAGAGACATTTAAAATGTTGAAAAGACTGGACAGAGTAGATGTGGTCAAGCTGTTTCCCAGGACCAGAGGGCACAATCTTAGAATTAGAGGGTACAGGTTTAAAACAGAGATGAGAAGAAATTTCTTTAGCCAGAGGGTGGTGAATTTGTGGAATTCCTTGCCAGGTACAGCAGTGAAGGCCAGATCATTGGAGGTGTTTAAGGAAGAGATAGATAGATATCTCAATAGTCGGGGTATCAAGGGATATTAGGATAAGGCCGGAAATTGCAGTTGTTTTTTTTTTGCCCCCCCCCCCCCCAATTTCTGATTTCTTTTTCTTTTCTCCTTTCCTTTGGAGCAGACTCGATGTGCCGAATGGCCTACTGCTGCTCGTCTTGTGATCTTGTGATCTTGTGAAAATACTGATCAGAAACATTTTTAGGTTAATCTCCATTTTTTCCCCAGTTCGGATAAGAGACCATTGCCCTGAAACATTGTCTTTATTCCCCTCTCTCTAGTTGCTTCCTGACCCACGTTCTGATTTTATTTCAGGCTTCCAGAATCTGCAGTATTTTGCATTTGCTGTGGTACTCCAGGGTGTAAGGAATGAGCACTGAGCCAAGGTAACATAACCATAGGAAGACTGCGGAGGGATTTGAAAACCAGGACCATCTGGTTACTGTAAAATAAGGTACAAGTGGAGCTTGGCTTGGAGTCAATGGTAACTACCAAGGGATAACTTGTTGTGGATTAACAGATGGTATAAATAATTAGGTAACAAAATGCAATAAAGACACAAAAGGATAAAGTAAAAGGATTACGGAACCAAGCACCACACTTGCCCCAGGGTAAGGTCAAAGCAAACACAACAATGAAGAAAACTGTCTTCAATCAAGAAAGAAACATCGAACGAATTGACTCTCCTCTCAGAGTTTGCTGACTTTTTTCCACTGAAAGCAATCGCGAAAGGAATTATTTTTAAATACTTGTTAAAGTGAAAGGGAGTTCTCACAGGTTGAAAGAGAAAAGCAATTCATATTCCAATTAATATTTCTTCTTCCTGGAATATAAATAAGAAGCAATTCATTAACCATTTTGTTTAATTAGAGGCTGCCTCATACACATTCTGTTGAGAAATCTATGCTTTCTGGCACTGAACAAGGATCGTTTGGTAGTCCTAACCTTGTGGGTGTGGAAATGATGATGTGAAAAGGGGAGACAAGGAAGAGTTACGAGGATTTTGCCAGGATTCGAGGACCTGGGTTATCGGGATAGGTTGGCAGGCTAAGGGTTTTATTTATTGGAATGTAGGAGACTGAGTGGTGACTTTACAGAGGTGTATAAAATTTGGGGGTGGGGTGGGGGTGCTGGCTAGATAGGGTGAATGCGCACTGTCTTTTTCCCAGGGAAAGGGAACCAAAAACTAGAGGGCATAGGTTTAAGGTGAGAAGGGAAAGATTTAAGGGGGACCTGAGGGGTAACTTCTTCACCCAGAGGGTGGTCAGTATATAGAATAAGTTGCCAGAGGAAGTGGTTGAGGCAGGTACATTAACAGCATTTAAAAAGGTACTTGGACAGGCACATAGATAGGAAAGGATTAGAAGGATATAGGCCGAAGGTGGGCAAATGGGACTAGCTTAGATGGGCACCTTGGTCAGAATGAACGAGTTGGGCTGAAGGGCCTGTTTCTGTGCTGTATTCACAGTACATATTGCAGTGAAATAGAACATAGAACACTACAGCACAGTACAGGACCTTCGGCCCACAATTTTAACCTGCTCTAAGATCTATCTAACCCTTCCCTCCCACATAGCTCCCCATTTCTCTATCGTTCATGTGATGTATCTGCCCCCGCAAACCTTAAAATTATGTCCCCTCGTATTGCCATTGTCGCACTGGGAAAAAGTCTCTGACTGTCCACTCGATCTATGCCTCTTATCATCTTGTACACCTCTATCAAGTCACCTCTCATCCTCCTTCTCTCCAAAGAGAAAAGCCCTAGCTCACTCAACCTATCCTCATAAGACATGCTATCCAATCCAGGCAGCATCCTGGTAAATCTCCTCTGCACCGTCTCTAAAGCTTCCACATCCTTTCTATAATGAGGCGACCAGAACTGAACACAATACTCCAAGTGTGGTCTAACCAGAGTTCTATAGAGCTGCAACATCACTTCACAGCTCTTGAACTCAATACCCCGACTAATGAAGGTTAACACTCCATATGCCTTCTTAACAGCCCTATTGACCCACATGGTAACCTTGAGGGATCTATGGACATGGACCCCAAGATCCCTCTGTTCCTCCACACTGCTCAGAGTCTTTCCATTAACCTTGTATTCTGCCTTCAAATTCGATCTCCTGAAGTGTATCACGTCACATTTTTCTGGGTTGAACTCCATCTGCCATTTCTCAGCCCAGCTCTGTATTCTATCAATATCCTGTTGTAATCTACAGCAATCTTCTACACTATCCACAACGCCACCAACCTTTGTGTCATCCGCAAACTTATTGACCCACCCTTCCACATCCTCATCCAAGTCATTTTTAAAAATCACAAAGAGCAGGGGTACCAGAACAGATCCCTGTGGAACACCACTGGTCACCGACCTCCAGGCAGAATACGCTCCATCTACCACCACCCTCTGCCTTCGATGGGCGAGCCAATTCTGAACCCAAATCTAAAACAAATGGAAAATTCTGTAAATTCTATAAGTACTCATCAGATCTAGAAGCTGGAGGAGAAACAGGTGATCATTTCATCAGAGTTGGAAGTATTTTTGACGCAAGAGAGCCACCAGGCCTCAGCATTGAGTTCAACAATCCCAGACAATCATTTTGCTTTGAGCCATGGAGTCGTACATCACAGAAACAGGCCCTTTGGCCCACAGAGTCCATGCTGACCATCAAACACCCACCCATACCATGAAAAGACAAGATTGCAGATGCTGGAACCTGGAGTACAAAACGAACTGCTGGAGGAACTCAGCAGGTCAGGCAGCATCTGTGGAGGCAAAGGGATCATCACCATTTAGGGTCAAGACCCTGCATTAGGAGTGAGAATATCGAGGGAAGATAGCCAGTATATAGAAGTGAGAGGGAGGAGTGATTCGGGGGCTGGTAGGTGATAGGTGGAACCAGATAAGGAAAGGATGATGGGCAGCTGGAGCCAGGTGGGGGAGGGTGATAAGTCTAGGTAACAAGGAGAGGAGGATGGAAAAGGTGAACAGAGATCCTAGGTGGACCGGTGGGAGTGGGAAAGGAACAGAGAGGGAGAGGATAACCTGATATTGGGAAATTCATTGTTCACATCAAGTGGCTCCCTTATATCCAAAAGCTTGGTTAAAGATAAGATAAAATAAGATATCTTTATTACTCACATGCACATCGAAACACACAGTGAAATGCATCTTTTGCTTAGCGTG
This sequence comes from Pristis pectinata, assembly GCF_009764475.1. Taxonomy (NCBI): domain Eukaryota; kingdom Metazoa; phylum Chordata; class Chondrichthyes; order Rhinopristiformes; family Pristidae; genus Pristis; species Pristis pectinata. The sequence continues at coordinate 105,647,856 of NC_067410.1, read as the reverse complement.
TTCTGGGGGCAGCCTGTAAGTGTCGCCACGCTTCTGGAGCCAACATAGCATGCCCGCAGCTTCCTAACCTGTACGTCTTTGGAATGTGGGAGGAAACCGGAGCACCCGGAGGAAACTCACGCAGACACGGGGAGAACGTACAAACTCCTCACACACAGCGGCCGGAATTGAACCCGGGTCACTGGGGCTGTAAAGCGTTATGCTAACCGCTACACTATTGTGCCTGTCGTATCTCTGTAGAGGTAGACTTTAAGGAAATATTCAAAATATTTGATAAAGACAGAGTGGTACAAAACTTTAGGGAGAGGGTTGGAGTTGGTTTATTATTGTCACATATACCAAGGTACAGTGGAAAATCTTGTCTTGCATACCATCCATACAGATCAATTCATTACACAGTGCATTGAGGTAGTACAAGGTAAAACAATACAGAATGTAGAATAAAGTGTTACAGCTATAGAGAAAGTGCAGTGCAGGCAGACAATAAGGTGCAAGGTCATAACGAGGTAGATTATGAGGTCAAGAGTCCATTTTATGGTAATAAAGTTTGAGAGTTTAGGGGCAAGGCAGCTAAAGGTATGGTTGTAATAGATATGTGGATACTTTTTTAATGGGATGAGATGCCAGAAATATAAAGTATTACCAACAAACATTGCAAAACACACCGGCCACATTTTCTACGCCTGCTCATACTTCTTAAGTTCTTCCACGCAGATAAGTGAACAGAAAGCCACCTCTGTGCCAAACTCACAAAGCTTGCAAGTGGTCTGGTTCAGGTTGGGACAAATACCTGGGTCAGCAATAGTCTGCGGTGGGCTTGGAGTCCTGTGGATGAACAAAGAAATTAGGTTCAACCTTCCTGAATTCTCAGGGAGAGTTCCGTTTGGCACAGGCAGCGCATAATCACATATTCCTTTTTCCATTCTCTTCTAAAACCTGACTACTGTTTCCTCATTCTTTATTCAAAAACAAAGGTTGGCACCCTGTATTTATCATATTTGTGGAACCATGTTGACGATCCAGGAAATAAGTGTGAGGGAAGTGCAAAGTAGAGGACACACAAAATTCTACCCAAAGGCGTCAGCCACAAGACAACCTGGTTCACATGAGCAGAGTAATTAGGGTGCTGTTATAGGATCGATCTCTGAGCCCACAAGGAGACGGGTACAACAATTCACTCCAGCCCTGCCAATGTCAGGTCACCTCAGTCGGCTCCAGATACAGGTTTGTATCTCAAAGGGTAAGCGTTTGCCTCTCACTTGGATAGAAGCTTAACTCACTCTGAAGCAGTGTCACTTACAGTGCCTGAGCTGTTGTGTGGTAGTTTTCAATGAGTAATGCAGACAAAAATGGGGTGCTTGCCATGTGGTGTTTATGTTAATATGGGAGTGCCATCTCAGGATTAAATAAAAGCAGCAGTTTCTCATAAAATTAATCAAGATACAAGGTTGTGTTTCCAGGGTCTTGTCTAGTAGGATGGTAGCTCTGCAAAGCAGGATCAGGAGTCAACACACCTGATTTATGGTCCTCCTGGTCTGCTGACTGGAGACAATGTTTCCAAATTTACGAGCTTATTTTCCATTTCAATATTCTGGAGACTGGCACAGACTCCTGTCTGCACAATTTCGATTCAGGTTGTTAATCCGTAAACATGAACTCAGCATTAACTGGTGTACTAGGGTTTCAGGCAGAGAGATTTACACCCCAGGCATTTGTTCAAGATGCATTTTGTAATTCGATTGAAAAAGCCAAGGAAATGGAGCTAAAGCATTCAGTCCTTTATATCTCAGGGAGGCAGAAAATAAATGTTTCAGATTAATGGTTGGTTTGAGTAATTTTCCTGAATTTCCGTATTTTCGAATGACATCGAAAGAAACTATTTAGCCCACCAAGTGTATGCCAGCTCCCAGAGTAATCCCATTCGCTAACCTGTCTCCTATTCAATCCCCATCCATCACTGATTCTCCCACCATTCACCTTCACAAGGGGTGAATTCACAATGGACAATTCATCTATCAGCCAGCGCATCTTTGGGATGAGGGAGGAGAGTGGATCACATGGAGAATGTGCAAACTCCATGTCATCAGTTCGGAATCAAGCCTGCGTCACTGGAGCTGTAAGACAGCCAAATTATCCTACAACATCACTATGCCACCATTTGATTCCTCTCTAACCTACTGCCTCTCTCTTTCTTGGGTTACTGCAAGCTTATTTTGTGAACCAAGCTTAAGTCAATTAAAATTCCCCAAGTATATTGGTATTGAGCATAATCTAATCACCCACATTGAAGTGTCTTGGAATTTCAAATCAATTCAAGTCGATTTTATTGTCACGTAACCCAAACCCTCCAGTTCTGGTAACATCCTCATAAATCTGTTTTGCAGGGGTACAAGAGATTCTGCAGATGCTGAAACAGCACACACACAAAATGTTGGAGGAACTCAGCAGGTCAGGCAGCATCTGTGGAGGGAAATAAACAGTCAACACTTCAGGCCAAGACCCTTCATCAGGATTCCCTCGAATAGGGTCTTGACTGAAACACTGGCTGTTTATTTCCCCCCATAGATGCTGCCTGACCTGCTGAAATCTATTTTGCACTCTCTGTAGTTTAAACATCTTTCCTATAGAGCAGTGACCAGAACTGTACACGATACTCCAAATGTGGCCTTACCGATGTCATGCACACCTGCAACATGATGCCCCAAAAATTTACCTTTCTTCTCTTTCTCCAACAGGCTTTTAATATTTGTATTTTCCTGGTCTTTCTACACCACTTCCATATCCAAGGATACTTGGGAAGACTGCAGCCAGAGTCTCTGCAATTTTCACCTTAACTTACCTCAGCATGTCCACGTTGGCTGGCGCTTCTACTTGGTGGGCCACCAGCCTTTAGCCACTAGAGTGAAGGACAGAGATCAATGGGGACACCTTTACTTCGAGAACTCCCAGTGTGAGAATACACACAGCATTGGACTCTCTCCCATTCTACGATGGAGTGGATGGTAGGTCCATTTAAATTTTTCAACACCAAGTTTAAGAAATCTGTTAATTAAGAGTGTCAAGGTGTGCGAAGCAATGGTTGTTTAATGGGACGAGATACCGATGAGCCATATTTCAGAAGTATGGGGCAACAATCTTAAAAAGGTCCTGCTCCAATGGAAGTACCAGTGAACATCCCATGACATTGATTGATCCTGAAGTGTGGTCTTGGGAAACCTCATGGAGGTTTGGTCATGCTTGAGAACATGAAGTTTAAAGTGGAATCATTTCCAAGAGAGTTAGGCTCCCTCTGACCCACCAAATTCCTGGGAAAGGTGGTGGTGGGTTATGTTTTTGTCTTTAGATACAGCATTTCTTATGAAACCCAAAGCATCCCAAGAGGTTTTACAGCCACTGATGTTCTTATAAAATGCAATCACACTTTCACACATCAAATTTGCCCAATTCCTGTGCCAATCATGATGCCAATTTAGACTAATCACATGGTGTATATTCCTCCATTCTGTGCCTGCCCAAATACCTCAAATATTGCTGTTCCGTCTGCTTCTACTGGCTTCACTGACAGCACACCGTCCGGGCACCTACCACCATCGGTGCAAAAAACTGGTCACACAACTCTTCATTAAATTTTCCCCCCTCTCACCTTAAACCTATGCCCTCTAGTGTTTGACATTTCCAATGTGGGAAAGAGATTCTGGCTATTTACCCGACAATGCTATTTGAAACCCATTGCAATGGAAGGTCACAATCCTAAAGTGTCAGTACTGTTTCAGCACAGGGATTTCCTCATGGCTCTCAACTATTCAGTTTGGGGGTCAAATGATCTGTTAACATTTATTGTGAGAAGAGTAAAGCAGTCTCACTACAGTTAGAGGGAACTGGTGCAGCCACACCTGGAGTATGTGTACAGTTTTGCTCATATTACCCAAAGATATATTTTACATTGAGGGAATGTAGTGATCATTCACCAGTTAGACCAAATCTGGCATCTCAGGAACCAATGAGGAGAGATTGAATGGACTAAGTCTGCATTCTTCAGAGTTAGAAAGAATGAGGAATGATCTCATTGAAATTTACAGAACTCTTACAGAGTGGATTGTTTATTGTCAAGTAAAAACTTGCAGCAGCACCACAGGTACCTAGGTACAGACAACACACAGAAAATAAATTATACAAGACAGTGGAAAAAAAGCTGCAAAAGCAAGACCTTAGTGCAAATAAAACAAAGACAACTGAAAACAGGTCTACAGTAGTGAAAGATGTGATCTGTAGTTTTCATTAGAGAAGCAGAGTTAGGTTTGTGCAGGTCAGTTCAAAAACCTGATGGTCATAGGAAAGTTGCTGTTCCTGAACCTGGTGGTGTGGGACTTCAGGCTTCTGTACCTCCTGCCCAACAAAAGCAGCGAGAAGAGGGCGTCACCCAGATGGGGGGGATCTTGAATGACAGATGCTGCCTTTGAGGAAAGGAAGCTGACTGAAGAATCTAGAACCTGGGCCACTGTCTCAAAGAAAGGCAAAGGTTGGATGAGGAGAAGACAAGGAGAAGACTCTCAGAAGATCTATCCTGAACCCAACACATTGATGCAATCACGACTGAGGCACACCAGGAGTTCTACTTCATTAGGAGTTTGAGGAGGTTTGGTATGTCACCAAAGACCCTTGCAAATTTCTGTGGATGCACGGTGGAGAGCATTCCGACTGGTTGCACCACTACCTAGTATGGAGCCTCCTATGCACAGGATCAAAAGAGGCTGCAGAGGGTTGTAGACTCAGCCAGCTCCATCATAGGCACAAATCTCTCCATCATCAAGGACATCTTCAAGAGGTGGTGCCTCAAGGCAGCAGCATCCATCATTAAGGACCCTCACCATCCGGGACATACCCTCTTCATATTACTACCATCAGGGAAGGAGGTACAGGAGCCTGAAGATTCACACTCAGTGACTTATGAACAGCTACTTCCCCTCCACCATCAGACGTCTGAACGATCCATGAACACTACCTCATTATTCTTTTCGTTTTGCACTATTTAGTTTTGTAATTTAGGTCTTGCACTGTACTGCTGCCGCGGAACAAATTTCACGTCATGTTAGTGACAATAAATTTGCTTCCAATTCTGATCTCTTCACTCAGAGGGTGTTGAACCTTTAGAACTCTCCGTAGGGATTGATGAGGAGTGACCAGCATGGAGGTTCAGTCACAGAGTTCATTCTAAACAGAAATCACTAGATTCCTGGACATTGAGGGAATCAATGAATAGTGGGATGGTGCAGGAAGAGGGAACGGAGGTAGATCAGCTATGATCTTGTGAATGGCAGAGCAGGTTTGAAGGGCCCGATGGCCTACTCCTGCTCCTAATTCTTAACTTTCTTTTCACCCACTGTGTAGAAGTGCAAGTTCCAATCTATGGCTTGGTCATAAATCACACAACATTTGAAGAAACTCGCGGTATGTAAACTACCTGTTGCGTTTCCTGCAAATTATATTTCCTTCGCTGCAAAGTACTTGGGAATGTCTTGAACTTTCTTCGTGGAAAAGCACAATAGAGATATTTTTAAACTCTAATATGATAATAACCCAACAATCTGGTTTTATTTGGGTAATGTCAATTGAGGAGTGAACACTCAGCAGTTTTGCTAGCACAGACACCTGTTAAAATCTCTCCTCATTAAACAGGAGGAACGTCCTATCCTTCAACAGTTCGATTACAAAGCGCTATTGGTGAAATAATGTCCTGGAATAGGAGGATACATTTTTGGCTGCTTGTACAGTCAAGTACCCCCTCCACAAGCAGGAATCATTAACCTCTCCAACCGAAGGTTCCTCTGATCAGATTTTAAGACATTCAGTGTAAGCAGTAATAAAATACAACAGCCAGCCCCTTTAAAATTAGGCCATTGAATTCAGTCTGAAAAGCTGGAAACAGCACAGCTGTAACCCCTGCCAGGATTGGCACAAATCATCCATTCCAGGAAATTATTTAATCCTTTTACAGTGTGAAAGCCAATATTATTTCACATTGCTAATCCTTCAAGCAGCAACTCAAGCAAATTATGAGAGTGCATTGTTAATGTCAGCTGTGGCTGGGTTAATTATCCAAGTTCAGTGGGTGGGAGGTTCAATCCCTATGAAAGACATCCAAGCTCAGAAGTCTGGGCTGATACAGTGCATGTCTGAGGGAATTGTTCTGGTGAGGGATTAAACTGAAGCCAGTCTTCCCCTTCAGCTGATTCCAAGCCACTATTTCAACAAAGATAGAGGTTATCTCTGGTGTCCTATCAGTGTCAAGCTCCACTTTACTAAAAACAAACCTTATCACAGTTGCTGGGAGTTTGCTGTTCATACATTTTTTTACCATAAAAGATCAATTACAATTCTAAAGTATGACGTAATCTGTGAAGTACAACAGAATGCCCTGAAAGGCAGGCAAGAGATGCTATAAAAGCACAGGTATATAGCACTGTTGGGAAGATGTAACAAATATGTATTAAATGGTGAGCACAAGAACAAAAACTTAGGAAAGAGGAGGAATGGAACATTTGGCTCCTCACACCTGCCCTGCCATTCAATAAGAACATGGTTGATTTTTTAATCTTGATGTCACTAACTCCATGTCTCTGAATCCATTAATATCGAGAGGGAGGGGGATAGAGGGAGGGGGAGAGAGGGAGATATCAATAGATTTCTCAAGTAAACTCAGTAGCCTCCACAGACTTCTTGGCTGGAGGATTTCAAAGCTTCACCACTCTCTGGGTGAATTAATTTCATCTAGCCTGTCCTTACTGGCTGACACCTCATTGAGATTGTGACCATTGTTTCTATGCATCCAGCCAGAGGAAACATTTTTGCATTGAATCATCAAGCCCCATAAGAATGTTACAAGTTCCACTGAGATCATGTCTGTTTTCTGAACACTGTATAGTCTCCCTTCATAGGAGATCCTCTCCACTGCTGCCATTCCAGGAATTAATATGGTAAACTTGACTGAGACATCAATCCTCTATTCACTCTGTCAGGTCCAACTCACCAGAACCCTCGTAGCTGATGTCTTTACTCTTGTGTTCCAATCCTGTCTGCATAATATCAAGCGACTGACAGCACTGGATGCAACAAGTGCTTTGGGACCAGGCAACATCCCAGCTGTAGCACTGAAGACTTGTACTCCAGAACTAGCTGTGCCTTTAACCAAGCTGTTCCAGAACCGTTACAACACTGATATCTACCCACCATGTGGAAAATTGCTCAGGTACATCCTGTTCACAAGAAGCAGGACAAAGCAAATCCAGCTAATTACTGCCCAATCCGTCAACACTCAATCAGCAAAATGATGGAAGATGCCAGTCAGAAATGCTATCAAGTGACACTTACTCACTAATAACCTGCTCACCAATGCCAACTGTGTTTTGCAAGGATCACCTGGCTCCAGAATTCAAACTTAGTCCAAACATTAATCAACAAATTGAATTCTAGTGGCAAGATTTGACTTCAAGATAAAACTGAACTCACTGGAATCAAGGGCTCGTCCAGACCCCTAGACTGAACACTTGGGCCCCATAAACAGATCCCTGTGGGACACCATAATAGTCACAAACTCCCAACCCAAAAATGACTTATTTATTTCTACTCTCTGCTTCCCAAGCATCAACCAATCCTCAGTTCATGCTAGTACGTGTTCTAATTTTGTTTAGAAAACCTCTTCACAAGATAAAGGAGCAGAATTAGGCCATTCAGCCCATCCAGTCTGTTCCACCTTTAAATCATGGTGGATTTCTCCCCCCCAACCCCATTTTCCTTCCTTCTCCCAGTAACCCCCTTACCAAGCAAAAATCTATCAATCTCTGCCTTAAATACACCCAATGACTTGGCCTCCACAACTGTCTGTGGCAACAAATTCCACAGATTCACCACCTTCTGGCTAAAGAAATTCCTCCTCATCTCAGTTCTAAAGGGACGTCCTTTTATTTTGAAACTATGCCCTTAAATCCTAAATTCTCTTACTAATGGAAGTATCAGCTCCACATCCACTCTGTCTAGGCCTTTCAGTATTCAATAGGTTTAAAGAGGTCCCCCTCTCTGACCTCTTGAGTGGTGCCTTATTAAAGACCTCCAAGTGCACCATATTCACTGTCCCCAACCGTCAATCCATTCTGCTGGTTAGAACTTTAAAAAAACTCCAGTAGAGTTGACAGACATAATTCCCCTTTTCTAAATGCCAATTGATTCTGTTGACAATGCCAATTATGTTATTTTGAGAAGTATCCTATTACCATTTCCTTAGTGACAGATTCTGGCATTTTCCCAACTTCTGATTGGACTAATTGATCTACATTTTCCTACTTCCTTTCTTAAATAAAAAGATTACATCTGCTCCTTTTTTAATAAAAAATCTCTTGGAACTAACTCTAAAAGCTATGGAATTTTGAGGAAAGGATTCTTTAGGACAATTTAGTTTAAAAGGTGTATGGGTTACTTTATAAGTATATAAGATAAGATCTTTATTAGTCACATGTACATCGAAACACACAGTGAATTGCATCTTTGCGTAGCGTGTTCTGGGGGCAGCCTGCAAGTGTCACCACGCTTCTGGTGCCAACATAGCATGCCCACAACTTCCTAACCTGTACGTCTTTGGAATGTGGGAGGAAACCGGAGCACCCGGAGCAAACCCACGCAGTCACAGGGAGAACGTATAAACTCCTTACAGACAGCAGCGGGAATTGAACTGGGGTCGCTGGCACTGTAATAGCGTTATGCTAACTGCTACACTATGAAGAGTATGAAAACATAAACAATAGGCTAAAACTCCATAAATATTTGGTTGGATCTTAGTTGAACACTGAAAATTATGGAGATTACATATGATATATAAATATAGAAACATAGAAACATAGAAAAACTACAGCACAATTCAGGCTCTTCGGCCCACAAAGCTGTGCTGAACATGTCCCTACCCTAGAAATTACTAGGCTTACCCATAACCCTCTATCTTTCTCAGGTCCATGTACCTATCTAACAGTCTCTTGAAAGACCCTATCGTATCAGCCTCCACCACCGTTTCCGGCAGCCCATTCCACACACTCACCACTCTCTGAGTAAAAAGCTTACCCCTGACATCTCCTCTATATCTACTCCCCAGCACTTTAAACCTATGTCCTCTTGTGACCACCATTTCAGCCCTGGGAAAAAGCCTCTAACTACCTACCCAATCAATACCTCTCATCATCTTATACACCTCTATCAGGTCCCCCCTCATCCTCCGTCTCTCCAAGGAGAAAAGGCCGAGTTCCCTCAACCTGCTTTCGTAAGGCATGCTCCGCATTCCAGGCAGCATCCTTGTAAATCTCCTCTGCACCCTTTCTATGGCTTCCACATAATTCCTGTAGTGAGGCGACCAGAACTGAGCACAATACTCTAAGTGGGGTCTGACCAGGGACTTACATAGCTGCAACCATACCTCACGGCTCCTAAATTCAATTCCTCGATTGATGAAGGACAATACACAATATGCCTTCTTAACCACAGAGTCAACCTACGCAGCCGCTTTGAGCGTCCTATGGACTCGGACCCCAAGATCCCCCTGATCCTCCACACTGCCAAGAGTCCTACCATTAATACTATATTCCACCAACATATTTGACCTACCAAAATGAACCACTTCACACGTATCTGGATTGAACTGCATCTGCCACTTCTCAGCTCAACTCTGCATCCTATCTATGTCCCTCTGTAACCTCTGACAGCCCTCCAAACTATCCACAACACCCCCAACCTTCGTGTCATCCACAAACTTACAAACCCACCCCTCCACTTCCTCATCCAGGTCGTTTATAAAAATCACGAAGACTAAGGGTCCCAGTACAGAACCCTGAGGTACACCACTGGTCACCGACCTCCACTCAGAATACGACCCTTCAACAACCACTCTTTGCCTTCTGTGGGCCAGCCAGTTCTGGATCCAAACTGCAATATCCCCTTGGATTCGATGTCTCCTCACCTTCTCCATAAGCCTTGCATGGGGTACCTTCTCAAATGCCTCGCTGAAATCCATATACACTACATCTACTGCTCTCCCTTCATTGACGTGCTTAGTCACATCCTCAAAAAATTCATTCAGGCTCATAAGGCAGAACCTGCCCTTGACAAAGCCGTGCTGACTATTCCTAATCATATTATACCTCTCCAAATGTTCATAAATCCTGCCTCTCAGGATCTTCTCCATCAGCTTACCAACCACTGAGGTAAGACTCACCAGTCTATAATTTCCTGGGCTATCCCTACTCCCTTTCTTGAATAGGGGAACAACATCCGCAACCCTCCAGTCTTCTGGAACCTCTCCCATCTCTAATGACGAATCAAAGATCATTGCCAGAGGCTTCGCAATCTCCTCCCTCGCCTCCCACAGCAACCTGGGGTACATTGCATCTGGTCCCAGTGACTTATCTAACTTGATGCTTTCCAAAAGTTTCAGCACCACCTCTTTTCTAATATCTACATGCTCAAGCTTTTCAGGCCGCTGCAAGTCCCCACTACAATCCCCCAGATCTTTTCCGTAGTGAATACTGACGTAAGGTATTCAATAATTACCTCCGCTATTTCTTCCAAATCCATACACACTTTCCCACAGCTGCACTTGATAGGCCCTATCCTTTCACATCTCATCCTCTTACTCTTCACATACTTGTAGAACACCTTGGGGTTTTCCCTAATCCTGCCCGCCAAGGCCTTCTCATGTCCCCTTCTGGCTCTCCTAATCTCTTTCTTAAGTTCCTTCCTTTTAGCCTTGTACTCTTCCAGACCTCTAACATTACCTAGCTCTCTGTACCTTTGGTATGCTTTTCTTTTCCTTTTGACTAGATTTATTATAGCCTTCGTACACCACAGTTCCTGTGTCCTCTCGTGACTCCCCTGTCTCATCAGAACATGTCTATGCAGAGCTCCACACAAATATCCCCTGAATATTTGCCACATATCTTCCGTACTTTTCCCAGAGAACACCTGTTCCCAATTTAATCTTCCAATTTCCTGCCTGAGAACCTCATAATTCCCTTTACTCCAAGTAAACGCCTTTCTAGTCTGTTTGTTCCTATCTCTCTCCAGTGCTAACGTAAAGGAGATAAAATTATGATCACTATCACCAAAATGTTCACCCACTGAGAGATCTGACACCTGACCAGGTTCTTTTCCCAATATCAAATCAAGCACATCCCCTCCTCTTGTAGGTCTATCTACCTATTGTGTCAAGAACCCTTCCTGAACACACTTAACAAACTCCTCCCCATCTAAACCCCTCACTGTCTGGAGATGCCAATCGATGTTTGGGAAATTAAAATCCCCCATCACAACAACTCTGTTATTCTCACACCTTTCTAGGATCTGCTTCCCTATCTGTTCCTCAATAACCCTGTCACTATTGGGCGGCCTATAAAAACACCCAGCACAGTTATCGACCCTTTCCTGTTCCTAACCTCCACCCACAGAGACTCCGTAGACAGTCCCTCCACGACGTCCACCTTTTCCGCAGCCGTGACACTATCTCTGATCAACAGTACTACTCCCCCACCTCTTTTGCCTCCCTCCTTGTCCTTCCTGAAACATCTAAAACCCGGCGCTTGGATCAACCATTCCAGCCCCGGAGCCATCCAAGTCTCTGTAATGGCCACCACTTCATGGCTCCAAGTATCGATCCAAGCTCTAAGCTCATCTGCCTTGTTCACAACACTCCTTGCGTTAAAATAGACACATCTCAAGCCTGTCTGAACACTTCCCTTCTCTACCACCTGCCTATGGTACTTACTCCTAGCTTCCTCTATTTGGGAGCCAAACACCTCTTCCCCAGTCTCTCCGGTACAGATCCCACCCCCCAACAATTCTAGTTTAAACTCTCCCCAGTAGCATTAGCAAACCTCTCCGCCAGTATGTTGATCCCCCTGGGACTCAAGTGCAGCCTGTCCTCTTTGAGCAGGTCATACCTGCCCCAAAAGAGGCCCCAATGATCCAGAAAACGGAATCCCTGCTCCTTACTCCAATCCCTCAACCACTCATTTAACCTTCTCCTCATTCTGTTCCTATACCCACTGTCACTTAGCACAGGCAGTAATCCGGAAATTACTACCTTTGAGGTCCTGCTTCTCAACTTCCTTCCTAATTCTCTATAGTCTCTTTTCAGGACCTTATTCCTTTCCTTACCTATGTCGTTGGTACCAATATGTACCACAACCTCTGGCTGTTCTCCCTCCCCCTTCAGGATATCCTGGACGCGATCTGAAACATCTCGGACCCTGGCACCTGGGAGGCAAACTACCTTCTGAGTTTCTTTCTTTTGTCCACAGAATCACTTGTCTGCCCACCTAACTATATAGTCCCCTATCACTAGTGCCCTCCTCACTCCTTCCCTACCCATCTAAGCCACAGGACCAGGCTCTGTGCCAGAGACACTGCCACTGTTGCTTCCCCCAAGTAGGCTGTCTCCCCCAACAGTACTCAAACAGGAGTACTTATTGTCAAGGGGTACAGCCACAGGGGTACTCTTTAGTACCTCTCTTTCCCCTCCCCTTCCCCTTCCTGACTGTGACCCAATTGCCTGATTTCGATGGTCCTGGCATGACCACCTGCCTATAACTCCTCTCTATCACCTCCTCACTCTCCCTGACCAGACGAAGGTCATCGAGCTGCATCTCCAGTTCCCTAACACGGTCCCTCAGGAGCTGCAGCTCGACACACCGGGTGCAGACGTAGCCTTCCCAGAGGCAGGAAGACTCTGGGAACTCCCACATCTGACACTGAGTACAGGAAACGGCACTCATACTCCTTCCTTAACTCAAGTCACCTACCTTTCCTTTCCCCTTTACACCGAAGCCCCTTGAGCCAAAGCCCGGAACACTCTGCTCCTTCTCACCCTGCTGCCTGCTCAAAATCATATGAAAAAGTCTGTCAGGATGTTCCAAGAGATGAGGGGCCTTGGAAAAGTTAGAACCCTTTGGAAGTGTGAAAATTAAAAAGTGAACTAATAGATATTTTCAAAGGTTTTGATAAAGAAGTTGGAGAACAATTATTTGCCATGCCAAATGCATCAATGTGCACATTTAGAATAAATGTCAGCAGCCTTGATCCATGTCACACCCTGTATTCAAATACAATTTCTCTGATAGAGCCAATGGAGTAGTTCCGTGCTGTGGGCACCCGTAATCAGAATCTGCCTAGTTTCTATTCCTCATTTGCATATTTTATAAGTTCCTCAAAATTAAATACAATACAAGGAGAATAAAGAAAGCTTGAGATTGTGTGCAGCAAGATGAAAGGTTTTGGTTCTCACATTGTGTTACTGCACCATCAAGGGGTAACAAGCAGAACACACGCAAATGAAATCAAAATAACTACAGATACTGGAAATCAGAAATAAAAACAGAACATTCTGTCAATACTCAGCAGGTCATGTAGCTTTGATGAAGAATCTCAGACAAGAGTCTTTAACTTCTTGCTGCTACCATCGTACAGGCACGGTAGTGTAGCGGTCAGCGTAACACTATTAGCACCAACGACCCGGGTTCAATTCCCGCCACTGTCCGTAAGGAGTTTGTATATTCTCTCCGTGCCTGCGTGGGTTTCCTCTGGATGCTGCGGTTTCCTCCCACATTCCAAAGACGTACGGGTTAGGAAGTTGTGGGCATGTTATGTTGGCGCCGGAAGCGTGGCGACACTTGAGGGCTGCCCCCAGAACACTCTACATAAAGATGCATTTCACAGTGTGTTTCAATGTACATGTGACTAATAAATAAATATCTATCTATCTCTCTATCTATCTATCTATCTATCTATCTATCTATCTATCTATCTATCTATCTATCTATCTATCTATCTATCTATCTATCTATCTATCTATCTATCTATCAGGCAGAAGGTACAGAAGCCTGAAGTCCCACACCACCAGTTTCAGGAACAGCTACTTTCCTACAACCATCAGGTTCTTGAACTGACCTGCACAAATCTAACCCTACCTCAGCAAGGGAACACTGTGGACCACCTCTTACGGTCCCACAGATTTGTCCCTGATTGTGCTTTTTTTTTGCATCGATGTCTTGTTTTGCACACTTTTTTCTTCACTGACTTGAATAGCTTATGTATAATTCATGTTCTGCATGTTATCTGAAGATAAGATAGAGATACAAGATGATAAGAGGCATAGACTTTTTCCCAGAGACTTTTTCTCAGGGTGAAAATGGCTAACACGAGGGGGCATAATCTTAAGGTGATTGGATGAAGATATAAGGGGGATGTCAGGGGTAAGTTTTTTACACAGAGAGTGGAGGGTGCGTGGAGCGCACTGCCGGCAGAGGTTGTGGGGGCAGATACATTAGGGACATTTAAGAGACTCTTAGATAGACGAATGATAGAAAAATAGGGGGCTATGTGGGATGGAAGGGTTAGATAGATCTTAGAGCAGGATAAAATGCCAGCACAACATCATGGGCTGAAGGGCCTGTACTGTGCTGTAGTGTTCTATGTTCTATGAATCTACATGCCTGTGATGCTGTTGCAAGCAAGTTTTTCATTGTACCTGTACTTCACTGTATGCATCTGACAATAAACTCACCTTGACTTGAACAATTTCTCCTTCCACAGATGCTGCCTGACCTGATGAATACTTGCAGCATTTCACACTTCCCCTCACATCTTAGACAGTTGAAATAGAAACGAATGCTTGTAATTGCGACGCTATTACAGCGCCAGCAATCGAGGTTCGATTCCCGTCGCTGTCTATAAGGAGTTTGTATGTTCTCCCGTGTCTGCGTGGGTTTCCTCCGGGTGCTCCGGTTTCCTCCCACATTGCAAAGACGTACGGGTAGGTTAATTTGGGTTTAAAATGGGTGGTGTGGACTCGTTGGGCCGGAAGGACCTATTACCACACTGTAAATAAAATGTAAAAAATTTAATTAAGGTTAAGAGAGGCAGATTCAATCATTGGTCTTCCCATTAAGCAGTTGATCAAAGGTCAAACAGGTAAAACCAGGGATGGAATGGAAAGAATCATAGGAATAGGATTTCTCGGCTTGTTCTACAGAGATGTTAACAGGATATTCTTTAATAGAAAGTATTACAAACCGTCACCATCAAGGCAAGAAATGGTTAAGGTTAAATCACTGAAGTTTATTTTAACTTTAACATCTATTTGTTCATAATCATTCCTCTTGTTTTCTTTAAAACAATATGTTTTTAATGCTGGAATTATTTGATGTTATTTGAAATTTGGATTGTAGTGTGCTTCTCTTACCAAATGACAGCTCCAGTCACCTGTTTCTGTTTGAAATTTTAGGAAATGAATGAAACTTGCTCCAGAATTAATGATATCCTTGATTCCTACTACCTCACAGCCATGTACAGCATTGAGTTTCTTTTAGGATTGATGGGGAACATCGTTGTGATAAGTGGTTATATCTTCTGCCTGAAGAATTGGAAATGCAGCAACATTTACCTCTTCAATCTTTCCATCTCCGATCTGACCTTCATCTGTACGCTCCCAATGTTCGTGGTCTATTATGCGAAGGGCAAACATTGGGTGTTTGGCGGTTTTCTCTGCAAGATGAACAGGTACATTCTCTACACCAACATGTACCTGAGCATGCTGTTCCTGACTTGTATTAGTATTGACCGATACTTGCTAGTCAGCAACCCATTGAGGGTGCATGTGTTTCAAAGGAAGAAGGTAGCCATCTGCATCTGTATCGCCCTATGGATCTTTGTCACCTTGGAAATAATCCCCATCTTAACCTTCATCAGTTCCGACGATGTGACAACTCATGACAACAGCACCATTATTAAGTGCGTCGACTACGCAAGTGCTGGGAACCCAGTCCACAATCTAATTTACAACGTGTGCCTCACCACTTTTGGGTTTGTGCTTCCAATGTGTGTCATGGGAGTTTTCTGTGTGAAAACAGCTCGCAAGTTGAAGAAATTAAGCCAAGAAAGAACTTGTAGTGTTTCTCTTGAAAAGCCACTCACTCTGGTCATATTGGCCATTATCATTTTCTCTATATTATTTACCCCTTATCACATCATGAGAAATGCTCGCCTGGTGTCAAGATTGGAAAATATCAACATTTCAAAGGGTACAATTGAGTGCATAAAGGCTGCTTATGCTGTGTCAAGGCCTGTGGCTTTTCTCAGTATCGTCACCAATCCCATTTTCTACTTTTTTTCTGGGGACAGATTCAGGGAAAAAATTGCAAACAGCTTGAAGTGCCATTGATTGTAAAGTGCTGTTCAACAGGCAATATAGGGCTCTACATCTTACTGACAACTGCCTCTTTCGGAAGAGACATCAGTCTGGAGCCTTCCTCTTGAGAATGGGAACAACTAATCATTCAGATTCATCTTAATTACTTGACCACATATCCCCGACAAGTACAGAATTGTTCTGCAGATCCACTGAGGGAGATTCTCAAACTCGTCACAGTTGTCAACAGATACAGAATAAAAATTTTAAAAAAATAGGAATCCTTGTCACAAACCCTTCTTTGAGTGGGAAAAGCATGGAAGATACTTTGGTTTCAGAAGTACAGTGTAATTTGACTTCTAAGTTAAAATACAAGAGGAAATTATATAATTAAGATCGTATTTCCAGAACTTAGATCTGATTTTTGAAGTTTTAAAAATATGAAGGGGACCTGAAAGGATAGAAATAAATTATTTTTGCTGGTTGATAAGTTTAGGATTGAGGATCATTGCCTAAAAATTAGAGGCACACCTGTATTGCATCCTCAAGCACTGTTTTCTCTGTATCTACATGCGTATGTTTATTGTAATCTTATTAAACAGCAGATTCATGTGATGAGCCTGATTTTCAACGTGTAAAAGCTTCACAGATATTCAGGCTGACAGTTAAAATGTCAGCATGCAAACAGATTTAAGTGTGCAAATAAACCTTGATCTCTTGGATAAAATATGTGTTGTTTCTCAAAGCATTCATATGGCAAGATCTGAGAGCTGAAGCAAAAGCAAAATACTTCTGATGCTGCAAACAGAGTAATTGAAGATAAAAATGAAGTAGAATTGTAAAATGTTGGAAATACTCTGCAGGGCAGGCTCTTTCCATGGAGAAGAAGAGTTATTGTTTGATATCAGATCATTCAACTGAAATACTATCTCTGAAACACTAACTGAAAGACTAACTAACAGTACCACTAACATTCCCCGGCAGATCCACCAAGGGATGGGTCAAAGGTAAGGAGAGAAATGAAAAGAAAGGGAGCTCCAAGTGTGGCCTCCTCTACATTGGTGAGACCAAATGCAGACTAGGTGACTGTTTCGCAGAACACCTGCGCTCTGTCCGTAACCGCGATCTGCATCTCCCCTGTTACCAGTCACTTCAACTCCCCCTCCCACACCCTCACCGATATGTCAGTCCTCGGCCTCCTCAACTGCCGGGAGAAATCCAAGCGCAAACTGGAGGAACAGCACCTCATTTTCTGTCTTGGAACCTTGCAGCCTAATGGCATGAACATTGAATTCTCCCACTTTAAGTAATCCCTACCCCACCTTCCCCACAAAACCCACCGCACACCCCCCGCCCCCCCAAGATGCTTCTTCTCTTCTTCCCTTTCCTAGCCGATCTCTCTTTTTTCTACCTTTTTTTTTCCTTTCTCTCCTTACCTCTGACCCATCCCCCGGTGGATCTGCTCTCCCCTCCTCCCCCACACCTGCCTATCACTATCTCTTACTGGCATCTACCTATCACCACCCTGTGCCCACCCCGCCTCCCCTCTTTTGTCCACCTACCACTGCTCTGCTTTCCCCTCCTATATATTGGGCTTCCCCTTTTCCTACCTTCAGTCCTGAAGAAGGGTCCTGACCCAAAATGTTGACCACCTGCTGTTCTCCACGGATGCTGCCTGGCCTGCTGAGTTCCTCCAGCATCATCGTGTTTTTCATCTTCATTATAACAGCAATAAACTTGAACTTGATTTGATCTGAGTCTCAGTTGGCAAATTCTTCAGAGTTCTCCTTCCATTTTGGGCTGACTACCTCACTCTCCTTGATAAGCTCTCAGAAGGCATATGGCATTCTTGTCTTTATAAGTCAAGGTATTGAGCCAGGAAGTTATGTTGCAGTCTTACTAAACTCTGTTTAGGCCACATCTGGAATATTGCATTCAATTCTGGTCGCCCTATTATCGGAAGGACGTGGAAGCTTTAGAGAGGGTGCAGAAGAGATTTACCAGGATAATGCCCGGATTATGGGGCATGTGGGCAGGCACGGTAGTGTAGTGGTTAGCATAACGCATAACAGCGCCAGTGACTCGGGTTCAATTCTGGCCGCTGTCTGTAAGGAGTTTGTATGTTCTCCCCGTGACTGCGTGGGTTTCCTCCGGGTGCTCTGGATTCCTCCCACATTCCAAAGACGTACGGGTTAGGAAGTTGTGGGCGTGCTATGTTGGCGCCAGAAGCGTGGCGACACTTGCAGGCTGCCCCCAGAACACTCTACGCAAAAAGATGCATTTCACTGTGTGTTTCGATGTGCATGTGACTAATAAAGATATCTTATGTGCTATAAGGAGAGGTTGGACAAATTTGGGTTGTTTTCTCCTCAGCAGTGGAGGTTGAGGGGAGACCTGACAGAAGTTTATAAAATTATGAGAGGCGTAGATAGTGTAGACAGCCGGCAAATTTTGCCCTGGTTTGAAATGTCTAATACTAGAGGACATGTGTTTAAGGTGAGAGGGGGAAAGTTCAAAGGAGATGTGCGGGACAAGTCTTTTACACGGAGAGTGGTGGGTGCCTGGAATGTGCTGCCAGGGTTGGTGGTGGAGGCAGATACAATAGAGACGTTTAGATGGGCACTTGAGTGTGCAGAGAATGGAGGGATATGGAAATGTGCAGGCAGAAGGGATTAGGTGTCATTAGCTTGGTTAGTTCAGCACAGACATGGTGGACTGGAGGACTTGTTCCTGTGATGTACTGTTCTATATTCTAAGCTCCACTCTATTCCGACCTCTTAGTGGGCAGTAGATTAGCTGTGAGATGCTTCAGAGAAAATAAAGAACCACAGCTTGTTTCTCATAGAATATAAAAGACTATGGTGTAATTGGATGGACTTCCTTTATGTTACTAATAGAGTCATAACCACTAGATGGCAGCCAAGCAAAACATTTCCCTCTTTCCTCCGGTTCAGCACTTGGGCTGTGAATGTCTCAATAATTTCAGTTGGACTTTGGGACTTTACCACAGACCAGCACAATTGGCTCGATGCAGATAGACTACTAAATAATGTTATTGAACCACCAGGAGTCCGCCATTGATCCAACTCTAACAGAGGAGGTGCTGACATTTTGAGATGACCCATACTTTGCAAAGGATGCTCCATAATCCCTCTCTGTTGACGGACTAGAAAAGATTTAGCGAGGTCCAAGAAAGCTGTAGACGGTGGAGACACAAGAGACTGCAGACGCTGGAATCTGGAGCCACACACAATCTGCTGGAGGAACTCAGGCAGCACCTGTGGTGGGAAGTGGACAGTTGATGTTCCGAATGAAGATCCTTCATCTAGGCAGCACAGTGATTGGAGCTGCTTCCTGAACTTTCCCTGAGCTGGTCGCAGAGTGTAGATCGGTCAGTGCTGCTGCCTCACAGCTCAAGTGACCCTGGTTCGATCCTGACCTCCAGTGCTCTCTGCGCGGAAGGTGCATGTGTTACCCTGAGTGCTCCAGTTCCCCACCGCATCCCAAAGACCTGCAGCTTGGTGGGTTAATTGGCTAATGTAGGTTTCCCCCAGTGTGGATGGGAGTGGAGAGGCTGGTGGGAGTTGAGGTTGAAGTCAATAGGAGTGTGAAAGGGAAAATGGTATTAGTGTGGATGGATGTTTGACAGTCAGCATAAACACAATGGGCCAAAGGGCCTGTTACTGAGCTGTGTGACTCTATAATTCACGTCCTCTGTGTTATTTGATGGACAGGATTCAGTTTGTATCTCCGGGAGGGACTCTTTCTCTATCGGGTAAAAGTGGTTGAGGAGAATTAGAACATAGAACATAGAACATAGAACAGTACAGCACAGGAACAGGCCCTTCAGCCCATGATGTTGTGCTGAACTAATTAAGCTAATAACACCTAATCCCTACTGCCAGCACATGGTCCATATTCCTCCATTCTCTGCACATTCATGTGCCTATCTGAGAACCTCTTAAATGCCTCTATCGTATCTGCCCCCACCATCACCCCTGGCAGAGGTTCCAGGTACCCAACACTCTCTGCATAAGAAACTTGCCCCACACATCTCCTTTGAGCTTTCCCCCTCTCACCTGAAGTGCATGTCCTCTAGTATTGGTATTGGTTTATTATTTTCACCTGTACTGAGGTACAGTGAAAAACTTGTCTTGCTTACCGATTGTACAAATGAATTCATTACACAGTGCAGATGTATTGAGTTAGCACAGAGTGCATTGAAGTAGTACAGGTAAAAACCATAACAGAGTACAGAGTAAAGTGTCACAGCTACAGGGAAGTGCATTGCTAGTATTATATATTTCGACCCTGGGAAAAAGATACCAGCTGTCTACCCTATCTATGCCGCTCATAATCTTATAAACTTCTACCAGGTCTCTCTCTCAGCCTCCACCACTCCAGAGAAAACAACCCTAGTTTATCCAACCTCTCCTTATCGCACATGCCCTCTAATCTGGGCAGAATCCTGGCAAACCTTTTCTGCACCCTCTCCAAAGCCTCCTCATCCTTCCTGTAATGGCATGACCAGAATTGAATGCAATACTCCAGATGTGGCCTAACCAGAGTTTTATAAAGCTGCAACATAACTTCCTGACTCTTAAACTCAATGCCTCAACTAAAAAAGGCAAGCATGCCATACACCTTCTTTACCATTCTTGTGGAGACTTTCCCTGTGGCAGATATCAAGGAGAAACCCCCTGCTGTTCCATAACCAATTTAACATGATTGTAGTATCACGCAACATGATGAAAGGTGACCTCAGTGTGAAGGTAGGACTTTATCTCCACAAGTCCTATCTTCACACCGAGGGTGACCTCAGTGTGGAGGTCTCTCCTGTCAACGATAGACACATCTGCCACATGAACAAGTGAGGATGAGGAAGCAGGTTTATCCTCACTTGTACACTGCCCCAGGACCAACATGGCAGCCATGTCCTCAGAGAGAACTAGTCATAGAGTCAGATGGCTCTTCAGTGCACCATGTCCACACTGACCAATGGACACCCATCTGTTATGAATCCCATCTCTTTTTTATAAACGTTTATTAGCTAAAAGCACTACAAAAAAAGGACAACCAGTGTCAATACACTACAGCTAATACAGAAAAGAAAAACAACTAAGCAACTAATAACTACAGTAGATAATTCAAACTAATACCCACGAAACAACACACAACACTACACCCACTAACTAATCCCATCTTCCAGCACTGTGACCTTCTATGCCTTGGGAATTCAAAGCTCATCTAGTCATTTCTTAAACTCTCCTTCAGGACCTTACCAACCCCATGATTTGTGGTGCTACCAAGACACTCTTAGTGATGCACATTGAAGTCCTCACCCAGAGTACGTGTGAGATCTTTCAGTACTTTGTCCATATATTGTTCAGCACAGAAGAGCGCTGATTCTTCAGCTGAGGGAGGATGGTAGGTGGTGATCAGAAGCAAGTCTCCTTGCCCATCCTTGACCTGATGTCCCATGAGATTTCATGGGTTCTAGTGTCAATGTTGAGGTGTCTGAGGGACACTCCCTCCCATCTGTGAACCACTGTGCCCACCCTTCTGGTGTATCTGTCTGGCTGGTGGGAGAGGAAATAGCCAGGCATTGTGATGGTGAAGACTGTAATGTTGTTTAGATGGTACTATATGTTATATGGACATAGTCAGTCAAGAGTAATATCTTTAACTCATCCATGGGTTTCCTTAACCTTTGTGATATTTGCAGTTGTAAAGGTAGCAAAGACCCAGAACGGTCTGAGCACTGGCTTCTTGAAATTAGCAACTGTGTGTCTTGATCTCATGACATAAGTGAATGAAAAGTCTTTCATACTGTGCCAAAAGTTTCTGCAGACCCGCAGATGCCCCGCCAGCACTATGGATACCTGCCCAGCCAATACACAATACCTGTAGCCAGACCTCCCCAATCCAGATCGATCATCATCGTTTGCAACTTCCTCGCCATATCCCGGTACCAAACAGTGCACAATAGCTCATGCAGAATCTGCAGGATCTCCTGGGTGTGCACTGGGAACATACTGCTTCCTCTCACTGATGGAGTTGCATCTAATAACCGCGAGTACGTGTCATGAACCATGAACAAGTGATCAGCACGTATGTCCAAAGAGGGCAGCCACTTAACAGTGAACAGCTTCCAACTCACTGTTGTAAGACTCTTGAATGGATATCTTGTATGAGAAAGAGGAATCCCTGACTTCACAATCTACCTCGTCATGGCTCTTACACTTTATTTGTCTGCCTGCACTGCACTTTCTCTGTAGCTGTAAACAATTTATTCTGCATTCTGTTATTGCTCTTCCTTTTGTACCACCTTGATGTGCTTATGTTTGGAATGATCTATCTGGATGGCACGCAAAACAAAACCTTTTCGCTGTATCTCAGTACACGTGACAATAATAAACCAATGACCAAATAACCATCACCACACCACAGGCCAGCGTTTATTGATGAAAAACACGATGATGCTGGAGGAACTCAGCAGACCAGGCAGCATCCGTGGAGAAAAGCAGGCGGTCAAAGTTTCAGGTCAAGACCTTTCCTCAGGTCTGAAGATAGGATAAGAGGATGCCCAATATATAGAAGGGAATAGCAGAGCAGTGATAGGTGGACAAAAGAGGGGAGGCAGGGTGGGCACAGGGTGGTGATAGGTAGATGCAGGTAAGAGATAGTGATAGGCCGGTGGGGGAGGAGGGGAGAGCAGATCCACCGGGGATGGGTCAGAGGTAAGGAGAGAAAGGAAAAAAAAGGTAGAAGAAAAGAGGCTAGGAAAGGGAAGAAGAGACGAAGCATGGTGTGGGGGGGGGGGGAGGGTTTTGTGGGGAAGGGAGTGGGGATTACCTAAAGTGGGAGAATTCAATGTTCATGCCGTTAGGCTTCAAGGTTCCAAGATGGAAAATGAAGTGCTGTTCCTCCAGTCTGTGCTTGGAATTCTCCTGGCAGTGGAGGAGGCCGAGGACTGACATATCGGTGAGAGTGCGGGAGGGGAAGTTGAAGTGACCGGCAACGGGGAGACGCAGATCATGGTTACGGACGGAGCGCAGGTGTTCTGCGAAGCGGTCAGCTAGTCTGCGTTTGTTTTCCAGAGCTGTGGAAAAGGAAGAGAGGGGGCCAGAAGGTATCAGCAGAGAATGTGGAGCAGAGGGCACAGGGGAAGGAGCGGAGAGAGCAATGATGGATAGAGTGAACGTACCAGAGACACAGGCACCCCCCTTTTGTCCACCTGTCACTGCTCTGCTTTCCCCTCCTATACATTGGGCATCCTCTTATCCTATCTTCAGACCTGAGGAAAGGTCCTGACCTGAAACGTTGACCTCCTGCTTTTCTCCACCGATGCTGCCTGGCCTGCTGAGTTCCTCCAGCATCATCATGATTTTCATCTAGATTCCAGCATCTGTAGTCCTTTGTTTCTCTTGCATTTTGGCCAGCATTTACTGTTGCCACTAATCTCTCAGACTACCCTGTATGATTGCAAATCTGTAGCTGGCAACCTGCACTCCATGTGCCCTGCTAAGAGTGGAGCTTTCCAAATCTTGCTAACATGGTGAAGTCATCATAAAAGTTTGCCTTTTTATTTTAATTGAGGACTTTCAAAAATAATTTACAGTTTTGAAGAAAGATGTTTTTAAAAATGTTAAAACTTTATACAACATGGTAACAGGCCCTTGGTATTAGTATTGGCATTGGTTTATTATTGTCACTTCTACCGAGGTGCAGTGAAAAACTTGTCTTGCATACCGATCGTACGGGTCAATTCGTTACACAGTGCAATTACATTGAGTTAGTACAGAGTGCATTGAGGTAGTACAGGTAAAAACAATAACAGTACAGAGTAAAGTGTCACAGCTACAGAGAAAGTGCAGTGCAATAAGGTGCAAGGTCACAACAAGGTAGATCGTCCATCTCATTCTTCCGGCCCAACGAGCCTGTGCTGCCCATATTAACCTACTAACCCGTATGTCTTTGAAATGTTGGAGGAAACCGGAGCACCTGGAGGAAACCCATGCAGTCACGTAGAGAAGGTACAAACTCCTTACAGACAGTGGCGGGAATTGAACCCGGGTCGCCGGCACTGTAATAGTGTTACACTAACTGCTACACTGCCGTGCCGCCCTGATGTCATTTGCTTTCCAATCTCTTATACAGGCTGAAGTGATATCATTTAATACCTTGGAAACAAAATGCAAGGATTCTCAACACAGTGAACATAGAACACAGAACAGTACAGCACAGGAACAGGCCCTTTGGCCCACAATGTCTGTGCTGATCATGATGCCAATTTAAACTATCTGCCTGCACGTGGTGTTTATCCCTCCATTCCCTGCCTGTTCATGCGCCTGTCTAAATGCCTCTTAAACATTGCTGTCGTATCTGCTTCCACCACTTCCCCAGGCAGCATGTTCCAGGTACCTATCATCTCTGTGTGAAAAACTTACCCCTAAAGCTCCTTTAAACTGCCCTTCTTTCACTTTGCAATTCCAAGTGCTTCAATTCTTTCATAAGACTAAAATATATGAAATAGTCAAGCTCGAGTCATGGA
The DNA here is from genome assembly GCF_009764475.1 of Pristis pectinata. Taxonomy (NCBI): domain Eukaryota; kingdom Metazoa; phylum Chordata; class Chondrichthyes; order Rhinopristiformes; family Pristidae; genus Pristis; species Pristis pectinata. The sequence goes on along the minus strand of NC_067410.1, from coordinate 105,623,089 downwards.
GTCATAGAGTCATAGAGTCGTACAGCATGGGAACAGGCCCTTTGGTGCTGACATTATTGTTGAAAGGATTTGTTCACTAAAATGGACATTTCTTTGTTCTAATTGTATTCGTTCTTGTATAATTATGTATAATTTATATTTAATTTCTGTTTTCTTGTGAATGCTGCATATCTGATGCTATGTGCCTGTGATGCTGCTGCAAGTAAGATTTTCATTGCAGCTGTGCATACATGTACTTGTGCAGATGACAATAAACCTGACTTTGACTATAATGCAATTGAGAATATTTTCTCAACAACATTAAGTTACGTGAATCTGTGGGAATCAGTCTACAAGTCCACAGAACAGCTTGAGTGCAGCAACAGACAATCTGCTGGATGAACTCAGCGGGTCAGTCAGCATCTGTGGAGGGAAATGGACAGTCAATATTTCAGGTCAAGACCCTTCATCTGAACTTCCAGCAGAATAAGAATCAGCTTTATTATCACAGACATATGTCATGAAATTTGTTGTTTTACAGCAGCAGTACAGTGCAAAGACGTAAAATTTACTATAAGTTGCAATAAAGAAATAAATAGTGCAAAAGAGGAATAACGAGGTAATGTTCTTGAGTTCATGGACCTTTCGGGAATCTGCTGGCGGAGGGGAAGAAGCTGTTCCTGAATCATTGAGTGTGGGTCTTCAGGCTCCTGTACCTGCTCCCCGATGGTAGTAACAAGAAGAGGACGTGTCCCAGATGGTGACGGTCCTTAATGATGGATGCTGCCTTCTTGAGGCACCGCCTCTTGAAGACGTTCTCAATGGTGGGGAGGGTTGTGCCTGTGATGGAGCTGGCTGAGTCTACAGCCCTCTGCAGCATGCTGGCTTTCCTGCATCTGCAGTCTCTTATGTTGAGTGGGCCCCGTAGAGAAAAATACCAGAGTGAGATGAGATATAAAGCTGCCTTGCCACTTGCCAACAAGAACTGTCACCCTACTTTTACCTTTTCAATGAACAGCCGAATGCCAAATCATGAATCGCCTTTATGATGTCTGTTTGGAACATGCAGAAAGCATTGTTTTCTGAAAAGTGGGGCAATGGTTTTCAAGATTTGAGCAGAAATGTGGTTGAATACTCAGATGGAACAAAGATCCTGTGAACAAGTCCTTTCAACAATAACGTCAGCGCCAAGTTACATTTCAGTGCTTCTGTAATGAGGGCTACTTCGTTTGTGCAGGTAAATTCTAAACTTGTCTGTTCCACCTTCTACAATGCACTGTTGAAAGACAAATAGGTCATGCAAAAGGTTGCTTCAAGAGAAAAATGCAACCCACAGGAAGCATTGCACTGCAGACAATATTGATATTAATGTTGTAATATTTTGAATATGTTGAAATAATTGGCAGAGTTTTTTTTCTTTCTGGTGTTTTTTATGTTGGATGGAAAGTTTCAGCACTGAGTTTTTCAGTCATGTGGAGGAGGAGGGTGTTGACTGTTTGGTTGAGGAATTCCCTCCTGGAATGTCACCCCCCCCCCCCCCCATCCCGGAAGCCTGCAATGCACCTGAACCCACAGACACCGTTGCGAACGTAAGATCAGTCTTCCGGAGAGTGAACCTGCAGAAAGCGTCTGGCCTGGATGGTGTCCCTGCCGTGTCCTTACATCCTGCTCAGATTTAGCAAGTGGGGGTATTTGCAGACAGTTTGAACATCTCCCTGCTTCAATCTGAGGTTTCCACCTGCTTTAAGAAGACCATAATATCCCGGTATCTAAGAAAAACAAAATAATATGCCTTAATAACTATCAACCGGTGGCTCTGACATCCACCATCGTGAAGTGGTTTGAGAGGCTGGTCACGGCACACATTAACTCCAGCCTCCCAGAAAACCTCGACACACTGCAATTTGCCTACCGCTGAAATATGTCTATGGCAGATGCCATTTCCCTGGCCCTACACTCATCTCTGGAGCATCTCGACAGGAAAGACACCTATGTTAGACTATTGTTTATTGACTACAGCTCCGCCTTCAATACTACAATTCCAAGCAAACTCATCACCAAACTCCGAGACCTGGGACTCAACACCTCCCATTATAACTGGATCCTTGAGTTCCTGACCAAAAGTCTGCAATCAGTGAGGATAGGCAGCGATGCCTCTGCCACAATTATTCTCAATACTGGTGCCTCACAAGGCTGCATTCTCAGCAGCTTACTCTACTCCATGACTGCGTGGCCAGGTTCTGCTCTAACCCCATCTACAAGTTTGCAGGTGATACCACCGTAGTGGGCCATATCTCAAATGATGATGAGTCGGACTGCAGGAAGGAGATAGAGTCCCTTGTGACATCTGATCATTGTTACGGACTCAGTGAAAGTCCCTTTAAGATAGAGAGTGTGTGTGTATGTGTGTGTGGGGCGTGCTTACGTCAATAGAAGATAAAGGACGTAATGACGTTGTTGAAGAAGTCAGAAGAAGAAGGAGAGAGAGAGAGAGAGAGAGAAGGGAGAGAGACACCAGCCTGCTAGTTTTCTCTATCGATGGATGAGAAAAAATAACTGTGTTTGCCACAGAAATCCATGTATGGAAGTTGGAAGTAATCTGGTGGAGTTCACTTTGTTGTTGACCTGTAGAAGGAAACAGGTATTTGTGTGTGGACGACCACGATTCGGATGCTTTTCGGGGTGAGGAAGTCACTACCGAGTAAACCCTGAAGTGTCGTTTGGGTTCCATCGTGGAACATTTGGATTTTGTATTTACTCTCTCTATGTTCTCTAAATCTATGTCTTATCTTCTGACAATGGTGGTTGTTGAAGAAGCCCTTGCTCATGTTTCACCTTATGGCTTGCGGAACTGAACTTTAAGAACCATTCCGGAACTTGGAGTTTGGGACTTTGTCACACACACACACAAAGAGTTTAGTTTTGGGGTTAACGTTCGAGGTTTAACATTTTTGAATTCTAACATACTAACATTTTTACTTTTATTTTCCGTATTATCATAAGTAGTAATTAATAAAATAGTTTTTAACACTGAATCATGCTCAGTGTGTTTCTTTTGTTGCTGGTTCGTGACATCATTGACTTCAAGAAGGAGGGCAATGCACATGCTCCTGTTTACATCAATGGTGCTGAGGTCGAGAGGGTTGAGAGCTTCAAGTTCCTGCAAGTGAACATCACCAATAGCCTGTCCTGGTCCAACCACATTGATGCTACGGCCTAGAAAGCTCACCAGCACCTCTACTTCCTCAGGAGCCTAAAGAAATTTGGCATGTCCCCTTTGACACTCACCAATTTTTATTGATGCACCATAGAAAGCATCCTATCTGAATGCATCACGGCTTGGTATGGCAACTGCTCTGCCCGGGACCACAAGAAATGGCAGAGAGCTGTAGACACAGCTCAGCACATCACGGAAACCAGCCTCCCCTCCAAGGACTACACTTCTTGCTGCCTTGGTAAAGCAGCCAACATAATCAAAGTCCCCACCCACCCCAGACACTCTCTCTTCTCCCCTCTCCCATCGGGCAGAAGATACAAAAGATATGAAAGAAGGTACCACCAGGCACAAGGACAGCTTCTATCCCACTGTTATAAGACTATTGAATGATTCCCTAGTATGATAAGATGGAGTCTTGACCTCACAGTCTACCTCGTTGTGACTTTACACCCTATTGTCTACCTGAACTGCACTTTCTCAGTACTGTAACACTTTATTCTGCACTCTGTAATTATTTTACCCTGTATTACCTCAATGCACTGTGTAATGAATTGATCTGTATGAACAGTATGCAAGACAAGTTTTTCACTGTACTTTGGTATATGTGACAGTAATAAACCATTTTACCAATTTACCTTGGATAAGATAAGATATCTTTATTAGTCACATGTACATCGAAACACACAGTGAAATGCATCTTTTGCGTAGAGTGTGCTGGGGGCAGCCCGCAAGTGTCGCCACGCCTCCGGCGCCAACATAGCATGCCCATAACTTCCTAACTTGTACGTCTTTGGAATGTGGGAGGAAACCGGAGCACCCGGAGGAAACCCACGCAGACACGGGGAGAACATACAAAATCCTTACAGACGGCGGCTGGAATTGAACCCGGGTCACTAGCGCTGTAATAGCGTTACGCGAACCGCTATACTACCATGCCTGCCTTCATCCCCCATCTGGTTCTCATTCCACCTGCCTTTAGCCTCTCCTCTTAATGTTCCCAAAGCCAGCATGCTGGAAGTTCAGATGAAGGATCTCGACCCGAAACGTCGACTCTCCAGCACTGGTAGCCTTTGTGCTCCTGTTTATCACCTTCCAGGAGCTGTCTCCACCTTCGCCCACCCCTCTCCACACCTCACTCCATCTGCCTTTTTTTTGTCTCCCTCCATCTATCATCTACCTGCCTCTGTCTCCCAACTCCACGCCTCCCCCTCCCCTACCTGGCTCAATTTGCCCATCATCCATCCCCCCTCCTCAGTCCACCAGTCACCTCTGACCCCATCTCACCCATGCCCCTCACCTCTCTATACTGGCCATCTCCCCTCTCCACTCTCAGTCCTGATGCAGGGTTTCAACTCAAAATGTCGACAATTCCTTTCCCATCTCTACAGATGCTGCCTGACCCACCGGGTTCCTTCAGCAATTTGTTGCTCCAGATTCCATCATTGACAGTCCCCTGTCACTCCACGTAATATCACCTTTTCTTTCCATTCCTCTTGCGAAACTTGGTTCAATCAAAGTCAAATGATTTTCAGAAGCAGACTGGTGCTATGTAACAAGCATGCATTTTGAAGGAATTGAATCATACATCATAGAAAGAGGCCTTTCTTTCTGTGCTAGCTCTTTTTAGAAGCTCCACAATTGGTCCCACTGGCCTGTTTTTTCCCTCCTTGTGCTCAGACTTCCCTTTTGCACTCACGAGCATCTCTTTGACTCTGTCTTGAAAGCCACTTTTGAATCTTCTTCCACTTCCCACCAACTGTGCAAGTTAAAAGAAAAAACTTTCCTCATTATCTTTCTTTGCAGATTTGTCATTAAGTCAGCATTTCCTGGTCGCTAACCCTTGGAAAAGACCTCTCTTGTGTCTCTTCTGAGCTAGATGCCTCTCTTCCAATGCATCTAGTTTGGAAGAGACACAAGAGATTCTGTAGATGCTGGAACCTGGAGCAACACACAAAATGCTGGAAAAACTCAGCAGGTCAGGCAGCATCTGTGGAGAGAAATAGACAGTCGTTACTTCGGGTTGAGAACCCTAATGTTGTTGACTTTTGACTGAAATGGCCTCATTCAGTGCAATCAGGAATGGTCACAAATTCTCCGCCACATCCTTTGAACCATTCTATCAAAACATCTGGCACATTTCTTCATCGGATACCACTTCTTCCTTTTACAGGATGTTTCTTAAACTAAAGATGAAGTAGGAGCATTTCATATTTAGTTCCTGATTGTGCTAATGGCAAAGAATAAATTGGTTTTTACAATATGAAGTTTTGATGAACATTTAAAATCCTCCAGAGCAGGAACAGATTGAGTCTATGGCCCTGTTGTCAGTTGACAATGCACTTGGGATATTTCCAGAGCTCAGATTTGCCTGATTTGATGTAAAGATCCACTACTAGCTGTTATCCAGAAGTGGCAGTACATTGGAGAAGACCTAATCAGGTGACACATTGGAGTAGCAGGTGGTACTGCAGTCTCCAGAGAACCACATTCGATTTGGATCTCTGGTGCTGTCTGCGTGGACTTTGCACATTCTCCCCGTGCCCACGTGGATCTTCTCTTTGCTCTCCTCCCGCATCCCAAAGATGTGTTGGTTAGGTACACAGATGTAGGGTAGGAGGATCCAGTGGGAGTTAGTGGATATGCAAGAAACAATGAGATACAAGGAAGTAAATGGAGGGGGGTGGGGAATTGCATTGATGGGATTACTCCGAGAGCTGGTGTATACTTGATGAGCCAACTGGCCTCCTAGATTGTAAGAAAACTAGATTGTAAGAGAGACCTTGGATTGCAAGTCCATGACTCATTGAAAGTGGCTACACAGGTAGACAGGGAGGTTAAGAAGGCTTATGGAATGCTTGCATTTATTAATCGGGGTATTGAGTATAGGAGTCAAGAAGTCATGATGCATCTCCTTAGAACTCTGGTTAGGCCGCATTTAGACTATTGCGTGCAATCCTGGTCACCTCACTATAGGAAGGATGTCGAGGCTTTAGAGAGGATGCTGCCTGGATTGGAGGGCGTGTGCTATCAGGAGAGGCTGGACAAACTTAGGCTCTTTTCTCTGAAGCGGCGGAGGCTGAGGGGTGATCTGTTGGAGGTGTATAAAATTATGAGGGCATAAATAGAGTAGACAAGCAATATCTTTTTCCCATTATTGAGCTATCCAATACCAGAGGGCATGCATTTAAGGTGAGAGGGGATAGGTTCAGAACAGATGTGAGGGGTACGTTGTTTACTGAGAGAGTGGTGGATGCCTGGAATGCGTTGCCTGATAGGGTGGTGGAGGCAAACTCATTGGGGGCTTTTCAGAGCAGCTTGTGTGAAAGTCGACCCGTGCTCTGTAATAAATCAGACAACAACAGAACCAAAGAACTTATGAGTAAGCTATGGGTAACCCTAATAATTTCAAGGGTAGGGACATGTTCAGCACAGCTTTGTGGGCCAAAGGGCCTGAATTGTGCTGTAATTGTTCTATGTTCTATGCTCTATGATCAATGCTTTATTAGTTTAACGCTAGCTGGAGTGAGGGATACAGAGAAAGAGTAAACTGTGTAACTCAAGCTCTGTATTAGACCCACTCGAAGCTGCCTCGGTTAGTGTGTACCTTTTATACCCACTTCATGGGAAAGCTTGGTGGGAAGTTGCACTTACTACGGCAATTGTTTAGCAAAACAAGATATGCCTAAAATAACTATTTCTTTCTTACCCACACCTGGCCTCAAATCCAGCCATAGCTATAGTCACCCCATGGCTGAGGTAATTCCTTACCATGGGAAGAAGCTGACAATGAGAAGCATACTATTAACCCTTACATTGCCAGTTGTTAACCCTTGCATTCCCAGCTATCTTTCACACTTGGATGGGCACATGAATGAGAGGAAAATAGAGGGATATGGGCATTCTGTAGGTAGGAGGGATTAGCTATGTCAGCACAACATTGTGGGCTGAAGGGCCTGTTCTGTGCTGAATGTCCCACCCTGGCACATTCTTTCTTCTCGACTCTTCCATCGGGTAGAAGATACAGGAGCCTGAGGGCACATACCACCAGGCTTAAGGACAGCTTCTACCCCTCTGTGATAAGACTATTGAACAGTTCCCTTATACAATGAGATGGACTATGACCTATGACCTCATGACCTCACGATCTACCTTGTTGTGACCTTGCACCTTATTGCACTGCACTCTCTCTGTAGCTGTGACACTTTACTCTGTCCTGTTATTGTTTTTTTACCTGTACTACATCAATGCACTCTGTACTAACTTGATGTAACTGCACTGTGTAATGAATTGACCTGTAAGATCGGTTTGTAAGACAAGTTTTTCACTGTACCTCTGTACAAGTGACAATAATAAACCAATACCAAATGCTGTTCTATGTTCTATCTATGTTTTATGTAAAAACGAGGTTTAGATGCACTGCTCCAGAGCTGACAGACAACTGGAAATCACAGACTCCACCTTCACATGAAAGAGGAATGAGAAGTTTGAAAGACAAGCTTTTTGCTGTACCTCGGTACAAGTGACAATAATAAACCAATACCAATACCAATACCAAGTTAGGGATTGAGGCCTCTGGCAGAATGTAGGGGAATGTACATAGTTAGAAATTAAGAGATTCAGAAAGCACTACTGGTGTGATAGTCTGCCTGCACTCTCAGAAGTAAAGACATGACGATAATGGTTTTACATTTGTGATACAGTATTACACCTGCCATATCAGTGTAACATTAGAAATACTCTATTAGATCCAGAGAACAGTTGGACATGGACCACTCCTTTTCCTTCATGTAGCGCCTTACAAATAAATAACTATGGTCAGAAGTGTAAATAGTCTTGTTCTCAGGGTTGGGGAATCAAGAACTAGAGGGTATAGGTTAGGGTGAGAGAGGAAAGATTTAACAGGAACCTGAGGGACAACTTTTTCACACAGGGGTTGGTTAGTATATGGAACGAGCTGCCAGAGGGAGTGGTAGAGGCGGGTACAATAACAACATTTAAAAGACAGTTGGACAGGTACATGGATAGGAAAGGTTTAGAGGGATATGGGTCAAATGCGGGCAAATGGGACTAGCTTAGATAGGCATCTTGGTCAGCATGGACGAGTTGGGCTGAAGGGCCTGTTTCAGTGGTGTATGACTCTTTGACTCTAGAACACTGGAGCACAACATCCAGGCTGACAGTCCAATGCAGTACCCAGTGGGTGTTGCATTGCTGAAGGTGCCGCCTTGTGCAAGATTTCCCTCCTTGCTTGGCTTTTACCGTATTTTTTCTGCTGAGGGTGTCACCAGACAATCGTTAATCATTCATCCCTAAGATATCTTTCTTTATCTTTATCTTTATTAGTCATGTGTACATCGAAACACACAGTGAAATACATCTTTTTGTGTAGAGTGTTCTGGGGGCAGCCTGCAAGTGTCGCCACGCTTCCCGCCAACACAGCATGCCCACAACTTCCTAACCCGTATGTCTTTGGAATGTGGGAGGAAACCGGAGCACCCGGAGGAAACCCACGCAGACACAGGGAGAACATACAAACTTCTTACAGACAGTGGCCAGATTTGAACCTGGGTCGCTGGCGCTGTAAAGCGTTACGCTAACCGCTACACTACCATGCCTGCCCTTTGATAAAGAGAACTGCAACAATCTGTTTGGTGAAGTTGCTCCCACAGTGCTGCATGGGATGGAGTTCCAGGCTTCAGACAGTGTAGACAAAGTACGAATGGTGATACCTTTCCAAGTGTGAAGAAGAGAACTCGTGGGACCTTGTGTTGCTGAAATACATATTGTCTCTTCAAATAAGATGACATAGAGTCATACAGCATGGAAACAGGCCCTTCAGCCCAACTCATCCATGCTGGCTAAGATTCCCATCTAAGTTAGTCACATTTGCCCGTGTTTAGCCCATATCTCCTATCCATGTACCTGTCCAAGTACCTTTTAAATGTTGTTGGTGTACCTTCTTCTAGCAGCTCATTCCATATACTGCATGTGCACCCTCTGGGTGAAAATGTTGCCCTTCAGGTTCCTTGATTCCTCAACTGTGAGTAAAGACTGTGTGCGTTTACCCAATCTGTGCCCCTTATGATTTTATACACCTCTACAAGATCATTCTCCTATGCTCCACTGAAAACAGTCCCAACCTGCTCAACCTCTCTTCATAACTCAGACTCTTGAATCCCTGCGACAACCTCGTAAATCTCCTCTGCACTCTTTCCAGCTTAACATCATCTTTCCTATAGCAGGGTGACCAAAACTGAACACAATACTGCAAACACGGCCTCACCAACGTCTTGTACAAATCCAGCAGGACATCTCAACTTCTATACTCAGTGCCCTGACTGATGAAGGCCAGTGTGCCAAAAGGCTTCTTCACCACCCTGTCTCCTTGCCACCTGTAGGTCTTTCTTCCTTTAAGAAGGCCACCAATTGTTTGCACTAGAGATTTGTTTGAACTGTGCTAAGTGATTGGAGGGGGTTGCCACACTTGTAATGAAATGAGACAGCTCCAGGGGACGGAAAATCTCTTGATGCTATAATTTAAATAGCTTCTCAACCACTCTTTCTAGCCCCATAGGATTCCTGTAGACACTCAAAACAGTGGCAGGTTAGGCCCAGTACTTAAAGTACCACTCGTTGGACCATTTTATGTAATCTTCAGGGCTGGAATTGTGTCCATCTGGTTCTCCAGATTCATAATTCCAAACTGTATTGCCATCTTATGCACCTCACAATGAAAGCAGCCAACATAATCAAAGACCCCTCCCACCTTGGTCATTCTCTTTTCTCCCCCCTCCCATCAAGCAGAAGATACAAAAGCTTGAAAACACATACCACCAAGCTCAAGGACAGCTTCTATCCTGCTGTTATAAGACTCTTGTACGATAAAGATGAACTCTTGATCTCTCAGCCGACCCCGTTGTGGCCCTTACACTTTATTTGTCTACCTGTACTGCATTTTCTCCGTAACTGTTACACTATATTCTTCACTTTGTTATTGTTTTACTACCTCAATGTACTTATATTTAGAATGATCTGTGGATAAGGCATGCAAAACAAAAGCTTTTCACTAGGTACATGATGGTGTTGTAGCAGTTAGCGTAACACTATTACAGCACCAGCATCCCGCCGCTGTCTGTAAGGAGTTTGTACGTTCTCCCTGTGTCTACATGGGTTTCCCTCGGGTGCTCCGGTTCCTCCCACATTCCAAAGACATACGGGTTAGGAAGTTATGGGCATGCTATGTTGGCGCTGGAAGTGTGGCTGCCCCCAGAACATTCTACACAAAAGACGCATTTCACTGTGTGTTTCGATGTACATGTGAATAATAAAGAAATCTTATCTTTTCCTATGTGACAATAGTAATCCAATTATCAATTATCAAAATGACTTGCACTTATAGAGTATATCACCCTTCTTGATGTCTCAAAGCACTTCACACCCAGTGAGGCATTTTTGAAGCCTTGTCTTGCAATGTAGGTAAAGCACAGCACAGTCCCATAAATAGCAATGCAAAATAATCATTGTTTTTACTGATGTTGGCTGAGGGAAAGATATTGGCATCTCACCAGCATGGAATCAGGTCCTTTGGCATGAATGAGTTGGACCAAAGTGTCCATTTCTATGCTGTAGGGCTCTGTGACTCCATGGTTCTGGACAGTGGTGATAGTTCCCCTGCTCTTTTTTCATGAAATTTTACATTGGGATCATTGATATCCACCTGAGACTGCAGGTCATTCGAAAGACTACATGAGAGGCACTAATTTCCAATAATAACTCTGTTTCTCTCTCCACATAAGTTGCCTGACCTACTGTGGGTTTCCTCCTGTTGCTTCTTGTATTTTCTTCATTAACAGGAACGGCACAATAGTGTAGCGGTTAGTGTAATGCTATTACAGCACCAGCGACCCCGTTTCAATTCCCGGCGCTGTCCGTAAGGAGTTTGTACGTTCTCCCTGTGACTACATGGGTTTCCTCCAGGTGCCTCCCACATTCCAAAGATGCACGGGTTAGTAGGCTAACATGGGTGTAATTGGGCGGCGCAGGATCGTTGGGCCAGAAGGGCCTGTTAACATGCTGCATAAATAAAGTTTTTTATAAATGATTCAAAGCAAACTGAGCTCCAATTGATTCAAGCAGATTTAAAGCTAGATTTTCTCCAAATAGTCATGGTAATTCCAATGAGGATTAGTTCTTGTTAATCCTTCATTTTAGATCCTGAGGGTAGAAAAGGACAAGTTAAGTTAAGTTGCTTAATGGGATTTTAATGTCGAAATACTCTGTTCATTCCAGAACCGTTTCAGAAGCATCTGGTAGAAGTGCTGTGGGGATGAGAGAGCTGAAGAGAGTTACTTGGCTCCTCACCAGGCCACAGAATCGAACCAAAAACAGAAATTGCTGGACATGGGAGAGAAACAGTACTGACGTTTCAAGTCAAGGATCCTTCATCAGAGCTGGAAAAGTGGAAAAGCGAACATATTAAATTGCAGAAAGGGGGTGGGATGAAGAGAACAAGCAGGAATGCCAGAGGTGGGACACAGATCAAAGTTGCCAAGGTAACAATTGCTTTAAAAAGCAGCAGTTTGAGAGAGATTCAAAAACAAAAGCAAATTGAAACAGGAAGGTACAGCAACAATAACGCAAAAACATAAAATATTGGAAAACTCAGCATAGTCAGGACACATCTGTGAGAAGACAAATGGAGTTTCAGGTCGAACTTCGTCAGAACTGTTCTGTTTCTCTCCCCACAGATGTGGCCTGACTGGCTGAGTGCTTCCATCATTTTCTGTTCCCATTTAAGATTTCAAGCTTCTGCATTTTGTTTGGATTTTCATCTGAGGAAAGAGAGGAAAAAAGAGGTGGTTTCCTGAAATTGTTAAATTCAATATTAAGTTATGAAAATTTCAGCAGGCCCAAATGGACGATGAGCTGTTTTTCTTTTGGACACTACCTCGTTATTCCTTTTTTCTTGCACTATTTATTTATTTTTGTAATTAATGGTAATTTTATGTCTTGCACTGTACTGCTGCCACAGAACAACAAATTCCACTTCATATGTCAGTAACAATAAATCTGATTTTGATTCTGATTCTGATTCTGATTCTGATTCTGATTCTGATTCTGATTCTGATTCTGGTCAGTGTGGAAGGCAGAGAGCAGCCAGAGCAGGAACAGGGAGGATTATAAAGTGACAAGTGATTCAAGGCTGGGGTCAGCGTTGTGTATTGAATCGACGTGGTTTGCAAAGCGGTCAGCCATTGCCTTCTCCAATGTAGGGGAGACTACATCGTCAGCACTAATTACGATATACCAACATGAAGGAGGTCTAAGTGAGCTACTGCTCCATTTGTTTGGATCTCTGGATTGTAGAATGGGAAGAAATAAAAGGGTTGCATTAAAGTGGCATGAGAAAGGGAGGTTGAAGATCACGGATCGTGAATGGTCCCCTCTGAATGCTGAAAGGGGAAGGGAGATGTATCTAGATGTATCAGTGCACTTGCACCTGTCTACATCAAAGGTGCTGAGGTCGAGAGGGTTGAGAACTTCAAGTTCCTAGGAGTGAACATCACCAACAGCCTGTCCTGGTTAAATCATGTAGATGCCACAGCCAAGAAAGCTCACCAGTGCCTCTACTTCCTCAGGAGGCTAAAGAAATTTGGTACGTCCCCTTTGACACTCACCAATTTTTATCGACGCACCACAGAAAGCATCCTATCTGGATGCATCACAGCTTGGTACGGCAACTGGTCTGCCCAGGACTGAAGAAACTGCAGAGAGTTGTGGACACAGCCCAGCGCGTCATGGAAACCAGCCTCCCCTCCATGGACTCTGCCTTTACCTCTCGCTGCCTTGGTGAAGCAGCCGGCATAATCAAAGACCCCACCCACCTGGGTCATTCTCTCTTCTCTCCTCTCCCATCAGGCAGAAGATACAGGAGCCTGAGGGCACATACCACCAGGCTCAAGGATAGCTTCTATCCCACTGTGATAGGACTATTGAACGGTTCCCTTATACGATGAGATGGACTCTTGACCTCACGATCTACCTTGTTGTGACCTTGCACCTTATTGTCTACCTGCACTGCACTTTCTCTGTAGCTGTGACACTTTACTCTGTACCATTATTGTTTTTACCTGTACTACCTCAATACACTTTGTACTAACTCAATGTAACTGCACTGTGTGATAAATTGACCTGTACGATTGGTATGCAAGACACGTTTTTCACTGTACCTCGGTACAAGTGACAATAATAAACCAATACCAATACCAATAGAAGTGGAATCTCATTGGACATAGGCTAGGAGGGTGCAAGATCAGGACAGAGGGTACCCTACCCATGTTCTGGTTGGATGAGAGCAGTGTGAAAGAATTTGAGAACTCACCGCTGAGAGCCCTGTCAACAATGTGAGAGGTAAAGCCATGGTTACGGATAAAAGGAAGATATCTTAAGGGCGCTGGTAAGGAAAGTCTCCTCAGCAGAGCAGATAAAACAAGGCATCAGAACTGGGAGAATAAAATGGAGTCCTTACAGGGAGGAGGAGGTATAGTCAAGATAACTGTGGGAAATAGGGAACTTATAATGGATATTGATTGCAAAATCTATCCCCTGAAATGGAGATAAAGATGTTAAGACAGTGAAGGGAGACGTCAGTAATGGATCATGAGAAAGTGAGAGCTGGGTGGAAACTGTCGACAAAGGAAAGGAAATGTTCAAGTTCTCTATGAGTGCAGGAAGCAGCACATTAAAGTCATCAATGAGTGAGGGAGGAGGTCTAACAAGGATTGAACCAAGGACTGTCCCATTTTCAGTAAGGGTTGGGAATAGCTGGGACTCATGTGAGTTCCCATCGGTACACCATTGACTTGGAGAAAGTGAACGGAGTTGAAGAACGTAAGAATGATTTCAGCCAGGCAAGCAAGAGTTGTGGTGAAGTGGACTGGTCGGACCTCTGTCCAAGGACGAAGTGGTGAGTCCTCAGATTATCTTGGTGCAACATGAAGATACAGAGGGATCAGGTATCCATGGTGAAGATGAGATTGCTGGGAGCAGAAAGCCGAATCCTGTCAAAGTGGTGGAAGGCACAAGAGGTGTCAGAGCTGTGGGAAAGGACAGAACAAGAGAAGAAAGGATAGAGTCATGTTGGAAAGTTCTGTAGGAAAGAGCAGGCTGAAGCAATGGGTCTACCCAGACAATGGATCGCACTTGTGGATCTTGGGGAGGAGGTAGAAGCAAACTATGAGGGTTTGGCAGGCCAGGGAAGGAAGGTGTCCTGAGGAAATAAGGTCAGTGACGGCTGGGAGATGATGGTCTGATGTTCAATGGTGGGGTCATTCTCCAGAGGGAGGTATAAGAGGTGTCTGGGAGCTGACATTTAGCATCTGCATAGCAGAGATCAGTTCACCAAAGCACAATGGACAGCACTTTAAACTTAACTCGGACAAGTGTGATGTGTTGCGTTTTAGTAAGTTGAACTAGGGCAGGACTTACAAAGCAAATGGCAGAGCCCTGGGAAGTGTTGTAGAACAGAGAAACTGAGGGATACAAGTACATTGTTCCCCTAAAGTGTTGACGCAGGTAGACAGGGGTTGAGGAAGCTGCTTGGAACACTTGCCTTCATCAGTCAGGACACTGAGTACAAGGGTTGGGACGTCATGTTACAACTATACAAGATGTTGGTGAGGCCCCACTTGGAGTATTGTGTAAAGTTCCAGTTGTCTCGCTATAGGAAGGATGTCATTAAGCTGGAAAAGGTGCAGAAAGGATTCACAAGAATGTGGCTGGGACTGGAGGGCTTGAGTTATAGGGAGAGACTGGCTAAGCTGGGACTGTTTTCCCTGGAGTGAAGGAGGCTGAGGGGTGACATAGAAGTTTATAAAATCATGAGGGGCATAGATTGGGTAGATAGTTATAGTCTTTTTCCCAGGATAAGGAAGTCAAAATATAGGTGAGAAGGGAAAGATTTAAAGGGGACCTGAGGGGCAAGTTTTTCACACAGAGATTGATGGGTGTATGGAACAAATTGCCAGAGGAACTGGAAGTACAATTACGATGTTTAAAAGATATTTGGACAGGTACATAGATACAAAAGGTTTAGAGGGATATGGGCCAAATGCTAGCAAATGGGACTAGTTTAAATAGGCACCTTGGTCGGCATGAACAGGTTGGGCTGAAGGCCCTATTTCTGTGCTGTGTAACCCCTATGACTCGACAATAACAATACCCTTGTTAGCAGGTTTGATGCTGTTATCAGGAATGATCTAAAGTGAGGGGAGAGCTGCAAATTCAGAAAGAGGGTAGATTAGAATGAGTAACGGCAGTGTAAAAATTCAGACAATCAACATCAAGTCAGCAGTTAGTGACGTATGGGTGTAGGGAAGGTAGGAAGCTGGAAGGAGAAGTCCAACTGGATTGGAAGTTCTGGAGCTGGGAGAAGCAGTTGAAAGTTGGAGTGAGGATCCTGGTCAGAGAAATGGACACAGAGGTGAAGGCAGCAGAACTGGGGACATGGAGATGAAAGTGAAGCTTCTCCTGCTGACTGAAAGAAAGATGAAAACAAATTGTTAAAACACCAAATACAGGTTGGTTGCTAAAAGGTGCTTTAAAGTCAACAGAGCCCAGAAAACCACTTCCTTCTTTGGAAGTCTTAACTCTGACCTTTACATTATTAACTTCCTAAAATTAAAACCAAATTCATGTCAGCATCAAATCAAGCAAAAATAAATCAAAAATACATTTTCAAGGAGCAGATGGAAATTCGTAGCATCTGTTAGACAAGGTTGTGAGAGTGTTCACCTTTGACAGAGGGCCTTTGCTCAAATACCCTTGTCTATTACTTAAGCTAAATTGACTAACATGGGAAATCCCTGAAATGAGGGAAGATGATGACCTGAGTATTTGGAAAGAGTGCAGAAAATATCTACCAGGATGTTGCCAGGACTCGAGGGTCTGAGTTATAGGGAGAGGTTGGACAGGCTAGGACTTTTTTCCTTGGAGCGTAGGAGATTGAGAGGAGATCTTCTGAAGGTGTATGAAATCATGAGGGGCATAGATAGGGTGAATACACACAATCTTTTCCCCAGGGAAGGGGAATTAAGAACCAGAGAGCATAGGTTTAAGGTGAGAGATTTAACAGGAACTTGAGAGGTAATTTTTTTCACAAGGAGGGTGGTATGTATGTGGTATCAGCTGCCAGAGGAAGTGGTTGAGGCAGGTACATACATAACTATCTTCAAAAGACACTTGGACAGATACATGGATAGGAAAGGTTTAGAAGGTTATGAGCCCAATGCAGGCAAATGGGACCAGTTTGGATTGTCATCTCGGTCAGCGTTGACCAGTTGGGTGGAATGACCTGTTTCTGTGCTGTATGACTCTATGATTATTTGGAATTTCCATCTATTTACAGCTTTGTGAGGGACTGGGTCTGAGTCATAGGAACATAAGATCGTTACACAACAGAAAGGGGCCATTGAGTGCATCGAGTCTACTGTCCCATTGTACTATTATTATGTTATGATATTGTATCCACCTTAAGGACATTATATGTGTCTCTTGAGCACATGCAGCAGATCATGGGGCAATAACAAAGCTTTTCATGCAAAGCAATGTGTGTCTTTGATCAATACAGGGGCTCAATCATCAGATCTTCTCTGAGTTCATGACGGCTCGATGCAGACCAGCTATCCTGTCTGATTCTCCTGCTCTTTCCTGAGTGTTTTGTCATTTATTTTCCATCAGAATAAGCAGTAACATAGCCGTATGGATGCCTACAGATCTTCACAGAGCTAATACAGAACTCACGGAGCAAAAAAATCTTACACCTGGTCAGAGTAACTGATGGTTGGTAGAGTTTGGCTTTATTTTAGAAGCAGCTCTGCCACTTCCTTGAATAAATCTGGAACTGAAATGACAAACCAGGACCTGTAAACTTGGTATTAATTTCAATATCCCCTGTCAGGTTTCACTAATAGGTTAATGTCCTCAATTAAGCATGTTATACAAAACTTTTTATCCTTGATTAGGGAAGTACAAAGTCTATATGTAGCTCACACTTTATATCTATGGACAGTCCTCTATGGCTCATTCACAGAACATAGAAAACTACAGCACAGTACAGGCCCTTGGGCCTACGATGTTGTGCCGGCATTTTATCCTGCTCTAAGATCTATCTAACCCTTCCCCCCCACATAGCCCCCAATTTCTCTATCATTCATGTGTCTGTCTAAGAGTCTCTTAAATGTCCCTAATGTTTCTGCCCCCACAATCTCTGCCGGCAGTGCATTCCACGCACTCGCCACTCTCTGTGTAAAAAACTTACCCCTGACATCCCCCATATACCTTTCTCCAATCACCTTAAAATTATGTCCCCTTGTGTTAGCCATTGTCACCCTGGGAAAAAGTCTCTGACTGTCCACTCGATCTATGCCTCTTATCATCCTGTACACCTCTATCAAGTCACCTCTCATCCTCCTTCTCTCCAAAGAGAAAAGCCCTAGCTTGCTTCCTTCACCTTTGTAATGCTAATATCTCAATCAAAGCATTCACTTGATTGACTTTTTTTGTGGATCAAAGATCCTTTTGCTGTTTCTTCAAGAGTCAGAGAGTAATACAGCATGGAAACAGGCCCTTTGGCCCCACACATTAGTATTGGTATTGGTATTGGTTTATTATTATCACTTGTACCGAGGTACGGTGAAAAACTTGTCTTGCGTACCGATCGTACAGGTCAATTCATCACACAGTACAGTTACATTGAGTTAGTACAAGTGCATTGATGTAGTACAGAGTAAAGTGTCACAGCTACAGAGAAAATGCAGCGCAATAAGGTGCAAGGTCACAACAAGGTAAATCGTGAAGTCATAGTCCATCTCATCGTGTAAGGGAACCGTTCCAAGGTGCCCATCTGAGCTATTACCATTTGCCCACCTTTGGCCCGTATCCCTCTAAACCTTTCCAATCCATATAATTATCCAAATGTCTTTTAAATGTTGTTCTTGTACCTGCCTCAACTATTTTCTACTTGTCAACAACAACAACTAATTTGTTTATAAAGTACCTTTGATGAAGTGAGATGCAGAATGAAGAGAATATTTGCTGGTAAACCTTTGTTTAAGCTGAACTGCCTTGGAAAGATCTGAATGTAGAAAGATGATAAAATAAGATAAGATCTCTTTATTATTCACATGTACATCGAAACGCACAGTGAAATGCACCTTTTGCGTAGAGTGTTCTGCCCTCAAGTTGTCACTCAGACCAAGTTAATCACTGCTGCTGAGAAGGAGCAGGATGAGAGGCAATTGGCCACTGCATTCATATGCAGCTGTGAATTAGAAGCAGGTCTAGGTAAGTTGACTCCTCATCATCTCCAAAATAAGATTTCTGCTAATGTGTAACCTCAGCACCGCTTTTCTATCCATGGAAACCTTTCACCCCCTTGCTCATTAAAATCTATCTACTTGTCTCTTAGAAATATATGGCGGTACGGTACGGATGGTCCTTTATTTTTTAATAGTGAAGCAATAATGCTAGATTCCCCCACAAGTGGAAACATCCTCTCCACCTCCATCGGAACTTAAGTGTTTCAATCAATTCAATTCTCATCTTCTAATCTTCAGCAGATCCAAGCCTAGTCTGTCCAACCTTTCCTCATTAGACAACCTGCCCGTCCCAGGTATTAGCATTGCTTTCTCCATTCCAAATCCAGGGAGATTGCAAGATTATCTGCAGTTCATCTGGGACTCCTTCGGGGAATGTTTGTGCTGAGATGTACATGGAAAGGCAGATCCAGAGTTGCCTGTGAAAGGGAGGGAACCGAACAGCTGACAT
This sequence comes from Pristis pectinata, assembly GCF_009764475.1. Taxonomy (NCBI): domain Eukaryota; kingdom Metazoa; phylum Chordata; class Chondrichthyes; order Rhinopristiformes; family Pristidae; genus Pristis; species Pristis pectinata. Next base: position 105,604,068 of record NC_067410.1, on the reverse strand, counting down.
GCACCATCCTGTGAGCTGCCGGGGGAAACACAGTACGTTAGGGAAATGTAATGTAAGATTTTTCAGCAGAGGAAAGGTAAGCTAACACCCATGGAATGAGGACATTGAGGAGGAGTATTAACCAGGCAGTAAACCAAAAGTTTGAAAGTTCTTGCGGAAAACAAACTGCTGGAGGGACTCACACAGAGAAACAAGAGACTGCAGATGCTGGAATCTGGAGCATCAAACAATCTGCTGGGGGAACTCAGCGGGTCGAGCAGCATCTGTGGGAGGAAAGAAATTGTTTATGTTTCAGGTCAAAACCCCTGCATCAGGTTTTGACCCGAAACATAAACAATTTCTTTCCTCCCACAGATGCTGCTCGACCCATTGAGTCCCTCCAGCAGATTGTTTGTTGTTGGAGGAATTCAGTGGATCAAGCAGAATTTTGATGGCAAAGGGATGGTCAACATTTTGGGTCGAGACCCATCTTCAGGATGCTGCACCAGTCTTAATGCAGGGTCTCGATCTGAAATGTTGACTACCCCTTTGCCTCCACAGATGCTGCTTGACCCACTGAGTTTCTCAGGCAGTTTGTTTTTTGCTTCAGTCTCCAATGTCTGCAGTCTCTTGTGTCTCCATTTGAAAGTTTATGACTGAGTAGAGTGACCCTACTATTTCTGATCATCACTGCTGTGTGGCTGACATTGATTTGGTACAACAAACCATCCTCCAACCATTGCATTTTCAGGAGAAATCATTTGATATCTATAGATGTAATGGTATTGGTTTATTATTGTCACTTGTACCGAGGTGCAGTGAAAAGCTTGTCTTCCATATCATTCGTACAGATCAATTCATTCCACAGTGCATTGAGGTAGTACAGGGTAAAAACAATAACAGAAGTGTCACAGCTACAGGGAAGTGTATTGCAGGTAGACAATAAGGTCATAACAAGGTAGATTGTGAGGTCAAGAGTCCCTCTCATTGTATAAGGGTGATGCCGTTCAATAGTCTTATCACAGTGGGATAGAAGCTGTTCCTAAAGTTTCAAAATTGACTTTTGTTTGCTGTTCTTTATGGACTTTTTGTTATAGTCCATTGGTTAATTAAATTCTAATTAACTAACTAATTGGTTAGTTAATCAACTGGTCCAGATGGAATACATCTTAGGTGATAAATGAAATGGGGTTGCAGATTGAAGAAGAATTTACCATAATCTTTTAATGTTTCTAGCACAAGGTGCTAGAGAACAGCAAATGTAGCACCTTTGCTTAAAAAGATATGTAAGGACACACCTGGTCTATCTGTTGACTCATGCTGTAGGAACACTTTTAGAAACAATGAAAATTGAAAATGAAAATCAAGTAAATGTAAATCAAAAAAAAACAGCAGATACTGGAAATCTAAAATAAAATAAAACAGAAATTGCTGGAACTACTCAGTTGGTCAAGTTGCATCTGTTGGAAGAGAAACAGACTTAATGTTTCAAGTTGAAGACCCTTCATCAGAACTGAGGAGAGAAAAGATGTTTCTAAAGCTGCAAAGGGAGGGATGTCTCTGAGAGCGTAAAACCAGAGTGACCATAGGGATAAACTGTAAACAATGTTATCTGTTCAATGAGTGAATGGCAGCAGTTAGTGTGTGAAAATAGAAATTTGTAAGCGTCTTTGGCGACGTACCAAATCTCCTCAAACTCCTAACGAAGTAGCACCACTGGTGTGCCTTCTTCGTGATTGCATTGCCTTCTTCATGTTGGGCCCAGGATAGATCCTCTAAGATGTAGATGCCCAGGAACTTGAAGCTGCTCACCCTTTCCAACTGCTGACCAGAACAGGAAGTTCCGAAAAAGTGGAGGAGCAGCTCTGTTAATTAATGATGGCTTTATTGTAAAAGAGAGGGATAACCTGATCACAGGAAACCAGGATGTAGAACTGGTTCAGGTGCAGATAAAGGAAAGAAAAAATTGCTTGCTGCAGTGCTAGACAGGCACACAGGATGCCAGACCTTGAATGAAGAAATAATGTCAACTTGTCAGAAAGGTGCAGCACAAATCAGAGGGGATTTTAATGTATATATATGCTGTAAAAATTGGACAGGCACAGATGACCAGGCTGAGGAATTCAGAGAGTGCTTTTGGGATCGCTTCTTAGAACAGCATATTCTTAACCAACCAGAGGCAAAGATATATTAGACCTGGAAATGTGCAATGAGATAGGATTAATTAATGACCTTGTAGCAAAGGTACCTCCAGGTAGTAGTGATCATAATGTGATTGAATTTTATATTCAGCTTGAGGAAGAGATGAATGGGTCCAGGAGCTCTACTTAAAGATTAAATAAGGGAAGTTATGAGGACATATTAGTTAAAATGAACTGAAAAAGTAGGTTAAGGAATCAGTCACCTGTGAGAGAGTGGCAGACGTTGAAGGGAATCTTTCAGAATACTCAAAATTGATGCACTCCATTGAAAAGATAACATGCCAAGGGAGGGTGCACCACATGTGATTAACTAAGGAAATTAAAAATAGTATCAAACTTACAAATCGCACATTTGCACAAAGTCAGAAGGTTGAACAGAATGTAAGAGGCAGCAATGAATGACTGGAAGATTCAAAAGGAGAGGAAAATCAGAGGACGGGATAAAGCTAGCCAGAAAAGTGAAGTTTCTCTCGACATTCAAAAAAGTAAAGATTTAACACCTTGACAATTGGCCGAGAGAAAGTGAACCCAGGGAATTAATAATGGAAAACATGTAAATGGAAGATGAATTAAACAAGTATTTTGCATCAGACTTCACTGTACGATACAAGTTACATCCCAGAAAAAGCAATAAATTGGGAATTGGAAGGGAGAGCTCAGACAAATTATAATCGCTAAGGAAATGATCCTGGGCAAAACTGCCGGAGGCTAAGTATCCTGGTCCACAGTGTAGGAGATAACATATCGGCATGGGTAGAAGACTAGCAGGCTAAAAGGAAACAGAGAGTAGACATAAATGGCTCCCTTTCAGGTTGACGAGCCATATTGAGTGGTGTGCACAAGGCTCAGCACTGGAATGTCAAGTGCTTACAATTGAAGTAAATGATTTGGATGAAGACACTGAAGTTATTGGAGCTAATATTGCTGATGACACAAAGATAGGTAAGAGCAGTAGGTTGTGAAGAGGACGTAAGGAGGATCTAAAGGGATATAGATAGGTTAAATGAGTGGGCAAAGGCCGGGAAAATGGAGTATTAGATGGGAAAATGTTAAATTGTCCATTTGGACAGGGAAAATAAAACAAGAAGCATGTCATCTAAATGGTGAGAATTTGCAGAGCCCCCAGGTGCAGAGGGATCTGGGTATCATCATGTTGGATTACAAAGGACTAGCATGCAAATACAGCAAGTAATTACAAAAGCTAATAGCATGTTCTCATTTACTGCTGGAAGAATTGAGTTCAGAAGTAGGAAGGTTATGTTTCTGCAGGGCATTGATGAGACCAGGTCAGGAGTTCTGTCAATAGTATTGGTCTCGTTGTTTAAGGAAGGATGTTATTGCAAGGGGAGCAGGTCAGAGAGGGCATACTAGATTGATATGTAGTCTAGCCAGATTGATGAGAATGTTATCAGGACTCGAGGGCCTGAGTTATGGGGAGAGGTTGGGCAAGTGGGACTCACTTGGAGGGACATCTTAGTCAGCATGGACCAGTTGGGCTGAAGGGCCTGTTCCCATGCTGTATGACTCTATGCCTCTACATACTTTGTTACTCCTTCTATTGCACTAGTTATTTATTTTGTAATTTACAGTAATTTTGTCTTTGCACTGTACTGTTGCTGCAAAACAACACATTTTACAACAATAAGTCAGTGATAATAAACTCAATTCTGATGCTATGACTTTATTCCTTGGAACCTAGGAGACTTGGGGTGGGGGGGTCTAGAGGATGACCTGATAGAGTGTATACAATCATGAGGGGCATAGATAGGGTGATTGCACACAGTCTTTTTCCCAGGGAAAGGGAACCTGTAACTGGGCCCATAACCCGGAGGTCGATGGATCGAAACCATCCTCTGCTATCCTTCGGCTGAACATTTAGGACGGCACAGTAGTGTAGCGGTTAGCATAACACTATTACAGCACCAGCAACCTGGGTTCAATTCCCACTGCTGTCTGTAAGGGTTTGCTCCGGGTGCTCTGGTTTCCTCCCACATTCCAAAAGACGTACGGGTTAGGAGCTGTGGGCATGCCATGTTGGCACCGGAAGAGTGGCGACACTTGCGGGCTGCCCCCAGCACATTCTCAGTAACACAAGACGCGGTTCACTATGTGTTTCAATGCACATGTGACTAATAAATAAATATCTCATAAATATCTAGAGGGCATAGGTTTAAGGTAAGGGGGGAAGATTTAAAAGGGACCAGAGGGGGAACTTCTTCACACAGAGAGTGATGCATATATTGAATGAGCTGCCAGAGAAGGTTGTTGAGGCAGATACAATAACGATTTTTAAAAGACATTTGGATAAGTAAGTGGATAGGAAATGTTTGGACGGATATGGACCCAAAGCAAGCAAATGGGACTGGCTCAGGTGGGCACCATGGTCGGTGAGAACAAGTTGGGTTGAAGGGCCAATTTCCATGCTGTATTACTCTATGACTCCATAATGGATTGGACAGGGTTGGTTTGTAACTACTGTTGGCTACAAGAGTGACTTGACTGAAGTATATAGCACCTTGAGGGTCTTGACAGAATCGATGTGGAGAGGATGTTTCTTCTTGTGGGAGAATCTAGAACCAGGGGTCACTGTTTAAAAATAAGAGATTGCCCATATAAGACGGGTTTTTTTTCTTTCAGATGGTCATGAGACTTTGGAACCTTCTTCTTCAAAAGGCAGTGGGGGTTGGAGGGAAAGGGGAGAGTCCTTGAATATCTTTAAGGCAGAGGGAGATAGATTGTTGATAAGCGGAGAGGTGAAAGGTTTGAGGGAAATGCAGAATTCAGCTGACAGATACATCAGTCAACCCTTCTTTGCTCCATCAAACACCTCAGGCTTCTGTCTCACCTCTCCCCCTCTCCTCTTTATACTGGCCATCTCCCCCCTCCACTCTCGGTCCTGATGCAAGGTTTTCGATCCGAAACGTCGATAATTCCTTTCCCCCAACAGATGCTGCTCGATCCGCTGAGATCCTCCAGCAGATGGTTTGTTGTTCCAGATTCCAGCATCGGCAGTCTCTTGTGTCTTTACGATCTTATTAAATGGTGATTTCTACTCTTAATTTCTGTATTTTAAATGGTATTATCTTTTCAAGGACAATTATGAATGAGTGATAAATGCCAATTTTCTCTGAATCCTGAAAAAAATGAACAAAGAAGAAGAATGGGCTGATATCATGAAAGGTGATGTGTAAATGCAAATGTCTTCTTCAACTTGTCCTTCCTAATTGTTGATTTCTTACTATTTTTCTGTCCTATTTTCCTTAAAAATAGCTTTAATTTTACTTCCCATCTTCAGACAATAAGGCAAAATGAAAACACCACAAAGTTTTAAGAATGTAGGAAGTATTTGTCAATAACAGGGCTTCATGCTTGTTAGAAACATGTCATTAGAAGATGGTGGGAAGATGGATTTAATGAATTGGAGGGCCTTCTCCTAATTGAAACTTTTCCTCTGTTTCAACTAAAACATCTCACTTTACTTTTATTTTTCAAACTTCAGAAGCCTTCACTTCTTTCTCTTGACTTCCAGCTTCATTTTGGAGGCGGGGCCACAGTTTGATTGGCTGAACACGATCTCCAAATCAAAACTATTGAAGCAAATAGCTGATGCTGTTTCTGTGTAAACTCTACATCTCTGTGGTTCACTTGGCATTGTAACGTTGATTGTCAAATTGCCTCTTTCAAAGGAAGCCTTATATCGATCTTTTGAACATATAATCCAGAGTTGCATACTTTCAAGTCTTGGTTATGGTAAGCGAATATTTCTGTTTCCTCTTTTTTTTTGGTTACTTGAGCTTGCTAATCTGCCTATTGTAAGAAAGATTTGAAACATATTGTGGAGTTATTGAAACAAAGAAATTGTGCAAACCAGCAGAAATAAATATCTATTAAAAGATACCAGATGATTGGGATTGATTTAAGGTACATCATTCTCAACCAGTTTGGTGAAAATGTTTGAAGCACTGCTGAACAAGCTTTACTGAAATAATTATGCTTCATTTTTCATTGTTTCATCTTAACCACCTTTTTGGTATGTTTTCCCTGAATGTTTCTTGCTCCCAGGTTTGCTTTGAGAGACACTATTTTAAGCATCTGTGTGTTCAGGCACTGTTGTCAAGACCAGATTGCATGATTACATGTGTTGTTAAGGTCCTTTAAATGTTAATGAAGAACTAAACACACTGGAAAGGGACCAGAGCCACACATAGAACAAATAAAGCCTGGGGTATCCACCCAAAAGGACATTGATAAACAAGGCCATGTTAATCAATGTTTCAGGGACAATTTTCCTAATTCCCACTTTTTTTTACATTTCTGCATTCAAACTCTCAAGTACCCAAGATAGGATTCGAACTTGTGATATCCATTCTGCTGGTGCAGACCAACTGTGCCTTTGTCACAGATGCCCTGGTTGGAAACTGCAACTGTTGCCCAAAAAGAAAGCATTATTTCTTTGTAGCTAGCAACTTATTTTATGTGCCTATTGTATCACCTTTTAACAAGTTGGATCAACTTTTAGTTCTTATTAAGTGAGCTTAATGACAAGTCTGGGGAGAAACTTCCTTAAAAACTGAAAATGCTCAGGAAGTTCAAATGTATTTGTTAGTAAAAGAACAGCAGAATTTTTCCAGAAAGTTTACTACAATATCATTCCGTGACGTTGTAGAAATCTGTGCAGACTCCCAGGATTTGCAAATCTCTAACTCAAAAACTGGTTGATAGAGTAAATATAGAGAGAAATGCTTCCTCAAACTGGTTACAACAAAACCAGCTTTAATAGAATGATTTTTGTCATTAATATAATTGTAAAACAATTAGTATAGTCTTTTCATTAGTGGAATGTCAATGCTAAATAAAAATCTTCAAGAAAAATATTTGAAAAAAATGATAATTCACATCACATTTTACTTTTCTAAGAGATACCCATTTCTTTTTGAGTGGGATAAAAGAATGGTTAAAGAATGTGTATTTATCTTGTATATCTAATAACCTCAGAATGTCTCAAAGTATTTTACAGTCAGAGCCATTTGTAAGGATCTCACTGTTGCAATATGGAAGTCTCTGGGTTGTACACAGAAAGCTCCCATAAACAGCAATGTGATAATGATAAGATAATTTATTCCTATGATTTCATTTGAGGGATTGTTATTGTCCAGAGGAAATCTGCAATATCTTCACCACCAAATTGAAATAAATCACACAATGTTATACGGCTTGGAATTCATAACATGTCCATATACACCAGGAAGGGAAAAGTAGCTCACAAAGAAGGTGCTCTTAAGCCAACTTGGGATCTGGAAGATTTGGAAAGGGAGGGCATCGGATAGGGTGAAATGGGACTTAAGTAGGTGGAGGAAGGGGTATATACTTTGTACAAGCGAGCTGTAGCATATGGCTAATTAGTGATCATTCCCAAGAGAAGATGGATTGGGGAGAGATGTAGGATCTGGGAATAGGCAACTTTTAACCAGAGATTGTGAAATACACTGTTGTAATACAGGACATTACAAACTTTTTGAAAAGCAGAAGTTTGCTGTTTCATTTGCTGCCCCAGTGATCACCACAAGCAGCTTTTTGTAAGGTTATCAGATTGCTCCACCCTTTCACCTCACCTTTGCACGTAACAACTGGAAATTCTACTTTATCTCCTCCTTTCCGTTGGGGCCCCAAACTTCCAGTTACCTATCACTTTAACTCCAACTTCACTTACTTATTGTGGCACAGAACAGAGGCCATCCAGCCCACTGGGTCCATGTCAGCTTTCAGCAGAGTAATCCCATCAATCCCATTCTCTTAGCCACTCAATTCCTGCACCCATAACCCTGAAGCATTCTTTCTCATATGTCTATCAACTCCTCTTTGGTTCTTTTGCCACTTCAATACACTAAGGAGTAATTTACAATCATTAATTTATAATTAACTATTAACTTACCAGCACATGGGATGGGGGAGGAAGACAAAGTTCTCATGCAGTCATGGGGAGAACTCCTAATGTCTAAACACCAACCGAGGTCAGAATCGAACTTGGGTCCTTGGAGCTATGAAGCAAGCAGCAGTCACTGCTGTGCCGCCATACTATCTGGTCTACCTTCAGCCTCCTACACTGTTCCAGAGAAACCTAATGTAAGCTCAGGGAAGGCACCTCACCCTCTGACTGGGCACATTGCAGCCTTCCAGACTCAACATAGTAGCTTTGGAAGATTGGTAACTCCAACTTTAACACTTCACATTTCCTTCACTCACAGTTTTTCTCCTGGCAATATCAGATTGTATTTGTCCTCTCCTGTTTATTCCACTTCAAGTCACACCTTATGTTATTCACCACCATCTTTCACCTGCATAGCAGGAGAAAACAGGTGTGTTGGATCAACATTGAAGACTCTGCAAGGTAATGATGCTGATAGAAAGAATATACCCCTTCCTCCATCCACTTAAGTCCCATTTCACCCGATCCAATGTCCCCCCCACCTTCCAAATCTTCCAAATCTTCCAGATCCCAGAAACCTTCTCCAAGTTGCCAAAGAGCACCTTCTTTCTTCCCACTGAGAAGGCAGTAAAGTGTCCATCATTGGGGCAAAGATGTGCCAGGATCAGCCCTGATAACAGCCTCCAATTCTGCATTACTTGGTACCTGCATGATCCATTCGGTGGCTTATTGTATGAGTGATTATTTGGCTGTTCCCTTCGAGTTTAGTGCCATTCATTGTCTGGTTTGGGTTAGCTTCCATGGAATCAACAACAACAACCACTTTCATTTCTATAATGCTGCATGTTAGGTGCCATCATTAAGGCAATTGACCAAGAACCTAGCCAAAGAGAATTTAAGGAATATCATAAAAGAATAAGAGTGATATGGAGAGGGAGAGGTTTATGGAGGGTATTAGAGTCCTGAAGTCACAGAGTAACACAGCATGGAAACAGGCCCTTCAGCCCAACTCGTCCATGCTGACCATCGAGTTAGTACCATTTGCCCACAGTTGGCACATATCCCTCTAAACCCCTCCTATCCATGTATTTATCAAAATATTTTTTAAATGTTGTTATTGTATTTGCCTCAATATCTCCTCTAGCAGTTCATTCCATATATTCACCACCATCTGTGTTAAGAATGCCCCTCAGGTCCCTTCTGAATCTTTCCCCTCTCATCTGAAACCCTCTAGTTTTTAGTTCCTCTTCCTTGGGAAAATGACTGTGTATGTTCACCCTATTGAAGCCCCTCATGACCTTATACACCTCCTTAATGTCACCCCTCGATCCCCTACGTTCCAAGGAACATAATCCAAGCTTGCCCAACCTCTCCCTATAACTCAGGCCCTCAGATCTTGGCAGCATCCTTGTAAATCTTCTCTGCTCTCTTTCCACTTTAATGATGCCTTTCCTATAACAGGGAATTCTCCAGAATTCTGCAAAAAAACAGCTGAAAATGCAGACAATAATGATAGACGAAATGTGAAAGAACAAATTATGTTGGCCCTTTGCCCATGTCCTAACAGTGTATATCAATGGAGAGTGCTGCAGGTCTCTCAGATTCTCAGCCATGATCTCTTCTGAAGTTATAATTCCAAATCAGGTGGTCAAACTAAATAATCTCTTATCCACATTTGTGCATGCATTGTGGATTATCATTCCCTCATGTTAAACATTTGCTCGTGTATTTCAATGATAATTTTAAGCTCCATTTCCAATTAAAGAATGTTATGTTACTGAGCATGAATCAAAAATTAAGATGAAAGACTATGCTGTCTGCTGTTGATGAGGATTTTGATCATCTTTTTAATGCCTTTTGAATAAAACATTAAACCAAGGTCCACATCTGCATGCTAATGGTCCCACAGGATTATTTTGAACAGGAGCAGAGATGTTCACTTTGGAGTCCTGGTAAGTATTAATCACTCAACCAACATTATGAAACAATGGTCATTACATGCTGCTGATGTGCAGAAGAAGGATTAGCTGCCGCATTTTTAACAGCCAGTACAGTGTCCCCTCACTACAGTCCTCAATTCTTAAGCTTGATTATACACTAACATTCAGGACAAAGACTTGAATCCACTGAAACAAGGCCAACTTCTTTATTGGCAGCTCATTAAACTGTGTTCTCCATGCTGTGTTCTCCAGACAGATTGATGAGGGTACTGCAGTAGATGCGGTCTACATGAATTTTAGTAAGGCATTTGACGATGTTCCACATTGTAGGCTTCTTCAGAAGGTCAGAGGGCATGGGATCCAGGGAAGCTTGGCCACGTGGATTCAGAATTGGCTTAGCTATAGAAAGCAGAGGGTTGTGGTGGAGGGAGTGCATTCAGATTGGAGAGCTCTGACTAGTGATGTCCCATAAGGATTGGTTCTGGGACCTCTGCTTTTAATGATTTTTATTAATGACTTGGATGAGGGGGTAGAAGGATGGGTTGGCAAGTTTGCAGATGACACAAAGGTTGGCGGTGTTGTGGATAGTGTAGAGGATTGTCGAAGTTTGCAGAGGGACATTGATAGGATGCGGAGCTGGGCTGAGAAGTGGCAGATGGAGTTCAATCCGGAGAAGTGTGAGGTGGTACACTTTGGAAGGACAAACTCCAAGGCAGAACACAAAGTTAATGGCAGGATTCTTGGTAGTGTGGAGGAGCAGAGGGATCTGGGGGTGCATATCCACAGATCCCTGAAAGTTGCCTCACAGCTGGATAGGGTAGTTAAGAAAGCTTATGGGGTGTTAGCTTTCATAAGTTAAGGTATGGGGTGTTAGCTTTCATAAGTTAAGGGCTCGAGTTTAAGAGCCATGAGGTAATGATGCAGCTCTATAAAACTCTGGTTAGACCACACTTGGAATACAGTCTAATTCTGGTCGCCTCATTATAGGAAGGACGTGAAAGCATTGGAAAGGGTGCAGAGGAGATTTACCAGGATGCTGCCTGGTTTAGAGAGTATGCATTATGAGGAGAGACTGAGGGAGCTAGGGCTTTACTCTTTGGACAGGAGGTTGAGAAGAGACATGATAGAGGTATACAGAATATTAAGAGGAATAGATAGAGTGGACAGCCAGCGTCTCTTTCCCAGGTCACCAATGCTCAATACAAGAGGGCATGGCTTTAAGGTAATGGGTGGAAAGTTCAAGGGAGATATCAGAGGGAGGTTTTTCACCCAGAGAGTGGGTGGGGCATGGAATGTGCTGCCTAGGGTGGTGGTGGAGGCAGGTACATTGGTCAAATTCAGGAGATTACTAGATAAACATGTGGAGGAATTTAAAATAAAGGGATATGTGGGAGGAAGGGGTTAGATAGTCTTAGGCGAGGTTTAAAGGTCAGCACAACATTGTGGGCCAAAGGGCCTGTATTGTGCTGCACTGTTCTATGTTCTATTTATGTGCCTCCTTCAGTTAACTCTGTTTCTTCTTTGTAATTTCCAGGAAGATAATAGGCACTGCAGAGACATCAATGAAGGTATAGAAAACTACTATCTCACGTCAATGTACAGCATTGAGTTCATTGTGGGGCTCATTGGGAATGTCACGGTGATAAGTGGTTATGTCTTCTGCCTGAAGAACTGGAAATGCAGTAACATCTACCTCTTCTTCCTCTCCATCACCGATCTATTATTTATCTGCACACTTCCCATGTTTGTTGTCCAGTATGCAAACAACAGTGAATGGTTCTACGGCGACCTTTGCTGTAAGTTTAATCGATACTTCCTCAACTCCAACCTCTACCTGAGTGTTCTCTACCTCACCTGCATCAGTATTGACCGCTACTTGCTGGTGAGAAACCCAACAACACTTCACTGGTTCCAAAAAAAGCGGACGGCAATTGCGATCTGTTTCACCTTGTGGATTTTTGTCAGCTTGGAGTTGATACCAATGTTCACTTTCATTGGTCCAAAGAACATCACGGATAACGAAGATCATACTGTGGTTTGCATTGACTATGCCAGTTCAGGGAATGCCTGGAACAGTATAATTTATAGCATGTTCCTCACCATTGTTGATTTCATCCTCCCACTGTGTGTTATGGGATTCTGTTGCATTCAAACAGCAATGAGCTTAAGGAAGATAAGTGCTCAGCGCCGCCGGAACATTAAACTTGAAAAGCCCCATCGCCTTGTAATATTGGCATTAGTCATTTTCACAGTACTCTTTACCCCTTATCATATCATGCGAAATGTCCGTATTGCCTCCAGAATGAATAGCGACCTATCATTTTGTATGCGCAAAGGCATAAAGGCTGCCTATGCTCTCACAAGGCCCATTGCTTACCTCAGCTCGGCAATAAACCCCATCTTCTATTTTCTACTTGGAGATCGGTTCAGAGAGATACTCCTCAGGAAACTGCCATTTGTGGGCTCAAAACTGATATCTTTACAGTCTCCAGCAACCAGCAATATTCAGTAAAGGGTCTTTCATTCAGACACATCAAGAAAACTCATCAGCCAATTTATTCTCAGTTTTTCAACTTGGACTGCTGTTGGAGATGTATTAAATGTCACTGATCCACACCATTTGCTTGATTTGTTAACATGTACAGTGCACTATGACTGAGATCCTTGTTCAGTTATGTAGTGCTCCCATGGCAAACTCCCATCCAAGTACTGACCAGGCCTGAAAATCACAAAAGAAGCTGCAGATGTTGGAAATCCAAAGTAAAGGAAGAAAATGCTGGAAATACTCAGCAGGTCAGGCAGCATCTGTGGGAAGAAAAAATATAATTAATGTTTCAGTTCAAAGACCCTTCATCAAAACTGCCTTTAAGGTGTTGAGAGGGTAGGGAAGGGATAGATAGGATGAAGGAAAAAGGCTTAACTAGATGTCCACAAGGAACACACTGATGAGACTTTGCTCCCGACAAATCTTTAACAGTGTCAAGCTATCTCAGAATTCCTGCTTTAAATGAAGGATACTGTTCTGAAGATTGATATTACGTCCCAGCAATCTTGCAGCTATACCCCCACAATGCCTCCAGGGGTGATTTGTGGTTCGCTAAGCACACGGGAATAGTTATCACAATCACTCAGTTACTTAATAATAATCCTTAGAAAAGGGGAAATGTGTAAAGGCCATTCATGGGTTATGAATACCCAACTTACGAACACCCCTACAAACGAACAATAATGTTATTGTTCCATAATATTATTAAATTCAAAAGTCCGATATACGCACATATGTTTGTTCCTACAAACGGCAGAACTAATTTAGCCTCTCCACAGACCATCAGTCTTTCTTATCAGTCTGATGTGTTTTGATGCCATCCATTTCAATACAGCGGAGGTATGGTTACCCTATTGAGCGATTTTTGTGTATGTTCTAACTTATGGACAAAATCAACTAAAGGATGTCTGTAAAAGCATAACCTGTTTACTACCAGAGGATGGTCTGTGGATTGATTTAAAATCATTGATCTGCCCTTGTGGAATATGATTATTTATTGTGATATGTATTCCACATGAGACAGACATATTACAGTGATACTAAATTCATTACAAAGTTGTACCACGGTGCAGTATATCATATGCTATCTCTTTCATTCCAAGTTTAGCAATGTGATAAACTGTTCCAATAAAAGATCATCAAGATGAAATCCCTTCTTTCTCCCTGAGGCTGCCTGACCTGCTGAGAAATTATTATTTTTTGTCTGTTTCTATTCACATTTCCTCCACGTAGTATTCAGTTTTTACATTATTTAGGAGGAAAATTCTACTTCTTGATATGTCACACTGGTCACACAAGCCTGAATTTACATAGCACCTGTAACGAGATAACCTGCCTGAAGGTGCTTCATCAGAGCTTATCAGTCAAAAACGTGGTTTGAGTCACGTATGTAATCATCTCTGCTCATTGCATTTTTTCTGGAGAAATACTTGCTTGTATTGGGAGAAGCTGCTGTCATTTTATTCCTCCACTCTTCATACAGACTGTGTTTTCTAAATAAATCGATTTTATTTATAACATACAGTTCATATCCCCTTTCACCTCCAACCCAATGGATAAATCAGTTTTGTAGATAATATTTTGCTTACATTACAATGTCAGTCATTTGACTGACGCTATGTTGAATATGTACAAGTTTACATTTTGTACAAATGTATCACGAAAAGGACTTTTGCACATACAGTTAAATAAAAAATCTCCATTTCCCTGTTGGTTGAGTGTCTATTTTTAATGAAAGCAATACATTGGAAATGGAAAGTATCTGGTTGTTTTGAAAGAGCGAAAGGATAGTTGTAAGTTTACAGACTTCAATGTAGACTCTTCTTTGATGAAAGCCTATTTTAGTGGTAACATTGGAGACTGGGACATGCATATTCTCCTTATTATACATGTTAGAAGAGGAGGAAGTCATGGAGACACAGTGGGGATTTCAGAGCTTAGGACATTGTCGGTGGGTCAACCAAAGGTGAGTCAATATCAAAGTTGAGTTTATTGTCATATGCACAAGTACATGTGTGCACAGGTGCAATGAAAAACTTACTTGCAGCAGCATTACTGGCACATAGTGTCAGATGCACAACATTTACAAAAAAACATAAACATAAATTATGCAAAAAAGAACAAAATTACAAAAAAAAGTCCATTATAGTACAAAGTGGTCCTATTGTTGTTGTACTAAGGTAGTGTTTGGGGTTGTGCAGGTTGGTTCAAGAACCGAATAGTTGAAGGGAAATAGCTGTTCTTGAACCTGGTGATGTGGGACTTCAGGCTTCTGTACCTCGATGGTATCTGCAAGACGATGGCATGGCCTGGATGGTGGGGATCTTTGATCATGATGTTGTCTTCTTGAAGCTGCACCTCCTGTAGATACTACCGATGGTGGGGAGGGATGTGCCTGTGATGTATTGGGGTGATTAAACTGAGTAATGATCAGAAGGGCAGGATGAAGGAACAACTCGGTTGGGGCGGGGGGGGGTGGAATTACAGAGAAGGGGAGAAATGTCCAGGAATAACCAATAAAAGTGTGGTGGTGTATTGTGGAGGGTCGTGGCTGTCATGTGACAGCACTACCCCTACCTGGTCGGAAGACACACCACTGCCAATCAAGGTTTGGCCCTGCCCCCCCCCCATCAGTCCATTGGCCTTTTTAAATTATCTGGGCTGGACCCCCCTCCCCCCAGCCCTCCAGCACTATAAAGAGTGCGACATGTGCTCAACTCTCTCTCTTTGTCTGCTGCAAGGGATGACCCTGCTGTGCTGCAGGCTGAGCACTGTGAAACGGCGCTGGAGAAATCGTTGGTGAGGTGTGCACTGTTAAAAGGGTTGGGAGCATTTTAGTTAGTGTCCCTAATAGCATAGAGCCATGCCTGCACTGAGTCAAGGGGTGGTGGGTATCATATTGTCTTTCCTTGATTGTATGTACCTAGTCTGTTTTGTGTGTGTGTTTGTGTCTTACCCCCATTGTGATTTTTCCCATGCTCGCTATAAACTTTGTTTGCATGTGTGTGTGTTATCCCCATTACCCTTTTCCCACGTTTGTCTCTTGTAAATAAATCATTTATTTCCAAGACTGTGTTCAGAGTCCTTGCCTTCTGAGACCCCGAATCTGGTTCACAACATTTGGCGCTGCGAGCAGGGTCTCAAAGGTCTTGGCTGAACACAGACGCAGAGACGAGTGTTCTGGAACAGAGGTAAGAAAGCCAGTGCAGGCACCGAGGATAGGATTCCCAGGTGGACCAACGAGAGAGAGGGATTTGGGAGCTTGGCCAGCATGCTGGCAGACCACGGTAAACCAGTGAACTGGGCCAAGCAGTTAGACTCCCGCGGTGAGAAACTGGGGTACCACATGGTCGCCCTCCTCCAGAGGTCGGGGTTCCCCAAGTCTAAGAGGAGTCAAAGGGGTGCCTTCTGGCTGTTTGCGTCCTTCCTGAGATGCCAGGTCAGGACTACTGGCCAGATACAGGATATGTTGCCAAAAAGACAAAGAGATAGAGGTGCTCCGGCAGCGCTGCTGTGTGCTGCAGGAGGCAGTCCAGGCTGCCCAGACCCGAGCCAATGACCTCGAGGCCAGAGGTACCAAGGTCGCCTGCAGGCTGATCCAAATGCAGCAGGCAGGGGGATGGGGGATGGGGATATATGGATGAATAATGACGAGAAGGGGTTGCCCGAGGAGCCTGGGTCCCATCACACCTGCCCTCCCCCCACCCACCCGAACCCCTGCATGCTCGACCCGTCACCACGTGGTCCCAGGTCTGCCACAGAAGGGAGGGGAGTCAGGATGAGGCCCCTGCGGGGGAAAGTGTCCGTGGTCCCTCTGAGACTACGGAGACCCGGGATTTCTCAGCCAAGGAGCTAACCCAGCTGGCGGATCGGTACTGCTAGCAGCCGGGCGAGCACCTGGCCGCATGGCTGCTCCAACTGTGGGATGAGGGGGCCCCCAACGTGAGCTTCTCTCACCAGGAAGCGAGCACCCTGGGGAGCCTGTCCGACCAGCAGAGTGTCAACAATGCCCTACAGGCACCACAGGAAGGGATCAGGGACGGCACTACCCTGTGGGATCAGGTAGTGACCGGCATGAGGGTCCGGTACCCTACCCTTATCGAGTGGGATTTATACGGGCGACCGCAATGGAGCACGGTCAGTGAAGGCACCAGGGTCAATAGGGAGTGGGCGCTGGTGACTGGCATTTATGAGGGTGCCCGCAATCGCAACTTTTTAGAAAGTACTAGGGTGATCAGCGTGCTAGCGGGATACCTGGTCGCCACTGCGAGCCCTGATTTGAGGCCAGTGATCCTGCCTCTCATGGGACTGGCTAATGGGAAGACCATGCGGGACGCCATCACCCTCCTGAAAGGGCCAGAGTACTTGTTGTGGGGGGCCCCCACCCAGGTCCATAGGGTGAAGACGAATGCTAGAGATACAACCCCTCGTTTTAGGTGCAGACGGCTATTCTTAGACCTTCTGCGCGCAGGGGTGGACCACGCCAGCATAGATGGGATCCCGACCTCTGTCATTTATACATTGTGGAAAGAGCTTTGCGGGGGGAAATCTGGCCAGGAGAAAACCCACAACCACCCTGGGATCAAGGCCGACACAGGGGGCACCCCCAACCTCCGGACCATGCGGGCTGCCCCCGCCGACACTGCCTCTGCCCCTCCCCACTCGAAACAGTCTCTCCTGCCCTCAAGGCAGAGCTCTGGGACCAGCTGAGACAGGAAATGTGGCATCTCTGCCAGCAGGAACCTTCACCCACGGGGTGGCAGACCTCCACCCTCCTCCCACAGGATGAAGGCCAGGGCCTGTTCAGGATACAACATTCCAGTTGTATCCACCTCTACAGCTTCCTCTGGCAGCTCATTCTATCTCCCCACCACCCTCTGTGTGAAAGAGTGTCTCTTCAGGTCCCCTTTAAGTCGTTCTGTCTCATCGTAAATCGATGTCCTCTCGTTTTAGATTCCCCTACCCTGGGAAAAAGAATGTGACCATCCACCTTATTTACACCTCTCATGATTTTATATACCTCTATGTGATCACCCCTCAGCCTCCTACGCTTCAGGGAAAAAAGTCCCAGCCTGTCCAGTGCCTTCTTATAACTCAAGCCCTCCAGTGCTGGAAACCTCCTCGTGAATCTTTTCTGCACCGTATCCAGCTTAATTACGTCCTTCCTATAACTGGGCAACCAGAAGTCTGCACAATAATTGAAGTGTGATCTCATCAACGACTTGCATGATAGAGAGCTTAGTGGAATGGTGTCATGACAACAACCTTTCCCTCAATGTCAATAAAACTAAAGAGCTGGTCATTGGCTTCAGGAAAGGGGGTGGTATACATGCACCTGTCTACATCAATGGTGCTGAGGTCGAGAGGGTTGACAGCTTCAAGTTCCTGGGAGTGAACATCACCAACAACCTGTCCTGGACAAACCACGTGGATGCCATGGCCAAGAAAGCTCACCAGCTCCTCTACTTCCTCAGGAGGCTAAAGAAATTTGGTCTGTCCCCTTTGACTCTCACCAATTTTTACAGATGCACCATAGAAAGCATCCTATCAGAATGTATCATGGCTTGGTATGGCAACTGCTCTGCCCAAGACCGCAAGAAGCTGCAGGGAGTTGTGGACGCAGCCCAGCATATTACAGACACCAGTCTCCCCTCCTTGGACTCTGTCTTTACCTCTCGTTATCTTGGTGAAGCATCCAACATAATCAAAGACCCCACCCACCCAGGACATTCTCTCTTCTCTCCTCTTCCATCGGGTAGAAGATACAGGAACCTGAGGGCACGTACCACCAGACTTAAGGACAGCTTCTACCCCACAGTGATAAGACTATTGAACTGTTCCCTTATACAATGAGATGGACTATGACCTCATGATCTACCTTGTTGTGACCTTGCACCTTATTGCACTGCAGTTTCTCTGTAGCTGTGACATTTTACTCTGTACTGTTATTGTTTTTACCTGTACTACCTCAATGCACTCTGTACTAACTCAATGTAACCGCACTGTGTAATGAATTGACCTGTAAGATTGGTTTGTAAGACAAGTTTTTCACTGTACCTCGGTACAAGTGACAATAATAAACCAATACCAATACCAATAATATGACATCCCAACTCCTGTACTCTTGTGCCCTGACCAATGAAGGCAAACATACCAAATACTTTCTTTACCACCCTGTCTACATGTGTCACCACTTTGAGGGAACTGTGTACCTGGACTCCCTAGCTCTCTCAGTTCTACAACACCTTCCAGGGCCCTACCATTTACTGTGTAATTCCTGCCCTGGTTTAACTTACTAAAATGTGGCACCTCACACTTGTCTGAGGTAAATTCCATCGGCCATTCTTTGGCTCACTTCTCCAGTTTATCCAGGTTGTATTGTAAGCATCAAGATCTTCTTGTAATCGTTGAGGTCCTGTTGTCATATGATAGGTGCAGGGGTCCTGGTTGGTGTGAGTGGCATCCAAGGAGGTAGACGGATTGATCAAGTTGGGTGTTCAGTGAGGGTATGGGTGAGGGGATGAGAAGCAAAAAGTCAGGCAAGGGTCATGATTTGGAGGGGCTATGGATATTGACACTGGGAAGAGTGCAAGAGGAGAAAGGACCGATAGGAAGTGTGGAGTGTCCAAAGGAGAGCTGGTAGGTAAATAACTTAAAGGGAACTCATGTGAACCCATTTAGGAAGGAACCTTTTAAATTGTGTTGCTTCAGAAAAAACAATGTTATGAAATCCAAACTGCATTTTGTGCCAATTTCAGTACAACATAAACTTAATTCTAACAGCGATGCACACAGAAGTTGTATGCCTGTGTCCAACAGACGGAATCAATCAGGAGGATAGGTTGAGTGAGCTAGGGCTTTTCTCTTTGGAGAGAAGGAGGATGAGAGGTGACTTGATAGAGGTGTACAAGATGATAAGAGGCATAGATCGAGCGGACAGTCAGACTTTTTCCCAGGGCAACAATAGCTAACATGAGGGGACATAACTTTAAGGTGATTGGAGGAAGGTAGAAGGGGGATGTCAGGGGTAAGTTTTTTACACTTTGAGTGGCGGGTGCGTGGAGCACACTGCCGGCAGAGGTTGTGGGGGGAGATATATTAGGAACATTTATGAGACTCTTAGGTAAACACGTGAATGATAGAGAAATGGGGATCTATGTGGGAGGGTTAGATAAATCTTAGAGCAGGATAAAATGTTGGCACAACATTGTGGGCTGAAGGACCTGTACTGTGTTGTGATGTTCAATGTTCTAATCAATCGCACAATTGCATCTTGTGAGGAAGCGTTTGTTGGAATTTCTGGGGTGATGCCTCTCTACCAGGAATACATTGTTATTGTTCGCTGGTTCTTGAAGCATTGATTTTTCTTCAAGTGGATTGAAAAATGCAGCACCACATGAACAAATTTCTACATAACTGGGAATAAACTTTATTCAGGGATCAAAAGCAAAATGCTGGAAACCTAAAGAACAAACAGAAAATGCTGGGCAGGTCAAGCTGGAACTGTGGGAAGAGAAACAGAGTTAATGAAGGGTCTTCGACCTGAAACATTCTCTCTGCTTCTCTTCCCACAGATCCAGCCTGACCTGAATATTTCTAGCATTTTCTGTTTTCATTCAGCGGTCAGGCCTGGAATTTCTGGCTTTACAAATGAATGTAAAAATACACAAGCACACGAATTAGGGGCAGGGGAAGGTCATGCGACCACTGTAGCCTGTTGCACTATGCATTAAGAACTTAGCTGATTGAATGTGACCTTAAATCCACATTCACTTCTCCATGCTAACCTTTCATTCCCTTGCTAATCAAAAATCCATCCACCTCTGCTGAAAGATATTCAGAGAATCTTCTTCCACAGAGAGTCAAAGAGTGATACAGCATGGAAATGGGCCCCTTGACCCAAATGGTCCATGCCGACCAAGATTCCTATCTAAGCTTGTCCCATTTGGCCCATATCCCTCTAAGCCTCTCCTATTCATGTGCCTGTCCAACTACCTTTCAAATGTTGTTAATGTACCTGCCTCAACCACTTCCTCTGGCAGCTCATTCCATATACTGACCACCCTCTGGGTGAAAAAGTTGACTCTCAGGTCCCTATTAAATCTCTCTCCTCTTACCTTAAATGATGCCCCCTAGTTTTTGATTCCCCAACCCTGGGAAAACGATTGTGCCCATAGACAGGATGAAAGCGCACAGTCTTTTTCCCAGGGAGGGGGTGATAAAAACAAAAGGGCATAGGTTTAAGATCAGAAGTGAGAGATTTAAAAGGGACATCAGGAGCAGCTTCTTCGTGCAAAGGGTGGTGCATATTTGGAATGAGCTGCCAAGCTGAAGTGGGCACATTAGCAACATTTAAGAGCCATCTGGATAGTAGGTGGATAGGAGACGTTTAGAGGGCTTTGGGCAAAACATGGGCAGATGGTCATGCTGACTGGGCAACATAGTTGGCATGGATGAGTTGGGCCAAAGTGCCTGTTTTCCATTATGGAAAAGGATAGGGCTGGTCCTCGGGTTAAGATTCTAAACAGGAGGAAGGTCAATTTTGATGGCATCAGGAGAGATCTGGCAGGTGTGGATTGGGATAGGTTGTTTTCCGGCAAAGAGATGCTTGGTAAGTGGGAGGCCTTCAAGAGCGAAATATTGAGAGTACAGAATCTGTATGTTCGTGTTAGGATAAAAGGCAAGGCGAACAGGTTTAGGGAACCTTGGTTATCAAAGTATATTGAGGCCCTGGTAAAGAAGAAGGAGGTGCATATCAGGTATAGGCAGTTAGGTTCAAATGAGGCGCTTGAGTATAAGAAATGCAAGATAACACTTAAGGGAGAAGTCAGGAGGGCGAAAAGAGGACACGAGGTTGCTCTGGCAGACAAAGTGGAAGAGAATCCATAGGGTTTTCATAGTTATATTAAGAGCAAAAGGATAGCAAGAGACAAAATTGGTTCTCTTGAAGATCAGTGTGGTCATCTGTGCGTGGAGCCGAAAAAGATGGGGGTGATTTTAAATGGATTTTTGCATCTGTGTTTACTCATAAGACAGACACAGAGGATATAGAACTGAGGAAAAAGAGTAGTGAGGTCATGGACTGTATCTGGACTATGGAAGAGGGGGTGCTTGCTGTCTTGAGGCAAATTAGTGTGGATAAATCCCCAGGGACTGAAGAGGTGTCCCCTTGGACCTTGTGGGAGGCTAGTCCAGAAATTGCAGGGGCCCCAGCAGAGATATTCAAAACGTCCTTAGCCACGGGTGAGGTGCCGGAGGACTGGAGGATAGCTAATGTTGCTCTGTTGTTTAAGAAAGTCTTTAAGAATAAGCAGGGAAATTATAGGCTGGTGAGCCTGACGTTAGTCGTGGGTAAATTATTGGAAGGTATTCTGAGGGACAGGATATATAAGTATTTGGATAGACAGGGCCTGATTAGGGATAGTCAACATGGCTTTGTACATGGCAGCTCATGTCTAACCAATCTAATAGAGTTTTTCGAAGAGGTTACCAGGAAGATTGGACTTTAGCACGGCCTTTGACAAAGTCCCGCATGGGAGGCTGCTCCAGAAGGTTAAGTCGCTTGGCATTCAGGGTGGAGTAGTCAATTGGATTCAACATTGGCTTAGCGGGAGAAGCCAGAGAGTGGTAGTAGATGGCTGTCTCTCTGACTGGAGGCCTGTGACCAGTGGTGTGCCGCAGGGATCGGTGCTGGGTCTGTTGTTGTTTATCATCTATATTAACGATTTAGATGATAATGTGATAAACTGGATCAGCAAATTTATGGATGACACCAAGATTGGGGGGTAGTGGACAGTGAGGAAGGCTATCAAAGCTTGCAAAGTGATCTGGACCAGCTGGGAAAATGGGCTGAAAAATGGCAGATGGACTTTAATGCAGACAAGTGTGAGGTGATGCACTTTGGGAGGACAAACCAGGGTAAGACGTACACAGTGAATGTTAGGGCACTGAGGTATGCGGTAGAACAAAGGGACCTGGGAATGCAGATTGTTGAGTACAGGAGTTGAAGTTGTATAAGACGTTGGTGAGGCCAAATTTAGAGTATTGTGTGCAGTTCTGGTCGCCTACCTATAGGAAAGACATCAATAAGCTTGAAACAGTGCAGAGACAATTTACATGGATGTTGCCAGGACTTGAGGATCTGAGTTGCAGGGGTAGGTTAAATAGCTTAGGACTTTAATTCCCTGGAGCATAGGAGAATGAGGGGAGATCTTATAGAGGTATACAAAATTATGAGGGGTATAGATAGGGTGAACGCATGTGGGCTTTTTCCCCTCAAGTTGGGTGAGACTGGAACTAGAGGTCATAGGTTTAGGGTGAAAGGTGAAATATTTCAGGGGAATCTGAGGGGGAACTTCTTCACTCAGAGGGTGGTGCGAGTGTGGAACGAGCTGCCAGCGGAAGTGGTGGATGAGGGTTCAACAGTGACATTTAAGAGAAGTTTGGACAAGTAAACGAATGAGAGGAGGTATGAGAGCAATGGTCCGGGTGCAGGTAGATGGGACTAGGCAGAAAACCAGGCCGGAATGGACTAGATAGACCGAAGGACCTGCTTCTGTGCTGTTGTGCTCTATGACTCTATGACTCTGAGAGCGTGGTAGTGCAAGAGGTGGTCTGTAGTGTTCCATTTCTGATGTAAGATTAGGGTTATGCAGGTCAGATCAAGAACCTGGTGGATGGAGGAAAGTAGCTATGCCTGAACCTGGTACATCTACAGATTTCCCGATGACACCACTGTTGTTGGGCGGCGTCATCGCAAAAGCTGTAGATGTCGATCATGGGTAGTTATGAGTCAGTGTAGAACAGTGAGACAGAACATCTGGTCGACTGGTGCCGCAATAACAACCTCAAGCTCAACGTCAGCAAAACCAAGGAGCTAATCATTGAAGTCCAAAACAGGAAGTCAGTGGGTCACAAGTGGAGAGATAAAGCAGCTTCAAATTCCTGGGCTTTGACATCTCAGATGACCCGTCCTGGGTCCACTACAATCATAAAGAAGGCACACCAGCACCTCGACTTTCTGAGAAGTTTAAGGGGATTCAGCATGTCACCAAATAATCTAACAAATTGAGGAAGAGAGTTCCAAAGACTCTGAAAGAAAAGAAAACTGCCAAAATTTTGCCTTAATGGATGATCCATACCTTTAAGGGATGATTGGTAGTTCCAGATTCTCCCACAAGAGGAAATGCCCTCTCTGCATCCACCCTGTCAGGTCCCTTCAACATCTTATATGGGTTTTAGAACATAGGATACAGAACATTACAGCGCAGTACAGGTCCTTTGCCCCACGATGTTGTCCAGTGATGGGGCCGATTCTCTCTGTATGAGAGCAGATCATGAATATTACACAGTGAATGGCAGGGTGCTGAGGTGTGAGGTAGAACAAAGGGACCTGGGAATACAGATCCATAATTCTTTGAAAGTGGCATCACAGGTAGATAGGGCTGTAAATGGAGCTTTTGACACTTTGGCCCTCATAAATCAGGGCATTGAGTACAACAGCTGGGATATTGTGTTGAAGTTGTATAAGACGTTGGTGAGGCCAAACAGAGTATTGTGTGCAGTTCTGGTCACCAACGGCAGGAAAGATATCAATAAGCTTGAAAGAGTGCAAAGAAAATTTACACGGATGTTGCCAGGACTTGAGGACCTGAGTTACAGGGATAGGTTAAATAGCTTAGGACTTTATTCCCTGGAGCATAGGAGAATGAGGGAGAGCTTATAGAGGTATACAAAATTATGAGGGGTAGAGATAGGGTGAATGCATGCAGGCTTTTTCCCCACAGGCTGGGTGAGAATAGAACTAGAGTTCCCAGGTTTAGGGTGAAAGGTGAAATATTGAAGGGGAATCTGAGGGAGAACTTCTTCACTCAGAGCGTTGTGCGAGTGTGGAACGAGCTGCCAGCGGAAGTGGTGGATGCGGGTTCCATTGTAACATTTAAGTTTGGATAGGTACATGGATGGGAGAAGTATGGAGGGTTGTGGTCCAGGTGCAGGTAGCTGGGACTAGGCAGGAAACCAGGCTGGCATGGACTAGATGGGCCAAAGGGTCTGTTTCTGTGCTGTAGTGCCACATGACTCTATGACCCTACTCCAATATGGACAGAAAATCCCAGAAAAAACCCAGAAGATCAGGCAGCATCCGTGGAGATGGAAAGAGTTAATATTTTAGATTCATGAACTTTCATCGTTTCTGATTTTAATTCAGCTTTCCAGCATCTGTGTTTATTTTCTTTCTAGTTACAGACTACACAACATCTTTTGTTTCCCATTCACTCAAAGGCAAAGCTGGTGTTAATTGCCCATACAGTACTGCCCCTGAAACTGACTGGCATATTGGACCATCTCAGAGGCAATTTTAGTCACTGGTGTTCAGCTGTTGGGGGTGGGAAGGTGGTGGGGGGTAGTTTTGCTCCTTAGGACATAGGAGGTTAAGGCGAGATTTAATAGACTCAGTGGGACTATAATTTTGGTTATGGAACAGAGGAATGGGACTGCTGGAATTCTTCTCCTTGAAGCCTGCATGGACCTGCTGGGCTGAATGGCCTTGTTCTGTGCCACAATGATTCTGTGATTCCATAGCTAAATGTTTTGCACCACTGCTTCCATTTCTTTCAAGATTAACTATGCCAGTCTGTTTTGTGACCTTGACCAGTTACTTGATTATCTACTGACCCCTGAAAAGAGGACCTCCCCTTTTCTCCAATTTGTCAACTCAAACTTCCAGATCCAGGGTGTCCACTCTTGCCCACACAGTCAGTGTGCAAGCAATATCTCTTAAATTCCTGCCAACGGTTACTACTCCCCTTTGAAAGTGAAAGTGTTGGTCCAATCAGCATCAACTTGCTTCAACTGGTATTGTTATTGGTTTATTACTATCACTTGTACCGAGGTACAGTGAAAAATGTGTCTTGCATACTGATTGTACAGGTCAGTTCATTACACAGTGCATTGAGGCAGTACAGGGTAAAAACAATAACAGAATACAGAGTAAAGTGCCACAGATACAGGGAAGTGCATTGCAGGTAGACAATAAGGTACAAGGTCAAACAAGGTAGATTGTGAGATCAAAAGTCCATCTCATCGTATAAGGGAACTGTTCAATAGTGGGATACAAGCTGTCCTTGAGCCTGGTGGTATGTGCCCTCAGGCTCCTGTATCTTCTGCCTGATGGGAGAGGAGAGAAGAGAGAATGACCTGGGTGGGTGGGGTCTTTGATTATGCTGGCTGCTTCACCAAGGCAGCGAGAGGTATAGACAGAGTCCATGGAGGGGAGGCTGGTTTCCGTGATGCACTGGGCTGTGTCCACAACTCTCTGCAGTTTCTTGTGGTCCTGAGCAGAGCAGTTGCCATACCAAGCCGTGATGCATCCAGATAGGATGCTTTCAATGGTGCATCAATAAAAATTGCTGAGTGTCAAAGGGGACATGCCAAATTTCTTTAGTCTCCCGAGGAAGTAGAGGCGCCGATGAGCTTTCTTGGCCGTGACAACTACGTAGTTGGACCAGCACAGGCTACTGGTGATGTTCACTCCTAGGAACTTGAAGCTTTCAACCCTCTCGACCTCAGCACCATTGATGTAGACAGGTGCATGTACACTGTCCCCTTTCCTGAAGTCAATGACCAGCTCTTTTGTTTTGCTGACATTGAGAGAAAGGTTGTTGTCATGACACCACGTCACTAAGCTCTCTATCTCCTTCCGGTACTCTGACTCATCGTTATTTGAGATACAGCCAACTATGGTGGTAGCATTTGCAAACTTGTAGATGGAGTTAGAGCAGAATCTGGCCACGCAGTCATGAATGTATAGGGAGTAGAGGGCTAAGGACGCAGCCTTGTGGGGCACCAGTGTTGAGAGTAATCGTTCTGGAGGTGTTGCTGCCTGTCCTCACTGACACCTGGCCCCTTTGGCAACACATTAACTTTGCATCGATTTATCACTGTTCCTATATTAATGAGGCAGTAGAACCAATCTTGTGCTCAATTTTATGGGATTAAACACGTGGTCACAGTACACAATTTTCACTGCTAAATAGGACATTCAGTCACACTTCCAAATAACAATCACTCTTCAGACCCTTTTGAAAGTGTGGACAAGGATAGGCTGATTGTAATGGGAATTCAGTAGCACAATGCGCCAGTTAGTCATAGTTATCAAGCCATAGTCATAGAATAATACAACACGGAAACAGGCCCTTTGGCCCAACTGGTCCATGCCGACCAAGATGCCCATCCAAGCTGTTCCTATTTGCCAGTATTAGGCCCATAACCTTCTAAACCTTTCCTATCCATGTATCTTTCCAAGTGTCTTTTAAAAGTTGTTAATGTACCTGCCTCAACCACTTCCTCTGGCAGCTCATTCCACATACATACCACCCTCTGTGTAAGTAAGTTGCCCCACAAATTCCTATTAATTCTTTCCCCTCTCACCTTTTAGCTATGACCTCCAGTTCTTGATTCCCCAACCTGGGAAAAAGACTAAAGGTATTAGGAAGCCTTGCATGAGTACACATCTGTCCGTGGAAGTTGGGGAAATTAAATTTAACTAGTTAAATAACTATGGAATAGAAATATTAGTAATACTGACAATGAAGCTTCTTTAAAAATATAACATCTAGTCCACTACAGACACAAAATGCTGGAGGAACTCAGCAGGTCAGGCAGTGTCTATGGAGGGGAATGATCGGTTGACATTTTGGGTAGAGATCCTTCATCAAGACTGGAAAGAAAGAGGGCAGAAGCTAGAATCTAATCCATTACTATCCTTCAGGGAAGGGAATTAAGAAACTGTTGCAAACTGTTCAACAGTTCTCAGGAGCGGAACCCTGCTGTTAACCTGGGGATGACCTGTCTCCCCTTCTTCAATCTTCTGTCCTTACCTGGTCTGGCCTGTGTGTGACTCCAGGATCACTGGTAGACTGTTATCTTTCCCCTCAATGAAGAATTCAGACATGGATAATCCAGCGTCATCACTGCCAGGAACATCCACATGACCGTGAACTAACCAAAAGAGAATTTTAGACTATTCACAACACAGAAAGGGCTCTTCAGCCCAACAGATCCAATATGATGGCATAACTGAATAACTTTCAAAAGCAGAGATCTTTCAATGGCTTTCCTCTCTCCTTGTCACTGTGCAGTTGAGTAATTGCAAACCACAATTCCCAAGGGTCTCCAAAATATTAATTTGAGTTTATGTAGTTGAACATTTCTAATTTGGTTGCTAATTAAAGGCAGATTTTAGATGTCCTGGAATTCTGTAGCAATTGTGGATCTGGAATTTATTTAATGCAAGTATTTTATGAATTAAGAGGTATTTTGCGTGTTTTCCCTAAGCGAAACGATGGTCAATATTCCAGAAGTTGTGAGACAATGGAGAATTTCCTACTCTCACACTCCTTCAGTACAATAAATCATGGGATGATACTGTGCTAAGGCTGACCAGCGTGTGTCTCATTGAGGGAGTTTCCTAATCAATTAGTCTTGCATGGGAACACCACCACCTGCAGATTCCACTCTCAGTTGCATGCTGTCCTGACTTGGTAATATATCACCATTCCTGCTTCTGTAGCCAACAGTACTGCACACGGGACTTCAATGAAAGGATAGCTGTGTTTCAAGAATGCAGATTACCTTCACTAGAACATAGAACAGTACAGCACAGGAACAAGCCCTTCACCCCGAACACAATGTCAAATTAAACTAAGTCTCTTCTGCCTGCACATGATCCATATCCCTTTATTCTCTGCATATCTGTGTGTGTATCTAAAAGCCTTTCAAACAGCACAATCATATCTTCCTCCACTATCACCTCTGGCAGCCAATTCCAGGCACCCACCACTCTGCGTAAAAAAAAATTGCCCCACACATCTCCTTTAAACTTTCCCCCTCTCACCTTAACTACATGTCCTCTAGTATATGACATTTCTACCCTGGGAAAAAGATTCTGGCTGTCTACTCTATATATGCCTCTCATAATTTTATAAACCTCTATCAGGTCTCCCCTCAGTCTCCAACGCTCCTGAGAAAACAACCCCCGTTTGTTGAACATCTCCTGAGACCTTATGCCCTCTAATCCAGGCAGTATCCTGGTAAACCTCTTCTGCACCTTTCCAAAGCCTCTACATCCTTCCTATGATGGGGTGACCAGATTTAGAACATAGAGCGGTACAGCACAGAGCTGGCCCTTTGGCCCTCAGAGTTGTGCCGACATAACTACCCTCCCACCTACAGAATGCCCATATCCCTCCATTTCCCTCTCATTCCTGAGCCCATCCAAGCTCCTCTTAAAAGCCCCCAATGAATTTGTCTCCGCCACCCTATCAGGCAACACATTCCAGGTATCCACCACTCTCTGAGTAAAAAATGTACCCCTCATATCTCTTCTGAACCTACCCCCTCTCACCTTAAATGCATGCCCTCTGATATTAGATTACTCAATAATGGAAAAATGATATTGTTTGTCCACCCTATATATGCCCCTCATATGCCCCTTTGAGGAAAAGAGTTCCAAAGACTTACAATTTACAGAGAGAATCATCTGTTCTAAGCCTACCCCCTCTCACCTTAAATGAATGCCCCCCGTAAGTTAAAATGCACACAATAGATCGAGAACAATTAAGGATGTTTCCATTCCCATCAGCAGAAGATGCCTGCAGCCCCACAGCAGATGGCAAATCCATTCCCATCTATTCACCGCTCTCCCAAATGTTCCTTCTTCTGCACATAGTGCCCATAAGTCAGACATTTGTAACCTGGGATTTGTAACCTGTGTGCCCTTTGACTTCTACACATACTCACCAATGACATTGCACAGCGTATTCATATTTCTTGGCCACTGTACTCATGTCAAGTTTAATGGAGGTGTTCAAAATCAATGAAGGCTTTCAATAGAGTAAATAAAGGAGAAATTGTTTCCATTAGCTGGAGACTGGTAACTCAAGGATATGAGTTACAAAGCAATTTACAGAAGAACCACAGGGGAGATGAGAAAGGTTCTATTTACGGAGCACATGCTGTGCTCTGGAATGTGGTCAGTGAAAGGACAGAGGAAGAAAACTTTCAAAATGGGTAAAACCTTGAAAAGGAGATGTGTTCAGGTTGTGGATAAAGGGGCTGGGATTGGAACTATATATATCACTCCCAAGCAGCTGCCAATTGAGCAATCTGTCTGCTTGATTTAACCCTCTTTGTTCCAATACCAATCCAAAGAATCTGTGATGTATTCACTTCAAGGTCCCCGAGCTCTGATCTCCAGAACCAAATTGCAGGCAGCAAAGTGGTGCAGCTGGTAGAGCCGCTGCCTCGCAGGTTCAATCCTGACCTCCGGTGCTGTCCAAGTGGAGTCCATAGGTTCTCCTGGTGATTGCATAGGTTTCCTCCAAGTGCTCTAGTTTCCTTCCACATCCCAAAGATATAGATAAGATTTCTTTATTAGTCACATGTACATCAAAAGACACAGTGAAATGCATCTTTGGCGTAGAGTGTTCTGGGGGCAGCCCGCAAGTGTCGCCACGTTTCTGGCGCCAACATATCATGCCCACAACTTCTTAACCCGTACATCTTTGGAATGTGGGAGGAAACCGGAGCACCCGGAGGAAACCCACACTGACGCGGGGAGAACATACAAACTCCTTACAGACAGCGGCCGGAATAGAACCCAGGTCGCCTGCACCGTAATAGCGTTACGCTAACCACTACACTACCATACCTGCATACAAAGACATGCAGATTGGTCGGTCAATCGGCTGCTGTAACTTGCCTATAGCTGCAGCTGAGTAGTGCAATCTAGGGGGCTGGAGCTGACGAGAATGAAATGGGTGAGAGTAGATTCAGTGTAAAGATCTGATAATCAGGCTGGAAGGCCGAGTTCTGTGCTATACCACAAGCAAAGTGCACATGAGAGGTGTGTGGACTCACTGAAACAACAAATAGAAGGGGTATTGTTCCATCACATTAATCCAATTGAGACCCACTTCTTTATTGTGGCAACCAATTTTCTCTTCCTTCTGCACCCCAGGCCTTATTCAAATCTCTCCACCCTTTTCCAGAAAGAAGAAAGGATTGTTGGAGCAAAATAAAATGAGAGGATATTTGTGACCTGGACAAAAAGGCAACCGTCTCACTGAGACAGACTGGTGGTGACTTCCTTGTCAGCACTCTGAGTAGAAAGGCTCTAGGTTCAATAACCACTCCGAAGACTTGAGCACAAAATCTAAGGCTGGCACTGAGGACGTTGGATCCATTAAAGCTAACAATAGAACCTCAGTTATTGAAGTCTGTCACTCTCAAGTTAAACAGAAGTGTTATAGAGTCATAGAGCATGGAAACAGACACTTCGGCCCAACTCGTCCATACCGACCAAGGTGTCTACTTGAGTTAGTCCCATCTGCCCGCATTTGACCCATATCCCTCTTAAACCTTTCCTATCCGTGTACCTGTCCAAACATTGTAACTGTACCTACCTCTACCACTTCCTCTGGCAGCTTGTTCCATATAGGCACAGTAGTGTAGCGGTTAACGTAACACTACTGCAGCGCCAGTGACCCGGGTTCAATTCCAGCCACTGTCCGTAAGGAGTTTGTACGTTCTTCCCGTGACTGCGTGGGTTTCCTCCGGGTGCTCCGGTTTCCTCCCACATTCCAAAGACGTACGGGTTAGGAAGTTGTGGGCATGCTATGTTGGCACCAGAAGAGTGGCGACACTTGCAGGCTGCCCCCAGAACACTCTACGCAAAAGATGCATTTCACTGTGTGTTTCAATGTACATGTGACTAATAAAAAAATCTTATCTTACCCACCATCTCTTATGTGAAAAACTTGCCTCTCAAGTCATCTTTAAATCTTTCCCCCCTCACTTTGAACCTATCCCTTTCAGTTTTAGGTTCACCTACCCTGCAAAAAAGACTGACCATCCACCTTATCTATATTCTTCATGATTATACAAAACTCGATAAGGTCACTCCTCAGCTTCCTTCACTCCAGGGAAAACAGTCCCAGCCTATCCAATCTCTCCTCATAACTCAAGCCCTCTAGTCCCAGCAACATCTTTGTGCCTGGTACAATAGTGTACCAAAGTCAAACAATGTGGTACACTCAGTTCTTGAAGGTATACTTGTAGCGGTTAGCATAACGCTAGTACAGCGCCAGTGACCCGGGTTCAATTCCAGCCGCCCTCTGTAAGGAGCTTGTATGTTCTCCCTGTGTCTGCGTGGGTTTCCTCCGGGTGCTCCGATTTCCTCCCACAGGCCAAAGACGTACAGGTTAAGAAGTTGTGGGCATGTTATGTTGGCGCCAGAAGCGTGACGACACTTGTGGGCTGCCCCCAGAACACTTACACAAAAGATGCATTTCACTGTGTGTTTCGATGTACATGTGACTATAAAGATATCCTATCCTATCCTAATGTGAAATGGATATTCCTTGAAACACCTTGAAGAACAGTGGATTTATCTCTGTTGACCTGGTAAGTAGTTACCCTCGATCAGCAATACTAAGACGGATTATCTGGTTATTATCCCATGCCGTCTCTGAGACATTGGGTGCCCCACTTTCAACATACATCACAGATGACATCAGGGGAGCACCTGTGGAGAGAGAAACACGTTTCAGATCAACAAGCCTTCAGCAGCAACACACAAAAAGCTGGACGAACTCTGCAGAGGAACTCTGCCGGTCAGGCAGCATCTGTGGAGGGAAATGGACAGTCGACGTTTCAGCTTGAGACCTTTCATCTGGACCCTTCATCATTTGCATCCACGAAGTCTTTGGTGGAGCTGGAAGAAGTCAGAAATGAAATAAAATGCAGTGAAAAAGGGGACGAGAAAGGGAACAAAGGGGAGGTTCTTTTGGTAGGGTGAAATTCAGGAGAGGTTGAAGAATAAAATTTGAAAGGAAAAGTAAAAATAAGGAAATGAAAGACGGGCTGGAATAGGTAGAAATTGGAGCTAAGGAACCATTATGTTCATGTTGGGAAGTGTGCAGGGGAAAGTGCTGGGGTGAAGGAGGGGTTGGTGGGAAGGGATAAGCAGATCAGTGAGCCCTGTCTTTGTTCCAGCATTAAATTCATTTTTGAGTCAGAAACTCTTATGTGGTTCATCGATTGAGGGTGCTGGATCCATTAGAGTTAATAGAACATCATTTATTGAAGCCAGTCGCTCTCAAATTATTCAGCAGTGCCTGGTACAACAATGTATCATATTCATTACATGTGATACAAGAACCAGCCTGAAACAAGAACACAAGAATACAGGAACACAAGAAAATAGAAGCTGGAGTTGGCCACCAGGCTCCTTAAGCCTGTCCCACTATGATCATGGCTGATCTACTCTGGCCTCAACCCCTCTTCTGTGCCAGTTCCCCATAGACCTCATTTCCCCTATCTTTCAAAGATTTATCACTCTCCACCTTAATTAGACCTAATGATCTGACCACAACCACCCTCGGGGGCAGAGAATTCCAAAGGTTCATTACCCTCTTGGAGAAGAAATTTCTATGCAACTCATTTTTTAAGTAAACAGTCCCTTATTTTGCAACTATATACCCTTGTTTGTGACTCTCCCACTGATGAAAACATCTGATTTACCTTGCTATACCCCCTTGGGATCTTATAGGTTTGAATAAACTCACCCCTCCTTCCAAATTCCAAGGAATAGAGACGCAAACTCTCTAGCCTCTTTTGATAGGACAACCCATTTCTCCCTGGAATTAGCCAGCACACATTAACCAGTGTATATGCCCAATAAACGGTGATGCCTTGTGTGCCTAGAAGTTTATCAACCTCATTCTTAAATGACTTGACCTGCACTGCCTTCTGTAGTAGAAAATTCACAACTCTCTGAGTGAAGTATCTCCTCATTTCAATTCTAAATGTTTACCCCGTATCCTGAGATTATGACCCCTCATTCTGGAGCCTCAGCCAAGGCAAAAGTCCTTTCACATTCAACCTGTCGAGTTCTGTCAAAGTTTTGCATACTTCAATGAGAACCCCTCTCATTCTTTGAAGCTTTAGTGATTCCAGACCTAATCAACCTCATTTCTCCTCATACCTAATACTTGGAGTATTATGTTCAGTTCTGGTCGACTCATTATAGGAAGGATGTGGAAGTTTTAGAGAGAGTGCAGAGGAGATTTACCAGGATGTTGCCTGGATTGGAGACCATGTCTTATGAGGATAGGTTGAGTGAGCTCGGGCTTTTCTCTTTGGAGAGAAGGAGGATGAGAGGTGACTTGATAGAGGTGTACAAGATGATAAGAGGCATAGATCGAGTGGACAGTCAGAGACTTCTTCCCAGGTCAAAGATGGCTAACACGAGGGGGCATAATTTTAAGATGATTGGAGGAAGGTATACGGGGCATGTCAGAGGTATTTTTTTTACAGAGAGAGTGGTGGGTGTGTGGAACACACTGCCGGTAGAGGTGGTGGAGGCAGATACATTAGAGACATTTAAGACACTCTTAGATAGACACATGAATGATAAGGAAATGGAGGGCTATGTGGGAGGGAAGGGTTAGATAGATCTTAGAGCAGGATAAAATGTTGGCACAACATCGTGGGCCGAAGGACCTGTAATGTTCTATGTTCTATGTTCTATCTGTCTGCAGATGAAAGCTCATGACCATGTAAGCAATAGGTGGAATAAGTTTCCTGAAGGATCTGTAAAAACCTGGAAGCTTAAACAATGAAATAAAGGGTCAATGGGATTTTCCTGTAATTTAGAATGATCATCCATTGGCTTAGTGACTATGGATTAAATACCAATGAGTTACACCAGATGGCATAACAATGTTATATCAGTCAAACTAATGGTTAAAATTGTCATGAAAGTAATCCACCAGAGATAGCTATGGAGATTCGCTGCTGATATTTCCAAGGAAACCAGGAAATTCATTGCCAGACTGAGATCCAATAAAGCAAAAAAACATTTGCATTGATACAACACCTTTCTTGACCTCAGGATATTCCAAAGCAGGTTACAGCCAATGGAGTACTTTGTGGTGGACAACACTCTCCTGGGCCCTGCCATTCACAGTCCTACCCTGGTTTAACTTACCACAATGCAACACCTCACACTTGTCTGAGTTAATTTCCTTCCACCATTCCTTGGTCCACTTACCCAGTTGATCTAGATCCTGGTGTGATCTTATTTTGGTCACTGACTGTGGTAGGACTTGTGGTAGGAGGCATGGTTTGTGTACAGCAAGCTCCTATTAATAGGGTGTTCTATCCAAGCCTCCACCTGAAAACTGATGAGATCTCGGTTTGGCAAGACATTCAAAAGGAGCCGCCTCTGAGATTGCAGCACTTCCTCAGTACTGTACTGGAAGCATCAGTGCAGTTTATGGATTCAGACAGCAGTGGGACTTGGGCCCACAGCCTTGCAGCTTTTAATGCAGGACCACAGCTCACTGCAGCATTGTTGGCTCTGGGTCTGAGGCTGACTATTGGACTCCTGTCTGAGTTCCATTGGGATTTAATGGCATACAATGTAGGGAAATGTGAAATGGTCCCCTTATACAATGAGATGGACTCTGGCCTCACGATCTATGTTGTTGTGACCTTGCACCCTATTGCACTGCACTTTCTCTGTAGCTGTGACACTTTACTCTGTACCATTATTGTTTTTACCTGTACTACCTCAATGCACTCTGTACTAACCCAATGTAACTGCACTGTGTAATGAATTGACCTGTACGATTGGTATGCAAGACAAGTTTTTCATTTTACCTCGGTACAAGTGACAATAATAAACCAATACCAATACCGAAAAGTAAAAAGAAAGTACATTATCCATATGGTGAGAGATTGCAGTGTTAAATGATGCTGAGATATCTGGGTGTCCCCTGGTTAGGCTGCATCTGGAGTATTGCATTCAGTCCTGTTTGCCCCGTTATAGGAAGGATGTGGAGGCTTTGGAGAGGGTTCAGAAGAGGTTTACAAGGATGCTGTCTGGATTAGAGCGCACCTGCTATAAGAAGAGGTTGGACAAACTTAGGTTGCTTTCTCTGGAGCAGTGGAGGTTGACGGGAGATCTGATAAAGGTTTGTAAGATTATGAGAGGCATAGATAGAGTAGACAGCCAGTATCTTTTCCCCAGGGTTGAAATATCTAATACCAGAGGGCATGTATTTAAAGTAAGAGTGGGATAAGTTCAAAGGAGATGTGCGGGACAAGTTTTTTTACACAGAGAGTGGTGGGTGTCTGGAATGCACTGCCAGGGGTGGTGCTGGAAGCAGATACAATAGAGGCATTCAAGAGGCTCTCAGACAGGCGCATGAATGTGAGGGAAATGGAAGGATGTGGACATTGTGTAGGCAGAAGGGATTAGTTTAGTTGTGTATTTGATCACTAATTTAATTAGTTCGGCACAACATTGTGGGCCAAAGGGCTTGTTCCTGTGCTGTACTGTTCTATGTTCTATGTCTATCCTAATGCATGATTTACAGAAGGCTAGCATGCAAGTACAGCAACTACTGAGGAAAGCTCACAGAACGCTATTGTTTATTGAAGAAGGAAGGAAGTTCTGCTTCAGTTATATCAGGCATTAGTGAGATAACATCTGGATTACTGGGTACACTGTTAGTCTCCTTATTTGAGGAAGGATGTAAATTTAAGGAAGCAGTTTAGAGAAGGTACTGGACCAATACCTGAACATGGAGACACAAGCGACTGCAGATGCTGGTATCTGGAGCAACAAACAATCTGCTGGAGGAATTCAATGAATCAGGTAGCATCTGTGGAGGGAAATAGACAGTCGATATTTCGGGTCGAGACCCTTCATCTGGTCCACCTGAAATGGGTGTGTTGCCACAAAAGGGAAATTCGGACAAGTTATCCTTGTATCTTCTGGGGTTTGGATGAATGAGAGGAAACTTAATATAAGATTCTGAGGGATCTTGACAACAGCAAGATGGCGCCAAAGTGTGGCGGCTCGTTGCAAGCTGCTCTCTGCAGATCTGCTCATTACTTCTATTATAATCATTCTACTCTTTTAAATCTAAATTCTAAGACTCTGAGAGTTATTGTACCTGCACTGCACTTTCTCTGTAACTGTAACACTATATTCTACATTCTGTTGTTGTTATCCCTGTACTATCTTGATGTATTTATGTGCTGAAATGATCTGTATGGATGGCATGCAAAACAAAGATTTTCACTGTACCTCAGTACATGTGACAATAATACACCAATTTACCAGAGGACATGCACTTAAGGTAAGAGGGGAAAAGTTTAAAGGAGATACGTGGGGCAAGTTTTTATACACAGAGAGTGGTGGGTACCTGGGACAGGCTACCAAGGTTAGTGGTGGAGGCAGGTACAATAGTTGTGTTTAAAAAGTTGAATATGCAGGGAATGAAAATAAATAAACCAATTTACCAATTTAATTTTAATTTGGTGGATGTAGAGAAGATGGTTCTTCTTGCGAGAATATCTAGAACCAGAGCTCACTGAAGCATAGAAAGATATGGACTAATGGGGGCAAATGATATTAGTGTGAATGAGTAAACCAGTTGACATAGACATGATGGGCCAAAGGGCCTGATTCTGTGCTGTTCAACTCTATCACCCAATGTTTATGAAAAAGGGGTCACCCACTTAAGACTGAGATGGGGCTAAATGCTTCTTTCTGTGAACTGTAAGTCTTTGGAACTCTCTTCCTCAAATGGGGCATATGAGGGGCATAGATAGGGTGGACAAGCAATATCTTTTACCCATTGTTGAGCGATCCAATACTAGAGGGCATGCATTTAAGGTGAGAGGGGGTAGGTTCAGAAGAGATGTGAGGGGTAAGTTTTTTACTCAGAGAGTGGTGGATGCCTGGAATGCATTGCCTGATATGGTGGTGGAGATGAATTCATTGGGGGCTTTTAAGAGGGGCTTGGATGGGCACATGAATGAGAGGAAAATGGAGGGATATGAGCATTCTGTAGGTAGGAGGGATTAGCTATGTCAGCACAACATTGTGGGCTGAAGGGCCTGTTCTGTACTGTACTGTTCTATGTTCTAAAGGGCAATGGAAGCAGGGTCTTTGAATGTTGTTAGGACAGAGTTAGAAAGGATCTTGAGAAGCAAGGGGGTGAAAGGTTGAGAGGGTAGACATGAACGCAGAGTTGAGCTTACAATCAGATCATCCACATCCTTATTGAATGGTAGATCACGCTTGAGGGGCCGAATGGCCTACACTTGTACCCAGATTGTATGTCTGTACATTGGTGTGAACCTGTTGCATCAGGTGAGGCTTTGAGCCTAACTTAATTATCACAAGGTTAAAATGAAGAGCAGATAGAAAGAGAGATTACAAGACTTCAAGATCATTAAAAGGGAGCAGATGACTTGGTATAATTATTGTGAAAACAGATGTTCCCAGTTGGCAGATACTTCCTCTGGGAATGAATCTGGATGAGGGGGCCCTTTAAGCAACTTATCCACTCAATAAAATTGAAAGAATGCATGATTTCCCCTTCAGATGCCTGCTTCCAACTAGTTGCAAATTTCAGAGTCTATTTTTGCAACTGCTTAGTAATTTGTTTTCACTCACATCTCCCACGTGGCCTCCACAGAGTGCCATCTGTTTCAATGTTTTGCACAGTGAATGAAGAAGCTGTAGGAAATAAAAGGAAGAGCAGAATATTAAAACACAAGGAACCAGGATGTACCACAGGGATCAGTTGTTACCCCTCACTTATTGACTATTTATATTAATGACTTGGCAGAGGGGGCAGAATGTGAGGTGTCCAAGTTTGCCAATGACTTGAAAGTAGGTGGAAGGCTGTGTTACAATGAGGATATTGTGATTTTGCAATGGGATGCAGATAGATCGAGAGTCATTGAGTCACAGAGTTGTACAGCATAGAAACAGGCCCTGCAGACCACCTCGTCTGTGCCGACCTTTTTGCCAATCCACACCAATTCCATTTTGTCCTCATTAGATCCGTATGTCTTGCCCATTCAAGAACCTGTCTAAGTGCCTCTTAATGTGGTTGAGGGATGGGCAGAACTCAATGTTCCGGGGTACAAATGCTACGAGCAGGGGGTTTAGAGAGGAGGGGGAGTTGCTGTTTTGATTAGGGGGAACATCACTGCAGTATGTAGAGAGGACGTTCATGGGGGAAATCGTCCAGTGAGGCTGTGTGGGTGGAAGTCAGACATAGGAAGAGGGTGATCACTTTGATGGGATTGTACAATAGTTCCCCCAGTATTCAGTGGGAATTAAGATAAGACAAGATATCTTTAGTAGTCACATGTACATCAAAACACACAGTGAAATACATCTTTTGCGTAGAGCGTTCTGGGAGCAGGCCGCAAGTGTCCCCACGCTTCCGGCACCAACATAGCACGGCCACAACTTCCTAACCCATACATCTTTGGAATGTGGGAGGAAACCGGAGCACCCGGAGGAAACCCACGCAGTCACGGGGAGAACGTAAGGAGCAAATATGTAGGGAAGTCACAGATAGGGTTATAATAGCAGGTAATTTTAACTTCCCTAATATTGACTGGGACTGCTATGGTTCTAAGGGCTTGGATGGGGTAGAATGTGTTAAGTGTGTCCAGGAAGGTTTTCTCAAGCATCATGTCGATGGCCCTACTAGAGAGAGGGCAACACTGGATCTCCTATTGGGAAATGAGGCAGGGCAAGTGACTGAAATGTCAGTGGGTAAGCACTTTGGGACCAGTGACTGTTACTCCATGAGCTTTAAAATAGATAGGACTGGTCCACAAGATAAAGTCCTGAATCAGGGCAAGGCTAATTTTGATGGCATTAGGCAAGGATTGCAAAGGTTGATCGGGAGAAATTGTTTGCAGGTAAAGGGATGTCTGACAAATGGGAGGCTCTGAAAAGTGAGACAAAGAGTTCAGGGCTAGTATGTTCCTGTTAGAGTGAAGGGCAATGTTGGTAGGATTAAGGAACCCTGGATGACAATGGATATTTAGGGTCTGGGTGGGAAACAGGAGGCATTTGTCATGTATAGGCAGTTGGGATCAAGCGAATCCCCTGAAGAGTATAAGCAGGAGTATACTTAAGATGGAAATCAGGGGGACAAAAAGAGATTTAGCAGAGAAAGTAAAGGAAAATCCTGAAATAGTCTGTAAGTATAATAAGAGCAAAATGGGAGCTCAGAAGAGAATAGGTCCCCTTAAGGATCAATGTAGTTGTCCATGTGTGGAGACACAGTAAATGGGCAAGGTCTTAAATGAATATTTCTCATCTGTATTTACCATGGAGAAGGTCGCTGAAGTTAGGGAATTCAGAAAGAGAATAGTGATGTCTTGAAACATATCCACAGTACAAAACAGGAGCTGATAGTGGTCTTAAAGCACATAAAGGTGGATAAATCCCTGGGGCATGAGCAAAAGTATCATATGATATTGTGGGAAGGTAGAGATGAAATTGCTGGGGCCCTGGCAGAGATATTGGTATCATTATTAGTCATGGGTGAGACTCTGTAAGACCAGAAGGTGCCTTTACTTAAGAAGAGTTACAAAAACAAGGCAGGGAACTACAGGCTGGTGAGCCTTACGTCAGTGGTGGGAAAGTTACTGGAGTGGATTTTGAGAGACAGGATCTACATGCACTTGGAAAAGCAAGGACTGATTAAGGATTCTCAGCGTGACTTTGTGTGTGGAAAATAGTGACTCACGAATTTGATTGTTTTTTGAAGAGGTCACCATGCAGATTGATGAGGGCAAGGCAGTTGACACTGTCTACATGGACTTTAGCAAGGCCTTTGACAAGGTCTCACTTGGTAGGCTGGTCCAGAAGGTGGGATCACATGGGATCCAGGGTGATCTAGAAAATTGGGTACAAAATTGGTTTGGTGATAGGAGTCAGAGGGTGGTAGTGGAGGGTTGTTTTTGTAAGATTACAGTAGACTCTAGATCAACTGAGAAAATGGGTCAAAGAATGACAGATGGAATTGAACTTGGACAAGTGTGAAGTGTTGCATTTTGGTAAATTGAACCAGAGCAAGACTTCCAAATTAAATGATAGAGCTCTGGGGAGTGTTGTAGAACAGAGAGACCTAGGGATACAAGTACATAGTTCTCTGAAGGTGGCGATGCAGGTAGACAGAGGGGTGAAGAAGGTATTTGGCACGCTTGCCTTCATCAGTCAGGACACTGAGTACAAGAGTTGAGACGTCATGTTACAACTATTCAAGACGTTGTTGAGACCACACTTGGGGTATTGTGAGCATTTCTGGTCACCTAGCTACAAGAAGGATGTTTTTAAGCTGGAGAGGGTGCAGAAAAGATTCACAAGGATGTTGCCAGGACTGGAGGGTTTGAGTTATAAGGAGAGACTGGACAGGCTGAAACTGTCTTGCCTGGAGTGGAGGAGGCTGAGGGGTGACCTTATAAAATTATGAGGGGCATCGATAAGGTGGATGGTGACAGTATTTTTCCAAAGGTAGTGGAATCTAAAACTAGAGGGCACAGGTTTAAGGTGAGGGGGAAAAGACTTGAAAAGGATCTGAGGGGCACACTTTTTACACAAAGGGTAGTGGGTATATGGAACGAGCTGCCACAGGAAGCTGTAGAGGTGGGTATAATTTCAGCATTTAGAAGACATTTTGACAGGTACATGTATAAGAATGGTTTAGAGGGCTATGGGCCAAATGCAGGCAACTGGGACTGGCTCAGGTAGACATCTTGGTCAGCATGGACAAGTTGGGGTGAAGGTCCTGTGTACATGCTGAATAAGTTCATGATTCTATGATTTAGGAAACACCTAGGAGCCCCATTAGGATCTTATATGTTTCAATAAGATCACCTCTCATTCTTCTAAACTCCAAAGAAAATAGACCCAACCTGTTTAACCTCTCTTGATGGGATAATCCTTTCATCCCAGGAATTGGTTTGGACAGGTACATGGGTGGGAAAGGTTTAGAGGGATTTGGGCCAGATACAGACAAATGGGACTAGCTCTGGAAGGTACCTTGGTTGGCATGGACAAATTGGGCTGAAGGGCCTGATTCCATGCTGTATAACTCTATAACTCTACGACGCTCCGCAGATCAGGCATCATAGAAAGAGAAACAGTTAATGCTTCAAGTGGAAGACCCCTCATCAGAACTGACAGGGACTTCTTCAGAATGTGACCCACTTATCAATCATGCACATGTCCCAGAATGGGACTCCTGGCTATGTTTATTAGCAAACACAAGGTCACAAATGAGACAAAAATCCAATGAACTTAACAAATACATTTCATTCCAATAACCTATCATTACAATCACAGCAACTTGCAGTCATAAAATAGCTTTAACACTGTAAAATGTGCCAACGTGCTTCAAAGCTGTATGATCAAACAAAATTTGATGCTAACTCGCAGTGATCCACCTGTAGACATTGGCTTCTGGCTGGCCAGATCACCATCTCTGACTACCATGTCTTTGTGGCTTTGAATTCTTGCTTTTATAGTAAAACTCCAGTAGTCATGAACAATTGTAATTGTAGCTTCACCTTTGAACAAAGACTACGTTTCACACTGCTATTATTGCACAGTTTGCCTTCCTTCCTTCTCTACATCCCAACTTTACCTGAGTAAAAACAACTTCAAGTCAACTCACCTCTCCTGCCTTAGTATCCGTGTCAGTAATCTGAGACATTGTTTAATGTTACAAAGTAACACTCATGCATTACATTCCAGGAGGTCAAACACAATTCCCATATTTACAATAGGTTACTTAATTCAGATTTCAAGGGAGAGGCCAATTCAATGGAATTAAACATTCACATCAGATAGGTTTTTGTTTGTTAATATAGCAATGCCTGTGGGAAAAGTGGCTTATTATACATTAACAGGGCCAAATGACTGTGCGAGCACTGTACAGTAAAAGAGAATTTATATGCAGCAATCCACAAGTTAACCAAACAATGCAGTTTGCTATCAGACCTCTGTGGGTGTACAAGCCACAAGAGTAGAATAGTTCTGTCACCGTGAAGTAGAGGGTGAGTCAGATGTGTGACCTTCTGAGGTCCACACAGCTAACATTCACAATCCTGTGGTAAACTAAAGGCTCTTTATGTCTGCATTTTGTCCTCAGAACCTTTTCGAAATACTGATACACTGGAAGTACACACAGAATGTTTGTGTCTGGTTCAGAAAGCAGGTGTTTGGAAGATGTTAACATTTATTTCCTCACCTAAAAATGTACTCATTTTTTTCCACTGAAACTATGTTTAATCGCCTGGAATATAATGAGACATTATATGTGGAGGAACAGAGGAATCTTGGGGTCCACATCTATAGATCCCTCAAGGTTGCCGCACAGGTCGATAGGGTTGTTAAGAAGGCGTATGGAGTATTGGCCTTCATTAGTCGGGGTATTGAGTTCAAGGGCTATGAGGTGATGTTGCAGCTCTATAGAACTCTGGTCAGACCACACTTGGAGTATTGTGTTCAGTTCTGGCCGCCTCATTATAGGAAGGATGTGGAAGCTTTAGAGAGGGTGCAGAGCAAATTTACTAGGATGTTGCCTGGATTGGAGAGCATGTTTTATGAGGATAGGTTGAGCGAGCTCGGGCTTTTCTCTTTGGAGAGAAGGAGGATGAGTGGTGACTTGATAGAGGTGTACAAGATGATAAGAGGCATAGATCGAGTGGACAGTCAGAGATTTTTCCCCAGAGTGACAATGGCTAACACGAGGGGACATAATTTTAGGTTGATTGGAGGAAGGTATAAGAGGGATGTCAGGGGTAAGTTTTTATACACAGAGAGTGGTGGGTGCGTGGAACGCACTGCCAGCAGAGGTTGTGGGGGCAGATACATCAGGGACATTTAAGAGACTCTTAGATAGAAGCATGAGTGATAGAAAAATAGGGGGCTATGTGGGAGGGAAGGGTTAGATAGATCTTAGAGCAGGATAAAATGTTGGCACAACATTGTGGGCCAAAGGGCCTGTACTGTGCTATAATGTTCTATGTTCGATGTTCTATTGTGCCTTAACATTTAAGACTGCAGTGAAGAGCTGATGCAGGTATGAGGCAGGAAAGGGGAAGAGGGTTGAAGTACTGTTTGCACAGGTGAAGAGGGGAGAAGAAAAGCAAAAACTGTATCAAGGGAGAGCCACAGTTTCTATAACTTGTGCCGAGTGGCATTTTACTTTATAAGTGGGACCTCTCAGCCACAAAGTTACTGCAGTCAGGAAGGGTGACCAGGTCACTTACCAGCAGATATCAACAGCTGGGTCACGGACACAGGGGCTACATTCTGGGAAATGAGCAGCTCATTCACCGAGTGTTGTACCTCATGTGACCTTTGGTGAATTCTCCCCTGGAAGCCTGTGGGTATCTGAAGTGTCTGGTTTACGTCAAGGAGAGGTGGAGAGAAAGAGAGGGGCATCGGAGTGTCAGCTGTTACGTTAAGATTACTGTAATCTCAACTTCAAGTAGAGACACTTTACTACAAAATAAGGAATAGTGCTTGTTTTTCTTTACCAAAATTCTCAAGTCAGGACCCCTGCACAACATTCCCAGTCTGCTGTAAATGCAGAGGGCAGGAGGAGTCATAGGGGAAAAATTTAAAAAATTTAAAACTTTACTGGACTTGCTCTCTGTTTCAAACTAAGCTAGACACATTGGCAAGAGATGCCATGAGTGCAGTTCTTGCATATTTCCATATCTAAAAAATTGTGAGAACAAAACTGAGATATGAAGAGGCTTTATTTTTCAACAGTATTGTGAACATTACAATTCTGTGGTCAGTCTAAAACCACTGGTGGGTCAGATACTCTCAGATACTCGCTCTCGCTCTCGCTTTCTCTCTCTCTCTCTTTCCATCTCTCTCTCATGCACTCTCGCTCTCTCTCTCTTTCTTTCTTTCCATCTCCCTCTCTCTCGCTCTCGCTTTCTCTCTCACTCTCTCTCTCTTGCTCTCTCTCTCTCGCTCTCTCTGTCACTCTCCCTCCCCAGGGCAGATATGTCAAATACTAGAGGGCATGTATTTAAGGTGAGAAGGGGTAAATCTAAGGGAGATGAACAGAGCAAGTTTCTTTAATGGGTAGTGGTAGGTGCTTGGAATGGGCTGCCAGGGGTAGTGATGGAACCAGATATGATAGTGATGTTTAATAAGATTTTAAATAGACATGTGAATATGGGAGATATGGATCATCTGCAAGCAGAAGAGATTTAGTTTAATTTGACGTTCAGCACTGGCATTGTGGGCCGAAGGGCCTCTTCCTGCGCTGCACTGTTCTATGTTCTACCTTTCTCCCACTCTCTCTCTCCTTTCAGGCTCATTAAGGACCAAACTTGCAACCTGTGTGTGGAGCCAGAAGAGACAGGTGAGCTCTTAAATGAATACTTCTCATTTGTACCTGCTAAGGATAAGGATATT
Source organism: Pristis pectinata (assembly GCF_009764475.1). Taxonomy (NCBI): domain Eukaryota; kingdom Metazoa; phylum Chordata; class Chondrichthyes; order Rhinopristiformes; family Pristidae; genus Pristis; species Pristis pectinata. The sequence continues at coordinate 105,559,139 of NC_067410.1, read as the reverse complement.
GTAGTTGGAGAATTCAGGAACGGGGACAGTGGAATTCTAGAGCAAATTACCATAAAAAAAGGAGGTACTAGATGTCTTAGTGGGGTTGTATTGGTCTCCAGGCCCGGATGCATCACAGCCTGCTGTGGGAAGGGAGGGAGGAGAGTGCTGAGATTCTGAGGGAAATTTTGATCAGATGACCAATACTTATACAGAGCAGGAATAAGACAAGTAATTAAAAATGAGTCTAATGTCAGTGGTCAGGAAATTATTGGAAACATTTCTGAGGGCAGGATTAATTTGCACTTGGAGAGGCAGAAAGTTATCAAGATAGTAAACATGGCTTTGTGAAGGAGAACTGTGACTGACTAAATGAATTGAATTTTTCAGAGGTAACAAAGTATGTCAATGAGGCTAGTGTGGTTGATGTGGTCTGCACGGACTTCATCAAGACTTTTGATATGGTCCCACGTGGAAGCTGGTTCAAAAGGTTCGAGCCCATTGAACCCAGTGAAATTTGGCAAATTGGATCCAAACTTGCATTGATGATAGGAAATCGAGGTTGATGGTGGAGGGTTGGAAGCATCTCAAAACACAGGGATCAGTGCTGGAAGCCTTGTTGTTTTCTATATGCATTAACAGCTTGGATGTGAACATAGGAGCTAGCACTAGTAAGTTTGTGGATGACACAATTGTTGGTATTGTTGACAATGAGGAAGATGGCCTTGTAAGATGAGCAGAGCAATGGCAGATGAAAATTAATCCTGAAAAAATATGCGGTGATGCATTTTAGGCAGACTAATAAGGCTAGAATAAACACAATGGGCGGTAAAACCCTCAGAAGTACTGAGGAACATAGGGATCTTGGTGGACATGTCCAAGGATCCCTGAATGCAGCAGCACAAATGGATAAATTGGTTAAGAGGCATATGGAATACTTGCCTTCAATAGCCAAGGCATAGGATATAAGAACAGGGAGGTTATGGTGCTATATAATATATTAGTTTGACTACTGTTGGAGTACTGTGTACAGTTCTGCTCATCACAATATAACAAGGATGTGATTGTATTGGAGAGGATGTAGGTTTCACCAGGATGTAGCCTGGGAAGGAACGTTTCAGTTATGAGGAGAGGTTCGATAAGCTGGGTTTGTTTACTTTGGAGTGGAGAAGGCTGAGCGGTGACCTGCTGAGGTATGCAAAATTATGAGGGGCCTGGATAGTCAGAAACACTTCTCCTTTCGGAAGACCATCTATAACCAAAGGACACATATTTAAGGCGAGAGGTGGCAGATTGAGAGGGGAAAATAAAAAAAAATAGCTGCAGATGAAAAGCATCCTATCTGGATGTATCACGGCTTGGTACAGCAACTGCTCTGCCCAGGACCACAAGAAACTGCAGAGAGTTGTGGACACAGCCCAGTGCATCACGGAAACCAGCCTCCCCTCCATGGACTCTGTCTATGAGTCTCACTGCCTTGACGAAGCAGCCGGCAAAATCAAAGACCCCAACCACCTGGGTCATTCCCTTTTCTCTCCTCTTCCATCAGGAAGAAGATACAGGAGCCTGAGGGCACGTACCACCAGACTTAAGGACAGCTTCTACCCCACTGTGATAAGACTATTGAACGGTTCCCTTATATGATGAGATGGACTCTGACCTCACGATCTACCTTGTCGTGACCTTGCACCTTATTGCACTGCACTTTCTCTGTAGCTGTGACACTTTACTCTGTACTGTTATTGTTTTTACCTGTTCTCTGTACTAACTCAATGTAACTGCACTGTGTAATGAATTGACCTGTACGATCGGTATGCAAGACAAGTTTTTCACTGTACCTCAGTACAAGTGACAATAATAAACTAATATCAATACCAATACTAAAAATCTGAAACAAAAACAGAAAATGCAGGAAAAACTCAGCAGGTCTGGCAGCATCTGAAAGAGAAACAGTTAATATTTCCCATCTGAGACCCTTCATTAGGAAAGGATTATGATGAAGGTTTGAGATTTGAAGGGGATTTGAGGGAGAATTTTTTTTTCACCCAGAGGGTGATTGAAATCCGGAACACAGTGCCTGAGGGTGTGGTGGATACAGGAAATTTCACAATATTAAAGTGGTGTTTGGATGTGTACATGAAATGCCAGGCATAGAAGGCTATGGGCTAAGTGTTGGCAAATAGTGTTAGTATTGTTCAGCACTAGGTGGCCAGCATAGACTCAGTAAACTGAAGAGACTGTTTCCATGTTGCTTAACTCCATAACTATAACTTCCCTTCTGCAATTCTGGTCACTTCATTACAGGAAGGATGTGGAGGCTTTGGAAAGGGTGCAGAAGAGGTTCACCAGGATGCCGCCTGGATTAGAGTGCATAAACTGGATTAGAGTGCAGGCACGGTAGTGTAGCAGTTAGCATAACACTTTACAGCGCCAGCGACCTGGGTTCAATTCCGGCCACTGTCTGTGAGGAGTTTGTACGTTCTCCCCATGTCTGCGTGGGTTTCCTCCGGGTGCTCCAGTTTCCTCCCACATTCCAAAGACGTACAGGTTAGGAAGTTGTGGGCATGCTACGTTGGTGCTGGAAGTGTGACAACACTTGCGGGCTGCCCCCCAGCACACTCTACATGCATTTCACTGCATGTTTTGATGTAGATCTAACTAATAAAGAAATTTTATCTTATAAGCTACAAGGAGAGATTGGACAGACTTGGGTTGTTTTCTCCAGAGCGTTGGAGGCTGAGGGGGGACTCGATTGAAGTTTATAAAATCATGAGAGGCATAGATAGGGAGGACAATCAGAATCTTGTTCCCAGAGGGCATGCATCTAAGGTGAGAGGGGGAAAGGTCAAAGGAGATGTGCAGGGCAAGTTTTTTGGTGCCTGGAGTGGGTTGCCGGGGTAGTGGTAAAAACAGATACGATAATGACGCTTAAGAGGCTGTTGGACACATGAATACACAGGGAATGGAGGGATGTGGATCATGTGCAGGCAGAAGAGATTTAGTTTAATTCTGCATCGTGTTTAGCACAGACATCGTGGGCCAGAGGGCCTGTTCCTGTGCTATATTGTTCTATGTTCTACATTCTATCACTGAACCCACAACCTTCTGATGCAGAAATACAAGGGCAACCACAGCTGACACACTGTGGAGTCATGAACATCTTCTGGAGCAAGCAACCTGCTTCAAGTTGGATCTAAAAGCTACAGCTCTCCTCCTGAGTACCCCGCTGTGGTTGTTGGGTCAAAGGAGTCACTTGGTGGGTGCTTGCAATCATGAATCTCAGGTTCAGGAACAAGAAGGCCACTGTTCAGAAAAGGCTGACTGATTCCTGCCACGGCTGGTCAACCACTTCCTTTCACTAGGCTGCTGCATGCTTGCTGTTGGTGAGGTTCGGTGCTTTGCGGTGTGCTTTCCTTCTGCAATTGGCCCAGTCCTTGTTGACTGTAGCTGCTGGTCAGCTGTTCGCACACACGTGACTTCCGGATTTCCACAGACCCACTGGAGAATCCGCATCTTCTGTCCAACACCAATCACTGGCCAGGCATTCGAGATTTATTCCTTTCAATCGGCTTCCTTGGCCTGGATGATGGAGAAGTTACGTTTTTTTAAAATATGTTTCTTTAGTTTAATTGATTTGGAAATTCATAGAACAGACCCTTCGGCCCATGATGTTGTGCTGAACTAATTAAGTTAATGACACCTAATCCCTTCTGCCTGCACATGGTCCATATCCCTCTATTCTCTGCACATTCATGTGCCTAAGAGCCTCTTAAACCCCTACTGTCGTATCTGCCTCCACCACCACCCCTGGCAGCGCATTCCAGGCATCCACCACTCTCTGTGTAAAAAACTTGGCCCACACATCTCCTTTGAACTTTCCCCTTCTTGCCTGAAATGCAGACATTCTAGTCATAGAGTCATAGAGCACTGAACTAGGCCCTTCGGCCCAACTGGTCAAAATGTCTAGTATTAGACATATCAATCACGAGAAAAAAATACCAACTGTCCACTCATAATTTTATAAACTTCTATCAGGTCACCCCTTCACCTTATGACGCTCCAGAGAAGCCAACCCAAGTTTGTCCAACCTTTCCTTATAGCACGTGCCTTCTAATCCAGGCAGCATCCTGGTAAACCTCTTCTGCACCCTCTCCATTGTCTCCACATCCTTCCTATAGTGGGTCAACCAGACTGCTATGCACAAAAAATATCCTCTTCATGAATCTGGAATCATTTCGGATCAGTGATAGCGGCTGTGAATCTATTGGGTTGTTCTAAGCATTTACCTGGTTCATGAATTTCAATTGGAGAAGGAACACAAAGGAGGGGAGGCTCGTGTCGGTGATGCACTGGGCTGTGTCCGCAACTCTCTGCAGTTTATTGCGTTCCTGGGCAGAGTAGTTGCCATACCAAGCCGTGATGCATCCAGATAGGATGTTTTCTATGGTAATGACATTTCAGATTGAGACCCTTCACCTGGACTGAAAGATAGAGAGAAAATAGCCAGTATAACAAGGTAAAGGGAAGGGGATTTTACATAAATTATACAAGACTGTGAACAAAAAAAGATTGTGCAAAACAAGACATTAGTTCAAAAAAACCCACAATCAGACACAGATCCAGGGTAATGCAAGAGGTGGTCCACGTTGCTGAGGTGGGGTTAGGGCTGCGCAGGTAGCTTCAAAAACCTGATGGTTATAGGAAAGTAGCCATTCTTTAGCAACAAGCAATCAGCTGGAGGATCTCAGCGGGTCGAGCAGCATCTGTGGGAGGAAAGGAACTGTTAGCATTTCAGGTTGAAACCTTGCATCAGACCTCAAGAAAGGATATGTGGCTGTACTAGCAAAAATTGGTAAGAACTCATTCAAAGAACCAGAGAGCAGTGGAAACCACAGAGGGGAAGCACTGGGAGAGGGTCTCACAGAACTTCCATCTGAGAGGAGAAAATCCTCTTCAAAGTCAGCATACATTGAAGAACCTTCACAGCAGAGTGGTACAATGGAGTCACATGAGACTGCAGCTGCTGGAATATGGAGCAACAATCAAACTGCTGGAGGAACTCAGCAGGTTGAGCAGCATCTGTGGAGGAGGTAAAGGAATTGTTGATGCTTCAGGTCAAAACCCAGCATAAGGACTGTATCTGTTCCTGAACCTGATGGTGTGGGACTTCAGGCTTCTGAACCGCCTGCCCACATCTCAAGGCCAGCTGCCAGGGATCCCAGTGGCCGTACTTAACTGCTTGCAGCCTTGTGGCTCCCTCTGCCCTGCAGGCAATGCACTGTGGCTGTTCTGTAAGGCACCACAGGCCGTGAGTGATATCTGGGTTGCAGGCATCGCAAACTAAGGACATCCCCCAAAACCACGCTGACAAACTATTGAATGCTCATGCATCAAGAGCCTTTTCTACTCTCTCCAAATACCCTTGCTGATTGGAAGCATATTGCAGCTGGTGAATAATTAAAAGGTTAATAAAGTCATAGAGTGGCACAGCACATAAACAGACCCTTCAGCCCACCATGTTGATGCTGTCCATTGTACCTATCAGCAGCAATCCCATTTACCAGCGTTAGATCCAGATAGCCTTCTCTGCCTTAGTGATTGAATTCTTTTTTGAAAAATAAGAATTTATTTGAAATTGTAATTATGTAAATTAATTAAAATTTTAATATTAATTTTTAAAAAGGAAAACAAACTAAACATGCACGATAGTGTAGCGGTTAGCGTAACGCTACTACAGCGCCAGCGACCCAGGTTCAATTCCGGCAGCTGTCTGTAAGGAGTTTGTACGTTCTCCCCGTGTCTGGGTGGGTTTCCTCCGGGTGCTCCAGTTTCCTCCCACATTCCAAAGACATACAGGTTAGGAAGTTGTGGGCATGCAATGTTGGTGCCGGAAGAGTGGAGACACTTGCGGGCTGCCCCCAACACATTCTCAGTAACGCAAGAAGACGCATTTCACTGTGTGTTTCGATGTACGTGTGACTAATAAATAACTATCTTATCTTATCTTATCTTATCTTATCTTATCTTATCTTAAACCTTTTTAATAAGGGTGGACATCCCCATTCCCTTGAAGGAGGTCACACTTGATGTACTATCTTGTGGCTGGGGCGGTGCTGAGGGATCAGAGTTGAAGGATGACCAGTCTCTTGCCTGTGGCCAGAAACCACTGCTGGAGGCAGGGCTGATGTACTACCAGCTGATCTCTAGCCCATTCCAGATATCCTGAACTCATGCAGATGCGTGCTTCCTTATGGAACTATCAACTAAAAGTCACAAAATATGGACCAGTGGGTTGTTGTATCCACATTAGGACTACCATATCTTTCCCTTATAAAAATATCATGTCTATGCTGTAGCAATCGGTAGTGTGGCGGTTAGCATAACGCCGTTACAGCACCAGCGACCCGGGTTCAATTCCCGCCACTGTCTGTAAGGAGTTTGTACGTTCTCCCCGTGTCTGTGTGGGTTTCCTCTGGGTGCTCTGGTTTCCTCCCACATTCCAAAGACGTACGGGTTAGGAAGTTGTGGGCGTGCTATGTTGGCGCTGGAAGCGTGGCGACACTTGCGGGCTGCCCCCAGAACACTCTACGCAAAATTTCACTGTGTATTTTGATGTACATGTGACTAATAAAGGTATCATCTTATCTTATAAATGCCACGATCTAACACAAGGCATTACTGATGCAGCCAAGTTTCTATTTAACTGAGTGGCAACGTGTGTCTTCAATTACCAATCATCAGAGTCCACCAGAGTCCACTGTGAATAAGTAAACAAAAATTAAACCTTCTGTGGAAACAATTTGACTCTGAATGACGGAAATGAAATTTAATAGAGTGTATAATGGGTAGCTAAATCTATATCAACCATGTTATCCTGTTACACAAACTCAGCTTTGCCCCATTAAGATGGTGATTCATGCATATTCGAGCTGCTCACTGTAGTTTCTTTGTGCTGCCTGAGTCTGCACACATTTTCCTGTTGAGAACACCCTGGGTATCACTCCACGATAAGAACATAATTTTACTGGCTTCACCTATTGGGAAAGTTGGTAATGGGCTAACAGCATAAACCTGGCATTATGGTACAACGTAATACTGAGTCACACAGAGAGGGAAAGAAATGGGCGTCGTCAGAGAATTGCATGAACAATGTTGAAATAATTATGAGTGGTGGTGAAAGATTTGAAAGGGCTTGGAGTAACTACATAGAACATACAGCTCTAAAACAGGTCATTTGGCCCAATGTGTCCTTGAAAGAATTTCTTAATTTCCTTTTGGATCTCTTGGTGACTATCTTACTATCATGGGTTCATTTATCTTCTTCCCCAATAATTCGTTCTCTGTTGAATGCACGGTAAACTCAAGCAAACTTCATCACACCTGCATCGAACAACTGATGAGTTTCAATCCCACTGTAAACTTTGTGTCTGTGTTATCCCAATGAATTGGCTCTCAACTCATTCACATGCTAATCCCTGTCAAAACCGGAGCAGAGCTTCCAGTGGAAATTTAGTCCCTGAAAAGCAGTTCCAATCTGACTTGCGATGACCACAGAATTGACAGCCAGTGAAGCAATCCCCCCAAAGCCTGAACCAGTTGTCAAATCTGTCAGACAGCTTAAATACAGCTTGACATCTTTGGTACAAACATTCGAAGACATTTAAAAAATGTTTCACATGATAAATAACATTAAAATGGTGTTAAAATTACTAACCTGGATGTTTATAAACATATAAAAACAATAGAACAACACACAGAGGAACAGGCCCTTCGGCCCCCCACATCTGTACTGACCATGCCAATGTAACTAATCCCATTCGTCTGCACAAGGTCCATATCCCTTTGTTCCCTACCTGTTCATGTACCTGCCCAAATGTCACTAAACATTTCCTCGCTCCTCCGGCTTGGAAATCACCCTTGCTGCTTTCCGGTTCATCTGGGGATCCAAGATGGAGCGGGTCCGACGGGTCACCATGCACAAGTCCCTGGACAATGGAGGTAAAGTTGTCCCCAGTGTCGCCCTCATCTTGATGACCACCTTCGTCTGTGGCTGCATCAGGCTCTGCGTGGAACCCAAGTACATGGGCACCAAATGTCACTACGTACCAAGGTTCTACCTGTCCCGGCTGTTGCGAAGGATGGGCCTGGCCCCGTGGCCACGTGGTGTCCCAGTCAGCTGGACGATGCCGCACCTATCCTTTGTGGAAAAGTTCTTCCAGACCAACCCCTTGGACCATAAGTCCATCAGGAAGTGGTCAGCACTAAACATCCTGCAGACACTGCAGGAGAAGGACTCGATGGACACTGTGGGGTGGTTCCTTGAGCAGACTGTCCAGACCATCTGGCAGAATGCCTCATGGCCAGAACTCACCAACAAGCACCAAGACCTCGCTTGGCTGGCGGTGAGGGGGGCATCCCAGTCAGATCCATCCTGCATGGTTGGGGCATCACCCCCAGCGTGCGCTGCCCCCGGGAGGACTGTGCTGGGGATGAGATGGTCGCCCACCTCTTTGCGGGCTGTGGCTTTGCGAGGAGAGTGTGGCGAAAGATGCAAGGGTCCTTGTCACGTTTCATCCCCTTCAGCTGTGTAACAGAGGATTCTCTGATCTACGGGCTGTTCCCGGGGACACACACAGAGACGGACATCAACTGCTGCTGGAAGGTCATCAACGCGGTGAAAGACGCCCTTTGGTCTGCCCGAAAATTGTTGGTCTCCCAGCACTGCGAGATGTCCGTAGGGGATTGCTGCCGGCTGGCACATTCCAGGCTGCAGGAGTACGTGCTGAGGGACGCACTGAAGCTGGGTGCAGCCAACGCAAGGGCTCGGTGGGGAAGGGCGACAGTTTAGGATTCTTCTGCCACAGGAGAGGGAGGGGTGGGGTCAGGCGAGGAAGCCCCTCAGATGTTGTAAATATGGGATTGGGGTATCACCCCAGGGAGCCACATGTGTGGCATCTGTGCTGTGTTTTTTTAATATATAAAAAGGTAACACTAAGAATGGAACTGTACACGAATGTAAAGGTTTGAACTGTTTTATTATTGTATATAGTTTCTTTTATTATGAATAAAGTTTATTTTGTTAAAAAAATGTCACTGAACATTACAATTGTACCTGCTACTACCACCTCCCCGTCACCCCTTTCCAGGCACAGCATTTACACCTTCTGTGTATAAACTTGCCTCATAAATCTCCTTTAAACCTTCGCACTCTCACCTTAACGCAACATCCTCTACTATTGGATATTTCCACCCTTGAAAAAGATTCAGACTACCTACCCTGTCAACGCCTCTCATAATTTTATATACTTCTATCAGGTCACCTCTCAGTCTCCAAAACCCCAGAGAAAACAATCCAAGTTGGCCCAACCTTTTCCTACAGCTCATACTTGCTAATCCAGGCAACTGTGAAACTCTTCTTCACCCTCTTCAAAGTCTCCATATTCTTCCTATAATGCAGCAGCCAGAATGGCACGCAATACCCAAAATGTGGCCTTTTGTGCTTTTGGCACATTGGCCTCCATAAGTCAGGGCATTGAGTACGGAAGTTGGGATGTTATGTTGCAATTGTACAAAATGTTGGTGAGGCTGCATTTGGAATATTGTGTCCAGTTTTGGTCACCCTGCTATAGGAAAGATGCCATTAAGATGGAAAGGAGATTTATGAAGATTGAGTTATGGAGAGAGATTGTGTAGTGGAGCACAGGAGAATGAATAGGTGATCTCGGAAAGGTGTATAACATTATGAAGGGCATAGATAGATATGGTGAATGCGCAAGAATCTTTTTCCCAGGGTTGGAGAATCAAGAACTAGAGGGCATAGGCTTAAGGTGAGAGTGGAGAGATTTAATAGGAACCCGAGGGGCAAATTTTTCACCCAGAGTGTTTAGTATGTGGAATGAGCTGCCAGAGGAAGTGATTGACTCAGGTACATTAACAACATTTAAAAGGTACTTGAATAGGTACATGGATAGGAAAGTTTTAGAGGGATATGGGCCAAACACAGGCAAATTGGACAAGCTTAGATGGGCGTCTTGGCTGGCTTGGGCTGAAAGGTCTATTGCCATGCTCTGTGACTCTATGACTGTATCCTGGGTGAACCACACCATTCAAAATCAAAGAAATTGGTCGTGTAGCACTCGGGATCACACTGCTTGCTCGATACTGACTCTTCATCAGAATCTGAAGAGTGTTGTAACTTCACAGAGGTTTGTTGAATGCAGTCTCCTGTGGAACATTCAAAGGGATGATGAATTGTAACAAATTATCAGGTTCAGAAAATCTGGAGGGCAAGATGGCCAATCAACCCTACAACCTTCTCTGTTGTGTCTCATCCACAGCAACAAATATTCCCTGCCTGCTGTTTCCTCTCTTCACCTGAGGGGAATGACTCAGAAGAACCTGTCACTTGCACAGTCCGAAAGGAAGAGAGTGTTAAATGGATTAGTGTAGGGAGAACATTACTCTCTGTCTCATCTGTGCTGTTCCTGCCCTTAGAGTTTGTGAATGGACATTGTAGAGAGAGCTTCACTTTGTATCTAGAGACTCACAGAAGCAGAAACCGCAGAGGGAGAACGGTGAAGCAAAACCCACAGTCAACAATACACCTTCTGCCTCCACAGATGCTGCTTAAACCACTGAGTTCTTCCAGTGTTCTGTTTATTGTTTGTTTTCCATCTAATCAACACTCTCCCTGTCTGGGAACTCGTGATGGGCCAATGTGGAGGGATCTTCACTCGATGCCTAACCTTCACAGTCCCTGTGTAATGGGATGGTGCAGAGGGAGCATCACTCTGTATCTAATAAATGATGTCTCTCCACTGGGAGTGTGTGACAGGACAGTGTAAAGGGAGCTTCACTCTGTGTCTAACCTTTACAGTCCCTCCACTGGGATAGAGTCAGAGCAGAACACAGCATGGAAACAGACCATTCGGTCCAACTTGTCCATGCCGACCAAGATGCCCACACTAAGTTAGTCCCATTTGCCCGCATTTGACTCATATCCCTCCAAACATTTCCTATCCGTGTACCTGTCCAAGTGTCTTTAAGTGTTGTTATTGTACCTGGCTCAACCACTTGCTCATTCCATATACGGACTGCCCTCTGCAGGAAGAAGTTGCCCCTCAGTTGTCCCTTTTAAATCTTTCCCATCTCACCAGTTTTTGATTCCTTTTCCCCGGGAAAAAAACTGTGTGCATTAATCCCATCCATGTCCCTTATCATTTTAAACACCTCCTTAAAATTACCCCTCAGTCTCCTATGCTCCGATGAGTAAAGTCCTAGCCTGCCCAACCTCTCCCTATAACTCAAGCCCTCGAGTCCTGGCAACAGTCTCGTCAATCTCCTCTGCACTCTTTCCAGCAAAGTGACATCCTTCTTATAACAAGCTAACCAAAAGTGAACACAATACTCCAAGTGCAGCCTCACCAACATCTTGTACAATTGCAACATAACATCCCAAATTCCACTGTCAATGGCCTGAGTGATGAAGGTCAAGGTGCTAAATGCCTTCTTTACCACCCTGCCCACCTATGATGGCACTTTCATGGATGTGATGGGATAATGTGGAGGGAGCATCAGCCTGTATCTCACCCAGAGGGCAGGCACGATCGTGTAGCAGTTAGCGTAATGCTATTACAGCACCAGCGACCTGGGTTCAATTCCGGCCGCTGTCTGTAAGGAGTTTGTACGTTCTCCCCGTGTCTGTGTGAGTTTCCTCCGGGTGCTCCGGTTTCCTCCCACATTCCAAACACATACAGATTAGGAAGTTGCGGGCATGCTATGTTGGTGCGGAAACGTGGCTACACTTGTGGGCTGCCCCCAGAACACTCTACGCAAAAAGGTGTATTTCACTGTGTGTTTCAATGTACATGTGACTAATAATGATGTCTTATCTAACGCATGAAGTCTCTCTCCTGGGAGTGTGAGACAGCTTAGGGTAGATGAAGCTTCATTCTGTATTTAACCCATGCTATCCCTCCCTCAGCATTTATGGTGAGGTTTCTGGGAGAAGTCCAGCAGTTCTAGACCAAGCCACAGTCTTTGGGCAGCTGGGACTGGGACAGGAGGGTGATCAGGCATCAGGTAGTGGTTCTGAAGAGAGAGTGGCTAGGTCAGAAGCAGCGTCACTCTTGGGGAGAGCAGGCAGCTGGTAGTTAGAGACTTGGGGAGGGTCAGGTTGGGAGAGTGGAGTGCAGGGAATTTGAGGGGGAATGGAAGAAGGAAGGGGCTAAAAGGGAAGGAGATGTGTGCAGGGGGATGTAGCTGGGAGGGAGAGTGAGGGAGAGACTAAGAGGCAGGAGAGACAGAGAGCGAGACAGATAGAATGAGGGAGGGAGGCTGAATGTGAGAGGGAATCAAACTGAGGGTGTGAGGGAGTGAGGCCCAGAATGAGGGTATGGACTAAACTGTGTGTCAGTCTCCATACATGCGTGTGGTCAAAGTGTGGCTGTGTGAGCTTCATGAGCCTCTATTGGGTCTAGATAGCAGAGCCTGGTTTGCAATCATCTTGGATCTCTTTACCTTTGGACCAAGACCTCACTCTGTCGCATCCAAATGGTAGCTGATGTGTAACAGCCACTCTGTATTTAAGAAAAAATCATCTGCAAGCATCCTCCACCCCTCATCACTGAATGTATGGACACAAATCGTCCTCAATGCTGAAGAGTTGCCTCAGAAGATTACTGAACCATTGCAGCATCATCAATTAACCAGAGGAATTGTTTAAAATCTTATTTTATGCAAATGAATTGCAAGGCTGTTTTTGTTTTCTCTGTTTAAAAATGTGAACTTAATTTGGAGTTTGGGCAGCAACCTAATATATTTCAGGGTTTTGTCTTTAAGGGGTGACATTTCTGTGACCTCTCCTGTGTTTGCCAGCTCATTCTGAGCCTGACTCCGTACTAATGCCATAAATGTGATGAAGAATGTTCTTGAGATGGCCATAGAAATATTGACACGACCACAGCCAGGATTCTCCTGTCGAAATGAATACTTGCTTGGGTGGGGAACAGTCGTATGGAATAGTTTGGAGCACTGCTTTAACCAGGGTCAGAAATATTGTTGCTTCAAAACAAACTCCATCTGTTTCCAGTCCATTGGATAGCCTCCCAGAAAGTTGGGAGACGATCTCTTTTGGAAACTTTTACAAGTACTGAGTACAAGTAATGACATTTTTCTGGATAAAGTGAAACTGTTTTGCCACTCAACTTCAATACAGCTGCATCTTAGCAGATTACGACCTTCAAATGGTACCATCAGAATTGTTTAATAGAAAGAGCAGAGGCAAATGGAGAGGTAATTGATTTCCAGGATCATGCATCTCTTCGTGGTTTTTGATATTCACAATCTAATTTCACTCTTCAGCTTGCTTTACTCCCTCTCAGATGGAATGACCATCTGGAATAGTTTAAGGCCCCTGTGCAAATATTTCCATTTTCTTATCACCATGACAACAAGGCAAGTTCTTGGAGGATCAGGGAAGAGATTAGGGCACTGTTTGAAGGGTGTTTAGAGTTGCAGTGCGCAGAGCTGTTCTATGATGCGACTATCAGTCCAAAGTAGTTCCTGTTTCACAATGACACAGAAATGGCAGAATAACTCCAGAGTCTGTTCTCACACTCATTCACCTCTCATCCCTGCACTTGGTACCACCTGAATTCTGGGTTTCAGCCCCCTGTCAGGAGATATGGGAACGGGAGGTAGAGAGGGAGTAGAATAGTGGGGTAAGGGAAACCTCATGACCATGTGCGGTAGCGTAGTGGTTAGCACGACGTTATTACAGTGCCAGCGATCGGGGTTCGATTCCCGTCGCTGTCTGTAAGGAGTTTGTACGTTCTCCCATGTCTGCGTGGGTTTCCTCCGGGTGCTCCGGTTTCCTCCCACATTCTAAAGAGGTACAGGTAGGTTAATTTGGGTTTAAAATGGGCGGCGCGGACTCGTTGGGTCGGAAGGGCATGCTACCACGCTGTAAATAAAATTTAAAAATTTTAAATTTATGTTAAAACTGAAAGCAAAAACCATCTCCCTGAAATGTCGTTCAGCCCATTCAGAGTGCACAGATTCACACTCAGTAATGGTGTTGTTATAAGGTCCCAGAGCAGTTGTTGCACAGAATGTGAGGGAGCTGTTTGGTAAATGCATCCTTCAATTACCCTTAGTTCTGCTGAGCCTTTATCAGTCAGAATCATCACAGCCAACAAAAGAACATCCTTTTATCGAAGGCAATGTTCTCAAACTTAACAGTGGTGTTTGGTACTCACCACTCTCTATGCAAAAAACTTGCCCCTCACATCTCCTCTGAACTTATCCCCACTCATCTTAAATGTATGCTCTCTGATATTAGACATTTCAATCCTGGGAAAAAGATATGGGCCGTCTACTCTATCTATGCCTCCTATCATCTTATAAACTGCTATCAGATCTTCCCTCAGCCTCCACTGCTCAAGAGAAAACAATCCAAGTTTGTCCAACCTATCCTCATAGCAGATGGCCTCTAATCCAGGCAGCATCCTGGTAAACCTCTTCTGCACCCTCTCCAAAGTTTCGACATCCTATAAAGAGGTAACCAGAACTGAATGCAGTACGCTAGATGCGGCCTAACTAAAGTTTTATAAAGCTGCAGCATAAAAGTTCCTGACTCTTGAATTCAGTGCCTTGACTAACGAAGGCAAGCATGCCATATGCCTTCTTTTGCACCCTATCAACCTGTGTAGCCACTTTCAGGGAGCTGTGAATTTGGACCCCAAGATCCCTCTGCTCATCAATACTATTAAGGGTCTTGCCAATAACAGTATACTGTCTCTTTACATTTGATCTCTCAAGGTGCAACACTTCACATTTGGCCAGCTTGAACTCCATCTGCCACTTCTCTGCCCATTTTGCAACTGATTTATATCCCGCTGTATCCTTTGCCAGTCTCCTACACTATCCACAACACCACCAATCTTCGTATCATCTGCAAAATTACTAACCCACCCATGTACATTTTCATCCAGGTCATCTATATACATCACAAACTGCAGAGGTCCCAGTACGGATCCCTGCCGAACACCACTAGTCACAGACCTCCAGCTAGAATAAGTCCCATCAAATACTACCCTCTCTTTTACAGGCAAGCCACTTCTGAATCCAAACAGCCAATTCACCGTGGATCCCATGCACCTTAATCTTCTGGGTGAGCATCCCATGAGGGACCTTGTCAAACACTTTACTAAAGTCCATGTAGACAACATCCACAGCTCTACCTTCATCAATCACCCTTGTCACCTCATCAAAAAACTCAATCAAGTTAGTAAGGCGTGACTTGCCCTGCTCAAAGCCATGCTGATTGTCTCTAATTAGGCTATGGTTTTCCAAATGTTCATAAATCCTAACCCTAAGAATCCTCTCCAGCAACTTCCCTTCCACTGACATGAGACTCACCGGTCTACAGTTACCAGGATTATCCCTGTTTCCCTTCTTGAATAATGGAACAAGATTAGCTACTCGCCAGTCCTCCTGGACCTTGCCTGAGGCTAGAGAAGAAATGAAGATAATGGTCAAGGCCCCAGCAATCTCACCTCTTGACTCTGTCAATAACCTGGGGTATATCTCATCAGGTCCTGGAGACTTATCCACCTTAATGCTCTTTAAGAGACCCAACACTATCTCAAAATGCCCAAGCATATTTGTACACTCCACACTGATCTTCCTATTCTCTACATCCTTCTCCTTGGTAAATATTGATGCCAAGCACTCATTTAGGACCTCTCCCACATCTTCTGTCTCCAAGCACATGTTCTCTTCTTTACTCTTAAGTGGTCCTACCTGCTCCCTAGTTATCCTTTTGCTCTTGATGTATTTTTAGAATGCCTTGGGATTCTCTTTAATCCTACTTGCCAAGGACTTTTCATGGTCCCTCCTGGCTCTCCTAATTCCCTTCTTTTCTGGCTTCTTTATAATCCTCAAGGGTTCTGATTTTAACTTCCTAAACCTTACATGCACTTCCTTTTTCTTCTTGGCTAAATTCACCATCTCTCTTGTCATCCAAGATTCATTTACCTTGTCATCCTTGTCCTTCCTTCTTACTGGAATATCCCTGTCCTGCACGCTGTATAGTTAATCTTTGAACAACCTCCACATGTCAGATGTGGACTTGCCCAGAAACAGCTGTTCCCAATTAACTCTCCCTTGTTCCTGCCTCATACTCTTGTAATGTGCCTTGCTCCAATGGAATACTGTCCCGCAAGGTCCATACTTATCCTTATCTATGGCTATCTTAAAACTTAAGGAGTTGTGGCCACTGTTCTCTGACTGTTCTCCCACTGAACGGTCAGTCACCTGTCCAGGCTCATTATCCAACACCATGTCCAGTATGGCCCCTCCTCTTATAAGACTATCTACATATTGATTTAAGAAACCCTCGAAATTCTGTCCCATCTAAACCTCTTGCACGAAAGAGGTCCCAGTTTACATTAGAGAAGTTGAAGTCACCTAGTACAGCAACCCTATTGTTTTTACACCTTTCCTTTATCTGCCTGCATATCTGTTCCTCAATGTCCCAGTGGCTATTGGGTGGTCTGTAGTATAATCCCATCAGAGTGATTGCACCTTTCTTATTTTTGAGTTCTACCCATATAGACTCAGTGGATGAGCCCTCCATTACGTCCCCTTTGACTGCAGCTGTGATATTGTCCCTGATTAATAGCACAACTTCCCCCCCCACCCCCACCCCCACCCCCACCACCCCCCTCTTTTACCTCCTTCTCTGTCTTTTCTAAAACTTTGAAACCCTGGAACATTAAGCACCCATTCCCGTCCATCTCTCAACCAAGTCCTGTTATGGCCACAACATCATAGTTCCAAGTACTGATCTACACTCAAAGTTCATCACCCTTACCCATAATACTCCTCGCATTAATATACACACACTTCAACCCGCCCATCCCATTGTGTCCATTACCTTGCTCCAACCATGGCCAAGAGGTGACTGGCTTTACTCACTCATCTTTCGTCATGTGTTCCGACACAGTGATCAAGCACAAGTGCACAGGGTCAAGCCTCGGATCTTGATACACAGCCCAAAGGCAGCACAAGTCCTTGGCTGCTGATCAGCTCAGAGATTGCTATCAATTTAACAATGTTAAAAACAAAATTAATCAGAAATTTTGTAGGTGACCACAAAGGCAGGATGCGGTTAAGAGAATGTAACTGGAAGTGAATGGCTTCCTCGCTCACACGCCACCACATCAGCACAAAAATAATTTGTATGTACCAACATTGTGAATTTATGGTTCTTTGATACTTAGAGCTGGTTAACAGGTGGTTAACAGAGTGATTGGCTTTCCAAATCTCAATTCACATTGATAAACAACAGTTCAAAATTGCTTCAATATTGAACTCTCCTCTAAAAGAGTTGCAGTCGAATTTTTCTTGTTTATTTCAGGCTAAAATTAACGTTATTGTTTACCACATCCAACAAGTGCACCATAGGTGTGTAATGTTCCCGATCTCTACATACAGTAATAACTTTGGTCGACACATCAGTGTGGCCAAGCAGCTGCTCAGAACAGAGCGCTGGAAATCACGGGAAGGTTGGCCAAGTTGACCTTGGACTGATGTGAGATCCAAATCTACAAAACTAGCTGGACCAGACATTCAGTCTGAGCTCACACGTCAGTGCTACAATGGCAATAGGTGCTACTGACTACATCCAGGTCCATTAGTAAGTGGTTGAATATTTAACATAAGTGTCGGTCCAGGGTAAGAGAAACCAGAGAGAAGCAGACTGAATGGACCCTACGTTTCCTGCACCGATCTCACTTGGAGGGCTGCATTCAAAGCTTCCCCCAAACTCATTATCCTTTGAGGTGACTGGCAGTGACCCTTCCACCTTGCCAACCAATTGGTCAAGCCGAGAGAAGTTTCTGGAAGACCACAACAGGGGTATAACTAACCCCCATCAGCAGGCTAGAGCAGTGATAACTCCACCCTGGTGGTCAGCAGTGAAGGACCTCGGCAGTCGCCAGCAAAGCCAGTGGGGACCACTGTCCATGAGGACCAACTCTGAGGGCTCCGACCAAGGGAGTGAAGATGGTACTGGCACTACCAGAGGTAGGAGAACAACCTTCAAACCTTTGTGAGCTCCAGGAGCCCAGCAAAGAAACTTGCAACCTACCCCAAGCATAACAGATAGTGTTTGGAACTCGGACAGGTAATTGGAGCCTAAGTATTGCATCTTAATTCTGTGTGTGTGTGTGTGTGTGTGTGTGTGTGTGTGTGTGTTTGTGTGTGTGTGTGTGTGCGTCTGCGTGTGTGTGTTTTTGTGTGTATGTGTGCACGCATGCATGCATGTGCGTCTTTATGGCTGTGTGTGTGCGTGTGTCTGTGTGTGTGTGTGTCTGTGTGTGTGCGTGTATGTGTGTGTGTGTGTGCACGCACGTGTGTGAGTGTGCATGCATGTGTATGTGAATAAAGCTGCCTCTGTATCCTTTTGTTTGCCTCAGTTTTGCTCTATGTCCAATGCAGAGGCTGCAGAAAGTTATAGACTCAGCCAGTTCCATCACGGACACAACCCTCCCCACCATCGAGGGCATTTTCAAGAAACAGTATAGAACATAGACCATAGAACAGTACAGCACAGAACAGGCCCTTCAGCCCACAATGTTGCACCTTCATAGCGAATCCCTCCTACCTACAGAATGCCCATATCCCTCCATTTTCCTCTCATTCATGAGCCCATCCAAACCCCTCTTAAAAACCCCCAATGAATTTGCCTCCACTGTCCTATCAAGCAATGCATTCCAGGCATCCACCACTCTCTCAGTAAAAAAATGTACCCCTCACGTCTGTTCTGAAACTACCCCCTCTCACCTTAAATGCACACCCTCTGATATCTATCATCAAGGACCCTCATCATCCTTGTCATGCCCTCTTCACTTTACTACCATCGGAGAGGAGGTACAGGAGCCTGAAGACTCACACTCAATGATTCAGGAACAGCTGCTTCCCCTCTGCCATCAGATTTCTGAATGGTCCATAAACCCATGAACACTGTCTATTTATTCCCTTTTTTTGCACTATTTAATTTTTGTAATTTTTATATCTTTGCACTGTACTGCTGCCGCAAAACAATAAATTTCACATCATATGTCAGTGATAATAAATCTGATTCTGATTCTGATTCTGATAGTATAAAGTACCTGGGTAAAACACAGTTAAAGTGATATTGCTCAGAAAGTGTAGGAGCAACTGTTTTGGCATCGTTGGGTGGTCTTCGATATGAAGTTGCCACAAGGTGCTCCAAAGTCAAACCCCCACCAGCCTCATGCCTTGAACACCCAGCCTGAGCCTGAATTAAGAGAGCAGGTGCCCTCCATGATGGCAATATTAAGTGGATGAACAGGAGCAGAGATGTCAGACCAATGATTGGGCCATAAACCAGGTGTTTTGAAACTGGGATTAAAAACAAACACAGTCTGAAACAAAGGTAGTTAGGGAAGGAGGGTAAACTCCATCATTCAGCCTCGAGGGCTGTTAGGTGCATCTTGTGGGTAATGGCTCATAGGAGACACATAAAGACTCTGGAGGTGAAGAGAGGAGAATGAGCTTCTTCAGGGTAGGCAAAGGTGAGCAGAAGCTGGACCTGGTCATTTTCTGAATCTCTTGAACAACCCCAAAAAGTCAGAAAGATGGTAGACTATCCAAGATGGGATGAAACCCTGAGGAAGTATCTGGTATTGGTATTGGTATTGGTTTATTATTGTCACTTTTGCACCGAGGTACAGTGAAAAACTTGTCTTGCATACCGATCGTACAGGTCAATTCATTACACAGTGCATTGTGGTAGTACAGGGTAAAAACAATAACAGAATACAGAGTAAAGCGTCACAGCTACAGGGAAGTGCATTGCAAGTCAAACAATAAAGTGCAAGGTCAAACAAGGTAGATTGTGAGGTCAAGAGTCCACCTCATCCTATAAGGGAACCGTTCAATAGTCTTATCGCCGTGGGGTAGAAGCTGTCCTTGACCCTGGTGGTACGTGCCCTCAGGATCCTGTATTTTCTGCCTGATGGGAGAGTGGAGAAGAGAGAATGACCCGGATGGGTGGGGATCTTTGATTATGCTGGCTGCTTCACCAAGACAGTGAGCGGTATAGACCATGGAGGGGAGGCTGGTTTCCATGATGCGCTGGGCTGTGTCCACAACTCTCTGCAGTTTCTTGTGGTCCTGGGCAGAGCAGTTGCCGTACCAAGGCGTGATACATCCAGATAGGATGCTTTCTGTGGTTCATCAATAAAAGTTGGTGAGTGTCAAAGGGGACATGCCGAATTTCCTGAGGCACTGGTGAGTTTTCTTGGCCGTGGCATCTATGTGGTTGGACTAGGACAGGCTATTGGTGATGTTCACTCCTAGGAACCTGAAGCTCTCAACCCTCTCGTCCTCAGCACCATTGATGTAGACAGGTGCATGTACACCACCCCCTTTCCTGAAGTCAATGACCAGCTCTTTTGTTTTGCTGATATTGAGGGAAAGGTTGTTGTCATGACACCATGTCACTGAGCTCTTTATCACCTTCCTGTACTCCAACTGATCATTGTTTGAGATACGGCCCACTATGATGGTATCATCTGCAAACCTATAGATGGAGTTAGAGCAGAATCTGGCCACACAGTCATATAGGGAGTAGAGCAGAGGTTTGAGGACGCAGCCTTGTGGGGCACCAGTGTTGAGAATAATCGTGCTGAAGGTGTTGCTGCCTATCCTCACTGATTGCGGTCTGTTGGTCAGAAAGTCAAGGATCCTGTTGCAGAGGGAGGTGTTGAGTCCCTGGTCTCAGAAATTGGTGAAGAGTTTGCTTGGGATTATAGTATTGAAGGCAGAGCTGTAGTTAATAAACAATAGTCTAACGTAGGTGGCTTTACTGTCCAGATGCTCCAGAGATGAGTGTAGGGCCAGGGAGATGGCATCCACTGTAGACCTGTTTCAGCAGCAGGCAAATTGCAGTGGATCAAGGTTGTCTGGGAGGCTGGAGTTGATGTGTGCTATGACCAGCCTCTTGAATCACTTCATGATGGTGGATGTCAGAGCCACTAGTCAGTAGTCATTAAGGCATGTTACCTTGTTTTCTTAGGTACTGGGATGATAGTGGTCTTCTTAAAACAGGTGGGAACCTCAGATTGAAGCAGAGAGAGGTTAAATATGTCTGCAAATACTTCTGCTAGCTGATCAGCACAAGATCTGAGCTCAAGGCCAGGGACACCATCCGGGCCGGATGCTTTCCTCGGTTTCATTTTCCGGAAGACTGATCTTACGTCCTCGACGGTGACCTCAGGTTCAGTTACATTGGAGGCTGTCAGGGTGGGTGGTGACAGTCCACTCCCTTTCTGTTCAAAATGTGCATAGAATGTGTTAAGCTCATCGGGAAGGGATGTGCTGTTGTTAACTATGCCGCCCGACTTCATCTTGTAGCCCGTTATAGCACGTAAGCCCTGCCACAACTGACGGCTGGTCTGGGACTTGATTTTGAACCGGTATTGTCTTTTGGCATATGAAGTTATCTGCATTAGAAGTGGCACAAGTGGGTCAATTTCTGCAGCAAACCTGCATCCATTCTGGGATCCGCAGGGCAGGAGTGTTGGGAGGACGCTCACAAAGAGGTAGGGAAATGCGTCTCCAAATTAAATAAGGCAATAGCAGTTGTCAGTGGTCTGGTGTAACTCCACAGCAAGAAAGCTGAGATTAAGAAGCTGAGGGACCAATTGGGCGAGACACAGGAGGAGTTAGAAAAGGTGGAAGTTCAAGGTGGCAGGGCAGGAGCAGAGAAGTCAGGCGAATCTGCTCCATGTGGGTCAGTTTCAAGCCCAACACGAGAGGGCATGTCAGGAGGAGCAATGCACGACCTGGGATCGAGATGCTGGCTTAGTGAAGCTGGAAGTGAGACGTAGTGACGTGTAGGCAGCAGGTAAGGATCTTCAGCAGTCACAGAAGGGAAGGAGAGCCTGTTCTGTAGACCACACCAGCGTGAGATAGAAAAACTCAGGTCCCAATTGTCAGTGCAGCGGGGGCAGGGGCAGTGGGAGGGGGTTGGTAATGTGTGCTTTTGGGGTGGTACAAATATGGATGATTGTGATCATGGGCTGCACTGGGAACAGAGAGAGGAGGAAGCTGGCGGTTATACTGAGAGTAAGGAACCCAGACTTGACCCCTTGGCATCTACTTCTCCCCCCATAAATCTCCTTGTTACAAGACATAGAAATGGCCTGGACAACCCCAACATCGTGTACGCCATCCCATTTACAGCAGCACAGTTGGTGGAAATGGCTATACAAATTCCTGTATTTAAGCCCACTTCCAACTCATAGAACAGAGACCAGCACAGCACAGGAACAGGGCCTTCAGCCCACAGTGTTGTGTCGAACTAATTAAGCTAATGATGCCTAGTTAAACTAATCCCTTCTGTCTGCACATGGTCCGTATCCCTCCATTCTCTGCACATTCTATCTAAGAGCCTCTTAAATCCCTCTATCATATCTGCCTCCACCACCACCCCTGGCAGTGCATTCCAGGCACCCACCACTCTCTGTGTAAAAAACTTGCCCCGCACATCTCCTTTGAACTTTCCCCATCACTTTAAATTCATGCCCTCTAGTATTAAACATTTCGACACTGGGAGAAAGATACCAGCTATTATCTATGCTTCTCATGATTTCAGAAACTTCTATCAAGTCTCCTCTTCGCCTCCTCCACTCTAGAGAAAACAACTCAAGTTTGTCCAACCTCTCCTTATAACTAATCCCCTCTAGTCCAGGCAGCATCCTGGTAAACCTCTTCTGCACCCACTCTAAGTCTCCACATCCTTCCTGCAGTGGGTTGACAGGAATTGAACACAATACTCCAGATGTGGCCTAACCAGAGTTTTATAAAGTTGCAACAAAACTTCCTGACTCCTAAACTCAGTGCCTTGAGTAATAAAGGCAAGCATGCCATACACCTTCTTTACCACCTTATCAACTTGTGCGGCCACTTTCAGAGAGCTATGGACTAGGATCCCAAGATCCCTCCAAGATCTGTCTGTCTTTTTCACTGACAAAGGGTACTACATGGACTGGACCATGCGGAGGAAATTAAATTAATACTCATTTGTTAGAACCTCGGGGTACCTTCTGCTTTGCCCAATCTCCAGAACGTATTTGGAAGGGGCTTGGCGGAAACTAAGGAAGTGATCTTGACTGCTATTCATCATGACAGAGGAGACTCTGTGGACGGCTTAAATAAATGGAGGCTAGGGAAAGGGGATATCTCCCAGCATTCGTCAGGTGTTTTGGACTCGTTTTACTCGAGTGTCTGGACAGTTAGAACAGACCAGGCTAAATGCACAGGCAAACTGGACGAGGACCTTGGTGTCACTTGCCACTGAGAATGGGGCAAGGTCGTGCAAGGACAGGACACACAACGAGGAGTGGGTACTCCGAAGGCTAGCTGGGCCCTGAGAAAGGCAGGTAAAGGAAACAGAAAAGCCTAAAGGGAGTAGGACTTTGAGTTTGGTTAGGGGCAGGCTCAAGCTCTGACCGAGTGTGGAAGAGTGAAGGGGGCAGAGAAGCAGAGGAAGTAAAGCCAAAGGAAGTAAAACCAACTTATGCGACTCACGTAGCAAGAGAAAGGGAACAACTCCATTGAATCCTCAGCAGATGAAGCATTACAATTGCAGAACACGTCACTTTTCCAGGGAATGTAGTTCACCCCAACTGCAACCACATGGGCCAGAACCAGGATGCCTCACAATGAGCAACACACAAGATGCTGGAGGAACTCAGCAGGTCAAGCAGCATCTGTGGAGGGAAATGGACAGTCGATGTTTTGGGCCGAGACCCTTCATCTGGACCTTCATCCAAACCAGATGAAGGGTCTCCACCCAAAACCGAGGTACAGTGAAAAACATGTCTTGCATACCATTCATACAGATCAATTCATTACACAGTGCATTGAGGTAGTACAGAATGTATTGAGATATAAGATATTAAGATAAGATATTTACTTATCAGTCACATGGGCATCAAAACGCACAGTGAAATGCATCTTTTTGCATTACTGAGAATGTGCTGGGTGCAGCCCGCAAGTGTCGCCACTCTTCCAGCACCAACATAACATGCCCACAACTCCTAACCTGTACGTCATTGGAATGTGGGAGGAAACCGGAGCACCCGGAGGAAACCCATGCAGACACGGGGAGAATGTACAAACTCCTTACAGACAGTGGCGAGAATTGAACCCAGGTTGCTAGCGCTGTAACAGCGTTACACTATAACAGAATACAGAATAAAATGTCACAGCTACATTGCAGGTAGACAATAAGGTGCAAGGTCAGACAAAGTAGATTGTGAGGTCAAGAGTCCATCTCATCATATAAGGGAACCGTTCAATAGCCTTAACTGCTAGTGCTAGAGGCTGCTAGAGATTTGATTGATGTGGGAATATTTAAATGCATGTCTTTCCATGATCAGTGTCTTTTGACATTCTTTTGTATTAAAGACTTAAGGTCTTGAAGGATTTTCCTAAAGTGTTTGAGATTGCATTTATACTCTCTGTTTGGATTTTTGAGTGAAAATTGTATTTTGTTCAAAATGTGTGAATGCCTGTGAGTTTTAAAATATTGCATGAGTTGTGGTAATGTGAGTTCACTTGAGAGAGAAAAAAGAGAAAATGTGTGAGTGAGTGAAATGCTGTTACTTGTTTGCTGAATCTGTGTTGTAAGATATTTAAATATTACTTCTGTGCTCCAGAGAAACAGGATGTAACTAAATGAAAGATTCTGCGACTCCATGTGAAATAGTTTTACTGGATCTCTTGTTTCTTAAGAGACCATGTCTCTTCGAGAAGTTGTGGAAATTTGTGGGGGCCTTTTTTCTATTCTTTGGAATTTTTACATAAATTAATCATTTATTCCTTCAGAACTGTTTGTTAAAGTTCTGAAGGAAATTCTGAAGGAAAAAAAATGCAAGCATGGATTTTTGTTCCAGAATCAGAATCGATTTTATTATCACTGACATATGTCGTGAAATTTGTTGTTTTGCGGCAGCAGTACGGCGCAAGACATAAAATTACTATAAGTTACAAAAATAAATAAAATAGTGCAAAGGAAGAATAATGAGGTAGTGTTCATGGGTTCATGGACCGTTCAGAAATCTGACGCAGAGGGGAAGAATCTGTTCCTGAAACATTGGGTATGGGTCATCAGGCCCCTGTACCTCCTCCCTGATGGTAGTACCATGACAGTTTTGTCTTACCTGTGTTTTAATTTTGTGTTCTTTTACTCCTTTCCTTTGGAATTGATGGCAGGAGAGAGTAAAAGGATCGGATTCCACACTGGCTGCATGGAATCCAGATTGAGATGCCAGAAACATGAGTGTCTCTATTCCAGATACGAGATTCCCACATTTCTGAGGGAAGTTGGCATTTGGGGAAATTGGTGATGGTGACATAAATTGGGAATTTGAAATCGGTATTTTGGGAGATAGATTGGAACAACTGGGGAATAATCTTAAATGTCACTTTTCCTACAATGATTTTCTAGGAAGTTAAAAGGTACTGCTCAAGACTTTTGATTACATCGAAACAAGTTTGTTTTGATGCAATCAAGTTCAAGTTTATTGTTGTCATAGGCATACATACCCAGGGTATAAATGCTGTGAGAATTAGCTTTCTGCAGCAGCAGCAAGGTACATTACAAGACAAGGACAAACATAAATTAACATAAAATTAAATTAACATAAATTGTACATAATGGAGACACAAGAGAGACTGCAGATGCTGGAAATCTGGAGTAACACACACGAAATGTTGGAGGAACTCAGCAAGTCAGGCAGCATTTCCTACCTCGAAACGCCAACTGTTCATTTCTCTCCAATAGACGCTGCCTGACCTGCCGAGTTCCTCCAGCATTTTGTGTGTGTGGCTATAAGTTATACATAGCTTACACATGTGCAAAATAAACGACAAAATAAAAACAACGACACAAGGGCAAGATGCATCGTGGTGTTTGTCTTGCAAAATGCAAATGAGCAGCTAGGACTCGGGTCACTCCTGTCTCCTGGTACGCAAATGCAAATGTGCAGCATGTGTCTGGTAAAA
Source organism: Pristis pectinata (assembly GCF_009764475.1). Taxonomy (NCBI): domain Eukaryota; kingdom Metazoa; phylum Chordata; class Chondrichthyes; order Rhinopristiformes; family Pristidae; genus Pristis; species Pristis pectinata. Next base: position 105,533,054 of record NC_067410.1, on the reverse strand, counting down.
TGCAAATGAGGGTCTGTGGACTGATTTGCAATTTGATTATGTTGGACCCCACCTTACAAAGAGGGGAGTTTGGGGGAATTGTATTTTTGTATTCCAAGAAAAAAAGAGAGGAGGCAGGGGAAGGACTTCCAAGAAAAAGTGGATTACTAAACCAAGATACCAACAGAAGCTATCTTGATGTTTCCCCAGAATGACCAGGGATGAATTTGTGTTTTTATTATCGTGTACGTTTACTGTCCTTACCCTGTGTGTAATGTGTAGTTACCTTGGATATTTCTGGTTTGACCTTGCCTGATGCAGAGGAGTGTGATAATGGAATCCTCTGGGTTCCTCCAGAGAGGGAGGAATCTTCAGTTCTCACAAACAACTCACAGTGTACAAAAAGCCTAATGGGAGTTTCACTCTTGGTTACATGAGCATCAGGATCATGGATGGTTGGTGGGGATTCTCCACAAACAGGTGTTCAGAAGTAAGGTGCCTAACTATCGACCCAGAGTTGGACTTAGGGCAAAGGTGCCCAGGGAGACTGAATCATGGGGAATTCCTAAATTATGAGATTAGGAATGGGCCAAAACCGGCAGTAAGCACACTCCTTTTACACAGAGAGTGGTGGGTGCGTGGAACACACTGCCTGCAGAGGTTGTGGGGGCAGATACATTAGGGACATTTAAGAGACTCTTAGACAGACACATGAATGATAGAGAAATGGGGGGCTATGTAGGAGGGAAGGGTTAGATAGATCTTAGAGCAGGATAAAATGTCAGCACAACATTGTGGGCCGAAGGGCCTGTACTGTGCTGTAGTGTTCTATGCATGTTCTATGTTCCTCCCAATCTATCCCAAATGTACCCCAGACTGCCAAAGAGATTGGTTCTGAAAAACACAGGAAAGATGCAATACAACAACATCCACCACAACTTGGGCCCTGTAGTGGTGGACATTACAGGAATCCAGTTACCACAGTGGTGCCCTCCCAATTAAAGAAGGTATACATACACCTAACTCGTAAAGTACCAGGGTGGGGAACAGGGAGGTATGAGGGCAAGGTCAGGCCAACACCAAAGAGTCACAGAAGGAGTGCCTGAATTAATGATCGGGCCACAGCAGCAGGGCAGAGGTATCCATGCCTTGTGTGGTTAATACCCTTGATCTGACCTTAGAAGGAATCAATGAGGATAACTAGCAGGTTGCCGAGGGAGAGTTAACTGGGAACCAGGCTATCAACTATTTGGTGGCAGTGTGAGAAGGGCAAGCCAAGACCATAAATCAAATTGCCCAAGATAAGTTCAACAACAATGGCAAGCAGCAGAATAGAACCCTGTGGAGTATCTATGGAGAGTGGGTGATTAAGCAGTTGAGGTAGGACCTCTGCCTGGCTAACCAGGGTAAGGTTCTGTCCTGGATCAGCAATGAGCAGTTGGTGCACCTGTTCCAGGGAAAGAAACATGCCAAGATCCCTGGTTGTCATTTGAGGTAGCCGGCCAAGGTCTGGTTTAATGAGAACTGCAAAAGAGGCAGGGGTTAACCCTGAGTATTGTGTTAGGGGTTCCAGTTGTCTCCAGTAACAGAGTCAGGTTAAAAGTCTGTGAGGTCAGAAATGCCGGTGTTATCCAGGAAGGGAAGTGGATGGGGTATGATTGCACCCTCCCCATGCAGTTGAGAAAAGGAGAAGTTCGTAGGGACCATGCTCAACAAATGTCAGCAGATGGACAAAACCGTCATATGTCCATATCCTGTTTACCCAAATGAACATGCCTTGTGTGGTTTCCAAACACCAACTTAAATTGGACTAGAGAGTCCTGAAGCCTAATCAGTGATATCATCAGGGTCACATACAAGGGAGGAGGAGAATACTGCATCACAATCAACTTCCAACATGGAGCATCGACGTGCAAAGTTTCCAACACCACCTTCTGTATTAGGCTTCACATCCTTGCTAGGATAGGCCTAGTTGAACTGGTTGATATCCACAGGAAGGAGGTAACAGTCATCAATGCGAGTGAGGAACTTGAGCAGATCCTGGAGGAATACTTTGTACAGTATGACACAGACATAGAACTCCTAACAGTTAGCGGGTGCCGATAAAACTTTCACCTGAGTCATCCAGCACACCAAAGATCTGAGGAATAAGATAAAAGAAATCAAGTTCGCCTAATGGTGGGAGGGTTTATGGAACTGAGGCTCAAGTTTACAAATTGATCTGTGTGTCCACCTCCTCTCCCACTTGGCCATTGTAATCATTGTCATCTTGCCAGCGTACCTCACCATTGTCAGATGGATGAGAAAATTGGTCCGACGGATAAATGGAATTGCCATGTTCCACGAGCAAACCGCACAACGTCACAGCTAGAGGCAGAACTCCCAGGACACAACTAAAAAGGGTACCATGGTTACTTCCGTGACTGACTACATCGATAATATGGATTTTGGTTTCTACACACACCATGTATATGACAATGTATCCTTACGTCAATTTGAATGCGCAGAAGCGTAAAAGGTTGCAGACAGTAGTGGACTCAGCCCGATACATCACGGGCATATCCCTCCCCACCATCCATAGTATCTACAGGAGGTGCTGCCTCAAGAAGGCAACATCCATCATCAAAGATCCCCACCATCCAGGCCATGCCATCTTCTCACAGAATTCAGTAAAGCAGGACCCTGCATGTAACTGGGCCTTACAGGAGCTAAATATCCTACTACCATCAGGCAGGAGGTACAGAAGCCTGAAGTCCCACACCACCAGGTTCAAGAACAGCTACTTCCCTTCAACCATTCAGTTCTTGAACCAAACAGCACAACCCTAATCACTACAGTTTAGCAGCACTATGACCACTTTGATCACTTCGCACTAATTGGACTTTTTTGTTCTAATTGTGTTCTTTTTTGAAAATGTATCTTTAATTTATGATTTTCTTGTTCATGCTCCTTATATGATGCTATGTGCCTGTGATGCTGCTGCAAGTTTTCCGCTGCACCTGTGCATGCAGGTACTTGTCCATTTGGCGATAAACTAGATTTTGACTTTGAACTGCACAATAATATGCTGTGATACCGATTCCTTTTAGTTGTTGTAATTTGAACTTTTGATTATTGTTTAAATTGATAGGTTTGACTTGTTAAAATGTTATTCCGAGACACCAACGTTCTCCCCAGGAAAGACACAGTGTATCTAGTTTGGACCAATCTGCAAATGCTGGATTGGACCAAGAGGAGGGGTTGCAGCCAAGCATGTCCTCAGAAGAGAGAGCTGAGAAGTTGGCCAAAACGACTTTAGACTGGTGTGAGACCAGCTCTTTTGTTTTGCTGACATTGAGAGAAGGGTTATTGCTATTGACTACATGCAGGTCCATGGATTAGTAGTTGAATATTTAACATAAATATTGGTCCAGGGAAAGAGAAACCACAGAGATTGAATGCAGCATACATTTCCTGCACCAATCTCATTTGGAGGGTTGCTTTCAAAGCTTCCCCCAAACTCATTATCCTTTGAGGTGACTGGCAGTGACCCTTCCACCTTGCCATCTGATCAATCAAGCTGAGAGAAGTTTCTAGAAGGCCACAATGGGGGGTGGGGGGCAGAGCAGTGATAACTCCACCCTGGTGGTCAGCAGTGAAGGACCTCGACAGTAGCCAGTGAAGCCTTTGAGGACCACAGTCCATGAGGACCAACTCTGAGGGCTCTGACCAAGGCAGTGAAGGTCTCACTGGCACCATCCGAGACAGGAGATGAACCTTCATGAAAAGCAAAGAACCCCGGACTCCAGGACCCCAGTGAAGGTACCTGTGAGCAACATCAAGTGTTATGGATAGTACTTGGGACCTGGACAGATAATTGGAGACTGAGTTAAGTATTGCATGATTAACTCTGTGTGTGTGTGTGTGTGTGTGTGTGTGTGTGTGTGTGTGTGTGTGTGTGTGTGTGTTTGTGTGCGTGACCAGGATCCAACTTGTGTCCTTAAAGCACCTGGGCAAAACACCAGGGATTTTGGTTGAAGTTCTCAGAAAGAGCAGAAGCAACAGCACTGGTATTGAACAGCGACAAACTGGAGCCATGAGCCATGCGGCATCTCGAGGGAGGTTAAACGAGAGGTTTCCTCCGCGCACACCTGCTGCAGTGTTGAAGCATTTGTAGATTATCTTACTTGCTGTACTCTCCTCCAAGTGTAACTTCACCTATGCCAGGATCAAAAGAGGGCAAGAATGTCAGCAACTGCCCCTGACCAATATAATCCTTTGAATTGTGATCATCTGCACCATGTGGTCCAACCTACCATCCACCCAGCTCCTCCCTCTCAATATTAAGCCCAGCCCATCCTGCGTCCAGTCTACAGAGTTGTGTTGCAACAGTGCAGTGTGCCTCTGCACAGTTTTGGTTCCTTTACCTAAGAAAAGAATTTAGCAGCATTGGAGGCAGTCCAAAAAAGATTCACTAGGCTAAGTCATGAGATGAGAGAGTTGTCCTATCAAGAGAGGTTAGATGGTTTGGGTCTGTATTCACTGGAGTTTAGAAGAATGAGGGATGACACTATTCAAACATACAAGATCCTAAGCAGGTTTGACAGGGTTGAGATGTGTTCACCAGTGGGAGAGTCACTAACAGGGGGACGTAACCACAAAATAAGGGCTGGTCATTTAAAAACTGAGGTGCATGGAAACTTCTTCTCTCAAAGAGTAGTGAATCTCTGGATTTCTTTGCCTCCAAGGGTGGAGGAGGCTGGATCATTAGATATATTTAAGGTGGAGATAGATACATATTTAAAAGATCGAGGAATTGAGGGTTATGGGGAACTGGCACAGAAGAGGAGTTGAAGCCAGAGTAGATCAGCCATGATCACGTTGAATGGTAGGACAGGCTTGAGGGGCCAAATGGCCTACTCCTGCTTCTATTTTCTTGTGCCCTTGTGAGGAGTGATGTCCACAATTTGGGAAGTTTCATATTTCACCGTTCTGGCATAGGGTATGTTCCTTCGACATTCTTCACTATCCTAGCCCTGAGCCACAAATCCACACATTTATGTTTCCACAAAAAGTTCTGGAGGAACTCAACGGGTCAGGAAGAATCCATGGAGGGAAATAAACAGTCAACGTTTTGGGCCGAGACTGGCAAGGAGTCCTGATGAAGGGTCTCAGCCCAAAACGTCGACTGTTTATATCCCTCCATGGATGCTGCCTGACCTGCTGAGTTCCTCCAGAACTTTTTGTGTATTACTCTAGATTCCAGCATCAGCAGAATTTCCTGCATCTCATTCATTTTTCCAGATTTTTGTCTTTTAAGTGTGTTAAACCCTGCTGTACTGCCAGAAATGAAATGTGGTGGACAAACATCTGAAGAGGGAAGGGAGCTTGATGAACCTTCATCCCCAATGATGATGCAGCCATTGCTGTATCAGCATCTCTACTTCCTCAGAAGTCTAAGGAAATTTGGCGTGTCCCCAGTGACCCTCACCAAATTTTTATCGATGCACCATAGAGAGCATTCTATGCAGATGCATCACGGCTTGGTACAGCAACTGCTCTGCTCATGACCGCAAGGAACTGCAGAGAGTTGTGAACACAGCTCAGCACATCACAGAAACCAGCCTCCCTCCATAGACTCCGTCTACACTTCCCACTGCCTTGGGAAAACAGCCGACATAATCAAAGACCCCTCCCACCCCGGTCATCCTCTCTTTTCCCCCCACTCATTGGGCAGAAAAAAACAAGCACCACCAGGCTCAAGGGCAGCTTCTATCCTGCTGTTATAAGACTCTTGAACAGACCCCTTGTATGATAAAGGTGAAATCTTGATCTCACAATCTACCTCATCATGGCCCTTGCACCTTATTGTCTGCCTGCACTGCATTTTCTCTGTAACCATTCTGTTATTGTATTCCTTTTGTACCACCTCGATGTACTTATGTTTGGAATGATCTTTCTGGATAGCATGCAACCAAAGTTTTTTATTGTGCTCGGTTCGTGTGACAATAGTAAACCAATTTACCAATTCCAATTCCAGCATTGATTTTAATGAATAGGGGTCAATAAGGGAGACACAGTTGCACTGCGAGTTACCTCACAACTCCAGAAACCTGGTTCAATCCTGACCTCCAGTGCTGTACATGTGGAGTTTGCATGCTCACCCTGTGATCCTTTAAGTTGCCCCCTGGTGCTCTGGTTTCCTCCCATGTCCCAAATATGTGTGGATTAGTAGGGTGATTGGCTATTGTATATTGCCTCTAATTTGGAGGTGAGGGGCAGAATATAGAGGGAGCTGTTGGAGTTGTAGGGAGAATAAAATGGGATGAGTGTACAGTGGGTACTTGTGGTCAGCATGGACCCAAAGGGCAGAATGGCCTGTTTCCCTGTTCTGTCACTCGATGACTTATGAATACTATCCATAGTAGAGCAAGTGAAAGCTTTGAGTAACTGATTAAAGTCACATCTTTGCACTCCTCAAAGTCTTTCAACCACCTCTCTGAGGTGATCACCCAAAGTCTTTTTCCCAGAGTAGGGAGGTCCAAAACTGGAGGCCGTAGGTTGAAAGTGAGAGGGGAAAGATTTAAAAGGGACCTGAGGGGCAACTTTTTCACACAGAGGCGGGTGGGTATGTGGAACGAGTTGCCAGAGGAAGTGGTAGAGGCGGGTACAAATACAACATTTAAAAGGCATTTTGACAGGTACACGGATAGGAAAAGTTCAGAGGGATATGGGCCAAATACGGGCAAATGGGACGAGCTTAGATGTGCATCTTGGTCAGCATAGACAAGTTGGGCCGAAGGGCCTGTTTCCATGCTGAATAGCTCTATGACTCTCTATGACTCCCTTCAAGGCACAAGTCAGGAGCTAGATAGAAGAAGAACCAAAAGCACTTGGGGTCACCACCACCTACATGTTCCCCTCACAATCACATACCATCCTGATTTGGAAGCCCGTTGGCATTCCTTTATCATTGCTGGGTCTAAATCGTGGAAGTCTACACCCAGCAAGGTTGTGGGAGTACCTTCACCAGAGGACCGCAGCCGCTCAAGAAATTAGCTCCATCCCACCACCTCAAGGGCAACTAGGGAGGGGCATTAGACACAGATGGGCTTCTTCCTCAGCACACCTGCAGGGAATTCATTCCATAGCTTCCAATTATTAAATATAAGCCAAGTTTGGATATGAATGCAGGAGTTAAGATTGGTAACTTCACAGATGACATGAAGGTTGGTGGTGCTGTTGAAAATGAGGAAGATAGGCTTAGGCCTCAGGATGATATTGATCGATTGGTTAAATGGGTAGAACAAAGGTAGATGAGACTTAAACCTGGTAAGTGCAAGATGAAGCACTTTGGGAGGACAAATAAAGGTAGGACGTAGACAATGAATGGTAGAGCCTTAGGAAGTAATGAGAAAGCAAAGGACCTTGGGACATAATACCAAGGATCCCTGAAGTTGGCAGCATGGGAGGATGATAAGATAAGATTTCTTTATTTGTCACATGTACATCGAAACACACAGTGAAATGCACCTTTTGCGTAGAGTGTTCTGGGGGGCAGCCCGCAAGCGTCGCCGCGCTTCCTGCGCCAACATAGCGTGCCCGCAACTTCCTAACCCGTACACCTTTGGAATGTGGGTGGAAACCGGAGCACCCGGAGGAAACCCACGCAGACACGGGGAGAACGTACAAACTCCTTACAGACAGCGGCCAGAATTGAACCCGGGTCACTGGCGCTGTAACAGCGTTATGCTAACTGCTACACTACTGTGCCTGCCCTGGATGAGGTGGTGAAGAAACCATAGATGATACTTACCTTCATTAGCTGGGGCATAGAATATAACAGTGGGGAGGTTATGGTGCAACTTTATAAAACATTGATTAAGCCATAGCTGCAGTTCTGATTGCCACACCAAAGGAAGGATATGATTGCGTGAGAGAGAATGCAGAGGAGATTTACCAGGATGTTGCCCATGGTGGAATGTTTCAGTCATGAGAACAGACTGCATAGGCTGGGTTTGTTTGCCTTGAAGAGGCAAGGCCTCGGAAAGCAGGCTGATGAGGGAACTGACAGAGTTGAACAAAATTATGTGGGGCATAGATAGAGCAGAGAGTAAGAATTTTTCCCCTGTAGTACGAGTCTTTATAATCAGAGGATTTTGGTTTAAGGAAAGAGATAGAAGTTCTACAGGGGACCTCAGGAAGAGTTTTTTTCACCCCTGAGATTGGTTGAAATCTGGAACACACTGGCTGATGGGGTGGTAGAGGCAGAGACCCCAACAACATTTAATAGGTATCAAGATGAGCACTTGGCTCACCAAGGCACTGAAGGCTACAGAGCAAGTACTGGTGAAAAGGATCAGCACTGATGTATACTTGATGGTCACGTAGATGCGATAGGCTCCAGGGCCTCTTCCTGTGCTCCCTTCCTGTATGACTGTATGACTCTAAATAAATCCAGAGATAGCAGCACAAATCCCACATCAGCAAATGTGAAATTTGATGTTGGTGAGGCCGCACTTAGAACATAGAACAGTGCATCACTGGACAGGCCATTTGGCCCATGATGTTGTGCCGACCTTGATGTCAATTTATACTAAATGTCCTTCTGCTGTGTATCATCCATATCCCTCCATTCACTTCATATTCATGTCTATCTAAAAGCCTCTATTACCATCAAACTCCCTGCTTCCACTACTACCCCTGGTAACCCATTCTAGACACCTACCACTCTGTGCAAAAAAACTTGCCCCTCATGTCACCTTTAAACTTTCCCCCTCGAAGCTTCAAAGCACGTCCTCTGGTGTTTGACATTTCTACCCTGGAGAACAGATTCTGACTGTCCACCCTATCTTTGACTATCAAAATTAAAAAAAACTCTATCAGGTCTCCACTCAGCCTCCCGTCAACTACAACACTTGGAGTATTGTTTACAGCATTGGTCACACTGTTAAAGGAAAGACATCATTAAGCTAGAAAGAGTGCAAAGGAGATTTACAAGAATGTTGCCAGGACTCGAGGGCCTGAGTTATAGGGAGAGGTTGGGTAGGCTAGGACTTTATTCCTTGGAATGTAGGAGACTGAGGGGGTGATCTTATAGAGGTGTATAAAATCATGAAGGACATAGATAGGGAGAATGTGCCAGGGAAAGGAAATCAAAAACTACAGGTCATAGGTTTAAGGTGAGAGGGGAAAGATTTAAAAGGGACCTCAGGGGCAACTTCTTCATGCAGAGAGTAGTGATGTATTGGTATTAGTATTGGTTTAGTATTGTCACTTGTACCGAGGTACAGTGAAGAACTTGTCTTGCATACTGATCGTACAGATCAATTCATTACACAGTGCATTGAGGTAGTACAGGTAAAAACAATAACAGTACAGTGTAAAGTGTGACAGCTACGGAGGAAGTGCAGTGCAGGTAGACAATAAGATGCAAAGTCACAACAAGGTAGATTGTGAGGTCAAGAGTCCACCTCATCGTATAAGGGAACTGTTCAATAGTATTATGACACGGGATAGAAGCTGTCCTTGAGCTTGGTGGTATGTATCCTCAGGCTCCTGTATCTTCTGCCTGATGGGAGAGGAGAGAGGAGAGAATGGCCCAGGTGGGTGGGGTCTTTGATTATGCTGGCTGCTTCACCAAGGCAATGTGGAATGGACTGGCAGAGAACCAACTCGTTCATAAATTTATGAAAATTTATTTTATGAAAAAATAGGGCAGGCACGGTAGTGTAGCAGTTAGCGTAACATTATTACAGCGCCAGCAGTCATGGTTCAATTCCCGCCGCTGTCTGTAAGGAGTTAGTACATTCTCCTCGTGTGTCTGCATGGGTTTCCTCCGGGTGCTCCGGTTTCCTCCCACATTCCAAAGACGTCCAGGTTAGCAGATTAACATGGGTGTAATTGGGCGGCGCAAGCTCGCTGGGTCGGAAGGGCCTGTTACCGTGCTGTATAAGTAAAGTTTATAAAAAATGTGGTTGAGGCAGGTACATTTGGACAAGTATATGGATAGGAAAGGTATGGAAATCGAGGGATATGGGACAAACACAGACAAATGAGACAAGGTTAGATGGGCATCTTGGTGGGCATGGAAAAGTTGGGCCAAAGGGCCTGTTTGCGGTCTGTATTACTCCATGACTCTATGTGATTCATTGAATAATCCTGAATCCATTTTCTGTTATGGTCATCAGGAAACTTCTGGATTGTCATACAAACACATCTGGCTTACTGATGTTTGGGGAAAGAAATTCGTCAATCTGGCCAACATGTGACATCAGAACCATGGTAATGTGGTTGACTTTTCATTGCCCGCTGAAATGCCCAGCAAACCACTCAACCATTTAAGAGTAATTAGGGATAAGTGATAAATGCTGGCCTTGGCGTAGCTGTCCATATCTCAGGAGAGAATTAGAACTCGCTGTTGAATATGTGAAGATAAGAAAAGGCAGCCAGAATAAACCATTCAGTCCTCTTCCCTGTCATTTAAGAACATTGTGGTTGATCTCTCACATCAGCACAACTTTCCGTACTAACTCCACATCCCTTGATTACTTTATTACCTAAAATGTGGACAGGACAGTTCCCAAAAATCAAGGCACTAAGTGAGCCAATAATAAGAGACCTGGGAATACAGGTCCATAATTCCTTGGAAGTGGTGTCACAGGTAGATAGGGTCATAAAGAGAGTACTGAGTACAGGGCACTGCGTACAGGAGTTGGGATGTTGTGTTGAAGTTGTATGAGACATTAGTGAGGCCAAACTTAGAGTATTGTGTGCAGTTCTGGTCACCTACCTACAGGAAAGATATCAATAAGCTTGAAAGAGTGCAGAGAAAATTTACAGGGAAGACAGACCCAGCCTCTCCAGTCTCTCCTCATAACTGAAACACTTCATCCCAGGCAACATCATGGTGAATCTCCTCTACACCCAGCAACAACACATCCTTTCTCTGGTCTGGTGACCAGAACTGCACACCATACTCCAGCTGATGTCTGACCAAATGTTTTATAAAGTTGGAGTGTAACCTCCCTGCTCTTGTATTCAATGCCCCAACCAATGAAGGCCTGCATCCCATATGCCTTCTTAACCACGTTATCTACCTGCTTTGGGAAAGCAGCCAACATAATCAAGGACCCCTCCCACCCCGGTCATTCTCTCTTCTCCCCCCTTCTATCAGGCAGAAGATACAGAAGCTTGAGAACATGTACCATCAGGCTCAATAACAGCTTCTACCCCACTATTATAAGCCTCTTATACAATCAAGATGAACTCTTGACTTCTCAATTTACCTCATCATAGCCCTTGCACTTTATTTCTCTACCTGCACTGTATTTTATATTCTGCATTCTGTTTTTTTCCTTTTATACTACCTCAATGTACTTATGCGTGGAATGATCTGTCTGGATGACATACAACCAAAAGCTTTTCACTGTATCTTGGCACATGTGACAATAATAAACCAATTACCAACTACTCACACTGTCACCTTCAAGGACCTTTGGACCTGCATGCCAAAGTCCCGCTGTATTCAGTATTGCACTGGGGCGTCACAGTGCAGATATTGTGCTTACATCTATGGGATCGTGGGATTCAGCTGTCAATCGAGCCTTTTCTTATGACCCTGCCCCTCTCCAGTGTCCAAAGGAGCAGGGAGTCGAGTTGCCCTCAGTTAATGACTCTTTCTGTCTTTGGGCCCAGTTTCCCAAAGGCCTGACTAAAGTTTCTGCACCTGGTTCATGTAAGAGACCGAGGGTTGTGTTGCCAGTACATTCTTGCCATTGTTGATCTCCCAAATGGAAAACTCCAATGCTCTGCAGTAAAACATGCATTGTTTTTATTTCCAGTGATGGTTAACCCTTTCTACAGGTATTTTGAGTCAGCATGTTAACAGTACCAGAAGAAGAGGCAAAGCAGGAGGGAGGCTAATCCAACAGTGATTGGTTGCAATGAGTGCTCAATACTACTTAAATGTTTCAGCAAATGCTGACGTGTTTAAGAGGCAACTTTTGTGGTTTTGTAATATCCTGTTCCTCACTGAGTCAAATTATGGTAACAAAATATTTTGAAACATTTCCTTTGCTCAGAAATGTGCAACTGCAAGCTATCCCCAGGAAGTGGTGCATGACAAGGAGTACAGATCAAACAGATGACGTAAAACTTCAGTAAAAAAGAAAATTGTACAGGGAATTTCAGCCTGCAGCCTACAGATTCTTGGCTAGAAAATCATCCTTGTTCAGTAATATTTACTACTTAATGCAATATTTTCAAAACTTTGCATTGCATTATTTTTCAAAACTCCTGATCCATTTAATTCATTCATTTAGTTACCTAAGACAAGTTTAACCAACTACTAACCTCCCCTCCATTGACTCCACCTACACTTCCCACTGCCTCGGGAAGCAGCCAACACAATCAAGGACCCCTGTCATTCTCTCTTCTCCCTTCTCCCGTCGAGCAGAAGATACAAAAGCTTGAGAGTATGAACCACCAGGACAGCTTCTATCTCATCATTGTCAGGCTCTTGAATGGACCTCTCCTACACTAAAAGATGAGCTCTTGATCTCCCAATCTACCTCGTCGTGGCCCTTGCATTTTACTTGCCTACCTGCACTGCACTTTCTCTGTAACTGTAACACTATATTCTGCATTCTGTTTTACTTTTACTACCTTGATGTAACTATGTATGGAATGATCTCTCTGGATGGCATGCAAAAAAAATCTTTTCACTGTATCTCAGTACATGTGAAATAATAAACCAATAAATCAATACATGCTCACTTTTGCAACTTAATAGTAAAATGTATTGTACTCTACTTCCAAAATTCAGTTCCAATAAACTCATTCAGATTTTGTGTCCACTAATACATCATGCATAATCTTACTTGCAAAAGTGCAACAGAAACTGAAGGCAAAAGTTATTTTTACCATAGAACCATAGAACCATAGAACAATACAGCACAGAAAACAGGCCATTCGACCCTTCTAGACTGTGCCAAAACATTATTCCGCTAGTCCCACTTCCCTGCACCCAGTCCATAACCCTCCAGACCTCTCCCATCCATATATCTATCCAATTTATTCTTAAAGCTTAAGAGTGAGCCCGCATTTACTACATCAGATGGCAGCCCGTTCCACACTCCCACCACTCTTTGAGTGAAGAAGTTCCCCCTAATGTTCCCCCTAAACCTTTCCCCTTTCACCCTAAAGCCATGTCCTCTTGTACTTATCTCTCCTAATCTAGGTGGAAAGAGCCTACTCGCATTTACTCTGTCTATGCCCCTCATAATTTTGTAAACCTCTATCAAATCTCCCCTCATTCTTCTATGCTCCAAGGAATAAAGTCCTAACCTGTTCACTCTTTCCCTGTAACTCAACTCCTGAAGACCCGGCAACATTCTAGTAAATCTCCTCTGCACTCTTTCAATCTTACTGATATCCTTCCTATAGTTAGGTGACCAGAACTGCACACAATACTCCAAATTTGGCCTCACCAGTGACTTATACAACCTTACCATAACATCCCAACTCCTATACTCAATATTTTGATTTATGAATGCCAGGATGCCAAAAGCCTTCTTTACAACCCTGTCTACCTGTGACGTCACTTTCAGGGAATTATGTATCTGAACTCCCAGATCCCTTTGTTCCTCTGCACTCCCCAGTGCCCTACCATTTACTGTGTATGTTCTCCCTTGATTTGTCCTTCCAAAATGCAACACCTCACACTTGTCTGCATTAAATTCCATTTGCCATTTTCTGGCCCATTCTTCCAGTTGGTTCAGATCCCTCTGCAAGCTTTGAAAGCCTTCCTCGCTGTCTACTATGCCTCCAATATTAGTGTCATCAGCAAACTTGCTGATCCAATTTACCACATTATCATCTAGATCATTGATATAGACAACAAACAACAATGGCCCCAGCACAGATCCCTGAGGCACACCACTAGTCACAGGCCTCCAGTCTGAGAAACAATCATCCACTACCACTCTCTGTCTTCTCCCACACAGCCAATTTCGAATCCAGTTTACAACCTTTCCATGGATACCTAGTGACTGAACCTTATGAACTAACCTCCCATGGGGTACCTTGTCAGAGGCCTTACTAAAGTCCATGTAGACAACATCCACTGCCTTTTCTTCATCTACTTTCTTGGTAACCTCCTCAAAAAACTCTACAAGATTCGTTAAACACAATCTACCACGCATAAAGCCATGCTGACTATCCTTAATCAGCCCTTGGCTGTCCAAATACTTGTATATCCGATCTCTCAGAACACCTTCCAATAATTTACCTACTACTGATGTCAGGCTCACCGGCCTGTAATTACCTGGTTTACTTTTAGAGCCTTTTTTTAAACAACGGAACAACATGAGCTACCCTCCAGTCCTCTGGCACTGCACCCGTGGCTAAGGACATTTTAAATATATATGCCAGGGCCCCTGCAATTTTTACACCAGTCTCTCTCAAGGTCCAAGGAAATATCTTGTCAGGCCCAGGGGATTTACCTACCTGGGGGATTTATCTTTCACAGCCTCAGAATACCCCCAACGTGTTTTATAATCATTGAGTACTTTTGAAGTGTGGGCTTTATTGTAGCAAAATAAATCTGGCCACAAGCTGCCACGTCCACCACTGAGGTAAATAGTCAGAACTTTTTATCTGAAGGTGTAGATTAAGGGATACTTGTTGGGTCTGTCACCAGCAGAAACTCCCCTGCTCTCATTCAAAAAGGTGTCACAAGATCTTTGATGTCCAGATGAGAGAGTACAAGTTTCAAGTGCTTTTAAATCAAATATGCCAGCACTTGGTCCGAGTGTAACATTAATGGTGTGTGAATGTGGCCCTCTGAAAGCTGGAACACTTAAATTCCAGGCACACCCTCGTACATGCCTTTATCTATCTCATTACAGAAGTTTAGCTGGGATGTAAATGTCCTCAGTGCAACGCCCAGGAAGCCTCATGTCTTTAGAACAGAACAGTACAGCACGGGAACAGGCCCTTTGGCCCACAGTGTTGTGCTGAACTAATTAAGCTAATGACACCCAATTCCTTCTGCCTGCACATGGTCCATATCCCTCCATTCCCTGCATATTCCTATGCCTTACTAAGTTCCTCTTAACATCTTTATCGTATTTGCCTCCACCACCACCCCTTGCAGCACATTCAGGCACCCACCACTCTCTGCATAAAAAAAAACTTGCCCCGAACATCTCCTTTGAACTTTCCCCTTCTCACTTTAAATGCATGTCTTCTAGTATTAGACATTTCGACCCTGGGAAAAAGATACTGGATGACTATTCTATCTATGCCTCTCACAACTTCCTAACCTGTATGTCTTTGGAATGTAGGAGGTAACCGGAGCACCCGGAGGAAACCCACGCAGACACGGGGAAAACATACAAGCTCCTTACAGATGGTGGCGGGAATTGAACCTGAGTCATTGGCGCTGTAATAACTGTATAAGAGATCGATCTTTTTGGACCAATCTTTCTCAGTTCTTCACTTCTCTTTACTGTGGTCTAAAATATTTCTGCTTATCAACTCTGTATTAGGGGCCAGCAATCTCCCAAGTCAATAATTAATCTTCCAGTACCTGCAGTTATTTTGATTGTCATTGAATGAAGTGTATCTGCAAATACAACACATGCCTGTAAATGCAAATTTGTGATCTCATGTTAGTCCTCATTGAGGAGTCAGCAGTGGAAAGAGTGAGCAGTTCCTGGGCGTTAACGTCTCAGAGGGTCTATCCTGAGCCCAACACATTGATGCAATCATGAAGAAGGCACGCCAGCAGCTCAACTTCGTTAGGAGTTTGAGAAGATTCAGTACGTCACCAAAGACTCTTACTAATTTCTATAGATGTACAATGGAGAGCATTCTGACTGGTTGCATCACAGCCTGGTATGGAGGCTCCAATGCACAGGATCACAAAAGGCTGCAGAGGGTTGTAGACTCAGCCAGCTCCATCATGGGCACAGCCCTCCTCACCATTGAGGACATTATCAAAGGCGGTGCCTCAAGAAAGCGGCATCCATCATTAAGGACCCTCACCGTCCAGGATGTACTCTCTTCTCGTTACTACCATCGAGGAGGAGGTACAGGAGCCTGAAGACCCACACTCAATGTTTTATGAACAGCTTCTTCCCCTCTGCCATCGGATTTCTGAATGGTCCATGAACCCATGAACACTACCTCATTATTCCTTTTTTTGTTGCACTATTTATTTATTTTGTAATTTATAATAATTTTATGTCTTTGCACTGTACTGCTGCCGCAAAATGACAAATTTCACATCATATAAGTCAGTGATAATAAATCTGATTCTGATTCTGATTCTGAAGTTTTGTTTTCCTTGGAGTGGAGGAGGTTTAGATAAGATAAGATATCTTTATTAGTCACCTGTACATCAAAACACACAGTGAAATGCACCTTTTGCGGAAAATGTTCTGGGCACAGCCCGCAAGTGTCGCCACGCTTCCGGTGCCAACATAGCATGCCCACAACTTCCCAACCCGTACGTCTTTGGAATGTGGGAGGTAACCGGAGCACCCAGAGGAAACCCACGCAGACACAGGGAAAACATACAAACTCCTTACAGATGGCAGCGGGAATTGAATCTGGGTCACTGGCGCTGTAATAGCATTACACTAACCGCTACACTACCATGCAGGGGAACCTGTTAGAGTTACACAAAATTATGAGGAAAATTGATAGGGTAGACAGCAAGAAACTTTTCTCCATAGCAGAGGTGTCTAAAATTAGAGGACCTAGATTTAAGATAAGAGGTTGGATATTTACAGGGAATCTAAGAAAGTGTTTTTTCCACCCAGAGGGTGGTTGGAATCTGGAATGCATTGCCAATGGGATGGTGGAGGCAGAGACCCTCATAACTTTTAAGTATTTAGACAAGAACTTGAATCGCCAAAATGTTGAAGAATATGGACCAAGTACTGGTAAATGGGATTAGTATAGATTGTTACTAGATGGTTGGTATGAATATGATGGGCTGAAGATCCTGGTTCTGTGCTAGATGACCCTTACTTTATGATTATGACTCCGTTTAGATCGATTGGAACTGAATTTAAGGTGAGAGATCAAAATGGAAATGTTATTGGTTCCTGAACCAAGCTGCACAACCCTAATCACTACCTCAGTACTAGCAACACTGTGGTCACTTTGTATTACAATGGACTTTCTTTTGTTCTAATTGTGTTCTTTCTTGTATAATTTTGTCTAAATTATGTTTAATTCATGTTTGTCTTCTGAATGTTAGTGTCTCTGATGCTATGTGCCTGTGATGCGGCTGCAAGTAAGATTTTCATTGAACCTGTGCATACATGTACTTGTGCGCCTGATAATAAACTCAACTTTGACTTTAACTATTATAATGCACATTTAATGTTTCTAACAGTGGATGATATTCAATACCTTCTTCTTTCATCTCCTGCCTGTTCCCCTTTCCCTGTTCTAAGCCCAGCTCTCAGCCTTCCAATGATTAATTTTTTGATTGTGGATTTACCATTTCTGCCTCTACATCTGCAGCTCCAACCTGTACTTGCACTGAAGTTTACATTTCGAAGGACTTAACCAGAGCACGTGCAATGATGCAGCAGTTAACATCAACATGAGCATCTTTCCTCTTGAGTGGTTGCAACTTAAATTGGTGCATGCTAATTCAGCCCTCTTGGGCCAAAGATTTCCTTGAGTCACTGAGGACACTCGAGTCTTCAAGGCTTTCTTTCAGCTTTCGAGATTGTTTAGCATGAGTCACAGAGTCGTCGAGTCATAGAGAGATACAGCATGGAATCAGCCCACTGAGTCCAGGCTGACCATGAAAGTCAAAGTCAAAGTCGAGTTTATTGTCATATGCACAAGTACATGTATGCACAGGTGCAATGAAAAACTTACTTGTAGGAGCATTACGGGGACATAGCATCAGATAAGCAGCTTCTCAAGAAAAATGTACATTAGACACAAATTGTACACAATCTTTATGAAGAAAGAACTCAATTAGAACCAGCAAAAACAAACTCCATTTTAGTGCAAAGTGGTCATAGCGTCGCTAAACGAGTGGTTAGGGTTTTGCCGGTTGGTTCAAGAACCGAATAGTTGAAGGGAAGTAGCTGTTCTTGAACCTGGTGGTGTGGAGCTTCAGGTTTCTGTACCTCCTGCCCGATGGTAGCTGCGAGAAGATGGTATGGCCGGGATGGTGGGGATCTTTGATGATGGATGTTGCCTTCTTCAACCACCCATTTACACTAATCCATAGTTAATCCCACTTTTTATTCTCCCCGCATTCCCATCAACTGCCTCCGGATTCTACCACTCACCTCCATCCGAGGGGCTGGGTTTGAAATCTTGGTCTTCAAACACAATATACTGTAGATATTCAGATCTGCATAAGCATTTGAAATACTAATTAACTAACCTAATCCTTTGCTGTTTCTTGTTGCAAAAGCAGTCTGTTTCTTACAGCAGATAATAATCTCTGACTTCTGAGCCAAACAACCTTCACTATCTGAATCGCTCAATGTCAGAATACACAGAGTATTTATAAGTAACAAGATCTTTAATGTAAAAGATTTGCAAATTCAGCTTAGTCCATTCATCTGAAGGCACAAGAGACTGCAGATGCTGGAATCTCGAGGAACAAATAATCTACTGGAGGAACTCAGCAGGTCGAGCAGCATCTGTGGGAGGAAAGGAATTGTCGACATTTCGGGTCGAAACCCTGCATCAGGACTGAGAGTGGAGAGGGGAGATGGGCAGCTAAGAGAGGAGAAGGGGAATTGCGAGGAAGGATTCTGAGGCGATTGGTGTACTGAGGAGGGGTGTGAGATGGCAGGCGGGTAGTGCCAGATAAGGGAGGGGAGGGGAGTGGGAATGGAGTTAGGACACAGTGGCAGGTGAATGATAGATAGAGGTAGAGAAAGAGAGAGAGGAAAAGAAAGAGAACAACAGATGGATCAAGCTGGGGAGAGGGGAGTGTGAAGATCTGAGACACCTGAAAGTCCTTTCACATTTATCTGTGAGAACAAGTTAAGTTGCTTAAAATATTTTTTATGATTTTTTATTCTTTTTAAGCTGACCCAAGTTAACCCAGTTGTCAGAGGATAGATATAGCCACATTAGCTTGCGGGAAGTGTCTTTTGCAACCCCATTTTACCACAAGTGAAGTACTTAGAATCATAAAGTGACTGCCCAAGTGTCTTTTAGATGTCGTTATTGTACCCGCCTCAACTACTTTCACTGGCAGCTCATTCCATATACTCACCACCCTCTGCATGAAGAAGTTGCCCCTCAGGTCCCTTTCAAATCTCTCCCCTCTCACTTTAATCCTATACCCTTTTTGGTTTCCTTTCCCTGGGAAAAATACAGTGTGCATTCACCCTATGTCTGCCCCTCACGATTTTATACACCTCCATAAGGTCATCCCCCAGTCTCCTAGGTTCCAAGGAATAAAGTCCTATCCTGCCCAACCTCTCCCTATAACTCAAGGTCTCAAATCCTGGCAATACTCTCGTAAATCTTCTTTCCAGCTTAATGACGTCTTTCCTATAACTGGGTAACCAAAACTCTACAATGTGAACGAAAAACACAATGATGCTGGAGGAACTCAGCAGGCCAGGCAGCATCCGTGGAGATAAACGTTTCGGGTAGTGTAGCGGTTAGCGTAATGCTATTACAGCGCCAGCGACTGGGGTTCAATTCCCGCTGCTGTCTGTAAGGAGTTTGTACGTTCTCCCTGTGTCTGCGTGGGTTTCCTCCAGATGCTTCAGTTTCCTCCCACATTCCAAAGGCGAACGGGTTCGGAGCTGTGGGCATGCTATGTTGGCGCCGGAAGAGTGATGACACTTGCGGGCTGCCCCCCAGCACATTCTCAGTTAACGCAAAAAGACGCATTTCACTGTGTGTTTCGATGTACTTGTATCTTCTTCAGGACCCTACAATGTGAAATTTGATGTTGGTGAGGTCTCACTTGGAGTATTATGAATTTATTGAAGGACATTCACAGTTGTAGAGTGGAATCAAAGAACTTAAGGCACAGAAGTAGGCCATTCAGCCCATTCTGTCTCTGCCAGCCCAATCCCATGTTCCCACACTAAGTCTGTAGCCCTCCACTTATGGTTTTTCCAGTACACATTCAAGTACTGTTTATGTGTGATGAGGGTTTTGCAGAGATGGGGGAGAGGTTTTACTTTTTTTTGTTTGCTTGTTTCTCTCCCCTCTGCTCTCCCTCTATTCCACACAGAACAACGTTCTTCACCCTCTCTCCATCAACACTGGTCGGAGTTTTCCATTCTCTCTTCATCTCCACCCTATCGTAAACATTCCCTTTAGAGCCCTTTCCCTTCCCTGCAACTTAAAACATGTTCTTATTTCTTCATGTACTCACTTCTGATGAGAGACGGCACAGTTGTGTAGGGGTTAGAGCCGCTGCCTCATTGGTCCAGTGACCTCCGGCACTATCTTTGTGGAGTCTGAACGTTCTCCCATTGATCGCGTGAGTTTTCTCTGAGTGTTCCGGTTTCTTCCCACATCCCAAAAACATGCAGGTTGGTAGGTTAATTGTCCACTGTAAATTGCCCCTAGTGTGTGGATGAGTGGTAGAATCTGGGGGGAGATAATGACAATGTGGCGAGAATAAAATGGGATTAGTGTGGGTTTAAAGTAAATGGGTACTTGACAAAGGGTCTCTTTTTGTGCCGTATGACTCCCTGACTCTGAAGGTCACTGATCTGAAAATTTAACCCTGTTCCTTTCTCCACAGGTGCTGCCTGAACTGCTGAGTATTTCCAGGCTTTTGTCTCAAATTTACAGCATCTGCATCTAGTTTTGTTTTGCTTTTCCACACCTTTCCTGCAATTTGGTGAAGTGAATCGAATGCCGCCCTCAAGCATTGGCCTAATGAGTATTGTATACAGGTCTAGCATAACCTCCCCACTCTTATACTCCATATGCCAAACACAGGCAAATGGGACTAGCTCAGGTAGGCAACTTGGTCGACATGGACAAGTTGGGCCGAAGGGCCTGATTCTATGCTATATAACTCTATGACTCTATGCTTCAAATCGTAAAGGAAAGCATCTTTTATCAGGACATCCCCTTCCCAGTGGTGCTGCCATCTACTCTTACTCATACTTCTCTCTGTTATTCCATCATTGTTACTTTTGGACTTCTTTATGCACTACTTCAGATTTCACTGCAATCGTTGCACCATTCCGTTGTTTTCTGCTCGTCATTGTACTTATTGTTGTACTTATTATTGCCATGTGCACTGTTTACTCTGTGAACTTCATGTGAGCAAGGAATTTCATTGCACCCTGGTGTATATGACAATAATCTAATCTGAATCTGTCCTTTTACCTTGAAGGATCTGTGGACATGCACTTCAACGTCTCTCCATGCTCCACAATATTCTACCATTTATTGTGTAAGAAGCAAGGCTAACAATTGACACACAACAAGCTCTCACAGACGATAATAACCTGTACCGGGGTAAACCCCACCTTGCTCTTCTTTGATATGGGATTCTGTTGATTAAATCTAATGGCTGGTGGAAATTAGGAACTGGAGTAGTCCACTGTTCTGACATTTAATAAAGTTGCAGCTGACCTTACAACAATCAGGCAGTTTTGTGGTTGCTTTTACTAACATCCACCTTATGCAATTGCTGGAATTTAAATTCCCCAGCCCTTTGCGGTGGGATTTGAACACTGGGTCAGTGATCCAGGCCGCTCAATGCTAGTCCAGTGATTTAACCACTGGGCTACCATAGCCTTGAGTCTTAAATAGTCACCTCTGATAGTATTCATTACGTACTGTACCATCAGCATTCTGGGCTCAAATCTCCAGAGTGGGATTCAAACACACACCCAGCAGTGAGAGTGGCACTCATGGACACACAGCCGCCATGCAAGCTGTATGTTCTTCTACTTCCTTCCACTGAGAATTCGAGGACTGGATTACAAAAAGAACAAGAAAAAAGCAGAACTTAATTTGGCAGCAGGAAAGAAACAAGATTCATTGAAATTTAACCTTCCTTCTTCAGTTAAAAAGAATGCATCAAAAGTTACAAGGGCCTCAATACGTGATGAGACTCAGATGACAGTCCTTGTGAAATTTTGTTTACTGCCTGGAACATGTCCCTTTTAAGGTTCTGTTGACAGTTTAAGGTGAAAATCAGGCAGTTTTGTCTTTTCATAATGTCTGCTGATTTAAGAGAAAACCATGAAATTCAGACTGCCTAACTCAGCTCTGTCCTATCACTTCTAAACAGAAGGCTATCTGACCATCTGATGAGATATAGATATTAATTAGGCTGTTTTTAAAACATTGAAATGTGTTTGTGTCTGTGAGTGTGTTAGTTGTTTAAAATTGTTTTAATAATTTAATTTTAAGCGCTATTTTTAATTATTTTAAACTGTACCCAAGTGATTTTGAATATTACTGAGTGTGTGTGTGTGTGTGCGCGCGCGCGTGTGTGGTGTAGCGTATGTGAGACTTTCATCATGGATCTCTGCCTTTGACGACAAGGGGCTCCCAGTTCAAAGACGTAAGCATAATTTCCATACTGCAGGCCGTAGGTCGACTGGTGAATTTGTGCCGCCTAGGTTCTGAAGTGTACTTACCAAAGATTGAATTATCTCCCACCAGCTCTGAAGGTTAGTACCACTCCCAGGGGAATTGTTTGGAAATGAGACGTGGCATTGCAGTGAGAAGGACTGATGAAACACAGCCTTGTTTGACACCTGCCTTCACTGAGCTTGGTTCCAAATATATCGGGAGGATAAGCAAACACATTTCAGATCATAAACGCAACCTGATTATCAGTGCCCACTCCCAGGTCAACACCCTAAGGCCCTAGTTACCTCTGTCATTGCTTTGGGCTGGCCACTCACATGCCTGACACCAAACACTTGAAATAGTCACCCTATTCCAAGCTCTGTGGTGGGAAGAGAATACCAGGCAGACAGAAACAAAGATGCAAGTATGTGCTCAAAGCTCCTTGAAGAAATGCAACATCTCCACTGATTTCTGGGAACATCTGACCCATAAACGCTCCCAGTGAGTAAGGGAAGGCGTTGAAAACCTCGAGGCCATGCATTGGGAGCACAGTGAGGCCCTACGTAAGCAGTGGAGGGAGCCCACCGTCTCACAATCTACCTGCCCACTTGCTTTGTCAACCACCTCCTGCCCCACCTGTGGAGGAGTCTGCCGTCCCACAATGTTCACCTCAGTCACCTCAAAACCTACACAACTGGACTGGAAGCAAGTCATCATTGATCCCAAGGGACTGCCTGAGAAGAACTGTGTGAGCTTGGTTATGTCCTGCATGTTTCAATATGTGTTACAGCGTAGCTGTAAGTGTGATGGTTTGTTTATGCATTTGCATATTGGTGTCTGAACTTGTGAATGTGTCTATTTACTAGAGTGTGCATGTCATGTGTCTGCTGGTCTGCATGTGGAATTGTGTATGTCTGTGTATGTGTGTGTGTGTGTGTGTGCGTGCGTGCGTGTGTTTGTGTGTATGTGTCTGTCTGTGTCTACGGGAGTCTGTGCATTAATGTGAGCATGGTTGTAAGTGTGTCTTTGCGTTTGTGTGTGACTGTGTGTCTGTGTGCCTGTGTGTGTGTGTGTGTGTGTGTGTGTGTGTGTGTGTGACCATGATAAGTGTTTATACATTTGTGTATGTGTCAGTGTGATTGTGTGTATGTTGCGTATGTGTGGATGTGTTGGTGTACAGGTGTATGTGTATGAGAGAAAGCCCCTGTGCATATTTATATGATTGTTCTGTTAACTTATTTGTGTATTCATGTCTCTTGTTATGTGTGTATGTGCACGTTTGTTTGTATGTGATTTTGTATATGTGTGTGTGCCTGCATGTGTTTGAGTCTGTGTGTCCATTGGAGTCTATGCATTAATGTGAGCATGGTTATAAGTCTGCATGACTCTGTGTGTGTGTGTGTGTGTGTGTGTGTGTGTGTGTGTGTGTGTGTGTGTGTGTGTGTCTGTGTGTCTCAGTGAGTTCATGTAATCTATGCATTTACATAATCATGGTTGTAACTGTGGGTGTTAGTGTGTGTGTGTGAGTGTGTGTGTGTGTGTGTGTGTGTGTGTGTGTGCGTGCACGTCCATGCAAGTCTGTGCATCAATGAGAGCATATTTGTAAGTCTGCATGACTGTGTGCGTGTATGTGTGTGTGCCTGTGTGTGTGTGTAAGTGTGTGTGTGTGTGTCTGTAAGTTCATGTGATCAATGCATTGAAGTGATTATGGTTGTAACTGTAAGTGTGAGCGTGTGTTTGTATTTGTGTGTGTGTAAGTGTGTGTCCATGTGAGTATACATTACTATGAGCATGGTTGTAAGAGTGTGTGTGTGTGTCTGTGTGTGTGTGTGTGTTTATCTGTGTGTGTGTGTCTGTGTGTGTCTGTGTCTGTGTGTCTACATGTCTGTGTGAATATCTGTGTGTGTGTCTGTATTTGTATGTGTGTGTGTGTGTCTGTGTCTACATGTCTGTGTGCATATCTGTATGTGTGTCTGTGTTTGTGTGTGTGTCTGTGTGTGTGTGTGTCTGTGTCTGTGTGTGTCTGTGTCTGTGTGTCTACATGTCTGTGTGAATATCTGTGTGTGTGTCTGTATTTGTATGTGTGTGTGTGTGTGTCTGTGTCTACATGTCTGTGTGCATATCTGTATGTGTGTCTGTGTGTGTGTGTGTCTGTGTGTGTGTTATGTGTGTCTTTCAGTATCGTTGTTAGAGCATGGTTGTGAGAGTAATTCCATGTGTTGGAATGTGTTGTGCATCTTTCACAATTCACTGTTTCCCTTATTTCTCTGCACCATATGTGGGTATGGTATACCCTAGAAACGGTTGCTGTGTGTGAATGCTGTGTGGGTGGGGACTGCGCAGTCGACCACATTGCTATTACTCAGATAAATAGCAGCACAGAAGTGCTCAGAGGTGGAAGTGCAGCTGTAATTGGTTTCGAGCAGAACACACAACAGCCAGCAGCTGTCCAACAAATCTATTCACACGGAGGCCACCTGAAATGTGAGTTCCAGCTTTATAATCTGCTGAACGTAACTCGATACTAATTAGCCTGCTTGTTTGAACTTGGAAGGGTGCACTGTTGCTCGAGATTATTGATTCATTTGTTTTAATGATTGCTGGAAACTTGTGCTACTGGGGATCATTAAATTTTACAGCACTGAATGGAGCCCTTCAGCCCATCATACCAATGCCTTCTCTTCGAGTGTGCATTCATCCTACTCCTCTGCTCTTTCTCCACAACCCTGCAATCTCTTCCTTTTCAAGCATTTAATCCAATTCCATTTGAAAGTTACTTGTGAATCTGCTTCAACCACTCTTTCTCATCGCCATAACTAAGTGCATTAAAAAAATACCCTCCAATCTTAATCCGGCGCTAATTATCTGAAGCCCATGAACTCCGGTAACTGCCCCTAACAGCACTTCAAAGAGCTTTTTTGTGATAAAGCTCAGGCAAGGCTCATTTTTCTTTTTGAAATGTAATGTTGCTTATCTTTTTTGAATGTTTCAGAAACCTATATTTTGTCAGATTTTGTCCCACCAGAAAGTGACTTGAATTGTGATAACAGAAACGTACGCATCTATCTCATGATACAAGTGTTCAGATATTGTGGCCAGGTTGTTTTCAATGGATTAATTAATCCATTGAAGATGAACAAAAGAAATCCTTAAACAAGGAATGAGCCTTTGCTTTATATCAGTCTGATAACAGAAACGTACGCATCTATCTCATGATACAAGTGTTCAGATATTGTGGCCAAGTTGTTTTCAATGGATTAATTAATCCATTGAAGATGAACAAAAGAAATCCTTAAACAAGGAATGAGCCTTTGCTTTATATCAGTCCCAATCTGACGCAGGATCTGCCAATGTTAGATGAAATTGTTAAGATTACTTCAAATTTTATGCCAGGTAAAGTGGGCCAAAACCTACAACCTACAATAAATAAGTCCAGTCGCCAAATGACCTGGACTTCCTTGCCATTGGAACAAGAGCTCGCTCCAGCAAGTCCCTGTGTATAGCAGGTACACAACAGCTACAGCAAGTTTAAAAATCCACACTCATGCATCTTTCACTCTTAATATAGGAAAGTAAATCATCCTCAACCCTGAGATAGTGCTTAAGAAGAGAAGCAGCAGAAATTAAAAAAAGTAGGGGAGAGTAGAAGAGATTCAAGGTTAGATGACGCAAACGTTTGACTCTGGTTTGAAGGAATGTCTGAATGAAAGAGGTTTCACAATCTCAAGGTCCTGGTGAAAAATGTTTAAGAAACAGGAAGAGCAGCTCCAGGAGTGTTGCAATTGTATTGGGCTCTCCACATACATTAACAACGCTCTATATGAACTGTGCCACCCTGCTCTTGCCTCTGAGACTGAAAGTTTATGTAAAACTCATTCACAGGATGCGGGTGACACTGGCAAGGCTAGTATTTACGGCCCGTCATCTGAGTGACTTTGCCCAGCCATTTTAGTGAATGGTCAATGTAAGGTATGTGTACTCAATGAGTTCCTTACCTCTAACAACATTCATTCCAGAGTGTATAGACTGATCCACAAGGTGCTCAAGCAACGTGTGTCTACTTTATTCAAAGGTCTGACACAGACTGCCCATGTAAACAGTAATACACAAGTGATGTATGTGTAAATAACATTGTACATATTTGCATATACTACATTACTTCCTGTGTTTTTCTAATTCAGAAACATAAACGAACTTGACTTGTTCACAACTTAACTAGGTCACAGGTCTCCACACTTGTCCTTTTGCAATGCCTTGGCTATTTCTGCTGGCCTGATGCAGAAATTACCTTCTGCTGTCCATGGACCAGAAATTTTGTTTACTCTGTTTTTTTCTGGCCTCTTTTAAGGTGGTCTCAACAAGGTACCCATTGCAGTCTTTGGATGTTCTGAACTCAGTTGCGTATTGAGGCAGGAGGGTGGCCCATCTCTTCATCCTTGATGTCTCCATCATTTATTTGCCTTTTCCAAAGGAGGTTTATTCAGTGATTACAGCATCATATTCTTACAATACTATAGTGCTCCCGGATTCACACTATTTATAGTTTCAAATGATAACACAGTCATCTCTATCCAGAACGCGCTCAAGCCTCTGTGGCGCCCACTGGTCCTGGAAATCCCTCATTGTACCCATCGGGCAGAACCCTCAACCCATGAATGGCCAGCTTGGCCAGGCCCAAGGAAAAACCAACCAAGGGATACCCTGACTGACACACCCCCCCCACCTCCCCCCCCACACCAGGTGACCAAAGATCAGGAGCGAGGGGCTGAAGTGCAGCCAAAACTTGAGGAGCAGCCCCTTCAGATACTCAAATAGAGCCTGCAACATCTCATACTCCATATAGACATGATGCACCGACTCCTCCCGGCCAGAGAAATGACAGGTGGCTGGGAAGGATGACACCATCATGGAGACAGCAGACTTTCCTCAGCACTTTCAGTAACCCAAAGGGACCAACAGACCTTTATGGTTGGTCTTCCCAGCAAGAACTGGTGAAACCTTGTAACTCTGACAATGATCGCCACATCTCGTTCTTTATCTGAGTGTAATTTTTCTCTCTTTTAGTCATGAACGTGACATGTAATCAAGGCTATTGTCCATAATGTGGGTAATCACCACCCCGGCTCCAGAGCTGAAGGTATCTCAAGTAAGGTTTAGCAGCTTGTTGTCCCTGTGTTGGAGATAGTCAGTGCCTGGTTCTTTTTATTGCACAGGACGGGTGTGTTTGTTAATCTTTTCCCCACTGCCAAAGTTAATCTTTCTTGAATAATTAACAAAGTGGAGTCAATGCAGTGACATTGTTAGAAAGAAATTCGACGTGGTACTGGATCACCCCTGGAAATGACTGGAGCTCGGGAATGCTTGCAGTTTTTTTTGGCTCTGAGGAAGCCCTCAATTTTCTCTTCAGTTGCTTGGAGGTTTTCATTTATTCTCAGACCTTGATAAAATGGTCCCTTCCTCAAGATGACACATTTGCTTCTTTTAACCTTGGCATTATATTGATGAATTCTGCTGAACACTTCCTCTAGTATGCAAAGGTTTTCGTTCTCTGTTGCAATTAGAACATCCGTCTGATCACACAAACAACACTGGACTTCCTGCAAATCTTATCCGCAATTGCCCGGAATATACTTAGTGATTGTTTTACCCATACCACAGGTTAGTATACCAGCACAACCCTTTGTAGGTGGTAATTGTTAAGTTGTATTAGTTTTCCTCATCTACATATATCCAGGGATAGCAGGAGACCGATCTAACTTACCGAAGTCATCAGTTCTACCTTTCAGAACATAGAACACTACAACACAGTACAGGCCTTCAGCCCACAATGTTGTGCCGACATTTTATCCTGCTCTAAGATCTATCTAACCCTTCCCTCCCACATAGCCCTCCATTTTTCTATCATTCATATGTCTATCTAAGAGTCTCTTAGATGTCTGTAATGTATCTGCCCCCACAACCTCTGCAAGCAGTGCATTCCATGCACCCACCATTCTCTGTGTAAAAAAAACTTACCCCTGACATCCCCCTTTTACGTTCCTCCACTCACCTTAAAATTATGCCCCCTCGTGTTAGCCATTGTCGCCCTGGAAAAAGTCTCTGACTGTCCACTCGATCTATGCCTCTTATCATCTTGTACACCTCTATCAAGTCACCTCTCATGCTCCTTCTCTCCAAAGAGAAAAGCCCTAGCTCACTCAACCTATCCTCATAAGACATGCTCTCCAATCCAGGCAGCATCCTGGTAAATCTCCGTTGCACCATCTCTAAAGCTTCCACATCCTTCCTATAATGAGGCGACCGGAACTGAACACAATACTCCAAGTGTGGTCTAACCAGATTTCTAGAGAGCTGCAACATCACCTCACGGCTCTTGAACTCAATACCCCGACTAATGAAGGCCAACACTCCATACACTTTCTTAGCAACCCTATCAACCTGCGCGGCAACCTTGAGGAGTCTATGGACGTGGACCCCAAGATCCCTCTGATCCTCCACACTGCTAAGAGTCCTGCCATTAATCTTGTATTCTGCTTTCAAATTTGATCTTCCAAAGTGTATCACTTCACACTTTCCCAGGTTGTACTCCATCTGCCACTTCTCAGCCCAGCTCTGCATCCTATCATTGTCCTGTTGTAATCTACAGCAACCTTCTACACTATCCACAACACCACCAACCTTCATGTCTTCAATAAACTTACCAACCCATCCTTCCATATCCTCATCCAAGTCATTTATAAAAATCAGAGTCATTTTCTAGTTCTTCTCAGCCTTAGGTTACCTGTTTGGGTGTTGCTCAATCACTCCGTTACACTTTCACCAATAATCCATGTTGCTCCAATTTATTCAACTCTTCTTCTAGCTGAGCCTTCGAACCATGTGGTTCTTGTCTTGGTTTACCATAAAGCAGTTTTGCATTTGATTTAATACACATGTGTGCTTGTTGCTCTTTACTGCTTGGGCATGAATCCTTGAAGGTATATTTGTTTTGTTCAAGAAGCTTCTTGAGGAGCTTTTGAGGAGAGATTTGAGTCACCTGGGACTATATTCTCTGGAATTCAGAAGAATGAGAGGGGATCTGATAGAAACATGTAGAATTATGAAAGGGATAGATAAGATCGAGGCAGGAAAGTTGTTTCCACTGGTAGGTGAGACTAGACTAGGGGACATAGCCTCAAGATTCGGGGGGGGGGGGGTGGGAGAGTAGGTTTAGGACAGAGATGAGGAGGAACTGCTTTTCCCAGAAAGTAGTGAATCTGTGGAATTCTTTACCCAGCGAAGCAGTAGAGGCTACCTCATTAAATATATTTAAGACACAGTTAGATAGATTTTTGCCTAGTATGGGAATTAAGGGTTACGGGGAAAAGGCAGGTACGTGAAGCTGAGTCCACGACCAGATCAGCCATGATCTTCTTGATATGTGGAGCTGGCTGGACAGGCCAGATGGCCTCCTCCTGCTCCTGCTTCTTATGTTCTTATGTTCTTAAACATGCCCAAGACACTCATCCTCAATATCAGCCAACTTCTCCCTCACAGAATCTGTCTGTTCACAAAATTAACCACTATAATTGGCAGCCTTGATTTTCCTATATTGGAGGACCATGCAATACATTTCGTCCTAATGTTCTGTGTCTCAATAAACTATATTCTCAACTGCAATGTGCTAATAACACTGGAATAAACTTCTGGTTGTACATGTCTCTTGCCATAATGAAGCAGTCAGCATCTGTGTGAATATTCACATCAATGTCTTGATTGTTTGTCTGAATTTTAAATGGCTGTGCTTTTTATATTAACACTGGTCATAGGGAATGTGCTACTCAGATTGCTAATCTACATCAGTGTTGCGTAAACATCCACTCTTCAGTTTTCTACTGTAGTTGCTCTTCTCTCGGGACTGTCGTAACTTTGGCTTGTTGTACTCCAAGGACGAGTACTGATGCAGGGTCTCAAGCTGAAATGTCAACCATCGCTTTGTCCCACTAACCCACTGAGTTCCTTTATCCTTTGCTCCAGAATACAATATCATGTGCCTCCTTGTTATATTCTGCTTGGCTCTGCATACAGAAACTATGTGCCCTTGTCATTTACAATTGAATTACCTTGCTGATCTACACTGGCGCTGAGTGACTGTCATTGCCACTGTAGGTACATTTCCCACACTCACATAACCCAGCTTTGGTGTTGGAGCTCCCAGAGTTGGTCCCTACACTACAGGTACACTAACATGCAGTGCACACTAACTTTTCACGCCAGCTGAAATACATTCCCATCTCTGAAGCCCTGATACCATTCAAACATTAGATCCAGCGCACTAAGTAACTTGAACCGGATTTGCTCATCAGTTAGGCTGCAAACATAGCAGCACATGACCCAGGGCCACAGAGATGTTACAAGTCCACTACGGATATTTTAAAATGACAATCTAACCATCAGTTGTCTTTCATAGAACACAGAACACTACAACACGGTGCAGGCTTTTCAGCCCACAATGTTCTGCTGACATTTTATCCTGCTCTAAGATCTATCTAACCCTTCCCTCCTGCATAACCCTCCATTTCTCTATCATTCATGTGGCTATCTAAGAGTCTCTTAAATGTCCCGAATGTATCTGCCCCCACAACCTCTGCAGGCACCCACCACTCCCTGTGTAAAAAATTTACCCCGACATCCCCCTTATACTTTCCTCTAATCACCTTAATATTATGCCCCCTCATGTTAGGTATTTTTGCCCTGGGAAAAAGTCTCTGACTGTCCACTCGATCTATGCCTCGTATCATCTTGTACACCTCTATCAGGTCACCTCTCATCCTCCTTCTCTCCAAAGAGAAAAGCCCTAGCTCACTCAACCTATCCTCATAAGACATGCTATCCAATCCAGGCAGCATCCTGGTAAATCTCCTCTGCACCATCTCTAAAGCTTCCACATCCTTTCTATAATGAGGCGACCAGAACTGAACACAATACTCCAAGTGTGGTCTAACCAGAGTTCTACAGAGCTGCAACATTACCTCGCGGCTCTGACGTCTTGTTGTGGTAACTGCTCTTCAAGAGTAATTCATGGAATCATAGCACAGCAAATTAAACAATTCCATCCTGCTCTTTCCTTGCCTGAAAAGTTCTTTCTCTTTGAGTGTTGATCCAATTGTATCTTGAAACCTGAGCTAGGCCCTGTTTATCTATATTGACAGGCAGTGAGCTCTACACTATCAACTGCATACAGAAACTTTTCCTTATGGACCTTCTGTGCCTTTTGATCATCTCTTTGAACCCTGTGTCCCTATTCCTTGAATGATCAGCTAATGGGAAGAGCTTCCCTCCACTTCTCGTCTCTCAACCCATCATGACCTTGTCAACCTCTGTCACCTCTCCTCTCAATCTCTTTGGTTGCGGAAAGAAAAACTCCAGCAGCTCCTTTCACACCTTGTCCCGCATCTTCTCAAAGACCTTCACCTTCTTGCGTGGTACATGGAGCTCACTGTCTCTATGGTAACCGGAATTGGAAGTAGACCCCATCTTTTGGCTTAACTAGTGTTTTATAAATATCCAACATAAATGCTGCCTGGATTGGAGAGCATGTCTTATGAGGATAGGTTGAGCATGTTAGGGCTTTTCTCTTTGGAGAGAAGGAGGATGAGAGATGACTTGATAGAGGTGTACAAGATGATAAGAGGCATAGATCGAGTGGACAGTCAGAGACTTTTTCCCAGTGTAAAAATGGCTAACACAATGGGGCATAATTTTAAGGTGATTGGAGGAAGGTATAAGGGGGATGTCAGAGGCAAGCTTTTTACACAGAGAGTGGTGGGTGCATGGAACACACTGCCGGCAGAGGTTGTGGGGGCAGATACATTAGGGACCTTTAAGAGACTCTTAAATAGACACATGAATGATAGAAAAGTGGAGGGCTATGTGGGAGGGAAGGGTTAGATCGATCTTAGAGCAGGATAAAATGTCAGCACAGCATCATGGGCCAAAGTTCTATGGCTCCCTTCCCCCACCTTGATGACCTGCCCATCTCCTCTCCTCCCCTCCCCCATCCTTTATTCCACGGTCCACTGCCCTCTCCTACCGGATTCCTTCTTCTTCAGCCCTTTGCCTCTTCTACCGATCACCTATCAGCTTATTACATCTTCTCCCCCTCCCCCACCCACCTACCTTCCCCCTCTCACCTGGACTCACCTATCACCTGAACTCACCTATCACCTGCCTGTGTGTGCTCCTCCCCCTCCCCTCCCCCTCCCCCTTATTATTCTGGCTTCTGCCCTCTTCCTTTCCAGTCCTAATGAAGGATCTCGGCCTGAAACGTCAACTGTTCATTTCCCTCCATGGATGCTGCCCGACCTGCTACAGTAAATTAATGGCTTGCTCCAAACTCATTTTGCCAAGGGAAAACTTCACCATGTCTTGGTATAAACCCACCACAAGTACAGCATCTGGGTAGGTCAGAGACCCAGACTGTTTTGCCCTTTGGTTGGTGGTTTCTCTGCTTATCTCTGTACTTTCTTACCCCTCAAGCCTGGGTCCTAATCTATGTGTTCTCTTTTCTCTGCAGTAATGACAATTCCTCAAAATTTGCAGGTTCTCCTTGCGACTGTGTGGGTTTACACCAGGTGCTCTGGTTTCTAAGTTAATTGGTTACTGTAAATTACCAGTAGCGTAGGTAGATGGAACAAAAGTTGGGGGGAGTTAATGGGGATGTGGGAAAGAATAGGTTACAGGAAAAACAAACGTGGGGCTAAATCTGAGGCACAAAAGATTCTGCAGATGTTGGAATCTATAGCAACACACACAAAATGCTGGAGGAACTCAACGGGTCAGGCAGCATCTATGGAGGGAAATAAACAGTCGCCGTTTCGGGTCGAGACCATTCATGAGTTCTGATGAAGGGTCTCGATCCAAAGCATCAACTGTTTATTTCCCTCCATAGATGCTGCCTGACCTGCTGAGTTCCTCTAGCATTTTGTGTGTGTTGCTGTGGGAATAAATCTGCTCTGAGAATGAGAATATGCTCAATGGACTAAATGGTCTCCTATGACGTAAAAAGATATAGAAAAATGGAAATCAACTGTGTGCAGTCCTGGTCTCCCCACTGCAGGAAGGATGTGGAGGTTTTGGAAAAGGTAGAGAAGAGGTTTACCAGGATGCTGCCTGGATTAGAGGTTATAAGATACAAGGAGAGTTTTGGCAAACTTGGGTTGTTTTCTCTGGAGCGTCGGACGCTGAGGGGAGACTTGATAGAAGTGAATAAAACTATGAGAGGTATCAATAGGGTAGACAATCAGAATCTTTTTCCCAGGGTAGAAATGTCAAATTCTAGAGGGCATACATTTAAGATGAGAGGGGAAAGTTTAAAGGAGATGTGTGGGGCAGGTTTTCTACCCAGAGAGTGGTGGGTACCTGGAACGGCCTGCCAGAAGTGGTGATGGAATCAGATACAATAGCAATGTTTAAGAGGCTGTTAGATAGACATATGAATATGCAGGGAATGGAGAGGTGTGTATCATGTACAGGCAGATGGGATTTAGTTTACTTTGGCTTCATGTTTGACACAGACATCGTGGGCTGAAGGGCCTGTTCCTGTGCTGCACTGTTCTATATTCTATGAGACTCAGTCACAACAGGGAGGATAGTGTAAGTTTTCTTCCCAAGACAGAGAAGGTGGATTCTTGACCTCACAATCTGCCTCGTCATGGCCTTGCATCTTGTTGTCTACCTGCACTGCACTTTCTCTGTAATTGTAAAACAATATTCTGCATTCTGTTATTCTTTTCACTCAATGTACAGATGTGATGAAATAGATGGCTTGCAAAACAAAGTTTTTCGCTGTACCTCGGTACATGTGACAATAATAAACTAGTTTAATTTACCAGTTTAAGCTATTCCTGGAAACCATGTCACTTGCAGAATTCAGTAAAACAGAACCCTGCATGTAACTGGGCCTTACAGGGGCTAAATTTTCTACTTCCATCGGGCAGGAGGTACAGAATCCTGAAGTTCCACAACACCAAGTTCAAGAACAGCTACTTCCCTTCAACCATTCGGTTCTTGAAACAGTCAAAACAACCCTAATCACTACAGTTTAGCAACGCAAGGGTGACTTTGATCACTTTGCATTAAAATAGACTTTTTTTTGTTCTAATTGTGTTCTTTTTTGTAAAAAATTGTATATAATTTATGTTTAATTTATGTTTCTCTTGTGAATGCTGTTTATATGGTGCTATGTGACAGTGATGCTGCTGCAAGTAAGTTTTTCATTGCACCTGTATATACATGTACTTGTGCGTATAACAGTGAACTCGACTTTGACTTGGAGGAGTTACATGGAGGAGTGGGGCTTGGAGGGATATTTGGGGTTTTGGGCTCCTTATTTAAGAAAGGATGTGCTGATGTTGGAGAGGGTTCAGAGGAGATTCACTAGAATGATTTCCAGGAATGAGAGGGTTAACATATGAGGGACGTTTGACGGCTTTTGGGCTGTACTCCTTGGAGTTCAGAAGAATGAGGGGGGGACCTCATAGAAACATTTCGAATGTTAAAAGGCCTGGACAGAGTAGAAGTGGCAAAGTTGTTTCCCATGGTAGGGGAGTCTAGTACAAGAGGGCACGACTTCAGGATGGAAGGGCACCCATTCAGAACAGAGATGCGGAGAAATTTCTTTAGCCAGAGAGTGGTGAAGCTGTGGAATGTATTGCCAAGGGCGGCTGTGGAGACAAAGTCATTGGGTGTATTTAAGGCAGAGATTGATAGGTATCTGAGTAGCCAGGGCATCAAAGGTTATGGTGAGAAGGTGGGGGAATGGGGCTAAATGGGAGAATGATTCAGCTCATGATAGAATGGCAGAGCAGACTTGATGGACCAAATGGCCGACTTCTGCTCCTTTGTCTTATGGTCTTATGGTTTTATGGATATAGGCTGAACGCAGGAAATTGGGACTAGTTGGGTGGGCACCGTGGTGGGCATGGACTGGTTGGGCCAAAGGGACTGTATCCGTGCTGTCTTGCTCTCTAACTACGACTTTGTGACTTTGACTTGATTTTGAACAAGACCTTTGAAACGTCCTTGTCAGCATTTATACTGTTTTCACCAGACAGAAGGTTAAGGGTTCATGTCTAATCTTAAGAGATGTATCCAAACTCCAGCCTTTCAAATTCAGCATGGTCCTTAAGGAGTGCTACATTACCAGAGACGGCACATTTAAGTGAATCCATCTGTAATCTGTTATCTTTTAAAATATTGTTTTACTATAAAAAACAAGAATTTTCCCCAGTGATTGGAGGATAGTCACCCCTCAACCAGAAGGCATTGGGCAAGGTGCATCACAAGAGGTTAACTCACAAGGACGTAACATCATTGCATGTATAAAGGATTGGCTAACAGGTAGGAAACAACAAGCAGGGAAAATGGGTCATTTTGAGGTTGGCAGCATGAGACCATAGGAACACAATCGAGATTAGTACTGGGACTGCAACTATTTACAATATATATTTATGATCTCGAGGAAGGAAATGAGTGTACGGAAGACAAATTTGTTTACAACAGAAAAATAGGCAGGAAAACAAGTTGCGAGGAAGATACAGAAAGTTCACAGAGAGTTATTGACAGGGTGAGCGAGTGCGCAAAAATGTTGATAAATGGAATATAATGTGGGAAAATGTGAAATCCTTCATTTTAGAAAGAAGAACAGAAGGACAGTATTATTTAAATGGAGAACTCTAGTTAGGCTGCATCTGGAGTATTGCTTTCAATTCTGGTCGCCCTATTACTGGGTGGATGTTGAGGCTTTGGAGAGGGTGCAGAAGAGGTTTAAGAGGATGTTGCCTGGATTAGAGGGCATGAGTTATAAGGAGAGGTTGGACATATTGTGTTGTTTTCTCTGGAGTGGCGGAGGCTGAGGGGAGACCTGATAGAGCTTTTTAAGATTATGAGAGGCTTAGATAGAGTAGACAGCTGGTATCTTTTTCCCAGGGTCGAAATATCTAATACCAGAGAGCAGGCATTTAATATAAAAGAGTGGGTAAGTTCAAAGGAGATGTGCGGGGCAAGTTTTTTACACAGAGAGTTGTGGGTGCCTGGAATGTGCTGCCGGGGTGGTGCTGGAGGCAGGTACGGTAGAGGCGTTTAAGAGGCTCTTAGATAGGCACTTGAATGTTCAGAGAATGGAGGGATATGGACTTGTATAGACAGAAGGGATTAGTTTAGTTGGGCATTTGATTACTAATTAATTAGTTCAGCACAACATTGTGGGCTGAAGGGCCCGTTCCTGTGCTGTACTGTTTTACGTTCTAAAAATTTGTGGATAGCTGCACGATAAATAATTTCAGGGTCCTTGAGCATAAAACATGGAAAGCTCGCACACAAGTGCAATGGGGAAGGCTAACAGAATGTTGGTCCTTATTTCAAGAGAGTTATAGTATGAGTATAGGATGCAGAGCTGGGCTGACAAGTGGCAGATGGAGTTCAATCCGGAGAAGTGTGAGGTGGTACACTTTGGAAAGACAAACTCCAGGGCAGAGTACAAGGTAAATGGCAAGGTACTTGGCAGTGTAGAGGAGCAGAGGGATCTGGGGGTTCAGATTCACAGTTCACTGAAAGTTGCCTCACAGGTGGATAGAGCAGTTAAGAAGGCCTATGGGATGTTAACTTTCATAAATCGTGGGATTGAGTTTAAGAGCCGCGAAGTGATGATGCAGCTTTAGAAAACTCTAGTTAGACCACACTTAGAGTATTGTGTTCAGTTTTGGTCGCTGCATTATAGGAAGGATGTGGAGGCATTGGAGAGGGTGCAGAGGAGATTTACCAGGATGCTGCCTGGATTAGAGAGTATTGAATATGAGGAGAGGCTTAAGGTGCTAGGGCTTTATTCACTGGAAAGGAGGAGGATGAGAGGAGACATGATAGAGGTATATAAAATATTGAGAGGAATAGATAGAGTAGACAGCCAGCGCCTCCTTTTTAGGGCACCAATGCTCAAGACGAGAGGGCATGGCTTTAGGGTTATGGGTGAGAGGTTCAGGGGAGATGTCGGGGGGAGGTTTTTCACCCAGAGAGTGGTTGGTGCATGGAATGCACTGCCTGGGGTGGTGGTGGAGGCAGATACATTGGACAGGTTCAAGAGTTTGTTGGATAGGCACATGGAGGAATGTGAGATAGAGGGATATGCGGGAGGAAAGGGTTAGATAGTGTGAGGGTGGTTTGATGGACAGCACAACATGGTGGGCTGAAGGGCCTGTTTTGTGCTGTATGGTTCTATGGTTCTATGGTTCTATGGTAAAATATAGATGTCTTACTGCAGCTCTGCTAGTGAGACCATATCCAGAGCAATGTAATAATTTCCTAATTAAAGACTGATATTTCCTCATTGGACATTGTTCAGAGAAGGTTCACCTGGATGATGAGGTATGGGCATCTTTATCGGTATGGATAAGATGGGCCGAAGGGCCTATTTCTGTGCTGTATTACTTTGACTCTATGGTCCCATTTATGGTGGGGTTACCCTCTTGAGGAGAAATTAAGCAGATTGGGACACTACTCATTGGAGTTTAGAGAAACAATCTTATTGAAACATATAAAATTCTTAAGGGACTAGACAACGGAGGGTCTAGAACCAGAGGTGGTCTCCATATAACGGGGCATCCTCTTAAGGATTTCTTCTCTCAGGAGACTGTGAGTCTTCAGAACACAGAGAGCTGTGGGGATATTGTCATTGTGTATGCTTTGGGCTGAGATGGATGGATTTCAGTAGGAGGATGAAGGGTATGGGGAAAGGCTAGGAAAGAGGACGAGGCATGTTTCAGTTGAATGGTGGAGCAGGCTTGAGGGGTTGAATGGCCATCTCCTTGAAGGTTCATGTGGCTCTTTTATACATAATTAATGTCACTGAACAGACAATCTGATTTTTATGTTTTCGCTGTGTGGGTGCTCACTGTGTAAAGATTGACTGCTGCGCATGATGTTTGAATGTGATGTTTGCTCATAATTGGTGGCAGATTGTTTTGGGATGTCTGGTCTATGATAGTAAGAGGTGCCATAGAAATGCAAACCTTTCTTTAACATCAGCGTGAGAATGAGAAAATAACCGGAAAGAGTCTTGAATGTGTAAAAGCGTGAGGACAAGGGCTTAAACAAAAGTCAGAGGGTGATTTGGTTATTTTTTGCATAGGAACGTGAATGTGTGGAAGGGTGAGGGGAGCAAGGCAGTAGAGAAAGATTTAAAGGCACGAAATATTTGACAGTGTAACCGAAAATATCATGGGGGAGGAAAATTTGCAGACACTATGTCAATGACATAAGTCTGTAAAGCTTTGTTCCTATGCAAATGGAGTAAAGTGGTTTCCTTTTATAAGGGAGTGGGGAGTCAAGAGGTCAGAGTGGTGTAAAGATTAAGTTATTGGTTCAGTGCTTGGAAGCCTGGCCAGTCCCCCAGTGACATTGTCATAAATGTCCTTTGGTGAGGGGGATGTTAGAGACAGGCTATATGTGTAAGCTTTATCAATCACATTGACGCTCTATGGAGGAGTTAGACTTTATGATGAACTTTTCTGAAACATTCTAACAGGGATATAATAGGCACAATTTTTTTGTTTTCAGCTATTTTTTCCCAACCTATGAATTATTTTTGGGGTCCAATAATGTCAAGAAACAAATTATAGAGAGAGTTGCAAGAGCAGTAATGAGGTAAGGACCAGGTAATCTGTTTTAATGGTAGATAATGGTGGTGTCTCATGGTGTTCCACAGGGATCCATACTAAAGCCTCTGCTGTTTGCAATATACATAAGTGACTAAAATGAAAACATGGATGGGTGGATTATTAAGCTCGCAGACAATACAACGAATGGTGGCATTGTGCACAGTGTAGAAGATTGCCAAAGGAAACAGCAGGATAGAGATCAGTTGCAGATATGGGCAGATAAATGGCAGATGGAGCTTAATCCAGCCAAATGTGAGGTACTGCTCTTTAGGACAATGAATGTAAAGGGACAGTACACAGTTAACAGCAGGACCCCTAACAGGGTTGATGTACAGAGGGATCTTAGGGTCAAAGTCCATAGCTCCCTGAAAGTAGCCGCACAGGTTGATAGGGGAGGAAAGAAGGCATATGGCATGTTTGCCTTCATTAGTTGAGGCACTGAGTTCAAGAGTCAAGAAGTTATGTTGCTGCTTTATAAAACTCTGGTTAGACCACATCTGGAGTATTGCATCCAATTCT
The DNA here is from genome assembly GCF_009764475.1 of Pristis pectinata. NCBI lineage: Eukaryota > Metazoa > Chordata > Chondrichthyes > Rhinopristiformes > Pristidae > Pristis > Pristis pectinata. Next base: position 105,493,320 of record NC_067410.1, on the reverse strand, counting down.
GGTCGCCCCATTATAGGAAGGATGTGGAAACATTGGAGAGGGTGCAGAAGAGGTTTACCAGATGCTGCCTGGATTAGAGGGCATGAACTGTAAGGAGATGTTGGACAAACTTGGGTTGTTTTCTCTGGAGCGGCGGAGACTGAGGGAGACCTGAGAGAAATTTATAAGATTATGAGAGGCATAGATAGAATAGACAGCCGGTATCTTTTTTCCCGGGGTCGAAATGTCTAATATCAGAGAGCAGGCATTTAAGATGAGAGGGAGTAAGTTCAAAGGAGATGTGTGGGGCAAGTTTTTTACACAGAGAGTGGTGGGTGTCTGGAATGCACTGCCAGGGATGGTGGTGGAGGCAAATATGATAGAGGCATCTAAGAGGCTCTTAGATAGGCACATGGATGTGCAGAGAATGAAGGGATATGGACTTGTGTAGGCAGAAGGTACTAGTTTAGTTAGGCTTCTAATTACTAGTCTAATTGGTTCGCCACAACATTGTGGGCTGAAGGGCCTGTTCCTGTGTTGTACTCTTCTATGTTCTATGCTTTATAACTGTTGGCCAGGAGGAACCTCCTGCCCTCTTTTAATGTAGCACTACAGAAACATTTATACCCAGCTACTGGGGCAGATGAGGTCGCTGTCTAATACGTCCTCCCAAAGAAGGGGCTGCAGACTGGAATGTCAGCCAAGTTTGGCATCTCCTGTCTCTGAGGTGGAGTTTGAATGCATGAATCCGTCACCAAACCACCACTGGTTGGTTCAGGGGCACACAACTAACACAACATCTATTGCTATTTTCAACAGATACAGAAGATGCTGACCACCACAACACATTTCGCAAGCTCTGCCAACACATCGCATGTGAACACATCACAGGGACCTCACTGCCCACCCAACAACGAGGATAAATATACGATCTACTCTGCAGTGTACAGCCTTGTGTTTGTCATTGGTCTGATCTCAAACATCGGGGCTCTCTTTGTATTCTGCCGCATTGCCAAGAGGAAGAATGCCAGCACTGTCTATCTCATGAACCTTGCCATTGCTGACCTCCTCTTTGGTCTCAGTTTACCTTTGCGTGTCGTCTATTACCTGAAAGGAGGTGATTGGCCATTTGGAGATTTACTGTGTCGAATCTCTGGGTACTTTTTCTATGTCAGTATGTACTGCAGCATTTTCTTTCTGACCTGCCTCAGTGTTTCCCGGTACCTGTCTCTGGTACACCACATTAAGCACCAAAGGACATTTACGTTCCGCCGTTGTGTAATAGCATGCATCAGTGTTTGGTTGTTCGTCTTAGTCACTACAGCTCCCTTCCTCTTAAACGGAAGTCAGCCATCCGATGGCAAGATCAAGTGTTTCGAGCCCGTGAACGTGATCTCTTGGACTCGCATTATGCAGATGAACTATTTTGCTCTCGTTGTTGGATTCCTCCTCCCATTCTCAGTCATTCTCACGTGTTACCTACTGATGATAAGGCATTTGGTGAGATTCGATTGTAAGTCAAAACGAGTCAAGAGGGATGTGGCAATGACCATATTGGTCTTGTTGGTGTTCTTCATCTGCTTCCTTCCCTATCACGTGCAGAGGACAGTGCATTTGCATTTCCGTGTCCATCACCGTGACAACTGCAATCTGGAAAACACCCTCCGCAAGTCCGTCGTGGCTACCTTGTGCCTGGCAGTTGCTAACAGCTGTTTCGATCCCCTGCTTTATATTTTTGTGGGGCAAGGATTTAGAACATTTATTAGAACATGGCTGAAGAAGAAAGAGGTCGATCCCATATACACCTCTTCCAGTAGCATGGTTACCATCAGCTTGGCGTTCATACAGCGCAGCAGGGAGTTGGAAATGTCAAGCTTGGCACCACCACGCTCTTGCCAGACTTTGATCCGTGCAGAAGCCAAGGGAGAGAAGGATGAGGCCAGCAAAACAGAGAACTTAATTAATGTTGAGCAAAACACTGACATTGCAACATCCATCAGTTAGAATAGTTGACCAGCGAGATTACCACTGGCTTAACTGACAAAGACTTGGTTTCCCAGCCATATCAACAGACCAATTTGTAAAGTAGAAACTTTGAGAATATTTCGCTCAGAAGGATATGGATGCATCATCACTGACTTATTTTCTTACCTGTCACCTGGCAGTGAAGCGTACATGCGCAAGACTTTAAACAAAGGAGACAAGGTGCCCTTAAAAACTTTTTTTTTAAATGTGACCATGGAAATAATTTCCTCATACCTCACATTCCAGCACTTTGTAGATATGTGTTGACTTTTGAAAGATGTTCCAGGGGTAAAATCTCCAGGAGATTCTGCTGTAAAATATTCAATGCCAGGTTCAATCTTAAGAAGACCTTGGTTTGGAGCTGGGAAAGGTCACCCCAAACTCTCATGTGACCCCATGACTCTGACCCGGAATTGAGAGTTCTACCATTGCTCTAAGGACTAAGAGGAGGCTCACAGCTCAAAATCACTCAGATCAACTTGATTGAAGGACAGAATAAAAGTTGAATCAAAATATTGAATATGTAAAATCAGGAGAATAATATAAGAACATTAGTGTAGCAATGTCTGCATAATTTCTGCTTAAAAGTTAATTGTTACATCTGTTACTCTGGCAACACCTTTAGAGGTCAACTTATGAAAGTGTATCAGACTGAAGTCAGCTTTTACTGGGTTAACATTTCCTTAAATGCAAAAGTTGGCTGTGCCCTTGCTTTTCGTGTGCACATTGGCTGGTGGGCAACACATTCTCTGCCAAGGATAATCAATCAAAATAAAGAGGTCAGAAGGAAGAATGAGTCAATGGCCTCAAAGGATCAAGAACAGAACTAAAAGCTTTGAAGATGGATGCTCAAACCAAGTTTCCAGGACACGTACAACAATGAATGACATCTCATGATAAACTGGCTCTAATCTGCACTTCAATGGCTCTTTTTTAAGAGTAACTGTAAGCTAAATTCTTCACTGTTTTCTTCCTACCACCTCCATCAGGAAGTAACTAACTCCATATCAATCTGTAACTTTGGATTATTCTCATAGCTTTGTCATAACTTGCCTTTAACGTCAAAGGATTTCTTCAGGTTTGTCATCATCAGACAAAGGCATGGAAGTGTTTAGGTAACAACAGTGGGCAGAAAGGAATGGAAGGGTAGGATAGTGTTGGAATAAATAAGTAGGAGATGAAGTACCGTCACCAGCAGGATCCATTTGGATCAAATAGCTAAGCTCTTGACCATGAGATCCATGTACGGCAGCACAGTGGCACAGAGCTGCTTACATCACAGCTTCAATGACCAGGGTTCAACCCTGACCTGTGGAGTTTGCACATTCTCCCTGTAACCATACAGGTTTCGTCTGGGTGTTCCAGTTTCCTCCCGCATCCCAAAGAGTGTAGGTTTGTGGATTAATTGGTCATTGTAAATTGCTCATTGTATGTAGGTGAATGGTAGAACATGAGAGTTGAAGGGAATGTGGGGACCATAGGTTATAAGGAAAAATAGTGGAGGCATTGGATTGCTCCATGAGCAAATATAGTGGAGTAAATATAGGTAAATTTATGAGTAATAGTGGAGGTAATTGGGAGGTAATTGTGGAGCTGTTCCTTGACTCAGCATAAACAATGGGAGAAAATGGCTTCCTTTGTTGTTGAGAGTATGAAAGGGAAGCAGCATGGAAACAGGCCCTGCAGCCCATCGAGCCTACACCATCCACTTACACCAATTTTACGTTAATCCCATGTTTTATTCTCCCCACCTTCTCATCAACTCCCCCCCCCCCAGATTCTACCACTCACCTACACACTCGGGGCAACCTACAGTGACCAATTAACCTACCGACCTGCACATCTGTGGGACGTGGGAGGAAACTGGAGCACCTGGAGGAAACCCACGTGGTCACAGGGAGAATATGCAAACTCCACACAGACAGCATCAGAGGGTAGGATTGGACTGGGGTTGATGGACTATGAGGCAGTGGCTCTACTAGCAATATGTTCATATTTGTAATAGTTCTACTTATAATATATTGGAAAGTAAAAGAAATGAACTTATCTCCAGATGGAATGCAAATCATGGATGAAACATACCGAGGAACTATATGGAAAGCAAATAGAGATCAGCCCCCAAAATAACCTTAACCGGACTGGACCTGTCACTGGAGGAACACATCAGCCTGAAGTAAACTGACTAACCTCCATGGTAGCTCATGTATCGGTGAAGGATGCTTCACATCCAATTGCTGCCTTCTATCTGAAGTGCTTCCAGTGTTTGAAAAATGTATTGTTATGTATATCAGATTATTGTTGCATAATCTTAATATATTGATAATTTAAAAGGCTTCATGTATTTTTCTAATTATGATATTAAACTGTGACTTTTTGATTTTCTTTCTCTTTTGCCTTACTTGAGAAATACATATTTTATAATAATAATCAGAATCAGATTTATTATCACTGACTTAGAGGACATGAAATTTGTTGTTTTGTGGCAGCAGTACGGTGCAAAGACATAAAATTACCATAAATTACAAAAATAAATAAGTAGTGCAAAAAAACGGAATCACGAGGTAGTGTCCATGGGTTCATGGACTGTTCAAAAATCTGATAGCGGAGGGGAAGAAGCTGTTCCTGAATCATTGAGTGTGGGTCTTCAGGCTCCTGTACCTTCCCCCTGATGGTAGTAACGAGAAGAGGGCATGTCAGGGATGGTGAGGGACCTTAGTGAAGACAAGTAACTTCCCATTTCTCACATTTCTTTATTACATAAGGGAGGCCATTCAGCCCATCGTATCTATGCCAGCTTTCACAGCCTTCTCATCAATCCTATTTCGTCATTAATTTCCACATAGTGTTTTAAAAGACACTTGGATCAGAAAGGTTTAGAGAGATATGGGCCAGACACAGGCAAGTGGGACTAGCTTAGGTGGGCACCTTGGACAGCATGGACGAGTTGGGCCGAAGGGACTGTTTCTGCGCTGTATTACTCTATGACTCCATAACCTCTATTCTCTCTCGTACATCTATCAAACCCCATTCACCCAGACCAAACTCCTGCCAGTCACTAGAGGCAATTTACAGTCAAGATTCAACTATTCTACATACTTTGGGATGTGGGAGGAAACTGGAACACCTAGAGGAAAGTCTTATGGTTACAAGGGGAACAGCAGCAGAAGTCGGGATTGAGCTTAATTCTATGGAGCTGTGTAAGAGCAGCACTCACTGTCCTATATCAGTCACAGTGCAGTTGCTGATACTGTTGTTTCTGAATCACAAAACCTACAGAGACTTGAGCATATGATCTATGACCACATCGCAATGCCATACTGAAGGAGTGCTGCAATGTTAGTGATCCCTTAACTCAGATAAGACAACATACTGGAACTTAACAGCAACCTGCGGGAGCTCGTTGTGCACATGCTTTCAAAGTATATTCTTAGTGGCAGTCTTCTGCTGGGAGGCTGAGTCCCAGCTGTTGAGCAAGGTCTGGCAACCTGTCAGATGTTCCTGATCAAACTTAGCAGGCACCACTTCCAAGGATGCTTCGAGCGCCAATTAAGCTCCATTCCCCATTTTACCAGCTGTCAAGGTTGTCCGAGATTATAAATGTTTCTGAATGTTTATGTCATTCAGAAATGTTCAGAGAAATTTCAAAGCTATCAAAAAATAAGAGATTTTATTCATTCTTAAATCTTTATAAAATTACAATTTTTAGAATCAATAGAAAATGATTTAAAAAATACAGATAGTACTGCCATAATGTGATAGCTATGTTCCTAAGAATCTTGGGTTATAGAAAGTCGCGTCACAGCAGAACAAGCTGTTGATACCTTCAAAGCACAGACTTTCTGATCATGACTGCACTATAACCAATGCAGCCTGTGCAGTGCAAATAACATTACCTAATCCATCAATCACCTTATAATCAATTCACATTATGGAAACACATTTTACAGCAGAACTACCTGTACAGTTAAATCAGCTCAATGAAAACAAGTGGGAAATTAGCATATACTTGGTTGTTTCCATTCAGATGAATGGGTTCACTGGATTAGAGTCCTGTTAACTCATCACAAGTTCAGTGGAAACTTTCAGCCTAATTGCTGGGAAATTAATGGACATTTACAAACTGACTTTACATACCAAGTACAAGCATTCATAGACTGCACTCATGTAATATTCTTGGCCACAAAGGTGGCAGTCAATGACTATCTCCAACAGGAGAGAGTCCAACAACCTACTCCAGACTCTCAAAGGGAAAACCACCGTTGAGTGCTCAACATCAACAACCAGGGTGGATCAGCTGTATATACACTGTGGCTATAAGATCAGATCAAAGCTGGGTATCTTGCAGCAGGTTGCTCACTTTCTGACACCCCTTTCCATCGTTTCAGGAGTGTGATGGAAAACTGTTCGCCCACCTGGATGAGTGCAGATCCACCAGCTCCCAAGAAGTTCTCAATCATACAGGACAAAGCAGCCCACTTGACTGGCACCCCACCAACCACCCTAAGTATTCATTCCCTCTACCAAACAGTGCACAGTGGCTGCAGTTCATGCCATCTACAAAATACACTGCACTTGCCTAGGCTACTTGGGCAACACCTCCCAAACCTGCAATCCTTACATCAAAGGATAAGGGCATCAGGTGCTTGGAAACACCACCACCTGCAGGTTCCTCAAGTTGCACACCATCCTAACATGGAAGTTTATCGCTTGAACTTTATCATTACAGGCTCCAAACTCTGGAACTCTTGTTCCCAACAGCATGTTAGGAGCATCTTCACTCAACGAATTGCAGCAGTTCAAGAAACCAGCCAACCACCGCCATCTCAACGGCAATCGGGGATGGGCAATAAATGTACGTCTTGCACAGATGTCCAGATGTTAAAAGATAAACAAATTAGCTCCTCGCAGACATTTTCCTGCCTGTTTATACTCTTAGAAGGTCTCTATTACCCCCTCGCATAAAGAATACCCTTCTTCCTGCCACTGTTCTTCCCCAGTGCGTCCAGAACCACAATGAAGTTTGGATTTCCACCCTTACTGAGGAGCCCCAAACTTCCACACAATGATGAAGCTGGAAACTGGCAGCTCCAAGTGGATCTGCTGTTTGTTGAGCAGAAAATTCAGGCCATTAGTTCAAAGCCTTGCCTGTCTTTCCTTGGTGGATATGAAAGATCCATCAGGACCATTCTGAACCAGAACAGGGGAGTTATAAACTATATCTAATACAGTATCAACATGATTACACTATACACCATAAGCTAAAGAGGGTGCAGAAAAGATTCACAAGGCTGTTGCCTAGACTGGAGGACTTGAGGAGAAACTGGATGGGCTGGGACTGTTTTCCCTGGAATGAAGGAGGCTGAGGGGTGACCTTATGGAGGTATATAAAATCATGAGGGGCAGAGATAAAATATAAGATAATATATTTATTTATAAATCACATGTACATCGAAACACACAGTGAAATGCATCTTTTTTCATTACTGAGAATGTGCTGGGGGGCAGCCCGCAAGTGTCGCCACTCTTCCGACGCCAACATAGCATGCCCACAGCTCCTAACCCGTACATCTTTGGAATGTGGGAGAAAACCGGAGCACCCAGAGGAAACCCAAGCAGACACATGGAGAACGTCCAAACTCCTTACAGGCAGTGACGGAATTGAACCTGGGTCGCTGGCGCTGTAATAGCGTTACGCTAACCGCTACACTACCATGGCACCATAGAACGGTCACAGAATTTTTCCCAGGTTAGGGCAGTCTAAAACTAGAAGGCATAGGTTTAATGTGAGAGGGGAAAGATTTAAAGGGGACCTGAGGGGAAACTTCTACTCACAGAATGTGGTGAGTTTAAGGATTGAGCTGCCAGAGGAAGTGGTAGAGGCAATTATGATATTTAAAAGATATTTGGACAGGTACATGGATAGGAAATGTTTAGAGAGATGTAGACCAAATGCTAATGCACCAAATGAATTAGCATAAATTAGTAAATTGGTTTATTATTGTCACATGAACAGTGAAAAACTGTTTTGCATGCCATCCATACAGATCATTTCATCACATTAGTTTTAGTACGTTGAGGTAGTACAAACAGAATGCAGCATATGGTGTTTTAGTTACAGAGAAAGTGCAGTGCAGGCAGACAATAAGGTGCAAGACTATGACAAGGCAGATTGTGAGGTCAAGAGTCCATCTTATTGTACAAGATGTCTGTTCAATAGTCTTATAACAGCAGGATAGAAGCTGTCCTTGAGCCTAGTGGTACATGTTTTCAGGCTTTTGTATCTTCTGTCGGATGGGAGGGGGGAGAAGAGAGGATGTCAAGGGGTCTTTGATTACGCTGGCTGCTTCATCAAGGCAGCGAGAAGTGTAGACAAGAGTCCATGGAGGGGAGGCTAGTTTGCGTGATATGCTGAGCTGTGTCCACAACTCTCTGCAGTTAGGTAGACATCTTGGTCAAGGTGGGCCAAAAGACCTTTTCCGTGCTACATAACTCAATGACTCTGCATCCCAGTGACGTTTATCTATCAGCCAAAATCAGTAAATCAGGTTGCCCTGTCAATGTCATGCTACGTTTGTGATACCTTGCTGTGCACACATTAGCTGATGCACTTGGTTTTGTTTTTGCATAGGAGATACAGCAAAGAAATTAAGTGATGCAAAGAATGTGGGGTTAGTACAAGAAAGTGGAACACAGAGAGTAGATGATTCATGATCTGACTCAATAGTTGAGAAGGTATGAGTTGCCAAATGACCTAATCCTGTTTCTACTTCCTATGAGCTTATCCATCAGTGATTGTGGAGGCATTGTAATGTCTTGAGGTTAGGAAAGTGTTCCACAAGTTCATCTCATTTTTTCTATCATACACAATTTAGTTATCAAGAATTTTAAGTACTGTGCACTCTTGATAAATAGGTAACTGGAATTCAGCCTCCATATCAGCTAAAGGCTCATCAAAACAGTTTGCTTTCAGAAAACCTATCACATGAGCAACTAATTGAGCACTGGTACAGCGCAGGAATGAACAGTACATAAAAATAAGGACATAAATTGATAGGTAACCCTGCATCTGCTGTTAGTTAAGTTCTGTGACAGTTCTCTAATGATCTGGGAATGGTCGATTCATTTTTATTCATTTTTTCAGAATGCAGTCATTACTAGCAAGACCAACATTTATTGTCTGTTACCAATTGCCCCAGATCTTGAAACACTGTAGTCCTCTGGTGAAGCTTTTCCCACAGTGCTTTGTGATATTGGTTTATTATTGTCACATAGAACATAGAACAGTTTAGCACAGGAACAGGCCCTTCGGCCCACAATGTTTGCACTGAACACTGTGCTGAATTAAACTAAATCCCTTCTGCCTGCACATGATCTATATTCCTCCATTCCCTGCATCTTCATGTGTCTATCTGAAAAGCTCTTAAATGCCATTATTGTATCTGCTTCCACCGATACCCCTGGCAGCCTATTCCGGGCATCTACCACCTGCTGTGTAGAAAACCTGCCCCGAACATCTCCTTTAAACTTTCCCTCTCTCACCTTAAATGCATTCCCTCCAGTATTTGACACCTCTAACCTGGGAAAAAGATTCTGACTGTCTATTGATGGTTCCCATAATTTTATAAACTTCTATCGGGTCTCCCCTCAGCCTCCGATACTCCAGAGAAAACATACACTGAGTATAGTGAAAAGTTTTTGTTTGTGTGCCATCCAGACAGATCATTCCACACATAACTACATTGAGGTAATAACCAAAATTGCAGAATATAGTGTTACTGTTACACAGAAAGGGCAGTGCGGGTAGACAATAGGGTGCAAGGGCCATGACGAGGTAGACTGAGAGATCAAGAGTTCACCTTATAGTGTATCAGAGGTCTGTTCAAGGATCTGATAACAGCGGGATAAAGCTGTCTTTGAACCTGGTGGTACGTGTTTTCGAGCTTTTTTATCTCCTGCCTGATTGGGGGGGGCGGGGGGCGCGGGGTAGAAGGGAGAATGACCGGGGTGGGAGGGGGTCTTTGATTATGTTGGCTGCTTCACTGAGGCAGTGGGAAGTGTAGACAGAGTCAATGGAGGGGATGCTGTTTTTTTTTGATAGACTGGGCTGCATTCACAATTTTCTGCAATTTCTTGTGATGTTAAGCAGCTTTGCAGTTTAAACTCTAGTGCCAATAATGGTGACTATGCAACCTCAACTGATGTTAAAGTTCTTCAGAAAGGGAGATCTGCTATCTTTACCTGGTTTGGTTTAATTGGTAACTCCAGACCCACTATGATGTAGTTGGCTCTTAACTAACATGTACATGCTTTCTAACTTTTCTATTTTCTGCCTGATGGGAGAGGGGAAAAGAGAGAATGTCCAGGTTGGGAGGGGTCCTTGATTATGTGGCTGCTTTCCCAAGGCAGCAGGAAGTATAGAGAGAGTCCATGGAGGTGAGGCTGGTTTGCATGATGGACTGGGCTGTATTCTCAACTCTCTGCAATTTCTTGCAGTCTTGGGCAGACCAGTTGACATACCAAGCAGTGATGCATGGTATGGACCAGGACAAATTGTTGGTGATGTTTATACCTAGGAACTTGAAGTTCTCAACCATCTCCACCTCAGCACCATTGATACAGGCAGGGGATGTTGTAAATGTCTGTGTCTATGGAGGTTGGGAGTACTCAAGATCAAAGTTGTGAACACAGCCCATTCTATCACAATAAGCAGCCTCCCTTTCCATTGACACTGTCTACATTTCCCATTGCCTCAGCCAACATAATCAAAGACCCTTCCCAGTCTAGACCTTCTCATTTCTCCTCCATTCCATCAGGCAGAAGATACAGAATCACACAACACCAGGCTCAAGGGCAGCTTCTATCCCGCTGTTATTAAGACCCTTGCACCTTATTGTCTACCTGCACTGCACTTTCTCTGTAACTCTAACACTATATTCTCCATTCTGTTATTGTTTTTCCTTTTGTACTATCTTGATGTACTTATGTTTGGAATGATCTGTCTGGATGGCATGCAAAACAAAGTTTGTCACTGTATCTCAGTACATGTGACAATGATAAACCAATTACCAATTACCATACTTTCTTGTAGGTCTGAATTAATTTCTAATCTGTGATTGCTGAATAACAAACTTTGTACGGATATATAGGAAAATTGAACATTCATAATGTGATTAAGAGCATTGTTGAAGATAATGTTTCCAAGAATATTCTCAAAACTGGAGAAAGAATGAGTGGTTCAATGGTGTTGCAGGAAGTGGGACAAAGTTGTCTGAGCCCTGTCTTTATGTAGAAGCTACAACACAGAGATAGACAACAGCGCAGCTAAAGTGTACTGAATCAAAACAGAACATGCTGGATATACTCAGCAAGTCAGGCTGCATCTGTGGAGAAAGAAACAGAGTTTCAGGTGATGATCTTTTATTACATGCTAAAATTCATTCATGCTTCACACAAACGTCCTGTCATTGATCCCACTTGTTTCATGTCAGCCTCGCATATTGTTATCTTAGTTATTTTAATTTAATTTGAATAATGTTGTACGATGTTTCCTGTTATTATATTCAGAGTGTGTACTTTTTGCAGTGAAAAAAAGTGTTTTAATTTTTCCATGACTGTCAACACAGCATATCTCTATCGTGAGATGCGTTGATAGCATGTGTCAACCAGAATGCAGCCAAGAGATAACACTTCTGTATGAGATGTCAGTCAACTTCCCCACATTTTAGCGTCACATAGAAATTGCTTGACTGTATTTTAGTGGGGTTAAAACAGAGTTGTGTTTTTAGAAGGTTCCCAGAAACATTGTCAAGTTTCAATAACATGTGATACTGAAATATCAGTTTCAATGCAGTGTATTCTATTGACCTTTGACATCCCATAAGAACTGTAGTCTTCAGTTGCAAGGTTCATAGAAACGTTGCCAAGATCCCCTGTGTAACAACATTGAATGGGGAAACTCGACAGTATTGCAGTGAATCTTGTAACTGAAGATTGCAATTCTTACAGGACTTCAGAAGCAGCATTAGGGTGAAATGCCATTCTGTTTTACCCACATTAAAGTGCAGCAGAAGAATTTCTAGACTAGTCTGAGATGTGGGGAAGTCAACTGCAATCCCACACAGAAGTGTTATCTCTCAGCTGCAATTATCGTTACCAGCCAGTGCATCTCAAGATAGAAATGTGAAGTTTTGGCTGTAATGGAAGATTAAAGCATTTTTGTTTACATATCTAGCCTTACTGTAAAGGGTGCATGCTCTGAGTATGCTAACAGGCAATATTACACAACAATGTTCCAACTGTCAGTTCTGATGCAGCACATCCAATTGACCTATTGAAGGCCTATAAGAACTATAATCTTCAATTGCAATATTCACAGAAACATTGACAAGGTGATGCTGGGCAATGTCAAATTCTGTGCAGTATATTCTATAGACATGTCACAAGTTCACAGAGCTACCCACATTTAATATCAAAGGTACAATCTCTGCAAATGGTTTGTAAAGTCATACCATGTAATACAAGCAGCACTCTTCCTGCTACAGAGAGCTGTTGCTACTTAATGAGTGGATGTTGCAATGATAGGGTTGGGGGTTGAAGTGGTGCAGAGTCCTCCCAGGGGATCCAAGGCTTCTGGAAAGGCTGGTGAGGTACGGTTCCCGCAGTCCTTTTGTTCAGTGGACACAGAGGTCTTCTAGGACTACAACTACACACTCCTGGCAGGAGGTTACCAGGGATATCCTTGTAAGGAATTGTGCAAACGAGTATGGACTATTGAAGCCTACACAGTGGAGAAGCCTACAATTCAGATAGAACCCTATGTCCACCCATCCTGCTCTTGTAAGCCAGAGGAAAGGTATATCAAGTATTCTCTGCTTAAATATACAGCACTGAGCTGAAACTGTGAAGCGTGCCCCATTACAGGAAGGATGTGGAGACTTTGAAGAGGGTGCAGAAGAGGTTTACCAGGATGTTGCCTGGATTAGAGGACATTGAGAGATTGGACAAACTTGGATTGTTTTCTCTGGAGGGTCATGGGCTGGGGGGGGGGTGGGGGGAGACTTGATAGAAGTTTATAAAGTTATGAGAAGCATGGATAGGGTAGGCAGCCAGAATCTTTTTCCCTGGGTAGGAATGTCAAATACATGCGGGCACAGCTTAAAGGTGAGGAAGGGGAAGTTTAAAAGGAATGTGCGGGGCAAGGTTTTTACATAGCGAGAAGCAGGTGCCGGGAACATGCTGTCGGGGGTAGTGGTGGAAACAGATATGATGGTTGGTGTTCGAGAGGCTTTTGGACAGACACATGACTATGCAGGGAATGGAGGGATCTGGATCATGTGCAGGCAGAAGAGATTTAGTTTAATTCGGCGTCATGGTCAGCACATGTGCTGTACTGTTCTGTGTTCTGTGTTCTATGCCAGAGACCTGGAATTATCCTGAATTTGGGAAGCAGACAGTTGATCTCCATTGGCAACGCACCTCAGGAGCCAATGTGAGGCTTATTGGAGAGTGTAGGAGGTCTCTGATCTCAGTAAAGACACAAGCGCAGTGCAAGTGCTGACACTTAAGCAGCATAGTTCAGTGGAAGCAGGGCTATGAGATACATTGGTGAGACCAAACATAGACTAGGTGACCGCTTCACAGAACACCTGCGCTCTGTCCGTAACCGCAACCTGCACCTCCCTGTTGCCAGTCACTTCAACTCCCCCTCCCACACTATCACTGATATGTCAGTCCTTGGCCTCCTCCACTGCCAGAAGAATTCCAAGCGTAAACTGGAGGAACAGCACCTCATGTTCCATCTTGGAACCTTGCAGCCTAACGGCATCAACATTGAATTCTCCCACTTTAGTTAATCCCCACCCCCCCTTCCCCACAACCTCCCCCCCCCCCACCCACCGTGCGTCTTCTCTTCTTCCCTTTCCTAGCCTTTTCTCCTCTCTCTTCTTACCTTTGACCCCTCCCCCGGTTGATGGGCTCTCCCCTCCTCCCCCGCACCTGCCTATCACTATCTCTTACCTGCATTACCTACTACCTCCCTGTGCCCACCCCGCCTCCCCTCTTATATCCACCTATCACTGCTCTGCTTTTCCCCCCTAGATATTGGGCTTGTCCTTTTCCTATCTTCAGTCCTGAAGAAGGGTCCTGACCCGAAACGTTGACCGCCTGCTTTTCTCCACGGATGCTACCTGGCCTGCTGAGTTCCTCCAGCGTCATCGTGTTTTTCATCTTGATTCCAGCATCTGCAGTCCCTTGTTTCTCCACGGTTAATAAAGCCTGGTTGTTCTGTGAGTACTTGTTTCTGCAGATCAGTGACTTTGAAAATCACACCAGTGGAGAAGTTAGGGTCTGGAACTGTTGTTGATGTCCTCGTTTAGTCATACGGCATGGAAACAGGCCCTTCTGCCCAATTGGACCATGCTGACCTAGATTCCCCTCTAAGCTTCCCACTTACCCATACTTGGTCCATATCCCTCTAAACCTTTCCTATCTGTGTACCTGTCCAAGTACCTTTTTAAATGTTGTTAATGTACCTGCCTCAACCACTTCCTCTGGCAGCACGTTCCATTTACTGACCATTCTCTGGGTGAAGAAGTTGCCCCTCAGGTTCCTATTAAATCTCTCCCCTCTCAACTTAAACCTATTCCCTCTAAGTTCTTGATTCCTCAACTCTGGGAAACAGACTGTGTACATTCACCTTACCTATGCATCTTATGATTTTATACGCCTCCATAAGATCCCCCCCATTCTCTTACACTCCAATGAATAAAGTCCTAACCTGCTCAACCTCTCTCCATAGTCCCTCAAGTCCTTGCAACATTATAGTAAATCTGCTCTGCACTCTTTCCAACTAAATGGCTTCTTTCCTAGAGCAGGGCAACCAAAACTGAATACAATATTTCAAATGTGGCCTCACCAACGTCTTGTACAATTGTAACATAACATCCTAACTTCGAGCCTTGGTTGATGAAGGAAGGATGTGGAAGCTTTAGAGAGGGTGCAGAGGAGATTTACCAGGGTGCTGCCTGGATTGCAGAGCATGTCTTACGAGGTTGAGCAACCTAGGGTTTTTCTCTTTGGAGCAAAGGAGGATGAGAGGTGACTTGATAGAGGTGTACAAGATGATAAGAGGCATAGATCGAGTGGACAGTCAGAGACTTTTTCCCAGGGTGACAATGGCTAACACGAGGGGACAAAATTTTAAAGTGATTGGAGCAAGGTATAAGGGGGGATGTCAGGGGTAAGTTTTTTACACAGAGAGTGGTGGGTTCATGGAACGCACTGCCGGCAGAGGTTGTGGGGACAGATACATTAGGGACGTTTAAGAGACTCTTAGATAGCTACATGAATGATAGAGAAATAGAGGGCTATGTGGGAGGGAAAGGTTAGATAGATCTTAGAGCAGGATAAAATGTCGACACAACATCGTGGGCTGAAGGGCCTGTACTGTGCTGTAGTGTTCTATGTTCTATGAAGGCCAGTGTGCCAAACACCTTCTTCACCACCCTGTGTACCTGGAAAAGTTTCCTGCCAGATCGACGGTGTTAACAAAAATAAAACACTTACCTGGAAAGTCAGGGGTTGAAATCCCTAATGGATGCCATGACAGCAGACCTGGGCATTGTATTGCTCTGGTTTGGATTAAGCATACTTTCAAATGTTCAGCAGCAGAGTTGTGAGAAAGAAAGTTTAGGCTAATCATTTTGCAATGAGTTTAGAAAACTAAGCAAACTTATGTTTCTCTTTCAACAGATGCTGCCTGACCTGCTGAGTATTTCCAGTATTTTCTGTTTTTTATGCAGATTTCCAGCATCTGCTGTTTTTTTTAAAAGTACATTAATAATCTGTTAATGCCTTTCTCAGGCACTGCAGTTAACATGTGCTAACTACCATGGACAGAGCAGATTGGACCTCTGTGTGGGATATCAGTGCCTACCCCAACATTTTATCTGTTTGTACAGAGCTTCTAACAGCACCACTATGTCAGTAATGAGTTGGGACTGATCCAAAATTTACAGCAAGGAGTCGGTTTTCCAACATGTCTGTTTTAAGAGTCCATATGAATTGCAGCAAAACCTGGGCAAAACTGCAGAAATATGACTGGATAAAGACAAGGTTATTTCTTCACTTAAGTACAGTGAGTGGAGAATAGTTACATGAAATAAATGATGTTTTTAATGTCCCCATCATCTGTATCGGGGTGATTGCCTGGGGACATCCAAACTGATCCTCTCTATCTAGGAATAGAGGGATCTCCATGGGTAATGCAGTATTCCCATGTCTGGCCTGTAACTAAGGACAAAGCAAATTGTGAACTTCCAGTCTATGTCCTCACTTATGTGTGTCATAGAGTTGTACAGCATGGAAACAGGCCCCTCAGTCCAACTCATCCATGCTGACCAAGTTGCCGACTTGAGCCAGTCCCATTTGCCTGCATTTGGCCAATATCCCTCTGAACCTTTCCTATCCATGTACCTCTCCAAACATCTTCTAAACATTGTAACTGTACCCACCTCTGCAGTTTGCTCTGACAGCTCGTTCCATGTACTCACAACCTCATGTGTGTAAATCTTGCCCCTCAGGTCCATTTTAAATCTTTCCACTCTTTAATATAAATCTATGTCATGGAGTCATAGAGTCATACAGCACAGAAACAGGCCCTTTGACCCAGCTGGTCCATGCCCACCAAGATTCCCTTCTAAGCTCGACCTATTTGCCCGTGTTGGGCCCATATCCCTCTAAACCTTTCCCATCCATGTACCTGTCCAAGTACATTTTAAATGTTAATGTACCTGCCTCAACCACTTCCTCTGGCAGCACATTCCATGTATGGACCACCTTCTGGGAGAAAAAGCTGACCCTCAGGTTCCGATTAAATCTCTCTCCTCTCACAAATGCCTCTACTTCTCGATTCCTTGGGAAAAAGACTATGGGCCTTCACCCTATCGATGCTTCTAATAATTTTATACACCTCTATAGGATCACCCCCCATTATCCTATGCTCCAAATAAAAAGTCCCAACCTGTTTAACCTCTCTCCATAACTCAGTCCCTCAGGTCCCGGCACCATCCTCGTAGATCTCTTCCACACATTTTCCAGCTTAATGGCATCTTTCCCATAGCAAAGTGACCAAAACTGAACACAATGTTCCAAATGCAGCCAATGTCTTGTACAACTGTAAGATAACATCCTAACTTCTGTAAATGCCCTGACTGACGAAGGCCAGTGTGCCAAAAGCCTTCTTCACCACCCTGTCTATCTGTGACACTACTCTCAGGGAACTATGTACTTGTACTTCCAGGTCCCTCTGTTCTACAACACTCTCCAGGGTCCTACCATTCACTGTATGTCTTCTAGTTTTAGACTCCCCTACTCTGAGAAAAAAGTGTACATCCTCTAAATCGGCAATAGGAATACTACATGAAACATAGTTGATGCAATCATGAAGAAGGCACATCAGCGGCTCTACTTCGTTAGGCGTTTGAGAAGAATTGGTATGTCACCAAAGGTTCTTGCAAGTTTCTATAGATGTACAGTGGGGAGCATTCTGTACGACTCTTATGACACAGCCTGGAATGGAGGCTCCAATGCACAGGATCACAAGAGGCTGCAGAGGGTTGTAGACTCGGCCAGTTCCATCACGGGCACAACCCTCCTCACCGTCGAGGACATCTTCAAGTGGCGGTGCCTCAAGAAGGCGACATCCATCACTAAGGACCCTCACTATCCGGGACATGCCCTCTTCTCATTCCTACCATTGAAGAGGTACAGAAGCCTGAAGACCCACACTCAGCGATTTGGGAACAGTTTCTTCCCCTCTGCCATCAGATTTCTGAACTGTCTGTGGACCCATGAACACTACCTCGTTATTCCTTTTTTTTGCACATTTTTTATTTGTAATTTATAGTAATTTTAGGTACTGCTGCCACAAAACAACAAATTTCATGACATGTAAGTCAATGATAATACACCTGATACTGAAGTTGAAAGAATCAGAAAGTGTTATAGTTACAGAGAAGCAGAAAATTCTGAAAGTTGAAAACAAAACAAAATGAAGCACAGGAAATATCTAACAATTCAAGCCACGTTGCAGAGAAAGGAACAGTGTTAACATTTCAGAGCAATGGCCCTACGTTGAAAAATCAGTTCTGATGCTAAATGGCTCCAAGGGCTGACAATGATGATGAGGAGAACTCTGAAATAAATTTAATTAACAAATGTCATCAAGTGATATTTCAGTGTGTTACTTTCATTTGGCAGGATTTGTGATGAGTAAATTTCCCCTCCAGGTCTCCAAAAGTTCACTCAGCACTTCACCAAAGTGAATAAAGACAAGAAGGAACGTACATTTATTGATATTGTTGAACTCTCACCCCACAAGAAAACCTCAAATTAAATCTCTGTGGCTGGCAGTGCACATAATAAGGAAGCTAAGGATGTGGTGAATCTCAAAAGATATTCACTGAGACAAGACTTAAAACGTTGGACCAGCACACCCTCAACTTTGACCTTTTTCCAATCCTCCCATATCAACTTCCTGAGAGGATCCGTTCCCAATCCAAGAACTGCTGCTCTCACTTGGATGGCCCAAGTAAATGAAAATCAAAAAATAATTGCAGATACTGGAAATATGAAACAAAATACGAAATTGCTGGAAATATTCAGCAGTCAAGGACACATCACACCACAGTCATTCTCTCTTCTCCCTCTCCTATTGGACTGAAGATACAAAAGCTTGAGATCATGAATCACTGGAGTCAAGGACAGCTTTATCCCATGGCAATTAACTCTTGAACAGACCTCTCATATGCTAGAAGATGAACTCTTGATTTCTCAATCCACATTGTCATGGCCCTTGCACATTTTTTGACTACCTGCACTGCACTTTCTCTGTAACTGTGACACTATATTCTGCATTCTATTTTCTTTTTAGTACCATGACATGATTATGTATGGTATGATCTGCCTGGATGACATGCAAAACAGCAGCTTCTCAGTGTATCTCCGTACATGTGACAACAATAAACCAATACCAAATTAGGTAATATCTGTGGAAGGAGGAACAGGGCTGATGAAGGTAACCATGTTGATGAACAGTCTTTGACCTGAAGCATTGTTTTTTCTTTCCACAGATGCTGCCTGACCTGCTGAGTGTTTCCAGCATTTTCTAATTTGGTTTGGTCCACCATTAACCCTACCGATGGAATGACTGATCCTCCTGTGTGCAAGGTCTCAGAAATTGCACTGCATTATAGTAACACATTAGAAACATCTAAAGTGGTCATGTCAAAATCAGAATCAGGTTTATTATCACTGACATACTGTATGGCATGACATTTGTTGTTTTGTGGCAGCAGTACAGTGCAAGACATAAAGACATAAAAATTACTATAAGTTGCAAAAGTAAATAGTGCAAAAGAGGAATAACGAGACGTTGCTGGAGGAATTCAGCAAGTCAGGCAGCATCCTTGGAGAAAAGCAGGAGGTCGATGTTTCCGACACAAGAGATGCTGGAATCTGGAACAACACACACAATATGCTGGAGGAACTCACTCCATAGATGCTGCCTGACCTGCTGAGTTCCACCAGCACATTGTGTGTGTTGGGTCAAGGTTTTGGGTCAGGACCCTTCTTGAAGAGGCCTGCTTGATCTCTCTAATCTCTCTTCACATGACAATCCCACCCTCCCAGGGATCGGTCTGCTGAAGAAACAAAGGACTGCAAATGCTGGAATCTAGATGAAAAACACAATGATGTTGGAGGAACTCAGCAGGCCAGGCAGCATCTGTGGAGAAAAGCAAGCGGTCAATGTTTTGGGCCAGGACCCTCAAGAAGAAGGGTCCTGAAGAAGGGTCCTGACCCGAAACGTTGACCATCTGATTTTCTCCATGGATGCTGCCTGACCCGCTGAGTTTCTCCAGCATCATGGTGTCTTTTCATTTTGATTCCAGCATCTGCAGTCCTTTGTTTCTCAGAGGAATAATGAGGTAGCATTCATGAGTTCATGGACCATTCAGAAATCTGATGGCAGAGGGGAAGAAGCTGTTCCTGAAATGTTGAGCATGGATCTTCAGGCTCCTCCCTGATGGTAGTAACGTGAAGAGGGCATGTAATATTTCTTTGCCCTCTGTTATAAATAGGTTATTAATCTTTGTAAAATATCAAGGTCTCCACTCAAAGACAATGCCAAGGAATGCGCTGAGGTTTCATATTTCTGTAGTGTGGCTTCAAAGCTCAGTTGTCTGATCAAATGGCACAATGTTTATTTTAATGCAAGGAGTATAGTGAACAAGGCGGATGAGCTTAGAGCTTAGATAAATACTTGGAGCTACGATGTGGTGGCCATTACAGAGACTTGGATGGTTCAGGGACTGGAATGGTTGCTTCAAGTGCCGTGTTTTAGATGTTTCAGAAAGGACAGGGAGGGAGGCAAAAGAGGTGGGGGAGTGGTACTGTTGATCAGAGATAGGGTCACGGCTGCGGAAAAGGTGGATGTCATGGAGGGACTGTCTACGGAGTCTCTGTGGGTGGAGGATAGGAACAGGAAAGGCTCAATAACCTTACTGGGTGTTTTTTATAGGCCGCCCAATAGTAACAGGGATATTGAGGAGCAGATAGGGAAGCAGATCCTAGAAAGGTGTGATAATAACAGAGTTATTGTGATGGGAGATCTTAATTTCCCAAACATCGATTGGCATCTCCAGACAGTGAGGGGTTTAGATGGGGTGGAGTTTGTTAGGTGTGTTCAGGTAGGATTCTTGACACAATATGTAGATAGGCCTACAAGAGGAGAGGCTGTGCTTGATTTGGTATTGGGAAATGAACTTGGTTAGGTGTCAGATCTCTCAGTGGGTAAACATTTTGGTGATAGCGATCATAATTTTATCTCCTTTACGATAGCACTGGAGAGGGATAGGAACAGACAGACTAGAAAGGCGTTTACTTAGAGTAAAGGGAATTATGAGGCTCTCAGGCAGGAAATTGGAAGATTAAAGTGGGAACAGATGTTCTCAGGGAAAAGTACAGAAGAAATGTGGCAAATATTCAGGGGATATTTGTGTGGAGTTCTGCATAGGCATGTTCCAATGAGACAGAGGAGTCACGAGAGGATACAGAAACCGTGGTGTACAAAGGCTATAATAAATCTAGTCAAAAGGAAAAGAAAAGCTTACAAAAGGTACAGAGAGCTAGGTAATGTTAGAGATCTGGAAGAGTATAAGACTAATAGGAAGGAGCTTAAGAAGGAAATTAGGAGATCCAGGAGGGGACATGAGAAGGCCTTGGCCGGCAGGATTAAGGAAAACCTCAAGGCATTCTCCAAGTATGTGAAGAGGATAAGATGCGAAAGAATAGGGCCTATCAAGTGCAGCAGTGGGAAAGTGTGTATGGATCCAGAAGAAATAGCGGAGGTATTGAATGAATACTTTACATCGGTATTCACTACAGAAAAAGATCTGGGGGATTGTAGTGTGGACTTGCAGCAGGCTGAAAAGCTTGAGCATGTAGATATTAGGAAAGAGGAGGTGCTGGAACTTTTGGAAAGCATCAAGTTAGATAAGTCACCAGGGCCAGATGGGATGTACCCCAGGCTGCTGTGAGAGGCGAGGGAGGGGATTGCGGAGCCTCTGACCATGATCTTTGCATCACTGATTGAGACAGGAGAGGTTCCAGAAGATCGGAGGGTTGCGGATGTTGTTCCCTTATTCAAGAAAGGGAGTAGGGATAGCCCAGGAAATTATAGACCAGTGAGTCTTACCTCAGTGGTTGGTTAGCTAATGGAGAAGATCCTGAGAGGCAGGATTTATGAACATTTGGAGTAGTGTATATGGATTTCGGCAAGGCATTTGATAAGGTACCCCATGTAAGGCTTATTGAGAAAGTAAGGAGGCATGGGATCCAAGGGGACATTGCAATGTGGATCCAGAACTGGCTGGCTCACAGAAGGCAAAGAGTGGTTGTTGAAGGGTCATATTCTGAGTGGAGGTCGGTGACCAGTGGTGTACCTCAGGGATCTGTTCTGGGACCCTTACTATTTGTGATTTTTATAAACGACCTGGATGAGGAAGTGGAGGGATGGGTTAGTAGGTTTGCAGATGACACAAAGGTTGGATGTGTTGTGGATAGTATAGAGGGCTACCAGAGGTTACAGCGGGACATAGATAGGATGCAAAGTTGGGCTAAGAAGTGGCAGATGCAGTTCAACCCAGATAAGTGTGAAGTGGTTCATTTTGGTAGGTCAAATATGATGGCAGAATATAGTATTAATGGTAGGACTCTTGGAAGTGTGGAGGACCAGAGGGATCTTGGGGTCTGAGTCCATAGGACGCTCAAAGCGGCTGCGCAGGTTGACTCTGTGGTTAAGAAGGCATATGGTGTATTGTCCTTCGTCAGTCGTGGAATTGAATTTAGGAGCCGAGAGGTATTGTTGCAGGTATATAGGACCCTGGTCAGACCCCACTTGGAGTACTGTGCTCAGTTCTGGTCGCCTCATTACAGGAAAGATGTGGAAGCCATAGAAAGGGTGCAGAGGAGATTTACAAGGATGCTGCCTGGAATGTGGAGCACCCTTATGAAAGCAGGTTGAGGGAACTCGGCCTTTTCTTCTTGAAGCGAAGGAGGATGAGGGGGGACCTGATTGAGGTGTATAAGATGATGAGAAGCATTGATCGGGTAGATAGTCAGAGGCTTTTCCCCAGGGCTCAAATGGTGGCCACAAGAGGACATAGGTTTAAGGTGCTGGGGAGTAGGTATAGAGGAGATGTCAGGGGTAAGTTTTTTACTCAGAGGTTGGTGAGTGTGTGGAATGGTGATGGAGGCGGATACAATAGGGTCTTTTAAGAGACTGTTAGATAGGTACATGGAGCTGAGAAAAATAGAGGGCTATGGGTAAGCCTAGTAATTTCTGGGCTAGGGACATGTTCGGCACAGCTTTGTGGTCCGAAGGGCCTGAATTGTGCTGTCGTTTTTCTATGTTTCTTCTATGTTTCTAATGTAAGGTCGAGTAGGCAGCTGTCATGATTAAGGTGAAGTTAAGTTTGAGACCTGTTATGTTAAAGTGTGAGAAGGATTGCAAACCTATTCGAAGTGGCACTGTCATTTATTTTTAGGCATGTAATACTTTATGTCAGGCTTTGTTCTGTATTGAGTTGAGAGCCTGGAGACATGTTATAATGATGTGGAGATTTGCTGATTCACTAATCCACCAGAGGAGGTAAATATCTAAAGTTAATACTTTGAGCGGAAGCTGTTTTTCAATAAACCCCAAAGCCAATTGAGATGCAAAGGACGTGAACCTTCTAGGAGCACTTACGCAGCATTCAGAAGGTGCAATGCAAAATAGACTGTTTGACCAGGTTCTCTATACCAGACTGTAAATGAAGCAGACAGACTTTTCCCCATCACTCCTCAATCTGCTTATCACGGTGGCTATCTATTCTCCCTCCTCTACTTTTCTAGATTCATAGAGATTCAAAGAGTTATATAGCATGGAAACAGGCCCTTCAGCCCAACTCGTCCATGCTGACCTACGCTAATCCTGTTTGCCTGTGCTTGGCCCATATCCCTCCAAACCTTTCCTTTCCATGTACCTGTCCAAATGCCTTTTAACTGTTGAAATTGTACCCGCCTCTACCACCTCCTCTGGCAGCTCATTCCATATACCCACCACCCTCTGTGTGAAAAACTTGCCCCTCAGTCCCCTTTAAATCTTTTCCCTCTCTCCTTAAAGCTATGACCTCTAGCTTTAGACTCTCCTGCTCTGGGGCAAAAGATTGTAACTATCTACCCTATCTATGCCCCCTATAATTTTAAATACCATTCTTCAGCTTCCATCACTCCATTAAAAACAGTCTCAGCCTATCCAATCACCCCTTATAACTCAATCTCTCCAGCCCAGGCAACATTCCATGAAATTTTTCTGCACACTCTCTAGCCTGATAACATCCAAGTCTAGTATTGCTTTAAATGTTGTTAAATGCTTTAAATACCTATGTGCCTGTGATGCTGCTGCAAGCAAGTTTTTTATTGTACCTGTACCTCACCGTACTTGTGCACATGACAGTAAACTTGACTTCACTTGACTCTTCACCTCAGTATTTATAGTTGTGAATTCTGCATTCTTACTAATACAGCGAGACAGTGAAAGCTGACATCTTCAATATAAAGGTTCCTCAGTCTGTCATCTATCACCTTAAGTATTTCCCCCTCCCCTTTAAGCACTCAAAAGAGCTTCTTCCACAGCCCTCAGTGGTAGAGGATTCCAAAGATTCGTCAGCCTCTGAGTGAAGAAATTTCTCCTCATCTCATTCCCAAAAGACCTGTCGTTATTCTGAGACTGCAGTCCTTGATTCTAGATTCCTCAGTCAGGTAAAACATCCTACATAAGAAAATGGAACTCAACCACAAACTCCCTGCATCCAGCCTGTAAGAAGTTTCATTGAGACCTCCTCTCAGTTTATAGAGAATACAAGTAGTCTATAATCTTTAGCCTTTTGCACTTTTCCAATGAAATCCAATGTAAGTACCTTATCTTCTGTTTAGACATGTTACAGACCTCTGGACTCTACATTGACTTAAACATTTTCAGATAACCAGGCTTTCCAGTTTGTATCAGCATAGAAAGTGAGTTTCCTCTGGATGCTCCGGTTTTCTTCCACATCACAAAGACATACAGGTTGGTAGGTTATTTGGCCACTGCAAATTGCCCCTAATATGTAAGCTTGTGGTAGAATCTGGGGCAGAGTTGATGAGTTGGAAAGTTGATGAGCTAGTAGATGAAGGGACTGTTTCTGTGCTGTATTTCTTTATGACTCGATAATTAACCAGCCAGTTTTGATGAAAGGTCTTGACCTGAAATATTTCCTTCTTTCTAAATTATACCTGACCTAATGAGCATTTTCAACCTTCTCTTTATTTCAGGTTTCCAACATCTAGTACTTCACGAGAAATAAAGGACCGCAGATGCTGGAATCTAGATGAAAAACACGATGATGCTGGAGGAACTCAGCAGGTCAGGCAGCATCCATGGAGAAAAGCAGGCGGTCAACGTTTCAGGTCTGGACCCTTCTTTAGGACTAAACTGAAGAACGGTCCTTATCCAAAATGTTAACCGCCTGCTTTTCTCCACAGATGCTGCCTGGTCTGCTGAGCTCCTCCAGCATCATTGTGCTTTTCATCCAATACTTCACAGTACTAGCATTATTTTTCTCTCTCTCCTCTATTCACATTTTTCTCTTTCTATTTATATTTCTTCCAGGCAGATCCATCCTGATTAACAAGCTTTCACCTCTCTCTCTCATCTTAGAACTAAGGTAAGGAGGAAATTTCTTCAGCCAGAGGGTGGTGAATCTGTGGAATTCGTTGCAACGGAGGGCTGTGAAGGCCAAGCCATTAGGTGTACATGAGGCAGAGATTGACTGGGTTACAGAGAGAAGATGGGAGAATGGGGTTGAAAAAAGAAATCTGCCATAATTGAATGGTGGAGCAGACTCGATGGGCCGAATGGCCTAATTCTGTTCCAATGTGATCTTATGGTCTCCCAGCCAGCACCAGCACCACTGGTGACATTCAGTCTCTTTTGGTCTCCATCCCATCACAACCATTCCATTTGCTCTCTTCTCCCCTTCGTCTTCTCTGGAACTTAAAACATGCTTGATGCTAATATCTCCTGTTCTGATGAAAGTTTGTCATCCTGAAACATTAACTCTACTTCTTCATGTTGAGCATTTCCAGAAATTTCTATTTATATTTCAAATGTGCAATTTTGTTCCCATTCTCACTGCTCTGCCATTGAAGAATTTTCCCTGATATTAAATAGCAGAATGAACAGAAAAATTACAAGTTAGGGAAAGCAAAATCAGTCAAGAGTGTGGAAATATTTAAGAATTACCTAGATTTATGTATGAATCACATCAGTGTACAGGTAACTTTCTGGCTTTGAGGACTTGATAAATTGGTTTTTTATTGTCACATGTACCGAGGTACAGTGAAAAACTTGTCTTGCATACCGTTCATACAGATCAATTCATTACACAGTGCACTGAGGTAGTACAGGGTAAAACAATAACAGAATACAGAATAGAGTGTTGCAGTTACAGAGAAAATTCAGTGCAGGTGGACAATAAGGTGCAAGGTCATAACAAGGTAGATTGTGAGGTCAAGAGTCCATCTCATTGTACTAGGGAACCATTCAATAGTCTTACAACAGTGGGACAGAAGCTGTCCTTGAGCCTGGTGGTATGTGCTTTCAGACTTTTGTATCTTCTGCCCAATAGGAGAGGACAGAATGTCCAGGGTAGGTGGGGTCTTTGATTATGCTGGCTGCATTACTGAGGCAGCGAGAAGTACAGACAGAGTCCGTGGAGGGGAGGCTGATTTCCATGATGTGTTGGGCTGTGTCCATAACTCTCTACAGTTTCTTGTGGTCAAGGGCAGAGCAGTTGCCATACCAAGCCTTGATACATCCAGATTGGATGCGTTCTATGGTGCATCAATAAAAATTGGCTAAGGTCAAAGGGGACATGTCAGATTTTCTTTTGCCTCCTGAGGAAATAGAGGTGCTGGTGAGCTTTCTTGGCTGTGGCATCTACGTGGTTGGACCAGGACAGGCTATTGGTCATGTTCACTCCTAGGAACCTGAAGCTCTCAACTCTGTTGACCTCAGCACCATTGATGTAGACAGGAGCATATGCATTGTCCTCTTTCTGAAGTCAATCACCAGCTTTCAGGAAAGTGCCTTCCTTGAGATAAAATATATTTTGTGTTTCCCTTATAGACTTGAAGTCAATAACAAAAATACTCAGTTCAACTTTTCAAGTGCTGTTTATTCCATTATTAATGAGCTGTGTCATGTTTTACACTTTCATTGCTTCAAGCAAAGTTCAGTAAAATAAAGCAAACATGGAAATATAGACTGCAACAAATGTTTTCAAAAATCACATCAAATTCTACCATGTTTAATTTCATTCAACAAACGCACTTAACTATTTGCCAGATAACACTCACATCCAACTATCCCCTTTCAAACGTAAAACTGGTAAATTGGTTTATTATTGTCACATGTACTGAGGTACAATGATAAACTTGTCTTGCATACTGTTCATACAGATCATTTCATTACAGCAGTGCCTTGAGGTAGTACAAAGGAAAACAATAGCAGAACACAGAATAAAGTGTTACAGTTACAGAGAAAGTGCAGTGCAGGCAGACAATAAGGTGCAAGGCCATAACAAGGCAGATTGTGGGGTCAAGAGTCCATCTTATCATACAAGGGGATAGAAGCTGTCCTTGATTAGACATGCACTAGTTCTTGTAATTAATGAGATAAAGGGAAAGATTGTTGATTTATTTGTGGGGTAGAGTCATTACGCCAGATTCAAAGAAATTCTCACACAAAGAATAGATAAACTCATCCATTTGGAACACTGTGGATGTTCTGATACGAGGAAAACTGATCATTCCTGAAACACTCACAGCCACATCTAGTTCTTTTTTTACTTCTTGGATCGCTGCCGGATCTGTTGTGTATTTTCTGCCTTTATTTCAGGACACTGCTGTCTGCATTATTGTACTGAAAACAAGGAGTTGGTGAACGTGAGAGGATGCAGTACTCGAGAGGAAATTGGGCTTATCCAGAACAAACTGCTGGTTAAACAAGTTTTAGTTTGGGAAGGAAATTATTTTCAACCCACTGTCATCAAGTAGCAGGACATTACAACATAAGAGCCTGGGGTAGGAGAAACAATTATCCCTTGAAACCTGTTCCACCATGGCTGATCTTCTCCCTCAGCTCCATTTCCCAGCTCTATCCTCATATTCCTTTATTCCCTGAACATCCAGAAGTTTGTCAATCTCTGTTTTGGATGAACTTAATGACTGAGCCTTTGCAACCCTCCAAGCATAGAGAATAATAAAGATTCACTACGGTCTGGGTGAAGAAATATCTCGTCAGCCGAGCCCTCCATTATTTTGTGACTCCTGTCTTACACCGCAACCCGAGGAAATATCTCCCCTGCATCCACCCTGCGAGAACTTTGTGCGGTTCAATGAAATCCCATTCTTCCAAACTCCAGAGAATTCCAACCTAGTCTTCTCAATCACTCCTCACATGACAAACTGCCAGCTCTGGAACCCATATGATGATCCTTTGTGGGTCTCCCTCTACAGCAAGTATATCCTTCTTTAGGTAATATTCCAGATGCAGTTCGCCAAGGTGCTATACAACTGCAGTGAGACATGACTCCTGCATTCAGATCCTCTTGTAATAAAGGTATACTATTTGTCTTCCCAACTGTTTGCTGTACCTGAACCTTAAGATAGCAACATTTAAGAGGCATTTAGAAAAGCATATGAACACAAAGCATTGAAGGGATATGGACCATTTGGAGGCAGATGGGATTAGTTTAAATTAACATGATGATTGGCACAGGCACTGTGGACTGAAGGGCCCATTCCTGTGCCATTTTGTTCTATGTTCTACGTTCTATGTACTACTAGTGATGAGGAGAATAGATAAAGGGGAACCTTTATCTATTGACTTATGTACAAGACACCTGGGTCCCTTTGAACATTAAAAGTTCCCAGTCTGTCACTATTTTAAAAATTCTACTTTTCTGTTTTGTTATTGGAGTTGGTTTATTATTGTCACATGTACCGAGGTACAGTGAAAAACTTGTCTTGCATACCATTTGTACAGATCAAATCATTACACAGTGCTTTGAGGTAGTACAGGGTAAAAACAATAAAAGATTACAGAGTAAAATGTCACAGCTACAAGGAAGTGCTTTGCAGGTAGACAATAAGGTGCAAAGTCAAAAAAGGTAGATTGTGAGGTCAAGAGTGGGATAGAAGCTGTCCTTGAGCCTGGTGGTATGTGCCCTCAGGGTCCTGTGTCTTCTGCCTGATGGGAGAGGGAAGAAGGGAGAATGTCCTGGGTGGGTGGGGTCTTTGATTATGCTGGCTGCTTCGCCTAGGCAGCAAGAGGTAGAGACAGAGTCCATGGAGGGGAGGCTGGTTTCTGTGATGTGCCGAGCTGTATCCACAACTCTTTCTTGTGGTCAAGGGCAGAGTAGTTGCCATACCAAACCGTGATGCATCCAGATAGGATGCTTTCTATGGTGAATCGATAAAAGTTGGTGAGTGTCAAAGAGGACATGCCAAATTTCTTTAGCCTCCTGAGGAAGTAGAGGCGCTGGTGAGTTTTCTTGGCCGTGGCGTCTACGTGGTTAATTGATGTCATCACATTTTTCCATATTACATTCCATCTGCTGTGTCCTTACCTACTTATTTCGCTTGCCAAATCACCCTGAAGCCTTCTTACCTCCTCCTTCTTACTCTCAAGATCATCAGAAGACTTGGAAATATGACAAATGATCCCCTTAGCGAAGTCGTTGGAGATAGATAGTGAATAGCTGGAGCCCAAGGACCAATCACTAGTTCCAGGCTTCCCACTCCTTGTTGTCTTCCTCCAATTCCACATGCTCTAACCTCATTGGCCAACCTAGTATGTGGTCCTTATTTGAAAATGTTCTGAAAGTCAACAGCACCACTTCCACTGGTACTCCTTTGTCTATGCTACTAGTCAATCCTCAAAGATCTCAACAAATTAGTCAAATGTGATTTCTCTGTCACAAATCCAAGGTGACTTTGATCAATTCTATTATTCTTTTCTCAGTGTTATTATATATTCCAGCATTTTCCCTGCTACTGTTGTTAGGCTAACAAAATGGCTGTTCTCCCTTATCTCTCCCCTTCCTTTCATAAATAGTAGGGTCCCTCCAACCTGCGGGAACCATTTCAGAATCAGTAGAACTCTGAAAGTTGAAACTCTGAAATTTGCTATCTCCTTTCAAATTCTGAAATGTACGTAGGTCCTTTAGGATTTCTTGATTTTTGCTTTCACAAACTTTTCAAGTACTAATCGCAATCTTATTAATAGTGATCTCTACAGTTCCTCTTTCTTGTTAGACCATGGTTTTCTAATATGATGGTGAGGAGGTCATTGCACGGAGATGGGTTTCACACACAAGTCCATTTTTGCACAGAAAGTTTTTCAAGAATCGATATGAACTCTGTATAAAAGCGCAAGCATAATAAGAAAATGCAGCTTTCGATATCAATTTAATGACCACAGTGTGAAAAAGGCAGAAACCACTGGAAGTACTCACCATAGACAATAGCATCTGTGGAGAGAGACAGAGTTACTTCTCAGATCGAGTTCTGTTGACAGGTCATTAACCTGTAATTTTCATTTTTAAATTTTATTTACGCCATGGTAACAGGCCCTTCCGGCCCAACAAGTCCACGTCACCCATTTTAAACCCAAATTAACATACCCATACGCCTTTGCAATGTGGGAGGAAACCAGAGCACCTGGAGGAAACCCACGCAGACACGGGAGAACGTACAAGCTCCTTACAGACAGTGGCAGGAGTCGAACCCCAATCGCTGGCACTGTAATAGCGTAGTGCTAACTGCTACGCTACCGTGCCGCCCTATACTTGTTATATGTTAACTGTGTTTCAAGTTACTAAGTGCTGGCAAATAGGGTCAGCATGGAGTGATACTTGACGGTCAACATGAATATAGTGGACCAAAGGTTTAGTCTCATTGCTGTGTATTGGTATTGGCATTGGTTTATTATTGTCACTTGTACTGAGGTACAGTGAAAAACTTGTCTTGCATACCGATCGTACAGGTCAAATCATTACATAGTGCAGTTACATTGGGTTAGTACAGGGTGCATTGAGGTAGTACAGGTAAAAACAATAACAGTACAGAGTAAAGTGTCACAGCTACAGAGAAAGTGCAGTGCAATAAGGTGCAAGGTCACAACAAGGTAGATTGTGAGGTCAGAGTCCATCTCATCATATAAGGGAACCATTCAATAGTCTTATCACATTGGGATAGAAGCTGTCCTTAAGTTTGGTGGTACGTGCCCTCAAGCTCCTGTATCTTCTACCTGACGGAAGAGGAGAGAAGAGAGAATGACCCAGGTGGGTGGGGTCCTTGATTATGCTGGCTGCTTCACCAAGGCAGCAAGAGGTAAAGACAGAGTCCAAGGAGGGGAGGCTGGTTTCCATGATATGCTGAGCTGTGTCCACAACTCTCTGCAGTTTCTTGTGGTCCTGGGCAGAGCAGTTGCTGTACCAACCCGTGATATATCCAGATAGGATGCTTTCTATGGTGCATCAATGTGACTCAATCATTTCATTCAGCGCAAGGATTGGGTGACATCTGAGTTTTAACTATGTCTTTTTGTTTCGATATTCAAGCAATATTC
Source organism: Pristis pectinata (assembly GCF_009764475.1). NCBI lineage: Eukaryota > Metazoa > Chordata > Chondrichthyes > Rhinopristiformes > Pristidae > Pristis > Pristis pectinata. The sequence continues at coordinate 105,462,041 of NC_067410.1, read as the reverse complement.
AATATTCAAACATTTACGGAAGCTGTCTAATAAATTTTAGACACAAGAGACTGCAGATGCTTGAAATCTGGAGCAACACACAAAATTCTGGAGGAACTCAATGGGGGTCAGGCAGCACCTGTGGAGGGAAATGGACAGTCGACGTTTTGGGCCGAGACCCTTCATCAGGACTGGAAAGAAGGAAGGGAGAGAGCCAGTATAAAAAGGTGGGAGGAAGGGGTGGAGCGAGAGCTGGCAATCCGATCAAGGTGAGAGGGGGACGATAGGCAGTTGAGGGAAAGGGAGAGTGGAGACACTGTGACAGCTGTGGAATTTAATTTGAATAATAAATAAATCTGAAATTCATCCTCAGTAATGAAAATGATGAAAGCACTGGATCATTGTTTAAGAGACACACCAGCAAGACCACATCCACATGGAGTGCCTCTATATTGCATCACAAGCCACCTGGCATGGCCTCCGTCCTGGACTGGAATGTTGAGATCTTTTACAATGATCCCCCTGGAGTCGATCTTCAACCTTGAGCTTTCTGACTCAGAGGCATGAGGTATACTCTCTGAACCCCAGCCAAACCCCAGCAGCACGCTCATCTCACATGAGATCAGTGTCTTAATATGTTTACATTGGAAATTAAGTGAGAATATATAGTGCTATGGAACTCTGCCCAGTTCACAATGTCCCCCTCTATCACCTGCCGATCATCCTCCTCTCACCTGGATCCACCTATCACACACCAGTTCTTGCTCCATCCCCTCCCCCCACCCTTTTATACTAGCTCCCTCCCCTCTTTCTTTCCTGTCCTGATGAAAGGTCTCGACCTGAAACGTCGACTGTCCATTTCCCTCCATAGATGCTGACTGACCCGTTGAGTTTCTCCAGCATTTTGTGTGTTGCTCTAAATTTTAGACCTTTTCTTCCTGAGCTAATGTCATTTTCGTTCACTGAAGATCATAAAAACTGCAGGTGCTGAAAGTCTGAAGTCAAAAAAAAACAGAAAATGCTGGAAAAAAACAGCAGGTCAGGCAGCATCTAAAGAAAGAGAAGCAGAGTTAATTTTTCAGGTCAATGGTGGGGCAAGTTCAAGTTTCCAGTATTTTCTGTTTTTATTTCATATTCTTTTATTCCTTTTCTTTCCATTTATGTTCATCGAGATGAAGGATGTTGGCGCCGGTGAAAGAATTCTTCACAATCCAGGCACCAGCATCGGCTTCAAGCACGAAGGTTATGATAACGTGGTGGCTAAGTTTCTAGATGAGCTGACAGAGTATGTGATCATTGATCCAGACATATGAGTTCATATCCCTCTGTGACAGCTGTGGAATTTAATTTGAATAATAAATAAATCTGAAATTCATCCTCGGTGATGAAAATGATGAAACCACTGGATTGTTATTTAAGAAACACACCAGCAAGACCACATCCACATATTGCATCACAATCCATCTGGTATGTCTTCCATCCTGGACCGGAATGTTGAGATCTTTTACAATGATCGCTCTGGAATAGATCTTGAACCCTGAGCCTTCTGACTCAGAGGCATGAGGTATACTCTCTGAAGCCCATCCAAATCCCAGCAACACATTCATCCACATGAGATCAGTGTCTTAATATGTTTACATTAGAAATTAAGAAACAATACTGTTATGGAACTCTGCCCAGCTCACAATGTCCCTCAGGGGGAACCTGACAATCTCTGGTTGAGTTAACATCCCCACTTATCACTACACTATGCTGAAAATATTCCTGACTTTCTTCATTGGGTCCCATCCTTTTCTTTATCTAAAGCTGAGCAGGGAGAATGCAATTGGTAATCAGTGATAGGTTTATTACTGTCACGTGTACCGAGATGCAGTGAAAAGCTTTTGTTTGCGTGCCATCCAGACAGATCATTCCAATCATAAGTACATTGAGGTAGTACAAAAGGAAAATAAAACTTAATGCATTTGTTAAAGTTGCACACAAAGTACAGTGCAGGTAGACAAATAAAGTGCAAGGGCATGTCAAGGTAGATTGAGTGATTAAGAGTTCATCTTTATCGCTCAAGAGGTCTGTTCAAAAGTTTTATAACGGTGGGATAGAAGCTGTTTTTGAACCCAGTGGTACCTGTTCTCAAGGTTTTGTATCTTCTGCCTGATGGAAGGGGGGAGAAAAGAGAATGACCAGGTGGGAGGAGTCCTTGATTATGCTGGCTGCTTTGCCTAGGCAGCGGGAAGTGTAGCCAGAGTCCCTGGAGGGGAGGCTGGTTTTTGTGATAGACTGGACTGTGTTCATAACTCTCTGCAACTTCTTGCAGTCTTGGGTAGAGCAGTTGCCATACCAAGCCGAGATGCATCCGGATAGAAATTTCTTCAGGTTCCACTTCAGTAAACAACACTGGCTGTTCACGTATGAACAATGTTCTAAAATTCTAAGATACAATGGAGATGTCCAATTCAGGCAATTATCTACCAGAAACAGTCAATGTGGTTCCAGTTACCAAATATTGTATCTTACCACCAGTGTGACCTGAAAGAGACCTTGATTATTCACCATGAAGGTGATGCTCAGAAAGAATAAGACCATTTCTGCAATCAGAAGTGTAACCTTGATCAGAAATTAGTTTGAAAGCCAAGACTGCATTTCAAAGGAAAGCATCAAATCTCACTCAGGTCTTGACTCACTTCAGTATAGTGTAAGTTAAGAACATTTTGCTCAGCATTTTTAGAAACCACAGGTTCCACAAATGGCATAAGTGAAGAAATGACCTTGAATTTCCTTTAACTCTTTACAACAAATGATATTGTTATGTGTTTAATGGGTTGAAAAGTTCGAGGAAGTTTGCATTTTTGTGCACTTGGGAACACTTAAGCTGTTAAGCACAAGTTTCCGTGATCTTTTTGATAGTGTGCACCTGCCAAAGGCTTACAGGAATAATTTACCCAGCCACACTGTTAATCCAGGCTGAATCTAGGCTGGACTGTTAATGGAAAACAATTGGTCTCAGGGGTTTTCCCTGTCATGTCAGACTAGCGCATGCTATGCATGTGGACAACTTCACTTAACAACAGGTGTTTTCCAGGAAACTTTCTTTTAAGCCCTACAAACTCTTTAGCCTCTGCCTAAAAGAGTTGTGATGGCACAGTCCTTCCAGTACTTGGATGAACAATGATATGCAGAACCTGCAAGGTAATGGAACAAGTGCTCGACCGAGACCAAGGCCAAATAGGTCTTAAAGGGACCTCCCTTTGGAACTGAGATGAGGAGGAATTCCTTCAGCCAGAGAGTGGTGAACATGTGGAATTCATTGCCACAAAGGGCTGTGGAGGCCAAGTCATTGGGTGTATTTAATATATTGAAAATGTATTGATTGGTAAGGGAGATAAGGAAGAAGGTGGGAGAATGGGGTTGAAAAAAAAATCAGCCATGATTGAATGGCGGAGCGAACTCAATGGACCGAATGGCCTAATTCTGCTCCTATATCTTATGGTCTTCTTTGACTGGCTTGGACCCAGAAATATCCATGTCGTCTACACTTTAACATTTTTCCAAACATTAATTCCCAGCTGATATTGTTACATATGATAAATTGCAATTGATCTGTGCTTATCCTGTCCTTGGACTGCAAGACTTAATTTTGGAAACGTAAGTGTCATAGGTTGCCACTACTATACAGCATGCTTAGCACCAACCACCAAGGTTAAATTTCTGGGCATTATGACTTCCTCCCATTGCAGATAACTATTTTGGAATGTCTGCCCTTCCCACACATCCATGCTCAGGGACATGATGGAGAGGGTGTGATTACAGCAAATGAATCATACGGCCTGTTTTTTCCCTTTTCCAAAGGAGGTTTATTCAGTGACTACAGCATCACATTATTACAATCTTACGGTGCTCCATGATAGCTTTAAATTATAACACAGTCATCACTAAACATAACGCACTCTGAGCCTCTGTGGTACCCACTGGTCCCAGAAATCTCCCATTGTACATTGTGGGTACTGTGTGCTCCTTCTCTAGGGACACATGGGCACAGATGTAACCCCAGAAGAAGGGGCAGGCAATCAGCTCGGGCAGAACCCTCGACTGCCGACAGCCCAGACCCGTGAATGGCCACCTTGGCCAGGCCCAGGAGAGACCATACAGCCTAGCTGAAGACAGAAGACAGCCCCTCATCATTCAACATACAAGCCGCACCAGCTCCTCTGGCAGCTGTTCATTCAGTGACTGCACCTCAGTTAGGAACAGCAAAGAATCTATTTTCTGTGCAAGACTCCATTCCCTCGTCCAATTGCTGCTTTTTGCAACACATGTTAAAAAGACAGAATATTGTCAGTTGGGTTAGAACAGCCATCTGACACCCCATTCTTAGTGCGAGAATAACCACTCAGGGTGAATGTACCTGGGCCTGATCTCTTCCTCACCTGAGATGCTTGTGTACCAGTTGGAGAGGGACTTGGTGGACTGGACTTCAACTCTTTGTCAGAGGCCATGTGTTAAAAGTACCCCCCTCAGATACTTCAGCACACCATCGAAGCTGGCCTCCCAAACCAGTGCTGAATGAGCGCTATAATAAAAAGACGTCATCTTCCAGGTGAGACCCATCCGTCAGAAGACACAAAAGCCTGAAAGCACGTACCACCAGGCTCAAGGACATCTTCTATCCTGCTGTTATAAGACTATTGAACAGACTTCTTGTGCGATACGATGGCCTCTTGACCTCATGATCTACCTTGTTATGGCCTTGCACCTTATTGTCTACCTGCACTGCACTTTCTCTGTAACTGTAACACTATATTCTGCATTCTGTTATTGCTTTTCCCTTGCATTACCTCAATGTACTGATGTGATGAAATGATGTGTATGGATAGCATGCAAAAGAAAGGTATTTACTGTACATGTGGCAATAATAAACCAATTTACCTTGTTAGAATGTTTGCGTGCAATATTGTTACTTTCCTCATATTGCAATGGTGAATGTACAAGCCTACAAACACATGAACCTACAAATTTGACACATGTACAGTAGGATTGTAAAAAGCTATATCAAAGCAAGACTTTTGACTTTGTTTGAATCTATTGGTAACAATTAAGTTCAAGTTCATTGTCACGGGCATACCCAGGGTTAAAATATCTTGAAAATCAGCTTTTTGCAGCAGCAGCACAGGACATTACAAACATGACAAACATAAATTACATAAACTTAACATAAATTATACATAGAACCATAGAACAATACAGCACAATACAGGCCCTTCGGCCCACCATGTTGTGCCGCCCTTCAAACCACACCTAAGACAATCTAACCCCTTCCTCCCACATATCCCTCTATCTTAAATTCCTCCATATGCTATCCAACAATCTCTTGAACTTGTCCAATGTATCAACCTCCACCACCACCCACACCCACATAACTTACACAGCATAACAAACAAAAATAACAAATGACATCAGTGCCAGTTGAGGGAAATATATCCCGAGGTAGTGTGATGGTTTTTCAGGCGGGTTCAAGAACCTGACGGCAGTGGGGAAGAAGCTGTTGTTGAACCCTGAGGTGTGGGTCTTCAGGTTCCTGTACCTCCTGCCCGATGGCAGCAGTAAGTCTTGGGAAACAAAGCTGAATATTCTCCCCTCCATGGCCAGGTGTGTATTCTTTTTAAAAAGAGGTTTATTTATGTATTCGGACAGATGTGTGTGTTCAGTAGCACCACACAACTGCTGGCTTGGCTGAAACTAATTACCCCAGGAGAGATCAATATTCAAACAGGGGATCCACATACTTGTACGTATTTGTGTGCTATTTAAACATGGAGCAATTTTCTAAACATCCCAAAGGGAACATAAGAATAAGAATATGCTACTCAGTCTCTGGAGCATGCTCTGCTGTTCAGTAAGATCATGTCTGATCAGATCTTATTTACAAGGATGTTGCCAGGACTCGAGGGACTGAGTTATAGGAAGAGGTTAGAGAGGCTGGGCCTTTACTGCGTAGGAGACTGAGGGGTGATCTCATAGAGGTATAGAAAATCATAAGAGGGTGTAGGTAGGGTGAGCAGTCCTTTTTTCCAGTGTTGGGAAACCGAAAACTCGAAGACATAGTTTTGATGTTAGAGGTGAAAGGTTTAATAGGAACCTGAGGGGCAATTTTTTTTACACAGCGGGTGGTAGATATATGGAACCAGCTGTCAGAGGAAGTGGTTGAGGCAGGTACATTAGATAAATTTAAGTATGTGGACAGGTATGGGTAGGCACAGTAGTGCAGCGGTTAGCGTAACGCTTTACAGCGCCAGTGACCCAGGTTCAATTCCGGCCACTGTCTGTAAGGAGTTTGTACGTTCTCCCCGTGTCTGCGTGGGTTTCCTCCGGGTGCTCCGGTTTCCTCCCACATTCCAAAAACATACGGGTTAGGAAGTTGTGGGCATGCTATGTTGGCGCTGGAAGTGTGGCGACACTTGTGGGCTGCCTCAGAACACTCTACGCAAAAAGATGCATTTCATTGTGTGTTTCGATGTACATGTGACTAATAAAGAAATCTTATATGGATGACAAGAGTTTAGAGGGATATGGACCACGTGCTGGGAAATGGGATTAGCTTGAATATACATCTTGGTCGGCATGGACAAGTATGGGCCGAAAGGCCTTTTTCTGTGCTCTACAACTCTATGATTCTACAATCCTGACCTCAATTCCACTTTCCTGTCTTATCTCCATAACATTTGATTCTCTACTGACCAAAACTGTGACTGACTCAGCCATGAATACAGTATATTCAAAATTTCAGCATCCACAGATATCTGGATAAACGTCTTTTTAAAAAGCATACAATCTGACCACGGAGAGGAGAATATTCAGCATGTTGCCCTGGACTGATTGTTAGCAACTGATTCATTTAAAGTAAAAAATCTTGCTTTTATATAGGCTTTACAAATTCCAAAGATTCACAACATTCTAAGAAATTTCTCATCTTCTACATCATAAGTGACCAATTCCTTATTCTGAAAGAACTACCCAAGTTTGAGAGTTCCTCAAGAAGGACAATAGCATCTCAGCAAAAATCCTATTAAACTTCCCTTGGAACCATGTATTTTTCTGTAAGCTTGCGTCTCTTTCTTCCAAACTCCAATGAACATAGGCCCACAGTCCTCAATTGTTTTTCCACATACAGCAACACCTTGATTCCAGGAATCAACCCCGTGAGCCTTCACTGAATTGTATTTACGGTAAGTATATCCCTTGTTAAATAAGGAAAGCAGAACTGTGTGTAGTGTTTGAGGTGTGCCTTGTACAGTTGCAACAAAACTTTCTGACTTCCACCCTCATTCCAATCAAGGGAGATGCAAGGCTACAAAAATATGGAGTTCAAGGAGATCCCTGATGAAGTGAGTCAAAGAAATGTGCTTTGCATAAACATAGGTACAGCATAGGAACAGGCCCTTCAGCCCACAAATTCTGCACTGAACATGATGCTGAATTAAACTAAACCTCTTCTGCCTGCACATGATCCATATCCCTCCATTTTCTGCATACTAATTCGTCTAACAGCCTCTTAAATATCACTTTCATATTTGACTCTACCACTCATCCTGTCAGCCAGTTCCAGCCACCCACCACTCTCTGTGTAGAATACTTGTCCCACACATCTCCTTTGAACTTTTCCCCCCTCACACCTTGAATGCACATACTCTAGTATTTGATATTTTTACCCTGGGAAAAAGATTCTGTCTACCCTATCTGTGCCTCTTGTTATCTTATAAACTTCTATCAGGTCTCCCCTCAGCCTTCGACACTCCAGAGAAAACAATCCAAGACCCTTTGGGTCTTCAAGGAAAAGGGGAAGTTAAGGGGTAATGGGATTTAGTCAACTCCAGGGCATGAAACCCATTTTGTTTTCATTCATTTACTAGATGTGTTTGTTCATAAGGTCAGCTTTTATTGTTCATCGCTCATTACTTCTGAACTTAGGATGCAGTCAAAAGTCAACCACATTATTGGGCCTGGTGTCACGTACAGATCAACCTCGATGAAGGCATCCCTGAAGGATTTTATTGGAGCAGATAATTTTTTTTTACCACTGTGTGGTAGATTCATAGTTATCGTTATCAAGATTACTTCTTAAAATCTTCCAGATGTATTTACTTCCTTGAACGTACATTCCCAGCTGCAGTGGTGGGATCAAACCAGTAAACCTGACAGATTTCCCTCAGGAAAACAACAAACACAAGAGACATTTGAACTGAGGAAGGGCCTTTTCACTCAACACTTTATTCATTGTGACACAAATAGGGCAAATGATCACATTACATCAGGTGGTATACACACACAGCACATCAATAGAGAAATGGGGTTAATGAACAACATCGAACTTGATTGTTCCCCCATTTCAGTAGATCTTTACCTGGAGCACAGCGATAGTGTAGAGGCCAGTCCGAACAACATAGGTGGACAATATATAGCAGGAGGGCCTGGTTCCTCTGGTTTTAGGATGGGACAGGGAAGGGCACCAAGAATGAGGATACAAAGGCATTCAGCTGGGTTGGGGACCACACATCCTAGCTTTAGTCATAAGCATGCACTCCTTTTCAGTCCTGACATACACATTTTGCTGTTTTGCGATCCAGCAACCAGATCTATCTGAAGTTCTGGTACCTTCAGTTATGATGTTACATCTCAGGATGTGGGCTTTGGAATTAGACGCAGCAGAAATTAAATCCAGAATGACTGCAAGGCTAAAAAGCTGAATTGATGAGTACAAATATTCTCATTCCCTTGAGATGGAAAGTTAAGAAGTGATCTGCTGTTTAAGACAGTCAAAGGTGCAACTAGGGTAGATGGAGAGGAATATTTCATCCACAGGGACAAGCAGATAGAACCTTAAGGTCGGAGCCAGGATAACCAGATGTAATGCCAGAAAGCATTCCTTGGCACGAAACCCGAGGAAATTCTCTCCCCAAAAAAGCTAAGCATCAGTAAAATCAGGCAGCATCTGTGGAAAAAATCTGAATTAATGTTTCAGGTCAATGACCTTCAATCAAGCTACCAACCTGAAATGATGACTCTGCTTCTCTGTCCACAGATGCTGCCTGACCTGCTCAGCATTCTCTGTTGTACTTCAGATTTCTGGCATCTGAAGTATTTTGCTTTTTGCACTATCAGGACTGAATTTGATAGATGTTTGTTGGACAAACAAGTTAAGGGATATCCAACCTAGACAGTGAGTTGATAAAAGATGAGTTGAATGTTATGGGGAACTGGCATAGAAGAGGAATTGAAGCTGGTATAGACTAGCCATGATCATATTGAATGGCAGGACAGGCTTGAGGGGCCGAGTGGCCTACTCCTGCTCCTGTTTTCTTGTGTTCTTGTGTTCTCATTGAATGACAGGACAGGCTTGAGTGGCTGAACAACCTCCTTCCATTTATACGAGTTTGGAGAGGGCAAATTGGGAAGGTGAGATGTTAAAACCATAGAACAATACAGCACAATACAGGTCTTTCGGCCCACCATGTTATGTTGCAGTTGTACAAGACCTTGGTGAGGCTGCATTTGGAATATTATGTTCAGTTTTTGTCAACCTGCTATTAAGCTGGAAAGAGTGTAGAGGAGATTTATGACGATGTGGCCGGGACTGAAGGGACTGAGTTATGGAGAGGTGTTGAGCAGGTTGGGACTTGTTTCATTGGAGCGTAGGAGAATGAGGGGTGACATTATGGAGGTGTAGAAAATCATGAGGGGCATAGACAGGGTAAACCCAGGGTTGTGAAGTCAAGAACTAGGGGGCATAGGCTTATGGTGAGAAGGGAGAGATTTAATAGGAACCTGAGGGGCAACTTTTTCACCCAGTGTGTGGTCAGTATATGGAACGAGCTGCCAGAGGAAGAGGTTGAGGCAGGTACAATAACAACATTAAAAGGTACTTGGACAGGTACATGGATAGGAAAGGTTTAGAGGGATATGGGCCAAACAAGGACAAATGAGACTAACTTAGATGGGAATCTTGGTCGGCATGAACCAGTTGGGCCGAAGGGCCTGTTTTCATGCTCTATCACTCCTTATGACTCTAAATGGTCCGGTTTGCATCCCTGTGCTTAAACTATGCAACATCAGCCTCCTCCATTCTTCTGTACCCAGTAAGTTTCTTTTAAATATTTTGTTTCAAGTGATTATAATCCCTGACCAAACACACTTCAGTAAAACTATAGGTTAAATACAACAATAATCAGGGAAGTGGATCATTAGGAGATAGAATCACTTGCTGATAATCCACAGGTATGGAAGTAGTGTGGTACATAGTGGGAGGCCGGTGAGAATAATATTAAAAATCTGTTTACAAATTCTCTTGAAGCCAGTCAATATAACGACTCATTAGTTTCTGGCCGATGGCGAAATTGGCCGGCCACGTAATGAGCATCAGGACACCGTGGAAGCAATCCTCGAAATGCTCGAGAGTCACCTGGACGCCGGCTCTCTGCAGTCTCATGGCGTACATGGTCCCGTCATCTCTCAGGACATCAAACTCACAGGTCATGATGTAAGCCTGGGGGAGCGCCCTGAGCTTCTCGTCCCCCGCCAGGAGGGGAGCGGCCCTCGGGTCGAAGACGCCGGGCACCCTGGTGCCCTCCTTCCCCCCGCCGGGTGGGGTGTACTTGTACTCCTTCCTGAATTTCTCCGGCAGAAGGACACTCCAGTTTACCAGGCTGCTCAAGTCTTTGGCTTCAAGGCTGGTGTGGGTATTGGCCATCATCTCCCTCAGTAGTGACTTGTCGCGGCTGAAGTATTCACTCCAGAACCTGACCATCAGGGTCTTGGGCAGGATGGGCATGTTCTTGTTCTGCTGGTAGGAGGGAGTGTTGAAGTCAATGGTCTGAAGTGCAGGGTACACCAATGCTTGAATCTTGATTTCAACTTGAACCTCAGGGTCTTCCTTGATCTGCAAAACATCCCCGTCATTATTTGGTGCCCACAATTACATCACTAGGGACGCAATTGTACTCTAACACTGAGCGATTTTAATCGCAGGAGAGCCTGGACATAACAAACACAGGACGGGAATGTCAAGTACCCGAGTAGCCTCCTCCCTGGAGCTGATGAAGCAGTTCCCCACCATTGTCATGCAATGGGAGTCCAGGATGGGGGTCAAGCCCCAATCCCAACTGCCTCATAAAGGTGGGGTAAATAACAGAGTTATGCTACTAAACCGGTATCTCCAAGGGTGGAGGTTAATGATTCAGGGATATGATTCAAATCTCTTTGCGGAAGCTAAGAAATTTAAATTCAAGAAATGAAATAAAGACCATGAAATTATAAAGCAAATCTCAGTCACTGTGAACATGAAGCTTCTGGATTATCATAGAAGCCCATCTGGTTCATTCATGTCCCTCTCGCCTCTATTTGACTCCAGACCCTTTGTAACGTGTTGGCTCCTAACTGCCCTCTGAAACAAGGACCATTAGAGGAAATGGTTGAGGCAGGAACAATAACAGCATTTAAAAGATATTTGGACAGGCACATGGATGGGAAAGGTTCAGAGGGATATGGGTCAAACATGGGCAAATGGGACTAACCTGACTCAAGTACAATCTTATAAGACTCTTGAACGGAACTCTTGCATGTTGGAGATCAACTCTTGACCTCACAATCTACCTCGCCATTGCCCTTGAATCTTATTGTATTGTCTACCTGCACTGCACTTTCTCTGTAACCGTAACACGATATTCTGCATTCTGTTACTGCTTTTCCCTTGTACTACCTCAAAGTACTTATGTTTTTGAAATGATCTGTATAGATTGCTTGCAAAACTAAGTTTTTCACTATATCTCGGTACATGTGACGATAATAAACCAATACCAATGACTTAGATGGGCATCTAGGTCAGCATGGACCAGTTGGGCCGAAGGGCCTGTTTCCATGCTGTATTGCTCTATGACAAAAGATGGGCAATAAACAGTGATCCACCAGCACCAAATTGAGGGAACTCCTCACGGTCAGAAACAAACAAGTTGTTAAACTTTCTACTTTTGATGGACACAGTACTGATGAAGAACTTCATGCATCTTCCTATATCTCTCAAACCCAGCTGGACTAGCCACACAAATACTGCAACAACAAGAGCAGTAGGATGCTAGGTCTCTGTACTGAACAACTCAACTGTGCCCCATTCCGCTCGCAATCCCCAAAATCTTTCCACCACCTGCAACGTGCTTGTCACCGAACACTTCAACAAACTTCGACTGATGTACTGTTGAACGTATCCTGACAGGTTACATCGTGGTCTGGTGGAGCAATTCAAATGCACAGGAACGTAAGAAGCTGCAGAGAGTAGTGGACCCAGCCCAATACATCATGAGCATATCCCTCCCCATCATTAGTAGTATCTACAGGAAGCACTGCCTCAAGGAGGCAACATCCATCATCAAAGATCCCCACCATCCGGACCAAGCCATCTTCCCGCTGCTGACATCAGGAAAAGGTACAGAAGCCTGAAGTCCCACACCACCAGGTTCAAGAACAGTTACTTCCCTTCAACCATTCAGTTCTTGAACCAACCAGTACAACCCTAAACACTACCTCAATAGAACAACACTATGACCACTTTGATCATTTTACACTAAAATGGACTTTGTTTTTGTTTGGTTCTAATTGTGTTTTCTTGTAAAAGTTGTGTTTAATTTATGTTTATCTTGTGAATGCTGCTTACATGATGCTATGTGCCTGTGATGCTGCTGCAAGTAAGTTTTTCATTTTATCTGTGCACACATGTACTTGTGCATATGACAATAAACTTGACTTTGATAAGTCAGCTGCAAGTTGGAATACCCTCTGCTTCCCTGGATCAGTGCCACTCAAACAATACATGAAAAGCGCAACCAAATCCAGGACAAAGCAGTTTCCTTTCTCTATGTTCAATGGCCTGGCTGGTTTTATTGTTAAGTCTTGGGAAGTCGTGTCTGACAAATTTCTTGGAGTTCTTCAAGCAGGTAGCCAAGAGAGTAGATGAGGGTAGGGCAGTGGATGTTGTCTATATGGACCTTAGCAAGGCCTTTGACAAGGTCCCTCATGGCAGGCTAGTCTGGAAGGTTAGATCGCATGGGATCCAGGGGGAGATGGCAGATTGAATTCATGATTGGCTCAGTGGTAGGAAGCAGAGGGTGATGGTCGAGGGTTGTTTCTCAGACTGGAGGCCTGTGTCTCGTGGTGTGCCACAGGGGTCGGTGCTGGGACCTTTGTTGTTTGTAACTTATATAAACGATTTGGATGTGAATGTAAAAGGCATCGTTAGTAAGTTTGTGGATGACACTAAAATAGGTGGTGTTGCAGAAAGTGTAGAAGGTTTTGAAAAATTACAGGGGGATCTTGACCAGCTAGGTCTGTGGGCTGAGGATTGGCAAATGGCTTTCAGTCCAGATAAGTGTAAGGTTTTGCATTTTGGGAGATCAAACCAGGGTAGGACTTATACAGTGAATAGTAGGGACCTGGGGAGTGTTATGGAACAGAGGGACCTAGGAGTGCTAGAGCATAGTTCACTGAAAGCGGATCACAGGTAGATAGGGTGGTGAAGAAGGCATTTGGCACACTGGCCTTCATCAGCCAGGGCATTGAGTAGAGGATTTTGGAAGTTATGTTGCAGTTATATAAGACATTGCAGAGGCCACACTTGGAGTATTGTGTACAGTTGTGGTTGCTCTGCTATAGGAAAGATGGTATTAAACTAGAAAGAGCGCAGAAAAGATTTACCAGGATGTTGCCCGGACTTGGAGGCCTGAGTTACAAGGAGAGGTTGTGTAGACTAGGACTTTATTCTGTGGAACGTAGGAGATTGAGTGGTGACCTGATAGAGGTATGTAAGATCATGAGGGGCATAGACAGCATGAAAGCACAGTCTTTTTCCCAGGGAGGGGGTGCTAAAAACAAGAGGCGAGAGATTTAAAAGGGACATCAGGGGCAGCTTCTTCACACAAAGGGTGGTGAGTATTTAGAGGGCAATGGGCCAATCACAGGCAGATGGGACAAGCTCACTGGGCAACATAGTCAGCATGGATGAGTTGGGCTAAAGGGCCTGTTTCCGTGCTGTATGACTCTATGACCATGACTAAGTTTTTATTCTGCCGAATAGCTTCTCAAAGCAGATAGGAGTCAACCACATTGGGAGTCTTATAGCAGCCACATGAAATAAAGTCAACCAATTTCTATCTACATGGTCATTACTGAATCAGACCAGTTTTGTGATTACCTGTAAAACTGATATATGGTTACCACTACAGATCAAACAAGCCTGTGGTTTCATAGTTATCTGTATAGTGGATATATGGTTATCTTCACAGCAGTAGCAGTTATAACAGCCCAGTAGTTTCATGGTTACCTGTACAGTTGTACAGTTAGAACAACCCAGTAGTTTCATGGTTCATAATTAGTGATAATAGACTTTCATTCCAGATACATTTAATCAACCAAATTTAAAATCCCCATCTGCTGTGGTGGGGTTTTGAACTCACTACTGATCATTGCTACTGCCACCCTTCTTAACTGAGCCTCTTTAACAACATGCAACAAATGCGCTTGAATATTATTGCCTGATAGTTCCAAAGGGATGAGCACTTCTCCATTAGTGCATGGCCATCCTCTCCACAGGATTTGGCAGCTGCACTCAGGTGAAACGATTGCCGTTCATCATCAGAACCATGTGGGGTTGACGGCAACGTTGGGATTTGCACACAAGCACATTCCAACAGGGAAATCCTGAACTCATCCGTAACCTGTGCTGTCTTGCAGCATTCTACACCACAATCAAGGGTTATTCATTTGAATACAAAGAGAACTCAATGTTTTTTATGAGGAGTCTCACTGAAAACACCTTAGAAATATAATGCTTTAGTGCATGAAGTTAAAGTGAGCTTTTAATGGCACATTTAGCCATACTTGATTGTAAGGTTTTTAAACTTACATTTTTTCAGCTCCTGCCTTAATCACGATGTATATTCTGATCTTTATTTAGTATTCTGCACAATGATTCATTAAACATTGAATGTTTTTCCTTCCTGCTCTCTAATCACACTGAAATTCTTTAAATTGATTGGCTGCTCAGCAAGCTTGATGATGTCATTACTGCTGGGTGCCAGGGATCCTGCTGAACTGATACCTGACAGCAAGTGGTGGTGGAGAATGCAAAACTCATTGCTAGATCTTCGTTTTCAAAGACAGCTTCTATCCTGCTGTTATAAGACCATTGAATGGACCTCTTGTATGCTAAGATGGACTCTTGACCTCACAATCTACCTCGTCATGGCCTTGCATCTTATTGTCTACCTGCACTGCACTTTCTCTGAAACTGTAACACTATCTTCTGCATTCTGTTATTGCTTTTCCCTTGTACTACCTCGATTAACTGATGTGATGAAATAATCTATATGGATGCATGCAACATTTTTCCCTATACATTGCTACATGTGGTGATAGTAAACCAATTTACCAATTTCTTTGCAGTTAGTTCCATGAACAATTCCCCTCTACATAAGGAGTAATTTACAGTGGCCAATTAACCCAACGACCAATACGGCTTTGGGATGTAGGTGAGAGCACCTGGGGAAAAACCATACAATCACAGGGAGAACGTGCAAACTCCACACAAACAGCACCCGGGTCAGGATTGAACCCAGATCACTGCGCTGTGAGACAGCAGTGCTATCTGCTGCCAACTGTGCCGCAGTCGAGGGGAATAAACTTGAAAGGTTCTGGACACACAGATGGGACTTATGGTTCTACAGAGAGCAGGCATGGGATTTCTTGGCCTGAATGGCCCCCATCTGTGCCCTGATGACTATGGGGAAGCAACGGAGGACGAGGATCAATTGGATAGTCATTTCAAAGAGAATGGGAAAATTAAGTTCCATCAGCTTCTTAGCCATTAAAGAGGGGCGATTGACTGTAGAATTAAATGATTCCGTTAAGTTCGAGAATATTATACCTTAAATTCATAGGAAACAAGGTCTGAGGGGTAAGTATTTCCACACAGAATATTTGGGACGAGCTGCAAGAGGAGGTAGTGGAGGCAGATACTAGAACATAGAACATAGAACACTACAGCACAGTACAGGCCCTTTGGCCCACAGTGTTGTGCCGACATTTTATCCTGCTCTAAGATCTATCTAACCCTTCCCTCCCACATAGCCCTCTATTTTTCTATCATTCATGTATCTATCTAAGAGTCTCTTAAATGTCCCTAATGTATCTGCCCCCACAACCTCTGCAGGCAGTGCATTCCACACACCCACCACTCTCTGTTTAAAAAAAAACTTACCCCTGACATCCCCCTTATACCTTCCTCCAATCACCTTAAAATTATGTCCCCTCGTGTTAGCCATTGTCACACAGGGAAAAAGTCTCTGACTGTCCACTCGATCTATGCCTCTTATCATCTTGTACACCTCTATCAAGTCACCTCTCATCCTCCTTCTCTCCAAAGAGAAAAGCCCTAGCTCACTCAACCTGTCCTCATAAGACATGCTCTCCAATCCAGGCAACATCTTGGTAAATCTCCTCTGCACCCTCTCTAAAGCTTCCACATCCTTCCTATAATGAGGCGACCAGATAGATAAGATTTCCTTTACATTTAGATAAGATTTCTTTATCAGTCACATGTACATTGAAACAGGGTATTTGGACAGATACTTGGAGAGGACAGGGGTGGACGGATATGGGCCAAAGGCAGGCAGATGGGATTAGTGTAGAAAGCCATCATGGATGAGGCGGGCCATCAAGGCCCATTTCTGTGCTGTACATTTCTATGGTTGAGAACTGCCACAAACCATTATTGACGCCCATAACTACCTGTTGAGCCACTGCAGCAGCCAAGTTCCCTCCAGCGCTGTCTCCAGCTACAGCAACTCTACCCGGATCCACCAAGTATTGGACCAACACATCCCTCTGGAGAAAGTACTTCACCACAGCATAGACATCATTGAACTGATCGGGGAAATGATGCTGTGGTGCCAACCGATATCTGAAAAGGTAACACAGGCATGGAGCTTAACTATTGATTATCAGACTTTGCACAGTGTTAGCAGTAAATATCATTTGCTAGCCCACCAGACAGTGTCATTTTAGACTGGAACTTTTTATCATCAAGCCATTCTATGAAACAGAATCTCCGGGTGCTGAGGATTCAGGATTTAGGTTAGTCTGAACTTCTGGAATTTGCAAGAATGATTCCAGGAATGAGGAGGTTGTCTTTATGAACTTGAGGAAGCTGAACCATGACTCACTGCAATTTAGAAGAATGAGAAGTGATCTCATTGAAGCGTACACAATTCTGAAGGGGTCTGATGGTCCAGATGTTGAGCAGCAATGTCTTCCAGAACTAGTCTTAGGAATAAGTAGTAAAGGGATGAATTTCTTTAGAAAGATGTTGTCAATCATAGAATTTTCTGTTCTAGAGGGAAGTGGATGCTCTGGTGCTGAGTACATACAAGGCAGAGATCAGCATATTTTGGACAGCAATGGAATCAGATGATAAGGTAAAGGGAAGGGAAAGTTGAGTTAAGCCCAGGATAAGCCATTACATTGGACTGGGGTGGCATGGTGGTAAGGCTGGTACAACTACTGTCTCACAGTATCAGCAGTCCATGTTCAATCCTGATGTCCCGTGCTGTTTGCGCAGAGTTTGCATGCTCTCCCTACGTCCACGTGGGTTCTCCATGGGTTCTGCAGATTCCTCCCACCTTCCAAACATCATGCAGTTTAGTAGGTTCATTCTCCACTGTAAATTGTCCCTAGTGTGTAGGGGAGTGGTAGAATCTGCAGGAGTTGATGAGGATGTGGGGAGAATAAAAAATGAGATTAATGTAGGAATAGTCTAACTGAGTGGTTGATAGTCAGCACGGACTCAGTGGGCCGAATGGCCTGTTTCCATCCTGTATCTCCATCAAGCAGTCGAGATCACCATTTGGATGCATCAGAAGACCACCAGCGGCTCACCACCATACTCTGCCGGCAGCTATGATGGGCATCAAAAGTTAACCATACCAATGACGCCAAATTCCCAAGAATGAAGAGTTTAAAAAAAAATAGACAATCTTATGGACTGGCGTCAACAGTGGAATAGACTATCTGGGGATCAGTGAGCAGTCAGTACTAAATCCCAGCCCCCATTATCTACTGGCATGCAATGACTAATTTCTACCCTGGGATTGTCCCATTAACTGGACCTAGATTGAATTTAAAAGCAGAATACAAGGTTAATGGCAGGACTCTTAGCAATGCGAAGGAACAGAGGGATCTTGGTGTCCACATCCATAGATCTCTCAAGGTTGCCATGCAGGTTGATAGGGTTGTTAAGAAGGTGTATGGAGTGTTGGCCTTCATTAGTCGGGGTACTGAGTTCAAGAGTTGTGAGGTAATGTTGCAGCTCTCTAGAACTCTGGTCAGACCACACTTGGAGTATTGTGTTCAGTTCTGGTCGCTTCATTATAGGAAGGATGTGGAAGCTTTAGAGATGGTGCAAAGGAGATTTACCAGGATGCTGCCTGGATTGGAGACCATGTCTTATGAGGATAGGGTGAGCGAGCTAGGGCTTTTCTCTTTGGATAGGAGGAGGATGAAAGGTGACTTGATAGAGGTGTACAAGATGATAAGAGGCATAGATCGACTGGACAGTCAGAGACATTTTTCCGGTGCGACAATGCGAGGGGGCATCATTTTAAGGTGACTGGAGGAAGATATAAAGGGGATGTCAGAAGTAACTTCTTTTTAACACAGAGAGTGGTGGAATGCACTGCTGGCAGAGGTTGTGCGGACAGATACATTAGGGACATTTAAGAGACTCTTGGATAGCCACATGAATGATAAAGAAATGGAGGGCTATGTGGGAGAGAAGGGTTAAATAGATCTTAGAGCAGAATAAAATATCGGCACAACATCGTGGGCCAAAGGGCCTGTACTGCGCTGTAATGTTGTATGTTCTATGTTCTAGTCTGTTACGAAAAGCCTGAATAATTACAATAATAAAAGAAACAGCAAACTGCTTGCAATAATCTTTAAGTCCATCTTGAATATTGTTTCTTATTAAAAATGACCCATAAAATTGGCCTTGACTGTCCTGAGAACCTTTGGTAGCTTTTAGGAATTTTTTATGGGTACAGGGTCCAAACAAATCGATCACAATCTATTGCGTGGAAGAAAGACACAGTAAAAGTCCTTACTCCACAGAAACAATAACGGCATTCAGTTCTGTTGCAGTCTTTCTCGACAGGACATCATAAGGCTGCATTTCTGAAAGGGAAATGAGAGATTCGGTCACCACTAGGAAGAAAAGCATTAAATTATCAGTGATAAATGGCAAATTATATTCATGCTGCAGAACTGTCAGGCAATCTGCTGGAGGAATTCAGTGCGTCGGGCAGTATCTGTGGGAGGAAACCCTGCATCAGGACTAAGAGGGAAGGTGGCCAGTATAAAGGGGAGAGGAGTTGGGAGACCGTGGCGGGCAAATGATAGATAGAGGCAGACAAAGAGAACAAAACGAGAGCAGATGGAGTGAGGTGTGGAGAGGGGAGGGTGAAGGTGGAGAGCTGCTGGAGGGAGATAAGCAGGAACACAAAGGGCTCCCAGTACTGGACTCTGATAAGTAGAGGAGGTGAGAATGGGAACCATTAGGGGAGAGGTGTATGGCAGATGGAACCAGATGCGGGAGGAATTCCGGTGGCTGAAATGTGTGAGCCGTAGGTAGATGGAACCAGACAGAGTTTCAACCCAAGTTGTCGAATATTCCTTTCCTCCCACAGATGCTGCTCGACCTGCTGAGTTCCTCCAGCAGTTGCTCCCGATTCCAGCACCTGCAGTCCCTTGCGTCTCCCCAGTCAGGCAATGACCATCTCTGATGCCTATCCCTGACGTTCAATGGCAAGTTCCCCACCATCAACGTCCTGGGGTTCACCATTGCCCAGGAACTCAATTAGGCCAATTAGATAAATACTGTGGCTCCAAAAAATAAGTCAGAGGCTGGATATCCTGCAGTGAGTGACTTTACCCTGAGACATCTCAAGGCCTTTTCACTACCGATCTGGAACATAACAAGTACACTCCACTTGCCGATATGAGTCTACTTTCAATAGCACTGAAGAAGCTTGACGCCATCCAAGACAAAGCAGCCCACTTTATTGGACCCCTGCAACACCCTAAAGATTCATTCCCTCCAACCCCAGAGCACAGTAGACACCATGTGTACCACCGATAAAATACACTTCCTTGTCAAGAAAACTCCAACAGCACCTTCCAAATTCGCAATCTTACCATCAGAGAGGACAGTGGAAGCTGGTGGAAGGGGTCACCACCACCTGCAGGTTCCCCTCTAACTCACACACCATCCTGGCTCAGAAATAGATCACCAGTTCTTCATCATCATTGGGTCAAAATCCTGGAACTCCCAACCCACTGGCATATTTGTATTGCCATCAACTGAAGGACTGCGGCAGCTCAGGAAGGCCGCTCACCAACTCCTTCTGGTCACTGACGAACAATAGTGACCTTCCCAGCAATGCCCAGATCCCCAAAAAAGTGAATAAAAAAAATCATAAAACTTTGGAAGCAAGGATGGGGATTGACATTCCTATCCAACCCACCTATAACCTAAAGTGGACAGGTGACTTTACATCAAGAAAGAACTGTCCAAATGATCTGATCCTTTCATTTCTCTCTTCTGCTTCTCTTGTATTTCATTGAAGGTGCTCGCTAAACCTGCTCAATTTTTTGTTAAGTGTCTTAGCGATAATTTTTGTTGGTATTTCCCTTCTGTGAAAAACCTTGGAAGGTTTCCCGACAGAAGGAACATAGAAATTGTTGCACTAATACTTGCACTTATCTCTGTCTCATAATAAATTGTTCTTAAAGTCAAGGCATTTAATTTGTCATCAAATACAATTTCTCACCAGGTCGCATAAACAACCAGTGAGATTACTTTATTTTTGATCTCCTCCCTGCAATTGTGTTGGTTGAGGGGATGATGTCAACCAGGAGATACGTAGTCGCTACACATATTCAGATAGTGTAATGGAATCTAACATTTCAACAAATGCATTCTCAATTTTAATTAATCTAGGATTCTAAGCTCTGATTGGACATTCCTGAAGGTTTTTGGCATTGGGCGTCTGCCCTCGTTTGGTTACAGCTCAAACCAAATCTAATTGGCCAACTAATCTGTCCATCAAAGTAAAATCAGGTAAAGGTGGAATAACTCAACAGGTCAGGCTGGATCTATGGGAAGAGAAACAAGAGTTAATGTTTCAGGTCAAGACCTTTCGTCAGAACTGTTCTCCAACCTGAAACGTTGACTATGTTTCTCTTCCTGCAGATGCAGCCCGACCTCAGAATCAGATTTATTATCACTGACTTAGATGACGTGAAATGTGTTGTTTTGTGGCAGACCTGCTGAGTGTTTCCAGCATTTTCTAATCTTAGAGAGAAAAAAAAAACAAACTGCTGGAGGAACTCAGCAGGTCAGGCAGCATCTATGGAGGGAAATGGACAGTCGACATTTCATGTCGAGACCCTTCATCTGGACTGAAAGATACAGGAACGATAGCTCCAGATTCCAGCAACTGCAAAGCCTTGAGTCTCCATTTTCTGTTTTTGCTTCAGTTTTTTCTGCAGTTTTTTTAAAATTTCAATCCTCTCATTAATTTTACTCCCACCTTTTTACATCTAAATTGGATGCAAATGAACCCATCCTCACACAGTCAAACAGCCATTTCTTTTATATGGACATTCTCTCTTCTTCCCTCTCCTCTCCCCTCTCATCTCCCCTCTCCCATCGGGCAGAAGATACAAAAACCAGAAAGCATGTACCACCAGTCTCAAGGATGGCTTCTATCCCACTGTTATAAGACTATTGAACGGACCTCTTGTACAATAAGATAGACTCTTGACCTCACAATCTACCTCAGTATGGCCTTGCACCTTGTTGTCAGCCTGCTCTGCACTTTCTCTGTAACTGTAACACTTTATTCTGCATTCTGTTATTGTTTTACTTTGTACCACCTTAACAGATTGATCTGCATTAACGGTATGCAAGACTGGGTTTTCACTGTACCTCAGTACATGTGACAATAATAAACCAATTTACCAATACGATTTAATGTGATCAAGGATAATGAAAAGAAATGCCCGTGACAGTTCATCAAAGATGCTCAGAAAAGTGCTCTGGATATTAATGAATTTCTGGAAGACTCCAGGGAAATCCTGGCATGCTGGGAACCTCAGGTGAAACCATTCAGTCAATACTCCAAGAATTAAATTGTCCCGTCTCATGTAATTTTTCTCAGTGCCACCACCCTGTGTTGTTGCACTTGCTGACAACTGTAGTGCCAGGTTAGCAGGGTACAATGCAGTTACAGTTACATCAACTTTATGCCCAGTCACTACCAAATCTGGATAGACCAACATTTCCAAATAAACGTAAATTAAAGAATCTAAGACAGAGCGGAGAACCAGGAATTGTTCAGTTTACAACAGAGAGGCTAAGGGGGGATTGGTCATAGACTCATACAGCAGGGAAACAGGCCCTTTGGCCCAACTGGTCCATGTTGACAAAGGCCCAACGAAGCTATTACTATTTGTTCGCATTTGGTCCACATCCCTCTAAACCTTTCCATCCACATACCTGTCCAAGTGTCTTTTATACGTTGTTAATATACCTGCCTCGACCACGTCCTCTGGCAGCTCATTCCCTAGACAGACCACACTCCGGGTGGAAAAAGTAGCCCCTCAGGCCCCTGTTAAGTCTCTCCCCTCTCACGTTAAAACTATGCCCTCTCATTCTTGGGTCCCCAACCCTTGGAAAAAGACTGTGTGCATTCACCCTATCTATGCCCCTCATGATTTTATACACCTCCATATGATCACCCCTCATTCTCCTACGCACCACTGAATAAAGTTCCCAGTCCTGATGAAGGGCCTCGACCCAAAACATCAACTGTCCATTTCCCTCCATAGATGCTGCCTGACTCATTGAGTTCCTGGAGCTTTTCATGTCTTGCCGCAGCCTGCTCAACCTCTCTCTCCTGGTATTGGTTTATTATTGTCATATAATAGTATGCAGTATATAATATAATATATATAATAATATGCAGGCACGGTAGTGTAGTGGTTAGCGTAATGCTTTACAGCACCAGCAACCGGGGTTCAAATCCGGCCGCTGTCTGTAAGGAGTTTGTATGTTTTTTGATTTTTTTTTATTTACAGCGTGGTAACAGGCCCTTCCGGCCCAATGAGTCTGCGCCGCCCATTTTTTTTAAAACCCAGATTAACCTACCCGTACATCTTTGGAATGTGGGAGGAAACCGGAGCACCCGGAGGAAACCCACGCAGACACGGGAGAACGTCCAAACTCCTTACAGACAGCGACGGGAATCGAACCCCGATCGCTGGCGCTGTAATAGCATCATGCTAACCGCTACACTACCGTGCCGCAATGTTCTCCCCATGTCTGTGTGGGTTTCCTCAGGGTGCTCCGGTTTCCTCCCACATTCCAGAGACGTACGGGTTAGGAAGTTATGGGCATGCTATGTTGGCGCCGGAAGCGTGGCGACACTTGCGGGCTGTCCCCCAGAATCACTGCGTAAGAGATGTATTTCACTGTGTGTTTCGATGTACATGTGACTAATAAAGATCTTATCTTATCTTATCATGTATCGAGGTACACATTTTTGCATGCCAAACAGACAGATCATTCCATACGTAATTACATCAGGGTCGTAAAAAGAAAACACAATGCAGAATACACTGTTGCAGTTACAGAGAAGGTGCAGTGCAGGTGGACAAATAAAGTGCAAGGGCCACAACAAGGTAGATTGGGTGATCAAGAGTTCAAGAGTTTATCCTTTAGCATATGAGAGGTCTGTTCAATAGTCTGATAACAGTCCTTGAGCTGTCCTTGATCCTGCTGGTACGTGCTCTCAGGCTTTTGTATCTTCTGCCCGAGGTGAGAAGGAAGAACAGAGAATGTCCGGGGTGGGAGGAGTCCTTGATTATGTCGGCTGCTTTCCCGAGAGGGATAGAATCAGTATCGCCAAAGGTTTAAGAATGAATAAGAAAAATCTGTTTCTGGTAGCAAAATGGTTGACAGCCAGAGACATATGTTCGATGCTTGGCAAAAGATAGAGAAATGAGGAAGTAAATTTTCACCGAGCTGTCTCTTGAAGATAGATGCTGCCTTCTTGAGGTAGTGCCTCATATAAATGCTTTCAATTGCATTTGTGGCTCCTGATCTCCAGCTTCTGGGAAGGAGTACAGTGTGACACATTTTCAGCTACGGACCTACACAATGCCCTATCTCTTATGCCTGAAGTCTTCAACCTAACTAAACTATTCAGCAAGGCGCTAGTGATTAATACAGTTGTTGGTGACCCAGAGCCCAGAATAATGACTCTAGAATTTTGAGGCATAAATCGTTGTAAATCCCAACCATTTCACTAGGGTCATTAGACGTAATAGAGAGATAAGGTGTGGCTTTCATCTTGATTGTTACTTCATCTTGATTGGTAATGTTGTTGGTAGAATCTCAAATGGCAGCGAGGAGGCATATAGATGCAAGATAGATTGGCTGGTTGAGTGGTGCCGCAACAACAACCTGGCACTTAATGTCAGCAAAATCGATTGTGGACTTCAGGAAGGGGAAGTCGGGAGAAGACACACCAGTCTTCATTGAGGGTTTAGCAGTGGAAAGGGTGAGCAGCTTCAAGTTCCTGGGCATCAACATCTCAGAGGATCTATCCTGGGCCCAACACATTGATTCAATCACGAAGAAGGCACGCCAGTGGCTCTATTTCATTTGAAGTTTGAGGAGATTTGGTACATCACCAAAGACTCTTACAGATTTCTATAGCTGTACAATGGAGAGCATTCTGACTGGATGCATCACAGCCTGGTGTGGAGGCTCCAGTGCACAGGATCACAAGAGGCTGCAGAGGGTTGTAGACTCAGCCAGCTCCATCACAGGCACAACTCTCCCCACCACTGAGGACATCTTCAAGAGGCGGTGCCTCAAGAAGGCAGCATCCATCTTTAAGGACCCTCACCATCTTCTCATTCACCATCAGACATGCCCTCTTCTCATTACTACCATCAGGGAGGAGGTACAGGAGCCTGAAGACCCACATTCAATGTTTCAGGAACAGCTTCTTCCCCTCTGCCATCAGATTTCTGAACAGTCCATGAACCCATGAACACTACCTCACTATTCCTTTTTTTTGCACTATTTATCTTTGTAATTCATAGTAATTTTATAGCTTTGCACTCTCCTGGTGCAGCAAAACAACAAATTTCACGACATTCAAGTCAGTGATGATAAATCTGTTTCTGATTCTGAAGAAAGTCAATGTTATAATTTCATCCCTGGTTTCTAGGAGAGAGTATTAATTCCAACAGCAAAGTCTGGCACAGCTAAAAATTCTCATGGCAAAATTTGACTAATTTATATGAAAATCCATCTCTTTTGTTATTCATGAAGAGTACTGCAGTTCAGCTGTTGAGCAAACCCATTAGTCCAAACAACCTGAGGTGCTTTCTGGCTTTGTCCAGCGAATGAGTCATCCTCACCCTGATGAAACCATTATTTTTGTTGTGTGTGATGTTTCAAACAGATGAGCTGGAAGGAAAGAATTTACATTTGTATAGAGCAACACACAAAATGCTGAAGGAACTCAACGGGTCAGGCAGCATCTATGGACAGTCAGTCTTTCGGGTTGAGACCCTTCATCAGGACTGGAAAGGAAGAGGAGAGATAGCCAGTATAAAATATGGGGGGGGGGGGGGAGGAGGAGAAGAGGTGGAGCTAGCGGCTGATAGGTAGATCCAGGAGAGGGGGAGTGAAAAGCAGATGGAGGGGGGGAGAGTGGGAATGATGTAAGAAGCTGGGAGGTGACATCTGGAAGTGACAAGAGGGCTGAAGAAGATGGAATCTGACAGGAGATGACAGTCGACCATAGAATAAAGGGAAGGTGGTGGGAAGGGGAACCAGTGGGAAGACTTTAGTGCCTCCTGCAAACCCAGGATCACCCAAAGAGCTTTATAACTCTTTTGAAATGTACTCACTGTGTAATATAGGAAGTGCAACAATTACTTTATGCACAGCAAGCTCTCACAAAGAAAATATCAATGAAATGAAATGAAATAACAGATAACCTGCAATGGTGGTGTTCATAGAGGCCAGGAGATGGGGAGAGCACCTCTGATCATTGATGTATTGTTGTGCAATCTTCTGTGTGCACTGCAGAGGCTTCACCTTAAAGCAGGAGCTCGATGTTTATGGATAACATCGGGAAGCACATCTTCATGCAAAGTGGAGAAGCTCATCTCCCAAAAGGCTAGGACACAGTTGAAAATTTCAAAAACTTAGTGAAGCAAAGATAGTTGAGAAAAATGAAGACAGGAACCATCTACACTCTAGCGAATTGGCAAGCCAAGCTCAAGGGCTTGAAAGGTTTATTCCTGTTCCCCTGAAACTGAGTTTTGTAGGCAAGCACACTCATGACTTTTTGTTTCCAAAATCATTTTTTCCTAGAAGTTAAAACTCAATCTGAAAGTAAAATTTAAAAAAAAACTAATAGTGGACATTGAAGAAGGTTATCTAGGATTAGAACAGGATCTTGATCAACTAGGCTGGGCCAAGGAATGACAAATGGAGTTTAATTCAGATAAATGCAAGGTATTGCATTTTGGTAAGACAAACCAGGGTTGGACTTACACAGTAAATGGTAGGGCTTTGGAGAGTGTTGTAGAACAGAGAGACCTTGGGATGCAGGTACATAGTTCCTTGAAAGTGGCAACACAGGTACTCAGGATGGTGAAGACGGCATTTGGCACACTGGCCTTCATTGGTCAGGGTATTGAGTACAGGGGTTGGGACATCACGTTACATCTATACAAGACATTGGTAAAGCCGCATTTGGAGTAAAGACAAAGACAAGACAAAAGTCACACGTACATCAAAACACACAGTGAAATGCACCTTTTGCGTAGAGTGTCCTGGGGGGCAGCCTGCAAGTGTCACCATGCTTCCGGCGCCAACATAGCATGCCCACGACTTCCTAACCTGTACGTCTTTGGAATGTGGGAGGAAACCCACGCAGACATGGGGAGAACGTACAAATCCTTACAGACAGCTGTGGGAATTGAACCCGGGTCACTGGCGCTGCAGTAGCATTACGCTAACCGCTACACTACCATACAAATCTGGTCATCCTGCTTTAGGAAGGATGTCATTGAACTGGAAAGGGTGAAGAAAAGATCTATGATGATGTTACAGGTACTGGAGGGCATGAGTTATAAGGAGAGGCTGGAGAGGCTCGGACCTTTTCCCTGGAGTGTAGGAGGCTGCGGAGTGAGTTTATAGAGGTTTATAAAAGCAAGGGGGGCATAGGTAAGGTGAAAAGCCACAGGTTTTTCCCCAGGATAGTGGAGTCCAAAGCAAGAGGGTATAGGTTTAAAGTGAGAGGGGAAAGATTTAAAGTGGACCTCAGGGGCAACATTTTCACACAGAGTGTGGTGGGTAAATGGAACGAGCTGCCAGAGGAAGTGATTGAGGTGGGTACAATTGTAACATTTAAAAGACGTTTGGACAGGTACATGGATAGGAAAGGTTTAGAGGGAAGCACAGGCAAATGCTCAGTCAGGCAACTTGGTTGGCATGGACGAGTTGGGCCAAAGGGCCTGTTTTCCATGCTCTATGACTCTTAACATTACCTGATGTCAACAATGACGTTGGTCCAGAGTTTGTGATTGTAATGATGGTGAAAATTCACCTTTGTTCCCCTATGAAACTGACACCAACTTCAGAATGGTACTGCAGAAGCTCCAAAGTCACTGTCAGGTCTCAGCAGCCTGCCACAGGCTGCACTGTTGAACTAGCTGACAGTGCAATTAACACAGAGCGCGACAACGCAACATGAATTTGGGATAACTGCCAAGGTCACTTGCCAGAATATTTTGGCGCTTGCCTGAGAAGAAGCAAATGGCATGTTTGCTTGTCTCACACGTTTAATGCAGAAGCCATGAAGAAATTTTTATGGAAGAAATTCAGAGAGCACAGGGAGAATAGGCTCAGTAACCATGAACTTTCACACACCCCACCTCTAAACGTCTCGTTAATTTTGTTGTCATTCTTTTTAAATGTTCTATTCAAATTGTATGTTAATTTATTTTTACCTTCTTAAAAAATTAGCTTTTTAATTTGTTTACATTTAAATATTATTCAAATATTATTGAGGAGATTTGGTCTGTCACCAGAGACTCTTGCAAATTTCTATAGATGTACAGTGGAGAGCATTCTGACTGGTTGCATCGCAGCCTGGTACGGAGGCTCCAATGCACGGGATCGCAAGAGGCTGCAGAGGGTTGTAGACTCGGCCAGTTCCATCACGGGCACAACCCTCCCCACCATTGAGGACATCTTCAAGAGGCAGTGCCTCAAGAAGGCTGCATCCGTCATTAAGGACCCTCACCTTCTTGGACACGTCCTCTTCTCGTTACTACCATCAGGGAGGAGGTACAGGAGCCTGAAGACCCACACTCAGGAGCAGCTTCCTCCCCTCTCCCATCAGATTTCTGAACGGTCCATGAACCCATGAAAACTACCTCATTGTTCCTCTTTTTTGCACTATTTATTTATTTTGTAATTTATAGTTTTTTGTGCCTTTTCACTGTTCTGTATTTCACGTCATACAAGTCAGTGATAATAAACCTGATTCTGATTTTAATTCAAGTTTTATAGAGGACACAACCATATAACTTTTTTTCTATTTTTATCTCATTTATGCGAGTTTCATTTCTGAAATATTCTATGCTACTTGAAGACTGATCATCTCTAATTGCAACGCCGGATGAGGCTGAGGAAGTCTTATTGAAACATTTAAGATCCTAAGGGGGCACGTTAGGGTAGATGCTGAGATGTTTTCACCAGTGGCAGAATCTCAAGCAAGGTGATGTAGCTTTGTAGTTTCACAAGGGTGTTACCGGGACTGGAGGGCTCGAGTTCTAAGGAGAGACTGGATACGTTGTGGCTTTATTCCCTGGAGCGTAGGAGGCTGAGGGATTTTAGAGGTGTATAAGATCATGAGGGGCATAGATAAGGTGGATGTTCACAGTCTTTTTCCCAGTGTAGAGGAGTCTAAAACTAGAGGGCGTAGATTTAAGGTGGGAGGGGAAGGATTTAAAGGGGACCTGAGGGGCAACTTCTTCACACAGAGGGGGATACAGACTGTATATGGAACGAGCTGCCAGAGGAAGTGGTTGAGGCAGGTACAATAACAACATTTAAAAGACAGTTAGACAGGTACACGGATAGGCAAGGTTTAGAGGGATATGGGCCAACCACGGGCAAATGGGACTAGCTTAGCTGGGTATCTTGGTCAGCATG
Source organism: Pristis pectinata (assembly GCF_009764475.1). Lineage (NCBI taxonomy): Eukaryota > Metazoa > Chordata > Chondrichthyes > Rhinopristiformes > Pristidae > Pristis > Pristis pectinata. Next base: position 105,432,664 of record NC_067410.1, on the reverse strand, counting down.
GACCAGTTGGGCCGAAGGGCCTGTTTCTGTGCTGTAACTGTCCAATTGACTTTTAAATGTTGTAATTGTACCTGCCTCAACCACTTCCTCCGGCAGCTCGTTCCATATACTCACCATCTTCTGTGTGGAAAAGTTGCCCCTCAGGTCCCTTTTAAATCTTTCCCCTCTCACTGTAATCCTATGCCCTCTAGTTTTGGACTCTCCAACCCTGGGGAAAAGACTGTGACCATTCACCCTATCTATGCCCCTCATGACTTTATAAACCTCTACAAGGTCACCCCTCAGCCTCCGACCCTCCAGGGAGAAAATGATCATTCACCCTATCTATGCCCCTCATGACTTTATAAACCTCTACAAGGTCACCCCTCAGCCTCCGACCCTCCAGGGAGAAAAAAGTCCTCGCCTATCCAGACTCTCCTTATGAACTAAGCCCTCCAGTCCTGGTAACATCCTCATAAATCTTTTTTTGTAACCTTTTAAGTTTAATGACAACCTTGCTAGAGCAGGGTGACCAGAACTGTACGCAGTACTCCAAATGTGGCCTTATTAATGTCTTCTACAGCTGTAACATGATGTCCTAACTCCTGCACTCCGTATTCTGACTGATGAAAGCAAGCATGCCAAACACCTTCTTCACCACCCTGTCTAGCTGTGTTGCCACTTTCAAGGAACTATGTGCCTGAACTCCTAGGTCTCTCTGGTCTACAACACTTGGTGTTTCTATTTCAACCAACTGAAACACTTGTTCTGTGTTGTACGTTTTTCATTCATCTGGAAAGTTTGTTCTGTACCTCAGGGGTAGTGGGGAGCTCTCTTTGAACCCAGCATCATCCCAATATTTAATATTCATCCTTTGTTGTTCTTGAGGTTGGGATGTTTGGCATTGCCTGAATTGCTAGTGGGTGAATCATCCAAAACTTGACTGCCTGTATCCAAACTCACATTAAGTCTTGTTCAGCCATCACCCAGCCCTACAATGGGGGATGTGAGGCTGCCTACATTATCACAACTCTTATGTTCTCTTAGCAACAGAAATCCCCTTGGGTGTGGACTGAGTCTAAAAGCATTCAGTTAACAGTGGGATCTTAACTCACCCACTTGAACAGCTTGCAAGCAGTGCAATTAAGTGGGAGTTTATTGTGTAATTAAGTGCATAGGTTGCACTTGAAAGCAGTACAATTAAGTGGATAGGTTGAGTGAGCTAGGGCTTTTTTTAAAATTTTATTTACAGCATGGTAACAGGCCCTTCCGGCCCAACGAGTCCGCGCCACCCATTTTAAACCCAAATTGACCTACCCGTATGTCTTTTCTCTCTGGAGAGGAGGAGGATGAGAGGTGACTTGATAGAGGTGTACAAGATGATGAGGCATAGTGAACAGTCAGAGACTTTTTCCCCAGGGTGAAAATGGCTATCATGAGGGGGCATAATTTTAAGGAGATTGGAGGAAGGTATAGGGGGGATGTCAGAGGTAAGTCTTTTTACACAGAGAGTGGTGGGTGCGTGGAACACACCGCCGGCAGAGGTTGTGGGGGCAGATACATTAGGGACATTTAAGAAACTCTTAGATAGACACATGAATGATAGAGAAATGGAGGGCTATGTGGGAGGGAAGGGTTAGATATTAGAGCAGGATAAAATGTCGGCACAACGTTTTATATTCTAGTCCTCTTGAAATGAATACGAACAATGCATTTGCCTTCTTTACTGCAAATTAACTTGAGGCCTGAAGTTTATCCCTTTCAATAACTACCTTGAAACTTACAGAATCATGGTCACCGTTTCCAAAGTGTTCCCCAGCTGACATTTCCACCAGCTGTCCAGTTTCATTTCCTACAATAAAGTCAAGTGTAGCCCTTTCTCCGAATATTACCAGAATACTATTGTCATGACTACGCAATGTATTACAGCAGCTGGGTACAGCTCGATGCATTTCTAGGCAATGTCACAGGGAAGTTAAGAACCAATCATTGCTCTGGGTCTAGAGTCACACGTGGACCAGATCAGGATATGACCGATTTTCCTCTCTAATGGACATTAAACTAAATGGGAATAGATTGGATAGGCTGGGCTTGATTTCCCTGGAGCAAAGGAGACTAAGGGGTAACCTGATAGAAGGATTAAAGATAGCGGGAGGCATAGATAAGGTAGATAAACAAAATCTTTTTCCATGGTCGGGTATCAAAAATAAGATAGGATGGACTCTTGACCTCACAATCTACCTCGTCATGGCCCTTGCACCTTCTGCCTGCACTGCACTTTCTCTGTAACTGTAACACTTTATTCTGCATTCTGTTATTGTTTTCCCTTGCACTACCTCGATGTACTGATGTGATGAAATGATCTGTATGGCATGCAAAACAAAGTTTTTCACTGTACCTCAGTACATGTGACAATAATAAAGTAATTTACCAGTTAGAAACAAGAAGGCAGAGGTTTAAAATGACAGGAAGCAGTTTTAAAGCGAGTGGAGAGTTCTGATAGGAAAGCTTTTCTTACACAGAGTGATTGATATCTGGAACTCACTGTCAGAGGAGGTGAGGGAAACAGATGCAATCACGACATTCGAAAGGCATTCATACAGGCACGGTAGTGTAGCGGTTAGCGTAATGTCATTACAGCGCCAGCAACCCAGGTTCAATTCCGGCCACTGTCTGTAAGGAGTTTGTACGTTCTCCCCGTGTCTGCGTGGGTTTCCTCTGGGTGCTCCGGTTTCCTCCCACATTCCAATGGTGTATGGGTTAGGAAGTTGCGGACATGCTATGTTGGCACCGGAAGCGTGGCAACACTTGCGGGCTGGCCCCCAGAACATTCTACGCAAAAGATGTGTGTTTCAATGTACATGTGACTGATAGAGATATCTAATCTTATCTTACCTGAATAGGCAAGGCACAGAAGGATATAGTCCTAATGTGAGCAATTGGGATTAGCAGAAAGGTCAGCATGGACGATGGGCCAAACAACCCACTTCTGCACTCTGCAACTCCAACTATATCCTCAGAATAGCAAAGAGCATCACAGCAAAACAAAGAGAAATTGGCAACAAATTTTACTACAAGCAAGCACTGAACTTATGAAAATCAATTTCCCCATAAAAAAATCGGATAAAATTCTATATTGCTCTAGCAATTTATCATTCAGTTTCTCAGTGGGATTCATTGTGCATTTCACTGCTGATGAATGATTCACAGTGAATGGAATCGATCTTTGAAATTTGCAAACCTTTGCAAAGCCGAACACTTAGTAGGCATCTTTTATCAGGGACGTCAATTTAAACTAAACAAAATATCAGAAAGGCAAAATTCAGTTTGTGAAAGCTTGCTGTGTATAAATTGGTTACTGTGTATTCTACATGATAAGAATGACTACACTTCCAAGGCACTTTGTTGGTTGTTAGCAACACACACAAAATGCTGGAGGAACTCAGCAGTAGCTGCGACACTTTACTCTGTACTGTTATTGTTTTTACCCGTACTACATCAATGCACTCTGTACTAACTCAGTGTAACTGCACTGTGTAATGAATTGACCTGTACGATCGGTATGCAAGACAAGTTTTTCACTGTACCTCAGTACAAGTGACAATACCAATACCATCTATGGAGGGAAATAAACACTTGACATTTCGGGTCGAGACCCTTCATCAGAACTCCTTTTGGCTGTTAATCAGTCCTGAAGTTGTGATAGCTTCTGTATGAATACAATTTTATTCATCCTCTTGAGGATGAATTTACAACTTACTTGCACTTCCTAAACACCAGCCGCCACCGTGCATATAAATGACTGCCCGCCTCAGTCCTGGGTTCCTATTGGTCGGCTCAAAGACACGAACTGCAACCCCATTAAAGGTGGTGTCCACCACAGTGACATTCTCGTCGGACGACGGCCCGACCATCTCTGCGACAGTGAGCAGCATCATCACCTCCATGTAGTGTTTCAGCCCAATGAATTCAGTCAGCTCGGCCTAGATTAAGACAAAGAAACAGAGATATCCAGGTTAATCCAACCATCGGCATTTCTGTAGTGACCACCAGCAGTCCTCCTCTAATTCTCCTTTCTTGCCTCTCACCAGTTCCCTTCGTCCATCCAGTTGCTGAGGCCCCTAGCCCTGTATACCTGGAATGGCAGGCTACCCGATAAGGAAAGGTTGGACAAACTAGGCTTGTATCCATTGGAGTTTGGAAGAGTGAAAGGGGATGAGATTGAAACATAAGACTCTGGCAGATGTAGAAAGATTGTTTCCTCTTGTGGGAGAATCTAGAATTAGCGACCACTGTTTAAAATAAGGGGTTGCCCATTTTGCCCATGATTGGATTGGTTTATTAAGATAAGATATCTTTGTTAGCCACATGTACATCGAACACACAGTGAAATGCATCTTTTGTGTAGAGTGTTCTGAGGACAGCTCACAAGTGTCACCACGCTTCCGGCGCCAACATAGCATGCCCACAACTTCCTAACCCATATGTCTTTGGAATGTGGGAGGAAACCGGAGCACCCAGAGGAAACCCACGCAGAGACAGGGAGAACGTACAAATTCCTTACAGACAGAGGCCGGAATTGAACCTGGGTCGCTGGCGCTGTAATAGCGTTACGCTAACTGGTCCATTATTCTCATGTGTACCGAGATATAGTGAAAAGCTTTCCTTTGTGTGCCATCCAGACAGATCATGCTATACATAAGTACATTGAGACAGTAAAAAGAAAACAGAATGTAGAATACGGTGTTGCAGTTACAGAGAAAGTTCAGTGCAGGTTAGACAAATAAAGTGCAAGAGCCACAACGAGGTAGATTGGGAGATCAAGAGTTCATCTTTTAGCGCATGAGAGGACCATTCAAAACTCTTTCTCTCAGAACATTGTGAGTCTTTGGAACTATCTTCCTCAAGTTAGAGTCTTTACATATTTCAAGAGGTGGATGGATTCTTGATAGGAAGGGGGTGAAATGTTACTGTGCAAAGACGGAAATGCAGAGTTGATGTTCCGAGCAGATCTGCGATGGTAATATTGAATGGCACAGCATGTTTGAAGACCCAACTCCTGTTCCTAATTCGTATGTTTCTATGACGTCTCAACCTCCAAATCTCGCCATTCTTCACCTCCCTTCTCTTTTAAATTGCATTTTAATACCAAGCATTTGTTCCCCCGCCTCAATACGCCTTTGCATTGTACTGTGTCAGACTGTGTTGGTCGATCCTCCTGTAAAATGCCTGTGAGCATGGATTCAGCAGCAGACTTCAACGGTAAATTTCTTCCTTTAATATAATCCCACACTCTAAAGGGCAAAAAGTGGGGAGTATGCAGCTGTACACACCTCTACCCAAGCCGAAAATGTCTGCTTAATTAATGCAAGCAAAATAAGTACAGTTTACCCAAGGTGTATCAAATTACAAGCTGTCCCCTGATTGCAAACACCCAACTTATCTTCACCCATACCTACGACTGAGCTCCCGTAGCATTATTAAATTTAAAAGTCTGATATACATACATATGTTCGTTCCTATAATTGGCAGAACTAGTTTCCTCTCTTTCTCTCTCTCCATTTTTACTAATTGTTCTTTCTTATCAGTCTGATGTGCTTTTGATGCCATTCATTGCAACACTGTGCAGGTATGTTTACCGTATCAAGTGATTTTTGTGTATTTTCAGACTTGTGGACAAAATTGACTCACGGACATCTGTAAAAACGAAACCCATTCGTTACCCAGCAACAGCCTGAATGAGAACCCAAGATCGGGCAAAAAGACTTTATTTCCCATAATAAGAAGTCAATAACTGGGGGGGGGGGGGGGGGGGGGAGGAATTTATTTAAGGTATTTGGTAGAAGGATAAGAAGTGAGTCACAGGGAAACTTTTTGAGAAAGTAGGGTCCGGAACTCATGGCCTGAAAGGATGCCAAATAAAACTCATCACATTTTGTAAGTACCTGGGTGAGAACTTGAAATCCAGAAACTGCAACCTACCAACTGAAAATTCTTGCTCGCTTCAGACCATGTGGTAAGAAAGTCTGATATTTATTTAGTGCCTTTCACAACTGAGGCATGTTCCAGACCACCAGTTCTTCTGAGGCACACCCTCGGAATAGAGGATAAGTTGCTTCCAGTTCTGAGGGTTCTGAGGCAACCTGAGACACCTGTGCAAAATCTGCAGGTGGGTCGGTTCAACGCTCCTTCCACCGAGTCCGCTGGGTCCTCACGTCCACCTGTCACAGAGACTCGAGGTATTCCTGCCTGCTCAGATGCACCTTCCCCATTCTGAACAATCATAAGTTAGGGATTTCTACAAGTCAATGAGATTGTTATATTTATTCAAGCAGACTTTGAGAAGTGCTTTCACTCTCTTCCTGGGAATCTCTTGCTATTGACAGAGCACAGAGTGGAATGATGCTCTCAGGAATCTGATACATGCCTACCAGAGCTGGTTGAGTGCAATCAAAGCCTCGATGCTGAGGCCATTAGTCTCGGATAGCTTCCTAATATCGGTTCACCTATCCTGTCAATGCATTTGAAGGATTTTGTGGGGACAGCATTGGTGGTACCTCTCCAGTGCTGTTAAGTACTCATTGTAGGTTGTCCATGTTTCCTGAGCTGGCCAAGATTGTGCTAACTTGCTGGACACACTGGTGAACGTTGTCACACAGGTCTGCCTTTACTTAGAGGTGGCTCCCAAGAGATGAAAAGCAATCCACATTTTTCAGCTTCTCATCGTGGATCTTAAACTTCATTTGGCCACGTTGTGTGGCCGGGATAGACCACCGTTATGTTCCCTACGTTTAATGTAAAGCCCATCCTGTTAAGGAGTTAGCGATCACTTGGACCTTGGTGTCCATGCACGTGGATGTTCTTTGCACACCCTAACTCCATGACTAAGGTTAGGGTGACCTTGGTTCTGGAGTGGAAACAAGTGTAGGTTGGCCATTTTCCCCATAAGTACTGCAGATTCGCTTCACCCCAGCTGGAGGCTCGCTGAGGGTGAACTGCAGTTTCATAGCGAGGAAGGTTGAGAAGAAAGTTGGAACAATGGCACAGACTAACTTGAGCACAGTCTGCATTGAGATAGGGTCAGGTTACATTCTTGGCTTATGTGCCATTCTGTAGCAAGCATGGACTGGTGATGGATATCAATGGACTGCACATAAATTGCAGTCATTGCTGTAATTTGAGGTATCCAATTAAGGCACAGCAAGCTTTCACAAACAGTAGCACGATAATGACCAAACAATCTGCTTCTGCGAGGAATGAAGGATAAATGTTTCCCAGGACACAGGGAATTAATTCCCAAGACACAAGAAATTCTGCAGATGCTGGTTTTTCGTCTGAGAGGAGGGATGTAAGAGATGTGGTGCCACCTGGTGCCATTTCATGGTAGTGCGACAGTGGTGAGTTTAAAGCGTTTCCAGATCATGAGGTGGACCCAGCATGCAGGATAACTATGTTTTGTCAGTAGTTGAGAAATAATCTTCTAACATGAATCACCAGGTACCCACAGAATGAAGCAAAGAGTACTTTATTTAAAAGGAAATCAACTTTTTGACAACAGTGTTAGACAAGGTGGGGCTGAGGTTCTGTTAATGGGGACACAAGAGACCACAGACGCTGGAATCTGGAGCAACAAACAAACTGCTGGAGGAACTCAGCGGGTCGAGCAGCATCTGTGGGGAGAAAAAGAACTGTCGACGTTTTGGGACGAAACCCTGCGTCAGGACTGAGAGAGGAGACGGGAGATCGACAGTACTGAAAGCGTACTATAAGAGCAAGGCTGTGTGGAAGTTCCTGCCGCTTCTCTGGCCATCTTCTCATAACAACTGCGAGCATCTGTAGGGCAGTAGGGTATCACAGCAGGTAGAGCCACTCCCTCACACCTCCAGCGACCCAGATTCAATCCTGACCTTAGGTGCTGGTCTGTGTGAAGTTTGCACATTCTTGACCATGCGGGCTTCCCCCAGGTGCTCCTGATTCCTCCCACGTCCCATAAACTCATGGGTTGGTAGATTAATTTGGCCACTGCAAGTTGCCCCTAGTGTGTAGGTGAGCGGTAGAATCCGAGGGGGAAGTTAATGGGAATGTAGGAAGAAAAAAAGGGCGGCACAGTAGCGTAGGGGGAGGCACGGTAGCGTAGCGGTTAGCGCGACGCTATTACAGCGCCAGTGATTGGGGTTCGATTGCCGTTGCTGTCTGTAAGGAGTTTGTACGTTCTCCCCGTGTCTGCGTGGGTTTCCTCCGGGTGCTCCGGTTTCCTCCCACATTGCAAAGACGTACGGGTAGGTTAATTTGGGTTTAAAATGGGCGGCGCGGACTCGTTGGGCCGGAAGGGCCTGTTACCACGCTGTAAATAAAATCTAAAAAAAAAAAAAATTTTTAAAAATGGGTTGGGATAGTTTAGGAAAATTGCAGCTTTATAGAACTCTGGTCAGACCACACTTGGAGTATTGTGTTCAGTTCTGGTTGCCTCATTATAGGAAGGATGTGGAAGCTTTAGAGAGGGTACAGAGGAGATTTACCAGGATGTTGCCTGGATTGGAGAGCATGTCTTATGAAGATAGGTTGAGTGAGCTAGGGCTTTTCTCTTTGGAGAGAAGATGATGAGAGGTGACTTGACAGAGGTGTACAAGATGATAAGAGGCATAGATCAAGTGGACAGTCAGAGACCTTTTCCCAGGGCAACAATGGCTAACACAAGGGGACATGATTTTAAAGTGATTGGAGAAAGGTATAAGGGGGATGTCAGGGGTAAGATTTTATTACACAGAGAGTGGTGGGTGCGTGGAACGCACTGTCTGCAGAGGTTGTGGGGGCAGATACATTAGGGACATTTAAGAGACTTTTAGACACATGAATGATAGAAAAATAGGGGGCTATGTGGGAGGGAAGGATTATATAGATCTTAGAGCAGGATAAAATGTCAGCACAACATTGTGGGCTGAAGGGCCTGTACTGTGCTGTAGTGTTCTATGTTCTAAAATGGGTGCTTGATGGTCCCAGTGAGGCTTGCTTCTGTGCCTAATCTCTTTGTGACTCTAATTCTCCCAATGTCTTATGATGCCTTCTTGTCGCTTCTTCAGCCATGGCTTTGCTATAGGCAGACCCATCAATGTGTTCATTTGCTTCATTTCTATGTGCCTGTGATCTCTCCTGCAGTAAGATATGCATGGCTCCATGTATCTGTGAGGTACATCTTTATGTCATGGTACAGAGCAATCTGTGTATCATGTATCTGTAAACACCATCATAGACTGAGCCACTGTCAACTTTTTTGAAGCTTGGTGGAGATTCTTTATTAAGATTGTTTGTGACCATTTGTGATCAGACTGCCAAGGCATACCTCTCCTATGTGTGTACTGGTGGAAGGAATACTTCAAGGCATAATGTTACAGCTCATGGCTTCTTTTCGATTTGAGTGCAGGGGTTCTCAGCATCAGACTGAGGTCTGTTATTGGACCCAAAAATGCATGCAACTTAACTAGTGAATCATTCTTAAACAAATATCAAAGGAAGGATGTACAATATATACAGTGCTGTAATGTTTAGTGGCATTGAGTCATGACAACAACCTTTCCCTCAATGTCAGCAAAAGAGCTGGTCATTGACTTCAGGAAAGGGGGCGGTGTACAGGCACCTGTCTACATCAATGGTGCTGGGGTCGAGAGCTTCAAGTTCCTGGGAGTGAACATCACCAATAGCCTGTCCTGGTCCAACCACGTAGATGCCACGGCCAAGAAAGCTCACCAGTGCCTCTACTTCCTCAGGAGGCTAAAGAAATTTGGTGTGTCCCCTTTGACACTCACCAACCTTTATCGATGCACCACAGAAAGCATCCTATCTGGATGCATCACGGCTTGGTACGGCAACTGCTCTGTCCAGGACCACAAGAAACTGCAGAGAGTTGTGGACACAGCCCAGCACATCACGGAAACCAGCCTCCCCTCCTTGGACACTGTCTTTACCTCTCACTGCCTTGGTGAAGCAGCCAGTGTAATCAAAGACCCCCACCCACCCAGGTCATTCTCTCTTCTCTCCTCTCCCATCAGGTAGAAGGCACAGGAGCGTCTATCCCACTGTTATAAGACCATTGAACGGCTCCCTTATACAATGAGATGGACTCTGACCTCACAATCTACCATGTCGTGACCTTGCACCATATTGTCTACCTGCACTGCACTTTCTCTGTAGCTGTGACACTTTACACTGTACTGTTATTGTTTTTACCCATACAACCTCAATGCACTCTGTACTAACTCAATGTAACTGCACTGTGTAATGAATTGACCTGTATGAACGGTATGCAAGACAAGTTTTTCACTGTACCTCAGCACAAGTGACAATAATAAACCAATACAATGCATAATATGTAGTGTTCTGTGGTGCCATAGTAATACAGTAATTGTGAGTATTAGCTTCTTCCCGATAAGGGTATGGCCAGCACAGAGGACAACTGTGTTCCAGGTTGGTGGATAGTTCTGAAATAATCTTACAACACAAGTCTCTGGTAGCCCACAGGAGGCAGTACCCCTTACTGCCTCCAAAGGTACCTTAGGGGTACCTTACCTGAAAGGAAGAAAAGCTTTTGGCAAACAGCATGACAGAACAATGCGCAAAAAACAAACTGCTGGAGGAACTCAGCAGGTCAGGCAGCATCTGTGGAGGGAAATAGACAGTCAACGTTTTGGGTCGAGACCCTTCATCTGGTCTGAGAGAGTAGAGGGGAGGTGAGCAGTATAAAGGGGTGAGAGGGAGGGGCAGAGCAAGAGCTGGCAAGTGATGGGGGAGGGGGAAGAGTGGGAATGGCGGCAGGGAGTCTGGGAGGTGGAGAGGTGGAGGCAACAAAGGGCCGCAGATGGTGGAATCTGATGGGAACGGAAGGTGGAGCATGGAAACCAAATAAGGGAGGTAGGGAGGGCAGGTGGGAACAGTGGGGTAGGGGTCGGGGTCAGAACTCCCTTGAAAGGCAGCATCCTCAACAATATACCATCCCCTCAATTCTGCACTGGAGCATCAGACTAGAACATTATTCTCAAGTCTCAGGAGTGGGGTTTAAATTGCAATCTTCTGATTCGGAAAAACTCAGTGCAACCAACTGAGCCGCAGGTGAAGGGCTGAAGCTAATTGTGCACAGGCATTCTTGATGGGAAGCTGGAAATGGTCTTGGGATCAAGAGAAACAAAGGGACGTGCTGATGGAGTAAGATGAGTTTAAGTAGGTTGAGACTCGAAAGCAGTCAGCATGATCAAAGACCCCGCCCACCCCGGTCATCCTCCCTTCTTCCCCACCCCACCCCCACCCCCCTTCCATCGGGCTGCAGATACAAAAGCTTGAGAACATGCACCACCAGGCTCAAGGACAGCTTCTGTCCTGCTGTTATAAGACTCGATTGGACCCCTTGTATGACAAAGATAACCTCTTGATCTCTCAGTCTACCTCGTTATGGCCCTTGCACTTTATTTGTCTACTTGCTACTGTACCTTCTCTGTACCTATAACACTATGTTCTGCAATCTTTTATTGTTTTTCCTTTTGTACTACCTCGATGGAATGAGCTGTCTGGATGGCATGCAAAATAAAGCTTTTCAATGTATCTCGGTACATGGACCAGTTGGGCGGAAGGGCCTGTTTCCGTGCTATATAATAAGGCTATTACCAATGCATTTAGCAGCAAGGATCCAGTCAGAATTTGCCTGTTACGGTGCTGTGTAAATCTTTGTTTTCCGTCTTCTGTTTTCAAACTGAATGTTGTTGTAAAATGTCACTTAATAGTACATTGCAGTCAGATTTAAGATCCACAGAGCTCAGACTCAAAACGTGTAATTTTCTTTGAAATGTCACAAATATTTTCTGCCTGTTTTACTGTAATTTCAATGCCAATCTCTGCATGAGCACTCACAGTGCACATTGTGCAAACAAGTAATAAGATATCTTGGACCACAAGCTCAGCAGGAGAGCACATCAGCACTGTGCATCACTTCATTCCTTGGAACCTGCTCACAGTCCCAACTACTCAGAAAACCTCATGCATTACCTCATGCGTCGTGCCAAGTACACATATATGGTATGCCAGTGCAGTGGTATTGGTTTATTATTGTCACTTGTACTGAGGTACAGTGAAAAACTTGCCAAGCATACCTATTTTACAGGTCAATTCATTACACAGTGCAGTTACATTGAGTTAGTACAGAGTGCATTGAGGTAGTACAGGTAAAAACAATAACAGTACAGAGTAAAGTGTCACAGCTACAGAGAGAGTGCAGTGCAATAAGGTGCAAGGTCACAACAAGGTAGATTGTGAGGTCAGAGTCCATCTCATTGAATAAGGGAACCGTTCAATAGTCTTATCACAGTGGGGTTGAAGCTGTCCTTAAGCCTGGTGGTACGTGCCCTCAGGCTCCTGTATCTTCTACCTGATGGAAGAGGAGAGAGGAGAGTATGACCCAGATGGGTGGGGTCCTTGATTACGCTGGCTGCTTCACCAAGGCAGTGAGAGGTATAGACAGAGTCCATGGAGGGGAGGCTGGTGTCCGTGATGCACTGGGCTGTGTCCACAACTCTCTGCAGTTTCTTGCAATGCTGGGCAGAGCAGTTGCCATACCAAGCCGTGACGCATCCAGATAGGATGCTTTCTATGGTGCATCGATAAAAGTTGGTGAGAAGTTGCAATTAAAGAAAATTTCTTGAGGGTGACTTTTCACCTTCATTGCAAGCAAGGTAATCAGCTGAATTACTTGACAATTCCAGAAATCATTTCATTGGATTAAGTACACTCCTTTTGCATGTCCAAAGAATGGATATTGGTGCTGTTCATGGCTCTAGGAGGCAACCCCAGACCATAATGGTCTAACTGCTCCTTTAGAAAAAAAATTCCTAAGTTCAAATGGTTTACTCAGTATTGATAACATTAATAATCATGTAGCAGAAATGAGATTACCAGCTAGGTTACAAACTAGAGAAACAAAGGACTGCAGATGCTGGAATCTAGATGAAAAACACGATGATGCTGGAGCAACTCAGCAGGCCAGGCAGTATCCGTGGAGAAAAGCAGGCGGTCAACGTTTCGGGTCAGGACCCTTCTTCAGGACTGAAGATAGGAAAAGGGGAAGGCCAATATATAGGAGGGAAAAGCAGAGCAGTGATAGGTGGACAAAAGACGGGAGGCGAGGTGGGCACAAGGTGGTGATAGGTAGATGCAGGCAAGAGATAGAGATAGGCAGGTGCGGGGGAGGAGGGGAGAGCAGATCCACCGGGGGATGGGTCAAAGGTAAGGAGACAAAGGAAAAAAAGGGGTAGAGAAACAGAGATATAGGCTAGGGAAGGGAAGAAGAGAAGCAGCATGGGGTGGGGGGTTGGTACTTAAAGTGGGAGAATTCAATGTTCATCTCATTAGACTGCAAGGTTCCAAGACAGAAAATAAGGTGCTGTTCCTCATGAGGTACAAACTAGATTTCTTTTTATCCCTTACAAGGTCTGTCTCTTGTTGACACGAACAGTGTTTAATGCCCTTGAACAAAGTGTCTTACTGGGGGTTAGTTAAGAGCCAACTACATCGTAGTGGGTCTGGAATCACCTATTAAACCAAACCAGGTAAAGACAGCAGATTTCCCTTTCTGAAGGAATTTAACATCAGTCGAGGTTGCATCGTCACCATTACTGGCACTAGCATTTAAACTGCAAAGCTGCTTAACACCACAAGAAATTGCAGAGAGTTGTGAACACAGCCCAGTCTATCGCAAAAACCAGCCTCTCCTCCATTGACTGCGTCCACTTTTCCCACTGCCTCAAAGAAGCAGCCAACATAAGCAAAGGCCCCTCCCACCCCGGTCATTCTCTCTTCTCCCCCTCCCAACAGGCAGAAGATACAAAAGCTTGAAAACACTCACCACCAGGCTCAAGGACAGCTTCTACCCCGCTGTTATAAGACTCTTGAACAGACCTCCTATACAATGAAGATGAACTCTTGATCTCTCAGTCTACCTCGTAATGGCCCTTGCACTTTATTTGTCTACCTGCACTGCACTTTCTCTGTAACACTATATCCTGTATTCTGTTTTTACTTTTGTACTACCTCGATGTACTTATGTTTTGGAATGATTTGTATGGATGGCATGCAAACAAAAGCTTTTCACTGTTTCTCAGTACATGTGACAATAATAAATGAATTACCCAATGGTTTACTTAACTGCACTTAATTTCAACAGCAGTCATAGTGGAATTTGAACTTGCATTAGGAGAGCATTGGCCTTCAACAAAAGGAAATGAATCAATCACCTGATTGACTGAAATTAGTTCAGTTTGGAACAAGTAAGGGGAGACTTGATTGAACAAATAGGAAGTAACTTTACAGAATGTAGAAAAGATGTTTCCTCTTCTGGCAGGATCTAGAACCAGTGGTCACTGTTTAAAAATAAAGGGTTACCCAATGAAGACAGAGATATGGGGCACAGATAGGGTGAACGCGCACAGTTTTTTTCCACCCAGGGCAGGGAAATCAAGAACTAGAGGGCATAGGTTTAAGATGAGAGAGGAGAGATTTAATAGGAACCTGAGGGGCAACATTTTCACCCAGCGGGTAGCCTGCATATGGAATGAGCTGCCAGAGGAAGTGGTTGAGGCAGGTATATTAACAACATTGAAAAGGCACTTGGACAGGTACATGGATAAGAAAGGTTGAGAGGGATAAGGGTCAAACGCAGGCAAATGGGATGAGAGATGGGAATCTTGGTCAGCATGGACCAGTTGGGCCAAAGGGCCTGTTTCTGTTCTATGAGAGGAAACATATTTCTTTCTTCTAGGTGTTGAGACACTTTGGAACAACTTTCTCAAAAGACAGTGGAAGCAGAGACCCCCAACTGACTGTGTGTGAAGCCACACAGGCCTACAGAATTCTCGAAGAGTGACCAGTAGTGAGATAGCTGGCACCCTTCAGCTGCACTTAGCACCACTGCATTAGGAAATGCCAAACCGTAACAGGTTTCCTCGTCAGATGACCAGAGCCAGACATTGCAGGTCAGAGGAGGCTGGAGGTGCGCGCGTCTTTGATACCCTCCATGACTGGATGGGTGAGAAGTCGAGGGTAGAATGCATCTCGGGAGTGAAGCTCTGTGTACTTTTCTTCTCCACTGAGCCTCTGAGGACAGATAATGTTCAAAGTTGGATGTTGCACAGCCTAATGCAACACACATTTAGTCAGAGTTTGGCCACCTCAGGGAAAGTGGAAAGAAATAAAGAAACTAGTTTGAGAAAAGGTATCAACTTTACTGCTGTCAGTCAATGGGCGTTCGAAAATTACGAGAATCTATGGTTGATTATGGGTGGTACTATGGTGTACATAGTAGAGCCACTGCCTCTCAATACCAGCACCAATTTGGTATCACTGACATATGATGTGAAATGTGTTCGTGTCTTGGTTTGCAAGACAGAAAATTATCATAAATAAATAGTGCAAAATAAAAGGAATAAGAAGGTAGTGTTCATGGACCATTCAGAAATCTGATAGCAGAGGGAAAGAGGCCATTTCTGAATCGTTGAGTGTGGGTCTTCCAGCTCCTGTACCTCCTCCCTGATGGTAGTAACAAGGAAAGGGCATGTCCCAGGTGGTGAGGGTCCTTAGACCAAGGTTCAGTCCTGAGATTGGGTGCTGTTTGTGTGGAATTTGCAAGTTCCTGTGACCATGTGGGTTTCCCCCAGGTCTTTCGGTTTCGTCCCACATCCCAAAAAAGTGTGGGCGGTAGGTTAATTGACCACTGAAAATTGCCCCTAGTGAGTGGTGGAAACTGTGGGGAGTTGATGAGAATGTGGGAAGAATTTTAAAAATGGGCTTTATGTAGGATTATAATGAGTGGTTGATCGTCCATGCGGACTTGGTGGGCTGAGGGGCCTGTTTCTGTGCTGTATCTCTCCAATGACTCTTATGATTCTATTAAGAGAGGTAAAGAGTACATGTGAGCAAGCAATGAACATGCCAAGCTGTCCCAAGCAATATCTTTTTCCCATTATTGAGCAATCCAATACTAGAGGGCATGCATTTAAGGTGAGAGGGGGTAGGTTCAGAACAGAAGTGAAGGGTACATTTTTTACTCAGAGAGTGGTGGATGCCTGGAATGCGTTGCCTGATAGGGTGATGGAGGCAAATTCATTGGGGGCGTTTAAGAGGGGCTTGGATGGGCTCATGAATGAGAGGAAAATGGAGGGATATGGGCATTCTGTAGGTAGGAGGGATTAGCTATGTTGGCACAACATTGTGGGCCGAAGGGCCTGTTCTGTGCTGTACTGTTCTATGTTTCTTGATAAGATGGAAGTTAAAGGTTTAAATAAAGCAATGAGCAGATGGGGAATTTTAATCTGAAAGGTTCAATCACACCAAATGTTGCAGCACATTGAATCCCAACATCATCAGGTATGGTTCTATGGTCCATGGTGGCACTGGGAGAAGTGACCACCACACACACCTTTTGAAGATAAGGTCCTGTCTTTACACTGAGGACATCTTCCATTGTGTTGTGTAATGCTACCAATGTAATAGCCTCAAACAGACCGGGCAGCTCAAAAGTGGGCATCTAGGAAACTCTATGGACCACCACCAGAAGAAAAGCAACCCACTGCAATCTATAACCTCATGGCCAGACATATCCATCACCCCACTACTAGTATCAAGTCAACCAATCAATCCTCGTTCAGTGTGGAGTGCAGAAAGGCATGACAGGAGGAACGCCAGGCATACCCATAAATGACGAGGTGCCAGGACAGTGAAGCTGAAATATAGGACTACTTGCATCAAACACCATACACCGAACGCAGCTGAGTGACCTTACAACCGACAGATCAGATCACTGCTCTGTAGTCCCATCATATTTAGTTGTGAATGGTGGTAGACAATTAAACAGCTTAAAAGGAGCTGGAGACTCCAAGAACATCATCCATCCTTAATGATGGTGGTGCTCGTGGAGATACTTTAGAAAAGGTTGGGGTGCTCACAACTACGTTCAGCCATTCTGGCTTCCTCCCGAGATCCGCACCATCACAGAAGCTAATCTCCAACCAAAATCAATTCACTCGATGCAACATCAAGAAGTGGCTGAAAGCTCTGAAGGCCACAAAACGTCGATACATCCAACTGTAGTACTGAAGACCAGTGCTACAGAATTACTGTGCTTCTAGCCAAACTGTTCCAGTACAGTTACGACACTGGCATCCACCCAACTATGTGGAAAATTGCTCAGATACATCCCATTCATAAATACAAGGACAAATCCAGTCCGGCTAATTACCACTCACTCCCAATCATCAGCAAATGATGGAAGCTGGCAGTGAGGGTGTTATCAAGCAGCATTAACTCACTATAACCTGCTCACTGACACCCCAGTTTAGGTTTCACCACATCACAGTGTTGGTTCAAACTTTGACCAAAGAGCAGAATTCCAGAGGTGAGATGAGAGTGACTGCCTTTAACATCAAGGCAGCATTTAATTGAGTGCTGGAACCAACGCCTCTGGTAAAATTGAAGTCACTGAGCAAGGAGAAAGTGGTTGAGGTCAAATCTTAGTGATTGAGGTCAAATCTTACAGGCTGAGGTCAAATCTTACAGAAATGGCTGTGGTTGTCAGAGGTCAACCATCCCAACCCCAGTACATCACTGCAGGAACCTCTCAGGGCAGTTTCCCCAAGCTCAACCCTCTTTAGCTGCTTCATCAATGACCTTCCTTTCATGATAAGCTCAAAGTAAGGCTGTGTAATCATCAGCGAATGGTGTTCAATTCCATTCATGACTCCTCAACAAGAGAGTCAACCCTTGCCAACATGCAACAAGACCTGTTCAAGCATGAACGTTCGAGTGTGCACTGATAAATGGTAAATAATATTCATGCCTTAGAAGTGTCAGACAGTGACCATCTCCGACAAGAAAGAATCTAACCACCTACCCGTGACAATGCAATGGCATTACCATCAAGTCTCCATCGTCAATATCCTGCAGGTCACCATTGACCAAAAAAGTCAACTGAACCAGCCACGTTAATGCCACAGCTACAGGAAGGTGGGATATACCGTGGAAAGTGAGTCTCCTCTTCATATCCCAAACCGTTTCCTCCATCTACAAGACACAAGTGAGGAGTATGACGGAATACTCTCCACTTGCCTGGATAAGTGCAATGCCAACAACTCTGAAGAAACTGGATACCAACCAGGACAAAGAAACCCACTTGATTGGCACCATCTATAGAGGGAAATGAACAACCTTGATGAATGGTTTCTGCACGAAATGTCGACTGTTCACTTCCCTCCATAGATGCTGCCTGACCTGCTGAGTTCCTCCAGCATTTTGTGGGTGGAATTCCAGCAGAAGACAGAGGGTGGTGACTGAAGGGACTTATTCGGGCTGGAGGCCTGTGAGTAGTGGTGTTCCACAGGGATCTGCACTGGGACCTCTGCTGTTTGTGATGTACATAAATGAGCTGGATGAGTATGTTGACAGGTGGGTTAGTAAGTTTGCAGACGATACCAAGATCGGTGGAGTTGTGAATAGTGTAGAAGACCGGCGACGGATACAGCGTGATATAGATCAGTTGCAGATGTGGGCAGAGAAATGGCAGATGGAGTTTAATCTGGATAAATGTGAGGTGTTGCACCTTGGTCGGACTAATGTCAAGAGGCAGTAAACTCTTAAGGGGAAGACCTTTAATAGTGTTGAAGAGCAGAGAGACCTTGGGGTGTAAGTCCATGGCTCATAGAAAGTGGCTACACAGGTAGATAGGGTGGTTAAGGTAGCTTATGGAATGCTTGCTTTCACTAATCGATGTATTGAGTATAGGAGTCATGATGCATATCTATAGAACTCTGGTTAGGCCTCATTTAGAGTATTGTGTGCATTTCTGGTCACCTCACTATAGGAAGGATGTCGAGGCTTTAGAGAGGGTGCAGAGGAGGTTTACTAGGATGCTGCCTGGATTAGAAGGTATGTGCTAAGGGGAGAGGTTGGACAAACTTGAGCTCTTGACTCTTTTCTCTGGAGCGGCGGAGGCTGAGGGGTGATCTGTTGGAAGTGTATGAAATTATGAGGGGCATAGATAGGGTGGACAAGCAATATCCTTCTCCCATTATTGAGTGATCCAATACCAGAGGGCATGCATTTAAGATGAGAGGGGGTAGGTTCAGAACAGATGCGAGGGGTACGTTTTTTTACTGAGAGTAGAGTGGTGGATGCCTGGAATGTGTTGCCTGATAGGGTGGTGGAGGCAAACTCATAGGGGGCTTTTAAGAGGGGCTTGGATGGGCACATGAATGAGAGGAACATGGAGGGATACGGGCATTCTGTAGGTAGGAGGGAATAGCTGTGTCAGCACAACATTTTGGGCTGAAGGGCCTGTTCTGTGCTGTACTGCTCTACGTTCTATCTGCAGTTTTTCTTGTGTCTCTACTTGATTGGCACCCCATTAACCATCCCAAGTATTCATTATATCCACCACCAGTGGACAGAGGCGGGTACAATAATATCATTTAAAGGACATTTGGATAAGTACATGGAGAGGAAAGATTCAGAGGAATAGCGGCCAAATGGAACGAGCTGGGTGAGCACCTTGTTCAGCACGGACAAGTTGGGCTGAAGGGCCTGTTTCCATGCTGCATTACTCTATGACGCAGTCATGCTGTGTACCATCCACAAAATACACGGCAATTACTTGCCAAGACCACTCCGATAGCCCATCCCAAACCTGCAACCTCGAGCGCCAAAAAGGATAAGCCCATCAGGTGCATGGGAGCAGCGCTACCTGCAGTTTCCCCTCCAAGTCACACACTATCCTGACTTGGAAATATATCACAGGTCCTTCATTACCGCTGGATCCAAATCCTGGAACTCCCTCCCTGTGAAAGCACCTTCACCAAAAGCAGTACAGAATTTCCAAAAGGCATCTGACCACCACTTTCTCAAAAGCAATTACAAATGGACAATAAATGATGGCCTTGACAGTGATGTCCAGAGGCTGAAAATTAATTTTTTTTTAAATTCAAGAACGGATATAATGGATGAAACCACATTCTGTGTGTTTCATCACCTTGCTGCCGATTCCATTTAGTTGAATTGAAATGGGAAAACTTATGAGAGGTCTCAATGCACATAAGGAGGTGCATGATTGTTCACACCAGCACTCAATTTCGAGTGGAAAATGGTAACCAGAAACCTACTCAACCACAATTGCAGGATAAAGATGATGGTTCAATCTTAAGTATTATTTGGAAATGCAAGACAATTGAAGTCAATTGAATTTAACGTCACACTATGTGCAGGAGGTGAATGAAACCTGTGGCATGCATTTAGTGCCAAACAACAAAGATAAACTTCTCTCCCAATGTATTGTAATTGGTTTATTATTGTCACTTGTACTGAGGTACAGTGAAAAAACTTGACTTGCATACTGATAGTACAGGTCAATTCATTACACAGTGCAGTTACATTGAGTTAGTACAGAGTACATTGAGGTAGTACAGGGTAGAAACAATAACAGTACAGAGTAAAGTGTCACAGCTACAGAGGAAGTGCAGTGCAGGTAGACAATAAGGTACAAGGTTACAACAAGGTAGATAGTGAGGTCAGAGTCCATCTAATCATATAAGGGAACCATTCAAAAGTTTTATCACAGTAGGATAGAAGCTGTCCTTGAGCTTGGTGGTATGTGCCCTCAGGCTCCTGCATCTTCTGCCTGATGGGAGAGGAGAGAAGAGAGAATGACCCGGGTGGGTGGGGTCTTTGATTATGCTGGCTTCTTCACCAAGGCAGCGAGAGGTAAAGACAGAGTCCATGGAGGATATTGAGTAGTTAGGATTCCCTTTACGGAAAGCAGAAGATACAGGGTTAACATCATAGAGAATCATGAAGGGATTTAAATAGCAAAAGCTATAAACAAAGGTAGATACTTCCATATCCAATAAGAAATTCAGAAGAAATGTCTTTACCCAGAGATTGATGAGACAGTGGGACTTGTTGGCACAAAAAGTCCTTGAGGTGTGTGGTATAGATTCAATTAAAAATGAGCTAGAAATAACACAAGAGGGAGGGAAAGTAGATGACGGAGATAAGGTGAGATGACAGAGATAGGAGTTGGGATGTTATGGTGAGGTTGTTTAAGACATTGGTGAGGCCAAATTTGGAGTATGTGTGCAGTTCTGGTCACCTATCTATAGAAAGGATATCAGTAAGATTGAAAGAGTGCAGAGGAGATTTACTAGAATGTTGCTGGGTCTTCAGGAGTTGAGTTACAGGGAAAGTTTGAACAGGTTACGACTTTATTCCTTGGAGCGTAGAAGAATGAGGGGAGATTTGATAGAGGTTTACAAAATTATGAGGGGTATAGACAGAGTAAATGCGAGTAGGCTCTTTCCACCTAGATTAGGAGAGACAAGTACGAGAGGACATGGCTTTAGGGTGAAAGGGGAAAGGTTTAGGGGGAACATTAGGGGGAACTTCTTCACTCAGAGAGTGGTGGGAATGTGGAACGAGCTGCCATCTGACGTGGTAAATGCGGGCTCACTCTTAAGTTTTAAGAATAAATTGGATAGGTACATGGACGGGAGAGGTCTGGAGGGTTATGGACTGGGTGCAGGCCAATGGGACTAGTGGAATAAAGTTTCGGCACAGACTAAAAAGGTCGAATGGCCTGTTTTCTGCGCTGTAGTGTTCTATGGTTCTAGATGAAAAGGAATGAGAGGAGGCTCATATGGAAGACAAGGATGTGAGAAAATAGGAGCAGGAGTTGGCCCCTCAAGCCGGCCCTGCCATTTAATATGGTCCTAGGGCTTTTCTCCTTTTCTGTACCTGTTCCATAAAGCCCTCTGTTCCTTAATAGTTCAAAGATTTATCCACTCCCTCCTGAAATACCCCAATGATCCAGCCTCGACAACACTCAGGGTGTGTGGAATTCCAGATATGCACGACCCTCTGAGAGAAGGTACTCCACACCTCAGCTTTAAACGATCGCGTAGCTGTGTCTCCTCATTCGAGAGTCTCCCACTACAGGACACATTTGGACATCTACCCTGTCACATCCCCTCGGAATTTTATGTTTCAATAAGATCACCTCTCATTCTTCTAAACTCCAAAGAATATAGATCTAA
Source organism: Pristis pectinata (assembly GCF_009764475.1). NCBI lineage: Eukaryota > Metazoa > Chordata > Chondrichthyes > Rhinopristiformes > Pristidae > Pristis > Pristis pectinata. Next base: position 105,410,579 of record NC_067410.1, on the reverse strand, counting down.
CTTCTCCAGCCGCTCATGATAGGACAACCCTCTAATCGCAGGAATTAACCTGATTAATCTCTTTTAGACCGCCTTCAGTGCATCCTTTCTTAAGTCATGGAACTAAAACTGTACACAGTATTCCAGCTGTGGCCTCACTTGTACAACTGTTACAATTGTACATCTCCTTTAAACTTTTCCCCTCTCACTGTAAATGCACGTCCTCTAGTACTTGACATTTTTACCCTTTGAAAAAGATTAAGGCTAAATGGCACTTGCTGTACCTGTTAACTTTTTCAAATTTGTACACAAGAACACCTAGGTCCCTCCATACTTTGCTTATCTGCAGTCTTTCTCCATTTGGACAATAGTCCACCTTCGGATTCCTCTTGCTAAAGTGCATGATCTCACACTTTGCCACATTAAACTTCCATTTGCCAAATTTTCACCCACTTATCTATATCCAGGTGCAGTGACCTAATATCCTCATCACAACATGCTCTCCCACCTATCTTTATGACATCAGAAAACCTGGATACCTTAACTTCTGTCCCATATTATGATGAATATGAATCATAAAATTCTGACTCTGTCTTCTATGTGATAACTAATGTTCGATCCATGGTGACACTCTTCTCCTAATAACATGAACGCCTATCTTTTGCACCATCCTTTTATGTTGTGCCTTATCAAATGCTTTCTGAAAATCCAAAAACACTAAACTTACAGGTCCTCCTCTATCAACTCTGCTTCTCACATCCTCGAAGAACTCTAGCAAGGTTGCCAAACATAATTTACCTTTTATAAAACCATGTTGACTTGGTTTGATTAACTAAGCTTCTCTGAATGACCAGTTATTTCTTCCTTGCATTATGGCAACAACAGATGTTAAGCTAACAAATCTATAGCTAACTTGTTTTTTTTGTCTTCCTCCCTTATGAATGAAAGTTGGGCCAAATGGCCAATTTCTGTCTTTAATATTGTTCCGTAATGTTATGTAATTCGATGACTGGACTCCTTCCAAATGTGACACAAACATAAGAAAACCAAGGACCTAGTGGGAATATGGAACTGATAGAAATTAATATTAGTTAAAAATTATTACCAGAGAGTTTGGTGAGATTCAAAGCAGGAAGACACTGAGATGATGCATTTTGGGAGTACTAATGAGGCTAGGACATACACCATGAATTGTAAGGCCCTGGGGTGTACTGAGAAACATAAGGATCTTGGTGCACAAATCCAAAGATCCTTGAAAGATGTGATGGTACTGGAGAGGTTGCAGAGGATTCACCGGGATGTTTCCCGGGATGGAACATTTCAGTTATGAGGAGACACTTGAGTGGCTGGGTCTGTTCTCCCTGGAGAGGAGGTGGATAAGAGGGGATATGACTGAGGTATATAAAATTATGAGGGATATAGGTAGGGTAGACTGCAGAAACCATCCCCCACACCCCACACCCCCATAAGAAGTGAATAAATCTAGATTTAGGGCAAGGAAAAAAGATTTGGAGGGGGATCAGAGGGAGACCTTCAGCACTTAGAGAATGAGTATCTGGAATGCACTATTGGGGAGGGAGGTGGAAGCAGAGTCACAAACATCACTTAATAAGTGTCTAGACAAGTACTGGAGTTACCCAGGCATTGAAGGCTACAGGCAAAGTGCTGGAAGTTGGGATTAATACATATCAGTGCTCATTGCTTGGTCTGGGCAAGGTGGACAAATGGCCTGTTGCCATGCTGTATGACTCTTTAACTATATGGCTGAGAATTTTGGGTCTCTCTGGGAGCAGATGGAGACAACAGCAAGTAGCAGAAGCACCATGCAATAATCCAATCAAACCATCTCCCTGGCCCTTCAAGCTTCACCAGTCTCAGTGGGGCAGTCTGTGGATCAGACGCACAGAAAGTGGAAGCAAGTCATCCTTGGCTCAAAGGGACTTCATCTATCACATTACTCCAAGCTTATGGACATCTATCCTAAGATGTCTCCTCTGTGGCTCCTTTTGTTTGATCTAAAACCTTGGGAATATGTACAACCAGACTCAAAGACAGCTTCTATCCCACTGTTGAATGGACCTCTCATAAACTAAAATATGACTCTTGATCTACCAATCTAATCATGGCCCTTGCACTTTATTTGTCTGCCTGCACTCTCTCTGTAACTGTAACACTTTATTTTGCATTCTTATTCCTTTTACTACCTTGATGCACGGTAGTGTAGCAGTTAGTGCAACACTATTACAGCGTCAGCGACCCGGGTTCAATTCTGGCCACTGTCTGTAAGGAGTTTGTACGTTCTCCCCGTGTTTCCTCCAGGTGTTCTGGTTTCTTCCCACATTCCAAAGACGTACAGGTTAGGAAGTTGTGGGCATGCTATGTTGGCGCTGGAAGTGTGGCGACACTTGCGGGCTGTCCCAGAACACTCTACACAAAAGATGCATTTCACTGTGTGTTTCAATGTACATGTGACTAATAAAGATATATCATCTTATGTATGGAAATAATCTGCCTGGATGGCATGCAAACGTGTTTTACTGTATTTCAGTAGATGTGACAATAATAAACCAATATACAATAACACACCTTGTGGTACGACATTAAAGGCATTATATTAATGAAAGTTGTGGTTATTGTTATTCTATGACAATCTTCAAACAATGAACATTTTACTCATGTTCTCAACATGTACTCAACGGACACGTACTCACGTTTCTCAAGCTGTTCCTCATTTAACAGAGCAAACTGGAACATCCGCCAAAAAGAGCATTGGACAAAGAGCAGCAGAAAGCAAGCACTGCAAAGTGCACAGAGTTTAACCCATCACTGGTTTGATCAGGAACATGTTGAATCTGCAACTATTTTGGCGCTAATTGATTGCAAATGATCTCAGCCGTACTTCCTATGTTTGATCTCCATCCAATGAAGTATGTATGTCTGGACATTGATTAAGGACCAGGAGAGGCTGCCAAAAGGTCGTTCACCAGTTGAACAAGCCCAAGCTCCAGCTTCTGGACGTAAAGCAACTGCCATACATGGAAATCCACAAAATGTGGACAAGCTTAAAAAAACTGCCTCAAAGAGTCAGACTAATTGGGGAAAAGAATGCACATTAGCATTCCTAATCGAAGGCTTATTTATCAGGACAATCTAAACCATCCACTGGAAAAGGCCCCCGTCAAGGGACTCAACTAAAGGCAAGACTTGCATTTCTACGGCATCCTTCATGATATCCTAAGTGTTTCTTTCTGGAAGGTAGGCACTGTTGGAATGCAGGAAACATAACAGCCAAATTGTGCATGGCAGTCTCCCAATTAAAAGAGATCAAATTTTTTTTGAGGTGGTGACCAAGTCTGTCAATGGGGATCATGTGGCTGATGTAAGCTTCGTGGACTGTAGTAAGTCCATATGGGACAGTGGTCCAAATGGTAAAAAGCTCATGGGATCTGGAGCAAATTTGCAAAATTGGATCTGAAATTGGTTTGATGATAGGAAACAGTGAGTGATAGTTGAGGATTCTTTCCACGAATGGAAGCCTGTGACCACTGGTATACTGTAGGAATCAGGGACGAGCCTCCTGCTTTTCATTATGTACATTAACAATCAGAATTTATGTGATATGATTAATAAGTTCATAGTGGTGGTGTGATTAGTGATGTTTTTAGCAAGGGGGGCTAATCTTCACTACGGAACTATATTGAGTATTTGGTAAACTGGGAAGAGAAATGGCAGATGGAGTTTAATACATAAAAATGTGATGAATTTGAGGACCAAGGACATACAAGACAGGCTAACTGGCCACTGTAAATTACCCCTTTGTGCAGAGAAGTGCTGTGCTATGCTATGTTGGTGCCGGAAGCGTGGCGACACTTACGGGCTGCCCCCAGAACACTACGCAAAAGATGTATTTCACTGTGTTTCAATGTACATGTGACTAATAAAGAAACCTTATCTTATCTAAGTGGCAAAAGAATTAAAAGAAGAATAAATGGGTGTACAAGAGAGATTTGCAGAGGTACTGGGGAAATAAGTAAAGGGCAGTGACGAGATTTGAGAGAAGTGGCATGGTCCCAATTGGATGAATAGACTCCTGTTGCATTATGGCTTGGCTAATGGTGCTGTTACCTCTGTTGTAGGAGGTTATGAGTTCAAACCATACTCCAGAGCTCACAAAGGCAGGCTGGCAATACTCAACCAGTGCTGGACTGTTAGATGTCCTAACCTTGGGATGTTAAACTAAGTCCCGATCAACTTCATTGTGAATGGAAAAGGTCTCATTAAAGGACAGGGGATTTCTTCCCAAAAGCCTCATGAAATGTATGAATGGGTCATTATCATATTGCTATGTGAGGAACCTTGCAGTGATCAAATTGGTTGCTACATTCCTGAAAAGAAACAGTGATGGTACTTCAACTTAGTCTTAGAGTCGTGAAGTCATACAGCATGGAAACAGGCCCTTCGGACCAAGGTGTCTCTCCAAGCTGGTCCCATTTGGCCCATGTCCCTCTCAACTTTTTCTATCCACACACCTGTCTACATGTCTTTTAAACGTTGTAATTATACCTGCCTCTACAGCTTCCTCTGGCAGCTCATTCCATACACTCACCACCCTCTGCATGAACAGGTTTTCCCCTCGGGTCCCTTTTAAATTTTCCCCCTCTCACCTTAAATTGATGTTCTCTGTGGTTTTAGACTTCTCTTCCCTGGGAAAACGACTATGACCATCCACCTCATCTACACCCGTCATGATCTTCCACACCTCCATAAGATCACCCCTCAGCCTCCTATGGTCCAGGGGGAAAGAGTCACAACATCCAGGCATAATGAAAGGTTGTGTCTGTCTTTAAAGTATATTCTGATCTACTTCTTGACATCTCTTGAGTATTAATGCCAACATAACATGACGATTTCTGAAATATTATAGGCCATTCCTGCTGGGTGCAGACATTGATGGGTCAAACTCTAATCTGCTGTGCACAGTTCCCCACATATTTACATACACACACTGTGAAGGCACTGGCCGGAGTCGAAAATAAAAAGGAAATTAGCCACAGTGTGGTGGAACACATGATGATGCAAAACTCAGTTCAAAAGTGACCTGAGAGGGGGAGGAAAGAACCGAGGTAATTACAGGTTGAGAGAGTGGGCAGAAGCTGGCAAATATGGCATTATCTGAGCAATTTTAGAAAACAAATAGGGAAAAGAGTAATTGGAATGTTTACTAGGAGAATATCTAACAAATGTGGTCATTCAGAGGAATGTGTATATTGGAGTCACAGAGAGATACAGGATAGAAACAGTCCACCTTCCACACAGACCATCAAGCACCCATTTTTACACTAACCCTACTCGTTATACATTTTATCCATCTCCCCCGAATAACCTATTTTCCCCACATTCCCATCAACACCCCTCACCCCAGATTCTACCACTCATAAGATATCTTTATTAGTCACATGTACATCGAAACACACAGTGAAATGCATCTTTTGCGTAGAGTGTTCTGAGGGCAGCCTGCAAGTGTCGCCACGCTTCCGCCGCCAACATAGCATGCCCACAACTTCCTAACCCGTATGTCTTTGGAATGTGGGAGGAAACCGGAGCACCCAGAGGAAACCCACGTAGTCACTGGGAGAATGTACAAACTCCTTACAGACAGTGGCCGGAATTGAACCTGTGGTCGCTGGTGCTATAATAGTGTTATGTTAACCACTACACTACCGTGCCTGAGTACCATACACGGTGGCCGATTTACAGCGGCCACTTTTTTGGGGATGTGGAAGGAAAATGAAGCACCTGGAGGGTAAACCCATGAAGTCACAGAGAGAATGTGCAAACTCCAAAGTAAAAGTCAAGTTTATTGTCATGTGCACAAGTACATGTATGCACAGGAGCAATGAAAAACTGACAGACAGTTCCCCACAGACAACCCCAAAGGTTAGGATTGAACCCAGGTCAATGGAGCTGAGAGGCAACAGACCTACTAGCTGTGCCACTGTCCAACACTATAGTCTTGTACACAAGTCAAAAGATATAAGCGATAAGCATCTTGGCCTTTATTGAACAGGAAGTGGAAGTTAAAACCAAAAAAGTCTTTGCTGTAATTGTGCAGGACTTTGAGCAGATAAACTGTGTACAGTTTTGATGTTGGAAATCTGAAATAAAACACAAAATGCTAGAAATAGTCAGCAGGTCAGGCAGCATCTGTGGAGAGAGAAACAAAGTTAACATTTCAGGTCAAAGACCCTTTGTCAGACCTGAAATGTTACCCGTTTCTCTCTCCACAGCTGCTGAGTGTTTCCAGCAATTTCTCTATTCACTGAGAGCATACAAGCAGAATGAAACTATTTTTCTGAAATTATGACAGAGGATGTCATAAAACATAGAACAGTCCAGCACAGGAACAGGCCCTTTGGATCACGACGTTGTGCCAAACTAATTTAGCCAATGACATCTAATCTGCCTGTACATGGTACACATCCCTCCTCTCCCTGCACATTCATGTGCTTAAGAGTCTCTTAAATGCCTCTATGTCAATTAAAATGCATTAAATTCTAGGCTTGGAAAACTGATGGTTGAAAGGTTACTTTGCCTGATTGGATAGCCCAAAGCAAAAGGGTATAGTTCTGGGAAAAGGGATCATCCACCAAAACCAGATGAAGATATATTTTTAACCCAAAGTGTTGAGTTTTTGCAAAACCCTACTGAGCAAACCATCTCCTTTTAAATTATCACAGTGCACATTCAGTGTTGGAAGGCACGCCTCTGGAAGAATTGACTCCTTGTTAACTTTGCACAGCCATTTGTTCTCTAGTTATGTACTGATGCAAGATGACAATGGCAGAGGGTCACATTCTGACAGTTTAGCCCTGTAAGAAAATTCTTTGTCTGCAATGTTCAAGACAGAAAAACCACAGCAAGCTCCCACAGACAGCAAAGCAAATAAAGACCAAAATCATTTGTTTTAATGATGATGGATGCCAGGGAGAACAACCCTGCCCTTCTACTGAATAGAGCCCTTCTGAACAGAATAACAACAGTTCTAACAATGGACCAATTGCTCGCTGCTGCACAGGGAAGATTACACTCTGTGCTGAAGCCGAGCATTTGTATTCTTGTGGGAGCTTGAGCCAAAAAGGCCCTTGTCTACTTAGTCATCGAATCATTACACCATAGAATGAGGTCATTTGGCCCATCAAATCCATGCCGATGTCTGACTCCAGCACAATGCAAGTTTATTTCCCTCATGTTTGACCAATTTCCTCTTGAAGTTATCAATTGCATCCAGTTCTGTCACCCTCAGAGACAGAGGGGTAAAGATCATAATAATTCCCTGCATTAAAGAGGGTGCTTCCCAATGTCCCCACTATATCCCCCTTCCCCACCGTTCCCATCTGCCCTCCCCACCTCCCTTCCTTGATTCCATGTTCCACCTTCCTCTCCCGTCAGACTCCATCATCTGCAGCCCTTTGTGCCAGCTTCATTCGCTATTTCCACTCTCCCGTCCGCCATTTGTCTATCACCACCCCTCCCCCCACGTCACCTGGATCCACTTTGCTTGCCAGCTCTTACTCCACCCCTTCCCTACACCTTTTTATACCGGCTATCTCCCCTCTATCTTTCAGTCCAGATGAAGGGTCTCGACCTGAAACATCGACCATCTATTTCCCTCTACAGATGCTGCCTAACCCGCTCATCTTGCTTGATGGTCCAGATTCCAGCATCTAGAGTCTCTTGTATGTGTCTCCCACTACATCTCCTCCCCAAAACCTTGAGGCTATGTCCCCTGATCCTCATACCATCAACTGGTGGAAACAGCTTTCCTTTGTCTATCATATATAAACAGGTCATAATCCTGTAAAGATCTAACAAAAGTCCCTCTGCTCCTTTTCTCTGAGAAAAACTATCCGGCTTCTCCAACCTAATCCTGCAGCTGTAATCCCTCATTCCTGCAACTGTTCTGTAACCATCCTCACAACACTCTCAAAGACCTCATTCTTCCTAAAATGTGCTGACAATGTTGGATGTAACCAGATATTTACAAAGGCTCAGCACGATTTCTGTGCTTTTTTCTTTGCTCAATACCTTTAACTATGAAGCCCAAGATCCCATATGCTTTGTTATTTCATTTTATCCTTTCATAATGATCAAATAAAATGGTTGAGAGTAAAGTACTAAATACTAAACAGCCTGTCCTGGTCAAATCACGTAGATGCCATGGCTAAGAAAGCTCACCAGCATCTCTACTTCCTCAGGAGGCTAAATAAATTCGGTACGTCCCCTTTGAACACTCACTAACTTTTATCAATGCACCATAGAAAGCATCTATCTGGATGTATCACGGCTTGGTACGGCAACTGCTCTGCGTAGGATTGAAAGAAACTGCAGAGAGTTGTGGACACAGCCCAACACATCACAGAAACTAGCCTCCCCTCCATGGACTCTGTCTACCTGTCGCTGCCTTGGTGAAGCAGCCAGCATAATCAAAGACCCCACCCACCCGGGTCATTCTCTCTCCTCCCATCAGGCAGAAGATACAGGAGCCTGAGGGCACATACCACCAGGCTCAAGGACAACTTCCATTGCATTGTGATAAGACTATTGAACAGTTCCCTTATACGATGAGATGGACTCTTGACCTCACAATCTACCTTTTTGTGACCTTGCACCTTTTTGTTTACCTACACTGCACTTCCTCTGCAGCTGTGACACTTTACTCTGTACTGTTATTGTTTTTACCTGTACTACCTCAATGCCCTCTGTACTAAGTCAATGTAACTGCAGTGTATAATGAATTGACCTGTATGATCGGTATGCAAGACAAGTTTTTCACTGCACCTCGGTACAAATGACAATATTAGTATTGGTTTATTATTGTCACTTGTACCGAGGTACAGTGAAAAACTTGTCTTACAAACCAATCGTACAGGTCAATTCATTACACAGTGCAGTTACATTGCGTTAGTACAGAGTACATTGAGGTAGTACAGGTAAAAACAGTAAGAGTAAAGTGTCACAGCTACAGAGAAAGTGCAGTGCAATAAGGTGCAAGGTCACAACAAGGTAGATCGTGAGGTCAGAGTCCATCTCATTGTATAAGGGAACCATTCAATAGTCTTATCACAGTGGGGTAGAAGCTGTCCTTAAGTCTGGTGGTATGTGCCCTCAGGCTCCTACCCAATGGAAGAGAGAATGTCCAGGATGGGTGGGGTCTTTGATTATGCTGGCTGCTACACCAAGACAACGAGAGGTAAAGACAGAAAAATAAATAAACCAATAAACCCACCTGCGTACAGCAACTCTTGAGAATAACTCTTTTGCTGTTGGCAAAGTAGAGCATTGTTTCTAAGTGTTCTCAAGAGTGCAATGATTGTTATGCTTCTGGCTGAATAATAACCTTTGCTACAAAATTTGCGTGATAAACTCATGGCTCTAGGCAACATTTAGTTTCCCGACTTGCATCTGGCTTACTATGGATGTCTCTTTGCAGAGATCATCAGCATTTGTACAGCTAACATCTCCTACAAGTATGAAGGGTAGGCACATTGTGCTGCCAATATGCACACAACGCACACAAAAGGTGCCGGAGGAACTCAGCAGGCCAGCCAGCATCCCTCCTGCAGGGAGTCAGGCTGGTGTTGCAGGGCCAGTCTCTTCACCCTGAGCGGGGCACTTCTGGTCGCACCCCTCTCAAACTCCCTTCGCCCCCGAGCAGGGTATCCTAGATGTCTCCCCAAAAGATCCCTGGTGGGGTCGAGACCCTTCATCAGGAGGCGTGAGTCCAGATGAAGGGTCTCAACATGAAACATCAACTGTTTATTTCCCTCCATAGGTCCTGCCTGACCTGCTGAGTTCCTCCAGAATTTTGTGTGTATTGCTCCAGATTCCAGCATCTGCAGAATCTCGTGTCTCCAATATGCCTACACCACTGACCTCATTGCATTATTGCTGTTCTACAGCTCAAATGCTCCGGCTAATGGTTGTACTTAAACATGCAGTGAGTGAAGGATAACTCAGGAGCGCTGGAGGAACTCAGGAGGTCAGGCAGCGTCTGTGGAGGGAAACGGACAGTCGATGTTTCAGGTTGAGACCCTTCATTCGGCCTGAGATGGAGGGGAGATAGCCAGTATAAAAAGGTGGGGGAAAGGGGTGGGGCAAGATCTACAGGTGATAGGTGGATCCAGGTGAGGAGGGGCGATGGGCAGATGGAGGAGGGGAGAGTGGAAGCAGTGACAGAGGCTGGGAGGTGATAGGTGGAGGTGATAAAAGACTGAAGATGATGGAATCTGATAGATGATGCTCCACCTTCCTCTCCTATTGCCCGCCAGCTCTTGCTCTATCCTTACCCCTCACCTCTTTATACTGGCTATTTCCCCTCCAACCCTCAGTCTAGATGAAGGGTCTCGACCCGAAATGTTGACTGTCCATTTCCCTCCACAGATGCTGCCTGACCCGCTGAGTTCCTCCAGCATCTTGTGTGTTGCTCCAGATTCCATCATCTACAGTCTCTTGTGTCTCCGTCGTGCATGGAGTGAACACACAGACGTATTAGCATGAAAAAGCCTTATTTTGAGTAAATGAGGAGAAATCGTTTCCAGTTGGAGAAGAATTAGTTACAGTTTTCTCGTAAACAGCAAATTAACCAAAGGCAAATTGAGACAAACTTATTGTAATGCACTATCATCATTTGGATTTTTAGGGTGGTGTTAGTAGTTTCAATAATTAATTATCAAAAGGCACCAGCATGTATGCAATCCATAGGCTAGATTGCTCTTAGGTGAACTTTTGGCACAGCACTGTAGCGTAGCGGTTAGCGTAACACTATTACAGCACCAGTGACTCAGGTTCAATTTCGGCCGCTGTCTGTACAGAATTTGTATGTTCTCCCCGTGTCTGTGTGGGTTTCCTCCCACATTCCAATGATGTATAGCTTAGGAAGTTGTGGTCATGCTATGTTGGCGCCGGAAGAGTGGCGACACTTGCGGGCTGCCCCCAGAACACTGTACGCAAAAAATGCATTTCACTGTGTTTCGATGTACATGTGACTCATAAAAAAATCTTATAAAAACTCTCAAAGCAGGCTGAGAGGAGACTTGATAAAGGGGGACAGATTGGAAAGGACATGGATGGGGTAAATCGAGAGATTCCATTTCTGTTAATGGATAGTCGAGGACTAGAGGACACGGATACATGCTGAAAGCACGTACCATCAGGTTCAAGGACAGCTTCTATCTCACTCTTATAAGACTAATACGATAAGATGGACTCTTGATCTCACAATCTACCTCATTACGGCCTTGCACTTTATCGTCTGCCTGCACTGTACCTTCTCTGTAGCTGTTACACTTTATTCTGCATTCTGTTATTGTTTTCCCTTGTACTACCTCAATGCACTGTTGTAATGAATTGATCTGAAATGGATCGCATGCAAAACAAAGTTTTTCCACTGTATCTCAGTACATATGATAATGATAAACCAACTTAATTTACCAGATTCAAAGTATTGGGCAGAAGGGAAGGTGTTGTTGGAACTCCCAGCTTGTAGGAAATGGATTGGTACTCGAGGAAACAAAAATCACTGGGCTTTGAGGAACATATCTGATGAAACTGCATAACCAGGAGCAGACACAGACTTGATGGGCCAAATGGCCTCATTCTGTGCTGTAATGTTTCTCTGATGCTAAAAGAAGCACAAAGCTATAAAAGAAAAGCCTTACACTTATAATCAAACCTTACACTTACCTTTCATAATGCCCAAAATAATCTACAGCTGATGAGGTAGTGTCAGTACGTAGTTGTAAAGAAAGAAACACAGGCACCAGTTTCAACACTGCAAGTTCCCATTAACCTCAAGGTGATAATGGCCAAAAATCTTTTTCAGTGAGGTGTAAATATTGATCAATATGCCAAGGCATAACTGCTCTTTTTCAAATCAGTGCTGAGATCTTTTAAATCTCATTCAAACACTGCACCTCAGAGGGCACTGATCTTCAGTTCTACAATAGGGAACCAGCTTGGATTTAGTGTCTGGGGTGAATTTTGAACTTGGAAGTACCAATAAATGGGTTAATAGAGCTGTGAAAAAATGACAGTACACAGATTTAACATAAGATGAAAGGATGGGTTCATGGCCATCACAGACACCAGACAAAATGCCAACTACATTACATCAAGGTTAGAGAAACAAAGGACTGCAGATGCTGGAATATCCAGACGAAAAACACGATTATGCTGGAGGAACTCAGCAGGCCGGGCAGCATCCATGGAGAAAAGCAGGCGGTCAACGTTTCGGGTCAGGACCCTTCTTCAGGTTAGTCTGTTTGGAAAGTTATCATTAGAAAAGGAAGTGCAGTCTCTTTCCTTGGAAGTCAAAAATGTGTGCCAACTATGAATTATTAATCACACAGGAATATGGTGGCTCCCTGCTTTAGAAACATTGATTTAATGTCCTCAGTTATTCTGAGGAAGATCGCCACTAAGTCAAACTGAAAATAAAAAAACTACTGGAAATGTCGGCACAACATTGTAGGTGGAAGGGCTTGTACTGTGCTGTATTGTTCTATGAAATCTAAAATAAAAACAAAAAGTGCTGCAACACTGAGCCTCTGATATTCAGCAGCATCTTCAGAGGCAGCAGGTTCTGTTGCTGCCAGTCGAATGGTCAATTGATTGGGGTTTAGGGTTCAAAGCCAGTGCAAATAACAACACATACTTTACCTCTAATGGAACTCAGTTACACAGTTCTTGGCCTTGTTTTTTTTACATAATTGATGTGTGTAGGGGGTTCAGTCACCGTTTATGGGTACACCATGCAGCCGTGTCAAGAAAATCCAAGTCAAATCTCAAATCAATCACACAGAAGTCATCACTTAAAGACAAGTGACAATTAATTGGTAAAATTGAAGAGCATCTTGTAATATAAAGAGAAATTAGATGAAAATCCTAAACGGTATAAAATCATAAGGCTACGAGTTCAGAAGGTAGTAAACTTTGCTAAATGAAAATCCAGAGATGCTCATTGGCCTGTATAGGTTGGGATTAATCAGATTGTTTTTTTGTCGAACCATCACAGACATAATGGGTTGAATGACTTTTTGTGCTATAACATTCTGTGTCTCGTGTTTATCTTCAGATAAGTGGTTTGACTTGTTACTTGTGAGAACCCATATACATTACAGATGACCAAACCAAAATGTTGAACAAAATCTTTCATTCATTCCAGAGTACAAGCATCATTAATAAAGCCAGCATTTACTTCTTATCGCTAATTACCCATGAAAAGTTGATGATGGACCAACTTCTGGAATCAATAAAGGTACCCCCAGAGCAGGCAGTGACTTTAATATGAATGAGCGATTTCATAGGATACTGAAATGCCAATCACATTCCTATGGGTCAGAAGTCACAAAGAGACTGGATTGGGAAGGGCAGTTGGTTTCCTGTCCTCAAGGACATCAGTGAATACCTTGAATTAGGGTATTCACTAATGTCCTTGTGGGGTAGGCACAGTATTGTAGCGGTTAGCATAATGCTATTACAGCGCCAGCGACCTGGGTTCAATTCTGGCCGCTGTCTGTAAGGAGTTTGTACGTTCACCCTATGTCTGCGTGGGTTTCCTCCGGGTGCTCCAGTTTCCTCCCACATTCCAAAGACGTACGGGTTAGGAAGTTGTGGGCGTGCCATGTTGGCGCTGGAAGCGTGGCGACACTTGTGGGCTGCCCCCAGAATATTCTACGCAAAAGATGCATTTCATTGTGTGTTTCAATGTACATGTGACTAATAAAGAAATCTTATAATAATTCAGTAGCTTTACAGTCACCACTACCAATAATAATTTTTATACCAATTTGTTAATTGCAAAAAGACACATTTCACTATGTGTTTCGATGTACATGTGACTGATAAATAAATATCCTGTCTTATCTAATTCCACAGTTGCCATGGCAAGATTTAAATTTGTGTATTCCAATCACCATCCAGGTCTAAATGATTACTCATCCAGCAACTCAACCATGATGTTATCCTGCCTCTTGCAGTACAAGGCCATGTATTAAGAACAAGATACTGTATATTTTGTTGTAACTGTGGAAAACAATACCAACAGCAGCTGCAATAGCCCCATGCTTTCCATTGCCCCATGGATTGCTCTGCCTTTTCCTCCGTGCTCAACTCTTCCTACTGCCCAGAGATGGAGGAGGCACGGCCTCACCTTCACACAGCCCAAATCCTCATTAACTTATGATACTGTTGTTGTCCAACAGGAAGAGGAGACAGACTTTGAAAACAAGTCATGACTAATACTTAATCTCAATAACTGCTCTCTCCCTATTCTCCTGATACCATATGTCATCAAATACTGCCCAAGCTAAAATCCGATTTTCAGGAATCCAGCTACCTTTCATAGAAGCCAACTAAGAGCATCTATAGTAACTGGTTGAATCATTTGTCGAGTTGAGTTGAGGGACGCACCCCCGAGGAAGAGGCAATATCATGATGTCTCTGATGTGGCTACTTACACCGGGAAGGTGATCCACAACCAGGCAAGTGTTACAAGGACCATAGATTTTAGAAGCAAAGTCTCCTGAGGGTAGAAAGCCCAGGCTTGGCTTTTCTGATGGCAGTGATGTGGAGCTCATTTGTAAACCAGCCTCAATCTCAGGCATGTTTTCAAAGATATCCTGCACAACTGTTATGCTAAACACATGATTATTTTACATGTGCCGCCACCACCATTCTCTGCAAACCTAGATTTATCAGTACTCGTTGCATAGGTGAGTGTTGTTCACAGAACATTTCTCCTCCAATCCCCTGGGATGAAGTGAAGCTTCATCTGCTGATTGTGTATTTGAGTTCAGGAGGTAACGAACCATGCTGGATGCAAATCCAGAGGTGTTTATTGGCTGAGACAGTCTTCTTCAGAGATGCCCATCTGAAGATTGCCAGCCCTGATTGGATATACTCTTGAAGGGTTCACCAAATGAGCCCCTCCCTCCAGTGACTTTGCTCCCACACTTCTGCCATTGGTCATCTGACATCCACCCATTAGGAACTGAAGGTGCCTCTTAATTCTCAGTCAAACCATCATTCCCCATATCTCCAATATTGTAATGACTACTCAAATGAGCTTCAAGTTCCTGGGAGTGAACATCACCAACAGCCTGTCCTGGTCAAATCACGTAGAAGCCATGGGGAAGAAAGCTCACCAGTGCCTCTACTTCATCAGGAGGCTAAGGAAATTTGCTTTGTCCCCTTTGACACTCACCAACTTTTACAGATGCATCATAGAAAGCATCCTATCTGGATGTATCACGGCTTGGTATGGTAACTGCTCTGCCCAGGACCGCAAGAAACTACAGAGAGTTGTGGACACAGCCCAGAGCATTACCACCAGCCTCCCCTCCATGGTCTCTGACTTTACCTCTCACTGTCTTGGTGAAGCAGCCAGCATAATCAAAGACCCCACCCACCCACATCATTCTCTCTTCTCCTCTCTTCCATCGGGTAGAAGATACAGGACCCTGAAGGCACGTACCACCAGAATTAAGGACAGCTTCTACACCACTGTGATAAGACTATTGAACAGTTCCCTTATACAATGAAATGGACTATAACCTCACGATCTACCTTGTTGTGACCTTGCCCCTTATTGCACTGCACTTTCTCTGTAGCTGTGACACTTTGTACTGTTATTGTTTTTACCTGTACTACATCAATGCACTCTGTACCGACTCAATGTAACTGCACTGTGTAATGAATTGACCTGTTTGTAAGACAAGCTTTTCACTATACCTCAGTACAAGTGACAATAATAAACCAATACCAAATAAAATGAGAAAAAAAAGCAGCCCTTAATGTTCCTCAAAAACTTTTATTTTCCATGTTGCCCTGGAAAGTAGTATGCATTTACTGCAGATCCTCAGGTCAAGCCTAACGTTCCCATTGGATGAAACCACAACAGGATCACAAGGGTCATACACCCTGCAAACATCACATTCAGAGGATAAAGCAGGGAAATGAATTCAGTGTGATTTGCAGATTTGGTCTTTATTTCATTTTCTAGTGTAGTATCGGGAGACAGGAGAAAGAGTGGGGATATGTTGCCGTGTCTTCAGGAGTTGAGTTACAGGGAAAGATTGAACAGGTTAGGACTTTATTCCTTGGAGCGTAGAAGAATGAGGGGAGATTTGATAGAGGTTCACAAAATTATGAGGGGTATAGACAGAGTAAATGTGAGTAGGCTCTTTCCACCTAGATTAGGAGAGATAAGTACGAGAGGACATGGCTTTAGAGTGAAAGGGGAAAGGTTTAGGGGGAACTTCTTCACTCAGAGCGGTGGGAGTGTGGAACGAGCTGCCATCTGACGTGGTAAATGTGGGCCCACTCAAGTTTTAAGAATAAATTGGATAGATATGTGGATGGGAGAGGACTGGAGGGTTATGGACTGGGTGCAGGTCAATGGGACTAGTGGAATAAAGTTTTGGCACAGACTAGAAGGGCCAAATAGCCTGTTTTCTGTGCTGTAGTGTTCTATCGTTCTATATGGGATTGAGATAAAGTATCAGCTATGATCATATTAAAGGGGTAGACTCAACAGGCTGAAAGGCCTGCTGAAGCTCCTATTTTCAATGTTAGATGGATGAGATGTTTGAACAAAGCCCCTGTTTTGTCAGTGGTTAGCACCATTCTGAAGAAGAACATTTATCCCTGGTGTCCTCTCCAGTAATCTGTAGAGGGATATAGCACTGAAGGTCAATGTGGACTCAATGAGCCAAAGGGCTAGTTTCCATGCTGGATCCTGCTCTAACTCTCTGGCCTCAAAATGGCAACAGCAACACTGCAGCAGGCAAGTTAATGTTGAAGATCTCAAACACTCTTCAGAGAAAGCTCCACTCAGTCACTACCTCACAGCTAACCTGACAACTCCAACTAGTGTACCGTGTTTTTGGTTTACCCTGAATCCACTAATAATTATGACAGTGAAGAAACTCTTGGCTTGTCTACCTTTGGTTCAATGAAACAAGAAGTCTCATTTGGTCAATAAGTTATGATGCATCTCAGTTAGTAAAGTTGATGGTTTCTGCCCAATTCAAAGCGCTGTGTGTAACCGCAGGATCAATTTGCACAGCTCAAACTAAACTGGATATTTAATCTGATCCATTTTTCTCTTTACCCAAAAAATAAGCCATTCCTACACTCTCTGTTCTAGGCTCCAACTTTCCGCCCTGCATAAACTTCAGAGGCACCAATGCTCTGTTGCATGTACTTGCATTGTCCTGCTACCCACCACCCGAGCTCACTGGATGTCACTGACCTCTGCTCAAGTCCCTACATTGCCAATCTCCTCCCTTTCTCCATAATCTCGTCCACCCCTCCGAGATTGTTGCAATCCTTCAGTTCTGGATTCTTGTGCCTCCCCTGGCATCCAAGCCTTGCCATTCATTCCTGAACCCCTCCGCTCAAAGTTTTCTGGAACCTGCCTCACCTGTCGCATTATCGCTTTATGTGCCTTGATGTCATATTTTGACCAATTATGATCGTTGGGCTATTTTAAACATGTTTAAAGTCCTTTATTTATCAAAGATTTGATTTTTTTTGCAGGAGTTCAAGAGCAGAGTATTATACTTCTGACACCGCAGGCTAACTGGTGGGCTGAAGGGCCTGTTTTGTGCTGTATGGTTCTATGGTTCTATTACACAACCGTAACCCTTGTAATGTGAAAGGTACAGTAAAACTGGAAGCAATTTGTTGTTGATCTTGTAGCTATTTCCCAACCTTGGAAATCAAGAAGGCGGCACGCCAGTGGCTCTACTTCATTCGGAGTTTGAGGAGATTTGGTCTGTCACCAAAGACTCTTGCAAATTTCTAGAGATGTACAGTGGAGAGCATTCTGACTGGTTGCATCACTGCCTGCTATGGAGGCTCCAATGTGCAGGATCAAAAGAGGCTGCAGAGGACTGTAGACTCAGCCAGCTCCATCACGGGCACAACCCTCGCCACTATTGAGGACATGAGGTGGTGCCTCAAGGCAACAGCATCCGTCATTAAGGACCTTCACTATCCGGGGCATGCCCTCTTCTCATTACTACCATCAGTGAGGAGGTACAGGAGCCTGAAGACCCACACTCATTGTTTTAGGAACAGCTTCTTCCCCTCCACCATCAGATTTCTGGATGGTTCATGAACCCATGAACATCACCTCATTATTCCTGTTTTGCACTATTTATTTTTGTAACTTATAGTAAATTTTTTAATGTCTTGCACTGTCACAAAGCAACAAATTTCACAACGTATGTCAGTGATAATGAACCCGATTCTGAAATGCTGCTGCCTTTTAGAACTCAATAAACAGGACAAGGCAAAATGTGCTTAAATAGGAGGGTAGAGCCTTGAAAATAGTGTGAGTAGCACAACACTGTAGTATTGGATTTGCTCCAAACTTGACTTTGGCAGCATTTTATAGTGCTCAGCAGTACTTTGCTTGCCTTCTGAGATAGAAGGCTGTAGGTTCAAACCTCACTCCAGTGCCTGGAGTGCGTAACCTTTGACGACACCTCCCTCGATCAACATCAACAGCAGATTAACCAGCCACTTCCCTCTCCGCTCTTTCTATATACATATCAACTGCTGATTTTGGCTACATAATAACATGAGGAAAGGCCTTGTGTTCCTATTAATGCTGGGTTAAAACTTTAGGTCATTCTAAAGTACTTTGCAGCCAATAAAAACTCATTTGACTGTGCTGCATGAAAAGGTTTAATAAGTATTGAAAAGGGAAAATAAATTGCAGAGTTACTGGGACGAGCCACTGTGATACCCATTAACTCTGGTTTTTGAGAATGTGAAAGTCTTTTTCCAAGGGAAGCAGCAAATAAAACATAGAACAGGCTCTTTGGCCCAAAATGTCTGTACTGAACACAATGTTGAAGTAAACTAAATCTCTACTGCCTGTACATGAACCATATGGACATGAAGCCTGCACTCAATGCACTATACGCTGTGGTCAACAGTCTTGAAACAGGATACCCTGAGGCCCTCTTCATTATTGCAGGTGACTTCAACCAGGCCAACCTCAAGAGTGTATCAAAGTACTACTAGCATGTCTGTCTGACTGAGGGCCCAAACACCCTTGACCATTGCTATAAAACCAAAGCTGTCTTCCAAGTCACCCCCAACCCTCACTTTGCATGCCATGACCAGCCTCTCAAAGCACTTCATGATGGTGGATGTCAGAGCCACCAGGTGATAGTCATAGGCACGTTACCTTGTTTTTCTTAGGTACAGGGATGATGGTGGTATTCTTAAAATGGATGGGAACCTCACAGTCAGACCACCAGGCTGTGCTCCTTCTCCCTGCATACAAACAGAAGCTGAAACGGAAGGATCCAATACAGAAAGTCATACCGTGCTGGTCTGAGGAATCAGATGAGCTTCTACACGACTGCTTTGAGTCAGTAGACTAGTCCATGTACAGACTCAGCTACCAGCTTAGATGAGTATGTCACCATCATCACAGACTTTATCAGCAAGCGCGTTGAGGACTGTGTCCCAAAGAGGAAATTCCAGGTGTTCCCAAACTGGAAACCATGGATGAACCAGGAGATCCACTCCCCACTGAAGAAATCTAGGACTGCAGCATTCAAATCAGGTGACCCTGACCTCACCAAGAGATCGAGATACGACCTCCGTAGAGCTATCAGAAATGCCAAGAGACAGTACCGGTTCAAAATCAAGTCCCAGACCAGCCATCAGTTGCGGCAGGGCTTACATGCTATAACGGGCTACAAAACAAAGTCGGGCAGTATTGCTGACAACAGCGCATCCCTTCCCGATGAGCTTAACGCATTCTATGCACGTGTTGAACAGAAGGGGATTGATTTGTTACCTCACACCCTGACAGTCTCCAATGCACCTGAACTCATGGTCACCATCGGAAAGCACCTGGTGTCCCTGGCCGTGTCCTCTGATATTGTGCAGGTCAGCTGGTGGGGGTACTTGCAGACATATTTAACCTCTCCCTGCTTCAATCTCAGGTTCCCACCTGTTTTAAGAAGATCACTATCATCCCAGTACCTAAGAAAAACAAGGTAATGTGCCTTAATGACTACCGACCAGTGGCTCTGACATCCACTATCCTGAAGTGCTTAGAGAGGCTGGTCACGGCACGCATCAATTTCAGCCTCCCGGAAAACCTCAACCCACAGCAATTCACCTATCGCCGAAACAGGTCTACAGTGGACGCTATCTCCCTAGCCCTACACTCGTCTCTGGACCATCTGGACAGTAAATTCACTAACGTTAGACTATTGTTTATTGACTACAGCTCCACCTTCAATACTATAATTCCAAGCAAACTCATCACCAAACTCCGAGACCTGGGACTCAACAACTTCCTCTGCAACTGGATCCTTGACTTTCTGACCAACAGACCGTATTTAGTGAGGAGAGGCAGCAATACCTCCAGCACAATTATTCTCAACACTAGTACCCCACAAGGCTGTGTCCTCAGCCCCCTACTCTACTCCCTATGTGTACTCCCTACTCATGACTGCATGGCCAGATTTTGCTCTAACTCTATCTACAAGTTTGCAGATGACACCACCGCAGTGGGCCACATCTCAAATGACAATGAGTCGGAGTACAAGAAGGAGATAGAGAGCTTAGTGACATGGTGTCATGACAACAACCTCTCTCTCAATGTCAGCAAAACAAAAGAGCTGGTCATTGACTTCAGGAAAGGGGGTGGTGTACATGCACCTGTCTACATCAATGGTGCCGAGGTCGAGAGGGTTGAGAGCTTCAAGTTCCTCCGCGCGAACATCACCAATAGCACATCTTGGTCCAACCATGTAGACACCATGGCCAAGAATGCTTACCATCAACTCTATTTCCTCAGGAGGCTAAAGAAATTTGGCATGTCCCCTTTGACATTCACCAAATTTTATCAATGCACCATAGAAAGCATCCTATCTAGATACATCATGGCTTGGTATGGCGACTGCTCTGCCTGGGACCGCAAGAAATTGCAGAGAGTTGTGGATACAGCCCAGCACATCATGGACTCTGTCTATACCTCTCACTGCCTTGGTTAAGCAGTCAGCATAATCAAAGACCCGACCCACCCCCTCTCTTCTCCCCTCTCCCATCAGGCAGAAGATACAAAAGCCTGAAAGCACATACCATCAGGCTGAAGGACAACTTCTATCCGCTGTTATAAGACTATTGAATGGACCTCTTGTACGCTAAGATCGACTCCTGAACTCATAATATACCTCATTATGATCTTGCACCTTATTGTCTGCCTGCACTGCACTTTCTCTGTAACTGTAACACTTTATTCTGCATTCTATTATTGTGTTCCCATGTACTACCTCAATGTACTGTTGTGGTGAAATCTGTACAGATGGCATGCAAAAAAAAGCTTTTCACTGTACCTAGGTACGTGACAATAATAAACTAATTTACATGCCAAACTCACTTGTACACAAAGCAATGCATGCTGAGTCATCAAATATATCCAAAGATAAAATAAACTTATGGTCTACAAGGGAATCAGGGGTTGTGAAGATCACAAAGGAAAATGGAGTTAAGGCTGAACATTGAATAGCAGGGCAGGCTCGACGGGTTAAATGTCTTCTTCCTCCTCCTCTTATTTATTATGTTCTTCTGTTCAAGCTTGCGGAACATCTAGCCTAAGAATCATCTCCGGATATTTGTAGACCAGTGTTTAATTCCCAAGGCATCCTGAAAATAGCAAACACCTGTAACAATTTCTATCTGTCAGTTGAGGAAGCATGCCAGATACCCAAAAGAGATTAATAGTAAATAGAGGAGAGACACTCAGACTATTGCAAGCCCACATCAAAGAATACGTTGGAGTAAAAGTGCCAAGCTTTCAAGAGCAAATGTGTTCCATCCCAGGGAATCAATGGAAGTTGTCAGAATTTAGCAGATGTCCACATCTTAACCTTTCAACTTTCTCCAAACTATTTTTTAGTTTGGAAAGTTGTACATGACACCCTGCTATTTAAGAATTGAGGGAATGGGAAACCAAAGAACTTTTAATCAGCATCTTTGACTATGAGATTACTAATCTAAAATAAAGCACGGACTGACTGACATTCTTTAGTTGTTTGGAGTGTTACCTTTCATTTTGTTTTATTATCATTTGCAGGTACTAACTGAATAACTTTGAAAACCTAACGAAACTGGTGGAGAGAATAATATTTATGGATGTTAGTTAATTGTATATCTATCTTTCATAGGGGATATGTAAATTGCTGGCAAAGTCAGCATTGATTGCACCTTCTCTTGACTGTTGATGATGAGCCACCTTCATTAACCACTGTAATCAGAGTCACGAAATGTGTCACCATACGATATGTCACCTGTGCATTGGAGACTCCATACCAGGCTGTGATGCAACCAGTCAGAACGCTCTCTGCCATACATCTATAGACACTTGCAAATTTCTATGGATGTATGGCAGAGAGCATTCTGACTGGTTGCATCACCGCCTGGTATGGAGTCTCCAATGCACAGGATTGGAAGAGACTGCAGAGGGTCGTAGACTCAGCCAGCTCCATCACAGGCACAACCCTCCCCACCATCAAGGACATCTTCAAGAGGCAGTGCCTCAAGAAGGCTTCTTCCCCTCTGCCATCAGATTTCTGAATGGTCCACGAATGCATGAACACTACCTCATTATTCCTCTTTTGAACTATTTATTTATTTTTGTAACTTATAATTTTATGTCTTGCACTGTACTGCTGCCACAAAACAACAAATTTCATGACATACGTCAGTGATAATAATAGAGAAACAAAGGACTGCAGATGCTGGGGAGATACTGTCCTGGGGATCCTCAGTGGCGTCATGGTTCAGGGGTAAGTCGGAGGAAGTGTCCGAGAGTCAAGCCTAATGATGTGAACATTGAATTCTCCAATTCTCCCACTTTAAGTAAACTAAACCCTGCCCCCCCACCATACCTTTTCTTCCCTTTCCTCTTTCTTTTTTCTCCCCCCCCCCCCCCCCCCCATGGGGCACCTGCCTCCATACGTTTGACCCATCCCCTGGTGGATCTGCTCTCCCCTCCTCCCCCGCACCTGACTATCACTATCTCTTACCTGCATCTACCTATCACCACCTTGTGCCCACCCCACCTCCCCTCTTTTGTCCACCTATCACTGCTCTGATTTTCCCTCCTATATATTGGGCTTCCCCTTTTCCTATCTTCAGTCCTGAAGAAGGGTCCTGACCCAAAATGTTGACCGCCTGCTTTTCTCCACGGATGCTGCCTGGCCTGCTGAGTTCCTGCAGCATCTTGTTGTCTTTTCATCAGTGATAATAAACCTGATTCTGATGAAGTGTTGTCAGGCAGGGATTTCTGGTTTAGACTTGGTGATGCAGAAACCATGTGGAATAAAATCTCTTAAAAGCTGTTTAACTGAAAAAATTATTGAACTGGTTGGGAAATTATCTAAAAGACAGGAAAAAGAAAACAGAGATTGTTGGCAGGTCCTTCAATCAGTAGGGTGTGACTGGCAGTGTCCAGCAAAGATCTGTGTTGGGGCACCAACTATTGGTTCTGTTAGAGACAACTCTGCAGATGCTGCCTGACCTGCTGAGTACTTCCAGCATTTGCTGGTTTAATTCTGGATAAGCACAGCTGAGTTTGACTCTGGGGCAGGCAGCATTTTTAGCAGTATGGATAGGCTCAAGAAATATTAAAATATTAGACAACTAAGTAAAATATAGGAAATAGATGTCAATTTAGACAAATGCATGGAATATCAGAATCAGATTTATTATCACTGACACTGCGTGAAATTTGTTGTTTTGTGGCAGCGGTACAGTGCAAAGACATAAAAATCTGTGAATTACGAAAATAAATAGTGCATCAAATCCCTACCTGACAACACTTCATCAGAATCAGGTTTATTATCACTGATGAAAAAACAACAAGATGCTGGAGGAACTCAGCAGGCCAGGCAACAGCCGTGGAGAAAAAGACAGTCAACGTTTTGGGTCAGGACCCTTCTTCAGGACTGAAGATAGGAAAATGGGAAGCCCAATATATAGGAGGGAAAATCAGGATGGGGCCTATCGAGTGCAGCAGTGGGAAAGTGTGTATAGATCTGGAAGAAATAGCGGAGGTACTTAATGAATACTTTACGTCAGTATTCACTACGGAAAAAGATCTGGGGGATTGTAGTGGGGACTTGCAGTGGCCTGAAAAGCTTGAGCATGTATATATTAGGAAAGAGGAGGTGCTGAAACTTTTGGAAAGCATCAAGTTAGATAAGTCACTGGGACCAGATGAGATGTACCCCAGGTTGCTGTGGGAGGCGAGGGAGGAGATTGCAGAACCTCTGACGATGATCTTTGCATCATCGATGGAGACGGGAGAGGTTCCGGAAGATTGGAGGGTTGCGGATGTTGTTCCCTTATTCAAGAAGGGGAGTAGAGATAGCCCAGGGAATTATAGACTGGTGAGTCTTACTTCAGTGGTTGGTAAGCTGATGGAGAAGATCCTGAGAGGCAGGATTTATGAACATTTGGAGAGGTATAATATGATTAGGAATAGTCAGCATGGCTTTGTCAAGGGCAGGTCCTGTCTTACGAGCCTGACTGAATTTTTTGAGGATGTGACTAAGCGCATCAATGAAGGGAGAGCAGTAGATGTAGTGTATATGGACTTCATCAAGGCATTTGATAAGGTACTCCATGCGAGGCTTATGGAGAAGGTGAGGAGACATGGGATCCAAGGGGACATTGCAGTGTGGATCCAGAACTGGCTGGCCCACAGAAGGCAAAGAGTGGTTGTTGAAGGGTCGTATCCTGAGTGGAGGTCGGTGACCAGTGGTGTACCTCAGGGATCTGTACTGGGACCCTTACTATTTGTGATTTTTATAAACGACCTGGATGAGGAAGTGGAGGGGTGGGTTAGTAAATTTGTGGATGACACGAAGGTTGGCGGTGTTGTGGATAGTTTGGAGGGCTGTCAGAGGCTACAGAGGGACATAGATAGGATGCAGAGTTGGGCTGAGAAGTTGGCAGATGCAGTTCAACCCAGATAAGCGTGAAGTGGTTCATTTTGGTAGGTCAAATATGTTGGCGGAATATAGTATTAATGGTAGGACTCCTAGCAGTGTGGAAGATCAGACGGATCTTGGGGTCCGAGTCCATAGGACTCTCAAAGCGGCTGCGCAGGTTGACTCTGTGGTTAAGAAGGCATATGGTGTATTGTCCTTCATCAATCGGGGAATTGAATTTAGGAGCCGAGAGGTATTGTTGCAGCTATATAGGTCCCTAGTCAGACCCCACTTGGAGTACTGTGCTCAGTTCTGGTCGTCTCACTACAGGAAAGATGTGGAAGCCATAGAGCGGGTGCAGAGGAGATTTACAAGGATGCTGCCTGGAATGCAGAGCATGCCTTATAAAAGCAGGTTGAGGGAACTTGGCCTTTTCTCCTTGGAGAGACGGAGGATGAGGGGGGACCTGATAGAGGTGTATAAGGTGATGAGAGGTATTGATCGGGTGGATAGTCAGAGGCTTTTCCTCAGGGCTGAAATGGTGGCTACAAGAGGACATAGGTTTAAGGTGCTGGGGAGTAGATATAGAGGAGATGTCAGAGGTAAGTTTTTTTACTCAGAGAGTGGCGAGTGCGTGGAATGGGCTGCCGGAAACGGTGGTGGAGGCGGATACGATAGGGTCTTTCAAGAGACTGTTAGATAGGTACATGGAGCTGAGTAAAATGGAGGGCTATGGGTAAGCCTAGTAATTAGGGTAGGGACATGTTCGGCACAGCTTTGTGGGCCAAAGGGCCTGAATTGTGCTGTAGTTTTTCTATGTTCTATGTTCTATAAAAACAAAAGAATAACAAAGTAGTGATTCATGGATTGCACAGAAATCTGACGGTGGAGGGAAAGAAGCTGTTCCCGAATCATTGAGTGTGGGTCTTCAGGCTCCTGTACCTCCTCCCCAATGGTTGTAAGAAAGGAATACAGTACTTTTCTTTAAATGATGGAAAGCCAGAGGGCAGTAGAGGGGGAAGGTGACTTGGGGCACCATGTACATAGTTCATGACGATGACAGAGGGGGACAGAAAATAATTCAAAAAGGCTAATGGAATGCTGGCTATTGTGTCTGGGATCTAGCATGCAAAGGAGTAGAACTTATGCTCCAAAACTCTGGTTAGACCACTGAACAGTTCTGGACAACATATATTGGGAAAGATACAATTGATAACCATGATTCACAAAGCAGGGAGTATTCTCCTTCAACAGAATGGTATCTGGATAGCAATGATTAAATTAGGTAAGATTAAGCAAAGCAGGATTTTAATCTGTGGAATTTAGTAGGCTAAGCAGTGATTTGATTGAAGTTTCTCATATGTTAAGGGGAACTGGTAGGAACGATGGAATTATAATATTTTCATTGACTGAGGAGTGCAAGACCAGTGGGTGGTGTCTGATACTTGAGCCAGGCTTCAGCAATGGGAAGACTCCTCACACACAAGGTGATTAAAACTTTGCAACCCTCTTCCATAAAAAAGGAGACTGATAGTAGGTCAGTTGTTAATTTTAAACTGAAATTGATAGATCTGTGACAACTAAAGAAAGTAAAACAAATGGAGAAAAGGCAAGTGTATGGAATTGGGTCAAAAAGCAGCTCAAGGTGGAACTGGCTAGAAAGGTGAAGTGATCAGCTCTGGCCTCACTTCACTAATTGTCTATGACTGTTATTAACCAAGCAGTTAACCCATTTGAAATTAACCTGCTAACACTTGTCTAAGACAGGGGAATAGTATTACAGCACCAGCGACCCCAGTTCAATTCCGGCCACTGTCTGTAAAGGAGTTTGTACGTTGTCCCTGTGACTGCGTGGGTTTCCTCTGGTTTCCTCCCACATTCCAAAGATGTACGGGTTGGGAAGTTGTGGGCGTGCTACGTTGGTGCCAGAAGCGTGGCGACACTTGCGGGCTGCCCCCAGAACACGCTACGCAAAAGATGCATTTCACTGTGTGTTTCGATGTACATGCGACTGATAAAGATACCTTATCCATTTCCAATCATACCTGTACACATACATTTACAAATATTATATAAAACTTAATAAAATTGTGTTCAGCCAGAAGTGCCAAGTAAATGATTCATCTCATTTTCCTTTCAATGTGCAGCCAATTTGATTCACTCCACATTCCAAAGGCGATGCAAGAGTAACTGCCCTTGACATCAAGGCAGCATTTATTTCATCAGAGGTGCTCTGATAGAACAAATCAATGGGCATCATGGGGAAAACACTCCAATGGTTGGAGTCATATCTCAGATGAAGGAAAATGTCTGTAGTTGTTGGAGGTCAATTATCTCCATCCCAGATCATCATCATGAGGGCTCCTTAGGGCAATGTCCTTGCCCCAACAAACTTCCTTTCATCATGTCAGAAGTCTTAATGATTGCTGACTACTACACCATATTCAATGGCATTTGCAACTCTTCAGCAGATCAGCAGCCCATGCCTGAGTATAGCAAAGTCTGGATAATATTTCAGGCACAGGCATTAAGAGGTAAGCATGCCACAAACAAGGGCAATATCTGAGAGTCTAGAGACCTACCCTTAACATTCAATTGTGTTACCATCACCGATTTCCCGCACCATCAACATCCTCGTGGGTCACCAGTGACCAGAATCTCAACTGGATCAGCCACATAAATACAATGGCTACAAGAGTGGGTAAGAGTCTGGCTGAGTGGCGAGTGACTCCCCTCCCAACACCCAAAGCATCTCCGCCCATCTACAAAGCACAAGTCAGGAGGGTGATGCAATGCTCTCCACTTGTCTGGATGAGTACAGCTCCAACAACCCTCCAGAAGTCTGACGTCATCCAGAACAAAGCAATCCGCTTAATAAGTGCTCCTACAAGAGGCACTGCAATTACTTGCACAAGTTCCTCCTACGGCACTTCCCAAACCCATGACCTCCACCACCAACAGGTGGACAGGGCAGCAGATACAATGGCAACACCACCACCTGAAGGTTCCCCTCTAAGTCACAATCCTGACTTGGAACTATATGGTCCCATCTCTGGGAGGGCCTTTATGAAAAGGATTGCAGCTCAAGAAGGCAGCTCACCACCACTTTTTTCCAAAGGCAATTGATCTTGGGTTATTTTCTCTGGAGCAGTGGAAGCTGTGGGGAAACCTAATAGTTTATAAGATTATGAGAGGCAATAGATAGAGGAGACAGGTGGCATCTTTTCCCAGGGTTCAAAATGTGTAATACTAGAGGGCATGTATTTAAGGCGAGATTAAGTTTAAAGGAGATGTGCGGGGCAAGTTTTTCCATTTACACAGAGAGTGGTGGATGTCTGGAATGCACTACTAGGGGTGGTAGTGCAGACAAATACAATAGAGGCATTTAAAAGGCTCTGAATATGCAGAGAATGGAGGGATATGGACATTGTGTAGGCAAAAGGGAATAGTTTAGTTAGGCGTTTAATTCCTAGTTTAATTAGTTCGGCACAACGTTGTGGGCTAAAGGGCCTGTTCCTGTGCTGTACTGTTCTATGTTCTAATTAAGGATGGGTAATAAATCCAAGCATTTCCATCCAGATCCTGAAGAATAATGTAAACAAAAATCCTGTAAATTTATAAAGTGGAACACTTGGGGTAGTGTCGTTCTGTTCAGAGAACGGGGAAACATATGGAGGGCAAATTCTCAGGTGCAGGACAAATAGGAAGTGAAGCAGATGGTAAACCATGGAGATTAACCTCCCCTGGCGTGCCAGGTTCTGGAGTTAAGTTTAAAAATACAACTCAGAATATTTCATCCCTGTGCTTAAAAACCCTTCGGAAGTTCAGGAATTTCCCCCAATCGGTCTCAACGCGCGATTGCCAGTTCCAAAGTTACATCCCAAGATTAATGTCTTGTTTTTATACGCAATTGTCCAAAACGGCTCGGGGGAGTGGTGGATGCGAGGGGTCACCAGCAGCCCTATAAGAATCTCTAGGCGAGGATAAACCAGTCGCTAAGAAAATGCAAGTAAAATCAGGCAAGCATGCTGCATTGTATACGAGGGTCCTTTAGAAAACTTACCAGGTTTTCCAAACTTCGAAAGCAGGTATCCACCACCATCAGTTTCCATCTCTCGTTCAGCGTCTCCGGGAGAGGGAGATACACATAGTATCCTAGCAGTACGCTGGCCACAGCGAAGGAAAACAGTTTAATTCCCATCTTCTCTCTGCTCCCGAGCTGCTGGTGTGATGAGTGATGATCTCGGCTGAAGGCACCCCCTTCCCTCCCTCCCTCCCCGAAGGTTAGAAGATCAACAATAAACTGAGCTGCCGCGGGAGAGACAAAATTTGAGGTCCAATTTCGCCAAGCAGATGTGACAGATACCACCTGATGGCATTTTTCACTCACTGGCGGCAGTCCCGCAGCGACTACTTCTTGCGGCTGAGTTTACTTCCACGTTGCTGGGAGTTGTGCATGGCCGCACATAAAGGACTCCACCTCAAAGTGAAGGAGCAGCAGCCCCGGACTGTGAATAACACCGCCGCTTTAAGGAGATAAATAGGCAGTGCCGGCTCTTTAAAATAACTTTAACGTGCTTGAGAGGGAAGAGCCCACTCCCCGCATGACTAATCACTCCCGGGGTCTTGTTTCAAACATTGACACAGTCCTGGGGAGCTGCTGATCTGCCCGAATAATTGGAAGTCAGAAAGAAGGAATCTATACCACAGGAACCTCTGCTATTGGGAATATACTGAATCCATTATTAAGGAAGCAATAGTGGGACATTTAGAAAATCATCCTTCAAACAGTGAACGTGATGTTGATGTTTTGAGGAAATCGTGTCTGACAACTCTGCTAGGGTTCTTTTTGGATATAGTTACCAAAGCTGTATTGGAGTCTCTGAGTCAGAAGGATACAGAACCTTTGACTTCCCTGTGATTCGGGTGTTCTCCACCGAAAGGATGGGATTAGGTGCCACAAAGTGCAAATATTGGTCATTTTGTTCAGGGTTTGAGGTAAAACATTACTTGAAATATCAGGTACAGCATCCAGATGAAAACACCCCTTTGCTTTTCCAATTAATCCTCAATTTTTAAAGTCTATTTGCATGTGTTGATTTTATTTTCTTTCTTTAAGCTTCTTGAATCATGGTTTTCAGACCTCTCTCTCTCAAACACACACACACACACACACACACACACACACACACACACACTGTAACACCGCCATTCGACAAAAGAGAGAGTCAAAAAGTAGTCAATTAAAGGCTTGTCAGCCTAATATCTGCCATTGGGACAATACTGAAATCCATTATTTTGTGAGCATTTCTGGTCACCCATTGAGCTGGAAAAGGTGCAGAAAAGATTCACAAGGATGTTACACCTATAGGCACGGTAGCGTAGCGGTTAGCGTGACGCTATTACAGCGCCAGTGATCGGGGTTCGATTCCCGTCGCTATCTGTAAGGAGATTGTACGTTCTCCCCGTGTCTGCGTGGGTTTCCTCCGGGTGCTCCGGTTTCCTCCCACATTCCAAAGACGTACGGGTAGGTTAATTTGGGTCTAAAAAAATGGGTGGCGCGGACTCGTTGGGCCGGAAGGGCCTGTTACCACGCTGTAAATAAAATTTAAAAAATTAAAATTAATATTTTCTGGAGTCCTTTGAGGATGTAACAAACAGGGTGGATAAAGGAGATCTAGTAGATGTAATAAATTTGGATTTATAGAAGCCATTCTGTAAGTAGCCACATGAAAGATTACTGCACAGGGTAAGTGCAATGGGTTGGGACTAATAAATTGGCATGGATAGGGGAGTGGCTAACTCACAGAAAACGATGAGAATAAACGGGTCAGTTCTGGGTCAGCAATCATAACTAGCATGGGCTCACAGGGAGCAGCGCTGGGGCCTCAACTATTTACAATCTCTATTAGTGGCTTTGATGAAGGAACTGAGGGCAGTACATCACATTTGCTGATGAGACAATGATCTGTGGATGAGCAAGTTGTGAGAAAGACACAACGAGCTTGAAATGGGATGTAGTTTGGCTGAATGAGCGAGCAAGAAGTTGACAGAGTATGACGTGGGAAAATATGAGTTTATCCACTTCGGAAGGAATAGTGAAAAATAAAATTATTATTTAAATGGAGGGAAACAACAAAATTGAGACACAAGGCTGAAGATGTTGGAATCCAGAGCAAAGGAAACAAACTGCTGGAGGTTCCCAGTGGGTTAAGCAGCATCTGTGGAGGGAAAGGAATGGTCAACATTTCATGGCCCAACCGTCAACCATCCTTTGCCTCCGCAGAAGCTGTTTGACCCATCAAGTTCTTCTTGTAGTTTGTTTTTAAAACCACAAGATATTGCAATAGAAAAGGATCTTGGCAGTCCTAGTGCAAGAAACACAAACATTCAGTATGCGGGTACAGATCATAATTAAGAAGACTAATGAATTGTGGCTTTTATTGCAGCGAGTATGAAGTGTGAAAGTAGGGAAGCTTTGATGCAATGTAACAAGGTTCTTGTGAGACCTCACCTGGAGCGCTGCATACAGCTTTACTCTCTGCAATTAAGGAAGCATCTACTTGCATCAGAGGCAGTACAGAGAAGGATCAATTGGTGGATTCCTGGGATGAATGGGATGACATATGAAGAGAGGCTGAGATTAATGTACAGAGGAGTATAGAAGAATGAGATGAGATCTTATTGAAACATATAAGATTCAGAGGGAGATTGACTGCTGAGAGGATGTTTGTCCTAATCGGGATAGCTGGAACTGAAGGACATGGTTTCAGAAGAAAGTGTCACCCATTTAAGAAGGAGCTGAGGAGGAATTTCTTATCTCAGAAGACCATCCCCTTCAGAATTCCTAGCCCAGAGTGCTGTGGAGGTGGAGTCACTGAATATATACAAGACTGAAATTGGCAGATCATTGAACTACAAGGGGTATGGGTGGAAAGCAGGAAAGTGGTGTTAACTCCAGCATTGGATCAGCCATGATCTTATTGAATGGCTGAGCATTCTCGAAGGACTGATTGACCTATTGGTTTTAATGTTTCTGGAATAAATGTTGTAATTTTTTGCATCCATGTTTTATTAATGTATGGAAAGATCATGGAACACTGGAATCAATTACTAAAATATCTTCTTGACGACTGCATGCTAGGATTTGACTAAACTGACAGAAAGTGATTGGTGGCTTTGCAGTCTCTGCAGTGAAAGCAGCTCCTGTCGTGCTTGGTTTGGCTGGAATCAGATCAGGTTTCCATTAAGACTGACATTACAAATTATCTTTCACTTTTTTTAATTAAAACCAATTCAAAATTTCAAAACACTTTTGCCAGCAAGTAGCAACTTTGACAGTATTAGAGTTGACCAAGTATTGACCCCATTTTAGCTGCCATTGCGAATAATTCAAACTTGTGTTGTACTGTCGTGTTATGCTGTTTCTAGTAATTGTTCTCATTTTAAATAAATTATTTTTTTGGGGATTCTGTGGGTTGTTGGTGAGTCATGTTATATATTTATTTCAGGGCTATTTACAAGTCTGCGTGTGGTTCTTCCATTTTGGCAATGTTTTCTGACCTGGAAAACTTGCTGCTTACCGTTATTATATTGCCAGAGGAAGTTGTAGAGGTGGGTACAGTTACAGAATTTAGACGAGTATTTGGATATGGGCCAAATGCTAGCAAATGGGACTAGCTCACGTAGGCATCTTAATCAGCATGGATGAGTTGGGCCGAAGGGCCTGTTTCCATGCTGTGTATCTCTATGACTCTGTGACTTTATCGTGAAGTAGTGCCAGATGGTACACATCACCTTCACCCTTTTATGTTTGGAGAACTTTGATTGCAACATTCAACATAATGGGGACCCCTGGTGTTCCAATTAAACCAAATAAGTTTACATGCACTATTGTCCATGAAATTTAAATGACTACATAATATAAACTGCTATGTTATCAACCTGAAGTTTCAATGGAAGTTTTCAGTCCAACAATCAGTATATATTTGTACTCCACCACAAAGTCTGTAAGTGATTGTGATTGCCAAAGAGTTCTAGACTTCTGCATGTCATATTTTTGTATGAAATTTTCCATCTCTGCTGTTATATCTGGCCAGCGCACTGATCCACGAGCTCTTGCCAAACAGTTGTTCTCATTCTACAATGTTATCTGTGCATCTGCTGGGCTGCATGGCTACCAAGAATTGGCACAGAATTCTCTTCAAGTATAGTAAGCTCTGTCCCATACATATTTCCATTCTTGAGAGTTTTCAACCTGCATTTATCCAGCAGCATTACTGTCATGTTATGTGGTTGTGGTGTCTCTTCAAACTTTGTTGTGGCCCTTGCACTTTATTTGTTTACCTGCACTGCACCTTCTCTGTAGCTGCTACACTACATTCTGCATTCTATTTTCTTTTCACTACCTGAATGTACTTGTGTATAGCATGATCTGTCTGGAGGCACGCAAGCAGAAGCTTTTCATTGCTTCTTGGTACACATGACAATAATAAACCACTAGCAATTCCAATGTCCTGCAGTTTTCTTAGGAGTGACACTACATATTGCTGCACTATCTATCTGGAGTTGTAACTCCCTTCTACTTCCTGGTACTTGGTCTCCTGTACTCTGTTCACGTCCTCCATTTCCTCTCTGCCTGGGTTTAATCTCACAATTCTCACCATTAATGCTCTTTCTATCAAAACGATCCAAGCAAAACTTGACTAAACAGCTTTATAGTGATGTCTCAAGTCCTCGGTTTAAATCACGCACTCTTTGTTATGTTCTGTGGTTTCTTGGTGGGCTCTGTTACATTTTTATCTAAGAACTATTTCGATCAGCATCTGGTGACAATACTAACTGACGAAGAAAAGTTTGCTGCTCATCTGTTACCGTGAGCTGGCACATCCAGAAAATAAAAATAAAACCTGCAAGATGCTAGAAATTTTAAGTAAGAAGCAGAAAATGCTGAAAACTCTCAGCAGGTCAAGCAGCATCTGTGGAAAATGAAACGGCATTAATACTTTGCATCAAACATCCTTTGTTAGAACTGGGAAAGAAAGAAGACAAGTTAGCTTTCAGTTACATAGAGGATGCTGAAGGAATGGATGCAACTAAAGGAGTATTTCTAAAGTGAGGCCATTGTTGCCATAGTGATAAACCATAAATTAGGTCATTCATATGATACACTAATGGGGACATTTAGAGAGAGAGAGAGTGAACCTGAATAAAGGAACATAAAAAAACTGGGAAAGGAGGGCTGTTAGAGAGTAAAAACACAGACAAAGGAAGATTAAAAGCTGTGAAATGCAGAGCTGTAGGACATGCCCACCAGGTCAGGCTGTGCTAATAGAGAGAGAGAGAAAAACATGGCGAGACTGGCAAGTTCTGATGCAAGTCCCTCCAAGCCAGACACCATTCTAACTTGGAAATATATCGCCGTTCTTTCACCATCACTGGGTCAAAATCCTGAAACTCTCTCCCCAACAGCATTGTGAATATACCCACACCTCAAGGACTGCAGCAGTTCAAGAACATAGGAACATAAGGCAGGCACGATAGTGTAGCGGTTAGCATAACGCTTTACAGCGCCAGCGACTTGGCTTCAAATCCGGCCACTGCCTGTAAGGAGTTTGTACGTTCTCCCCGTGTCTGCGTGAGTTTCATCCCGCATTCCGAAGACGTACAGGTTGGGAAGTTGTGACTAATAAAGATATCTTATAAGAAATAGGAGCAGGATTAGGCCAAGAAAGCAGCTCACCGCCATCTTCTCAAGGGGAACCAGCGATGGGCAATTAACTGATGGCTCAGCCTGTGAAGACCACATCCCTTGAATGAATAGATACAATAAAGGTGAGTTACCTGAAGTTGTAAATTTTGATATTGAATGCAGAATGTTGCAAAACGTGCAGATGGAAGACGAGGTGTTGCTCCTCAAGCTTCTGTTGGACCTCATTATATCAAGAGGACACACGCAGGTAGGTCAGAGTAAAGAGTGGAATGGAGAAGTAAAGTGGCAGGCAACCAGAAGCTCAGGGGCATTTCTGTGGACTGAATGCTGTTGGCTTCTACATTATAGAGCAACAAATGCAGTTTACTTGATATAAGATCTCTTCATTAGTCACATGTACATCGAAACACACAGTGAAATGCATCTTTTGTGTAGAGTGTTCTGGGGGCAGCCGGCAAGTGTCGCCACGCTTCCGGCGCCAACATAGCATGCTAGCATGCCCACAACTTCCCAACCCATACGTCTTTGGAATGTGGGAGGAAACCAGAGCACCTGGAGGAAACCCACGCAGACACGGGGAGAACATACAAACGCCTTACAGACAGCGGTGCGAATTGAACCCGGGTCGCTGGCGCCGTAATAGCGTTACGCTAACCGCTACACTACCGTGATTAGAAGAAGTACAATTGAATCACTGCTTCGCCTGGAAGGACTGTTTGGATCCTTGGATGATCAGAAGTGAAGAGGTAAAGGAACAGCCTGGATGGTGAATCTTCCCTTACTGTCCTTTCTCCACTTCCTTGACCTTCTAAATCGACAACCATTGCCTACACAAATCAATTCTTTCTCAACCCAGTGTCCTTGCAAACTGCCACCACATATCCGTAGTCCTCAACCTCTCTTAAATCCTTAAACATCGTTGCATCCACAATCCATATTTGCACCTTTCTCCTAGCTTCCACATTTAAAATTCTTCAGCTTCTCTTTCCACAGGACTAAAATACCACAGGTTAGGCCTCTGTGAGATCCCAAGAGTTTCTGGAAGAACATTCTGTATCTACCATCTCTTAGAGATCTTTCTGCTCTGCATGTTACTGCACAATGATCTACTGCAGCCGGTAAGAATTTTTCAGCGTTTATGAGGTCTGGAATCTCACAAGATCTTGAAGGTAAAGGGCCGCTGTCTATCCACACCACTATTCAGGGAACTTTTCGAAATATCTCTTTGATTTACAGTCACAGAGTAATACAGCATGGAAACAGGCCCTTCGACCCAACTCGTCCATGCTGACTAAGGTCCCCACCTAAGCTAGTCCTATTTGCCCAAGTTTGGTCTGTATCCCTCTTAGCCTTTCCTATCGATGTATTTATCCAAATGTCTTTTAAATGTTGTTATTGTACCTGCCTCAACTACTTCCTCTGGCAGCTCGTTCCACATACACATCACCCTCATGTTCCTGGGAGTAAACATCACCAACAGCCTGTCCTGGTCAAATCATGTAGATGCCACGGACAAGAAAGCTCACCAGTGCCTCTACTTCCTCAGGATGCTAAAGAAATTTGATTTTTCCCCTTTGACTCTCACCAACTTCTACCAATGCACCATGGAGAGTATCTTATCTGGATGTATCACGGCTTGGTATGGCAACTGTTCTGCCCAGGACTGCAAGAAACTGCAGAGAATTGTGGACACAGCCCAGCGCATCACGGACACCAGCCTCCCCTCCATGGACTCTGTCTTTATCTCTCATTGTCTCAGTGAAGTAGCCAACATAATCAAAGACCCCAGCCACCCGGGACATTCTCTCTTCTCTCCTCTTCCATCAGGTAGAAGATACAGGAGCCTGAGGGCATGTAGTACCAGACTTAAGGACAGCTTCTACCCCACTGTGATAAGACTATTGAACAGTTACCTTATACGATGAGATGGACTCTGACCTCACGATCTACCTTGTTGTGACCTTGCATCTTATTGCACTGCACTTTCTCTGTAGCTGTGACACTTTACTCTGTACTGTTATTGTTTTTACCTGTACTACATCAATGGACTCTGTACTAACTCAATGTAACTGCACTCTGTAATGAATTGACCTGCATGATCGGTTTGCAAGACAAGTTTTTCACTGTACCTCAGTACAAGTGACAATAATAAACCAATACCAATACCAAGAAGTTGCCCCTCGGGTCCCTTTTAAATCTTACCCCTCTCACCTTAAACTTGTGCCTTCAGGTTTTTGGTTCCCTTTCCTGGACATTCAGACATTCAGAGAGATTTTTAAAATTAGAAACTCTCTTTTTCAAATGTTCTACATATTAGAATTTAAAGCTTTTGACTCAATAATTTACCAGGTCTTGGACCATCGTGTGACAATTAGTCACAAAAAGTCTGCCAAAATATCTAGGACAATTGTCCCAATATCACCTAAAGTCAACTAATTTGGTGAAAGTTCCAAACCTTTTATTTTGCTTTTATTTATATGACTTTGTTACAGTCTTTGGGTTATTGGTTGGACCATCCTCCTCCAATGCATTTATTAACCAGCTCTTTAGTATGACATTAACTTTGTTCCACCTTTATTCATCTTGTTATCGACACCAATGGCTTCCTTTCCTCTCTCCAAGTCATTGCCTTTGGAGCTTCCAGTAGATTTATCCTCTTACTCCTCCTCTCCCTGTGCTACACACTGTCCTTTGATGACTGTGTGGCTAAACACAGCTCCAATGCCACCTTCAAATTCGCCGACAACACTGCTGTTTTTGGTGGTGATGAGTCAGTTTACCGGAGCGAGATAGGACACCTGGTTGAGTGGTGCCTCAAAAGCAATCTCTTGCCCAACGTCAGCAAAGCTAAAGAGCTGATTGTTGACTTCAGGAAAGGGAAAGAGGGTGAACATGCCCCAGTCTACATTGGGGGATCATTGGTGGAGAGAGTCAGCAGCTTTGAATTCCTGGGAGTTAACATATCGGATGAGCTGTCCTGGGCCCAGCACATAGATGCAATCACTTTGACTTTGACATCATCCAGAGACAAGAAATCAGCTTCCACATGTGTGCCAGCTCTACCTTCCTAGCACTTCTCTCAAATTCGCCTCAGGGTCATTGAATTTCTTAAGGATATCATCGATAAAAACAGGCCAGGCACCTGATCTGCCATTCACCATTGTGGCTGGTGCTCCACAATCGGGAATTCCAAAGACTCACAACCATCTGATTCAAGTTTCCTCATCTCTGTCCCAGACAGGAAAATCTGTGGTCATGAGACCATCCTCCTAGTCCTTGACTTGACTAATGTATTGGTATTGGTTTATTATTGTCACTTGTACTGAGGTACAGTGAAAAACTTGTCTTGCATACCGTTCATACAGATCAATTCATTACACAGTGCATTGAGGTAGTACAGAGAGCATTGAGATAGTACAGGGATAAAAAAGTAACAGAATACAGACTAAAGTGTCACAGCTACAGGGAAGTGCACTGCAGGTAGACAATAAGGTGCAAGGTCATAACAAGGCCATTTGTGAGTTCAAGAGTCCATCTCATCGTATAAGGGAACCGTTCAATCGTCTCATCACCATGGGATGGAAGCTGTCCTTGAGCCTGGTGGTATGTGCCCTCAGGCTCCTGTTTCTTCTGCCTGATGGACAGTCCTGGATGGGGCAGAGTTTAATTCAGTTAGATATGAGGAAGCAAAAGCAGTACCTGCAGCTCCTGCAGTAAATGCTAGGCCCTTGACGACAATAATATCGACCCCTCTGGCTATTGTCACTTTGAAATGGATTGTACACATCCCAGAGCTGTCCATCTGTTCCTGCCTCCTCTGCACCACAAAGAATGTCTGCACAGCATGGTCTGTCCCTCCTGCCTTACCACACCTGCTATTATATCCCTCCTCCTTGACTCTGTCATCCGTGTTCTTGGCTAATCCAGTGCCCTCCCAAACATCACTATTTCCCCTTGAGAAAGAGGTGGTGAGCTGCCTTCTCGAACTGCTGCAGTCCTTGAGGTGTGGGTGCACCCACAATGCTGTTAGGGAGGGAGTTCCAGGATCTTGACCCAGTGACGGTGAAGGAACGGCGACATATTTCCAAGTCAGGCTGATATGTTCCTTGGAAAAAACTTCCAAGTGGTGGTGTTCCTATGCTTTTGCTGACCTTGTCCTTCTAGCTGACATGGATTTAAAATATACATATCTCAACTTATATCTGCTGCATCCCCTCGATTCCACAGCAACACCCATCTCACACTGGCTTAGAGTCATAGAGTCTTACAGCATGGAAACAGGCCCTTGGGCCCAACTGGCCCATGCTGACTGTGTTGCCCAGTGAGCTAGTCCCATCTGCCCACATTTGGCCTTAGCCCTCTCCTATCCATGTACTTATCCTGATGACCTTTAAACATGGCTAATGTGCCCACCTCAACCACTATTTCTGGCAGCTCATTCCAAATACACACCACCCTTTGTGTGAAGAAGCTGCCCCTGATGTCCCTTTTAAATCTCTTGTCTCTGATCTTAAACCTATGCCCTCTTGTTTTTAGCACCCCATCCCTGGGAAAAAGACTATGTGCTTTCACCATGTCTTGCCCCTCATGATCTTATATACCTCTATCAGGTCACCCCTCAATCTCTTACATTCCAGGGAATAAAGTCCTAGTCCATGCAACCTCTCCTTGTAACTCAGACCTCCAAGTCCAGGCAACGTCCTTGTAAATCTGTTCTGCATTCTTTCTAGTTTAATGAAATCTTTGACATAATTTCCTTTGGGAATAAATTTATCGGGGTCATCTTTAAATTCCTACACAGAGTCACCTAAATTTCTCTGTAACCTTTCCCGAGTCTGAGAACTCTGCATTCATTTTCTACTTTCAGTGCATCTTACCCCCTCCTCTCCATTGTTGTGTCCACCTCCCCCCATCCCCTCCAGACCACTGCTCCACTGCCAGCCTCCAAGCTGAAGACCGCCTCCTGAACCTCTTCATCTTCCTGTTGTCCTGTCGGGCTCTGCTTTAATTCCAGATCTTTGCTGACCATTTCAAGCTCTTCTATTTTCCTGTTGTTGACTGCTGACTGTACAGCAATCCAGTGTTTTACTGTGCATGAGGCCAGTTGTTGTTGTTGACATGCTCCAGAAGGCTATTTCTCAAACTAGGGGTGAAAATCCACAGCCTTTTGCCTGTTTTGGCTACATTGTCCACTACTTTTGTGTTTCTACTTTTTGACATTCATGATGAATGTTGCTGAGATTTTCTTTGCATTTGAATGTCTGACACATTAATTTATGGTCCTATTTTTTCCAATGCCAAAAGGGGATCTCACATAAGCCTCTTTCAACAGAGCAATTAGGTGCCCCCATGCAAAGTTTTATGGGTTTTGAACATTACAATTAATTTCTCAAATATAGGTTCATTAAGCAGTCTATGAGCTTCTCAATAGCCTGCTATCTTCTCACTTCATTAACTCCATCCTCAGTGTTCTTGCTGCTGTGTGCCCTCAAGTCATTGCTTATAAATGACTTTTTAAGTATACCAGCGTGCCTTTGTTCCTTGCATACACCAAACTATGATCAAATGACTCCTTGGTTTTTAAAAATAGCAACAGGCAACATCATGTAAATGAAAATAGAACAAAGGTTATGTTTTTCACCAGAGTTCAACTTTAAAGCAGGCTTTATATATATATATATATATATACACATATAACCAAAAGCCTGGGTCATTGGTAGCACTCTCTATGTATCATATACCTCATTTCTTTATAACATAGACAGAGGCCATTTCAGCCAACGAAATCCATGCCAGCTCACTGAGCAACCCCATTCCCCACCAATTTTCCTTGAAACTTATTCTGTCCCCATTAAGCAGCCTATAAGCTCGGAGTCAGATGGATGTATGTTTAAGCCAGCAGTATTGAGGGAATGTTGGAATATCTTCAATAAGACCATAAAACCATTAGATAAAGGAGCAGAGTTAGGCTATTTGGCCCACCGAGTCTGCTCTGCTATTCAATTATGGCTGATTTTTTTAACCCCATTCTCCTGCCTTGTCACCGTAACCCTTAACCCCCCTTACCAACCTATCAGTCTCTGCCTTAAGTAAACCCAATGACGTGACCTTCATTGTCCTCTGTGGCAACAAATTTCACAGATTCACCACCCTCCGGTGGAAGAAATTCCTCCTCATCTAGTTTTAAAGGGATCCCCCTTATTCTGAGGCTGCGCCCTCAGATCCTAGAACCTCCTACTAATGGAAACATCCAGAATCAGAATCAGGTTTATTATCACTGGCATATGTCGTGAAATTTGTTGTTTTGTGGCAGCAGTACAGTGCAAGACATAAAAATTACTCTAAGTTGCAAAAATAAATAAATAGTGCGAAAGAGGAATAACAAGGTGGTGTTCATGGGTTCATGAACCGTTCAGAAATCTTATGGCAGAGGGGAAGAAGCTGTTCCTAAAATGTCTTCGTCTTCAGGCTCCTATACCTCCTCCCCAATGGTAGTACCGCGAAGAGGGCATGTCCCAGATGGTGAGGGTAATTAATGATGGATGCCACCTTCTTGAGGCACCGCCTCTTGAAGATGTTCTTGACGGCAGGGAGGCTGGTGCCCGTGATGGAGCTGGTTGAATCTACAACCCTCTGTAGCCTCTTTCAATCCTGTGCATATCAATCTTTCAATCAAGCCTTTCAATCAAGCCTTTCAATCAAGCCTCCATACCAGGCGGTGATGCAACCAGTCAGAATGCTCTCCGCCGTACATCTGTAGAAATTTGCAAGAGTCTTTGGGGACATACCAAATATCCTCAACCTCCTAATGAAGTAGAGCCGCTGGCGTGCCTTCTTTGTGATTGCATCTATGTGTTGGACCCAAGATAGATCTTCTGAGATGTTGATGCCCAGGAACTTGAAGCTGTTCACCCTTTCCAATGCCGAACCCTCAACGAGGACTGGTGTGTGTCCTCCCAACTTCCCCTTCCTGAAGTCCACAATCAATTGCTTGGTCTTGCTGATGTTGCATGCGAGGTTGTCATTGCGACACCACTCAACCAGCAGATCTATCTCAACCCTGTACGCCTCCTCGTCACCATTTGAGATTCCTTCCTTCCTTCCTTCCTTCCTCCCCTCAGAAGGATGATCTCCCCTCACCCTTCTGAACCCCATCGAATACAGGCCCGAAGCTATCAAATGTACCTCATACATTAAGCCTTTCATTCCTGGGATCATTCTTGTGAACCTCCGCTGGACCCTCTCCAGGGCTCTTCCGTGGAGGGGGCACACAAAAACATGGCTTTTTTAGATATTCTGTACTTAAATTGAAGCAACAAGCAATCTGCTGGAGGAATTCAGCAGGGGCGAGCTGCATCTGCCAACATCCCGATGCAGGGTTTCGACCTGAAACGTCAACAATTCCTTTCCCCCTACAGATGCTGCTCGACCCCGCGGAGTTCCTCCAGAAGATTGCTTGTAGCTCCAGATTCCAACAACTGCAGTCTCCTGTGTCTCTGGTTCACTTAAACTGAAGCTGCTTCCATTAGCAGATGATACAAGGACCAGGAACCAAAAATTTAAGGTGATGGGCAAAAATACAGTGGGAATATGAGAATAATATTTTTATGCAGGGACAGAACTCACGGTCCATTAGGGTGATAGAAACAAAGTCAATCAGGGTTTTCTAAAGAGAGTTGGATTTGGGCTTGTGGAAAAATAACTTGCAGGGCTGCAGGCAAAGAGTAGATTAATAGAAAGCTTTACTGGAGCTGGCCTTGACTTAATGTGTGGAATGGCCTTCTGTGCTGTAGAAGTTCTATGACTCTGTGACTCTAAGCTCCTCTGAGCGAGAGAGTGATCAGGATCTGGTAAGGTTCCTCTGAGAGAAGATGCTGGGTTGTTGGCAGCACAGGGGATTGTTGGGAGCAGTCCAAGCATTCTCCCAACGGCCCATCTTCGAACTGATGCCACTGTAGTTGACTCTGATTGGAAACCTTCCAGGGAATCTGATCACTTAATCCCCTGCCTCCAACCACTGGCCTTTTGTTCTTCAATGCCTGAGGTGCCCTTTCTTCCTGTGCTAATCAGATTATGAAATAGTTCATCATTATCCAGTTAAATGATTCCTGGTCATTCGTCATGCAACCTCCCCCATGTCCACTATTTTATAACTGAGAAATAGAATTATTGGGATAAAAAGGAAGTATCAATTTTGTGTTGTCGCTTGTGATTTTTCTCTGAGTTTTACTCCTACAAATGCCTTATTGGCAGACCGTTAGTGTGTGGAGACTCCAGTCTTGACACTACCTTGTGTGACTAGGAAGGACAGGAGTGTTTCTCTGGGCCCCTTACAGACTTTCGGATGTTTGCAAACTTTTGACTACTAGTCAAGACAGCTACCACTCAGCAGTGGGCTGACACCTCTCACTCAATTAATACAATTTTCATGCAGTCTATCCTTTCATTTCTCCTTAAGTTGTCATTCTAATTAATGAAATGCACAAGAGAAATGAAATCAAGGAAGCATTAGTAATGCAGTGTTCTCAGTGTAATGTAGTGCATGAATTCTCCTCTCTTTTTGACTGAAGGATTTGGGCACTTTGCTGTAGTGCATTAATCACAGAAGGTAATTAGAAACAATAGGTGTGGGAAGTCAGTGTGGTGGGGATTAAACTCATGCTACAAAGATGGCTAGATATCTACATGTCACTTTCTTTGAGGCCAACAGCAAACACTGTCCCACTACTTACTGCAAGAGTTGATCCAATGACATTGTCCTTGGTATGTTGTTGGACCTTTTCTAATGATGCTCTGCAAAATGTCTTGCAATATCTAAAGCACATTAACGTGCTGTATTAATGCAAGAATACAAAGGGTATTGCGGATATCAGAGTCTGAAATAAAAGTAATTCTAATAAAACATCTCCAACCTCAAATATTAACACTTATTTCTCACAGTTACTGTCTGAGTTGATGAGTATTTCCGATATTTTCTGTTTTTAAATTATCTAAATGTGTGTTGATTCAGTTGGCAATGAGTTGTTGTATTTAACTTACAGTAAAGCAGTAAAATTAGGGATCCCACTATTGATTCCTGGGACATTTTGTTCAATACTTCTCCCTCCTCAGCATAATTCCAAACCTTCAGTCAATTCTTTATCTATTCCCATTTAATGCACACCACATATTCAAACGCTGAGAGATTTGTTCTGGAGTCAGAAACCACAGCAGGCTGATCCCCTGGCTGAGAAGCAGGAAGTTCCACTGAGCACCAGGAATAGCTCAGACTTAATTTCAAAATAGGCTGTCAGTGTGAATCTAATTCCACCATGCGAGAAACACTTTGTTCACTTTACAATGCTTATCTGGTGTTGGGAGACAGGTAGAACATGAATCACTGACAATGTGTGCAATTTGGCTCAAGTACACTTCTGAAAGAAACTATTATTACCTCTAATTTGCAGAATATAAACCACTCAGATGTGGGACAACACAATTTGAGTTCCTGTTATTTTGAATGGCACACTTAATTATAAATTCCATTCAATGTGACATCTGCCGTTTGAATTAGTTTGACTTTGCCTCATTTCTGAATTTATCTGGAGTTATTTTTCTTTGTTTATTCATTCACAGGATTAGAGCATTGTTGGCAAAGTCAGCACTTGTCACCAGTCCCTGGTCGTGCCTGTATAAAGTGTCTTGTCAGGCGCAGTAATCATACAGTTAAGAAACAACCACGTCGCTGTGGGTCTGAAGTCACGCGGAAATCAGACTGTGTAGTGATGGCAAATTTGTCTCGCTGTTGTGCATGGGTGAACCAG
The DNA here is from genome assembly GCF_009764475.1 of Pristis pectinata. Classification (NCBI taxonomy): domain Eukaryota; kingdom Metazoa; phylum Chordata; class Chondrichthyes; order Rhinopristiformes; family Pristidae; genus Pristis; species Pristis pectinata. The sequence continues at coordinate 105,366,054 of NC_067410.1, read as the reverse complement.
ATGGGTTTTAACAGCAGTATAATTGTCCCAGACTTACCATTACTGACACGAGCTTTGTAACTCCAGAATTTAACTGTTTCAACCTGTCACATTTGGATTTGAGTATCTCCTTGGATCAATGATTCAGGGCTCTGGGTTGCTAGTCTAATCATATAATCTCTATGCTGCTAAACCAGTCAATCCATCAGACTCTGGGTGGCACAGCAGCTCCAGTGACCTGGGTTCAATCCTGACTTCTAATGCTGTCTGCCAGCAGTTTGCATGTTTCTCCCCCTCACTGCATGGGTTTCCTCCGGGTGCTCTCATTTCCTCCCACATCCCAAAGATGAGTGGGTTGGGAAGTTAATTGTACACCGTAATTTGCTCCTAGTATGGGGGGAGTTGATGGAAATGTGGGGGAGAATAAGATAGGACAAGTGTAAATTGGTGCTTGACGGTTGGCGTGGGTTCATCCTGTCATCTGACTCGACTAGATTACTTCATTGTTCCAACAAAGCTCAACATGAACTCAATGAAATGCACCTCAATTTCTGACAACACATTACAACGTTCAGAATTAAATGTTCAATTTCTGACATTCATCCATTTCATCACATTTCCAGCACTTGGTTTTTCCTCTCTGCTTTTCTGGTGCTTCAGGATTTGTTTATCTCTTCCTACTTACATCTGCTGCTGACACACCTTTACCTCTCTCACTTGGTGCCACCACATGTGTCATTTCATCTTCCTTTGTCTCCATCCTATCTCTCGTTTGTTCTCTCTGCCCCTCACCTCCATCGCTCTGTCACTTGAAATTAGCTTTAGAACATAGAATATAGAACATTACAGCACAGTACAGGCCCTTCGGCCCACAATGCTGTGCCGACATTCAATCCTGCCTTAATATCTATCTAACTCTTCCCTCCCACATAGCTCCCCATTTCTGTATCATTCATGTTTCTCACATTTCCTAGTTCTACTGCAAGGTTAGAGAAACAAAGGACTGCAGATGCTGGAATCTAGATGAAAAACACAATGAAGCTGGAGGAACTCAGCAGGCCAGGCAGCATCCGTGGAGAAAAGCAGGCGGTCAATGTTTCGGGTCACAACTCTTCTTCAGGATTGAAAATAGGAAAAGGGGAAGCCCAATCTATAGGAGGGAAAGCAGAGCAGTGATAGGTGGACAAAAGAGGGCACAAGGTGGTGATAGGTAGATGCAGGTAAGAGATAGTGATAGGCAGGTGCGGGGGAGGAGGAGAGAGCAGATCCACCGGGGGATGGGTCAAAGGTAAGGCAAGAAAGGAAGGGGTAGAAAAAAGAGAGAGAGGCTAGGAAAGGGAAGAAGAGTAGAAGCGTGGTGGAGGGGGCAGTTGTAGGGAAGGGGGGGTGGGGATTACTTAAAGTGGGAGAATTCAACGTTCATGCCATTAGGCTGCAAGGTTCCAAGATGGAAAATGAGCCGCTGTTCCTCCAGTTTGCACTCAGAATTCTCCTGGCAGTGGAGGAGGCCAAGGACTGATGTATCAGTGACAGTGTGGGAGGGGCAACTGAATGGACTGGCAACGGGGAGATGCAGATCGTGGATATGGACAGGGCACAAGTATCATCTAGTCTGCGTTTGGTCTCACCAATGTAGAGGAGGCCGCAATGCAAGGTTAACTCTGCAACATTAACTCTGTTTCTCTCTTCACAGATGCTGCCTGAAATGCTAAATATTTATAGCACTTTCATTTTTATTTCAGATTTCCAGGAATCAATAGTGGGATTCCTAATTTTACTGCTTTACTGTAAGTTAAATTCAACAACTCATTGCCAACTGAATCAACATAATTTAAAAACGGAAAATGCTGGAAATACTCATCATCAGACAGTAACTGTACAGAGAGAAATAAGTGTTAATATTTGAGGTTGGAGATCTTTAATTAGAATTACTTTTATTTCAGACCTCTGATATCCGCAATACCCTTTGTATTCTTGCATTAATACAGCACGTTAATGTGCTTTAGATATTGCAAGACATTTTGCAGAGCATCATCAGAAAAGGTCCAACAACATACCAAGGAACATGTCATTGGATCAACTCTTGCAGTAAGTAGTGGGACAGTGTTTGCTGTTGGCCTCAAAGAAAATGACATATAGATGTCTAGCCATCTTTGTAGCATAAACTTAATCCCCACCACACTGACTTTCCACGCCTATTGTTTCTAATTACCTTCTGTGATTAATGCACTACAGCAAAGTGCCCAAATCCTTCAGTCAAAAAGAGAGGAGAATTCATGCACTACATTACACTGAGAACACTGTATTACTAATGCTTCCTTGATTTCATTTCTCTTATGCATTTCATTAATTAATCTGTAGTATTTTGTTTTCAGATTACTTTCATGTTCAGCCTCCTAACGTTGTTTACATCACAGGTTTCTAAGAGTGCCCCCACAGCACCAACCCTTTCTAAAATGACTCCCCCATCAGGGACCCGCATACCCTCACCGGCCCCTCCTCTTAGCAGAAACCTGAGTAAATCTTAAAAATACAAAGTCAAAGTCGAGTTTATTGTCGTATGTACAAGTACATGTGTGCACAGGTGCAATGGAAAACTTCACTTGCAGCAGCATCACAGGCACATAGCATTGTATAAACAGCATTCACAAGAAAAACATAAACTATGTACAATTTTTACAAGAAAAAAACAGAAAACTCATCCTGTATTGCAAAAATACAAGAAAATAGGAGCACGAGTAGGCCACTCGGCCCCTCAAACCTGCCTTGATATTCAATATAACCATGGCTTGTCTATGCCAGGCCTCTCCTCCTCTTCTGTGCCAGTTCCTCAATTACTTGCTCTTTCAAATATTGATCCATCTTAAATATACGTATCAAATGATCTGACCTCCAGCATCCTCAGGGGCTGAGAATTCCATAGGTTCATTGTCCTCTTAGCAAAGAAATTTCCACACACCTCTTGTTTTAAATGAACAGCCTCTTATTTTGTAGCTATGTCCCCTTGTTCATGACTCTCTCACTAGTGGAAACATCTCAGAGACACAAAAAATTCTTCAGATGCTGGAATCTGGAGCAATACACAAAAAAAGTGCTGGAGGAACTCAGCAGGTCAGGCAGCATTCATGGAGGGAAATAAACAGTCGACATTTCGGGCTGAGACCCTTCATTAGGACTTTTTAGTGGAAACCTCAACATGTCAACACGTCAAGCCCCTGTAGGATCTTATATGTTTGAATAAGGCTGCCCCTCATTCTTCTAAACTCCAAGGATTACATACCCCAACTGCCCAGTCTCCCCTGATAGGACTACGCTGTCAACCCATGTACAAGGCATGTCTTAGAAAATTTGCCCAAGCTCTTCCATAACTCTGTTGATTAAATTAATGGAGCTTGCATCCATGACATTTAACCTGCATGTTACCTTTAGGCAGTGAAAAAGATATTTGGATGGTGCCCATTTTATTGCTTTTCTTTTCTGGGTAAAACCTATGTGTTGTCTGAGACGTTAGGATGGGAATGGAGGACGAACAGAAAGAGGAATGGAAATGCAGACAAAGAATAGCCTCCTCGAATTGAGCAACCGCACTGAGCTAACATAGGACAAGATAAGGTATCTTTATTAGTCACACGTACATCACAATGAAATGCATCTTTTGTGCAGAATGTTCTGGGGGGCAGCCCGCAAGTGTGGCCACGCTTCTGGCGCCAACAAAGCATGCCCATAACTTCCTAACCCCTACGTCTTTGGAATGTGGGAGGAGACCAGAGCACCTGGAGGAAACCCACGCAGACACGGGGAGAACATACAAACTCCTCACAGACAGCATCCGGAATTGAACCCGGGTCGCTGACGCTGTAATAGCGTTACGCTAACCGCTGCACTACCATGCCTGCCTACCGTACATGTTGAGTTCACCAAGTATACAAGCCACAACACTGTCTCTGTCGCTGTGACACTTTATTCTGCATTCTGTATTGTTTTACCCTGTATTACCTCAATGCACTGTTGTAATGAATTGATCTGTATGAACGGTATGCAAGACAAGTTTTTCACTGTACTTCTACTGCAATTGACAATAGTAAACCAATTCTAATTCCATAAATTACCCATCAACCAAAGAATGAAGAGAGAATTACAAGCAAACAGGGAGTAAAATGACTCTCCTATCAGCTGATAACCATTTTTATCAATATATTGCATTTCATGAATAAACTGAAGAAGGAATTCAGTGAAAATTGCCAGTGAGTCATTAGGATGTGGAATTCACAACCACAAGGAACACTTGAAGTGAAGAAAATGTCAAAGTTACTTTAATTTTCTTAACATCTAGAAGTACTAAGCAGTTCGATTTCTTGTCATTACTGAAGCTCCAGCGCATGACAGGAGAAACCAGCATTGCTCTGTTCATTGATGTTAACCATACAACCTAATGGTATGATATTCTGTACTTAATGAAAGCTCATTATGGAAAAATTAAACTGAGTTCCCTGATAATAAGTAATAAATGAATCAATGCAGTCTTTGATTGCGGGGCATGTCACTGGTACGTTCCACTGCAAGAGCTTTTTCCTTGGCCGTTTCTTCTCCAGGAGTTATCTACTCTTAGCAGTGCATGGTTAAGCTTCTCCATACCCCAACAACACAATCAGATATTGTTAAATAACTGCTGGCCCTGGCAGTGAAACCCACAACAGGTAAATGGATCCAGAGGAAATGCACATTATAAGACTGCACAACATTCTTGAACACACGAGACTGCAGAAGCTGGAATCTAGAGCAACATACAAGACGCTGAAGGGACTTAGTGGGTTAGGCATCATCCAGCATTATCGGGGTGAAGCTAAATGCAAACTAAAGGAACAACTCCTCAAATTCCACCACGGTAGTCTTTAACCTAATAGCATGAACAGTGAATTCTCCAATTTCAGGTAAACTGCTCCCCCTCCGACCCTTTTCTCTCTGCTCCTGATCTACCCAGTTCTTCCTACGCTCTCCCCAGCCCCCCATTCTCCTCGTCCACCTACTCTGTCTGCCCATCACCCAAATACTCCTTCTGCCGGTTCCCCTCCCTCCCCCCCCCCCCCCCCCCCCGCTGCTCCCATCTGCCCTCCTCAGCTCCCTCCCTTGGTTCCATACGCCACCTTCCTCTCCGATCATTTCCATCATCTGCAGCCTTTTGTTGCCTCTACTTATCACCTCCCGGCCTCTGTTGCCACTCCTCCATCTGCCTACCACCCCTCCTCACCTGGAACCACCTCTCGCTTGCTCCACTCCTTCCCCTCACCTTTATAGACTGGCTATCTTCCCTCTACCTTTCAGTCCAGATATGAGGTCTCGACCCTGAACATCCACTGTCCATCTCCCTCCATAGATGCTGCCTGACCCGCTGAGTTCCTCCAACATTCTGTTCTTCGTGTTACAAAAGGAACATAAAGGCCTTGGCGAAGCCGCAGTGAGAGGTGGCACAAGATCTGTGAGATTCAGGAAAGACAGAACAAGCCGGGGGTATATCTGGAACTCACTGCCGGACGAGGTGGTGGAATCAGATACAATCACGATGTTCAGGAGGCTTTTAGACAGATGCTTAAACAGGCAAGGCATAGGAGGATACAGTCCCAATGCGGGCAAATAGGCTAAATGCAGGTAGGCATAAAGGTCAGCATGGATGTGATGGGCCAAAGGGCCTGTTTCTGTGCTGTATGACTCTATGACTATATTCTTTAAGCAAAGACTAAGGTTATTGGAGGGCTATTGGAGGCTATTAAGCATTTTGGTAGAATACACTGGAAGCAGATGTTTTCAGTTCAAGTGTCAGGAAATATTAAGCACTCTGGACTGCTGCATTAAATGAACGAGCAGTAAACAATGACTAGCACGCCAATATTTTTATTTGTACTCCCTCTTGACAATTAAGAGATGAGCTTCATATGATATCCTTTAGAAGCAAATTTCAAAAATTAAAAAAGCTTTCTGACACAAATGGTCATTCTGCATCACCATTTCATTAAATCAGTAACAAAAAGAGGACTGTGCATTTCCTTTCAGTGTCAGCTTGCATTACTGGGCTGCACTCTTGCCTCTGAGTCAGAAGGTTGTGGGTTCAAGGCCCACTTCAGAGACTTGTACTGAAATCTTGGCCGGTACTCCAGTCTAAGGGAGTGCTATGCTGCTGGTGGTGCCTCCCCTTGAGATGCATTGTGAAACTAAGTCCACATCTGCACTCTGGGGGTGAATGTACGATATCCCATGGTGTGATTTGAAAAAGAACGGAACAGTTCTTCCTGGTGTATGGGCCAATATTTTTTCCTCAATGCACATCACTAAACAACGAATTATCCACTGATGATCAGATTGCTTATAGGGGGAACACAAAGCCATAAAGTCATACAGCACAGAAACAGGTCCTTCAGCCCACCAAGTTCATGCTGTACATAGAGTCACAGAAATGTACAGCATCAAAACTGACCCTACGGCCCACTATATCCATGCTGACCTCTTTGCCCAGGGACCTCCTTGCCCACCTACACTCAGTTGCCCACATTAGGACCATATCCTTCTATGCCTTGCCTATTCAAGTTTATGTCTAAGTGCCTCTTAAACATGTATCTGATTCCACCACCTCCATTGGCAGGGCATTCTAGATATCAACCACTCTCTGTGCAAAAACTTACTCCTCAGATCACCTTTAAATCTTTGCAGTGTTGTTTTTGGTACTTGGTACATCAAGTACACATCTTTACTATTCCCATTTACCAGCACTTGATCTGTAGTCATCTATGCCTTGGAGATTCAAATGCTTATACAGATATTTCTCAAATGCTGTGAGAGTCTACCACCCCCTCAGACTTGCTATATGTGAATTGGCTGTTGCATTATCTACTTTACAAAACTGACTACATTTCAATAGATTCTTATTTGGCAGATAAACCTGAGGTCATGAAAGGTACTATATAAATTCAAGGTTATTTTTACAAAAGATTACAACATCTTAAAGCTACACTTTCTTATCTGGAAGTTCCACGGTGGTTCCTTGACAGAAGACTGGTGAGCATTGGTCAGTTGTTAGCAGACTCTGAGTCACATCATCGTGGGTTTAAGTCTTACTCAGGAGTCTTCAGCACAACAACTTATGCTGTTTGTCATGTGCAGTACTGAAGGAGTGCAGCATTTCAATATAGTTATAATACCTGGGTATTTTATATCCAGGTGAGGAGTGGTGATAGGCAGATGGAGGAGGGGAGAGTAGAAATAACGACATCTCCTGGGAGGTGATAGGTGAGGGTGACAAAGGACCACAGATGATGGAATCTGATAAGAAAGTGGGGCATGGAACCAAATAAGGGAGGTGGGGAGGGCAGATGGGAACAGTGGGGACTTGCTAGAGGTGTACAAGGTGATAAGAAGCGTCGATCGAGTGGACAGTCAGAGACTTTTTCCCAGGGCGAAAGTGGCTAACACGAGGTGACATAATTGTAAGGTGATCAGAGGAAGGTATAAGGGGGATGTCAGAGGTAAGTTTTTAACACAGAGAGTGGCGGGTGTGTGGAATGCACTGTCTGCAGAGGTTGTGGGGGCAGATGCATTAGGGACATTTAAGAGACTCTTAGATAGATACATGAATGATAGAGAAATGGGGTCGATGTGGGAGGGAAGGGTTAGATAGGTATTAGAGCAGGATAAAATGTTGGCACAACATCGTGGGCCAAAGGGTCTGTACTGTGCTGTAATGTTGTATGTTCTATGTTCACATTCAAGTAGTTTTTCGTAGAATCCTTTCCTGTGGCAAATTTTCAACATTCCTCCAGTTATGAAACTTGAAAGAACAATTAGTTTGTAATGAAGTACTTTGCAATGAAAACAGAAACTGCTGGAAACGCTCAGCAGGTTCGGCACCATCCGTGGAAAGAGAAACAATTAATGTTTCAGGTCAAGTGCCAGACAAACGGTTTTCCTCCTGAAATGTTAACTCTTTCCACAGATACAGCAGACCTGCCAGATGTCTCCAGCAGTTTCCGGCTTTGCTTCAGGTTTCCAGCATCTGCAGTTTTTCTTTTAACTTCAAGTGCTTTGGAATGTCCTGTTGAAAGTGACTTATATTAATGCATTGATATTTTTAACATTGATCTCACTTTCAAAATTTACCACGATGGGATTTGATGCACATCCAGATTTTCGGAAAAATACCACCCTAATTACAGAACTGAAAATTTTCCATTCAGCCATCTGCTATTGGATTATTCAATTGTGGAGAGATTTGGACTGTGGCATGAAACTTCACATCACATTGAATAAGAGAACAACATCATAAGTGTGAACTGATATCAGTGACCTTTCAGTGAACTGCGTTGGACTGGATCAAGTGACAAAACTAACAGCATCACTATGTTGGATGCAATCTCACATATGACAGGCAATAAAAGGCATATAAACATTACAAGTTCAAGCTGAGTCACTTCACATTGTTAACTCTGTATTATACTAGCCAGGCTTTCATTAAATAGAACATGGAACAGTACAGCACAATATGGGTCCTTCGGTCCACCATGTTGTACCAACCTATATAAACACCTACTCCCTTTCCTCCAACACAGCCCATAACCCTCCATTTTACTTACTTCCATGTGCCTATCTAAAAATCTTTTAAATATCCCCATTGTATCAGCCTCTACCACCACCCCTGGCAGCGCGTTCCAGGCACCCACCAATCTCTGTGTGGAAAACCTACCTCTGACATCTCCCCTGAACTTTCCTCCTCTGACCTTAAACTAATGTCTTCTGGTATTGGCCATTGCTGCCCTGGGGAAAAGGTGCTGGCTGTCGATTCTATCTATGCCCCTCATAATCTCATACACCTCTATCAAGTCACCTCTCATCTTGTGTCAGAAAAGCCCTAGCTTGCTCAACCTTTCCTCATAAGACATGTTCTCTAATCCAAGCAGTATCCTGGTAGATCTCCTCTCCACCCTCTCCAAAGTTTCTACATCCTTCTTATAATGAGGTGACCAGGACTAAACACGATACTCCCAGGTTTGGTCTAACCAGAGTTTTATAGAGCTGCAATGTTACCTTGTGGCTCTTGAACTCAATACCCCGACTAATGAAGGCCAGCACACCATACACCTTTTTAACCACCCTATCAACTTGCACGGCAACTTTGACAGACCTATGGACTTGGACCCCAAGATTCTTATATTTATAAATATATGAATTAAGAACGGAACACTCAGCCTCTTAAGCCTGGACTGTCATTTAATAAGATTAAAAAACACATTGATGCAATCATAAAGAAGGCATGCCAGCAGATCTACTTTGTTAGGAGTTTGAGGAGATTTGGTATGTCACCAAAGACCCTCACAAATTTCTATAAGTGTACAGTAGAGAGCATTCTGACTGGTTGCATCACAGCCTGGTACAGAGGGTCCAATGCACAGGATGACAAGAGACTCAGAGGGTTGTAGACTCAGCCAGCTCCATCACGGGCACAACCCTCCCCACCATCGAGGGCATGTTCAAGAGGCCGTGCATCAAGAAGGTGGCATCCATCAATAAGGAGCCTCACCATCTCTCTCCCCATTATTACCATTGGGGAGGAAGTACAGGAGCCTGAAGACCCACACTCAACGTTTCAGAAACAGCTTCTTCCCCTCCGCCATCAGATTTCTGAATGGTCCACAAACCCATGAACACTACCTCGATATTCCTTTTGTTTGCACCATTTATTTATTTTTATAATTTATAGTAATTTTATGTCTTTGCACTGTACTGCTGCTGCAAACCAACACATTTCACATCATATAAGTCAGTGATAATAAATCTGATTCTGATTCTGAGATAATGGCTAATATGACTGTAACTTTAACTCTCCATTCTAGTCTCTCCACAGTAACTTTTCACCCCCTTGCTTCTCAAGTATCTACCTACCACTGTCTTAATAATATTCAAAGGCTCATAGTCCCTGAGAGAAAATAATTCTCTTGACCACTTATGTTTAAACAGTGACCCCTAGTTCTAGATTCTCCCATAAAGGGAAACATCCTCTTCACATCCACCCTGACAAGAATCCTCAGGATCTTGTATGTTCCACTGAAATCCCCTCTCACTTCTAAGTTGCAGCTTATACGTCCAACCTGTCCAACCATTCCTCATAAGACAACCCATCTATTCCAGACATTAGTCTGATAAATAGGGGATACAAGAGACTGCTGATGCTGGAACCTGGAGCAACAAGCAATCTGCTGGGGGAGCTCAGCGGGTCGAGCAACATCTGTGGAAGGAAAGGAATGGTCAACTTCTTGGGTCAAAACCCTGCATCAAGACTACCGATGCTGCTCAACCCGCTGAGTTCCTCCAGCAGATTGCTTGCAGGCCATAGGAGAGAACTGGTAAAGCTGTGGAGGTGCAGTGGAATCCTGAATATTTTTCTGACTGAACCACAAGCTCTGTTTCAAACTGAGCCACCAATCCCCTACCACTGAAAATTGCGGCAGAAGGGTAACTATTAAAGGTAATAATTTGTACTTCTAAACTAAGACCTCAGTACCTTTGAGTACTTCACAACTAATTAAAAGCATTTTTTGAAGTATCATCATCATTGCAAGGAAAGGAATGCTTGCAGTTCATCTCTGCACAGTGAGATGCCATAAGCTGAAATAAGAACTTATTTGCTTTAGGTTTGGTTAGAGGATTGTATTGTTTAGAAGACTGTGGATCTCCTCCAAATAGTGCCAGGAGATTATTTTATTTCTGGACACCTCACCTGTCACTTAGCAGCTCTTGCTCCCCCTCTTTCCCTCATCTCTTTACACTGGCTATTTCCCCAGACAAATGATCTTGACCAGAAAAGTCAACCGTCCATTTCCCTCCACAGATGCTGCCTGACCTGCTGAGTTCGTCCAGCAGATTCTTTGTTGCTCCAGATTCCAGCATCTGCAGTCTCTTGTGTCTCTGAGGGAGACTCTTGTCTTTCAAAAGTACTGAGTTAGATAACTTTCATCCATCTATATTAATTGAATGATATTTTGACAGTACAGCATTCCCCCAGGGTGGCCAGTCCAGTTTATCTGCACAAGTCTCTGGAGTGATTATTGAATGTACAATGGGGCAGGCACGGTAGTGTAGATTATTGGATGTACAATGGGGCAGGCACGGTAGTGTATACTATTGAATGTACAATGGGGCAGGCACGGTAGTGTAGACTATTGAATGTACAATGGGGCAGGCACGGTAGTATAGACTATTGAATGTACAATGCGGCAGGCACGGTAGTATTATAATGGTTAGCATAACACTATTACAGCACCGGCAACCCGGGTTCAATTGCAGCCGCTGTCTGTAAGGAGTTTGTACGTTGTCCTCGTGTCTGCGTGGATTTCCTCCGGGTGTTCCGGTTTCCTCCCACATTCCAAAGACGTACGGGTTAGAAAGTTGTGAGCATGCTATGTTGGCACCGGAAGCGTGGCGACACTTGCGGGCTGCCCCCAGAACGCTCTACGCAAAAGATGCATTTCACTGTGTGTTTCGATGCACATGTGACCAATAAAGATACCTTAATCTCCTGATTCACATATGTGAGAACGCTGAAACTCATGGACAGTGACAGGGTTGATTTTGTGTTTGGTAGTGAAGCAACCTCAATCTCAAAGAAACTCTTACTCAACCATCTAGCAATCCCTCTGGAATATTGTTGGATTAGAGGGATTGAGTTACAAGGAGAGATTGGATAGGCTGGCTCTGTTTTCCCTGGAATGAAGGAGACTGTGAGGTGACATGACAGAAGAACATAATAGAATGAAAGGCATAGATAGGGGAGGTAGCCAGTGTCCGTTTCCCATGGTAGGAGTGTCTGAATCTAGGGGGCATAGGTTTATCATGGGAAGGAGGTTTAAAGGAAATCTATGGGGTAAAAGAGTAGTTGACATCTGGAATGAGCTGTCAGAGGAGATGGTGGAGTTAGGAACAGTAACAGCATTTAAGAGGCGTTTGGACAGGTACTTGAATGAAGACACAAGAGATGACGGATGATGGAGTCTGGAACAACACGCAAAAAGCTGGAGGTACTCAGCTGGTCAGGCAGCACCTATGGAGGAAAATTTTGGGTTAAGACCCTTCATCTGGATGATAAGAGAGGAGATAGTATAAAAAGGTAGGGGGAAGGGGTGGAGCAGGAGCTGGCAGGTGATAGGTGGATCCAGGCAAGGGGGGGGGGTGATGGGCAGATGGGGAAGGGGAGATTGGGAATAGCACCAGAAGCTGGGAGGTGATGTAGGGCTGAAGATGATGGAATCTGATAGGAGAGGAAGGTGGAGCATGGAATTGGAGGGAGGTGGGGAGGGCAGGAGGGGAACAGTGAGGGAGGGGAACCAGAGGGAGGAGTGTACTTCAATGAGAAAGACATAAAGGCATATGGAATTAGTGCAAGCAAGTGGGATTAGTTTAGATAGGCATGATAGTCAGCATAGAAATGGTGGGCCGAAGGGTCTGTATCTGAGCTGGGCGACTCTAAGATTATATTTCTTATTTGCTCTCCGGGAATTCTGGCATTCAACAATCATGATGTCATCAGGCCAAGAAGCAGCCAGAGCTGGAAAACCAGAAAGTAAAACACTCTAGTTTTTAACTAACTCTTTAAACATTTTGTAGAGACATATATAGTTTGGGGCATTTCCATGACATTACAGTAGGAGCTGTAATGTCATAAAATAATTTAAAAATAAAGTACCATTTTTTATATTTGAAAGTTTTGAGAATTATCTGAGGAATTGACAATCCACACATTTATTTTTTCCCTTCTGGGCCAGAAAGCCTGTTAACCAGTAACATGGCCTGGAGCACCATTGGAAACATTCTACTTATTAAAGCAGAAAACTTCGGGGTACTTGACAGCTAGAACAGTGGAATTGTCTTCAACTTTGGAGTTGATTAGGATAGCATTTGCTTCTGTTTCTTGTGTTCCGAAGTTTTCATCCTTGTTTTTGCCCCCAAAAGACAAGAGGAAATGTTTAAAGTCAAAGTCAAAATTGAGTTTATTGTCATGTGCACAGGTACAGGTATGCACAGGTGCAATGAAAAACTGACTTGGAGAACAGGGTAATAGGGCTCATGGTAGCATAGCGGTTAGTGTAAAGCAATTGCAGCGCCAGCAACCCAGGTTCAATTCCCGCCGCTGTCTGTAAGGAGTTTGTACGTTCTCCCCGTGTCTGCGTGGGTTTCCTCCGGGTGCTCCGGTTTCCTCCCACATTCCAAAGACGTACAGGTTAGGAGCTGTGGGCATGCTATGTTGGCACCGGAAGAGTGGTGACAGTTGCAGGCTGCCCCCAATACATTTTCAGTAACATTCTCAAAAAGGCGCATTTCACTGTGTGTTTCGATGTACATGTGACTAATAGATAAATATCTTAACTTATCTTATCTTATCACAGGCACATAGCATCAGATAAGCAGCATTCACAAGAAAAACATGAATTCAACATTAACTATACACAATTTTTACAAGAAAGAACACAATTAGAACAAAAAAAAAGTCCATTGTAGTTCAATGTGGTCAAGGTGGTCATAGTGTTGCTGTACTAAGGTAATGATTAGGGTTGCACAGGTTGGTTCAAGAACCAAATGGTTGAAGGAAAGTAACTGTTCTTGAACCTGCTGGTGTGGGACTTCAGGCTTCTGTGTTTAGAGGGATATGGGCCAAATGCAGGCAAATGGGACTAGCTCAGGAAGGCACCTTGGTCAGCATGGACAAGTTGGGCTGAAGGGCCTGTTTCCCTGTTGCATAACCCTATGACTCTGTGATATACGAACTGTTATTTCTGCTGTTATTCCCAGTAACATCAGAAACATTCTCTGAACAAAAAATTCCTTGATGTTTTTTGAACTTTAAGGGCTGAACAAGGGAGGATTTTGTAAAGTTTTGAGGGAAATAACGTGATTCTCATGCTGCATATTGCTGAAATCACAAGATTTTCCAACACTGAGACTGTTTTGATGGAGGATTCAGATCCGAGCTGTTGAACCCTCTCCTCACAGCTGCCCTGTCTGTCCAACATCACTCATCATGGGAGACTATCCTTCATGGGCAGCTCACTATCATCTATCTGAGCACAGTACTGCTTTATAGAACTCTCTGTGACCCACTCAACGAAGGCACCAGTTGACAGCCCATCACAGAATCACAGAACATCCTGCAATGTTAAAATAACCCAAATAAAGTATGCAAACACATAAAGCAATGTTAATTGAATGGCAAAAGAGTGGCAGATGAAGCTTAACATGAGTTCAGAGATACAAGAGTGCAGATGTTGCAAAAGATAAACTACTGGAGGAACTCAGTGGGCCAGACAGCACCTGTGGAGGCAAAGGGATAGTCGATGTTTCAGGTCCACACCCTGCATCAGGACAGATGTGAGTTCTGATCAGAATGTGAGTTCATTCGCTTTAATATAAAAGAACCTCAAAAACAAGATGCTTTTTAAACAGTGGGTAAGGGATTCTTTCAAGTTCATCTTGTGCATTCAGTGCACATGGGCACGGTCTCTTCTGGAGACATCAAACACAGATTGGGCAATTGTTTTGAAGGACAACTCAGTTCTGTGGTCAAAGATGACCCTGAGCTCCCAGTTGCCTGTCCTCCTGCCTCTGTACATCCTGTACATCGGTTAGACCCAACGCAGATCGCTTGACCACTTCGTCGAGCACCTTCGCTCCATCCGATGCAATAGCCAGGACCTCCCAATGGCAGCCCACTTCAATTCCACATCCCACTTCAACACTGACATGTCTGTCCATGGCCTCCTCTACTGCCACACTGAGGCCAGGTACAGGTTGGAGGAACAACACCTCATATTCCATCTTGGGAGTCTCCAACCTGATGGCCTCAACATCGATTTCTCTAACTTTCAGTAACCCCACCCCTTCTTCCCCCCCCTCCCCACTCCTTTGTCTTCCCTTATTCCTGTGGCTCTCTTCCCCTGACTGGATGACCTGCCCATCTCCTTCCTTCCCCTCCTCTATCCTTTATTCCATGGTCCACTGCCGTCTCCTACTGGATTCCTTCTTCTTCAGCCCCTTGCCTCTTCTACCTATCACCTCTCAGCTTATTACATCTTACCACCCCTCAGCCACCCACCTACCTTCCCCCATCTCACCTGGACTCACCTATCACCCAGACTCACCCATCACCTACCAGCCTGTGCTCCTCCCCTTCGTCCGACCTTCTTATCCTGGCTTCTGCCCTCTTCCTTTTCAGGCCTGATGAAGGGTCTCGGCCCGAAACGTCGACTGTTTATTTCCCTCCATGGATGCTGCCTGACCTGTTGAGTTCCTCCAGCACATTTTGTGTATAGTTCCAGATTCCAGCATCTGCAGAATTTCTTGTGTCTCTGTGCCTGTCACTTTATTTCTCCACCCAGCTCCCAGCCCAACCCCTTTGTCTTTGACCTCTTACACTATTCCAACAATGCCCAACATATGCCTGAGGTGCAATCCCATCCTCCAAATGGGCATTTGTCAGCCCTCAGGACTCAAAACTGAATTCAACAATTTCAGGTAACCAGCTTTTTGTTTTCTCCACAGATCCCACTACTGGGATGATAGTGGTTTTCTTAAACAAGTGGGAACCTCATACTGAAGCAGGGAGAGGTTAAATATGTCTACAAATACCCCCGCCAGCTGATCAGCACAAGATCTGAACACATGGCCAGGGACACCATCTAGGCCAGATGTTTTCCTCAGGTTCACTCTCCGGAAGACGGATCTTATGTCCTTGACGGTGACCACAGGTTCAGTTGCATTGGAGTCTGTCAGGGCAGGTGGTGACAATCCACTTCCCTTCTGTTCAAAACACGCATAGAATGCGTTAAGCTCATCAGGAAGGGATGCGCTGTTGTTAACTATGCAGCCCGACTTCGTTTTGTAGCCCATTAGAGTGTGTAAGCCCTGCCACAATTGACGGCTGGTCTGGGACTCTATCTTGAACCGGTATTGTCTCTTGGCATTCCTGATAGCTTTCCGGAGGTCGTATCTTGACTTCTTTTAAAGGTCAGGGTCACCAGATTTGAATTCAGCAGTCCTCAACTTCAGGAGGAAGTGGATCTCCCGGTTCATCCATGGTTTCCAGTTTGGGTACACCAATAATGTTCTCTTTAGTACGCAGTCCTCAACACACTTGCTGATAAAGTCTGTGATGGTGGTGGCATACTCATCTAGGCTGGCAGCTGAGTCTTTGAACATGTCCAGTCCACTGATTCAAAGATGTTACAAGATATTGCAGTTTCAATTTGTTCCTTTATCATCTGACTCCAACTGTTTTTATTTCCATTCATTTTTTTTGGATCTTGGATTCACTTGTGAGACCAGCAACTATTGCCCATACCATATTGATCTTGAGAAGGTGATTGTGCATCACCTTCCTGAAACATTTTCACCTTTCTGGTGAACTTGCTCCTACAATGATAGGATTTAGACCCACAGTGATGAAGGAGCAGTGACATATTTCCAAATCAGAATAGTATATGACCTGGGGGGGGGGGGAAATCTGCAGGCGGTGATTCATCCAGACTCTTATCCTTCTTGGCTGTGAGGTTGTGAATGTGGGTCGTGATGTCAGAGTCATTGCAGAACAAAGATGAGTAACTGCAGTGCATTTTGTAGGTGGCACTGACTGCAGCCATAGTGGAAGGAATCAACGTTTAGGTGGTAGATGGATGCCAGTCAAGCAGGCTGCTTTACCTTGGGTGGTGTCGAGCTTCCAAGAGTTATTGGTGCTGCACTCTTCCTGGCTCCTGACTTGTGTCTTATGGATGTTGGAAATGCTTTGGCTTGCTGGGAAGTGAGTTGTGCCCAGCTTCTGACCTGTCCTTGTTATCATGGTGTTTATGCATCTTTTGTGTTCTTCTCAGTGCTGATCCCCAGGATGTTGATGGTGGGGTACTTGGCAATGGTAACACCATTGACTGAGAAGGATAGATGTTATCGGAGATGGTCATTGCCTGGTACTTCTGTGGTACAAATGTTACTGACCACTTGCTTGAATATTGTAAAGGTTACTTTGATCAACCATGACCTTCATTTTATTACAGATATTCCCCTTGTTCTCTTCAGCATTCCCATTTTCCCAACTAAAATCATGTTTCTTTACTCACACTTTCCAATTCTGATAAAGGATCATTTAACTTTGTCACACTCTTTCTCTCTCTATGTAAACTACCTGCTCCGCTGAATGCTTTAGTTGCACCCTACTTTTGCATTCAATTTCCCTAGCAATAAATTATAACCTTCTGTTTCTTAACTATCCGCTATCCCTGCAAGGTAGCTTTTTTACAAATCGTGCATGAGGATCCCCAAATCCCTCTGCATCTTTGAGCTATGTTCATGGCAGAAGTTGATGGACTGGTGGACACCACAGAGAATAGGTGAAAAAGTGGACTTCAGCAACAGGATCAGCTAGAACCTTAATGAATGGCAGAACAGGTTTGAGGAGCCGAATGGCCTATTCCTGTTTCATGGGCTGGTCACATTGGACCTGTCCTGAGCCTCACATTCAGCCCAATCACTCCCCAGTACTTGCCCTGCCGCTGCACTTTTGGGCCACCACAGATCCAAAGTCCAAGTGACATCACTGCCACATCCATCACACGAGGCAGTGGGATCCACGAGCAGTGATTCGGACCCAACCACAGAGCACACTGATGACATTCCAACAGCCTGTGCTCTCTAATAATCTTCTCGCTGCCACCATCGGACAGAATCCTGAAGTCCCACACCACCAGGTTCAAGAACAGCTACTTTCCTACAACTATCAGGTTCTTGAACCAATGTGCACAACCCTAACTCTACCTCAGAAACGGGACACTACAGACCACCTCTTGCACTACCATGGACTTGTCTCTGATTGTGTTTTGTTTTGCACTAATGTCTTTCTTTACTGTCTTGTATAATTTATGTTCTGTGTTGTCTGAATCTATGCATCTGTGATGCTACAAGCAAGTTTTTCATTGTACCTGTACCTCGCCGTACAATAAACTCAATTTGACGTGACTAGACATTTAAAACCAGTTGGAAAAACAATAAAAAAGACTAAACATTATTGATAAAATTTTAAAAGAATAATAAAGTCGCTTAAAGCCACATCAGATTTACGTAAATTAACTAAAGCATTTACATGCATTAAAATAAAGCTAAAAAAGTCACCCCACCTACCTTCACAACCTTTCAGGGAAAGAGTGGATCCAATTCAAATAAGATAAGATAAGATATCTTTATTAGTCACATGTACATCGAAACACACAGTGAAATGTATCGTTTGCGTAGAGTGTTCTGGGGGCAGCCCTCAAGTGTTGCCACGCTTCCGGCGCCAACAATAGCATGCCCACAACTTCCTGACCCATACGTCTTTGGAATGTGGGAGGAAACCCACGCAGACATGGGGAGAACATACAAACTCCTTACAGGCAGTGGCCAGAATTGAACCCGGGTCGCTGGAGCTGTAATAGCGTTACACTAATCGCTACACTACCGTGCCTGCAAATGCACAAAGTGTATTGGGTCCCTGAGCTTAGCATCCTACAAAACGCCCAAGTCTCACAGGCACGTCAGGGGCAGTGTGAAGAGTCAGTTCATAGAATCATAGAATCGTACAGCGTTGAAACAGGCCATTCAGCCCAACTTGTCCATGCCATACATGGGCCATATTAATCCCATTCCCAGCACTTGGTCCATAGCTTTCCATCTGTAAGTGATTCAAGTGCTCATCTAGACACTTCTTAAGTGCTGTCAGCAACTCAGTTTCAACCACTCTCTCAGCCAGTGCATTCCAGGTACTCCCCACGCTCTGGATGAAGAAGGTCTCCCTCATGATCCCTCTTCCCCCTCCCTAAATCTACATTCTCTAGTTTTATCTACCTCTGATCTGAGGAAAGGTTTCCAACACTGCACTTGCTCTGTAATACTTTATTCTGCATTCTGTTCTTGCTTTCCCTTGTACTACCTCAATGCACATGATCTGTATGGCATGCAAAACAAAGATTTTCACTGTACATGTGACAATAATAAACCAATTTACCAGTCTACCAGAAGCCCCGACATTCAGATGGTTCCAGACGTCAATGCTACAGTGAGAAAATAGTCCTCAACAAGACTAAGAGCTGTCCATCAGGCTGGGCACTAAGAATGAGAGGAGATCTAACTGAATTTTACTAAAATCTGACATAGCTGGACAGACTCGACGGGGGAAGACGTTTCCTCTGGGGTTACGGTCTGTGTTACGGGGCAAGAGATTTAGCACTAAGAGGAAGGAGGGTGGCAAAGCTGTGGAATTCACTGCCACAGAAGCCAAGCCCATGGACAGAGCAAGAAGGAGGTAGATACATTTCTCAACACTAAAGCTATGAAGGACGATGGGGAGAACGTAAGACCATTGTATTGAGACGGAGGATCAACTATGATCATATTGAACAGCGAAGGAGGCTGCAGGAGCACATGGCTCCTATTTTAGAACACAGAACTCAGAACAGTACAACACAGGAACAGGCCCTTTGGCCCACAATGTCTGCACTGAACGCAATGACAAATTAAACTAAATCTCTTCTGCTTGTATATGATCCACATCCCTCCATTCCCTGCATATTC
Organism: Pristis pectinata; assembly: GCF_009764475.1. Classification (NCBI taxonomy): domain Eukaryota; kingdom Metazoa; phylum Chordata; class Chondrichthyes; order Rhinopristiformes; family Pristidae; genus Pristis; species Pristis pectinata. The sequence goes on along the minus strand of NC_067410.1, from coordinate 105,346,452 downwards.
ATGTGCCTATCTAACAGCCTCTTAAATATCACTGTTGTATCTACTTCCACCATTACTCCTGGCAGCCCATTCCAGGCATCTACATGCTCTGTGTAAAAAAATTGCCCCACACATCTCCTTTAAACTTTCCCCCTCTCACCTTAAATGCATGTCCTCTAGTATTTCATATTTCTACCCTGGGAAAAAGATTCTGTCCGTCTGTCCTATCTGTGCCTCTCATAAACTATAATCAGGAGCCTCTGATGCTCCAGAGAAAACAACTCAAGTTTGTCCAATCTCTCCTTATAACCCATACCCTCTAATCCAGGCAGCATCCTGGTGAACCTTTTCTGAACACTTTTCAAAGCCTCTATATCCTTCCTGTTATGGGGCGACCAGAATTACATGTAATACTCCAAGTGTAGCCCAACCACAATTTTATATAGCTGCAACATTGATTGGTTCAATCCTGAACCATTCAAAAGTTCAAGACTATTAAACAGTTGCCTTACAAGATAAGATGGATTCTTGATCTCACAATCGACCTTGTTTGACTTTGCACTTTATTGTGTACCTGCAATGCATTTCACTGTAACTGTGACACTTTACTCTGTCTTCTGTTATTGTTTTTACCCTGCACTACCTCAATGCCCTCTGTACTACCTCAGTGCACTGTTTAATGAATTGATCTGTACAAACGGTATGCAAGACAAGTTCTTTGCTGTACCTCAATACAAGTGACAATAATAAACCAATACCAATACCAATACCAACATGACTTCCTGATTCTTATACTCAATGTCCCAACCAACGAAAGCAAGCATGCCATATGCTTTCTTAACACCCTATCTACTTGAGTGGGCACTTTCAGGGAGCTATGGACTTGGACCCCAAGATCCCTCTGTACATTAATGCTGTTAAGGATCCTACCATTAACTGTATACCTTCCCCTTTTATGTTACTATGTCAATGCAATCTGGGTCAAAGTATCTTAAATTTTACACTGTTGCAATAGGTCACAATCTGCACCACAGTCTTTGTGTTTCTTCTTGTAGTAACTGAGAAAAAGAAAATGCTGTTCTTAGCAATATTGGGCAAGTTTAACCTGGGGTTGATGCTCTTCTTTAGTGACTCGAGATATTCCCTCAGACAGTAACATTGCAATAAAACAAAAGAGACTGTCATATATATATTTCAACAGCTCCTGTGGATTCAAAACATTTCCCATGATCATTTGCCAGAAACCCAAATATTAAAATAATTTGTTTATCAAATTCAATGGCTTTGTAAACCAGAACCAGTTCTTTGCGGAAGGCAGTATCAGGGGGGTAGGGAACAGATGGAGGAAGTGTGTATGTCCTACACTGAATGTCCATAGTGTCCTTCAAGATTAACAGACACTAAACATTCCAAGGTTATAGAAAAGGACTTGGCTGCCAGACTTTACTCCCAGAGTCTGAGAGAGAGAAATTTGTCTTTGGTCACTAATTCTAAACAGTGGCTGAGTATCAGTTATCAGTTATGCTTCCCTCCTGAACATTTGGAATGTTGGGTGATGAGTTGAACTTGTGGCTAAGAATTATTTCCCTTGCTCATTCTTTAAAAAAAAGTTTTAAAAAATTGCAGGGATATTGCAAATTTTATGTCCAAAACACCACAAGAATGGTCAAGAATTCTCAAGAATATAAGAAATGTAGCAGTCAGTTTATGTGCTTAAGCTCCCACATATAGCCTGTGATAATTACTAGATCCTAAGAAAAACAAGGTAATGTGCCTTAATGACTACCGCCTGGTGGATCTGACATCAACCATCATGAAGTGCTTCGAGAGGCTGGTCATGGCACACATTAACTCCAGCGTCCCGGATAAACTCGACCCACTGCAAATCCCCTACCGCCAATCAGGTCTACAGTGGATGCCATCTCCCTGGCCCTACACTCAGCTTTGGAGCATCTGGACAGTAAAAACACCTACGTTAGACTATTGTTTATTGACTACAGCTCTGCCTTCAATACTATAATTTCAAGCAAACTCATCACCAAACTCCGAGACCTGGGACTCAACAACTTCCTCTGCAACTGGATCCTTGACTTTCTGACCAACAGGCCGTAATCAGTGAGGAGAGGCAGCAATACCTCCAGCACAATTATTCTCAACACTAGTACCCCACAAGGCTGCATCCTCAGCCCTCTACTCTACTCCCTATACACTCATGACTGTGTGGCCAGATTCTGCTCTAACTCCATCTACAAGTTTGCAGATGATACCACCGTAGTGGGCCACATCTCAGATGACAATGAGTTGGAGTACAGGAAGGAGATAGAAAGCTTAGTGACATGGTGGCATGACAACAACCTTTCCCTCAATTCCAGCAAAACAAAGGAGCTGGTCATTGACTTCAGGAAAGGGGGTAGTGTACATGCACCATTGTCTACATCAATGGTGCTCAGGTCAAGAGGGTTGAGAGCAAGTTCCTAGGAGTGAACATCACCAATAGCCTGTCCCGGTCCAACCACGTAGATGCCACAGCCAAGAAAGCTCACCAGAGCCTCTACCTCCTCAGGAGGCTGAAGAAATTTGGCATTTCCCTTTTGACACTCACCAACTTTTATCGATGCACCATAGAAAGCATCCTATCTGGATGTAGCACGGGTTGGTACGGCAACTGCTCTGCCCAGGACCACAAGAAACTGCAGAGAGTTGTGGACACAGCCCAGCACATCATGAAAACCAGCCTGCCCTCCATGGACTCTGTCCATACTTCTCGCTGCCTTGTGAAGCAGCCAGCATAATCAAAGACCCCACCCACCCGGGTCACTCTCTCTTCTCCCCTCTCCCATCAAGCAGAAGATACATGACCCTAAGGATACATACCATCAGGCTTAAGGACAGCTTCTATCCCACTGTGATAAGACTTTGAATAGTGCCTTTATATGATGATGGACTCTTGACCTCACAATCTACCTTGTTACGACCTTGCACATTATTGTCTGCTTGCACTGCACTTCCTCTGTAGCTGTGACACTTTACTCTGTATTTTGTTATTGTTTTTACCCTGTACTACCTCAATGCACTGTGTAAAGAATTGATCTGTACAAATGATATGCAAGACCAGTTTTTCACTGTACCTCAGCACAAGTGACAATAATAAACCAATACCAATAGATCATGAATTTTAGACATATTGATCAAGGGTTAAATATTTGTCAGGTGTGGTCATCATTGTTCTTCCCACCCTGGGCATTCTCTCTTCTTCCCTCTTCCATTGGGCAGAAGATACAAAAGCCTGAAAGCACATACCACCAGGCTCAAGGACAGCTTCTATCCCACTGTTATAAGACTATTGAACGGTTCCCTAGTACGATAAGATGGACTTTTGACTTCACAATAAACCTTGTTATGACCTTGCACCTTATTGTCTACCTGCACTGCACTTTCTCTGCTGCTGTCACACTTTATTCTGCATTCTGTATTGTTTTACCTTGTACTACCTCAATGCACTGTGTAATGAATTGGTCTGTACGAACGGTATGCAAGAAAAATTTTTCACTGTACCTCGGTACAAGTAACAATAAAAAAACAATTCCAATTCCAATTCCAACAAGCGATCTTTTCTACCCAAGTATTAAGATTGTAAGCATTGGAATCTCCCAGATTTTCACAGGAAAAGTTATCTTGGACCCCAGTCTGAATTTTGGTCCAATGCAGAAGATGTAACATTTGGACAGTAACCGCCCCAACTTCTTGATCCCTTGGTATTCCTCCAACAACTCCTTCCTTCCTCACTAGTCATCCCAGTCCAGCCCAATCCAAACGTAGCTCAGAAGATGCAACCTTTATACATGCTTGTGAACGACACACAATGAAAGCCAGTGAGTAAATGTTGTAACTAGGACCTGTGTCCACCAGGGACAGATGTCCAGGATGTTGGTGGCATGGATATGCGAATCACCAAAATGCACTTTAGGTGAATGAAGGCCCAGGTTCCTGCACCTGATTTAAAGGTTCTCATCCTTGTTTACAAATCCTTACATTATCTCACCACTCCCTATCCCTGCGATCCTCTCCAGCCCTTAGACCGTTTGAGATCTGAGCCACTCCTCCAATTCAGGTTTCATGTTCCACCCTGAATTTACCTCCTTCATCACTAGATGTCACATCTTCAGCTGTGAAGTCTCTAATCTTTAATATTTGCCCTATCCTTCTCTTTTGTTGTAAACCGCTCTTTCCCTGAAGCATAGGAGACTGAGGGGTCATCTAAAAGAGTTGTATAAAATCATGAGGGGCATAGTTTTGGTGAATGCACTCAGGTTTATTCCCAGTTTGAGGAATCAAGAACTAGAAGGCATAGGTTTAAGGTGAGAGGGGAATGATTAATAGGAACTTGAGGAGTAATTCTTTTACACAGAGAGTAGTGTATATATGGAATGAGCTGCCAGAGGAAGTGGTTGAGGCAGGCACAATAACAACTTTGAAAAGTTGAACAGGTACATGGATAGGAAAGGTTTAGAAGGATATGGGCCAAATCGGGGCAAATGGGACTAGCTTGGAATGACATCTTGGTCGGCATAGACCAGTTGGGCCGAAGGGTCTATTTCTGTGCTGTATGACTCTGTGATTCTGTGGTGCATTCTCTTTTGTGCTTCAATAAACAAATTGACTATGAATTTTCCCAGGTTTGGAATGTCTAGTACTGGAGGGCATGTGACAGGAGTAAAGTACAAGGGAGATGTGCGAAGCAAGTTTTTTACATGGAGAGTGGTGGTGTGCACTGCCAGAGGTGGTGGTGGAGGCAAATAGCATAGCAAAGAGCGTTCAAGAGACCCTTAGGTTGGGAGATGAATGTGCAGAGAAGGGAAGGATATGATCGATGTGCAGGGAAGGGGGGGTTGATTAATTAGGAGTCATTGGTTTAATTAGTTGAATTTAGGAGCCGAGAGGTATTGTTGCAGCTATATAGGTCCCTGGTCAGACCCCACTTGGAGTATTGTGCTCAGTTCCAGTCACCTCACTACAGGAAGGATGCGGAAGCCATAGAAAGGGTGCAGAGGAGATTTACTAGGATGCTGCCTGGAATGCAGAGCATGCCTTATGAAGGCAGGTTGAGGGAACTCGGCCTTTTCTCCTTGGAGTGACGGAGGATGAGGGGGAACCTGATAGAGGTATATAAGATGATGAGAGGTATTGATGGGGTAGATAGTCAGAGGCTTTTCCCCAGGGCTGAAATGGTGGCCACAAGAGGACATAGGTTTAAGGTGCTGGGGAGTAGGTATCGAGGAGATGTCAGGGGTAAGTTTTTTACTCAGAGAGTGGTGAGTGTGTGGAATGGGCTGCCAGCAAAGGTGGTGGAAGCGGATACAATAGGGTCTTTTAAGAGACTGTTGGATAGGTGCATGGAGCTGGGAGGGCTATGGGTAAGCCTAGTAATTTCAAGGGTAGGGACATGTTCGGCACAGCTTTGTGGGCTGAAGGGTCTGAATTGTGCTGTAGTGTTTCTATGTTTCTATCATGGACCAAAGGGCCTGTCCAGTGCTGCATTGTTCTGTGTTCTATTTTCCACGGTTAGCGTAATGCTATTACAGCACCAGCGACCCGGGTTCAATTCCTGCCACTGCCTGTAAGGAGTTTGTATGTTCTCCCCGTGTCTCCGTGGGTTTCCTCCGGGTGCTCCGGTTTCATCCCACATTCCAAAGACGTACGGGTTAGGAAGTTGTGGGCATGTTATGTTGGCACCAGAAGCGTGGCGACACTTGCAGGCTGCCCCCCGAACACTCTACGCAAAAGATGCATTTCACTGTGTGTTTCAATGTACATGTGACCAATAAAGATACCTTATCTTATCCTATTGGAATACATAGGCACAATCTGCTCACTCCAGCTCAATGACTGAGGTTGGAATGACCTTGACTCCGGACTGGGGGTGACGTTTGTTCTGCAAACTTGCTCCAGTCCAGCAGTATTGGGGGTAAGGAGCACCACTGCAATGAGAAAGATTGAAAAAACATTAGTACAGTGACATTTCCTTGTTTGACTTGGATCTGCTTTGAGATTGGGGCTGTTGTGGTTAAACTCACAGATTGCATGCACATGTACAATAAAGCAAATTTCTATGAGCATCCAAATGTGAGAAGAAATGACAGAATCAAAGGTCAGGGAAGATCATGTACTGTAATTCATTCTCCCTGCATTTGTCTTGGACTTGAGGCACATTGAAGATCACGTCATTATTCCAATAATGGTCGAGGCACGAGTGTCTCCTCTGCCTTGAGGATAAATTCACTCCCAGTGACTGATGAGGGATAAACTGCAACTCAACAAGCCAACGGGCACCCGGAGACCACACACTACCATCCTTGGGGAGTATCTAGCAAGCTACCCCAAACTAACCAAAGTTTCCTCAGGCTGTGAACAATATAGTCCAGGGACTATGGGAGGTCCTTCAGCCAACCACAAGAACCATTCTTTGGCCAACTGAAACCTCTCCCAAGGTTTCAATCCATTCCAGCAACGTCCAGCAGCCAAATGGAAGGAGTGTAGAGAAGGAAGCAGAGGCAGAGAAGTTTAGGGAGGGAACTCCAGAGCTCAAGGTCTTGGCAGCTGGAAGCAGGACTCTGGAGAATTACGCATTCAAAATATTAAACTACAATTAAACTTAGCTTGTTCATAACATTTGGTATCCGAACCAGGGTTGGCAGAGGGAACAATGTTTTAATGCACTGTAAAATAAGAAATCATTGGTTTAGATCCTTAGGGAGATGGGAATTTAAATTATGTGCAGAAAGTGTGTAAATAACAAATTAAAATGACAACGGAGTTGAGTAAAAATTCTATTTCACCAATATCCTTTAGGGAACGCAATCTGTCATTCTTGCCTCGACGTGATCCAGTACTAGAATGGAGCCACGGAGGCTGAGAGGAGGCTTGATAAAGGGTGGTAAGATTATGAGAGGCATAGATAGAGTAGACAGCCGGTATCTTTTTCCCAGGGTCAAAATGTCTAATACTAGAGGACGTGCATTTAAGGTGAGAGGGGGTAAGTTCAAAGGAGATGTGTGGGGTAAGTTTTTTTTTAAGATCTTTATTAGTCCCATGTACATCGAAACACACAGTGGAATACATCTTTTGGGTAGTGATTTTTGGGGGGCAGCCCGCAAGTGTCGCCACGCTTCTGGCACCAACATAGCGAGCCCATAACTTCCTAACCTGTATGTCTTTGGAATGTGGGAGAGTGGTGGGTGCCTGAATGCACTGCCAGGGTGGTGGTGGAGGGCAAATATGATAGATGTGTTTAAGAGGCCCTTAGATAGGCACATGAATGTGCAGAGAATGGAGGGATATGGACATTATGTAAGCAGAAGGGATTAGTTTAGTTAGACAGTTAATTACTAGTTTAATTAGTTGGGCACAACATCATGGGCCTAAGGGCCTGTTCCTGTGCTGCTCTATGTTCTATGTTCCGGACAACATGTTTGCTGATCTCGTAGTGATTTGCTTGTTTTAAGTTGCAATGGGTCATAAATCCTTCACATCTCCCACAGGGGATTAAAGTTTGAAAATGTTGGACTCAGTGGACCCACTGGTAGCCTGCACTGCCATCTACTGGCAGAAGGCCAGCAGCTACACGCTGATGGCAAGTAATAGCCCAAATCATGCCTGCCAACTCCCAGTCGCCTGTCTCTCTGTACATCTGGGCTTCCAGGTGGAAGATCAGCTGGAGATCACCATGTCTACTCCACAGCTGGAATCGCCATTGAAGCCAGAAGCGAGGCAGTGCTGTGCTGAGGAGAAGGTCTGGAAATTGGTAAATTGGTAAAAAGGTTTATTATTGTCACATAGAACATTACAGCACAGTACAGGCCCCTCAGCCCACGATGTTGTGCTGACATTTTATCTGCTCTAATACCTATCTAACCCTTCCCTCCCACAGAGCCCCCCATTTCTCTATCATTCATGTATCTATCTAAGAGTCTCTTAAATGTCCCTAATGTATCTGCCCCCACAACCTCTGCCGGCAGTGCGTTCCACGCACCCACCACTCTCTACGTAAAAAAACTTACCCCTGACATCCCCCTTATACTTTCCTCCAATCACCTTAAAATTATGCCCCCTCGTGTTAGCCATTTTTGCCCTGGGAAAAAGTCTCTGACTGTCCAAGCTACAGAGAAAAACTTTGTTTTACATGCCATCCATACAGATCATTTCACCACATCAGTACGTTGAGGTAGTACAGGGGAAAACAGTAACAGAATGCAGAATAAAGTGTTACAGTTACAGAGAAAGTGCAGTGCAGGCAGACAATAAGGTGCAAGGCCATGACGAGGTAGATTGTGAGGGCAAGAATCAGAATCAGGTTTATTATCACTGACATATGTCGTGAAATTTGTTGTTTGGTGGCAGCAGTACAGTGCAAGACATAAAATTACTATAAGTTACAAAAAAAAAGTGCAAAAGAGGAATAACAAGGTAGTTTTCATGGGTTCTTGGGCCGTTTGGAAATCTGATGATGGAGGGAGAAAAGCTCTTACTGAAAGAAAGAGAGTCCATCTTATCATTCAAGGGATCCATTCAATAGCCTTATAACAGCAGGATAGAAGCTGTCCTTGAACCTGGTGGTACGTGTTTTCAAGCTTTTGTATCTTCTGCCCAATGGGAGGGAATCAGATTACATACTGGTCTCCAAATAATGCCAGTGACCTGGCTTAAGACCCACATCGCAATTCAATCAAATGGGGGTCATCAGCCCTACAGATAAAAGTAAGTGCTGAATTTTATTTTGTTATTGTTAGTATTTTACATAATCTTTTTCAACTATTGTCAAGAGGCAGTACACTCTAAAGGGCAAGTGTCGAAGAGCAGAGAGACCTTGGAGTGCAAATCCATGGCTCACTGAAAGTGACTACACAGGTAGATAGGGTGGTAAAGAGGCATATGGAATGCTTGCTTTCATTAATTGAGGTATTGAGTACCGGAGTCAAGAAGTTATGATGCATCTCTATAGAACTCTGGTTAGGCTGCATTTGTATTGGTCACCTCACTACAGGAAGGATGTCGAGGCTTTCGAGAGGGTGCAGAGGAGGTTTACTAAGATGCTGCCTGGATTAAGGGCACGTGCTATCAGGAGAGGCTGGACAAACTTGGGCTCTTTCTCTGGAGCGGTGGAGGCTGAGGGGTGATCTGTTGGAAGTGTAATAAAATTATGAGGGGCATAGATAAGGTGGACAAGCAATACCTTTTTCCCATTATTGAGCGATCTAATACCAGAGGACATGCATTTAAGGTGAGAGGGGGTAGGTTCAGAACAGAGGTCAGGGTATGTTTTTACTCAGAGAGTGATGGATGCCTGGAATGTGTTGCTGGATAGGGTGGTGGAGGCAAATTCATTGGGGGCTTTTAAGAGGGGCTTGGATGGGCTATGGGCATTCTGTAGGGATATGGGCATTCTGTAGGTAGGAGGGGATAGCTATGTTGGCACAACATTGTGGGCTGAAGGGCCTGTTTTATGCTGTACTGTTCTACGTTCTGTGTTCTATTTAGATTTGTTTGGTTAGTTTTACCCTTAGGTATTTAAGAGCCATTTTTAAAATAAAGTCTCTGATGATATTTCCAGGGACTGCACCTCAGTTACAATACCTGAGGCCAACTCACATGGATGTCCGCACCATTTCACAGGACCACCTATCGGCTGTGGAAAATTAACCCACTCAGCTCTCTCTGATGCCAGAGGAAGTAAGTAGTAAGTACGGGGGGGGGGGGGGGCGCGGGGAAGAGGGGGTCAGGGCAGTGCCCAGGTCAAATGAGAGCCAATGAAATTTGGAAATATTGAAGTTATATACCATTTTAATACTGTTGCTCAAAAATTATGACTCAAGCATTCTGGGGCACAGCACATATGATAAAGGTTTGCGAATCAGAATCAGATTTATTATCATTGACTTAAATGATGTGAAGTTTGTTGTTTTGCAGCAGCAGTACAGTGCAAAGACATAAAATTACAATAACTTACAAAAATAAATGCATGGTGCAAAAATAAAGCAATAACGAGGTAATGTTCATGCATTCAGAAATCTGATGGCGGAGGGGAAGAAGCTATTCCTGAATCATTGAGTGTGGGTCCTTCAGGCTCCTGTACCTCCTCCCCCCATGGTAGTAACGAGAAGAGAGCATGTCCCGGATGGTGAGGGTCCTTAAATAATGAATGCCGCCTTCTTGAGGCACCACCCTCTCGATGGTGATGGGAGTACTTAAAGCACAATGTGCTATCCTGCTAAAATACAGCTGTGTGTAGCATGGCTTTCACTTTAAACACAATGGTAGTTGCTTGCATGGTATTTGTCCCAGGGAGACCATGCCTGCTTAGATGAAAAATTCAAGAGGAAGGATTAATTCCTCTGGGTTTTTGCAGCTTCCAGTTAAAGGAAACACCAACGAAGTGGAACATTTTGACCTTTCCACATGGGGCAGCTGAAGTAGGCCGCAGGAGCCCTCAGTTCTCTTCCACAGCTCAATAGGAACATGAGCTGATCTGATATTGGCCTCAACTCCACTTTCCTGACCACTGCCACAACCCTACAGACCAAAACTCTGTGCATCTCACCTTCAGTGTCACTCACCCTTCCACAGCACTACGTCTAAAGAACTCCAAGGTGTCACAGCCCTCTGAGGGAAGAAGCAACGCAGTGGGTCACCTGTTCTCCCACCCATGAAAGGCAAGAACGGAACTCAGAAACAACAAACAATCTGCTGGAGCAACTCGGCAGGTCGGGCAGCATCTGTGGGGGGAAAGGAATTGTCGACACTTCAGGTCGAAACCCTGCATCAGGCCACTGAATTCCTCCAGCAGATGGTTAGAAGAACATAGAACAGTACAGCACAATACAGGCCCTTCGGCCCACAATGTTGTGCCGACCTTAGTTGCTTCAGATTCCAGCATCTGCAGCCTCTTGATTCCCCAAGAAGGGAACTCTGTTCATACGTTGTAGGAGATGGGCTGATTAAATGTCACAGTAAGGCGGGAACCTCCTGTAAAATGAAAGTGCTTTGAAATTATATTCTGCCTTTCCCACTTCCGAGGTGCTATCATACATTGGAACATAGAAGCAGGAGTAGGCCACTCAGCCCCTCAAACCTGCCCCACCATTCAAATATGATCATGGCTGATCTGCCCCAGGCCTCATCTCCTCTTCTGTGCCAGTTTCCCCATAGCCCTTAATTCCATGATCTTTCAAACATTTGTCAAATTTCATTGTAGAACTATCACTTTAGCTGGGCTTGAAAATGTGCACAGCAAGATCCCAGGAACAGCCATTCCGCCAAGTTCATGCCCAACTGACATGGGGTGTGACCCGCCAAGCTTTAGCATTGTTTCAAAACAAGCCTTTCATTATTTTTCCTCCAAATAGAGTGTTCAGTAATACGTTATTTATTTATCTGGACTAGTAAACCGCAGACCAGGGATTGTAATCCAGTGACAATATTTCATTTCCACTGAAGCAGCTGGTGGAATTTGAATGTGGTTAATCAAATGAATAAAAGTAAAATTTAAAAGCTAAAACCAATAATGGTGATTAACATAGAACACAGAACAGTGCAGCACAGGAACAGGCCCTTCAGTCCAAGATGTGTGCACCAAACACGATGCCAAATTAAACTAAATCTCTTCTGCCTGTACGTGATCCATATCCTTCCACTCCCTGTATATCTATGTGTCTATCTAACAGTCTCTTAAACAGCACTATCATATCTGCTTCCACCATGATTCCAGGCATCTTCCACTCGTAGAAGTAATAAACTTGCCCTTCACATCTCCCTTAAACTTTCCCCCTCTCACCTTAAGTGTATGTTCTCCAGTATTTGACATTTTAAACCTGAGAAAAGATTCTGATCATCTACCCTATCTATGCCTCTCATAATTTTATAAATTTCTATCAGGACTCCCACCAGCCTCCAATGCTCCAGAGAAAACAACCCAAGTTTGTTGTCTATATATTGAGCTTCCCCTTTCCCTACCTTCAGTCCTGAAGAAGGGTCCTGACACGAAATGTTGACGGCCTGCTTTTCTCCACGGATGCTGCCTGGCCTGCTGAGTTCCTCCAGCTTCATTGTGTTTTTCATCCAAATTTGTCCAAACTCTCCTTATAGCTCATCTCCTCCAATCCAGGCAGCATCCTGGTGAACCTCTTCTGCACCTTTTCCAAAGCCTCCACATCCTTCCTTTAATAGGGTGACAAGAATTGCACACAATACTCCAAGTGCAGCCTAACCAAGGTTGTATATAGCTGCAACATGATTTTTGAAAATCTGATATGAAAACCCATCTAGTTTATCAATGTCCTTTCGGAATGAACTGTTTTCTTTTCTCAATTTGACATTGATGTGACTCTAGACCCACAACAATGTAATCGGCTCTTAATTACCCTCTGAACTGGCCCAGTAATCTGTCCCTTTGCATCTAAACTGCAGAGTTATGAATAAAATCAGACATACCAGCGATCGGACATCAATGTTGATGAATAAATAGGCAATTAATAGAAAGCCAGAGTCATGGAGTTATACAGCGTGGAAACAGGCCCTTCAGTCCAACTTGTCCATGCTGACCAAGATGTCTATCTGAGATATCCGAGTGTGGCCTGAGTATTCCCAGTCCCTCAGTTAGAGGAGCTCAGCATATGTATGCTGCTTTAACTCCATCTACAAGTCTGCAGATGATATCACCATAGTGGGCCATATCAAAAATAACTACGAGTCAGAGTACAGGAAGGAGATAGAGAGCCTAGTGACTGAGATCGAGAGGGTTGAGAGCTTCAAGTTCCTAGGAGTGAACATCACCTGTCCTGGTCCAATCACATTGATGCCACAGACAAGAAAGCTCACCAGCACTTTTACTTCCTCAGGAGGCTTTAGAAATTTGGCATGTCCCCTTTGACACTCACCAACTTTTATCGGTGCACCATAGAAGCATCCTATCTGGATGCATCACGACTTAGTATGACAACTGCTCTGCCCGGGACCGCAAGAAACTGCAGAGAGTTGTGGACACAGCCCAGCACATCACAGAAACCAGCCTCCCCTCCATGGACTCTGCCTATACCTCTCGCTGCCTTGGTGAAGCAGCCAGCATAATTAAAGACCCCACCCACCCGGGTCATTCTCTCTTCTACCCTCTGCCATCAGGCAGAAGATACAGGAGCCTGAGGGCACATACTACCAGGCTCAAGGACAGCTTCTATCCCACTGTGATAAGACTATTGAATGATTCCGTTATACGATGAGATGGACGCTTGACCTCACAATCTACCTTGTTATAACCTTGCACCTTATTGTCTACCTGCAATGCACTTCCCTGTAGCTGTGACACTTTACTCTGTATTCTGTTATTGTTTTTACCCTGTACTACTTCAATGCACTGTGTAGTGAATTGATATATACAGACAGTATGAAAGACAAGTTTTTTACTGTACCTTGGTACAAGTGACAGTAATAAAACAATACCAATACCAAAAGGCTGAAACACTGACAGCCAACTTCATCCATAGGATTGAGGGGATGATCAATCTTGGCTTCCTCCAGATCTTTGCAACCTAACAGAAACCAACCAATTTAATTCACCCCATGTGATATCAAGAAGCTCCCGGCACAAGGCTAAGGGACCAAACAACAGCACCCCGGAGCCAGCCATGCTTCTAACCAAGCTATTCCAGAACATTTATAACACTTGGTATCTCCCCAACAAATTGGGAAATTGCATTGGAAGTTCTGTCCAGAAAACTAGTCAAGTCCAATTCAGCCAATTACCACGCGTGCCCTCAATTTGACTCTCAGTCACTGGCAAGACACCAGCAAGATTGTTAACAAGAGGCAGTTGTTCTCCAAAGCTGAGTTTGCCCAGAACTTTTAGCAGCTTTTCTCCAAACATGGCCAAAAGAGTTGAATTCCAGAGGGGAGGTGAGAATTACTACCTCAGTAGCATTCAATTGGATGTGACGCCAAGGAACTCAGTGAAAACTGACTTCAGTGGAGCATTAAGAATAACACTTCACACTCAGAAAAGAGTGCAAAAGAGTTTGACTGAGAAAGGATGAAAGAATGCTGATATATTTGCCGTGATTCAAAGGGGAAACTTACAGATGATAACATTCTCATGAAGATATTCTTCTTGTCCTTGTAAATAGTTAAGGTTGTGCTTTTAGGAGTTGTTGTGGAAGATGTTTTGATGAGTAACTGGGGTACATTTTATTGACAGTGCTCACTGTAGCCATAATCTGCTGGGGGGAGAGAGAATGAATATTTAAGATGGACTGCAGATGCTATAATCTGTCACAGAAAAACAAACTGCTGGAGAAACTTAGTGGGTTGAGCAGCATCTGTGGAGGCAAAGGAATAGTCAACGAGGGTATCGACCCAAGACATTGACTATCTCTTTCCCTCCACAGATGCTGCTTGACCTGCTGAGGTCTTTTATTTAAGATAGAGTATCAGATGTCAATCAAGTGAACTAATTTGTACAAAATAGCACAAAGTTTTCTGTGGGTTGTTGGAGTGCATTCATCTGTACATTTGGAGATCAAATGTAAAGGGACAGTACACAGTTAATGGCAGGATCCTTAACAGTGCTGATGTACATAAGGATCTTGGGGTCCATGACTCCCTGAAATGGCTGCACAAGTTGATAGGGTAGTAAAGAAGGCTTATGGCATGTTTGCTTTTATTAGTCAAGGCACTGAGTGCAAGAGTCAGGAAATTATGTTGCAGCTTTATAAAACTCTGGTTAGGCTGCATCTGGAGTACTGCGTTCAATTCTGATCACCCCGTTACAGGAAGGATGTGGAGGCTTTGGAGAGGGTGCAGAAGAGATTCACCAGGACGTTGCCTGGATTAGAGGGTGTGTGCTATGAGGAGAGGTTGGACAGGCTTGGATTATTTTCTCTGAAGCGGCGGAGGCTGAAGGGAGACCTGATAGAAGTTTATAAGATTAGAGGGGCATAGATAGAGTAGACAGCTGGTATCTTTTTCCCAGGGTCGAAATGTCTAATACTAGTGGACATGTATTTAAGGTGAGGGGGGAAAGTTCAAAGGAGATGTGCAGGCGAGTTTTTTTTACACGGAGAGTGGTGGGTGCCTGGAATGTGCTGCCAGGGGTGGTGGTGGAGGCAGATATGATAGAGGTGTTTAAGAGGCTCTTAGATAGGGACATGAATATGGAGGGATATAGACATCATGTAGGCAGAGGGACTAGTTTGGTAGGCTTTTAATTAGTAGTTTAACTAGTTTAGCACAACGAGGGCCGAAGGGCCTGTTCCTGAGCTATGTTCTGTGTTCTATGTTCTATCTGTACACTCTCCAACTAAGATTACAGTAAAGAGAGACTACGACTGTTTTGCATCAGAATACAGGAGGTGGCACCTTGGCACAGCTGGTAGAGCTGCTGCCTCAGTGTTCCAGTGACCCGGGTTCAATCCTGACCTCGGGGGCAGTCTGTGTGGAGTTTGCATAGTCACCCCACATGGGTTTCCCCCACATCCCAAAGATCGTAGGTTAATTATAAATCATACAACTGATTCTAGGTGAAGTTAAAAGGAATACGAGAAGAATAAAATTGAATTTGGTATCAACTGGTGCTTGGTGGTTGGCGTGGACTCCATAAGTTTTGTTTCCGAGCTCTCTGACTTGGTTGTGAGAACGCTGCAATGTTTCAAATCCTTCTTGAAAAACATTTGGCCACATTGGGGCAGCAGAGGACAATGAAAATCCACCAAGCTCCTCATGTCGATATACAAAGGATGAACAGCAGCAGCTTTCGTTGGATATGAAGGACAATTGTCATCCAACAACACACTGGTGCTATTCTGTTCCACTGAGCACATTGTCAAAATATTTCCTGTTCGCCTGTGGCAGCTTCATCAGTCTGTTCACAGAAAAGTGGACAAAGTAGGTAGTGTAACTGTATTTATTGACACAAAGTTGTTGCAAATGGTAAAATGCATACTTTTGGGATCATGTATTCCCTTCATGAGGTGAGAAAAAGCCCCAGAAGAGGAAAAAAGTGCTTTTGAACCACTGTGAGTTTCTAATAACACTGAACACACCGAACACTTTGTATTGGCTTCTGGCACACAAATGATTTTTTTTAAAAATAAGCTGCTGGAGGAACTCAGACTGAAGATAAAGAAGTGAGGGGGAGGCGCGAAGGGCAAGAGCTGGCAACCATTTGGCTATCATCTGGCTGTCTTGTCCAATATCTGCAGCACGTTGTTGTCTCCACTCATTACCTCTCTCGCTATTCCCACTCTTCCCTCCTCTATCTGCCTACCACCCCTCCTCACCTGGATCCACAAGCTCTTGCTCCACCCATTTCCCTCACCTCTTTATTCTAGCTATCTCCCCTCGATCTTTCAGTCCAGATGAAGGGTCTCGACCCAAAACATCAACTGTCCATTTCCCTCTACAGCTGCTGCCTGACCCACTGAGTTCCTCCAGCACTGATTTTTTCCTTCATATTCCAGCATCTGCAGTCTCTTGTGCCTCTCTAAATTTTGCCATTATTTGCTTCTTTGAGGACTCCTGTTGTGGAGTTAAAGAAGGCAATTCAGGGTCAATTGATGGTATCAGATGTTGCTGGGAGAATGTGCCGGTTGTAAACATTTTTAACAGTGTGGAGTGTTATAGATCAGAAGTCATAGATCTCAGTAATATGTAATGGTTATAAGATAGATTTTAAACCAGGGAAAGGGGTCAGCCATTTAAACTGAGATTAAATTTTTTTAATTTTATTTACAGCGTGGTAACAGGCCCTTCTGGCCCAATGAGTCCGCGCCACCTATTTTAAACCCAAATTAACCTACCCGTACGTCTTTGCAATGTGGGAGGAAACCGGGGCACCCGGAGGAAACCCACACAGACACGGGAGAACGTACAAACTCCTTACAGACAGCGATGGGAATCGAACTCTGATCGCTGGCGCTGTAATAGCGTCTCACTAACCGCTACACTACCGTGCCGTACCGTGCGAAGATATTTCTTTGCTCTAGCAGTTGTGCATCTTTGAAATTCTCTACCTCGGAGAGATATGGATGTTCAGACATATAATCTATTCAAGGCTGGGACTAATTTTTTCTAGAAATCAAAGGAATTAGTTTACAAGGATGTTGCCAGGGCTCGAGGGACTGAGTTACCGAGAGAGCTTGAGCAGGCTGGGACTTTATTCATTGGAGGTGTATAATACCATGAGGAGCATACATAAGGTGAATGCGCACAGTCATTTTCCTCGGGTTGGGGAATCAAGAGGGCATTGGTTTAGAGTGAGAGGGGAAAGATTTAAAAGGAACCTGAGGGGCCACTTTTTCACTTAGAGGGTGGTCAATATATGGAATGAGCTGCCAGAGGAAGCGGTTGATCAGAATCAGATTTATTAACACTGACATATGTCATGAAGTTTGTTGTTTTACAGCAGCAGTACAGTGCAAGACATAAAAATTACTATAATAATTGTTCATTTGATTATTATAATAATGTCCATGTTCATGGGTTAATGGACCATTCAGAAATCTGATGGTGGAGGGGAAGAAGCTGTTCCTAAAACATTGTGTGTGGGTCTCCAGGCTCCTGTACCTCCTCCCCGATGATAGTAATGAGAAGAGAGCATGTCCCAGATAGCGAGGGTCCTTAATGATGGATGCCCCCTTCTTGAGGCACCGCCTCTTGAAGATGTCCTCGATGGTGGGGAGGGTTGTGCCCGTGATGGAGCTGGCTGAGTCTACAACCCTCTGCCGACTCTTTTGATCCTGCACATTGGAGCCTCCATAGCAGGCGGTGATGCAACCAGTCAGAACGCAGGTACATCTGAAAGACACTTGAACAGGTACATGGAGAGGAAAGGTTTAGAGGGATATGGACCAAACGCGGGCAAATGGGACTAGCTTAGATGGGAATCTTAGTCAGCATGGACCAGTTGGGCTGAGGGGCCTGTTGCTGTGCTGTATGACTCTATGACTCTATGATTGGTGGGAAATTGTTCTTAAGGCAGTTAAGACATGACAGAACTAGCCATGATACTATGGAATGGTGAAGAGAGATCCAGGGACTAGGTGGCCTCCCGCTACTGATGCTCTTGAGTTCATATTGTCTATGAGTTTCCATGGGAAGAGGGGAGATGATTTACGCTGCTCAGAGTGAAGGCTGGGCAGGGTCATTTGCTGGTTGGCCTTGGTGATTGGGTGCCTTGCTAATGCCTGTAGTGTAGGTATAATGGTGAAGGGGCAGAGATGGCAACTGACACTGTTTAGCACTGAATGAGAAGGAAAGGGAGGAGGGAAAAGCAGGAATAAATGCAGCCTGCATCCAAAGTGAATGGGTTGCAGCCCTCGCTACCTAAACACGCTGTTGGAGCACCATCACCAGAGGGATTGTAGTGGTTCGGGAAGGAGCTCACCAGATTCCCAAGGGCAATTGGGGCTGGGCAACAAATGTTGGCCTTGTCAGAAATGCCCACATTTCAAAGAGTGAATATTCCTCATAAAGCATGTACCTGGTTTTGCCAAGGTCATCATTACTTTTTGCTTTAGATTTAGGAGGGTAGCGGACTGTCTCTTTCAGGTTGAATCTCACTCTCATTCACAGAGCAGGACCTATAGAAGGAGCCCAAGGTAAACAACAGTCACCGTACCAATGTACCACCAGGACCTGTAGATGGAACCTGAGGGAAACAGAGAGTCATATAGTTATACAGCATGGAAACAGGCCCTTCGGCCCAACTCATTCACGCTGACTGTGTTGCCCAGCGAACTAGTCCAATCTTCCTGCGTTTGTCCCATAGCCCTCTAAACCTCTCCTATCCATGTACTTATCTAGCTGGCTTTTAAACGTCCCTAATGTGTCCGCCTCAACCACTATTTCTGGCAGCTCATTCCAAATACGCACCACTCTTTGCGTGAAGAAGCTGCCCCCCATGTCCATCTGGTTAGACCACTGTGTCCAGTTCTGGTCGCCTCATTATAGAAAGGATGTGAAAGAGTTGGAAAGGGTGCAGAGAAGATTTACCAGGATGCTGCCTGGTTTAGAGAGTATGCATTATGAGGAGAGACTAAGGGAGCTAGGGCTTTACTCTTTGGAGAGAAGGACGATGAAGGGAAATATGATAGAGGTGTACAGAATATTGAGGAATAGATAGAGTGGACAGCCAGCACCTCTTTCCCAGGGTACCAATGCTCAATACAAGAGGGCATGGCTTTAAAGTAATGGGTGGGAAGTTCAAGGGATATATCAGAGGAAGGTTTTTTACCCAGAGAGTGGTTGGGGCATGGAATGCGCTGCCTGGGGTGGTGGTGGAGGCAGGTACATTGGTCAGATTCAAGAGATTGCTAGATAAGCATATGGAGGAATTTAAAATAGAGGGATATGTGGGAGGAAGGAGTTAGATAGTCTTAGGAGAGGTTTAAAGGTCGGCACAACATTGTGGGCTGAAGGGCCTGTACTTTTCTATGGTTCTATGGTTAAATCTCTCACCTCTGGTCTTAAACCTATGCCCTCTTGTTTTTAGCACCTCCTCCCTGAGAAAAAGACTGTGTGCTTTCACCCTGTCTATGCCCCTCATAATCGTATATACCTGTATCAGGTCACCCCTCAATCTCCTACGTTCCAGGGAATAAAGTCCCAGTCTACTCAACCTCTCCTTGTATCTCAAGCCCCCAAGTCCAGGCACTGCACCAATGCACCACCGTACTACTGTAACCAACCTATTGGGCATGTAGTGATCTCAACAGTGGGCCTCCAAGAGACTGCTGCTCAGCACTGGGTAAGCTTTGCAATGCCTGGAGAAGTACAAACTATTCGAGCATTATCTGGCTTATGGCCAGCACTCAGTCTGATGGTGATCTCTGCATTACCAGCTTGATTTCCATTGTACGCCTCCTGGGAGTCATTAACAAGCAAAATTCTTTGAGTAGAGCTGTCGGCAGGTGATCGGGTCCTTCAGGTCTGTGTCTGCAGGCTTCTGGGGAGCCACCAGAGAAACTGATAGAATTTTGAATCAACTCTTGTCATCTCCTCAGTGTGATGGGAAAACAGCTTGTTTATACAGCTTTCAGAGTACCAGAGCATGAAATGAAATCCTGAGGAAGCTTGGAAGTTTTGGCACGGATGCCAAGTTAAACAAGGAGAAAATCTCCTCTGTGACATTATTCAATGACATTACACAAACACTATAACAAAATTACTGCTGTAAAGTTGCAAAATTGATTTAAAATTACAGACAACAGTAAAG
The DNA here is from genome assembly GCF_009764475.1 of Pristis pectinata. Classification (NCBI taxonomy): domain Eukaryota; kingdom Metazoa; phylum Chordata; class Chondrichthyes; order Rhinopristiformes; family Pristidae; genus Pristis; species Pristis pectinata. Next base: position 105,326,219 of record NC_067410.1, on the reverse strand, counting down.
CTCACATTTGAGTAAGGAAATGGAATGGAAGTCCTTTGTTTTAATTATAGAAACAGAGAAAATAGGAGTAGGCCATTCAGCCCTTAGAATGTGTTGTCCCATTCCACATGATGACTGCAGGTCATTCAAATTCATTAGAGATACAAGAGACTGCAGATAGAGGCATAGAGTCATACAACCCAGAAACAGGTTCTTCAGCCCAACTGGTCCATGTCAACCAAGACACTCATCTAAGCTAGTCCCATTTGCCCATGTTTGGCCCATATCCCTCTAAACTTTACCTAACTGTGTACCTGTCCATGTTGGAATCTGGAGCAACGAACAATCTACTGGAAGAATTCAGTGGGTCGAGCAGCATCTTGATAGGGGTGGGGGAGAGGAACTGTCGATGTTTCGGGTCAAAACCCTGCATCAGGACACATAGTCCAGGTTCTGATGACGTTCAGGTCCTGATGCAGGGTTTCAACCCAAAACATTGGCAATTTCTTTCCTCCCACAGATGCTGCTCGACCCGCCGAGTTCCTCCGGCAGATTGTTTCTTGATTCAGATTCAGTGCCCCGTTCCAGCATTCTCCCCAAACCGTTTGATCTTCTTAGAGACGTGAACATCTTCTTCTTGAATATATGAATAATTTGGCCTTAATTGCCTTCCACAGTCAGAGATTTCCACAGTTTCACCACTCTCTGGTTGAAGAAATCTCTCCTCATTTCAGTCCTACATGGCTTACTTTACGCTGTAAACCCTGGTCCTGGACATCCCCACCATCAGGAACATTCGTCCTGCATCTAATTGGTCCAGTCCCATCAGGATTTTATAAGTTTCAATGAGACCCCCCTTTCAGTCATCTAAACTCTGGTGACTATATGCCTAATTGGAATGAGCTGCCAGAGGAAGTGGTAGATGCGGGTACAATTACAACTTTTAAAATATATTTGGACAGGTACATAGACAGGAAAGGTTGAGAGGGATATGGGCAAACACAAGCAACTGGGGTTAGCTTCGACTTAAAAGGGACTTGAGGGGCATGTTTTTCACACAGAGTTTGGTAGGATATGGAGCATATGAAGTGGTAGAGGTGGATACAATTTCAACGTTTAAAAGTAATTTGGACAGTTACATGGATAGGAAAGATTCAGAGGGATATGGGCCAAATGCAAGCAAATGGGATTAGCTTAGAAGGCACCTTAGTTGGTATGGATGAGTTGGGCAGAAGCATCTGTTTCTGTGCTGTATGACTCTATGAATAGACCCAATCTATCTCCATACATCAGTCCTGCCATGATAGGGACCTGTCTGGTGAACCTTTACACACAAAATGTCCACTTTTGTTGCTCTCCTACCAGAGCAAGAACATCCTTCCTTGGGTAAGGAGACCAAAACATTTGCATTCACAGGTTTGATGAGAGCATCACCAAAAATATACCTTGGTCATAAAATGTGCAAATTTATAAATACATTATCTCCATATGTCCCCATCTACAGTACAAAGTAAATCATTCCACTCACTTATCAGATTCCGATCATATCAGCATATCACCAATTTTTCTTTCACTGGTATTCCAAGAGCAAACTGTCCAAAGGGTTTTTGTTATAAAGGGTTCCAAACCCTCAGTGTGCAATGATGAAGAGACTTAAAACAGTAGTCCCTTCCCTTGGCTGCTGCACGAAGTTTCACCTGTGCTAGATGTTGACCTTTCTGCTGAGTTTGACATGCAGGTCCACATTTGTTGCCCTTCACTAATTGTCCTTGAAGTGTGTAGATTCCTGGGCCATATCAGATAAAGTCAACCACATTATTCCTGGGAGACACAAGAGACTCCAGGTGCTGGAATATGGAGCAAAAAAACAAACTTCTGGAGGAACTCAATGGGTCAGGCAGCATCTGTGGGGAAAATGGACAGTTGACGTTTTGGGTTGAGACCCTTCAGTTGGACTTCATTAATCCCAGTTTGGAAACACACTCAGGTAAGAACATTTCCTTGAGAAATAAAGGACTGCAGATGCTGGAATCTAGATGAAAAACACAATGATGCTGGAGGAACTTAGCAGGCCAAAGACCCTTTCTGAAGAAAGGTCCTGACCCAGAACATTGACCGCCTGCTTTTCTCCACAGGTGCTGCCTGGCCTGCTGAGTTCCTCCAGCAAGAACATTTCCTTCCCTAATGAACAATTTCTCTTTTTGTCTGATGAGAATTGGATGGTTTAATTTTCACCATTGCTCTTACTATTTTTTTTAATCCAAATTAATTCACTGAATTTCATTTCCCCAGTCACTATCATGGAACTTACTTTCATGCCTTGCAGGGCAAGGTTCTGGATTGTAAGTCCAGTGGTTTAACTATAATGCTGACGTCTCAATTAACTGTGAAATTTAGGGAAGCCATTTCAGAGCAGATGAAAAACACTATGATGCTGGAGAAACTCAGCAGGTCAGGAATATTCATTTCAAGCAGAGTTTAGATTCATAGAGTAATACAGCACAGAAACAGGCACTTCGGCCCGATCTGTCCATGCTAACCAAAAAGCCCATCTAAGCTAGTCCCACGTGCCCATGTTTGGCCCATATCCCTCTAAACCTGTCCTACCCATGTACCTGTCCAGGTGTGTTTTAAGTATTATTATTGCACCTCTGACAGCTCGTTCCATATACGCACCACACTCCATGTGAAGAAGTTGCCTCTCAGTTTCCTATTAAATCTTTCCTCTCTCACTTTAAACCAATGACCTCTAGTTTTCGCTTCCCTTTCCCTGGGAAAAAGACTGCATGCATTCACCTTATCTGTGCTCCTCATGGGCTGAACTTCTGCAGGTTTGTGCTGGCTTCTGAGAAGAATTCAGTCAAAATTGGCCAAAACTGCACAACATGTCATAATATAATTTCTTCTGACACGGAAGGAGGCCAATTGCCCTATCAAGTCCATGCTAGTTCATTAGAACAATCCCATCAAGCCCACTCCCCCACTTGTTTCCCTGTAATCCATTAATCCATTCTCTCTCACGGGCCCATCAGCTCTCCTCACATTCCAATTCCACTGCTACTTCCTGAGGAGGCTGAGGAAATTTGGCATGTCCCCGATGACTATCACCTATTTTTATAGATGCATTATAGAAAGCATTCTCTGTGGATACATCACAGCTTGGTATGGCAACTGTTCTGCCTGAGACCACAAGAAACTGCAGAGAGTTGTGGACACAGCCCAGTCCATCACGCAAACCAGCCTCCCCTCCATGTTCTACACTTCTCGCTGCCTTGGTAAAGCAGCCAATGTTGTCAAAGACCCCACCCACCCTGGACATTCTCTCTTGTCCCCTCCCCCATCGGGCAGAAGATACAAAAGCTCAAAAGCACATACAACCAGCTCAAGAAAAGCTCTATCCTATTGCTATAAGGCTCTGGAATGGACCTCTTGTATGATAAGATGGACTATTGACCTCACGGTCTTCCTCGTCATGGTCCTTGCACCTTATTGTCTAACAGCCCTGCACTTTTTCTGTAAATGTAACATGATATTCTGCATTCTGTTATTTTTTTTTCCCTTTGTACTACCTCCATGTATGGTCCCCTAGTACGATAAGTTGGACTCTTGATCTCACAATCTACCTCATCATGGCTTTGGACCTTATTGTCTGCCTGCACTTTCTCTGTATCTGTAACACTTTATTCTGCATTCTCTTATTATTTTCCCTTGTACTACCTCAATGCACTGTATAATCTGTATGGATGGCATGCAAAATAATGTTTTTCACTGTACCTTGATACATCTTAGGAAGGATGTGCTGACGTTGGAGAGGGTTCAGAGGAGATTTACGAGAATGATTCCAGGAATGAAAGGGCTTAAGTATGATGAGCGTTTGTCGGCTCTTGGACTGTACTCGCTGGAGTACAGAAGGATGAGAGGGGACCTCGTAGCGACATTTAAAATGTTGACAGGTAAGGATAGAGTAGATGTGGCTAGGCTGTTTCCCTTGGTGGGCGTGTCCAGGACCAGAGGTCACAATCTTAGAATTAGAGGGTACAGTTTCAAGACAGAGATGAGGAGAAGTTTCTTTACCCAGAGGGTGGTGAAATTGTGGAACTCCTTGCCACGCACAGCAGTGGAGGCCAGATCAGTGGGGGTATTCAAGGAGGAGATAGACAGATATCTAAATAGTCAGGGTATCAAGGGATATGGGGATAAGGCAGGCAAATGGGATTAGAATAGGTTTTTTTTCTTCTTTTTTTCCCACCCCATTTCTTTTTCCCTTTTCCTTGGAGCAGACTCGATGGGCCGAATGGCCTGCTTCTGCTCCCTTATCTTGTGATCTTGTGATCTTGTGATGTGACAATAATAAACCAATTTAATTTACCAACTTATGTTCTGAAATGATCTGCCTGGATGGCATAGAAACAAAAGCTTTTCACTGTATCTTGGTACGTGTGACAATAATAAACTAATTCCAATTCTGATTCCAATTCCTGCCACCCATGGGCTAATGTACAATGGCGAATAATTGATCAACCAGTCCATCATTGGGACATGGGAGGAAACTGGACCACCCAGAGGAAACCCACATGGCCACACGGAGACTCCTCCATGAAAGCCCCAGTAGTCAGGATTGAATCCAGGTCACTCGAATGGTGGGACATAGGCACTACCTGCTGCATCGTTGTGCCATCACCCAAGGAACTTCAAGCAAAAGTTCCATCCCACACCAAAAGAATTTCCACAATCACATGTTGGTTGCTGGCACCACACTGTCCATGCCCCTGATCAAATTAATCGTCGTGCTGAGATCCACTAATTATGAGGAGACTGAAAGTTAAGCTAGTGTTTTTAAATAGCAGGAGACCGAGAGGCATATTGCTAGAAGGCTTCTATATATTAAAATAATTCACTTAGAAGCTTACAATCCTACATTGGTGCAGCTAGTAACTACTGTCTCATGGTGCTAGAGACCCGGGTTCAATCCTGACCTTCAGTGCTGTCTGCATGGAGTTTGCATGTTCTCCCTGTGACTATGCGGTGCTCCTGTTTCCTCCCACATCCCAAAGACATGAAGGTTGGTCAGTAAATTGGTCACTGTAAATTGTCCCGAGTGTGTAGGTGAGTGGTAGAATCTGGGGAGAGTTGTTGAGAACGTGAGGAGAGTAAAAAGTAGAATTAAAGTAGATAGATTAGATCTCTTTATTAGTCACATGTACATCAAAACACACAGTGAAATGCATTTTTTGCGTAGAGTGTTCTGGGGGCAGCCCGCAAGTGTCGTCACGTAGCATGGCCACAACTTCCTAACCTGTACGTCTTTTGGAATGTGGGAGGAAACCGGAGCACCCGGAGGAAACTCACGCAGACACGGGGAGAACGTACGAACTCCTTACAGACAGTGGCTGGAATTGAACCCAGGTCGTTGGCACTGTAATAGCATTACGCTAACCGCTACACTACCGTACCTAACTAGTGTAACTAAAACATAGAACAGTACAGCACAGGAACAGGCCCTTTCGCCCACGATGTTGTGCCGAACTAATTAAACTAGTAATTAAATGCCTCGCTAAACTAATCCCTTCTGCCTACACAATGTCCATATCCCTCCAATCTGCACATTCATGGGCCTATCTAAGAGCCTCTTAAATGCAAATGGGTGGTTGGTGCTTTGTGCAGACTTAGTGTGCCAAAGGAATTATTTTAATGCTATATCCCTCTTTGATTCCATGATCTCATGAGAACTAGTAAGTAGATGTGTACAGTTCTCTTAAAGTCAATTTCAGTTCTGTAAAATCAGATCACTTTCAAGCAGTAGACTGAAACGACTTTGACAGTGCCTCTGATGTCCCTTTCAGGATAGGTCAAACTGATTACCACTTAATGAAGTCCAGTCACTGTCATAAGGTGGGAGCAGTGCCAACCAAAGTATGTGCAGGAAACTCCCATGTTCCTGCAATGTGATAACAATCAGATTTATTGACGTTGACAGAGAGATTGGCTAGAAAATTGGGGAAATTACTTTTGCTCTTCTTCAAAGCTCTGCCGGGAAATTTTTTATTAAAATATTTAAATTTTATTTTTATTCTGTGTTAAGACATTGACAGCAGGTCTTTGGATGACCTCAAGTATGAGGCGAGTGTGTTGGAATAGGCAAGTCTTGAGGGAACAAAGGAGACACAAGAGTGTCTGGAGCAACAAACAATCTGCTGGAAGAACTCAGCGGGTCGAGCACCATCTGTAGGGGAAAAGGAATTGTCAACATTTCAGGTCAAAACCCTACATCAGGAAAGGTTTTTGCTCAGGTTCCAGCATCTGCTGTCCTAATGCAGGTCTTTGACCCAAAACATCAACAATTCCTTTCCTCCCACAGGTGCTGCTTGACTTGCTGAGTTCCTCCAGCAGATTGTTTGTTGCTTTGGGGAACAAAGCCATGGGTGAGGGTTCCAGCAGCGGGTGGGATGGAGCAGTGGCGGAACTGTTCAATGTTACAGAGATAGTTATGGAAAGGGGTAAGTTTGGTCCTCAAGTTAACGTCTTGAAATAGGGGAGGGCTGATTTAAATTGCACAAGGGAGGGCCTGACAAAAGATTGGAAGCAGATGCATGTGGGTAAAATGACAGTTGACAAGTGTGAGTCTTTTAAAAGACAGTTAGTAAGAGTTCAGGGCCAACATGTTCCAATAAGAGTGAAAGGCAAAGGTGGCAAGATTAGGGAAACTTGGATGAAAAAGAATACTGAAGGTTTGATCCATTAAAAATGGGTGGTCGATGATTAGTGTGGACTCAATGGGCCGAAAGGCCTGTTTTTGTGCTGTATCTCTCCTTGACTCAATGCCAAATGAATTTCAAATGTTATTTGGAATAAAGATGGAAAGAAATGTTTCTCTATCACTAACACACTTTTATGAGCCAAAGGAAGTCTTCAGTAGTACAGTTTCAATCTGTTTGGTGAGTGCTTCTTGTTTTCACCTTGAAACAATAGATTCAGTTTGAACTGTCAAAAGTGTTAAAGACATCATTGAAACAGATGTTTGACTTGAAGCAGCCCAGTTGAGTGATGTGTGATATGTTGTGTGTTAGAAAACATATAGTTAGTGATTTGTTATTTGAACCACAGCTTCTGACATTCACACTCTTTATGTCTTAAGTTGAATGATTCATTATTGAGGATAGTTCCACTTTTGATTTATTACTGAATACAAAGAGTTCCCAAACATTTTGAAACAAGGAGCTGCATTGTGCTCTACCATGTTGGGAGCATTATTCCAAGATTATATTTCTTTTTAACAGACTTCAATCCACTAAATTGGCATTCGAAATACAATTGGTTCCAATTTCCACCAACTAAACAATGGGAAAGCCAAAACCTTAATCTTCATACATTCAGCAGTAACAACATTTAAGAGACATCTGGACAGGTACTTGAATGGCAAGGCACAGAAGGACACAGATTTAATGCAGGCAAGTGGGATTAGCATATGCATGATGTCAGGGTTTTGACCTGAAATGTCGACAATTCCTTTTCTCCCACAGATTCTGCTGGACCTGCTGAGTTCCAGCAGATTATATGTTGCTCCCAATTCCAGCATCTGTAGTCTCTCGTGTCTCCATGATGCAGTCGGCCGAAGAGCCTATTTCTATACTATACAACTTCATCACATTTTGACTCTATAACTGGCAGCTCCATTCAGAGACCTGCCACAGTCTCAACCTGATCGTCTGTTTGCAACTTGAACACTGTATTTATGTGTTGAATTTTTGAAACTATGTTCCCTCAATCTCCAGTGATAAATCTATAATCAGGAGCTGTGGACATGGCATGGGTCAGAGAATTAAGATTACTTTTTGAGCCTTATCTCTGATTTATTTTTGCACATCTCCTGTGCTTGGAATTGGATTTGGAATTGGTTTATCATTGTCACATGTGCTGAGACACAGTGAGAAACTTTTGTTTGCTTGCCAACCAGACAGATCATTCCATGCATAAGTATATTGAGGTAGTGAAAAGGAAAACAATGCAGAACGTAGTGTTATAGTTACAGGTGCAGGTAGACAAATAAAGGGCCAAGATTGGGAGATCAAGAGTTCATTTTTTAGGGAATGAATACACATAAAATGTCAGAATTCCCAACAATGTATCAGATAGAAAGAATATTGCAGAATCAGATTTATTATCACCGACTTATATTACATGGAATTTGTTGTTTTGTGGCAGCAGTGCAGTGCAAAGATATAAAAATTACTGGAGGTTACAAAAGTAAATAAATAGTGCAGAATAAAAGGAATAACAAGGTAGTGTTTAAGGGTTTATAGTCCTTTCAGAAATCTGATGGGGAGGGGAAGAAGGTGTTTCTGAATCATTGAGTGTGGGTCTTCAGGCTCCTGTACGTCCTTCCCAATGGTAGTAACGAGAAGAGGGCATGTCCTGGATGACGAGGGTCCTTAGTGGTGGATGCCACCTTCTTGAGGCACAGCCTCTTGAAGATATCCTGAACCTACAACCTGCAACCCTCTGCAACTTCTTGTGATCCTGTGCACTGGAACCTCCATAGGGGGCAATAAAAAGAATAAGGTTTTAGCAACCAGTGTCTGAGGTAGAAATCTGCCATATTTTGCAGAGAAGTGTGGACAAAACTACTGACATTTCCCACCTTGCGACTGTTCACAATTTTGAGATTTACACGAACACACACACACACATACACAGAAACACACACACACACACACACACACACAAATGCAGAAGTCTTGATGTTGCAGTCAGCTGTTTGTTGGTATTTTCTGACCACATCGTAACACTCCCAGGGTCCAACAACAGAAGCATGCCGTTAAGGAGTTTCTCCACTGTTTAATTGGAGATAACCACAAAGTACAAACTGTAAGTCACATTAGTCACAAAAATGCTTTCACAGTCCCAGCAGCGTAGACTTTGACCCTACTTTCTGCGCATCTACAGATCTGAGCACAACACCACTGCCTCTGGTTTGGTTTTGTCCTAGTCCCAATTTAAAGCATTGTTGTCTCTCACCTTGACCTTGCTACATAGTAGAGCTGACTCCATTTAGAACACAGACTAGGTACAATCACTTATGGCTGGAATAACCGTTCCCTATCCCTATAAACTCCTCCAGCCCTAGAAACAATTGTGGTATCTTCAAGTCTGGCACCCTAATCATTCCGGAATTTAATGAATCTGCCAGTGACAGTGCTCCCAAGAAATTGACTTTCCTGTGTCTACTTTAGACTTTCAGCATCTAGAGTATCGTCCTTGTATACTTGCATTCCTTCATATGGCTTCAGGTTGAATTTGGTAGCTTTGCTGTCTGCAACATCATACATGCTCCACAAATACATTGCTGCTGTCACATCTCAGCTGAGACCTTGGGCTGCGTGGTGGGCTCCTTATGGTTGACCTTGTGCAGCCACACAGCTCCCAAATTTCTCAAGGTCTCACTGGGTTGCAGGTGACCAGGACTCAGGCAGCTCCATCCCACGGCCCATCCACATGGCTTCCAACTGTCAAAGGCCTGCTCCACGGTCACTAAATTTCTCTGATAATCAGAGATATTTAGAAGCAGTTTGAAAACATTCAAATAAAAAAAAGGATTTATTATTAAAAGATTAAAACTTACAAAAGATCCACAAGAATGTTGCTGGCATTGGAGGACCTGACTGGATAGGCTGGGATTGTTTTCCCTGGAGCGAAGGAGGCTGAGGGGTGACCTTATGGAGGTTTATAAAACCATGAGGAGCATAGATAGGGTGGATGGTCACATTCTTTTCCCCAGGGCAAGGGAGTCTAAAACTAGAGGGCATAGATTTAAGGTGAGAGGCGAAAGATTTAAAGGGGACCTGAACATAGGACATTACAGCACAATTTGGCCCATGATGTTGCGCCGACATTTTATCCTACTCTGAGATCTATCTAACTCTTCCCTCCCACATAGTCCCCCATTTTTCTATCATTCATGTGTCTATTTAAGAGTCTCTTAAACGTCCCTAATGTATCTGCCCCCACAACCTCTGCAGGCAGTGCGTTCTATGCACTCACCACTCTCTGTGTAAAGAACTTACCTCTGACATCCCCCTTATACCTTCCTCCAATCATCTTAAAATTATGCCCCCTCATGTTAGCCATTGTCGCCTTGGGAAAAATTCTCTGACTGTCCACTCAATCTATGCCTCATCATCTTGAACACCTCTATCAAATCACCTCTCATCTTCCTTCTCTTCAAAGGGAAAAGCCCTAGCTCACTCAACCCGAGGGGCAACTTTTCCACACAGAGTGTGGTGAGGATATGGAACAAGCCAGAGCAGGTGGTAGAGACAGGTACAATTACAGTGTTTAAAAGACATTTGGACAGGTACATGGATAGGAAAGGTATAGAGGGATATGGGCCAAATGCAGGAAAATGGGACTAGCTCAGGAAGGCACCTTGGTTGAAATGGATTAGTTGGGTTGAAAGACCTGCTTCCGTGCTGTATAACTCTATGACTTAGACTCTTAAAGTAATACATTTATTTAAAAGCCATTCAACATAAATTCTTTTGAAATATTAATAATAAATTTGAATAAAGTAAAAAAACACAAACCATTCAGCTTTCCCTATCTTTTCCTTGCTGGTGGGTCACCACATTCAGATGAATGAAAAGATATCTTTATTAGTCACATGTACATCGAAACACACAGTGAAATGCATCTTTCACATAGAGTGTTCTGGGGGCAGCCCGCAGGTGTCGCCACGCTTCCGGCGCCAACATAGCATGCCCACAACTTCCTAATCCGTACGTCTTTGGAATGTGGGAGGAAACCAGAGCACCTGGAGGAAACCCACGCGGTCACAGGGGAAATGTACAAACTCCTTACAGACAGCAGCCGGAATTGAACCCGGGTCACTGGTGCTGTAGTAGTGTTATGCTAACCGCTACACTACCGTGCCTGCCCCTTGTCAGATTTTGGGAAAAAGATTCTGACTGTCTATCTTGTCTATGCCTCTTGTAATTTTACTAACCTCTATCAGGATAGAGGATATCAGTGCACCATCTGGGCTTTTATGACAATCCAATAATTTTGTGGTCATTATTGAAAGATCCTTGGGCATTATATGAAAAAAGCAATAATACTAGAATGGAGAGCCTTGGAAAGTATTCATTGTGTAATGTGGGGGACACATAAAAGTCAATTTGTGCACAGCAACTCCCACATATGGCCAGATATATCTATTTTTTAGTGTTTTAATCTCTTTCTTTTTCAATCTTTTTATTAGTTTTCAAATTAATACAGATTGATATATAGCATCAATATTTATACATGTAATACAAAGAGATCAGGATAACAATCATAGCATATATAATCATAAAGAACAATAAAATATAAAAAAATCTGTAGATCCAACGATCTCTTAGTAAATGAATATAATATAAAAGAAAGGAAAGAGAAAGATTTATTATATAATTTTTTTTAAAAACCCAAATCAATAAAAAAAATTATAAACAATATAAACTAAACAAAAAAAACTTTTCAAAAGAAAAGCAAACAACAAAAAAAAGGGGGGAAAAAAACTGGGCTAAACTTTCTCAGTAGAAACAAAACAATATTATGTCGTCAAGTCCGTTCCTCCAACTTGGAAAGTTATTGAAAGGGGATCTACATCATGTGAAAATATTGAATAAATGGACTCCAAATGTCTTCAAATTTAAACAAAGGATCAACAGTACCACTCCTAATTTTTTCCAAGTGTTTTAATCTCACAATCTAACTTGTTATGACCTTATTGTCTGCCTGCACTGCACTTTCTCTGTAGCTGTTACACTTTATTCTACATTCTGTTATTGTTTTACCTTGTACTATCTCAATGCACTGTGTAATGAATTGATCTGTATGAACGGTATGCAAGACAAATTTTTCACTGTACCTCGATACATATGGCAATTATAAACCAATTTAACAATTTAAACCAATTTAATAATTGGTTGAAAGATGAATGTTGATATAAGGGTGCTTTTTTCAAATGATGCCCCAGGATCTTTCAATAATGACCACAAAATTATTAGATTGTCATAAAAGCCCAGATGGTGCACTGATATCTTCTATCCTGATAGAAGTTAGTAAAATGATGAGAGGCATAGACAAGGTAGACAGTCAGAATCTTTCTCCCCAGGGTAGAAATGTCAAATACTAGAAGACATGCATTTAAGGTGAGAGGGGGAAAGTTTAAGGGAGATGTGTGGGGCAAGTTTTTCATGCCTGCCTGGAACAGGCTGCCATGTGTAGTTGTGGAAGCAGATACAATAGTGGTGTTTAATAGGCTGTTAGATAGACACATGAATATACAGGGATATGGATTATGTGCAGGCAGAAGAAATTTGGCATTGTGTTCAGCACAGACATTGTGGGCTGAAGGGCCTGTTCCAGTGCCGTACTGTTCCATGTTTAGGGAAGGAAATCTGCCATCTTTACTTCGTCTGACCAACATGTGACTCGCAAATCACCTACAACATGGTTGACTCTCAATTGTCCTCTGAAATGGGTTATTAAGCCAGTGGCAATGAGGGATGGGCAATAAATGTGATGCCTACAATTAATAAATAAATAAAACAAACAAACTGCAAGAATAAGAAGAACTGTTGATGTATACAAAGAGGAAAATTCTTCAGTTGAACAGGAATAAGCACAGGCAATAACTTTCTGGAAGATCTTCTCGAAACCAACCCTGTGGAGTCATTTAATATACAGCTGTGGAAATAATCAGGGAACATTGTAGATGCTTTCCACTTAAATGAGCCCAATGGTATTCATCATCCATATCTATCTGTCATCTTGTGCATGATGAATAGGAATAAAACTCTGTAGAACCTAATAATGTTATGTCCAAGGGAGCTCCCCACAATGTCTGCAATTGCAAATGCTCTTCCTCCACAGCCCAGTTTGGGAGCACTGATAAGCAAGCGTCTCTGATAGAACATCATAGATAATCCTGCCTTGTCACTTGTAGCAGCCAGCTTGCAAAATGTTCCCAGATAAATCATTATAAATGGCCTTATTTGTACCGTGCTACAATGTTTGCATGAGGTCATTGGTTCCCTTACCAGCACTCAGGGCTTTGTTTGGTTCCCAGAAATAAACAGCTGTTGGACATTTGCATTTATGGTTTCTGTAGTGCACAGAAGCCTAGTGGAAGGATTTCTGCCTGCCTATCATTCATCTAATATTTCCAATCATAAATCAACCCATTGCCCCAAAGTAAATTATGATTCAAGTACTAATGAGTGAAAACAAGCATCAATGATTAAGGCCGTCAACCAGTTCTTGGTCACTTTTAAAGTTTAAGTCTCACCATAGTTATTTCTTAACCCTCAAACTTACAATTATTGTTATTGGTTTATATTGTCACATGTACCTGTCCAATTGTCTTTTAAAAGCTGTTTTGGTATCTGCCTCAACTGCTTCCTCTGGCAGCTCATTCCACATATATACCACCCTATGTGTAAAAAAGTTGCTCCTCAGGATCCTAGTAAATCTTTCCCCTTAAACATATGCCCTGTCATTATTGATTTGCCTACACTAGGGAAAAGATTGAGTGCATTCACCTCATCTTTGCTCCTCATGACTTTATACACCTCTATAAGATCACCTCTCAGTTTCCTATGTTCCAAGGAAAAGCATCCTAGCCTGTCCAACCTCTCCCTGTAACTCCGTCCCTCAACTACCGGCTACACCCTTGTAAGTCTCCTCTGCACTCTTTCCAATTCAATAAATCTTTACTATCGCAGGGTGACCTAAACTGAACACTATACTCCAAGTAACAGGGTTGACTGAGTGTAACCAGGGACTCAATACCAGGGATCTTGTTCTGGGGGATGAAAATGACTTGGGTTCACTTATCCTTACAGTGGATAATGTAACACAACAGAGCACCCTTAGGTGCTCCACAGGAGTGTTATGAAAGAAAAATTGATACCGCACTTCTTAAGGAGCTGTCAGCGCTGATGACAATTTGCCTGAGTTTTAAATTGAGTCCTGAGTGAGAGGCTCAGGGGTTTAGCAAGGAAATTTTAGATTTTAACAGCTTGACAGCTGAAGAAATGATTGTCATTAGTGGAATGATTATGAGGCCATCCTTCTCAGAGACTTACAGGGCTGACAGGAACTACAAGTGGTAGAAATAATTTAAATCTTTCTGCCTCTTCTCGGATTAATTGGCAGAAATTTTCTTCTGATAAAGGCATTATTTCCAATAAACAAAAAATGATAAAAGCACTCAGCAAGTCAGGCAGCATCTGTGGAGAGAGAAACAGAGTCTTTGACCTGAAATGCTAAGTCTGTTTCTCTTTCCACATCTGTGGAACATAAAACACTAACTCCACGTCTCCCTCCACAGATGCTGCCTGACCTTCTGAGTGCTTCAAACATTTTCTGTTTTTATTTCCAAACCTCAGCATAGGCAGTTCTTTTGATTTTCAAATCATCTGGATTATTTTATTTAAATATTTAATCAATGCTTTATTATGTTTGATACTTCGTATCTCTTAATTCAATTTCAACCAATTAATAGAGATATATGCATCATGTCAAGAGAACAATTTTAGAGACAGTTGGTAGCAATTAACAATTTCTATAATTTTTATGGGGTGTTTGTTCCTCATAAAAATGCTTTGGCTACAAGAGATCGACCATATTTCAGGCTGGCTTGATATCACAAGATCCTGTTGTGCTGCCAGTAATGCATGTACACATTGACAACTAATACCAGTGATGGTTCTCATTGTGTTATACAAGACATTGAACCCACAATCACTTTGAGCTCCAACTCATTACAATTAAAGAAGTGTAGTGCCACAGATTGGAAAATAGAATCATAGAGAGATACAGCACGGAAACAGGCCCGTCAGCCCACCAAATCCACACTGACCATCAACCATTTACTCAGAGAGTGGTGAGTGTGTGGAATGGGCTGCTGGCAACGGTGGTGGAGGCAGATACGATAGGGTCTTTTAAGAGACTTTTGGATGGGTACATGGAGCTTAGAAAAATAGAGAGCTATGGGTAAGCCTAGTTAGGGACATGTTTTGCACAACTTTGTGGGCCGCAGGACCTGTATGTGCTGTAGGTTTTCTATGTTCTATGTTCCCCCATTTAAACTAATGCTACATTAATCCCAATTTTTATCCTCCCCCCATTTTCATCAACTCTCTTCAGATTCTACCACTCATCTACATATTATGGGAAAATTTACAGTGGCCAATTAAGATAAGATAAGATTTCTTTACTAGTCACATGTACATTGAAACACACAGTGAAATACCTCTTTTTTGCGTGGTGATTTGGGGGCAGCCCACAAGTGTCGCCCATCTTAGGGATGTGGGAGGAGGAAACCCATGTGGTCACAGGGAGAACGTGCAAACTCCACGAACATGAGGTCAGGATTCGACCTGGGTTTCTGGTGCTATGGGACAGTGGTTCTACTTTGCTGTGCCACCGTGTCACCCCAAATGACTATTGACCCACACGATTTTCATTTACAATGATGTCAATAAAATTGACTATTGAGTTGTGTCTAGAATTATATCAATGGAATGGATATTGGATGACTTCGACAGAGAAATGATGAATAAGTGAATTTTACAACAAAGATTTTGGGAATGAATATTAGTTGATTTCGACAATGACATCAATAAGAATAAAGAATGGCTTACTTCTACAAATAAGCCAGTGGAACTGAAGAACAAATTTTTCCTATAAATGAACATAAAGGAAATTTAGAATCAAACTCAGATTTATTATCACTGACATATAATGTGAAATTTGTTGTTTTGCAGCAAAGCAAACACATAAAATTACCATAAATTACATAAATCAATAAATAATGCAGAAAAAACAAAGGAACAACAAGTTAGTGTTCATAGGTTCATGGACTGTTCAGTGATCTGATGGCAGAGGGGAAGCAGCTGTTCCTGAATTGTTGAGTTGAGTCTTCAGGCTCCTGTACCTCCTCCCTGATGGTTGTAATGAGAGGAGAGCATGCCCTGAATGGTGAGGGTCCTTTGTGATGGATGCTGCCTTCTTGAGGTACTGCCTTTTGAAGATGCCTTTGATGGTGGGGAGGGTTGTGCCCATGATGGATCTGGCTGAGTCTACAACCCTCTGCAGCCTCTTGCAATCCTGTGCATTGGAGCCTCCATACAAGGCAGTGATGCAACCAGTCAGAGTGCTCTCCACCGTACATCGATAGAAATTTGTAAATCTTTGGTGACATACTGAATCTCCAACTGCTAACGAAGTAGAGCTGCTGGCATGCCTTCTTCATGAAAATGAAATCTAGCATCCTTAAGTGAAAATAAGGGTAGTTTTTTTTTAAATAAAAGAACAACCACGAATAATTGTGCACAGATGGCAAAACCATAGAAAGCAGATTCTGAAAATATCTGCTTAAATAGTAGATTTTTTGCCAAATTTCTGCTCACTACAGACAACAATATGTTTGGAAAGTAATGCACAGCAAAATTTGCTAATCATTAAAACTAAGGAGTTCAAAAATGTTATGCTAATATTCTGTGATTTGCTTTACCCAGTTTATATTTCAATACCAAGATTATTGTCTCAAAATGTCAAATTTTATTTTAAAATAACTCTGCCTAACCCATTAGGCCCACCCCTTCTCTGAAATAGTAATAATAGGAACTGTACTGTTCACATATTTTTGCTTTGGCTGTGAGATCTGCAGTGTGGTTACTCAGGAATGTCATGTTGAAAACTGCTTCAGCATTTCATAGGGTCCAAGAAATATCCAGCACAGAAGAACGTCCTTCGGACTGATGACTCTGTGTTGGCTCTTTGGAAGATCTGTCCAATTTGTCTCATTCCTCTGCCCTACAAGTAGAAATATGAATTTAAATATTTAAATGTATAAATAAATATAAATGTTTCCTTTTCATCATATTCTCTTTCGAAAGTTACTATTGAATCTACTTCCAACACACTTTAAAGCAACGCATTCCAAGTTATATGTTCTGCAAGGCCATTGTTCTGAAATATTAATACTTGCTTCTCATTCCACCAAACTTAATGGTGTCTGACTTCCTGAGTAGTTCATTCACTTTCTGTTTTTATTCCAGATCACAACAACTTTGCACTTAAAAACAATTGTCTTCCGTTGAGTTCTTTTACCAGTGTCCTTTGACTACCAGTGCATTTTCCTCATTTACTTTATCTGAAACTTGCATAGTTTTGAAAACTTCTGCTCAATCTTAACCCTCTGGCATAAAGGGGAACAATGGTTTGAAAAGCCTTTGGTTTTTCCTCACATGGTGCCAGCATTGGGTAAATGACACCAGTCCTATGCAGTCATTATCTCTGCTCCAAGCCATCGATTAATACCACAGACTGTCAGAATCCTAAAGCTAGGAAATAAACCATACAGCTCACCACCAGCCCAGATATTACTATTAAGAATACTTGAAAGTGCATTTTAAGTGTTATAACCTACAAAGCTACATGTCAAGAGTTGCGAATTGGGATTGGCTTTTTTTCTGTTGGCAGGAGTGGCCTCTTCTTGTGTCACATTTTTCTCTGAAGAATCCATGAATATTGCCTGAGATTTTCCAACAAACAGTTGCTTAGGAGCCATCCTCACACCATCCTGACTTTGAAATGTATCGCCGTTCCTTCACCATCACTGGGTCAAAGTCCTGGAACTCCCTCCCTAATAGCATTCTGGATATCCCGAGGCCTCAAAGACTGAAGTGATTCCAGAAGGCAGCTCACCACCACATTCTCAAGGGCAACTGGGGATGGGCAATTAAATGCTGGCTCAACCTACGAAGCCCACATCCCTTAAAGGAATAAAAAAAATAATCCCTGGACAGGACTGTTAAATGCCTTTTGTAGCAGACTTAATGTATTATACTCTGCCTCTGAAATTCATTCATTTGACTTCAGGAATGATTACCAAAATCATTATTGGCTTAATAACATATTCATCAATACAAATCAGGGGTGATTTTTTTTAAATTCCAAAATAAACTCTATTTATCATAAAAAACAACAATAAAACATTGCAAACCTTTACATTCGTGTACGGATCCATGATTAGTGTTACCTTTTTATTAAAAAAACCACAGCACCGATGCCACACCATGTGGCTCCCTGGGGTGATACCCCAATCCCATATTTACAATATTTAAGGGTCTTCCTCGCCTGACCCCACCCCTCCCTCTCCTGTGACAGAAGAACCCTAAACCTTAGTCCTTCCCCACCGAGCCCTTGCGTTGGCTGCACCCAGCTTCAGTGCGTCCCTCAGCACGTACTCCTGCAGCCTGGAATGTGCCAGTCAGCAGCATTCCCCTACAGACATCTCACAGTGCTGGGAGACCAACAAGTTTTGGGCAGACCAAAGGGTGTCTTTCACCTAGTTGATGACCTTCCAGCAGCAGTTGATGACCCTCTGTGTGTGTGTCCCCGGGAACAGCCCGTAGATCAGAGAATCCTCTGTTACACAGCTGCTGGGGATGAAACGTGACAAGGACCCTTGCATCTTTCCCCACACCCTCCTCGCAAACCCACAGCCCAAAAAGACGTGGGCAATCGTCTCGTCCCCAGCGCAGTCCTCCCGGGGGCAGCACGCACTGGGACTGATGCTTCGACCATGCAGGAAGGATCTGACTGGGAGTGCCCCTCCTGTAAATCCACACTTGCTGGTCTGTATAAGAGGGAATTTAAGAATCAACCACATTGGTGGGTCTGAGTCACAGAAGCCACATCAGGCAAGGGATGGTAGATTTCCTCCCGGGAGGGGTAAATGGTCCTGTCCTCTTTTGGAAAAATATTGGAAAGACATTTTTAACATTATCTCAACTGTATTGAATATTGATTTACAACCTCACCCTATCACTGCAATTTTTGGATTATCAAGGATAGTCTGGCCATTTATCTGCTTCCACTTACCGTATGATTGCCTTTGTCACATTAATGGCCAAACAATCCATTTTGCTTAAATGGAAGGATCCAATACCCCCTACTACTTTTCAATGGTTCTCTCAAACTATATCATGTTTAAACTTGGAAAAAATTAGGAGTGGTAATGTTGATCCTTCACTTAAATTTGAAGATACTTGGAGTCCATTTATTCAATATTTTCACATGATATAGATCCCTTTTCAATAACTTTTCAATTTAGAGGAACGGAGTTGATGACATAATATTGCTCTGTTTTTATTGAGAAATTTCAGTCCAGTTTTTTTTTTGTCTTTTTTTTGAAATTTTCTTTTTAGTTTGGTTTGATATATTGTTTACAATTTTTTATTGATTTGGGGATTTTTTTCTTTTATATACACAATAATTCTTTTTCTTTCCTTTCTTTTATATTATATTCATCTGCTAAGAGATCATGAGATCTAAAGATTTTTTTATATTTTATTATTCTTTATGATTATCTATGCCATGATTGTTCTCCTGATCTCTTTGTATTACATGTACAATCATTGATGTCATATATTAATCTGTATTAATTTGGAAACTAATAAAAAAATTGAAAAAGAAAAAAACATAGGGGTAAAAGTGAGCCAAATATTTTTATTTATCAACAATTCAATAGTTTTGAGGTCATCATTATGAAATATGAGCAGGAGTCAGCCAGATGGACCCTTGAGACTGCTCCACCTTTCAATAAAACCATGGCCTCACTTTATCTGTCTCTCCCCGTATCCCTGGACTTTGTCTGTCAAAGCAACACAATAGAAGCCAGATTTAAATGCTCAATAAGTTCATTAAACATTGTGCGTTGGACCTCTTAGGCACTTTTGGTTTGTGCAGAAACCATCCTCTTGTTTGGAAAAATTCAATTAAGTATTGTCTAGGTGGTGCTAGAACGTGGTAACTGAATTAAAGCATGCACCTCTATCACTTTCTCTCTGCTGCAGAGATTGAATACGATTCAGAATTTGTATCTTAACTGGTGTCTTGTTTCCAAATCATGCCACAGGCCTTAGAATGGGAATGCAACATAATCAGAGCCTTTGGGATTCATCTTATTGTTAATTATTGTAGAACAGAAGGACCTAGGAGTGTACAGTTCCCTGAAGGTAGACAGGATGGTAAAGAAGGTGTTTGGCACACTGGCCTTCATCAGTCAGAGGACTGAGTATCAGAGTTGGAATGTTATGTTGCAGTTGGACAAGATTTTGGTGAGGCTGCACCTGGAATATTGTGTGTAGTTTTGGCTACCCTGTTATAGGAAAGATGTCTTTAAGCTGGAAAGAGTGCAAAGAAGATTTACGAGAACGTCGCCAGGACTTGAGAGCCTGAGTTATAGGGAGAGGTTGGACAGTCTAGGACTTTATTCCTTGGAATGTAGGAGACTGAGAGGTGACATTATAGAGATGTATGAAATCATGAGGGGCATAGATAGGGTGAATGCACAGGTTTTTTTCCTGGGGAAAGGGAATCAAAAACTAGAGGGCATAGGATTAAAGTGAGAGAGGAAAGATTTAAAAGCGACCTGGTGGGCAACTTTTGAGTTTGAATGAGCTTCCAGATGAAGTGGTCGAGGCGGGTACAATTACAGCATTTAAAAGACATTTGGACAGGTACACGGAAAAGAAAAGTTTAGAGGGATATGGGCCAAATGCAGGCAAAAGGGACGAGTTTAGATGGGCATCTTGGTCGGCATGGGCGAGTTGGGCCAAAGGGCCTGTTTCTGTGCTTTCCTGTATGACTCTATGATTTCAAAAATAATATAAATGTCGCAAGTGTAAAATCTATCTGATAGACAGTTTTGGTACAATTTAATCTGGAATATAATTTACTCATGTAAACTAAACATTAGGGAAGGTGGTGTTGGATTAGACTGTTTAATATGTATTTCTTTTCTTTTAGGTAATTTTTACCAGTATAGTGTTTGGTATACCGCTAGTGGTTGTACAAGGTATAACTGCTTCTTACCTGGTGTTCTTTCACCAGGTGAATGAGTGTCTTTTCATTGGTTGATTTTTGCCATAGTATTCAACAGGTATTTTCTGATTGGACCACTGTTATCTAAGGAATGTCTCTTATCTCAGGTATAAAAGAAGCTGCTTTATGCTAAAAAGCTCTCTTGCTTATCTTGCCTCCATCTCTTTCTTGCTTATCTTGCTCTCTTACTTGCCTCTCTCTCTCTTGCTCCTTTTTCTGTCCTGTTCTTCCTGTTCTTCTTTTTAAGTTGCCTGTGTGCCTGTAATCGTTTCCTTTGTTCTCTCAACTCTTCATAAAACCACCGTGAAGCAACAAGAATTCCCGACTCCGAAAAGAACCCGGGATCCAAACACCAGAATCCCACTGTGGTAAGCTTCCATTGATTTGATAACCCCTGATGATCTTTCAGTATTTAGGGTGACTGATACAATTCAGATTGGATTGAACTATTGCAAATCAAGACCAGGTATGGACGTGAACTCCTGATCATGCCAAGAGTGAAAAGGGAAGAAGTAAGGGAAGCCAGTTCCCAAGTGAATATTAATGTCAGATTCAGAAGCAAATGAGTGCAAAAGCATAACGTACTGGGATAGTTTGGAAATACATCTCAGTCAAAGGAAGACACAAAGGACTGCAGATGTACTGATGGCAGTGTAGCAGTTAGCGTAACGCTATTACAGCGCCAGCGACCCAGGTTCAATTCCGGCTGCCGTCTGTAAGGAGTTTGTATGTTCTCCCCCCGACTGTGTGGGTTTCCTCCGGGTGCTCTGGTTTCCTCCCATATTCCAAAGACTTATGGGTTAGGAAGTTGTGGGCATGCTATGTTGGCGCTGGAAGCGTGGCAACACTTGCCGGCTGCCCCCAGAACACTCTACACAAAAGATCCATGTCACTGTGTGTTTCGATGTACATGTGACCAATAAAGAGATCTTATCTTATGCTAGAATCTGAAGTAACAAACAAGCTGCTGGAAGAACTCAGCAGATCGAGCAGTATCTGTGGGGGAAAGGAATTGTCAATATTTCGGGTCAAAACCTTGCATCAGTCAAAGGGATATATTCTCATTTTCTACAGATTGTCATGGTTCCCTGACAGAGCTGGAAGAGTATCAAACACACTGAAGAAATCATTGTGGTGGGACTGTTATAGTGGAAAGGAAAGCCATTTGTAAACCTAATCTCCCTGGTCAAACCAATCAGTAACTACAAAATGGTGAATTAAAAGCAGAACAAGCTGGAAATGTTCTGCAGGTCAGGCTACAACTAGCGAGAAAGAAAGAAACAGTGTTAATGTTTCAGCTGTTGTGGTAGGTCATGCTTAAAAACTACATTCAACTTAATGAAAAAACAATATTAATTCACCTACCTACCTACCTTCCCCCCTCACTTGGATTTATCTGCCAGCTCATGCTCCTCCCCTTCCCCCAACCCTCGTTCTTTCCGGTCCTGATGAAAGGTCTCGGCCCGAAACGTCGACTGTTTATTTCCCTCCATGGGTGCTGCCTGACCTGCTGAGTTCCTCCAGCATTTCGTGTGTGTTAATGTTAATTCAAATAAAGTTTGAAAAAAAGCACAATGTTGGTGATCTCATTCTGGAATCTGGCAATGCTGGACATGCCATCCATGACTGGTGTAGAGTTGAGGGGCCAGGTGCGAAGTGCATTCAGCCCCTCAGCATCATAGGTTATGGAAAACCACTGGACTCAGTGCTGAGTGAAGTTTGGAGTGTGCTGACATGCACACTTCAGCAAGCCAGTGCATCTCCATGGAAACTCCAGCCAACCATCAGTGAGCTACAGACAGAAATCAAGTTACCTGGGGTTGTAGAATTCAATATTAAGTCCGGAAGGCTGCAATGTTCCCAGATAGAAGATGAGGTGCTGTTCCTCAAGCTTGTGTTGAGCCAAATTGTAATGGCACAAGAGGCCACAGACCGACAGGTCAGAGCAGGAGTGGGATGAAAAATTGAAGTAGCAGGCATCGGGAGGCTCAGGGTCCCTACTGCGGACTGAATGCAGGTGTTAACCATAGAACCATAGAACAATACAGCACAATACAGGCCCTTCAGCCCACCATGTTGTGCCGCCCTTCAAACCACACTTAAGACTATCTAACCCCTTCCTCCCACATATCCCTCTATCTTAAATTCCTCCATATGCTTATCTAACAATCTCTTGAACTTGTCCAATGTATCAGCCTCCACCACCACCCCAGGCAGCGCATTCCATGCACCAACCACTCTCTGGGTGAAAAACCTCCCTCTGACATCTCCCTTGAACTTCCCACCCATTACCTTCATGTTCTCTTGTTTTGAGCATTGGTGCCCTGGGAAAGAGGCGCTGGCTGTCCACTCTGTCTATTCCTCTGTAAAGTGATCTATGGATCTGCATTTCCCCAATGCAGAGGAGACCACATTGTAAGCACTGAATGCAGTGCACTAGATTGGATCAGTGGGATACAGTCAATCATTGCTCTAACAATACAAGGCATTCTGAGGAATGATGCAAATAAATCTGACACCCCAATACATAGGGTAATAATAGGCTGATGGCCACAAACTTAGGCAAAGAGAGAGGTTTCAAGTCAGTGTCTTAATGGAGAGAGGCGGAGAGATAGGCAGGTTTAGGGAAAGAATTCCAAAGCCTTAGAAAAGCTGGAAACAGGAGCAATCAATGTGGAGCAGTTAAAATAGGGCATGCTGAAGAATTAGAACAGCACACATTATATTGCTGGAGGAGATTTCAGTGACAGGGAGAGCCGAGGCCTGGGAGATTCCAGAAGATGTTTTAGAATTTTTAAACTGAAGCATTTCCAGACCATTTAAAGGCCAATGACATTATTCAAGCTTCATCTCCATGTACATTGGACAGATCACTGTAGAAGTTTCTGACGAGGATTAGGACTTGCTCCCGTTATGTGGGTAGAGGCCTACAAGTGCAGGGTAGGGGGAAGGGGATGGATGAATGAATGAATGTGGAAGATTCCTAACAGGATCTGACCCATTTTTTACAGGACAATAGGGTCCCTGGACTGGTAGAAATTCAGGCTGGGGTTATACACTGACCCACCCTCTCCATGTTGACAAACCAGCACCCATCTACACTAATCCCACTTACCACCATTTGGTCCATGACTTTCTATGCCTTGGTGATTCGAGTGTTCATTTAAATGCTGCCTGACCTGCTGAGTTCCTCCAGCATTTTGTGTGTGTTGCTCATTTACATACTGTCCACCTCTCACACTGGCAGTGTGTTTCAGATTTACTCTAAATCTGTGCCCTCTAGTTTTAGAAATGAGGAAAAGTTTCCTGCTATCTATGCCCCTCATAATTTTGTGTACTTGCATCCGGTTGCACCTCAGCCTCCTCCGTTCCAAGGGAAACACATCCAGTCTATCCAATCTCTCCTGGTAACTGAAATGCTCTATTCCAGCTGACATCCTGGTGAATCTCCTCTGCACCCTCTGCAGTGCAGTCACATCCTTCCTACAGAGTGGTGACCAGCAATACACACAATATTCCAGCTGTGGCCTCTGTGTATAGAATCTCGGTC
The DNA here is from genome assembly GCF_009764475.1 of Pristis pectinata. NCBI lineage: Eukaryota > Metazoa > Chordata > Chondrichthyes > Rhinopristiformes > Pristidae > Pristis > Pristis pectinata. The sequence goes on along the minus strand of NC_067410.1, from coordinate 105,301,756 downwards.
ACTTTCAACAGTGTTGTCACCAGACTTGATCGATAGGGGAATTACCAAATCATCTCCACTTTGCAGGGGCTGTAGCATTGTCACTCACTCACTCACATTCACTCACTCACTCTCTCACTCACTCACTCTCTCACTCACTCTCTCACTCTCACTCTCTCACTTACTCTCTCACTCACTCTCATTCACTCACTCACTCTCTCACTCACTCTCATTCACTCACTCTCTCACTCACTCTCTCACTCACTCTCTCACTCACTCTCATTCACTCACTCTCATTCACTCACTCTCTCACTCACTCACTCTCTCACTCACTCTCATTCACTCACTCTCTCACTCACTCTCTCACTCACTCACTCTCTCACTCACTCTCTCATTCACTCACTCTCTCACTCACATTCACTCACTCTCTCACATTCACTCTCTCACTCTCTCATTCACTCACTCACTCACTCACATTCACTCACTCTCTCACATTCACTCTCTCACTCAATCTCTCATTCACTCTCTCACTCACTTACTCTTTCACACTCACTTTCTTATTCACTCACTTACTCTCATTCACTCACTCATTCACACTCTCATTCACTCACTCACTCATTCACTTTCTCACTCACTCACTCACACATTCATTTACTCACTCAGTTTTTGTCTCCCTTTCTTTCACTCTCTCAGTTCTTCCCTTTTCCTATTTGCACTCCTCGCTGTTTTTATTGTGATATTTATTCTCACCACGTACACTGTTTACTCTGTGAGCTTCATGCAAGCAAGGAATTTCAGTGCACCTTGATCTATATAACAATAAACTAATCTAATCCAATCTAAGCTTCTCTCTATCCTTCTTAAATCACAAAACTGGCATGAGCCAGAATGGAAAGAAAATGGAAGTAATATATTTTAGTGAATTAATCGTACTGAAGGAAATAATTTGGAAAAGGAAACTTTACAATCCATGATGAAATGTGCCCATATTCTAGAACTAATATGTCTCCTAACTATGATTGACATTCAGATTTATTAGGACAATGAAATTCATCCTCCATGGGAGACCTGATTAACTTTAACTTTAAGCCAATAATGATTCGGAAGTCACTTCTGGTTTTATGGTGAATGTCCTGAATTGTATTTTAACATCTTTTCAGTCAATGCAATAATTGTAAAGTTCTGTGTTTCTGTTAATAGATTACTTAAAAATAATTGTGTGACATTAAAATTTGTTTTGCTATCAAGGAAACTTTAAGAAGTTACTTAAAAAAGAAACTAGGAGGGCAAAGAGATGGCACGAAATAAGCCTGGCAGACACGATTAAGGAAAGTCTTGAAGCATTTTATATGTATATCAAGGGCAAGAGCGTAAATAAGGGAAGAGTAAGATTCACTGGGGACCAAAGTAGCCTGGAGCTAGAAGAGCAACAAACAAAATGCTAGAGGAACTCAGCGAATCAGTCCAGATAAATGCTCTCAACCTGAAACGTCGACTGTCCATTTCCCTCCACAGATGCTGCCTGACCCACTGAATTCCTCCATCATTTTGTGTGTTGCTCCAGACATCCATCATTTGCAGTCTCTTATGTTTCCTGGAGTTAGAGCATGGGGATGAGGCCTTAAATAAATACTTTTCATCTCTATTCACTAAGAAGGAGATGGCAACTGGAATTTGAAAGTGTGCACTTTCAAATGCACACTTTTGAGGGAAAGTGTGGGAACAGTGAAATTCTAGAACATGTTATCACTAAAAAGGTGATATTTTAGGCTTAAAGACAGATAAGTCACCAGGATTTGATGAGATGTATCCCAGGTATCAGATGAGATCGCTGAGGTCCTGACAAAGTTTTTTAACTCTTCACTGGCCACAACTAAGGTGCTAGATGACTAGAACATAGAACATAGAACACTACAGTACAGGCCCTTCGGCCCACAATGTTGAGGACAGCAAATGTGGTATCTTTATTCAAGAAGGGCAGTCGGGATAAGCCAGGTAATTATAGACCTGTGAATGTAACTTCAGTGGTAGGGAAATTATTGGAAAAAGTCTGAGGGACAGGATTAATCTACACTTGGACAGGCTAGTCAAAGATCGTCAGCGTGATTTTGTTTGTCTGACCAATTTGATTAGTCAAAATCTTGGAAGGTGGAAACACTCAGCAGGTCAAGCAACAACCCTGGGAGGAGAAACATGTGGTGCTGATGAAGTGCCTTCAACCTCAAATGTTAACTCCGTTTCTCATTCCACAGATGTTGCCTGCCCCATGGTGTTTTTCCAGCATTTTCTGTTTAAAATACAGATTTCCAGCTTTGGTGTTTTCTTTTATTTCCCTTGGTCAAATTCTTATTATCTTTGGTATCACATTCTTTGCTTTGTGCCAGGTTGACAAAGGGCCACAGAAAGACTACATACCAACTATATTTGTACAGGTCCATGGAAGGAATTACAATATACGTGTGTAATGTTGCCTTTTGTGCACACCGACCATCAGTCCACAATGCTTTACCCTTGCTTTGTCCACAGGTAATACTGGACAGATTGTATTACAGGCCACGGATTTACTTTTCCTGACGTTCCAGGTTCTGATTGGCTATCCAGATATCACTGGGGAATTTACTGTGCCATTAGACAGCAAGTAAGATATTGATTGGCACTAAACCACACTAAACTCGGAGTTCCTAGGAGTGAACATCACTAACAGACTGTCCTGGTCCAACCACGTAGATACCTTGGCCAAGAAAACTCAGCGGCACCTCTACTTCCTCAAGAGGCTAAAGAAATTTGCATGTCCCCTTTGACACTCACTAACTTTTATTGATGCACCATAGAAAGCATCCTATCTGGATGCATCACGGCTTGGTATGGCAACTGCTCTGCCCGGGACCACAAGAAACTGCAGAGGGTTGTGGACACAGCCCAACACATCATGGAAACCAGCCTCCCCGCCATGGACTCTGTCTATACCTCTCGCTGTCTTGGTGAAGCAGCCAGCATAATCAAAGACCCCACCCACCTGGGTCATTCTCGCTTCTTTCCTCTCCCATCAGGCAGAAGATACAGGAGCCTGAGGGCATGTACCACCAGGCTTAAGGACAGCTTCTATCCCACTGTGATAAGACTATTGAATGGTTCCTTTATGGTTCCTGAATGGTTCCCTCCAACCATTCGCTTCTTGAACCAACCTGCATGACCTTAATCACCACCACAGTTTAACAACACCATGACCACTTTGATCACTTTGTGCTAAAATGAGCTTTTTTTTGTTCTAATTGTGTTTTTTTCTTGCAAAAATTGTGTATAATTTATATTTAATTTATTTTTTTACTTGTGCATGCTGCTTATCTGATGCTATGTGCTTGTGATGCTGCTGCAAGTAAGTTTTTCATTGCATCTGTACATACATGTATATATGTACTTGACAATAAACTCAACTTTGACTTTGATTTTGATCGAGGAGATGGGGCTGTGGTTTCAAACCTCACCTGAAAGTCAAATAATCTTGAATGCCGCATTATAAAAGCCTGGTTTGGTCGCATTTAGTATTGTCTTCAATTTTGGTCGCCCCATTATAGGAAGGATGTGGAGACTTTGGAGAGGGTGTGGAAGAGGCTTACGAGGATGCTGCCTAGGCTACAGGGTATGAGCTATAAAGAAAGATTGGACAAACTCGGGTTGTTTTCTCTGGAGCGTCGGAGGCTGAGGGGAGACCTGATAGAAGTTTATAAATCAATAGAGGCATAGACAGAGTAGACAGCCGGTATCTTTCTCCCAGGGTCGAACTAGAGGGCATATATTTAAGGTGAAAGGGGGTAAATTCAAAGGAGATGTGCAGGGCAGGTTTTTTAAACGGAGAGTGGTGGGTGCCTGGAGTGCGCTACCAAGGGTGGTGGTGGAGGCAGATACAAAGGAGGCGTTTAAGAGACATATGGATGTTCAGAGAATGGAGGGATAAATTAGTTTAATCCAGTTAGTTAGTTTAATCCAGTAATTAGTTTAATTAGGTGTCATTATCTTAATTAGTTCAGCACAATATTATAGGCCAAACAGCCTGTTCCTGTGCTGTGCTGTTCTCTGTTAATCATAATTGTCTCACAGCACTAATCAAACAAGTTCCTTCATGCCTTGGTTAACATGAGTTCCCTTAACCTCAGCAAAAAAAGAGGGCCAAATTAAACACTTACTGGATTTAGGTGTGTGAAATGGCTCCAAGTTGCAGCTACAATATTCCCTGCATTTCAAAGCAATTCATTGTTAGGGAACAATTTTATGATATCGCAGTGTGACATACTGAGATGCAAGTCTTTCTGTCTTCCACCTGCCTTTTTACAATGTTGTTGGACTCATAAACGTCCTCCTGATCAATTTTTAACTCAAAGAAACCAGATTGTGAAAATCAGTGGGTGGGCTGGGAATTTCTTCAACTCTGACCTGCCTTCACTGTAAATTCAGCATAAATTTGGCAGAAAACTTTATTCTCCGTTTCTGCTGAAGTCTCAGACGTGGTGCAGCAGCAAAGCAAAGGAAGGTCCCACAGAACTTCCAGCAATAACTCTTGAAACAAAGTTTGTTTGGAGTGCCATTGTATTTCTTCACCTCATTTACAGCATTGCATAAAAACTACCAGAATGTTTTAGACTAAAATTAGCCTTCTGCGATGCCGACAAAATGTGTCTGAAATACACAGGTTATGGTTAATTTATAAAGGGCTAAGTCTACAAGGGATTCTATTAAACTAAACGCTCCAGACTAAATCCCTTTGAAAAGGAGACTTGTTTCCTCTATAAAACAAATTGGAAACACCAAAAAGTGAATTTTAATGAAGGTATTCAAACACTTAACCAGACTTCTGAAGCAAGCTGGAATTACTAATGAGGCAAAAGCAAGAGAGAAGAAGACGAAGGCTGTTGATTTTCCTTTTTGTGTCCAATACAGTACAGCAGCTTTGAGGTGCCTGACCTTGAACAACCTGATCCCCTCTGGAAGTACATTACACATTCATTATGGCACAAGAGGAGGACATTCAGCCCATTGGGTCCATGCCAGCTCTGATTAGTCTCGTTCTTCTTCCCCATCTACCTTCTTACAAGGTCTGGCGATCTTCTGACCTCCAGGAGTGACTGACCTACTGACCCGACTACTGGTCCCACATGGGAATGACCAGCGAGGCCCAAGACGGGCCCATCCACGTGGAAGCCTGCGCAGGGTGAAGAGCCGACCCCAGCAAGCCCCCACTATTGCGACCCAACTCCTTGACCCCACTGGAGCACCCGATGCAGTAAGAAGTCGTGGCAACAGATCTACTCATTACTTCGATTACTTCGATGTGTAGACTTTCCACATCCATCCTGGTAATCATATCACACAAAGGCCGGCACACTGGCGCAGCGGGTAGAGACACTGCCTTACAGTGCCAGAGCCCCAGGTTCAATCCTGAACCCCAGTGGTGCCTCTGTGTGCGTGTGTGTGTGTGTGTGTGTGTGAGAGAGAGTGATTGTGTGGACATGTAGGATAATTGGCTGCTGTAATTGCCCCTAATGTGTGGAAAAATCTGGGGAAGAGTTGATGGGAATGTGGGGAGAATGAAAAGGGATCAATGGAAGTAGGTCAGCATGGACTCAATGGGCCAAAGGGCCTGTTTCCATGCTCGATGACTCCATAACAAAGTCACAACAAATGAGTATGTACTCACTGGTCTCTGATCTCCAGGGCTTGAGGAATCACAGCTCTGAAAATCAACATTGAGAATTAAAGCCAGAGATTAGGGTTTGGTTAAACATCCGCTGACACAACCAGTGACAGGTGACCATACGATAACTAGTGGTGCCTCTTGTAACTATAACACAAACTATCGACCGTCACCTGCCACCAGAGAGAAATTAGGAGCTGCTGAAATCAGGGTTCATAATCAGAAGGGACTTTCTCTCTTTTCTGTTTTGTTTGGCATTGATTCACTTACCTGGTCCCTCAGTAACATTGAATTCCATTCCCTAAACTCATAAAATTGAGGAACAACTTGATTGATCAAGGCTATTAGAACAGGAAGCTGCAGACACCGAAAGAGACTGGCAACAGAATCATGATAAATAGGGTCTTCATTACTGACAAGTTGCAGACACTACTGCAACCCCAGAGACAGCACAGATGAAGGGAGGATGGAGACAGCGAAAGGGCCAAGTTACATCAGCCAGCTTGGACATTCATCACGGCCATAATGTCAAATAAAAATAGGTAGTCCTTGAAGTTTGTCAGGCAGTGTTGAATGCCAAGTTGTCTGGTATAGCAACTGCTCTGTCCAAGACTGCCAAGAAGTTGCAGAGAGTTGTGGACAGTCCATCACAGAAACCAGCCTCCCCTCCATGGACTCTGTCAATGCTTCCCGTTGCCTTGGTAAAGCAGCCAACATAATCAGAGACCCCACCCCCCCCCCCCCGGACATTCTCTCCTCTCCCCCCCCTTCCATCAGGCAGGAGATACAAGGTTGAAAACATATACCACCAGGCTCAAGGACGGCTTCTATCCCATTGTCATAAAACTCTTGAATTGTCCCCGGTCTGTTCAAGAGTCAATAAAGGTAAACTCTTGACCTCACAACCTATCTCATCAGCATCCTTGCACCTTATTGTCTGCCTGCACTGCACTTTCTCTGTAACTTCAACACTATATTCTGCATTCTGTTATTGCTTTTCCCTTTGTACGACCTCGATGTACTTATGTTTTGAAATTCTCTGTATGGCTGGCATGCAAAACAAAGTTGTGCACTGTACCTCGGTACACAAGACAATAATAAACCAATTACCTCTAACAGTGGGCATGTTTCAGATATACTCGGCTATCAAAAGCTTTAGGGTGCTGTAACATTGCAAATTGTGCTATAGAACCACAGAACCATAGAACAATACAGCACAATACAGGCCCTTCAGCCCACCATGTTGTGCCGTCCTTCAAACCACACCTAAGACTATCTAACCCCTTTCTCCCACATATCCCTCTATTTTAAATTCCTCCATATGCTTATCTAACAATCTCTTGAACTTGACCAACGTATCTGCCTCCACTACTACCCCAGGCAGCGCATTCCATGCACTAACCACTCTCTGGGTGAAAAACCTCCCTCTGATATCTCCCTTGAACTTCCCACCCATTACTTTAAAGCCATGCCCTCTTGTACTGAGCATTGGTGCCCTGGGAAAGAGGCGCTGGCTGTCCACTCTATTTATTCCTCTCAATATCTTGTACACCTCTATCATGTCTCCCCTCATCCTCCTTCTCTCCAATGAGAACAGCCCTAGCTCCTTTAGTCTCTCCTCATAATCCATACTCTCTAATCCAGGCAGCATCCTGCTACTTAATGCTAAGATGGTCATTTTTTCATTGCTTCTTTGTTCCTTTCCTTCTCTCTCTCTCTTACTCTCTCTCTGTCTTGTTTCTCTTCTCTTTCTCTCCTTTTTCCTCTTTCTTTCTTTCTCCCTTTCCCTCCCTCTCTCTCCTTCTTCCTATCATCATGACCAGCTGATAGTAAATAAACTGAACCAACCCGGGTCTTTATAGATCAAACAATCTCTATCCTCCTATCTTCAATACTCAAAGGATAGAAGTAACTTTCATGGTTGGAATCCACTCTCTCAATATCTGGGCTAGTTGAAGTTATATTGAGTGAGCTGAGTTTCATTTGGTTGAATGCCCAAGGGATGAAGTAAGAGATAATGAACCAGCTCATTATCAATACCTCCCAATTCCTACATGAATCAGCACATTAGTGATGCCTAAGTTAGTTCCAACTCTGTTGCATCCAAAGGATTAACTGGTACTTTGCCGTTCACTGATTCTTAAACCTAGATATTTACTGAGGGACCACCTCCATTGCAAGAGTCCTTGTCTTCAGAAGAAGCCTAAACATGACAATATTGCTCACTGAATGTTTTTTTCCCAAAACAAGTGAAATGTCTACAAGCCTCTTTCACTCTGTTGAAAAACACGATGATGCTGAAGGAACTCAACAGGCTAGGCAGCATCCGTGGAGAAAAGCAGGCGGTCAACGTTTCGGGTCAGGACCCTTCCTCAGGACTGAAGATAGGAAAAGGGGAAGCCCAATATATCAGAGGGCAGAGCAGAGCAGTGATAGGTGGACAAAAGAAGGGAGGCAGGTTGGGCACAAAGTGATGATAGGTAGATGCAGGTAAGAGACAGTGAGACATGTTGACGTTTTACGCGTTGAAAGAAGGAATGCCAATAGCAGTTCTTAACTCATTAATTCTGGACTGAGTTCTTTATTTAAGGTTGATGCAATAATTTTTTCACAACGTAAAATCATTTGATTAGTCATGGCTGAAATAAATTCGATTTTGAAATTGCTGTTCAACTGGAGATATTTTTGTTGATTCGTCTTTTGAAGTCAATGGAACTTAATCTCTAAAAAGTATTGGGGATCTGAAACTGACTGCTTAACAGGGTAATGAAGGCCGAAAACCTCATTGCAATTAAAGAGTACCTGAATGAACACTTGAGAAGCCCACGATGCTTTGGACCAAGAGCAGGTGAAGGTGGTCAGTAGTAAATAGCTCTTCTATTTAGCTGGCATGGGGACAATAATCTGAATGACCTTCTGGATGTGGATGTCTGTGATTCTGTTTCGATAATGCATTTCATGTTCCTTCCAAAGCTTAGCAAAGAAGTTCACAACAAGTCATAGAGTACTGTGTGAAAACAGGTCCTTCAACCCACACCGACCATCAACCACCACTTACACTAGTCCTACAGTAATCCCATCTTTTATTCTCCCCACATTCTACCACTCACCAACACACTAGGGGTGATTTACAGTGGTCAATTAACAAATTTGGAAGGCCACAAAAAAAAAGTTCCTCAGTTTATTTCTAGGGAATGTGATTGAAAAGTAGGTAAGTAATGTTAAATCTTTATTAAACCTTGCTTAAACCACACCTAGACATATGAAATACTTTGCAAGTGTAATCACTCCCTATCCAATACCAATGCATCAATAAACATCACTACCCTGGTTGTATTGGTATTGGTATTGGTATTGGTTTATTATTGTCACTTGTACCGAGGTACAGTAAGAAGCTTGTCTTGACCAGTAAAAAGCAGGTCAATTCATTACACAGTGCAGTTACATTGAGTTCGTACAGAGTGCATTGATGTAGTATAGGTAAAAACAATAACAGTACAGAGTAAAGTGTCATAGCTACAGAGAAAGTGCAGTGCAATAAGGTGCAAGGTCACAACAAGGTAGATCATGAGGTCATAGTCCATCTCATTGTATAAGGGAACCATTCAATAGTCTTATCACAGTGGGCTAGATACTGTCCTTAAGTCTGGTGGTATGTGCCCCCAGGATCCTGTATTTTCTAAACACACTGGTGTTTATAACAGCTTTCTGTGTGCCTTGCACAGTTCAAACACTGGGTGTAAAACACTTTGGAACATCAGAGATACTGGGATTCCTAAGAGCTCCTATTTTATGCACACAAGTGGAGTGGATTGCCTTGGTAATAGCAATGTCCGCCCAGAAAATAACACAGACCAGATTTTCAAGTCAATGCAAGTTGAGTTTATTGTTATATGCACAAGTATGATAAGGTACAATGCAAAGAAAAACTTGCTTGCTGCAGTATCACAGGCACATAGGTTTGGACGGCACATAGAACATAAATTATATGTAAATTATACCAGACAGTGAAGGATAAAAAAGGCTGTGCAAAACAAGACCTCAGTGCAAAAGAAACCACAGTCAGAGACAAGTCCGTGGTGCTAATTTCTAATTAAGATCATTCACCATCAACCTTTATCTGCAAACAATTGGAAAGTATCAGCAATGTCTAAAAATAAAAAGCTCGATAAATGGTTCTATAACTGGCCTCTAACCACACTAAACGCTTCAGAAAATCTGGCTTTCAGGCTTCAAGATGACCTCATCATCTAACACAATACAACTGCATTATCTGATCATAAAACACTTAAATGGTTTTAAAGGACAAACATTTGAAGTTCAACTTTCAGAAAGTCTTACATGATAACTACCTTAAATGCTGACACTCTTGAAAGCAAGTATTTCTTATTTCAGAAGGAATTTTCTGCTAGCATTAACAAGTTCCACTCAATAAGCAGAACCAATTACCATGCACTGGGAGCCAACTCTTTGTTAAAATAGTAAGAGTTGCCAGATAGAAGAAAGAAGCTACTGGGGTAAAGAAAGATTAATGTTTTGAACACAGGGTGGAGAATTATTTTGGCCAATGTGGTTGGATTTGCAAAGATATAGCACCTTTTACAATCTCAGGACTTTCCAAAGCACTTTACAGCTCATTAAGTAATTTTGAAATGTGGGAAAAACAGCCCACAAGCAACGCACAGCAAGATCCCACAAACAGGAATGGGTTAATGACCAGGCCATCGGTTTTATTGAACAAAGTCAGAGGGTAGTGGTGGAGGGGTGTTATTCTGACTGGAGGTCTGTGACCAGTGGTGTTCAACAGGGATCAGTGCTGAGACCTCTGTTATTTGTGATATACTGTACATGTCAATGATTTGGATGAAAATGTAGGTGGGCTGATTAATACGTTTACAGACAACACAAAAATTGGCTGAGTTGTGGATGGTGAGGAAAGTTGTCAAATTATTCAGCAGAATATAAACCAGTTGGAAATGTGGACAGAGAAATGGCAGATGGAGTTTAATCCAGACAAGTGTGAGGTGTTGCACTTTGGGAAGTCAACTGTAAGAGGAAAGTATACAGTAAATTGTAGGACCTTTAGGAGCACTGATGTATAGAAGGATGTTTTTGATTGCAGAATTTCAAACACCTATGATACTTGCTTTGCTTTTGTGTCTGGAGAAGAATTGGAATTGGAATTGGAATTGGAATTGGTTTATTATTGTCACTTGTACTGAGGCACAGTGAAAAGCTTGCCTTGCATACCGTTCATACAGATCAATTCATTACACAGTGCATCGAGGTAGTACAAGGGAAAACAATGTGTCACAGCTACAGATGTAAGTAGGAGATGTGAATACAGAAAGAGAAGAGAGAGGAAAAAAAACTGAATGCTGGAAAGATGGGATACAAGTTCTGGAATGGCTGTAATGATCTCTGATGCTCCAGAGAAAACAATTCAACTTTGTCCAAGCTCTCCTCTTGGGGAGCAAGTCCATAGCTCCCTGAAAGTGCCAATACAAATAGATAAAGTGGTAAAGAAGGCATACAGCAACTTCCCTTCATACGTTGGGGTACTGAGGATAAAAGTTGGGAAGTTGCAGCTGTGTGCAACTTTAGTTAGGCCACATTTGAAGTATTGTGTGCAGTTCTGCTCACCACATTATAGGAAGGATGTGGAGGCTTTAGAGAGGGTGCAGAAGAGGTTCACCAGGATGCTGCCTGGATTGGAGAGTATCAGCTATAAGGAGAAGTTGGACAAACTTGGATTGTTTTCTCTGGAACATCGGAGACCAAGGGGGGCATCCAGATAAAAGTATATAAAATCATGAGAGGCGTAGGCAAGGTAGATAATCTTTTTTTCCTACTATGTAAATATCAAATACTAAAGGGCATAGCTTTAAGGTGAGAGGAGGGACGTTTAAAGGAGATTTATGAGGTAAGATTTTTACACAGACAGTGGTAGGTCCCTGGAACATGCTGCCAGGGGAAGTGATGGAAGCAGATACAAAAGCAATGTTTAAGAGGCATTTAGACAGGCACAAGAACAGGCAGGGAAAAGAGGATCATGTGCCGGCAGATGGGATTAGTTTAAATTGGCATCATGGCCGACATGGACATCGTGGGCCGAATGGCCTGTTCCTGTGCTGTTCTGTTCTACATCCTTCGTTAGTTGAGGTATAAATATGGCACAGGACACCAGGAAGAACTCATCCGTTCTTCTCCAAAATAGCACCATGGGATTTTTAATTAGAGATAAGATGGTTTTGACTTGATAGAGGTGTACAAGATGATAAGAGGCGCAGATTGAATGGACAGTCAGAGACTTTTTCCCAGGGCGAAAATGCCTAACACAAGGGGGCATAATTTTAAGGTGTTTGGAGGAAGGTATAAGGGGGATATCAGAGGTAAGTTTTTTTACACAGACAGTGGTGGGTGTGTGGAACGCACTGCCTGCAGAGGTTGTGGAGGCAAATACATTAGGGACATTTAAGAGACTCTTAGATAAACACGTGAGTGATAGAGAAATGGGGGGCTATGCGGGAGGGAAGGGTTAGATAGATCTTAGATCAGGATAAAATTTCGGCACAACATTGTGGGCCGAAGGGCCTGTACCGTGCTGTAGTGTTCTATGTTCTATGGTAGATGAGGGTTTCATGGCCAATCCCACGCCATCCCCTCAGTGGTGTACTTGAGGACAGTGTGGAGCTCATGAGGTGACAAACTCATGGTCTTCTGATTCAAAGACCGGGCTGGAATCTGGAATGCACTGTCTGAGGGGACGGTAGGTAGGTACTCTTCAATATTTAACGAGTATCTGGACAAGCAATTGGATCATCAGTGCATGGTAGTCTGGGAACCATGTGCTGGCAGACTTGGTTAATATAGATGGGTATTTGATAGTCAGCATGGACATGGTGGGCTGAAAGACCTATTTCTGTGCTGTATGACTCCACGACTCTCTGACTCAATAACCCAACACTTCTTACAGGTGAAGCAGTAAGTGATTTGTATTTCTCCTAATTTAACATAGTGCATTCAGTGCTCCCAATATCCTCTACATTGAGGAAAAGAAACCAAGATTGGGTGACCATTTTGGGGAACACTTCCATGCAGTCTGCAAGGGTGATACTGAACTTACAAGCATCTGTCACTTTAGTCCTCAACCCCACTCCCATTCTGCCTCTGTCTTTGGACGTTCTATATTATTTCCATAAAGCTCAACATAAACTCAAGTAGAAGCACCTCTTTGTCTGGCTTGGCACATTACAGCCCTCAGGATCAACATAAGGAGAAGCTGGCCAAGCTTGAATTGTTTTCTCTGGAGCATCGGAGGCCATTACAGCCATTCCAGAACTTGTATCCCATATTTCCAGCATTCAGTTTGTTTTCCTCTTCTCGTTCTGTTTTCACATCTCCCGCTTACATTTTCTCCAGACACAAAATCAAAGCAAGTACCACAGGTGTTAAGAGTTCTGCAAACAAAAACAGAAAATGATGGAGATGCTCAGCAGGTCAGTCAGCATCCGCAGAGGGAGAAACTGAGTAAACATTTCAGGTTGCCAAACTCTGAACTGAACTTACATAAGTTCTGATGGAATGGCATTGACCTGAACAGTTAACTCTATCTCTCTCCTCACAGATGCTGACTGATCTGCTGAGCATTTCCAGTGTATTCTGCCTTTGAATGCAGGATTCTAGCATCTGCAGTACTTTTGGCTTTTATTTCCCCTCCCTGACTTACTTTACCACCCTCTCTCAGTCAGCATCGTCACCACTCATGTCATTCAGCCTACCTTGGGCTCCATCCTGGTAGATGAGTTGCTGCCTCACAGCTCCAGTGATCCAGGTTGAATCCTGACCTTCGGAAGCGTCCGTGCGGAGTTTTTATGCTCTCCCAGTAACTGTGTAGGGTTCCCACAGATGCCCTGGTTTCCTTCCACACCTCAAGGACGTGCAGGTTAGTAGATTAATTGGCCACTGTAAATTGTCTGTAGTGTGTATGTGAGTGGTAAAATCAGGTGGGAATTGATGGGAATGTGGGCAGAAGGATATGATTAAGTTGGAGAAGGTGTGGAAACGATTCATAGGAATGTTGCCTAGACGGAAGGATTTGAATAGTTTGGGAACTGTTTTCCCTGAAGCAAAGGTGGCTGAGGGGTGACCTTCTCAAGGTTTATAAAATCATGATTAGTCATAGTTTTTTTCCCAGGGTAGAGGGAGTATAAAACTAGAGGGCATAGGTTGAAGGTAAGGGAGATAATTAAAGGGGATCTGAGGGGCAACTTTTTCACACAAAGGGTGGTGGGTATATGGAACAAGCTGCCAGAGAAGGTGGTAGACGCGGGTACAATTACAATATTCAAACGACATTTAGACAGGTATATGGTTAGGAAAGGTTTAGAGGGATATGGGCCGAACGCAGGCAAATGGGATGATCTCAGGGAGGCACCATGGTCAACATGGATGAGTTGGGCCGAAGGTCCTGTTTCCATGTACGATTCTATGTATAGGTTACAGGGAAAATTCGGAGGGAATGGGATTGATCTGAGAGCCAGCATTGCCTCTATTTGTCTGTTGCCAATTAAACCAAATTAAATGCAGCACACGACAAACCACAGCAGACAATGACTTTGCCCATTAACTGTATTCTTTATAAATCACTAGTAGTACCAAAACAAACTTTATTAACCCTTTGGTTACACAAATCTTTTAGCAGTTTCCCAACCTCCAAAACTCGTTAAGTCGATTCAGATATTAACCGCTCCAGATGAACCTGGTCAGGGTTCAATGTGGCGAGATCCTCTCCAAGTCAGAGACTTGGGATCTTCTTCTGTAATTATTACTCTCCGGAGTTGTTGCTATCAGTCATCTCATGAGGCATCTTCTTATACATTTCTTTGTAAACATTTCAGACATTTCTTTGATTTATAGCCTATTGAATGGCTATAAGTCGACTCCTTTTCGATATATGTACTTGTTTGATGGTTTCAAATTCTTGTGGGTTCTCATAATCACTTTGGCCACCTGGTCTGTAGTTACCAGAATTTAGACTTATGCAGTACTGGCCCTGGTACACAGTATCTCCAAATTGTCCGTGTCTCTCAGTATAGTGGGAGTGGAAAACACAGCACTGTAAAATTGTCTCAGGTGGAAAATGACCTGCAGCTGTGTGGCCACACCGACACTGAGCAAATGTTCAGATGTCAGTGTGACCCCACTTCACATCATCCCTTCAGCTTCATTTTGACCAAGTCTCATTTGGTATTCTCAGTTCATTCATTTAACTCTTCTTTCTCTCCTCGACTGTCCGCATGTTGGAATAACCTCCTCCTATGTCGTAGGAAATGTGGAATATTGCTGACCTTCCCTTTTCATTGAGTCATTGGAAGTTATGACGCAAATGGAGACAAATCATTCCATTATTCTTGTACCTGTCAAAAAAGACCAACCCATCCTATTCCCATCTTCCAGCACTGAGCTCATAACGCTGAAGGTCACAGCTCTTCAAGAACACACACAGCTACTGTTTAAATGCAGTGAAGGTTTTTGCCTCTGCCACCCTTTCAGCCAGTGAGTTCCTGACTGCCACCACACTCATTTTCCGTCTTTTCCCCTCCAAACCATCTACCAATTACTTTAAATCCACGGTCTCTGGTTTTTGACCCCTCTGCTAAGGGAAATAGATTTTATCAAAGCCTCCCATAATGTTAGACACCACAATTAAGTCTCCTCTGTTCCAAAGAAAATAACATCAGCCTATGCAATCTTTCCTCATAGTTACAACTTTGCGGTCCTGGCAACATCCTTATGAATCTCCTCTCCACCCTCTCTACTGCAATTAAATCTTCTGCTCTCTCTGCACTTACCACTTTTCTCTGCAACTTCATCATTTCTAATTTTTCTCAGTGCCGTCAAAAGGTCCCCAACCTGAGACATCAAATCTCTCCACAGATGTTACCTGACCAGACAAGTATCTTCTACATTATTTGATTTAATACATTCCACTGCATTGCTTTATTGAAGACATTGCAATTTTGGAAATTCAGAAAGATTCACTCGGCTACTTCCTGGGATGAGAGAATTGTCCTATCACAAGCAGCTAAAGAAATTAGACCTATATTGTTTGGAGTTCAGAAGAATGAAGGGTGATTGACCAGTTGAGCAAAATCGCCAACAGCAGCGCATCCCTTCCCGATGAGCTTAACGCATTCTATGCACGTTTTGAACAGAAGGGGATTGGAATGTCATGACCCACCCTGACAGCCTCCAATGCACCTGAACCTACAGTCACTGTTGCAGACGTAAGATCAGTTTTACAAACAGTGAACCAATGGAAAGCGTCTGCCTGGACGGTGACCCTGGCCGTGTCCTTAGATCCTGTGCAGATCAGCTGGCGGGGGTATTTGCAGACATTTTTAACCTACCCTGCCTCAATCTGAGGTTCCCACCTGCTTTAAGAAGACCACTATCATCCCAATACATAAGAAAAACAAGGTAACGTGCTTTACTGACTACCGTCCAGTGGTTCTGACACCAACCAACATGAAGTGCTTCAAGAGGCTGGTCTTGAAGCACGTCAACTCCAGCCTCCCAGACAACCTCGACCCACTGCAATTCGCCTACTGTCGAAATAGGGCTACAGCAGATAACATCTCCCTGGCCCTACACTCATCTCTGGAGCATCTGGACAGTAAAGGCACTGATGTTAGACTATTGTTTATTGACTACCGCTCTGCCTTCAATACTATCATTCCAAGCAAACTCATCTCCAAACTCCTAGACCTGGGACTCAACACCTCTCTTTGCAACTGGATCCTTGACTTCCTGACCAACAGACCGCAATCAGTGAAGATAGGCAGCAATACCTCCAGCACGATTATCCTCAACACTGGTGCCCCACAAGGCTGTGTCCTCAGCCCTCTACTGTACTCCCTATATACTCACAACTGTGTGGTCAGATTCTGCTCTAACTCCATCTACAAGTTTGCACATGATACCACCATGGTGGGCCATATCTCACATAACAATGAGTTGGAGTACAGGAAGGAGATGGAGAGCCTAGTGACGTGGTGTCATGACAACAACCTTTCCCTCAATGTCAACAAAACAAAAGAGCTGGTCATTGACTTCAGGAAGGGGGGCAGTGCACATGCTCCTGTTTAAATCAATGGTTCTGAGGTCAAGAGGGTAGAGAGCTTCAAGTTCCTTGGAGTAAACATCGCCAAAAGCCTGTCCTGGTCCAACCACGTAGATGCCATGGCCAAGAAAGCTCACCAGCACTTTTACTTCCTCAGGAGGCTATAGAAATTTGGCATGTCCCCTTTGACCCTCACCAATTTTTATCAATGCACCATAGAAAGCATCCTATCTGGATGCATCACGGCTTGGTACGGCAACTGCTCTGCCTGGGACCACAAGAAACTGCAGACACAGCTCAGCCCATCACAGAAACCAGCCTCCCCTCCAGGGACCCTGTCTACACTTCTCACTGCCTCGGTAAAGCAGCCAGCATAATCAAAGACCCTACCCACCCTGGACATTCTCCCTTCTCCCCCCTCCCATCGGGCAGAAGATACAAAAGCCTGAGGGCACGTACCACCAGGCTCAAGGACAGCTTCTTTCCTACTGTTATAAGACTATTCAACAGTTTCCTAGTACATTAAGATGGACTCTCGACCTCACAGTCTACCTCGTTGTGACCTTGCAGCTTATTGTCTACCTGCACTGTACTTTCTCTGTAACTGTAACACTTTATTCTGCACTCTGTTATTGTTTTACTTGTACTACCTCAATGCACTGTTGTAATGAATTGATCTGTGTGAATGGTATGCAAGACAAGTTTTTCATCGTCCCTCGGTACAAATGACAATCATAAACCAATTTACCAATCTTATTGCAAAATATAAGATCGTTAGGGGTGAGACATTTCCCCTAATGGGAGAACCTTGAACCAGAGGTCGTAGTTATAAGATTAGGAAGCAGTTTTTTAAAACTGAGGTGTGTAGGAATTTCTTTTCACAGAGAATGGCAAATCTCGAGGATTCTCTATCCCATAGGGTTGTGGAGGCTGGAGATCATTGGGGAGTAATTAAAGAGGAAGAAGATAGGGCCATTCTCTCTTCTCTCCTCTTCCATCGGGTAGAAGATACAGAAGCCTGAGGGCACGTACCACCAGACTTAAGGACAGCTTCTACCCCACTGTGATAAGACTATTAAACGATTCCCTTATACGATGAGATGGACTCTTGACCTCACAATCTACCTTGTTGTGACCTTGCACCTTATTGCACTGCACTTTCTCTGTAGCTGTGACACTTTACTCTGTACTGTTATTGTTTTTACCTGTACTACTTCAATGCACTCTGTACTAACCCAATGCAAATGCACTGTGTAATGAATTGACCTGTATGATCGGTTTGCAAGACAAGTTTTTCACTGTACCTCGGTACAAGTGACAATAATAAACCAATACCAATACACTTTTGAAACATTGGGGAATTGAGGTCCATGGGGAAAAGGCAAATAAAATGAGGTGAGGCCTAGGAAAGAGCAGCCAGGTTGATATTGAATGGGAGGACAGGCTTGAAGGGCTGAGTGGTCTCATTCTGTTCCTAATTTCTTGCCTCCTTATTAAATTATGAACTGTAACCAAATCAGAGCTATTTCAACTGTATTTCAAGCAAAATATCTTGCCTGCACCCATTGGCAGAAACTCTGGTTTGATGTCTCCAAACAGCCAATGAATCACTCTCAGCTCTTGCTTGGCTATGCTTCCCCCATTTCCTTAATCTCTGGATCATGTCTTTTGCATAGCTTGGCCCTGTGCTTTGATCATGGTCCAGCAGTTGAGTTTAAACTTGGTTGTCTGTGATACTTGAAGATGGGGGGCTGAGTTTATACATATTGTTTCTTCAGTCTTTGACCTCAGTAATATCTCCAACAGTGCTCTCGCTGTAAGTCTGTCTGAAATGTCTGGAAATCACTTAATCCTTTCAGCAGGTATGCCAAAGGTTTGGCATCCAATTTAACAGCCCCGGGAACTGCATGAAACAGCAAGTTTTTACAAGCCCAGTAAAAACAGAATGCCCTTTTACTGTGTCGGAGGAGATGGAGGAATAACCCTCTGTAATGCACTTACAGTCATAGAGTCATACAGCACAGAAGGAGGCCCTTCAGCCCAACTCATCCATGCCAACTGTGTTGCCCAGCGAGCTTGTCCTATCTGCCTCTGTTTGGCCCAAAGCCCTCTTAACCTCTCCTCTCCACTTATTATGATACTTATCTAGATGGCTTTTAAATGTTGCTAATGTGCCCACCTCAACCACTATTTCTGGCAGTTCATTCCAAATACACACCACCCTTTGCGTGAAATCGTAATAAACATGGCTACTGTGAATTGTTAAACCACATCAAGAAGATGAAAGTTCACACATTTTAGTATCTCAGGACATCCTGTTGCTTTACAACTCACAGAGTACTTGGAAGTGCAGCCACTGTTATACTGTGGACAATATAGGAACCAATTTATTGTATAACACACTCTAAGATCAGCACAGTGATTGAGGAATGATAAATAGAGTTGATGCTTCAAGTCCAAGACCCTTTGTTAGACCTGAAAAGTTAACCCTGTTTCTCTTTCCACAAATGCTGCCTGAACTGCTGAGTGTATTCCACATTTTTTTGTTTTTATTTCGGATTTCCAGCATCTGCAGCAACAAACAATCGGCTGGAGGAATTCAGCAGATCGAGCAGCATCTATGGGGGAAAGGAATTGTCGAGGTTTTGGGTTGAAACCCTGGATCAGGAAAGATTGTTGCTCCAGATTACAGCATCTGCAGTCTTTGGTATTGGTTTATTATTGTCACTTGTACTGAGGTACAGTGAAAAACTTGGCATGCATACCATTCGTACAGATCAATTCATTACACAGTGCACTGAGGTAGTACAGGGTAAAAACAATAACAGAATACAGAGTAAAATGTCACAGCTACTGAGGAAGTGCATTGCAGGTAGACAATAAGATCCAAGGTCATATCAAGGTAGGTTGTGAGGTCAAGAACCCATCTCATCGCATAAGGGAACTGTTCAGTAGTCTTATCACCATGGGATAGAAGCCGTCCTTGAGCCTGGTGGCATGTGCCCTCAGGCTCCTGTATCTTCTGCCCGATGTGAGAGGGGAGAAGAGAGAATGTCCTGGGTGGGTGGGGTCTTTGATTATGCTGGCTGCTTCACTGAGGCAGCGGGAAATGTTGACAGAGTCTGTGGAGGTTTCTGTGATGTGCTGAACTGTGTCCACAACTCTCTGTGTTTCCAGCATCTGTTTTTTTTCATTATTTGCATTTATTGGTGATTATCTGTTTAAAAGTTATGTCCAGGAAAGCAGGGAGAAATTTCTGCCCTTCTTGGAAGAATACCATGTGATCTTTAAGAAAGATCCAGAATATTAGAGAATGACTTATATTTGGTTTAAAAAGTTGCACCTCTGACAAATCAGCACACCCTCTGACTGTACTGTAACACCAACCTAAGTAATTTTTTCAAGTTATGCTTTCAATTCACAACTTTCTGAATGTTAAATGCAAACACAGAGTTTTGGCAAGAGTTTCCAGTTCATACACAATGAAGAATTGAAACAGAAAATACATTTAAAATTGAAAAAAATTTCCAGAAGTTGTTTTTGTGTGCTCCAATTTATGTTCCAACCTATTTACATATCTATGTAACAGCACAACTGGAGGGCAATTTAAAAGATTTTCTTTTCAAATTTTCTATTCAGAAATGCTTTTCTCCGTATATAAATATGCATAATACATTTATATAAAAGTATTAATTTTAAGAGCCTCCCAAATCCCTCTGAACCCCTCCTATCCATGTACATATCCAAATGTCTTTTAAATGTTGTTATTGTACCTGCCTCAACCACTTTCTCTGATTGCTCAAAAGAAATGACTAGACAGTTGATTAAAGTGCTCAACATTTTCTGATGCACACAGCCCTACCTTATGGAGTCGTGGAGTTGTACAGCACAGAAACAGGACCTTTGGCCCATCATGTCCATACCAACCATTCTACTTATCTATACTAGTTCCAGCTATCCACATTTGGTCCATGGCCTTCCATGCCCTGGCAATTCAAGTGCTTGTCTAGATGCCTCTTAAATGTTGTGAGAGTCTCTGCCTCCACCACCTTCTTAGGCAGCACGTTCCATATTCCAACCACTTTCTGTGTGAAAAAATTCCAAGGGACTTCCATACAGATCAGGGAAAATGTAAGCATTTTTAATCAGGGGCTGGTTACTTCTTCTGAACAATCCAAGTTTAAATCACGATTACCATCGTGAAGTACTTCGAAAAGCTGGTCATGGCACACGTTAACTCAATCTCCCAAACAACCTCAACCCACTGCAAGTCGCCTACTGCCAAAACATGTGTACAGCAGACGTCATCTCCCTGGCCCAACACTCATCTCTGGAGCATCTAGACAGTAAAGGCACCGATGTTAGACTATTGTTTATTGACTACAGCTCTGACTTCAATACTATCATTTCAAGCAAACTCATCTCCAAACTGCTAGAACTGAGACACCTCCCTTTGCAACTGGATCCTTGACTTCCTGACCAACAGATTGCAATCAGTGAGGAAAGGCAGCAACACCTTCACCACGATTATCCTCAGCACTGCTGCCACACAAGGCTGTGTCCTCAGCCCTCTACTCTACTCCCTATACACTCATGACTGCATGGCCAGATTCTGCTCTAACTCCATTTACAAGTTTACAGATACCACCATAGTGAACTGTATCTCAAATAACGATGAGTCAGAGTACAGGAAGGAGATAGAGAGCCTAGTGACTTGCTGTTATGACGACAACCCCTCCCTCAATGTCAGCAAAACAAAAGAGCTGGTCATTGACTTCAGGAAGGGGAGCATTGCACATGCTCCTGTTTACATCAATGGTGCTGAGGTCGAGAGGGTTGAGATCTTCAAGTTCCTCAGAGGGAACATCACCAATAGTCTGTCCTTGTCCAATCACATTGATGCCACAGACAAGAAAGCTCACCAGCATCTCTACTTCCTCAGAAGGCTATAGAAATTTGGCATGTCACCTTTGACCCTCACCAATTTTTACCAATGCGCCATAGAAAGCATCCTACCTAGATGCATCATGGCTTGGTATGGCAACTGCTCTGCCCAGGACCACAAGAAACTGCAGAGAGTTGTGGACACAGCTCATCATATCACAGAAACCAGCCTCCCCTCCATAGATTCTGTCTACACTTTTCGCTGCCTCGGTAAAGCAGCCAGCTTTTCAGAATTTGCATTTTGTTTTGCTTTTTGGAAACTCCTGCCCTGACTCTAGAAAATGTCCCAATAATAATGAAGAATCCTGGGACTATTGGAAGGAAGAAAATTAAAACGAACTCCATCACTAGAGAAAAAGTACTCAGCACAGCAGCAGGGCGAAAGGCCAACAAGTCGCCCGGACCTAATGGCTTGTATTCTGGAGTTTTACACAAAGTAAACTGCAGAGATAGATTCGATTCGATTCGATTCGATTCGATTCGATTCGATTAGATTAGATTAGATTAGATTAGATTAGATTAGATTAGATTAGACTAGACTATTGTCATATATATCATGGTGCAATGGAATTCCTTCTTTGCATGAAGCTGACAGCATAAACAGTACACATGGTAATAATGAATCCAACAATAAATACTGCAACAAAAAGCGCAAAACAATGGAATGGTGCAGAGATTGTAGCGCAATTTGAAGTAGTACCTAAAAATACTAAAATGACTATAACGGAATAACCAAGAGAGGTAGAGCTAAGAGTCTGAGAACGTGGTAGCACTTCCAGGAAAGGGTTGTGAAAGGGGCGATTAGTTCAGGAGTCTGACAGCAGTGGGAAAGAAGCTGTTCTTGAGTCTGGTCGTCTGGGCTTTCAAGCTTCTGTATCTTCTCCCAGAAGGTAGAAGAGAAAAAGTGTTGGTGGAATCTATAAAAATCCCTGGATTATGAAGAAATCCTGGAGGATTGCAAATGTAACACCACTACTCAATAAAGGAGGGAAAGCTGAAAACTAAAGGCCAGAAAGCCTAACCACTGTTCATGGGAAAATGTTGAAATCCATTCCTGAGAGGGTAATAGCAGAAAGTCTAGTTAAGCAGACTCAACATGGTTTTATGAAAGGGTAATCATGTTTGACAAATCTGCTAGAGCTCATTGAGAATGTAACAGATAGAGTGGATAAAGGGGAACCAATCAAAGTACCATAGTTGAATTTCCAGAAGGTATTCAATAAGAGCACAAAATAAGAGTACACAGGGTTGGACAGGGCTTGGGAGGATAATACTTCAGCATGGATAGGGGATTAGCTAACAGAAAATAGTGAGTCAGAATAAATGGGTTATTTTGGATTGCATCTGCTGATGATACAAGATTGGTGGATTAGCAATTTGTAAGGAAGAAGCAAAGAGCTGGCAAAGGGATTGGTATTGGTATTGGTATTGGTTTATTATTGTCACTCGTACCAAGGTACAGTGAAAAACTTGTCTTGCATACCATTCGTACAGGTCAATTCATTACACAGTACAGTTACATTGAGTTAGTACAGAGTGCATTGATGTAGTACAGGTAAAAACAATAACAGTACAGAGTAAAGTGTCACAGCTACAGAGAAAGTGCAGTGCAATAAGGTGCAAGGTCATAACAAGGTAGATCATGAGGTCAGAGTCCATCTTATGTCAACTCTGGGGCAAGGAGTTGGCAGATGAAGTACAAAATGGAAAGAAGAATGAAAAAAAACAAATTATTATTTAAATGGAGTGAAACTAAAAATTGTTGCCTGCAGTACAAAGGAATCTGGACGTCCTTGTATGTGAAACACAAAAGACCAACATGCATGTAAGGCACGTAATGAGGAAAGCGAATGGAACGTTGGCTGTTGTTGCAAGAAGGATGAAGTGTAAAAATAGGAGTGATTTTTGGGTACTGGTGAGACCGCACATGAGGTAATGCACATAGTTTTATCTAGTCATACATACAGCATGCAAACAGGCCCTCTAGCCCAACATGTCCACACCAACCATCAAGCACCCATTTACACTAATCTTACTTTTAATTTTATTCTCCCCACATTTCCATCACCTTTCCCCAGATTTTGCCAGTCATCTACACACGAGGGGCAATTCAGCCACCAACCTGCATGTCTGTGGTATATGGGAGGAAACCAGAACACCTAGAAGAAACCCACATGGTCACAGGGAGAACGTGCAAACTCCACACAAATAGTACCAGAGGTTGAGATTGAACTTGGGTCACTGAATTAGTGAGGCAGCATCTTTGCTAGCCATCCCCACCCCTCTTGCTCCTACCCTCAATAGTAAAAGAGGGATGTGCTTCCACCAGAGGCTGTGCAGAGAAGGTTCACCAGCTTGACTTCTGCAATGACAAAGATTGATGTTGGTTGATGTCTCAGCAAGTAGAGACACTGCTTCACACTTTCCAAAGACCCACGGGTTGGTAGGTCAATTGGACCTAGCATGTAGGTGAATAGAATCTGGGGAGAAGTTGGTGGGAATGTAAGAGACTAAAGGGAGGTGAGGGGGAATGAGTGTAGAAGATGCTTGTTGGTCGACATAGACTTAGTGGGTCAAAGAGCCTGTTTCTTTGCTGTATGAATCAAGACACTCTAAGGCTCATGGATGATGAAAGATTCAGCAGGTTGGGCTTATATTTATAGAATGAGAAACAAAGGACTGCAGATGCTGGAATCTGGATGAAAAACACTATGATGCTGGAGCAACTCATCAGGACAGGCAGCATCCATGGAGATTTATAGAATGTTTGAAGAATGACAGTTCATCTGATTGAAACAGATTCTGAGGGGATTTGACAGAAGAGATGATGACAGGACGTTTTCTCAGTGGGTTTACTTAGAACTAGGGGGAATTGTTTCAGATAAGATTTCTTTATTAGTCACATGTACATCGAAACACACAGTGAAATACATCTTTTGTGTAGAGTGTTCTGAGGGCAGCCCGCAAGTGTTGACATGCTTCCAGTGCCAACATAGCATGCCCACAACTTCCTAACCCATACGTCTTTGGATGTGGGAGGAAACCGGAGCACCCGGAGGAAACCCACGCAGACACGGGGAGAATGTACAAACTCCTTACAGACAGTGGCTGGAATTGAACCCTGGTCGTTGGCGCTGTAATAGCGTTACGCTAACCGCTACACTACTGTGCCTGCCCATACGGGGTCACCCATTTAAGATGGAGATAAAGAGGAAGTTCTTCTATCAGGGAGCCTTAACCTTTGAAATTCTTCATCCCAGAGAGGCAGAGTCATTGAAAATATTCACGGCAGAGGTTGTTTTTGTGCAATATGACTGAGATCATTATTAAATCATCTGCCCGTCCATTTCAACTGTTTCCCTCTGTATCAAGCCTAATATTCCCAGGTGGTCTCTGCATTCAAGTGCTAACCAAGCCTGAGTCTGCTTAGCTGGCTACTCACAGGGACAAGAACAGTGAACCGTTGCCCCTCAGTAGATCAGGTAAATGAGATGGATTGTCTTAAAGAGATGGATTAGATAGAGCAACTATATAGTCCAGATGAAGGGTCTTGACCTGAAACATTGACAGTCCCTTTCCCTCCACAGACAATGCCTGACCCACTGAGTTCCTCTAGCATCTTGTTTGTTGCTCCAGATTCCAGCATCTGCAGTCTCTTGTGTCTATGTTTAGATAGAGTGGATGGATTAGATCGAATAGATAGATTGGATTGAGCTAGATTAGATAACTGCAAATAAAGTGGCTGGAAACAAAGTTGATGTCACGAAACACTTTCATATCTGGACAGCCTTCAGAAACCACATCTCCAAGCAGCATTTGATTCCCTCCAGCATATTATGGCTGCGGATCAGCACTTGACATCTGGCATTCATTGAAGAAAACAAAATATTGCCATTGAATAATGGGCTGATTTCTCTTAACACAATAACAAAGGGAATAATTTCGAATGCAGTCTGTATTCTACAATATTCTGTAGCAGCTAATCTGGGTCTTGGTGCTCAGGTGTTCTAATTCTGACATCTGGGGTCCTTGGCCAGTCCTCAATCATACCATATCTTGTTGAGATCTTACCACATCTCGGTGAAAGACCATCATTGAACCCTGAGCATCAAATGATGATTGTGATATTACGGAGTCTTATACACGTTCTATCTGTCTGACTGCTCTCCTGTGAAGCAATTTGATATAAAGCAGCAATTTAACCTTCTTATTTTTAGCAGAGTTTGGACCTGCTTATAGCCATTCTCAAATACAGATGTAGCATGGAAATTCAAATGGCACCAACGAACAGGATGAGACAATTAAGCCCCTCGAGACTTTTCTGCCTTATAATTAGATCATGGTTCTTTCGTATCAACTCCATCAAACCATATTGGTTCTGTAATCCTTACTACCCCAGCCCTAACCAAAACAGATCGCTCTCAGCAGGCTCTACAGTGAGCTACAGACACATGTGTTTGCATTAGTATAGCTGTCAAGTTACTGAAGTGCCTGAACTTACATAGACCGTAGAACAGTACAGCACAGGAACAGGCCTTTTGGCCCACGATGTCTGCGCTGAACACTATTCCAAATTAAATTAAATCTCTTCTGTTTCCATTCTCTGCATATTCATGTGTATAACACCACTCTCATATCTGCTTCCACCACTGCCCCTGGCAGCCTGTTCCAGGCACCTACCACCCTCTATGTAAATAAAAGCACATACCACTCTCTGTGTAAAACACTTGCCCTACACATCTCCTTTAAACTTTCCCCCTCTCACCTTCAACCTATGCCCTCTCGTTGTTAACATTTATGCCCTGGGAAAAAGATTCTGACTGTCTACCTTATCTACGCCTCTCATAATTTTATAAACTTCTATCAGGTCTCCCCCCAGCCTCCGACACTCCAGAGAAAACAACCCACATTTGTCCAACTTCTCTTTATAGCTCATGCCCTCTAATCCAGGCAGCATCCTGGTAAACCTCTTCTGTACTCTTTCCAAAGCCTCCATATCCTTCCTGTAATGGGGCAGGCAGAACTCTATGTAATACTCCAAGTGCTGCCTAACCAAAGCTGCAACGTGACTTCCTTACCCTTATACTCAATGCCCCAACCAATGAAGGCAAGCATGCCATACACCTACTTTACCACCCTAGGAGCTGAGGATGCCATACACCTACTTTACCACCCTAGGAGCTGAGGATGTGAGTTTAAACCTAAATGCTTGTAAATTAAAAAGAACTCTGGTTTTGCTTTTGATTACGATTAAACCATCAGATAGCAGCAATAGCCCATTTGTTTCATTAATGCTTTCAGGAAAGCAACCCAGCTATCCTTACCCAGTCCAGGTAGTCATAGAGTCAGACGGCACAGAAACAGGCCCTTTGGCCCATCATGTCCATGCTAACCATAAAGCATCAACCAATATTAATCCCAATTTTCAGCTTCTGGCCCATAACCTTCTTTTCATTGGCTACAATGTGACTTCCAATCATTGTAATGTGGTTGACTCTGAACTGACCCCTAAAGTGGCCTCATAAGTCACTCTGATCAGGGTGCAATATTGGATGGACATTAACTAATTTATCAAAGGTATCCACACACTGTAACTTAATACAATGAAACTATTGGAATTGTTTCCAGTAAAGCTATTGGCTGTAGATTGTTTCAATAACTCTTCTCAAACCCATGAGTACTGCCTCCTGATGCACTGCATTGCACCACCACCCTGCAACTTTCCCTTCAAGTCGTAGAGTCATACAACACAAAAACAGGCCGTTTGGCCCAACTGGTCCATGCCAACCAAGATGCCCTTCAAGACTCATGCTAGCCTGATTGGAACTATATTGATATTCCCTCTTCTTCACTGGGTCTCAATCCTGGAACTCAATCCATTGCAGTTCAAGAAGGCAGTGCAGCATCTCCACATCAAGGACAACTGAAATGGGGGATAAATTTGGTTTTGCCATTGGCATGCACATTGCACAAGGTAAGTTAAAAAGAATACTCATATTAGATCATAGATCATAGAACACTACAGCACAGTACAGGCCCTTTAGCCCACAATGTTGTACCGACATTTTATCCTACTCTGAGATCTATCTAACCCTTCCCTCCCATATAGCTCTCCATTTCTCTATCATTCATGTGTTTAAGAGCCTCTTAATTATCCCTAATGTATTGGCCCCCACAACCTCTGTCAGCAGTGCGTTCCACGCACCCACCACTCTCTGTGTAAAAAATTTACCCCTGACATCCCCCTTATACCTTCCTCCAATCACCTTAACATTATGCCCCCTCATGTTAGCCATTGTTGCCCTGGGAAAAAGTCTCTGACTGTCCACCCGATCTGTGCCTCTTATCATCTTGTACACCTCTATCAAGTCACCTCTCATCCTCCTTCTCTCCAAAGAGAAAAGCCCTAGCTCACTCAACCTATCCTCATAAGACATGCTCTCCAATCCAGGCAGCATCCTGGTAAATCTCCTCTGCACCCTCTCTAAAGCTTCCACATCCTTCCTATAATGACGTGACCAGAACTGAACACAATACTCCAAGTGTGGTCTAAATAGAGTTGGATAGATCTGCAACATCACCTTGTGGATCTTGAACTTAATACCACTACTAATGAAGGCCAACACTCCATACACCTTCTTAACTACCCTATCGACCTGCGTGGCAACCTTGAGCGACCTACGGACCTGGATTACATTACTCCACCATTAGTTTACATTACTCTACCACTCCGATCTTTATAAAAAGCCCATTAAACAATAGAATGTCAGCCTTTACTGCAAGGGTATTGGAGTCCAAAAATAAGAAACACATAAGAGTTTTGACTTGAAACATTAACTCTGTTTCTCTCTCCACAGATGCAGCCTGACCTGTTGAGCATTTCCAGCATTTTCTGTTTTTGTTTTGGATCTGCAGATTTTTATTTTATTTTCAGCAAGAAGCTCTTGCTTATATTGCACAGGGCTTAAGAGTATTGTAAGCGGGTTTGTTCTTCCTACAGAAGAATAAAACTGGCTTGAAGCCATTACAGTGCAAATTTAATTGATTGATTCCATAAGACCATAAGATATAGGAACAAAATTAGGCCATTTGGCCCATCAAGTCTGCTCCACCATTCAATCATGACTGATTTTTTTTCAACCCCATTCTCCCACCTTCTCCCCATAACCCTTAACGCCCTTACCAATCAAGAATCCATCAATTTCTGCATTAAATACATCCAGTGACTTGGCCTCCACAGCTCTCTGTGGCAACGAATTCCACAGATTCACCACCCTCCAGCTGAAGGAATTCCTCCTCATCTCAGTTCTAAAAGGGCGTTCCTTTATTCTGCGACTGTGCCCTCAGATCCTAGATTTTCCCACCAATGGAAGCATCCTCGCCAGGCTCATTCTATCCAGGCCTTTCCGCATCCAGGAGGTTTCAATTAGATCCCCCCAACTCATCCTTCTGGACTCCATCAAACTCACTGGACTTGTCCCATGAGAAGAAATTAGTGTTGGCCTTCACTCACTTTATTCACAGTTTAGAAGAATGAGAGGTAAACTCTGGCACATGGCAGGTAAGATTCTGAGAGATTAGACGATGAGCAATTATAGATGGCCAATCAATGGTGCCACTGATATCCACATCTAATAGATGGATGGATGAATGGATGGGTGGGTGGATGGATGGATGGAAGAAAGGATGAATAGATAGATGGAAAGATGGCATATGAATATGCAGGGAATGGAGGGGTATAGACCATATGCAGGCAAATGGGATTAGTTCCATTTGTCTTCGTCAGCACAGGCATCGTGAGCTGAAGGGCCTGTTCCTGTGCTGTACTGTTCTACGTTCCATGTTCTATGGATGGATGGATGTTTGTAAATTAATAAGAACTGGAAACATGAAGAAACCAAATGGTCCTTTGAACTTATGTTACCATTCATAACACCAAGCGTAGTCCTACACTAGCCCACTTGTTTTACACATAGGAACAATTGAAACAAAATCAGGAGTAAATCTTTTGACCCTTCATGCCTGCTTTGCCATGCAATAAGATCATGGCTGGTCTTTTACATCAGTGCCATTTTCCTGAACTAACCAGATATTCCTTGATTTCTTCAGTGTCCGAAGCCTATCGATCTCAGCCTTGAATGTATTCAATTAACTGAGAATCAGTGGCTCTCTGCAGGAGGAATTCCAAAGATTCACAACAACTAAAGTTTCATACCTTCTCCTGATGCTGTGCACTCTGATTATGAACTCCTTAACTCCAGGATATTTCTCCTCTGAGTTAAAAAATGTTGGAAGAACTCAATGGGTCAGGCAGCATCTGGGGAGGCAAAGGGATGGTCGAAGTTTGGGGTCGGTACCCTGCATCAGGGCTGCCCACAGAGGCTGCTTGACCCGCTGATTTCTTCTGTCTCCAGATTCCAACACCTGCAGTCTCCTGTGTCTCTCACTCCTCTGAATTGTCTGCTTAGGTTCTCTCCATACGAATCTGGAGTGGGTCTACCAACCCCAAACTCACTGAGTCAGAGTCAAGTGTGACCACCAAGACATAGAGCACACCAGGTAGCCAAAAATCCATATTGCTGGAAGAAATATGGATTTATGGATTATGTCATGCTGCTGTATCAATTCAGAATGAAAAGAAATAATAAAGATAGGAGAAGTAATCATTCCAATATTTGATGCTTAACTCACAGTCAGGGCAATATGATTAGAAAAGCAAACACAACCATCCTTGACTTAATGTTAAACATATGAAATAACAAGACGTTCTTCCCTTGAGTATGATACTATTCTGGATCTCATGTTGTTTTGATGTATATAACATTGCTCTGAAACATTTGATGTTTGGTTTGCCGTGGGCCGTCCTAGGTTAGGATCGTTCAGTCTTTCCAATGAGCTGTACTCCAAAAAACAGTCACCTATTTCTCCATTTGCTGCATTGCTGACGGAGGAGAGACTCTTTGTGAGAGAAATCACTGCCTGTGATTTTAGTCGGTGACTGGGTATAACATTCCGTTGTTTTCAAGCAGGTACCAGCCTGCTTTCCTTGTAGTCTAATGTTCTCAGACAAAGAAACAAGCTGTGTATTAATATCACCGCTTTTATTGCATTGCAGTAAAAAGGAGAAAGGGTGCAAAATGTCATTTAAAGTTCCTCAGCCATCCAAGTAATTAGTCCCTCTCAACATCAGGAGGATGAGGGGGGACCTGATAGAGGTATATAAGATGATGAGAGTCATTGATCGGGTGGATAGTCAGAGGCTTTTCCCTAGGGCTGAAATGGTGGCCACAAGAGGACATAGGTTTAAGGTGCTGGGGAGTAGGTATAGAGGAGATGTCAGGGGTAAGTTTTTTACTCAGAGAGTGGTGAGTGCGTGGAATGGGCTGCCGGAAACGGTGGTGGAGGCGGATACGATAGGGTCTTTTAAGAGACTGTTAGATAGGTACACGGAGCTGAGAAAAATAGAGGGCTATGGGTAAGCCTCGTAATTTCTAGGGCAGGGACATGTTTGGCACAGTTTTGTGGGCCGAAGGGCCTGAATTGTGCTGTAGGTTTTCTATGTTTCTATGTTTCTATCAAGGTCTTTGGTCTTGCTTCTCTCTCAGGTGCTAACCCATCTGCTAGGTGGTTCTATCAGTTTCTGTCGAATACCAATTTGGTTTTGGTCTTGGTGGTGTATTTGCTTGTTTGCTGTATATAAACTCTTCACTAGATCATTGAGTCCAAATGACTTTCTCCACTCTGTACAAGGTTTGGGAAAACCAATTCACTTAGACCCAGGTAAAAAAAGTTTGTCCTTCATATTAAGGAATAAAATGTATTTATTTGTACGTTACTTTCCATGACCCCAGAACATCTGAAAACATTTTATCCCAAAGTAATTTTTGAAGTGCAAGTAAATACAGGAAACACGGCAGCCAATTTGGACACAGCATAACAATCCCGGGAGTGCCACAAAGGTAATGGCCAAATAATATGTTTCAGTAATCTTGACTGAAGGGCAAGCCGTGGTCACAGACAGTGTGCAAGTGTTTGTTGAGACTGGAGATCTTTCCAGTTGTACTGATCTGCAAGGGGATGATCTGCCAATAGTGCACTCAGCTCAAGTCCCTTTACTGAGTTCATCTCACCAAACTGCAATCAGAAATGTCTCCGTGTGACTCAGTTGCAGAGAATGCAGTTGTGGCAGGAATTTCCATTAGGAAGGTTAAGCCTCAAGCTCCTTACATGTGGCATGCTGTATTTCTGAGAAGGATTTCTCATTTGCTTGTGGTATCTGCTCAGGCCATCTGCTGCACTTTTGAAGTTCTCTAATTGATCCCTGGATACTCTAGCACAAGCTTTGCCATAAATTTGTTCCTTATCATGCGTTTTCATTTGACAAGGTACTGAAAGCATCAGGTGGAGGAAATTTCAACAATATGTGCTTCTTTCAATTGTTTACAGAAAAATAAATGACTAAATTTTTGAACGTGACTTAAATTGTTCCTTTGTATAAAGTTTTATTTTAGTTGTTACCGCTACCTTAATTCCATACTTTTGTGTGAGTAATCTCAGGAAGCACAGGCAGTCTACCAAGTTGTTGCTGCATTGGCCTTGTGAAGCAATGGTGGCTTGTGTAAATGAATAATGGATGTTTTGGTTTGAACTCCCAATAAAGGAGTAAGGTCAATGGGCTGAAAGACAAGTGTAGCCCTTTGAAGTAGGATGGAATTCACACTACACTGGAGAGAATCTACAGATAAGATATTTATTTATTAGTCACAAAAACATCAAAATTTACTTGCAGCAGCATCACAGGCACATAGCATCATATAAGATACACAAAATTTATTTATTAGTCACATGTACATCGAAACACACAGTGAAATGTGTCTTCTTGCGTTACTGAGAATGTGCTGGGGGCAGCCCACAAGTGTCGCCACTCTTCCTGCGCCAACATAGCATGTCCACAGCTCCTAACCTGTACGTCTTTGGAATGTGGAAGGAAACCGGAGCACCCGGAGGAAACCCACGCAGACACAGGGAGAACGTACAAACTCCTTACAGACAGTGGCCAGAATTGAACCCCGGTTTTTGGTGCTGTAACAGCGTTACACTAACCGCTACACTACCATGCTGCAGCTGGAATGGTTAAATCATGAGAGTTAATAAAGATGAGAACAGGGAAAAATATTATGCCTGATCATTGGCTCACACAGTTTAGAGAATGCACAATCTAATTTCTAAGAACAGTAAAATTTTAATGAAAATTGGGGTCACTATGTGTTGCATGAAATCCCCCATTTTCATTCTGAGATCCTCCAAGAATCTGATGGCTAATTGATGGAAGATTTCAATCACATGCAATGCTGTTCAATGGTATCCACCTGCTGACAATTGCAGGTTCCAACTCCACATCCAAATGACAACCACAAACCCACCTCATCTCTTGAAACCCAAAGTCAACCATTGTCCCAACTCTGTTACTTACTGGTCCAATTGAACGACCCACTCCTGGGCCTCTTCATCCATGATACCCTGGCCTCAGACCCACACAGAATCAAAGCCGATGCATCACAGCTTGGTACAGCAACTGCTCTACCCAAGACTACAAGAAGTTGCAGAGTTGTGAACACAGCCCAGTCCATCACGAAAACCAACCTCCTGTCCATTGATTCTGTCTACACTTCCCACTGCCTCAGGAAAGCAGCCAACATAATCGAGTATAAGATAAGATATCTTTATTAGTCACATGTACATCGAAACACACAGTGAAATGCATCTTTTGTGTAGAGTGTTCTGGGGGCAGCCCGCAAGTGTCGCCACACTTCCGGCGCCAACATAGCATGCCCACAACTTCCTAACCCGTACATCTTTGGAATGTGGGAGGAAACCGGAGTACCCGGAGGAAACCCATGCAGGCATGGGGAGAACGTACAAACGCCTTACAGACAGCAGCTGGAATTGAACCCAGGTCGCTGGCTCTGTAATAGCGTTACGCTAACCGCTACACTACCGTGACCCCTCCCACCCATCAGGCAGAAGGTACAAAAGCTTGAGGACATGCACAACCAGGCTCAAGGACAGCTTCTGCCCCGCTGTTATAAGACTCCTGACCGAACCTCTTGTACGATAAAGATGAACTCTTGATCTTTCAGCCTGCCTCATCGTGGACCTGGCACTTTATGTGTTTACCTGCACAGCATTTTCTCTGTAACAGAAACACAATATTCAGCATTCTGTTTTTTATTTCCTTTTGTGCTACCTTGATGTACTTATGCATGGAATGATCCATCTGGATGGCACACAAGCAAAAGCTTTCTGCTGTATCTTACATGTGACAATAATAAACCAATTATCAGACCCAGGATTAGACTTACCAGCTTCCTTTAGCACTGGTGGAATGGCCAAAGGAAAGGCTTTACCTTGTGTCAGGTCTGTTGAATAGTCAAAGATGCTTCATGTGCTGCTGAGTATTTAAAATGTGTCCAGTGTCGTAATGTCGGAAACAGGCAATTTGCTCACAGCAGGCTGCCACAATTGTTGGTTGTAAGTGCTGGTTAACATAGAACATAGAACACTACAGCACAGTACACGCCCTTTGGCTCACAATGTTGTGCTGACATTTTATCCTGCTCTAAGATCTATCTAACCCTTCCCTCCCACATAGCTCCCTATTTTTCTGTCGTTCATGTTAAGTAATAAACATCAATAAGTAAACTAGGAAAACTCCTCAATTGTTCTTTGAACTAAGGTTTTATGATCTTTCACACCCATCCACAAGACAACTCTACTGAGAGTGCAGTTAACATTTGGTACTGCACTAGAGTGTCCACCTCAATATTCCTGCAGCATAGTTAACAACTGAATCATTGCAGTAACTCCCTGGAGATTCCAAAACCCTTCAAATAAGCATTGGAAAGGGAGTGGGTGACACATTGACACAGGAGCTGGCGCTGCTGACTCACAGCTCCAGTAACCCTGGTCCGATCCTGACATCCAGTGCTGTCTCCATAGGGGTTGTCTGGTCTCCTTGTGAGTTTCCCCTGCGTGGCAGCAGGTTAACTGGATACTGTAAATTACCCCCAGTCTGGGTTAGTGGCATAAAGAATCAAATGGGAATTAATGTACATGTGAGAGAGGATAAGTTGCAGGGTTTTTGGGTTATATGACAGGGAGTGGGGACTGATGGGATTGCTCTTTTCAGAGCTGGCGTGGACCCAATGGGAAGAATGGCCTTCTTCTGTGTCACAATACAGGAATGTTATTCACAATATCTATTCATTTACTTGACGTGAGTGGGAGTTTGGCTTAATCACAGCTTGGTAGGACCAGAATAAAAATGAGGAAAAGCTTGCTTAAAGCGTATTAAAGGATGAGCTTTAGGTCATGTTAATCTCTGTCCTCATTGTACATGCCCAGCTGGGAAACCAGTTTCCATCAGTCTGATTTGATGTGAAAAGAAAGGTTAAGGATGTGCATTTATATAGCATCTTTCAGAACCTCATAGCATCCTGTTGCCCACTACAGTCAATGAACTATTCTTCAAACTGCATTTGCATTGACTCTTTTAATGCAGGAAACACAGCAGCAATGTTATGCACAGCAAGATCCCACAAATAATGTGAGCAATTAGATGATCTATCACTTTTGAATCAGGAACAAATATTGGTTAGCTCACAGTTGGAACCCCACTAGTTATTCCAGAAAGTAATGGCTTGTGAACTTTTACACTGAATGGATGCAGGTAAACACCATAGTGACTAAGTTGCTTGACCAGTCACCCGAAAAGGAGAAAAAAGGAAAAAGAGAAAACTGGTTTATTGTCCCATGTGCTGAGATACAGTGAAAAACATCTTAAGACATGAGTTTGGCTTCTAATATTGCAACCGAGGATCTTAAATTTATGTATTTAAATAAATCTGGTGTGAAAAGCAGATATCAGCAATCATATTGCTATCAGACTGTTGTAAAAGTCAATTTTATGTCCTTCAGGCGAGGAAGTCTGCCATACTTGCCGAGTCTGGCCTTTATGTAATTTGAGATTGGTATTGGTATTGGTTTATTATTGTCACTTGTACCAAGGTACAGTGAAAAACTTGTCTTACAAACCGATCATACAGGTCAATTCATTCCACAGTGCAGTTACATTGGGTTAGTACAGAGTGCATTGAGGTAGTACAGGTAAAAACAATAACAGTACAGAGTAAAGTGTCACAGCTACAGAGAAAGTGCAGTGCAATAAGGTGCAAGGTCATAACTAGGTAGATCCAGCAATGGTTGACCATGAAGTGGCCCAGGGTATAATTAAGGATGGATAATAAATGCAAGTCATTCCAAGTGACACCAACATTCTGTGAATGAATAAATAAAAACCTAACTTGAACCAGCATCCAACTCATGCATCTCAGTTCACTGCAGGCAGCACAAGGGTAGGGTGGTTAATCCATTGTAAGAACAGAACATGCTGAAAGAACTCAGCAGGTCAGGAAGCGTCTGTGGAAGGAGAACTAGAGCTGTAGATCCTTTGTCGTAACTAGGAGAAAGAGAAAACGGGTTTATCACTATTGTCACATGTGTCGGGATACAGAGAAAAACGTTATTTTGCATGCCATCCAGACAGATCATTTCAAAGCAGAAGTACATTGAGGTACTACAAAAGGAAAAAAAATCAGAATGCAAAATATAGTATTACAGTTACACAGAAAGGACAAGGGCCATGACGAGGTTGATTATGAGATCAAGAGTTCATCTTTATCAAAGTCAAAGTCAAGTTTATTGTCATCTGCACGAGTACGTGTGTGCACAGGTGCAATGAAAAACTTACTTGCAGCAGCATTACAGGCACATAGCATCATATAAGCAGCATTTACAAGATAAACATAAATTATACACAATTTTCACAAGAAAGAACACAATTAGAACAAAAAGAAACAAAGTCCCATTGCTGTGAAAAGTGATCAAAGTGTTCATAGTGTTGCGATACTGAGGTAGTGATTAAGGTTGTGCTGGTTGGTTCAAGAACCGAATGGTTGACGGGACGTAGCTGTTCTTGATGGAGACACAAGAGATTCTGCAGATGCTGGAGTCTGGAGCAACACACACAAAAAAGCTGGAGGAACTCAGCAGGTCAGGCAGCATCTATGGAGGGAAATAAATAGTCGATGTTTCGGGCCGAGACCCTTCATCAGGACTGGAAAAGAAGTCCTTGATGTGCGACTTCAGGCTTCTGCCCACTAGTAGCTGTGACAAGATATCATGGTCCGGATGGTGGGGATCTTTGGTGATGGATGTTGCCTTCTTGAAACAGCACCTCCTGTAAATACTTCTGATGGTGGGGAGGGAGGTGCCCGTGATGTATTGGGCAGAGTCCACTACTCATTGCAACTTCTTATGCTCCTGTGCATTCAAATTGTCGTACCAGACCATGATGTAATCAGTCAGGATACTTTCAACAATGCTTCTCTCGAAGTTGGTAAGAGTGTTCGGTGACAAGCCGAACCTCATTAACAGCTGAAGAAAGTTAGTGTACAAGAGATTTTTTATCGTACAAGAGATCCATTCAAGAGTCATTTAGTACCAGGATAGAAGGTGTCCTTGAGCCTGTTAGTGGTTGTTTTCAAGCTTTTGTATCTTCTGCCCAACACTCCCTCAGTACTGCCCCTCCCACAGTGCAGCTCTCCCTCAGCACTGCCCCTCCCACAGTGACACACCCTCAGTATTGCCCCTCCCACAGTGCAGCTCTCCCTCAGCACTGCCCCCCACAGTGTGACAGCACTGCCCCTCCCACAGTGACACACCCTCAGTATTGCCCCTCCCACAGTGCAGCTCTCCCTCAGTACTGCCCCTCCCACAGTACGACACACCCTCAGTACTACCCCTCCCATAGTGTGACACTCCCTCAACACTGCATCTCCCACAGTGTGGCTCTCCTTGAATACTGCCCCTCCCACAGTATGGTACTCCCCAAGTACTGACCCTCCCACAGTGTGGCTCTCCCTGATGGGGAAGAAGAGAGAATGACCAGGGTTGAGGGGGGTCTTTGATTATGTTGGCTGCTTTCCCAAGGCAATTTTAAGTTGCAGAGACTTTCTGACAATTAGCTAACCTTGATGTGTAGGGCTGAATGGCCTCCTTCTGTGCTGTAACTTTCTAAAAAAGAGTCTATGATGTGTTGGGCTCAAGCAATCAGTTCCTTGAATGGTAGGGATGTTACCTCTGAAAAGTCACCACGCGGTTAGTTCAAAACCAAAGTTCTGCTGTAACAACAAGGTCAAATATCAAAATCAAGCACCAGAAAATTAGAGAGAGCACTTTCAAGTGGGGAATATCTACAGAAGCTGAGAAAGAGAGAGAGAGAGAGGATGACAGATTGTTGAGAAAATAATATCTCCAAGAGACCCAGTGGAGAAAAAAAAACATGAATATGACTTCAGTTTTGAGAAAAAGGAAGGAAAATTTTGTTTCCAATTCAGAGTTCCAAGACTTTCATATCACAAAGCCAAGTGAAATGAGTCAAACCTCATGGTACTGAATGTCCGTGAGTGCCAGGGAACACTGGATCATATTTCCTTACATCCTACAGAGGCTATGGAGGCTGACTGGAGCTTTGTGAAGAAAGATTACAGGCCAGAAGAGAGCTCACCACATCATCCATCCCCTTTAACTGAAAAATAAAGTCCCCATCAACACAAATGGGGAATTAAAATGAAGACTCATTCAATACTCTGCATAATGACCCCAGTTCAACTAATCTTTGTAGACCTGAGAATTAAAATTACAAACCAAGTCTACTGTTAAAAGCAAAACCAATAGAATTTGAAAGCATCAAACGTAAAACAGTGTTGCTGGAAAAATCCTCCTATTCATATCCTTCCTCTCCCCATTCCTTGGTTTTTTGATTTTTTTTTGTAGAATATGTATCCACTTGTCTTTTTAAAAATCTATTATCAGTTTTTTCTTCACCTGCAAGAACCTTCACCTTCATCGGAATTAAAATCCTAATCTCCGCATTCTTTTATTTGGCAATGATCTTAACTTTTTTTGTCGCTAGCTGTCGATGTGGATCTATGTTGTCCTTGCGACGTTGGGGATCCAGTGATATCTATCTGACTGTTTCCTGCAGTTTCGTGACATTGACACCGTTTCTTTTATTTTCTGTCTCACTACTGACCGTAATCAATTTGATTCATTTTCCAACATGTGGTTATCACTGTCAAGGTCAGCATTTACAGCCATCCCTAATTACCCTTGTGAAAGTGGTCCTGAGGTGCCACCTTTAACCAGTACAGTCTTCCTGGTGAAACTCCTACCACAGTACCACTGGAGAAAGAGTTCTAGGATCTAGACCCAGCGACAGTTGTATTTTCAAAGTCAGGATGGTGGGTAGAGGAGGGGAGGGGCGGGGAAGGGAGGGGAGTCTGCAGGTGGTGATACCCTCATGTTCTTGCTGCCCTTGTCCTTCTTGGTGATACGTGGGTTTGGGAGTTGCTGTTGGAGTAACCCAAGTGAGTAACTGAGGTGATATTATGCATAATACGGTTTGCTGCCATGAGTGTCCCAGCAGCGGAGAATGTAATGGTTTAGGGTGATGGATGGGGTGCCAGTTAAGTGGACAATTTTGTTCTGGATGGTCCGGAGCTACTTGGGTGTTTTTACAGTCACACTCGTCCAGGTAAGGGGAGCGTTTTCATTTCTGCCTTGTAGAAGATATAAGACGAGATAAGATATATATTTATTAATCACACGTACATCGAAACACACAGTGAAATGTGTCTTTTTGCATTCCTGAGAATGTACCGAGGGCAGCCCGCAAGTGTCGCCACTCTTCTGGCGCCAACATAGCATGCCCACAGCTCCTAACCTGTACATCTTTAGAATGTGGGAGGAAACTGGAGCACCCAGAGGAAACCCACGCAGTCGTGGGGAGAACGTACAAACTCCTTACAGACAGCGGCAGGAATTGAACCCGGGTCACTGGCGCTGAAAAGACTATAAGGAGTGAGATGTTGTTGCAAGGTACCTAGCCTCTGACTAGATGATGTATCCATCACATTTACCAGCTGAATCAGTGGAGTTTCTGGTGACTTTGGGATGTTGATGTTGCAGTATGGAGTAGGTAGATGAACATTTTTGATATTTCAATGTTGGTACTGTGGTTTGTGTTTCAAGCAATTGGATGATTTCAGACAATGGTCCCTGCAATAAACTCTCAGTCAGCAACCAAATAGGTCCATCTCAAACAGGACATCAGGCAGATTCTGACTTCTAAGGGTTAGGAGACTGCAGTGCTTTTGATCTATTGCCTGAGTGAACTCCCTGACCAGTCACCAATAAGCCCTAAATGTAATGTCAGCAGCCTGTCACAAGATTTGAGATACCGCTGGGGCAAACCACAACTGCAGTGGTCAGGCACAACCTCAGACATTACAGTTTGGTTTCCAGCAAATAGGAAAGTTTGGTAATAATGCTACGGGTGGCATAGCGGAGCAGTTGGTAGAGTCGCTGCCTCACAGTGCCCAAGATCCGGGTTCAATCTTGACCTCGAGTGCTATCAGCGCAGAGTTTGCACATTCTCCCTATAACTGAATGGGTTTCTTCCGGATGTTCTGGTTTCCTCCCATATGCCTAAGACATGCAGGTTGGTGGGTTAGTTGGTCACTGTAAATTATCCCTGGTATGTAGGTGAGTGTTAGAATCTGTGGGGAGCTGATGGGAATTTTGGAAGAGTAAAAATGGAATTAATATAGGATTGGATTGTTGATGGTGCAGACTCAGTGGGCCAAAGAGTCTGTTTCCGTGCTGTATCTCTCCATGACTCTGTGACTATATCTCATCTGGGGCCTGTGGCCCATAATAGTCACCAATGCACCAGCCACTGGAAAATGTCTCAGCCAAGTTGCCTTATAAAAATGTTTCATAATTTGGCATTCTTCTATTTGATCTCAGAGTAGCCAGTTCAGGATAGACTGTTGCACTGAGTATCATCTTAGTGAATCACTTTTGCATCTCCTGTTTAGCCTTGACATTTTCTGAAATTAAACATCATGATTCTGGAGACATTTGTTTCATTTCTTATTTCCTTGTATCTATGAGTCTTTTGTCTCAGTGCTCTCAGGGTGCAGACAATTCTGGAAAGGCCACATTTATTTCCATTCTCCATAGGTTATATGAGGTACAGAATTGGACATGTTCTTGTAGAATGGTGGAGCAGTTTTGAGAGATCACATGGCTCACACCTACTTCTATTTCCCACCTTCCTATGCTCATCAAAGATCCCCACTATTTGGGCCATGCCAACTTCTCTCAGCTACCATCAGGCAGGAGGTACAGAAGCCTGAAGTCCCACACCACCAGGTTCAAGAACGTCTACTTCCTTCAATCATTTGCTTCTTGAAACAACCTGCACAACCCTAATCACTACCTCAATATAGCAACACTATGACCACCTTCACTACTTTGGACTTTTTTTTGTTCTGATTGTGTTCTTTTTTCTAAAAGTTGTGTATAATTTATGTTTAATTTATGTTTTTCTTGTGAATATTGTGTATCTAATGCTATGTGCCTGTGATGCTGTTGCAAGTAAGTTTTTCATTGCGCCTGTGCACACATTTACTTGTACGTATGACAATAAATTCAACTTTGACGTTCCTAGAAGGTGGTGATAAGCTTCTGTTACAAACATTTGTCCTAGGGAGATGTTTGCTGGGAACATTGAAAGTAGTGAAGCAAAGGCATGGAAGGAAGGACAAGGTGCGTCCAAGTCAGCAGTTCTTGTTAAAAAACATAAAAATTCTGGAAATGCTCAGTAGTTCAAGCAATACTCACAGCAAAAGAAACAGATGTAGTGGCACTAACCTTGCATTCGAACTAGCAAAAGTTAGAGATAAAACTGTTTTAGGAAGTATTAAAAGGGGAAATGGGAGTAAAGAGTAGAGGGAACATCAATGGTATATTACTGGATTACGTTGTTTACAGGGATACAGTTTAACAAGTTGGTAAGTGGCTTTAATTTACCAACCCCTCCAGTCAATGGTAATTTGAATTCTTTACAATTATTTAAATGTTTGCAGATGTGCAATCAGTCTCAGTGTGGGATTGGATGATACTTAAGCAGCAGCCATAGGTTACATGAACCTTTCTTGCCATCAACAATATGTCATCAACAATAACAAAACTAAAGGATATGTTAGTTAGGTTTTTCCATGATATTGTGTATGCACAATATATCCTCTGAAGATTGATGTGGCACCATTACAGCCTATAGCTATTGATATTCAAGTTAGGCTCATATTGTAATGGCAGTGAAAGAAGTATTCGATATTGGCTTACACTCGTTTCAATTTGGTGTCATTTTCTTCCCAGAGCACGATCCAGTTTTTCTTCCACATTTCCCAAGTCTTCATTGCTGCAATCTCTTGATGGTTTCCTGGCATCATTACCTTTAATATCAGAACTGCTCAAAAACAATATTAAACCTTCTTTCACCATGTTGGTTCCTGTGGAAAACAAATCAGAGGCAGGAGTGTAATGGTGAGATAGCTCTGTTCCAGTGCATAATCACCAATCTACTGGCAGTCAGCTCAAATTTTGACAGGTCAGGCTTGAAAATGGGCACTTGCTAGTTGCCTACGCTTTGTAGAGGCCGTCAAGAATCCTCTGAAGAGTATCACTGTGCAGTTACAGTTGCCCTGTTACCTTGCAGGGTTGATGGGGAGCTTGTCCTACCATGTGGTAGTGGAGGATGTGAGAAGGGTAGGCAGTACAGAGAGTTTACAGTTTCTATGCAAGTGGAAATAATAAAACAATTATAGAATGATATAGCACTGACTGAGGCCACTTGGCCCTTTGTAGCTCTGAAGTGCTTTCGGAAAAAAATATCCAATTAATTCTATGCTTTCAACACTTAACACTTTCCTCATAGTCCTGAAAATTTTCCTTTTCAATGTTACATCTGATTCCATTTTCAAAGTTTAAGCAGAAATACTGGTTAGCATTTCAGATCAAAACAATGGCCCAAGTAGACAAAACATTCCTCATGACAGCCTGATTTCTTTAGCCAATTATTTTAAATCCATGTTACCAAAACTCCTGCCATTGGAATTGCTTTCTCGTTATTTGCTCAGTCAGAAACCTTGTGGAACATCACAAATAGATCTTCTTTAGTCTTCTTCACTCTTCAGGAGCAATGCCATCTTCTATGGCTACTACACCATCACCTAGTCTATACAGTGAGCTCCAGGGACACTTTGCCTGCAGTGTTACTTTAATGGCAACTGTAACTTTTAATAGAAAAGCAAGTCAACGCCAGCATTGCAAATCAGATATAAAGCAGATGGAGGTGGAATCTGAAGAGGTTTCTTCATCCTTCCTGTCCAACATAGATCTATAATCTAAAAAATTCTTGTGTGTATTATATGAAGGCTCTTGGCATTTCAGCTGAGTGTTGAATTTTAATGCATGAAGAATATACATTGATTGTGATGACTTGAGTATGTACACGGGCCAATTACTAACCACAGTTGGAGCAGGACTGGAAAGTGTTTTTCAAGTCATCAAGTTCAGTCGAGTTTATTGTCCTGTGTACAAATATATGTACGCTCAGGTGCAATGAAAGGCTTACTTGCAGCAGCATTACAGGTACACAGTACTAGAAGCATAACGTTCAGAAGAAAACATATAAATTAAGCATAAATTATGCAAGAATCGGACAAGAACAAACACAATTAGACACAAAAAAACAAAGTTCATTGTAGTACAAGTGGTCAAAGTGGTCATAGTGTTACTATACGGAGGCAGTGATTGTAGTTGTGCGGGTTGGTTCAAGAACCGAATGGTTGAAGGGAAGTTGCTGTTCTTGAACCTGGTGGTGTGGGACTTCAGGCTTCTGTACCTCCTGCCTGATGGTAGCTGTGAGAAGATGGCATGGCCCGGATGTTTTTGGCAATGTTAATCAAGTTAATCTGTAGATATGCATGTCCAAGATCTCATAACTTGCAGGAGCCCTTATCTCTTGTATCAATCAATATTGCAGTCAAGGAAATAAATGGTCTTACTGATAGTGTAAACCACATCTCAAGTCTGAAGTCCATCTTGTTCTAACAAAAGTAAGACTTACATTTGTGCAATACCCTTCCCAAAGTATTTTACAATTAT
This sequence comes from Pristis pectinata, assembly GCF_009764475.1. Lineage (NCBI taxonomy): Eukaryota > Metazoa > Chordata > Chondrichthyes > Rhinopristiformes > Pristidae > Pristis > Pristis pectinata. Next base: position 105,257,882 of record NC_067410.1, on the reverse strand, counting down.
CGGGATGTAGAAAATATGGCAGCAATGTTCTGCACAGCAAAACAAAAGCATTGGTTAAGTATTACTCAGGATTAGTATTAAGGATAAGTATTAAGGATAAGTATTACTCAGGATTATATAGGATGATGTTGATAGGAACAGACCATTCAGTCCAACCTGTCTATGTCAGCACTCAAGCCCCTTTCCAGTATTCCCTCATGGCCTTGTCCAACCTCCCCTTAAATTCATCCACACAACTCACTGCTACCTGTGGTAGCAAGTTCCACATTCTCACCACTAAGAAGGTAAAGGCATTTCTTCTGAATTGCCTATTGGATTGCTTGATGACTATTTTGTACTGATGGCCTCTAGTTATGCTCTTCCTCATCATTCACTTACTCTTCTCCAAAGCACTTCTGAGGGTGCACTTTTAAGGCTTAAGGGTCAGAGAGTTGGACACCATAGAAACAGAATCTTCAGCCCACCATGTCCATGGCACCCAGTGTACCTATCCACACTAATCCCAATTACCTACATTAGGTCCGTAGCCTTCTATGCCTTGGTGATTCATGTACTTGTCTAGATGCTCCTGAAATGTGGTGAGAGAACCTGATTCCACCACCTCCTCAGACAGCACGTTCCATACTCCAACCACCCTCTGTGTGAAAGAATTCCCCCTCAGATCCCCTCTAAATCTCCTTCCCTCATCACAAGCCTATACCCTCTTGTCTTAGACGCCTCTACCTTGGACAAAAGATTTTCCCCTCTTTTTTTCTAAGGACATACCTTCAACAGTTCAGCATTCCTTCACTAGTGTGACAGCTGAGATCTGCTTGCTCAGATCCTAAGAGCAGTGCTTGAACGCACATTTTTCATACTTGAAGATGAGAGCACGGCCAAAGTGATGTTCACCGGAAGTGAAGTCTGCCTTGAATCGTTGCTATTGTTGCCTCTATATGATTCACCCTAGGATATTCAAACTCAATTGTAGCATGTGAAATTCTGCATCTGTGATAATCCCTCACAGCACAGTGCATCGAGACTGCGGGATTTGTAAAACAATTATAAAACCTAAGCTTAGACACTGATCCTCGGCTTCCAAAGATAGACAAACCCCTTGAACTTGAACATTATACTCCCTATGCTCATTTCTATAGCAGAATAGAGACAAATATTATTCAGCCTGTTATTCAATCAGATTAGTTACATTCCACAGGTGAACTGCTCTGCTAATAATTTAACAGCCTTTAATCTTGCTCCAATTCTTCACAATTTTCTGCTCCCTGCTATTTAATCATATTTCAAGTATTTTTTTCTCTACATTATCTCTTAATCAAGCATTCTCCTTAGACTCATACCTTAGCGTGAGTTTCACAACAAATCCTCAGATTAACCTTGATGATTTCACTGCTCTTTAAACGTGGTGCAGTGAAAACTGGAGCATATTCCACCATCAGACCACCAGATGTACTTTGTTGGTCTGTCAGTACAAATGGACATCTACTCTAACATCAGACCAACCAGTGTTGGACACTGTCTGACAAGAATAAGAGAGAGAAGGAATGCGTAATGCCACTCTGGGGAAGGGTGGTGAGTAACCATCAGCTCCCGGATATAATGAGCTACCGGAGACTATGCTATAGATGATAAGGGATCAGATCCATTACTAGGAACAAAACTCTTTTTCTACATGGATTTTGGTTTACTTATGTGAATGGTTACGTGGCACCCATTGATCCTCATCAACTTTTATCAATGCATCACAGCTTGGTACGGTGACTGCTCTGCCTGTGACCGCAAGAAACTGCAGAGAGTTGTGGGCACAGTTCAGCACATCACAGAAACCAGCCTCCCCCTCCATGGACTCTGTCTACACTTCTCACTGCCTCGGTAAAGCAACCAGCATAATCAAAGACCCCACCCACCCCGGATATTCTCTCTTTTCCCCCTCCCATCGGGAAGAAGATAAAAAACCTGAAAGCACGTACCACCAGGCTCAAGGACAGCTTCTATCCCACTGTTATAAGATTATTGAACAGTTCCCTAGTACGATAAGATGGACTCTTGACCTCACAATCTACCTCATTGTAGCCTTGCACCTCATTGTCTACCTGCACTGCACTTTGTCGCTGTTACACTTTATTCTGCATTCTGTTATTATTTTACTTGGAACATAGAACACTACAGCACAGTACAGTTCCTTTGGCCCACAATGTTGTGCCAACATTTTATCCTGCTCTAAGATCTATCTAACCCTTCTCTCCCACATAGCCCCCTATTTTTCTATCATTCATGTGTCTATCTAAGAGTCTCCAATGCATCTGCCCCCACAACCTCTGCAGGCAGTGTGTTCCATGCACCCACCACTCTCTGTGTAAAAAACTTACCCCTGACATCCCCCTTATACCTTCCTCCAGTCACCTTAAAATTATGTTCCCTGGTGTTAGCCATTGTCACCCTGGGAAAAAGTCTCTGACTATCCACTCGATCTATGCCTCTTATCATCTTGTACACCTCTATCAAGTCACCTCTCATCCTCCTTCTCTCCAAAGAGAAAATCCCTAGCTCACTCAATGTTTGTACTACTTTGATGCACTGTGTAATGAATTGATCTGTATGAACAGTATGCAAGACAAGTTTTTCACTGTACCTCGGAGCATGTGACAATAATAAACCAATTCCAATTCTATTTCCAAACTGGACCAAACCAATGCAGCCTGTGGTCCATCCAGCCTCTGTCACACTCTAAACAGCCTCCTCTCATTCTTCTCCATCTAACTTAGCCAGTGTGATCTTCTATTGCCTTTGTTCTTATGTACTTACCTACCTTCCCATAAATGCATCCTTACCATTCATCCCAACCACTCTCTGAGGTGGCAAGTTTCATATGCTCAACACTTTCCAGTTAAGAGTGTTTCTTCTGAATTCTTTATTTGAGGTCTTGGCCTGTGAGATAACCACCTTCTGAAATGTGCTATCTACAAAGCACACAGCCTTGTGAATGGCCATAGTGATGTCAACTGTCGCTCAAACTCCAAAACAGAGAGCTCAAACTTTTCTAGCTGACAACACTTTGTGCTACGGTCATTTTCCAGCTCACTAAAAACTATCCAACTATCCTGGAGTTTCCACACGTGGCACAGGGATTAAATTTCAAACCCAGGGGAACACTGGCTGATTTAGATTTCAAGCATCGTCAGTAATTCTTCTTTTGCACTAACGAAAGAAACAGCAACACCCACTGCTCCCTTGGCCAGTCTCATTGTAACATGTTAATTTGCTGGATTAACATCCAGTGTCCTTCGCTAATGATTCAGAGATATGAGTTCAATTCCCCACACATTGGCTGTGGAATTTCAATGCAAACAATTAATAAAATGGAGAAGTAAAAAATTGGAAGGGGTATACTAAAAGCCGTCAGGTTAACTAGTGTCCAGCGGGGAAGGAAACCTGCTGTTCTTACTAAGTCCGACCTAATTCCAAACCCACCCACTTGCTCTCTGATGTGTCCCAGGCCTAGGCAATGGATAGACAATACCAGCCCTGCCAGTCATGTCCCTGACTATGAATGAAAGCCCACACATCTGGAATGCTTTAACAGGTTCAAAATCCAAATGCATCAGATTGGTCTCTGACTGAGTTGCAACATAAATGACAATTGTTAAACTTTCAGCTCTAAAAATAGTCGAAACAATCAGAATTTATTCGCCGTGATTGTTCTATTGAGGTTAAATATTTTGGAAACAACCCTGTTACATTTGATTTCCCTCGATACGCTGTCAGAACACAGGACTGCTGCTTTTTGGGGCCACCTGGAACCCATCAATACTAAGCAGTTTTCCATCCTCGATGCTGCTTTCATTTTGAAACACTACAGGTCCTGTGGGATTCTAACAAAGGGAAAACAACTCATCCAGATCAACCATCCAGGATGTAAATTGTCCCATCAGCTTTCAATAATTCAGAATGCCTGATGGTGAGAAAATCCAAATGAAGAGAATTATTTGTTATTTTTCTTTCATGGGCTGTGTCTTTCAAGTGCAAGGCTATCCCTCGTTGTCTGTCCTTAGCTGCCCTTGAACTGATTGGCTTGCTGGGACAATCCACTTTATGCCTAGCCATGGATCTGCAGTCAGATATACAAGTGATGGGGAATAAATTTACCTTGTTATGACCTTGCACCTTATTGTCAACGTGCACTGCACTTTCTCTGTAGCTGTGACACTTTACTCTGCATTCTGTATTGTTTTACCTTGTACTACCTCAATGCACTGTGTAATGAATTGATCTGTAACAACAGTACACAAGACAAGTTTTTCACTGTACCTCGGTGCAATAATAATCCTATCCTAATTCCAATTCCAAATTTATTTGCACAAAGTGTTGTATATCTTTCGGCCCATATTCTACCAGGGTAGTCTCCAACCCAACAGCATGAAAATTGAATTCCCCATTTTCAGATAACCTGCTTCCCCTCTGTCCCTTTCCCTCTCCTCCTGATCTACCTTGTTCCTACCCTACTCCCCCCAATGCCCTTCAGCCAGTCTCTTACCCCTCCAACTGCCCATCACCACACATTCTTCCCGCTGGGTCCCCTTCCCCTACTGTTCCCATCTGCCCTCCCCACCTCCCTTATTTGGTTCCAGGCTCCACCTTCCTCTCTGAACAGATTCCATCATCTGCGGCCCTTTGTCACCTCTACCTATCACCTCTATTTCCACCCTTCCCTCCACCATCTGCCGATCACCCCCTCCTCATCTGGATCTGCCTATTGCTTGCCAGCTCTTGCTTCACCTCTTCCCCTCACTTCCTTATACTGGCTATCTCCCCGGTGCTCTTTGAGATCAGATGCAGGGTCTTGACTCGAAACGTCGACTGTCCATTTCCCTCAACTGATGCTGCTCAACCAGCTGAGTTCCTCCAGCAGTTTGTTTGTTGCTCCAGACTCCAGCATCTGCTGTCTCTTGTATCTCTGTTGTATATCTTTGCCTGTTCCCTACTTCAGATGTCACGGGATGGTCAGTAACACTCAAGATCGTGGACAGAAGGAAACCAAAAGGTATAAATACCAGGAATCTAATCAACCACAGACACAGGATCTGCCATGGCAAGCTCAAGGGCAAGATAAGCTCTCCTATTTCAGTTCCTTATAGACCAGACAAAGTAAGAAAAGCAGAGAAACAAAGGACTGCAGATGCTGAAATCTGGATGAAAAACACAATAATGCTGGAGGAACTCAGCAGGCCAGGCAGCATCCATGGAGAAAAGGTTCTGAAGAAGGGTCCTGACCTGAAACGTTGCCCATCTGATTTTCTCCACGGATGCTGCCCGGCCTGCTGAGTTCCTCCAGCATCATCGTGTTTTTCATCAAAGTAAGAACAGCAGATTACTCTCTTTTGCTTCAGAGCAACCCATTCATTTCATGGTCACCTTAACTGCTATCAGATTTTCATTCCAGATTTATTTAATCAATTAACTTAATTTAAACTCTTGAAGTGTGTCTTGAGTTTGTGATATTCGACTTTTTGTACAGATCTCTGGGTGAACAGCCAGCAAGTAAAGAAATGTGCCACCAAACTCAAAGCAGTTAGTTGGCATTAGCAACAAAATCAACACTATTTGGTGATAATTTGGTGAGAGTCAGTAGATCTAAATTCCTTGATGTTAACATATCAGATGACCTGTCCTGGGCCCAGCACATACTGTAGATGCAATCACGAAGAAGGTGTGCCAGCATCTTTACTTCCTTTGGAGGTTAAGGATGTTCAGCTTGTCACCAAACACTCTAACAAACTTCTACAATTGTACTGTTGAAAGTATCCTGACTGGTTACACCATGGGCTGGTACAGCAATTCGAAGGCACAGAAACATAAGAAGCTGCAGAGAGTAGTGGACTCAGCCCAATACATCACAGGCACATCCCTCCCCACCATCGGTAGTATCTACAGGAGGCGCTGCCTCCAGGAGGCAACATCCATCATCAAAGGTCCCCACCATCCAGGTCATACCACCTTCTTACAGCTACCATTGGGCAGGAGGTACAGAAGCCTGAAATCCCACAGCACCAGGTTCAAGAACAGCTACTTCCCTCCAACCATTTGGTTCTTGAACCAACCAGCACAACCCCAATCACTACAGACTAGCAACACTATGACCACTTCGATCAATTTGCACTAAAATGGACATTGATTTTTTTTGTTCTAATTGTGTTCTTTCTTGAAAATGTTGTGCATAATTTATGTTTAATTGATCTTTTTCTTATGAACGTTGCTTATATGATGCTTCTGCAGGTAAGTTTTTCGTTGCACCTCTTCATACATGTAATTGTGCATATGACAATAAACTTGACTTTGACTTTGACTGCACTATCTTTACAAATCAAGCAACTCACTATCTTACCAGAAAGCAAGTTGCTGGAGGAACTCAGCAGGTCAGGCAGCACCCACTGAGTTCCTCCAGCAGCTTGTTTTTGCTCTAGCTTCCAGCACCAGCAGTCTCTTGTATCTCCATTGTCTTATCAACATGATCAATGTTAGCCTAATTCTGGAAATCTGAAGTAAAACAGAAAAAGCTGGATATACTCACCCAGTGTACCATCTTATGGGGAAGAACTGGGTTAAAAGCAAATTGACATGGCACAGAAATAGGCCATTTGGCCCAAGTGGATAATGTTGGCTTTCATGCTCCCTTACTCCACTAAATAGGTCAGTTTAACCCTCTATTCCCCTCTCCCTCACATACTTGTCCAACTTCTCCTTAAGAAAACTCACACTATTTTCCTCAACCATTCCCTGTGAGATCAATGTATACGTTCTTTCCACTCTTTGGGTAAATAGGTTTCTTCTTGCATTCCCTGTTGTGTTTCTTGGTGACTACCCAATAGTGACAGCCTCTAGTTCAGCTCAGTTTGAATGATTAATTCTAATGAGAGGTTTAATTGCACCAAATTCTAATTGAAACATTATCTCTGTTTCTCTTTCGTTATGAGATCATGAGGGGCATAGGTAGGGTGAATGCACACAGTCTTTTACCTCGGGATGGGAAATCAAGAACTAGAGGGCATCGGTTTGAGGTGAGAGGGGAGAGATTTAATAGGCACCTGAGGGGCAACTTTTTCACCCAGAGGGTGGTCTGTACATGGAATTAGCTGCCAAAAGAAGTAGTTGAGACAGGTATATTAAAATATTTTAAAGACACTTGGATAGGTACATGGATAGGAAAGGTTTAGAGGGATATGAGCCAAATGCGGGCAAATGGGACTAGCTTAGATGGGAACCTTGATCAGCATGGACCAGTTGGGCTGTATGACTCTGTGACTTTATGGTATCAGGTGATTTGTGCATTTTATTTCAGATTTTCATCATCTGTATTATTTTGCTTTTAACATTGGTTTGTGTTTCAAAGAAGTCACAAACCAATAAGTCAAAGGAGGAAAGTTTAAAGCAGGTTTTTAAACACAGAGAGTGATAGGTGTCTGGAACGTGCTGCCAGGAGAGGTGGTGGAAGCAGATACAATCATAATATTGAAGAGGCATTTAGACAGATACAGGGACAGGCAGGGAATGGAGGGACATAGACCATGTGAAGAATGAAGATTGTCGGCACAGGCATTGTGGACCAAAGGGCCTGTGCTGTACTACTCTATGTTCTATGTAAGCCAATTGCATTAACACTTACAGTACATATGGGGATAACTTAAAACTTTTTAAAGATGTTAACCAGAGCCTTGGACAAACACTGGGCTTTGGGAGCGACTGAATCTCATCCCTAGTGTTTGCCCAAAATATTTAAAAGGCTCCAACTCTGAGATATGAACCAAAGTCCTTGGAAAACCAGAAGACAACAGCCATGGGAACTGAATTAATGGGAAATATATGTTTCTGAAAATCTCCAATTAAAGCTGGCTGCTGACTGAGGTCTGGAAATTGTAAAGTGAGTTCAGCATCCACAAGGTATGAAAGACTTTATTACACTGTAGCAAGTTTTACCTGCTTGACAGCCTTTTGGTGTCACACCACATGGGAGCAAAATCAAAGGGCTGAAGGAAGCTCACACTGTGGAGAGGTGGTTCCTAACTGCTTTGTGTCTAATCAGATTCAACCCATATTCTTGGGCAACAAAGACAATTAGATTAGTGATTAACATTCAATCTCTTTGATGTAACCCATACATTTGTGTCCAGTTCTGGTCGCCCCATTGCAGGAAGGATGTGGAGGATTTGGAGAGGGTGCAGAAGAGGTTCACCAGGATGCTGCCTGGATTAGAAAGTAGGAGCTATAAGGAGAGAGTGGACAAACTTGAATTGTTTTCTCTGGAGCGTCGGAGGCTGAGGGGAGACATAATAGAAGTTTATAACATTATTGGTATTGGTATTGGTTTATTATTGTCACTTGTACCGAGGTACAGTGAAAAGCTTGTCTTACAAATCGATAGTACAGGTCAATTCAATTACACAGTGCAGTTACATTCAGTTAGTACAAAGTGTATTGATGTAGTACAGGTAAAAACAGTAACAGCACAGATAGGCTAGACAGTCAGAATCTGTTTCCCAGGGTAAAAATATCAAAGACTAGAGGACATGCGCTTAAGATGAGAGGGGGAAAGTTTAAAGGGAATGTACAGGGCATGTTTTTTACACAGAGGGTGGTGGGTACCTGGAACGGGCTGCCAGGTGCAGTGGTGGGAGCAGATACAATAGTGGCATTTAAGATATTTTTAGATAGACACTTGAACATGCAGTGAATGGAGGGATATGGATCAGGCTCAGGCAGAAGAGATTTAGTTTAATTTGGCATCATGTTGGGCACAGATATACTGAGCCAAAGGACCTGTTCCTGTGCTGTACTGTTCTATGTTCTATTTGTTTGTATCAGGTAGTAAAGCATTTGCCACAACTTCACAGGATTATGCAACAAAGTGTAAATCTAACCTTTATTCTAATGTATTCAGTATTGTGTCTAACACCATTTCTATGCTGAGATATAGATGGTCCAGGTTAAGCAAGTTTTGTTAAAATTAAATCTGTTCATTTCCTCCTCATTCCTTCTCTCCAGTTCTGAGGTACTGGAATGATGAAAGAGAGAATCACCATTCAGCCAAGAGTTTGCCAGGCTTCACTTATGTAAGCAAGTCTTGGGAAATCCCAAACAAATGCAGAAGTCCCAGGATCTTGCTGGCCAACTCCCCCAGGATATGCCAATGCATTCAACACTAGAATTCCAAGGCACTACTGCAGGGAATCTGCTCTCAGATGCTTGTACAGGAGTTAAGTCCATTCACAAGAATGGTGAGGAAAACAAGATAAGTGACATTTTTTTAAGTCTGTTTTCATTAGCGTAACGCTATTACAGCACCAGCCACCCGGGTTCAATTCCTGCCCTTGTCTGTGAGGAGCTTGTACGTTCTCCCCATGTCTGTGCGGGTTTCCTCCAGGTGCTCCGGTTTCCTCCCACATTCCAAAGACGTACAGGTTAGGAAGTTGTGGGCATGCTATGTTGGCACTGGAAGTGTGGAAAAACTTGGAGGCTGCCCCCAGAACATTCTACGCAAAAGATGCATTTCACTGTGTGTTTCAATGTACATGTGACTAATAAAGATATCTTATCTTAACGTTAATTACTTTTAAGTATTTTTTATTATACATTGTTTTTTTAAAGATGGTTTATTTCTTTTTTAATAGTTTTTAAGTGCTTCTGAATGCCAGGAACATTCAAGAGCATTGAAAAACTGTGACAGCTTTGGTAGAGAGCAAATCCAGTGTCATGGTCTTCCTGTCAATCATTTCCAGAGAAGATTTTTGGGTGGGTCTTTTTCTGGTCCATCCAGATCAACCCCATCTTTCATTCAAGTCCCTGTTGCTGCTTCTTTCCCTTCAGCTCCAGGATGCTCTCAGCCAGTAGGGTTGGCCGTCTAAATCTGGATCAGATAGCTCAGTACAATATGGAATGCAGGTGATGAGCACAGACAGTGGGCAGCTCTCTTGGACAATCTTTCCTCACATCCCACTTAATTCCCCACCCTGTAGCTTATAGCCCTGGGCAGATCTCATGTGTAGTTCTACCATTCTCTATTTTAATAACAAATTTGTATTTCTGTCACCTGGAGGCATTCAATAAAGACCTAACAGGGGTCTTGACTTGAAACGTCAACTGTCCGTTTCCCTCCATAGATGCTGCCTGACCCGCTGAGTTCCTCCAGCACCTTTGTGTGTTGCTCAAGATCTAACTAAGAGTGCAGTTCAGTGATCATATATTGAAAAAAGGGACATAGATTAGCCAATTTGCAACCTCCCACACACAGAAGCAATATATATTAGTTTCTTGGACTTAAACATGCCTCCAGATCTTTAGCCCAGGCTCTGAATGATTTTAGTCCAATCACAGTCATTATTCTTAATTCCACTCACAACTCCTCAAAAAGGGAAAACATCCATGCAAGCATGCAGCAAGAAACATAGAAAACAAGAGCAGGAACAGACCATTCAGAGAAACAAAGGACTGCAGATGCTGGAATCTAGATGTAAAAACACAATGATGCTGGAGGAACTCAGCAGGCCAGGCAGCATCTGTGGAGAAAAACAGGAGGTCAATGTTTCGGGTCAGGACCCTTCTACAGGACTGAAGATAGGAAAAGGGGAAGCCCAATATATTGGAGGGAAAAACTGAGCAGTGATAGGTGGACAAAAGAGGGGAGGCGGGGTGGGCACAAGGTGGTGATAGATAGATGCAGGTAAGAGATAATGATAGACAGGTGCAGGGAAGGAGGGGAGAGCAGATTCACCGGGGGATGGGCCAAAGGTATGAAGGCAGGTGACATGGAGGCTCTCCTTCTCCTCTCCTCCCCTTCCTTAATGGTTTAATGGTTTTCCCATCACCAGGTCCCGCAACATTAATATTCCAGGGATCATCATTGACTAGAAATTTAACTGGCCCATCCACATTAAAACAATGGTTACTGAGCAGTGGTTAGAGTATGGGAATACTGCAGTGAATGCCATATTTCTTGACTGCAACATGTCTAATCTGTAATATTGGTCTCGAGGTATTTTGTCATGGGGCCAACATCTCTCTGTTTTGCAATATTGTTTTGTGTGGAACATTTCCGAATCTGATTCTGTGGAAGAAAGCCACAGTGTTGCAGCTGGTAGAGCTGCAACCTCACAGCTCCAGCAACCTGGGTTCAATCCTGGCCTCTGGTGCTGTCTCTGAGGAGTGATCACATGAGTCTAGTTTCGTCCCACATCCCAAAGACATGCAGATTGGGAGGTTAATTGGCTGCTGTAAATTGTCCCTAGCATGAAGTTGAGTGCGGTAACCTGGAGGGAGTTGATGAGGCTGCGGACTGAATGAAATATAGGATTAGTGTAAATGAGTGTTCGATGGTTGGTGTTGACTCAATGTGCCAATGGGCTTGTTTCCATGATGTGTTAAACTGTGACTATAAAGCCTCAGAAAGAATATTCCCCAATGTGCAGGCTTTTCTTTAATTTACTCAGTTTGAATCACTAATTATTTTCCAGCATCTCTGAGATTGAGAGAGAAAGATACCAAGGATCTTTCCATATTCTACAAGGCACAAGTCAAAAATGTGATGGAATACCATCAATTTGCCTGGAAGAATGCAACTTCAAAGACTCACAAGAAACCTGACACCAGCCTGGCTTGGTTAGGGAAAGCCAGCATGGCTTTGACGGGGAAAGTCATGTGTTACTAGCCTGGTTGAGTTTTTTGACAAGGTGATGAGAGAGTTTGATGAAGGTAGAGCTGTGGATGTCGTCTATATGGACTTCAGTAAGGCATTTGACAAGGTCCCAGGGTTAATCAAGAAAGTAAAGATACATGGGGTCAGTGGACAATTGGTTGTGTGGATCCAGAGCTGGCTTGCCTGTAGAAGACAGAGGGTGGTGATTGAAGAGACTTATTCATGCTGGAGGCCTGTAAGTAGTGGTGTTCCACAGGGATCTATACTGGGACCTCTGCAGTTTGCGATGTACATAAATGACCTGGATGAATATGTTGATGGGTGGGTTAGTAAGTTTGCAGATGATACAAAGATTGGTGGAGTTGTGAATAGTGTAGAAGACTGGTGACGGATACAGTGTGATATAGATCAGTTGCAGATGTGGGCAGAGAAATGGCAGATGGGGTTTAACCCAGATAAATGTGAGGTGTTGCAATTTGGTAGGACTAATGTCAAGAGGCAGTAAACTCTTAAGGGCAAGACCCTTAATAGCGTTGAAGAGCAGAGAGATCTTGGAGTGCAAGTCCATGACTCATTGAAAGTGGCTACACAGGTAGATAGGGTGGTTAAGAAGGCTTATGGAATGCTTGCATTTATTAATTGAGGTACTGAGTATAGGAGTCAAGAAGTTGTGATGCATCTCCTTAGAACTCTGGCAAGGCCGCATTTAGAGTATTGCATGCAGTTCTGGTCACCTCACTATAGGAAGGATGTCGAGGCTTTAGAGAGGGTGCAGAGGAGGTTTACTAGGATGCTGCCTGGATTAGAGGGCATGTGCTATCAGGAGAGGCTGGACAAACTTGGGCTCTTTTCTCTGGAGCGGTGGAGGCTGAGGGGTGATCTGTTGGAAGTGTATAACATTATGAGGGGCATAGATATGGTGGACAAGCAATATCTTTTTCCCATTATTGAGCGATCCAGTACCAGAGGGCATGCATTTAAGGTGAGAGGGGGTAAGTTCAGAACAGAAGTGAGGGGTACGTTTTTCACACAGAGAGTGATGGATGCCTGGAATGCGTTGCCTGAATCGGGTAGTGGAGGCAAACTCATTGGGGGCTTTTAAGAGGAGCTTGGATGGGCACATGAATGAGAGGAACATGGAGGGATATGGGCATTTTGTAGGTAGGAGGGGTTAGCTATGTCAGCACAACATTGTGGGCTGTAGGGCTTGTTGTGTGCTGTACTGCTCTATGTATGTTCTATCCAGAACAAAGCAGTCCAACCAATGCAACCCAATCACCCATCCTAAACACTCACTGGCTTCACCCCCGACGCACCATAACTGCAGAGTGTATCAGCTACAAAATGTACTGCATTTGCTTATCCAAGCTATTCAAATCACACTTCCTAACTACCCGAAATAGACTTGGAAACCTCCACATAAAAGCAAGTTATTTTTTTCTGTTTCAGACATAAACACCATTGCCCAGCGTCCACCAGAAAGCAGCAAGCACTCATGAAGCAACAGCACCAGGGGAACAATGCAGAAAAGTAGCAGGGAAGCCAACCCAGAAAGACAAACATAAATGTTTCCTTCCTATTGGAAAATATGACTTGAAAGCAGATGAAACTGTACATGTGGAATTTCTGAGTCCAACCGCAACTTGTTCCTGCTCCTGTCCTCTTTTGACCTCATTCGCCACACCACTCACATCTCCTGTCTGCAATCAACATGCCTGAAACTCGCATCCAGTCACTGAACGTCACCAATGGTCACTATTACTGGTTCTGGACCTTGTTGCTGTGGTTTTTTTCATCCATCTGCGACTTAACAACTTGCAAAGCTCTTTGTTGCCAGCTAAAAATATAAACTCTAGTTGCTGTTATGGAGAAAATCTTAGCTTTGACATTGTGTACAGGAAGGTCCACAATGCAGAAATATGATCCTTTTCCTTTTACTAAGAGATCACTAGCCTAGAATTTTACCAATAACACTAAATGTGCTCTGAGGTTATGGCTACTCATTCTATTTCACTCTTGAAATTTGATTCCATTGAGTTATTGAGACATAGAGCACAGAACCGGGTCCTCTGGCCCCTAACCATCAATCACCCATTTACACTAATCCTACATTAATATCTCTTTTTTATTCTCCCCATTTTTTCATCAACTCCCTCCTGGAGTCCACCACTCACCTACACACTAGGGGCAATTACAGTGACCAATAAACCTCCCAATCCACACCTCTTTGGGATCTGGGAACAAATCGGAACCCTCAGAGGAAACCCATGTGGTCACATGGAGAACATGCAAATTCTGCACAGACAGCACCCGAGGTCAGGATTGAACCCGGTCTCTGGCGTTCTGAGGCAGCAGCTCTACCAGCTACGCCACAGTGCCACCCTTTATCTGAAGAACTGAACTGAATATCAGAAGTGGAAATGTTGTGGCTCATGTATAGTACATTTAACAGGACTGCTGTCACCATAGATGCTGCCTGACTTACTGAGTACTTCCAGCCTCCTTATTTTGTTGCTTTAGTGATCCTGGTTAAGCAGACCAGAAACATGAGGAGAAATACCTTTCCCCTCATTGGATTAGTGATAAGATAAGATAAAACATGATAAGATAAGATAAGATGAGACAAGATAAGATCAGATATCTTTATTAGTTATGTGTACATCAAAACACACAGTGAAATGCATCTTTTGCATGGAATGCTCTGGGAGCAGCCCGCAAGTGTCGCCATGCTTCTGGCGCCAACATAGCATGCCCACAACTTCCTAACCCGTACGTCTTTGGAATAGACAATAGACAATAGGAGCAGAAGTAGACCATTCGGCCCTTCGAGTCTGCACCGCCATTTTGAGATCATGGCTGATCCTCAACAATCAATATTCTGTTCCTGCCTTGTCCCCATATCCCTTGATTCCCCTATCTATAAGAAACCTATCTAACTCCTTCTTGAAAGTCCCCAGAGAATTGGCCTCCACTGCCCTCTGAGGCAGTGCATTCCACAAATTCACAACCCTCTGGGAGAAGAAGTTTTTCCTCACCTCTGTCCTAAATGGCCTAGCCCTTATTCTTAAATCATGCCCCCTGGTCCTGGACTTCCCCAACATCTGGGACATATTTTCTGTCTCTATCTTGTCCAATCCCCTAATAATCCTGTATGTTTCAATCAGATCCCCTCTCAATCTTCTCAATTCCAGCGTGTACAATCCCAGTCTCTCCAACCTCTCAGCATAAGACAGTCCCAACATCCCCGGAATTAACCTCGTAAACTTATGCTGCACGCCCTCTATAGCCAGGATATCCTTCCTTAACCCTGGAGACCAAAACTGTACACAATACTCCAGGAGTGGTCTCACCAGGGCCCTGTACAAATGCAAAAGAATCTCTTTGCTTTTGTACTCAATTCACCTTGTAATACAGGCCAACATTCCATTAGCCTTCATCACTGCCTGCTGCACTTGCTCATTCACTTTCAGTGACTGATGAACAAGGACTCCTAGATCCCTTTGTATTTCCCCCTTACCAAACTCCACACCATCCAGATAATAATCCGCCTTCCTATTCCTGCTCCCAAAGTGGATAACCTCACACTTATCCACATTAAACTTCATCTGCCAAGTATCTGCCCACTTACCCAACCTATCCAAATCACCTTGAATTCTCCTAACTTCCTCTACACATGTCGCACTGCCACCCAACTTTGTATCATCAGCAAACTTGCTAATGTTATTCACAATGCCTTCATCTAAATCATC
Source organism: Pristis pectinata (assembly GCF_009764475.1). NCBI lineage: Eukaryota > Metazoa > Chordata > Chondrichthyes > Rhinopristiformes > Pristidae > Pristis > Pristis pectinata. Next base: position 105,242,453 of record NC_067410.1, on the reverse strand, counting down.
AACATAGATTGTAAACAGCTGCAGTCCCAGCACCGAGCCCTGTGGCACCCCACTAGTCACGGCCTGCCATTCTGAGAAACATCCATTCACCCCTACCCTTTGTTTCCTATCCGCCAACCAGTTTTCTATCCATGTTAATACCCGCCCCCCAATTCCATGAGCCCTAATTTTACCCACCTATCTCCTGTGCAGCACTTTATCAAATGCCTTCTGAAAGTCGAGGTATACAACATCCACTGAATCTCCCTCGTCTATTTTCCTGGTTACATCCTCAAAAAACTCCAGTAGATTAGTCAAGCATGATTTGCGCTTGGTAAATCCATGTTGACTCGACCCAATCCTATCATTGCTATCCAAATATGCCGCTATTTCATCCTTAATAATGGACTTTAGCATCTTCCCCACCACAGATGTTAGGCTAACTGGATGATAGTTCCCCGTTTTCTCCCTCCCTCCTTTCTTAAAAAGTGGGATAACATTAGCCATTCTCCCATCCTCAGGAACTGACCCCGAATCTAAGGAACATCAGAAAATGATCACCAATGCATCCACAATTTCTAGAGCCACCTCCTTTAGTACCCTGGGATGCAGACCATCTGGACCTGGGAATTTGTCAGTCTTCAGCCCCATTAGTCTACCCATCACCATTTCTTTCCTAATGTCAATCCACTACAGTTCCTCTGTCACCCTCTGCCTTTTGTCCATCCTCACTTCTGGGAGATTTCTTACGTCTTCCCCCGTGAAGACAGATCCAAAGTACTTATTAAATTCAACTGCCATCTCCCTGTTTCCTGTAATAATTTCACCCAATTCAGTCTTCAAGGGCCCAACATTGTTCCTAACTAACTTCTTTCCCTTCACATACCTAAAAAAGCTTTTGCTATCCTCCTTAATATTCCTGGCTAGCTTGCCTTCATACCTCATTTTTTCTTCCCGAATTACCTTTTTAGTTAAATTCTGCTGCACCTTAAAAATTTCCCAATCTTCTATCTTCCCACTCAGCTTGGCTCTGCCATCCTTCTTCCTTTTTAACAGAATGCTATCTCTGACTTCCTTTGTCAGCCACGGTGGCCCCTTTCCCCTCTTTGAGTCTTTCCTTCTCTGGGGAATAAACTGATCCGGCACCTTGTGCTTTATTCCTAAGAATACCTGCCATTGCTGTTCCACTGACAATTCTGCTAGGATGCCCGCCCAGTCAACTTTAGCCAGCTCCTCCCTCATGGCTCCATAGTCTCCCTTGTTCAACTGCAAAATTGACCCTTCTGATTTGCCCTTTTCCCTCTCCAATTGCAGATAAAAACTTATCATGTTATGGTCACTACCTCCCAATGGCTCCTTTACTTCAAGTTCTCTTATCAAATCCTACTCATTACACAGCACTAAATCCAGAATAGCCATCTCCCTGGTTGGCTCTCGTACCAGCTGCTCCAAGAATGCATCCCGGAGGCACTCTATAAACTCCCTTTCCTGGGGTCCAGTACCAGCCTGATTTTCCCAGTCCACTTGCATATTGAAATCCCCCATAACTACTGTGACATTACCCTTGCCACATGCCAACATTAACTCACTATTCAGCTTGCACCCAATATCCATGCCACCGTTCGGAGGCCTGTAGATAACACCCATTAGGGTATTTTTGCCCTTACAGTTCCTCAGTTCTATCCACACTGACTCTACTTCTCCTGATTCAATGTTCCCCCTTGCAAGGGACTGAATCTCATTCCTCACCAACAGGGCCACCCCACCCCCTCTGCCCACTTTCCTGTCCTTACGATAGCATGTATACCCTTGAAAATTTATTTCCCAGGTCTGATCTCCCTGCAGCCATGTCTCCGTTATCCCAACAACATCATACTTACCCATTCGTATCTGAGCTTCAAGCTCGCCTACCTTATTGCTGACACTCCGTGCATTCAGATATAGGATTTTTAACCCCTTTCTCCTCTCTCCATTCGTATTAATGTTCCGAAATTGTGTAGTTCCTACCTGTCCTCTACCCTCCATCTCGCTATCCTCTCTCTCATTCTGGATCCCCTCCCCCTGCAAATTTAGTTTAAACCCCCCCGAGAAGCATTAGCAAACCTTCCTGCAAGAATGTCAGTACCCCTCCAGTTCAGGTGTAAACCGTCCCGTTGGAACAGATCCCATCTTCCCTGGAACAAATCCCAATTATCCATAAACCTGAAGCCCTCCCTCTCACACCATCCCCTCAGCCACGTATTAATCTGCCTAATCTTCCTATTCCTCTCCTCACTCGCATGTGGCACAGGTAGCAATCCTGAGATTGTTACCCTGGATGTCCTGCCCCTCAACTTAGCACCTAACTCCCTGAACTCCTTACGCAGGACCTCCTCTCTTTTCCTGCCCACGTCGTTAGTCCCTACATGGATCACAACATCTGGGTTCACACCCTCCCTCCTGAGAATAACCTGAACCCGATCGGGTTGTGGGAGGAAACCCATGCAGACACAGGGAGAACGTACAAACTCCTTACATACAGTGGAGGGAATTGAATCCGGGTCGCTGGTGCTGTAATAACGTTATGCTAACCTCTACACTTTATGTCCACCTGTCTAATGAATATATAATCTGACTGGCAGCAGTACTGCAGGAGGGACTTGAGTGTCTAGAGTGGGACTTGGAAGTACAATCTTCCAGCCTTATATATGGCTGCCCCATAGTTAAATGTTGCATATCCTACAGGAGGAGTCAGGTGGGCTGGCCTTTTTAGAGTAAATGAAACTTCAGCCAGGATCTTCTCTCCTCCATCGCTGGTTTGGAGAGGAACCTCTCGTGACTGGTTCCCCAATCCCAGATCCCACGTGTCACGACAGCCAAAGGCCCTTCCAATTTTCCTCCTTGGGCCCACAGTCAACAATGTTTCCAGCCTTGTTATATATTGCTTCTGAATCTGTAAAACAAAACACAGAAGCATGTGTTGTGTCAAAAAGAAAATACTTCACGATTTTTCGTCTGCAAGAGTCCGTGTGGTTTTGATAAAATAATGAGTCTTTGGTCCAAATGCATAAAGAGTGAAAAAATGCACTCAAGAGGCCAAGAGATGGACTCAAGGTTCCATCCAATTAGATTTTCCTGAGCTGCCTTTGTAAGTGATTCCAGGCTTAATAATTAATCATTGAGACCAACTTATCAAAAAACAGCTAGATTCGATTTCTAAAAGTGCGCTTCAGAATCTCAAGTTTTCAAGCTGCCTTGTGCAATCTAATCTGAAATTTAGCTTAGTTTCTTATTTGCCAGCTGCCTGCTGACAGATTAGCAGGGTTGAAGGATTAGTTGCTTGGAAAGGTGCCAGGCCTGCTGACTGACAGCTACAAGTACCCAACAGTGCTGCCCACTTTGTGCAAGCAAGCTCTCTATTCAGATTCAGATTCAGATTAAGTTTAGTTTGATGGTCATATGCACCAGGGTGCAATGAAATTCCTTGCTTGCATGAAGATCACAGAGTAAACAGTATACGTGGTAATAATAAATACAACAATAAATACAACACAAAGCAAAAGAATGATGCATAGAGTGCAATCTGAAAATGAAATGCTAAAGAGACAATAACTGAATAAATAGTTATTGGTTTATTATTAGAACATAGGACACTACAGCACAGTACAGGCCCTTTGGCCCACAATGTTGTGCCGACATTTTATCCTGCTCTAAGATTTATCTAACCCTTCCCTCCCACATAACCCTCCATTTTTCTATCATTCATGTGTCTATCTAAGAGTCTCTTAAATGTCCCTAATATGTCTGTCCCCACAACCTCTGCTGGCAGTGCATTCCACGCACCCACCACTCTCTGTGTAAAAAACTTACCCCTGACATCCCCTTATACCTTCCTCCAATCACCTTAAAATTATGTCCGCTTGTGTTAACCATTGTCGCCCTGGGATAAAGTCTCTGACTGTCCACTCGATCTATGCCTCTTATCATCTTGTAGCATCATGTGACGTATTGTCACACGTACCAAGATATAATGAAAAGCTTTTGTTTGCGTGCCATCCAGACAGATCATTCCATACATAAGTACATTGAGGTAGTACAAAAGGAAAAAATAACACAGAATATATTGTTACATCTACAGAGAAAGCACAGTGCAGGTAGATAAATAAAGTACAAGGGCCATGATGAGGTAGGTTGCTAGACCAAGAGTATATCTTGGCCTAGCAACCATAAGAGGTCCATTCAAGAGTCTTACAACAGCAGGATGGAAACTGTCCATGAGCCTGGTGGTACATGCTCTCAAGCTTTTGTATCTTCTGCCCAATGGAAGGGGGGAGAAGCGAGAATGACCAGGGTGGGAGGGGTCCTTGATTATGTTGGCTGGTTTTGAAAGGCAACGGAAGGTGTAGACAGAGTCAACGGAGGGGAGGCTGGTTTTCATGATAGACTAGGCTGCATTCACAACTCTCTGCAATTTCTTGCGGTCTTGGGTAGAGCAGTTGCCATAAGCAGCTGTGACATATCCAGATAAGATGCTTTCTATGGTTCATCTGTAAAGATTGACGGGGGTCATTGGGACATGCCGAGAGAGGGAGAGTTAAGAGTCTAAGAAGGTGACAGCACCGGGAAGGGGATGTGAAAGAGGTGATTGGGTCAGAAGTCTGACAGCAGTGGGGGAAGAAGCCGTTGTTAAGTTTGGTCATCTGGGCTTTCAAGCTCCTGTATCTTCTCCCAGAAGGTAGAAGGGAGAAAAGGGAATGTCCATGGTGGCAGATATCCTTGACACGTCTACTAGCCTTCCTGAAGCAGCTTGAAGATGAACTAGAGGGAAAGAAGAGGTCAGACTGTGATGGATTAGGCAGTGTTCATGTGTATTTGTGAGGGTTGTGAATATTGCTGGCAAGACTAACATGCATTGTCCTTCAGAAAGTGGTGGTAAGCCACTCCTTTGAATGTGTGCAGTACTTCTTCTGAAAATACTGTAATAACAGAAAATGGTGGAAACACTCAACGGGTCAGGCAGTATCTGTGAAAGAGGAGCAGAATTATCATTTCAAGTTGAAGACCCTCTGGGGTAACAGAAAAAGGAAGTTAGATTTCAGCTATGGGGAAGGTGGGGCGGTGAGAGGTAGAACAATGGGAATTTCTCTGATGGGGTGAGGCCAAGTTTACCGTGGGGATAAGTTATAGAGGTCAGTTGGTCAATGAGTTAATAGGGGCAGATAGAGAAGAGAACACGAAAAAAAGCTGAGATGAGGCCAGTTGGAGAGCGAGAATACAAACACAGGAATGTGAAAAGTGCCAGTATTTCCAGCATTTTCTGTTTTTGTTTCAGATTTCCTGCGAGTGTGGATATTTTTTGATTTCCATGTAGCCCACCATTCTGCAGGCTAGAGGATTTCGGAAATTAGACCCAGTAGCAATGAAGAACTGGCATATTTTTCCAACTAACTTGGAGGGGAACCTGTATGTGGTGGTGTTCCCATGCACGTTGTGGTAGAAGTTGTAGGTTTGGGAGGGGCTGTCAGAGCTGCATTAGTGAGTAACTACAGTTTCATCAGTAGGTGACACACACTGTAGACACACTGCATTGGTGGTGGAGGAAATCAATGTTTAGGATGGAGATCTCTGTGTTAGGATAGAGATGATGAGAGACAAGGTGGTGCTACCAAAGATAGTGGTGCTAGCTGAGAGAGGTTGGAGAAGGCTTCCTAATGATTGGAAACAGCAACACAGCTTCTGATTTGGAAAGCTGCAGCTCTCAAACTTAATGATAAATTCAGCAATTTCAGATAATCAACCTTTTCAGTTTGTATCAGAACTGACCTATTTGGATGGAAGGTTGAGGTAAAATCTGTCAATTCAGCTGCCCGTCCCGTTGAATTCTCTTGGACAGGCACGGTAGTGTAGTGGTTACCATAACACTATTACAGCGCCAGCGACCCGGGTTCAATTCCGGCCACTGTCTGTAAGGAGTTGGTACATTCTCCCTGTGTCCGCGTGGGTTTCCTCCGGGTGCTCCGGTTTCCTCCCGCATTCCAAAGACGTATGGGTTAGGAGGTTGTGGGCGTGCTATGTTGGGGCCAGAAGCGTGGCAACACCTGTGGGCTGTCCCCAGAACACTCTACACAAAAGATGCATTTCACTGTGTGTTTCGATGTACATGTGACTAATAAAGAGATCACTTTTAATTTCAGATTTCCAATGTGGCACAGTTTTGTGTCTCACAGTTCCAGCATTGTTTTTCTCTCTCTCTTCTCTGTCCTTAGAACTCTTCTATTTACGACTCTTCATGGAACAGTACGACACAGGAACAGGCCCTTCAACCCACAATGTCTCCACCAAACACAATGCCAAATTAAACTGGAGACACAAGAGAGATTCTGCAGATGCTGGAAATCTGGAGCAACACACACAAAATGCTGGAGGAACTCAGCAGGTCAGGCAGCATCTATGGAGGGAAATGAACAGTCGACGTTTTGGGCCGAGTCGTCGATTATTCATTTCCCTCCATAGGTGCTGCCTGACCTGCTGAGTTCCTCCAGCATTGTGCGTGTGTTGCACCAAACTAAATCTCTTCTGCCTGTACGTGATCCATGTCCCTCCATTCCCTATTTATTCACGTGTCTATCTAACAGCCTCTTAAACACCACCATAGTATCTACTCTCACCACTACCCCTGGCAGCCATTCCAGACACCCACCACTCTCTCTGTAAAGACCTTGCCTCACGCATCTCCTTTGAACATTTCCCCTCTCACCTTAATTGCATGCCCTCTAGTACTTGACATTTCTACTCTGGGAAAGAGATTCTGACTGTCTACCCTATCTACGCCTCTCAGAGCATGCTACCACCAGAACCAGGGCAACTCTTCCAGGCCGACGATTTGTGATTAATAAGCGATTCACCCAGAAATGCTTGCAATCGCATTCGTCTCCCAGAACAAAGTGATTTTCAGATCAAAGCATTCTCCTCAGTTTCTAGCCCAGTCACCTTCCTGTTCTGATTGAAGCCATCATTCCAAATTTGACTTTGCATTAAATATATAATTGGAACATTTAAATGCAATCTGGTTCCTTTGATGTTTACTTTCTTTTGCTTCTTTTCTGCCTTCTTTCTGCAAACTTCTTTCCAACAGGAAGTGGATGTGTGGGAGCTGTACTGGAGATGCTTAAAGTTTCACAGCTTATCTTTTCTTCATCCTTCCCTCCAACCACCGATTTTCAGAATAGAGGGTTAAAATTCATCCCATTTTCTTTCCCTGTGTATTGCACTATTGGGACGTTTCGTAACAACTTGAACAGAGTGATACAGTGGCATAGCGAGTAGAGCTGCTAACTCATCACTCCACTGACCCAGATTCAATCCTGACATTCGCCGTGTGGAGTTTGCACAATCTCCCTGTGACTGTGTGGGTTTCCTCCCAGTGCTCCCGTTTCTTCCCACATCACAATGATAGTCCAAGACTCATAGAGTCACAGCACAGAAACAGGCCCTTCAGCCTAACTTGTCCATACTGACCAAGGCGCCAACCTGAGTTTGTCCCATTTCTCTGAGTTTGGCCCATATCCCTCTAAACCTTTCTATCCCTGCAGTTGTCCAAATGTCTTTTACATGTTGTAATTGTACCTGTCTCTACCACTTCCTTTTGCAGGCTTATTCCATATACCCACTACCCTCTGTGTGAAAAACTTGCCCTTCAGGTCCCCTTTAAATTTTTCACCATAAATCTATGTCCTCTAGTTTTAGACCCCTCTTCCCAGGGAAAAAGAACATAGAACATAGAACAGAACAGCACAGAAACAGACCCTTTAGACCTTGATGTTGTGCCAAACTAATTAAGATAATGATGCCTAATTAAACTAATCCCTTCTGTCTGCACATGGTCCATATCCCTCATTCTCTGCCTATCCACATCCTTATCTAAGAGACTCTTAAACACCTCTATTGTATCTGCCTCCACCACCACCTCTGGCAGTGCATTCCAGGCACCCACCACTCTCTGTGTAAACAACTTGCCCTGCACATCTCCTTTGAACTTTCCCCCTCCCACCTTAAATGCATGTCCCCTAGTATTAGACATTTCGACCCTGGGAAAAAGATACCAGCTGTTTACTCTATCGATGCCGCTCATAATTTTATAAACCATTCACCTTACCTATGCCCTTCATGAATGTATAAAGCTCTATAAGATCACCCCTCTGCCTTCTTTGCTCAATTAATAGAACAATTAAAATTGAGGAACAACAAAAAACAGAATGAAGGAAATAGAACATAGAACATAGAAGAGTACAGCACAATACAGGCCCTTCGGCCCACAATGTTGTGCCGATCTTTAAACCTCATCTAAGACTATCTAACCCATTCCTCCCACATATCCCTCTATTTTAAATTCCTCCATATGCTTATCTAGTAATCCCTTGAATTTGACCAATGTACCTGCCTCTACCACTGCGCCAGGGAGCGCATTCCATGCCGCAACCACTCTCTGGGTAAAAAACCTTCCTCTGATATCTCCCTTGAACTTCCCACCCATTACTTTAAAGCCATGACCTCTTGTATTGAGCATTAGTGCCCTGGGAAAGAGGCGCTGGCTGTCCACTCTATCTATTTCTCTTAATATTTTGTACACCTCTATCATGTCTCCTCTCATCCTCCTTCTCTCCAAAGAGTAAAGCCCTAGCTCCCTTAGTCTCGCCTCATAATCCATACTCTCTAAACCAGGCAGCATCCTGGTACATCTCCTCTGCATCCTTTCCAACATTTCCACATCCTTCCTATAATGAGTTGAGGGGGATGACCTACAGGGATCAAGCAGCAGTAGCCAGGTCTCTGGCACTGGGACTGGTCCTGCTGCTCAGAAGGGAAGGGAGGAGAAGAGGAGGGCAAAAGTGATAGAGGACTCGATAGTCAGGGGAACAGACAGGAGGTTCTGTGGACATGAGCAAGAATCCCGGATGGTATGTTGCCTCCCAGGTGCCAGTGTCCAAGATGTCTCTGATCAGGTCCACAGCATTCTTGAGCGGGAGGGAAAGCAGCCAGAAGTCGTGGTACATGTTGGTACCAACGACATAGGTAGAAAGGGGGATGAGGTCCTGAAAAGTGAGTTTAGGGAGTTAGGCAGAAGGCTGAAGAACAGGACCTCAAGGGTAGCAATCTCAGGATTGCTGCCAGTGCCACGCGATAGTGAAGGTAGGAATAGGAGGAGATGGCAGACGAATGCGTGGCTGAGGAGTTGGTGCAGGGGGCAAGGTTTTAGATTTTTGGATCATTGGGATCTCTTCTGGGGAAGGTGGGACCTGTACAGAGTGGATGGGTTACACCTAAACTTGGGGGGGACCAATATCCTTGCAGGCAGGTTTGCTAGTGTGGTTCAGGAGGGTTTAAACTAGTTTGCGAGGGGAATGAGAACCAGAGGGATAGGTCAGTGGAATAAGTGCATGGAGTAAAGCCAGATCTAACATATAGAGAGGGTTTGAGAAAGGAGAAGGTGTAAAAGTAATAGGGTGGATGGGCTAAAGTGCATTTACTTAAATGCAAGAAGTATCAGGAATAAGGGTGATGAACTGAGAGCTTGGATAAACACATGGAACTATGATATTGTGGCTCTTGCAGAGACTTGGCTGTCACCAGGACAGGAATGGATATTGAATATTCCCAGATTTCCGTGTTTTAAAAGGGATAGAGAGGGGGGGAGAAGAGGAGAATGGGTGGCGCTACTGGTCAGGGACACAGTTACAGCTGCAGAAAGGGTGGATAATGTAGCAGGATCCTCACTAGAGTCAGTATGGGTGGAAGTTAGGAACAAGAAAGGAGCAGTTACTCTACTGGGAGTATTCTATAGGCCCCCTGGTAGCAGCAAGGATACTGAGGAGCAGATCAGGAGGCAGATTTTGGAAAGGTGCAAAAATAATAGGGTTGTTATCATGGGAGACTTCAACTTCCCAAATATTGATTGGCACTTGCTTATTACCAAAGGTTTAGATGGGGCAGAGTTAGTTAAGTGTGTCCAGGACGGCTTCCTGACGCAGTATGTTGACAGGCCGACTAGAGGGAATGCCATATTAGATCAAGTATTAAGTAATGAACTGGGTCAGGTGACAGATCTCTCAGTGGGTGAGCATTTGGAGGGACAGTGACCACCGCTCCCTAACCTTTAGCATTGTCATGGACAAGGATAGGAGCAAAGAGGACAGGAAAATATTTAATTGGGGAGGGGCAAATTATGAGGCTATAAGGCTAGAACTTGCGAGTGTGAATTGGAATGACACTTTTGAAGGGAAATGTACTATGGAGACGTGGTCAATGTTCAGGGATCTCTTGCAGGATGTTAGGGATAAATTTGTCCCGGTGAGGCAGAAAAAGAATGGCAGGGTGAAAGAACCGTGGGTGACAAGAGAGGTGGAACATCTAATGAGGAGGAAGAAGGCAGCCTACATAAAGTTTAGGCAGCAGGGATCAGATAGGTCTCTTGAGGAACATAGGGTAGCAAGAAAGGAACTTAAGAAGGGGCTGAGGAGAGTGAGAAGGGCACATGAAAAGGCCTTGATGAGTAGGGTTAAGGAAAACCCCAAGGCATTTTTCACTTACGTGAAGAGCAGAAGGATAATGAGAGTAAAAGTAGGACCGATTAGAGATAAAAGTGGGAAGATGTGCCTGGAAGCTGTGGGGGGTGAGGTCCTCAATGAATACTTCTCTTCAGTATTCACCAAGCAGAGGGGCCTTGATGACACTGAGGACAGTGGGGGTAAGGGTAATGTTCTGGAGCATGTTGATATCAAGAGAGAGGATGTGTTAGAGCTGTTAGAAAATATTAGAACAGATAAGTCCCCAGGCCCTGACAGAATATTCCCCAGGCTGCTCCGTGAGGTGAAGGAGGAGATTGCTGAGTCTTTGGCTAGGATATTTGAGTCCTTGTTGTCCACGGGAATGGTACCAGATGATTGGAGGGTGGCAAATGTTGTCCCCTTATTCAAAAAAGGTAGTAGGGGTAGTCCAGGGAATTATAGACCAGTGAGCCTTATGTCTGTGGTGGACAATCTGTGGGATAGGATTCTTAGAGATAGGATCTACGGGCATTTGGAGAATCATGGTCTGATCAGGGACAGCCAGCATGGCTTTGTGAAGGGAAGATCATGTCTCACAAGCCTGATAGTGTTCTTTCAAGAGGTGATCAGACAGATTGATGAGGGTAGTGCAGTAGATATGGTCCACATGGATTTTAGTAAGCCATTTGACAAGTTTCCATATGGTAGGCTTCTTCAGAAGGTCAGAGGGCATGGGATCCAGGGAAGCTTGGCCATGTGGATTCGGAATTGGCTTGCCTGTAGAAAGTAGAGGGTTGTGGTGGAGGGAGTGCATTCAGATTGGAGAGCTGTGACTAGTGGTGTCCCACAAGGATCGGTTCTGGGACCTCTGCTTTTCGTGATTTTTATTAATGACTTGGATGAGAGGATAGAAAGGTGGGTTGGCAAGTTTGCATAGTAAGTTAATTTCCCTGAGGACCATTTCTTCATCAATACCCTTCCCAGCCATACAAGAGAAATACAAATCAAATTGTGGAAGGAAGTGGAATATAATGGACTTATACACACATATATATTTTATATTTAGAGTAAATCATGTGGTGTTAATTAATGTGAATACAGTAATATAATAGGATTTTAATCGACCCATCCACCCTCAGGATTTCAGCATGTGCTCAGTCTGTTTATTCTAGTCTGTGTGCAAGCACCACAATTCAGTGGTTCATAATTGAAGGTATTTCCTGCAGTTACTTCACTGCCAAGTTGCTCACTAACTCTCTGCAGATGCAGATTTTTTTTTACTCTCTTGAGTGGGAAAACCAAAACAAAAGTGGATACCCCTTAAAGACGCACAACTCATTTACCATCCATCCCTAATTGTCCTCGAGAAGGTTGTGAATCTTCTTGGACTGTTGGGGTCCATGTGGCAAGTTATATCAACCTCAGGAGATAAAATGTCCATTCTGACTTGGAGATATATTCCATTATTTTATAATCACTGAACCAAGATCCTAAAGTTCCACAATCAGCACCAATGTAGGAGCACCTTCACCGCATGGAACACAACTCAGAATCAGATTTATTATCACTGACTTGTATGACATGAAATTTGTTGTTTTGCAGCAGCAGTACAGTGCAAAGACATAAAATTACCATAAATTACAAAAATAAATAAATAATGCAAAACAAATGAATAATGAGGTAGTGTCTTGGATTCATGGACCATTCAGAAATCTGATGGCAGAGGGGAAGAAACTGCTTCTGAATCATTGAGCATCTTCAGGCTTCTGTACCTCCTCCCTGATAGTAATAAAGAGAAGAGGGCATATCCCGGATGGTGAGGGTCCTTAGTGATGGATGCCGCCTTAGTGATCGATGATGGGGAGGGTTGTGCCCGTGATGGAGCTGGCTGAGTCTACAACCCTCTGCAGCCTCTTGTGATCCTGTGCAATGGAGCCTCCATACCAAGCAGTGATGCAACCAGTCAGAATGCCCCCCATCGTACATCTGTAGAAATTTGTGAGAGTCTTTGGTGACATACCAAATCTCCTCAAACTCCGAATGAAGTAGAGCTGCTGGTGTGCCTTCTTCATGATTGCATCAATGTTTTGGGCCCAGGATAGATTCTCCAAGATGTTGGTGCCCAGGAACTTGAAGCTGCTCAAGGGTAATTAGGACAGTAAATTTTGGTTCTGTCAGTGAAAAAATTAGGCCTGGAATCTCTTTCTGGGGCACATGATGGCAAGTTGGACCCAACATTACACTTAATATTACTGTAATTTTCTCATTTTCAACAACTAAGTTTCCTTTCAATCTCCTTCCAGTTTAGATCCCCTTATTGAAGAGGCAGGCTTGAAGAGGTTCACTAAACGGATCCCTGGGGTAAGACGGTGGTCCAATCACAAACAGCTTAAAAAGAGAGAGATCTGTATTCTTTGGAGTTGAGAAGAATGAAGGGTGATCTAATTGAGGTAAATGAAGTCTGCAGGGCCCATGTTGAGATGTTTCAACAAGGGGACATAGTTACAAGATAAGGGGTGGTTGTTTAAAATTGGGATGCATAGGACTTTGTTCTTAATGGGGTGATGAGTCTCTGGAATATTCCACCCCTGAGGCTGGATCATTGGAGGTGTTTATAGAAAAAGCAGAAATTTTTGTTTTGAAAGATTGGGGAATTGAAGTCTATGGGGAACTGGTACAGAAGAGAAGTTGAGGCTAGAGGCAGATGGTATTGAATGGCAGGCTGGGCTAAAGGGGACAAGAGGAATTTCTGCTCCTATTTTCTTGTATTCTTGTGTCCTTCAAACATGCTTTCATTTAAAATATATTGAAATCATTTTAAATCATTCAGGGTCAAAGAAAGACCAAGCCCTTTCTAGTATATCTCTGAGCCCTAAAGGTTTCACCTCTTCAAAAGATCATTTCACACATCAAGTGTTGTCTCTCAATTTTCAGGAGACACAGGAAATTCTGCCGATGCTGGAATCTGGAGCCAGCACTTTTTGTGTATTACTCTCAGTTTTCAGTTTGTCTTGTATCTCTGTGATAAATGTTCTGAAAATCCAGTCACAATATTGGGACACCCTGAATAAAGAGGTGAGAAGTTCACACCATTTCATTTTGATGCACTCTTGGGTCCCAACAGAAGACTGCATCCAGTTCTGATCATAACACTTGATGATTGATGCAAAGATCCTGGAGAGAGTGAAGAAAAGATTTACTAAGGATGAAGGATTTTACTTGTAATGATGGACCAGAGAGTCCAAGATTGTCCTCTTTGGAGCAGATGTGGACTGAGATTTGAGAGAGGTGCACAAGACAGAGTAAAGAAAAATATGGTGCTCCCATTAGCAGATATAAGCTCATAAGAAGCGAGAAAATTGATTCTGAGAGAAAAATTGCAGGTACCAAACAATAAGAGTTTCAATGGATATATAAGTAGGAAGAAAGCAGCCAAGGTAAATCTGGGACAACTAAAGAACATGGCTGGTGAATTAAAACAGGAAGCAAAGAAATGGCAGATATGTTAAATCAATTTTTGGCATCAGTCTTCATCATGGAAAGCATTGCAAATATCCCGAAAATAATGGGCTAATTTTAAATAACAGGGAGGAACTTATAAGGATCCCAATCACAAAGGATTAGAGAAACTCACGGGGCTAAAGGTGGACAAGTTGCCGGGACCCAATGGCCCACACCCAATGGTTTTAAAGGAAGTTGCTACAAAGATAGTGGACCCATTGGTTGAAATTTTTCAAAACTTGCTAAATTCCAGGAGGGTACCAGAAGATTGGAAAGCAGCCAATGTGACTCCCTTGTTCAAAAAGGAAAGAAGGCAGAAAGCAGGAACTACAGGTCAGTTTGTTTAACATCCTTTATTGGCAAGATGCTAGAGTCAGTATTCAAAGAGGAAATAACTAATCATTTCGGAAAGCTGAATATAATCAAGCCTAACCAACAATGTAAATTATGTTTGACAAACTTGCTTGAATTCTCTGAGGATATGACAGGGAGAGTTGACAGAGGAGACCCTGTAGATGTAGTGTATTTAGATTTCAAAAAGGCATTTGACAAGCTGCCACATAATAGAGGCTGATGAATGAATTAAGAGCCCAAGGTATTGGGTTCGCAGGGACTGAAAACTGACTGTTACATAGAAAACAGAAAGTTGGACTAAACGGGTCCTTTTCAGACTGGAGTACCCCAGAGATCAGTTCTTGGCTCTCAATTATTCAATATTTACACAAATGATCTGGAGGAGAGAATGAAATGTAAGGTTTCCAAGTTTGTCACTGATACAAAACATTGTGATTCTGCAACAGGATATAGATTGATTGAGTGATTGGGTGAAAACCTGGCAAATGGAGCTCAACGTGGAGAAGTGTGAGGTCATGCACTTCAGAAAGAGGAATCAAAGGGTGGATTATTATCTAAATGGAGAGACACATCAGGTGAATGAGGGACTAGGAACTGAATGGATTGCTGTACAACTAACCGGCAAATGCTTGATGATGCTTCATTGATAACACAATTTGACAAAAAAATGGATACAAATATTTCTAGAATACTTATTAACACACAACACAGGCAAAGCTACACAATGGCACAGTGGAGAGAGCTGCTACTTCACAACTCTGACCTGGTGATGTCTGTGTGGAGTTTGCATGTTCTCCTTTTGACTTCTTGGGTTTCCTCAGGGTTCTCCGGTTTCCTCCCACATCCCAAAAACATGCATGTTGGAAGGTTCATTGGCTACAGTAAATTTCCCCTAGTGTGTAGCTGAGTGGTAGGATCTGGGGAGAGTTGGCGGGAATGTGGGGAGAGTCAAAATGGGATTAGTGTAAAGAGGTGCTTGATGATCAATGCAGACTTGGTGTTTCCATGCCATGTGAGTCCATGCAGCAGTGAAGGATATTCATTTTGGAGTCAAGAGCAGAATTAGATTTGTAATCAGAGGTCCATTTGCATGGCAGATTTTTCGGAAGACCCTAAAAGATCAAGATCAATACCAGTAGCACACTTAAGGCCAGGACCTCGCAATCTCTTAAACCGTGTGATTAATTTATGCCCATTTTATGTGTTTTTCAATCAACTACAGAAGGAAGTTCAAGCCAATTTCTCCTTCTGTAACACAGGGGAAAAGTCTAGATGGAGGTCAGGTAGTCAGTTTTCAGAAGTGCAATATTTTATTCCAGCAGTGCACACAATGTATGGAACACGTTGCACATCCAACAATGGAACACAATCTATAATTTAGTCTTGTAGTAAAATAATAACTTTGTAATATTATAGAGCTCGCTGAAGCATTTGGTACAAGCTTAATCTGCTGACAGAAGGCTGCAACATTTGAGATTGCAGTCATCACAAAGGGTAGATAACCCCATGGTTCTAAAGTGCAGTAACCAAAGAATTAAGATTTGAGAGTATAAGGCAGAGTCATCGAGAGGAGGATTGATATTACACAAAATGGAGATACAAGTGACTGCAGAAGCTGGAAGCTGGAGCAACAAACAATCTGCTGGAGGAACTCAGTGGGCCAGGCAACGTCTGTGGAGGGAAA
This sequence comes from Pristis pectinata, assembly GCF_009764475.1. Classification (NCBI taxonomy): domain Eukaryota; kingdom Metazoa; phylum Chordata; class Chondrichthyes; order Rhinopristiformes; family Pristidae; genus Pristis; species Pristis pectinata. The sequence goes on along the minus strand of NC_067410.1, from coordinate 105,226,412 downwards.
TGGACAGACAACATTTTAGGTTGAGACAGATGCTGGCTGACCTATTGAGCTCCTCCGGCATTTTGTTTATTGCTTCACATTACACAACATTGCTTAAGTTACACAGAGTGAATAGGAAATTATCCAGACTTCCGAAGGCTTTCATCCTGTTCTCCATCTGACAGGCTTTACTACGTAGCTTTGATAAGTCATTATGAGTGAAGTAATAACTGCAGTACTGTGAAAACTTCGCTTGTTTCGGGGAACAGTCAAAACTCAACTTCATTACTGAGTGTTTAAAGTCACATGAAGCTCAGACCATGACCACAGATTTCTCTCCCCAGAGGTACCAAATGGGATTTAGCAACAATCTGGTAGTTGAATGATCACCATTACTGATGCTATCTAATTCATTCTAGATTTATCTGAATAATTTATATTTCCCAAGGCAGAGTCTAGACACAGTTCCACATCCGAGTCTCAGGATTACCAGTGCAATAATAAAACCACAATGATTCCATAGTTCAAATGCCTTTGCTCCCTACACTACTGAGAGAATGCTGCCCAGTCAATTAATAGATTTTTGAAGGGAGAGGGATGATCGCAATTTCGGGTCGAGACCCTGCTTCAGGACCTCAGTCAGAAACCTCAAGTTTCAAATCCTAATTCTCTGGTAACCCTACTTTAGGACCATGGAATTATCTACTGCTTGTGATGACTGCAATTTCAAACATTGCAGTCTTCATCAGCAGGTTGAACTTGTAACAAATGCTTTGGTGAGCTTTCTAATATTGCAGAGTCTTATTATTGTACTATAAAACTACATTATAGATTGTGTTCTATTGCTGGATGTGCAACATGTCCCATACTTAGTGCGTTCTGCTTGAATAAAATATTGCACTTCTGAAACAACACAAAATCCTGGAGGAACTCAGTGATTCAGAGAGCGTCTATGGAGGGAAATGCACAGTCGACATTTCAGGTCGAGACCCTTCATCAGGACTTCATCTTGTGTCTCCGTTGCACTTCTGAAAACTGACTTCCTGACCTCCATCTAGATTCTCCCCCCTTGTATTTCAGAAGAAGTGTTGTCAGGTCTTGATGCAGGGTCTCGACCAGAAACATCATGGCATGACAGCAACTTTTCCCTCAGTGTCAGCAAAACAAAAGAGCTGGTCATTGACTTCAGGAAGGGGGACTTCACAGGAACCAGACTCCCCTCCATGGACTTTGTTTATACTTTTCACTGCCTTAGTAAAGCAGCCAACATAATCAAATACCCCACCCACCCCGGACATTCTCTCTTCTCCCACCTCTCATCAGGCAGAAGATACAAAAGCCTAAAAGCATGTGCCACCAGGCTCAAGGACAGCTTCTGTCCCACTGTTATAAGACTATTGAACAGTCCTCTAGTATGATAAGATGGACTCTTGACCTCACAATCTACCTTGTTATAACCTTGCACCTTATTGTCTACTTGCACTGCACTTTCTCTGTAGCTGTTACAATTTATTCTGCTTTCTGTATTGTTTAACCTTGTACTACCTCAATGCACTGTGTAATGAATTGATCTGTATGAACGGTATGCAAGACAAGTTTTTCACTGCACCTCAGTACATGTGACAGTAATAAACCAATTCCAGTTCCAACCTTTCCTCTGTTTCCATGGATGTTGCTTGACTCAAGCTTGACTTCCTCCAGCAGTTTGTTTTTTGCTCCAGATTATAGCAACTACAGTCTCTCGTGTCTCCATAGTTCTTTTGCGTTGTGTGTCAAAATGCATCCTATTTTGGTGGATATACAGAAAAAGAATCACATAATGTTAGAGAAACAAAGGACTGCAGATGCTGGAATCGAGATGAAAAACACAAAGATGCTGGAGGAACTCAGCAGGCCAGGCAGCATCCGTGGAGAAAAGCAGGCGGTCAACGTTTCGGGTCAGGACCCTTCTTCAGGACATAATGTTATTTTGAAGAAGAGGAGTAGAATTTCTCCCTGTGCTCTGATCTGTATTTATTTCTCAATCAACGTTACTAAAACATCAACCCTGGTCAAATCTCATTGATGTGTGCAACTCAACTGGTGACATTACAACAGTGACTACACTTTGAAAAATGTTCATTTGGCTGTCAATCCATTTGAAACATTCTCATGTCAAGCAAAGTGCTCTTTGTTCCAAGAATTTTACAAATGATGTATATAATTGCACTGTATCTAACTGGGAGAGAATTGCTGAATTTAATAACCTTTAGGTGTTCCTTCTTCTGTGACCTTGTCCGTTTGGCCTGATATAGATTCAACACATCTGGTGACGCAGACTGAGTTCAAACAGTTCAACTGGATATTATTCATAAGCTCTAATGAAAAAAAAGATCCTTCAGCAGTTGCTGTGGATATGAGCAGTGAGTAACGTATGCTCTCAAAGTGAGGCGGCACAATGGCGCAGCTATTAGTTCTGTGGCCTCACAGCTCTAGCGATGCTGGTTCGATCCTGACCTCAGGTGTTGTCTATATGGAGTTTCCACATTCTCCCTGTGCCGATGTGGGTTTCCCCTGGATACTCAGGTTTGCTCCCACTTCCCAAAGATGTGCAATAATAAAGAAACAATGATAATAACTTGCATTTATAAGATGAATTAGGCACAATATGTCCCAAAGGAATTTTACAGCAACAGTATCAACCAAAAAGGGTCTCAGCCCAAAACACTGACTGTCCATTTCCCTCCATTGATGCTGCCAGACCTGCTGAGTTCCTTCAAGATTTCGTGTCTGTTGCTCCAGATTTCCAGCATCAGCCATCTCTCTTGTGTTTGCACTTACTGGAATGTCATCTTTCAGATGAGATTTTAAACCACAGCTCTGCCTGGCTTCTTAGATGAACGTGATAGATCCATGAAGTTATTGTAAGTGCAGATGAGAGAGTCCTCCCTGTGCCTCAGCCAACATTCACCTTTCAAATCCTATCTAGATGGGTAATCAGGTTGTTCTTTCTTGAGCTGCTCTATCAAGGAACATCTAATCAGAAATCCATCCCCCACTCAGTCGTGCACCATATAGTTGCAGCAATCTGTATTCCAGCTTTGAAATTCAGTTCATCAATATCAACTTCCTATCCAAAGACACTGAAGGGGTATCTTCACCAGATGGACTTTCAAGAAGGCAGTTCACCAGCATCTTTTTGAGATTAAATACCTCTTTGACCAGGCTTCTCCCCATGTGGTTCACAATTAAAACTTATCTGATAATGTTGCTGTAAAATTCCTTTGGAACATATTTTTGTATCTAACTCAACTTATAAATGCAAGTTATTATTATCGTTTCTCTTCAAATATGCTTCACCCACTTTTCCTTTGATTCCACACTTTGCTCTCCACAGGACTTTGAAGCATCCCTCTGAACATAAAGGTGCCTTACAAGGGGGTTCTATATGAATTGAACCAGTCATATTCAGTTCCTAATGGGCTCTGTCTCTTTGGAAAAAAAAATTGTCTTCATTTTTGGTACTGATTGTCAATCTTCTTCCAACCAGTCAGATGGGAGAAATGGAAAAATGTCACATTGGTTCTACATGGTTTTTGCTGTCAACAGCACATTAGTGACCCAATTGTCAAAGTCAAAGTCGAGCCAAAGTCAATGTCAAGTTTATTGTCATATGCACAGGTACATGTATGCACAGATGCAATGAAAATCTTACTTGCAGCAGCATCACAGGTACATAGCATTAGATAAGCAGCATTCGCAAGAAAAACATAAATTAAGCATAAATTATACACAATTTTTACAAGAAAGAACACAATTAGAACAAAAACAAAGTTCATTAAAGCACAAAGTGGTCAAAGTGGTCATAGTGTTGCTATACTGAGGTAGTGATTAAAGTTGTGCCGGTTGGTTCAAGAAGCGAATGGTTGAAGGGAAGTAGCTGTTCCTGAACCTGATGGTGTGGGACTTCAGGCTTCTGTACCTCCTGCCCAATGGTAGCTGTGAGGAAATGGCTTGGCCCAGATGGTGGGGATCTGTGTTACCTTCTTGAGGCAGCGCCTCATGTAGATAACCAAAATCAAATGGTGAAATAGTAAAATGAAGATATTTTTGTGGAAACTTCCAAGTGGGGATAAGATCAGCTGCAACAATAATTCTTCAGGAAATTGAATAGTCATCTGAGCTTCAAGGTCTTGATTGACATACAGTGAGGCAGCTATTAGAACCATTCCCTCACAACTCCAGAGACAACGGGTTCAATCTTAACCTCCAGTACTGCCTCTGTGAGGAGTTTGCACATTTCCCTGTGCCAAGCGGTTTCCCGAGATGCTCAGGTTTGCTCCCATGTCCCAGAGACATGCAGGTCGGTAGGTTAGTTGGCTGCCATAAATTGGCCTGGTATGATGAGTGGTCGCATCTGGGGACAGTTGACGGGAATGCAGGGAGAATAAAATAGTTTCGGGTAGGATGAGTGTAAGAGTGGTGGTTGGTGTGGACTTGATGGGTTGAAAGGTTGCTTCCGTATTGTGTCTCGCTGTGACTTTATGACCTTCTACGACTGCACAATTCTATGATTCCCTTCCCAGTTCCACATTCTTAAGGACTGGTCTGGAAACCTGTCTACAATATTCATCTGAATCTCATAATTTGAGCACAGCTTTAGACAAAGGTAACATCCAGAAAAAATACAGATCAGTCTTAGATATAATACGTGGCAATTCAAAAAGAAGTCTTGAAATAATGGCATTGTCAGTAACGCTGCATTTTTCTGGATTATTTGGAAAGATAGAGAACAATTAACCCAGTGGTTCCTAACATCTGGCGAACAGTAAAGGATTTAACTCTGTAGAGACGAGGTCTCCTTTCAGATGGTGCAACAAATAACTGGGCCTGTGAATTGGCTTCTTTCTTACAATGAATTCCAACCTGTCGCACACATATTTTCAATGATTTTATGATTTTAAATATCTGTGAGGTTGAATTTGAAATATAAATGGAGAATGCTGGAAATATTCAGGAGGTCAGTTAGCAACTGTGGAGAGAAGTACAAGATTTAACACTTCAAATCAATGATCTAATGACACATGATCAAACTGAAACATTAACTCCGGTTCTCTCTCTGCAGATGCTGCCTGACCGGTAGAGTGTTTACAGCAATTTCTGGTTTTATTTCAAAGTTCCAGCATCTTCAGATTTTTGAAACTTAATCCTGGTATCAAGCCATTCTCACTCGCCAGGGAATACCAACAAATTCATAGACTACCAAGGACCATAGAATTGATTCCTTCCCCGTTGTAGATTTCCAATGATTAAATCACACAGACTGTCGGGCATGGATCTTGCACTGATGCTAAACCATAAAATATGCAAGTAATAGAACAGATGTTTCCAATTATCACCAGCACTTGGATGCATACCTTACGAAGTTGTACTTGTATTGAGCAATCAGTTCTGAATTGTAAAGGTCACAGTCAGCGTGAATAACCCGTGACTCAGATGGAAGCTCTGTGACCTCTGTCAGTAAGTTATGGGTTCACGTCCTGCTCCAGAGACTTGAGCACATAATCCAGCTGATGCTTCCAGCACAAACACTGACGGAGATTTCAGAACCAATAAGAGACACTAATGATGTTTTAATGCCATAATTGTAAGCTAAGCTGTTATTTGTTGAAAGATTATACTGCATCTCCACTCTTCTTAAAAAGGTACTCAAAAATGTGACACCAAGATAATTGGGCAGTTGACCAAAAGCTTTATCCACAAGGTTGGGTTTTTAGGGGATAAGAAAATGTAAGTGGATAATGGTTCAGGGAAAAAAATTCAAGCACTTAGGGCCTAAGCAGTTGATAGCACAACTGCCCATCAAATTAAGAGCCCAGAACTGCAGGATAAGAGATTGGGATTGGTATTGGTACTGGTATTGGTTTATTATTGTCACTTGTACCGAGGTACAGTGAAAAGCTTGTCTTAGAAACCGATCGTACAGGTCAATTCATTACATAGTGCAGTTACATTGAGTTAGTACAAAGTGCATTGGTGTAGTACAGGTAAAAACAATAACAATACAGAGTAAAGTGTCACAGCTACAGAGAAAGTGCAGTGCAATAAGGTGCAAGGTCACAACAAGGTGGATTGTGAGGCCAGAGTCCATCTCATTGTATAAGGGAACCGTTCAATAGTCTTAACACAGTAGGGTAGAAGCTGTCCTTAAGCCTGGTGGTACGTGCCCTCAGGCTCCTGTATCTTCTACCCGATGGAAGAGGAGAGAAGAGAGGATGTCCCAGGTGGATTGGGTCTTTGATTATGCTGGCTGCTTCACCAAGACAACAAGAGGTAAAGACCAAGGAGGGGAGGCTGGTATCCATGATGCGCTGGGCTGTGTCCACAACTCTCTGCAGCTTCTTGCGGTCCTGGGCAGAGCAGTTGCTGTACCAAGCCATGATACATCCAGATAGGATGCTTTCTGTGGTCCATCAATAAAAGTTGGTGAGAGTCAAAGGGGACAAACCAAATTTCTTTAGCCTCCTGAGGAAGTAGAGGCACTGGTGAGCTTTCATGGCCATGGTATCTACGTGATTTGACCACGACAGGCTGTTGGTGATGTGCACTCCCAGGAACTTGAAGCTCTCAACCCTCTCGACCTCAGCACCATTGATGTAGACAGGTGCATGTACACCAAGAGGTTGCAGATGTTAAACCAAGACATTGCCTGCTACCTTATGGGCATAAAAGATCCCAAGGCACGACTTGGAAGAAGAATAGAGATGCAGTATAACCTTTCAACAAATGACAGCTTAGCTTATAGCTATGGCATTACTGCCAGTGGGAGATTGCTTCAAATAAATGTTACATATCCTGCATTAGAACAGTCACTATACTCTATTGTTTGTAAAGTGCTTTGGACATCCTTTGAGGTGCTGTGTAAGTCCAAGTTCTTCCTTAATGTAATGTTGCCTGAGTCATGCTTTTCAGTGGTTCACTGGGATTTTGCTCATGAACATTGAATATTAGCTGGAAACTGGTTAATCAGCTTTGTATGACTATGATTTAGACAATAAGGCTAGAACATAGAACATAGAACAGAAGTATAGTACAGAACATAAGAACAGCACAGAACAGAACAGGCCCTGTGACGACCAAGATGCCAAATTAAACTAATCCCTTCTGCCTGTACGTGATCCATTTCCCTTCATTCCCTGCATATTCATGTCTCATCTAAAAGCCTCTTGAACGCCACTGTTGTATCTGCTTCCACCACCACCCCTGGTAACACGTTCCAGGCACCCATCCCTCTCTGTGTTAAAAACCTGCCCTGCACATCCCCTTTAAACTTTCCCCCCTCACCTTAAAGTTTGCCTCCAGTATTCAACATGTTTACACTGGTGAAGAGATTTTGGCTGTCGACCCTATTTATGCCTCTCATAATTTTGTAAACTTCTATCAGGAAAAGAAAATTTTAAAAGGCTAATACCTGCATTCAACAATTACAGACATGAATTAGTTCAATATTCCCACATAATGTTATTACTGGAAGAACAGGCTCAGTAGGCACATGGAACATCACTAGCTACATGTGGTCCCAAGTCACACACCAACTTGACTTAGGTATACATTGCTGTACCTTCATCACCACTGGATCTAAACACTCCTACACCCTCACCATCTCCTACACTTCCAAAACTCCTGTGTTAAGTTGATATGCAATGGTTGAAAAGAAAAATTCCACGGTTAGCAAAACTAAGACAGGGTTCATTTATTTTTGTTAATGTTGGAGAGAGAAATATTGGCTGAGACATTGTGAAGGACCTCCTTTACTTCAAGCAAGACTATAGGATCATATAAAACCTGACAAGGTAGACAGAGACTCCATTTAAACCTCCCTATGATTGATTGATTTATCTATTTAGATAAGATAAGATAAGATAAGATAAGATTAGATTTCTTTATTAGTCACATGTACATCGAAACACACAGTGAAATGCTTCTTTTGCGTAGTGTTCTGGGGGCAGTCCATAAGTATCGCCACGCTTCCGGCGCCAACATAGCATGTCCACAACTTTCTAACCCATACGTCTTTGGGATGTGGGAGGAAACCGGAGCACCCGGAGGAAACCCATTTATTTATCTATTTGTTTGTTTATTTATTTATATTTTAGGGTCTGAGCATCATTTGCAAGGGTAGTATTTATTACCCACCGCTCATTACCCTTGAGAAGGCCGTGGTGAGCTACCTCCTTGAATTCTTGCAGTCCTTCTCCTTTGTAGCCTTCCCTCAACATTAGCCTGGAAGGTTTGATAATCCACTGTTTGGATACAGCCTCTGGGCATGAAGTAAATGGGAAAATAGATCATTAGAATCTTTTCATGGAGATTTGGCCAGTATAGTTATCATATAAGGGTAGGCTTTTTGAATCTGGGACAGATGTGAGTATTAGAATCTATTCCATTTTCAATCACATTTTTCTTTGCATATTCTGTACATTATGACATTTTCAATCTATTAACAAGGCTACATTGGTAAAGTCTCATCATTTCCCAACTGAATTCACTTTGCCATTTTTTAGTAGTTCTTTGTTGAGCAATCTGCTTAAATTGTAACTTCTGATGTTAGATCCATATGGCTGGGAATCCATCGAGGTTATCGTGGTAATTGATCTTCAGAATCAGTTGCAGTCCAACTTATACCCTGCTGTCTCAGTCATTGGTTTCCGTCCAACTGACCTGGGTGTCAGCAGGAGAGTTTTAGGAAAAGCACCTTGCTCCAGACTTAAATGCTTCTCCTTTCTGACTGCTGCCTTGAAGTTATTGTATTCTAGCAGGAACATTGTGTGCTTTTCTAATGGTTTAAATCTATTATTTGGTATTGTTGGCACGTTGAAATGAGTCATTGTGTTATGCAGCACAGAAGCAGACCCTTCAGCCCACCGTGTCTATGCCAACCATTAAGTACCATAGAGTCATACAGCATGGAAACAGGCTTTTTGGCTCAACTTGTCCATGCCAACCAAGATTCCCATCTAAACTAGTCCCATTTACTGCCATTTGACCCATATCCCTCTAAACCTTTCCTATCCATGTACCTGTCCAAGTACCTTTCAAATGTTGTTAATGTACCTGCCTCAACCACTTCCCCTGGCAGCTCCAGATGAGTTGCTCACAAAGTTGGTGTCAAATTTGACCTATGTTTGAGTTTTGGGCCATTATTCATCCCATCACTAAGACTACCTTTCTCCACCTCCACTCATCTACGGCTAAAACCCTGATCCATGCCTCTGTTGCCCCTAGACTTGGCCAGTCCAATGAACGCCTTGCCGGCCTCCACTGTTCTCCTCTCTATTAACCTGAACTCATCCAAAACTCAAATGCCCACATCTTAACTTGCTCCATACCTTTCACCCATCACCCTTATGCTCACTGATCTGGCTCCCAGTTATGCAACACCTCAGTTTTAAAATTCTCACCTTTGTTTTCAAACGTCTCCGTGTCCTTGCTGTACTTCTTTAATTTCCTCCATCCCCATCCTATTTCTTTACATCTCCTTCTGGCTATAAAACATTCTTTAAAACCTACCCCATTGGGCATCCTTACCTAATATCTCCCTTTAAGGTCCAGTGTCCCATTTGGTTTATAGCGTCATAGAGCAAGACAGCATGGATGCAGGCCCTTCAGCCCAACCAGTCCATTCCAACCACGGTGCACACCCAGCTAGTCCCAATTTCCTGCATCCAGTCCAGGAGTTGTGTCTCAGTGCTCGTAAGTCTCATTTTCTTGTGGTCGGGATTTGGAGCAAGAGCGGGAGAGTTTAAAAGAGGCAAGTTTTGGCGCCTCTCGGTAAAGAGAGAAAAACAAAGGACTGCAGATGCTGGAATCTAGATGAAAAACAATGATGCTGGAGGAACTCAGCAGGCCAGGCAGCATCCATGGAGGAAAGCAGGAAGTCAATGTTTTGGGTCAGGACCCTTCTTCAGGACTGAAGATAGGAAATTGGTAAAGTCTTGATGCAGCTCCTGTGAATCACCTTTGGGTGCTTTGATATGTTAATCCAGAAGAAGTTAATGTTGCTGTCATACTGGGAGGAGGCAGACATGTGGATTTGAGGTGGAGGATTATGCTTAATAGAATCACTGCACAATTCTCCACATCACAGAAGGAAGTCATTCAGTCTATCAAGTCCATGCCAGCTCCCTGCACAGCAATCCCATCAATCCCATTCTCCCTCTTATTGCCCTGTAACCTATTCTCTACCACATGTTCATCAACCATTCCCAACTGCCCTTCTATCTCCAACAGTAAGGGTAATTTACAGCAGCTAATTAACCTGCCAGCACATCTCTGGGATGGGGAAGGAAACTGGGGAAAACCACGCAGTTGCAGGGAGAATGTAAAAACTCTACACAGATAGGACCAGAGGTCAGGATTGATTCCGGGTCACTGGATCTGTGAGGCAGTAGTACTGACTGCTGCTCAAAATGCCCTCCTTCTGTGCTGTAAATAAGCAGGTTAATCCACATCCTAATGGCAGGTGATTGTGTGGACATGGGACCCCTGAAGCTCTGTGATCAGAATGCAGTCTCTCTCAGGGATATCGTTTAATTGGATGCCTTCAGGTGTTCGCTCTCAGGGGCCTCAACCTCCCAGTTCCTGTAAAGGAGAATCAACATATTCAATTATCATTAAAAACTAACTTCATAAACCCTTGCTCGTGTGTTCGCTTACCACAAGGGCATGCTTTGTGCAGCTGGCTTCCAGTAAACATGCAACTAACTTGCCAAGAAACTTAATACTGGCCTGGCAATGTACACACGAAGAGAAAGTTTGGATCCTTGCATAAGATGCAAACATAGCCATTCTAATTTCATTTCATTTGCTTACTTGAAACGCACGTCAACTTTTTTTCCCAGTTACAGTGAATTATTCTATAAGACTGGAGCTTTACTTCATTAGCTTTTCCCAAAAACTGACTACCCCTTAGTTATTTTGCCAATTATGTCAATGAATTGTTTGGGTTTGATGAACCAATCTCAAGATGTTTCTAAACATGATTCAACAATAACTTTGGCAGGTTTTCTTGATCTTGAAATGAAAGCATCAGCAGTTCCAGACAGCATCTGTGGAGAGAGAAACGGAAGTTATGTGTTAGATCAATGACTGTTTAGTTCGACCAGAAACATTTACTCATGTCTGCCTTGTCACAGATTTTGCCTGGCCTACTATTTTTATTGAAGCAAGTTTTAAGATGGAATGAAATGGGAGGAGAGGAGAGGGAAGAAGAGCCATAGGGTCACATAGCTTGGCCCTTCAGCCTACTGAATTCTTGCCAACCATCAAGTAGCCAGTTAAACTCATCCTACATCAATCCTATTTGAGTAAATCGGTAAATTGGTTTATTATAGTCGCATGTACCAAGGTACAGTGAAAAACTTATTTTGTATACCATTCATAGAGATCAATTCATTACATAGTGCATTGAGATAGTACAAGGTAAAACAATAACAGAATGCAGAATAAAGTGTTACAGTTACAGAGAAAGTGCAGTGCAGGTAGACAATAAGGTGCAAGTTCATAACGAGGTAGATTGTGAGGTTAAGAGTCCATTTTATCGTGCTAGCGGATCATTCACTGGTCTTATAACAGCAGAAATCTGCCCTTGAGCCTGGTGGTACGTTCTTTCAGGCTTTTGCATCTACTGCCCAATGGGAGGGGGGAGAAGAGAGGATGTCCAGGATGGGTGGAGTCTTTGATTATGGTGGCTGTCTTACTGAGGCAGCGAGAAGTGTAGACAGAGCCCATGGAGGGGAGGCTGGTTTCCTTGATGTGCTGAGCTGTGTCCACAACTCTCTGCAGTTTCTTGCGGTCACGTTCAGAGCAGTTGCCATACCAAGCCGTGATGCGTCAACATAGGGTGCTTTCTACGGTGCATCAGTAAAAATTGGTGATAAAAATTTTATTCTCTGGACATTCAAATCAACTGTCCCCAGATTCTATCACTCACCTACACACAAAGGGCAATTTACAGTGGCTGGTTAATCTACCAACCTGCATGTCTTTGGGATGCGAAAAGAAGCAGGAGCACCCAGAGGCAACACAAGAGACTGCAGATGCTGGAATCTGGAGCAACAAACAGACTGCTGGAGGAACTCAGCGGGTCAGGCAGCATCGAGGGACAGTCGACGTTTCGTCTCGAGACCCTTCATCTGTTCTGAAAGATGGGGGGAGATAGCCAGAATAAATTGGTGAGGGGAAGGGGTGGAGCAGGAGCTGGCAAGTGACAGGTGGATCCAGGTGAGGAGGGGTGATAGGCAGATGGAGGAGGGAAGGGTGGAAACAGTGACAGAGGCTGGGAAGTGATGTGTGGGTTACCTGCCCCCCCCCTTTCTCTCCCCTCCTGATCTACCCAGTTCCTCCTACAAACCCCCAAACCCTGCCCCCCTTCCCAGCCCCCGATCACCCAGTCTCTTTCTCCTCCTCCTCCCCATCACCCAGACACTCCTCCCACTGGGTCCCCTCCCCCCAACTATTCCCACCTGCCCTCTCCACCTCCCTTATTTGGTTCCATGCTTCACCTTCCTCTCCTATCAGATCCCACCATCTGCAGCCCTTAGATGCCTCCACCTATCACCTCCCAGCCTCTGTCGCCATCTCCACCCTCCCGTCCCCTCCTCCATCTGCCTATCACCCTACCTCACCTGGATGCACCTATTGCTTGCCAGCTCTTGCTTCACCCCAACCCTTCCCTTTTCTTTGCTGGTTATATCCCCTAATCTTTCAGTCCAGGTGAAGGGTCTTGACCCAAAATGTCGACTGTCCATTTCCCTCCACAGATTCTGCCCGACCTGCTGAGTTCCTCCAGCAGTTTGTTTACTGCACCCAGAGGAAACACTCATGGTCAACAGGAGAATGAGCAAACTTCACATAGACAACACTGGGAGGGCCTGATTGAACCCAGGTCACTGGAGCTGGGAGGCAGCAGCCACACCATTGTGCTGCCCCAGAAGAATTGGAATTGGTTTATTATTGTCACTTGTACCAAGGTGCAGTGAAAAACTTGCCTTGCATACTGTTCATAGAGATCAATTCATTACACAGTGCATTGAGATAGTAAGGTAAGATGAGATAAGATATCTTTATTAGTCACATGTACATCAAAACATGTACATCGAAACACACAGTGGAATGCATCTTCTGTGTAGAGTGTTCTGGGGGCAGCCCGCAAGTGTCGCCACGCTTCCAGCGCCAACATAGCATGCCCACAACTTCCTAAGCCACACAACTTTGGAATATGGGAGGAAACCGGAGCACCCGGAGTAAACCAACGCAGATAGGAGGAGAACATACAAACTCCTTACAGCCAGTGGCCAGAATTGAACCCGGGTCACTGGCGCTGTAATAGTGTTACACTAACTGCTACACTACCGTGCCTGCCCTACACTAAAACAATAACAGAATGCAGAATAATGTGCAACAGCTACACAGAAAGTGCAGTGCAGGTAGACAATAAGAAGAAGGGTCGTAACGAAGTAGGTTGTGAGGTTAAGAGACCACCTTATCATACAAGGGAAACATTCAATAGTCTTTTACCAGCAGAATAGAATCTGTCCTTGAGCCTGGTGGTACATGCTTTTCAGCTTTTGCATCTTCTACCCGATGCGAGAGAGGAGTTTGGCGCAGAGCAATTGGGAGCTATTTTGAATAGTGGTGTGATTCATGCAAATTACAAGTGGAAAACACTGCAGCTGAATATAAAGTGGTTGCAAAACCTAAAGCAGGAGATTGCTGGAGTCTTCTCAGGGAAAGATCATTGTATTATTTTAAGTGAGCAAAATGGAAAGTCTGAGATAGGGAGGCAGATATTAAATGATGATAATCATGATCATTCAAGGAGGAGAATGAAGGTAATGATACCTAGACAATCTGGCAGCAGCACTCAAGTGATTTCATTATTGAACCAGAAAGCTGTAATGTTGCAGGCTTGATACTGCATTCAATAACTTGCAAGAAAAGATCATCAAGCGTTAAGAAATGTTGCCTGACCCATTCAGTATTTCCAGCCTTTTTTTTTGTTTTGTCTCAGACGTCTGGTTGACCCCAGTTTTACGAGAGAGGAAGGAAGAAGGCCGGCCAGAACTATTTCCATTGGTGTTGGAACAGTCAGGACAATTGGGAAAAGACAACTTCCTCTGGTTGGGAATCAGTGATCACGAGCCAATAATCTAAAAGTTTTCCACCAGTGAATGGGGAGAGAAGTTTCTTTAATTGAACCTGGGTTCCATTATTGCAGGAGGTGTTTGAAGCAGAGACAATTTCATCAGTTGAGGCAAACACAAATAGATACTAGAAGCAGAAGACAATGGAAAGCCATGCAGATGGTAGCCCAGAGAGACTAGTTGTGGATTGAGTTAACAAAGATACACTACAAGCATATTCTGTTGAATGGCCACCATCAGTACTATTAACAATTTGTGGCTCAAAGGCACAGTAGAGTAGTGGTTAGCATAACGTTATTACGGTGCCAGCGACCGGGGTTCAATTCCCACTGCTGTCTGTAAGGAGTTTGTACGTTCTCCCTGTGACTGCGTGGGTTTCCTCCGGGTGCTCTGGTTTCCTCCCACATTCCAAAGACATACAGGTTAGGAGCTGTGGGCATGCTATGTTGGCACCGGAAGCGTGGTGACACTTGTGGGCTGCCCCCAAATACTCTATGTAAAAGATGCATTTCACTGTGTGTTTCAATGTACATGTAACTAATAAATATCTATCTATCTATCTATCTATCTATCTATCTATCTATCTATCTATCTATCTATCTATCTATCTATCTATCTATCAAACAGTGACAAACATATATTAATTTTTATTGGTATTTCCAGCCGCTTCTGCTTACAGTATATTTCAGGTTGCGATTTCAGTTTCTGCCTTAGCATTTCTGAACTTGGCCTTGAAGAAAACTCCCACACATGGGGGTCCCAGTGAGTCTTGCCTCCCCCCAGGCTGTTTTTCCACATTAACCACACCCAGGCAACTTACTGATACTCGAAGATCTTACTTCATGAGTCTGAAATCAAGTGGTGGTGAAGAATTATGGAACTGCTCTTGTTTATAAATCTTTTGTGGAATCTATTACCAAATACAATTAAAAGCACTGGAGCTATTTTGAATTTATGTCTCACTAGTCATCAATGCTTGAGGTGTCAGCTGTGGTTCTGTCAGCAGGACTATGTTCTGATTCACTCTGTTCATGGTTTCAAATACAGACTGATGCTTCTAATCCAGTACTGAAGGAATGCAGTGCTGTTGACAGTGCCATTGTTCTACTAAATTACCATACTTTACCTCATATTAGGAAGATGTAAGCTTCCCATGAGACTCCATGAAAAACAGCATATCTCACGGATATTTTGCCAATCTATATTTCACATAGAATTGGCCCTAATTCTCCAATTTCAGGTAAACTGCTCCCTCTCTGTCCCTCTTCTCTCTCCTCCTGAACTACCCAGTTGCTCCTACACCCACCCTAGCCCCCCATCACCCTGTTTCTTTCCCCTCCTCCACCCACCCCATCTGCCCAACCCCCACACCCCAGCCAAATGTTCCCCTTCCCCCATCTGCCCACCCCACCTATTTGGTTCCATGCTCCACCTTCCTCTCCTGTCAGATTCCATCATCTGCAGCCCTTTCTTGCCCTCACCTATCATCTCCCAGTGTCTGTCACTGGTTTTCCACTCTCTCCTCCTCCATCTGCCTGTCGCTCCTCCTCACCTGGTTCCACCTATCACCTGCCAGCCCTTGCTCTGCCCCTTTCTCTCACCTCTTTGTACTGGCTATCTCCTGTCTACCCTTACAATCCAGATGAAGGATCTCGGCCTGAATCATCGACTGTCCATTTCCCTCCACAAATGCTGCCGGACCCACTGAGTTCCTTCAGCATCTTGCTTGTTGCTCCTTACAATTGATAATCTTATTGTCATCACCTGTTTTTCGAGTATGCTCTGTGAAATATGAAATTTAGGAGTGAAATATGAAATATAAGAGCATGAATAGACCATGAGGCCCTTCAAGTCAGCTCTGCCTTCAATATATTGTAGCTGATCCTCTCTCTCAGTACGGTACACGGTAGTGTAGTGGTTAGCATAACGCTATTACAGCGCTAGCAACCTGGGCTCAATTCTGGCCGCTGTCTGTAAGCAATTTGTACGTTCACCCCATGATTGTGTGGGTTCCCTCCGGGTGCTCCGGTTTCCTCCCACATTCCAAAGATGTACAGGTTAGGAAGTTGTGGGCATGCTATGTTGTCGCCGGAAGTGTGGCGACACTTGTGGGCTGCCCCCAGAACATTCTACGCAAAAGATGCATTTCAATGTGTGTTTCAATGTACATGTGACTAATAAAGAAATCTTATATATCTTAATAAAGATATCTGCTTTCTGCCCAAACTTCTTGATGCTTTTTGTGTCTCTAAATATTATATTCATTATTATACAAATATATTACCGTACATATTAGACAAAATCTTAAACATCTTCAGCAATTTGGACTCCTCAATCTTCTGTAGTAGAAAATACCACAGGTTCAACAGCCTCTGAGTGAAGAAATTTCTACTCGTCTCAGTCGTAAATGTTTTACCCTGTAACCTGGGTCTGTGACACACCAGCCAGTGGAAACAACTCCCTGATCCCAGCCTGTCGAGCCTTGTGAGTTTTGTTCCTGTTTGAATGAGATCTGTCAGCCTTCTACAATCTAGTGAATGCAGGTTTAGTCAAGCCAATCTCTACTCATACAGAAGATCCACTATCCAAGGTATCAGTCTGGTGAACCTTCACTGATCTTCTTCTATGGCACACATACATCCTTCCGTAGGTAAGGATAAGATAAGACAAGATAAGATATCTTTATTAGTCACATGTACATCAAAACACACAGTGAAATGCATCTTTTGCGCAGAGTGTTCTGGGGGCAGCCCGCAAGTGTTCCCACACTTCTGGCGCCAACATAGCATGCCCACAACTTTCTAACCTGTATGTCTTTGGAATGTGGGAGGAAACTGGAGCACCTGGAGGAAACCCACGCAGACACAAGGAGAACGTACAAACTCCTTACAGACAGCGGCCGGAATTAAAACCGGGTCACTGGTGCTGTTACAACGTTATGTTAACCACTACACTACCGTGCCTGCCCGAGTGATCACACTGTGCTACACTGAGAGTGGTACATAGCCAGAGGTATTTAAAGCAATTTCTGGAGCAAAAGTTGTTGGTGGACAAGTGTTTCCAACAGGCTCACAAATATTTCCCTGGATGACCTGTTAAACCTACCCCTCAGTGTAATTAATCATTGACCATTCAGTTCAGTTGGTGAGCCAAATTTCTCCCCTTGCTTTGTCACCTCCAATTTAATCCTTCCTCTTCTTAGGCAGAACCTCTGGTTTGAGGATGATGATGAGATGGACTCTGACCTCACGATCTACCTTGTTGTGAACTTGCACCTTACTGCACTGCACTTTCTCTGTAGCTGTGACACTTTACTCTGTACTGTAATTGTTTTTACCTGTACTACCTGAATGCACTCTGTACTAACTCAATGTAACTGTACTGTGTAATGAATTGACCTGTACAATCGGTATGCAAGACAAGTACATACCTCGGCACAAGTGACAATAATAAACCAATACCTATACCAATACCTTCCACTCTGGAAATAAAGCTCTGAGATGACTGAGGAGAGAGGAATGCAGGCTCTTCCACAGCAGGAGCAGGTGGTAGTTTCTGAAGTGATGTGCTCCTTCCACCACCTACATGGGACTTCAGTGTGCTCCTGATTGACAGGCTCAAGGTTCTCAACGTCATCCCAAATACTCCTTCCTCACTTTGAGTGGTCATGGGCCAGAAATCCCCAGGAGTCGGTGGGGATGTAACATAAGGAGGCTTTGAGCACACCCTTAAATCATTTTGCTCACCAATCTCTTTGCATGATGGAACTCAGAATAGAGTAATACTTTCAGTGTCTGAAATTGGGCTTACAAACAATGTGTCCTGTCCAACAGAGCCACCCGTGTTCGACTCCCTGCACTACTGGGGATTCATCCAATTCTATGGGAAGCTTTGCATAATTACTCGGATGAGGCCCATCCATCAAAAGAGATAAGATAAAGAGATAAGATAAAGATATCTTTACCATGTACATCGAAGAGCTCAACCTATCAAGCCACGAATTTATGGTAACTCTCCAGAGAAAGCAAGTTATGTGAATAAATTTATTATTCAATGATTTAACTAACACAAGAAAATAGGAGCAGGAGTAGTCCACCCGGCCCCTCAAGCCTGTCCCACCATTCAGTACAATCATAGCTGTTCCATGTTGGCCTCAACTCATCCTCTGTGCCAGTTCCCCATAACCTTTAATTGTCCGATCTTTCAATTTCAATGTGTCTCCACTTTAGATATTCGTAATGATCTGGCCTCCATCGTTCTCGGGGCAGAGAGTTCCAGGGATTCACCACCCTCTGAGAGAAATTTCTACGCACCAGCTGTTATTTTGTAGTTATGTCTCCTTGTTCATGACTCTCCCGCTAGCGAAAACATCCAAACATCTACCCTTTTATGTTTGAATAAGGTCATCCCTCATTCTTCTAAACTCCAAGGAATACAGACCCAAACTGTCCAGCCTCTCTTGATAGGATAACCCTCTCATCCCAGAAATTAGCCTGGAGAATCTCCTTAGGACTGCCTCCAATGCTGCTATATCCTTCGATGGTTAAGGGGACCAAAACTGGGCTCAGTATTTCAGGTGTGGCCTCTCCAACACCCTGTACAACAGTGATTAAACCTCCCTATTCTTAAATTCCAAACCCTTGCAATAAAGACCAACATGCTACTTGCCTTCTTAACAACTTGTTGGACCTGCCTAACTTTAGTGATTCATGCATTAGAACACCTAGCTTCACTCACTTGCAGTGTCTCTCCATTTAGATAATAATCTGCCTTTTGATTTCTCTCACCAGAGTGCGTGACCTCACACTTCCCGTTGGCACATTAAGGGACATGTAGGGCAGCACGGTAGTGTAGCAGTTAGCATAACGTTATTACAGTGCCAGCAACCCAGGTTCAATTCTGGCCGCTGTCTGTAAGGAGTTTATACGTTCTCCCCGTGGCTGTGTGGGTTACCTCTGGGTGCTCCAGTTTCCTCCCACATTCCAAAGGCGTATGGGTTAGTAGGTTAACATGGATGTAATTGGGTGGCGTGGGCTTGTTGAGACGGAAGGGCCTGTTACCGAGCTGTATAAATAAAAGAAATTAAACTCCATTTGCCAGGTTTTTCCCCAATCACTCAATTTATCAATATCCCATTGCCAAATCACAATGTCCTCATCACCACATGCCCTTTCACTTATTTTTATATCACTGGCAAACTTGGAAAGCTTACATTTTGTTCCCTCCTCCAGATCATTAGTGTAAATATTAAACAACTGGGAATGAAGAACCAATCCCTAGGGTACTCCACAAGTTAAATTGGTAAATTGGTTTATAATTGTCACATGTACTGAGGTACAGTGAAAATCTTAGTTTTGCATGCCGTCCATACAGATCATTTCATCACATCAGTGCATTGCGGTGGTACAAGGGAAAACAATAACAGAATGCAGAGTAGAGCGTTACAGCCACAGAGAAAGTGCAGTGCAGGTAGACAATAAGGTGCAAGGCCATAATGATGTAGATTGTGAGGTTAAGAATCCATCTTATCGTAATAGTCTTATATCAAGGTATAAGACTATCATGATAAGATAGAAGCTGTCCTTGAGCCTGGTGGTACATGCTTTCAGGCTTTTCTATCTGCCCAATGGGATGGGGGAGAAGAGAGAATGTCCGAGGTGGGAAGGGTCTTTGATTATGTTGGCTGCTTTTTCGAGGCAGCGAGGTGTAGACAGAGTCCATGGAGGGGAGGATGTTTTCTGTGATGTACTGAGCTGTGGCAACAATTCCCTGCAGTTTCTTGCGGTCTTGGGAAGAGCAGTTGCCATACCAATGCCTGATGCATTCGGATAGGATGCTTTCAACGGTGCATCAATAAAAATTGGTGAGGGTCAAAGGGGACACGCCAAATTTTCTTTAGCCTCCTGAGGAAGTAAAGGTATTGATGTGCATTCTTGGCTGTTGCATCTATGTGGTTGGTCTAGAACCCAAAAAGGGTCCATTTATTCCAACTCTCTGTTTTCTATGAGAAAGGCAGTTTTCAACCCACTTTAACAAACTTTTTCCAATACCTTGGGCTCCTAATTTCAGTAGCTTATGTGGCACCTTATCAAATGTCTTTTGGAAATCTAAACATACTACATCTACAGGTCCTTTTCTATCAACTCTCCCTGTCTTAGCTTCAGATAATTCGAGCAAGTATGTCAAATGTGACTTACCTTTCATAAAATCATGTCCACTGGGTTTGATTATATTCAGCTTGCTAAGGAAATAGATCTCGTGGAAACAGCACTCCAACAATAAAGAGTTTAGCTGACGATTTTGAGCGAGAAAACATGGACAGTGTTGAAGATGATTAAAATACTGTTATAGAACATAGAACGGCACAGCACACTTTTGTTGGCTCAATGGAAGAAAACAGTTTCCTTTTATTTAGGGCGTGACCAAGGAGCGAGGAGGTTCCAGAACAAGTGTAGATAACAAAATTAGAACTCGGGGTGATGTCAGGAAGGTCTCCTTTCCAGAATGATGTTTGATATGGGAAATTTGATATTTGAAAATTTCAGTGCTGAGAAAGGTAGATTCTTACTAGGCAAGGGTTTTCGGGTTTACAAAATCAAGATGGGTAAATTGAACAGATCTAATTAGGCCTAGTTAGATGTTGGGACAGGCGGGAGAGGTGGTGCCTAATGTTGCTTCTGCATTCCCACAGCTGTTACTGCACTTTAGAAGGTCATATATGTACCTCAAAGGTTAAACAGAATCACAAAATTGGTGCAAAAAAAACCCATCACAGTGCTTGCCAGAACCGTCACTGTGGCTGAGAAGAAAATACTCCTGTGAAATTTCCTCTAAGTCTGCGCAACCAATCGCTTCACTTCAGGGATGTTTTTCTTCTTGTGTTTGCGGCTGTTCCAGCAGTAGGAAGGAGGAAATCATTCCATACCAGCCCTTAAATGCCTCAAGTTTATATTACAGATGAATTGGTGCTGCTGTATTACTGAGTGCTCAACAGGCAATAACTTTCCTTTTATTTAGTCTATACTTAAACAAGCCAGAAACTGCATCCCATTGACAGGACACTGAGCTGAATAACACAGTGCTTGTGATAGGTGAGGAAACAACAGATACAAATCCCTTTAATTAACATTTTTTTTCTCCAGTTTGTTTTATAATTTGTTTTATGCCTCTGGCTTTGTTTCCAGTCCAGTATGTAGGAACAAGGCACACACGAAGTGAGGTATAATTAAGGGCAACCATGACATCTCTTTGAGGAAAGGTTTTGAACCAAATTGCAGAAGTTTATGCCTAAAAGCAGTCAAGGGAATCCAAGAGATGGTTTAAAAAATTCCCTTCACACCACAAGTTCCAAAGACAGGCTTTAAAGGTATTTGCAGCATAGGAGGAGACCATTCAGTCCTACACATCCATGGCAATGTTTCATGTTCCACACATTCTCTTCACTTCACTGTATCAGCATCACATTCTATCCTCCTCTCCCACCTGTGTTTATCCCACTTCCCCTTAAATGCATCTCTGCTGTTCAGCTCGACCATGTTCCATATTCTCACCACTCTCAGTGGGGGCAGGCACAGTAGTGCAGCGGTTAGCATAACGCTTTACAGCGCCAGCGACCCGGGTTCAATCCCCGCCGCTGTCTGTAAGGAGTTTGTACGTTCTCCCCGAGTGTCTGCGTCGGTTTCCTCCAGGTGCTCCGGTTTCCTCCCACATTCCAAAGCCGTACGGATAAGGAAGTTGTGGGCATGCTATGTTGGTGCCAGAAGTGTGGCGACACTTGCGGGCTGCCCCCAGAACACTCTACGCAAAAGATACATTTCACTGTGTGTTTCTTATCTTTGGGATTTTTCCTTTCCCTATATCCCCTTTGGGGAATTTAATCTTGGTCCTTAATCTTGGTGATTATGGGTATATCAATATATCATTGTTTCCGGCACAGAGAAACAGCATTTACTCCATTTGACATATGTTTCTTGAGTACAGTTGTACCTTTGAATATTATCAGGACTTGTAGTTAATAGATTCTTGGACACCAAGGGTATCAGGCAGGAAAGTGGATGAGGTACAGGACTGACCATGAGACTGAATGGCAAAACTGGTTTCAGGGGCTGCAATGGACCAGCTCTGTTTTGATTTCATACGTTCCTTTATTCAGAACTGAATAAAGACATAATATTTTACAATGCTCAACTAGTTGCCAGTGGTTGAGATAACTAATCCTCCTGGCCTTGAGATTATGGCTAAGCCCAATGTGTTCCATCTGCCTCTCTGGGCCATTGCACATTGGACAGGAAAAGACATCTGGACTGCATAGTGAATAGTGGAACAAAAACCTTAGAACCATTTAAGTGATTACCACAGTGTGGGGGCTGCAAAATCTGTCTGTCAAGATGATGGTGGTTTTATTGTCCATAATTATCTTGTGAACACATACAGTGAAACAACTCAAACATTTAAATGAGCTGATCCCTGTCACAAAAACCAGCCTCCCCTCCATTGACTCTGTCCACACTTCCTGCTGCCTTGGGAAAGCAGCCAACATAATCAAGGACCCCTCCCACCCCGGTCATTCTCTCTTCTCCCCCCTTCCATCAGGCAGAAGATATTAAAAGCTTGAAAGCACGCACCACCAGGCTCAAGGACAGCTTCTATCCAGCTGTTTTCAGACTCAAATGGAGCTCTTGTACAATAAAAATGAACTCTTGATCTCTCAATCTACCTCATCGAGGCCCTTGCACCTTATTTGTCTACCTGCACTTTCTCTGTAATTGTAACTGTAACACTATATTCTGCATTCTGTTATTGCTTTTCCCTTCGTACTACCACGCTGTACTGATGTTTAGAAATGATCTGTATGGATGGCATGCACTGTATCACTGTACATGTGACAACAATAAACCAGTTCCAAGTTACTAGGTACCAATTACCAGAAACAGGAATGGGCCATAACTACTGCTAACATACCAATAGTATTTCTATGCTCAAACTGGAAGTTTCCAATCAATATCCTTACTTACTACACAGCAAGAGGCCACTTGGCCTTGGGTCCCTCGTTGGCTCCCAACACAGCCATCCCATCAGTCGCATTCCTTACTTCCCTGTAGCCCTGAACTTTACTGTCTTTACATGCCCCTTAATTTCCCCGTGTTGTATTTCCACTTCCTTACATTGGAGGCAATTCACCTAGTCAATTAACCAATCAGCATGTCCTTTGGATGTGGGAGGAAACTGAAGCACATGGAAGATACTCACAAGGTCACAGGAAGAACATGCAAACTCCACACAGACAACAACTGTGGTTAGATTGAACCTCAGGTCCTTTGGAGCTCTGAGTCAGCAGGATCAAATGTACAATCTACAAGAGGTAATGCCTCAGGAAGGCGACATCCATCCTTAAGGACCCCCACCATCCAGGCCATGCGCTCCTCTCGATGCTGCCATCAGGCAGGAGGTACAGGAGCCTGAAGACCCACACCTCAAGCTTCAACAACAGCTTCTTCCCCACTGCCATCAGGTTCTTGAACTGACCTGAAAGACCCTAACACTACCTCGGACTACCTTTCTTTTTTTCTCTGTCTCAACTTACACTAGTGTCATTATGTTTATTTTGTTACGTTATGTATAATTTATGCTAATTTAAGTTTATGTTAACTTATGTTTGTCATGTACTGTGCTGCTGCTGCAAAAAGCTCATTTTCCTGGCATTTATACCCTGGGTATGTCTGCCCATGACAATAAACTGGAACTTGAACTTAAAAGTTGCTCTTTTAAATTAAATTTAAATTACTAGAGTAAAATTTAACCGTGAGTACTTGTGGAAAGAGAAGGAAGATGGTGATGAGTTAGATTCAAGCAGTTGATATAGACGATTATTTTGTACCCATTTTGATGGCGCTAGCATGATAATGATCTCTTTGAATGAATCTACTCACATATGGTCACGCTGGGCTGAATCTCATTATTAAATAAAATTGAAAATTTTATTCCCAGCTTACGAACACTCAATTTACGTACAGCCTGTACATAGGATGGTGTGTTTGGGAGACAGGCAGGATGGATTTGCCAGCTGCTTAACTGTGGGGCTGCAGGCACCTTCTGCCAGGTAGGAACATGGTTCACAGCCGCGTTTCCCACTGGCAAACAGTTCGGGTTACAAACAGTTCACAGGAGTGGAACGCTGCTGTAACCTGAGGAGGGCCTGTATTTTTGAGGAATTTACGTAATGCATCAACAACTTCCATTCATATAGCCCCCTTGATGTAGCAAATATGTCCCAAGGTGCTCTGCGGTGACATTCTCAAGAAGAAAACTTGAGAAAGCATGAGGGTCCATGACCAAAAGACTTGAGGTTAAACTTTAGGTGGAATCTTAAAGGAAGAAGAAGTGTAGATGCAGAGAGGTTTAGGAAGGGAATTCCAAAACCTGGCAGCTAATGTTCCAGCTGCCAGTGCCGTATGATTCAATTCAGGGGTGGTTGAGAAGCCTGAATTGGAGGAATGCAGGTATCTCAGAGAATTATGTCTGGAAGATGTTGTAAAGATTGGGTGGGAAGATGATGCAGAGGTCCTGAAATATAAGTGGTTGGAGGGGTGAACAGCTGGCTCTTAACATGTTGTCTATAAAAACTGACCCATCTCCCAGACTTCCAAAGCACGTCAAAACCAACCAACATAAACATCAGCACACAGGGTTCCTCCTCTCCACTCACCAGCATAAGTAGACCCTGCAATCACATGAGCTGCCTTGTTCTTTGTTCTTATGTTGCTCCCAGTGCAGGCAACCTGATGAGGTGATACATTCCTCCCGCAAGAAAATTCATAAGTGATGTCTGTCAGTGCACACCAATAAAATATACCTAAATATACAATGATCTCATAAGATGTATACGCGCCAATGTATACTTAATCTTTTAATGGTTTAATAAATGTAGATTTACACATGACAACTCCACAAGACATCTGTAAGTGTAAACATAAGGGTATAATGGGCTTGTGAAATATAAATGTCCTTTTTTAAGTATTTATTGTAATCCAGTTCCTAAACCAAAATAATAGCATGAGATTATATTTTGTAGAAATACAATACAAATGCTTAAGGCATTCAAGCACTTGTTTGAAGTTTCTCTCTCCACTGTTTTAATAGTCTCTTGCTGCGTTGGCAGCTCAGCAGCCAAACTCCATCTGAAGTCTCCCCACCCCAACTTTGAACAGATGTTGCAAATAGCTTCCTGTCACAGATTGTCCCTTCTATAGAAAAGAGACATCGTTATCCTTTTCCATTCAAAGCCCAGTCTCATCCTCCTTCGCAAATACTATGACCTCCCTTATGTCATTCCAGGCTCCACCTTCCTCTCCAATCAGATTCCATCATCTGCAGCCCTTTGTCACCTCCACCTATCACCTCCCAGCTTCTGTCGCTATTCCCACTCTTCCCGCCTCCATGCCGATCACCCCTCCTCACCTGGATCCACCTATCACTTGCCAGCTCTTGCTCCAGCCCTACCCTTCACCTTTTTATATTGGTGATCTACCCTCCATCTTTCACCCCAGATAGGGCAGGCGCGGTTAACGCAACGCTATTACAGCGCCAGCGACCCGGGTTGGATTCTGCCCCCTGTCTGTCAGGGAGTTTGTATGCTTTCCCCGTGTCCGTGTGGGTTTCCTCCGGGTGCTCCAGTTTCCTCCAACATTCCAAAGGCGTACGGGTTGGGAAGTTGTGAGCATGCTATGTTGGCGCCGGAAGCGTGGCGACACTTGCGGGCTGCCCCCAGAACACGATGCAAAAGATGCATTTCACTGTGTGTTTCGATGTACATGTGACTAATAAAGATATCTTATCAAACCAAAATGCTGACTGCCCATTTGCCTCTACAGATGCTGCCTGACCCACTGAGTTCCTCCAGCATCTTGTGTGTTCCTCCAGGTTCCACCATCTGCAGGATCTTTGGTCTCCACCTCAAATCTGTTTGTTTCCCAAAGTCACTGAATGTCGGAAAGTCATACAGCACAGAAACAAGCCCATTGACACACCAAATCCTGGCGAACCATCAAGCACATATTTACACTAATCCTACTTCTTTCTCCCCTTCCCATCAACTCCACCTAATTCTACCACTGACCTGGACATTAGGAGCAATTTACAGTGAACAATTAACCTACCAACCTGCACGTCTTTGAGATGTGGGAGGAAACTCGAGCACTCGAGGGAAACCCACACAGTCACAGGGATAAGAAAAGATATCTTTATTAGTCACATGTGCATCGAAACACACAGTGAAATGCATCTTTTTGCATAGAGTGTTCTGGCGGCAGCCCGCAAGTGTCGCCACGCTTCCGGCGCCAATGTAGCATGCCCACAACTTCCTAACCATATGTCTTTGGAATGTGGGAGGAAACCAGAACACCCGGACGAAACCCACGCAGACACGGGGAGAACATACAAATTCCTTACAGACAGCAGCCAGAGTCGAACCCGGGTCACTGGCACTGTAACAGTATGCTAACCGCTACACTACCGTGCCTGCCCCGAACGTGCAAACTTCACAGAGACAGCACCTGAAGTCAGGATTGAACCCGTGTTGCTGGAGCTGTAAGGTGTGATTCCATGTTGAGAGCTCTCCAGCCCTCCTGTGTTGTCACCTCTCAAATCTATACTCATTTTTCACACAGCTCAATCTTTGAATCTCACCTATTAGGTTCTTGCTTGACACAGCAGTGAAGCACTCTTGTCCAAGTCACAATTTCATACTTTGCCAGGATGAATATGATGGATTTTATGATATGACCCTTCTTTATTCTGCATGATGTCTCTGTCAGTTCTTGTGAACACAGTCTATCAACTTCTTCCACTACATCTCTTCTGCTGACCAGTTGAATTGCACTGCCTTTACTTTGTCCAACATAAGTCTATCCATCCGTTGCCAGAGCACCTCCATAAGTCACTTCATTTCCTGTCCTGGTACCACATGAACCAGAACCCCACAACCCCCAAATCCCCCAAATGGCAAGGGCCTTGATGTACAGATAGTCCTTGGGGTGCAAGTTCATAGCTCCCTGAAAGTGGCGACACAGTCAGTATTCAGGAGTGAGGTAGAACATCTGGGTGAGTGGTGTCATGATAACAGCCTCACGGTTAACGCCAACAAATTCAAGGAGCTAATCGTTGATATCCGAAAGGGGAAGTCGGGAGACCACGTGTCAGTTCTCATTAGTGGGTCAAAGGTGGAGAGAGTTATCAGCTTCAAACTCCTGGCTGTTAACACCTTGGATGACTTGTCCTGGGCCTAGCACATAGATGCAATCACGGAGAAGGCACGCCATTGTATCTATTTTCTTACACGCTTAAGGAGATTTGATGTGTCACCAAATACTCTAAAAAACTTCTACAAGTGAACTGTTGAAAGTATCCTGACTGGTTGCGTCATGGCCTGGTATGGCAATTCCAACGAACAGGAATGCAAAAGGTTGCAGAGTTGTGGACACAGCCCGGCCCATCATCGGTACAATCCGAGATGGAGAAAAATGGAGGTCTATGTGGGAGAGAAGAGTTAGATAGATCTTGGAGCAGGATAAAATGTTGGCACAACATTGTGGGCCAAAGGGGCTGTACTGTGCTGTAATGTTCTATATTCTATGTTCTAATCCTCCCCACCACTGACAACGTCTATATGAGACGCTGCCTCAAGAAAGTGGCATCTATCATCAAGGACCCCCACCATCTGGGTCACGCCCGTTTCTCACAGCTACCAACGGGCAGGAGGTACAGAAGCCTGAAGTCCCACACCATCAAGTTCAAGAACAGCAACTTTCCTACAACCATCAGGTTCTTGAACCAACCTGCACAACCCCAACCCTACCTCTGTGTCGGAACACTAAGGACCACTGCTTGCACTTCCATGGATTGTGTCTGTTTTTTGCACTATGGTCTTGTTTTTGCAGTCTTTTTTTCTCTCTCTCCCTCTATTCACTGTCTTGTATGATTTGTGTATAATTCATGTTTATATTCAGTGTGTTGTCTATACCTACGTGCCTGTGATGCAGCTGCAAGTAAGTTTTTGATTGTACAGTACCTGTTCTTCACCATACTTGTGTACATGGCAATAAAATCGACGAGTTGACTTAATTGGTAAGTGAAAAATGCATTTGGAATGTTTGCCATTATAAGCCATGGCATTGAGTATAAGAGTTGGGATGTCATGTTGCAGTTGTACAAAACCCTGGTGAGACCGTGCTTCTGATTGTGTACAGTTCTGGTCACCACACTACAGGAAGGATGTGGTAGCAAGAGAGAGAGTGCAGAAGTGAATATCTGGAATGAGCTGCCAGAGGAGGTGGTAGAGGCACGCACAATTCCAACATCTCAAAGGTGTTTTTACAGGTTATTGGATGGGAAGGGAGAGAGGGATAGGGGCCTAACGCAGGTAAATGGGATTACCCAAGGGCCTGTTCTGTGCTGTACTGTTCTATGTTCTATGTTCTAAAACGCGACTGAAAGTTGTTGCTTTTTTTATCTTTGTATAATGGATGAAGTGGTTCAAACACATGGTCTAAATCCTGAAGGTCCCAACCTAAACAAAGTGTGGGAGCATCTGCACGAGAAGGACTGCAGCAGTTGAAGAAGGTGGCTCACAACCACCATCTAAAGGGCAATTAGGGGTCAGCTATAAATAGTGACCATGCCAGTGACACCCAGATGCTGAAAAATGAACTTAAAAGATCTGAATGAGAAGGATAAGAACTGTTTTGAGCTATTTAAATGTTCAAGTAACCAGGACAGGAATTGAATTGAAAAGCCTTAAGCATTTTCATCTGAGGATTCACACAGAATAATTTCAAAGCCTCTGTGACAGCTCAAAGTTTCCTCCTAAATGATGCATAACACTTGACATAAAATAGTACCATAATCAGAAATCCTGAAATGGAAGACTGCTTCAGTGAGATGCATGTATGTTTTCAGTTAAGCAGTAACACTTTGATGAATGTAAACTAATAAGATGTGGAAATAATGATTTACAAGTGGATATACCACATAACCAAATGAAATGCACATTTTAGACAAAAAAGGGCATCAAAGTCCTTATTCTAGTCTCTTGGTGATCCTTTTTGTAATTTATTTGCTCACAGGATGTGGCCATCACCAGCGATTTTAGTGCTTATTGTCCACCACCATTGCCCCTGAAATGAGGAGGCAGTTAAGGATCCGGAGTCACAAACAGGCTAGGCCAAACAAAGAGAGCAGATTCCACACATGAGGGACATTAATAATCCAGACAGGGTTTTAGGGCAACCCAGTCATAGAGTTATACAGCACAGGTACAGAGAGATATGGGCCAAACGCGGGCAAATGGGACTGGCTGAGATGAACATCTTGGTCAGCATGGACAAGTTGGACTGAAGATCCTGTCTCCATGCTGTATTACTCTATAACTCTATGATTGTAAACAGGTCCTTTGACCAAACTTGTCCATGCCAACCCAAGTGCCTTCCTGACCTAGTCCCATCTGCCTGCATTTGGTCCATATCCCTCTAAACCCTTCCTATCCATGTGCCTGTCCAAATTTCACTTAAAAATTGTAATTGTACCTGTTACTTTCTCTGGCAGCTTCTTCCATGTACCTGCCACACTCTGTGTGAAAATCCTGCCTCACAGGTCCCCTTTAAATCTTTCCCCTTTCACCTTAAACCAATGCCCTCTAGTTTTAGACTCCCCTACCCTGGGGAAAAGACGGTGACCATCCACCTTATCTGTGCCCCTCATGGTTTTATAAACCTCCATAAGGTCACCCCTCAGCCTCCTTCACTCCAGGGAAAACAGTCCCAGCCTATCCAATCTCTCCTCATAGCTCAAGCATGATAGTCCCAGCAACATCTGTGAATCTTTTCTGCATTCCTTCTACTTCAGTCACCATAACTGAGAGTACAGCCTTTCTTTCCAGATTTACTTAATTGCATCAACTTCAGTTCCCCAGTTTCTCTGCTGAAATTTAAACTCATACCTCCAAATCAATGGTCCAGGTTTTTGGATGCTAGTCCAGTAACTTAATCAATAGGCTACCCATTCCCATGTGCTTTAAGGTAAGGTGTGGCTTATATCTGGGAAAATCCTTGTCACAGCCAAGCTACCTCAAATTTTCACTCTTTACTGATCTGTATGCAAAGTCAAGGTCACCGCTGAGTTTATTGTCATAAGCACAAGTATATGTGTGTATAGGTACAATAAGTTCCTGGCTGTCAACATCTCAGAGGATCTGCCTTGGGCCTAACACATTGATGCAATCACGGAGAAGGCACGCCAGTAGCTCTACTTCATTAGGAGCTTGAGGAGATTCAGTATGTCACCAAGACTCTTGCAAATTTCTACAGGTGTACGGAGGAGAGCAGTCTGACTGGTTGCATCACAGCCTGGTATGGAGCCTCCAATGCACAGGATCACAAGAGGCTGCAGAGGGTTGTAGACTCAGCCAGCTCCATCACTGGCACAACCATGCCCACCATCAAGGACATCTTCAAGAGGCAATGCCTCAAGAAGGCAGCATCCATCACTAAGGACCCTCACCATCTGGGACATGCCATCTACTCGTTACTACCATTGGGGAGGAGGTACAGGAGCCTAAAGAGACACACGCAATGATTCAGCAACAGCTTCTTCCCCTCCGCCATCAGATTTTTGAATTTTCCATGAACCCATGAACACTCCCTCATTATTCCTTTTTTTTTGCACTATTTATTTATTTTGAAATTTATCACCGCTTCATGTCTTGCACTGTGCTGCTGCAACAGAAAGACAACTTTCACGTCATGGTAATGTAGCAGTTAGCGTAATGCTTTACAGCGCCAGAGACCCGGGTTCAAATCCGGCCACTGTCTGTTAAGAGTTTGTACGTTCTCCCCGTGTCTGTGTGGGTTTCCTCCGGGTGCTGCGGTTTCCTCCCACATTCCAAAGACGTACGGGTTAGGAAGTTGTGAGCATGCTATGTTGGTGCCAGAAACATGGCGACACTTGCAGACTGCCCCCAGAACACTCTACGCAAAAAGATGTATTTCACTGTGTGCTTTGATGTACATGTGACTAATAAAGATCTCTTATATATAAGACAGTGATAATAAACCTGATTCTGAAAAACTTACTTGCAGCAGCATCACAGGAACAGAGCATCAGATAAGCAGCGTTCATAAGAAACAAATAAATTAAACGTAAATTATATTGAATTTTTATAAGACAGAACACATTTAGAACAAAGTACAGTATGCACATAAATCAGGTGAAATTCAACTTTAGTTGTGAGCACTAAATGCATGGAAGAACATTGGCTGCCATTGGACCCAATAAGATAAGATACCTTTATTAGTCACGTGTACATCGAAACACACAGTGATATGCATCTTTGCGTAGAATGTTCTGGGGGCAGCCCGCAAGTGTCGCTACGCTTCCGGCACCAACATAGCATGCCCACAACTTCCTAACCCGTACGTCCTTGGAATGTTGAAAGAAACCGGAGCACCCGGAGGAAACCCACACAGACACGGGGAGAACGTACAAACTCCTTACAGACAGCGGCTGGATTTGAACCCTGGTTGCTGGAGCTGTAATACCATTATGCTAACCGCTACACTACCGTGCCTGCCCCACACTACCACGCCTGCCTACAGTGGTTCCAAATGTGCAGAGTGCATTCAACCAGAGTGTACCAGGAACGAAATACAGGTTATCTTTATCAACTTTAAAAGTGCTCAATACTATTAACTGCAAACTTTATAATATCTGGAAACTTCCATCCTTAGTTTGAAAGATGTCATAAACTCTTAAAGCTACTGCAGCTCGTTAAGACCTGCAGCAGCAAAATGCTGGTCCTATTCATTTCTGCATCTCCCCCAGAATGTGCCAGCTGAACTGAGAAACCCCACCAACTCATTTACTGGTCAGCATGAGTTGACATTGCCTCTCATCAGTTCACTAGGCATTAGCTCCATCATTCTTTCTGCAGCATTGATTTCCCCTGACATTAAAATAACAACCATGTTACATCCTCCTGCAAATTATCAAGGAGGAAATGCTGCAAAATAAAGGAACATTGGAAGGAAATAGAGCATGAATTATTATGTGTAATTATATATGCAAATCCAGCATTTCAGAGCATCCTGAAGTAAAAGATATCATTAAAGAGCTCCAGCTTCCTGAATCCAGTTCTTTCACACTAAATCAGAAAGCTTTGTCTCCATATCCAGAGTAGAAATTTAGGATAAAGTCATGATATGTCCCAGTGCAGCACCTGAGGACAATTCCAGTAATGACAGTGCTATCTCTCAAATGAAGTGGTTAAACTGAGTTCCTTCAGTTTGTTTCATGTCCAAAATAGAATTACAAGAGGCTATATGAATAATAGCAGAGGATTCTCTTAGTGCATTAATTAACATTCATCCCTTGGTCAATGACAACACAAACTGATTGACATATTATCCACCCAATTCCTGGTTGTGGGATAATACTGGGTGCAACATGGCACTGAAATGATGTTTCTATTTCAAATTAATTCCATGCAAGTGATGTGCTTTTCCAATTATTGTATAAATGCAAATGTTTTCTTGTTATCAATGTATTTGTTTCCCTATGAGATCTTCTAATGTGGCTGACAATAGATTACGTCATTCAATCATTAGTGAGATGTATTGGCCAATGAGAGAGGAGTAACAGGGTGAAATTAAGAGGGCAGGTTGCATTGACCTCTCTTGTAATCCCTTGAGTAAAGGATGATGATTAAACTGGTCACATAATTGTGGGTGACAGTGGTGCAGCCAGTAGAGATGTCTCACCACACCAGGGACCTGAATACAATCCTGACCTCCAGCGCTGTCGATGTGCAGTTTGGGTATTCACCCTGAGAATGTGTGGGTTTCCTCTAGGTGCTCCGGTTTCCTCCCATATCCCAAAGGAGTGTGAGTTGGTAAATTGATTGACCACTGCAAATTGCTGCTATTGAGAAGATAAGCTAGTAAAATGTGGGGAAAGTTGATGGTGATGTGGAAAGAATAAAGAATCCATGTGAACGGGTGATTGATGGTGATATGGTCTTGGTGGGCTGAAAGACCTGTTCCTTTCTGCATTGCGTTATGGCTCTCTGACTCTATAATCGAAGGACCTTAAAAGGGTATATACAATAAAATTCCAATAATCCACTGTCCTACTGTTTGGAAACCCTGAGGATTTAGCATTTGGCTCACCTGGTTCTGTTTTCCACATTCCTTTTAAACTCACCAAGTTCACTGGAAAATTTATTATCCTACTGTGTAATATTGAAAAAAGTCAATTAAAAGTGTGTTAATCTATCAACAGGAGGAAAATCCAATAGACTGGAAAATCTGTCAGTCCAGTAGGACTGAAGTCCCAAGGGTGCCAGATGACCAGAGTTTTACTGTACTGAGAAAAAATTTTATCTGATCGGCTAATCAGGAACGAGGAGACACATAAAGGTGTCTGAGGAGGTGGTAGAGACAGGTACTCTTGTAACATTTAAGAAGCATCTGGATGAGCACTTGAATCACCAAAGCATAGCAGGCTATGGACTAGGGCCTAGTAAATGGGGTTAGTATAATCAAGTCAAGTCGAGTTTCATGTCAAATACACAAGTGAAGTGAGGTACAGGTACAATGAAAAACTTGCTTACAGCAGTATCACAGGCATGTAGATTCAGACAACAAACCAAACATAAATTATACAAGGCAGTGAAGAAAATGATTATGCAAAACAAGACATTTGTGCAAAAAATACATTCAGAAACTAGTCCATGGTGGTGCAAGAGGTGGTCCATAGTGTTCCATTGCTGAGGTAGGATTAGGCTTGTGTAGGTCGGTTCAAGAACCTTTGTGGGGAAAGTAGCTGTGCATAGATAGGTATTTGAAGGTAAGCATGGGCATGATGGGCCAAAGTGCCTGTTCTGTGCTGTATGACTCCATGACTCTATGGAGCTGAGCCACTCAGGAGTAAGATTGGGAAACTACCTTGTCACAGAGAGCAGGATAAAATGTTGACATAACACTGTGGGCCGAAGGGTCTGTACTGTGCTGTAGTGTTCTATGATGACTAAACAGAAAAATATAAATGCTGTTTCAGTTTTATTAAAATGATTGTGACATTGCAGTCTTTAATTGAACATTGCATTACATTGTTCACCATCAATACCGAGGTTCCCAGTGTTTAAATTTAAGGTGACTGAGCTACTTCAGTTGATGCTTCAACGTGTTCGATCTGATTGATGTGAGATGGTTGGTGTAAAAAGCAGGAAAAATGGATGTGCTTCGCAAACGTGGTGCAAAGGACACTAATCAAATCCACATCGCTCCGTGAGCATTGGATGAGATTCAAAGAAAATGGAGCCATAGCAATAGAGTCACTGAAGTCTTTCCAAAACCAGAAAGGAGCACGCTGTATAATTTATCTCCAAATATGGTTGCAATTAAACAGGATTTTCCTAACAAAAATGTAGTGTTAAGCAGTTATAGCGTGCTGCTTTCAGAAAGCCACTTTTATATTACATCCAGTCTCATAGTGGGTAAAAGTGAAGGTAATTTGTAGATGAAAACCTGGGGAAATAAGTTACGTATGGAAAAAAAAATTAATGTTAAACTGTTGAGAGTCAAGGAGGCAGACGGCTCCACAGGGAGAAGTATTAGCATTCCACTGGAAGAGCTTTCAACCTATAACCTTGCATCCTCCAAAAAAATGGGGCTCATTCTAACCTCTGCAGCCCATGTCCAACTCCCACTAACACAGTCTCCCAAATACTATTGTCTACAGAGGCTCTCAGTTCCAAGGGTGACAGGGTTGACTTATGAGGAAATGTTGAGTAGGCTGCTCTGGTTGTCACAGCGTGAGAGATGATCTTGTTGAAGCACATAAGATTCTAAGTGGTTTGGTGAGGGAGATAGTGAAAGGATGTTGTCTCTTGTGGGGGAATCTAGACCAAGGGGTAGGATGGAAACTAGGAGGAATTTCTTTTCACTGAGAGTTGTGAACCTTTGCAGTTCTGTACTCCAGGGAGGCTAAGTCATTGAATATATTCATGCTCAAGACAGACAGGTTTATGGTCTCTGGAAAATACGCAGGAATGTGTAGCTGAGCCCAAGATCAGCCCAAGACATTGACTGGAGGAGGAGGCCAAAGAGTTCATAGAGCTCAATCCTGTTCCTATTTCTTCCGTTTGCCATTACGTTGATACTTAAGATTCTCATCGTTGTTCTCAAATCATTTCCCTCATCTCACCCCTTCCTATCACTGCAGCTTCCTCCAACCCAAAAGCCTCCATAAACTGTGCTCTCCTCCATTTCTGCTGCTTGCGCACTGCTGGCTTTCTTTCCATTTCCATTTGCAGTTGAGCATCCAGCTGCTAACCTCTGGACTGCTCTCCCTAAGACTCTCAGTCCTTCTATTTCATTCTCCTCCAACACATTCTTTAAAACCTATCTCTTTGAACAACTATTGATCAGCTGTCCTGTCATCTGTATAGGCCCCGCTCTCAGGTGCTGTTCACCAACACCCCCCCATCATTCTTTGTTCATGTACTGTGCTGAAGGCAATAAAAAGGTACTTCACTGCTGTTGTCTTTATGATCGCGGTCCAGCCAGCTAGTGATGTTCTGAGGGAGACACAAAAGGCTGCAGATGCTGGAATCTGGAGCAACAAACAATCTGCTGGAGGCACTCAGCGAGTCAAACAGCATCTGTGAGGGGAAGGGGATTATCAACATTTCATGTCAAGACCCTGCATCAGGACTGAGAGTGGAGAGGGAAGATGGCCAGTGTAAAGAAGAGAGGGGGAGAGGTGGGATTGGAGCCAGTAGGTAATCGGTGCACTGATCACCCATCACTTCATCTGCCCATCATCCTTTACCCCTCCTCAGTCCTCCAATCACCTAGTGGCCCCTGTCTCACCACTCCCCTCTCCTCTTTACACTGGCTATCTCCCCTCTCCACTCTCAGTCCTGATGCAGGGTTTTGACCCAAAACGTCAATAATTCCTTCCCCCCACAGATGCTGCCCAACCCGCTAAGTTCCTCTAGTAGGTTGTTTGTTGCTAGATGTGCCTGGATTCCCATAGCTGACAAAGAACATTAATGGTTCACTCAAGTGATTGAGATCAATAACTAAACTGGGGTTATATTAAAGTAGAACTGCACTGTTAGAGGCGTCATCTTTCGATATAAGATGCTAAAGCTCTCCCATGGCATTATTGGGAAGGTAATCAGGGGTGACAGAAGAGACTGCAGATCCTGGAACAACAAGTCCAGACTGTCCAACCATTCCTCATGGGGTAACCCACCCATTCCAGGTATTAGTCTGACAAACAGGAGGCACAAGAGACTGCAGACATTGGAACCTGGAGCAACAATCTGCTGGAGGAACTCAGCGGGTCCAGCAGCATCTGTGGGGGGAAAAGGAATTGTCGACATTTTGGGTCAAAACCCTGCATCACAACTCCCAGTGTCCTTCACACAACAACAATTTCCATTGATACTGTGTGCTTAACAAAGCAAAGAAAGCCTCAAAGCATCTCACAGGAAAGTAGGTGACTGAGAATGTGACACCGAGGTGATAAGACAGATGATCACAAGCTTGACCAAAGAGTACATAGAACATAGAACACTACAGCACTGTACAGGCCCTTCGGCCCACAATGTTGTGCCGACATTTTATCCTGTTCTAAGATCTATCTAACCCTTTCCTCCCACATAGCCCCCTATTTTTCTATCATTCATGTGTCTATCTAAGAGCCCCTTAAATGTCCCTAACGTTTCTGCGCCCACAACCTCTGCCAGCAGAGTGTTCCACGCACCCACTACTCTCTGTGTAAAAAACTTACCCCTGATATCCCCCTTATACCTTCCTCCAATCACCTTATAATTATGTCCCCTCATGTTAGCCATTGTCACCCTGGGAAAAAGTCTCTGAGTGTCCATTCGATCTATGCCTCTTATCAACCTGTACACCTCTATGAAGTCACCTAGTTGATGACTCGTTCCCTTAGACCCAAAGGCAGACAGTAGGAGTGTCTTAAATGAGGTCGAGGATCAGGGAAGTTGAGGGAGGGAATTGTTGAGTTGCTGCTTTCACAGCCAAAGGATAGTCATCAATTAAATTTGGGAGTGATGAGGAGGCCAATGTCACACAAAGATTTGACCAGAATTTCAACCCAGTTTAATTCACAGAATTAATTACGGAGCCAAACTACAGGCGGCTGAGACTACCACATAGCTCATTGGTGCCTTTGACTGGGGTGAAATTCTTCTGGTCATTAGGACATTGCGATCTACGGAAACTTCTGTGGTCTGCAGCAACAACGCGTCCAATGGGAAGTTCAGCTGGGATCTTTCTAACCCCAGTCTGGGCATGCCCTATAAAAGGCTGGCAGACACATGGGAAGTGAACGAGTTTTGAGTAGCTGTCAAACCACTAGTGAATGAATAAAGATCAGGGCTACCATATCGCCAACATTTTAACAACAATCCTTTCCAAGTTACCCCTTAAGTTAAATATAATGGGAATAACCTTGCTGCAATAGTTGGGGGCTAAGGTATTCCTGGTGCATCACTATCCACCAAAGAAGGCCGTAAAGTGAATAGCTGTGACTATTTTGGTAGATGGAGAATCCACGATGCACACCTTAACTAGTGAGATTATAAATCTCCAGTGATGTTGTACCCTGATATCTATTCTCACAAGGAGGGAAGAACAGAAAGACCCTTGCTTCATTGAGAGGTTGCAACATTGTTAGACTGGTCTAGTTAAATTGTAGTATTGAACTCTAAGAGCTAAAGTCCCCACGTTTCTTACTATACACAGATTCACAGCTCAGAAACTGGCACTTCAACCCACCTAGTCTGTGTTGACCACCAACCACCCATTTACACTAATCCTACATCAATCCTACTTTTTTATATTCTCCGCACATCCTCATCAACTCCACCCAGATTCCGCCACTCACCTTCACAGTAGGGGCAATTTGCAGTAGCCAAATACTCCACCAACCCACACGGCTTTGGGATGTTGTAGGAAAGCCATGTGGTCACAGGGAGAACATGCAGACTCCACACAGACAGCAGCCAAGGTCAGGACTCATCCCAGGTCTTTGGCACTGTGGGGACGTGGTTCTACTAAGTGCGCGACTGTGCCACCCTTCGGGTCTAAAGGAACGAGTCATCAACTAGATTTATCCTTCTACTTTCCTCATTATGTAATACAAATAAAAAATGCCAGCAGGTCATGTAGTATCTGTGGAAAGGGAAACAGGGTTAACATTTCAGGTCAAAGACCCTTCATCTCTGAATCTGAACATTTGCTTTGCCCTTTCTATCCCTTCCCTACCGTCCCTGAAACTTAAAACTCACTCGTTTTATCTCTTTGCCAGTTCTGACGAAGGGTCTCCAACATGAATTGTTTGCTCAGTTGCTCTCCCCCCAGGCGCTGCCTGATCCGCTGAGTGTTTCCAGCATTTTCTGTTTTTATTTCAGATTTCCAACCTCTGCAGTTTTTGACTGTAACTCTTTTATATGTTACTGACTGATAATAGTTCAAATACAATGTGAAATGAGGAAGCTTTAAGGATGGAATAAGATCTTCCAGAAACATTGTGGCAGTAATTTCCAAGAACAATAAGTTCCAATATCAGTGGAAAAAAATGATTTTTTTAATGTTTAGTGAAGGTTGCCAAAGCATTGGTGAAATAAAAGTCTGACTGTCATCACTAAAAGTCTATGAAGAATATTTACAATAAAACTTTCTTAATTTTTAAAATGAATTTGTTGGAACGAATAAAGTTATAATTAGCCTGGATGTTTATCTATCTATTGAGTTTGGTATTTCATACAATGTCAACACAGACACTAATCATGCATTTAAGATGTGGAACTCTTGCCAATAGCACATTTGACAGCCACTTCAATGCCAATGTAGAGTAATTGCTCATATTGACCTTATTCCTGTTGAAGTAATTCCCTGCAAATGTTACTGCAATTTACACGACCAACTTCAAAAAAGTGATCAGCTTCCTACTGCTGTTGTTTCAAAGAAAAAATAAGCTATCCACAGGCATTAATTGAAGTTGCTTTGGTACCAATCCCTTTTTCAACTGGAGGTTTGCCATTCATCGATTCCAGTGATTTGAATGTGCATGAACGTAAGAAGCTGCAGAGAGTGGTGGACTCAGCCCAATACATCACGGGCACATCCCTCCCCACCATCGAAAGTAACTACGTGAGGCGTTGCCTCAGTAGAGCAGCATCCATCATCAAAGATCCGCACCATCCGGGTCATGCCATTTTCATGCAGTTACCATCAGGCAGGAGGTACAGAAGCCTGAAGAACCACACCACCAGGTTCAGGAACAGCTACTTCCCTTCAAACATTCGGTTTTTGAACCAACCTGCACAACTCTAATCACTACCTCAGTATAGCAACACTATGACCACTTTGATCACTTTACACTGCAATTAACTTTTTATTTTTTGGTTCTAATTGTGTTCTTTTTTGTCCAATTCTTGTATAACTTATGTTTCTCTTGTGAATGTTGTGCCTCTAATGCTATGTGCCTGTGATGCCTCTGCAAGTAAGTTTTTCATTGCACCTGGGAATATACATACTTGTGCATATGACAATAAGCTCGACTTGACTTGAATCATCCTCTGAAATCTAAAATCCTATCTCACCAATGTTAAATTTAAAACGGGCCCCCAGTTCTCTAGTGGGGGCTAGGTTTAATTATTAAATTGAGAAGTGGGACGCAACCCATTAAAATGGTAGCAGGCATGGCTTACAGTAGGACAGGCTGGCATTTCACAATTTGACCCCTCGTGACAGTGTAAATGAAGCAATATCAAATTAACAACCTGGTTAGTTCTCCAACAGAATGAAAAATTTACAGCACCAAGTAAGACCATTTGGCCCATCATTTCACTAGAAAAAGAGCTACCCAGCCTAATCAAACCTTCCAGCACTTGATCCTGCAGGTTATAGCTCTTCAAGTACACATCCAGCCACAGTCTAAATGTGTTGATGGTTATTGTCTCTACTACCTGTCCACGTAGTGACTTCCAAACCCCTATCACCCTCAGGGTGAAAATATACATCTTCATTTCCCCTCTAATCCTTCCACCAGTTATATTAAATCTATGCCTTCTGGTATTTGGCACCTAAGTTAAGGGAAATGGGTCTTTCCTATTTACACTACCAGACCTCTCATAATTTTATATATCCCAATTAAATCTCTCCTCAGCCTTCTCTGTTCCAAAGAAAACACATTTATCTAACCTTTTCACATGGCTACAATTTTCCAGACCTTTCAAAATCCTTGTAAGTATCCTCTGCACCCTCTCCAGTACAATCACATTCTTCCTGTGAAATGGTGACCAGAGCGGGACATAATATTCAAGCGTTTTGTACAATTTTAACATAATCTTCCTGCTCTTCGGACTCAGCTAATAAAGGAAAGCACCTTGTATGTCTTTTCAACTACCTCCCCTACCTGTCCTAGTATCTTGAAAATCTGTGAATGTACACACCGTCAGTTACTCCACGCTCCTCCTATTTATTGTGCTTTCCCTTGGCCCATTGGATCTCCCTGATGCATTACCACATACTTCTTTCAATTAAGTTTCATTTGTCCGATTTCTTCCCAACTGTCCAGACCACCCAAGTCCTCTGGAAGTCGAAAACTATCTTCCTCTCTGTTAACCACAGAGACAATTTTTGAATCATCTGAAAACTTCTTTATCATTCCCATTACATTCGTCTAAGTCATTAATGTGTACAGCAAAAAGCAAGGTAATTGTACTGACACTCATGGAACTCATTGACATCCATCTCCAGTCAATAACAATAACCACATTTGAAAGACATTTGGATAAGTACATGAAAAGAAAATGTTTAGAGGGGTATGGACTAAATGTGGGCAAATTGGACTAGCTTGGTGGGCACCCTAGTTGGCATGGACAAGTTGGGCCGAAGGGCCTGTTTCCATTCCGTATGACTCTATGACTCCAGTCGCAAAACCACCAAGCTGCCACCACCCTTTGCTTCCTGCCACAGGACCAATTTTGGATCCAATTTCCCACTTTTCCATTGGACCACTTTGTCTTTATTTTTTTTTACCAAGCCTGCCACGTGAGACTTTGTCAAGAGTTTTACTTCAATGCATGTCAACTGCATCAAACACACTGACCTCATCTGTGCTC
This sequence comes from Pristis pectinata, assembly GCF_009764475.1. Taxonomy (NCBI): domain Eukaryota; kingdom Metazoa; phylum Chordata; class Chondrichthyes; order Rhinopristiformes; family Pristidae; genus Pristis; species Pristis pectinata. The sequence goes on along the minus strand of NC_067410.1, from coordinate 105,185,036 downwards.
ATTTGTAGTTCTTTGAAAGCTTAATTCATTATAGGAAGGATGTGGAAGCTTTAGAGAGGGTGCAGAGGAGATTTACCAGGATGCTGCCTGGATTGGAGAGCATGTCTTATGAGGATAGGTTGAGTGAGCTCGGGCTTTTCTCTTTGGAGAGAAGGAGGATGAGAGGTGACTTGATAGAGGTGTACAAGATGATAAGAGGCATAGATCGAGTGGACAGTCAGAGACTTTTTCCTAGGGTGACAGTGGTTAACGCGAGGGGACATAATTTTAAGGTGATTGGAGGAAGGTATAAGGGGGATGTCAGAGGTAATTGACCCAATGTCATTAGAACAGCAGTCTATCACCTCTCCCACTATCCGTTCCAATTTAAACAATGTATCCCATCACCAGAAGTTAAAGTTATCACAAAGGAAAGCAAGAAAGTGCTAGCAATAAGAAGTTATATGATGAAAACGTAAGAGAGTATTCGGTGCACATAACAAATAGAGTGAGCATTGAAAAATTGCACCATCCCCACTGACTCTTGGGAATCCTAGTCAACTGCCACTCAAAATGAAGAGGGAGAATTCAGGATGGTATTGGGAAACTAAAGACCATGCCCTCTTCTCGATACTGCCATCAGACAAAAGGTACAGGAGCCCGAAGACTGGCAACTGCTCTGCCCAAGACTGCAAGAAATTGCAGAGAGTTGCAGACACAGCTCAGTCCATCACGAAAACAAGCCTCCCCTCCATTTACTCTGAACACTTCCCACTGCCTCAGGAAAGCAGCCAACAAAATCAAATACCACTCCCACCCCAGTCATTCTCCCTTCTCCCCCCTTTCCATCAGGCAGAAGACAAAAAAGCTTGAAAACACACACCACCAGGCTCAAGGACAGCTTATATCCCACTGTTATGAGACTATTGAATTGACTTCTTGTACTATAAAGATGAAATCTTCATCTCTTAATCTACCTCATCATGGCCCTTGCACCTTATTTGTCTACCTGCACTGCACTGGAATAGTAACACTGTATTCTACACACGTTTCAGGAACAGCTTCTTCCCTGCCACCATCAGATTTCTGAATGGTTCATGAACCTATGAACACTACCTCGTTATTCCTCTTTTGCACTGTTTATTTATTTTTGTAACTTATGGTAATTTTATGCCTTGCACTGTACTGCTGCCGCAAAACAACAAATTTCACGACATATCTCAGTGATAGTAAACCTGATTCTGATTCTGATTCAATCTGTTATTGCATTCAATCTGTTATCGCTTTTCCCTTTGTACTACCTTGAATGAACTGTCTGGATGGCATGCAAAACAAAAGTTTTTCACTATATTTCGGTACACATGACAGCAATAAACCAATTACCAGTAACTAGCTTCTTCCTCACTGCCATCAGACTCTCAAAGCAACCTGAAAAACCCTATCACTAACTCAGACTATATTTCTATTTCTCTCTCTCAACTTGGACTAAGGTCATTATGTTTATTTTGTTGTGTAAGCTATGTATAATTTATGCCAATTTAAGTTTATGTTAACTTATGTTTGTCAGGTTTGTGCTGCTGTTGCAAAAAGCTGATTTTCATGGCATTTATACCCTGGGTATGTCTGCCCATGACAATAAATTTGAACTTGAATTTGGACTTGAACTTGCATCAGGAGTTCTTGGGTTGTTTTCTCCAGAGCGGCAGAGGCTGAGAGGAGAACTGATAGAAGTTTATAAGATTATGAGAGGCATCAACAGAGTAGACAGGCGGTATCTTTTCCCAAGGTCGAAATGTCAAATACTAGAGGGCATGAATTTAAGATGAGAGAGAGTAAGTTCAAAGGAGATGTGCGGGGCAAGTTCTTTACACAGAGAGTGGTGGGTGCCTGGAATGCGCTGCCAGGGATGGTGGTGGAGGTAGATTCGATAGAGGTGTTTAAGAGGTTCTTAGGTAGGCACATGAATGTGCAGAGAATGGAGGCATATGGACTTGTGTAGGTAGAAGGGATTAGTTTAGTTAGGCATTTGATTACTAGTTTCATTAGTTCGGCACAACATCGTGGGCCGAATGGCCTGTTCCTGTTCTGTACTGTTCTTTGTTCTAGTTTCTACGTTCTATGATTGCACAGAGGCTCTGTGTAAATAACAGAAGGATTAACTTTCTCACAACCTGCCCACCCCGATGTTCTATCAGGCACCACTTGTCCCATTTGTGAAAGAGTCTGGGGTTGCCACACTGGCCTCATCAGCCACGTCTGAATCCACCAAACCGAGTGGAAGCAAGTCATCTTCGATCCCCAGGAACCGCCTGAGAAGATGGTAAAATACCCTTTGTATCGAGTGTTAATGTATGATGTATATTCAAGGAACAGTGTTGGATGAGATAAGAGGAAAAATATACATAATTTGCCAAACATGACAAAGTCAGCTGTACTCTACATGGTTCCCAAGTTATGAGCTGTCCTGAATTACAATGTGAATGTTTGGAAGCATTGAGTGGCCAAATCTCCAGGGCTAAACGCCATTCCAGATGATTCAATCCAAACAAATATCTTGTGCTGTTCTTTAAAGATTTCTGCTAGGAGTGTTAAAATATGTTGACAGGTTAATATTTTAAAGATGTCCACTTATTCGAGCTCGAATATTTTATCTTTAAGTGGATATTTTAAGCAGTGGGGATTTCTCTGTCAGAGATGTGACTTTTGGATGAGATAATAAACAGAAACCAGCAGTTCTCTCAAATGGATGCAAAAGCAGCTTTGTTGTCATTTCAAAAAGGAATGGGGGAGATGTCTTTATATTTATCCATCAAATGCCAGCACAAAAAAAACAGATTATTACAAGCTCCTTGTGGGAATAAATTGTTTGTTGCTGCAAAAGTGACAAATACTTGGATACATTTCATTTCAAAATGATTTGAGATGTCTCAAGACCTTGAAACGCACTCTAAAAATGTAAGCGCCTCTTCTTCCGTAAGTAATATAGATTGAAGTGCATATGAAGTATTAATAAGTTCTGGTACAGTCTCTCTGTCTCATGCCTCTACATAAAAATAACCAGGAATTTTGAAATAAATAAGGCAGTTAATGGAGACATGAGAGACTGCAGATACTAGCATCTGCAGCAAAAAGTGTTGCCTTTATTAGTTGAGCCATTGAGTTCAAGAGTCAGCAAGTTATGTTGCAGCTTTATAAAACTCTGGTTGGGCCACACTTGGAGTATTGCATTCAATTCTGGTCGCCCCATTACAGGAAGGACGTGGAGGCTTTGGAGAGGGTGCAGAAGAGGTTCACCAAGATGCTGCCTAGATTAGAGGGTATGTGCTATGAGGAGAGGTTGGACAAACTTGGGTTGCTGTTTCTGGAGCGGTAGAGGCTGAGGGGAGACCTGGTAGAAGTTTATAAGATTATGAGGGGCATAGATAGAGTAGACAGCTGGTATCTTTTTCCCAGGGTTGAAATGCTTAACACTAGAGGGTATGTATTTGTGAGAGGGAGTAAATTTGAAGGAGATGTGGGAGGCCCAAGTTTAAACAGAGAGTGTTGGGTGCCTGGAGTGCACTGCCAGGGGTTGTGATGGAGGCAGGTACAATAAAGGTGTTTAGGAGGCTGTTAGTTAGACACATGAATATGTAGAGGATAGAGGGATAAGGACTGTGTAGGCAAAAGGGATTAGTTTAGTTAGGCTTTAGTTAGGTGTTAGTTCGGCACAACATCGTGGATCAAAGGGCCTGTTCTTGCGCTGTACTGTTCTGTGTTGTAATAAACGATCTGCTGGAGGAACTCAGTGGGTTGAGCAAAGTCTGTGGGGTAGGGTGGGGGGGAAAGGACTTGTCAAAGTTTCAGGTCAAGAACCTGCATCAGGACTGAGAGTGCACAGCAAAAAATAGCCAGTATAAAGAGGAGAGGGGGACCGGTGACACAGGGGCCAACAGGTGATGGGGGGGGGGGGGGGGTGCGGAGGAAGGGTGAAGGATGATGGGCAGAAGGTAGTTAATGGAAGGACCCAACGCCAAACTGAATTAAGGTCCCTTCCAACCAGACTCAGTGGCCTATTCCATTTGTTGAAGAAAGCAGCCTTTAACTCAAAGGTGACTATGACTTTGAAACAAACTCCCCTTCTGTAATTACTTTACATCCAAAGAGCTTCAGGAAAGAGTTGAAAAGCTTCTTTCAAAAAACTGCAAGCCCCAGCCGTCAAGGTTGACAAGATTTAAGGGGCTATTGTTGGACACTGTGGTGAGCTTTCTCAGCAGCTTCTACTCCTACAACATAAAGAATATCAACTGTCACGTGTGGTGCCAGCAGACATTAATAAGGATTCATTTGCCCAGCCCCCTGTAACCTGAGCTTTGCCAACACATGTTGATTTTGTTTTTGTTCCTGGTTTTATTCAAAATATCATAAAACAATTTTCAGCATTGGCCAGGATTGGTAATATGTTGACTGCATCACCAGAGAAACAAAGGACTGCAGATGCTGGAATACAGATGGGAAACATTAAGATGAAAATGAGATATCTTTATTAGTCACATGTACATCGAAACACACAGTGAAATACATCTTTTGTGTAGTGTGTTCTGGGGGCAGCCCGCAAGTGTCGCCACGCTTCCGGCACCAACATAGCACACCCACAACTTCCTAACCCGTACGTCTTTGGAATGTGGGAGGAAACCGGAGCACCCGGAGGAAACCCACGCAGACGCAGGGAGAATGTACAAACTCCTTACAGACAGTGGCGGGAATTGAACCCAGGTCTCTGGCACTGTAATAGCGTTATGCTAACTGCTATACTACCGTGCCTGCCCTGATGAAACACGATGATGCTGGAGGAACTCAGCAGGCCAAGCAGCATCCATGGAGAAAAGCAGGTGGTCAATGTTTCGGGTCAGGACCCTTCTTCAGAACTGAAGATAGGAAAAGGGGAAGCCCAATATACTGTATAGGAGGTAAAAGCAGAGCAGTGATAGGTGGACAAAAGAGGGGAGGCGGGGTGGGCACAGGATGGTGATAGGTAGATGCAGGTAAGCGATAGTGATAGGCAGGTGCAGGGGAGCATTGTGGTCAACGCAGACATTGTGGGCTGAAGGGCCTGTTCCTATGCTGTTCTGTTCTATGTCTACGCCTAAACAGGTCACAGGCACAGAGCTCAGACACATCTTGACCTTCCACCTGATGGCAGAAGCTAGTTAGTAGCTGTCTGAAGAGAAGCAAGCATAATATCTCAGAGACACTGCCCCAAAGGGCAGCAGATGTAGAATCAGTGTTTACAATCAACAAGGGAATTTGATAAATAATTGGATGTGAAATATTTGCAGAGTTGAAGAGATTGGGATCGCTTGGAGAGTTCTTTAAAAAGAATATAAGAGAATAACAAATAGAAGTAGTAGGAGGCCATTCGGCCCCTTACTTCAGTGCTACATTCAATAATGTCATGGCTGAGCTTTTACCTCAGTGGTAATTTCTTCCACTAAACTCATATCTTTTAATCCTTTAATATCCAAAAGTCTATCAATCACTGAAGAACATACATAGTGAATGAATTTCTAGAGACCTCCTGGGTGAAGAACTTACTTCTGATCTCAGTCCTGATCTCCGACTGTGACCCATGGCTTTTAACACCCCAGTCAAGGGAGACATCACTCTCACATGTGAGCATTTTGCTTGTTTCACTGAGATCACCTCTCCTTCTAAACTCAGGAGGCTACAGTCCAATTCTGTTTAATCCTTCATCGTTGGACAAACCCTTTCATCCCAGCAATCAAACTTATGACATTTTGTTGTACTCCCTCGATCACAAGCATATCCACCTTTGCGGAGGAAAACCAGGCCTGTACACTATGTTCCAGATGATGCAGTCTTACCAATGCCAAGATAATTCCAGCAAGATATCTATGTAGAGCTCAAATCCTCTTGTACCATACTATTTGCTTTCCTACTTGATGTCTGTGTCTTCACATTACCTTTCACTTATCCATTCACAAGACCACCCAGGCCGCTTTGAAATTGACACCTTTCAGTCTCTCTCAGCATTAGAAAACGACTCCATCCATTTCGTTTTACCCAAGTGGAAGACATCACATTTTTGTACAATATGTTCCATCTGTCATAGCCTCACCCATTAACCTGTCTATATCCCCTTCTATCCTTACACCCTCCTAAACTCTCTTTACACTCACACATATTCTGCTTGCCTCTTTTCCAATCTTTTGTCTTGCCTTTACTGAAATCCGAAATTCTCCCATTCCTCAGGGTTTGTGGACAAAGAGAATTCATTTTGCTTCCTACCTTCTTACAATTAGGTGCGTTGAGGGGGTGGATCTAAACCAGTAATTGATTTGGGAGTCTGCCCTGCCCCCAAACTCAACTCTGAATGCAGATACAAAGGTACACACTGGCACAGTTAGTAGAGCCACTACTTCATATCTCCATCAACTAGGGTTCAGTCCTGACCTCCGGTGTTGTCTGTGTGGAGTTTGCACATTCTCCCTTTGACTGCATGGGTTTCCTCCTGCTTACATGTGGTGCTTACATGTTCTCCAGTGCGTTTCCTCCAGGTACTCTGGTTTCCTCCCACATTCCAAAGGTGTGTTGGCTGGTAGGTTAAAATTGGCCCTAGTGAATAGGTAGAGACTAGGGGTGAGAGTTAACGGGAATGTTTGGAGAAAAGGTTACAAGAAAAAGTAGTGGTGGGAGTGGAATTGTTTTATATTTTTAGGAGGAAAACAATTTTTGTATTTTAAAATAATTGTCATACCAGTAAATCACATCCGTGAAGTTTTTAAGCTTTGTAACTTTTTTTTCAATTCACATCACATGGTACACTGCAGATCTTTGCTCCAATCCATTGTTATACTGAAGACACTTTACAATAGAAATTGTGGTTCAACACAACAACTCTATGATGCCAAAGCTTAAGAACATGTACCACTAGATTCAAGGACAGCTTCTATCCTGCTTTTATAAGACTCTTGAATGGAACTCTTATATGATAACAAAGATCTTTCAGTCTACCTCGTCATGGCCCTTGCACTTTATCTGTCTACTTGCACTGCACTTTCTCTGTAACACTGTATTCTGCGTTCATATTTTTTGTCCTTTTGTACTACCTCAATGTACTTATGGAGTGACCTGTCTGGATGGCACGCAGAACAAAAACTTTTCACTGTATCTTGGTACATGCAACAATAATAAACCAATTAGCAACTAAAACATAGAACATAAAACATAGAACATTACAGTACAGTACAGGCCCTTCAGCCCACAATTTTGTGCTGAAATTTTAACCTGCTCTAAGATCTATCTATCCCTTCCCTCCCACATAGCCCTCCATTTCTCTATCATTCATGTGGCTATCTAAGAGTTAAACATCCCTAATGTATCTGCCCCCACAACCTCTGCAGGCAGTATGTTCCACGCACCCACCACTTTCTGTGTAAAAAACTTACCCCTGACATCCCCCTTCTACATTCCTCCAATCACCTTAAAGTCACACCCCCTGGTGTTATCCATTGTCGTCCTGGGGAAAAGTCTCTGACTGTCCACTCGATCTATGCCTCTTATCATCTTGTGCACCTCTATCAAGTCACCTCTCATCCTCCTTCTCTCCAAAGAGAAAAGCCCTAGCTCACTCAGCCTATCCTCATAAGACATGCTCTCCAATGAGGAGAGGTTGAGTGAGCTTGGGCTTTTCTCTTTGGAGAAACAATCACTGGTCAATAATTATTTCCAATGATGTGATTGGTTTCATTTGACAGGTCTGCTGCCGAAAGAGTTGAGTGTGGGGTCTGGGATTGACAGGAGAGATGGAAAACCCTGGAATTGCCCATGAGAAGACCAGAGACCCTGGAAACAACCAAATAAAGTGTCAGAGACCCCATGAACAGCCAAGGTAGAAGATCAAGAGCCTGAGAGTGGGAGTGGGTGGGACAGTGCATTAGAGGCCTGATATTGCAAATTCTAAAATTTCTGTAGCAAAGTAATTTAGACAAGGTCTTATCCATATTCAATAATATTTTCTTTTTAACACTCAATATTGAATTTTCAATTGGCCTCCAGCCTCAACAGCTTTTTAACACAGTTTAAGTTTTTCATTATCCTTAGTGGAGGAAGTCCTTCTTGACATCCCTCCTGAAAGGTGTGGCTTTAATTTTAAGGTAGCATCACCTAATTCTGAACTCCCCTACCAGAGGAAATTCTTTCTATCATGCATGATAGTGTAGAGGGTAGCGTAACGATATTACAGCGCCAGCAACCCGAGTTCTATTCCGGCCGCTGTCTGTAAGGAGTTTGTACATTCTCCCCGTGTCTGCATGGGTTTCCTCCGGGTGCTCAGGTTTCCTCCCACATTCCGAAGACGTATGGGTTGGGAAGTTGTGGACATGCTAGGTTGGCACTGGAAGTGTGGTGACACTTGCAGACTGCCCCCAGAATACTCTACGCGAAAGATACATTTAAGATAAGATAAGATAAGATATCTTTATTAGTCACATGTACATCGAAACACACAGTGAAATGCATCTTTTTGCATAGAGTGTTCTGGGGGCAGCTCGCAAGTGTCGCCACACTTCCAGCGCCAACATAGCATGCCCACAACTTCCTAACCCGTACGGCTTTAGAATGTGGGAGGAAACCGGAGCACCCGGAGGAAACCCACGCAGACACGGGGAGATCGTACAAACTCCTTACAGACAGTGGCGGGAACTGTACCCGGGTCGCTGGCACTGTAATAGCGTTACGGTAACTGCTACACTCCCATGCCTGCCCATTTCACTCTGTGTTTCGATAAACATGTGACTGATAAAGATATCTTATCTTCTTACTATACCTTTGCTGTCTCCACCTATCACCTCCCAGCCACTGTCACTATTTCTCTCCCTCCCTGCTCCACCTGACTCCATCTGCCAGTCAACCACCTCCTCATCAATTTCCCTCCACGGATGCTGCCCGAGCCACTGAGTTCCTCCAGCAGCTTGTCTTTTGCAGTAATTTTTAAGATTATGGCTTAAGATAATTACATTAAAAAACCACTGATGTTTTGTGGTGTCATTTTAGCTAAACTGGAATTTACTTACCTCTCTGAAGCCACAACAGCTGGTAATGATAAAATGTTTGCAAGATAAGTAGACTTCTGCTGAGGCAGGTTCCCAAACTATGGACTGCCACCAATCAAGAACAGCCAAAGGCCGCTACAAAACAAGGGCAATTTGCATCAGTCAGGAAAATTGTGAAGTAATATGCTAGGGGAAGGCAAACACAGTCAACAGTGAGAAATGATGAGAATACTGAGAAATATGAACCAGATGAGGGATCTTGAAGATGCGTGTCCACAAATCCCTTACAGTAGCCAGACAAATAACCAACAGACCGCAATCAGTGAGGATAGGCAGCAACACCTCCAGCACGATTATTCTCAACACTGGTGCCCCACAAGGCTGCATCCTCAGCCCTCTACTCTACTCCCTATATACTCTCGACTTCATGGCCAGATTCTGCTCTAACTTCATCTACAAGTTTGCAGATGATACCACCGTTGCAGGCTGTATCTCAAATGACAATGAGTCAGAGTACAGGAAGGAGACAGAGAGCTTAGTGACATGGTGTCATGACAATAACCTTTCCCTCTATGTCAGCAAAACAAAAGAGCTGGTCATTGACTTCAGGAAAGGGGGCGGTGTACATGCACCTGTCTGCATCAACGGTGCTGAGGACGAGAGGGTTGAGAGCTTAAAGTTCTTAGGAGTGAACATCACCAATAGCCAGTCCTGGTCCAACCACACAGATGTCACGGCCAAGAAAGCTCACCAGCGCCTCTTCTTCCTCAGGAGGCTATAGAAATTTGGCATGTCCCCCTTGACACTCACCAATTTTTATCGATGCACCATAGAAAGCATCCTATCTGGATGCATCAACTAGAGAGTTATAGACACAGCCCGGCACATCTGGGAAACCAGCTTCCACTCCATGGACTCTGTCTATACCTCTCGCTGCCTTGGTGAAGCAGCCAGCATAATCAAAGACCCCACCCACCCGAGACATTCTCTCTTCTCTCCTCTCCCATCAGGCAGAAGATACAGGAGCCTGAGGGCATGTACCACCAGGCTCAAGGACAGCTTCTACCCCACGGTAATAAGACAATCGATCGGTTCCCTTATACGATGAGATAGACTATTGACCTCACGATCTACTTTGTTTGACCTTGCACCTTACTGTCTACCTGAAATGCACTTCCCTGCAGCTGTGACACTTTACTCTGTATTCTGTTATTGCTTTTACCCTGTACTACCTCAATGCACTGTGTAATGAATTGATCTGTAGGAATGGTATCAAGACAAGTTTTTCACTGTACCTCGGTACAACTGACAATAATAAACCAATACCAATACCAAATAGATCAGGCAGCAACACACACAAAATGCTGGAGCAACTCAGCGGGTCAGGCAGCATCTATGGAGGGAAGTAAACAACCGACATTTCGGGTCGAGACCCTTCATCAGGACTGGAAAGGAAGAGGATGGTGGCCAGAATAAGAAGATTGGGGGAGGGGGAGGACCACACGCAGGCAGGTGATAGGTGGGTCCAAGGGGAAGGTAGGAGGGTGGGGGAGGGGGGGAGATATAAGAAGCTGAGAGGTGATAGAAGAGGCAAAAAGCTGGAGAAGAAGGAGAGGGCAGTGGACCATGGAATAAAGGTAACGAAGTGGGGAATAGATGGACAGGTCATGAGGGCAGGGGAGGGGAAAGAGAAGGGGTGACTGGAGGTTAGAGAAATCCATGTTGAGGGTCTCAGCTTGGAGACTAGGATAGTTAAGATGGCAAAAATGGGTACAGGTAGTCCCCGAGGTCCGTTCTTACAGATGGCTTCAAGTCAATTTTGCCTGTAGGTCGGAAAATACACAAAAGTCAGTCGATTTGGTAAACCTACCTCCGCAGTGTTGTAACGAATGACATCAAAAACACATAAGACTCATAAGAAAGAACAATTACTAAAAGCAGAGAGAGAGAGAGAGGAAACTAGTTCTGCCACTTGTAGCAATGTATGTCGGACTTTGGAATTTAATAATATTATGGCAGCTCATTAGCATCTATAGGGGTCCATAAATTGGGCATTTGTAATCTGGGGACAACCTGTACCTGACTTTGTTGGCTAAGATGTGGATACAAGAGCTAGAAATATATAACCACTAAACCAAGTCTTTGTCTATTCTTCACACTAGTTAGGCTGCATCCCATGTGCAGTTCAGTTTACCACCCCAGGAAGGGTGTAATGGCATCGGAGAGGCGATTTGTGAGAACGTTGGGAGGGTTAGAGAACTTTACACACCAGCTAGGCCACGCTTATTTTCTTGGGAACAGAGAAGGCTAAGGAGTAATTTAGCTGTAAGGTAGCATGGGCAGGAAGGGGCATTTTTCCATAGCCGAGAAACAATAATCAGGGGATATCAACTTAAGTTAATTGGTAGAAGATTTAGAGGGGAGTAGAAACTGATGTCACACAATGAATGAAGGTTTGGAACTCACTACCTGAAATGACAGTGGAAACAAAAGTTCTCACATTTAAAAAGTACCTGGATGAGCACTTGAAATTCTGTAACCTATGGTGTTATCAACCAAGAGCTTGGACGTAGGATTAATCCAGCTTGGAGTATTGTGTTCAGTTCTGGTCGCCTCATTATAGGAAGGATGTGGAAGTTTTAGAGAGGGTGCAGAGGAGATTTACCAGGATGCTGCCTGGATTGGAGAGTATTTCTTATGAGAATAGGTTGAGCAAGCTAGGGCTTTTCTCTTCGGAGAGAAGGAGGATGAGAGGTGACTTGATAGAGGTGTACAAGATGATAAGAGGCATAGATTGAGTGGACAATCAGAGACTTTTTCCCAGGGCGACAATGGCTAACACGAGTGGACATAATTTTCAGGTGACTGGAGGAAGGTTTAAGGGGATGTCAGGGGTAGTTTTTTTACACAGAGGGTGGTGGGTGCATGGAACACACTGCTGGCAGAGATTGAGGGGGTAGATACATTAGGGATATTTAAGAGACTCTTAGATAAACACACGAATGATAGAGAAGTGAGGGGGCTATGTGGGAGGGAAAGGTTAGATAGAGCAGGATAAAATGTCAGCACAACATTGTGGGCCAAAGGGCCTGTACTGTGCTGTAATGTTCCATGTTCTACGTTCTATGTTCAATTTTAACCAGCATTGATGCAATGAGCCAAATGCCCTCCGTCGTTGCCATAAGTTTCTATGAAAAGTGCCATCCTAAGGTTCCAGTTTTGTCTATCGACTATTGTCAATGAATCAGACTGCCTGCTCATTATCACAAAGGTCTTGTTGTACGCAAGTTGGCAGCAGGGATTCCTGCAATAGAACAGTGACAACAATTCAAAGCCATTTCATTGGCTAAGTGGTGCTTTGGAATAACTTGTGTTTGTTGAAAGGGCTATAAAAATATGGTAAACAGTGAAAAGCATAGGGGTAGACTTCAGGAGCAAAGAGGCAAGCTGGGAGAAGAGCTGGTAGGAGATATTTAACAGAAGAAACTTAACACAAATGCAAAATGATACATTTTGGTCGGAAAAATGGCAAAAGATAATGCAGCGTAAAGTGTAAAATTCTCAAAAGATTTCAGGAATAAAGTGATTTGGAAGATATACAGTATGCACAAATCTTTGAATATGGAAGAATAGATTGATGAAGTCTTTGAAAAGATGCACAGGACTCTGCAAAAGCCAACAGGTTATATTAAGCCTCAATAAAACATTGATTTAACCACAGTTACGATTCTAATCACCACACTGCAGAAAAGGAGTGATGTTCTGAGAGAGGGTGCAGAAACAACGCTGTAGAGTAATTGGGGGGAAGAAGGACTTCAGATACATAAATAAACAGAGAAGACAGCTTTGCTCTCTTTAAAACAGAGAAGGTTGAGAGGTGTTTTAGAACATAGAACATTACAGCACAGTACAGGACCTTTGGCCCACAATGTTGTGTCGACATTTTATCCTGCTCTAAGATCTATCTAACCCTTCCCTCCACATAGCCCTCCATTTCTCTATCATTCATGTGTCTATCTAAGGGTCTCTTAAATGTCCCTAATGTATCTGCCCCCACAACCTCTACCAGCAGTGCGTTCCACGCACCCACCACTCTCCGGTAAAAAACTTACCCTTGACACCCCCCTTATACATTCCTCCAATCACCTTAAAGTTACGCCCCCCGGTGTTATCCATTGTCGTCCTGGGGAAAAGTCTCTGACTGTCCACTCGATCTATGCGTCGTATCATCTTGTACACCTCTATCAAGTCACCTCTCTTTCTCCTTCTCTCCAAAGAGAAAAGCCCTAGCTCACTCAACCTATCCTCATAAGACATGCTCTCCAATCCAGGCAGCATCCTGGTAAATCTCCTCTGCACCCTCTCTAAAGCTTCCACATCTTTCCTATAATGAGGCGACCAGAACTGAACACAATACTCCGTGTGGTCTAACCAGAGTTCTACAGAGTTTTGGTAGAAGTGTATCAGCAAAGGGCCAGGGAGTGTGAATACAGTGAAACCTTTCCTTTTGGTGGAAGGGCTGTGAATTAGAGGACACAGATAAAAGATGATTGGAAAAATTAACAAGTAAGAGAATGCAATGTAAGGAAAATCTTGTTCATGCAACAGGTAGTCATGATCTGCCTGAAATTAATTGATTAAAGTATGGTTTCCAATGGGGAATTGGATGTATAGTTGAGGGACAGATAATTGCAGAGCCATGGGGAGAAAGAGAATGGGACAGGATACGTTTCGGAAGAGCCAGAATGGGTTTGATGGGTCAAATTGCCAGCTTTCAAGTTTTGGTGACTCAATGGTATTAAATACAAATTATCTCTTATATACCTGTGTACTGATAAAATTTCCATGTCAGGGAAGTGATGTGATTATGCGGTAGGTAACCATAGCATTTGTGCGTGCCTGTCTCATAGGCCCAAGTGTGACACAATGTATTTTATGCTTCAGTGGGAACATGACAGCACTTTGGATCATAACCTCAAGTCTACCCCAGCTGGTACTGTGAGAACAAAGAGCAAACATTAGAGAGCAAAGCACACCAATTTCAAAACAGTTTCCATACAGTTGAAATGTGAGAAAAATTCTTGGATTTTTTAAATTAGTTTATTAACAAGCTTTAGTGTTGCTGTTATTTGACTGACTAATATGATCCTGTTGGTGAAATTATAATCAATGCATGGATATAGTCACCATCACATTAGGATAGAACAAAATGAAACAAGGCCATGAGTTAGTGAAAAAACTCCAGAAATGCAAGAAATACTCAGCAGGGTGAGCACCCCCTATAGAAGAGAGAGAGAGTGCGTCAACATTTAAGGTCGATGACTTTACATCAGGTAGAAAATCAATGTTTTAAATTGCAGAGAGTGGGCAGGGGAGGGAATGGAGAATGCCTACGATAGGGTGGAGACCAAGAGAGACTGAATGACACATGGTGCTGACTGAGAGAGGCTAGGCGAATAAAGGTTTGCTAATTGCAGGATCCACCTGGAGGAGATGTACATAGAAGGCGACAAATGAAAATAGAAGAGGAGAGAGAAAAAGAGAAAAAGCATGCTTGTTGTCCATGTGTAATATATCTAACATTCCTTCCAATGCATTTCTCACACATATGCATCACTGCGTTGCCATGTGGTAATGAGGGAGGTGGAGAAGTTGTGGAAGGAACAGAAAGATATAGCTTCCCTTGTGTTAATTAAGGACATCTTGTCTCACATACAGGGATCATTATGCTGCATTGTCAACTTCATCTCATTTCCTGTGTTTTTCTTTTGACTTATTATCCACATATGTTCCCATTTGAGTGTTTCTTTCAAGCTAATTCAACTCACATTATTTTAGTGTAGATTTAAAGATACATAAAATGTAGGCTTAAAGGATTATAATGACCCAATGCATTATCCAACCCTTTCCATTACTCACAAGTTTATTGAGTAAACCTTTTCCACAATGTGCTCAGGCACACTTCCCTCCCTAACACTTTGCTCTGTGGGACTCTGTTATGTAAATGCAGACAGTTAAAATTAAACCTCACACTCTCTTTTTTTTCCATTTAAAAACTCCTTGATATAACAGCAGATTTTAGCTCACTTCATTACATGCATCATCAACACCTCAATCAGATTACCACCCACAAAGCCCAAGGTCATTGCAAAACGCCTTGCAGCCATGAAGTAGAAGTCAAGTCGAGTTTATTGTCATGGTACAGGTACAAAGAAAAACCTGTTTGCAGCAGCATCACAGCTACATAGATTCAGACAACAACCCACAGAACATAAGTTATACATAAATTACACAAGACAGTGAAGAAAAAAAAGACCGTGCTGAACAAGACATTAGTGCAAAAAAAACAGAGACGAGTCCATGGTAGTGCAAGAGGTGATCTGTAGTGTTCCGTTGCTGAGGTAGGGTTAGGGTTGTGCAGCTCGGTTCGAGAGCCTGATGGCTGTAGGAAAGTGGCTGTTCCTGAACCCGGTGGTGTGGGACTACAGGTTCCTGAAACTCCTGCCCAATGGTAGCCGGGAGAAGAGGGAATGATCCGGATGGTGGGTATCCTTGATGGTAGATGCCACCTTCTTGAAGCAGCACCTCATGTAAATGCTTTCAATGGTTGGGAGGGCTGTACCGTGATGGAATGGGCTGCAGTTTCTCGTGTTCCTGTGTGTTGGAATTGCTGTACCAGACGATCATGCAACCAGTCAGGATACTTTCAACAGTGCATCTGTAGAAGATTGTTCGAGTATTTCATGACATGCAAAATCTCCTTAAGCTTCTAAGAAAGTCAACGTGCTGGTGTGCATTCTTCATGATTGCATCTTTGTGCTGGATCCAGGACAGGTCATCCAAGATGTTAATGCTCAGGAATTTGAAGCTGCTAAGCCTCTCCACGTGTGACCCACCGGTGAGAACTGTCATGTGGTCTCCCAAGTCAATGATTATTTAAAGTGTTTTTTTTGTGCGACCAGCAGTGAAAGATGGGGATCACAGGAGCCAATTTGTGCACAGCAAGACCCCATAAACAACAATGTGGTAATGTTGGCAAAAGAAAACAAGGAATAATTCTCCTGCTATTTCCCAAAATTGCAACTCGGTTTGGTTATGTCTGCATGTGGAGAGCAGCCAGAGATTTGGTTTAGCATCCTACTTGAATGCTAACACCTATGGAACAGCAGAAACTGCATATGGGAGCATCTGTGAAGGTTAGGGTAACCAGACGACCATAATATGTAGGAGAAGAATTAGGCCATTCGGCCCATTGAGCTTGCTCCGCCATTCAATCATGGCTGTTTGTTTTTCAACCCCATTCTCCTGCCTTCTCCCCATGATCATTAACCTCCTCACCAATCAAGAACCTATCAACCTAACAATCTCTGGACTGGGACTTGAACTCCAATTTCTTTAACACAAGTGATACTGTTGTCCCATGGTTATCACTGATGTCATTTATTGCCTGCATATGTTCCCTACCTCAGAGATTATCACCGCAGACTGACAACACTCAATCATTTCATACCATCAGATATATGGCAGTGAAGATCAGTGGTTGCGCAGTATGGCTTTCCAAGACCAAACTTTTTTTCTTGCCTCCGTCTTTTCCTCTCGCAGTTTTTCCTCTCCTTCCCCACTTCAACTCCTATTCACTGGTGTCCGTGGTATGCTGGGATGGGAATCTTTCAGGAACAGCACAATGATGGGTCTCTCTCTTCAAACTAAGATCTCAACTCACATCTCAACAGTTGATCTCAACACTTGTAACAGAAAGTTAGGAAGTGGGAAGGATTAGATCAGATGATCTTCATCAACTCAACTTAGCCTTGGATATAAAGACTGCGTGCCCAAATGCATCTTCAAAGCTTTGCCAACCATGCAAAACAGAGGGGAATAGAATAGAAACAGGGTTTACATCCAAACAGGAAATGCTGGAAATGCTCAGAGGGTCAGGCAGCATCCGTGGAGAAAGAAATGATCTTTCATTAAAGCCAAATAAATAAGAAGTTAAAATGCAGAGAAAGGTGGAAAAGGAGGAAAACTGAGTCTGGAGAAGCCAGTAAATATTTTGGTTCAGCAGTGTAACTGAGAAAAAATTTAATGGGGATATACAGTCATTGTAAATCTTTGCAGAGAAGACTATTGGAGCATGGAATAATTTTCCATAGGAAGCGTTTGAGGCTGAGGTCATTATATAATTTTGGGAGAAAAGAGAATTGATGAAACTGATGATGGAGAGAACTTAGCAATGAAGGTCTGATTTATTTTAGCAAACAGCTGACAGAATCACAATGAGACAAATGGACTTCTGTGTCATAAATCTTCTAGGTCAATGGTAAATATGTCACGTGGATTGAAGAGGGTGGGATTAACAGTGGAGCCATAAGGTATAAGTGAAGGCATGTAACTTTTAACAGTGCTGATGGCTGGCTATGACATTTCTGAAAACAAATAAAGCACTAGTCATGGAGTAAAACAGCATGGAAACAGGCCCTTCGGCCCAACTAGTCCATGCTGACCAAGCTAGTGTTTGGTCCATATCCCTCTAAACCTTTCCTATCCATGTACTTATCCAAACATCTTTTGAATGTTGTTATTGTACCTGCCTCGGCCACTTCCTCTGGCAGCTGGTTCCATATACACACCACCCTCTACATGAAGAAGTTGCCACTCAGCTCCCTTTTAAATCTTTAGACAGATATAACCAGAACGAAAAGTCTACAAAATGTAGGCCAACAGCTCAGAATAACATGTTGTCCAATTTGAGTTGTTGAAAGCAAAATGGAAACAAGTGGCTTTCTGCTTCACCCACGAGAGGAATGACCACTTGTTCTTGAATCAACACCACCAAAAGCAGATGATCTGGTCATTACCACATTGTCATTTGTGGGACCTTGCTGTGCACAAGTTGGCTCCTGCAATCACTATCTGTTATTGCTGGCCAAACAATAAATGTACTTCATGGTTGCAAAGTGTTTTGCGATGACCTGAAAGAACACCTCCAATGGTGTCTTCAGATTTGGTCTATTTTGACAGATTACCAAGGCAGTTACTCTAGGAATTTTTATCAGATACACAAAAAGATCATTTTACAACTAGAGGATAAATGATTTCCATCTTCATATGGTAACTGGTGTTTCATCAGCCAATGCTCCAATGTAAATTTCTTTCACTCTTTTTCAGAAACATAAGTCACTCTGCTTATATATAGTTAATAGTTGGGAATCTGACTCACACACATACTAAGAGTTATAGGGTCAGAGAACCATAGAACCATAGAACCATAGAACCATACAGCACAAAAACAGGCTCTTCGGCCCACCATGTTGTGCCATCCATCAAACCACCCTCACACTATCTAAACCTTTCCTCCCGCATATCCCTCTATCTCACATTCCTCCATATGCCTATCCAATAAACTCTTGAACCTGTCCAATGTATCTGCCTCCACCACCACCCCAGGCAGTGCATTCCATGCACCAACCACTCTCTGGGTGAAAAACCTCCCCCTGACATCTCCCCTGAACCTCCTACCCGTAACCTTAAATCCATGCCCTCTTGTCTTGAGCATTGGTGCCCTGGGAAGGAGGCGCTGACTGTCTACTCTATCTATTCCTCTCAATATTTTATATACCTCTATCATGTCTCCTCTCATCCTCCTCCTTTCCAGTGAATAAAGCCCTAGCACCTTAAGCCTCTCCTCAAATTCCATACACTCTAATCCAGGCAGCATCCTGGTAAATCTCCTCTGCACCCTCTCCAACGCCTCCACATCCTTCCTATAATGCAGTGACCAGAACTGAACACAGTACTCTAAGTGTGGTTTAAATAGAGTTTTGTAAAGCTGCATCATCACTTTGCGGCTCTTAAACTCAATCCCATGATTTATGAAAGCTAACATCCCAAAGGCCTGCTTAACTGCTCTTTCCACCTGTGAGGCAACTTTCAATGAACTGTGAATATGAACCCCCAGATCCCTCTGCTCCTCTACACTGCCAAGTACCTTGCCATTTACCTTGTACTCTGCCCTGGAGTTTGTCCTTCCAAAGTGTACCACCTCACACTTCTCCGGATTGAACTCCATCTGCCACTTGTCAGCCCAGCTCTGCATCCTATCAATATCCCTCTGTAAGCTCCGACAGCCCTCCACACTTTCCACAACACTGCCGATCTTAGTGTCGTCCGCAAACTTACTAACCCAGCCTTCCACCCTCTCATCTAAGTCATCTATAAATATCACAAAAAGTAGAGGTCCCAGTACCGATCCCTGTGAGACAATACTAGTCACTGCCCTCCAATCCAAGGGCACTCCTTCCACCAGAACCCTCTGCTTTCTACATACAAGCCAATTCCTAATCCACACAGCCAAACTTCCTTGGATCCCTTGGCCTCTGACCTTCTGAAGAAGCCTACCATGAGGAACCTTATCAAACGCCTTACTAAAATCCATATAGACCACATCCACCGCACTGCCCTCATCAATCCTCCTCATCACCTCCTCAAAGAACTCTATCAGGCTTGTGAGGCAAGATCTTCCCTTCACAAATCCATGCTGGCTATCCCTAATCAGTCCAGGATTCTCTAGGTGTTCATAGATCCTATCCCTTAGAATCCTTTCCAACAGCTTACCCACCACAGACGTGAGACTCACCAGTCTGTAATTCCCTGGACTATCCCTACTACCTTTTTTGAACAAGGGGACAACATTCGCCACCCTCCAATCCTCCGGTACCATCCCTGTGGACAACGAGGACTCAAAGATCCTTACCAGCAGTTCAACAATCTCCTCCCTCGCCTCTCGAAGCAGCCTGGGGAATATCTCGTCAGGCCCCAGAGGTTTATCTGTCTTGATATTATTTAACAACTTCAACACATCCTCTCTCTTGATATTTACAACCTCGAGAACATTGCCCTTACCAGCACTCACTTCCGCGTCATCAAGACCCCTCTCCTTGGTGAATACCGAAGAGAAGTATTCATTGAGAACTTCTCCCACTTCCGCCACCTCCAGGCAAATTCTCCCACCTTTGTCTTTAATCGGACCTACCTTTACCCTAGCCATCCTCCTACCCTTCACGTACGTGAAAAAGGCCTTGGGATTTTCCTTAACCCTACTAGCCAATGCCTTTTCATGTCCCTTTCTAGCTCTCCTCAGCCCTTTCTTAAGTTCCTTCCTCGCTACTCTATATTCCTCACGGGCCCTGTCTGAACCTTGCTGCTTATACTTTATGTATGCTACTATCTTCTCCCTAAATAATCATTCCACCTCTCTCGTCACCCATGGTTCTTTCACCCTGCCATTCCTTCTCTGCCTCACCAGGACATATTTATCCCTAACATCCTGCATAAGATCCCTGAACACCAACCACATCTCCGTAGTACATTTCCCTTCAAAAAGGACATCCCAATTTACACTCCCAAGTTCTCTCCTTATAGCCTCATCGTTCGCCCTTCCCCAATTAAATATCTTCTTGTCCTCTCTGCACCTGTCCCTGTCCATGACAATTTTAAAGGTTATGGAGCAATGGTCACTGTCCCCCAAATGCTCACCCACCAATAGATCCTTCACCTGTCCCAGTTAATTTCCTAAAACTAGATCTAACATGGCATTCCCTCTAGTCAGCCTGTCGACATACTGCGTCAGGAATCCCTCCTGGACACATTTAACAAATTCCGTCCCACCTAAACCTTTGGCACTGTAAGCAGGTTCCAGGTCTATATTTGGGAAGTTGAAGTCTCCCATTATAACAACCCTATTATTTTTGCTTCTCTCCAAACACTGACTGCCAATCTGCTCCTCTATATCTCTACTGCTACCGGGGGGCCTATAGAATACTCCTAGTAGAGTAACTGCTCCTTTCTTGTTCCTTACTTCCACCCATACGGACTCTAGAGATGATCCTTCTACAACATCCATCCTTTCCGCAGCCGTAACAGTGTCCCTGACCAGTATCACCACCCGTCCTCCTCTTCTCCCCTATCCCTCTTAAAACACTGAAAACCAGGAATATTCAATATCCACTCCTGCCCTGACGTCAGCCATGTCTCAGTAATAGCCACAATATCATAGTCACCCATACTTATCCAAGCCCTCAGTTCATCTCTCTTATTCCTGACGCTTCTTGCATTTAAGTAAACACACTTCAGTCCATCTACCTTACTGCTTTTATAGCCTGTATTCTGCTTCTCCTTCCCCAAAGCCTCTCTACCTGTTTGATCTAACTTTTCCCCATCCCCTTCTTCCTCTGACCTACTCCTCCGGTTCCCTTCCCCCTCACAAGCTAGTTTAAACTCTCCCAAACCACCCTAGCAAACCTAGCAGCAAGGATATTGGCCCCTTTCTGGTTCGGGTGTAATCTGTCCTCTCTGTACAGGTCCCACACACCCGAGAAGAGATCCCAATGATCCAGAAATCTGAAACCCTCCCTCCTGCACCAACTTCTCAGCCACACATTTATCTGCCACCTCCTTCTGTTCCTGCCTTCACTATCGCATGGCACTGGCAGTAATCCCGAGATTGCTACACTTGAGGTCCTGTTCCTCAGTCTTCCGCCTAGCTCCCTGAACTCGCTCTTCAGGATCTCATCCCCCTTCCTACCTACGTTGTTGGTGCCAACATGGACCACAACTTCTGGCTGCTCTCCCTCCTGCTCAAGAATCCTGTGGACCCGATCAGTGACATCCCGGACCCTGGCACCTGGGAGGCAACATACCATCCAGGATTCATGCTCACTGCCACAGAACCTCCTATCTGTTTCCCTGACTATCGAGTCCCCTATCACTACCGCATGTCTCTTTCCCACCCTTCCCTTCTGAGCAGCAGTACCAGTCCCAGTGCCAGAGACCTGGTAACCACAGCTAGGCCCCTGCAGGTCATCCCCCTCAACAGCCTCCAAGGCGGAAAACCTGTTTCTGAGGGGAACAGCCTCCGGGGTTCCCTGCTCTGTCTGCCTGCCTGACTTCTTCTTCCTCTTCCCTCCCCTGACAGTCACCATTCTATCTGCATCCTGAACCTCAGATGTACCTGCTCTAAGGGGGGTGACTGTCTCCTGATGGACCGTGTCTACATAACTCTCTCCCTCCCTTATGCTGCTCAGTGTTTGTAGCTGCGACTCCAGCTCATCAACTCTGAGCCGAAGTTCCTCCAGCCTCAAGCACTTGCTGCAGATGTGGCCATCTTGGACCGCAGCAAGGTCCACGAGCTCCCACATCAAACAGCTGTAGCATATGACCATGTCCTCCATCTGACTACCTTTTTTTCCCCCTAGTTAATCCCACCTACAAATCTATAATAGACAACAGGTAAACCTTACCTTTACCTACTTACCAGCTACTTACCCTCCTTGCCCCTTCACACAAACTTCTCAGGGAAGTTTGCTGGGACTTGCTGTGCGCAAATTGGCTCCAACATGTCCTTCACTACAGCAGTGACTAAACCTCAAAAGCACTTTTATAGCTGTAAAGTGCTTTTGGATGTTCTGAAAGGGATGTTGTCATTGCTATGTACATGCAAATCTTTCTTTTTTGCTTTGGTCCCATTCTGTTCTAAATTAACAGTGTTTGCTTAATGGTGTGGAAGAAGTAATAATTGGTTGATAGGCTTGGTACAACAACTGCTCTGCCCGTGACCGCAAGAAACTGCAGAGAGTTGTGGACACAGCTCAGCACATCACAGAGACCAGCCTCCCTTCCATGGAGTCTACATTTCTCCCCCCTCCCATCAGGCAGAGCATACAAAAGCCTGAAAGCACGTACCACCAGTCTCAAGGACAGTTTCTATCCAGCTGTTGTAAGACTATTGAACGGTCCCCTAGCATGATAAAATGGACTCTTGACCTCACAATCTGCTTCATTATGACTTTGAACCTATTATCTGCCTGCACTGCACTTTCTCTGTAACTGTAACACTTTAATCTGTATTCTGTTATTGTTTTCCCTTGTACTACCTCAATGCACTGTTCTAATGAATTGATCTGTATGAACAGTATGCGAGATAAGTTTTTCACTGTGCTTCAATATGTGATGATAATAAACTAATTTAATTTACCAATTTAAGCAGTGATGAACTGAAAATACCTAAAAGCAACAAACAAAAAAAGAAAGAAAATTGAACTGCTTTTCAAGTACTTATTATGTGCACATCTTACACACTTTTGCACTACCTCTGATTTCTTCATGGAATGTGAGCATTGCTGGCTGGAGCAGGATTTATTGCCCATATTCAATTGTCCTTGACTAAATGACTTGCTGGACCATTTCAGAAGGCAGTTAAAGCCCACACAGATTGTTGTGGGTCTGGATACGCTACACAGGACAGGAATGGGATATTTCCTTCCCTTCAAGAGAGCCAGATGGGATTTTTACAACGATCTGTTTATATCACCAATACTGATACAAGCATTTTAATCTAGATGATTTAATTACCTTACTTAAAATTCCTCAGCTGTCCATTTGAGGTTTGGACTTGGTCACTAGATCGCTGATTAAGTAACCCTTGGGACTGTAAGTCATCATTCTGTACTGAGTATAAATTCCCCTTTGATACATGCAGAGCAGATTATATTCAAGTAAAATTCCCAAGGCCTGCATCAGCCTTCCTTGAACATCTTTCTGGCTGTTCTGGGACCCCTGCTCTTTGTGATTTTCATAAATGACTTGGATGAGGATGTGGAAGGGTGAGTTGGTAAGTTTGCAGATGACAGAAAGATTGGTGGTGTTGTGAATAGTGTCGAAGGTTGCTATGGGTTACAACAGGACATCGATAGGATGCAGACCTGGGCTGAGAAGTGGCAGATGGAGTTCAACCCAGAAAAGTGTGAAGTGATACACTTTGGAAGATCAAATTTGAAGGCAGAATACAAGGTTAGTGGCAGGACTCTTAGCACTGTGGAGGAACAGAGGAATCTTGGAACCACATCCATAGATCCTTCAAGGTTGCCATGCAGGTTGATAGGGTTGTTAAGAAGGCATATGGTGTGTTGGCCTTCATTAGTCAGGGTATTGAGTTCAAGAATTGCCAGGTAATGTTGCAGCTCTATAGAACTCTGGTTAGACCACACTTGGAGTATTGCGTTCATTTCTGGTCACCTGATTATAGGAAGGATGTGGAAGCTTTAGAGAAGGTGCAGAGGATATTTACCAGGATGCTGCCTGGATTGGAGAGCATGTCTCATGAGGATAGGTTGAGTGAGCTCGGGCTTTTCTCTTTGGAGAGAAGGAGGATGAGAGGTGACTTGATAGAGGTGTACAAGATGATAAGAGGCATAGATCGAGTGGACAGTCAGAGACTTTTTCCCAGGGCAAAAATGGCTAACACGAGGGTGCATAATTTTAAGGTGATTGGAGGAAGGTATGGGGGGGACGTCAGAGGTAAGTTTTTTACACAGAGAGTGATGGGTGCGTGGAATACACTGCCAGCAGAGGTGGTGGAGGCAGATACATTAGGGACATTTAAGAGACTCTTAGATATCCACATAAATGATAGAAAAATGAGGGGGCGATATGGGAGGGAAGGGTTAGATTGATCCTAGAGCAGGATAAAATGTTGGCACAATATCGTGGGCCGAAGGGCCTGTACTGTGCTGTAATGTTCTATGTTCCTTACTGAATGTTCAACTTGTTGCCTGTTGGTAAAGCTAATGTAAAGAGAGACTCATCCATTGTAAAAACACATAACAACCTTTTCCATTGACATTACTGTATGCCTGTTGAAAAATTCCCAGCAACTTCTTTTGGACAACTGGGGAAAACCAACAAATACCAGTCTTGCAAGGAATACTCATGTCCTGCAGAGGAATAAGAATAAGTTATTCACATTCATCTGGAGTCGAATAACAATTTGAACAAATCTTCAAAACTCCTGATGGAAACTAAATTAAGCTTTCCATCACTTCAGGATTAGGAAGCAAAGGGTTAAAACAATGGTAGAATTTATTGCTTGGTAATTCATGAGTGGTGAAATTTGTCCAGTGAATTAACAGCCTCCTGTGTAAGTGTTTGAAGCAAACAGGAAGCAGAATTGGGCAGGACATCCAATGGGGCTGCCAGTTCCCTCTCGCCATGCTGTGCTACAAGGACAATAGTCTTACTCCCAAAACGTAGAGTGTGTGCTGTTGAGAACCCTCACACATGCAAAGGTGCACACAGACATGCACTAGTAAACAAACACACGTATGAACATTCACATACACATAAACACACACACACACACACACACACACACGTGCACGTACTAAAACACCTCTCGTTGCCATGGCAATGTGTAAAGTGCCTTCTACCAAGATGCCAACTTTTACAGGTGCTAGCGGTCCTCCTGTCTGATTCCAGCAGACTCTGGTTTTTATTTCCATGTTTGCGGCATCTGCAGTATTTGATTGTTTTCTCATCCTATTCTCATACTGCTACATTGACTATTTTCACAATTATTCCCTTACATAACCAGTTTGGATTTGGATCGTCTCCTTTACTGTAGAAGTCATCAAGACTTTATGTTGCTTCCTCACTGCCATGAACTAATAAAAGTGTTTTACTGGACCTGGCAATCCACAGCACCACAATGAGAAGGTGTGATGCTACTGTGCATAAAGCAGAGAGCATTTGCACACAGCACAGACTTAGGAAGAGGCTTACTTGGTATTTTATGGTGACCTGGTTTTGACAGATAAGCTGCACTTTGTTTCACCCTGGGCTGACATTGTTTTATCCAACTGTACCCCACTTGTCCATCCGTAGGACGAAGGGCTGGAATCTTGTTGAGTGCGTCTGATGGAGTGGTCAACTGTATTACAGACAGGGAAATAATTACAGCGAAGCATTACATTTTGGGAAGTCAAACCAAGATAGGACTTATGCGGTGAATGGCCAGGCCCTGGGAGTGTTGTGGAACAGAGGGACCTCAGAGTACAAGTACGTAGTTCGCTGAAAGCGGCATCACAGGTACTCAGAGTGGTGAAGAAGGCATTTGGCACGCTGGCCTTCATCAGCCAGGGCACTGAGTAGAGGAGTTGGGGCACTATGTACAAGATGTTGATGAGACAACAATTGGAGTATTGTGCACAGTTTTGGTTGCCTGTTATAGGAAAGACATCATTAAACTTCCACCCGGGTCATTCTCTCTTCTCCCCTCTCCCATCAGGCAGAAGGTACAGGAGCCTGAGGGCACGTACCACCAGCATCAAGGACAGCTTCTATCCCACTGTGAATTGAATGGCATCAACCTTATACGATGAGATGGACTCTTGACCTCACAGTCTACCTCTTTATGACCTTGCACCTTGTTGTCTACCTGCACTGCACTTCCCTGTAGCTGTGACACTTTGCTCTGTATTCTGTTATTGTTTTTACCCTGTACTACCTCAACGTGCTGTGTAATGAAATGATCTGTACAAACGGTATGCAAGACAAGTTTTTCACTGTACATCGGTACAGCTGACAATAATAAACCAATTCCAACACCATTACCAAACTGGAAAGAGTGCAGAGAAGACTTACAAGGATGCTGCCAGGACTCGAGGGCCTGAGTTATAGTGAGAGCTTGGGCAGGCTAGGACTTTATTTCTTGGAATGTAGGAGATTGAGGGGTGACCTTACAGAGGTGTATAAAATCATAAAGGGTATAGATAGGGTGAATGCGCTCAGTCTTTTTCCCAGGGAAGGGGAACTAAAAACTAGAGGGCATAGGTTTAAGATGAGGGGTGAAAGATTTAAAAGGGACCTGAGGGACAACTTTTTCACACTGAGGGTGGTGCCCGTATGGAACAAGCTGCCAGAGTGGTTGAGGCAGGTACAATAATAATATTTAAAGGACATTTGGATAAGTCCATGGATAGGAGGGAGTTTAGAAGGAGGTGGGCCAAACATGAACAAATGAGACTTGTTTGGTGGGCACCGTGGTCAGCATGGATGAGTTGGGCCGAAGGGCCTGTTTCCATGCTGTATTACTCTATGATTCTATGACACTATGAAATGTGGCAGTCAATTTACATAAAGCATGGCTCCACAGCCATCAGTCATGGCCTGTGGAGGCCCTGAGGACAGCCAGCATTTATTCCCAATACCTCTTGGTAGCAAGTCACCTTCTTGAAGTGCCGCTGTCCGCATGTTGAATGTACTCCCATTGTTCTGTTGCATGGGGACTTTCAGGACTTAGAATCAATCTCCAAGGTGGAACGGCAATATAGTTCCAAGACTGGGTGCTGTGCTACCTGGAGAGAAGCTTGCATGTGTTCTCATGCACTTGCCCTTCTGAGCAATAGAGAAACTACCAAAGGCTGAAACAAAGCATCTTGTAGGTTCTGCACACTCCAGCCACACTGCAGCTTCTCATCAATGGGGAGGAAGTTAAAGTGGAGGATGAGGTGTCAATCAAGCAAACTACACTGTCCTGGATGGTGTCAAGCTTGTTGAGTGTTGCTGGAGGCATTCCTTACTGCTATCTTGCAGATGGTGAAAAGCCATCAAGAATCTGGAGATGAGTGACTGGCTGCAGGGTAATCCCAACAATCCCAGACGTTTCTGATCTGGGTGATGATGGCGTAGAATTCTGTAATGGTAAAATCATGGAATTTCTTGGGATTTTGTATACTCTGCAAAGATTTTTTTTCATTTAATATGCACACAGTAACTAATCTGGATATTTTCAATTTCATTTAACTGTGGACTAAAATAAGACATGAGCATTTTTCATTAACAATATTATGTTCTGGCTTATTCTTCCAGAAATTGGTGGGAAAAGGTCTAACCAGTTGTTTGCTTTTTACATGTCATTCTTCCTTCTTTCAATAACTTGAATTCCTCATGAAATTATTGCAAAATGAGGGAAAAAAAGTTGGATGAGGTTCCTAAACTCCTGAAAAATATATTGAGTTTCTGACATGTGTTCTTACTGAAATTGCAAAGTTTGCACTGAGACCTCAACCATAGCCACCTCATAGAATTTAAAAAGTATGCAAAACTGAGGAAATATAAATACTGCCATGTTATTGAAAAATCTCCAGAGGCAAGAGATCACATTCAAGAGGACAGAAGATTTCAGCTATGTCAGAAAGGGAACTTCCCATGTGGAATTGTATCCTTCTTATAAATAAAGTAACAAGATCTGGAAGTACCTACCAACCAGAAACAGCTGCCTAGGCAGTTTGGCTAGGTAAAAATCCTTGCATTGAGACTTAAATGTTTGAAAGCATCTCTTGTTACAGATGCAACTGGAGAATATCACAGGGAAAGAAGCAATTTGCCACTTGCTAATCCTACAGACTTAATCTGAAAGTCTAAACTGAAATTCCATTCACAGCAATAAGGGTGTTCTGGATCCAAAACAGAAAATGATGGAAACACTGATGGTCAGGAAGCATCTGTGGAAAGTTGATACTTCAGGTCTGGGTCGCTTTGTCAGAACTGCACTGTTGGAGGTGCCAGCTTTCAAATGTGATAGTGGTGGAGAGGGTACAGAGAAAATTCACCAGGATGTTGCCCTGGTGAATGTTTAACCTTAATCTATGTTACTGAGGCAAATGATCTGAATATTTGTGGGAGTTTGCTCCATACAAATTGGTCATCTTGTTTTCAACTTCACAACAGTGACTACGCATCAAAAGGACTGAATGGGTTGTCTTGTGTTTTGGGAAGTTCTGTATCTGAAAGGTGTAATGCAAATGTAAGACTTTCTTTAAGAAAAATAAATTGATTCCTTCAATAATATATGTTAGTAGGCTTTTAAGGAGGAGTTCCGTGATGGATTAATGGTATAGACATAACGTGGTGTGACAGGCTATTCTGTCAGGAGTCCAACCAAAAATTCCCTTCAACCAAGATCACTAAAAGCGGACTATCAATCAATCATCACATTGCAGTTTGTGGGATCGAGCAATGTGCAAAATAGATGCCATATTTTGCGATGATGACCATTTCAAATGGATTTAATGCCTGTAAAACAGCTTGAGATGTTTATGTGAAACACAATAGACCTTGCATAGGTGCCAGACTTTCTTTTTATGAGGTCTTGCAGACTTCAGTTTTCCCATCCATCCTGATTACACTAATCATTATCGGAGCAATGAGACAGAGCAATTAGTGCAAAATATTAATTGATATTACTGTGAGATATGGGCAAGCTTGCTGATAAAGCACAGATATAATGGTGTAAGCTGCAGCTAATTTTCCAATAGCTTTATGCGATCACATTTCAACCTTTGATTGCTGGAAGCTTCTGGGAACTTTAAACCTCCTTGGCCAATTTATTCTTTCAACAATAACATAAGCAATAATTTGGATTTATATGGTGGATTTAACAGAATAAAATTTACCAGACCATTTTATAGAAATATTATCAAACAAGATTTGATCCTGTCCTACTTAAGGGCACTTAGATGCTCCAATCATTAATCCGGAGATAATGGAGTGGACCAACAATCAACGACATTTAATCTGATGTGAGAATGCAACCAATTGATCCAAAACTCACACCTAATATATGCCACAGGTTTCAACAATGACATAGAAACATTAATTAAGTCTGGCACTTGTAGACCCAATGTTACTTTAGAAATTGCAGTGCTGCCAAGGTTTGTTTTGTTGAAATTTGGAACTGGAACAGATCAATTTAAACATCTCTGCACTCCTCCAATTCTGATCTCAATCATCTCCAGTGGCCAACAGTTTGATCACAGACGTAGGTTTTAAGGAGAAAGAGGTGGTGAGATTTGAAAGAAAATTCATTAATGTTGCAGTTATATGGCTGAAGGCACGGCCATCAATAGTGGAGATGGTACTCTACTCTAATACTGAAGAAATGCAACACTCCCTCTGGCTCTGGTAAGCATCTATCCATGTCTGCTGAAAGTGGAGAAGGAGCACTTCAGGATGGTATGAGAACCTCAAGGCCACAGATTGACAGCACATAGAAGCCCTGCCTAAGCAGTGGAAGGAGAACACCTCACAAATGATTCTCCTGCCCACCCCGTCAGTCACCACCTGCTCTTCTCTCCACAGATGCTGCTCGACCCGCTGAGTTCCTCCAGCAGATGGTTTATTGCTTCAGATTCCAGCATCTGCAGTCTCTTGTGTCACCACCTGCCCTATCTGTGGAAGAGTCTGTGTTTCCCACATGGGTCTCATTAACCACCTCAGAATCCACAAAGCCAAAATAGAAGAAAATCATCCTCGATCCTGAATGACCACCTAAGAAGAAGAAGAAATCGGAGAACTGAGCTGTCAGAGGTTTCAGATATTAAACTACATGCAGGTAGACAAAGAGTGTGTGAGAACATTCTGAAGAAGAGTGAAGGACTTCTACCTGCTGTCCTGACTAATGTTTATACCACAGCCAACATCATAAAAAAAGACATACCTACCCATTATCACATTACTGTCTGTGGAAGACAAGATAAGATTTCTTTATTGCATCTTTTGTGTAGAATATTCTGGGGGCAGCCCACAAGTGTCGCCACTCTTCCGGCGCCATCATAGCATGCCCACAACTTCCTAACCCATACGTCTTTGGAATGTGGGAGGAAACCAGAGCACCTGGAGGAAATCCACATAGTCACGTGGAGAACGTACAAACTCCTTACAGACAGTGGCCAGAATTGAACCTGGGTCACTGGTGCTGTAATAACGTTACACTAACCGCTACACTACCGTGCCTGCCCCACTGAGTGTAAATTGCAATGTTTCCTACATTATAAAAGTGGTTGTATAGCTTTTTGGGACATCCTAAGGTACTTTATAAATGTGATTTATTTCTGCAACTGTGCAACATGCAAGATAATTATTTCATAAGCTGTATATCAAGCAACCATGACATGCAAGTAATGTTCAACCTTTAGTGTTTCTCAAGCAGATAATAAGCCAAGTAAATTAGTGCAATTGTGGACTCTTTTACCTGATCATGGCTAATAATCATGATTCATCCTCAAGAACTGTGAATTGTCATTCCCCTCATGGTAGATTGCACTGTCCTCTTCAGGAATGCTTTGAAATAATAAAGTTGTCAATTTTTAATGAGGACAGCACTTTCCACAAAGAAAAAGCTGATCAAAGCATTTTGCTGCATAGTTTTGAATGGTATCACTATGAGGTATGCATCATGATGCATGATAGCATAATGGCATGGTAGCGTAGCGGTTAGCATAACGCTATTACAGCACCAGTTACCTGGGTTCAATTCCGGCCGCTGTGGGTAAGGAGTTTGTACGTTCTCCCAGTATCTACGTGGGTTTCCTCCAGGTGCTCAAGTTTCCTCCCACATTCCAAAGATGTACGGGTTAGGAAGTTGTGGGCATGTTATGTTGGCGCCGGAAGCGTGGCGACACTTGCGGGCTGCCCCCAGAACATTCTACGCAAAAATTGAATTTCACTGCGTTTTTCGATGTATATGTGACTAATAAAGAAATCTTATCTTATCTAACTACTGGATTACAAAAATGTAGGGTTATTAACAAGGGAAGTGAGTTCAAATCCCATCATTGCCTTTGAGCCATTTAATCTCAGGTAACTAAAGGAAAGCTCGTACCAGTCATGGTGATTAGGAAACTACAGGTTCACTTATGTCCTTTAGAGGCAGGTAATAAGTGAGGACACGATTGCTGAGAGAATTTTGGGTAGCCCTATCATTCAACATGTCCAACACCAGGGCATAAAACTAATGAGACGAGTTAAGGGCAGCAGAATACTGGATGAAAAAAAAAATGTAATAATTGTTCTTTGAAGTCTGGAACATAATCAGGAGTTTAAAAATAAAGTACAGCAGATGCCAATAAATGTTATTTAAGATTTCCTTGACTTCCTTTCATGTCTGGATGGAAGGAACTCTGGAAATTTACTAACATGGATTTACTAACATGGTCTACAGGGTGCCTTCTCAGAACCAGCATTGCTCCTGTTGTTTCAAGTACCACTGTAGTGAAGGCTCTGTGAAATGCTGATCCTCTCCCCAGTGACTATTCTCTGGTCTTTCGTTATGGCTGTGCACTGTTTTTAATATTTTGGGTCAATTTTGGAGGTACAAACTAAATGGGTCAAGGTCTGGAATAATTGCAAACGGATACATTGCAACCATTGCATTACTCCAGCTGATCTTTCAAAATCTTCTAAATATGGCAATTGAATTCAAAAGGTACTGTGAATGTTTTTAGAAACTGCAGTCCCTGATTAGGATTATAGACTGACTTGGCTAAGACTATTTGTACATAATATTGTAAAGTAATACTTTGCAGAAGGAAGTGAAACAGTCCTTTGTGCATGTGTTGGTTCTCCAATCAGTCTTACTCTTTCTCCATGGCCCTTATGTCTTTTATTTTTTCCTCTTTCAGCACGGAGAATAATTCAGTCAGTAATCCTAACTGCAAAAAAAAAAACGAGCCTGTGGGTTGACATCCAATGCAGAGTGGAAGAAAATTGATTTCATCGAAGATTGCAGTTCCAATTAGTTTTTATTAAACATCCTTATATAAAACTAAAGACGTAGAAAAATTCAAATACATGCTTTTTGAGTGAAAAGATGTGTCCAAGTAAACTCACTCAAATTTAGCTCCTTAAATGGTGGGTTCCATGGACTACAATGCAGCAGCATCAAAGCTAGTCAAATTTACAGAGCAGTTCACAATCCCAAAAATGAGCCGCTGGAGGAACTCAGCGAGTCAGGCAATCCAGATGAAGGGTCTCGACCCAAAATATCAACTGTCCAATTCCCTCCACAGATGTTGCCTGACCCATTGAGGTTGTCCAACTGTTCATTTGTTGCTCCAGATTCCAGCATCTGCAGTCTCCTGTGTCTCCAGTTCACAAGCCAGTTGCGCTGAGAGAGAGAAAGATCAAACACTTACTAAGTAGTCTAGCTGAGGAACACAGGAGACTAGAAATGGGGCCATCAAACTATGGAGCTATTGTGGAAACTATTATGGAAAGCTATTTATGGAAACTCTGCAAAGTGCATTGTACCCACAACACAGAAAGAGATCATTCTGGGTAATTGTCCAATGCAATATCCCTCTTTTAGACAATTCCTTTCTACAGAGTTTGTGATTCCTTTATTCTTAACACCAAAATGTATGATCTTACACTGACCTAAGTTGAAGTTTATTTGACATCTGCACATAAGTTTATTAATGCACTTGCTGTATCTCTGCCCACATACCTCCCAGTTTGAAAGTTGAAATGAAAACAGAGCTCAGCAGTTCAGGAAGCATCATTGGAGAGAGAAAAACCTGCTAAGTACTTCCAACATTTTCTGTTTTATTTCAGTATCCAGCATCTGCAGCTTTTGACTTCCAGTCTAATGTGTCTGGAAATGCTTTGATTGTACGACCAATTCCAGAAATCTAAATAGCTTGTGCAATAATGAGAAGCAATGGTCACAATACTGATTCTGGAGAACATCTAATCATTCCCAACCTGGAAAAGAGGACAGGAGACCCAGCTCCCTGTCGTGAAATGTAATTAGATCATTCTCCATCTGCTCTTAACCCATCCATTCAGTGCATTTAAACTAAAGGTTGGATCCTGACTCCATACCCCAAACCATCAGGATTGAAAAGCAGGCACAGTAGTGTAGCAGTTAGCGTAGGCTTCACAGCGCCAGCGACCCAGGTTCATTCCGGCTGCTGTCTGATAGGAGTTTGTGCGTTTCTCCTCGTGTCTGCGTGGGTTTCCTCCGGATGCTCTGGTTTCCTCCCACATTCCAAAGACGTACGGGTTAGGAGTTGTGGGCATGCTATGTTGGCACGGAAGCATGGCGACACTTGCGGGCTGCCCCCAGAACACTACACAAAAAGATGTATTTCACTGCGTGTTTCGATGTACATGAGACTAATAAAGAATATCTTGTCTTATCTTATTAATGCCAAGTAGTAAACTGGTACCAAACCAGATTTAACTTGTTGCCTTATTCAGATCAGATTCTAGGTGACTGATATTTTCAGCATTCTGATGTTCAGCTGAAGCATCTTATCCCAGCAGTGGAAACAATATTTTTGTGTGTGCTAAACTTCAGTTGCAGAGAATGAGGGAACAACGTTTACTACCAGGGGTGCCAGAAACCAACTATCATTCTGCTCCATTAATGTTGTCCATCTGTTTTGCTTTGAGCAGGATTGAAGCACCAATATTGACCTGTGTATTTCTCATATGCTCTTAGAGGTGAACGTAACGGTACATGTTCAGGTCCTGATCATCTTTATTGAAGTCTGATGAACGTGTCGCCTTGAGCTTTCTCAGTAAGACTTCTCAATCATTGAATCTCGTCCAGGAACGTAAGAAGAAATGTTCAGAATACAGCTGTCTGATCCACTGCAACGTTTTGCATGGGTTTGGATCGGAATGGGGGCTATTGAATTTGGCTGCAAAAAGGAGTTACAAGGACAGCCAATGATAACAAAGCCAGTTAGGAAGCTGAAAGAGTTAGAGATAAATGACTTTAATATCCTGGTAGCTCAGATCAATAGAGTACGTGTCAGTTGTTTGGCATGGATTTTCAAGACTTAAGTACTGACAACCTGTCTAATTCCCTCAGTTTCCTAACTGGCTCTTGTTATCACTGGCTTTTCTTGGAATATTTTTGCAACACAGTTCAATATGTTCGTGTCCAATTCTTGCCCAAATTCAAATACAATGTTGCAGTGTATCAGACAAGTTCAACTTTCTTCTTACACTTCTGGCAGGAAGAACAACTGAAGTTAACCAAGGAAGCTCAAGATACCAAATGGATGGTGCTTCAGTAACGATGCTGAATGTTGAATGAACACCATTATATAAAGCATGTGGGAAAATAAGGACTCAAAAGTGGCTGCTCAAGGTGTGCTTAAAGTAAAAACAGATGGGCAACGTTAACTAAGCCAAAGGTTATCCAAATTGTTTCTTGTCACTAATTAAAAGGAAGGGTCACCCATTTAAGACACAGAAAAGGAGGAATTTTTTTTGCTCTCTCAGGGGTCATGCATCTTGGAACTCTCTTCATCCAACGTTGAAGGAAGCAGAATCTTTACATTTTCATTAGACTCTCGATAAAAAAGGGGTGAAGAGTTGCTGAGGGTTGGTGGGAATGCAGAGGTGAAGTTACATTCAGCTCAGACATGATCTTACTGAATAGTAGAGCAGGCTTGAGGATTCTAGCGGCCCCCTGTACCTAATTCATATGTCCATATGTTTGTAAATTCATAATTCTTGAAAGCTGTTTTACTTCTTTTTTACACAATTTAAAATTTTTACCTCAGGTTCTCACGTGGGGCTGTATTCCCTTAGAATCATTGTCTTCTCTCTGTAAGCATGAATCTTATGCAGGATGTTAGGGATAAATATGTCCCGGTGAGGCAGGGAAGGAATGGCAGGGTGAAGGGAACTGTGGGTGACGAGAGAGGTGGAACCACTTGTTAGGGAGAAGAAGGTAGCGTACATGAGGTATAAGCAGCAAGGTTCAGACAGGGCCCGTGAGGAATATAGGGTAGCGAGGAAGGAACTTAAGAAAGGGCTGAGGAGAGCTAGAAGGGGACATGAAAATGCGTTGGCTAGTAGGGTTTAAGGAAAATCCCAAGGCCTTTTCAAGTACGTGAAGGGTAGGAGGATGGCTAGGGTAAAGGGTAGGTCCGATTAAGGACAAAGGTGGGAGATTTGCCTCGAGGCAGCGGAAGTGGGAGAAGTTCTCAATGAATACTTCTCTTCGGTATTCACCAGGGAGAGGGGACTTGATGACGTGGAAGGGATTGCTGGTAGGGGTAATGTTTTCGAGGTTGTAGATATCAAGAGAGAGGATGTGTTGAAGTTGTTAAATAATACTAAGACAGATAAATCTCCGGGGCCTGACGGGATTTTCCCCAGGCTGCTTCGAGAGGCTAGGGAGGAGATTGTTGAACCGCTGGTAAGGATCTTTAAGTCCTCGTTGTCCACGGGGATGGTGCCAGAGGATTGGAGGGTTGCGAATGTTGTGCCCTTGTTCACAAAAGGTAATAGGAATAGTCCAGGGAATTATAGACCGGTGAGTCTCACGTCTGTGGTGGGTAAGCTGTTAGAAAGGATTCTAAGGGATAGGATTTATGAACACCTAGAGAATCATGGACTGATTAGGGACAGCCAGCATGGCTTTGTGAAGGGAAGATCTTGCCTCACAAGCCTGATAGAGTTCTTTGAGGAGGTGACCAGGAAGATTGATGAGGGCAGTGCGGTGGATGTGGTTTACATGGATTTTAGTAAGGTGTTTGATAAGGTTCCTCATGGTAGGCTTCTTCAGAAGGTCAGAGGCCAAGTGATCCAAGGAAGCTTGGCTGTGTGGATTAGGAATTGGCTTGCATGTAGAAAGCAGAGGGTTGTGGTGGAAGGAGTGCCCTCAGATTGGAAGGCAGTGACTAGTGGTGTCCCGCAGGATCGGTTCTGGGACCTCTACTTTTTGTGATATTTATAAATGACTTAGATGAGGTGGTGGAGGACTGGGTTAGTAAGTTTGCAGACAACACTAAGATCGGCGGTGTTGTGGATAGTGTGGAGGGCTGTAGAAGCTTACAGAGGGATATTGATAGGATGCAGAGCTGGGCTGACAAGTGGCAGATGGAGTTCAATCCAGAGAAGTGTGAGGTGGTACACTTTGGAAGGACAAACTCCAGGGCAGAGTACTGGGTAAATGGCAAGGTACTTGGCAGTGTGAGGAGCAGAGGGATCTGGGGGGTTCATATTCACAGTTCAGTGAAAGTTGCCTCACAGGTGGAAAGAGCAGTTAAGCAGGCCTTTGGGATGTTAGCTTTCATAAATCGTGGGATTGAGTTTAAGAACCACAAAGTGATGATGCAGCTTTACAAAACTCTATTTAAACCACACTTAGAGTACTGTGTTCAGTTCTGGTTGCCTCATTATAGGAAGGATGTGGAGGCGTTGGAGAGGGTGCAGAGGAGATTTACCAGGGTGCTGCCTGGATTAGAGCGTATGGAATTTGAGGAGAGGCTTAAGGTGCTAGGGGCTTTATTCACTGGAAAAGGAGGAGGATGAGAGGAGACATGATAGAGGTATATAAAATATTGAGAGGAATAGATAGAGTAGACAGTCAGCACCTCCTTTCCAGGGCACCAATGCTCAAGACGAGAGGGCATGGCTTTAAGGTTATGGGTGGGAGGTTCAGGGGAGATGTCAGGGGGAGGTTTTTCACCCAGAGAGTGGTTGGTGCATGGAATGCACTGCCTGGGGTGGTGGTGGAGGCAGATACATTGGACAGGTTCAAGAGCTTGTTGGATAGGCATATGGAGGAGTGTGGGATGGGGGGATATGCGGGAGGAAGGGGTTAGGTAGTGCGAGGGTGGTTTGATGGACGGCACAACATGGTGGGCCGAAAGGCCCTGTTTTGTGCTGTATGGTTTCTATGGTTCTATGGTTATGAAGAGTTTAAAAGCAAAAAAGTGGGCTTGTAAACGTTTACCAGGATGCTGCCTGGATTATAGGATATGAGCTACAAGGAGAGGTTGGACAAACTTGGGTTGTTTTCTCTGGAGCGTTGGAGGCTGAGGGGAGACCTGATAGAAGTTTATAAAATTATGAGAGGAGTAAGATAAGGTAGACAGTCAGAATCTTTTTCCCAGGTAGAAATGTCAAACACTAAAGAACATGCATTTAAGGTGAGAGGGGGGAAGTTTTCAGGGAGATGTGTGGGGTAGTATTTTACACACAGAGTGGTAGGTGCCTGGGACAGATACATAGTGGCTTTTAAAGGGTTTGGGATAGACACATGAATATGCAGGAAATGGTGGGATATGGACCATGTGCAGGCAGAGGAGATTTAGTTTAATTGGCATCGTGTCCGGCACAGACTTGGTGGGCCGAAGGGCCTCTTGCTGCGCTGTACTGTTCTATGTTTTATGTTCTAAGGAGTGGATAAATTGCTATTGGTATTGGTATTGGTTTATTATTGTCACTTGTACTGAGGTACAGTGAAAAACTTGTCTTGCATACTGATTGTACAGATCAAATCATTACACAGTGCATTGAGATAGTACAGGGTAAGAACTATAACAGAATACAGAGTAAAGAGACACAGCTACAGAGAAAGTGCAGTGCAGATAGACAATAAGGTGCATGTCATAACAAGTTAGATTGTGAGGTCAGAGTCCATCTTATCGTATAAGGGAACTATTCAATAGTCTTATCATAGTGGGGTAGAAGCTGTCCTTAAGCCTGGGTGGTATGTGCCCTCAGGCTCCTGTATCTTCTGCCTGATGGGAGAGGGGAGGAGAGAAAAGGTCTGGGGTGGGTGGGGTTCTTTGACTATGTTGGCTGCTTCATTGAGGTAGCGAGAAGTATAGACAAGAGTCCATGAAGGAGAGACTGGTTTCTCTGATGCATGGGGCGGTGTCCACAACTCTCTGCAGTTTCTTGCAGTCCTGGGCAGCGCAGTTGCCATACCAAGCCATGATGTATCCAGATAGGATGCTTTCTGTGGTGCACCAATAAAAATTGGTGAAGTTCAAAGGGGACATGCCAAATTTCTTTAGCCTCCTGAGGAAGTAGAGGCACTGGTGAGCTTTCTTGGCTGTGGCATCCATGCGGTTGGACCAGGACAGGCTATTGGTGATGTTCACTCCTAGGAACTTAAAGCTCTCAACTCTCTCAACCTCAGCGCCATTGATGTAGACAGGAGTATGTGCACTGCCCCCCTTCCTGAAGTCAATGACCGGCTCTTTGTTTTGATGACATTGAGGAAAAGGTTGTTTTCATCACACCATGTCACTAAGCTAGCTCCTTCCTGTACTCCGACTCATTATTATTGGAGATACTGCCCACTACGGTGGTATCATCTGCAAATTATCCTTACTCACTCTCCTTGTTGACCCATCCTGAAGTGTCCACTCACTTGACTCTCCACACAGCACACAGCCATTGAGAGCCTTATCTCCTATCTTAACACCAAAACTTATTCCTAATCCTTTTGAATTTTGTTATATCTATTTACTTTGTGAATCACAATGATAAAATTTAGAATCTGTTCAGCCCATTGAGTCCACACTGGTTTCATGCAGAGCATTCTCATCCCTCCCATTCCATGTTCTTTCGCGTATCCCTACAAGTTATTTTCCCAAAAGTGGCTCCCCATTACCATTTTCAGAACACTAACTCCTCTTCCTCATGCCCCCCAGCAGTGGTCCTAGTCACAATCACTCTCTGTGAAAAAACCATTCTTTCTTGTGTATTCCTTCTAATATTTTGACCAACACTATGCCCCTTGTTCTCAAACAATCCACCAATGGGAACAGCTTCCCTCTACTTTCCTTATCTAAACCAATCGTGATTTTGAATATTTCTCTCAGATCTCCTCTTAATCTTTCTGCTCCAAGGAGAAAAATCACCAATTTCTCGGGTGTTACCAAAATTCCTAATACCTAAAACCTGAAAATCTTTTTGAAGGGTTTGTATTCCCTTCAAGTACCAATGTTGATTGTGCCACGCTTATAATGTATGACTTTTATTAAGAGACATTTCATTACACATCACAAGATACAAATCCACATACCTGAAAGCACATACAATCAGGCTCAAGGACAGCTTCTATCCCACTGTTATAAGACTATCGAATGTTATCCTAGTACGATAAAATGGACTCTTGATCTCACAATCTACCTTGTTATGACGTTGCATCTTATTGTCTACCTGCACTGCACTTTCCCTGTGGCTGTAACACTTTATCCTGCATTCTGTTATTGTTTTCCCTTGTACTACCTCAATGTACTGTTGTAATGAAATGATCTGTACGGATGGCATGCAAAGCAAAGTTTTTCACTGTACCTTGGTACATGTGACAATAATAAACCAATTTACCAATTTAGTTTAAATCTTCAGCACACTAAATCCACACCATCAATCTCCCATTTACACTCATCCTACATTAATTCATTTTTTTTATTCTACCCACATTTTCATCAATTCTTTCCACTCACCTGCACACCAGGGGTGATTTATGGTGGTCAATTAACCAACAAATTCAACTGTTTTGGATGTGGAGCACCTGGAGGCAACCCACACAATGCAAACTCCACTCAGACAGCAACCAAGGTCAGGATTGAACCCGGGTCTCCGGCACTGCAAGACAGCGACTTTACCAGCTGCGCCACTGTGATGAGGACAGGGGAGGCTGTGAATCGGATTTGATGAGATGCTAGATAGATACACAAGAGAGAAAGGGAAAGAAAGATAAGTGAGTTGGAGAGGAGTGGGAGGAGGCATGTGTGCAATGTAATCATTGACATAGACCATTTGGGCCAAATGTCCTATATCTATGCTGTAAATACTATGTTTTATTCACAGCTGTTATCCTGATTAGCGTCTTGTTTTCCTCCAGGTTAATTCAAGCTCCATCCATTACATTGTCCGACAGTTAAGTCCCTGAAAAAATCATTAACCTCTCTGCCAAGAAATGTTATATTTGACTCGAAAGCTCAGTTTTAAAAATAACATGATGAATCATTGCACTGCAGCCAGCTAATCATTCAGCTGCAACAAAACAAAACAAAAACCATGGCACAAATAATGTGATTGGCAAAATATCCGACTGCTTCAGAGAAATCTGGTCATGAATTGACTGCAATTCCCCAATGAGCATTTTGGATGAATAAATGGAACTTGGATTAGAGTTAATTTTTTACATTTTAAATGCGGTACTTAGCCCTGTGATATTCCTAATCGCTTTTATGTTTATAAGGGACCATGCCACATTGTAGAGACATTTCAGGAAGTTGCACACTGTCAGTTAATGTGGTTATCCAAGCAACAGTTCTGTGGCAGCAAAGTCCACAAACGCAATGAGATAAATGGCCAATTCATTTCTTGTTGGCTGTGTTAAGATGGGGAGGAATGTTAATCAGGACAATGAGGAGAACGCCTTGTTCTTCCTCATATGTTTTTTCATCTTTGTTTCCATCTGAACTATCAGGGAAAAGCAGAGGGAGGGGTGGTGGGTCTGCATAAATAGAAATTGGGTCTTCCAAATGAGGAACAATTGGAAATTGACCAAGGTCCATTTAGCTTGCCTTTTACCGTGTCAGCAGTTATGAGATACAATAATGATAGAATTGTGGATGTGTAGGCCACAAAGGCCCAGGAATGACACAAGAACTAAAAGGAAAGTTTGTAACCATAGTCCCATGTTAGCAAGTGAGCTGGATTTACTTATGATGCAATGGCCTCCTTCCAATGCTATAAATTTATGTAATTTTCACGATTCAAACTAGATAAATATTCTAGCACAACTTGTTATTTTCTGGATGAAATCTATCTGTTTTGTATGTAAATAGATTCCTTATCTTAAGTTATTTTCCACTCATTCCTTTAGTTGAATTTTCCACCCACCGCTCCTCCCCAGTGTGTTCTTCTCCTCTGATTATGTTGTTCTGGAGAAGGTCAAACATCTTCTCATGCTCAACGTTATCTAGTCTGCCCAGAACCAGTCTAGTCCGCCCAGATTATATATTCAGTCGACCCTTTTCTATTGAGGACACACTGTTTTCATACTCTCCTTATAATCCAGTACATCTCATCAATTATTTTGTTGTTCCATCAATACTGCTCACGGGTGTTGTACTAGATAATGAGTTCAAGCCCTTGTGTCAGTATCAAGCCTAATAAACATCTGGCTTGCACAAGTGTGCCACCAACTGAATAAATACACTTAAGACTTTCTTAATGAAGTTTCAGGAATCAGTAGGTTGAGATATTATCTGTTTTCATTGTGTAAGGGGAATTTAATTCAAGGTTAGTAGCCTTGGGAAATTGGATGTTTCATCTACTCAAAGCTGATGAACGCTACTGATGCTATTGACTAGTAATAATCTAAGCACATATCCCATCACATATCCCATCACAGAATTCATTTAATTAAACAAGAAGCTGGTATCAGTTAGGAGACCAAAAATGAATACTGAAGTGTGAAAACCTAACTTGTACCTGCCATCGAGGAAGTACAGCAAAGATTCACCACATTGGAATCAGGGACAGCAGGAT
This sequence comes from Pristis pectinata, assembly GCF_009764475.1. Lineage (NCBI taxonomy): Eukaryota > Metazoa > Chordata > Chondrichthyes > Rhinopristiformes > Pristidae > Pristis > Pristis pectinata. Next base: position 105,143,061 of record NC_067410.1, on the reverse strand, counting down.
TGCCCTATGAGAAGAGATCGAATACACCAAGGCTGTATTCTTCAGAATAATGAGAGGATATCTCATTGAAATGTACAAAATTCCTAATGGGCATATCAGGCTAGATGTAAGGAAGATGATTCCTCTGACTGAGAAGTCTAGGACCAGGGTCGCAGTTTGAGAATAATTGGTAGATCGCTTAGGACTGATGTAAGGATAAATTTCTTGACATGGAGGGTGGTGAAACTTTCTACCAATAGGGCTGAGGAAGTTCGGTAGATTTCTGGGCATGAAGACAGTGGAGGAAATATGATGCTATTGCTGTAACGTGGGGCTAAAGTAGAAGGTAATACAAGAAATTCTGCAGATGCTGGAATCTGGAGCAATACACAAAAAGTGCTGGAGGAACTCAGCAGGTCAGGAAGCATCCATGGAGGGAAATAAACAGTCGACGTTTCGGGCCGAGACCCTTTGTCAGGACTGGAAAGGAAGAGGGCAGAAGCCAGAATAAGAAGGTGGGGGGAGGGGGAGGAGCACACGCAGGCAGGGGACAGGTGAGTTCAGGTGATAGGTGAGTCCAGGGAAGAGGGGGAAGGTAGTGGTGGGGGAGGGGGGAGAAGATGTAATAAAAGTATAAGGTCACATGATCATGATAAATAGCAGAGCAGAAGGATCACTTCGTCCACACCTTCTCATTTTCCTTATGTTCTTTTATCATCATTGACTCAACAACGACAAAATAATTTACAAGCCCGCAACCCCTCAGAAATTATCTCAGCAAAAGATTCCAACCCCTTACACAATTGATCCTAAGACTATTTACTAGGTGAAAATCTGACTGAAGAGCTCAGCTTGCTTCATAAAAATAAAATGTCCCCAGGAGTGATTTTATAAGGCACCCATCAGAAAAACACCAATCACAATTTCTAAAACAAATACCCATAACCAATAAGCAGTCAGTGATATCTACCAATAAAGTAATTCAACCATGAGACTGTTCCACATAATTTACCAAAAATTTTATGGCTGCTTGCTGAGAAAAAACACTTAGTTTTGGTTAAAAATAAAAGTCAAGTCGTGTTTATTGTGCACAAGTAAAATGAAAAAACTTTGTTGCAGCAACTTCATAGGCACATATATTCAGACAACACACAGAACATAAATTATACATGAAATGGTACCATGCAGTAAAAAAAAGGTTGATAACCTACAAAATATTACTACAAGGAAGTGATTAACCACACCAAAATAAAGGTATATAAAATATGTGGGGCAGCACAGCTAACAGAACTGCTGCCTGACAGCTCCAATAACCCAGGTTCAATCCTGACCTATGCCTGTGACTCCTTAGGTGCTCTGGTTTCCTCCCACATGCCAAAGGTGTGTGGGTTAATTTATCACTCTAGTTGTCCCTGGTGTGTAGCTACGTGATAGAATCTGGGAGGAATGTGAGAAAAGTAAAATGGGATTAAGTGCAAGATGAGAGTAGATTGGTGTTTGATGGTGTACAGAACATGGAACTTGGAACTTAGAACAGTAACAGCACAGGAACAGGCCCTTCGGCCCACGATGCCAGTGCTGAACACAATGCCAAATTAAAATACTTCTCTTCTTCCAGCACATGACCCATATCCCTCCATTCGTATGCCTATCTGAAAGCCTTTGAATGCAACTATCACAGCTGCTTCAACCACTACCTCTGGCAGTGCATTCCAGATACCTTCCAGGCCACTCTGTGCAAAAAACTTGCCCCACACATATCCCTTAAACTTTCCCCCTCTTACCTTAAATGCTCATCCACCACTATTTGACATTTCTACCCTGGGAAAAAGATTCTGACTGTCTACCCAATATATGCCTCTCTATCAGGTCTCCCTCTCAGCCTCCAACCCTCCAGAGAAAACAACCCAAGTCTGTCCAACCTCTCCTTATAGCTCATACTCTCTAATCCAGACAGCATCCTGGTAAACCTCTCCTGTCATCTGACATGATGGGCTGAAGGGCTCTGTTCCCCTGCTGGACGACTCCGATTCTCTAAGTCCAGGAAGGTTTCCCTTTGTGTCACAGTTATTCTTCTGCAATGGGTGCAGTCACAGTAAGATAAGATATCTTTATTAGTCACATGTACATTGAAATGCACAGTGAAATGCATCTTTTGCATAGAGTGTTCTAGGGGCAGCCCGCAAGTGTTGCCATGCTTCCGGCGCCAACATAGCATGCCAACAACTTCCTAACCCATACATCTTTGGAATGTGGGAGGAAACCGGAGCACCCGGAGGAAACCCACTCAGTCATGGGGAGAACGTTCAAATTCCTTACAGACAGCGGCTGGACTTGAACCCGGGTTGCTGGCACTGTAATAGCATTACACTAACTGCTACACTACAGTGCCTGCCACAGTGGGTGCAACGGCCTGCGTCTGTAGGGTATATTTCTGCGACCATGTGATCCTATCAAACTATGGATTGAGTCATGAGTAATGTTTTGTGTGTTCCCAGGAAATATTGGGCTAGGATTGTTTATCATCCCCCAGTAAATTTCCATCCCTGTGTCGGGTAGTGGGAATATATTTGAAATCAGAGTGTTTATTAACTCTGCACCACTGCATCAGCCACTGAGTTGGAAATGGAGCCAGGTCCATCTCAGTGGCAACACTCTGCAGACACAAGGGACGGCAGATGCTGGGATCTGGAACACCGAGCAATCTACTGGAGGAAGTCACTGGGTTGAGAAACATTGAGCAGCGTCCCTCCACAGATTTTATTCACTGTTGCCAGGACTGGAGGGCTTGAGAGAGGCTGGATAGTCTGTGGCATTTTATCCTGCAGCATCGGAGGCTGTGGGGTGACCTTACAGGGGTATATAAGATCACGAGGGGCATAAATAAGGTGAATGATCACAGTCTTTTCCCCAGGGTCGGGGAATCAATAATTAGAGCGTTTATGGTGTGAGGGGAGAGATTTAACAGGAAGCTGAGGGGCAACTTTTTCACACAGAGGGTGGTGGGTATATGGAACCGGCTGCCAGAAGAAGGGGTAGAGGCAGATACAATTACAATGTTTAAAAGACATTTGGACAGGTACATGGGTAAGAAAGATTTGGAGGGATATGGACCAAACACGGGCAAATGGGACTAGCTCACATAGGCGACCTGGTCGGTATGAACGAGTTGGGCCGAAGGCCCTACTTCCGGGCCATATAATTCTCTCTAATTAAATGTCATTACTTCCTCTCACCCTCAAGCCGCGCCTGCAATATTGATTTTACTCATAACTTCAAGGAAAACGCGCGTTTTGAATTTGCTGCGTGTTTTGTATCCATTGTCCTGGGGAATCTCTTCATTGTGTAAGGACTACCAATACCTGTGCAGTGTTTACAACTTGAATCCTTTCTCCAGTGTCCTTCCAGACATCACCCTCAGTAACATCAAAGCCCAGCTGGGCTGCAGTGGTTCCTTCTGCTTCTTGAAATGATCATTTCCAGATGTTTATTCAACCTCTGCCGGTTTGTTGCTGGCGCCGAGGTTGCAGGAGCACAGTGCATGATAAATTCAGCGTCCTATCTATGCACGTCACGGTCTGAAAATTCCTCTGGATGATAACGACACTAAACTGCAGCTATGATCAAATGAATGACATCCTGTAGCCGGTTCCACTGAGAATGAATGGAATCCTAGAATGCAGGTAAAAACACTACTTACACTGCCCCCCCGGTTAATAAAATGAAAATTTGGTCTGTTCAACCACTTCAATGAGATGGACTATGACCTATGACCTCATGACCTCACGATCTACCTTGTTGTGACCTTGCACCTTACTGCACTGCACTTTCTCTGTAGCTGTGACACTTTACTCTGTACTGTTATTGTTTTTTACCTGTACTACATCAATGCACTCTGTACTAACTTGATGTAACTGCACTGTGCAATGAATTGACTTGTAACATCGGTTTGTAAGACAAGCTTTTCACTGTACCTCGGTACAAGTGACAATAATAAACCAATACCAATACCAAACCTGACTGTGTAAGGACTGCATTTGTGGTCTGTATCTCCAATGCACCGTTCACAAGTTAGAATGTGAGAAATCTACTCACTGTAACCTGATAGTACAAGTTATAAACGGGTGGATAATGAGATACAAAATACAATGGATATAAATAAAAGTACTTGTTTAGTCACAGTTCACTGACAATTGCATTCCTAATACTTAAAGGGTACGTTCGGAGAACATCATTTTCTGGGATTAGTGTTCGGGATGAAGGACAGTTTAATGGAAAGAATTGACTGAAAAGTCTGTGTGTGTGTGTGTGTGTGTGTGTGTGTGTGTGTGTGTGTGTGTGTGTGTGTGTGTGTGTGTGTGTGAGAGAGAGAGAGAGAGAGAGAGAGGGGGGGAGAGAATCTGTGTATGTGTGTGTGAGAGAGAGACAGGGAGGGGGAGAGAATCTGTGTGTGTGAGGGATAGAGAGGGCGAGTGTGTCTGTGAGAGAGGGAGAGAGAATTTGTGTGTGTGTGAGCAAGAAAGAGAGGGAGAGGGTGAGAGAGAGGGGAATAGAATCTATGTGTGTGTGTGAGAGGGAGAGAGAATCTATGTGTATGTGTGAGGGAGAGAGAATCTGTGTGTGTGTGTGTGTGTGTGTGTGTGTGTGTGTGTGTGTGTGTGTGAGAGAGAGAGAGTGAGGGAGAGAGAATTTATGTGTGAGAGAGAACGGAGAGAGAATCTGTGTGTGAGAGAGAGAGAGGGGAGGGAGGGAGAGAGAGGGAGAAAGAATTTGTGTGTGAAAGAGAGGAGAGGGAATTTGTGTGTGTGTGAGAGAGAGAATCTGTGTGAGAGAGAGAGAGAGAGGGGAAGGGAGAGAGAGGGAGAGAATCTGTGTGTGTGTGAGAGAGAGAGAGAGGAGGGAGAATTTGTGTGTGTGTGTGAAAGAGAGTGTGTGAGAGAGGGGGACGGGGAAGAATCTGAGTGCGTGTCGTCGTTTAAGTTTGGAAGTGTATGAGCGTGTGTGGGTATGCGTGGGAGATTGTGTGAGGTTGTCGGAGAAAGTGTATGTGTGTCATTGTGCATGTCGGCGTGCATAAGAATGTGCGTGAGTGTGAGCGATAGTGTGTATGTGAGAAAATGCGTGCGTGTGAGAGAGAACAGGGTGTGAGAGAGTGTGATGAAGGTGGAGGCCTGATGAAACGTCGACTGTTCATTTCCTTCCATAGATGCTGCCTGACCCGTTGAGCTCCCTCAGCTTTTTGTGTGTTCTGTGAGTGTGTGTGAGTCCGAGTGTGTGCGGGAATGTGAGTGCGTGTTCGTGAGGAGGGAAGTATTGTATTAGAGAGTCTGCGTGAGAAAGTGGACGAGTGTGGGTGAGACTGTGTGTGCAGACTGTGCGAATGTGTGAGGATGTGTCTGTAACAGTGGAAGCAAATCGTGTCAGTGTGACTGTGTGCGAAAGGGACTGTGTCTGAGAGTATTGTTCACTCTGCATCTGTGTGCGTGCGCCGGAGCCTGTGTGACTTTTTTCGGGAAAAGTGTACGTGAAAGGGTGGATTTACAAAGAAAACCTTTAACAGTCGTTTGCCAAAAAAGATCCACAGTACTGTTCCGGTAGAGGGACTGCCACGAATAAGCAGAAGGAACAGGTCAGAGATATCTCACATGAGAAAGAGGGTGGGGTTCGGGGCGAGGACAAACACCGCGGGGTGTTCTTGCCTTCAGACCTTCCCTGACAATGAAATCCCAATGATTTTCAACAACTACAAAATCACTCGGAAGCTCCTGAAAGATATTCAATGAAAAGTGAGGCGGGCAGAACCTTGACTGGAGCGGTTCAGAGGCTAAAGTAGCAAGAGAGGGACGGTCGCTTGCTTTATACAGTGGAAATTTATTGAGTGCTCGCGTGAAAACTAGAGAATATCCTCCCCTTCTCTCTGTCTCCCACGCTACGGATTCTGCAGTGCATTGAGGGAGGGTTCTGCTGTCTATGAAAGTCTACGCAGCACCGAACGTCCGTGAACGTCTGTAATAAAGTATCAAAGAAAGTTTGACCGAAACCGTGGTCTAGAAATATGGACGTGCTTTAGACAACAGGTGGCTCTTGGGATCCGCGTTAAGCGTTGGTCCTTTCGGGTTTTGGCTCCCCAGCAAGCTGTAAGTGCCGTGAACCTCACCTGCTGCTGTTGTCTCTTTTGCATTTTAATGCTTATTTTAAGTCACTGTGTCGCTGGGGTTAAATGCAAACGCAAGTCTGTTCGGGAGAAATTGAAAGGCAGTCCCTGACTACACATCAGCATGAAGCACTTGTCAAAAGGCCAAACAATATTGTAATTAAAAGCTAGTTACCAGGCGTTGGTATGCGCTCGTTTTTGGTCAGGAGGTGTTCTCCAAATACACTGGATGTTGGTGGGTTTGTAGTTGAATTTGTTTAATGAGTACAAATCAAAATCTAGATGTTGGTATATCACTCTGTAACGACCTATCCTCAGGAGAGAACACAACCTCGTTCCGGGAAGCTGCAGAAAACGTCTAAATCGTACCTGGTAATCCACATGGAGATTGCAGGAAGGTTTCACCCACCGAACAAACAATAAATGCAATCATCACCAGGCAAGTCGCTCTGTTACTCTTCGTCTGTGTTGTAAAATAAGCTTGTCGTTAATGAGTTCCCACTTTGAGCATCTAACAAAACAGCGTGGATCTATCAAATATCTGTGTAGGGAGGAGAAACTCAGGAATAAGTTGCATTTTGAGGAACGCGCAAGTTTCTCTCTTAGTAATGTTTGATCTGTTTGTGATAGCCTGGCACTAAAAGACCTGTTTCCCTGCAGTTACAATAACCTGATGAAACTCCAAGGTTTAATAAGACTTCTTTAAATATTTGACGTTTGGTAACGACTGCGAGAGCTCTTCAGCTGCACAGAGTCTGACGCGCATTCTGGCGGGGACACCAAAGTGAGCGGGCGTCTCGACCCTGCTCCAAGTCATTAGTCATGAGATTCAGCACCCAAAATCTTCAGAGTTATTGGCAGGACAACCCAGGGCTGATTGAGTAAAATAACGCAGCGATCTTGCTTCTAATTGGCGTGTTGGGCGCTTTTGAGCCTGTATCGTCTCAAAGATAAATCCAACTTTACAACTTAATAGACTACAGAATTTACAGCGGAGGTGTGTTTCATCTGCACTGTACTTACTGTAAACATAGACGCATGACTTGATGGATTATAATACACATATAGACTATTGATATATGCTACAAAATACAGTTTGATTGTTGTACTTGCCCGATGTGAACAGTTGTAATAACACAAAGTGCGGTTTTGTTCCTATTAACATTAGAGCCGTTTTGTAAATACAAGAGACCGCAGATGCTGGAATCTGGCGCAACACACAATCAGCTGGAGGAACTCAACGGGCCGAGCAGCATCTGTGGGGGGAGATAGAGAGACGACGTTTCGGGTCGAGAGCCTTCATCAGGACTAGAAAGAAAGAGGGGAAATAGCCAGTGTAAAGAGGTGAGGGGGAGAGGTGGCAGGTGATAGGTGGATCCAGGTGAAGGGGGTGATAGGCAGACTGAGGAGGGGAGGGTGGAGATGGAGACAGAGCCTGACAGGTGAAATACTTGCAAAACAAAAACAGATAATAAGAGGCACAGATCGAGTGGACACTCAGAGACTTCCCCAGGGCGACAATGGCTAACAGGAGGGGACATAATTTTAAGCTGATTGGAGGAAGGTAAGTTTTTTACACAGAGAGTGGTGGGTGCATGGAACGCACTGCTGGCAGAGGTTGTGGGGGCAGATACATTAGGGACATTTAAGAGACTCTTAGGTAGCCACATGAATGATAGAAAAATAGGGGGCTGTGTGGGAGGGAAGGGTCAGATAGATCTTAGAGCAGGATAAAATGTTGGCACAACATTGTGAGCCAAAGGGCCTGCACTGTGCTGTAGTGTTCTATGTTCTATGTTCTATCTGTAATTGTCAATACAACATTAAGGCATAAAACTTACTTTTGCATTCCTCAAATCACTCTCCAAATCTGGTCCATTGACAGGAATCTTGCGGTATGTAACTACTTTCCGTAGGGCGGTTCTTCCAAGGTCCTGAAAGAGGATGTATGTGGTCAGTGGACGAGGCCTCTCTGCCTTCTCTCTGCACTGGAGCCTACTCGTGATCCTGGGCACTTTCACCTGGTGTTGGCGCGTCTGCCTTACTTGTCCCAAACCATGTGCCTGCTATGTACCCACCGAGATCCACTGCACCTTCAGATACCTCAACACCATCCCGGCAAACATCCAAGCTCACGTGGAACGCATAAACTTGGGGTTAGTGTTAATCACCTTGCCGTTGGTAACGTTTGATCTGCTTATGATGGGCTGGCACTAAAAAACCTGTTTTCTTGCAGTTACAATAACCTGATGAAATTAACAAGCGACAGCTTCACAGGCTTGAAAAGTCTTGAACTGTTGATGCTTCACAGTAATAAGATCCAAGAGATACCGGACAACACATTCAAAGATCTACAGTCTCTGCAGGTAGGATCTCCCACAGTCAGATACTTCACTTCATTCTTGGGATGTTGGCAAGGCTGATACTTGTTACCACCCTGATTTAGCTATTAAGATAAGATATCTTTATTAGTCACGTGCACATCAAAACACAGTGAAATGCATCTTTTGCGTTGAATATTCTGGGGGGCAGCCCGCGAGTGTTGCTTCTGGCGCCAACATAGCATGCCTACAACTTCCTAACCCGTACGTCTTTGGAATGTGGGAGGAAACCGGAGCACCCGGAGGAAACCCACACAGACCAGGGGACAACGTATGAACTCCTTACAGACAGCAGCAGGAATTGAACCTGGGTCGCTGGTGCTGTAATAGCATTACGCTAACCGCTACACTACCATGTGTGCTTTTTCCTAGCCTTTCTCTCTCTCTTTTCTACCCTTTTCTCCTCCATACCTTTGACCCATCCCCCAGTGGATCTGCTCTCCCCTCCTCCCCCACACCTGCCTATCACAATCTCTTACCTGCATCTACCTATCACCACCTTGTGCCCACCCCACCTCCCCTCTTTTGGTCCACCTATCACTGCTCTGCTTTTCCCTCCTATACATTGGGCTTGCCCTTTTCCGATCTTCAGTCCTGAAGAAGGATCCTGACCCTAAACGTTGACCGCCTGCTCTTCTCCACGGATGCTGCCTGGCCTGCTGAGTTTCTCCAGCATCATACTGTTTTTCACCCGGATGTTCCAGCATCTGCAGTCCTTTGTTTCCCTATGTCACCATTTCTCTATTATTTGTAGATACCATGGACGAGACTATAACAACTTTATCTGTTGGTTTTAAAGGTTCTGAAAATGAGCTACAACAAGGTGAAAGCATTGAATCGTGAGACTTTTCATGGTCTTCGCAACATAGTGCGGTTACACATGGACCACAACAACATTGAATTCATTAATCCTGAGGCATTCTATGGGCTCACTTCACTGAAACTGCTCCACTTGGAAGGAAACATGCTTCAAGAACTGCACCGAGATACATTCGTTACATTTCGCTTCAGCCAGATCTTCAAAGTTTCTTCAATAAAGCACCTTTATCTGTCAGATAATGCATTTACATCCATTCCAAGTGACCTGCTGTCTTACATCTCAGAAATTGAAAGTATCTACCTACATGGCAACAAATGGTTTTGTGACTGTAACTTGAAGTGGTTAGCTGAACTCAATGAAAGGCAACCAGGTATAGTCAGTCATTTATCTAACCTGTTGCTATTTACTAACAGATAATCGCTTCACTGCACTGCATATTTGGATGATACACAAATCCATATACAGGCTGTCCCGGATAATGAATGGGTTCCATTTTTACAGTGTCCATAAGTCAATATTGTATGTAAGTCAGAAAATAAACAAAAATCACTCAGTATGGTAACCATACCTCCACATTATTGTAACAAATGGCATCAAAAGCACACAAGACTGATAAGAAAGAACAATTACTAGAAGTGGAGAGAGAGGAATAGTTCTACCGTTTGTGCAATTGAATCTAAGTATATTGCACTTTTGAATGTAACAATATTATGGACCTTGTTTGTACGTAGGGGTGTCCATAAGCCAGGCATTCTTAACCTGGGGACAGCTTGAACCATATTAGACCTAGTGGAAAGAAATTCATCTTGGAAATTAGAAAAAATGGGAGATATCAGATTGACCACTGTCATACACCAGACCTGATACATATTTCTACCCATTTTAAATTGACCAATGCAATATCTCACTTCATACACTCAACAACTTCCTAACCTATTGTCCTATCCCTTTCTCCCTCTGTCCTAACATTTTTAAGCTTTCAAAATCTAATTGCCATATGTAAAGACAAACAAAAGTTATTGGGAGTTTAACTGCTTTTTGGTGAAAAAGGTTTGTAAATTAATTAAGTTACAACTCAAAAACTCAGGAAAATCGGTCTGGAATCTGAAATACGAGCAATAATCACAGATAGTTTTGTTTTAATTCACCTATGGATGTTGGGATTGCTAGCAATACCAGTCCTAATATTTTGATGGTGATGGTCTATTGAACCACCATGGTTCTTCTGGCGATGCTCCTCCCACTGTTGGGTGGGGAGTCATTGGACTTAAGCCTAGTGAAGACCAAGGAGTAGCAAAATGTTTCCAAGTCAAGATGATGTGCATCTTGGAGGGGAAGCTCAAGGTGATGTTTCCATGTCCCTACTGCCACTGCTCACCAAAATACTGAGGTCACAGGCCTGGAAAGTACTGTTGAGGAGGTCTCACTGGGTAACTGCAGTGTAGCTTGTAGATGATGCACTCTGTAGTTATGAAGCACCAGGGTGGAGGAAATGAATGCATACAAAAGTGGATGAGGTGTCAATCAAGAGGAACAGCTTGCCCTGGATAACGTTGTGCTGTTGGAGCTGCACTCAGCCAGACAAGTGGAGAATTCCAAGACACTCTTGACTTGTAGTTGGTGGAAAAGTTTTGATGGATCAGGATTCACCCACTGCATGATACCTAGACTCTGACCAATAGCTGCAGTGGTTGGGTGGCCAACCTCATTAAATTTCAGGTCAATTGTGACACCCTAGAATATTGTTGGTGAGACAACTGGTGATAATAGCAGCATTAAATATCAGCAGAAAGTGGGTTGATGCTCATTTATTGGAGATGATCATTGCCTGGTCATTATGTGAACTGATTTGGTGCACATCACCCCATACCTGCATGTAATACAGGTCATGCTGTACATCTACATAGACTTCATTTTCTCAAATGTGCATGAAGTCAAATATTTGACTATCAGCACGAACACATACATGTATTGGTATTGGTTTATTATTGTCACTTGTATCGAGGTACAGTGAAAAACTTGTCTTGCATACTGATTGTACAGGTCAATTCATTACACAGTGCAGTTACCTTGAGTTAGTACAGAGTGCATTGAAGTAGTACAGGTAGAAACAATAACAGTACAGAGTAAAATGTCACAGCTACAGGGAAGTGCATTGCAGATAGACAATAAGGTGCAAGGTCACAACAAGGTAGATTGTGAGGTCAGAGTCCATCTAATCATATAAGGGAACCATTGGATAGAATCTGTCCTTGAGCCTGGTGGTACATGCCCTCAGGCTCCTGTATCTTCTGCCTGATGGGAGACGAGAGAAGAGAGAATGACCTGGGTGGGTGGGGTCTTTGATTATGCTGGCTGCTCAACAAGGCAGTGAGAGTGCAAGGAGGGGAGTGTTTACTACTTATTCTGTTGTGGCCAAAAGCAAAATGATGTGTCTTTGTTAACAGAGCAGGAGACAGGAAAGGAAAATAAGAACAATATTTAAGAGTTCATAATAATAGGGTAAATTATTACATATGTTTGCCATTGCTCTGTATATGTCAACAAATAGTTGTCTGAATAGACAGAGCAATTAAAATGCCACTGGGCTTTTGAGTGGGAGACAGTGGAAAGAACTGAGGACACAAATGATAATTTGCAATCGTCTGGCATGGAAAGGAGCCAGCGATGGCTTCAGGCTTATTTACATGCGGGGGGCAGGGGACATAAGGGTGGATGAGGTGGGGTTGGAGGGGTGGTGAGGGGATTTAACTTGATCCAAGCTATGAGAAAGCAGAGGGAAATAAAAAGCAAACAAGCCAAGGGAAAAATATCTGCAACTTGTCATTCCAACAATGGATTGATGCCAGAGTAGATACAGTCATAAATATTTAGGAATTATAAGCCACAGCAAGTTAAACTAAAGATATGACAGACAGTTCAGGACATACCCTTCCTGTAAACATACATAAAATGCTTATTTTTCATAGTTAGGGCTTGAAACACAATTAACCATTATATTTGTGTAAAAGTCAGGTGACAATAATTTATGCCTTTCTTTAAAAATTGCTTCTTACCTATTTTTGTCTTTGTGTCTTTAAATATATATCCACAAATATATAAAGGGCACATTTTTATGAAGAAAGTTCAGTCATTTGTAGGAATCCCAAACTAATTCCTGTTGATAATGATATAGTTTTGAAGGTGAAAGTACAAAATACTTTTCAGTTGGTGAATGTGTCCTCTATATTCTTCCAGTAGGCTGCATTTTCTTATTTATCCAGTCACAGGGTGTGGATGTTGCTGGCAATTTATCACCCATCCTAATTCTCCATGGTCCACTAGTGAGTTTGATCACATTTTCCAATAATCTGATAGTTTCATGATTGTTATTATTGGTAATAACTTTCTTTATAATTCTACATTAATTTAATTGCTTGAAGTTAAGTTCCCCAGCTTTCATGGTGGGATTCAAGATAGATAGAGAATAATACAGCAAGGAAATGGACCCTTCAGCCTATTATCCACACCAACCATTAAGCACCCATTTACACTGACCCCATGTTTATTCTCCCTTCATTCCTATCAAACTCCCCCAGATTCTGCCACTCACTTACACACTAGGAACAATCTACACTGGCCAATTAAGCTCCGGCCTGCAAGTATTTGGCACGTGGAATGAAACCAGAGCACCCAGGGGAAATCCATGTGGTCACAGGGAAGCCGTGTAAACTCTACACAGATGGTACTGGAGGTCAGGATTGAACCTGGGTCACTGGACCTGTGAGGCAGCAGCTCTACCAGCTTTGCAACTCTGCCAACCCAAGATGTCTCCTGAAGAAAGGTCCAGGCCTCTGGATACCAATCCAGTAACTTAACCATTGTGCTACCATCAGCCCATGATTAGCTACACTGCAGTTTCAAATCTAGTTAAAAGTGGTATATGGAGATACAGAAGTGAGTCAACTGAGCAACCTGTAAAGGCAACTAAATGACGTAAAAGTCCTTCCCATATTTAGGTGGTGTGAAAGACTGTAGGACATCAGATTGAGAGATGTGTCTTACTCACTCAAACAAAGTCCAGCAAGGCAATTTTGGCAGAAAATACAGTTAAGTACTCAAAAACCTTTGGGAAATAACTTAAGGTAAGGAGAGTATGGAATTCCTTTTCCAGTCACACACCTCATGAATTTGGTTTCCAAGTAAGAATACATGAAAGGATACATTGCACAGATATTTATTTTTTAATTATTTGCTTAACAATGAAATGGCAAAAGACTTATGGAAATCTTTCTTTATGAACTGCTTATTAAATGTCCAAAGCCTGACTTTCCCAGAATAACACTGCAGGTTTCTTTTTGCAGGTGTAATTAAATGCAAACGAGACCGCAACTACCCCAATGGTCAGATATGCCCCCTGTGTGCGAACCCAAGTGTCTCTAAGGGCAAGGATATTTTACAGCTGCCCTCCTCGGTGTTTGCTTGCACACCACCAAAGATCCAGTCTCCCCTCAAAATCCGTAACAGCCTTATGGAAGAAGAAGGGGACTACGCCATCGTGCATGCTAAGGATTTTGTGGCACCGCTGGGTCAAATGAGTTTGAACATGAGCGACCAATCAGGGAATGGGTGTGAAATAACCTGCAATGTACACCGACCCCTGGGAACCCCAGGGGTAACCCTGGATCAAAAAGAGGACTATGTGCTCCTAAACACATCCTTATCAACCTTCCTTGTTTGCTATATCGATTATGAGAAGATTCAACGGCTATGGGGCATCCTGGCAATGTACACGGACTCTCCACTAAAGCTGGAGAGGGACACGTTACTGAGTAAGTCACCTTCCATGAGCTACCTTTACAAACAACCGCCAACCATGGATATGCAGCTTTTCACAGGTATCCAGGCAGAGATCAGAGCTGATCATGCGTGGCTATTGCAAAGTGAAATCACTCTGCAGATGGACAGGAGCAGGACAACTCTCAATATCTTGCAGATCAAGTACCTCGTAGACGTCCAGGTGACCTTGCAAGACTTGGAAGTTAAGCCGGGGAAGAATAGCTGGGTGATGATAAAGAGAGCAAGCAGTGTAAGAACGGAACATTTTGTGGTGATGGGTGGGACCGTGGAGTTGGAGTGCCAAGCCTTTGGTGACCCCAAGCCCATCAATGAATGGATACTTCCAGATGGCAGCAAAGTCCGAGCCCCCTACAACAGTGAGGATAGCCGGATATCAGTCAGTGCAGATGGCCAATTCAGATTAAGGCTTGCCGACCTCTATGACACCGGCATCTATCACTGTATAGGAACCAATTACCAAGATGCAGACGTGCTGAGCTTTCGGGTGACCATACTGGACCCCAATGTTTCAGAGAAGGATATAAATGGACCTCACCTTTCCAAATCTACTGGCGAGTCCATACATCTCCCGTGCCAAGTCTCTGGAATCCCAAATGCGTCCGTTCAATGGGTTCTTCCCGACCACAGGGTTTTAGACCACACCGCCGCCAATAAGGAGATAACACCGAATGGGACGTTAAGGATAAAGAAGCTCACCGTTAGACACGGCGGCTACTACAGGTGCGTGGCTTCAAACCGTTATGGGGTAGATGTTCTCGCCCTGCAGGTGACGGTTACCGGCCCCTCTGAGAAAGATAGGGCTGAATATAACGACGCGGCAGAGGACGGCGCAGGGTCAGGGGAGAGTGAGGAAGAGCTGCTGGGGTCTGAAGAAATGGGGGGGAAAGACAGCCTGTTAACCACCGAGAACACGCCAGAGGCTGAACCGGATCATGCCAGCACTCCAGAGCCCAGAACTCAGCCAACAACAACAGCGCCAAGGCTGGTGACCCCCAGGAGAAGAATGGGTGCCTCCCGAGCTCGCTGGTGGGCGAACCGCCGGACTTTCAAGCAGCCCAGGAGGAGGGTCGACCCCCAGCGCTGGGCGGAGTATCTGGAAAAGGCCAGGAAGAGCATCGTGGCGAAGACGGCAACGCGAGGGACCACAGTTAAACCTCAAGGGACTACCCAACCCACCCCAGAGGAGGGCGAGGCATCGGGAGAGGAGGCGCCGAACCCAGCGGAGGAGGAGTTAATGACAGTCAGCACCCTCCGGCCACGGGAGACTGCAATCACTCGGGTATCTCCCTGGTTAAGAGCAAAGGTTGCTCACCAGAAAGAAAGCCCAGTGGTCGCACGACCTCCAGTGCAAGTGCACACCGTAGACCCCGGAGCAAAGGAGGCAACAACTCTAGTGGGAAAGGTCCCCACAGACCCCAGTCGGCACCCAGTGACAATAGATTCAATTTACCAAAGGAAACCCGCCCAAACATCAAACCCCCAACAGCCCAGAGGTGACACGCTGGGCTCCCATATCGTGGTAGGACCAACGGCAGCTGTTCTGGTGACTGACGCTCCAAGGGTGGTCTCTAAAGGTGGAGCCGTGACCACCCGTGGCTACCGCGCTCGGATTATGACCATTCCCACGGCTATAGAGGATGGCGATCGATTTCTATTCAAGGCCACTCAGAAAACCACCACCCCTCCGCTTCCCTTGCTCTCCAGCGCGGTGACCCAGCAGATCCACAGTGCAAGGGAATCCGACACCGACGTCTCCGTTTCCAAACCAAGGCAGCTGGGAAGAAGGAGGAAGCTGACCTACAGGCGTCGCTTCGGCCGACCAGGGTTAAGGAAACACAGATACAGCATCGTGAGACCCGGGCAGCGGAGAACCTCAGGGTCCGCACTGACACAGTCACAGCGCACCTCCTCTGTCACTGAGGTGGCAGGGAGACCCCCGGTTCGACTGCCCGTCCCTACACAGACCGACACTGGGTTGGCACAACTTCAGGGACCCGGAGATCCGGCTGATCCCCAGGTTGAGAAAGACTCCCGAGAAGTAAATGCACCGGAGGTGACACCGACCCATCGTTCGCACCGGTCGACCGGTCCCGACAGCAAACCAAGGACCCCCGCTTCTAAAATCACAACACAACCCCCTCAGACCCCTCCCAGCGCCAGTCCAACTCCTACCGTCTTTGTTATCAAGAGACCAACAGAAAGACCACCCCAAATTAGCTTCTCTTCAAATATTCCAACCACTGTGCAGCCCACCAACAAATCCCTCAAGGTAACCCGTGGAAAGATCCCATGGGATAGGTTTTTCGGGGTAAACAGGCAAAAGGAGATTCTCCGAAGGCTTCGTAAGCCAGGGCAAGGTACCAGGTCTAAAGCTGTTACTCACGGGACGTTCACTCCGACGAAGCCCACTCTCCAGAGTGTGGGGACCTCAGCTCCTACAAGGGATCCCACTAAACTCCTTCCCTCCACAGCGCGTTTCCTGGGCACCACCACCGAGACATCCACGCCGACCCGCGTTACTTTCACCAGCACCGCCCTCCCGACCATGGTTGGAACCGTGCCGGCCATCTCACAGGCCGTACCCACCACGCCGACCACCGCCCGGACAATCCTGACCACAAGACGAACGTCCTTCCGACGCAGGAGACCGGGCAAACCCTTCGGCAGAACGAGGGACCGCGTGTTGTCCTCACGTCCCGCCGCGGGTCGGAACCGGGCGGCGGAAAGCAGGAAAAAACGACCCATGAAGACTAGGATGCCTCTGTCTCCAACCGTCGCTGTAACCACGAAGGCTTCGCTCCCTGTTGCTGTTGAGACCACTTGGAACCCTGTGCCAAGTCCTACTACACCGGAGAGTCAGTATGGCCCCAAGCTGCTCGCTCTACCCAGCAAGAACCCTCCCAGTCAACCCATTGCAACCAGTCCCATGACCTTCCTAACGCCCACCGCTAAAGCCGGGAGGTCCATAACCACAATGGGTCCACCATCGACCGCAAGCAAGGCAATTAGGTTGCCCAGGATCAGAAACAGGATTCGCCCTACGCACACAACCGTCACCCCTGTCACCCAGACACCCAGCGTTTCCTCACCCATCGCCCCAATGACTGAACCAAGCGTGCACTCCACCACCCCGGCTGCAACCTCCTCCCGCTCTCTGAGTACCTTCCAACCGACCTCCAGGGCTACTCCCAGATTCCGCATCACCTTACACAAGTTTGACAGGGGTCAGCCGTTCCTGACCCCCCAAGTCAGGGTGGACACACCACCCCGGGAAAACTCCCACGGCCGGGTCGTTGGGACAAGTCAGGCAAGTTTGACAGAGGCGCCCACTGGACGCTGGGCGAGAAGACCCACTCCAAATACGGACCTTGAAAACACCATCGAGGACGAAGACAGCAGAGAGGGCTTGTCCAGCGACTCCCAGCCTTCGTCGCCCAATATTATCGCCGTTGACCCGGTGGCTGGAAACCGGCCTTCAAAACCGAGTATAACCAGTGGGGCGGCGGCCAGTCTCACGGTGCTAGCCGATTCCGACGCGTTTATGCCGTGTGAAGCAACTGGAAATCCGCTTCCCACCATTCGATGGACAAAAATCTCAACGGGTAAGTTTGTTGAATGGCTCGGCGGCGTGGTGGACTGAGAAACGTGCACAGAATGAACAAAGTCAATGACTGAACAAATGAACGCGTGAATGAGTAATGGAACAAATAGGTGAGTGGATGCAATGTAGGAGTGTTCCAGTTATTCCCGTGGAAACGTTTTATGAAGCGTTCACTCACTCACCCAGTTCGACTAACCCATTGAATTGATTACTCCTTGTTCATTCACATTACCTCACTCATTGATTGGTTGATTCACACGTTCATTCAATTGTTCGCCCTTCATTGATTGGTTCTCTCCTTCCTTCATTCACTTCCTGATTCATTCATTAGCTCACTCTTTCATTCACTTCCAGGCTCATTCATTCATTAACTCACTCATTCATTCACTTCCACATTCATTCATTAGCTCACTCTTTCATTCTCTTCCTGATTCATTCATTCATTAACTCACTCATTCATTCACTTCCACATTCATTCATTAGCCCACTCTTTCATTCTCTTCCTGGTTCATTCATTCATTAGCTCACTCATTTATTCACTTCCACATTCATTCTTTCGCTCCTTCATTCATTCGTTCATGTCTCACTCATTCATTTATTTCATGACTCATTTCTTAATTCCTCACTCATTCATTCACTCATGAAAATGTTCTTTCATCCATGTATCGGCTCATTTTTTCATTCATACATTTATTCACTCATTGATTCGTGCATTTATTCACACATTCACACTGTCACACTCATTTATCCATTTATTCACTCGCTCATCCGTTTACCTTCTGGCTTCTCATTCCCAGATTAATTTATTCACCAAGTTACATTCAATTTTTTCCACAATTTTTCCATTCATTCTCAAAATTCCTCTTACAGGACCACATTGCCATTTGTGGGAAGTTGTTTAAATGTAGCAAATACAAACATTACAGTGTACCCAGCAAGAGATCACTTGAAATCCAATGGTTTGGGATCCCCCTCCAGGGAAAACCCTGTCATATCCCTTGGGGTTGGTCCCAATATGTACAGCTTTAGCGAATCCGCTGAACTCAGTTAAAAAGTTCACCACGGCCCTGTTGCTTATTCTAACCCACTGCACTGAGGAGTGGGCCTTTCATTTGTGCATTGAGAAATTTGACAGAAATTTCTCTTCTCTTACAACATTGAAACCAGCAATAGTGTTCACTTACATTAGCCAAAGATTTCTTGTTACCACTGGAGTGACAATCCAGGCCTGGACAATGCCATCAGTAAATTACTTTCTCCATTTCCAATTGGTAGTGCATAGAACATCTGCTCTGGGGAAATAAACGGTTCTCGGTAACAATAAACTAGTTTTCCTTATCAAATTTCTTCAACTCAATTTGTTGTAGGGGATTATGACTCACAATAAAAAGCAATCTGCTGGAGGAGCTCGGTGGGTGGACTAGCGTCTGTGGGGGGAAAGGAATTTTCGTCTTTTTGGGTCAAAACCCTGCATCAGGATTGAGACAACATCCGTCAGTCCTAATGCAGGGTTTCCACCTGAAATATCAACAACCCCACCCCCACCCCACCCCACAGATGCTGCTCGACCCGCCGAGTTCTCCCAGCAGGTTGCTTGTTGCTCCAGATTCCAGCATCTGCAGTCTCTTGTGTCTCCTTATGCCTCACAGATTCTAGTTTGACTACTTGTAGTGTATTCTGCACCCCAATGCTTGATAGTGTGTATCAAGTAAGGACTGGCTGTAACTTTAACGGTTCCTTGATTATGGGTTCCTTGATTCATTTTGATGTCTTGTGGCTTTTAATGCACATAATAGTTTTTATCTATCTATCTATCTATCTATCTATCTATCTATCTATCTATCTATCTATCTATCTATCTATCTATCTATCTATCTATCTATCTATCTATCTATCTATCTATCTATCTATCTATCTATCTATCTATCTATCTATCTATCTATCTATCTATCTATCTATCTATCTATCTATCTATCTATCTATCTATCTATCTATCTATCTATCTATCTGAAACCTTTAGTCACCTAACTTCTTTTCCTGATTACACACTTTCTGCCTATTTGAAAATCCCAAGGACACAAATGCTCCCCAAAGCTCCCTGAAGCTTTTGTCAGACAAAGTACAGTACCCACATAGTGCAGTATGAAGATACATCTTTGTAAACACTTGCCCATTTTCTATAGTACAATTATAAATGGTACCATTTGTAAAACATAGTATTAAGTTGGGCCTTTAATTAGTACAATATTCAGTTGTGCAGTTTTTTTATATAATGCACCATAGAGTTGTACATGTTGTATAGTATGTTATTAAGTTGTACCGTGTACGTAACATTACTCAAAATTGATTGGGTTGTAGGGTGTAGTATCTGTCCTAGAGTATAAATCTGTGCCTTAATGTGATGGTGAATTTAATTGCTTTGATTCCGTATTGAACATTAATTTGTTTGAAGTGAATCTTTGATTTTGTTGTAGGGGCAACCATCACAGCTAACGCCAAGAGAGGCAATAAATTCGAGGTGTTTCCAAACGGTACTCTGTCCATTCATAAGATCAAAGTTCAGGACCGCGGACAGTACCTCTGCACAGCAGAGAACCAGCACGGTTCGGATCGACTCCTGGTCACTCTGTCTGTGGTGGCTCACCCATCCAAGATATTAGAGCCTCGAATAAAGGACATCACGGTCCACTCGGGATATCCGGTGGAGATGAAGTGCAGATCCCAGGGACGCCCCTCTCCAACCATCTCCTGGATTCTATCCAACAGGACCATGGTGAGAAACAGCAGCCCATTCAACGGGAGAGTCTCAGTGCTACCTGATGGCACGCTGCGCATTAAAGCAGTGACCGTGTACGACCGAGGGAACTACAGGTGCGTGGCCAGCAACCCAGCCGGCATCGACACAGTGACAGTGCGGATGCAGGTGTTGGCTCAACCGCCCACTATCCTGGAGGAGAACCGCCAGAGCCTCAAGGCGCAGGTCGGGGAGAACATCAGACTACCCTGCACCGCCATGGGGACACCTCAGCCCACCATCCACTGGCTGATCTTTGACGGCACCGAGATTAAACCTTTGCAATTTGTCAGCATGAAACTGTTCGTCTTTACCAACGGGACGCTTTACGTCAAATCCCTGACTTCTTCTGACAGCGGGAATTACGAATGCATTGCCACCAGTTCCAGCGGCTCAGAGAAGAGGGTTGTGAGCCTGTTGGTGCAGCGCAAGCAGGAGCTGCCCAAGATCGTCGCTGCTTCACCCAGCAAGAACAAACTGAATTATGGCGATAAGCTACAGCTCCACTGCTCGGCCACAGGATACCCCAAACCGCAGATCCTCTGGAGGTTACCTTCCAAGTTACTGGTGGATCAGTGGCACCGGTAAGGCTTTACTTACGTCGAACATAGAACATTACAGCACAGTACAGGCCCTTCAGCCCACAATGTTGTGCCCACATTTTGTCCTACTCTACAATCTATCTAACCCTTCGCTCTCACATAGCCCTCCATTTCCCTACCATTCATGTGTCTCTCCAACAGTCTCTTGAATGTCCCTCATGTATCTGCCCCCACAACCTCTGCCGGCAGTGCGTTCCACGTTCCACTCGTCTAACTTCCCGTGGGCACGGGTTGAGGCAGTGGTGTTGGGGCCATTTTAACCAAACCCGCTTGAACATAAAGCTGCCTGATCAGTTTCCACACTCCAACACCACCGAGCAACGTTAATTGTATTAGTATTGGTTTATTATTGTCAGGTATACCGAGATACAGTGAAAAACTTTTGTTTGCGTGCCATCCAGGGTGATCATTCCATACATAAGCGCATTGAGGTGGTAAAAAGAAAACTGAATGCAGAATATAGTGTTGCAGCTACAGAGAAAGTGCAGTGCAGGTTAACAAATAAAGTTCAAAGGCCACAATGAGGGAGACTGAGAGACCAAGAATTCATCTTTAGCGTATGAGAGGTTTGTTCAAGAGTCTGATAACAGCCACAGTAATACCCGATCCTGCTGGTCTCCCAGTGGACACCAGGGTTAAAACTGTGCTGAATCATTCTCTTTTGCTGGCTCCTGCCTCGTTTTTTTCTGTTCCACTTCCTATTCAACTAAGCAGTGATAAATGAAGGCAGGTGATGGCCCAGAGTCGGTGGCCAACAGTGAACATCTGGTATAAAGGTTTACACTTACCTGGATTACCTCCCGAGACCAGAATGTACTGAGTCATAGAGTTATACAGCATGGAAACCGGCCCTTCAGCCCAACTGGTCCATGCCGACCAAGGTTCCCATCTAAGCTCGTCCTATTTGCCTGTGTTTGGCCCATATCCCTCTAAACCTTTCAGGTCCATGTACCTGTTGCCCAAGTGCTTTTTAAATGTTGTTAATGTACCTGCCTCAACCACTTCCTCTGGCAGCTCATTCCAGATACGGACCACCCCCTGGGTGAAAAAGTTGCCCCTCAGGTTCCTATTAAATCTCTCCCCCTCACCTTAAACCTATGTCGTCTAGTTCTTGATTCCCCAACTATGGGAAAAAGACTTTGTGCATTCCCCCTGTCTATGTCCCTCATGATTTTATACACCTGTATAAGATCCCCCCTCATTCTCCTACGCTCCAATGAAAAATGTCACAACCTGCTCAACCTCTCTCCGTAACTTTCTTTCTTTTCTTTGTCAATCTTTTTATTAATTTTCAAATTAATACAGATTAATATATATAATACAAAGCGATCGGGAGGACAATCATGACATATATATTCATAAAGAATAAAAAATATAATCTAGACCTCATGGTCTCTTAGTAAGCGAATATAATACAAAAAAAATCAAAAAGGGAAAGAAAAATATTTATTGTATAATAAAAAAGAGAACCCCCAAATCAAAAAAATTATAAGTAATAAATCAAAACAAACTAAAAAAAATTTCAAAAGAGAAAAAAAACTGGACTGATATTTCTCGATGAAAAAAGAGCATTGTTATGTCATCAACTCTCCTCCTCTAAATTCAAAGGTTATTGAAAAGGGATCTATATCATATGAAAATATTGAATAAATGGACTCCAAACTTCCTCAAATTTAAGCGAAGAATCAACAGTGCCACTCCTAGTTTTTTCTAAGTTCAAACATGATATAGTTTGAGAAAACCATTGAAAAGTAGTGGGGGGTATTGGATCCTTCCATTTAAACAAAATAGATTGCTTGGCCATTAATATGACAAAGGCAATCATATGGCAAGCAGAAGCAGATAAGTGGCCAGATTCCATCCTTGATAGTCCAAAAATTGCAGTGATAGGGTGAGGTTGTAAATCAGTATTCAATAGTTGAAATAATGTTAAAAATGTCTTTCCAATATTTTTCCAAAAGAGGGCAGGACCAAAACATATGCATCAGGGAAGCCACCTCTGACGTACATCTGTTACATATAGGATTTATATGGTGATAAAAACGGGCAAGCTTATCCTTAGACATATGGGTCCTGTGAACCACCTTAAACTGTATCAAAGAGTGTCTGGCACACATTGAAGGTGTATTAACTAATTGAAGAATTTTATTCCATGTCTCTGTAGGTAAAAGTATCTGGAGTTCTTTTTCCCATTCATTCTTAATTTTATCAAGTATCTCTGGATGTATTTTCATAATTAGATCATAAATTATTGCTATCAAGCCCTTCTGATAGGGATTAAAACCTAAATTTTTTTCCGTAATTTCAATTTTATATGGAGTCGGAAAAGAAGGTATAGTAACTTTTTAAAAATTTCTAATCTGTAAATATCAAAAAAAGTGTGATCTAAGCAAATTGTATTTATTAGACAACTGTTCAAAAGATAAAAAAGTTATCGATGAATAAATCACGGAAGCATGTTATTCCCTTCATTTTCCATAAAGAAAAAGCTAAGTCGATTCTGGATGATTGAAAGAAAAAATTAGATTGAATGGGACTTGATAAGTTAAATTTATTCAATCCAAAAAATTTACGAAATTGAAACCATATTCGTATTGTATGTTTAACTATTGGTTAGTCGTATGTTTACTCAATTTAATAAGTGCAAAAGGGAGTGAGGCTCCTAAAACAGGAACTAATGAAAATCCTTGCACTGATTCATACTCAAGGTATAGCCATTTGGGACATTGAATTACATCTAAATCTTGTGCCCAAAAAATCAAATATCTGATATTAATTGCCCAGTAGTATAATCTAAAGTTAGGCAAAGCCATACCACCATCCTTTTTTAATTTTTGTAAATATTTCTTACTTAACCTTGGGTTTTTATTCTGCAATATATATATGAAAGAATTTTGGAATCAATAGTGTCAATAAAAGATTTTGGGATGAAAGTTGTAATCGCCTGAAATAGATATAGAAATTTTGGTAAAATATTCATCTTAACTGCATTAATTCGGCCTATCAATGATAGAGATAATGGGGACCATTTAGTAAATAATAGTTTAACATGATCAATTAAAGGTAGTCTCTCCATAACTCAGTCACGCAGGTCCCAGCAACATCCTTATAAATCTCATCTGCACTCTTTCTACCTTAATGGACTCTTTCCTACAGCAGGGTGACCAAAACGAAACACAATATTCCAAATGCAGCCTCACCAATGTCTTGTACAACTGCAATACAACATCCCAACTTCTATACTCAATGCCCTGACTGATGAGAGAAGCCGTTCTGGGCCTTGCTGGTAAAGCATTGTGCAGTGACAGGGTCTTCTGGCAGTAAAACCATCACATGAAAACATTAAGCTCTCCCACCTCCCTCACCAAAGAACTGAAATATACCCAACACCTGATGAAGCCAGCTGTCAAAAACCTATGAAAGTTCCAGAAACATTCAATAATTCTCCAAATATTGCAATCATTAAAAGAAAAAATATTAAGAAAACAAGAAACTCAAATACTTTAAAACAGCTGAAATGTCTTGAACAGTTGACCAAGAATGTTCCTTAGTGTTCCAGAAATATTCAAAACATTATAAAATTATTAAATCTTGCTCAAATAATTTAAAATAAACATAAAACACTTTAAGACATTTAAACCATTAAACTGAAATAATTGGGGGAAAAATTCTAAAAATACACCTTAATTCCTCACAGCCATTTTCCTCCAGTGAAATCAATGGGGCAACTGTCCATGATCCAGGTCCAACCAGGTGTGGGTTCCTTCAAGTGAATTTCCCTCCTTCAAGCTTGCTGGGTTACAACAAGGGAATGTAATTAAGGGCAAATATTTTCTAAGGTTGCAACATCAGGATTTCTACATTCATGCAAAAGTGTAAGCATTATTGTTAGCTATGTGCGTAACGGCAACATTCACCTTCAAATTCTGGGCCAATCTGTGCAGTTTTACATTGAATTGTTAACTCCTGGTCTCCAGTGTGGTTAATACAATATTGCTAAGAACTACTTCTGGTCAGTGATAATCTTCAGGCAAAATGCAAAGATGATCATTCTTTTAAAAAAATATTGCCACTTATTATAGTTTTAAGCAGACTGTAATCAAATCTAGTTCGGAATAAGAGTTCACATTCTAGCCCAAACATTGCAGAATTTGCCCAAAACTACTCTCATTGAGTCCAAATCAGAATCAGAATCAGTTTTATTATCACTGACATATGTTGTGAAATTTGTTGTTTTACGGCAGCAGCAGTGCAAGATATAGAAATTACTATAAGTTACAAAAATAAATAAATAGTGCAAAAGAGGAATAACGAGGTAGTGTTCATGGGTTCATAGACCATTCAGAAATCTGATGGCAGAGGGAAAGAAGCTGTTCTGAAACATTGAGTGTGGGTCTTCAGGCTCCTGTATCTCCTCCCCCATGGTAGTAATGTGAAGAGGGCATAGAGTTATATAGCATGGAAACCTCAACCCAACCCATCCATGCCAGCCACGGTGCCTCCTTGAACTCATCCCATTTGCCTGCATTTTGCCCATATCTCCATATGATTGTAATTTTGCCCTTTCCTATATAATTGTACCAGCCTCTACCACATCCTCTGGCAGCTCGTTCCGTACACCCGTCACCCTCTGCCACTCAGGTCCCCTTTAAATCTTTCCCCTTTCACCTTCAACTTATGCCCTCTTGTTTTAGACTCTCTTACCCTTGGGATGTGACTGTGACAATCCACCTTATCTCTGCCCCTCATGATTTTATAAACCTCCATAAGGTCACCCGTCAGCCTCCTTTACTCCAAGGAAAACAGTCCCAGCCTATCCAGTCTCTCCTTATAACTCAAGCCCTCCGGTCCTGGCCACATCCACGTGAATCTTTTCTGCACCCTCTCTAGCTTAATCACATCCTTCCTATAGTATGGTGACCAGAACCAGACCAGAACCAATATTCCAGGAGCAGTCTGACCAACATTTTGTATAGCTGTAACCTGACATCCCAACTCTTGGCACATAGGTAGAAAAGGTGGCAAAGAAGGCGTATGCTCTGTCCAATGAAGGCAAGCATGCCATATGCCTTCTTCACCCCCTTGTCTACCTGTGTGGCCACTTTCAGGGAACTTGTACCCTATGTCTCTTTGTTCTACAATACTCCTCAGGGCCCTGTAACAACATTGTGTGTGTCATGCCCTGGTTTCCCGAACTGCATCCCTTCGTACTAGCCCGAGTTAAATTCCATCTACCATCCCCTTGGCCCACTTTCCCAGTTGATCTGGATCCATAGACAACCTTCTTCAGTGTCCACCACACCACACCATCAATTCTGGTGTTTTCCACACACTTATTAGTCACGTCACCTACATTCTCAAACATATCGTTAACATAGATGATAAACAACAGCACCGATCCCTACGGCACACTACTGGCCATAGGCATCCAAACTGAAAAACAACTACCACCTCCACTACCACCCCTTGTCTCCTTCCACTAAGCCAATTTTGTATCCAATTGGCTAGCTCACTCTGCATCCCATGGGATCTAACCTTTCAGACCAGCTTACCATTGCAGGTCTTAAATGCTCTCCTTAAACTTTGGTTTCTTCTTAAAGATCCCTGCCAATATTTCCTTCATTTCAGTTTCCACGTTTGGCTGATTTTGTTTCTCGAAAACATCTTGGGATGTTTTCTTCCGTAAGGTGCCCAGTATTACTCCAAGTTGTTTCCACTGTTGTTGACTGATACTTTGCCGCTCTGAGTGAGAATTGTTTTACTCTGCTCAAATGTGTAGGTGCCTGAAATCCATCTACAAAACAAACTGCATTCTTTTCCCCTACCTCCCCTCTCTTTGGTATCCCGAAGGCCCATACTAAAATGGAAGGAGGGAAGGATAAATGTTTGAAATAAAGATGGAAATAGAAAGGGAAAGAGTGAGAGAGAGAGACACGAGAAAGAGAAAAAGAAGGTAAAACAAAAGGAAGAAAAAGAAAGAACAAAAAGAGAATGGAAGCAAGAAAGAAAGCTGGAAAGGAAGAAGGAACGAATGAGAGGGAAATAAGGTAAGAGAAAACAAAAAATGAATGAAAGAAAGAGAAAATGAATGAATGAGAAAAGAAATGAGAGAGGGATAGGAGGGAAGGGAGAAAGGAAGGACAGACAGACAGACATATTTATACAATTTTTTCAGGACCTTGGAACCATCCAAGGTCTTTATAACCTACAGGACTCTTTTAAAGTCCTGTCAATATACTCATTTGGGGAACACATTAGTCAGTTTGCAAACACATGCCCCCGTGAGTACCAATAAGAAATCAGACACAATCTATTTTAGTGATGTTGGTTGGGAGATAAGTATGGCTGAGGAATCTAGGGGCAATTCGTCTGATCTTCTTCTGCTCCATTCTCCTGAGAGAGCAGTCTTCTTCTTGGAATGCGGCGCCTCCAAACAATCCCTCCATACAAAATCAAAATGCCAGCATAGATTGTATGTTCAAATCTCTGCAGTGGCGCTTGAACTCATAATCTTGTGATTGATAGGTGAGAGTTGTGCACATATGATGTCCATCCAGACATTTCTGGAAGAGATGATAAACAATTAGACACATTTTTAACTCGACAGAAATTGAAGTGGTAAAAACAAAACATGATGGTATGCTGTACCTTAAAAAAGGAAGATACTAATGCGCTAGAATCAGAAGACTTATGAATGAAATAATCACTTGGTAAATTTAATCTCAGTGGGAATTTTTTCATCTACCTGTTTAAATATTAACATCAAAATACTATTGAAACATTTTCAATTCTAAGTTGTATCTAAAAGTGTCGAAGGACTTAGCCTTTCACACACTATGGTCTGAAAAGAGTGAAAGGAGAAATTGACATTGATAGGTGGAATTTCAGAAAAGTTCACAGACGTTTCATGGAACCAACATCAAACACAAAAACAGGACGTCAGATGTTAAGTGAGTAATATTTTGCAAAAAGTGAAACAACATTGCTTTTAGTAATCATGTAATGGCTTTAAGCTACCATATAAGCAAGTGAAGAATTATATATATCCTATTATTGAAGGATCCAATACCAGAGGGCATTCATTTAAGGTGAGAGGGGGTAGGTTCAGAACAGACGTGAGGAGTACGTTTTTTACTCAGAGAGTGGTGGATGCCTGGAATGTGTTGCCTGATAGGGTGATGGCAGCAAGTTCATTGGGGGCTTTAAGACGTACGGGTTAGGAAGTTCGGAAGTTGCGGGCATGCTATGTTGGCGCCGGAAGCGTGGCGACACTTGCGGGCTGCCCCCAGAACACCCTACGCAAAAGATGTATTTCACTGTGTGTTTCAATGTACATGTGACTTATCTTGTGGGCACATGAATGAGAGGAAAATGGAGGGATATGAGCATTCTGCAGGTAGGAGGGATTAGCTATGTCGGCACAACATTGTGGGCCGAAGGGCCTGTTCTGTGCTGTACTGTTCTATGGTCTATGTGTGGCAATTTAATGCAAACACATCTAAACAGGTTAAAGTCATCATTAAACATCAGTTAGAAAACAGTCGTATAAATATGTGATATGTTGCCTGCTAATCTGATAAAAGGGAATTCTTTGGACATTATGTAAAGACAGTAGCCGGGAGGTAGCTGTTGCAGCAATAGTTTGCAAGTCTACCAATAGTACTGGCTTTGACTTTTGACTGTGATCGTTATGTGGAAACTTGCACAATGTGGTTCTGTTAAGAAGCTCACAGATATACAAAAGAGTGGTAGTTTGCAGTTTGCCATCACACAAAGTGGGTTTAAGATCATTAACAAATCTTCCAAGTGGAGGCTGGATACTTCTTCAGATGAAAAGATAAAAACACATATCAATAGCAGGCTGCATCAAACCACCTATATAGGAATGCTTCTGAAATAGGGTAGAAAACTGTAACTATATGCTTATGTGAACAGGGATGGTGGTGTAGGAATGATTCTTAACACAGAAAAATCTCACCTTGTTACTATTTGCTGATACCTTGCATACTTCAGACTTGATAACCCATTACTTTTGGCTGCAGTTAAGCTGTTGGGAACTCTTTTCAATACTGTTCATGTCTCCCTAGGTCAGAAAATCTCCACTTCAAATCCATGGAACTCCCTCAAGCCGCATATGCCAAAGACCTCCCAGAGTTAATCATACGTGCAATGAATGTCAAAATGATTTAAAGTGTTAGCTGCAGTATAAATTTTCGAGCAATTAATTGGCGACAGCAGAAAGGGTTTCTTTGTTGTATGTGTAAGGGTCTGTTAGGCACTTATTGAAATACACAGAGAGTCCTGAATTGGTCGGCTGAATAGAGTAGTTACTAAATGGACGGATTAGAATTACTGGAATTACCAAGTAATGATGTGGATTAAATTTGTCATTTTATCTTAAGTAAAGCTGTGCATTTTGTGGCACTGTGGGTACGTTATTGAACTAGTGGTGCAGTGGTCTGCAAACGTTCAGAGATGTGCAAATCCTATCATGGTATTGGTATTGTTTTATTATTGTCATTATTATTATTATTCGGGAGGGTTTAAACTAGTTTGCGAGGGGGAAGGGAACCGGAGGGGTAGGTCAGAGGAAGAAGGAGATGGGGAAAAGTCAGATCTAACATGTAGAGAGGCTTTGAGGAAGGAGAAGCAGAGCACAGGGCATAAAAGTAGAAAGGTGGATGGGCTAAAGTGCATTTACTTAAATGCAAGAAGTATCAGGAATAAGGGTGATGAACCGAGATCTTGGATAAGTACACGGGACTATGATATTGTGGGTCTTGCAGAGACTTGGCTGTCACCAGGGCAGGAATGGATATTGAATATTCCTGGATTTCAGTGTTTTAAAAGGGATAGGAAGGGGGGGAGAAGAGGAGGAGGGGTGGCACTACTGGTCAGGGACACTATTACAGCTGCAGAAAGGGTGGATAATGTAGGAGGATCCTCTCTAGAGTCAGTATGGGTGGAAGTTAGGCACAAGAAAGGAGCAGTTACTCTACTGGGAGTATTCTATAGGCCCCCTGGTAGCAGCAGGGATACTGAGGAGCAGATTGGGAGGCAGATTTTGGAAAGGTGCAAGAATAACAGGGTTGTTATCATGGGAAACTTCAACTTCCCAAATATTGACTGGCACCTGCTTAGTATCAAAGGTTTAGACGGGCCAGAGTTTATTAAGTGTGTCCAGGACGGATTCCTGGCACAGTATGTTGACAGGCCGACTAGAGGGAATGCCATATTAGATCAAGTATTAGGTAATGAACCGGGTCAGGTGACAGATCTCTCGGCGGGTGAGCATTTGGGGGACTGTGACCACCGCTCCCTAACCTTTAACATTGTCATGGACAAGGATAGGAGCAAAGAGGACAGGAAGATATTTAATTGGGGAAGGGAAAATTATGAGGCTATAAGGCTAGACCTTGAGAGTGTGAATCGGGATGACATTTTTGAAGGGAAATGTACTATGGAGATGTGGTCACTGTTCAGGGATCTCTTGCAGGATGTTAGGGATGAATTTGTCCTGGTGAGGCAGAGAAAGAATGGCAGAGTGAAGGAACCATGGGTGACAAGAGAGGTGGAACAACTAGTTAGGAGGAAGAAGGCAGTATACATAAGGTGTAGGCAGCAAGGATCAGATAGGGCTCATGAGGAATATAGGGTAGCAAGGAAGGAACTTAAGGAGGGGCTGAGGAGAGCAAGAAGGGGACATGAAAAGGCCTTGATGAGTAGGGTTAAGGAGAATCCCAAGGCTTTTTTCACATATATGAAGAGCAGAAGGATGACGAGAGTAAAGGTAGGACCGATTAGAGACAAAGGTGGGAAGATGTGCATGGAAGCTGTGGAAGTGGGTGAAGTTCTCAATGAATGCTTCTCTTCAGTATTCACCAAGGAGAGGGGCCTTGATGATGCTGAGGACAGTGTTGGTAAGGTTAATGTTCTAGAGCACATAGATATCAAGAGAGAGGATGTGTTGGAGATGTTAGAAAATATTAGGACAGATAAGTCCCCGGGGCCTGACGGAATATTCCCCAGGCTGCTCCGCGAGGCGAGGGAGGAGATTGCTGAACCGTTGGCTAGGATCTTTGAGTCCTCGTTGTCCACGGGAATGGTACCGGAGGATTGGATGATGGGGTTCAAAAAAGGTAGCAGGGACAGCCCAGGGAATTACAGACCAGTGAGCCTTACGTCTGTGGTGGGCAAGCTGTGGGAAAGGATTCTTAGAGATAGGATCTATGAGCATTTAGAGAATCATGAACTGATCAGGGACAGCCAGCATGGCTTTGTGAAGGGAAGATCATGTCTCACAAGCCTGATAGGGTTCTTTGAGGAGGTGACCAGGAAGATTGATGAGAGTAGTGCAGTAGATGTGGTCTACATGGATTTTAGTAAGGCACTTGACAAGGTTCCTCATGGTAGGCTTCTTCAGAAGGTCAGAGGGCATGGGATCCAGGGAAGCATGGCCATGTGGATTCAGAATTGGCTTGTCTTTAGAAACCAGAGGGTTGTGGTGGAGGGAGTGCGTTCGGATTGGAGGGCTGTGACTAGTGGTGTCCCACAAGGATCGGTTCTGAGACCTCTACTTTTTGTGATATTTATTAATGACTTGAATGAGGGGGTAGAAGGGTGGGTTAGCAAGTTTGCAGATGACACAAAGGTCGGTGGTGTTGTGGATAGTGTGGAGGACTGTCGAAGATTGCGGACGGATATTGATAGGATGCAGAGCTGGGCTGAGAAGTGGCAGGTGGAGTTCAGTCCGGAGAAGTGTGAGGTGGTACACTTTGGAAGGACAAACTCCAAGGCAGAGTACAAGGTAAATGGCAGGATTCTGGGTAGTGTGAAGAGCAGAGGGATCTGGAGGTTCATATCCAGAGATCACTTAAAGTTGCCTAACAGATGGATAGGGTAGTTTAGAAAGCTTATGGGATGTTAGCTTTCATAAGTCGTGGGATCGAGTTTAAGAGCCGTGAGGTAATGATACAGCTCTACAAAACTCTGGTTAGACCACACTTGGAGTACTGTGTCCAGTTCTGGCCACCTTATTATAGGAAGGATGTGGAAGCATTGGAAAGGGTGCAGAGAAGATTTACCAGGATGTTGCCTGGTTTGGAGCGTATGGATTATGAGAGACTAAAGGAGCTAGGGCTTTACTCTTTGGAGAGAAGGAGGATGAGGGGAGACATGATAGAGGTGTACAAAATATTAAGAGGAATAGATAGAGTAGACAGCCAGTGCCTCTTTCCCAGGGCACCAATGCTCAATACAAGGGGGCATGGCTTTGGTGGGAAGTTCAAAGGAGATATCAGAGGGAGGTTTTTCACCCAGAAAGTGGTTGGTGCATGGAATGCACTGCCTGGGTTAGTGGTGGAGGCAGGTATGTTGGTTGAGTTCAAGAGATTGTTAGATAAGCATATGGAGGAATTTAAAATAGGGGGATATGTGGGAGGAAGGGGTTAGATAGTCTTAGGTGTGGTTTAAAGGTCAGCACAACATAGTGGGCTGAAGGGCCTGTATTGTGCTGTACTGTTCTATGGTTCTATGGTTTTGTACCGACTTACAGTGAAAAACTTGTCTTGCATACCGATTGTACAGGTTAATTCATTACATAGTGCAGTTACATTAAGTTAGTACAGAGTGCATTGATGTAGTACAGGTAAAAACAATAACAGTTTAGAGTAAAGTGTCACAGCTACAGAGAAAATGCAGTGCAATAAGGTGCAAGGTCACAACAAAGTAGATCATGAGGTCAGAGTCCATCTCATTGTATAAGGGAACTGGTAATTTAAATGTGTTAATTTGTTAAATATCTGGAAAAACTGAAATCAGTAATGCTGACCAAGAAACTGCCAACCTGTTGTAAAAATGTGTTTTCTTCACTCTAGTCCTTTTGGGATGGCAGTCCTTTACCTTATGACACATGACATTTGAGATGTAGAACTCACAGCCAAAGTTGTGGTCCATTGATTCAAAGATGTGAGTTTGAATGTCACCATGGCAGCTGGATATCTTAAAGTCAAGTATTTAAAAACATTTGCAATGTTTAAAAAATGAGCCTCAATTAAGGGTGCACTCAAAACTACTGAAAAGCCATTAAAACCCATTTGGTTTACAAATGTCTCTGCAGGAAGGAGATATGCTCTCCTTCGCTAGTCAAGCCTATATGTGACTTATGATCCACCAACGTGGTTGACTCTTAGTTGGCTCCCCAGTTCAAGAACAATTAGGGACAGACAGTAAGTGGCAGTGATGGGGAGCTTGTGTTCAGAGACTTGAAATGTTTATTTTAGAAAAGCTTTATATTAATACTATGAAAGATTGGATTTCTTACAAATTTGGTTTAGAACCATAGAACCATAGAACCATACAGCACAAAACAGGCCCTTCGGCCCACCATGTTGTGCCGTCCATCAAACCACCCTCGCACTACCTAACCCCTTCCTCCCGCATATCCCCCCATCCCACACTCCTACATATGCCTATCCAACAAGCTCTTGAACCTGTCCAATGTATCTGCCTCCACCACCACCCCAGGCAGTGCATTCCATGCACCAACCACTCTCTGGGTGAAAAACCTCCCCCTGACATCTCCCCTGAACCTCCCACCCGTAACCTTAAAACCATTCCCTCTCGTCTTGAGCATTGGTGCCCTGGAAAGGAGGCGCTGACTGTCTACTCTATCTATTGCTCTCAATATTTGATATACCTCTATCATGTCTCCTCTCATCTCCTCCTTTCCAGTGAATAAAGCCCTAGCACCTTAAGCCTCTCCTCATATTCAATACTCTCTAATCCAGGCAGCATCCTGGTAAATCTCCTCTGCACCCTCTCCAACGCCTCCACATCCTTCCTATAATGAGGTGACTAGAACTGAACACAGTACTCTAAGTGCGGCCTAACTAGAGTTTTGTAAAGCTGCATCATCACCTCGCGGCTCTTAAACTCAATCCCGCGACTTATGAAAGCCAACATCCCATTGGCCTTCTTAACTGCTCTTTCCACCTGTGAGGCAACTTTCAATGAACTGTGAATATGAACCCACAGATCCCTCTGCTCCTCCACACTGCCAAGTACCTTGCCATTCACCCAGTACTCTGCCCTGGAGTTTGTCCTTCCAGTACTCTGCCCTGGAGTTTGTCCTTCAAGGAGAAACATTCATGTTGATGTGACCCTCAGCACAAGACAACGTGGTTAACTCTAAAATGACCATTCTCAGCTAGAAGGGAACCAAAAATGAGTAATAATAAAATTTTGGTTTGTGACGGCAATATTCTGTGGGTGAATAGGTTCTGATCTGGTATCCCCCCAGTGCCCTTGATTGAATGATTTGTGAATAACTAACTCATCAACCAGGGCTTTGGTCACCTGTCCTAATAGTGTCTCCCAGTGAAATTTTATCAGACAGGTAAAATGGGGAAGAAGGTGTTTGGCACACTGGCCTTCATTAGTCAGGGCGTTGAGTATAAAGTTGGGTATAAAGTTGCAGTTGTACAGTATGCTGGTGAGGCCGCACTTGGAGTATTTGTACAGTTTTGGTCACTCTGCAATAGGAAAGATGTTATCAAACTGAAAAAGGTGCAGGAAAAATTTACGAGGATGTTGACAGAACTTGAGGGATTGAGTTATAGGAGAGGTTGAACAGGCTAGGATATTATTCATTGAAGCATAGAAGACTGAGAGGTGATCTTGTGGAGGTGGATAAAATCATGAGGGGCATAGATAGGGTGAATGGACTTAGTCTTTTTCCCAGGGCTGTGTCAACTGTGTTAATAGGAACTTGAGGGACAACTTTTTTTACACAGATGGTGGTACGTATATGGAATAAGCTGCCAAAGGAAGTGGTTGAGGCAGGTACAATAATAACTAAAAAAAAACAATTTGGACTGATACATGGATATGAAAGGTTGAGAGAGATATAGGCCAAACACAGGCAAATGGGACTATCTTGGACGGGCATCTTGGTCGGCATGAACCAGTTGGGCCGAAGGGCCTGTTTCTGTGCCATATTGGCTCTATGACTCTATGACAATATTGAAGTGAATTATCCTGGCATGATGCACTTTTGTTGAAGGTGCAATACAAATGCAAGCAGTTGTTGGTGAGCAGGTACTTGTTGAAATCTGGTTTCCAAACATTAGTTCTCCCTGGAGTTTTCTTCTCTGGCTTTCATTTCAACTAACAACAGAAATGTCCTCAACTTTTTCTTCCAGGAGAGGAGGCCGTGTGGTGGTGTTGTTCAACGGGACCTTATCAATCGAGTCCATCACAGAGAAGGACGCAGGGAACTACCTGTGCATCGCCCGCAACAAGGTTGGGGACGACCTGATGTCGGTGAAAATCGACGTGTCCATGAAGCCAGCACTGATTGAACACAAACAGTCCATCCACAAGCACGTCTCGTACGGAGGAGACCTTCAAGTGGACTGCAAGGCTTCCGGGGCCCCCAAACCTGAGATCTCCTGGAGTTTGCCGGACGGGACAATGGTCAACAACGTCTTGCAGGCTGACGACAACGGCAGGCGGACCAGGAGGTATGTCGTGTTTGGCAACGGTACCCTCTACTATAATAAAGTGGGGATGGCAGAAGAGGGGGACTACACGTGTTACGCGCAAAATACCCTTGGCAAGGACGAAATGAAGGTTCATGTGACAGTGGTGGCTGCAGCACCACGGATAAAGAAATCCTATAAACCCCTCCACAAGGCAAAGGTTGGTGAATCTGCAACGTTTGACTGCCAGGCAGTGGGAAAACCACTGCCGAAGATATTGTGGATGTTGCCAACAAATGAAATCATCTCGTTCTCCAAGAACAGGTACCACATACATTCCAATGGCTCCCTGCTCATCAAAAATATTCGGCTCTCCGATGCTGGGGAGTACATGTGCATTGCCCGTAACCCCGGTGGTGATGATACGGATCTCATGCATCTCAGTGTGGCCTTGACCCCACCGGTCATCAATGGTTTCCGCGGGAACAGGACGGTCATTAAGGACACTGCGGTGAGGCACACAAGGAAACAGATAGACTGCAAGGCAGAGGGCTTCCCCATGCCCCGTATCACTTGGATTATGCCTGATAACATTCTGCTGAATGCTCCCTACTATGGCAGCAGAATAGTTGTCCACTCCAATGGCACTTTGGAAATTCGCAACGTCAGGGCTTCGGACAAAGCCCAATTCACTTGCGTGGCCCGCAACAATGCAGGAGAGGCTACTCTGGTGGTCAACTTGGATGTCACTCAGATGTTAAGGAGGCCCATGTTCAAGAATCCATTCAATGAGAAATTCATTGCCAGCACCGGATCCACTGCCGTCCTCAACTGCTCAGCAGATGGTTACCCACCCCCAGAGATCATCTGGATCCTACCCAATGGGACACGGTTCACAAGTAGGCACAAAGCTGCCCACTACCAGATGGGGAGCCAGGGAACCTTCCTTATCCACAGTCCCACCTCGGCAGACGCGGGCAAGTATCGTTGTGCAGCCAGGAATAAGATCGGATATATAGAGAAACTCATCATCTTCGAGGTCGCCCAGAAACCTGTCATACACACTCGCTCACTAGGATTAGTACGAAGCATGAGCGGGGATGCTTTGAGTCTCCATTGTTCTGCTAGCGGTAGTCCAGCACCAACAATTGCATGGACTGTGCCGAGCGGGTTTGTCCTCGATAGACCCCAGATCAATGCAAAGTATATCCTGTTTGAAAATGGGACTTTGATTATTAGGGAGATAAGCACACACGATCGGGGTAATTATATCTGCAAAGCCCATAATAATGCTGGTGTCTCCTCCCTGGTTACACCCATAATGGTCATAGCTTACACACCTCGTATAACCAATGGTCCACCCAAATCTATTCAGCCAAGGGCTGGGTCATCCATTCAACTCAACTGCATGGCAATTGGAATCCCTAAGCCTGAAATTGTGTGGGAGCTGCCTAACTACACGGTGCTTTCAACGTTCAGTAAGGTGCGCCCAGTTGGAAGGGAGTACCTACATCCACAAGGAACATTAGTGATCCAAAAGGTTTCCATTAGCGATTCAGGGACTTACAAATGCACAGCCAGAAGCCACCTCGGCAGTGACTCTAGAGTAACATTCATTCAGGTCATCTGAAGCCACTGCTCTTCATAAAATGAAGTCTTGCTCCCAAATATTCCTATATTCATTTTTGAATATATATATTTTTACAGAGATTAATATTAACCTGTGCCGAACACACAAACCAATGGACTGACTTGTTTCAGCCATGGAAGAAATACTTTTATTTTCCTAATTCTTTTTTAAATCAGTGGGGAGCAATTTCAAATGAACTCTGCCTTTGACCAGTTTCAGACTGAACTAACCCAAGAGTAATATCGGGTGAAGATCCATTCAATAAGGCGGTATTCCTGTCTGAAGAGATAGGTTAAAATTATCCCCCACTGTCCTCATCAAGACTGCACGGAGAGGCTACTCTTCATATTATCCACCGTAATGAGAACTTTTTGAAAACTCGGCAGAGTTTGGTGTCTAATGCATGGGACCCTTGCATTACTTTCTTATTCCATTTATGTTACAATCTGTTTAAAAACAAAAGCGAGATTTCTAAATTGTAGAGGATGGTGAAATCACAGACTGGACTCTATCATACAGTAATTTATTCTGCGCTTCTTTAACATTTGACACCGAATTTTTGCACTGATGTAAAAGCGTTGTCAGGATGATGTAATCGAAATAGCAGAGCTCAACACCATGAGAAGACAAGAAATACTAACATCTTCCTTCCACCTTTTTCATACAGGTTGAAAGAATTCTCAATGTGACCTCCCGTTGCATTATTCGCTGCTTTTATTTTTGCATAGTACTTGCAATCATTTAACATATAACGGTACAAATGCAAGTGTAACTAAAAGTCAGGTGTAATATAGTTGGTCTTTACTTTTGAAAAATCTATAATAAAAGTTTTTTTTAAGTTAGTGATGAGATGTTATCTGGTGTTCTGCCTGAATGCAGTGCACGTTCTAGGCCCATTGTTAATGGACACTTAATGGAAGCTTCCACCTTCTGGAGGGTAACAATGAGAATAAGTCATCTACCCAAAGTCTGGCAGTTTCAAGGTCAAACTAAGTGAAAAGGAAGAAAATGAGTTTGCCCAATCTTATACCCGGTGGATTCCTTGCTGGAAGAAATGGATGGTGAATTTACAGGTTAAATGGTCAACAGCCAACATATTTTCTGATACTTGGCCCGTTGCAATGCCTTGAGTGATACTTGTTTGTCCCTGGTATTGAGCGTTGCTCAAGCAAATGAGAAAAACATAGTGTCATTAAAAAAAAGCACCAAAGATGGCCAATCAGACCATCAAGCCCATGTTATATCTTTGAAGGAAAGGCATGCCTCGTCCCACATCCTGTAACCCTTCAAGTTCCTCATGCCATTTTACCTTTGACTCCATTTTAAGACAATGGAATTAGCTTCAACCGCCACTTCTCGCTGAGCATACCACGATCTCAAATTTTCTCTTGGTCATTTACCAGTGGTTTTTGAATCTACGACACCTGATTGCTGACCACAAACAGTTTCATGGACACAGAGTCTCTCTGGGCTACAGTTCAACACACACAATCTTACTGGGCTATTTTTCTATAGACACAGTCTTACTGAATTACAATTCGACAGACACACTATCACACAGGGTTTCAGTTTTATATGAATCTACAATAGGACCAGCAATAGGCCACTCAGCACCTTGGGCCTGTTCTGCCACTGAATAAGATTCCTCATCTTCAATTGCAGTCCAACCTTTACATCCCCATCTGCCCACAGTAACCTTTCACCCCCCTAGTCAAGAATCTATCTACGCCTGCCTTAAAAATGTTCAAGAATTCTGCTTCCACCACCCTTTCAGGAATAATTCCAAAGACTCACAACCTGCAGAGTGAAAAAAAGCACATCTCCATATTAATGGGTGACTGCCTATTTTTTAAGTAGTGACCACTAGGAGTTCTAGATTCTCCAAGAAGATGAAATACCTTTTCCACATTCACCCTATCAAGACCCTTTAGGATCTTTAATGTTTCAATTAAGCTGCCTCTCACACTTCCAAATGCCAGCAGATACAATCGAGACACAAGAGACTGCAGACGTTGGAATCTGGAGCAAAAAGAGTTCCTCCTTTTTTGCTGCATCAGCTATAAGTCTACATTGTCCAAACTTTGCTCAATAGTCAACCCGTCCATTCCAGGTATCCGTCCAGTAAACCTGTGAAAATCAATCTACGCTGTAATAAAGTAGACAACAGCAGAACCAAAGAGCGTACAATAAGCACTTTATTATTTAACGCTAGCAGGAGTGAGGGATACAGAGAAAGAGTAAACAGTGTAATCCGAGCTCTGTACTGATCCCCACTCAAGGATTCACATGTTTGTGTCCCTCCTTTTATACTTAATCTAAAGATGCCTACGTGCAGAGTTGCACGTACTTGGGCAGTTGCTTACAGCAAACTTTAGCAAAACAAGATATGCCTTAAGCACTTCTTTGTTTCACCCAAGCACCTGCACATCTTGCAGTCATAATTATAGTCATGCCATGGTCGAAGCAATAACAGCAGTACATCATTAACCCTTACATTTCCAGTTACTTTTACAAACCTTCTACGAACTGCTTCAAATGCATTTATATCTTCTTAAATAAGGAGGATAACATGATGAATAACATGTCAGGTGTGGTCTCACCATTGCCCTCTGTAACTGAAGCATAACCTCCCTACTATTGCATGTAATTCTCCCAGCTATTACCAATACCAAATTATGTAGGCTCTCTATGTGCTCTTCACAACCTACTTTCCTACCTTTCTTTGTGTCATCAGCAACATTAGCAGCCATACCTTCAGCCCCTTCACCCAAATCATGTATATAAAATTTCAGCTCCAGCACCAACCTTTGTGACACAGAACTTGTTACCTCTTGCCAACAGAATGAGACTCACTTACGTCTATGCTTGTTGCATCTTGCCAACAGAATGAGACTCACTTAGACCTATACTTTGTTTCCTATTATTCCCCTTATATATCCACAGTAAAGTAGTACCTCCTACATTATGAGCTTTTGCTTTCCACAGACAGGTTAGGAAACTTAAAGGAAGTGATACACTTAGGCACACTGGCCTTCACCAGTCAGGGCATTGAGTATAGGAGATGAGAAGTTGCAATTATATAAGATGTTGCTGAGGACTCACTTGGAGTATTGTGTATAGTTTTGGTCACCCTGCTATAGGAAAGATGTTATTAAACTAGAACAAGTGCAGAAAAGATTTTCTAGGAAGTTGCCTGGATTTGGGGTCTGAACTACAAGGAGAGGTTGCATAGACCAGACTTAATTCCCTAGAATGAAGGAGATTGAGGAGTGACCTGGTGGAGGTATATAAGATCATGAGGGGCATAGACAGGGTGAAAGCACATACTTTTTTTTCCCAGGGAAGGGGTGCTAAAAGCAAGAGGATACAGGTTTAAGATCAGAGGGGAGAGATTTAAAAAGGACATTGGGGGCGGTTTCTTCACACAAAGGGTGGTGCGTATTTGGAATGAGCTGCCAGAAATAGTGGTTGAGGCAGGCACATTACCAATGTTTAAAAGCCATCTCAATTAAGTACATAGATAGGAGAGGTTTAGAGGGCTATGGGCCAGATATGGGCAGATAACATAGTAACACAGTCGGCATGGACGAGTTGGGCTGAGGGGTCTGTTTCCGTGCTGTGTGACTTTATGACCTAAGTCTGCAATCACACTATTGGAGATCTTAGTAAAGTCCAGCAAGTCTCTGCAAAAGATTTGAAATATCTATAGATCAGGTGTAGTCATCCCATCTGTGCAATGGATGTGCGTTCTGTTAACCTTGTTTGTATGGTGTACAATGGACTTTTAACCCTTTGCTTTCCATTAATGTATTGTTTATTAACTGTTACTTCCAACTTGTTTCATATACTCTTCTGGTTCACTGCCACGTATTTGATTTTCATTCGTCTTGATGTGATGTTGGCATATTCTTGATCAGACGAACCTTATACAAAATCTGATCCTTACAATCCTCCAATTAAATGCAGCCTGAACTCATTTCTGTGATGTCACAGATCAAAAATCGAATCTCAGGAGTATCTAGAACAATCCACACAAATCCACTCCATCTGACTAATTTAATTTTCACCTTTTGCAACAATTGTACAGTGAGGTATCCCTCATACCTCAATGCTTTATCTAGACTGGAATATTAATATAGAAAGTAGATGTATTAGAAAATACCATGGGAGACCATTATGTATGTACTGCTTCATTGAACGCATAGTCCAACTCATACAACACAGAATGTCTTCTCTACAACCTTGTATATTTTTATTTCAAAGTAAACATACTACTTCTTTCTGAAAGTTATTGAATCTACTGCATCTCTTTATGTTGGTGCCTTCTATCTCATAAGTTGCTGTGTGAAATAATTTCTCCTAATTTTGCCTCATTCTTTTGACGATCATTTTGATTCGGTTCCCTCTGTTCACCAGTTCTTGGAAATATATTATCCTGATTTACATAATCAAAGGCTTTCATGATTTTGTAAACCTCTGTACAAGTGGCTGCACAAGTCGATAGGGTGGTAAGGAAAGTGTATGGCATGCTTGCCTTTATTAGTCGAGGCACTGATTTCAATAGCCAGGAAATTATGTTGCAGCTTTATAAAATTCTGGTTAAGCAGCAAGTGGCATATTGCATTCAGTTCTGGTCGCCTCATTACAGGACGGATGTGGAGGCTTTGGAGAGAACGCAGAGGTTTACCAGGATGCTGGCTGAATTAGAGGGCAGGTACTATAAGGAGAGGTTGCACAAACTAGGGCTGTTCTGTCTGGAGCGGCGGAGGCTGAGGGAAGATCTGAAAGAAGTTTATAAAATTATGAGAAGCATAGATAGACAGCAGTATCTTTTTCCCAGGTTCGAAATGTCTAACGCTAGAGGAAATTTAAGGAGAGAGGGAGAGAGTTCAAAGGAGATGTACAGGGCAAGTATTTTACCCAGAGAGTAGTGGGTGCCTGGAATGCACTGCCAGGGGTGGTGGTGGAGGCAGATACGATAGAGGAGTTTAAGAGGTTGGTAGATAGGCACATGAGAATGCAGGGAATGGAGGGATATGGCCTATGTGCAGGCAGAAGGGATTAGTTTAGTTAGATGTCATTAGCTTAATTAGTTCAGCAAAACATCGTGGACCAAAGGGCCTGTTCTTGTGCTGTGTTCTATGCTCTATCTTCCTTTAACCTACCTCACGGAGAGGCAAGCAAACCCAGCTTCTCCAATCACTCCACGTAACTGAAGCTCTCAACCCAGTTCCAATCTATTTAGTCTTCTCCACCCCTCTCCCAAGTTAGGAGATCTTTCATACAGTGTGGTGGCCCGAATTAAATGCAAGTGCAGTGCTAGCCAATGAATTTATAAAGGGTTGCATCCAGTCTCTAATTCAAAAAGTCATGGATACAGTTTAACACCCCTTCTAAACTTGTTCCTCTTTCTTCAAAGCTATGTCAATGGGGATTAAATTTGTGAGTTTGTGTTAACATATCCCGAGTCAATGTTAGCACATTCTCCAAAATCTCCATAAAGGATAATGATGAAATTCACATTAGTCTAAATTTAAAGTCATTTTTCAATTTTCATTGCTTATTACATTGGAAGTCCAACCTATAGATTTTGACCAATTTCTCAAATAATGTTAATTACTGATATTTCAACCTACATTTAATGCAGACTGCACCATGAGCAGAGCTGTGTGTAACTCATGGTTAGTGTGAATAAGACAATCTAAGGATCATGACTGCAGCATGATGACTATTCTGGAGGAGTTTAGTAGTGTAGGAGATGGTCCAAAGCCAACTGCAGTGGAAATTAATCGGAACATAGAGACAGGAGTGGACCATTTCAACCTTATCCTGTGCCAGCATTCAACAAACCCATCATCGATCTGTGACTTAACTCCATCTACATTCAGGCTTGCTACTTAGCCAGTCACAGAGACAACCATACTAAATGCCAGTAATATGTCCTCAGCTAAGGCCAATGCTGGGGAAGGCTATTACTCAGGAATGGCTGACCTCTGACAGTGTCATCTCCTACAACAAACCAGTTGTACAGAAGTGACAAAATAACTTCATCACTCAATGGAAATTATAATGACCACTTTTATGTACAGATTTTTTTTTAATCTTGCTTTTGCCTGTTTACATCCAACATGTCTAACAAATAGCACTTGACAAGACGTCAGACACAGTTATCTCAGTGGTATGGCATTCACTAGGTACAAGGCACCATTATTGAACTGACCTCATGAGCAACCGTCCTCAAATGCTCTTCCTGTCAACAGCGACTTCATCCAGTCTTGGGCTGTCACAGGCAGAACATTAACCAAGGAACTGCTCATAGCGAACAGCTGCTGGTGTTTCCAGTGATGACCAGAAAATGAACATATATTAAAAAAATGTAAAGGCAATGTTCACAAAGTACATCAATGTGGATCTGTGGAACTCTGCCCAGCCCCCACACAAACACACAAGGGCAATTAGGGATGGGCAATTAAATTCTGACTCAGCCTGTGAACCGCAGATCCCTTCAACGAATAAAAGAACATCTTACCAACAGCTGCTAAGTCCGGGAGTGGAGTGAACATATAGAACATAGAACAGTGCAGCACAGAAACAGGCCCTTTGGTCCACAATGTCTGTGCTGAACATGATGTCAAATTAAATGAATCCCTTCTGCCTGCACATCATCCATATCCTTCCATTCCCCACATATTCATGTGCCCATCTAAAAGCCTCTTGAATGCCTCTATTGTATCTGCCTCCACCACCACCCCTGGCAGCACATTCCAGGCACCCACCACTCTTTGTGTAAAAAACTGCCCCGCACATCTCCTTTAAAATTTGCCCCTCTCACCTTAAAGCTAAGCTGTGCGCTGTAGTATAAAGAGGAAACAGGAGGGAGAGGGGGATGAAGATGGGTGAGGGGCAGGATATGAGGAAGGGGTTAGAAGAAGGAGGACCAGAGATGGATTGGAAGGAGAGAGAGGAACACGGGAGGTAATAGTTACCTGAAACTGGAAAATCCAACGTTCATACCATCGGGTTGTAGACTACTGAGACAGAACATGAGGTGTTGTTCCTCTGGTTAGGTCAGACAAGTTGGGTGACCTCTCAGCAGTTGAGAAGAGACTACAAAGATCCAGAGACGGAGGACTTGGACTGTATTTCAACAAAGCAAGGAATCAAAGAAGCTGACTGGCACCTGGAATCCATCCACCCTGATAATAATCACCAGTAACGAGTGGACCTCATTCCCCGTGGAGAAGCACAACAGAGCACCAGCTCATGCTCTTGCCTCACAGCTCCAGTGATCCAGGTTCAACTCTGGTGTTGTGTGTGTGGAGTTTGCATGTTTTCTATGACTAGGTGTCTTTCCTGTAATAGCTCCCTTTCCTTCCCACATCCCAAGATGTGCTGGTTGCTATGTTAATCGGTTACTGTAAATTACCCCGAGTGTTATAGAGTAACACAGCATGGAAACAAACCCCTCAGCCCAAATAATCCACATTGGCCATGGTGCACGCCAAGCTGGTCCCATTTGCCTGCATTCGGCCCATATCCTTCTAAATCCCTCCGATCCATGGACTTATCCAAATGCGTTTTAAACGTTTTGCTGTCCCT
The DNA here is from genome assembly GCF_009764475.1 of Pristis pectinata. Classification (NCBI taxonomy): domain Eukaryota; kingdom Metazoa; phylum Chordata; class Chondrichthyes; order Rhinopristiformes; family Pristidae; genus Pristis; species Pristis pectinata. Next base: position 105,098,182 of record NC_067410.1, on the reverse strand, counting down.
GCCTCAACCACTTTCTCTGCCAGCTTATTCCATGTACACTACCCTCTGCATGAAGAAGTTGCCCCTCAGGTCTCTTTCAAACCTTTCACCTTAACCCTGTGCTCTCTAGTTTTTAGTTCCCCTTCCCTGGGAAAAAGACTGTGTGTGTTCACCATATCTATACCCCTCATGACTTTATACACCTGTATAAGGTCACCCTTCAATCTTCTATGTTCCAAGGAATAAAGTCCTTGTTTGCTAAACCTCTCCCTATAACTCAGGCTCTCGAGTCCTGGCAACATCCTCGTAAATCTTCTCTGCACTCATTCCAGTTTAATGATGTCTTTCCTGTAACAGGATGACCAAAACTGTACACAATACTCCAAGTGCGGTCTCAGCAACATCTTGTACAATCTCACCAATGTCTTGTACAGCAGGAGAATCAGGGTGGAATAGACGGGCATGTTGGTGAGAACAGGTAATATGAGAGCACTCTGGAGAGCGGGCAGACTCAATGGGCCAAATGGCCTCCTTCTACATGTTGAGAGATAGGATATGAACACAAATGAACCAGACAGCTGAGTTAATGTCAAAACATTAGCAATTCAGGCTTAGCCCCAAAGCTGAAGCAAAATAATTGGCTGAAAACTGGAAAACATCGAGGACATCTTTAAGAGGTGGTACCTCAAGAAGGCGGCATCCATCATTAAGAACCCTCACCACCCGGGACATGCCCTCTTTGCATTACTATCATCGGGGAAGAGGTACATGAGCCTGAAGACCCACACTCAACATTTTAGGAATAGCTTCTTCCCCTCTGCCATCAGATTTCTGAACGGTCCATGAACACTACCTCGTTATTCCTCCTTTGCACTATTTATTTTAGTAACTTATAGTAATTTTTATGTCTTGCACTGTACTGCTGCCGCAAAACAAATTTCATGACATATGTCAGTGATAATAAACCTGTTTCTGATTCAAGTATTTATTTGGGATGATATGTCAGCATAAGTCCGTAAGATACAGGAACAGAATTAGGTCATCCCGTCTGCTCCACCATTCATGGCTGATCTTTTCATCCCCATTCTCCCGCCTCCTTCCCGTAACCCTTAACCCCATTACCAATCAAGAACTATCAATCTCTGCCTTAAATACACACAATGACTTGGCCTCCACGGCCATCTGTGGCAACGAATTCCACAGATTCACCACCCTCTGGCCGAAGAAATTCCTCCTCATCTCAGTTTTAAAGGGATGTCCCTTTATTCTGAGGCTGTGCCCTCGGATCCTAGACATTCCTACTGATGGAAACATCCTCTCCACGTCCACTCTATTCAGGCCTTTCAGTATCCGACAGGTTTCAATGAGATTCTCCCCTGAGATGGGGAGAGAATTAGAGACTGTAAAGTACCAGGGTTTGATCTTAGGATTTACCTATATGGACATGATTCTAAGGCCACGATGATAACATTTTCCAGTAAATGTAAACAGGCAGAGTGAGAAAGGAGGAAGTAGAGTGGAAGATGGGCTCTCACAAAGGGATGGGGAAGGTATAATGAGACAAGTGCATGGTGTGAAATATGAGCTCAGGTCACACAGGAACAGGTACAGACAAATTATATAGGTGGATAGAGAAATGACAGACGATAGTTTCAGAATGGACAGAATATCATCATGTGTACTCTATGAATAGTATTGAAATTGTTAAAGCTAAAATAGGCCAAGGAGTTTTCATTGACCAATTGGGCTGGGAATGAGATTGTTGGCTAAGGACCATGGGGAAGTTGGTTCACTGCTCACTGGTGATCATCACAGGGATATTCCAGGTGCCAGAGAGCCTGAGACAGTTTGACAGTCAGGAGTGGAGAGGGGTAGGGTGGGGGATTGCTAAGAGATAAAGGTAATTGGAAGAGCAAGGGGTAGCTGAGAGCATGTGCTATTTTATCGTGGCATCTGTGAGAGCAGACATTAAAGGTAATCTCCAGACAGTTTCAGAGTCTAGTCTAGTCTGCAGATGCAACCTTATGGAACCAATTTGAAATGGAACATTAGGGCACTGTAGTACAGCAGGTAACAGCAACCCAATTATATTTCCACGTCCACATGCAATCACCCTTCCTTCCTGGAAGTGTCATGCTATAAAAGGAGTGACATGAAACTACACCATGTACTAAACCCAGATCAAATCCTAGTGCCCAAGTGTGCAAATATTGCTGAAGAAGTGTATCTGAATGGCTGTAAAACACAATTAAGGGATGTCACCTTGCTCAAAGACATATTGTATTTAACATAGCATTAGTCACACATAGGACATTAACAACAAATTCAGCCTAGTTTTTCACACTTGCATTGTTAATTGAACTCCCCATTATGTTTTACAAGATTTTGTGTTAAGATTTTCAGTTCAAGTTAATTTATGGTAACATGACTTCGTTATGTGGCACTGCATGCCAAGTCTGTTTCACATTGAAGTACAGAAAGTAAATTCTTTCTTTCTCTGACCATATGCTCTACTGCTGGCATGTGAGATTGTTCTTACATGTACCAGACACAGCAGCTGTGCTGCAAAATGTAGGTCACGATGTCAAATCACTTATCATTGTTTTATTCAAGTTTCAATGGGGAGAAGGGAGCAATGTAGAAGGACATGGAGAGTGTGAGCTTTGCTTTTAACAGGAAAACAAATTATACAATAATAGAAACACTTCTATGCATAAGATTTGCTATTTTAATAGAGGCATTTACCTAGTTAAACCTGTGATGCTTGGCGTTCCTTCAGATGCTCCAGTTCCATATTCCAAAGATGCACTAACTGACTGGATACTGTAACTTGCTGCTAGTGTGATTGGCAAGAGAATGGAGGGAGATGTATGAGGGGATATGCACTGAGTTCAGCTGCCCAGTGAACCTAAATAGCTCTCTAGAGGGGCATGGAGGCAATGGATCAATGACGAAAATATTCATCATCACACTGCATCAGAATTAATTCACAATGAACCGTGCGTTTCACATTTAAATATTTTAAAAATATGTCAGTTGCTTCTCTTCTCGAGGTGAGCTCAGAAGATCAGGGGCCTGTGGTGGAGGAGTGGCAGAAGTGAGAAATCAGGGATGTGGGTGGCACTGTAGTGTAGCGGTTAGCATAACGCTATTACAGCGCCAGCGATCCGGGTTCAATTCCCGCCGCTGTCTGTAAGGAGTTTGTACGTTCTCCCCATGTCTGTGTGGGTTTCCTCCAGGTGCTCCGGTTTCCTCCCACATTCCAAAGACGTACGGGTTAGGAGCTGTGGGCATGCTATGTTGGCACGGGAAGCATGGCGACACTTGCGGGCTGCCCCCAGCACATTCTCAGTAACGCAAATAAGATGCATTTCACTGTGTGTTTCGATGTACATGTGAGTAATAAATAAATATCTTATCTTATCTTATGTCCCCAACTGCCTTTCACAAGAGACCAAGGGCAGTGTCATTCATTCTTAGGGGAATGGAATGGGGGGGGGGAAGAAGGTTGAGGGTTCATCCTGCGGAGGTTTGGTGAGTGGGATTGCTGGCTAGGAGGGATCATATCAGCAAAGCTACGAGTGGGGGGAAAGAGGCACTAGAAGCTGGGGATTAGCTGGGAGGAAGGATCATGGGGTTGGAGGGGAGACCACTGACTGAGGAACTAATTGAAGAACAGGGATTAGGGTATTCGGGGTGAGATTTAATGTGGATTGGGGGTGCAAAACCATATTATCCCAGGTGTTTCCATGATAGGTGCCACCAGCACAACACGGTGCAAGTTCTGGACATCCATGACCACTGTACTTTAGACCAGTCCTCTATGTCGTACTCCATGAGTGAAGCCAGACAACAAATATTTCCAGGATATTTCCCGTCACTCAGAAAATTCGATCTGGGCGCTACCTGTCAATTAGTCATCCTTTGGGATTCTGATGTACTTTCCGTATCACAGATGTTGGGGGTAATATCATTCACCATGTATAACTCAGAGAAGACAAGTTGCAATTACATAATGAAAAATAACTAAATTGTATTCAATTGAATTTCTGGGCAAAGTGACTACTGTCACCCATGCCCTGAGAGTTAATATTGACCATGCAGGTTGATAGGGTTATTAAAAAGGCATCTGGTGTGTTGGTCTTTTTTAGTCAGGGGATTGAGTTCAAGAGCCATGAGGTAATGTTGCAGCTCTACAGAACACCGGTTAGACCACATTTGGAGTATTGTGTTCAGTTCTGGTCACCTCACTATTGTAGCGGTTAGCGTAATGCTTTACAATGCCAGCGACCCGGGTTCAAATCCGGCCACTGACTGTAAGGAGTTTGTATGTTCTCCCTGTGTCTGCATGGGTTTCCTCCAGGTGCTCCGGTTTCCTCCCACATTCCAAAGACATACAGGTTAGGAGCTGTGGGCACGCTATGTTGATGCCAGAAGCGTGGCGATACTTGCGGGCTGCCCCCCAGAACACTCGACGCAAAAGATGCATTTCACTGTGTGTTTCGATGTACATTTGACTAATAAAGATATTTTATCTTATTGGAAGGATGTTGAAGCTTTAGAGGGTGGAGAGGAGATATACCAGGATGCTGCCTGGATTGGAGAACATGTCTTATGAGGACAGGTTGAGTGAGCTGGGGGTTTTCTCTTGGGAGAGGAGGAGGATGAGAGGTGACTTGATAGATGATAAGAGGCATAGATCGAGTGGACAGTCAGAGACTTTTCCCCAGGGCGAAAATGGCTAACACGAGGGGACATAATTTTAAGGTGATTGGAGGAAAGTATCAGGGGGATGTCAGGGGTAAGTTTTTTTACACAGAGAGTGGTGGGTGCGTGGAATGCACCGCCTGCAGAGGTTGTGGGGGCAGATACATTAGGGACATTTACGAGACTCTTAGATAGACACATGAATGACAGAGAGATGGGGGCCTATGTGGGAGGGAAGGGTTAGATAGATCTTAGAGCAGGATAAAATGTTGGGACAACATTGTGGGCCGAAGGGCCTGTACTGTGCCGTAATGTTCTTGTTCTATACAAGGCTGTTGATATATTTTGCACAAAACAGACCGCTGGAGGAACTCAGAGGGTCAATGTGCTGAGTTCCCCCAGCAGTCTGTTTGTTGCTCCGGATTCCAACATCTGCAGTCTCCTGTACCTCCTGTTTATATTATTGCTCCACTGTGTCAAATGTATCCAGCATCTACGTTCTTGAACATCCTCCCACAGCTCCCTCATATTTTAAGACTCTCCTTCAAACTTATCATTTTAACTAAATAGAAATGAAAACAGAATGCAGAAGCTGGAAATCTGAGATATAAAAAGAAAGTGTTGGAAATACTTGGTGGGTCAGGGAAGAGAAGCAGAGTTAACATTTAAGGTGAAGAACCCTTCCTTCAGAACCAATCTTCAATCTGAAACATTAACCACTTCTCATTCCTCAGATGCTGCCTGACCTGCTGAGTGTTTCCAGTATTTTCTGTTTGTTTCCTTTTAACCAAAACCTTTGATCACTTGTCCTAATATTTCCTGCTTTGGCAAATTGTTTCATATATCCTGTGAAGATCCTTGCAGGATTTTATTGTGTTGGTGATGTTAGAGAAATGCAAGTTGTTACAATGAGCAGAATCTTCCATCAGCACCATTTAAAAATATGACATATCTTGACAACACTGGCAATGCATACGACTGATTATGAAATGACAGAGCTGTGTGGAATGAGATAGATTATAGCAGGCTAACTTAAAATGTGATGGTTATGATGGTCTGTGGACAAATGTTGTCTTGTGTTATTGAAAGGCTATCACAGGGTATCCAAACTATAGCCCATGGCATACCATAGTCTTATCTGGTCTTCTGATACTCTAAAACATCCAGGTTATATAATGATGCAGTTGTAACACTGGGTAGTGGCACAATTTTGTAGAATTAACACAAAGGGTGAACTTTCTAACACAGCAGCAACACACATGCCTTCCTACGATGGAAAAGATTTGTTGTACTGAAGCATGGTCTTATGAGACTTCCCTGAAGTGAGTTTTTAGCTGGGTGTCCAGGGCAAAGCCCATGATACAGTTGGCTGATACACTGCAGAAACTGCTTATCGAATTGACAGAAATGAGAACTGGGCAGTCTGTATAGAGGGAGGCAGATGTGCAATTGCAGAATTACAACTGGACCATGGATTGTGCCAAACCAACTCCAGACAACCACACAAAGTACAAAACAATAACCCATTGTCTCCAATGTTAGTTGTTGGTTTATTAGACTTCAACTTGCAACCAGTATCTTTATCCTTCATTGTATCCTCTTGACCAGAACGTGACATGTAAATACCAAACTCAACCACACACAACAGAGCTGTTCAGAGATGCTGTACAATAATATTATTACTCTGGGGGAAAAATAGCTTTATTATCTTAACAAACTTCTTTCTTCCTCTTAAAAAGTGCTTGTGTAAAATTACAAATCTAGGCAAAATTAACAGTTTAAATAAACAGTTTTGCCATGTCCTTAAGAGGCTCAAGCCACTGATAAGACCAAGTCATCTGTGGCCATAATTCTGCAGATACACTTACCTCGTTACAGTCAAATTCATTCATATAAACCATTATTTTGGTCCAGTGCATCAGAAGGGAGTCTTTGCTAGCAAATAAATAAATTCCATTTATATCTAGATCTTTTCTCTTAACGTAGATCTGCTAAAAGCACCAAAATTGACTTTTAGCAAAAAAAAACAGCAGCTTTCTACAGGACCTACAAGATCCAAGAAACACTTTGCATTGTAAAACTTCAATTTCCTTTTAAATAAAATAATCTACTCTCACTTTACATTATTTATTCACAGCGGCTACGTCACAGGGGTAATTGTCAAAATAATATTTAAAGAAAACAGAAGTAAAAATGATAAAAGAAAAGAAAATTACGAATAACAATCAATGGTGCCGCCCTCTCTACCAACCCGCCAGCGCCCTGTCGGAGGGTTGGTCGTGTGCGCTAATCTCCAGTGTTTTCCAAACTCTGTGCTTCTTTCCAAGATTTCAGTAATGGGGAGGGTGGCTGTATGGGTTCGATGGCTGCTGTGGCTGATTACCTGGCAGAGAACAAAGAGTGCACAAGTATCACAGTTAGGCAACATTTAGAATTCAGCTCAATTCTTTAAGTAAGAGATTGATAGGTTCTTGGTTGATAAAGGGGTTAAAGTGGGGCAACGGGGTTGAGAAAAAAATCAACCATGATTGAATGGCGGAGCAGATTCAATGGGCCAAATGGCCTAATTCTGTTCCTTTACCTTATGGTCTTATGGTAATTGGAAGCTTCGTAGAAGCAGTCCACGGTTCTGTTTTTACAGTTGTCCATAAGTCGATTTTTTCCGTAAGTCAGAAATGCACAAAATCACTCGATACAGTAACTACACATCCACAGTATTGTAATTAATAGTATTTATGAGGGCCAATTAACATGAGCATTTATTTCTTGCCTTCCCCTGCCTAGTTACAATGGTACACAATCAGGATGTCCCATGCTCAATGGCTGGTTCCGATGGGCTTGAAATATCAGTGGACGTCACGTTGTTTATTAGAGTATTGCTCCACAAATATCAATAGAAGCGATTGCTTGTCAATTTCCAAAGTAACTCCCTTAAGTGGCCTCCCACAGTGAAACTGGCAGCTTGCTTTCTTTCGACACAGTGGAGTCTGATTACTGTGGGGACGCTGCATGTAAACAGGTCTTATTTTCAAGACTGGTCCTCATTTGAATTTAACAATATTGATGGGAGCAGGGTTACACGTACGGGGTGTCCATAAGTCAGACGTTCATAACCTAGGGAGGGCCTCTTCATGCCACTGGTATTACAGAGAGGGGTAAGTAATACAGATTTTGCAGTAGTTTTGGTGAGAAAACAGTTAATGGTTTGAAAATTTGGGATTACAAGGCCTGGATTTGTGATCTCGAAATTAGAAATTTCAATTCAGTTAATTAAATAATGCTGGGGGACATAACAAAAACTGGAGAAGGGTCCTGTCGCGAAACGTTGACTGCCTACTTTTCTCCACTGATGCTGCCTGGCCTGCTGAGTTCCTCCAGCACCATCGTGTTTTTCAAAAAAAAGACTAGATTGACTGTAACTACAGTCGGTAAAGTGGATCAGTTTGTGAAGCACCTTCATTGACCCGAGTTCAATCCTGACCTCTGGTGCTGTCTGTGTGAAGTTTGTGCTTTCTGTAAACTGTCCCTGGTGGTAGAAACTGGGTGTGTGAGGGTGGGACTAGGAGGGGAAAGAGTTGATGGGAATGTGGGGAGAATAAAATGGGACTGGTGTAACTGGGTGGTTGATGCAGACTCATTGGCTGAAGGTCAGGTTGCATCTGTCAGAAGAGACACAGAGTCAACTTTCCAGGTTGGGGATCGTTTGTCAGAACTGAGAGGGTGACAAAGGAGCTTGTAAACCTGCAGGGAGTGTGGAGTGGGGATGTCTCTGATAGGTTAAAACTAGGGATAGGCTGTGAACAAAGTTATCTTGTTGATGAGTGAATGGCAGCACCTAGAGGGTGGGAAGATCTTCAACAGCCTTGCGCTACTCAGGGAGACAATCATCTACACGTGGGACCAGGGAGTAGAAACTTGTCTTGTCAGCCTGGACCAAGAGAAGGCCGCATGTTGACGTGCATGCCCACAAAATAGTGCTTGGGGAGGGAGTCCGAAATTGGATACAACCGTTCTACATGCAGTCTAAATGAAAGGAAAGCTTCCTGGTCAAATCTGGAGTTAGGCAAAGCAGCCCTCTCTCCCTCATCTTGCTTGTGTTGAGCCTTTTGCTGAATTCTTCATGAAGGACACTGCTATGAGGCATTGCAATGCCCTAAATTGTAATTACAGTTTATTTTAATAATAAAGTACATATTCAGGAAAAAAGGAGAAGCTTACAGTACAAGCTGAGAGCACTAAAAGTTTAGAAAAACATAGGAAATTGAGGATTGAAATTAAAACAAAAACAAAGAGAAGATATAGAAAAATTCTGGCAATTAAAGTCAAATAAAATCCAAAGATATTTTATAATTATATTAAAAGTAAGATGATAACTCAGAAAAGGGCAGTGACTATTAAGGGCCAAAGTGGTAACTTGTGCGTGAAGGCAGTAGGTGTGGGCTAAATTCTTAATGAATACCTTGAGGCTGTGTTCACAAGAGAAATGAACAACACACAAAATGCTGCAGGAACTCAGCGGGTCAGGCAGCATCCTATGGAGGGAAATGGACAGTCAATGTTTCAGGTCGAGACCCTTCATCTGGTTTCCATTTCCCTCCACAGATGCTGCCTGATCCACTGAGGTCCTCCAGCATTTTGTGTGTTGCTCCAGATTTCGGCATCTGCAGTCCCTTGTGTCACCAAAGGAAGGAACAATACTGACATTGTCATTGAGGATGACGAGTGTGAAATATTAGCTGGGATAAACACAGTAAGAGAAAAAGTAGTGAGGGGTTTAGCATCTTTGAGAACAGGTAAGTTGTCAGAGCCAAATGAAGTATACCCCAGGCTGTTGAAAGAAGCAAAGTTCCTGGATCTCAGCTGAAAGAAATTCTGATGAATATTTGCAACTATAAGATTAGCACAGATGTTGACAGGCTTATTGTACACTGTCAACAATTTCTGTTTCTATTGCAAATTGCTGCATTTGCTTCCTTGTGAGGAGGTACAGGAATCAGCTTTGTATCAAGCAAAATCATCAAGCATTTAAAATCATATCTGAATGCAGTACTTACTGGAGAGTTGCTTCTGCAGCTGTCTAACCAATGCTGCTGTCTGTTGCTGCTGCTGGGTCTGTTGCATACCCTGTCTCGAAAACTTGGAGGAAAAAGAAACGTGTAATTAATATTTAATCTGTTCAATGGTTCAGAGACTTGCACGGCTATCACTTCTGGATGTAAGGTTCTGCCTCTACATGAGAAAATGAATAAAGAGTTAAGATAAGATTTCTTTATTAATCACATGTACATCGAAACACACAGTGAAATGCATCTTTTTTTACGCAGAGTGTGCTGGGGGGCAGCCCGCAAGTGTCGCCATGTTTCCGGCGCCAACATAGCATGCCCACAACTTCCTAACCCATATGTCTTTGGAATGTGGGAGGAAACCGGAGCAACCAGAGAAAACCCTCGCAGTCACGGAGAGAATGTATGGACAGTGGCGGGAATTGAACCCGGGCCGTTGGTGCTGTAATAGTATTACACTAACCGCTACACTACCGTGCTCGCCCAAAAAGACCTGCGCCCTCTAGTTCCGGACCCCTCTTTCCTGGGAAAAATATTCTGACCGTCTATCCTATCTATGCTACTCATAATTTTAGAAACCTTTGTAAGGACACCCTTCAGCTTCCTCCATTCCAGTTCATTGTCCAAAGAGGGTAGCCCACAATGTCACTGTTTTTCTTCCTAAGGATCCTTCATGAAGTAGCACATGACAATTCATATAAAATCATAGAAATAACAGCACAGAAACGGGCCCCTTTGGCCCACCTCATCCATGATGCCTATCCCTGCTAATCCCATTTGCCTGCACAAGGTCCATATCCCTCTGTGCCTTTTCTATGTCAGTACCTGTCCAAAAGTCTTTTAAAGGCTGCAGGTGTATCTGCCTCCACCACCCCCTCAGGCAGCTTGTTCCAGATATCCATCACCCTCTATGTGAAAACCTTACACTTCAGATCTTTTTTAACTTTCTCCCTTCTTACATTAGAGCTGTGTGTCTAGTTCTGAACCCCCCTCTCCTGGCAAAAATATTCTGACTGTCTATCCTATCTATGCCACTCATAATTTTAGAAACCTTTGTAAGGACACCCTTTACTCTTCTCCATTCCAGTAAGAATAAATCCAGCCTACCCGGTCTCTCTGTGTATCTACAGCCCTCCATTCCAGGCAGCATCCTGGTGAATCTCTTCTGCACTCTCTTTATTGCTACCACATCGTCACTGTAGTGAGACAAACAGATATTGCACACAATACTCCAAGTGTGGTCTAACTAATGTTTTGTACAACTGCAAAATGATGCCTAACCCTTGTACTTAAGGCCTATGAATGCAAGCATACCAAATGCCATTTTCAAGAAGTTATGGACATGCATCCTAAGATCTCTCTGTACAGCAACGCTCCTAAGGTCCCTGCCATTTACTCTTTATGTCCTACCAGAACTTGACTTCCCAAAGTGCATTACCTCATACTTGTCAGGACTAAACTTCATCTGCCAACACTCTGCTGACTTTCAAGCTGATCCATGTTCAGATTTTGTGTTGTCTGCAAACCTACTAATCCTACCTCCCTACATTTTCATCCAAGTTACTTATTTATATAACAAATAACAAAAAGGTCCCATCATTGATTCCTGTGGTACACCGCTTGTTCAAGATTTCCAGACTTTTCTCCTTTTGCAACATTAAATCTAATTCAAGATTTTTCAGGCAATGTCTGTCAGAGGGGAATTTAATGCTGATATTTTCTTTAATCATAGGGTGAGCTCTTCACAACAACAGGCATTCATATAGCAGGTTTAACACACTAAAATGTTCCCAAAGAGCTTCACAACAACATTATTGGACAGAATTTTATACAGTCAGATTAAGAGAGAGTAGGACATACGGTACAGAGACACATTCTTCGGCCCACTAAATCAACACTGACTATTAAGCACTACTTAGACTAATCCCACTTTATTCTTCCCACTTTCCCACCTATGACTCACCTACACACTAGGAGCAATTTACTGTGGTTAGTTAATCTACCAACCTCTCTTCTTTTGGGAATGGGGGACAAAACCAGAGCACCAGGAGGAAACCCACATGGTCACAGGGAGAACATGCCAACTCCACACACAGTGCTATCACAGCTTGGTATGGCAACTGCTCTGCCTGGGACCGCAAAAAACTGCAGAGAGTTGTGGGCATAGCCCAGCACATCACAGAAAATAGCTTCCCCTCCATGGACTCTGTCTATACCACTCACTGCCTTGGTGAAGCAGCCAGCATAATCAAAGACCCCATCCAACCTCTTTCATTCTCTCTTCCCCTTTCTCCCATCAGGCAGAAGATACAGGAGCCTGAGGCCACGTACCACCAGCATCAAGGACAGCTTCTATCCCACTGTGATAAGACTATTGAATGGCTCCCTTATACAATGAGATGGACTCTTGACCTCACAATCTACCTTGTTATGACCTTGCATCTTATTATTTACCTGTACTGCACTTCCTTGTAGCTGTGACACTTTACTCTGTATTCTGTTATTGTTTTTACCCTGTACTACCTCAATGCACTGTGTAATGAGATGATTTGGATGAACGGTATGCAAGACAAGTTTTTCACTGTACCTCGGTACAAGTGACAATAATAAACCAATACCAATCTTCTGGGAGGTTTCATTTATATTGGGCAAGCTCATGAACTCTTATAAGAGACAGTGATCAATACAATATGATTTACATGGTATATAGGAGGCTGTGTTTATTAATGTTTACTCTCCACAGATTTCATACATCTTTGAAAATCTAAAAACTGCAGGTGCTAGTAAATTGAAATAAAAACAGAAAAGCTGGAAATACTCAGCTGGTCTGGCAGCTTCTTTGGAAAGAGAAAGAAGTTTAACATTACTTGAAGTAAAAACTGAAGCCCGAAGATCAAATGCTAATGTAATATTTCATTTGTCTTTGAAAACGATGCATATTCCAACTGTTAGCTGCATGAGAATTCAGACAAGACCCTGGGGTTTTGCTGCAATATTACAATTTAATGAGAATATTTTCCCCAAAGAGTCAGCATGAAGGTACTGGTTTTGCTTGCAAATCACTGTAAATACAACCTGTTCACACCAAGGGCAGTGAGACATCACACATACCTCAGTGAAAAATTAGATCAATTATTATAACCATTGATTCTGCATAGAACCACACATCTCCCTTAGACTTTCCCCATCTCACCTTAAATGCACGTCCTTTAGTATTTGATATTTGTACCCTGGGAAAAAGATTCTGCCTGTCTATCCTATCTATCCCTCTTGTAATTTTATAAACTTCTATCCTTCTGAAAAAGAAACAGGGGAAAAGGAAGAAAGAAATGGAGTAAATTAGAGTCAAATTAGGATCTATGATAAAATTAAAGTGGAGAAAAGAAAGTATCAGTTGAGAAGAGGAGATACTATAATGGAATAAAAATGAAAAGCAAGGAAAATGTTGAATAATTAAAGGTTATATTTTATAATTACTGAGAATAATTTACAATCTGCAGGAATAAGAAGTCGCCATTCAACTGCACCCTATCAGACAGAGAGAGTCAATGAGCGACACAAGGACAAAGGCATCATGAATAGGCTAGTGTTACTGTCCTCACTTTTGGCAGTGAGTTTAACTCGTAACTAATTCACAAATGAAGCAATTTCTTGAGACACAAGGCAAGGTCAAAAGAGAACTGTTGGTTTTCCTGGAACAGTGACAATCAGAATCAGATTATCACTGACTTAGATGATGTGAAATTTGTTGTTTTGCGGCAGCAGTACAGTGCAAAGACATAAAATTACTGTAAATTGCAAAAATAAATAAATAATGCAAAACAGAATAATGAGGTCATGGACTGTTCAGAAATCTGATGGCGGAGGGGAAGAAGCTGTTTCTGAGTCATTGAGTGTGGGTCTTCAGGCTCCTGTACCTCCTCCTTGATGTTAGTAATGAGAAGAGGGCGTGTACCCGATGGTGAGGGTCCTTAATGATGGATGGCGCCCTCTTGAGGCACCGCCTCTTGAAGCTGTCCTCGATGGTGGGGAGGGTTGTGCCCCTGATGGAGCTGGCTGAGTCTACAACCCTCTGCAGCCTCTTGTGATCCTGTGCATTGGAGCCTCCACACCAGGCTGTGATGCAACCAGTCAGAATGCTCTCCACTGTACATCTATAGAAATTTGTAAGAATCACCCAGCAATTTGCAGCAACTAAAAGCATAGGCTTGCTCCAAGCATTTGTAGAATAACAACCACAGAGCATGTTAAACTGTGTCAGAAGATTCTGGCTCTATTTTTTGTTACAGAACTTTGTCCAAATGCACGAAATATACATTAACGGATTATTATCCCATGGGGAAAGGAACATTGCTGTCATCAGTTGGATGAGCCCTCACGTCCCAACGGCAATCCATCACTGCACTGCCAGGGAGGATCCAACTGCCAAGAATATTTCTGGCAACCGCAACCCTGACTCTGCCACAGTGCAGTTTGTTGAACTTTTACAGTGGAAACCTTGCATATTACAGATGCCAGATGAATTCTTCTATTGTCTTTTAGGTTAGAGATTGCTGAGTATACTTTTAATTCAAGTTAACAAACAGAAGAGGCAAGAGGGTTGGAATTGATTTATTATTGTCACCCCTACTGAGATACAGTGAAAAGCTTTTGTTTGCGTGCCATCCAGATGGATCATTCCTTACACAAGTACATTGAGATAGTAGAAAGGAAAACAGAATGCAGAATTTAGTGTTACATTTACAGAGAAAGTGCAGTGCAGGTAGACAAATAAAGTGCAAGGGCCATGGTAGATTGGGAGGTAGATTGGGATATCAAGAGTTCATCTTCTAGCATATAAGAGATCTATTCAAGTGTCTGATAACAGCAGGATAGAAGCTGTCCTTGAACCTCGTGGTACGTGCTCTCAAACTTTTGTATCTCCTATTTTGAAAATTATTATATCATTCTGTTTATCTCAGTTGTGAAATAATATATCCATTTATCCCCAAGAGCTGAAGGTGACTTAGATGGAAATTTAACTTTTGGAAAAATAATTGCAACACTTCCTCTAGTGTTTGCTTAATGGGATGCAGCACAGATTGAAAAGATTGATTCCTGGTTTGATGGGATTGTCCCGTGAGAGATTGAATAGGGTGGGGTGATACCCATTGGAATTTAGAAGCATGATTCTCATAAAAATAGAATGTGTCAGGGATGCATCAGATGCTGAGGTAGAATGTCTTGATCCAAAGGTTCTCATCTCTGGGCATGGAGTTGACCATTTAACAATGAGAAAGAATACTCAGATATCAAACTAAGACCTTTAACACAATCAGATTATCAAGGGATTCAAGGACTGGGTTGGAAATCAGACAGAGGATCAGCCATGATCTCATTTAAAGTTGGAACAGGTTCAAGGAGCCATACCACTCTACTGCTTCTGTTTATTAAGTATGAAGAAACATCATGCCTCACGAGCCTGAGTTTTTTGAGGAGGTGACAAAACCAATTGATAAAGGTAGAGCAGTGGATGTGGTGTATATGGACTATAATTAAAGCATTTGACAAGGTTCCCCATTGTAGGCTCATCCAGAAAGTCATGAGTCATGGGATCCATGGAGACTTGGCTGTGTGGATTTGGAATTGGCTTGCCCACAGAAGGCAGAGGGTGGTAGTAGATGCCTGGAGGTCAGTGACCAGTGGTGTTCTGCAGGGATCTGTTCTTGTTCCCCTGCTCTTTGTGGTTTTTATAAATAGCTTGGATGAGGAAATGGACGGATGGGTTAGTAAGTTTTCAGATGACATGAAGGTTGGAGGTGTTGTGAATAGTGTAGAAGGTTGTTGTAGGTTACAACAGGATATAGATAGGATGCAGAGTTGGGCGGAGAAGTGGCAGATGGAGGTTAATCCAGAAAAATGTGAAGTGATACACTTTGGAAAAATGAATTTGAAGTCAGAGTACAGGGTTGAGGGCAGGATTCTTAGCAGTGTGGAGGAGCAGAGGGATCTTGGGGTCCAAGTCCATAGATCCCTCAAAGTTGTCACGCAAGTTGATAGGATGATCAAGAAGGCGTATGGAGTGCTGGCCTTCACTAGTCAGAGGATTGAGTTTAAGAGCCGTGAGGTAATATTGCAGCTCTATAAAACTCTGGTTAGACCACATTGGAATATTGTGTTCAGTTCTGGTCGCCTCATTATAGGAAGGATGTGGAAGCTTTAGAGAGTGTGCAAAGGAGATTTACTAGGATGCTGCCTGGATTAGAGAACATATCTTATGAGGAAAGGTTGAGCGAACTAGGGCTTTTCTCTTTGGAGCAACGCAGGATGAGAGGCGACTTTATAAAGGTGTATTAGATTATGAGGGGGCATAGATAGAGTGGACAGCCAGCACCTTTTCCTCAGGGTGGCAATGGCCAATACCAGAGGACATCAGTTTAAGGTCAGGGGAGGAAAGTTTAGAGGAGATGTCAGAGGTAGGATTTTTTACACTGAGAGTGGTGGGTGCCTGGAACGCACTGCCGGGGGTGGTGGTAGAGGCTGATACAATAGGGACATTTAAAAGACTCTTAGACAGGCACATGGATATAAGAAAAATGGAGGGTTATGGGCTGTGTAGGAGGGAAGGGTTAGATTGATCATGGAGTAGGTGTTTATATAGGTCAGTACAACATATGGGCCGAAGGGCCTGTACTGTGCTGTACTGTTTGATGTTCTATAGGCATACATATTGTTTCACACCTATTTGCTGCATTAAATGCCATTACAAAAATCATTAAATTGGGAAAATTTTCCCTTTGCGAGACCGATGGAGAGACTGCTGTGTTAAAATTCTACCTAGAAACAAATTAGGAACAGGATTCAGCCTTCCAGCTTGCTCTGCCATCCTATACAATCATGGCTGATCCCCCATCTCAATTCCATATCCCCGTTCTCCCCCTATGCCCCCTGATGCTTTCTTTTGTGCAGAAACCTATTTAGCTACTTCTTAAATATGTTCAGTGACTTGGCTTCCAGAACTTTGTGTGTTAGAGAATTTTTCTTAAATTTTATTCCTACATGTCTTACCCCATATCCTGAGACCACAATCCCTCACCCTTGACCGGCATTCCTTAATGATGGATGTTGTGAATAGCTGGAACCCGTCACTGATCCCTGCTGTAGTCCTCTATGCGCCGTCTGCCACCCCACTCGTCAATCCATGCCAGTCCATTGCCTCTAATCCCATGTCCTATAATCTTGCCCACTACCCTCTGGTGTGGGACTTTATAGAAGGCTTTCTGAAAATCCAAATCCACTTCGTCCATTGTTTCTCCCTCATCTATTCTGCCAACTACATCATCAAACTCCAGTAGGTGCGTCAAACATGATGTCCCTTTCATAAATGCATGTTAACTTTGTCTAATCTCATTGATTAGATAATGGGGGGGGGGGGGCAGGTAATTTAAATGAAAGAGAGGTAGAAATGAGACAAAGTTTCCATCAGTAAACAGCTAGAATCTTTGCACCTTTGTAAACAATATTGCTTTCATCAGGAGAGATTTAATATTCTGCAGTTTTTTGATGCAAGGTTCAACGAGGATAGGGAGAAGGATACATGGAAAGTCAGTCACAGTGCCAGAGAAG
Organism: Pristis pectinata; assembly: GCF_009764475.1. NCBI lineage: Eukaryota > Metazoa > Chordata > Chondrichthyes > Rhinopristiformes > Pristidae > Pristis > Pristis pectinata. The sequence continues at coordinate 105,080,828 of NC_067410.1, read as the reverse complement.
TCCTAAGCCACTGTCTTTGCTTTAAACTTGTAGTGTACAACACACAGCTTGGTCCACGACGTGGGTCTGGGGCTGCTCACAAGGGCTTGGCATCCCAGCAACTCTGCCATAACCCACTCTGTCCACTTGGTATGCTCGCTGTTCCAGCCACACGGTTGGCAGCCCAGGTTCAGGTCCACATCCAGCTCTGGACCCAGTTGTACCGTAGTGGTAGTCACAGGTCTGTCACTGTATAACACTGCGTACAACTCTATTAGACATAGGTCTATCAATGTAAAATACTGGTATACAGTAGTGGAGGGTACATACTCATGAGTATAATATAATGTTATACTCATGGTATAACATTTGGATACTCCCTGGATATTCTCTCTTCTATCCCCTCCCATCGGACTGAAGATACAAAAGCCTGAAAGCATGTACCACCAGGCTCAAGGACAGCTTCTGTCCTCCTGTTATAAGACTATGAACAGTTCCCTAATACGATAAAATGGACTCTTGACCTCTCAATCTACCTTGTTATGGCTTTGCACATTATTGTCTGCCTGCACTGCACTTTCTCTGTAACTGTGACACTTTATTCAGCATTCGGTTATCATTTTCCCTTGTACTACCTCAATGCGCTGATGTGATGAAATGATCTGTATGGATGGCATGTAAAACAAAGATTTTTCACTGTACCTCAGTACATGTGACAATAATAAACCAATTTACCAATTTGGGTGCAGTACTGGTAGGGATGGGTCTGTCACAGTAGAACACTTAATGGTGGGTTAGGGTCGGTCACTGTATACAGGGAGATATAGTACAATTGGGCAGATGTTTTCCAATTATGCACGGTAGTGTAGCGGTTAGCGTAATGCTCTACAGGGCCAATGACCCGGGTTCAGATCCGGACACTGTCTGTAAGGAGTTTGTACGTTCTCTCCGTGTCTGCATGGGTTTCCTCCGGGTGCTCCAGTTTCATCCCACATTCCAAAGACGTACAGGTTAGGAAGTTGTGGGCATGCTATGTTGGCGCCGGAAGCATGGCGACACTTGCGGGCTGCCCCCAGAACCCAGAACACTATGCAAAAAAAGATGTATTTCACTATGTGTTTCAATGTACATGTGACGAATAAAGATATCTTACCTTATTGTTGGGCAAAGCTCTGTGATTATTTAATAGTGGTGAAGGTACTATTGGGCACAGATCTATCAATGTATAATACCAGTGCACAGTACTGGTAGACACAGGTCTGTCACTACAATACTGGGTACACTGTTGGTTGGCATATTCAGTCACTCTATAACACTGGGGTACAGTCCTGGGGACCACAGGTCTGTTACTGGTAAGACTCGGGGATTGTTTTGCTGGGCACAGACGTCTCATAGGCATTAACTAGAATTGCAGGAGTTCCTTTACAGGGCTGGGACAGGCACAGTGCCCTGTAAGACTGTTTGAATTACCATCTCTGTCATTACCTCCCTGCTGGATGCTGCTCTAGTTAGAGGCAAGTGTGTGTTGATGAACAGTGGTTAATGAGGGCAGACGTGGAGGAAATGCGTTCAGTTTCCTGATTACTGAAGTGTGAAATGTTTGCTCTGAGAAAGCAAGGTGTGAACAGCCAGTTTTAAACAAAGACACTTGGCTTTAATGTCATTTTCTGAATAACTTGTGTAAAACAAAATGTATTTTCTGAAACTGGCCTTCAGAAGCGGTTTTGATTGTAAACTTGGTCCTCCCTTGAAGAAGGCTGTGCACCACTCCCCAAAATCTGGCAACTACAGAACACATAATCACAGACAGAAAGAAATGGGAAATAAACCAGAACCATGCGGTGCTTTCAATGTCACTAAGATTAGATGAAGTAAAATTAATTTGTCTACCTTATTTTTGATAGGCTTTACCAGCACCAAACAACATTATTCACACAGAGTTCTTCACACAAGGCTGGGTTAGTAACACTCTTACCTACCCATGATGAAGGGTGTGTTTTGAGAACATAACTGAGAAGAAGTCTCTGTACTCTGCTCTGCCTGAGCATTAAACACAGGCAGACCAACGCTGTCTAAAGGAACCTTGGCACTTCCAACGTGGAAAATTTTGAATGATAAAGAATCTGGGCACTCACAACACAAGGAAGAGCCAAGGAATTATGGCATAAATGACTGAAGCTGCATTAGACCTTCAGTGTAATTACACATAATGGTTTTCATAGAATCATAGCATGGTCTGTGCCAAGGAAGACCATTCAGCCCTTTTTGCCAATTCGTGCCACTTCTTTGCTTGTTCTTTGTAACTCTGCACGTCTTTTCCATTAAAGAGTACTTATCCTGTTGTTTTTGAAGTTTATTCCTGAATCTGCTACTGCTATGATTTTCAGGCACTGCTTTTTCGAGAAGAACAATTCTCCACATAGACAAAATGTTCGTCACGCTACTGCGGTCCTGTTGACAATAACCTTATATCTTTGCCCGTGTGTCATTGATCTTTCCAGCAAGCAGCTGATCCTCAGTTCTGCTATCATACCCTTCATGATTTCAAAGACCTCTGTCAATTCTCCCCCAAGCATGTTGGCCTTTGTTGCAAAGGTGTTGGAGTTTAAGAATAAGGAAGTTTTGGTGTAGCTGTGCAGGGTACAGCAGCATTGAAGTCCAAAGAAGATTCACCAGGCTAATTCCTGAGATGAGAAGATAGATGGTTTGGGTCTTTATTCCTTGGAGTTTAGAAGAACGTGAGGTGATCTTATTCAAACATATAAGATCCTAAGGGGTAGATGTTAAGATTTTTTCACTAGTGGGAGAGTCACAAGGGGACATCGTTAGAAGATAAAGAGCTGGTCATTTAAAACTGAGGTACATAGAAAAATCTTCTCTCAGAGGGAGTGAATCTCTGGAATTTGCCCCTAAGTGTGGTAGAGGCCCAATCATTAGATATATTTAAGGTGGAGGTGGATAAATATTTGTAAGATCAAGAAATTAAGGGTTATGGGGAACTGGCACAGAAGAGAAGTTGAGGTCAGCATGATATCAAATGGTGGGGCAGGCTTGAGGGGCCAAATGGCCTACTCCTACCCCTACTTTCTTGTGTCCTCCAACATATCACATACCTTTCCTTCTGTTCACCCCTCCCTCCTTCTCTAACACCCACTTTCTCTCTTTAGAATAGAATTTTTTCCTATTCTGACGAGAAACCAGTGACTTGATATGTTAAAATTTTTTGTCTCACCACAGACACTGCCTGACTCGAATCTTAGAAAACCTACAGCGTAGGAGGTCATCCTTCAAAGAGTTCTCCAGCCTAAACCTACCTTCCAGCACCAGGTCTGGAGCCTTACAGTTCATGGCTCTTCAGGGCAAGTATGTGATGAAGATTTCTGCCTCTATCACCCTTTCAGCTTCCAGACCGTACCTCTGATGAGGAATATACTTTTTATCTGCTCTTTCAATTGCTTTTAATACACGTTCCCTGGTGTTTCAACTTGCTGTTAAGCATCTCTGGCATCTTTTGTTCTATTTCAAAATTTCCAGTATTCTTTAAGGTTAAGGTGACAATGGCCTGGTCCACTCTGTGGCACTGCGATCAGTACTCATACATTGGATGAACTTGTAAAACTGTTCTCATTTAACAAAATAAGCTGGAAACCACTGAAGTGCACAAGGCAGGAAGGATCCAAAGTTTGATCCTAATCTGCATTGATTCAGCCTGCACTACAAACAGTGTGAATGAACTACAAACAGATTCTCTCTTCACTTCCCGCTGCCACGGGTAAGCAGCAAACATAATTAAAGACCTCTCCCGCCCCGGTTATTCTCTCTTCTCCTCCCCCCTTCCATCAGGCAGAAGACTTGAGAACATGTACCACCAGGGTCAAGGACAGCTTCTATCCCACTATTATATGACTATTGAACGGACCTCTTGTACGATAAACTCTTGATCTCCCAATCGACCTCGTCATGGCCCTTGCACCTTATTGTCTACCTACATTGCACTTTCTCTGTAACTGTAACACTGTTTCTGCATTGTTATTGTTTTTCCTTTTGTACTGCCTCGTTGTACTTAGGCATAGAATGATCTGTATGGATGGCATGCAAATGCTTTTCACTGTTTCTCGGGTACACGTGACAATAATCAATTACCAATTCATTCCCGTTTCAGGTAGCAACGTGTAGAATGCGGAACATCAAGCACTCCATTCCTTTTGTTACCTTGTGACCTCTGTCAGGCCACTGCAGCTCAGTGACATCATTTTTGCTTCCAAGTTATATAAAGGATCCATTTCATCTTCTTGACGTTTATACTGACCTGACACCTAAAATATATTATCTAATCATCCGTGATTTCCCCAGCTTAGCTGCTGTGTTTCTGACCTTGTGATGACATTTCAAATATACGACATTGACTGCGAAGCAATTTCAGACATCTTGATGGTATACCACATCAATGCAAGTCTCACTCACACAAAGCAAATATGAAAGATCACTGAGTGAGGTGAACATGTTGCCTGAGAAAAGGTTTCGACCTGAATGAGGTGGCACAAATAATATTCAGTGGGGCTAGTTTCACGATTCCTTTATCCCATGTAAGTTGTCAGCTGAAAGAAATGGCAGGGAAGAGGAAGAATAACCATGATTATTCATATCAGCCAGATTCTGCTCGAACTCCATCTACAAGTTTGCAGATGATACCATCGTGGTGAGCCATATCTTAAATAACAATGAGTCAGAGTACAGGAAAGAGTTAGCGAGCTTAGTGACATGGTGTCATGACAACAACCTTTCCCTCAATGTCAGCAAAACAAAAGAGATGGTCATTGACTTCAGGAAGGGGGGTGGTGCACATGCTCCTGTTTAACGGTGCTGAGGTCAAGAGGGTTGAGAGCTTCAAGTTCCTAGGCGTGAACATCACCAAAAGCCTGTCCTGGTCCAACCATGTAGGTGTCACAGCCAAGAAAGCTCACCAGCTCCTCTACTTCCTCAGGAGGCTAAAGAAATTTAGCATGTCCCCCGTGACTCTCAACAAGTTTTATTGATGCACCACAGAAAGCATCCTATCCAAATGCATCACAGCTTGGTATGGCAACTGATCTGTCCATGATCGTAAGAAACTGCAGAGAGTTGTGAACACAGCTCAGTACATCACAGAAACTAGTCTCCCCTCCATGGACTCTACTTCTCGCTGCCATGATGAAGCAGCCAGCATAATCAAAGACCCCACCCACATGGGTCATTCTCTCTTCTCTCCTCTCCCATCGGGGAGAAGATATAAAAGTCTGAAAGCACATGCCACCAGGCTCAAGGACAGCTTCTATCCCGCAGTTTTAAGACTATTGAACAGTTCCCTAGTATGATAGGATGGACTCTTGACCTCACAATCTACCTCGTCATGGTTCTTGCACTTTATTGTCTGCCTGCACTACACTTTCTCTGTAACTGTAACACTTTATTCTGCATTCTGTTATTGTTTTACCTTGTACGACCTCAATGCACTGATGTGATGAATTGATCTGTACGATCGGTATGCAAGACAAGCTTTTCACTGTACCTCGGTACAAGTGACAATAATAAACCAATTAATATTGATCAAATGCAGTTCCAACTACTACCAGATTTGGATGAGTAAGAGGCATCGATGTTGTCCTATACCTTCAGATGTGAGTACCCTGATTTTTCCTGCACAATTAGCTACAACCAGGTCAGAGTCAGTGTCTATCTTATTGAAGAGCGAGTAAAGTACAATTGGGTGCGTGATAACAATTAAGTTCACACGTGACTAAAGTGCACAGTTAAGTAACTCTGACAAACCAAGAGTAAAATTCACTCAGCCTTGCTCATTCACTAATTACACAACCAAGTCTGTGTTGAAGAACTACATCATGCAGTGATATAATTTATAAATCAAGCAATGTCAAGATTTTGGAGACTCATTTAAAACCTTGTCATAAAGGTTTATTTTGAAACATATTTCTAATGAATAAACTATGTAGATTTTGTTCAGTGGGCACCACAATATAGTCATAAGATACAATTTTAGAACATAAGAAAACTACAGCACAATTCAGGCCCTTCAGCCCACAAAGCTGTGCCGAACATGTCCCTACCCTAGAAATTACTAGGCTTTAATAAATTTTAATAATATAATTTTACGGTGATAAGATACAGACGCAGGTTGGAGGAACAACACCTCATACTCTGCCTTGGTAGTCTCCAATCTGACAGCCTCAACATCAATTTCGCTAACTTCCGGTAACCCCTCCCCTCTTCTCCCCCTCTTCCCTCCCCCCATTCTTGTGGCCCCCTCACCCCCTCTCTTTTTTCTTCCCCCACCCTCATGACTTGCCCATCTAATCCCCACCTTCTTCCCTTTGTTCCATGATCCACTGCCCTCTCCTATCGGATTCCTTCTTCTTTAGCCCTTTGCCTCTTCTACCCATCACCCAGTTTCTCACATCTCTCCCTTTCATCCCCCCTCCACCTACCTTCCTCCTCCCACCTGGACTCACCTGTCACCTGCCAGCTTGTGCTCCTCCCCCTTCCCCCCACCTTCTTATTCTGGCTTCTGCCCTCTTCCTTTCCAGTCCTGATGAAGGGTCTCGACCTGAAACATCGACTATTCATTTCCCTCCATAGATGCTGCCTGACCTGCTGAGTTCCTCCAGCACTTTGTGTGTGTTGCTCCACATTCCAGCATCTGCAGAATCTTTTGTGTCATAGTTTTAAGAGCCATTGCTTTCTGGTAACCACACATACTCTCAGGATCCGGAACTAAAATATCCTCTACAGTTATTTAAGTTAGAAGGTGAATGCAGTTGCTTGAACACTTCCCCCATTCCAATCAGCATGCATTAAACACCATACTGTTGTACAAGTTTCTCTGATTCTTTTTGGTTGAGGATCAGTCCAGTGGGGAAAGGGTTATAGAAAACAAGGAATAAAGATAAGCATGTACTGTGTGACATGAGCTGTGAGTTAAGGGAACTCAAGTCGTATGTGACTCCATATCCAATCATAGAAAAGTAATCAAGGTGAGCAGACCACACTGATCAGATCTGGCTCTCCTTCTTCACCCATCTTTACCTCACCACCCTCTTCCCCACTAACTTGGTAAACCTTTGAGTCCTCCATGCCATGGACGTGGGGGTTCCAGGGGTCAACAACATCTCTTTTCCATTCAGTTGAACCCAGATACTCCACGGTGTCTTGCTATTTCTGCATTAAACTGCCGTTGATACATGTTATTGCTGACAGGTTTCAAGGGGATCTGAGGAAGATTTTTTTCACTCAGATGGTGATTGGAATCTTAAACGCACTGCCTGAGGGGGTGGTGGAGGCAAGTACCATTGCAGTATTTAAAACAAAATATCTGGACTTGGATTTGAATCGCTAAGCCATAGGAGGCTACAGACCAGTGATAGTAAATGGGATTAGTAATAGATGGATACTCGATGGTTAGCAAGGACACGGTGCGTCAGAGGGGCTTTGTCAGTCCTACAACTCTAATACGAAGTCATTCAGCCCTTTGAGCTAACTCCATGATTTAATAGCTGACCTGTACCTGAACTCCTTTTCCAATCTCAATCCATTACAATTATCCAGCGAGAATCTATCAACCTTAGCCTTAGAAATATAAAGTGATCCTAAACCCAGCCCCAACAACCATCTCAGCCATTAGCAACAGAGATAAATATTCCGGATTTTCTATCAGTCATAGAATCGTAGAGTCATACAGCACGGAAACAGACCCTAGCATCTAGTATAAAGGTTTACAATGAACTGGATTACTTTCCAAAGCCAGAACCTCCTGAGTCAGGAAGCCATACATCATGGAAACAGGTCCTTTGACCCAACTGGTCCATGCCGACCAAGGTGCCCATCCAAGCTAGTCTCATTTGCCCACATTTGGCCCATATCCCTCTGAACCTTTTCCATCCTTGTACCTGTCCAAGTGCCTTTTAAATGTTGTTAATGTACCTGCCTCATCCACTCCCTCTGGCAGCTCATTCCATATACTGACCAACCTCTGGGTGTAAAAGTTGCCCCTCAGGTTCCTATTAAATCTCTCCTCTCTTACCCTGAGCCTATGCCCTCTAGTTCTTGATTCTCCAACCCTGGGAAAAAGACTGTGCATTCACTCTATCTATGACCCTCATGATTTTATACACCTCTGTAATGTCACCCCTCATTCTCCTACGGTCCAATGAATAAAGTCCCAACTTACTCAACCTCTCTCCACAACTCAGTCCCTCAAGTCTATCAAGGATATCAAAGATATCCTGGCTATAGAGGGCGTGCAGCGTAGGTTTACGAGGTTAATTCCGGGGATGTCGGGACTGTCTTATGCTGAGAGGTTGGAGAGACTGGGATTGTACACGCTGGAATTGAGAAAGATTGAGAGGGGATCATTGAAACATACAGGATTATTAAGGGATTGGACAAGATAGAGACAGGAAATATGTTCCAGATGTTGGGGAAGTCCAGGACCAGGGGGCATGATTTAAGAATAAGGGCTAGGCCATTTAGGAGAGGTGAGGAAAAACTTCTTCTCCCAGAGGGCTGTGAATTTGTGGAATGCACTGCCTCAGAGGGCAGTAGAGGCCAATTCTCTGGGCACCTTCAAGAAGGAGCTTGATAGGTTTCTTATAGATAGGGGAATCAAGGGATATGGGGACAAGTCAGGAACAGGATATTGATTGTTGAGGATCAGCCATGATCTCAAAATGGCGGTGCAGACTCGAAGGGCCGAATGGTCTACTTCTGCTCCTATTGTCTATTGTCTATAAATCTCCTCTGCACTCTTTCCAGCTTAACTAGAGCAGGGTGACCAAAATTAAATACAATACTCCAAGTCTGGCCTCACCAACATCTTGTATATCTACCTTGTCAAGTATTTTTAACATTGTATAAACAACACTCAGACCATTGCTTCAGTCCTGTGAACCTGGGGAACAACAGGAGTCCTTTATTGAACCTATTTTCATAAGTAGATCTTCTGAGGTGTGGTGTCATGGAATGATAATTATGAAGAAAGAACTTTGTCAGATGAAGTTTTCTGCAGAGGGATATCAGAACAAGGCAAGGAGAGAGTCAACGTTACCCTGTCTCAACATATAGACGGTCACTTCAAGACTCTATTGAGTAAGCCATCAGCTTTCTGGACACAAGAATAAGACTGGGAAAATACTGGAACATTTTTATTTGGTGTTCAGTACGTTAAGTGATATGGTGAGCAGGAGGGGGTAGGGAGTGGAGAAACAAATCACAATTATTTCTATGTTGGTCCAGACCAAAATTTCACATCACATTATTAAATGTAACACCTCATTCTCACTGCGTTTATGTTGTAAAATAGGATGCATTCCATTGAGTGCCACACCCTCGGAAATGTTTGCACAGGACAAAGCTTAACAGGAACAGACTCACCTTGTGGAGCATCGTCCTTTGATCTGATCTCTCACCTTCATCAATAAAACTTTAGCCAGGTTAAGGTTTATATAAAAAAAACTCAGTCAACAAATTATAAGCTTTTCCCCAAAACAGCAGTTTTATTGAAATATTTCTACTCTCAACGCTGTAAAATAAACCACAATGAAAAGGTCAACTCTGCTGGGAACTCACTGAACAGGCAATTAGAAACCTCTTTGTAGGAATATTTAATCAGCTGCTTACCAGTGCTTGCTGCGTCTGCACTGCTTGTATCCCTAGTGCCTGCTGACTCTGTTGTTGTTGCTGCATCTGCGAAACAGAGAAGATCAGTTATTGTTCAACTCCAATGACAAAGAATTAGAGGAGACAGCTACTCCCCTCCTACCTTCCCCCTCTCACCTGCACTCACCTATTAACTCCTCCCCCTTCCCCACCTTCTGCCCTCTTCCTTTCCAGTTCTGATGAAGGGTCTCGACCCGAAACATCAACTGTTTATTTCTCTCCGTAGATGCTGCCTGACCCTGCTGAGTTCCTCTAGCATTTTGTGTGTGTAAGTAGAGCTTATCTTGCAGTGGAAAACTGTCTGAAGAAGTACCCACTTAGTCCTGGTCCTCTGTACAACCACTGAACCATGCAGACTTGCTAATGTTCTTTTACAAGCAGTTTCATAATTTATACTTGTGAAAAAAAAGGTTCGACGGTTCTATAAAAGTTTAGATAGTGTGAGGGTGGTTTGATGGATGGCACAACATGGTGGGCCGAAGGGCCTGTTTTGTGCTGTATGGTTCTATGGTTCTAAAATCTGACACTAAATTCACAGTTTATATTTAAGCAAAAGGGACAAATAATGGATAAATTGCAGCAACCATAACCTAAACGTTTGGAGCAAGCTGCTATATTGTTTACGGGCAGGCACGGTAGTGTAGCAGTTAGTGCAACGCTATTATGGCGCCAGCAACACGGGTTCAATTCCAGCCGCTGTCTGTAAGGAGTTTGTACGTTCTCCCCGTGTCCGCATGGGTTTCCTCTGGGTGCTCTGGTTTCCTCCCACATTTCAAAGACGTACGGGTTAGGAAGCTGTGGGCATGCTATGTTGGCGCCGAAAGCATGGCGACACTTGCGGGCTGCCCCCAGAACACTCTACACAAAAGATGCATTTCACTGTGTGTTTCGATGTGCATGTGACAAATAAAGATATCTTATTTATTAAGGTAGCACTTTATTGTCTACCTGCACTGCACTTTCTCTGTTACTGTAACCAAGAAGAAGGGCCCTGACCTGAAACGTTGACCACCTGTTTTTCTCCACGGATGCTGCCTGGCCTGCTGAGTTCCTCCAGCATCATAATGTTTTTCACCACAAAACTGTATTCTGCATTCTGTTATTGCTTTCTCCTTGTACTACCTCAAAGTACTTATGTTTTGAAATGATTTGTATGGATGGCTTGCAAAACTAAGTTTTTCACTGTATCTCAGTACGTGACAGTAATAAACCAATACCAATACCCATAAAGAAAACACTGCTCTTGGATGAATTAGAATAGAAATTTACCCTTGATCTGTAATACCAAATGATTAATAGGCCCTTTGTTCAATCCCTGTGTCCTTTACAGGGATCTGTGCCTTCAGCTCTAGAGGCCTGAGCTCTGCAAATCCTTCCCCCCGCCCCAAAATTTCTGCTTTATGTCATTTTTTATAACCTCTTCCTTTGACAAGGCTTTCTGGTCACCTGTCCTGATATTTCTGTGGCTCAGTGTAAAATTTTCACTGAGATGGGATATATTCAGTCCTTGACAGACTTGGAACAGTTGGATAACACTGGGATGCTACGAACAGCAATCAGAAGGATTCTGCTGGTAAATTAAAATGATGGACTTCCCACGTAACTCAATGAATGACCATCTTCCTCTCAAAGAAAATAAAAGGATCACATACTTTTTGTGCCAGGAAAAGTTGAACTTCAGCAGGAGAAATTCTGAGGAGTTGTTTTTGAAGTACTTAGGAAAATAAGAGGAATTCTTTATATTGGAACGCATCCTTTTCCAAATATTATTCCAGAATAAGTCGGAAAACATGCAGGGTAACTACCTTTGGAGTTGGTGAAAGTGCACTGTTGCTGCAAGAGATTTGTTACTCCACTCTCACTGACGTTATCCCCTTCCTCCGTTAGGACTCGAACCAGACAGTAACAGTAACTTCGATTTTAACTCAACCCAGCCGATGGATTAAGTTGTGGTTTTGGCTGGATTCCCACTTTAAACTCTATCCAATTCTGCAATGGATGGCGAGGGGGTATGACTGGGAATGGTTTAAAATGGCCCTCAGACCCAAACCTAGTGCAATACATCAGCGAGTTGAAGTAAAGTTTGAAATATGGGACACCACAGCAATAAATCTAAGACTGCACGCCGTGCAGAGAAACTCATATTGTGGAAAATTGTTTGCCAAATTTTTCACATTAGCAAATGCTCCCTGGAAATGATAAGCTTATGGAAAATCATCGGTGCAATTAAACCAGTCAAGGATGAATATTCACTTTGATTTTTCATGAATATGTAGATTCTTTCAAAATACTAACTTTCTTCTGCAGGTTGAGGGGAAGAAAATGGGTTAATGAGAAGGGAAATACTGCATATTTTGACTACTATCGTTTAATATTCAATGGAAAGAGAGTATTTTGAAAGTCTGTGTAGACTAATGAAGGAAAGGGGCAGATAGGTTTCGTGCAATTTTGCTATTCCAGTTATGTAGAGGGACAAATGTTACAGCTTTCAAGATATGTTAGATTTTTCAATGAATGAGGAGATTTGTTTCCCAATTCCAACAAAAAAAAGAAATGGGATGCATTGTTCAAGGTTACCACTGCAGAATCACACAGGGCGTGATACCAGATCCTACCTGCAGGAGCCGCTGCTGTCGTAGTTGTTGCTGCCTTTGTCTCATCTGTTCTTGCGAGAGTTGCACTGTACCAAGGTTTGCATGGGGGCCTGATGTCACATGCTCAAGTCCAGCTGCCATCAAAGTGCTCTGTTGCAGTGGTTGATGGGTGAGCCTGTGCCAGAGAACATGGCAGATAATGATTAGTGCAACCAATATAATGGATCACTGAGATTCCTGGTAACACTGCTGAACTGGACCGAATGTAATATGAGCCACACCCACAATCACTGCAACTGATTACCACATCAGTACAACCACAACAAGGGGATCACTTTCAACTCACTCTCTGGGCAAGAAGGGATGGACTGGAAGGCCAGTTTCACTCCCCAGCTAATATCATTCTTCACCAATTTCCCTGGGAATTGTAATCAGATGTGTCACAAAACCAATGTTGTACCCAATTTGGTTTGCCAATGGTTGGGTTGGGTGGACTTTTCTGAACTTATTGCAGCTAGCAAGCAGAGGTACATTTTTACCCCATTTCATAAGTGCATCACACAAATAACCTTTCGGCATAAGACAGAATGATTTCGCAAATCTTTCACAAAACAGAACAAAGAAAGATGAAAGCTCACATGCATCACTGTGTTCTTGTAAAGTTACAGCATTTGGGTGACAGTCTTGCCTCCCTTTCAAGGGCAGTAAGATTTCTATCAAGAATTTCTGTTTGAATGCAAGCAGAATGAAAGATGGAATCAGTGCTTAGAGTGCACTGCTCCGTATTGAACTTCAATTCTTTTGACTATTATGGCATGTTAACCTGAGGATAGGCAGAGATAAGAAATGGAGTCCTGAACAGACCAACCTGGAGTATTGCAATTATGTGCTGGATATATTCACCTCAAGCAGAGGGAAAAGCAGTTACTTCAACTCCCCCTCCCACTCCATCACAGTTATGTCAGTCCTCAGCCTCCTCCACTGCCAGGAGAAGTCCAAGCGCAAACTGGAGGAACAGCACCTCATTTCCATCTTGGAACATTGCAGCCTAACGGCATGAACATTGAATTCTCCTGCTTTAAGTAATCCCCACACCCCTTCCCCACATTCTCCCCGCAACAATGCTTCTTTTTTTCTTCCCTTTCCGAGCCTCTCTCTCTTTTACTACCCTTTTTCCCTCCTTACCTTTGACCCATCCCCCGGTGAATCTGCTCTCCCCTCCTACCCCGCACCTGCCTATCACTATCTCTTACCTGCATCTACCTATCGCCTCCCTGTGCCCACCCCACCTCTTTTATCTATCTATCACTGCTCTGCTTTCCCCTCCTATATTGGGCTTCCCTTTTCCTGTCTTCAGTCCTGAAGAAGGGTCCGGACCTAAAACGTTGACCGCCTGCTTTTCTCCACGGATGCTGCCTGGCCTGCTGAGTTCCTCCAGCATCATCGTGTTTTTCATTCGACTTCGAGGAGATTGCACCCACGAGAACTTAATTGGGTAATGATGGTTTGATTAGTATTTTCATGATGTAAAGGGGTATTGTACACATAAATAGAGAGAAACCACTTCTGCTGGTTTGAAAATCTTGTCTGAAAATTCAAGTCAAGTTCAAGTTTATTGTCATGGGCATACATACCCAGGGTATAAATGCCATGAAAATTAGATTTTTGCAACAACAGCAAACATAAATTACATAAACTTAAATTAAATTATACATAATTTACACAACACAATAAAATAAAATATAACATAATGGCATCAGTGCAAGTTGAGGAAAATATAGTTCGAGGTAGAATTAGGGTTTTTCAGGTCGGTTCCAGAACCTGATGGCAGTGGGGAAGAAGCTGTTGTTGAACCTTGAGGTGTGGGTCTTTAGGCTCCTGTACTTCCTGCCTGATGGCAGCAATGAGAAGAGGGTGGTGGGTTCCTGATGATGGATGTTCTTCCTGAGGCTTCGCCTCTTGTAGATGTCCTCGATGGTGGGGAGAGCTGTACCCAAGATGGAACTGGCTGAGTCCCAACTCTCTCTGTAGCCTCTTGCATTGCTATGCATTAGAGTTCCCATATCAGGCCATGAGGTAACCAGTCAAAATGCTTTCCACTGTCCATCTGTAGAAGTTTGTCAGAGTCTTCGATGACATGCCAGATCTCCTTAAATTTCCATGCAGAGACACTGGTGCGGCTTCTTCCATGGTTGAATCTGTATGCTTCCAGGAGTGTTGGGAAACATTTCTAAACCCAGTGGAGTAGAAATTTGAAATTCCCTTCCATAAATTTACCAGATACACTAATGACATATAAAGAGGCCATTTCGGCCCATCAGATCTATGCCAGCCCACAGAACAATCCCATTCCCCACTAATTTTCCTTGTAACCTCCTTTCCTCACATTTCCATCAACATCCCCCAAGATTCTACCACTGACTAAACAGTAGGGGCAATTTACAGGGGTCAGTTAAACCACCAACTGCGTATCTTTGGGGTGTGGGAAGAAACCCCAGCAGTCACGGGGAGAACATGCAAACATCACGCAGACAGCACCTGAGGTCAGGATTGAATTCAGACTGCAGGAGTTGAGGCATCAGCTCCACTAGCTGCACAACTGTGCTGCCCAAATGACAATTGATTTAAGGCCAAGTTTCAGTTATAAATCAGAGGTTAGCCAAAGATACTAAGAGGAAAGGATGGGTTAGGTCACAGAAAAGCTGTGATCCCTTTAAAATCATGGAACATATGAGAAAGTTTAAATGGCCTTCTTCTGTTCTTATGCTCCCCGTGAAGTCAAGAGTTCATCTTTAATGTCCAAGAGGTCTGTTCAAGTGTCTTATATCAGCGGGATAGAAGCTGTCCTTAAGCATGGTGTTTTAATGAGCCTCAGAGGAGCACAGGATCTCCCTCGTCATGGTCCTTGCACCTTATTGTCTACCTGCATCGCACTTTCTCTGTAACTGCAACACTATCTTCTGCATTCTCTTATTGCTTTTTCCTTGTACTGCCTTGCACTTATGTTTTGAAATGATCTGTACGGATGGCTAAAACAACAAGATGCTGAAGGAACTTAGCAGGTCAGGCAGAAGAAGGGTCCTGACTTGAAATGTTGACCGCCTGCTTTTCTCCATGGATGCTGCCTGGCCCGCTGAGTTCCTCCAGCATCTTGTTGTTTTTTTGTTATCTAGATTCCAGCATCTGCAGTCCTTTGTTTCTCTAAATTGTGCACTGTATCTCGGTGCACATGACAATACTAAACCAATTCCAATTCCAAACACGGTCAATCTATTGGTAGCATTTTATCAGATTATGGAATCAGGGTGGTTCAAAGGATTAGATAACAGAGCAGCCACAGAATAGGGGAATAAGTCTGTGGATCTGAATGGCTCTATCCTAACCCTCTATTCCTTCTATGCAGCTTGTTAAAGAATAGCATTTAGCTGAGGTCTGGAAGGCAGATGTGAGATCTGCTTCATAAATAATTGCCAGAGGACAAATTGATGAAGAGAAAATAATGCAATAAATCACAAAGTATTAGCTCACTCCAGAAATACAACCACTCGAAATTTTTTCCACCCTGCGTCAAGGGGTGGCAAGACTTAACCGGACCTGCAATGTCAAGTGACAAGCTGCACGCTACTTACCGCTGAGTACCCTGAAGATTCGATGGGTAGGGGGAGGCCTGCTGGTGAATATAGCCACTAGGCTGCTGCTGTATTTGCCTGATGCGGTCCATGAGGGCCGGGTTAGCGTGGGCAGCCTGGTATGGCCTGGCACTGCAGTTGGGCGACAACATGCTACTACCAGTCTGCTGCTGCAGAGCCATCGGAGTACTGTATGCCGTGTATCCATGGGGCAGGACCTGCACAAAGGAAGGTTAACAAATGGAAATCAAAACCAGAATCCGAAACAAAAAAACAGAAAACACTGGCAAAACTCAGCAGGTCAGGCAGCATCTGTAGGGAGAGAAACAGTCAATGTTTTGGGTCTGCAACCCTTCAGCAGGGATCAACAGTGTCACTTACTCCGTGTAAATTAGAGGGTACTGCTGCTGCAAAACAACAAATTTCACAACATATGTCAGTAATAGTAAACCTGAATCTGAGAAAACTTGGTGTTGAGAGACGCAAGGTCAGTTTCACACCCAGGTAAACTGGTTTTCTTTCTTTCCCACCAAATATTTCACCTGCTCTCTTGGACTCCACTTCAGAGACTCATAATTTGATGCCTCACCGAAATATCTATTTACATTCATTCGGAGAGGTGTCACAGGCAAGTCTGCATTTATTGTCCATCCCTGACTGCCCAAGAGAAAATGCAGATGAATATAAGACAAAGGAGCAAGAGGAAGCCATTTGGCCCCTGCTCCTCTGTTCAATAAGTAGTGGTTAGCATAACGTTATCACAGCGCCAGCGAGCCGGGTTCAATTCCGTCCGCTGTCCGTAATGAGTTTGTATGTTCTCCCCGTGTCTGCGTGGGTTTCCTCCAGGTGCTCTGGTTTCCTCCCACATTCCAAAGGCGTATGGGTTAGGGAGTTGTGGACATGCTATGTTAGTGCCGGAAGCGTGGCGACATTTATGGGCTGCTCCCAGAACACTCTACGCAAAAGATGCACTTCACTGTGTGTTTCAATGTACATGTGACTGATAAAGATATTTTATCCATTCCCAATCATATCTGTACACATATATTTAATTTTCATAATGGAGACACAAGAGAGACTGCAGATGCTGGAAATCTGGAGCAACTCACAAAAAATGCTGGAGGAACTCAGCAGGTCGGGCAGCATCTGTGGAGGGAAATGGACAGTCGACGTTTCAGGTTGAGACCCTTCATCTGGATTGAAAGAGTAGAGGGGAAGTAGCTAGTATGACTTTCAGATGAAGGGTCTCGACCCAAAATGTCGATTGTCCATTTCCCTCCACAGGTGCTGCCCGACCCGCTGAGTTAATCCAGCAGTTTGTTCTTTGCTCCAGCTTCCAGCATCCACAGTCTCGTGTCTACAGAAACCCTGACTGGTTCCAGATAAGAGCAATTCAGCAAGTACACGCCTTCTCCCAATGCCCCTGCAAATTCCTTCCTTTCAGATACATCTCCAGTTCTCTTTTGAACACCACCACCACCCCTGGCAGTTCACTCCAGATCCTAACTACTTGTCCAAAAATGTTCCCTTCTCAGGTCGTAATCCAACCACAGTTCCTTGGGACTGAAATTTATCCCTTATGCATGCAGTAAATGTATGACATAGTTCCACATGTACTTCCGAAGAGCAAGTCAATGGAAATGAACTTTGAAAGCAGAGTTTAATGTTCATGCGGTAATATAAGATGTGTTCAATGTGTGTGCCCGAGGATGAATTTCTAAAAATAAAACTGGGGATCATGAATTAAAAGAAATGTTTTTTGATCCTGAGGGACTGGAGATTGACTCATCTCAACCCTGAAGGGAGCTGAGGCAAAACAAAGCAGAAATGCAGGCACAGGTTTGATGGGGTTTCAGGAGGAAGGCAAGCAGAGAAAAAAAACACAGTAGGAGCACTGTGTAATTCTGGACATGTATCCCTGTCATATGTTATTATTAAAGCCATATCTTATGCTTTATTGCTATGTTTAGAAGGAAAAGCAGGCTCTGTTATCTGGTTCTCACATGGTCTTCACTGGGACACTTAAGCACTCTGAAGGGTTTCCATTTCCATTAATTAAAGGTCTTGCTGAAAGTTACTGTAAAGCAATACGGTGTTATCCCCAGCAGAACAGGAATCGTGATTTGTGTGCAGTCACGGAACTCGAAGTTCTTAAATTAAATCAAGGTTGATCAGCTGCTGTTTCCGTTTTACAGGCTGCAACACTTCTTTAATGTGGTTGGTGATATAGCAGAACGATGGTTAAAGTACTGTACAGGGTCATCTCTTCCGAGAAACAAGTTCACATCTCATCTCGGCAGATGGGTAATTTAAATTTATTAGTAAATGAATTTGGAAAGAAAAGCTGGTATCAAAAACTACTGAGCTGTAACAAAACCTTTGTGATTCAGGGAAAGGGATCTGTCACCTTTAGCCAATCCGATCCATATGCACCACAAAATGCACCAACTTAGTTGACTCTTAACTGGCTCTGAAATGACCCAGCTTCAGTTGCTGGGACTGTTAGTAATGGACACTACTGCCCATGTAGCCAACAATGCAAGGCCCTGGGAAAGAATAAATAAGTAAACAGTGCTGATAATTAGGCCCATTGAGTTAGCACTGTGCAAACCAGCATCTTCTAAATCTGAATTTTGCTCTCAGAATCCCAGAAAGAGTGAAAAGGGTCATTTGCAAGTGGATCTAATAACCTAGGGTCTGTGACTATGTTCAATGGTACATGGTGGCTGGGGAGGGTTGCTGGATAAGCCAAGGGCTGGTTCCACAAATAAGAAACATACATTTAAGGACAGAAGAAATTTAAAGGAGATACGTGCATTTAAAAAAAACAATGGATGTTTCTTTCAATTTTCTACCAATAAACTTTGACATCAAATTATTGAAGGGTTTCAGTCTTGGCGAATGTGGACAAACTGCTCTCTCTCTTTGAAAAGCTGCTTTGTTGTTCATTGTTTTCTATTGATCTGGAAATTGCAAGGCCAGCATTTGCCGTCCATCCCAAATTGCCCTTGAGAAGGTGTGGTGAACTGCCCTCTTGGGCTGCGGCAGTCCCGGTGAAGGTACTCACGCACGGCTTCTGGGAAGTTCTATGACTTAGAGTGAAGGAACTGCAAAATATTTGCAAGTCAGGACAATGTGCGACTTGGAGGGGAACCCACAGGTGGTGACATCCCTGTGCACCTGCTGCCCTTGTTTTTCTAGGTGGTAGAGGTCAAGGGTTTGAGAGATGCTGTCAGAATAGCTGAGGTGAGTAAGCATGGTGTATTGTACTGGTGACACACAGGGTGGCCATAATGCATTGGGGGCACTGGGGAATGAATGGTTAGGATGATGAAACAATTGACCTACTGTGACCCACGAAAGGCCTGAAATTATCCCAGCAAGCAATACTTTCCCAAAATTATAATATTTAATATGCACTAACATTTATCAATAAATGAGAGACGGGCAACAAACACTGGCCTTGCCAATGAGACCCAAACCCTTAAAGATGAATCAGTAATATATGATGAAGATTACAGAATCAATCCTACAGCAATGGTAGCCAATCATCCCATCGTATCTGTGCTGGCTCTTTGAAAGAAAACCATCCAGCTAATCCTACCCCATGTTCCATTTCCCGCATCCCTGCCAATGCATCCATTTCAAACATTTATCCAATTACATTTTTAAAGGATGGTGAATTTGCTGTCTGATTAACCTCCTTGAAGCTCCAAAGGATGATACCAATTCCAATAGGCTATCAGCTTTCTTTCCTCACTATTCCCTTTGGGGATGAGGGCTTTGCTGGCAGGGCCAGAATTTATTATCCATTCTCAACTGGCCCTTCAGAAGGTGGTGGTGAGCAGTCTTCCCAAACTGCTGCTGTCCTTCTGGTGATGATAGTCCCACAATGGCTCCAGCCATTTCAGCCGTGAAATAGGATAACATCCTGTAGCACTTCTGCAGCAAGTTTCACACGGAACTTTTAAGTTTTACCATTTGAGACATCTGATAAACACTAAAATAGAACATTTAAATCAAGCCCATTCCATAACCCATTTTAGTGTAGCGGTAGGGCAGGCACGGTAGTGTAGCGGTGAGGGCAGGCATGGTAGCGTAGCGGCTAGCGTAACGCTATTAAAGCGCCAGCAACCCGGCCACTGTCTGTAAGGAGTTTGTACGTTCTCCCCGTGTCTGCATGGGTTTCCTCTGGGTGCTCCGGTTTCCTCCCACATTCCAAAGACGTATGGGTTAGGAAGTTGTGGGCGTGCTATGTTGGCCCCGGAAGCGTGGCGACACTTGCGGGCTGCCCCCAGAACACTCTACGCGAAAGATATATTTCACTGTGCGTTTCGATGTACATGTGACTAATAAAGATATCTTATCTTATCTTACCTGTTTTAACAACTTCATTCCATTTCAGTCTCACCCCAGCTTGAGACAAATTGGGGAAAATTCCAGAATTCAAATTCTAACTTCATCATCAAATATTTCCATCTCCTTATAAAGGAAGCATTGACGAAAGATTGAACACCCAACTTGTAATGGCTGCACCTGTTGACCTGATGTTAAGAGCATCACCCATTGGTGGGGGGAGAGATCAGAAGGCCTTGTTTGAGTCTTGTTTGGTGATTAGGGCAGCAGCTGAGAAACAATGGATCTCATGGCTCTTGAGCTATAGGGAATGAAGACGGTTAGAAGTGATGGGGAAGTAATGCTTTCCAAATACTCCTGCTGTGCCATTCATGTGTATAGTTGAATGGAAAGAAAAGGATTGGATAGCTGTGCAACACCTTCAGTGATGAGTATTGTTGTAACAGTAACCAGTCGCAGAGATGGATGTGGAGGCTTTGGAGAGGGTGCAGAAGAGGTTTACCAGAATGCTGCCTGGATTAGACAGTATGTGTTATAAGATGATGTTGGGCAAACTTGGGTTGTTTTCTCTGGAGCAGCAGAAGCTGAGTGGAGACCTGATAGAAGTTTATAAGATTATGAGGGGCATAGATAGAGTAGACAGCTGATATCTTTTACCAGGATTGAAATGTCTAATACTAGAGAGCATGCATTTAAGGTGAGAGGGGTAAGTTCAAAGGAGATGTGCTGACCAAGTTTTTTTTTCCACACAGAGAGTGGTGGGTACCTAGAATATGCTGCCAGGGGTGTAGTGGAGGCAAATACCACAGGGGCATTTAAGAAGCTCTTAAATAGGCACATGAATGTGCAGAGAATGGAGGGATATGGACATTGTGTAGGCAGAAGGGATAAGTTTAGTTAGGTGTTTAATTAGTAGTTTAAGTAGTTCAGCACAACATCATGGGCTGAAGCAACTGTTCCAGTGCTGTACTGTTCTATGTTCCAGATGAAAAAAGTCCCACTAATTTGGGAACCAAAGGACTGAATAAATGACCTGTAGTTGTATGGAAGCAGGACGTTGGGCTCCTCCTTAACTCTTTGAAGGGCAAAGCCCTCCAAAGTAGAAGGGTATAGAATTTTATCCACTTAAAGTTAAAGGAAGGCATTGAAGGGATCATGTTCAGGGCTCAGTAGAAAACTGGTACTTTTAATAGATTAACAAAAGGAATTGAGGAATGATGATGAGTTGGTTGGGGTGATCCATGAACTATTAGATATCTTTATTAGTCACATGTACATCAAAACACACAGTGAAATGCATCTTTCGCGTAGAGTGTTCTGGGGGCAGCCCACAAGTGTCGCCACTCTTCCAGCGCCAACATAGCATGCCCACAACTTCCCAACCCGTACGTCTTTGGAATGTTGGAGGAAACCAGAACACCCAGAGGAAACCCATGCAGTCACGGGGAGAACGTACAAGCTCCTCACAGACAGTGGCCGAAATTGAACCTGGGTCGCTGGCGCTGTAAAGCATTATGCTAACCGCTATATTACCGTGCCTGCCCTAGTTTTATCATTCCAAAGGCAAATAAATCCCATTCTTAAATTTCCTACCTGTGCCTGCTGTATGCCAGGATACTGCGGGAGCTGGACAGATCGAATCTGCTGAGCGTAAGATCCACTTTGGTCAACTGTTTGGCCCTGAAAGGAATTAAATCAGAATGTTTAACATTTCTTCCACAAAGCACCCCGTTGTGCCATCTGTTGGTCATTATTTTGTACCGATCTTGGTGCAGAGCAACACAGAAAGGAAGGCAAATAGCTATTTGTTGGAAACCTAACTCACGCCTGTACTTTTTCTGAGGCAAGGCTGTGCGTTAATGGACTTGATCCCGTGACATCACAAGGTTCAATCGATGGAAAAAAAGGTCACAGCAGGTCCAAATACATAAACAAAACAATCGTTCCTTTAACCTATTCATCAGGATATGTTATAATGAATCGCTAATGGATACAAATGTTTAGGGAGGTCAGAACATGGGTTGCGCTGCTACATCAGATGACTGGCTGCTTGTACCTCATCCAAGGGCTGTTCTTCTCTACTGTGAGTTTCCTGACTAATAGCACCAAACTCATATCAGTCCTGTCTTGGTCCCATCCCACAAAGATCAAATGCAACCTCCCCTGATTCAGCAAAGACTGTGCATAATATTGGAGATCCAATATTACCAAGTTGGAATGCAAAAACACTTTCTAGCTAAATTGTTGGGAATCTTTGCATACATGACGGGGAATATTCCAGCAGCACTGTTTGGCATTTTATAGGCATGTTGACCAACAAAAGCAGGCAGCTTTGTTGATCTTACAATTAAACTGATTGCTATCTGATCGTTCCTGATGCAGGGTCTCTACCTGAAATGTCGACCATCTCTCTGCCTCCACACCTGTTGCCTGACCTGTTGAGTTTGGTTTTTTGCTCCAGATTCAAGCATCTGCGGTCTCGTGTCTCTCACTATTACTAGCTGTTTCAAACACACACTGTCGAGAAGGGATAGGAAATTCGGAATGGTGATTACCATCTCCTTCCTTCTGTTAGTTCCTATATACGAAGTACAGTGGGAGTTGTCCATGTTGCTGAAGAGGAGCCAGTGTTTCTGGGGGAGGAAAGAGATTGAAGAGGCACCATAGACAGAAGATCCATTGTGTATGCGCAAGCTCTTTGAAAGAAAAATCCAGATAATCCCACTGTTCATTTCCTTCCCCACATCCCTGCCAAACTATCCACTTGCTTTTCCATCTCTGGGATGTGGGATGCCCTTCCTACCCATGGAAATGAACATACTGCTTCTCCAAGGCCAATACGCATGAGTATTTTTGCAAGTTTGACACAGGTTTCAGAGGAAATTATCCCGTGATACTAACCACCAAAACTAATTAAGAACATAAGAAATAAGATTTGGAACAGGCTTTATGATTCTTGAACTTGCTCTGCCGTCCAATAAAACTATGTTTTATCTGATCATGGTCCCAGCAGCACTTGCCTGCTTGTTCCCCTAAAATCCAAACAAAAGATCTATTTTGCCTTGAATATATTCATCAGCTCCACAACTCTCTGAGGCAGAGAATTCCAAACATTCACAACCTTCAGAGATGAAAGAAAGACCCTCTTCACCTCCCTCTTAAATGGGTGACCATTTTGGTGACACAGTGGTGCAGCCGGGAGAGCCATTCTTCACATCGCCAGAGACGCAGGTTCAATCCTGACCTCGGGTGCTGTCCGTGTGGAGTTTGCACGTTCTTCCTGTGTGATATAGCCTGGTTTCCTCTGAGTGACCTGGCTTCCTTCCGCAAAACATAATGGTTGCTGGACTAATTGTCCAACGTAAACTGCCCCTAGTGTGTGTACGTGTGTGCTAGAATCTGGGAGCTTCCACTGACACCCTTGGCAGCATGTTCTGGGCACCTACTATTCCCTGTGTAAAATAACTTGCCCCAAACAGCTCCTTTAAACTTTCCCCCTCTCACCATAAAGGTATGCCCTCTAGTGTTTATTTCTACCCTAGGAAAAAGACTGACTATCTACCTTATCTATGCCTCTGTAAACTTCTATCAGATCGCGCCTCAACCTCCGAGATTCCAGAGAAAACATTCTGAATCATTCCACATCTTCCACACGTCCTCTCAGCATCTGCTCTGCCAAGCCTCCTCAGACACGTCATGTTTCAATGAAATCATCTCTCATTCTTCTGAACACACACCCAACCTGTCCTACCGTTCCTTACAGGTTGAGCCCTTCATCCAAAGATCAAATCTATGAACCTCCTCCAATGCAATTATCCTCTCCTTAATAAAGGAAACCAAAACTGTATGACGTACTGCAGGAATGGACTCACCAACACTCTGAACAATTACAGCAAAAC
This sequence comes from Pristis pectinata, assembly GCF_009764475.1. Taxonomy (NCBI): domain Eukaryota; kingdom Metazoa; phylum Chordata; class Chondrichthyes; order Rhinopristiformes; family Pristidae; genus Pristis; species Pristis pectinata. The sequence continues at coordinate 105,056,663 of NC_067410.1, read as the reverse complement.
TCCCTATTTATGTAATCCACTCCTCTTTCAATAAAGGCAATAACGCTCCCTTGGCTACAGGCATAGATTATGCCAAACACTGCTCCACTTCCAAGAACAAGAAGATTTAACCAATACCCTGAAATCTAGACTCTTAAGATCGGCACAACATCGTGGGCTGAATGGCCTGTACAGTACTGTACTCTTCTATGTTCCATGTTAACTGGATGTGAAAACATGAACCAAGTTTCATTCCCAAGTGAATCGTTACTTCAACAGTCAGGTCTGTTTGGGTCTCTGAACGAAGGGACGGGAAAGAAGTAAAAATGCAGATGTTGCGTCTCCTGCAAGGTGCATAGGAAGGTGGCAGAAGAAGGAGAAAGTACCTTGGTGGAGGTGGGGATGTAAACTAGGGAGTCACTGCTGGACAACTGTGATGATATTGAGTGTACCGTTGGAGAGTTCTAAACTTAAGTCAAGACTTTAAGTTCTATCTGGCATAAGTATCTATGAGAACCCTCACTATAGGGAGATTATACTGTATCACCCTACACTTCAAGGACTAGTTTACTTCACTACTTTAGTCTATATGGAAAGGTCTAGCTGTTTCACTACTTCGAGCAGTGGGTCCCTCCTCCCAACCACGGAGAAGATACTTCCAGCTAACGAAGCAGTTTAAACACAGTTTATTTTATTTTAAGTGAGACACGTTTAATTCTAATAAGTAATTCTTAACAACGACTTGTAACTTACAAAGGATTTCCAAACACAAGTGCAATTCTTACAAGCTGAAAAGTCATACCAACAAGTTGCAGACGAACAAGTCGTCCATCGCAAAAACCAACGGCTGAGGAATGAATTTAAGTCTTCTTTCTGTTTAAATGATACTATTGTACCTGCCTCAACCACTGCCTCTGGCAGCTTGTTCCATATACCCACCACCCTCTGCATGAAAATGTTGCCCCTCAGGTACCTTTTAAATCTTTCCCCTTTCACCCTAAAGCTATGCCCCCTAGTTTTGGACTCTCCTACCCCAGGGAAAAGACTGTTACCCTCCACCTTATCTATGCCTCTCATAATTTTATACTCCTCTATAAGGTCGCCCCTCATTCTCCTACGTTCCAAGGAATAAAGACCCAGCCTGGCCAATCCCTATAACTCAGGCCTTCTAGTCCTGGCTACATCCTCGTAAATCCTCTCTGTACTCTTTCTGGTTTAACCACACACTTTCTATAATTGGGCGACCAAAACCGTACACTCCCTTTCCTTTCCCACGCTGTACCTCTTCTTTTCTCACCATCCAGGGACACAAACGCTCCTCCCCAATAAGGCAGTGGTTATCTTGAAACTCAGTGCTTTCCTCCGCAGCAAGGAAACCAAATGCAAGATGGGTGTCCATTTTCAGGAACACTTCCCTTCGGTATGCGAGGGTGATCCAGAACTTCCAGTTCCCTGTCACTTTAGTCCTTCATTCCACTCTCACCCCCATCTCTCGGCTTTTGGCCTCTTACATTGTTCCAATGAAGCCCAGTGCAAGCTCGGGCAACAGCACCTCATCTTCCATCTCAGTATGTTGCAGCCCTCACAACTCAACACTGAATTCAGCAATTTCAGATACCCAGCCTTTCCAGTTTGGGTCAGAACTGGTCAAAATCTGGTGAAGTATCATCAACCTACAAAGCAAACTTCACTTTTCTTTCTTCATAGATGCTGCCTGAACTGTTAAGTATTTCCAGCATCTTGTTTTATTGTAGATTTCCAACACCTTCCAGTTCCAGCTGCGATTTATCTTCCCTCTCTCCTGTTCTCATTTACTTCCTTCCATTTGCATCTCCACTCCACAGCTTAGCAAGACTTCACCACCTCCTCTCCTCTGGAACCTCCAGCATCTGGTATCATTTCATCCTGGCCTTCACCCTATCGCAGATATCTCCTTTGTTCTTTCCACCTCTTCTCTTCAAAGGCATTTATTTTCTAACTTTTCCTAGTTTTGATGGAAGGGTATCCACCTGAAATTAACTTTTTTTTCTCCCTTTTTGGATGCTGCCTGATCTTTTTGAGTACTTGCAGCATTCTCTAGCTTAATGATAATATCTGTATGGAACCTTGCATGGTATAGGACGTATTATATTTATGGCCCTCTTATATGAAGAGTCACACTAAAATGCTAATGCACTGCATGTCAACTCATAAGGAGTGTAAGTCTTCAGCTGGAGAATTCTACGTACTAGATCCAAGCCCTATAGAGTCATACAGTACAGAAACTTGCCCTTCAACCCAACTCATCCATGCCAACCAAGATGCCCATATAAAGCTAGTCCCATTTACCCGTGTTTGACCTATATCCCACTAAACCTTTCCTATCCATGTACCTGTTGAAAGGTCTTTTAAATGTTGCTACTTTACCTGCCTCAACCACTTGCAAGTGCATAGTTCGCTGAAAGCACCGTCTCAGGTAGACAGGGTGGTGAAGAAGGTGTTTGACACGTTGGCCTTCATCGTTCAGAACTTTGAGTATAGGAGTTGGGAAGTTATGTTGCAGTTCTATAAGACGTTGGTGAGGCTTCACTTGGAGTATTGTGTACAGTTTTGGTCACCTGTTATAGGACGATGTTATTAAACTAGAAAGAGTGCAGAAAAGAACTACCAGGATGTTGCCTGGACTTGGGAACCTGAGTTACAAGGAGAGGTTGTGTAGACTAGGACTTTATTCCCTGGAACGTAGGAGATTAAGGGATGACCTGATAGAGGTGTATAAGATCATGAGGGGTATAGACAGGGTGAAAGCACAAAGTCTTTTTCCCAGGGAGGGGGTGCTAAAAACAAGAAGGCATAGGTTTAAGATCAGAGGTGAGAGATTTAAAAGGGACATTAGGGGCAGCTTCTTCGCTCAAAGGGTAGTGTGTATTTGGAATGAGCTGCCAGAAATAGTAGTTGAGGCGGGCACATTAGCAATGTTTAAAAGTAATCTTGATAGGTACATGGATAGGAAGTGTTTAGAGGGCTATGGACCAAACGTGGGAAGATGGGACCAGCTCGCTGGGCAACACAGTCGGCGTGAACGAGTCGGGCTGAAGTGCTGGTTTCCATGCTGTAAATCTCTATGACTTCTTCTGACAGCTTGTTCCATATGAGCATCACAATCTGTGTGAGAAGTTGCCCCTCAGGTCCCTATTAAATCTTTTCCCTCTCATCTTAAACCTATGCCCTCTAGTTCTTGATTCTCCAATCCTGGGATACAGACTGTGTGCATTCACCCTATCTATACACCTCATGATTTTATATACCTCTATAAGATCACCTCTCAGTTCCTAAACTTCACGGATTAAAGTCCTAGCCTGCCCAATCTCTCCCTGTAACCCAGTTCCTCAAGTCCCAGAAAAATGATGCAAAATAAAAAGGCCCTTTTCATTTTACACACAAAGAAGTTAGTTGAAGAGGGTAAGGGTGTTTTCAACAAGGGTCGGACCAGTGGGGTCTTTGAGATGGAGGAGAGCATCAGTCAAGGGAGTTGGTGTGTGATTGGAACCTGGGGATTTAGATCAGGGGAGAATGCTTGGCTGCTTGGAGGGGGTCAGGGAGAAACCAGGGTCACAATTAAGGCATGGTACAGTGATGGTTGTGGGAAGGGGCAAATTAATTAGAGTCTCAGTTGGCCATGGTATTGGGGTTGGAAGCTCCCAAGAGAGATCTGCAGCCAGTTGTAATCAGTGGATTCCTTGGTTAAGTATTCCAAAAGCAGGACTTATATTTGTTGTGAAGGCCTGTTTGTACATGAGTGACCTACACTGCCCTTGGCCCAATATACCTCGAGCTGAAGTTCCTGAAATTGGTGTCTAATATACATGGCAATTCATTGAACAAAGTGCATGCACACTAGTGCATCATATGCAGGGAGAAAATGGAAACAAATTGTGAACAAATTCACCAATTTGTTCAGTGATCATTTTCCAATAAAATTTTCTTGGGTAGTACACATTAATTGTGTGTTATATGATTAAATCTCTAAGTGATACATTACATGTTCAGGTTACACACACTCCGCTCTTAACTCCATAGAGCAGATAGCAATGATTCATTCTGCCCATGATACAATCATTCAACCATCCTAAATTGATGTTAATCAATCACCAGATTCCATGCCAATAGCCAATTAAACTCTGTTGATCCCATTCTTGAAAATTACCATCAACCCAGCATGGACAGCCTTTTGGGGAGAGTTTTCCAAATTTCCACTGCCTTATGCTTCATTGTAATATGTTCCAAGTCTCGCTTAACAGCAGGAGGTTGAAAATCACATTGTTGCAGGACCAGCTTCACTTTAGATTTATAATGAACCAAATGCTTAAAACATTATAGAATTGGTACAGCACAGGTAATTCAACCCAATGCGTCCATGCCATCTCCTCGCACTGCAATCCATCAGTCTCAATAGCCTGTTCTTACCCCATGACCCAGAGAATTATGTTACCTCTCCAATTCACTCTTAAAAGCCAGGATCGATTATGTTTCTGTCAGATCATTACTGTCCTCCACTTTTTTTCATCACATTCCCCATGAATTTTAAGCTTGTGCCTCTGCTTCTTGAATTAGTGGAAACAGCTCTCTTCTATTTACCCTGTCTAAACCAATCCAAGTCTTTACTCTTTGGAGAGAAGGGGGATGAGAGGAGACATGATAGAGGTGTACAAAATATTAAGAGGAATAGATAGAGTGGACAGCCAGCGCCACTTTCCCAGGGCACCAATGCTCGATACAAGAGGGCATGGCTTTAAAGTAATGGGTGGGAAGTTCACGGGAGATATCGGAGGAAGGTTTTTTACTCAGAGAGTGGTTGGGGCATGGAATGCGCTGCCTGGGGTGGTGGTGGAGGCAGGTACATTGGTCAAATTCAAGAGGTTACCAGATAAGCATATGGAGGAATTTAAAATAGAGGGATTTAAAATAGAGGGATACGTGAGAGGAAGGGGTGAGATAGTCTGAGGTGAGGATTAAAAGTTGGCACAACATTGTGGGCCGAAGGGTCTGTATTATACAGTACTGTTCTATGTTCTATTAGTGGAAACAGCTCTCTTCTATTTACCCTGTCTAAGCCAATCCAAGTCTGACCAATTCTGCAAATACAATTCAAGGCACTTATACAAACGCTCATATCCACACTTTCCTCAACATCCCTGCAACTCCCTCTGCATTAACTGCACTGCAGGAAAAATGAACAAGCACCAATGCAACCTTTCCCATTGCATTACAACAGTCCATGTTAGTATCAAGGTAATACTGGAACTGAACCCTTCAACACGAAGTTTCCACTCAATGGATTTGGATTGGATAGCTTTTTTTTGAACTGACTGGAAATTTCTAAATGCATGACGGGCATCAAAAGTCTGCCTTACTTCTAAAAAGAGCAAAATTGGAGTTTGTTTCACTCACATTTGAGTTCACTGATGTGGAGACATTAATAAATTAGCACCAGTAGCAAAACAAACATCTGCATATGAGCCCATTCCAACCTGTTCATTGTTTCGTTTGGGCTTGATAATTGGCAAGCAATGCACGTTTTGAGATCATATTTTGTTAAACTAAATGACATTCTTGGCTCCCAATGTTGTCTGCATGTGTTAACTTTAGGTCAGTGAACAGCAGTATTGCCTTTAAGTCAATAGGTTCTGGGCAGACACTCTGGTACAGTGCAGAAAGGGAACGGCACTGTCAGAAGCACTGCTTTGCAGAAGAGGTATTAGACTCAGGCCCCACCTTTGCTTTCAACTGGAAGTAAAGGATCCAATGGCTCTTTGGCGAATTATCATCGGGGCCTTAGCCAATGTTTATTCTTCAATCAATGTCACTAAAACAGATTATTTGCAGATTCTCAGATGGGTGGAGTGAGATCTTGCTGTGTTCAAATTGGCTGCTGTTTGTTTTACTACAAAAAACAATAGCTGTACAAGACGTTGGTGAGACTGCACCTGGACTATCGTGTACAGGTTTGGTTACCCTGTTGTACGAAAGATGTTATTAAGCTGGAAAGAGTGCAAAGAAGATTTATGAGAATGTTGCCAGGACTCAGGGACTTGAATTATATAAAGAGATAATTCAGGCCCCTGGATTTAGTCCTTGGAGGGTAACCTTATATAGGTGTATAAAATCATGAGGGGCACAGGTAGGGTGAATGCACACAGTCTTCTTCCCAGGGAATGGTAATCAAAAACTAGAGAGCACAGGGTTAAGGTGACAGGGGAGAGATTTAAAAGGGATCTGAGGGACAACTTCTTCACACAAAGGGTGGCAGAGGAAGTGGTTGAGGCAGGTACAATAACAACATTTTAAAGACATTTGGACAGGTACATGGATAGGAAAGTTTAGAGAGATGTGGGCCAAATGCAGGCATATGGGACCTTAGATGGAAATCTTGGTTGGCTTGGATGAGTTGGGCCAAAGGGCCTGTTTCCCTGCTGTATGACTCTATGACTAATACAGGAACAAAATGCTGAGAAAGGTCATCGGCTGCAGAAGTCTTTAGTCTTGAAAAACATTGCATCTGCCTACCTTTCTCACCTCTTTGTGCACATCCCACAGCCACCGGCACTGTCACCTCTCTCCCACTGAGCCAGAAGGTTGTGGGTTGAAAGACTGACTTAAGGGACTTGAGCACTAAATTCTAGGTTGGCACTGCAATGTTCAGGGCCCCTTCTGTTCATTCACGTATGCATATCAGATCTCATGGCACTATAAGGGTGGAGGATTTATTCCCTTCCAAACCAATGTTTGTCCCCAACAAAAAAAACATCATTTTTTAAATTTGATCATTATCTCGCTGCTGTTTACAGGAGCTTGCTGTGTCATTCTTGTTATTTGACTGTCATTCTTCATACATTAGAACAACAAGTATATTTTGCAAATATTGGTTGTAAAACACTTTCCTGAGGTTGTAAAGGTGGTGCAAGTCTTCCTTTCTGTTTCTCTAGTCACCGTGAGACAGGCCCAGTTTTGCGCAGTGGGTCTAACTTCAGATTTTCATACTTGGCAGAGCACATGGTCCCAACAGTACCACTGGCTGTTGGTCACTCACTTTGACTCAAGAGTAAGCCCACTGGCAGCTTCGCAAAATAGGAAACAGAAATGATTCTTCAATGTCCAGGCAGTCTGGGCTACAAACAATACCAGTGAATTGGCATAAATTCAGCTCTTTTCATGCATGTCCAGTTAATGGAGTGAGAAAGGGTAGAAGCAACAATTGACAGACTGGTACAAGTAGGATTTGCACTTCCTATAATCAGTGCAATGATGTCCTCTGAATCTTGTGGCTTTATTTTGGAGTAGATCAGTTGTCATCGAAAACAAGTAGCCACTTCCTGGCAAAGTGGCAGGTCAGATCAGCCAATCACAAACAAAAAACAACTTCAAACAAAAAGCTTTAGCCACACTGTGACTTAAGACCACAAGCACCTTAAGCAACAGGCATCTGGCTGGTGTTTTGCAATTTCTGTCATGCAGTGGGGGTTGTCAGAATTTCCTTTAAATGAATCTTTCTGCTTAAATCTTGATGCAGGCAGGCAGGAAGCAAAAATAGCAACATTTGCATGCTACTAAGAAATCATCACATTAAATAATGCAATGCAGTTTATTAATCTAATCGAGATTTATTTTCTGTCTGTTAATAACATTATAACATTCAAATTATCTGAAAACTAAAATCAGACAGCAATTGTAAAAAAAAATTTAATTGAATTGAATCAATTCTCAAAGGTTCACCCAACTTACACTATCTCATATATTTGAGACCAACTGCAGGGAATGCTAACAGATTATTTAATTCAGGGAGCTAATGTGGTTATCAAAACTAAGCTCAGTTCTGTTGTTATTTAGCATTTATTGTCAGGACTGCTCGTCAAATTATGTTTATTGGGTCTTCCCATTCCCCTCAAAACTAAATATTACAAATTTAAAGACTAAGTACTTCTACATAATGGCCAACTGGTGGGTGAGGCAAATTGTCCATAATATCACAAGCCAATCCAATGAGATGTTAAGTAGCCAATGACTTAGAGATACAAGCGGCAAAGAACTCATTGCATTTAAATTGATTACAGATTCCGAACACTCAGCAGGTCAGGCCGCATCTGAGGGAAGAAAAACAGAGTCAAAGTATCAAAGTTGGAGACCCTTCATCAGAATTGAAAAGGAAACAAAAGCAGCTTGTCTGCTTCATCTGACGAAGGGTCTCCAACCTTAAACATTAACTCTGTTTCTCTTCCCACAGATGCAGCCCGACCTGCTGAGTGTTTCCTGCATGGAGACACAAGAAACTGCAGATGCAATACACAACAGGCCAGAGGAACTCTGCAGGTCAGGCAGCATCTACGAAGGGAAATGGACAGGCGATGTTTCAGGTCGAGACCCTTCATCTGGACTCCAGCATTTTGTTGTTTTAGATTTCCAGCATCTGCAGTTTTTTTTAAATCTTGATGACAAATCCGTTTTACCATCGTTTACAGTCTGATCGTTGACCATGTGAACAATACTTTCCATTGCAGCATTTTCCATTTACTAATTCATCTTTTTTGATATAGATTTAAAACCTGGTGTTTATATGAGCACACTTTAATTCACCATAGTATTTTACCAGCTCGTTGAATAGGAAAGGGGTTAAGCAACAAATGGTATGATTTACTGCAACGATAATATGAATTTCACAGACAGCATGCAACCAAAACATATCAGAGCTTCAAGCTAAGCTCGCGCTAAATTCCCTTTCTTAAACTATATTGGTTTTCACCCTCCTTGATACCTGGTTCAAAACTCCAAACAGTAAAGGGCAGATTATGTTTAAAATTTTGGCAGCATTTTTAAGAAAATGGGATCTTTTCACAGCTTTTGGTTTGAAGTAAAGAAAAGTAAGCAGCATGTTTAAAATAAAGAAGCACAAAGCAGAAAAAGGGAATGCAAGTTGCTGGGTTACCATAATGCTGAAATTGTTATAGCCATCCTGGAGGGAAACAGCGGGATTACAGGAGTCCTGGAGAGAAAAGGAAAAGGGCAAGAAAATGGCAGACAGAATCAGTGGGAGAGTTTAACAGAGGGAAATGATTTGTTTATACCACTAGTTCACATCAAAAGCACAATCGTCATACACATTTACAAATACTGACCATCTGTACAGGGAGAAATGGGAGACACAATTGTGTTTAATCCATATTCTTAACAAATTATGGTTTGTTAATTTCACAGTACTGACGATTCTTTAAGAAAATCTCACTTGCGTTGTTCAATTGCTATTATTTTGTAATAGCTTTAAGCTCTTAGAAGAAATTCGACACACCCGAATATTCTGCTTTATATTATTAAAGAGGTTGTTCCCCTTATGTCTTCTTCTCTGAAATGAGATTCTCATTGATATTCATTTAGAATTAGCAATAGATTAGGCCTTAGAGAATAGTTGTTAGCCTGCTTCTAGACTGAAGACTGACCAGAACTGTACCAAATCATGCCACAACTTGTCTGCCAGTTGAGGCGATAGCTTATTGCTGGGCAACAGAAATCTTACCTGTCATTCCCTCTCAATCAGTTATGCCTAAGGCGAGTTAACAGTAAATCAGCCTTGAATCTCTCTGATCTGTACCACTCAGTAGCACAGTGGTACATTTACCTACAATGTTATTTGAGACCCAATACCAGCTTGATCTTGTACATTTTAGCAGAGCAGTTTTTAAATTGTGATCGTGACAGTCAAACAAAGCAGTAGTGTAATATAAATACTGAGTGTTCACATAAAAATGTGAGTGTTCTCATATAAATAGGTGGGGGCCATTGAAATACTCGAGCCTGTTCCATTGGTTGGTGGCTGCTCCTCACCCACAATGGCTTCATCCATTGATATTGCTGGTTAACAAAAACCCATCAATTTCCTATTGAACTGTAGCCTGGATGGAATTTTGGGGCAAGCAGTTCAATGGTCCCACCACCCTATAAATAAAGAGGTGTTCCCTCATTTTACTCCAGAACAACCTAGCACCTTTGTTCTGGGTCCTCCACTGGGTTAAGTATTTACTCCATGTACACTAACAAATTCTTTGATCACCTTGAGCAACTTAGTCAGACCATGCTTAATCTTCTGTGTTGAGAGGAATGCAAGCCTAGTTTATGCATCCATTAGCAATTTTACATGCTGGTTTGTTGATGTATTCTCATAGATTCCTCACTTCATTTAACATTTTTCCTTGTATCAATACTTACAGTGAAATCAACTCCAAAGAGAAAAGCAGCCAAGAATAGAGTTCCAAGGCAATCCAGTCTGTGTCAACTATTACTCCTATTTCCTGAATATTTTAATAAAATATTTATCAAGGAGTGCATTCTTCTGTAATTACCCTGTAGGGCTCCCAAGTATTTCTCAAATTAAATACAATGCACAAGAGATAGGAGTTCATGAGTAAAGGGAAAAAGAAGATCAGTCATACACCATTCACAATCTCAGGGCATACTTATGATTCAGAGGGAGGACACTTAGCCCATCAGATCCATGGCAGCTGCCAGTGGTGCAATCCCATTCTCCCTCTTGTAACCCTGAAACCTATCCTCAATCAACTCCCCTTTGATATTTGTTTTCCCCCCTTATGTACACTGGGGGATAATGTACAGCTGTCAATAAACCTATCAGCACGCCTTTGGGATGGGTGTGGAAACTGGAGCACTTGGGGAAAAGCCACATGGTCACAGGGAGAACATGCAGACTCCATACAGACTGCACCCGAGGTCCGGATTGAACCTGGCTCGCTGGAGCTGTGAGGCAGTGGCATCAACTTCTGCACCACTATTCGACCCTGGCATCCAAAAGCCCTTTGCAGCCAATGAAGTTTTCAAGTGTAGTCACATGGGAAATCCAACAGCCAATTTGCACACAGCAAGTTACAATGATGACCAGAAAACATGTCAGAACTGCATTTTCTCTGTAGCTGTGACACTTCGTACTGTTATTGTTTTTACCTGTACTACCTCAATGCACTCTGTACTAACTCAATGTAACTGCACTGTGTAATGAATTGACCTGTACGATCGGTATGCAAGACAAGTTTTTCACTGTACCTCGGTACAAGTGACAATAATAAACCAATTCCAATATAAATGATTGAGAATTAAACATTGGTTTGGAAAGCAATGATCATAGATGAAATAGAAGCAGGAATTGACCATTTGGTCCCTTGCATCTGCTCTACCATTCAATAAGATTCTGCTCTACCATTCAATAAGATTATGGCTGATCTGTTACCTTAGAAATCACTCTCCTGTATTAACCAGTAAACCTCCAATCCCTTAATATTCAAAAATCTAGCACTTTCTGCTCTCCTTTGAAGCAGGATGGAAAGGATCTATCCTAATGTCCCATCCACCTCTGACAGTGTGGCACTTCCTCAGTATCACATGGCACTGTCAGCATAGATTTCTCTGCTTGACTCCCCAGATTTGGGTAGGTACAGGAGATTAAATAACTTAAAACAACTGAACTACTCGGAAGTGCCTGATTTAAGGTGAAATAGCCTTGAGTTCCTGAAAAGCAAGCCAGATGACTTGTACTTTTAGCTGCCTCTTGTTGATGAACTGTCATTGATAATGGGTTTGTAATTTCAGTGTGTACATTATTGAAGCACTGGCCAAAGATTCACTCATTTAACTTCCCCTTTCACACAGATCACCTCAGATTGTGGCTCAGTGGTATTTGCTGTCCATATTGACAGCACCACCTTTCAGCTGAGGTGTTAAACCAGGATGCAAGGGAAAACGCAAAAGGTCACAGAGCAATAGGAGCAAGGAAGTGTCCCGGGATTCTGACCAACATCCTACCCCCTTTCCAACATTTGGACAGGCACATTGATAGGAAAGGTTTGGAGGGATATGGGTCAAACATGGGGAAATGGAACTGGCTCAAGTAGACAACTTGGTCGGCATGGATGAGTTGGGCTGAAGGATCTGTCTCCTTGCTGTATGACCCTATGCCTCAACCCCACTGAAGGGATTTGATAGCTTTGGGACTTTGCTGTGTGAAGACTGACCACCTCATTTACCTGTTGCACGTGACTGCATTTCCAAAAGTTACGGTGTCGGGATATCATGTCAGCCATGTAATGTTGGGATGATAAGAAAATTCTTCAAGCAGTGGGTATGGAATTCTCTACAGCAGAAGGATGTAGATGCTCAGTTGTTTAGTATAATCAAGGTTAAGATCAATAGATTTTTAACAGTACAGTACAGGAACAGGCCCTTCAGCCCACAATGCTTGTACTAAACACAATGCCGAATTAAGCCATATCCCTCATTCCCTGCACATTCATGTGTCTATCTAATAGCCATATCCCTCATTCCCTGCACATTCATGTGTCTATCTAATAGCCTCTGAAATGCCACTATCGTATCTGCTTCCACCACTCCCCATGGCAGCCCGTTCCAGGCACCCACCACTCTCTGTGTAAAAGACTTGCCCCTCACATCTCCTTTAAACTTTCTCCCTCTCACCTTAAAAGCATGTCTAGTATTTGACATTTCCACCCTGGGAGAAAGATTCTGACTGTCTACCCTATCTACGCCTCTCATAATTTTATAAACTTCTATCAGATTTCCCCTCAGCCTCCAGTACACCACAGAAAACAACCCACGTTTGTCCAACATCTCCTTATAGCTCATACCATCTATGCATCCTGGTAAACCTCTTCTGATCTCTTTCTAAAGCCTTTACATCTTCCTGGAATGGGGCAACCAGAATTGCACACAATACTCCAAATGGTTTGGATACAGAAGGATCAGGAGATAATGGTGAACATGTAGGAAACACTGCCCGGGATAAGCCACAATCTCAGTGGATGCCAGAAGGTTGACACTGCTCCTACTTCTTATATTCTTGGGGTGTAAAGCACTTAAAGACGAGTTAGATACTTGTCATCATGCAGAAATGTTTCGCAGAAACTTATAACGCCATGCATAATCTTTGTATTAGACAGATGGAAGTCTTCCTTCGGAGTGATACAATGTGCCAGGGTTAGGAGAAAACACTGGCACATCAGTGTAACAGGATTACATAGAGGAGAGTAACAGAAATTAACCAGCTGCTGTATGACACATGTATCTATACAGTGCTGTCTTGTTGAGTTTAGGCTTTCAAGATGATCCTTGATCATAAAGTTGGCAAAATAATCCACAGAACTTTGGACATGTTTTTCAGCTTCATTTTTCGAGATTTTTGTGTGCCGATGCTCACTTGCTCTAAAGAGCTGGGAAACATTCTTGGTCTGAAGCAGACATTTGGCCGGAGTCCCCGGCATTGTCTGTGCTAACATATGAAGGCTGTTCTAAGTGGGCCCTGCCACGTTGAGTCTGATGTAACTGAGATGACAAGAATTTTGCCAACTCAAATCTACAACAAATGTAACTTGACAGGGCTGGGTGTGTCGCATTTATTACAAACACATGACAACTAATGTCCAACTTTGATCTTGCAACATATATAAGATTTTCCTTCGAGTCCTTGAATAAATAGTTCCAATCAAAAACACTACAATGTGATTGTGGTACAGTTGCAAAAAAATGACTTGCTGTAGTGGCCCGGACTCGCAGAACTCGAACCACCATCGGCGGCCGCGGGCGCATGCGCAGGAGTGTGGCATAGACTAACCGTGGGGTGGGCCTTCCGGCAGGGACCTTACGTCACATCCGCCAGAGAGGCTCCTGGGTACCTTTGCGAGCGCGCGAGTTTTGCTTCTCTCAGTAATGTGTGCTCCGGTCCAGTCTCCACGTCTCTGCGTTTTCTTTTCTATCACGCGCCGCGTTCAACTACATTTGGTGACCCTGATGCTCCCAGACGACATCTGGAACCCGCGACATGAATCCCGATGACTCGCACAACGCAGTCTCGCTCAAGCTCCCGACTTCCTGGGCCGCTCAGCCCCAAATTTGGTTTGAGCAGGCTGAGGCCCAGTTCAGTATCAGAGGCATTACAGCTGATGCCACGCGGTACTACTACGTGGTCAGCGCACTCGACCAGGACATGGCAGGCCAGATCATCGACTTCCTGCACCATCCACCTATGGAGGACAGGTACACTAAAGATCAAGGTGTTCCTCCTCCGCACTTTCGGACTCTCCCACTGCGCGGCTTCTGCGCATGGATAGCCTGGGCGACCGCAAGCCATCCAAGCTGATGGATGACAGGCTGGCGCTCACGGATGGCCATAAGCCCTGCCTTCTTTTCGAGCAGCTGCCCCTCGAGCAGCTGCCAGGGGACATTCGCCTCCTCCTCGCGGGCGAAGATTTCAGCGACCCGTGCAGCCTTGCAGCCAGGGCGGACATTTTGTAGCAGAGTAAGCAGCGGGGAGCGGCTTCCATCTGCCTAACCACAACCGCGCAGCCTAAGGCCAAGATCCCACAACCGAAGCCACTGAGACCCACGGGGGACAAGGATGAAGGTTTGGATCAATGGTGCTTTTACCATCAGAGGTGGGGGTCAAACGCGCGCCGCTGCCGTCCACCGTGTGCCTTTCCGGGAAACACTGGGGCTGGCCGTTGCTAGTGGCTTCGACGGCTGGCCAGCGCGACAGCCTCTTGTTCCTCTGGGACCGACACTCCAGGCGACGTTTCCTGGTGGACACCGGGGCCGAGATCAGCGTCCTTCCCCCCTCAAACATGGACACCCGTACCGTGGCCCCAGGCCCCAACCTCACCGCCGCGAACGGCACCACCCTCCGGACGTACGGCTTGCGTACCATCCCGCTGCGTTTCGGCCCCAGCTGTTCTACCTGGACCTTCATGGTAGCAGTGGTGTCGCGGCCGTTAGTAGGGTTGGATTTCCTATGGGCCAACCGCCTTCTGGTCGACCTGAAAGGCCGGCATTTGGTCCACGCCGAGACTTTCCAAACCTTCCAGCTCGGGGAAGTACAGTTCCTGGCCCTCCACCTGGACTCCGTCACACTCACATGAGTTCGCCAGGGTGCTGGCGGATTTCCCCTCCATCATCACCCCACTGTTCTCCACTACTGGTCCCAACCACGGCATGCAGCACCACATTCCCACGCAAGGACCACCGCTGCACGCCCGGGCCCGTAGGCTTCCACCCGACAAGCTCTGCCTCGCCAAGGAGGAGTTCCGGAAGATGGAAGAGATGGGGATCATCTGCCACTCGGACAGCTCTTGGGCATCTCCGCTGCACATGGTGCCCAAGTCCGCAGGAGGTTGGAGGCCCTGCGGGGACTACAGGAGACTCAACGACGCCACAACCACCGACCGATACCCGGTGCCTCACATCCAGGATTTCATGGCCAACCTCCATGGGGCGACCATCTTTTCAAAAATCGATCTGGTCCGAGGGGTACCATTAGATCCCCCGTACACCCTGACGACGTGCCCAAGACAGCCCTCATCACCCCCTTCGGGTTGTTCGAATTCTTAAGGATGCCCTTCGGCCTCAAGAACGCCGCTCAGACTTTCCAGAGGCTAATGGACTCGGTGGGGCGAGGCCTGGATTTCGTCTTCATCTACCTAGATGATATCCTGGCGGCCAGCAAGTCATGCAAAGAGCATGTGGCACATTTGCGCCAACTCTGCCAGCGCCTGAGCGACCACGGACTGGCAATCAACCCGGCGAAGTGCCAGTTCGGGCTGACGGAAGTCGACTTCTTGGGCCACAAGGTCAACCAGCACGGAGCCGTCCCTCTGCTGGACAAGGTCCAGGCTATCCGCCAGTTTCCCAAACCCAGCATGGTCAAGGGCCTGCAAGAGTTTGTGGGGATGGTAAATTTCTACTATCGGTTTGTGCCGGCGGCGGCGTGCATCATGAGACCCTTGTTTGGTCTGATGGCTGGCAAGGCCAAGGAGGTGGTATGGGACGCGGAGTCCATGGAAGCTTTCGAGCGGACCAAAGAGGTGTTGGTGAAGGCAGCCCTCCTAGTACACCTGAGAGTCGATGTACTCACGGCGCTCACAGTCGACGCTTCTGACACGGTGGTCAGCGGACTCCTGGAGCAGCTCGTTGAGGGCCAGTTGCGACCGCTCGCCTTTTTCAGCTGACACCTGCGACCACCGGAGGTGCAGTACAGCGCTTTCGACAGGGAGTTGCTAGTGCTCTACCTAACTATCCGGCACTTCCAGTATTTCCTCGAAGGAAGGGATTTCACCGCGTATACGGACCACAAGCTCCTCACCTTCGCCCTTGCAAAGGTATCGGACCCATGGTCGGCTCAGCAGCAGAGGCACCTCTCATTTACTTTGGAGTTCACCACAGACATCCACCACATTGCGGAGAAGAACAACGTGGTTGCCGACACATTGTTTCGTCCCTACATCCACTCAGTGACCACCTCAGCCCCAGGGATCGACTACACACCGCTGGCGCAGACACAACAAGCAGACACCGAGATCCCAGCCTATCGCACCGCCGTTTTGGGACTCCAGTTGGAGGACGTCCCCATCGGCCCAACTGCGGTTCGATTCCAGTGCGACACGTCGACTGGCAGACCTTGGCCCGTGGTACCGGCAGCATGGAGGCGGTGGGTGTTCGACACGCTACATGGCCTGGCCCACCCATCCATCTGGGCGTCTATGAAATTGGTAGCGGACAAATTCGTTTGGCACGGTCTGTGCAAGCAGGTTGGACATTGGGCCAGGACCTGAGTACACTGTGCCAGGACCTGCGTACACTGCCAGACCGCCAAGTCCAGCGGCACATTAAGGCTCCCCTCCAGCAGTTCCAACCGACGCTCGGCAGGTTTCAGCACATCCACGTGGACGTCGTCAGCCCCCTGACCATCTCCCGGGGCGCCAGGTATATCTTCACCATGGTCGACAGGTTCACCAGGTGGCTGGAGGCGGTGCCGCTAGCGGACATGTCCACTGAGTCCTGCGCCAGGGCGCTCATCGCAAACTGGATCGCCAGGTTCGGACTCCCAGCGGACATCACCTCTGACAGAGGGGCACAGTTCACGTCAGGGTTGTGGACAGCACTGGCGCAGCTCCTGGGCACCCAGTTACACCACACCATGGCATACCACCCACAGGCCAACGGCTTGGTTGAGCGGTTCCACAGGCACCTCAAGTCAGCCCTGATGGCGCGCCTCAGAGGGCCCAACTGGATAGATGAGCTTCCCTGGGTTCTACTGGGCTTCCGCACGGCCCCCAAGGAGGACCTGGGCACCTCCTCAGCGGAGCTGGTTTATGGCACCCCCCGACGGTCCCGGACGAGTTCGTGCCAGAGACCCAAGGTCCAGCAGGGACGCCGGCAGAAGTGCTGACGAAGTTGCAGGACAAGGTGGGGAGCCTGGCATCGGTTCCGACCTCCAGACATTGCACTACACCGTCCTTTATCCCTGAGAATCTCCAGGACCGTGAGTACATTTTCATTTGCAGGGGCATGCACAAGTCACCTCTGCAGAGGCCGTAGGAAGGACCCTTCAAGGTGATCTGGCACAACTGATATACGTGTGTTGTGGAGGTGGGTGGCCGCGAGCAGACTTTCACAGTGGACCACCTCAAATCGGCGCATTTGGACATCGGACAGCCCGTGAAGGTGCCCTCACCGCACCGGTGGGGCAGGCCACCCAAGAGGGACACACAGACTGGGGGTCCCATGCTCCCGATGGACGTTTCGGGGGGGCGGGGTGGTGTAGCGGCCCGGACTCGCAGAACTCGAACCGCCATCGGCAGCCGCGGGCACATGAGCAGGAGCGCAGCGTAGACTAACCGCGGGGCAGGCCTTCCAGCAGGGACCTTACATCACATCCGCTGAAGAGACTCTTGGGTACTTTTGCGAGCGCGCACATTTTGCTTCTCTCAGTAAAGTGTGCTCCGGTCCAGCCTCCACGTCTCTGCGTTTTCTTTTCTGTCATGCGCTGCGTTTGGCTACATTGTCTAGGTAATCCATCTGAGTGTGTTTTTATATTGTGACGCATGTTTCTATATTATGGAAAAACCTTCACAAGCATGTGTGAGGCAATAACATTTAAGGTGGGCTGGTGTGGGGAGGGTGGATTCTCTGATCATAAGTGGTGGATCCCCCATGAAAATATTATCCCCACTTTCCTTTGACGAGTCATATTTCCGATCATTTTGCTTTCCTTTGAAACTTAGAGCAAGCCTACCCCCCCGTATTGAAGGTTAATTGATTTTGTTGGGAACATACAAAGTTTACCAAATGAGGATGTGACTATGATAGGATGTTTGACTGGTTACACTCTGACTGGTTGCATCACAGCCTGGTATGGAGGCTCCAATGCACAGGGTTGTAGACTCAGCCAGCTCCATTACAGACCAAATCCTCCCCACCATCGAGGATATCTTCAGGAGTTGGTGCCTCAAGAAGGCGGCATCCATCACTAGGGGCCCTCACTTTCCGGAAGATGCCCTCTTCTCATTAATACCATCAGGGAGGAGGTACAGGAGCCAGAAGATGATTCAGGAACAGCTCCTTCCCATCCACCATCAAATTTCTGAAGAGTTCATGAACACTACCTCATTATTCCTTTTTTTTGCACTATTTATTTATTTTTCTAATTTATAGTAATCTTGTGTCTTTTCACTGTACTGCTGCCACCAAACAACACATTTCACATCATACAAGGCACCTGATAATAAATCTGATTCTGACTCATCTGTAAAGCATAATTACTGCCATTCCTTCTTCAAAGAAATTGACTCAAATATGCTTGGAAGTCCATGGCACCTTCTATGCATTTATGGAGGTCCAACAACAGTGAGACAAATTAAACTGCACACCTGTACCAGACAGAATGTGGTCAAAGAACCAAGTTGCTCCAAGGGCGAGGGCAAAACTAGAGCCCTAATATAAAATAGTTATCAAGAATTTCAATAAGGAGTTTAAAAGAATCACCAACTTTTACTGTTGCACCATAGAAATCATCCTATCTGGATGCATCACAGTTTGGTATGGCAAATGCTCTGCCCAGGACCGCAAGAGACGGCAGAGAGCTGTGGACACAGCCCAGCACATCACGGAAACCAGCCTCCCCTCCTTGGACTCTGCCTTGGCGAAGCAGCCAGCATAATCAAAGACCCCACCCACCTGGGTCATTCTCTCTTCTCCCCTCTCCCATCAGGTAGAAAATAAGAAGCCTGAGGGCACATACCACCAGTCTTAAGGACAGCTTCTACCCCACTGTGATAAGACTATTGAACAGTTCCCTTATAAAATGAGATGGACTCTGACCTCACGATCTACCTTGTTGTGACCTTGCACCTTATTGCACTGCACCTTCTCTGTAGCTGTGTACACTTTACTCTGTACTGTTATTGATTTTACCTGTACTACTTCAATGCACTCTGTACTAACTCAATGTAACTGCACTGTGTAATGAACTGACCTGTACGATCAGTATGCAAGACAAGTTTTTCACTGTACCTCGGTACAAGTGACAATAATAAACCAATACCAGTACCAGAATCTCCTCCAACCAGACAATGATTGTGCCACCACAGAATGGTTGAGGTGAACTGTATTGATGTTCAATTGAACATAGGTAACAATAAATATAGGCATTAGCAAGAGCTAGCAAGCAAGTGAAATGGATGACAAATTTTACTCTCAGCTATTCTGGGCCATCAGATCCGTCAATTAATTTTCACATCATTGAACATATTGCACCCCTATTCCCCTCTCAAAGTTCAGCAGATTGCATGGTCTACTCAATGAAAACAATGCTCAATTGCAATCCAGATATTAGAGGAAAGGATAAGCAGCTTCAAATTCTGTGAATACTGGGCAGACAACAAAGGGCTGGATTGACTGAACCACCAACTGGGAGTTCCCCTTTATTGCGGGACTCTTTGGAGCACTGACGTACAGAAGGGATCTTGGGGTGCAGCTCACATATCTCCCTGAAAGTGGTGACAACCTAGATAGGGTGGTAAAGAAGGAATACAGCATACTTGCCTTCATCAGTCAGGGTGTGAGTACAAAAGTCGGGAAGTCATGTTGCAGCTGTATAGAACTTTGGTCAGGCCATATTTGGTCAGGAATATTGATAAGATATTTATTTAATAGTCACATGTACATCGAAACACACAGTGAAATGCATCTTTTTGCATTACTGAGAATGTGCTGGGCACAGCCCGCAAGTGTCGCCACTCTTCCGGCGCCAACATAGCATGTCCACAGTTCCTAACCCATATGTCTTTTTGGAATGTGGGAGGAAACCGGAGCACCCGGAGGAAACCCACGCAGACACGGGGAGAATGTACAATCTCCTTACAGACAGCAGCCGGAATTGAACCCGGGTCGCTGACGCTGTAATAGCGTTATGTTAACCGCTACACTACCGTGCCAGCTAATGTATGCAGTTCTGGTCACTGCATTACAGGAAGGATGTGGAAGCTTTGGAGAAGGTGCAGAAGGGGGTTATCAGGATCAGAATCAGATTTATTATCACTGTCTTATGATGTGAAATTTGTTGTTTTGTGGCAGCAGTGCAGTGCAAAGACATAAAATCTATAAATTACAAAATAAATAGTGCAAAAAAAAAGGAATAATGAGGTAGTGTTTATGGGTTCATGCGCTGCTCAGAAATCTGATGTTGCCTGGATTAGAGAGTATTAACTATAAGGAGAGTTTGGACAAACTTGGATTGTTTTCTCTGGAGCATCGGAGGGTGAGGTGCAACATGATCCAAATATATAAAATTATGAGAGGCATAAACAGGGTAGAGAGGTAGAGTCTTTTTCCAAAGTTGGAAATGTCAAATGAGGGAGACTGCTCTGCCCAGGACTGCAAGAAACTGCAGAGAGTTGTGGACACAGCCCAGCGCGTCACGGAAACCAGCCTCCCCTCCTTAGACTCTGTCTTTACCTCTCGCTGCGTTGGTGAAGCAGCCAGCATAATCAAAGACCCCACCCAGCCAGGTCATTCTCTCTTTTCTCCTCTTCCATCAGGTAGAAGATACAGGAGCCTGAGGGCACGTACCACCAGGCTCAAGGACAGGTTCTATCCCACTGTGATAAAACTATATGATGAGATGGACTCTGACTTCACCATCTACCTTGTTGTGACCTTGCACCTTATTGCACTGCACTTTCTCTGTAGCTGTGACACTTTACTCTGTACTGTTATTGTTTTTACCTGTACTGCCTCAATGCACTCTGTACTAACTCAATGTAACTGCACTGTGTAATGAATTGACCTGTACGATCAGTATGCAAGACAAATTTTTCACTGTACCTCGGTACAAGTGACAATAATAAACCAATACCGATACCAAATACAGGAGGACATAGCTTTAAGGTGACAGGGGGAAAGATAAAAGATTTAAGTGGCAGGTTTTTCTGTTACACAGAGAGTGGTAGGTGTCTGGAAACGTGGTGGGAGCAGATATGATAGCAATGCTTAAGAGGCATTTACACAAGCACATGAACAGGAAGGGAACTGAGGGAGATAGATCACACACAGGCAGATGTGCAGTTTATATTGGCATCATGGTCAGAACTGATCTGGTGGGCCAAAGGGCCTGTTCCGCTGTACTGTTCTATATTTATTCAGGTTGAGTTGCTTCCTGAACATTAATCTTCTGGCTGCCCCGTCGCTGTGCCTGGAAGAACCACGGAGAGTGAGGAATACCCCCCGTCCCCTGCAAATGGCGGACAGCATCCACAGACAGAGATCCAGGCTCTCCTGAAAACTGTCAGTGTGCTTGATCCTCCAAGAGAAGCAAAGCCTCGGACTGAGTGAGACCCTGGGAAGGGCTCGGTTCAGCACTTGGGGCTTGCTGGGGATTGGGGAAGAAAAGGGAATGGATTTAATTTTAATTTATGGTTCTTGCAACAGAAACATCCAGATACCCAAGGGCACCATGTACCGCAGGGACATACAAAAAGGCAAGAGTTGCATCCATTTATTCAACTTTTAAGATGTAAAATAAGAAATGCCCTCCACTCCCACCCCTTCTCAGAGTGTCCTGCCTGTCTATCATGGGCTGGAGACTGTCCAAATCAGGAGCAACATCCGAGAGAGAAAGCAGTTGACACGTTAACATAAAAATGCACAAGTTAGGAGCAAGAGTAGGTCATTTTGTCCCAATGCCTGCTTCACCATTCACTTAGATCGTGGCTGTTCCAACTGTAACCTCAAATCTCCACTCCTGTCTACCCCTCCTTACTTATCAAGAATCTATCCATCTCACCCTTAAAAATATTCCAAGGCTCTGCTGCCACCACCGTTTGATGGAGAGGGTTCCAAAGAGTTGCATCACAGAGAGAGGGGTCTTGGCATAATTTGTTTTAAATGGGTGTTCCTTTATTTTGTTAGACAGTGACTCCTAGTCCGAGATCCTCCAATGAGAGGAAACATCCTCTGTACGCACAACGTGAAAACCCATCAGGATCAGAGATCCTTTTCCCACCCATTTCTGTACGGACACCCTGTGATCTTCTAATCTCATTCATGTCGACTGCATTGAGCATCGGGTGACGAACTGATTTCTTGCCAAGCAAAGCCACCAAGCAACACTGGAAAGAGTAATGCTCTGATGAGACGAGGACAGCTGCTTTGTGGAGCTGGCCAGGATTATGACTGCCACTGATCGTTAATCGTCATTGAACTACCTGCCATTGCTGCTTGAAAAACAACTCCTATTAATGAGGTAATTTGGAAAAGTTATATCTTGGTTTTATCATGATATCGAGCATAAAGGTACAAAATGCTTGGATAGATGCTTAACAGTGCAGTTTTTTTTCTTGGTTTGTTTTTCACAATGAATAGCAGATGCCCTTTGTTGCAGCTTCATTATAACTTATTGCAAATGTTCAGATGCTACGATATGGTTGGTCAAGTTTACCATCTCCCTGTTGCCTCTTAAAATTACAACTGGAATTCATTTTATTAAGTGGCATTTAAGATCAGGACCTGATGGCATTCACATGCTAATGTGTAATCATGAAGTAATAAAAACACTTCTTGAGTTTCAGTTCACAGTTTTCAGCCATTGAAATGGCAACTGAACAACTCTTTCATGACTCTTTAACTTGAAAAGCTGGTTTTATTGGGGGATGGGTTTAAGGGCGACGTCATCAGCATGTAGGGTGGCCTCCCTCCATGCCAATGGGATGAATCCGGCCTTGGATTTGCCAGTGGGAGCGACCGCCAAGCACTTTTTAAAATAAAATGTCCCCAAGCAGAACCAAAAATAAAAATTGAACGGATATGAGGAATAAGGTTTTTGTTCTCTGCAAGAGTCCATTTGTATCACTGCCATATTCCACCACTTCTACCCAAGAACCATTTGCAATACTGCAGCCATCCCTGTTGCTGTAGTAATGTTACTTCTGCTAATTATCCTTACGTTGCCTTATTACTGGAAACGGTGATCCATGAGAGTGCACGTCAGATCCAAGAACTGTGCGAACCAGCATCTGACTCTCACTCCTATTTGAATTGCAGAAAAGTCCAAAAAGCAATGGAGGATAAGAAATCTTTTCTTACCGGTTCCATGGGGTGGATTTAATACTTTTTATTTTGGCTTCAACCTTTAACTTACAGATGGATGTCAGTAAGACTACTAGCTCTGCATGCCAAGAATCTTGTATTTTGCAATATTCTGGCATGAACTATTCTTGGATGATCTGGCTTGCCTTTAATTTTAAAAACTCATTAAACTTACAAGGTTTCCAGACTAAATTTGTGTAAACATTAACTTTAAAAAGTATGCTGCCATAATTACGATCTTTATTTGACTACTTTTTGAAATGGCCACCATTTCCTCACCTGACCTCTTTACAAGGTCATGAGGGAAATGTGCATGGTGCACAGGATACATAAGAGAAATGTCCCATGAGCTACCTGAAATGCATAAAAATTGTCCCACATCAAGTAACTGCATAATATGGAGCATCCACTGAGTCTATATGGGTAGAACTCAAAAGTAAGAAAGGTGCAATCACTCTGATGGGATTATACTACAGAGTCCCCCCCCCCCCCCACCACCTCTCCCCCACCCTCAATAGCCACCAGGACATTGAGAAACAGATATGCATGCAGATTAGGGAAAGATGTAAAACTAAGAGGGTTGCTGTCGTGGGGGATTCAACTTCCCTAATATAAACTCGGTCCTCCTTAGTATAAGAGGTTTAGATGGGACAGAATTTGTTAGGTGCATCCAGGACAGTTTCTTAAATCAATATGTAGATAGTCCGAGAGAAGGGGCCGTACTCGACCTGGTGTTGGGTAATGAGCCTGGCCAGGTGACCAACCTTACAGTGTGAGAACACTTAAGGAACAGTGAACAGTTTTAAGATAGCTATAGATAAGGATAAGTATGGATCTTGCGGGAGAGTATTACATTGGAACAGGGCAAATTACAATAGGATTAGGCAGGAACGAGGGAGAATTAATTGGGAACAGCTGTTTTTGGGCAAGTCCACATCTGCATGTGGAGGGTGTTTAAAGACCAACTGCACAGAGTACAGGACAGGTATGTTCCAGTAAGAAGGAAGGACAAGGATGACAAGGTTAGAGACCCTTGGATGTCGAGAGAGGTAGTGAATTTAATCAAGAAGAAAAGGAAAAGTATGTAAAGCTTAGGAAGCTAGGATCAAACAGAGCACTTGAGGATTATAAAGAAGACAGAAAGGAACTCAAGAAGGGAATTAGGAAATCCAAAAGTGGCCACGAAACGTCCTTGGCAAGTAGGATCAAAGAGAATCTCAAGGCATTCTATACATACATCAAGAGCAAGAGGATAACTAGGGAGACGGTAGGACCACTCAAGGATAAAGGAGGGAACATGTGCTTAGAAGCGTAGGATGTGGTTGAGGTCCTTAATGAGTACTTTGCATCGGGATTTACCAAGGAGAAGGACATGGAGGATGGGGAGATCAGTGCGGAGCACACTAATATACTAGGACATTTTGAGATAAAGGAGGAGGTCTCTTAAAGAGCCTTCAAGTGGATAAGTCCCCAGGACCTGATGGAATATACCCCAGGTTATTGAGAGAGGCAAGAGATGAGATTGCTGGGGCCTTGACCATTATCTTCATTTCCTCTCAGGCGAGGTCCCAGAGGACCGGCGAGTAGCTACCGTTGTTCCATTATTCAAGAAGGCAAACAGGGATAATCCTAGTAACTGTAGACCGGTGAGTCTCATGTCAGTGTAAGGGAAGTTACTGGAGAGGATTCTTAGGGTTAGGATTAATGAGCTTTTGGAAAACCATAGCCTAATTAGGGACAATCAGCATGGCTTTGAGCAGGGCAAGTCACGCTTTACTAACTTGATTGAGTTTTTTGATGAGGTGACGAGGGTGATTGATGAAGGTAGAGCTGTGGATGTTGTCTACATGGACTTTAGTAAAGTGTTTGACAAGGTCCCTCATGGGAGGCTCACCCAGAAGATTAAGATGCATGGGATCCACGGTGAATTGGCTGTTTGGATTCAGAAGTGGTTTGCCCGTAGAACAGCGGGTAGTTTTCGATGGGACTTATTCTAGCTGAAGGTCTGTGACTAGTGGTGTTCCTCAGGGATCCATACTGGGACCTCTGCAGTTTGTGATGTATATAGATGACCTGGATGAAAATGTACATGGGTGGGTTAGTAATTTTGCAGATGATACGAAGATTGGTGGTGTTGTGGATAGTGTAGAAGACGGGCAAAGGATACAGCAGGATATAGATCAGTTGCAAAATGGGCAGAGAAGTGGCAGATGGAGTTCAAGCTGGCCAAATGTGAAGTGTTGCACCTTGGGAGATCAAATGTAAAGAGACAGTGCACTGTTATTGGCAAGACCCTTAATAGTATTGATGAGCAGAGGGATCTTGGGGTCCAAGTTCACAGCTCCCTGAAAATGGCTACACAGGTTGATAGGGCTCTAAAGGAGGCATATGGCATGCTTGCCTTCGTTAGTCAAGGCATTGAGTTCAAGAGTCAGGAACTTTTATGCTGCAGCTTTATAAAACTTTAGTTAGGCCGCATCTAGAGTACTGCATTCAGTTCTGGTCACCCCTTTATAGGATGTCGAGGCTTTGGAGAGGGTGCAGAAGAGGTTTTACCAGGATGCTGCCTGGATTAGCGGCCATGTGCTATGAGGATAGGTTGGACAAACTTGGGTTGTTTTCTCTGGAATGGCAGAGACTAAGGGGAGACCTGATAGAAGTTTCTAAGATCATGAGAGTAGTAGACAGCCAGTATCTTTTCCCCAGGGTTAAAATGTCTAATACCAGAGGGCATGCATTTAAGGTGAGAGGGGGAAAGTTCAAAGGAGATGCGTGGGACAAGTTTTTTTTACACAGAGAGTGGTGGATGCCTGGAATGCGCTGCCAGGGGTGGTGGTGGATGCAAATACGATAGAGACGTTCAAGAAGCTCTCAGATAGGCACATGAATGTGAGGGGAATGGTAGGATATGGACATTGTGTCGGCAGAAGGGATTAGTTTAGTTGGGCATTTTATTACTAATATAACTAGTTCAGCACAACATTGTGGGCCGAAGGGCCTGTTCCTGTGCTGTACTGTTCTACGTTCTAAATGCTAAGAAGGAACTGAGACCCAAAATTTAATAATATAGCAAGACCTCCAAGGTAGTTGAGCTATAAAGACTGTCTTCAACAAACACTATGAAGCATAGATAAGCAAGACATCCCTTTGTGCTGTTGGGAGTCATTTGAAGAATAACTCCCAATGGATACAGTTGATTTGGAAATCCTACAGCACTGACGTAAGGACATAATGCCATGTGTAATGAATTGATGCATGCTTTTGCAAAGATCTTGTACTGGAAATTCTACTGTGTACCAGGGCCACAAGAAAAGGTTTTGCATGTTTAAAATGTAAGTGCAGGATGTCATGTAGAACATAGGCCCAAGTCCCCAGGTGCAGGAAGGGATTGTGTGGAGGCAGGAGGAGCCGTAAGAAGGACCTTCCACCACCCACTCCCCTCATCTCTTTATACTGGCCATCTCCCCTCTATTCTTTTGGTCCAGATGAAGGATCTCGACCCGAAAAATCGACTGTCCATTTCCCCCCCCCAGATGCTGCTCGACCCACTGTGTTCCTCCAGCAGTTTGTTTGTTGCTCCAGATTCCAGCATCTGCAGTCTTTTGTGTCTCCTCTCAGCGGGGAATGGGAAGAAAGCTGGGCTTGGGTTGGGTTAGTGAGGGAAATCAAGGCTGGGGGAATGGAAGACGGTCACGATAAGCCCGTGGTGGTAGGGTGGGGTGTGTTTGGCTGGGTTGGGTCGATTTGAGAAGCGTTGGGGTCCTGAAGGTGGCCAAAACTACACTGATCTCAGATTTGAACATGCCTCTGATTGGAATCCTGTAACTAGCAGTGTACCGCAGGGGTTGGTGCTGGGATCCTTGTTGTTTGGGATATACGTGATGTGAATGTAGAAAGTACGATTGGTAAGTTTGTGGATGACACAGAAATGGTGGTGTTGAGGATGGCAAGGAAGGTTGTCCGAGGCAACAGCAGGACATACTTTGGATGGAAAGTTGGGCAGTGCATTGGTAGATGGAATTAAACCTAACAAGTGCAAGGAGATGCATTTTGGGAAGTCAAATAGGGGTAGGACGTATACAATAAATGGCTGGGCAATAAGGAACGTTGATGAGTAGAGGGACCTTGGGGTTCAAGTCCTTAGTTCCATTGAATTGGCAACACAGGAAGATAGGGTGGTGAAGGCGGCAAATGGCATGCTTGCCTTCAAAGGTTGGGGCATTATGCTGCAACTTTACAACATACTTGAAGTATTGTACATTGTTCTGGCCACCACACTATAGGATAGATATGATAGTGCTGGAGAGGGTGCAGAGGGGATTCTTCAGGATGTTGCCTGGTTTGGAGGACTTCAGTTATGAAGAGACATTGGAAAGACTGTGCTTGTTTTCCCTGGAGCAAAGGAGGCTGACGGGTGACTTGATAGAGGTATATAAAATTCTAAGGGCACAGATAGATAGTCAGAATATTTTTCCCATGGTAACAGTGTCAAAAACAGGAGGGCATAGGTTTAAGGTGGGAGGAAAGAGCTTTAAAGGGAATTTGAGGGAAAAGGTTTTGCTTTGCACAGGAAGTGGTTGATATCTCAAATGTGCTGCCAGATGAGGTGGTGGAGTCATAGACAATCAATATGTTTAAGGGACATTTAGACAGGCACTTGAATAGGCAAGGCATGGAAGGATTCAGTGTTAATGTGAACAAACAGGATTAATGTGCATAAAGGTCAGTATAGACGAAGTGGGCTGAATGGCCCATTTCTGTGCTGTACATCTCTGATTCTATGACTTAATGAAAAAGTCGGAAGATTTACAAGCCTCTGCAATGAAGAAATTTCACTTCTTCTCGGTCCTAAATGGTCAACCCCTTATTCAAAGACTAATAACAAACTATAATTTGGCCACTCATTAGCTGAAGCACATGTACCTTCTGGGCTGGCAAAATAAACTCAATATTCAATCAGAAACAGGTAACTCGCGAGTGCCAGGGGAGCCAATTTGGATGTCACTTATTCCAAAAACCAAACAGGATGATAAATACCAGACGATTCTTATTGAGGAGTTGTCTGGTCCCTTGGCATATGTATGGCCGAATATCAAGATCCAAAGCTCTTACAATTATTTCACCCTAAAAGTATCCAATTATTTAACATTTCTTGCTGCAATTTCAATAGCGTTATGAGAAACTAGTGTATAAATGTGAACACACTGAGGGTCTGCCAGAAATGAAATGCATTTAAGTCACTGACCAAATATTCACCATGGATGCCAGCATGCTATATGCTATTGATTAAAAACAGCAGAGCGGACGATTAAAATTTGTCAGCTAATCATCTACACTACACTCTCTCACTCCGTAATACAACTTGTCTCGGTGTCTATCTCCAGAAATTATTCCTAATGCCAGGAACATAGAACAGTACAGCACAGGAACAGGCCCTTCAGCTCACAATGTTGTGCTGAACTAATTAAGCTAATGATACCTAATCCCTTCTGCCTGTACATGGTCCATATCCCTCCATCCTCTGCATATTCAGGTCCCTATCTAAGGGCCTCTTAAATGCCTCTATCACATCTGCCTCCACCACCACCCCTGGCAGCGCATTCCAGGCACCCACCACCCTCTGTGTAAAAAAGCTTGCCCTGCACATCTCCTTTGAACTTTCCCCCTCTCACCTTAAGTGCACGCCCACTAGTATTTGACATTTCAACAACAGGAAAAAGATACCAGCTATCTTCTCTATCTATGTCTCTGGGGAAGCAAGAACAACACTGCAGATATTACAGGAAGGAGCAACATCCGAGTGAGCACTCATTTCTGATGAATTTTATGTCCAATTCAAAAAAAGTTTTTTTTAATAAAAACATTTCATTGGGCTGGCTGCTAGATAGTGGGTCCATACAGAACCTTACTATACAGTTCATGTTGGCATGTGCCAGCTTCCATATCTATGTACTGTTGCTTGAACATACAGGTGCATCTGACTTTATTCTGTTTCTCTGGACTCACCATGGAGCCCAGGGGGACTCCCGATTGCCCTGAGCTGAGGGGCCAGATACACTATAAACCTGGTGTTCAGCCTTAAGCCAACTATGGCTGATGCATCTAGTCTAACCCAATTCATTTTAAAAGGTAAGTGAAGTTGGGGAATCAAGAACAAGAGCGTGTAAGTTTAAGGTGAGAGGGGAGAGATTTAATAGGAACCTGAAGGGTAATTTATTCGTCCAGAGTGTGGTCAGAAAATGGAGTAAGCTGCCAGAGGAAGTGGTTGAGGCACGTACATTAGCAGCATTTAAAAGGTACACCGACGCTACGTGGACAGGAAAGGTTTAGAGGGATATGGGCCAAACACAAGCAAATGGGACTAGTTTAGATGGGAGTCTCGGTCAGCATGGACCATTTGGGCCAAGGGGCCTGTTTCTGCGCTGTATGACTATAAAGTGATTTGTTTTCTTTTAACATTTTATTTTCACGTTAATACTTTATTTAATTTGTCAATTAATGGCATTTATGTGAATATTTTTTATCAATGTTTTTAAATTAATTTATTTTCAACTGCTTCCAAATGTCTTCTAGTAAGGCCTTTGGCACCCTTGGGTGGGACCTCAGTTTGGACTGCCTGAGGTTGAGTCTCCTCTTGTGGCCTGGTCCATGAAGATGGCAAAGCCATGAGGTCACTGGTAGCCACACTGAGCTGGAATAGGTAGGTGTGACTATGGAAGACACGTGTGTGGGTGGGGTGGGGTGGAGTGACCATGAGTTTCGGCCTACGTCTGGTGAAGCCCACTCCATAAAACTGAACCAGATGGTTCTTCCCTTCCTAGTTAGTGGGTGTTGAAGTCAGAAGATGAGCAGGGAAACCAAGTCCCCAGAGCCTTAGAGGGACCTAGGAGTACATGAAAGTGGTGTCACAAGTAGACAGGGTGGTGAAGAAGGCTTTTGGCACGTTGGCCTTCAGAGCACTGAGTATAGAAGTTGGGATGTTATGTTGCAGTTGTACAAGTCGTACAAGAGGCCGCACCTGGAGTATTGTGTTCAGTTTTGGTCACCCTGCTGTAGGAACGATACCATTAAGCTGGAAAGAGTGCAGAAAAGATTTACAAGAATCTTTGCCAAGAATGTTGCCAGGACTTGAGGGACTGGGTTATAGGGAGAGTTGGGCAGGCAAAGACTTTATTCCTTGGAGGGTAGGAAACTGAGGAGTGAGCTGATAGAGGTGTACAAAATCATGAAGGGCATAGATAGGGTGAATGCTTTTTCCCAGGTTTGGGGAATCAACAACTCAAGAGCATAGGTTTAAGGTGAGAGGGGAAAGATTTAACAGGAATTTGAAGGGCAACTATTTTTTTTACACAAAGGGTGGTATGTATGAGGAATGAGCTGCCAGAGGGACTGGTTGAGGCAGGTACAATAACAATTTTTAAAAGACACTTGGACAGGTACGTGGATTGGAAAGATTTAATAGGAACCTGATTTCCAACAGAGAGTGATATGTAAATAGAACGAGCTGCCAGAGGAAGTAGTTGAGGCAGGTACATTAACAACATTTAAAAGATATTTGGACAGGTACATGGATAGGAAAGGTTTAGAGGGATATGGGTCAAATGCAGGCAAGTGGGACTAGCTTAGATGGGTTGGCATGGACCAGTTGGGCTGAAGGGTCTGTTTCCATGCTGTATGACTCTATGATTCGAACCTCTTCTGTCATCCGGTTAGATCAAGGCTGCTCTTAATCTATCTGCCTTGGTTCTGTAACCCTTAACATCCTTCGGTGATAAAAATACAGCAATTTCCCCGGTGAATTCAACAATGGATCTACCCCTAGATCAGTGTGAAGTGTTCCCTGATGTTGGGCAAGGTCTCTCTTGTGGCCCAACTTCTGGGGTCTTACACTTGGAACAAGACCTTATTATCTGTGTTCCCGATGTAAAAACGTTAGTGACAAGCTACAACAAGCCCACGGTCATCAGCCGTACAGCAAACCCTCCCGGTGGGGACGCACCTGTTGGAAGTTCCTGGACTGTGCCTGCTGCCGGAGCAGTCGCTGCTGTTGCTGCAGGAGTTTCATCTGTAGCAGCTGCTGCTGGGGAGAGATGCTGGGCATGGAGGGAGGCTGCATCATGGATCCTGAGCGACGCTGCAGCATGTTGGTGAGGGCCTGCTTGGTGCTCGTGGGGGTGAACTGACCTGGCGGGTCCAACCTGGGTCCTCCTGCAAACAAACAAGTGAACGATCATTGCCTCAGACATTACACTCCCCTGATCCTTCTCTTTACACAGACATTCTCTTGTCCGTACCCTATTCATTGGCGAGATGAAAGATTCCGGAGATGACTAGTATTAAGGGTAGCTACTGGAAACTGTAATACCAGGACCAGCAAAGTCTGTAAGGGCCGAATGGTCTTCTCCTGTTCCTACACTATTCCTCATTCGCTCTCAGAATATAATCATATCAAGATATGTTCCTGATTTCTAACCCTGCATGGCAGTCGAAAGCTAAATTGGTATTTAGAAATTAATTGTTCTGGCCAAAATTCCTGTTTTCAACTGTTCTACCACTGGGGTTTAAACTTTCAGCTGGAACTCCTCAAACTTCCCTCTTTTAAGATGCTCTCTAAAATCTGTCTCTTTGATCAAATTTTTGATCATCTATCCAAGTATTATCTTATGTGGCTTAATGTCACATTTCATCCCTGTGACATACCTTATCCAGGTGTATATCAATGGAGCAACAAACAATCTGCTGGAGGAACAGAGGGTCAAGCAGCATCTGTGGGGGACAGGAATTATCAGGGTTTTCTCCCGAAACATCAACAATTCCTTTCCTCCAACAGATGCTGCTCAACCTGCTGAGTTCCTCCAGCAGATTGCTTTGTTGCTCCAGTTTCCAGCATCTGCAGTCTCTTGTGTCTCCTTTGCTCTATCAATGGGACTTGTTGTTCTGGTATTAAAGTTTACAGTTGTCTTTTATATATAAGCATTTATGAAATTTTTGATGCAATCAGAAAAAGCTTGTGGGAACAGAAATCATCTGTCCATACCTTGGTTTGGCCCAGATAGGATTTCATTCCACTCTATTCTTAATTGCTCAAGACATTTTGAAAATATTCTAGGCCAGAATTGGAAAAGCAGAGATATAGCAGAACGTGTTGGGGCTGGAAGAGTTTAGGGAGATGGGGACAAGATAATAAATAAATCTGAAAACCAAGGGTAAGATGTTTTAAAATTAGAGCGTTGCTAAACTAGGAGAGAGCAATCTCGGGGCGAAGGGTGAATGGAACAATACGACCAAGGACACAATTTGATAGCCTCATGACTACTCCTACTGATACACAAATTCTTAATAAGCTTATTAAGAAATCTTGAAATTAAATTCTCAAACCTCCATAGTGTGGAACTCTTTCCCGTGAATATGTATTACTTAGTCCCCTATTCTATCTTTAGTTACAGGTTCATTTATTTATTGTAATGGGCTCTGATTCACTTTGTTAAACCTATTGATTAACTCTGTTGCTCCAGATTAGGTCCGAGAGGTGTAAACATCAAGCAGACACAGCCCAGCGCCTATTACTGCAAGCTGAAAGCATCTCTTTGCAGTAAAGCTCCGATAATTCAGCAAACGCGTGACTTGGTGGTACTGGACTGGCAGATTTTCTGGACCATTGGACGATATTTCCATTAATCTACTACCACACCTTTAATTTTTAGATGGTATTACAATAAATTTTCCAGTCAACATGGTAAGTTTAAAAGGAGCATAGGAAACGGTCCTGGTCAGTTTCAAGGGGGCATGGTAACATCATCTGGTGAGCCAGATGCCGAACTACTGGAACTTCTGAATAGTTGGACAGCGGACTATCAGTATTGGTGCATTTGGTTTGTGTCAGACAGTTACATTAATAAGCTTCTTCATTTCTTACAAATAATAATATAAGCACTGAGATTAAATGGTCAACATCCTTATGTACTTGACAAACAGTACAAATGTTAATGATTCTCAGAATTAAAAAAAAGATTGCTGACATATTGCAGCAAAATGGAGACACACGAGACTGCAGATGCCAAAATCTGGAGCAACACCCAAAGCACTGGAGGAACTCAGTGGTACAGGCAGAATCTATGGAGGGAAATGGACAGTTGACGTTTCAGGTCTAGACCCTTCATCAGGACTGACATATTGCAGAGTGCTTTTGAGAGAGTGTTTCCCTTTCTCAGCTTTTGAATAGTTTCCTGGTTTAAGGATCTAATCCTCTTACTCAAAACGTTCAAAGGTGTGGGGCTATCTGCTTGGAGGAAATCATGTTTCAAGATTATTTTTAATAAATTATTCATTCCCAAGGCCAACGTTTAATGTTGATCAGTAATTGATGAAGTGAATGGTGAGTCAGCTCATGGGTGTGTTGGGCTGTTGGGCCAGTTACGAGTCAATCATATTGCTGGGGTCTGGAGACAGATATAACACAGACAAGGTTAGTATGGTGAACCAGATTTTTTTTAAAACAATAGTCTGGTTGTTTCATGGTCAACATTACTGATACAAGATCTTAAAAGAAAAGTCCATATTTATTTGCTTAAATCCCCTAAATGACATGCCGCAGTTTGATAGAGAGTCAAAGAGCAATACAGCACGGATACAGGCCCTTCGGCCCAATAACTCCGTGCCGACCAATGTCTTTGGATCAACATTCCAGACTCCTGGAGCATAAGCCTGTACGAAACTCCACCCCTAAAACAGATGAAGAAACTTATGCAGATGGTCGTAACACCAGTTCTGTTGTTCCCCTACTTTTTTAATGAACAGCTTTTATTGCACTACCCAGACAATCATTCTGGACCTGATTCAGGTTTTGTGGAGGTTCCAGATTCTCAATAAACTGACTGTTAATCTCTCAGATCAGTTGCAAATAGTTCAAGAGAAAAATCAAAGAGAGTCTATTAATAGCTTGTTACCCTGATGTCTGTGGGCAAAGGGACTTTTGAACATTGGTCTCCAAACTTGCAATTTCGCAATTTGAATTTGTGCTGCTTAGCACAACTCACGCCCAGAATTAATGTTCCATATATTGTTTTACTATTGGAAATACTTCTGTGACATCCTTCTCACTTTTGAGCCCAGTGGTCAGGTCTATATGGTCCTTTTTCTTAGCCAGATTGGTGTTGACCTGGGTACACATGAATCTTCCATTAAATTCAGTCCTTCTAATAGAGGTATATAAAATTATGAGGGGCATAGGTAAGGTAGATAGCCACAGTCTTTTTCCCAGGGTAGGGGAATCTAAAACTGGAGGGCATAGCTTTAAGGTGAGAGGGGTAAGATTTAAAAGGAAACCAAGGGGAAATGTTTTCACACAGAGGGTGGTGGGTATATGGAACAAGCTGCCAGAGGAAGCTGTAGAGGCGGGTACAATTACAACGTTTAAAAGACATTTAGACAGGTACATGGAGAGGAAAGTTTAGAGGGATATGGGCCAAACGGAGGCAAATGGGACTAGCTCAGATGGACATCTTGGTCGGGATGGACGAGTTGGGCTGAAGGGCCTGTTTCCATGTTGTATATCTCTATGACTTCTAATGCCTATTGTGCGAGTAACCAATGTTTCATTTCTGCAGTATAGCCACTGTATTCATCACCAGGACTAATCGTGCAGCACCCACATTTATTCCAAACACACAACAGCCACACACCTCTGTACATACCTGGTGGAAGTGGCTGGTTCTGAAAGTAGAACCCAGACTGCTGCAGCTGGCCCACAAGGTTGTAACCCCACGAAGGTGCTGCTTGGGGATGGTGCATCAACTGTGAAGACATTGGCGTATAATTTGGAGGCACTCGGTATGCATTGTTTTGTTGATAGTCCTGCAATGGATAGGATCAGGGTTAGTGAGAATAACTATTGACATTGGCATGGTTTAGCACACTAATGCTGTATTCAGACCCAGTGTTTACTGGACTAGTAATCTAGCTGCATAGGTGATGAGGTAACCACTAGATCATTGTAAAAGCCTGGAGACACAAGAGACTGTAGATACTGGAACCTGGAACAAAAGACAAACTGCTGGAAGAACTCAGGCAACATCTTTGGAGGGAAATTGACAGTCGACATTTTGGGTCGAGACCCTTCATCTGGACTGAAAGAGTAGAGGGGAGATAGCCGGCATAAAGCAGCTGAGGGGAAGGGGTGGGGCAAGAGCTGGCCAGTGATAGGTGGGACCAGGTGAGGAGGGGTTGATTGGCAGATGGAGGTAATGATGGAGACTGGGAGGTGATAGGTGGGGGTGACAAGCTGCTGCAAATGATGGAATCTGATGATGGACACCCACCATCATGAAGTGCTTTGAGAGGCTGGTCATGGCACGCATCAACTCCAGCCTCCCAGCAAACCTCAACCCACTGCAATTCACCTACTGTCAAAACAGGTCTACAGCGGACACCATCTCCCAGTCTTTGGAGCATCTGGACAGTAAAGACATCTACATTAGACTATTGTTTATTGACTACAGCCCCGCCTTCAATACTATAATTTCAAGCAAACTCATCACCAAACTCCGAGACAGATTCAACACCTGGATCCTTGACTTCCTGACCATCAGACCGCATTCAATAAGGATAGGCAGCAACACCTCTGGCACGATTATTCGCAACACCAGTGCCCCACAAGGCTGTGTCCTCAGCCTTCTACTCTACTCCTTGTACACTCATGACTGCGTGGCCAGATTCTGCTCCAAAGCCATCTACAAGTTTGCAGATGAAACCACCTTAATGGGCCGTATCTCAAATAATGATGAGTCAGAGTACAGGAAGGAGATAGTGACATGGTGTCATGACAACAACCTTTCCCTCAGCGTCAGCAAAACAAAAGAGCTGGTCATTGACTTCAAGGAGGGGGATGGTGCACATGCACCTGTCTACATCAACGGTGCTGATGTCGAGACGGTTGAGAGCTTCAGGTTCCTAGGAATGAGCATCACCAATAGCCTGTTCAGGTCCAACCACGTGGATGCCACAACCAAGAAAGCTTAGCAGCGCCTCTACTTCCTCGTGAGGCTAAAGAAATTTGGCATGTCCCCCTTGACACTCACCAATTTTTATTGATGCACCACAGAAAGCATCCTATCTGGATGCATCACAGCTTGGCATGGCAACTGCTCTGCCCAGGACAGCAAGAAAATGCAGAGAGTTGTGGACACAGCTCAGCACACCACAGAAACCAGCCTCCCCTCCATAGACTCTGTTTATACTTCTTGCTGCCTTGGTAAAGCAGCCAGCATAATCAAAGACCCCACCCACCCAGGACATTCTCC
This sequence comes from Pristis pectinata, assembly GCF_009764475.1. Lineage (NCBI taxonomy): Eukaryota > Metazoa > Chordata > Chondrichthyes > Rhinopristiformes > Pristidae > Pristis > Pristis pectinata. The sequence goes on along the minus strand of NC_067410.1, from coordinate 105,019,926 downwards.
CTTCTCCCCTCTCCCAGCAGGCAGAAGATACAAAAGCCGGAAAGCATGTACCACTGGGCTCAAGGACAGCTTCTATCCTACTGTTACAAAACTATTGAACAGTTCCCTAGTATGATAAAGATGGACTCTTGACCTCACAATCTATCTTGTTATGACCTTGCACGTTATTGTCTACCTGCACTGCACTTCCTCTGTAGCTGTGACACTTTACTCTGCATTCTGTATTCTTTTACCTTGTACTACCTCAATGCACTGTGTAATGAACTGACCTGTACAAACAGTATACAAGACAAGTTTTTCACTGTACCTCAGTACAAGTGACAACAATAATAAACTGATTCCAATAGGAGAGGAAGGTGGAGCATGGAACCAAATAATGGAGGTGGGGAGGGCAGATGGGAACAGTGGGGGAGGGGACTCAGTAGGAGATGTGTGTGTGTTTGTGTGATGGGGAAATGGAGTAGGTGGAGGAGGGGGAAAGAAACTGGGTGATTGTGAGCTGGGAAGGGGGTGGGTGGAAGGGGGTAGGAGGAACTGGGTAGAAAACCAGGAGATAGAAATGGACATAGAAGGAGCAGACTACCTGAAACTGGACAATTCAATGTTCATGCCGTCAGGTTGTAGAGAACCCAGGTGCCATAAATGAGGTGCTAACTCATTAATGTCTTTCAGATGAATCTACATCATTACCCAGTCTCCATGTGACTGCAGACACAGGCAACCTGACTGACTCTTTAATGCTCTTTGCAAGGCATACACAATTGCATCAAAGTGCTGGATCTGGTTGAGTGCTTTAACGGGCAAGTCGTGACAGGAGGGCAATTCAAGGTGGTCTTGTGAAAAATGCCCCTATAGTGTAAAACCCTGATAATCCAGTACATGACCATTCGGAAGCCCCAATCATTTGGCATCAGGCTCACCACATTCTGTATGCTCCACTCCCTTCCAACTGGCTCGGCCCTGGTTCCTGTGCTTCCATCCAGGCGTTTAGAGGTAAGCTATTCAGGAGTTAAATCAGGGCTTTCCCTTTTCAGTGTTGGCCAAATTACATGGCAGGATAGAGACAGAAAAGGACATCAAAAATAAAAAGGCCAGTTGGGCCCTCTAGATCAGGGTTCAACTCTACCCTAATTCAATCTACCCATTCCTGACTCCCTAAACCTTGCCTTGCAAGAATCGATCAACTAATAGACACAAGGTGAAAGATTATTGGGACATCAAGCTGCAGCTCGACTTCGACAACAGGACAGATGGAACGTAATGGGATGGGAATGGCAACGTGGAATGAATTGGTCCTTACATCTATTCTTGATGCTGAAGATTTTGGCTTCCTTTTCCTGTTCTTTTTTTTCTCTTCCTCCTGAGCGCTTTTGTTCTGATCAGCGACTTCAATTGGCTTCTTCTCTGAATCCAGCGAGACTGGAGTTGGGGGCTCCTCTTCATCCTCTGGCGGGAGTGGTAAAGGCTCCAGGTAGTAACTTCGTGGTTTTGGCTTGGGATGCGTGTGATACAAGAGAAGGTGATGTTGATCTTCGTACTTGATAACTTTCCGATCAACGCGCACGGTGCCAAACCAAGCCCAGGAAAGTGGAGCCGGATTCTTGTGACCCTCAAATAAATCCCATGGGTTGACCTTCTGCTTTGTTGACACTTGGAGACCCTATGGATTGCAATTTAGATTAAAACATTAAGTAGTATAACAGCAGAACATTGACAATGACTAAACGACACTGTGACATTTGACTCGAGTTGATGGTACCCCTGCCTCTGTGTCCGAAGGTTTCATGTTAAAATCCCACTCTGGAAATCTGAATGCAAAAATTTATGCTAACATTCCAGTGCAGTACTGACAGTGTATCGTACAGTCATGAATGTCGTCTTTCAGATGAGATGCTAAACTCAGGCTCCATTTCTCTGAGCAGGTCCCACAGCAGGATGGCACAGTGGTGCAGCTGGTAAAGCTGCTGCCTCACAGTTCCAGCGACCTGGGTTCGATCCCGACCTCCGGGTGCTGCCTGTGCAGAGTATGCATGTTGTCCCTGTGACTTTGTGGATTTTCTCTGGTTTGCTCCCATATCCCAAAAGATGTGCAGTGTGGGTCACTTAGCCACAGTAAATTGCCCCTGGTGTGTGGATGTGTGGTAGAAACTGTGGGGGGGGGGGGGGGGGGGGCGGGGGGGGTTGGGGAGCTGATGAGAATGTGAGAATGTGGGGAGAATAAAATGGAATTAGTATAGGTTTACAGTAAATGGGTGCTTGATGGGCAGTACAGATTCAGTGGTCTGAAGGGCCTGTTTCCATGCTACATGATTCTATGACAACTTTATTTTGAAAAGGAGAAGGGATGATATAATGATGGTCCTGGACAGTATTACCTTTACCAGTTTTAATAAAACAGATCAATTGGTCACAGGCACATTACCATTTGCAGGAGCTGGCTGTGTGCAAATTAACTACACAGTTCCTACATTATTACACTGACTGCACTTCAGAATTACTTACACAAAAGCAGAAGATGCTGGAAATACTCAGCAGGTCAGGTCACCTCTGTGGGAAGAGAAATAGACCTGAAATGTTAACTCTGCTTCTCTTCCCACAGAGGTGGCCTGACCTGAGTACTGACAATATTTTCTGTTTTAATTTTAGATTTCCAGCATCTGCAGGCTTTTTTGACTTTCAAAATTACTTCACCAGTTATAAACTTCGCTGGAATATCCTGAAAGAGATATGAAAAGTGCCTTATAATTGGAAATCTCTAACTGTTTAAAATGAGAGTAAATCACTTGGATTTAGACTTATGATTACAGCGGCTAACATGAAATTTGATCCTGACATTTCATAATCCTTAGCACTCCTCCCTGCACTTGTAAGGAAAGAAAGGACTCCAGGTTCTCTCTCACTCTATGTGGTGCATGTAATGGCAGTTGTGAACAATGATTGTTACTTTAAGGCTGTCACTCTTTTAAGTATTGTGCTACGTGACTAACTATTCTGTGGTTTCTTTTGAAAGTTGCAGAATGTAATTTGTTAAGAGCCCAAGAAAAAAATTACACACACTTCGAGTTCCTTGCGTCTCATGTGTATTGGTCTGTATACTCTGCAAAGGACCTTGTTAGAGGTTATACACATGTATTGGTCTGTACACTCTAGAAAAGACCTTGTTAGAGGTTAGACATGCTCTAAACACGTACTATACACCAATAAAACTAATCTATAAAATTTAGAAGAATGAGAGGTGATCTCATTGTAACATATAAGATTCTGAGGGGGGGTGGATAGAGCAGATGCTCAAAGGGGATTTCCCCTGTTGGGGTTATCGGAACGAGTGACACAGGCTCACTATAAAGAATGATCCATTTTAAGACCAGGATGAGGAGCAACTTCTTTCTGAAAGAGATACAAATCTTTCAAATTCTCTGCCGCAAAGACTTGTGAATGCTGAGTTGTTCGATATACAGGGCTGAGATAGACAAGACTTTTAGATCACAGGGGACTCCAGACTCGAGGATTACAGAGGGCAGGGAAATGGAGTTGAGATCTGATCAGCCTGATCTTATCTCGTCTCCTATTTCTTGTGCTTCACTGATCCATGTCAAGAAATCCCAGCCTCATGGTGAAACCGCTGATGGTGACACAGGTGCCTGTGTGTCCTTGTCCAGAAGTGTAAAGAAAATCACCTTGGTTAAAAATGTTAATAAATTTGGTTCTATAGACTATGGCTGAAGCCTCCTTGAAAATCCTCTACGAATTGTGCTGAAATTACATATATGTGGGCTTCAGATAAGAGTTGGGCGATTGTGATGCTCCCATTGTCAAATTGCCCAAGAATACAAAGTGTTGATATTAACCAACTTACAATGAACTAGTTTCACACCTAAAATAAAACAATTATCACTGGAATACCATACAGTGTTAGTCCCAGAATAATATCACCTGCCTGGGTACACAAGCCAAGGTAGGGGTAGACTTACAATTAAATAGCACCTTTCGCAATGTCAGAGTCCTTTTCATCCCAAAGCATTTTACAACCAAGTAAACACTTTTACATATGGTCACAGTGGGAAAATGGGCAGGTTATTTGTGCACAGCAAGCTCCCACAAATAGCAATAAGAAAACAAATGGTTAGTTTGTTTGGGCCCTGCTCTTCCTTGTAAAACTATCCATGAAAGGAAAGACCTTTCAAAGTCAGAGATGCAAATAATTCCATCACGTTTCTTAAATGTTATTAGAAACAAAGGCAAAAACTTAATTGAAGGGCACTAACTTGATCTTGTCACACAATACCTGCCTGTTTTTTATCAATGGAATCAAATCCTGCAATTTTGTTGCCTTTTGTGTCGATCAAAGATCCCATTGGCTCGCAGGTAATCACGTCACAGGTTTGCTTTGGCAATGGCAGCAGCTGGCGCACCTTGTCGATGCTTTCTGAATGTTTGTCGCCTAGTTCTTTCTGGCAGAGAAGGACAAATAGAAGAAAACATATCAAACACTGTAACTGGGACCTGGGGTAAAAGGTAGTTCACAGAGAAGGTACAACTAGACTACAGACTCTCCAAACCATTGTTGAACTCAGCTGACACTTCCAGTGCAACAGAAGTTTAAAAGTACTCTGCCCTAAACATCTGATTGTCCTCAAAACATTAAGTCCACAAACCCCCACCAGCAAGATCAAAGACAGAATGCATATAAAAACACCCCTCATCTCCAAGTTCCCTACCATCTAAAGAAGGCCTTTCCTTCACTGTCACTGGGCCAGAGTCCTGGAAATCCCCCTGGCCAGAACACTTAGCTTCGGGGGGGTGTATTAAATTCCAGTCTTTCGAACCAAGTCCATGTCCCAGGCAGGATTGGGAAGCATCTTCTTTAGATACAATTTACCTTTAACAAATCCATGCCGGCTTTCCTGGATTAACCCATGCCTTTCTATGTGGAAGTATACTTTGTCCCTAACAACAGGTTCTTAGAATTTCCCAATCCGTGTTAACTTGCCTGAATTTCCTCGTTTATCAGCCCTTTTCTTAAGCAGTGGGGTAAAATCAACAACCCACCAGTCCTCTGGTGCCTCTGCAATGAGACCTGAAAGATTGCACCTCTGCTCCTTATATCTTTGTTTCTTTCAAAACCTTCACTGCATTCCTTGTGAGCTGGTTGGTTTACCAATTTCTGTAATGCCTGCAGTTTCAGTTTAACCTTTCCATCTATTTTTATCCAGTTCATAACTTTCCTCTCTTCCTGCCCTGTTCAACCATGAACAGATATGACTAATAAATGACAGTGTCGTTAGTCAGAAGAGAACCAGTTCTCTAGGTGTGATAAATGACTTCCGTTTCAGCTATCACACCATTTGGAATGAACAGAAGGTACTTTTGAAATAATGACACACTTCAATTACTTCATTCTTTGGCTGAAGTTAATTAGTGATATCTGATCTATACCACTTTTGTAAATCAGACATTTTTTTCTATGTCTACTGAAACTTAAAATGGGAAACCAACAGATGAGACTGGGAATTTGTAGGGTACAACAGGATTAACAGATGCGCACTCACAGTTCAGTGAAAGATATTCATTCATTACCTATAAGGCATTAATCACCAGTGTAATGCAATACTTTTCCCATGCCTGGATGAGTGTGGCTTCAATGATAATCAAGAACTCAACACCATCCAGGAGAACATAGCTGGCACCCCATCTGACACCCTAAATGTTCAATTCCTTCACTACTAATGCTCCGTGGCTGCAGCATGCACCACCTATAATCTGCACTGGAGCAACACACAAAATGCTGGACGAACTCAGTGAATTGTGTGTTGCTCCAGATTCCAGCATCTGCAGTCTCTTGTGTCTCTATAACTTACACTGCACTTACTCTTCTGGGCTGTTCTAACAGCACCTCCCAAACCCATGACCCTAATGACCAAGGAAAAGGGCAGCAGGTGCGTGGTAACTGCACCACCAGCATCTTTTCCTGCAAGGTGCATACCAACATGACTTGGAAATATATTGCTAATCCTTTATTGTCGCTGGATCTAAATCTCTTTACCCATGTCAGTGCTGGAATGCCTTCAGCTTGAACATGGCAGCGGATCACCTACTTCTCAAGGGCAGTAAGGGATAGGTAAGAAATGTTGGCCTTGACAGTAGTGCTCCCATCCTCAAAAATGAGGGGGGCACCAAATGGAGGAGAGAGGGGAACTGTTCAGCGACACGTCCTTCCCAGTCTTGCCCCATCTCCCCTACACCACACTCCACAGAAGACACTGGCAGTAGTTCAGCTGCAAGCTCACTTTATACTCTCCCAGCTAGGGAAGAGCATTTATGAAGGAAAGCGAAAAACGGTTCACTCACAATAAAATATCTTTATTAGTCACATGTACGTCGAAGCACATCAGTGAAATGCATTTTTTGCATAGAGTGTTCTGGGGACAGCTCTCAAGTGTTGCCACACTTCCGACGCCAACATAACATGCCCACAACCCGTACGTCTTTGGAACATGGAAGGAAACCAGAGCATCTGGAGGAAACCCACGCAGACACGGGGAGAACGTACAAACTCCTTACAGACAGTGGCCAGAATTGAACCCGGGTCACTGGCGCTGTAATAGCAGTACACAGTTCCATGACTTAATCACTTAAAATTTACAACTGAATACAAGTGGCATGCTTGCCTTCATTGGTAGGGGTGTTGAATATAAGAGTAAGGAAGTCATGATGCAGCTATATAAGACTTTAGCCAGACTGCACTGAGAGTATTGTGTGCAGTTCTGGTTGCCCCATTATAGGAAGGATGTGGAGATTGTGGAGAGGGTTCAGAAGAGGTTTAACATGATGCTACCTGGATTAGGGGGTATGAGCTTTAAGGAAAGATTGGACAAACTGGGGTTGTTCTCTCTAGAGCGTCAGAGGCTGAGGGGAGACCTGATAGAGGTTTTTAACATTATGAGAGGTAAAGACAGGGTAGACAGTCAGAAACTGTTCGCCGGGGTAGAAATGTCAAACACCAGAGGACATGCTTTGAAGGTTAGAGGGGGGAAAGTTTAAAGGCGACATGAGGGGCAAGTATTTTACACAGAGAGTGGTAGGTGCCTGGAATGGATTACCAAGGGTAGTAGTGGAAGCAGGCAGTTTGGTGGAGTTTAAGAGGCCTTTAGATAGACACATGAATATGAAGGGTATGGAGGGATATGGATGATACACAGGAGGAGGACATTTATTATAAGTCAAGATCATCAGAAGATCATGGGCTGAATGGCCTGTCCAGTGCTGTACTGTTCTATGTTTATGTTGTTCACAAAACCGCATTAGCAAGTAGCAGAGCAAACCCATGGTCTTACAACCAAACATCTGGAAGAGAATCATGTACATTAACAATGCTCAGATGGTTATGGTGTAATCATCTCATAACACATTTAATAACCTATAAATGGTGTCCAATAGATTTTTTTTTAAACTGTTCCTCTTGTTGAATTGGCCAGGGTGGTATTTTGCACGTCAAAGTCTGTTCAGTTTTACAGGGAACCAAGGCTGAAACTGCACTTCCCTCTGCATATTAACCATTGTTCAACACTTAATCTGCACTTGATGAAAGGACAAATTTCAAGGGTATATTAAATTTGGCACATTTTCCCAAGATTACACATTGCTGGGTTTTATTGCAAACAATCAACTGTGGTGTTTTCGTTAGTTAAACCTATAAAGAAGGACTTGAAACCCTCAAAGCAACCCAGAGATGAAGTGCTTAGAGAACTGTAATGCTACAAGTATGTTCTGATCAGTATTTTATAATATGCCGCTACGTGTATTCCAGTTCAAAACAAAATCTTCTCTCCAATTAAAAAATGTTGCTGGAAACACTTGGCAATTCAGACAGTGTGTGTACAGAGCATCATAGAGAACTGGTGAGCTGTGATCATTCATTGACCTGGCACATTAACCCTGTGTTTCACTTTCCACTAGCACTGAGTGATTTACAGAGTGTGTCACAGTTTTGGATTTTTTTTTCAGATTTTCTGCATCTGCAGCGTTATCCCCACTTGAAATGGATGATCAATATGAATCAAAAGTTGTCATTTAACTCAGCATTGCAGTGCAAAAGGGAAACCAAGGACTGCAGATGCTGGAATCTAGAAGAAAAACACGATGATGCTGGAGGAACTCAGCAGGCCAGGCAGCATCCGTGGAGAAAAGCAGGCGGTCAACGTTTCGGGTCAGGACTCTTCTTCAGGACTGAAGATAGGAAAAGGGGAAGCCCAATATATAGGAGGGGAAAGCAGAGCAGTGGTAGGTGGACAAAAGGGGGGAGGCCCGGTGGGCACAAGGCGGTGAGAAGTATCACTGTTCTGCTTTTCCCTCCTATATATCAGGCTTCCCCTTTTCCTATCTTCAGTCCTGAAGAAGGGTCCTGACCAGAAACGTTGACCGCCTGCTTTTTTCCACGGATGTTGCCTGGCCTGCTGAGTTCCTCCAGCATCATCGTGTTTTTCAACACAGCAGTGCAAAAGACCTTATAGTCCTTTAATTGCACTGCCTTGCTTTCTCTTAAAGGATGCCACAGGATTTATTTCCACTCTGCCACTAGAGATTAATTCCAATTTTATTTTGTGCCATGTCCCCTTGCCCTGCTTGGATTAGTTTGCACAACTATCCTTATTTATTTGGAGACACAAGAGACTGCAGATGCTGGAATCTGGGGCAACAAACTATCTGCTAGAGGAGCTCAAGTGGGTCGAACAGCATCTGTGGAAGGAAAGGAATTTGTCTACATTTCAGGTCAAAACCCTGCATCAGGACTGACTGTCTATTTGTTGTTGTTATCCCTACTTGTTTAGCACAGTTTATTATCTTGCAATGGTGTCAATTCTTGCCTTATTCTAGAAATGAAGACCTTTCAACAACTAAAAATCACATGGTAGCAAGTTCTATTGCTATTCACTCTCAGGGAAACTTTTTACCTATTTTTATTTGGATTTACTGGCAATCCTTTTATGATTTAGGCCAGGACAGAAACATGTTCACCATCAAAAACAGAAAATACTGGAACGCAAGAAGCTGCAGAGAGTAGTGGACTCAGCCCAATACATCACAGGCACATCATTCCCCACCATTGGAAGTATCTCCAGGAGGTGCTGCCTCAAGAAGGCAACATCTATCATCAAAAATCCCCACCATCCGGGCCATGCCATCTTCTCACAGCTACCATCGGGCAGGAGGTACAGAAGCCTGAAGTCCTACATCACCAGGTTCAGGAACAGCTATTTCCCTGCAACCATTCGATTCTTGAACTGATGGGCACTACCCTAATCACTACAGTTTAGCAAAACTATGACACTTTCATCATTTTGCACTAAAATGGACTTTGTTTTTTCATTCTAATTGTGTTCTTTCTTGTAAGAATTGCATATAATTTATGTCTAATTTATGTTTTTCTTGTGAATGCTGCTTATGTGATGCTATGTGCCCGTGACGCTGCTGCAAGTAGGTTTTTCATTACACCTGTGCACACATGGACTTGTGCAAATGACAATAAACTCAACTTTGACATTCGTCACATTAGACAGCTTCTGTGGAAAGAGGAACAGAGCTTTTCAGGTCTGGGACCCTTGGTGAGAACTGGGAAAGGGAGAACAAGTTAGTTTTCAGTGGGAGAAGGTGGGGGAGGGACAGGGGGATATCTCTGATGGGGTGAGACCAAAAGGGCTAATGGATGTACTTTCAAGCACATTAACCTTCTTTACCTGTGTAACATCTTGCTAATAGTGAGGCCGTGGGACATGTCCAGCAAACAAATAGAATAAGAAAAGCTGAGCCAAAATGATGAAAAGCAGTAATGGCTAGTTCTGATACAGCTATTCCCTGGTTATGACAGTGTTCCTTTCCAGAGAACTGTCCGTAACTCAAACTGTTCATAAGTCGGAAATGAACAGAAGCAGTGTGTGGGAGAGGGTCACAGGAACAGCAGTGACAAGGGAGCAAGCAGGGGTGGAAAGAGTGGCCGCCAGCCCACCTCACTGACTCAGTGAGTGAGCAAGTGAGTCTGCCCAGCTCTGCTCGACCCAGCCCCTGATTATTGCGACTTGGGGAGGCAGGGGGGTGGGTGGTTGGGGAGAGAAGGCACAGGGAAGTGCCCTGTTCCCAGCCAGCAGAAGATGCCTTCAGCCCTCCAGCCCATCCCCATCCATCTTGCCGGTCTCCCAAATGCTCGCTCCTATGTACGGGGTATCCATAAGTTGGGCGTTCATAACCTGAGGAGGACCTGCACAGTCATAAAGAGCGAGTCGCCCAAATTTGGAAAATTGAAATCGAGTCCAAAGGCTGCAGTGTGAATCAACAGAAGATGAAGTGGGATTCCTCAAGCTCATGTCAGGCCTCGTTGCTTGTTTCAGACTTCCAGCATCGGCGGATTTTAAAATTTTCTCTTTCTTATTTTGATTTTTCCGTGTCCATCAAAATCCTTCAAAAACTTAAAAACATCAGGCCATTACTCAGCCAGTTCTTTTCTCGAGAGGAAAGCCCCCACTCGTTTAGACTTCCCTGACTGCTACAGTCTCCCAGTTTGGGTACCTTTATCATCAATGGGTCTAAATCCTGGAACTGTGGAAGCGTCTTCACCAGAAGGATTGCAGAGTTCAAGGCTGCAGCTCACCCCAACCTTAAGAACAACTAGGGAACATCATCAAATGTTGGCCTTGGCTCCCACATCCTCAAAACTCCAGAGCCAGATCAGTAGGCAATTTGCCTTGTGACTTAAGTGATCAGATAAAGGCTATGCAAATACCTCCTCTGCATGAGGGGGAAAGATTGGGTGCACATCAGGAGGAGAAGAAAGCTTAGTTGTCAGTACTTGAGATCTGGTAACAGTGGTTTAAAATTTCTCAGGTTTTATCATCAATACTTGCAACTTAAGTGAAAAATACAAACATCCAGTAAAGAAAGTTTAACGTTTCGACAGGAAATAAGGGCTATTAAAACAAAACTGGTGAAGAATGTTGGTAAGCATTACACAAACATAACGGGACAGGTGCATTATAAATTTCAGTCAGTCATACTTATCTGCTTCATCTCAAGACTGTTAGTTCTCTTCATAAATGGTCTGGCACCTGGACTTTTTTCTTAACTGCCTTGTTCTTGCTTTCTTGGTAGTGAGACCCAAGGGTATCACAGAGAAATCTTCTTGTGATCGGGACTAGATCTCCACAATCTAAACACATGTATTTCCTTTGGTCTCCCTGGAGGGTTAACGTTCAGTGATATAGCAGCTTTATAGCCATAGCAGTCAAAGCAAGCAGTATGCCAAGTCTGAGAGTGGAATCAGCTGACCTTCAGGTGCACAGGCAGAGAGCATGGGATTGCCAGCCCACACAACTGGGCTCTATATGTAACATACTTCCCCTGGGAAGGATTTACACCTCCCTTTTCATTGCCTTGGGATCTTTTCTGGCAGGATGCTTTAGCCAAAACCATCTTCTAGAAAACCAGTGAGACAACATTGGTAGAACCTCTCCAGTGTCTTATTCTAATAGACCAGAACCCAGAAGCATATAATTCACCAGGCTCAAGGACAGCTTTAATCACGGTGTTTAAGACTATTGAACGATTCCCTAGTACAATAAGATGGACTGTTGACCTCACAATCTACCTTGCACCTTATTGTCTGCCTGCACTGCACTTTCTATGTAGCTGTTACATTTTATTCTTCTGTTATTGTTTTCCCTTGTACTACCTCAGTGCACTGTGTAATGAATCAATCTATATGAACGGTATGTAAGACAAGTTTATCACTGTACCTCATTACATGTGGCAGTAATACACCAATTCCAATTCCATGTAGGAGGGCAGGCATCACTGCTGCCCAGTAGACCACCCTACTGGCTCTGAGTTCCTGATTATGCTGACATAACTACACATAAGTTTTTCAATGAATAACCAGGGATACATTTTTAGCTTGACATGTTTGATATTAAAAGCAGAAGTTTTTATCTCATATTTCATTACACCGCAGGAGATCATGTGGTCTCTTGAGTTAAGGCCAGCACACAGAGCAATCTCATTCCCCCAATTACTTCCCTATTTCTCGTTCTCTCATACATGCCCATTAATACGTCCCTGACTCTCTCACCACCCATCTACACGGGGGAATTTACAGTAGTCAGATGACCTAACACCAGCATGTCTTTGGATTCGGGAAACCAGAGTAACCAAAGAAAATGCACATCGTCACAGGGAGAACATGCAAACTCCTCATAGAAAGCCCAGTCAGGATTCAACCCAGGCCATTGGAGCTGTGAGGCAGCAGCCCTACCTGCCGCATCACAGTGCAACCCACAATGAAAGAAATAAAAGACACACAAGAGACAGAGAGCACAGTGAGTCGTGAAAGGATTGGGCAGATCAACAAGAAACATTGGGAATGAGGAAATGGCTCCAGTGGGCGAGCAGTTTAACAAGGGACAGGATATTTTGTTCAGGGTGAGCAGGGGGGATGGGGAGTTGGTATTCCATGATTATCACCAGGTCGCCCTCTCCCCCAACATTAGAAACACCAGCCAAAGGCAGTTCACCTGGGACGTCAGTGAAAAGAAAATAAAAACCAGAGAACTAAGAAGCACTGATATTACAGACCCACCCAATGAGTACCACAAGGCTAAAACAGAAATAGCAATCAGAGAGACTGTACTGTCAAATGTGAAGAGAATGAGTTTTTAATTTTTTTTTCCCCAGACATGACTGAGGAGCCATTTCAATCCTATGGAGGATACACAGACAAGAGATTAAGCTTGTCCACACACGGAGGGACACCTAATCAGCAGAAATCTCCTGAGATAGGCTTGTACAATCATTAGGCACATATGGATAATGCACATAAACACATTGTTTTTTTTGCAGGAAATTAGTTCCTTTGTGACTTTTAAAAGAGGCAGTGATGGTTTCATTTTAAATGCCTCCCCTGAAGTGAGAAGCAAACATTTCATAATGATGCATGAACCATTTTTACAATTCAATTCTGAAGCAGAAGTAGAGGCTGCAAGTCAGCTACTTGAAGGCAAAAATCATGGCTTAAAAGATTAATTGCTCACCACTTTTTCATTCTGGACAAATATCTGTAACTGGACAAAAGGTATTGTCATACAGTCATAGAGCCAGACAGCACGGATACAGGCCCTTCGGCCCAACGAGTCCATGCTGACCATGGTGCCCACCCATCTAGTCCCAATTTCCTGCATTCCGCCCAAATCCCTCTAAGCCCCGCCTCGGCATGTACCTATCCAAGTGCTTCTTAAATGATACTATTGTACCTGCCTCAACCACTTCCTCCGGCAGCTCGTTCCACAATCTCACCATCCTCTGTGTGAAAAAGTTGCCCCTCAAGTCCCTTTTAAATCTTTCCTCTCTCACCCTAAATCTATGCCCTCTAGTTTTGAACTCCTCTACCCTGGTTTTGGACTCCCCCTACCCTGAACAAATGGTATTAACTATTTGCCATTACCACTGACATGAATCACAAAAAAGGTGCCCTTTAAATTGGGGTCGGCACTTTGACTATTTATTTGGCTGTCTCTCCCTTACTAGAAAGGCATTCTCAGAACCTTGTAAGGGGACACAGTCAAGCTCCAGTTTAAAACAGCACACATCTGTACAGGTGTCAGAGATGAAAGCACAGACTCCTTCTAAGTTAACACTCCCTTCCCACAGACATCCCTATCTCTTGCTGTGGATTTACCTGCTCGCAATCTGACCACATCTTACTGCACAACGAGAATACCAGCCACAGTTTATCTGGGGTGGGAAAAAAAAGGTGCAGAAAGCGATAAAGTGATGTTACACAGTGAATAGGCTACTTAGCCCCTATAACATCTTCCCCATTCATTGTCAACAACAACAACCTTTCCCTCAATGTCAGCAAAACAGAGGAGCTGGTCACTGACTTCAGGAAGTGGGGTGGAGTACACACCCCTGTCTTTATTAATGGTGCTAGGGTGGAGATGGTTGAGAGCTTCAAGTTCCTAGGTATAAATATCACCAACAATTTGAACTGGTCCAGCCACATAGATGCTACGGCCAAGTAAGCACACCAACATGTCTACTTCCTCAGAAGGCTAAGGAAATTCAGCAGGACCCCAATGACCTTACCAATTTTTATACATTGCACCATAGAAAAAATCATATCCAGATGCATCTCAGCTTGGTAGGGCAACTGCTCTGCCCAAGTCTGCAAGAAATTGCAGAGAGTTGTGAATGCAGCCCAGTCCATTGCACAAACTAGCTTCTTGTCCATTGACTTCATCCACACTTCCCACTTCCGCAGGAATCCAGCCAACGTAATCAAGGACCATCCCATTCTAGTCATTCTCTCTTCTCCCCTCTCAGGTCAGGCAGAAAACACAAAAGCCTGAGAACACATTCCACCAAACCCAAAGACAGCTTCAATCCCACTGTTATTAGACCCTTGAACTGACCTCTTCTATGCTAAAAGATGAACTCTTGATCTCCCAATCTGCCACATTGTGGGCCTTGCACATTATTTGTCTACCTGCACTGCACTTTATCTGTAAATGCAATACTATACTCTGCATTCTGTTTTCTTTTTATTACCGCAATATAATTCTGTAATGGCATGATCTGTTGGGATGGTACGCAAAAGCTTTTCACTGTATCTCGGTACATGTGACAATAATACTAAACAGATATGTGTGACCAAATGCCCACATAAGGTACTTCTTCCATTATCTCTTAATATAGTTGGTAATCAAAAGTTCATCAAAATCAATTTCTAAACAAAAATTAAAATATCTTGGTATTCATCCCCTAACAGTTGTTCTCCTGCACTAAAGTCACCTGATAAGTTGTGGATTCTCTAGTCTTAAGTGCTGGGAACAGATGCTCCAACATGCTCTCAGCGGATTCCACCAGGAGTCATGGTTTGAGAGCACATGCAAGACAGCACGAAAGGTTAGCAGTCAGCAAATTCTTGACTTCCACTTTATGCAAGTAGAGGCCCCAAACTTGCTGGCATAAGAGAACAGAGGCTTTACTCAAAACCATCCAGCCAAGGATCCTCAATGCAAGCATAAGATGATATACAAGAGGCAGATCATACAGAACATGCCTCTGTCTGAGCACGGTGTGGCTCTTGATATCTAGTGGAATAAATGGCCTGCTATTACTTCAACAGCAGAACAACTATTCTTCAGCTGCTGTCCAAGCCACCAGTCTGCCCTCCAGAAGCAGAGTTGGTCAGAATGTGATTCACTCACAGGCAAGAACCGAGAGCAAACTTTGTGATTCCCTGGTAACTTTCAAAAGCAAATTACTAATCAGTAACTAAACACTTTGAAAAATAAAACAACAAAAAGAGTGTAACATTTAATTTTCCAGCCCTCGTGCACTGCCTCTGAATCTATAGATGTTCAGAATATTATGGCCTCGGCCTTTGTAACTTTCTTCCTTAATTCCCTCAACAACCTAGATGACACCCCATCTGAAATCAGTTGATCTATCCTCACAAGTTTATCTCGACTTTCCAGCACATGCTCATCATCATTTTTCGGCCCATGGAAGTCTTGACTACATCTCCCTTTGCTGAGACTCCTGCAGCATCTTCTTCCTTGTATAGTACTTAAGAGTCATGGAATCAGAGAATCATACAGCTCGGAAACAGGCCCTTCAGCCCAACGCTTCCATGCCGACCAAGATGGTCATCCAAGCTGGTCCCATTTGCCCTTGTTTGGCCCATATCCCTCTAAACCTTTCTTATCCGTGTACCTGTCCAAGTTCCTTTTCAAGTGCCAAGTGCCTTTTACTACATAGTTAGTATTTCAGCCACACTCTCTTCTGCCACAAGGAAATTTCTTTCTTGGTGTCTGATCGGCCCCATTTCTTCTCTTACAAACCGTATATTTTTATTGTAGACTCACAGAGTTATACAGCACAGAAACAGGCACTTCGGCCCAACTCGTCCATGCCGAGCAAGTTGCCTACCTGAACTAGTCCCATTTAAGAAATAAGAAATTTATTTATTAGTCACATGTACATCGAAACACAGTGTTACGGACTCAGTGAAAGTCCCTTTAAGATAGAGAGTGTGTGTGTATGTGTGTGTGGGGCGTGCTTACGTCAATAGAAGATAAAGGACGTAATGACGTTGTTGAAGAAGTCAGAAGAAGAAGGAGAGAGAGAGAGAAGGGAGAGAGACACCAGCCTGCTTGTTTTCTCTATCGATGGATGAGAAACAATAACTGTGTTTGCCACTGAAATCCATGTATGGAAGTTGGAAGTAATCCGGTGGAGTTCACTTTGTTGCTGACCTGTAGAAGGAAACAGGTATTTGTGTGTGGACGACCACGGTTCGGATGCTTTTCGGGGTGAGGAAGTCACTACCGAGTAAACACTGAAGTGTCGTTTGGGTTCCATCGTGGAACATTTGGATTTCGTATGTACTCTCTCTATGTTTTTCTACATCTACATCTTATCTTCAGACAACGGTGGTTGTTGAAGAAGCCCTTGCTCATGTTTCACCTTATGGCTTGCGGAACTGAACTTTAAGAACCATTCAGGAACTGGGAGTTTTGGACTTTGTCACACACACACACAAAGAGTTTAGTTTTGGGGTTAACGTTCGAGGTTTAACATTCTTGAATTCTAACATACTAACATTTTTTTTTTAACTTTTATTTTACGTATTATCATAAGTAGTGATTAATAAAATAGTTTTTAACACTGAATCATGCTCAGTGTGTTTCTTTTGTTGCTGGTTTGTGACAACAGAGTGAAATGCATCTTTTTGCATTACTGAGAATGTGCTGGGGGCAGCCCAGAAGTGTCGCCACGCTTCTGGCGCCAACATAGCATGCCCACAGCTCCTAATCTGTACGTCTTTGGAATGTAGGAGGAAACCGGAGCATCTGGAGGAAACCCATGCAGACACATGGGGAGAACGTACAAATTCCTTACAGACAGCGGCGGGAATTGAACTCAGGTCGCTGGCGCTGTAATAGTGTTATGCTAACTGCTACATTACCGTGCTGTCCTCACGTTTAACCCATATTTCTCTAAACCTTTCCTATCTATGAACCTATGTCTTTTAAACGTTGTAATTTTACTCATCTCTACCACCTCCTCTGGCAGCTCGTTCCATATACCCACCACTGCCTGTATGAAAAAGTTACCTCAGATCCCTTTTAAATCTTTCCCCTCTCACCTTAAACCCATGCTCTTCAGTTTTAGACTCCCCTACCCTGGGAAAAAGACAGCGACCATTCAGGAAAAAGACTGTAAATATTCAGGAAACATATACAGAATGTGAACACACACTCACATGCATAAACGTATGCGTGGGGAGGTTTATACACATTAGACATCAAGAGCACTTAAAAGAGTGTTGTTAAAAGCCCCATCTAGTTCAACTATGTGCTTTGGTAAGGAAATCTGCTATCCTTCCTTGGTCTGGCCTATATTTGACCCCAGACACATGGCATATGATTGATTTTTAAATGCCCCCTGCAGTGGCCTTACGAGCCATTCAACTCAAGGGCAATAGGGGGTGGACAATAAACGATAGCCCTAGTGACACTCATATCCTGGATAAAATCAAACAGCTACCTCATAATACTGCACGCTTGGTGCATCAGACTTACTTTTAATTTCTTCACTAAGTTCATGTAGGCTCGCTTGTTTTCCTCTGATCCTCCTTGGGAGGCACTTGACAGATCTGATGCCAAGGTCCCATTTATCAACACACCCAGCATGTCTAGCACAGTGGTGAAGAGCTCACTGAGGGAGGCAAAGAGAAAGGTCAATTGCACCACATCCTAGTAATTCTACCACAGCTTAATGGAGGGAGAGGAAGAGCAATGCCACACGGACAGCAGTGACTGTTTCAATACATGGCTTTCCTTTGCAAAAATGAGCGGGGTTGTTATTGCTGGTAATCATCCCTAATCAACCTCAGAAGAACAGAATATTTGGTTTGTTAGTGCCTGTGGGAACCTGCAGTGTGCAAATTGATCCTTATGCTTCCCATATTACAATGGTGCCAACATTTCAGAATCTTCAGTGCATGTAAAGCTCTTTGGGAGATCCTGAAATGGATGCACAAAGGAGATAAATATATGTAAGGCTTTCCTTAAGAATGTCTGAAGAATTTTTGAGCAAGATTTGCATCTATATACACCTGTTGTATCCCTCTGAGGATATACCAAAATGCTTCACAGCTAATGGAATACTATCAGACATAGGAGCAGAATGAGGCCATTTGGCCCATCGAGTCTACTCCACCATTCGATCATGGCTGATTTATTTGTCCCTCTCAACCCCATTCTCCTGCCTTCTCCCCGTAACTTTTCATGCCCTTACTAATCAAGAACCTATCAACCTCCGCTTTAAATATACCCAGTGACTTGGCTTCCACAGCCATCTGTGGCAATGAATTCCACAGATTCACCACCCTCTGGCTAAAGAAATTCCTCCTCATCTCTGTTCTAAAGGGACATCCTTCCATCCTGAGGCTGTGCCCTCTGGTCCTAGGCTCTCCCACTACTGGAAACATCCTCTCCACGTCCACTCTATCCAGGCCTTTCGATATTCAGTAGGTTTCAATGAGATACCCCCACCCCATCCTTCTAAACTCCAGCGAGTACAGGCCTAGAGCCTTTCATCTCCGGGATCCTAGTCATAAACCTCCTCTGGACCCTCTTTAATGCCAGCACATCCCTCCTTAGATATGGGGCCCAAAACTGCTCACAATTCTCCAAATGTGGTCTAACCAATGCCTTATAAATCCTCAGCATTATATCCTTGCTTTTATATTCTAGTCCTCTGAAAATGAATACTTTTGAATTTCAGTCAGCTTTGCGATGTAGGAATCATGACAGGCAATTTGCCCACTGCAAGCTCCTACGATTGTGATAATGTTGAGATAACCTAGCTTTCAAAGGTGTGTGACGTATAAGTCATTTAGGAATAAAAGAAGCCATGAATCATACATGAATAAAAGAAACAAATTTTCCACCACTTTGCTTGAACATTACATTTTTCAAACAATCCCAATGGACCTTTAACAACCACTTGTATTATTTGGATAACAGGCCTCTGCAATTTTATATTGCACTTTTGAGCCTGAATGGTACTGAAAACATTACGAGGATATCATTTCCTGAAGGGAGGGTGGTGGTGAGATGTGGAGTGACAATGACTGGTGGTGTGTTTTCTAAAGGGCTTGCTGTAACCTTGACGAGGGAACTGTAGAAATCTCTGTCTGGGAGCCCACTGATATAACTGGATCATCAAGGATCAACAAAAGTCCAACCACCACGATTTATCACTGCGAGTCTCGGAAGCCAATACCAGGTGAATTCAAATGCATAAGTTCCTCTACAGGAAACTTCGAGTCTCAAACACATTCTAAGTAATCACTAATGCATTCATTCTCTGCATTGTAAGTCAAATATAAAATTGCAACATATTGAAATTGTTATCCAGCAATTAACCAGTCTCATTTTTCAAAAAAATACATACACATTTGTCTGCACATCAACGGTTCCTGAGGTAATTATCTGAAGTAGCAAAAGAGCCCAATCTGTGGTCCACTGGGTACTTCGCTGGACAGTGTCAAACATTCCACCAACCTGGAAGGACAGATAAGATAAGATATCTTTATTGGTCACATGTACATCAAAACACACAGTGAAATACATCTTTTGTGTAGAGTGTTCTGGGGGGCAGCCCGCAAGTGTCGCCACACTTCTGGCACCAACATAGCATACCCACAACTTCCCAACCCGTATATCTTTGGAATGTGGGAGGAAACCGGAGCACCCAGAGGAAACCCACGCAGTCATGGGGAGAACATACAAACTCCTCACAGACAGTGGCTGGAATTGAACCTGGGTCGCTGGCGCTGTAATAGTGTTACGCTAACCGCTACACTACTGTGCCTGCCGAGCATTATCCCACAAAACACATCATTTCCAAATGATTTCATGGAATATCAATTCTTTTCCCAAATGAAATTTTAACTGGGCAGAGCAAGTTAAACCTGTGTTTGATTTCTGAAGGCAATGACTCACTGAAACAGTTGATTATTTTAAAACTGATGAAGGAGTACCTCTTCCATCACCACCAGGACCCTGTGAAATGGAACATTTTTTTTTACCCAGTGTCAAAAATTGCTTTCTTGGTCAGTTTTTGGTCCAGCCAGCTAGTTACTGCTCTCTAAATCTTCCCTCCCACCATCACTGGGGCCCCACAGTTGCCACTACAAGAAGCACTTCTCTGACAGTACCCGTCAAATCACCACATCTACCATCTAGGAGCACATGGCAGCAGGGATATGGGAACAGTGTATTTCCTCAACTTTCACACCATCCTGATTTTTGAATACACAGCTATTCCTCCATTGTTGTTCGGTCAAAATCCTAGAACTCCCTTCTTAGCACTGGGTGGACAATGTGGTCAGCATAGACTAGTTGGGCCAAAGGGCTTGTGTCCCTGCTGTATTGTACAAGTCATTGGCGAGGTCGTACTTAGAGTACTGTGTACAGTTTTGGTCATCCTGTTATAGGAAAGACATGGTTAAACTGGAAAGAGTGCAGAAAAGATTTTCGAGGACGTTGCTAGGACTAGAGGGCCTGAGTTACAGGGAGAGGTTGGCCAGGCTAGGTCTTTATTCCTTGGAACGTAGGAGAATGAGGGGCGACCTTATAGAAATGTTTAAAATTATGAGAGGCACAGATAAGGTGGATGGTAACAGTCTTTTCCCCAGGGTAGGGGAGTCCAAAATGAGGGGGGATAGGTTTAGGGTGAGAAGGGAACGATTTACAAGTGACCTGAGGGGCAACTTTTCATGCAGACAGTGGTGAGTATATGGAATGAGCTGCCAGAAGAAGTGGTTAAGGCAGGTACAACAGCATCACTTAAGAAGCACTTGGACGGGTATACAGATGGGGCGGGGGATATGGGGCAAACGCTGGAAATTGGGACTGGCTGGGTGGTCGGCATTGACTGGTTGGGCCGAAGGGCCTGTATCTGTGCTGTATTGCTCTATGACTCTGTGACTATAGTTTTGCCTTCACTACAAAGAGTGCGACAAGTGGAAAGGTGTCTCACCACCAACTTGTTGAGAACATTTAAAAATGGTCAATCAACGCTGGCATTGTCACGGCACACATCCCACAAATAAAAGAAACAACTTTTCCAGCACTTTGCTTGAAAATTACATTACATTCTTCGAGCAATGCTCCCTAGTGCATCAGGGTGAGTACCATTAACCCTTTACAGCAGAAGCCATCTTCAGTCTTCGAAAGAGACTGCAAACTCGTAGTTATTGGCAAGACAGTTCAAGCTGTTGCACGCTGCCTCCAGACTGCTAACATCAGCAATAAAGCATTAATGAAGGGAAAAAGAAATAAGCCCTTGTTCACATAAAGATAATCCTCCTCTTCAGTAGGACCACTTTTATGAAAAGCATTTGCCAAATTCTTCCACAGGATGTTTAGAGAACAGAATGAAAAGCTACTCCACTTGTTTAATGAAGGGGTTGAGGGGGTGTGGTTTTTATGCATTTAATATAAGCTTGTTTTGCATTCTGAAAGTTGATTGAACCATTGAACACTCACCACTGTGGTAAAATCAGCTGCTGATAGCACATGGCAGATTACTTGGAACCAGAATTTGAGCTCTTAAGAAAGAAGATATGGGCTGGAATTTGATTCTTGACACCAGATTCGACTGAGCAACACAGGAGTGGGAGAAAGCTATGCACTCTCTTGAGCATTATTCAATAACATCATGGATCATCTGTGACCCAACTCCAGACAATGGAGGAAAATGCTGGGAAATACTCAACAGGGCAGTCAGCAGCTGTGGTTTCTCTCTCCACAGATACTGTCTGGCGTGCTGAGTGTTACCCAGCACTTTGTTTTTATTTCAGATTTACAGCATCTGCAGATATTTTTGATTTCCATCTGATGGTCTTTACCTGTTATACCTTTATTAGACAGAAACTAATCACAAGTACTGAGAACTGGAGGCACAGTCATACAGTACAGGAACAGGCCCCTTGGCCCACCATGGCCACAGACCAATCTGAACATACCCCATATACCAGCACATGGTCCTTAGCCTTCTATGCCTTAGTGATTCAATGCTCATCTGAACACTTTTTAAGTGTTCGAGTATCTATCTCCAGCACCCCCCAGGCAGAGCATCCCAGATTCCAACCACCCTCTGGATCAAAGAATTCCTCCTCTCAATCTCTTACCTTAAACTTAAAGCTTCCAGTTTTACATAGGACTGCTGTGAGAAAAGTTTACTACTATCTACCCTACTTATGTTCCCCCATAACTTTGGATACCTCTATCAGCCTCCTCCACTCAAAAGGAAACAAACCCAGCACATGCAGTCTCTCCTTCCTCATCACTGAAACACTCCACTCCAATCTTCTCTACATTCCCTCACATGCAATCATGTCCTTATATGATTGCAACCAGAACAGCACACAGTGCTCCAGCTGTGACCAATCCAGACAAAGTAATAAAGCATCAATTGATTGCAAGGAAAAGAGTTCCAAATTTCAATCACCCTCTGCATGCAGAGGTCTTCCCTCATTTCACTGCTGAAAGATTTGGTTCTGATTTTTAAGAACCCTTAATCCTAAACCCTCACAAAGTTACTGAGTAATACAGCACAGAAACAGGCCCTTCTGGCCAACTTGTCCATGCCAACCAAGATGTCCATCTAAGCTAGTCCCATTAGCCCATGTTTGGCCCATATCCCTGTAAACCTTTCTATCCATGTACCTGTCCAATGTCATTTAAATGTTGTTATTGTATTTGCCTCAACTACTTCTTCTGACAGCTGATTCCATACATGCACCTCCCTCAGCCCCTCAGGTCCCTTTTAAATCATTCCCCTCTCACCTTAAACCTATCCCCTCTAGCTTTTGATTCCATTCCCCTTGGAAAACTCAACTTAGAAGAAATATTTTCTCTCCTTGCCACCTATCAATTTGCCTTAATACATTGCGAGTTTCAACATTTAACCTCATCAATCACAGGTAACACAACACCACACATAATTACAGCAAAGATAAATATACGATGCTGGAGGAACGACCAGTTCCTGTGGCAATACTGGTAGATAGGCTGGTGAATAATGCACATGACACTTTTGGCAGGGCACAGAACATAAAAGTTGAGAAGCTATGTTGCATCTTTACGACACACTAGTTAGATCGCATTTGGAGCGTGCAGTTCTGGTTACAACAGTACAGAGTGGATGTGCTGGAGAGAGTTCAGTCATGAGTCATGGCACAGAACCTCAGTTCAGAGTAAGAGATTTGTAAAGCAAATAAAATCTGCAGCTGCTGTAAATCAAAAGGAAAAACAGAAAACGTTGTGAGCACTCAGCAGGTCAGGCTGTATCAGTGAGGAGAGAGACAGGCTTAACATTTCCAGCAAATGGCTCTTCCCGAGAACTGGAAAAATGGGAAAACAGGCATGCTTTAAATTGGTGGGGTGGAGAGAACAGAAGGAATGTCCGTGACTTGGATGTGAATGCAGGCGGAACGACTCGTAAATTTGAGGATGACACAAAAATCAGTGGTGTTGTGGATAGCGAGGAAGGTTGTCTAGGCTTACAGAAGGATATAGATCAGATGGAATTTAATCCCGACGTGGTGAAGTGTTTTAGGAAGTCAATAAGAATAGGACAAACAGTAAATAGCAGCGCACTAAGGAATGCTGAGAAGCAGAAGGACTTTGTGCTTCTCGTTTATAGTGCTCTGAAAGTGGCAACACTGGTAGATAGGTGATGAAGGAAGCACATGGTATTTTTGGCTTTGTAGGTCAGGGTACAGAACATAAAACATGGGAAGTCATGTTTCATCTTTACAACATACTAGTTAGATAGCATTTGGAGTGTGCAGACCTGGGTACAACTGTATAGGGTGGATGTGGTTGTGCTGAAGAGAGTTCAGAGAAGATTCACCAGAGCATTGCCAGAATTGGAAGACTTCAGTTATGGGAAGAGATTGGATAGGTTGGGCTTGTTTTAACTGGATCAAAGGAGGCTGAGGGGTAACGATGGGTGTGTATAAAATTATGAGAGGCACAGATAGGGTAGATAGTCAGGATCTTTTTTCCATGGTAGGAGTATCAAAAACAAGAGGGCATGGGGAGAGAAAGGAGTTTTAAAGGGGATCCTTTTTTTTATATATACAGAGAGGAGTTGATAGCTGGAACTTGCTGCCAGAGGAGGTGGTGGAGTCAGAGACAATCAGTACATTTAAGTGACATTTAGACAGGCACTTGAACAGGCAAGGCATAGAAGGATATGATTAATGTGGGTAAATGGGATTATTGTAAATGGGTAAAAAGGATAGCATGCACATGATGGGCTGAAGGACCTGTTCCTTTGCTGTACAAATCTATAATAGGGTCCAGACCAAATTTGTCACAGTTATAATTCATAGAGTCATAGAGCGATACAGCATGGAAACAGGCCCTTCGGCCCAACTGGCCCATGCCGACCACAGCATCCTCCCTGCTAGTCCCAGTTGCCCGCATTCAGCCCATAACCCTCCAAGCCCCTCCCCTCCATGTACCTATCCAAATGCCTCTTAAATGTTGCAATTGTACCCACCTCGACCACTTTCTCCAGGTTCTTCCAGTGTTTCAATGTGATCATCTGCCTATCTGTTCTAAATTATACAAACCCATTCTACTCAATGGTACAAATTCACTTAAGCCCAGTAGAACAGCAGATGGGACAAACATTCTGCTTCTGAAATATGGCTTCAATTCCTTCAGAAGAACCAAGGTTTTACTATTGGCATACAAAGCACAGCTGCGATTAGAGCACATCTGTCATGGATGAACTTCCAACCCAGGAGGGAGCCCTGTTTCCCAGCAACCAACCTTGGGCTTGCTTTTTTGTTGAATCTCTTTCCAAGACCAGGACACCTTAGCAAAGAAACTAAAACTGGACACAGTAGTCCAGGTGTGGTCACATCAAAGCCACAAACATAAGCAGACTTCCTTACTTTTGTACTCAACCTCCCTGTAATGAAGGTTAACAAATCATTCTTCCTGCCAATCTCTTTCAACTCAACACTTCAGGAGCATTGCTTTATATACAGGGCTGCAGGTGAAGAGTTCACAGAATCATGGAGTAATAGAGCAGGGAAAAAAGACCTTCAGCCCATCAAATCTAGGCTGGCAATCATCTAATTTACAATAATCCTAATGAAAAACACGATGATGCTGGAGGAACTCAGCAGGCCAGGCAGCATCCATGGAGAAAAGCAGGCGGTCAACGTTTCGGGTCAGGACCCTTCTTCAGGACTGAAGATAGGAAAAGTGGAAGCCCAATATATAGGAGGGAAAAGCAGAGCAGTGACAGGTGGACATTGAATTCTCCACTTTAAGTAATCCCTCCCCCCTTCCCCCTTTGACCCATCCCCCAGTGGATCTGCTCTCCCCTCCTCCCCCACACCTGCCTATCACTATCTCTTACCTGCACCTACCTATCACCACCTTGTGCCCACCCCAACTTCCCTCTTTTGTCCACCTATCACTGCTCTGCTTTTGCCTCCTATATATCGGGCTTCCCCTTTCCCTACCTTCAGTCCTGAAGAAGGGTCCTGACCCGAAACGTTGACCGCCTGCTTTTCTCCACGGATGCTGCCTGGCCTGCTGAGTTCCTCCAGCATCATCATGTTTTTCATCCAGATCCCAGCATCTGCAGTCCTTTATTTCTCTTACACTAATCCTACGCTGAACCCATTTTATTCTGCCACATTCATAGAACACAGAACAGTAGAGCACAGAACCAGGCCCCACAATGTCTGTGTTGACGATGATGGCAATTTAAACTGCACATCTGCCTGCACATGGTCTATATCCCTCCATTCCCTGCCTGTTCATGTGCTTGTCTAAATGCCCCTTAAACATTATTATCCTAGCTGCATCCACCACCTCCCCTGGCAGCACATGCCAGGTACCTACCGCCCTCTGTGTAAAGAAAACTAGCCACATAAATCTCCATCAAAATTTGCCCCTCTCACCTTAAAGCTATGCCCCCTAGTATCTGACATTCCATCTTGAGAAAACAACTCTGACGATCTACTCTGCTTATGTCTCTCATAATCTTATATACTTCGATCAGGTCTCCCTTCAGCCTTCAATGCTCCAAAGAAAACAATCCAAGCTTGTCCAACCTTTCTTTATAGCTAATACTCTCTAATCGAGGCAGCATCCTGGTGAACCTCTCCTTCATCCTCTCCACACCTTCATGTCTGTCCTGTAATGGGGCTTTGGAGAGGATGAGTGCAATATGCCAATACTCCAAATGTGGCCTAACCAACATTTTATACAGTTGCATTATGACTTCCTGATTTTTATACTCAATACCCTGACTGAAGAAGGCACCTTCTTTACCACCTTATCTACTTGTGTTGCCACTTTCAGTGAGCTATGGACATGCATCGCAAGGTTCCTCTGTACATCGACTCTCGCCAATTCTTTCACGGTTGAGAGAAAAAGGAAATCAAGCAGCTTTGAATATTTCATGCAGAGTTTGAGGCAATTGCTCAATTTAAGATTGACCAGAATATTAGCAGCATACCTTAGTCCCTCTCCCCACATTCTAAAAGTACCTAAACCTCACACATCTATGCCAATGTTATCAGATTCTTGAACAGACCTCTCATACACTGAAAGATGAACTCCTGAACTCTTTATCTCTCAAGGTACCTCGCCGTTGCCCTCGCATTTTATTTGTCTCCCTGCACAGTACTTTCTTTGTAACTGCAACGCCACATTCTGCATTCTGTTTATGACCTCAATGTAATTACGTATGCTTTGATCTGTCTGGATGGCACGCAAACAAAAGCTTTTCACTGTATGTCAGTACATGTGACAATAATAAACCAATACCACATCACTAGCTCTGAGTGACAGGAGATGGGAGATTCTGTAATGTACAACTGCATCCAAGCCATGGAACGTGGGTCACTGCCATCCATGCTCAGAGTTAACCATTGCTCTGTGCTTCTTCACCTCGTGACAGTGCTGCCTTTATTTTTGAAAAAGAAACATTTTTGAAGAGAGCCATCTCACCAGATTCAGGCGCAGCTGCAGAGCTTCATGCATCATTTGTTGGGCTTTCATATCATCCTGGTAGCGTTCTTCCCTCCAGTTACTCAAAATCTGGGAAATATTACATTGAAGAGATGGCCTTAGTTGCTGGCAACAATATCCATTTCAATTCACTGTAGTTGCTCTTAACTCATAATCTAAATGACCAAATTGCATACAGCATAAACAACTAAGCAGATGCTAGCTTTGCCTGTTCCAAAACAAGTCACAGAGAGGGGAAAAAGTTTTAAGTTTTGAATAACAAGTGGAATTGGGACTTGGAATCTTCCACGGAGAGGGACTCAGGGTAGGCCAGAGAGGAATGAGCGAGTGAGAGACAGACTCAGGCCTGACAACAGGAATGGGGAGCTCCAATCATGAAAAATAAGCAAGAACAGACAACAGGAAAGCTAGAATTGGGCAGGTGACCTAGACTGCTTCTGTTTATGAGGGCAAGAATCATAGGCCTGGAAATGAAAAGGATTGTGTGAAATACTGTTGGAAGTATCTCCACGTTTCTCCTTCATTGTTAAAGGGGAGATGCTTGGAAAACGGAACTGGAGTTGAAAATCAGGCACATTCTTACAGAATGGTGGAGTGTGCTGAATGGCCTATTCCTGTTCCTATTTCATACATCATTAACATGCCATGGGGGGGGATGGGACGGGGGAAGGAGCAGGGGGCAGGAGGTAAGGTTGAACTCTTTCAAAAGGGGCAACAGAAACAGAGTCAGGACAGCCCAAATGTGCTACTTAATTCAATGAGACTACAACAAAGTCACCATAAATCAGGAGAGGAAAAACAAACCCCAACAAGGATCAGTCAAGTAGAAAGCAAACAAAGAATAAAGTGTGAGATTTGACATTTCTCAAAATGAAGGCAGTTTCTGGCTTCTTAATCGCCTGATGTATTTTGTACCTTTAATACATCAGAATATTCCCTGTCATTGCAAAGGAATCTTAAGAATTAATATACGAGTCTTGAGGAAGGGTCTCAATCCAAAACATAGACAGTTTATTTCCCTCCATAGATGCTGCCTAACCTGCTGAGTTCCTTCAGCACATTTTCTGTGCGTTGCTTATGAATTAACAGCTTGCTAATGACAATGGGTCTTTGAAACCAATTTCCAAATCTGATTTTGTTGGTAGGTCACTAATATCAGGAAACAAAATGGCCCAATGAATAATTTCAACAATAGAATAAAAATATTAATTGTAATTTCTCATACCACATGGACATATCAGCATACCCAGGATATAGAACAATAACATTAAAATTCGATGTATACCCACAGCAATGTGTAGAGAACCTACAAAATTTCATATGGTTCAACCTTATGGGGCTTGACAAGATCTTAGCATTGACAAGCCCTTCAGCTGGCCACGTCTATTCTGACCACAAGTACCCATCAATACTAGGCTAATGTTTTCCCTGGCTGGACTGTCTTAATCTAGGGATCATGGTCTCAAAGTAAGGTCCATTCATGCCAAAGATGAGAAGAAACTTCTCCACCTAGTTGGGTCAGAAATCATTGGAATTCTGTACCCAAGGCTCAATCATTGAGTATATTTGAAGACAGTGAATGGCAGATTTTTGAATATTAAGGAACTAGAGAGATATATTAAACTTTGGTTAGGCCTCACTCGGAGTATTCTGTGCAATTCTGACTGCCCCATTACAGGAAGGACATGGATGCTTTGGAAAGGGTGCAGAAGAGGTTTACCAGGATGCTGCCTGGATTAGAGGGTATGAGCTATGAGGAGAGGTTGGACAAACTTGGGCTGTTTTCTCTGGAGCATTGGAGGCTGGGGGGAGACCTGATAGAAGTTTATAAAATTGTGAGAGGTGCAGATAGGTTGGACAGTCAGAATCTTTCTCCCAGAGTAGAAATGTCAAGTACTAGAAGGCATAGCTTTAAGGTGAGAGGGGAAAAGTTTAAAGGAGATGTGCGGGGCAAGTTTCTTTTAAATAGAGAGAGGTATACACCTGGAATGGGCTGCCAGGGGTTGTGATGGAAGCAGATACAACAGTAGCATTTAATAAGCTACTGGACACATGAATATGCAGGGCCTGGATGAGTATGCATCAATTACAGGCAGAAGAGATTTAGTTTAATTCGGCATCATGTTTGGTACAGACATTGTGGGCTGAAGGGCCTGTTCCTGTGCTGCACTGTTCTATGTCCTCGATGTCCTGTACTGACTTAGTGCAAGAAAATGGTGTTGAAGTAAAAGATCAGCCACAATCCTAATGAATGGCAGAGCTGGTGTGTGGGTTTGAATGTCCTACTCCTACCTCTATATTCTTAGCTGAGGGTGACTACTCCACCACTGGAATATACTTTTTGAATACACAGCAATCATGAGTATTTAAGTTACAAGTGTTTGTTCTAACTCCACTGACTCTTTGGAGGTACAACTTCAATCTACAAAACTTTCTTTTTAACCATAACAAATAATATTCCCTCCACTTAAAGGAATACGACTATGCCAAAATACCCCGCTTGCCCAACCTTATCAATTTACAAAATTTCATTGAATGAAATGTTTTCTAGGAACATGTCCCTTTCATGAATCAAGGAATAGCTGTACAGTAAAATGATAACCTCTTAAGACTTCTGGTCAGCATGCCTCTTACCTGTTTTCAGAGAGATACGTGCAACATGTCTACCCTCCTGTTGCTGTTCCACAGGTAGCTCCTCCCACTTCTCTTAGTACTTCAATGCCTTTCCCTCTGATGTAGTTACCTAGTTTATTCTTAAAGCTTGCAATTTGGCACTGGTTTTAAGACCCCCAGATCAGGGCAATGCCAGGAACAGAGGCGGGGTTAGAATTCAACTTTCAATCACGTGTGACTATCCGCAAAAAAAAAAATGTGAAAATATCTAATGCAATGAAATAGACACTGGAAACGTTTTGGTTCAATGGCCATTCATCAGAATCTTTCAAGATGGAAGATCACTGACCTGAAACACTAACTCTGCTTCTCCCTCCATAGATGCTGCCTGACCTACTGACTACTTCCAACACTTCTGGTTTCTATTTCTGATTTCCAGCAACCACGCAGTTTTGCTTTGTTCTTAAGTTAGAATACGGGTATTAGGAGATAAAATATTACAGACTTTAATAAGTTCATTTTTGTTGTGCAGGTTATGTTTGAAGCACTTCTTGACACTTCAAGCAAAATTCAGGCATTTCTGGTCTAAGAACAGATGCAATGTGCAGTTCCAAAATGCTAACTTGTTGATTTTTATTTTTCCCCTTAATATCCGCAGGACAATCAGAGGTCATTGCTCAAGCAGTTTTCAGAAATGTTTTGACTTATTTACTGAGTGACAATGCTAATCTGATAGCATTTAAGCATAATGAAGAAGCTCTGCTCTAAGGATTTAACCACAGATATAATCAGTTTTGCACCTTGTAACCCACTGCACACTGATATAACCATGACCATAAACATTCCACATCTGAAGCCAACACAAATATGATATAAGACCAAAATATATGATCTTTTTCTCTTTCAGCCTCAGCTCTTCCAAGTCCAGCCTCTTTGTCACGGCCAAATTTTTAATAACTTTAACTTTACTTACACAGCACGGTAACAGGGCCTTCCGGCCCAACAATTCCACTCCGCCCAATTACACCTGTGTTAATCTACTAACCCGTAAGTTTTTGGAATGTGGGAGGAAACTGGAGCACCCGGAGGAAACCCACGCAGACACAGGGAGGACGTACAAACTCCTTACAGACAGCGGCGGGAATTGAACCCCGATCGCTGGTGCTGTAATAGTGTTACACTAACCGCTATGCTACAGTGCTAATTTAATTGCTGTATCATCTTCTTCTCGTTGTTTCTTACACATCCCCTCAATTTTTCATTGCTTAGTCCCCAGAATCTGTGACCCTTTCAGTAAATCTTTAAATTTTGCTTATGGCCTTAATAATTCTTTATGGGTTTCTGTCGCAAATTTTGTTTGAGAATGCTACTGTGAACCACAGTGTATTTTCTCTAGACTTTGTTAAAAGTGCTATATAAATTCAACTTAATGCTGTTGCTGATAGCACACCTGAACAGAATGCTAACCTGACAGAACAATTTATTCACTGAAATATATATGAGCAAGGATGACAAATTATCTGCACTTTTATTTACTTGTATAACACTAAATTAAGCCCTTGCAGTCACACAAAAACTATTCAGCAAATTAACTACCAGTGAAAGTGTTAGATACAGTACAAGCAAAGATTCCAATATGCTTTGCCCAACATTGCTTAGCAAACTATTATTCCCCATCAATAGCATCAGTGGATCTTTTCATCAAGCAAGGCAAGGCCCAAGAACACTGTGATCATCTTGGATACTGCAAGCACCCTCGTCCATTCAGCCCTATGTTTGGCTAGCACTGCCCACACAGTCAGTTGAAGACAGGAGCAGTCCTTGATATTGCTTCCCCAACTATTGTCTCTTTCATTTTTCCTCCCCAGAGGCCTGCTGTATTATACTGTTGGCTAGGTATCCATCCTTCTTGTGATGTCCAAGTCAATACAGCTTCTTTCATTGCACAACGTCTAACAACGACTCACAAGTTCCAATTAATTGAATGGTTTGATACTCAGCAGTCTCTTTCATCCGATAGTTTTCCTGCACTCTAACAACTATCTTTAGTTATGGGTTGTGGGGCAGATACATTAGGGACATTTAAGAGACTTTTAGATAGACACGTGAATGATAGAAAAATAGGGGACTATGTGGGAGGGAAGGGTTAGATAGGTCTTAGAGCAGGATAAAATGTTGGCACAACATTGTGGGCCGAAGGGCCTGTACTGTGCTGTAGTGTTCTATGTTCTATGTTTTTGGCAGTTCATTTCTAATGCATCAGTCCTCTGATCTTCTGTTTTGCGTCAT
Source organism: Pristis pectinata (assembly GCF_009764475.1). Classification (NCBI taxonomy): domain Eukaryota; kingdom Metazoa; phylum Chordata; class Chondrichthyes; order Rhinopristiformes; family Pristidae; genus Pristis; species Pristis pectinata. The sequence goes on along the minus strand of NC_067410.1, from coordinate 104,987,893 downwards.
AATGCATTATAAAGCATCATAAAGCACTTCAACTTCCTCAGGAGGCTAAAGAAATTTGGCATATCCTCTCTGACACTCACCACTTTTTATCGATGCACCATAAAAAGCATCCTGTCCATATGCATCATGGCTTGGTATGGCAACTGCTCTGCTCATGAGCCCAAGAAACTGCAGAGAGTTGCAGACACAGCTCAGCACATCAAGGAAACCAGCCTCCCCTCCATGGACTCTGTCTACACTTCTTGCTGCTTCGGTAAAGCAGCCAACATAATCAAAGACCCCACCCACCCCGGACATTCTCTCTTCTCTCCCCCCATTGGGCAAAAGATACAAAAGCGCGAAAGCACGTACCACCAGGCTCAAGGACAGCTTCTATCCCACTGTTATAAGACTATTGAACGGTCCCCTAGTGCAAATAAAATGGACTTTTGACCTCATAATCTACCTCGTTATAACCTTGCACCTTATTGTCTACCTGCATTGCACTTTCTCTGTAATTGTAACACTATATTCTGCATTCTGTTATTGTTTTCCCTTGTACTACCTCAATGCACTGTGTAATGAATTGATCTGTAAGGGTGGCATGCAAAGCAAAGTTTTTCACTGTACCCTGGTATATATGACAATAATAAACTAATTTAATGCATTCCTTTATTCTGTGTTGACCAGAGTGGTCGGTTCACACTGGTATCTCATGCCTGTGATAATCAAGTTCCATAATGAAAGTTCAAGGAGGTCTGCTATTGCTGAAGAGGATCTTGCTGTATTGCACTCTTATTTATCAGATACGGTAAAGATAACACAATCATATCCCCTGCCCCCTGCCCATCACCCACAGTCACTTGCTGCACTGACCCTCATATCAACGATACTGCTGAGCCCAACAACTCAACCTCGTTCCCTCTCTGGCAAGTAAATCCCGAATTAAATTCAGAACTTCATAAAGTGATACAAAATCCAGGCAAAGTGGAGATGATTGGGTAATTTGACTGTCAATTGAGTTTGCTGCCTACACTGCTGTCTGAGACTGAGTTTATACCCATAGCATATGTGATTATCCTCCACTTACTGAGTTTTAAAACATAGGGTACAGAACAGTACAGTACTTGAACAGGCCCTTCAGCCCACAATGTCTGTGCTGACCATGATGCCAAACTAAATGTAACCTATATATGCCTGCACATGATCCATATCCCTCCATTCCCTGTATGTTCATGTGCCTTTCTAATTGCCTCTTAAATGTCATTATTGTGTCTGCTTCCACCACTATCCCTGACAGTGTATTCCAGGCACCCACCACTCTTTGTGTAAGAAACTTGCCCTGGACATCTCCTTTAAACTTTCCCCCTCTCACCTTAAAGCTATGTCTTCTACTATCTGACACTTCTATCTTGGGTAAAAGACTCTATCTTCCCTATCTAGGTCTCTCATAATTTTATAAACCTCTATCAGGTCCCACCTCAGCCTCTGATGCTCCAAAGAAAACAATCTAACCTCTCCTTACAGCAAATACTTTCTATTCCAGGGAACATCCTGGTGACCCTCCTATGCACCCTCTCCAAAGCCTCCACATCCTTCCTGTAATGCGGCAACCAGAACTGCACACAAAACTGCAAAGGTGGCCAAACCAAAATATTATACAACTGCAACATGACATCCTGAGTCTGAAAGTTAACGCTCTGACTGATGAAGGCAAACATTTTGTTCGATGGAAATTACGCTGCATTTATTGGGAGAAGTTGCCACGGTTCATTTCCTCTGTTCTTTACCAAGTCCACCTTTTAGGGGAATTTACCTTGTTCGGTATTTAACAAACCACTTGCTATGAGTTGTACTTCCTACCACACTTTCAACTCATTGACTATCAAACAATAGGCAGCAACTGCAATAAGGTCGAACTTTATAATGTGAAAACGTACTGTCATTCATAAACTAGAACCTTTCACTGTACAGAACAGCAGAGCACATGTGTTGGTTTCTGTTCTTAGAACTCATTACCTGGTTGATCTGATTTTGCAAGGAGGTCAGCAAGCCTTCCCGTTGCTCATCCTGTCCCTTTAAGCAGGTGAGGACCAAGGACAGAAATGGCTGTTGGCTCAACAATGACATGCTGTGGGTTAGGAAAACATCACAAAGGTTAACCAGGTCACAAGTGCAGCACATTTCCATTCATCAGCTAAATAAGGCGTGAGTGTGGGAGAAAATGCAGGAGATATCAGTATTTTGTTCAAGAATATTAGCATGTATGGCAACACTTATCAACAATTGTACTCACCTCCTACACATCCATTTCCACTTAAGTCAGTTGAATGGTTATCAGGAGCTGAATACAATTGACTGCTGATAGAGTCATAGAGCTATACAGCATGGAAACACGACCTTTGGCTCAACTCATCCATGCCGACCAAGTTGTCTACCTGAGCAAGTCCCATTTGTCTGCGTTTGGCCCATATCCCTCTAAACATCTCCTGTCCATGTACAGTACCTGTCCAAATATCTTTTAAATGTTGCAATTGCACCTACCTCTACAGCTTCCTTTGGCAGCTCGTTCCATATACCCACCACCTTCTGTGTTAGCTGCCCCTCAGGTCACTTTTAAATCTTTCCCCTCTCACCTTAAATCTAGTTTTAGACTCCCCTACCCTGAGAAAAAGACTCTGACCATCCACCTTATCTACACCCCTCATGATTTTATAAATCTCTAAAAGGTCATCCCTTATCCTCCTACACTCCAGGGAAACAAGTCCCAGTCTATCTACCCTCTCCTTATAACTCAATCCCTCCAGGCCCAGTAACACCCTCATGAATCTTCTCTGAACCCGTTCTGGCTTAATGACATCCTTCCCATAGCTGGGTGACTAGAACTGTACACAACACTCCAAGTTTGGTCTCATCAACAACTTCTACAGTTGCAACATGACATCCCAATTCCTCTACTCAATGCCCTGACTGATAAAGGCAAGTGCACCAAATGCCTTCTTCACCACGCTCTCTACCTGTGTTGTACAAGATATCCTCTTGTGCATAAGAAGCTGGTGACAAATGACAAATTCTTCCCCACTGAATTATCAAAGGAGGAAATTCTAATTTGGCTCGGAATATCGAGTAACTATCATGGAATGCTGCTTGGATGTGAAGAGACAGTGATAACTACAGCATCTCGTGGACAGGGCATGCATCTAAGTTTTAAATAACTCGACCAGACTACTTGAATTCACCTCCAGAAATAGCTCTGGGCTGCAGATTACAACACAGACTGCTTGGACACTGTTGGCATAATTTCCTGTACCACAAGTCATTTCCTTTATTTTGATACCTGAATCAGCACCACGTCAATTCTTGAGTCAAAATCGTTTCTTTTGGAAAATAGTTTTAGAGTTCTGCTTTTTGTTTTTGCTACTTCTTTTAATCACTGTGAAATTAAAGCTATTCATGAGCTGGCTACTGTCATTTAGGGGCATGGTTTCTTGAGGCTTAAATTACAATGGTGATCCAGAGATCCGGATCATGACCTAAAGGCATGGGCTTGAATCAGAGAATTTAAATTCAATTGATTAAGTAAATCCACCCTGTGTCTGCAATGGTGACCCATTAAACCATTGGGTTGTCATAGAAACCCTTTACTAATGTCCGTTAAGGAAGGAAGACCTGATAGAAGTTTCTAAAATTATGAAAGTTACAGATATAGTAGACAGTCAGAATCCTTTTTTCCCAGGGAAGAAATTTCAAACACTAGAGGACATGCAGTTAAGGTGAGAGGGGGAATATTTTACCTATGGACATTAGCTCTTTTCTGAATAGCTTGTCTTGATATCTCCTCTTACCTTTACTGCTTCTGTCTATCTCTTTCCTTTTTAGACGTGCAGGGCAAGTTTTTTTTCTTACAGAGAGTGGTGGGTGCCTGGAATGGGCTGCCAGGGGTGGTGGTGGAGGCAGATACAACAGTGGTGTTTAAAAGCTTTATAGACAGATACATGAACATGCAGGGAAAGGAGGGATGTGCGGGCAGATAGATTAAAGTTTCATTTGTCAACATGGTCAGCAAATACATGGTGGGCCGAAGGGCCTGTTCCTGTGCCTGAACCGTTCTATGAAATCAGTCCTCATGTGAGTAATTTGTTCTTACCTAATTATGCAGACAGGCTCATATGACAATCTCTGTTATCAGATAGGGGGTCAACTTTATTGGAGATTGTAAGTAAAGAGCTAAGTAAAGAGAAAAAATGGCAAATCAAAGGTGAGTGGGGGGAATTCCTGAGATGGGCATCAGATTCGCCCAGATCCACTGTTATAAAACTAGTGGACAGACCTCTTGTACGTTAAAGATGGACTCTTGACCTCACAATCTGCCTCGTCATGGCCTTGCACCTTATCGTCTTCCTGTGCTGCACTTTCTCTGTAACTGTAACACTTTATTCTGTTATTGTTTTCCCTTGTACTACCTCAATGCACTGTTGTAATGAAATGATCTGTATGGATGGCACGCAAAACAAAGTTGGTACATGTGACAATAATAAACCAATTTACCTAAGACAAAGTTCTAACCTCAACTGCCCTATTTGAGAAATGCTAACTGAGATCAAGGAATCAAATTTAGAATTTTCATACTTTGTTGTTATTTAATGAACAGTTTTATTACAAATATTTTGCTTTATGATGGGAATATTTTACCTATGGACATTAGCTCTTTTCTGAATAGCTTGTCTTGATATCTCCTCTTACCTTTTCTGCTTCTGTCTATCTCTTTCCTTTTTAGACGACGACCCCAAGTGTTGACCCATCTCGAGCTCTTCTCCAGCTGCCTTTAGCACTCGACCCTGAACGGATGTGGGCAGTTTCGCAATCAGCGGGGCGACAAGCCAAACTCCTTTTCTTTCTGAGCAGCTGAATGCAAGCCACACACACAGACACACACATACACACACACACGCACACAGATGGACACAGGCACACACACAAGCACGCACACACACACACAGGCACACACACAAAGAAACTCATCAAATAGCCATCAGAGCACTTTCAGATTAACCCTCTTTTTCAATTGCCAAACCTATTCATAAATCACTCAAAATTTAAAATTCATCTACACCCTGCAGTGTCAATAGCTCTTTCTTGTCCATCATGGTCAGAATGACCAAAGAACCTCCGGTTGTGCTGTAAACATATATGGTTTAGCAAGTAGTGGTCATACTACATTTGATTTACTAATGCCCTTTAGAGGCAAGAAATCTGCTGTTCTGAGCTGCTCTGGCCTATGTGTGACTCCAAGCTCAGTGCAACATGGTTGGCTCTCAACTGCCCACTGAAATGGCCCAGCAAGTCACTCAGCCGAGTCAGAACTGAGAGACACTGTGAGTACCTTCACCACATGGACTGCAGCAGTTCAAGCACTGGCTCACACCATCTTCACCGGATTGGTGAAGGGCAATTAATAATCTCAGTGATGCCCTTATCCCATTTATAAATAACTTTAGAAACCACTAAAGTTTAAAGAGCAGGGGGTGGGGTGCTGAATAAAAAAGGCTGTAAATGTTTTAAAACTGAAATATAAACTCAAACATTCCGCAAATTCACAACACACCTGTTAGCATCTGTAGAGAGAGAAGATGTTAGTTCTCAATGTAAAAACACTGGGCATTTAGTCTCTGCCCCAAGGTTCACTAGATTGCTTCCTGGGATGTGTGCTTGTCCTCTGAGTGATTGGTTATTGACCTATACTCTGCGCAGTTTAAGAATGTGGGGTGACCAATTCTGAAAGCCTCAAGGACCAGGGGATGGGATCTTAGCAAAAAGCAGGTAATGTGTTTGCAACTGAAATGAGCCAAAATTCCTTCTTGTGAACCCTTGGAAGTCTCCACCCAGGAAGCTGTGAATATTCTGCTAATAAGTGCACTCAGGACTGAGACCAAAAGGATTTGGACCCGAAGGGAATCAAGGGATGCAGGGACTGGGTAAGAAAGTGGAGTGGAGACCAAGATTGAATTAGCCCCAAGCCTACTCAGTTCCTGTCCTCCTCCACTGCCAGGAGAATTCCAAGCACAAACTGGAGGAACAGCACCTCATTTTCCATCATGGAATGTTGCAGCCTAACGGCAGGAACATTGAATTCTCCCACTTTAACTAATCCCCACACCTCCCCCCACCATGCCCCTTCTTTTCTTCCCTTTCCTAGCCTCTCTCTCTTTTTTCTACTCGTTTTTTCCTCCTTACCTTTGACCCATCCCCCAGTGGATCTGCTCTCCCCTCCTCCCCTGCACCTGCCTATCACTATCTCTTACCTGCATCTACCTATCACCACCTTGTGCCCACCCCACCTCCCCTCTTTTGTCCACCTATCACTGCTCTGCTTTTCCCTCCTATACATTGGCCTGCTGAGTTCCTCCAGCATCAGTGTGTCTTTCACCCGTTTCTTATTATTCTTAATCCGACTTTTCATTTTTAGCTATTGATCTTAATTATCAATTCTCTGTTCACCTCACAACACAACCACCTCGAAGTCATCATATTTTTGAAACCAGAAAAGCAACCAGCTCTGTAAAGTCCCACACCACCAAGTTTAGGAACAGCTACTTACTTACAACCATCAGGTTCCTGAACTAACCGGCACAATCCCAACCCTACTTCAGCAACGGAACATTACGGACCACCTCTTGCACCACCATGGACTTGTCTCTGACTGTGTCTTGTTTTTGCACAGTCTATTTTCTCTCTCTTCACTGTCTTGTATAATTTATATCCTGCACCTGTGTGCCTGTAATGCTGCTGCAAGCAGGCTTTTCACTGTACCTGTACCTCACCGTACTTGTGCACATGACAATAAACCTAACTAATCAACATCAAAGCTATGTTCAATGTCCTGCTAAACAGGGATTCTACAACAATTTACTGCAAACTATTGACAAGCACATGAAACTGTATGTTGGAGCTCATTCACAACTAAATCTTTGCTAATAACACCTGTAGTGTTTACATCTGGCCTTGTAAGAACGACTCAGAAAGAGATAATATTCCCATGGACATTGTCATATTATCAGCACATTTTCGTGGTTACCTAGCTATTCTAGGCAGATATTCAGCTAGATCAACATCCTACAGACCGTGTGAGCATGGCTTGTGAATCAGAGCTTTAGATGAACGAGCAGGTTCCTAGATCAACATCTGCATAGATGGAGAAAATTGCCTTAGCTTTTCTCCTGAAGTGCAGTGGGGAATAGCCAAGAGAAATGATCAGTTGTCAGTACTCCACAAAATGCTGACAACAGCCTTGTAACAGGACTACTGGAGTATTTAAAATAGATGGCCATTAATGGCAGGAATGAACAATTTGTTTTGAGGTCTCATGTGGTTCAAAGAACAAACTTCTGGAGAACTCGGTGGGTCAGGCAGTGTCTGCAGAGGGAAATGAATATTAGACGTTCTGTGTCAAAACCCTTCATCTGCACTGCCCTGAAGAAGCATCTTGACCCAGAACATCAACTGTCCATTCCCCCTCCACAGATGTTGCCTGACCCGCTGTTCCTCCAGCAGTGTTTTTTGCTCCAGATTCCAGCATCTGCTGTTTCTTGTGTCCCATGTGGTTCAGTTGTTAATGACACGTCTGAGCCATACAGATCACCTACACTCCACCGCACCAGAATGACTAAGTGCTTCCTCACACGCTCTTCCCTCCCCGCATAGTCCTACAATCACTTAGGAGGTCAGAGAAAAAGCGCTCTGGAAAATTCATCTCTGACCTCCTCACAGATAATTAAATCTCAGCCAGAAGATTCTGCCAAGAGGTCCCACTCTATGCCAGACTTGCTGATCTCAATCTCACCCAACCCAGCAGCTGGGGCTCTAGAACTTGCCCCAGGGTTCCCTGAGGAATAGATGATCAAAAATTATAGTGACTTCTTTCCTCTTCATACTTATTCTGTTGGAAAATACGCATATGGATACCAACAGAGAACAGGATAGTGTTTAACTGCAACATTGCTGACAATCAGACTACCTGACTTACTGATCCCTGCATTACTGGATTCTGACTGATGTCTGTAGAATTGTACTTCAAAATAAGAAATAACCTCCGTGGAAGGTGGAATGGTGGAAGGGAGAGGAGGAGAAATGATTACAAAAGACAGGATCTGCATAACACACTCTCCAAAATTGGATACTTCACATGGTGTCTGCCTTGTCTTCCCACATCTCTCTCATACAGTGTTGAGAGCCCAACTCCAGCCTCATCAGAGCTCAAATACATGGTTAAGCATGGGTTCACCAAGTCTACAATGGCTGTTGTATGTGCGAGCTGGAAAATAGTAGAGGGCTGTGGGAACATGGGGAGTGGTCAACAACAACCTTCCATTTTATAGCCAACTCCTTAGACAATTCGATCCATTTTCCAATATCTACTGGAGTCAAAGCTTAAACCCATTATTAGGATGACTATATTAGGATGGGCTATGCCAGTCCACCACCACAATAACGACCATCAGATGTTTGAAACTCTTTACTACCCATTTATCATCCCCATTCCATGTATCTAGAAATATAGAGTAAACCTTGCTTTACCTTAGAAATGTCTTTTTGCCATTCTGCCTTGGGTTATTGTTTCCGTTGTTGGCCTCATTGAACAGCTCAACTCCAGCAGAAGCAACACCACAGTTCAGCTCAGCTGACTGCTGGAAGACCTCAATAGTGGCCTTGGCGATATTTTCCAACAATGAGTTCATTTCAGCAACCGAAGCTGGACCCTAACAAAAATGGGAATTACTGAAAAGTGCAAGTTGCGTTCAAACCTGCAGCTTACAAACAAGATTCAATGTCTTCAAGAGCTGATGATTCACCTCTGCATCAACACATTTAAGTTGTTAGCTCAATTAAATGGGCTTAGTACTGCAAATCCAAAAGCCATTGTTAAAATCCAATGACTAATTTGGGATGGTTTGGCTGATTATGGCATCTATTCCATTTCCCTTCCAATTGACCACCTATATATTCCACCTTTCCATTATTTCATCACAAGGATGTTTTGGAACAAGACTTCAAATATTTTTAATTGGTATTATCAGCTAATATTATTCCCATGTTTTTGAAATTGCATCCCACATTTTAGAATGGTTAGCATATTCTTCCCACTCCAACATTTAAACAAAAGCTTCTTCCGTGCAATATGTGGCAGAAGACTTTATCTTCCTTATCGATACACATTCTTCATAAACGTGGCAAAAGAGGTGGAAATTTTTCATTGGTTGCTAGTTCTTAATTGTTGCCAAAATATCAGCTGCTTGTTGTACTCCCATCCCAACACTAGACTCACACATTAGTAACTTCAAATTTCAAAAATCTGAAATTACTAATTACGTCTGCTGCTTCATATAGGATAGTTCCACAGTTCCACAAACTATTGCATGCTTATTAATAAACGAATGGGTGACTCTGATTTTCTCTCCCCTTCTGATTTCCAGCATCCACAGTGTTTTATGTTTATCTCCCTATGAATGAGTGATTTTGTGTCCATTTGCCTGGAATTCCTCTCAGCACTTTACCTTCTCAAATTCCGAAGGACCTCAATCAGCAACATTATGATTTGTTGATTCAAAATTCATTGTGGTCTGAATGTAAATGAATATTAAAATAGCACAGCCTGTGCTTTCAACTCACAGGCTCTTTCATGCATTGTTTGATCATCAACTGCAGCTCCAACCATGATTGTCTCAGGATCCACTGGTCCAAGCTCTAAATAATCAAACAAAAAATTAATTCCTTGGATCACATTCTCAGTTCTTTATTTTAGTTGACCGTCCCAATCATACATTCTCAAATAATGGAAGGAAAAATACAGAAATCTATAAGATTACCTTGTGATTAATAAAAAAAAACACCTTTCTCAATAACGGACTTCGGTGTTACACATGGGTTCAGATTAGTGGTTACGTTACTGAACTGTAGACTAATGATTGGGTAAAATATATGACAAACAAGGTGGATAAATGAAATACCAGTAGATATAGCATAGTTAGATTTCCAGAAGGCATTTGATAAGGTACTACATAAAAGCTTACAGGAGAAACAAATCTACAGGGTCGGGAATGGGTAGGGAAGTGGCTAACTCACAGAAAGTAGGGAATTGAGATACAGTAGATGGGTCATTTTTGGATTGGTAATCAATGCATTGTGGAGAGCAACACGGATCAGTGCTGAGGCATCAACTATTCATAATCTACATGGATTACTTGGAATGAAGAGACTGAGCGTCCTGTAGCCAGATTTGCTGGTGTTACTAAAATTGGTGGTTTGGCAAGTTGTGAGGACAGAAAGGGGTTCCAAAAGGGACAGGGATAGGTTAAGTGAGTAGGCCAGAATGTGGGGAAAATGTAAAGTTTTTCACTTTGAAGAGTGCAAAAGCAAATCATTATTTAAAATGGAGCAGTACAACGGGATTTAGGGGTTCCACTACAGGAAACACAAATGGTGCAGCAGGTCATTAAGTAATCTCACAAAATGTTGACCTTTATTGGAATGGAGAATAAAAGGAGAAGGGCATGCTATTACTGGCCACTTCTCAACTGATTTCAAACTGGACAACTTCACGATGCCTCAACCCTGTACCGACAGTGCCTTTGCAGTGACAATGAACTCTGTGCACAAGTTGAAATAGAGTCTAACAGTCAACCTCAAACTGCCAAAAATGAGTTCTTCATCCTGATGATGATCACCTTAACACAGCCAAAACAAAACGTCAAAACTGCAAATGCTAAATAAACTGTACCTTATAACATTTAGCCGAACAACTCGATTAATGAATATGATTGAATCCTTCTGGACCAATATAGAAAACTTGCTTTATCTTTGCTCTGAATACCTGGAGAATGTGCTTGATGTGCTGCCGCTGAGGATTGTCTCCTTCCACACATTCCTTAAGGCCATGTGGATAACAGATAAGCTGTAGAAGTTGCCGTGCTTGTTTGTTGGAGAGAACTGGGTCTAATATTAGATCCTTATCCGTGCACAGTCTCTCCGGCTCCTTCAAGCAATGTTCTCCCACCCATTCCTGCCAAGTGGAATGTGAAAAGCTGAACATTTTGAGACCCAAAGCCAACGCATGGTAAAGAAGAACATGACTGAGTGACACATCATATCAACAAACAAGACATATTTGTTAAAAAGGGTTGTATGTGGTTTTCTTCCTCTGGGAGGCCGTGTTGCCATATTGCTCCCACAGATAAGTGGTAATAGATACTCTGGTAAAAGGGATCATGCTCAACTATTTAATTATTGTGCATTCATATTTCATTACAACGTGGACGAAGGCCATTCTTCCCATCAGATCTATGCCAGCTCACAGCGCAACCCCATTCCCCCACTTATTTTTTTTTCCTGTAACCTATTCTCTCCACATTCTCATCAACTCCCCCGGGATCTACCATCCCACCTACACAATAGAGGCAACTTACAGTGGACAATTAACCTACCAACCTACATGTCTGTGGGGTGCAGTGTTGAAGTACAAATAGACCTTGGGGTCCAAGTCCATAGCTCCCTGAAAGTGGCTGCACAGGTTGAAAATGTGGTAAAGAAGGCATATGGCACGTTTGCCTTTATTAGTTGAGGCACTGAGTTCAAAAGTCGGGAAGTTATGCTGCAGCTTTATAAAACTCTAGTTAGGCCACATCTGGAGTATTGTATTGAAATCTGGATGCCCCATTATAGGAAGGATTTGGAGGCTTTGGCGAGGGTGCAGAAGAGGTTGACCAGGATGCTGCCTGGATTAGAGGGCATGTGCTATAAGGAGAGGTTGGACAAACTTGGGTTGTTTTCTCTGGAGCTGCAGAGGCTGAGGGGAGAACTGATAGAGGTCTATAAGATTAAGAGAGGCATAGATTGAGTTGACAGCTGGTATCTTTTTCCCAGGGTTGATACTAGAGGGCATGCATTTAAGGCAAGAGGGGGAAAGTTCAAAGGAGATGTGAGGAGCAAGTTTATTTTACACAGAGAGTGGTGGGTGCCTGGAATGCGCTGACAGGGATGGTGGTCGTGGCAAATGTGATGGCATTTAAGAGGATCTTAGATAGGCACATGAATGGGCAGAGAACGGAAGAATATGGACCATGTGTAGGCAGAAGGGATTAGTTTAGTTAGGCATTTAATTACTAGTTTAATTAGTTCGGCACAACACTATCGGCCGAAGGGCTTGTTCCTGTGCTGTACCATTCTGTGAAACCACAGGGCCAAAAGGATACCCACAGGGTCACAGGGAGAATGTGCCAACTCCATACAGACAGCAGCAGAGGTCAGGATTGAACCCGGGATGTTAGAGCTGTGAGGAAGCAGCTCTACCAGCTGTGCCACTGTGCAGCCCTGAGAGGACATGCTGTCAGAAATTATTTATTACTGGATAAAGACATTTTGGCAAAGACATTCGATGGTGTTCAAATAATCTAGATTGTTTCAGTTGCCTTAGGCCGAGTCCAGTAAGGTCCAGCTGCAACCCTGTCAATGAAAACCCTGCCTTGTAGCTTTTGGCACAAGCTTTTAGTCTTGCACTGCTAACTTACATTTCCACCACGTCTCATGCACACATGGACATCCCTGATCATTTTACAGCAGATGATGACATTCAACAGATGAGAGAGAGAAACACAAGCTGACTTGGGGATAAACTTTGAAAGAAGGGGACAGGCAACAAAGCAGATACAGGACAGGTGTCACAGAGCTTCAGAGGGCATAGCCGGGGAGGGGAATGGAAACTGTACTGGCTCTCTTCATTTTCCTGCCTCATAAGCTAGTAGCTACAGATATGATCATATCAGCAACATTTGAATAATTTAAGTCCCACCAATAATTAGTCAGTATATTGCACATCTTGTTATAAACATAGTAAAGCCTGCATTTATGAAAAATTGTTATTTTATTCATTCCACAACTGAATTCTGGTCTATGATTGCCTCCAGTCACGAGATCAGCTTCACATCCGTTAAGGCCACTTTAATTGTTGAGCTAAGGCATGGACAATCCCCTCCTGATGGATCCATTTCATAGTCAATCCTGGATCTATCACACCTGCCAAAAGGTCTCATGCCATGGTTGACCTACCTCACTAGCTCCATTACACAGGCAATCACCATCTCCATCCTGTTTTAATCCATGGCCAACTTCACCCACCACATAGTCTCCACCACCACTATAACAAAGTCCACCTCTGCCCCAGAAAACAATCCCAAAAATCCTGAAAAGCAAACTGATCATTCGTGCAGAGCAGTAAACTTTCCTCAGGCATTACATTTGTGACTGTAACACTATATTCTGCACTCTGTTATTGCTATTCCTTTTGTACTACCTCAATGTACTTATGCTTGGAATGATCTGTCTGGATGGCATGCAAAACAAAGCTTTTCACTGTATCTTGGTACATGTGACAATAATAAACCAATTACTAATTACACATTTCCATTCAACAACAGTATTTCCAGTTTTGGCACATTTTTCCAGTTTTCATTCCAAAGTCTTTCCATAAATCCTTTTCCTACATTCCAACAAAGGCAAATAAATCCGTTGCTCTTTCTCTGATTCTACCATCATTATTTTACAAACTTCAGTTTATCGGGGTACCATCTCCAATATTGAAGATTGACGCACAGTTCATCAAGTGTCAACAGAAAACCCTTACAACCTACAAAGGGGTGATTTTCCATTGATATTGTCCAATGAGATGGTCAAATGGTCCTCCACTTTAGATAGTTCTGCCCTACAGAAGAATATTTAACACTGTTCAAGTATTTATTATTCATCATTGTGACATTAAACTCTTTAAATTCAACAGCTGTGGAGATATAAAGTTGGAATTTAAATTTCCACCTGACAAAGAAACAGAGGAAAAACTCAGCAGGTCAGTCAGCACTTGAAAGGATAGATATGGTGTTAATGTCTTTGGCAGATAATCTTGCATCGGAACTGGGAAATTTCAGATAAGCATCTTTTAAGATACAGAGTAAGCATGGGGTGGATGTGAACGGAGGAGAAAGTAAAAGAGGAAGTCCAAAATGAGATGTTAAAATCTGCTGGAAATGCTGGTTGTCTGAAGTTGCTGAACTAGATAATCCATTTCTGTGGAAGGGGGTGAGGGAGTGTGAAGTGAAGAGAATGCCAAGAGTCTGCAAAGGATAGAGTTTGGTTACAAAACTGGCCAAGAAACTGGCAAATGGAGTATAACGTGGCTTATATTTTGGAAGAAAGAAAAGATCAGAAATTTTTTTGATGGTAAAATAAAAAATGTTGGTGCAGAGACACCTGAGAGACAATACACAGGTCCAGCAAGTACTCAAGTGCGGCAAATGGAATTTTGGCTCTTATTGCAGGGGGGATAGAATACAAGAACGAAACATTCCTGTAGAACTTATGCACCATGTTCAAAGAAGGAAATGCCAGTCTTGGAGGCGGTGCAGCATGGATTTACTAGATTGATTCCTAGGATGAGAGGGTTTTCCTTTGAGTAGAATAGCAAAAATAGTCCAATGTACACTGGAGTTATGAAGAATGAGTAGTGATGGCACTGAAATATAAGATTCTGAGAGAGATTGACAGGGTACATGCTGAAAGGTACAACCTCTAATACTTGGGGGTTTGGTTATAGTGAATGAAATCTTTTATGGGTGGAGCTTTTAAGACCTTTGGAACTTCTTATCTCAATAGGTCGGGGATAACAATCATCTGCTGGCTGGTATGGACAAGGGGAATGGACAGGGAAGTGGTGTGATCAATGGTAGAGCAACCGCAAGCGGTTGTGTGACATATCAATGCTTATTGTGCAGCATAGAAATAAGCAGGAGGATTCATGTCCCTACAGTAAAATAACTTCAAGCAAAAAGGAAAAACCATATACTCATAAAGTTAAGCCTGTAATTTATATGGCTGGTTATCTACAAGAATTTGAAACCAAATGGAGTCCTTATGAGGAGAAGGAATTCAAGACATTTTATTTTAATTTAGGAACTATTTATCCTTGCAAGGATTTTCCATAAATGAATCAGGAAACATTGCTAAGATCTTGGTGGGAAAGATACTAGGCTATGGAGTCTGCGGGAAGACAGGAATGGGAATATAAACTAATTCAGTCTCCAGCCTGGTTAAAAACAGGCCGGCAAGTGCAGCCTACTGAATCAAGTTAAACTGCAAGTCCAAACTGTGGAGCAATGTGTTGGGGAAGTCTTGCATATCTCCTACTTGGGAGGATGTATAGGAAGGGTGCAGAAAACACCCGCTCAGGTCTAGCTTTCTGCCTTGTTTAAGAAGGGTTGGTACAGGGTCCAGCAAGATATTTTATTGCCCACGGCTATAACTCTATAAAAATACTCAAGCTTCAAATATAAACACATTGGCCTCACACAACACCTTTGACAGAGCTGATGACAAAGTGTTGGCGGAATATGCACTGGATAAATGCCAATAACTAGCTCACATCTGGTACGGTATTTTACAGGGGCAATTTGTCTCTGCTGTTACCAATGACGTGGATAAGCTCTGCTCACTCTGGTTGTGGTGAGTATTCCTTCTTTTTGTCTCACCAGCCTTATATTCAACATGTGTGGCACCATGAACATTGGTGTGACACTTCCAACAGCAGCCACATCTTCACCAGCCCTCTGAACATTTAAAGGAGCCATCCTCTCTGGGATGCTCTTGTTCACTTTTCCATCTCCACCAATACCCACTACTCTTCTCATGCAACTGCACCACTTGCCACAACTGTCATGTTAGCTCCTCTCTCCCGCCAAAACCCCAAACACCTACAGATGTGGCCTGCCCTGCTGAGGATTTCCAGCATTTTCTGTTTTTCTTTTAAAGATTTCGATGACCTTTCTTGAGAAAAGTGGAAGATGCAAAGAGAGAGGGGCGGGGAGAAATGAACAAAAAAAGAAAAATTAGTGACGGGATGGAAAACGGGAAGGATGAAATGACAAAAATGCAAAAGGAAAGGGAGTGGTAACGGGATACGTAAAGATAAAAGAGGCTGATTTTTTGATTTTCCCCAAACACTCTTTGTAGTGTAAAAGGTCATGGCTGTCATGTGACTGTGACAACACTGACCCCTCTGGCTGAGATGACATCATTGAGCACATGGCCAAAAGCGACACCACTGTCAATCAAGGTTTGGCTCCACCCCACTAGGTAAACACCTTTGTCCTTGCTGGGCTACCCAGCCCCCCAGCAGCATAAAAGTGCTGCATGTTTGTTTTTCTATCTCTTTTTCTGTCTCCGAGGATGTTAAGGTAAGCTGTGCACTACTTCAGGGCAGTTAGTTAAGGACTCCCGAGACCAAAGAGCCAATGTTTGTCCAGAATCAGGGTGTCCAAACATTGTACTGTTTATTCCTTGATCATTTGTACCCAGTTATTGTGTATGAGTGTGTGTGTGTGTGTGTGTGTGTGTGTGTGTGTGTGTGTGTGTGTGTGTGTGTGTGTGTGTGTACCTCACCCTCTGTCGCGATTTCCCTCCACATTCGTGCTCCTGCTTGAGAGTGTGTGAGCGTGCACCTGTTCCCATTCATTCTGTCCCCGCGTTTGTCTTTGTTAATAAACCATTTTTAAATTACAAAGGCTGTGTGTCCAGACCTTTATCTTTAAGATACCAAAAGAACCTTTCTCACAACACTCTCCTCAGGACCTCTAATACAATAAAGACGAACTCTTGATCTCTCAACCTACCTCATCATGGCCCTTGCACTTTAGATGTCTACCGGCACTGTACTTTCTCTGTAGCTATAGCACTATATTTTGCATTTTTTTTCCCTTTTGTACTATCTCAATGTACTTATGTACGGAATGATCTGTCTGGATGGCGAGCAAACTAAAGCTTTTCACAGTATCTCGGTACATGTGACAATAATAAACCAATTATCTGGATTTCCAATTAAGTGCATTGCATTCATTGCCCTTAAATGTGGTCTTCATATTGGGTGATCGCCTGGAGTTTCCAGCCACCTGTCATATTAATTTTTCATCTCACTCTGATTCTGACCTCAGCCTCCTACACTATTCCAATGAACCCAAGGCATGCTCGAGGAAGAATTCTTCAAATTCCCTGAAGGCACATACAGCCCACAGAAGAACATGTTGAATTTATCATTTTAGATTATCAGCAATTTCAGGACTCTAATTCCAAATTTCCAGCATTTTGTCACTGTCATCTAATCATTTAGCTTCTCCCACTGCCACTTTCTCCAGACCAGCCTCTTTTGTCTTTACATATCCCGTTACCACTCCCTTTCCTTTTGCACTTTTGTCATTTCATCTTTCCCGTCTTCCATCCCATCACTAATTTTTCTTTTTTTATTCATTCCTCCCCTCTTTCTTTGCATCTTTCACTATTCTCACAAAAGGTCATCGACCAGAAATATTAACTCCACTTCTCTCTCTACAGTTAGAACATACAGTTACAGCACAGTACAGGCCCTTTGGCCCACAATGTTGTGCCGACATTTTACCCTGCTCTAAGATCTATCTAACCCTTCCCTCCCACGGAGCCCTCCATTTTTCTCTCATTCACGTGACTAAGAGTCTCTTAAATGTCCCTGATGTATCTGCCCTCACAACCTCTGCTGGCAGTGTGTTCCATGCACCCACCACTCTCTGTGTAAAAAAAAACTTACCTCTGACATCCCCATTCTACCTTCCTCCAATCACCTTAAAATTATGCCTTGTGTTAGTCATTTTAGACCTGGAAAAAAGTCTCTGACTGTCCACTTGATCAATGCCTCCTCTTATCATCTTGTACACCTCTATCAAGTCACCTCTTAACCTCCTCCTCTCCAAAGAGAAAAGCCCTAACTCACTCAACCTATCCTCATAAGACATGCTCTGCAATCCAGGCAGCATCCTGGTAAATCTCCTCTGCACCCTGTCGAAAGCTTCCACATCCTTCCTATAATGAGACGACCAGAACTGAACGCAATACTCCAAGTGTGGTCTAACCAAAGTTCCATAGAGCTGCAACATTACCTCGTGGCTCTTGAACTCAATACCCCGACTAATGAAGGCCAACACACCGTATGCCTTCTTAACGACCCTATCGACCTGTGTGGCAAACTTGAGGGATCTAAGGACGTGGACCCCAAGATCCCTCTATTCCTTCACACTGCTAAGAGCCTTACCATTGCAGTGCAGTAAATTGATATCAGACCTGTTATTTCCAATACGTTCTGCTTCGACTTACACAATAACATCTCTTTTTTATATCAATGTTTATTCTTACCTGTTGACAGATGGTCCTGAGCACAAACCTGGCGTACTCACTCAGGTTGGCCGTTTCTATGGAAACGGTGCGCCTGATTGATTTGGAGTTTTTGGCAGAACTCAGAATCTCATCGTCGGTGATATCATCGTGGATACTGATGGGAGCCAGAAGGCTGGTCACACCGAAGTCATCAGTGTTGGAAGAGTTGGCATTATTACTGCCTAATTCAGCGTCCCCTGGACAGGAACACAACATAGTCATGTGCACTGAAGATCACACATTGCACCTTTAGGCATTTTAACCAATAAGTTCCTCAGAGCCAGCAAGGTCTCTGGAACCTCATGCAAACAAGCCCACATGGGGAGTTAATGTCTATTGGCAAAATGTTACACCTTGAGTGAAACTCTGGATTTAATTCATTGATTGCAAAATTCAACCATGCAACATTCCAGCACAGTGGGGACAGTGACCTGGAAAAAGAATGGATTATTCTTTTACTCCTTCAGGCCAAGGCCTTTTGCAATGTATTAACAGCTAACCCATGAAGTCGGAAGGCCAGGTTTAGTACCTGAATTGCCTGTCTCAGTTCCATGCTTTTCACTAAATTTAAGGTCAGAGGAGGAAAGCTTAGGGGAGATGTCAGAGGTAGATTTTTTTTAAACACAGAGAGTGGTGGGTGCCTGGAACACACTGCCGGGGGTGGCGGTAGAGGCAGATACAAAAGGGACATTTAAGAGACTCTTCGATAGGCACATGGATGTAACAAAGATGGAGGGTTATGGGTTGTGTAGGAAGGGAAGGGTTAGATTGATCATGGAGTAGGTTTATATGGGTCGGCACAACATTGTGGGCCGAAGGGCCTGTACTGTGCTCTACTGTTCTATGTTCTAAATTAGAGTCATAGAGAGATACATCGTGGAATCAGGCTCTTTGGTCCACTGAGTCCACACTGATCATCAAGCACCAATTTTTACACCAATCCCATTACATTCTCTCCACTTTCCCACCAACTCCCCCGGTTCTAACACTCACCTACACTCTCGGGACAAGTTACAGCAGCCAGTCACCCTACTAACCCACATACTTTTTGGACATGGGAGCAGCTGGAGAAAACCCATGGGAACAGGCAAAGGCCATACAGACAGCGCTAGAGGTCAGGCTTGAACTCGTGTCGTTGAAGCTGCTTGGCGGCAGCTCGACAAGGTGACATCACCGAGTTTGCTGGCAAGGAAATTAGTTTTATTTGACTGGAACTTTTTTTTTTGCACTTTTTCAAATTTCTTCAAACTGATAAGGTTCTTCCAATGAAAAGGTCTTACCCAACATCAGGATTGCTTTCAGAACAGCAAACACGGCCCCCACTTCTATACTGTTGTGTGCTGCGGCTAAGAGGTGCCGGTCACAGGATGAGCGGATTCCAGGAGCGGATTTACCTACAGAACACACGGTTTTACTGACAGAATTGCAGCTATATTAAAGTAACATCAAAGTATCGCTGTACAGGTGGCCCTCGCGTTACACGGGGAGGTTTGCATTGCTAGAAAACAATCCATACTGCGAATTTCCACATTACAAAGCTGCGTTACCTATGCATGCATCAAGAAACACGATTTGAAAAAGAAACTTTGTGTTGATTTATTAATTATCTTCCACCATATAAATTCCGTGAGAGCAAATTTTATTCTGCACCTCGAATATTTGGGCAGTGATTATTGAATTCTATAAGGGTGCATTTCCGTTAACCAAACAGCTGTAATGTGGGGCTCTAGAACCTGTATTCTAAAGGTTCGCTGGGCTGCTATAAATCAGCATAATTGAAGGAGCAACGAGTAAGATACTTGTTTCTAAAACCAGGATGAAAACCACAAGCGCTATTTTCAACTTCCTTTCCCAGAAAAGACAGGAGATGTTGCTGAGTGAATCATGTTCTCTGGATACAGGGAGTGGATCAGTTGGATGTGGACGCGAAAGGGAAATGCTTGTAGTCGTGTGGGGTAGTGCAATGGCAGCAATAGGATTGCTCTTTCAAAGAGCTGATACGGGTACGACAGGCTGAATGGTCACCTTCTGCATTCTATGAAAACACATGATCAGGTATGGAATGCGCTGCCTGGGGTAGTGGTGGAGGCAGGTACATTGGTCAAATTCAAGAAATTGCTAGATAAGCATACGGAGGAATTTAAAATAGAGGGATATGTGGGAGGAAGGGGTCAAATGGTCTTAGGTGAGGTTTAAGGGTCGGCACAACATTGTAGGCCGAAGGGACTGTATTGTGCTGCACTGTTCTATGAATCTATGATTAAAGACAGCTATGAAGTAGCATCAAGATTCTTCCCATTCAATGATTGCAACAGTGACAATCACATAAATAATCATGGAGATAGCCTTAAGAACCTGGTTGCAGGAGCAAACACTGTGATGTCAGGTGTCCATGATATCGGGTGTGATTGGTCAAGAATTCAACGGGTTACCAATGGAGCAGTGGCAATACATAGAACAGTAAGTATGGGAATTGGAGCTAGGAAGAAATAGCAGAGGAAAACTCAGTGCTTCGGTGAGTATGACATTAATAAAGAGGAGAGGGGTTTGGCAATGTACAGGAGAGATGATCTAACAGAAGGATCACCTATTTGGTGAACGTACCACTGGACTGAAACACAAGCCCATATTAAGTTACATTATGAGACTGGATTAAAAGCCAGGATGCTGTGTCAATTCAGGAGCAGTACTGAAAATCCTGGACTTTCCTGGGATTTGCAATCTGTACAGAATGTGTTTGACAATTTGTAATTTTATAAATGGAGGCTTAAAGCTGGAACATTCAAGGTGTAAAGGGTTCTGTGGAGCATGGTGCCTTCCCCAATACCTCCCAGATGTTTCGCTCACACACTATATTCTTCCCAGTTTTGCTGGAAATCTGTTATGAAGATCTATGGCCTGATTTATCCTTAACAGAAGGCCTTAAAATTGTTCTAAAAGAAGTGGCACTTGGGGAATAATGTCATCCTGTGAGTGACTGAGGTAGATATTGCATCAACAGGCAAGGGTCAGGTGCGGGGTCAAGTTGTGAGGAAAATAATTGTTATCACATTTCGCTCCACATACAGACAATTTTAGGAGAAATTTGTTGTGCAAGATTCACTAAATGACCACGACAATATATATTAGTTTTTAAGTGTACTGTCAAGACAGCAAAATGCCAATTCCAGCCAAATGCTATACCATGACATGGACTCGTAAAACCTGCCTTCACGTCAATCCTTCATCTACGAGATGAATTCCTAATCATAACTGTGCTTGTGAATGATTCTCCCTGCACCAAACCAACGCAAAGTTAAATCAGCTCAAACTACTTTTATGCATCCCTTACATGGTTGCCTATAAAGGTGTTCCTTCATCTGGAAGTATCTCGTTTTTCATTACTGGATTGAGATCCTAGGACACCCTTTCCTACAGCACTTTGGCAGCACCCTCTCCAGAACTGGTGTAGTGGCTCATGTTGCAGCTGACCACCAACTTCTCAAGGGTAATTAGGGATGGGCATTAAAGTGTTGGCCTTGCTAGTGCTGCCCACATCTCATTAGACCATAAGACTCTAAGATATAGGAATGGTATTAGGACATTCGGCCCATCGAGTCTGCTGCGCCATTTGATCATGGATGATTATTTTACAACCCCATTCTCCTGCCTTCTTCCCGTAACCCTTAACCCTTTTATCAATCAATAACCTATCAATTTCTGCTTTCATGACCGTCTGTGGCAATGAATTCCACAGATTCACCACCCTCCGGCTGAAGAAATTCCTCCTCATCTCAGTTTTAAAGAGATGTCCCTTTATTCTGAGGCTGTGCCCTCAGATCCTAGACTCCCATGCTAATGGAAACATCCTCTCCACGTCCACTCTATCCAGGCCTTTCAGTATCTGGTAGGTTTCAAAAAGATCCCCCCTCATCCTTCTGAACTCCATCGAGTGCAGACCCAGATTCATCAAACGCTCCATTAATTAATACTAAACAAGGAGTAATCACCTTCTATTCTCTTATTGGAATATGAGGGCAGAGAGTTAAAAACTAACCATGTATGAAGGAAATTTCTTTGTTTGCCTGCTCCCTCTCCAATTCTTCCAAAGGTGGCGAACACAAATTCAGGTTACAATGTTCGCTGTGTTCTTTTTAAAGTTTTCAGATCAATGAAAAACGTTCAATAAATGCAGATGCTCACACATCACTGCCAAGTGGAGGGTCACACACGTCATTTACTTCTGGAGACTATTCAGCTGTAACTTGGTCAATAGGTCAATACAGACAGTGTTTTCCTCATAACAAAACTCGAAAAGGGGAACAGGGATGCTAGCTGGAAACTTACCATTAGCCTGAGGAAAAGGGCTCACTTGTGGCGTTCTAAACAAATGCAGCAAAAGTCTGCATGTCATCCTGGCGCCTGGTTCAGCATCCGGATCACCGCATGCTGCAGGAAACAGACTTTCAGGTTATAAATACTCCAATTGGAAACAGTCTGCTTTTAACACTAAAAAAACAAAAAACAATTTTCTAAAAACATCCAAAAGGTGGACAAATATTCCTGCAAGTTTCACACCTTGGATGGACTTCAAAACTCTGTAAGTGTCAAAATAGCATCAACACCCACCAATGTCGGTAGCATTTTAAATAGATTCAAACTTCTCTTAAAATGTCTTTATCTTCTCTCCACTTTGACCAATAAAGTGAAAGGTTTGCTCAGAGGTTGACTCTGATGCAGGTACTCATGGATTGTGGAGCTGACCTCCAGTACAGCACTAAGAGAGCATGGCTTGTTGGAAATGTCATACTTTGAATAGGAAATTAAACAGGGGCTTGATATGCCTCTTCCAATATTTCAAGTTGGCTTTATATCTTTTCATTTATTGTGAACGTCACTGGCAATGCCTGTGATTTTTGTCCATTCCCCACTGCCCCTGAACTGGGAGGGTAGTTAAGAGTCAAACACATCGGGAGTGACATTTAAACCAGGTCAGGGAAGGATGGCACATTTCTTCACCGAGAAAGCATAAATTACCTTTTTTTAATAATAATCTGCTAATTTTATCATTGCCACGCCAGGCTCGTTTTAAATTCCAGATTTGTTTATCAGAATTTAAATTCGCCAGTTGTCATGGTGGGACTCACAATCTTGTCTCTGGATCAATGGTCCCGATCATGGCAGCTAGTCCAGTAATATATCGAAGAGAAGGTAATTCTCTCAACATTCCTCCCTCAATAACTCCTTGCTGTAGACTTCCCTTTCACACACATGACAGTCAGTGATTTCAAAGCCATTCATTGGCCACAAAGCCTCAAGGTGCTTTCAGAGCCAAATTAAGGCTGTTACATAAACTCCAGCTGTTCTTTCTGATCTAAGTCACTTGCAGGCACCCAAGAATACAACTGGAGTAAGGTGTGGGAAGGTTTTGATAAGTTGCAAAAGCAGAGACCATGACATAAATTTCCCGAAAGGATCCCTTTACAGAGTCCCATTTCCAAACTTTTCACTTTCTCTCATTGCACTATTCCTTATTGGGAGTTCAGCACTGTGATCTGATTGCCATTTGCAGTAGTTTCTCAGGGACTCTTTCAATCTCTTCACAACAACACCCATGACTTGGTGCAACTGATCTTAAGTTAATACACAAACACAGGAAAGCACGAGCAATTCAATTGCCATGGTTCTTATAGGTCCCTGACTATAGCATCCAACCATTATCCTCAATCATGCTTCCACGACCTATTTAAGTTTCACACACTGTGAATAGGGAACAATCTGGATTATTTTCTGTAATTGTGAGTATCAAGAGTAATCTTTCAGTTCTGAGAGATATTGGGAACCTCCTCTACCAGCTACAAACCCTTGGGCATAACTGCAGATTCTCCCTCAAGTCACACACCATCCTGATTTGGAAATGTAGAACATTTGCTTTAGGGATTGGATTTATACCAAGGCTAAATCAATGATGCAATAAGACTCAGCTCTGCAATCCTGTATGAAAGAATCTTGGATGGATTTGAGACAGCTCCTTCGAGGCTGCATTCAATGATTTACAACAGTCACAACATTAGCAGCTTTGTTCGAGCATTCGGTGTGGTAACTAGGAATGTTGTCTCGATGCAGTAGGAAATATTTCTCAGTTTAAGATATTCATACGGGAATTTCTCTTGTTGCTAGGCACAGAACATCACAAAAGTATTTCCAAGTATTTGCTGTTACTAACAAAATCGCATGTTTTACAGAATGCTCGAACAATTATAGATAAAGGGAGTCCATGTTCAAGAAGGGAAGATGAGGGGGAGGAGGAGGTGGTGAGCTTGGTTGAAGAAAGGCTTAAAGGATGGAGCAGGAATTCAAGAGAATGGGCTCATGATTGAGAAGGCACTGCCTTGTGGAACAAGGAGGTTTGAGGGCAGACTGCTAGTAGATCTCAAGAGGAATGGAAAAGTTAACGTTGACTTGATGCAAAATTGGTGGAGTGTACAGAGATTAACCAGCACTTAAACTACATAGGGATTTAAACATTAAATGCCAAGCACTGCGGCACCAGCAGCTGATGTAGGTCACAACGAGAGTGATGGCTGTGGTATGAGTTAGGACACAGGCAGCCGAGGATTTCACCATTTGGGGCACTGTCAGTGACTCAAATACGATGGATTAGGCCACAGGCAGCAGTGGATTTCATCAACTGAAGTTAACAGAGAGTGGGGAATGGGAGGGTAGCTGAGAGGATTACAATGATCGATTCTGGTGGTGGGCGAGGTTCAGGCCGGGGTAGGGACGTTGGAAGGTGGAAGTTGGCAGAGACTGAATGCAATGAGCTCACGATAGAATGGAACCTGAAATGTCAACTGTTCATTTCCCTCCATAGATGCTGCCTGATCTGCTGAGTTCCTCCAGCGCTTTGTGTGTGTTACTGGAGTTAATGGGTTCCTCTGATACAGTGGTCAAGGAACGTAGAACAGTACAGCACAAGGACAAGCTCTTCGGCCCACAATGTTGTGCTGAACTAATTAAGCTAATGACACCTAAACCCTTCTGCCTGCACATGGTCCATATCCCTCCATTTTCTACACATTCATGTACCCATCTAAGAGCCTCTTAAACACCTCTATCATATCTGCCTCCACCACCACCCCAGGCAGCCCATTCCAGGCACCCACCACTCTCTGTGTTAAAAAACTTGCCATACACATCTCCTTTGAACTTACCCCCTCTCAAATTAAATGCATGTCCTCTAGTATTAGACATTTCAACCCTGGGAAAAAGATACCGGCTGTTTACTCTATCTACGCCCCTCATAATTTTATAAACTCTATCAGGTCTCCGTTTCAGCCTCCACTACTCCAGAGAAAACAATCCTGGTTTGCCTAACCTCTCCTTATAGCACATGGCCTCTAATCCAGGCAGCATCCTGGTAAACCTCTTCTGCACCCTCTCCAAAGCTTCCACATCCTTCCGATAATGAGGCGACCAGAATTGAATGCAATAATCCAGATGCGGCCTAACCAGAGTTTTATAAAGCTGCAATACAACTTCCTGACTCTTGAACCCAGTGCCTCGACTAATAAAGGCAGGCATGCCATACTTCTTCTTTACCATCCCATCGACTTGCACAACCACTTTCAGGGAGCTATGGACTTGGACCCCAAGATCCCTTTGCATATCAAGGAGTTTTATTGACCTCAGCCCGCCCAGGGAGTATCTAAAAGGAAGTGCATCTGTTTCACCAACTCCTTTTGGGAAAGGAAAATATATCACCCCTACCCACCCTGGATCAGACATCCAACAATGTGGTTGGCTTTCAATTGGTATCTGAGATGTCCACCTTGTCTAAGTGCAATTAGAAATGAGCAATATATGTTGGGCTTAGCAGCAATGCCAGCCTCGTGTGAATGAATGAAAATATACCACGCCATGAAGGGGGAGGTAAGTTTGACATCACTGACACAGGTATGGAGACTGACCCTGCCTGCAGATGTTTTAGCAGGACCAGAAGATAGATGAGGAAAGAGAATGGGGCTGAAGGAACACCAAACACAATAAGCATTGGAAGAATTCTTCTGGAGACACAGGAGACTGCAGATGCTGGAATTTGGAGCTAAGGAACTCTACAGGTCAGGCAGCATCTGTGGCGGAAATAGACAGTTGACGCTTTGGGTCGAGGCCCTTCATCTTAGGAATCATAGGAATTCTTATCCTAGCTTTGGGGTCGAATAGGAGTTTTATTCGGCAAATCTTAGCCAAGTCAACTTTGCTGCACTCAAGACTTATCCAAGCCCTCCATCACTGTCCTTGCTGAGCATGTGGCATTATTGGATTGAGCCTGAAATAAGACACACTCACCAGCCGCCAGAAGCGAGGGAAGTGCCACATGTTGCACCACATCCTCCAATGAGAAACACTGGCGAGCGATTAGAATGGCAATGAACGTAGCCAAGGAATCGTGGAATGATAGGTCGCTGACCTTTGAAGAAATTAAAGTAAACAGCAGTCAGAGATATGCAGAAATTATTATGCCATACAGTGCAGAAACAGGCCCTTCGGCCCATCATGTCTATGCCAACTATCACTGTTAATCCCATTTACCAGCACTTGGTCCATAGTCTACTATGCCTTGACGATTCGAGGAATTTAAAATAGGGGGATATGTGGGAGGAGGGGGTTAGATAGTCTTAGGCAAGGTTTAAAGGTCGGCACAACGTTGTGGGCCAAACGGCCTGTATGGTGCTGTACTGTTCTATGTTCTAAAATACCTGGCCATCAACCCGCACTATATTGCCTCATGGAATTTCTACTTTCAGAGGTGAAAGATTTAATAAGAACCTGAGGAGCAACTTTTTTTTTTACACAGTGGGTGGCAGATATCTGGAACCAGCTGTCAGAGGAGGTGGTTGAGGCAGGTACATCAGATACTGCACATTTAAGGAGTATATGGAGAAAAGTTTAGAGGGATATGGGCCAAGTGCTGGGAAATGGGACTAGCTTAAATACACATCTTAGTCGGCATGGACAAGTATGGGCTTAAGAGCCTTTTTCCATGCTGTACAGCTCTAAATAGGGCCCAGAGTCATAGCTACAAGATTTGGGGTTGGTCATTTGAACCTGAGGTGCATAGGAACAACTTCTCACAGAGGGTGGAGAATCTCCGGAATTCCCTACCACAAAGGGTTGTGGAGGTTAGATCATTGAGGGTAGTTAAAGGGAAGTAGATACATTTTTGAAAGTTTGGGTAATTGAGGACTACGGGGAACTGGTGCAGATCAGTCATGAAATTATTGAATGATGGGACAGGACTGCCCACTCCTGTTCCTAATTTCTTGTATTAAAAGTTTACACCTTACTTTAAAAAAAAGAAAAAAACAATGTCAAACATAGCATTCATTTAACATTGGGTAACTTGATACACAGTATGATTTATAAAGGGCACAGTACACATTGCAGCTTTCTAATAAATCCTCTTTATGTCCGTGGAGTTATACAATAGTGCAGAAAGCAATCAAGTTGAGGTTTTATCTATTTAAGAGGTTAAAATTTGGAAATAAGCACAAGTGAAAGCTTGATTTTGTGAATCTTTTCTTGGAAATGTTCCATTTGTCACAGATCACTTGCTAAATGGCACAATGCCTGTCATTTGCTGGAACTTATAGACAAAATTTGGAATTAAGCTGCTTTGCCCCTTCCCTCCACCCTTCCACCCGCCCAATGTTAAACTCTTGTTTTCAGTGAATGGAAGAGAGTTTGGCATCTGACTTCCTGAGTAAGAGTATTACTTTGTGGGTGTAAATGGTCTCCTTATCTGAGGATTGACATCCTTGCTGTGGAGGGAATTCGAGTCAACCACAGAAGCTTCCGCCACAATTGCCTGAAGCAACTTGGCCCAATATGTCTTTGCAATAGAATTAATTCTATTTTAATAGAAGTCATTTTTTTTTCTTTTTTAAAATGATGCCTCAATGGGGGAGGATTGAATTATGAGCAGGATACAGAGTTTTTGACTGAGGGTGACTCAACTCACCTGCCAAGTATTAGCAAGGGCAGGAAACTTATGGTAAAACTGGTCACATTAGAATGGATGTACTAACTTTAGGAAGGATGTGAAGGTTCTAGAGAGGGTACAGGAAAGACTTAATAGGATGGTCTTGGGGAATTGGGATTGCAGCTGTAATCTTAAAGTACTGCAGCACAGTGGCATAGCTAGTAGAGCTGCTACCTCATTGATCCAGTGACCCAGATTCAATTCTGACCTGCTGTCAGTCTGTGGGGAGTTTACCTCTTCTTCCTGTGATGGCGTGAGTTTCTCTTGGGTGCTCTGTGTTCCTCACACATGCCAAAGATTTGCAGATTGTAAGGTTAATTGGCCACTCCAATCTGTCTGGAGTGTGTCGGTGAGTGGTGGAACCATGGGGGGAGAGGGGGGCAATAAAATGGTATCAGTGAAGGATTAGTGTAAATGGGTGTTTTGTGGTTGGCATGGACCAAGTGGGATGAAGGGATTATTTCCGTGTTGTATGACTAAACTGAGTTTATTCTCCCTACAGCAAAGGAGGTCAAGAGGAGATTTGATTGAGGTGGACAGGATAATAGCTGGTTTAAAAAGGGAAAAGAAGGAAGTTGGATGGTTCAACCAGGAGTGCAAAGTTTTGGGCAAACGATCCATGAAGAATGTGAGTTTATGATTGGGAATTGACTGCCTGTAGGGTGGTGAAAACTGAATTAATCAGCACCTTCGAAATGGAATTGGAGGGACACAAGGAAGGGTTTGAAGGGGGAGACCAGTTGAATGAATTCAACAGTTTTGTTCAACCAGGAGTCGGCGTGGGCTGCCTTCTGCAGTGAAACAATTCTATTCTATAATTTCTATAACGTCAGCGGTAAGCAGAGAAATTACACATTGTGAGCTTACATCGACGCTGCAGAGAAGATCATTGAATCCCCAGACATGGTTTGATGAGCAGCAAAGAGCCTTTAGAACACCAAGCCATTCAGAGCTGAGTACAGTGCAGCATGCTGTCAGCTCTGCACAAAGATTAGCTATGTCATTAATTCTGCAAAACAGCAAAAAAAGAAACAGGACGTTAGAGTCATTCAGAGGAGATATTTTCATTGAGACAACCTGAAATGCATTTCTCCCTTAAAATATGGAAATAACTCTTATTACCTTTGCAGTGTTATATCACTGGTTATTAATGTCAACCTCAAAAACACTTTATAGAGTCACATTATCACAAGGTAGCTGATTAATGATGGTGATTGGGGTGAGCAAAATGGAAACAGCCTCTCTATCCATACACAAACACTGCACACACAAAGGTTTTGCAGGAGTAAATGGTCTCCTTATCTGAGGAATGATGCTCTTGATGTGGAGGGAATTCGAGTCAACCACAGAGGCTTCTGGCACAACTGCCTGAAGCAACTTGGCTCAACATGTCTTTGCAAGGACAACCCATAATTAATCTTACTGCCCCGTAACTCTCTGCAATAACAATAAGAACATCAACAGTTAGGGATCACCCAAATTTTTCCATACGTAGGATGCAAAATAAAGGGCATCTTCAATCCACCGATTGGGAAGCCTTTCAACAAAGAGTTTGTCAGGGTGAGTGGATGAATATGCTGCCTGGTGATGCCACTCAGCTCAGTGTTCACAAGATTTAACAGCGCTCGGTGATTCTACCTATCTGTGTCCTGATGTCCCATGCATACGTTCATGAGTGCGTTGCACACAAAGCTGTAGCGGTTGGCTGCGTTGTCGTTGAGGATCTTCCCCAGCATTGAGTAGTTGACATTGTGGGCAGATGGGTTCTCAATGAAATCCAACATGAAGTCGGGGTCCCAGAGTAGATTGGAGTTGGAGGGCTGCACATTGCTGTAAATGGTCTGCTTAACCTTTGAACAGGCGCTACTGAGGATAAGAAAACACATCTCATTACATTCAACTGTGGAAGAGTCAAAACTTCATGGAGTCACACAGCACATAAACAGGCCCTTCGGTTCACTGAATGCATTGACCATCAAGTACATCGTAACCCCGTGTTACGGCAGTTCGGGTAATGGAAAATTGCCCTGATGGAATTACTACCAAAACATTTTGGATACAGAATAAAAATTCTCAATTATGGAATTTATGTGGGGAAAAAAAATTAGCACAAAACGTATAGAGAGAATTGAACTAGTTAACCAGGGCCAATGATACCACAGCCTGGTATGGAGGCTCCAATGCACAGGATCAAAAGAGGCTGCAGAGGGTTGTAGACTCAGTCAGCTCCATCACGAGCACAACCCTCCCCCGCCATCGAGGACGTCTTCAAGAGGCGGTGACTCAAGAAAGCGTCATCCATCATTAAGGACCCTCACCATCCAGACATGCCCTCTTCACGTTACTACTATCGGGGAGGAGGTACAGGACCCTGAGGACCCATGCTCAACACTTTAGGAACAGCTTCTTTCCCTCCACCATCAGATTTCCGAACGGTCCATGAACACTACTTCGTTATTCCTCTTTTGCACTATTTATTTATTTCTGTAACTTATAGCAACCTGCACTGTACTGTTGCCACAAAAACAACAAATTTCACAACACATGTCAGTAATAATAAACCTGATTCTGATTGTCGGTTGCCAGTTCACAGCCGGAGGCCACCTAAGGGATTTGTTTTGGAAACTGAAGCCAATCTCTTCTATTGATACTTGTACAATGCTACCTTATCAATCAATGTAACATCCATTTCTTGTTAATTAAAACAACAAGCCTGCCTACAATACAATTATAATTCCTTTGCCTATTGACCACGTGCCCACACCCCTGTGTGTAACCGTTGAGAGAAAAACCTCCTGTAGGAACGCATCTCCTCTTACAATATGGGATTCAATGGGAAAAAAGGATTTGTGTTATGGAAGATTGGAGGATCACGTTTTCTAGGAATTGAACCCCTCCATAACTGGCGTACACTGTACCTATTTACACTAACCCCATTTTTTTTTAATTCTCCCCTCATTCGCTTCAACTCCCCCTAGATTCCATCATATACCTACACCGGGGGCAATTAACCTGCCAAGCCGCAAGTGTTTGAGATGTGGGAGGAAACTGGAGTGGCCAAAGGAAACTCATGCAGTCACTGGGAGAATGTGCAAACTCCACACAGACAGCACACAGTGTCTAGACTGGATACTAACTGCTACGTCAATGAGGTGCTCCACAATTGGGGCTGATGTAAACAACTTCTGCGACTGCTGAAAGACCATCGAACCCCTTCCAATGAAAAACTAAACTATTTTAAGTAAACACTATTTACCGTTGAAATCAAGGTTGGGAACAGCATTATAATGCTGGAACTAGACGGAACCACTTGCAATACTCCACAAGTTCAGGTGAACATCACTTCGTGTTCACACTGCTCCGCTCTGTTTTTATTATTTTTTATGGCCAAGTGCTCTTTCTCCTAATGTGCTCCAAATTTTAATAGTAATACATTGCAATCAAGACAAATAATTGTATTTAGAATCACAGAGTCATAGAGTTATACAGCACAGAAATAAGCCCTTCAGTCCAACTTGTCCATGCCAACCAAGTTGCCTACCATTTGACTGCATTTGGCCCACATCCTTCTAAACCTTTCTTATCCGTGTACCCGTCCAAATGTCTTTTGAACAATGTAATTGTATCGGCCTCCACCACTTCGTCTGGCAGCTCATTTCACATACCCACCACCCTCTGACTGAAAAAGTTGCCCCTCAGGTCCCCTTTAGTTTGGAAAAAACAAGAAGTTCTGAGCCATGTTAAATCTGGTGAGGAAAAGCTACTAAATTACCAGGGACTTTAACAATATCACTGCAAAAGTCGATATAACGTCTGTGACAGGGAATAATGTGCCAAGGTTAATATTTTCTTTTCTGCAAATACAGCAACTCAAATCCCTGCAAGGAAGGAACATAATCTGTCTTATTTTCCTCCCATTTTCAAATAAACAAAGATCCTTTTCCAAATGTTTTTATTTCAAATTGACAGTTGTTAAATGATCCCTTTTGCTGTTGAAGTGACCCTGATGTGATCACAGCCCCTGTTAGATGATATCACTTTAAAGAGACACAGGGAGACGTGGTGGGCAAAAGGTGATCCAAGTCTCACACCATCTTGACTAGGAAACACTGCCGTTCTTTCATCACTGCGGAACTCAGCAGTTTATGGGGGTGGCTCACTACTGAACCCTCAGAGGCATTAATTAAAGATACACAAGTCATAAAAGGTGTCAATGTTTTAATCAAAACAATTCACAGGAATAGAAAGTAACTTGATAAGACAGAAAGCCTGGATGGAAAGGGTGGAGGGAAGACGGCTCTCTCTGATTTCTGTCCTTGAGAAACATTAAAACAGCTGCGTAAAACAAACAAAAAATCTTGCTGGCTAATACCACTGTTACCAAGCTATCAACCAGAAAGTGGAGCCAATCAAGACCTGGACTGTTAGTAAAAGAGTTTCAGAATCAGAAACTAGAAAACAGACTTTGTTCAGGCATGGAATGAACACAAGGGACCAAATGGCCTCCATTTTGCCATATGCCTTAAGACCAAACACCAACATATTGTACATACATATGTATTTACATATATATCTATGAATTATTCTACACCATAAAGACCTATGGACCAGATGGTATTCTTGATGAAGTTCTAAATGTCAGTGGAGTCACAAGTTCACAACCTCATCTCCCACGTCGGGGAAAAGGAGGGCACACCAAGGGATCTCAAAGACACCATAGCAATGACTAATTTCAAGAAAGGAGACGTATCCGATCATGGTAACAACAGAGTGGTCTCCCTATTGTCAGCCACAGGGAATATCACCACCATGGTCCCCTCCCAGTGACTGAACTGAATCACAGTACGGATTCCACCACTCTAGATGCTCAGTGGACATGATCTGCACTACATGGGTACAACAGTTGGCCCTCCGCTGAAGATCTCACTGCACCTGAGATCCAGTTCCATAAGGCAAGCTGTGCTCGGTAACTGAAATTGTGTTGCTTAGCACTCCGAGTGGGGGTTGACAGAGGTGTGGCTGGGAAGGGACACATCGGGGATTAGGACGGAGAAGGAGAATTGAGGATCGGGATTTTCAGTGGGGAGGATTACAGGATGTGAAGTGGGCAGGACGAGTGGCTTGTGATGGTACAGTGCCCAAGTTGGCGACTTAACTGGCAGGCGCTCTAGTCTGGTGTTCTGCAGGGAAAACCATCCTACCACAGGAATGCCCAAAGGTGGGAATTTCTAGGATAACATGGTCCCCAGCCCTCCTGTAATGCTCCCAGAGAAACATTGTGCAGGAAATGATGTCACCCTGTGTACCCCTGACTTGATTTGTGTCGGGAAATGCCCTACCAAACTTCTGGAATGACGTGAAACAAACACAGTGGTGCAGCAAGTAGAACTGCCTCCTCAGAGCTCCAGCGATCCAGGTTCGATCCTGAACTTGGGTGAGGAGTTTGAATGCTCGGCAGTGACTGTGCGCATTTCCTCCGGGCGCTCTGGTTTCCTCCGCATCCCAAAGATGTGCAGGTTGTGACTTGGCCACTGTAGATTGCCCCCAGTCTGAAGGTGAGTGGGAAGTTGATGAGAATGTGGGGAGAATAAATAAATGGGATTAGTGTAGATGGATAGTTGATGGTCGGTGTAGACTCAGTGTGCCAAAGCTGTATCGATGCTGTATCTCTCCAAGACTGTTTTTTTTTACACAGAGAGTGGTGGGTGCCTGGAATGGGCTGCCTGGGGTGGTGGTGGAGGCAGATATGATAGAGGCGCTCAAGAGGCTCTTAGATAGTAACATGAATGTGCAGAGAATGGAGGGATATGGACATTGTGTAGGCAGAAGGGATTATTTTGGTTAGGCATTTAATTACTATAGAACAGAACAGTACAGCATGGGACAGGCCATTCAGCCCACGATGTTGTGCTGATCTTGATGCCAATTTATACGAAGTGTCTTCCTCCTGTGTATTATCCAATATCCCTCCATTCCCTTCATATTCATGAGTCTACCTTAAAGCCGCTTAAACTCCAAACTGCCTGATTCCACTACCACACGTGGTAACCCATTCCAGGCACCTACAACTCTCTGCATAAAACAACTTGCCCCTCACGCCACCTTTATACGTCCCCCCTCTAACCTTCAAAGCATGTCCTCTGGTGTTTGACATTTCTACCCTGGGGAAAAGATTCTGACTGTCTACTCTATCTACGCCTCTCATAATTTTAAAATCCTATCAGGTCTCTCCTTAGCCTCCGATGCTCCAGGGAGAACAACCCAAGTTTGTCCAACCTTTCCTTATAGCTCATACCCTCTAATCCAGGCAGCATCCTGGTGAACCTCTTCTGCACCCTCTCCGCAATCTCCACATCCTTCCTGTAATGGGGCGACCAGAACTGCACACAAAACTCCAAGTGCGGTCTGACTAAAGTTTTATACAGCTGCAGCATGACTTCCTTGTTCTTATACTCAACACCACTGCCAATGAAGGCAAGCGTTCCATACGCCTTCTTTACCACCTTATCCACTTGCATAGCCACTTTCAATGAACTGTGGACTTGGACTCCAAGATCTCTCAGAAGACAGGCATACCCCAAAGGCAATAAAGAAGAAAGACAAATAGAAAAAACGAGGCACTTCAAACACAGAGTGAGAGGGGAGGCTGAGGGGTGGGTCACTTTACTGATTTCCAGAAGCCAGTTCTAGAACAGCCTTCTTAGACACTAAGCAACTAAATGGAGACTTCAACAATACTTAAAAATAAATTGGACATCAATTTGCTTTGGAGCAATAAAAAAAAAACAAGCTGCTGGAGGAACCCAGAGGGTCAGGCAGCGTCTGCGAAGGGAAATGGACAACCCATGTTTCAAGTCAAGAACCTTCATCTGGACTAGAATCTGGACTCCAGTCTAGATGAAGGGCCTCCACCCGAAACAAGGACTGTTCATTTCCCTCCGCAGATGCTGCCTGACCTGCTGAGTTCCTCCAGCAGCTTGTTTTGTGCTCCAGATTCAAGCATCTGCAGTCTCTTGTGTTTCCATCAACTTGCTTTGAAAGGGTTCACCAATAGGAGGCTGGAGACCAGCAGAAAGCATGACCTGTGGAGAATAAAAGGAATGCACAGTACTGCTTTCAAATCATGTCAACACCATTTCTTTTCCAGCCGTACAGGGCGGATGTTTCCATTGTGCAGCTAAAAATTCCCAAATGGACGCTGCAGAGTCTCGTTAGCACACTGGCACTGCTCAGCTTGAAAACAGAACCCATTCACCAGGATAAAAACCGACGCAGCAGTAACGCGTCACTATGCACTTCTCGGCCAGACGTCCTGGAACTCCTAGGTCCACTAAAAGCCACAAGGTTGAAGTTCAAACCCGAACCAGTACTGACAAGCTGTGAGATCTCAGCACAATTCAATCAACTGCAATCTTTTGAAATGAATAGTTCAACACCAAGAACCCTTTTAGAATTACAAGGGATTATGCTTAACTGTTTACCTACCAAAGGGCATTTATTAGTCTCTTGGCACAAATACCAGGTGGTTCAAAGAAAGAATTGCAATTATATGGTCTCAGGACATCCTAGTATGCTTTACTGTCAAATTCTTCTCTTCCCATTGAGCCTTCCTTCCTGATTCAGTAGAACACAACCCAAGGGGCATAATCTGCCGAGGAACTTTTCAGATGACGAAATAACTCAAATCTCTTGCAAGTCTTGGTTTTTAAGTTGCAAACACAGCTCAGATATCACACAAGTTCACCATATCAATTATATTTAAATATTATTCAACTGGGATCATTTAGAGTAAGATGCTATTTGTAACAGCATCAAAATACAAACAAAATTATTAATGAAAATGTACCATTAGTTGCGTGATATGACCAGGTATTGGTTTTGATTATTTTATTGAGTTCTTTGATCTTGAGATCTTACGCTGAGAGTTGATTAAAAATTAACCGAAGTAATGATTTTGCAGCCTGAGGAAAAGACGCCAGTTGCCAAAGAGGGGAAGGATAAGGAAGCATAATTATTCACCTGAAAAGATCACCAAACTTGCTTCTTAGGTGACTGCAAGATACATAAAGATCATACAGGTAGGCCAGGATGCACCTTTCAGGAGAGGAGCATTCTGAAGGATTGACAACGTGCTTGACTACCCCACAGAGTCTGCAAGAGAGAGGATGTAGAAAGGAGATTGGAAGAATTAGTCCGTGAAATGAAAAAATTCAACCTATTCTTGATTCCTCACCCTACCATTACAGAGTTTTTCGTAGTCAGCATTGGCAAGTAAATGTAAGTATCTCCAAATATTTAACATTTATGTGTGTAAAGCTCAGTCGACACTCTATTGTGGTCATAGATACTTCATATAGCTTTGTTTACTGCTGAAATTAGTGGAAAATGCTGGAAATGCTTAGCCAGTCAGGCAGTGTCTGTGGAGTTAGAAACGAGTTAAATATTGTCAAGTTCCATTTGGATCAAGCTCAATAACCATCAACCTCTCTGGCTCCCCACTCAAACTGAGCCCATCAACTTTTGTCAGTAAATTATTGCTCATAGCTGTCCCCCCCCTTGTCGCTGTCTAATAATGTTAATATCTAAATGTTAATATCTTTAGTTGGTAATAGGTTTATTATTGTCACATGTACCGAGGTACAGTGGAAAACTTTGTCTTGCATACCGTTCGTACAGATCATTTCATTACATCAGTACATCGAGATAGCACAAGGGAAAGGCAATAACAGAATGCAGAATGCAGCGTTACAGCTACAAAGAAAGTGCAGACAATAAGGTGCAAGGCTATGACGAGGTAAATTGTGAGGTCAAGAGTCCACCTTATCGTACAAGAGGTCCGTTCAATAGTCTTATAACACTGGGATAGAAGCAATCCTTGAGCTTGGTGGTACGTGCTTTCAGGCTTTTGTACCTTCTGCCCAATGGGAGGGGGATAGAAGAGAGAATGTCCATGGTGGGAAGGGTCTTTGACTATGTTGGCTGCTTTACTGAGGCAGCGAGAAGTGTAGACAGAGTCCATGGAGGGGAGGCATGTTTTCATGACGTGCTGAGCTGTGTCCACAACCCTTTGCAGCTCCTTGCGGTCCTGGGCAGAGCAGTTGCCATACCAAGCCCTGATGCCTCCAAATAGGATGCTTTATATGATGCATCTATAAAAATCGGTGCGGGTCAATGGGGACATGCTGAATTTTCTTAGCTTCCTGAGGAAATAACTGGTACCAGCGGAGACCAACTCTAACGCATCAAAATCCGAATGTTGTTTAAATAATATCATTCTTCTATACCTACAACTCATTGAAGATAAACTTGACCTATGTCACGGCTGAGGTTATGGATTTAAAGCCCACCCAGCTTTCCTCTGCAGGGAAGTTGATGGAGGGGAG
The DNA here is from genome assembly GCF_009764475.1 of Pristis pectinata. Lineage (NCBI taxonomy): Eukaryota > Metazoa > Chordata > Chondrichthyes > Rhinopristiformes > Pristidae > Pristis > Pristis pectinata. The sequence continues at coordinate 104,950,237 of NC_067410.1, read as the reverse complement.
CACTGTACCAAGTGGAAAACCAGCAGTTAGAAACTGACATGCAGAGGGATAGTGAGGCATTGGGGACAGGTGAACGAGTTGAGTGAGTGGTAATCCGTGATTAACACAGTCCTTGATTTCACCTGGAAAGGGAGCTCCAGAGGAAACTGAGGGCAACTTTCAGCATGGGGAGCACGGAGGGTGAGAGAAACATGGACAGGAGTGAGGGTTGGATGGTGGTACGGGAGGAAGGGTGGTGACGGAGAGATGGCAATGGTGGAAAGACAGTGATGAGAGTGGGACGGCAGTGACAGAGGAACAATATTTTACAGACAAACAAATGGGTTCAGTTTGAGTGGGGAGACAGAGAGGCTGATGATTGTAGAGTTTGACCCAAACAGAGCCTGACAATATTTCACTCGTTTTTATCTCCACTGCCTGACTGGCAAAGCATTCTAGCATTTTCCATTGTTATTTTAGCAGTAAACAAACCTGGGTTGTTTTCTCTGGAGCGTTGGAGGCTGAGGGGAGACCTGACAGAAGTTTATAAAATTATGAGACGCGTAGATAGGGTAGACAGTCAGAATCTTTCTCCCAGGGTAGAAATGTCAAACACCAGAGGGTGTAGCTTTAAGGTAAGAGGGGGAAAGTTTACAGGGGATGGGTGGGGCAAGTTTTCTTACACAGAGAATGGTAGGTGCCTGGAATGGGCTACCAGAGGTGGGAGTAGAAGCAGATATGATAGTGGCTTTCTGGAGGCTTTTAGGTAGGCACATGAATATGCCTACCTAAATGCGGTAGGTGATATGGGAATGAAAGGATATAGCACATACGTAGGCAAAAGGGATTAGTTTAATTTGACATCATGCTTGGCACAGACATCATGGGCTGAAGGGCCTGTTCCCTGTGCTGTACTGTTCTATATTCTGTCTGCAACAAACTCTCGACTGTGACCATGACACAGTATTGACTGACACAAGAGAGACTGCACATGCTAGAAATCAACATCGATTTCTCTAACTTCTGGTAACCACTCCCCTCTGTCCACCCCCACCCACCCCCTTCTTTTTTATCCCTCTAGCCCCTTTACCCCTTCCCTTTCCCCTCCCCCGCCCTCATGACCTGCCCCTCACCCACACCTTCCTCTGGTTCCCCACCTCCTTCCCTTTATTCCATGGTCCACTCTCCTATCCTATCAGATTCTGTCTTCTTCAAGCCTTTGCCTCTTCTACCTATCACCTCCCAGCTTCTCACATCACTCCCACTCCCCTCTCCCCCACCCACCTACCTTCCCCCCTCACCTGGATCCACCTATCACCTGCCAGCTTGTGCTCCTCACCCCACCCCACCCCCCAACCCTTTTATTCCGGCTTCTGCCCTCTTCCTTTCCAGTCCTGATGAAGGGTCCCAGCCCGAAACGTCGACTGTTCATTTCCCTCCACAGATGCTGCCTGACCCGTTGAGTTCCTTCAGCAGAGTGTTGACTGAGCTCTACACACCCAAGAATCTGTAGAAGTTTCAAAGATCATAAGGGCAATGAAAAGTGAACCGAAACTACATAGCTCACCCTTCAAACACTTGTGCCGTCTGGTCAGGATTGAGCACGAGGCAGGAATGATAGCGACGTAGCACAGCCACAATGCACAGACACAGCCCTGTGGTGTAGCTCCCAGCCAGGCTTGAAGACTTCAGCAACAGCTCCGCTTCCACCACACTTAATTCATTCAGCAACTGAGACGTTAAACACACAGGATCAGAACACACATTATGCAATCAACACATATCAAACTTTTAGAATTCACAGTTTAGACTTCAGCTGTAGTATGGAACCCAAGCCGACACGCCTTTTAGGGCGTGCAGGTTTCACAGAGGATGAGAAGTGCTTTGGAACGGGAGCAAGGACGAGGGACTTCAGTTATACAGAGAGATGGGAGAATATTCTCTATGAATCAGACAAGGTTCAAGGGCGAGTTAACAGAGATGTTGAAATCAATGAAGGTTTTCAATAGAGTAGGTAATAAGTTATTTCCAACCAGAGAACACAGTTATCATACTTTCCAAAAGGAACCAGAGATGAGAGCAAAAGAGAACTTTTTCACACAAGTTGGTGGCACAATTAGCAGAACTGCTGCCTCACAGCTCCAGTGACCGGGTTCAATACCGACCTCCGGTGTTGTCTGTGGAGAGATGGTATGTTCTCCTCGTGACCATGTGTGCTCTGCCCAGTAGTTCTTGTTTCCTCCCACATTCCAAAGACATGCGGGTTGGTAAGTTCATTGGCTACTGTAAATTGTTCCTGGTGTGTAGGTGAGTGGTAGAATCTGGGATGAATTGAGGGGAATGTGAGGAGAATAAAATGCGATGAATGTCAATAGGTGCTGGATGGTTGGCATGGACTCAGCGGGCCAAAGGGCATGTTTCATCACTCAAGAAACAAAGGACTGCAGATGTTGGAATATCTAGATGAAAAGCACGATGATGCTGGAGGAACTCAGCAGGCCAGGCAGCATCCATGGAGAAAAGCAGGCGGTCAATGTTTCGGGTCAGGACCTTTCCTCAGGACTGAAGATAGGAAAAGGGGAAGCCCAATATATATAGAGGGAAAAACAGAGCAGTGATAGGTGGACAAAAGAGGGAAGGCGGGGTGGGCACAAGGTAGTGATAGGTAGATGCGGGTAAGGGATAGTGATAGGCAGGTGTGGGGGAGGAGGGGAGAGCAGATCCACCAGAGGAAAGGAGGAAAAAAGGGGAGGAAAAAGTGAGATAGGCTAGGAAAGGGAGAAAAGAGGCATGTTTGGGGAGAGGGGTTTGAGGGGATGACTTAGAATGGGAGAATTCAATGCTCATGCCATTAGGCTGCAAGGTTCCCAGGTGGAAAATGAGGTGCTGTTCCTCCAGTTTGCGCTTGGAATTCTCCTGGCAGTGGAGGAGGCCGAGGACTGACAAATCTGTGATGGAGGGGGAGTTGAAGTGACTGGCAACGGGGAGATGCAGATCGCGGTTACGGACGGAGTGTAGGTGTTCTGCAAAACGGTCACCTGGTCTGTGTTTGGTCTCACCAATGTAGAGGAGGCCACACTTGGAGCACCGAACGTGGTAGTTGATATTAAGGGAGGTGCAGGTGAATTTCTGCTTCACCTGAAAGGACTGTTTGGGTCCCTGGATGGAGGTGGTGTAGGGGCAGGTGTTGCACCTATGGCAGGGGCAGTGGAAAGTCCCTGGGGTGGGAGCAGGATGGGTAGGGAGGGAGGGGTGAACTTGGGAGTCGTGGAGAGCGCGGTCCCTGCGAAAGGCAGAAAAGGGTGGGGAGAGGAAGATAGGCTTGGTGGTGGGGTCCCGTTGGAGACGGCGGAAGTGGTGGAGAATGATGTGTTGGATACGTAGGCTGGTGAGATGAAATATGAGGACAAGGGGGACCCCATCTCTGTTGGGTCTGGGAAGGGTGGGGGTGAGAGAAGAGGTGTGGGAAATGACAGAGATGTGGGTGTGAGCTCTCTTGACCACAGTAGTGGGGAAGCCACATCTCGGATGCCCTGGAGTGGAAAGCCTCATCATGGGAGCATATGCGGCGGAGGTGGAGAAACTGAGAAAAAAGGATAGTGTCATTTCAACAGACAGGGTGGGAGGAGCTGTAATCGAGGTAACCGTGGGCATCAGTGGGTTTGTAGAAGATGTCGGTGAATAAGGAATCTCCTGAGATGGAGATGGAATGATCGAGGAAGGAGAGGGAGGTGTCGGAGATAGTCCAAGTGAATTGGAGAGCAGGGTGAAAATTTGTGGTGAAAGTTATGAAACTGTCGAGTTCCGCACGGGTGCAAGAGGTGGCACCAATGTAGTTGTCGATATAGTGGAGGAAGAGTTGAGGAATGGGACCGGAGTGGGCTTGGAACAGAGACTGTTCAACATAGCCAACAAAGAGCCAGGCACAGCTGGGGCCCATGTGAGTGTCCATGACTATGCCCTTGGTCTGTAGGAAGTGAGAGGAATTGAAAGTGAAGTTGTTTAGGGTGAGGACAAGTTCGGCCAGGCAGAGGAGAGTGTTAGTGGAAAGGGACTGGTTCTGTCTCTGGTCAAGAAAGAAGTGGAAGGCGGTTCAATTCATCGCTCAATAACTCATCGTGATTTGGCACAGGCCATGTGAAAGTGGGTCGACAACAGTTTTCAAAAGGGAACTTGATACAGAATAACTGGGCAAAGTCAAGGGAGTGGGCGAAATCAGATAGTTAGCAGGACTCAGGGGTTGTGTCAAGGCTGAACAGAGCTGTTCACAAAACAGTCACCAAACATGCATTTGGTTTCCATGATCCACAGGGACCATCTTAAGAGCGGTGAATCCAGAATATTAAATTGAATGGAGTATGCTGTTTCACCATCAAGGTATCTCTGGAGCCTGAGGGGTTATGAAGGAAGAGAAGAGTCTCCTTTGTGGCATAAGAATATATGAATTTGGAGCAGGAGACAACCCTCTGGCCTTTTTGAACTTGCTCTGGCATTCACTAGTATGCTTATACGGTCTGCTAGGAGCAGGCATGAACCCAATGGGATATTTTTACTCCTGTACTCAAATCCTGTCACAATAAAGACCAACATACCATTTGCCCTCCAAGTTGCCCGATGTATCTGCATATCTGCTTTCAGTGACTTCTTGACAAGGACAACTAGGTCCCTTTGAACGTTAATTCTCATCATTTCCCATTTTGTGCCCAAAAATGGATGACATATTTTTCCCATATTAGATTTCATTTGCTATTTTCTCACCCATTTATTCAAGCTTGTCTAAATCTCTTTGAAATCTTCTGTGCATCCTCCTTGGTAAGCATAATCCCACTATAATAGCCAGGAATGGAAATATGCCATTTGGTCTTCTCGGTCAGTTTGTTGATACGGATAGTTAATAGCTGGGGCCCAAGCACCTAGCCTGTGATACAGCATGCCAACCTCAACAACTCCTTCACCACCCTATCTAGCTGTGTTGTCAGGTGGTAAGAAGTTATGAATGACTGAGTTATGAAGAGAATTATTCCTTTGGAGTCCTGCTGCGGAGCAGAGAAGACAAGGTGTTGGGTAGGAGCAATGTGTTGGAGGTGGGGGAAATGGTAAAAAAAAATCTGTTGAATATGAAGGGCTGGTGGGTTGGAAATCAAGGGCACATTGTTGTAGTTCTGGGAGAGAGTGGGAAGGCATGAGAGGAGAAATGTGGGGAAGGGACCTCCGACCACGGTGGAACTGAATCCTCCGTTTCATTCCATGAGCACTGCTGAATACTTCCAATGTTCTCTGGGATCACTGCCTGGATGTCGAATATCCACAGTGCTTTGCCTTTGCAGGTATTGTTTCAGGAGATGTCACAGAAACTTGGCAAACAATTAGTGCACAGCAAGATCCCACAAAGAGCAACATGGAAATGACCAGATAATGCTTTAGTGATACTGTTTCCATACTTCCTTACAAAAGAGAAGGGAAACATTCAGCCCATCAAGTCTATGCCAGCTCACAGAGCAATCCCAGGCCCACACTAACTTCCCCTGTAACTGTTCTCCCTACCTGCCCATCAACTTTCCCTGCCCCAGGTTCTAGCACGGGAGACAAATTATAATAGCCAACTAACCTGGGCTCCCTTTCATTCCCCCCTCCCCCACCCACCCACCTTCGCCCATCACCTGCACTCACCTGTCACCTGCCAATCTCCTCCTCCCCTGACCACCTTATTCTGGCTTCTGCCCTCTTCCTTTCCAGTCCTGATGAAGGGTCTCGACCTTAAACGTCGACTGTTTATTTCCCTCCATGGACACTGCCTGACCCGCTGAGTTCCTCCGGCACTTGTCTGTGTTGAACCTGAACTTCCACACGTCTCTGCCATGTGGCAGGAAACACAAGCACCTGGGGGAGACCCACATGATCACAGGGAGAACGTCAAACTCCACACAGACAGCAACCAGGGGGTCAGGATCGAACCCAGATCCCTAGAGCTGAGAGGCAGCAGCTTTCACTAGCTGCACTACTGTTTGGAGACACGTCTTGTTCACGACTCCCTTGCTATTTTTGAAACAACACTTTCGGATTTTTTACATCCACCCAAGAGTTCAGGCAGGGCTTCATTTCAACAGCCCACCTGAAAGGCGACACAAAGTCATAGAGTTATACAGCATGGAAACAGGCCCTTCAGCCCAGCTCATGCATGCCGACCAAGGTGCCTAGTCCCAATTGCCTGCATTTAGCCCATATCCCTCCAAACCTTTCCTATCCATGTAACTCAACTTTATTTCCACTGTGATAGCAAGCAGAGGATAGGAAATAATTGCGGATGCTGGAAATATGAATTAAAAGCAGGAAAAGCTAGATATACTCAGTACATGGACAATCTCAGGCATGGCACAGTAACTCTGCATTCTGTTACCAGCTTGTTCGGTTATTCAAGTTGTGCATGTCAAAATGACTCTACTTTCAAATGAAACCACCATCAGCTGAATTCACAGAGAACGGCTACAAATCCCAGGTCTTTGCACCGAGGAACATGAGTGGAAAATTGGAAGCAACGGAGCAAGCAATTGACTGATAACAAACGAGAGGCCTCAGATCGGTTTGTTTACAACTGTTTGTAGTCTGGGAGCTGGTGACTTCACTAACCACTGGAGTCAGTGACAGTGAATAGCAGCTGGGCTCAGTGGGTAGCATTGTCATCTTCAAGTCAGAACATTGTAGCTTCAAATCCCACTCCAAAACGTACACCACACTCTGAAGGAATGCTGAACACGAGAAGAGTGCTAAACTGTCTACTCCCTTGAGTGGAAACAAAGATCTACAGGGCTGTCACAGAGTCATACAGCACAGAACCAGACCCTTTGGCCCACCACATACATGATGACATCAAGAGCCTGGCTAAACTAATTCCATTTCCCAGCACTTGGCCTGTAGCCTTCTATGCTACAGAGGGTCCAGAGGATGTTTACAAGAATGATCCCAGGAATGAAAGGGTTAACGTATGAGGAGTGTTTGATGGCTCTGGGCCTGTACTCGCTGGAATTTAGAAGGATGAGGGGGAATCTCATTGAAACCTACCGAATATTGAAAGGCCTGGATAGAGTGGACATGGAGAGGATGTTTCCAGTAGTGGGAGAGTCTAAGGACGTCCCTTTAGAACAGAGATGAGGAGGAATTTCTTTAGCCAGAGGATGGTGAATCTGTGGAATTCATTGCCTCAGATGGCTGTGAAGGCCAAGTCATTGGGTATACTTAAAGAGGAGGTTGATAGGTTCTTGATTAGTAAGGGTGTCAAAGGTTACATAGAACACTACAGCACAGTACAGGCCCTTCGGCCCACAATGTTGTGCTGACATTTTATCCTACTCTAAGATCGATCTAACCCTTCCCTCCCACATAGCTCCCCATTTCTCTATCATTCACGTGTCCATCCAAGAGTCTCTTAAATGTCCCTATGGGGAATTACAGGGAGAAGGCAGAAGAATGGGGTTGAGAGGGAAAAATAAATCAGCCATGAATAAATGGTGAAGCAGACTCAAAGGGCTGAATGGCCTCATTCTGCTCCTATGTCTTATGCTTTGGCTTTTCAAGTGATGGCCTTGATACTTCCTAAATGCAGTGAGAATACCTGCCTCCACCTCCTACTCAATTTAAAATGAATACACCTCGTCATCCTTACAAGAGTGAAAAACAGCATCTCCAGCACTGGTCAATTTAAATCCTTCAGAATCCTCCCGCTTATTTAACAGCGACCTCTCCTTCTACAATTGGGTGTGCTGGAACCTTTGTAAGCAGGTCATTCAAATGCTGCATGAAAGTTTAATGCAGACCTGAATCGAACATAGACTGCAAAAGCGGCAGTGAGCTGAAGCACTTCAAATGTATCACCCACCAGAGATGTCCTGAAGTCAGCTGCCTCCAGATTTCAGCAGAATCCTCATTATTAAAATCATTCTCTTACTCATCTACTTTGAGAAATGTTATTCCTAAAGCGAGAGATTTTCACTATAAAGCAACAGCTTAATTTTAAAATTCTCACCACTGTTTTTAAACCATTCCAAGATCTCAACCATTCCTTCCCCTTTGTGACCTCCTCTCACTTTATAATCCTCCACAATATGAACACTCCTTCATTTCTGACCTCTCAAGTATTCCTGAATGTAATTGTTTTGCCACTGACAGTGCTACAGATTCCAACCACTCTCTGGTACGAAGTGAAGGACAATATTTATTCCCTCAGTCAACGTTATTGAAAAGCAAAGTATCTGGTCATTATCACATAACAGTTTGTGGAGTTTGGTGTTTGAATTAGTTGCTTGTGCAATAATCGTAGGTGGTTTTTCTCTGGATTGAGGAAGAACTGCTTCCACTCCAGTTCTGAGAGTGGAAGATGCCTGTGCGGTAATTCCGTTAACATGGGGTGGCCATTACACACCAGCTACCACACAGTCTTAGCAGAGTGATGTCTTGGCCCAGTGGCAAGGAGATCCAAAGACAACTGGAGACTAGGCTCTGCTGCTGCGGTATTCAAAAAACAAAACACAGTTGTTGGAAATCTGAAATAAAACAGAAGATTCTGGAAATATTCAGCAGGTCAGGCTGCTTCTACGGAGAGAGAAACAGAGTTAACGTTTCAGGTCAAAGACCTTTTGTCAAAATGTAGATTACCTGTTCCATTCTCTGCATTGCAACAGTGAACAGATTTAATAGAAGTACTTCACTTGAAGTGCTCTGGTACCACGTAAAATGAATGACATGAAATGAATGCAAGTCTTTATATATTTTTTTGTCAGAGTGAAATCACTTTTTCCTTAATCCTTGGATTATTCACTGAACACTCCTGAATGCATTGCGTGCCTTGTAACTGCAAGCTTACCTGGATAGCAAAGTCTATAAGACCGTTGATGTTAAGGGCACACTCCATCATATCAAAAATAAGCTGGATGTGATGGGCCAAAGGCAGATGGTATGAAGTTCCTGAGGCAAAGCTTGTGATTTGTTCCAGGACGTTACTGGAAATCTGGAAGAAAATTTAAAATGAATACATGGTGGTATCCTTGCAAGAGTTCAAAACCGCATTTTCAGCAATGGTTGATCTAACTCCTATAGAATCCTCCTGCTTGATTAACAGAGACCTCTGGCTTGTACGATTGTGTGTACTGGGACCTTTGTAAGTAGGTCATTCAAATTCTGCATGAAAGTTTAATGCGAAGCTGAACTGAACATAGATAACAATGGTGGCAGTGAGCCGAAGCACTTCGTAGGCATCAGCAAGCAAAGGTTGTCCTGAAATCTCCTTTTAGTAGCCAGATTTCAACAAAATGCTCATTATTAAAATCTTTCTCTGACTCATCTACTTTGAGAAATTTTACTCCTAAAGGAAGAGTTTTTTTTATTATAAAGCAACAGCTTAATTTTAAAATTCTCCCCATTGCGTTTAAACTATTCTAAGACCTCACCCCTTCCTTCCTCTGTGATTTCCTCTCACTTTAAAAATTCTCCAGAATACCAACACTCTTTCATTTCTGACCTCAAGTATTCCTGAATTTAATTGTTCTACCACTGCCAGTCATGGCTTCGCAAGCCAAGGTTCTATTCTCTGGAATTCCTTCCCTAAATCTCTCTATGTCTCCATCTTTTCTCTTTTAAAACACTGCCTAAAACTTACTTCTTTAGCAAAGCTTCTGGCCACCTGGTCTGATGTCTCCCATGTGGCTCAGTCTCAAACTTTGAGAAGCATCAAGTGACCTTTGGGTATGCTCTAAGATGTTATGTATATGGTAGTGGTTGTTACTTAAATAAATCATCCCAACCCATCTCCCAGTGGTACCACCATATTCTTGGACTTTTAATTCTACCTCTCTCAGTTATTTCATTATTGTCACTTTAACATTTCTTTTTGCACTACTTCAGATTGCACTACTATCTTTGCACCATTCTGCTGCTTTGCACACATCGTTGTATTTACTGTTGTATTTATAATACCATGCATACTGTTTACTCTGTGAGCTTCACACGAGCAAGGAATTTCATTGCGCTCTGGTGTGTATGACAATAAACTAATCTGAATCTGATCCAAAACATTTAATGTGAGCAGATTGTAAAACCCTGCTTTGTAGTAAGTCCTCCTGCATCTCCACAAGAACTGGAATTATTAAAAATTTATCATGACTCAAAGGAGGTGGGCTTAACTCTAACTTTTTATAGCAACAGTGGGGAAGCTGTAATGCAGGATTTGGAGGACAATCCTTCACACTGCACACCTGTGTTGCTTCAAGAAGCATGATTACCCCTCTCAGCAAATGCGATAACCAGCATGAATAAAGGAGATGAAATTGTGTGCAAAAGATCCCTCTAAATGAGTTTTCCTGATATCAGTTAAAGGACATGAATTGCACCAAGAAATTGCAGAGAGTTGTGAACACAGCCCAGTCCATCACGCAAAGCAACCTCCCCTCCATTGACACTGTCTACACTTCCCACTGCCTCAGAAAGCAGCCAAGGACTCCTCCAACCCAGGACGTTCTCACTACTCCCCTCTCTCGTCAGGCAGAAGATACAAAAGCTTGAGAACTCATATTACCAGGCTTAAGGGCAGCTTCTATCCCGCTGTTATCAGACTCTTGAACAGACCTTATATGTGCTAAAAGATGAGCTCTTGATCTCCCAATTTACCTTGTTGTGGCCCTTGCACTTTACTTGTCTATCTGCAATGCACTTCTCTGTAACTCTAAAACTATATTCTGTTTACCTTTTCACTGCCTCGATGTACTGATCTGCCTGGATGGCACGCAAACATTGCTTTTCACGGTGTCTCGCAACATGTGACAGCAATAAGCGAGTACCAATGGGGGCTCGCAAGGAGCAGCAAGTTTTATTTCTAACAGAAGATGTGACTGGATTTCAGTGTTGAGCTGTACTGTGAGGTGTACAACAAATGCCCCAAGTATTCCTTCCCTCCATCAGTGGCCTGCAGTGTACCAGTCACCAAATGGAACACAGTTACTTGCCTAGGCTACTCCCAACAACACCTCACAAACTCAACACCTCACAAACTCACCACCTCTAACACCAGGAAGGATGAGGGCAGCAGGTACAGGTGGCCAAGACTGAGGGAGAGGGGCAGGTATAGGGGGTGGGGGAGGGGGTAAGTGGTGATGGGGGGGGGGGGCAGAGTGGTTAAGGGGCCACCTGTGTAAACAGAATCACTGAAAGCTTCCTGTTAGTAGTAAGTGGTTATGGCTAACCTCCTGGTATTAGTAGTAAACTTCCTGATGATAATAGTAAAACTTCCTTATGTTCATTGGAGCATAGGAGACTGAGGAGCGATCGGATAGAGGTGTATAAAATCATGACGGGCGTAGATTGGGTGAATATGCACAATCTTTTTCCCTAGGGAAATGGAATCAAAACTGGAGAACACAGGTTTAAGGTGAGAGGGGAAAGATTTAAAAGGGACCTGAGGGGCAACTTCTTCCCAGAGAATATGGAACAAGCTGCCAGAGGAAGTGGTTGAGGCAGCTACAATAATAACATTTAAGACACGTGGATAGGTACATGGATAGGAAAGGTTTAGGTGGGTATGGACCAAACGCAAGTAAATGGGACTAGCTTAGATGGGTATCTTGGTCAGCATGGACCAGTTGGGCTGAAGGGCCCGTTTTTCATGTTGTATTACTCCATAACTCTAAACCTCGACATTAATACTGTCTAACAATGGCAGAAAAATAAGCAGCTCCGCACCTGAGACGTCACCTGATGCTGGTCAAAATAGGATAGTTGTTGAAGCTTAGCAAAAATAGTCTCTAGGGTTAGTGGGGTTTCCTGTTTAATCCTCTTTGATTTCTGTCCTTCATCACCAGCTGCACAAACAGAAGACAACGAAACATTAATTAAAAATATAAGCAGAAAATTTTGGAAACACTCGTTAGGTCAGGCTGCATCTGTGGAAAGAGAAACAGAGTTAATGTTTCCACTTCAAGATCCTTCAGTTGAACTCAGAATACAAGAAAGCAAGCTTGCTTTGAGTTGCAGAGAGGATGGAGGAGGGATTGTTACGACAAGGGAAGATCTCTAAAAGGGAGAGGCTAGAGTTGCTGAGGTTATCTAGTTGTTTATGGAACCAGCTGGTTGATAGAATAATGAGGGATGTTAGAAAAGGAGAAAACAAACAAAGGTATATTTCAAATCTGTTAAAAATGTAGGTCAGATCTGCTACTTAACCCAAAACACAAAGGAGAATGCTGGAGACACAAGAGACTGCAGATGCTGGAATCTGGAGCAACAAACTATCTGCTGGAGGAACTCAGTGGGTTGAGCAGCATCTGTGGGAGGAAAGGAATTGTCGACGTTTCAGGTCAAGACCCTGCATCAAGAGAGAACTGTTGAAAACGTCCAGCAAATCAGGCAGCACCTGTGGAGCGTAAAATGAGTTATTATAGATGGATCACGTACACTGATATTCCCTCAATGCCTTTCTCCACTGACCAGGGGAAGCGAGTTACCCAAAACTGTTGAATTCCATACTGAGTCCCGAAGTCTGCTGGGTGTCCAGAGGGAAGACAAGGAGGCATTCCTCAAATTTACATTGGGTCTTATTGAAACAGGTGGCCACAGATAGATGGGGTGGTCAGGGTCACACAGTGGACTGAATGGAATCCCTCCACTGAGGGGGCACTGACACTGGATTTGGTCTCTCCAACGTTGAGGAGATCACATTGTGAGCACTGAATACCATTCACTTTGATTCTCCATCCACACTTACCTGTTGCCTGCTGTACTATTCCAACCATACCCAATGTAAGCTGAGGAACTGCACTTTATCTTCCATCTGGGCACATTGCAATGTTGAATTCAACGACCTGAAATATGAATCTTCCACAGATGCTGCCTGACCTGCTAAGTGTTTCTAGCAATCTTGATTTCATATCTGCAGCATCAGCATTTTTGTGTGGTTTTCACACATTAACAAACTGCGATTTTTTTTCTAGTGGATAAAAATAGATGCTGACTTTAATAGAGGGGAAAGCTGCTGCTGTCTATGACTCACCGGTTTCCGCTGTACTTTTCTTGTTCAGGATTTTCAGGATATCTTTGGTAATCTTCTTCAGCTGGTGTCGGGCTTCATCTCTCTGCTTCCCAACACCGTAAAGAAGAATCATTCGCTGATTACACTCGTGACTTGAGGTTTCATCCTATGATTGGAGATGAAATCACGTTAACTAAATCCAGAGAATATTGATCTCATGTTGGAACTTAATTTCAATTTCTTAGCATTAAAACATGAAATTCCTCCTTGTGTAATTTTAACACACTCTAGAACCTGCCCACTTTAAACAGATTAAGTAGCGGACTGCAGAAGAAATGATAACTTAACAGTGAAAGGTGACAACACTTTCTGTCAGAATGACAGAGAAAACAAACCAGGTGGATTTTACTTGACAGTGAAGAGGATTTGAGTTCAAACCTCAACCTGGCCGTAGTATTGAAGACATGACTCCAGTATAGTTACAACACTGACAGCTATCAAGCAATGTGGAAAATTGACAGAGATGCTCTGTTCACAAAATGCAGGGGAAATCCAATCAAGCTAATTCCCATTCAACCAATCGACTCTCGATCATCAAAGTAATATATGCTGTCATACCACTCACAACGATGGTTATGGTGGTGAGTCCCAAGGCACTCTGCAGGAGCTCTTCAATGCAGTGCCCTAGGCTCAAGTATCTTCTGCCATTCCATCAGTGAACTTCCTTCCATCACAAAGTCAGAAGTAGGATGTTCACTGTGGATTGCTCAATTCCACCTGCAACTCCTCAGAAAATGAAGCAGCCCGTATCAGAATGTAGCAAGATCTAGACGAAGTTCAGGCATGAGCTGATAAAGGTAGGTCATATTCACACTGAATAAGATAATGATCATCTCCAACGAGAGAGTCTAACCACCTAGCTTTGACGTTCAATGGCATTTGCATCATTGAGACCTCCTACATCAACATTCTAGGGATCACCACTGACCAGAACTCAACTGGAGCAGCCACACAAGTACTGAGGCTATGAGAACAGGTCAGAGGCTGAGAGGAGCGACTCACCTCCTGATCACCAAAGCCTTTCCCCCATTTACAAGGTACAAATCTGGAGCATAATAGAATGCTCTCCATACCATCCAGCACAAAGCAGCCTGCTTAACTGATGTCCTGTCCACCACCCTAGTCATTCACTACCTGCACACCTTGACCGCAGTGAATGCCAACTACAAAATGCACTGTAGTTACTCACCAACACTCCTCCAACAGCACCCCTCAACCTTACGGTCTCCACCACAAAGAAGGGCAAGGGCTGCAAGTCCACTACCTGCATGTTCTCCACCAAGTCACACATCACACTGACTTGGAAAAATATTGCCAGTCCTTAATCGCTGTTGGGTCAAAGACCTGGAAATCCCAACACAACAGCACTGTGGGCATACCTTCACCAGAAGGACTACAGCAGTCTAAGAATGTGGCTCATCATCTCCTCTAGAGCAGCTAGGAATGCCTTGCCAGAAATGTTCACATCCCAAAGCGTGAATTAATTAGAGTCATAGAGTTATATTAATAAAAAAAATTCATACCCATAGAGACTCCAGTTAGCAAGGGAGTAGTATGGAAAGAGTTAACAGTGCAGGAATGAGCAACTTGTATTAAACTTCCAACATAATAGAACATGTATAGTATTCCACTTCCAAATCCAGCTTCATAAAAGGAAAGGAACCGAATTTTGGAAAGAGAGTGCAGTGCACATGCTCTATTGTACTGTGTTTAATACCCACCACTGAAATCTTTGATTATCTTCTCCCACAGAGATAAATCACAACATTAGACAGGGGCAAATATTTGGAATGCTATTGGGAAAACAGCTGATGACTGAATTATGAGGGGGCTCGGATGGGCAGGTGGTCTTTTCCTGTAAACTTCCATGATCCCACGAGAAGAAAAATTGGAGAGAATTTTCAGAAAATATTTACTTTTCCTTTTAAAATGGAAGTGAGAATTCTGCCCATGATATTCTAAACATAAAATCAATTGATTTTTCATTAAAATTTATTATTGTGGGCACTGTTGGCAAAATCAAAATTAATAACCCATTTTTAGTCTTTCTATTAAAGAACCACGTTCTCACCTGACACAGAGGGGAGAAACCACATGAACATCTGCAGCAAATGTACAAATGCACCGGTGTTGAACAGTTAGGAAACCACCATAAGGATAATTTGAAGCAAAGTAATCTTCCTCAGGTGACGCTCCTTTTAAGTACTAACTTGCCTGAATGTTCTGAGGCAGGTGCTAACACCCAGATGGTGTCCAGTTCAATACGATACCCCAGTTCCAGACACCCTGCAAAGCCACACATAGATGAAGTCTGCAGTGTTTCTGCTTTTCATTCCAGAAAGACAGATCACCACAGGAGGGAATTTCAACACCCAACAAAATTTCACATCACCTTTTGAAATTAGACAGACTCAGAACTTGGCAAGGGACGTGGGATAGGAAGGGAAGAGAAATATTTTCCTCTGGGTTGGCCCTTGTATAAAACTAATCATAGTGAGATTCAGCAAGGAAACAGGACCTTTGGGCCAGCAAGCCCGGTCCAACCATCAGGCACCCATTTACACTAATTCAACATTAATTCTATTCTTTTTATTTTCCCCACATTCTCATCGACTCCCCCAGATTCTACCACTCACCTACACACTAAATTGTTTTATTATTATTGGAACTGGAATTGGTTTACTATTGTCACACACAGCGAGGAACAGTCAAAAACTTGTCTTGCATACTGTTCAATTCATTACACAGTGCACTGAAGTAGTACAAGGTAAAACAATAACAGAATGCAGAATAAAGTGTTACAGTTACAGAGCAATAAAGTGCAAGTGCCATGACGAGGTAGATTGTGAGGTCAAGAGTCCATCTTATCATACCAGGGAACTGTTCAATAGTCTTATAACAGTGGGATAGAAGCTGTCCTTGAGCCTGGTGGTACGTGCTTTCAGGCTTTTGTACCTTCTGCTCGATGGGAGAAGAGAGAATGTCCAGGGTGGGTGGGGTCTTTGATCATGCTGGCTGCTTTACCGAGGCAGCGAGAAGTATAGACAGAGTCCATGGAGGGGAGGTTGGGTTCCATGATGTGCTAAGTGTGTACCAAGGTACAGTGAAAAATTTTTGCAAACAAAACTTTTGTTTTACATGCCATCCATACAGATCTTTCCATTACAATACTGCATTTAGGCAGTACAAGGGAAAACAATAACAGAATGCAGAATAAAGTGTTACAGTTACAGATTAAGTGCAGTGCAGGCAGAAGGTGCAAGGGCCATGACGAGGTAGATTGTGAGGTTAAGAGTCCATCTTCTCATACTAAGGGATCATTCACTAGTGTTATAACAGCAGGATAGAAGCTGTCCTTGAGCCTGGTGGTATGTGCTTTCAGGCTTTTGTACCTTCTGCCCGACGGGACGGGGGAGAAGAAAGAAGGACTGGGGTTGGACGGGTCTTTGATTATGCTGGCTGCTCTTTTGAGGCAGCGAGAAGTGTAGACAGAGTCCATGGAGGGAGGCTGGTTTTTGTGATGTGCTGGGCTGTGTCCCCAACTCTCTGCAGTTTCTTGTGGTCCCGGGCAGAGCAGTTGCCATACCAAGCCATGATGCATCCAGATAGGATGCTTTCTATGGTGCATCGATAACAATTGGTGAAGGTCAAAGGAGACATGCTGAATTTCTTTAGCTTCCTGAGGAAGTGTAGGCACTGGTGAGCTTTCTTGGCCATGGCGTCTATGTGGTTGGACCAGGACAGGCTATTGGTGATGTTCATTCCAAGCAACTTGAAGCTCTGAACCCTCTCGACCTCAGCACCACTGATATAAACAGGAGCATGTTCACCGCCCCCGTTCCTGAAGTCAATGACCAGCTCTTTTGTTTTGCTGACATTGAGGTAAAGGTTGTTGCCATGACACCAAGTCAGTCGGGTCTCTGTCTCTTTTCTGTACTCCGACTCATCATCATTTGAGATTCTGCCCACTACCTGCAAATTTGTAGGTGGAGTTAAAGCAGAATCTGGCCAGCATTCGTGAGCATATAGGGCGTAGAGTAGGGGGCTGAGGACACAGACTTGTGGGGCACCAGTGTTGAGGATAATCGCAGTGGAGCACTAGGAGCAAGTCACTGTCTTTGGGATGTTGGGGGAAACCAGAGCACCAGAAGTAAACCCACATGTAAACTCCACACAGGCAGGACAAAGATGGGAATTGAACCTGAGTCTCTTGCATTCTGAGGCAGCAGCTTTACTAGTTGCACCACAGTGCCACTCTGTTGGAACATAGAAGCAAGCCACTTATTGCATCAGGGTTCTCCTGGGAATTTATCTCCACATGAGCCCAATCTCACCCTATCAATACAACCTATTCCTTTCACTGTCATGTGCCTCTAGCTTCAGCAACAACAACTTGCATTTATATAATAACTTCAATGTAAGAGAGACACTTTCAAACATAATCTAACTCCAAGTCACACAGGGAGATAACAGAGCAGATGATAAAACCCTGGCCAAAGGGAAGGTGCTTAATAATGGAAGATAGAGAAGTGAAGAGATTTAGGGAGGGAATTCCAGAGCTTAGGACCTTGGCAGATGATTAAATAGCTACCAGTGTGGGAATGGTCAAGAGCCCAGAAAGGTCGTACAGATACCTCAGAGGTCTGATGTGGTTGGTGGAGAAGTGGTGAGGTGCAAGACCAAAGGAAGATCTGAAAAATGAAATTGAGAGATCTGAAAATGAGGGTGATTACTTTAAAATCATGGCATTTTTTTAAATGCAGGAACCTATGTTGGTTGATGAGTGAAAGTGACCTGGTGCTACTAAAGTTCCTCAGTACTATCAACAGAACAGGTTAACAAGTCTGACCATCACCGAAGAAATTCCTACTGAACTCCTCATTAAATTTATTCGTGACCATACTTCATTTACGTCCTTTCATTTTTAACATTCCAAAAGGAGAAACATCTTCTCTTCACCCAACCGTCAAGCTGCACCTCAACAATAAAGACCTCCAGAATCAGTATCAGGTTTGTTATCACTGACTTACATGTCATGAAATTTATTGTTTTGTGGCAGCAGTACAGATACCATTTGGTTAACCCAACACTGTTCTAGCCATGTGGAAATCTCCAGCATTTCATAGCATTTTTGAGCAGGTCATCTTTTTACTCACATGCATACAATCAATGTGCACTTCAACATTTTTGTAAAGATCAATTACAATGCTTTTTATTTTAATTAAACTGATGCAAGAGCTTTAATTTTTTCGGTTACTGAATATTAGTAGATGTTACTTCACTAATCGCACATGAAGTGCAGCTCCCTCCATATAAGAGTTTAGGTAGGCTTTATCTATTGAAAAAAGACAACGTGGCTACTCAGCAGTTTCAACTCAGAGGACTGACATATACTTTTAACTGAAATGGAAGACAGAAAGTGCTTTCTTACTCAACTTCCTCACTAACAGAAAGTAATGTAGAGTACAAACAAGGTAAATTTGGTAACAGCCATTCTGCTTTCATGGTGAACTAATGTCTGAACTACTAGAAGATGACTAAAATACAGCAAGCTATAAAATCTTTTGCCTTTCCAATGTGTTAAGTTCCAGTTTCTTTGCCTTGATGAAAGAAACAGTATTTATGATCCCAATAAATCCAATCAAGAGGGACAGAATATCTATTTCAAAACTATTGTTATAAACAAATCATGATGTAACTCATTGATGGTAATACCAACAATGTACATTTTAATAGTCAACTTATGTATAATATAAATATCATCAGTTTTATATAAAGCAAAGTAAAGGTTTTAAGTCTCAACCAACTAAGATACAGCACAGCAGGCAGGAGCTTCGAGCAACTATCTACATCATGGTGACACAAGAGACTGAAGATGCTGGAATGTGGAGCAACAAACAAACTGCTGGAGGAATTCAGCAGGTCGAGCAGCATCTGTGGGAGGGACAAGGATTGTCAATGTTTTGGGTTGAAACCCTGCCCAATGCTGGACCCACTGAGTTCCTCCAGAAGATTGTTTGTATCTCCATTATTGAAATTGTCTGAAACATATGAATCCAGCTGTTCCTTAAATTATGCAGGCAATTTGCAATTCTTATTCTTATTTTCAATTTCCCTCCCCTGCAATGGCCTTGCAAGTCCCATCTCTCTCAAAATATCTGTGCTTTTTCTATTCTGGCCTCTTGATCCTCCAGATTTAATCTCTCCACTATTGGTACCTGTGTCTTCAAATGCCCAGACCCTAAGCTCTCGAGTTTCTCCTAAACCTCTCTATGTTGTCTCTCATCGCTCACTGTCCCACCCCCTTTTTCTCGCTCGCTCTTTTAGTCTTGCTCCCTTTTAGTCTTTCTTTCCCCTTCCACCCCAAACAGCCCAACCATTAAGACAAAACCTAGCACTTGGACACAGACATTTTAACTCAAACAATCAAGAATTAAGTTGTTTGGCACCATTGTTTCATAAGACTCATGTGAAGCACCTTAGCCTGTTTTGCTTAGTCAAAGATACTATAATAAATACAAGTGTTGTGGTTGTCATACAGAAATCACTAAATTGTCACAATCTATACATTTTCATGACCCTGTTAGATTTTATGAGCAGATTGTGTCAACCATCCTCTCTGTTCCTTCCCTGTACTCCTCCAATTAATACTTTTTAAGCACATACACATTCTCTGCTAAGGCACCGATTCTAAATTATATCAATGCACTGCATGAAAAAAATCTAGAGACACCAGACACTGCATCTGTGGGAGGCAAAGAAATGGCTGACACTTCAGAGCCCTGATGCAGGGTCCTGACCCGAAACATCAACCATTTCTTTGCCTCTACAGGTGCTGCTCGACTGCTGAGTTCCTCCCGCAGTCTGTTTGTTGTTCATGAGAAAACCACACTTCCCTCATGTTCAAAAAAAAAGTTTGAAAAAACTTCAAACCATAACTGCAGCATTTTACTAAAAATAAAGCATATGCAAAAATTCATAGTGACTATTTCTGACATTAATGATCCAGAGGCAAATCCTATACTGGCAACTGGGGAATTCAAATAAGCAGGAATGGAATAAAAAGGTTAGCAAAGTAACCATGAAACTATGAGATTACAGTAAAACCCTCATGGTTCACTAATGTCCTGCTGTACTGACCTAGTGATGTACATCTCTGGCCACTTCAGCACCGTAACAATGTGGTTAATTCTTAAATGCATGTGTGAATGAATAAAATAAAAGCATAGAGGAATTAACCAAGTAACCACTGATATTCCCACCCAAGAGTGGGATTTCAGTGATAAAACAGCAAGTAGTTAAAACTGACAACCTACTTTAATGAAACTGAAATTTAACTACAAATCAAACAAAAACTTTTATAAAGGTCTTAATTAGATAGTGTGCCTCAGAAAGATGCGTATCAAGTGCAAGAAAGTAGGAAGAGAAAAGCATTTCCTGCAGCATTTTTCACCTCTCTTTTAAGACCTATCAAAGCACTTTACAGCCAAGGAAATTTCTTAAGTGTATCAGCCTTTGCATTGAAGAGACTGCAGCAATCAATTTGTGGACGGTAAGCTTTGAGAAACAGCAATGTTATTTGGGCCTGATAATTTGTTTCAATGATTGAGGGATATATATTGCCCAAAATGATGGCAATAATTCCAATGGTGTTCTTCAAAATGGGATCTTCTGTGTCAGGCTGAGACAGATGGGCAGTTGGTTTAACATTGCATCTGAAGAAAGGCACCTCCAACAATGCACTTCCCCTTTGAGAACAGGGAGTGAATAAACCAAATGATTAATGGAGTGAACATCAGACCAACTACGTTACACCAGGACCGAGAATCCAACAATAATGCTAATCACCACACTGTTTTTGAAAGGCTTAGTTTAACTTGATCCAACTTTAAAACTGCAATGTAGCTGGTAATTAACTCTCAATCAAAAGTATGTCACTGACCGGTGGTTAGACATTGTATAGGACCTGAATATGCTGTCAAAATTTGATTGTGGTCAGCATTCTAAATCTGTCAAGCGTCTAGTAACCCGTGAGAAAGAAGAGGTTTCCATTAATTGTGAACCACCACAAGTTGCTGATGAACTGCCGGGTTCTGCTGAAGGATGAATCACCTCCCTGTGACTTTCATGGTTGCTGCATCTGTGCATTATCTACCCATTAAATTCACTGCAGTGAAAAAGTGAAGCTGCCATTTAACAGCTTTGCTAATACAAAGTTATTGTTCTTGCAAGAAAGAGAACAGTTTAAACCAAAGTAAGCTGGTGTTGGGTTAAAATTTGCACTTTGTCTTCTTATTTATTTACTCTTCAGGATGTGGTCATTGCTGGCAAAGCCAGTGTTTTTAGTGCATCCCAAATTGCCATTGTGTCACAAACCAGCAACAAAAGAAACACACTGAGCATGATTCAGTGTTAAAAACTATTTTATTAATCACTACTATTGATAATACGTAAAATAAAAGTAAAAATGTTAGTATGTTAGAATTCAAGAATGTTAAACCTCGAACGTTAACCCCAAAACTAAACTCTTCGTGTGTGTGTGTGACAAAGTCCAAAACTCCCAGTTCCTGAATGGTTCTTAAAGTTCAGTTCCGCAAGCCATAAGGTGAAACATGAGCAAGGGCTTCTTCAACAACCACCATTGTCTGAAGATAAGATGTAGATGTAGAAAAACATAGAGAGAGTACATACGAAATCCAAATGTTCCACGATGGAACCCAAACGACACTTCAGTGTTTACTCGGTAGTGACTTCCTCACCCCGAAAAGCATCCGAACCGTGGTCGTCCACATACAAATACCTGTTTCCTTCTACAGGTCAGCAACAAAGTGAACTCCACCGGATTACTTCCAACTTTTATACATGGATTTCAGTGGTAAACACAGTTATTGTTTCTCATCCATCGATAGAGAAAACAAGCAGGCTGGTGTCTCTCTCCCTTCTCTCTCTCTCTTCTTCTTCTTCAACAACGTCATTACGTCCTTTATCTTCTATTGACGTAAGCACGCCCCACACACACATACACACACACTCTCTATCTTAAAGGGACTTTCACTGAGTCCGTAACAATTGCAAAGATGCCGGTGAATCACCTTCAAATGAGTGCTGTTAGACCACCACTGATCAACCAGGTGGGGCAGATCTGGAGTTACAAGTATGCAGTCTTACCTCAGCAACGGAACACTACTGACACCTCTTGCACTACCACTTTTGCGCACTAATGTCTTGTTTCGCACAGTCTTTCCTTTCTTCACTGTCTAGTATAATTTATGTACAACTTATGTTCTGTGAGCTGTTGTCTGAATCTACATGGCCGTGATGGTGCTGTAAGCAAGTTTCTCATTGTACCTGTCCTCACCGTACTTGTGCACATCACAATAAACTCGACTTGACTTGATAGATGTTGTCCCCAGATGGGATTTTGGTCCTATTCCGAAAGATTGGTTGTTGTTTTATCAAATTCCAGATTGTTAACTGATTTTAAATTGCACATCTGCTGTGGTGGAACTTGAACTCAGTCCTCTGGATTACTAGTTAAGTAATTTAACCACAGTGCTACCACCATACCAATTCCCTCTTAATTCCTCTATTCTTTCCCTTCACTACTTTGTCTTTGTTATATGATTCAATGATTAGGAAAGCTGTCAAAATATCCCATCCAACTCTGACACACCTCTGCTGTCTTGCCCATCAACCCAGGGTGGGCTCCACCATTGTTAGAATAGCGGTTAGCATGACACTATTACAGCGCCAGCGACCCAGGTTCAATTCCGGCCGCTGCCTGTAAGGAGTTTGTATGTTCTCCCCGTGTCTGCATGGGTTTCCTCCAGGTGGTCCGGTCTCCTCCCACATTCCAAAGACGTACAAGGTTAGGAAGTTGTGGGCATGTTATGTTGGCGCCGGAAGCGTGGCGACACTTGCGGGCTGCCCCCAGAACACTCTACGCAAAAAGATGTATTTCACTGTGTGTTTCTATGTACCTGTGACTAATAAGGATACCTTATCTTAAATGATGCATCTTAATTGTCGCCTTCAGTACATTTCCATATATCCACGCAAAAAGGACAACATTCCAGTTTTTATAAAAAGGGTAAACATACAAACCAGTTAGTTTCTTGGGCTATCGGCCAGCAATTAAACATTTTTTGGACCATGGTAAATATTCTACATAACATCCTCAAGGCCTTTTGGAGGCATACGATCTAGTGATATTGGATCTCAGTATAAGTGACCTCACATTAACAAGGCCAGCCATTACAACTGCTTCTGGTAATAAAGCTAATTAAACGAGATTTAAAGAAAACATTAATCTTGATAATGAACTTGCTTCATATGATTACAAATGAATTGGAATTGGTTTATTATTGTCACATGTACCGAGGTAAAGTGAAAAGCTTTTGTTTGTGTGCCATCCAGATAGATTATTCCATGCACAAGTACAAAAAGCTAAAACAGAATGCCAAGTATAGTGTTACGGTTACAGAGAAAGTACAGTTCAGGCAGCAAGGTCGCTAAGTTACAAAATATTCTCTACGATCCCAGCCAATGAACAAGCACTTCGGAAGAAACAGAGAAAAATATTTTTGGTCCAAAAGCAAAAAAGTATGCAGATGTTAGAAATTTGGAATAATTCTGGAAATACTCAGTAGGTGAGCTGGCATTTGTGGAGAGAGGAACAGAGTTAACATTTCATTGTTTAATTCAGATTTTATTTATATTGTTACCCAGACTGGATCCCAAAAGAATATTCACTTAAATTATTTATGTTTATTATTTTTTATACATTTCTCAAGGGATATGGACATCACATTTTTTCCCCAACTCTCACTGGCCTTGAACTGAGCTGTAAGCCAGAATGGATAAAGAAAACAGCTTTCTTTCCCCAAAGGACTTCAGTTAACCAGATGGATCTTTCTTAGAATCTTGTAATTTCATGGATCACCATCACAACATAATTGAATATAAATTCCCCATATGGCAGAATAAAACTCCAAGTCACGACTCTGATCTCTTAGCTCTGATACATAGATCTCTGGTCCTCTACGTTATCATGCTTCACCTTTTAAACAGCAGCATAGTGGAACAGCTTGTAGAGCAGGCGCCTCACAGCATCAGAGATCTGGGTTCAATCCTGATCTTCCTGATGGAAGGCAGGCATGGTAATGTAGTGGTTAGTGTAACGCTATTGCAGTGCCAGCGACCCGGGCTCAATTCCCACCACTGTCTGTAAGGAGTTTGTATGTTCTCCCCGTGTCTGTGTGGGTTTCCTCCGGGTGCTCTGGTTTCCTCCCACATTCCAAAGATGTACAGGTTAGGAGTTGTAGACAGGCTACATTGGTGCCGGAAGTGTGGCGACACTTGCGGGCTGCCCCCAGAACACTCTACACAAAAGATGCATTTCACTGTGTGTTTCAACACACGTGACTAATGAAGATATCTTTGTCACTGTCTGTGTGGAGTTTGCACAATTTCCTTGCGAACACGTGTGTTTCTTCTGTGTGCTCCAGTTTCCTCCCACATCCCAAATATGTGCAGGTTGGCAGAGTCATAGAGTCATACAGCACAGAAACAGGCCCTTTGGCCCAACAGGTCAGTGCCGACCAAGTTTCCCATCTATGCCCGCATTTGGCCCATATCCTTCTAAATCTTTCCTATCCATGCACCTATCCAAATGCCTCTTAAATGTTGTTAATGTACCAGCCTCAACCACTTCCTCTGGCAGCTCATTCCATGTATGGATGAAAAGGTTGCCCCTCAGGTTCCTATTAAATCTCTCCCCTCTCACCCTAAATCTCTGTCCCCTAGTTCTTGATTCCCCAACCCCGGGAAAAAGACTGTGCACATTTACCCTGTCTATGCCCCCTCATGATCTTATATACCTTTATAAGATCATCCCTCATTCTCCTGTGCTCCAATGAATAATGTCCCAACCTACTCAACCTCTCTCCATAACTCAGTCCCTCAAATCCTGGCAACATTTTTGTAAATCTCCTCTGCACTCTTTCCACCTTAATGGGTATCTTTCCTATATCAGGATGACCAAAACTGTACACAGTATTTCAAATGCAGCCTCACCAATGTCTTGTACAACTGCACCATTTTAACCTACCATGCAACATGGTAAGTTAATTGGCCATTGTAAATTATCCCTAGTGTCTAAGTGAGTAGTGGAACCTGGAGGGAGTTGATGAGAATATGGGGCAGGAATAAAAAATGGAATTAATGGGATGCCAATTAATGAACGTACCCATCGAGCACATTTATAAACATTCAGGTTGTGAGAAAATGAGTTGTATTCCTGAAAAGACACTCAACTCTTCACAGCACCAAATGGGAGAAGTGGTCACCTTGTTCGTGTGACCAACTGGATTATCGTGGCAGGAAGCAAGAGACCATGTGGGCAATCATTCAACATAGGCCACAACAGAAGAAAGCCTCAAGCTTATTTTTGGATGTGATTTAGCAATATAATAACAGGATATTGGCGTTATGGTCACTCATTTCTGAAACCCTGGTAAAGACTGGGATCAGTGAGAATTATAAATGCAGCAGCCTTTTACTTCAAAACATGTTTCAGGTTAACTTACAGTGAACGTGATTCATCTATACTGTGACAGCCTTTCATTGTAGTATTTATCAGTGTAAAAAGGAAACACTTGCACTTATATAACACCTTTCAAAGCCTTGATGTCACAAAGTGCCAATTAACTGCTTTCTGAAGTGTGCTCACTGATATAACAGAAAAATTTCACTATGTGAAAATACTCAGATAACTGATTTCGGTGATGCAGAGGAAGAACTAAATACTCATAGAGACACCGAAACAGCCCCTTTGGTCTATCACGCTCATGCTAACCATAGTACCTTTCTCCATTAGTCGCATTTACCTGCATTTGGTCCGTAGCTTTGGTGATTCAAGTGCTTGTCTAGATACTTTTTAAATATTGAGAGACTACCTGCTTCCACCACCTCCTTGGGCAACGCATTGCAGATCCTAACTATTCTCCCTCCCTTCAGAACCCCTTTAAACCTCCTACCTCTCCCCTGTTACCAATGTCTTCTTGTTTAGAAGCCCTGACAATGGGAAAAAGATTCTTACTATCTATCCAATGCATCCCCCTCATAATTTTGTACAGCTCCTTCAGGTCACCCCCTTAGCCTCCTCCACTCTAGGGAAAACAAATCCAGCCAACACAATATCTCCAAACTGAAATAATCCCACTGGTTGTTTTTAAATTAGTGAAACTGCATCTTTTACATTGATCTGAGAGAGCACGAGATCTTTGTTTGATGCCTCTCTTGAAAGACATCATTTCCAACAGTACAGTGCTAAAATGTCATCCTAGGCATGCACTCTCTGGAGCGGCACCTCACCCACAGCCAGTGACCCAACAAGCTTGGAGATAAAAGACTGCAGATACTGTAATCTGGAGCAGGAAACAAACTGCTGGAGGAACTCAGCGGGTCAGGCAGCATCTGTTGAGGCAAAGGGATGGTCGGTGTTTCGGGTCCTGACCTGTACCAGGGTCTTGATCCGAAACGTCAACTTTCCCTTTCCCTCCACAGATGCTGCCTGACCAAATGAGTTCCTCCAGCAGTTTGTTTCTTGACCCATCAAGCTTGCCTTACTTTGTCCTGAAACCTCCAAAAACTCCTGCCATCTTCCCAACTATGCAACCTCTTGGAAGAGGGGGGAAAAAATCACATCACATAAGAAAATAGGAGCAGGAGTTCGCCACCAGGTCCTTCAGGCCTGCCCCGATATTCAATGTGACCATGGCTGACCTACACTAGCATCAACTCCTCTTCTGTGCCAGTTCCCCATAACCCTTAATTCCACGAACTTTCAAATATCTATTTGTCTCCACCTTAAATATATCTAATGATGTGGCCTCCACCACCCTCATGGGCAGAGAATTCCAGAGATTCACTTCCATCTGAGAAAGAAAATTTTCTCAGAAAATAGCAGATTGCACATAATTAAAAGGTTGTTCAATGCCCCCGTCACATTTACAGCTGGAACATTCTGCTTTTCTCATCCCCCATCCTCATGTTCACTCATTCTCAGAGCTTCCTTGAACTTACAGGCAGTTCCTTGTTCAACCTAGATCACTGATTCACAGGTTGAACAACCATCTTCGCCTCTAATCAGTCCAGAACTCCACCAGTGACTGATCCCCAATCAAAACTAAATTCATCCTTGGCCATTCAACAAAATGTATTAAGATCACAGCCAGTCCTCTAACAGTTCTATGCCCAGTCCAATGACCCTCTTTCCCTTGAAGTCCAATAACATATCAATTTCACATTTGAATATACAATCTGCTGGAGGAACTCTGAGTTGACCCACTGAGCTCCTCCAGCAGATTGTTTGTTGCTGCAAATTCTAGCATCTACAGTCTCTGTCTCTCTAAGATTTGAATATGTTTAATTGCCTTATATCCACAGCTTTCTGGGCTACAGAATTCCAAAGATGCCTTATTTTCTATCCTCGGCTACCCTGAATCTACAAAGGGAGCTATTTCCTTCATTAATACAGAGATCAGGAGTGCATACTGCATTTCATGGGTGCTCTCACCGAAGTCCTATACAATCGTGGAGAGATTTCCTTATTCCTGCCAAATTTGAGTGCATCTGGTATGCAATTGGTTCAAAAGACCTTACTGAACAAAGTGACAATGAACATCTCTCTCTATTGCTAAACCCAGGATCACTACAGGGAGTAAAAATAAGCCAACCCAATGCCCACTCCAATAGCCAGTCATTTTACTACCCTTTCCTCAGAGTCATAGATTGGGAAGCATAAAAGGAACCATTTGGTCCATTAGGTCAAGACCCAGTTCCCGGTAGGACAATCCCAATAGTCCCATTCTTCCAATCTCTTCCCCGTAGCCAGGCAAGTTATTCTCTCTCAAGTGCCGTCAATTCAAATGCTTTTTGAAAGCACTAATTGATTCTGTTTTCACCATCCCTACAGGCAGTGAATTCCAAATCATGACGACTGTATGTGTAAAAACATTTATCCTCACATTCCCCCTTGTTTCTCAGAATCAGATTTATTATCACTGACTTATATGTCATGAAATTTGTTGTTTTCTGGCAGCAGTGCAGTGTGAAGACATAAAGTTACTATAAATTACAAAATAAATAAATAGTGCAAATAAAAAGGAATAATGAAGTAGTGTTCATGGGGTCATACACCTGTTTCTTTTGGACATCACTCATACATTTTGTCTCCGTGTACTTGAACCTTCTGCTAATGAGCACAACTTCCTTCTTTCTGCCCGATTTCATCTTTGTCTTGTGACTTTCAAAGTTTTGGAGGATTATTTGGGAGTAAGAACCTCAAGGCCTTGCATCAAGGGCACACAGAACACTAATGTAAATGGCAGATGGAGTACACCAACTCATAAATTACCCACATACCCACACCATCAGCCACCTACTGTTGAAGAGTCTGCAGTTCCCACATTGGTGACGTTGGCCATTTCAGAACCCATAAAACCATAGGGGAAAAGAGTCATCGTCAACGCCAAGGTCTGTCTAGGAAGGATCACCTCCATCAAGTCTCTTCTCCCGAGGAGAATATCACCAGCTTCTCCGGTCTAACATCCCTGGATCCATTCCAGCACATCTTTTCCAGGACCTCATCACATCTTAAGCCCCCAATTCCTGCTCCCTCTGCTTTGCCTCTCCCCCTCACCTCCACACCCCATCACTAGGCTTGGCTCTCAGCAGGTCAAGTTACTGGACGCTTGCTAAGGGTTTGGAGTCAGACATGTGTTTTGGGAATTGAAGATCTCAATGTTTTCATCAGATTTGTACTTAAGGAAGTGAACACAAAATTATGCAAAAGGCAAAAATCAATGACTCATTTCACAAATTTCTAACAATTACCAACACATTTGAACAATGATCCAACCTCTCGGGCTAAATACAAGTAAAATACTCTTTTACATTTATCCATGTTACATAATCAGAGCAGGAAAGCAGAACTAATGACAAAATCTGCAACTTGTAAGATAATGCATCATCCGTTCCAAAAGATTAACATAATATGCATCTCCTCAGAGGGACAGTTTACTGACGAGACCAAGCTCAACGAACACTTGTCTATCCAGGCATAAAAGGGAGGCAATCTGACACCAGCAAAAATCCCAACCAGTCGAAAGAGCAGGCAGGAGCAAAGCAGGTAATGGACTTAAATCTCAGAGTTAATTGGTGATTGATGGATGGATTTTCAATGTGAAAATTGATATTTTAATTTCCAGGGACACAAAGGAAATACGTGGTGAAACAACAGTAGTTACTATAGTGACGCATCATTATAACTTAGATTTGAATTAGTCTGAAATATTAGTTCTGTTTCTCTTCCCACAGATACAGCCTGACCTGAGTATTCTTTGCATTGTCTGTTTTTATGTTAGATTTCCAATATCTGCAGTTTATTTTTACATGCCATTTTAATAGTTGTTATTGCATGTGGAAATACAATTGAATTTAATTTCCCCTTTTTGCCAGGGACTTTTCCCGGAGAAAAATGTTTCTGCTATTTCCACATAGATAAATAGTAACCTTCTGAGGAAAGAAAAAATACTGAGATAACAACAAATTTCAAAGCTGGTAGAGTGAGGGTTAAGGATTCAGTCCATGTGAAGATACACTGTGACTACCCTCCACTCCAAATAAAATTCCCTAATGTGAATTACGAAAGCAAAAGCTACTACATTATTGTCCTGATCTTTGAAACTGTCAGTTCAAAGGGTATCACTCCTATGAATGCGACAGAAGATTGTGGGTTCAAGCCTTGCTCTAAAAATCTTAGATAACACCCCAGTGATCACTGAAGGAACACTGGCGGATTGAACCAGGACTTGCAAGCATAATGCAAAATATCTCAAAGCCACAGTCGAGTTTATTGTCAGGTGCACAAGTACATGTACGCACAGGTGCAATGAAAAACTTACTTGCAGCAGCATCACAGGCACATAGCATCAGATAAGTAGCATACAGTAATCATAAATTAAACATAAATTATACACAATTTTTACAAGAAAGAACACAATTAGAACAAAAGAAGATAAAGTCCATTGTAGTGCAGAGTGGTCAAAATATTGCGATGGTGGGGTAGTGATTAGGGTTGTGCCAACTGGGTTCAAGAACCAAATGGCTGAAGGGAAGTAGCTGTTCTTAAGCCTGGTGGTGTGTGACTTCAGGCTTCTGTACCTCCTGCCTGATGGCAGCTGTGAGAAGATGGCATGGCCCAGATGGTGGCGATCTTTGATGATAGATGTTGCCTTCTTGAGGTAGCGCCTCCTGTAGACACTACCGACGGTGGGGAGGGATGTGCCTGTGATGTATTGGGCTGAGTCCACTTTTCTTTGCAGCTTCTTACGTTCCTGCGCATTCAAATTACCGTACCAGACCATGATGCAACCAGTCAGGACATTTTCAATTGTACGTCTGTGGAAGTTCCCTAGAGTGTTCGATGACATGCCAAACCCCTTTAACCTCCTAAGAAAATAAAGAAGCTGGCACACCTTCTTTGTGATTGCATCTATGTGCTGGGACCAGGACAGATCATCCAATATGTTAACGCCCAGGCATTTAAAGCTGCTGACCCTCTCATTGCAGTAGTCATGTCTGATTGTACCCAAAGTACAATCAACATTACTAAAACAGGTTATCGATCTCATTGCTGTTTCTGGAACCTTTCCTGTGCTCAATTTGGCTTGGCTATATTTCCTACTGTACACAGTAACTGAACATCAAAAGCACTTCATAGCTGTAGTGTGCTCTAGAACATCCTGAATAAGAACACCAAAGTTGCTATATCAACCCTAGCCTTTAAACATGGTTATTTTTTTAAAATTATACTTTAAACATGACTTTTACAGTAATCAATATCGTTTAGATTCTGCATTTTATTATTCTTTTATACTTCTTCTGCTTATTCATATTGTCTCACCATTTTCACTCTGACAACAAGATGTACTCAGTAATAACTAGACTTCAGCACTCTCCATAGTGTTCACTTACCCTGCTCCTGAAAAGCACATGACACAATGGTTTCAGTCAAATAGTTTCAACTTATTGCCGTATGCAAGTCCTGATGCAGGGTCTAAGTCCGAAACGTCAACTATCCCCGCTGAGTTCTTCCAGCAGGTTGTTTTTTTGCTGTTTTATGTCAGTACTTAGTAAGGCTATCTTTGTTTCATGGGGTTGGCTAAGAAAGTTAAAGCCAGATACGTTTCCTCTAAAGACTCTTAAAAATCAGCTTAAAAGAAAACCTTTATCTGCAATTCCAAAGACAACAGAGTCTTTCTTTGAACAGGAGACACTGTTAGCAAAGGTCATCGTCCTTCTTCTGACAAACACACCTCCTGGAGGGGTGCTGTTGGTGGAGGCTCCTCTTCCATAGTTGGGTGGGGGAGGTGGGGAGGGGGGCAGAGCAGAAGTTGCTCAATATCATACTCTGACACATGAATGCCTGTCTAAACCTGTATGCAGGAACGGAATAGTAGAAATCCATGGCACAGAAGGAAGCCATTTTGACGATCATGCCAGTGCCACCTGTTAAATGGCTATCCAGCCTAATCCACCTTCATTCTTGGTCTACAACCTTAGAGGTAATTTCAAGTGCTCATCCAAGTACTTCTTAAATTCATCAAGGGTTTCCTTCTCCAAAAGTCACTTCAGGCAGTGACTTTCAGACACCTACCAGTCCGCAGCAGAAATAAAATTTTTCTCAACCCCCATCTCATCCTTCTAATATATTGAACCCAAGTCCTCTTCAGGTGTATCCTGGTGACAGCATGTGCTCCTTCACACAGCACTACAGGTAAAAAAGGGTGTGATGGTGACAAGGAGACACTTTGGCTTGTTTGACCAAACAGGCTAGAGGGGCCACAGTCAGTTTAAAAGACGAGTACAGGTGGTTGAAGAGGCAGAGAGGATTTAATGGACAGCTGAACAAGTGGGGAATGGGACTAACTGAAATGCTCCAAAAGCCATCATAGGCTCAATGGACCGAATGGCCTCCTCTGTCAAAAGTAACTACGAAAACTCCAAGTGCAATCCTTCCCTTTTCCTCATCTCCTCAATTTGCAATTTTTGCTCTGATTGAATCAATCAGGAGACCAAAAATGCAAACTGAAAGATGCTGCCTGAATAAAATGACTTTCATTTATATACCCCACTCCTTCACAGCCATAATTCTAGCCAATAGAGTACTCTTAGACTATAGTTACCGTGGTTCTGTAGGAGATGCAACTTCCAATAAATGCACAGCTAGCTCCCTCAAATGGCAGCACGATTATGAGCAGACAGCCTGCTTGGATGACGTTTACCAAGGGATAAATACTGGACAGGACAATGGGAATTATTCCCTGCTTCTGCTTCAGAAAAGGAACCACCGGATCATTTGAAATGACAGATAGGATCTTGAACCAATGTCTAAATCACAAGCCAACATCTCCGATATTGCAGCAGTCCCTTGGTACTGCACTGAAGTGTCGATCCCCTATTTGGTGCTCAAAGTTCTGGAGTGGCACTTGAACCACAACTTTCTGAATCAGGGATGAGAGGCACAGTAAGGTGGTGCCAATAATTGTAAGCATTTAGCTGTCATTATTCAGATAGTGCAAATTGAATATAACACAATGAGCTTCAACACTTCTCGCACCTGGGCCATGCCCTCTTCTCGATGCTGCCATCAGGCAGGAGGTAGAGGAGCCCGTAGACCCACACCTCAAGGTTCTACCACAGCTTCTTCCACACTGCTGAGGAACCGACCTGAAAAACCCCAACACGACCTCGGACTATATTTCTTTCTCTCTCTCAACTTGCACTTGTGTCATTATGTTTATTTTGTTTGCAAGTTTTGTATAATTTATGTTCACTTAAGTTGATTTTAACTTATGTCGGTCATGTTTATAACCTACTGCTGCTGCAAAAAGCTAATTTTCATGGCATTTGTACACTGTGTATGTCTGCCTATGACAATAAACTTAAACTTTAATCTGCTTATTTAGAGATGGCTCTGAATGAGACAGGAAGTTTTTTCAACTATTCAAACAGCACAGAGGAAGTCAAGTGCGCACCAGACCGTAGGAACAGCCAAGTGATCTTCTCAACGCTTTACACCATCCTCTTTGTAGCTGGCCTTTTGATGAACAGCCTGGCCATTTGGGTGTTCTTTGAAATCCCAAGCAAGTCAAACTTCATTGTGTACCTTAAGAACACAGTTGTGGCTGATGTGCTAATGATAGTGACATTCCTGTTTAAAATTATCGTCGAGTCACAGTTCAGGACACCATGGCTCCAAGTCTTCGTCTGTCAAGTTAGTTCAGTCATCTTCTACCTGACTATGTACATCAGCATCATATTTCTAACACTGATAAGTGCCGACCGCTACCAAAAGGCAGCAAGGCCATTCGGCCACTCTGGAACCTGCAAACCCAGAACCACAAAAGTTGTCTCGGCAGCCATATGGCTGTCCATGTTTCTCCTGGTATTGCCCAACATGCTACTTTACAAGGGGAGCACCATGCCAGCAAATGAACGCAAATGCTCCTCCCTCAAGACCCAGCTGGGCTTGAAGTGGCATGAAACGGTGAACTTCATCTGCCAGATCATTTTCTGGAGCAGCCTGGTGATAATAGTTGTGTGCTATGTCTTGATAAGCAGGGAACTTTATAAATCCTATCAGAAAACGAGAGGCAGCTCCAAGCAAACAAAGAAAATTAACCTCAATGTTTTTCTTGTGCTGGCTGTGTTCTTTATCTGCTTTGTCCCCTTTCATTTTGCCAGGATCCCATACACACTTAGCCAGACCCGAGATGCTTTCAGGTGTTCAATTCAGATTGCCCTGTACTACATCAAAGAGAGCACGCTAAGCATGATATCGTTAAATGCTTGCTTTGATCCATTAATTTACTTTTTTCTCTGTAGATCGTTCAAAAGCATGCTATTCACAAAACTGGGTTTCTGCACAAAGAGACTGCCAAAAATGGAGAAAAATACAAACTCAAGTGCGGACACTTCAGTCTAGAGTACAAGTCAGTACAACACTGACCAACTCCAAACATTCTTAACAAGGGATGGCAAACGTGGTGCAAAATCAGCTCTAAGAACTGCTCTGGACATTGGGAAAATGCAGGTTCAATTCTGCCCCAAAATTCAAATAAACAAGTACTAGCCCCAGAACTGGAAACTTGAATGAATGTATTGAATAATCTAATAACTTGCATAAATTATGAGATTCAGTGTTGTAAGATAGGTAGGCACAGACATTATGAAACAGTTCCTGGCAACAATGATTATGTAATTTGACAACTTCAGAAGCATTCACATCCTTGAAAGGAGTGTGTTGAAGAGATTCAATTTTGAAACGGACCCTGTGACTAGTAACAAACACTCTGAAACATAATGAGTGCTGTGATGAATACATAGTCATAGCTATGGGTTTATCTACCCCAGGTACACAGACTGCATGAGCACCTCACCAACAAAATAACAGATTGGCATTTATAGACACCAGGTCAAGCCGCAACTATAAAGAGACAAACTAAGTGAACTTTTCAAGCAGATGGCTTTCCATCAAAACTGTCTAATTAACAGAGTTCTAATGAAAGGTCATCAACCTAAAATGTTAACTCTCTTTTTCCATCTGCGGATGCTGCCTGACCTGCTGAGTATTTCTAACATTTCCAGTATTTTACTTTTGTATTGTTGCATTTTACAGTGCAATTCATTATGCCTGAATTTCCAACAGTGTTTCTCAACTATTTAAGCTTCTTTTGAAGTTTAGTCACTATATTGTAATGTTTAAACACTGCCAAGTTTCAATAGTAGCAACGAGTTACTGACCTAGTTTCCTGGTGTAGGTGTTGCTTGAGAGAGAAATGTTGGCTAAAACACAGGCAAGAAGCGTTTTGAACCTTCTGCTTCTCTTCAAGTAAGTTTCCATCAGTGTAAAAGGGCATCCTGGATTTAACAATCCATCTGGAACACAACACCTCTGGCCGTATAGCACTGAAGTGGAAGTTTTGATTAGGAAGAGGGGAAATAAACCCTCAACCTTCTGCAGTAGAGACAGAAGTTCCGATGACTGGCAATGTGGCAGGAGGTTATTTCCAAAAGCGCATAATCCATGGCTACTGACTGTAGCCAAACAAACAGTACAGTCACAAAACATGTGGGGATAAACTTAGAGCACAAGCTACAGTCATGTAGGATCCAAAAAATCATTCTATAACAGTTATGCCATTGACTACGCACAATGACGGAACCAGCATTAGCTTTGCCACAGAGGCTGATGGTGGAATCCAGTGACACAATCTGATCATGACCACTGAAGACAGCACGGGATGCGACAAGTTATGAACAATCTGGCTGTGCACAGGGAATTTTCTCAGTGTCAGATCTTTCAATGTTTATCTGCAATATAAGATTGTTTAAAATTCACGTTGGTCTCCAAGCCACAAACTGATAAAAGATTCTGTGGTTTTATTGATGTATTAAGCACATTTAAAATCTGACTAACCTACTGACATTCCTAATGTGACTATCACATATGATTACTACTGCCTGATCCTTGTGACATAGGTTATAAAGATACTGGTTTAAAGACCAAATATGAGGGGTTCCAAGGACTCCACAAGATCCTCAAATCTGCATTGTAGGTTTTGAACATTAACAGCAGCAATAATATTATTTACTGTTGACTTTGTGCATTGTTTCCCTTTAAGTATCTAATATCGGCCCTGGCAGGTTCAGACAAAATAATATCTGCTAACTTAACTCAGCAGAAAAGTCATAAACCCATTGAGGTGTGTGAATGTTGGTGTCTACTGTAATTTTAACCCATTTTAATAAATAAAGTTAAACATATTTTAAACCAAATTACAAAGAGTTCTTATTTTTGGAAAATACTGCCATGTAATTGGATGACGATCAGCCAACCTTAGACATACTAAACTGCGACATGTTCAATCCATTTGGCAGAAATTAACCCACTTGTGGCTCCTGATGGTATGCACTGTGACAATCAAACACTTCGAGACCCTTCAACAGGACTGGGGTAGAAACGGGGAGTGCGAGTTTGGGGAACAATGAGGTTGGAGGCTGTAGAGGGAGATCTCCAGAGGTGATGAGATCGGTGATGGTGCAGGAGACAGTGGCCTGATGCTTCTCAGTGGGGTCCTGGTTCAGGGGTAAGTTAAGAGGAGGTGTCCGAGAACTGCTGTCTGGCCTCTGCAAGGTAGGGGTCAGTCTGCCAGACTACAAACCCCTTGTCTGCGGGTTTGATGGTGAGGTTGGGATTAGTGCGTAGAGAGTGGAGGGTAGTGCATTCAGAGGAGGTAAGTTTGGACTAGGTGAGGAGAGTAATGAATTCAAGACTGTTAGTGTCCCGTCAGCAGTTAGAGATGAAAAGATCCAGAGTGGGCAGAAGGCCAGAGTGCAGTGTCCAAGAGGAGGAGGAAGGCTTGAGGCGGGAGAAGGGTTCATCAGTGGGGAGTGGAGAATCCTTGCCGAAGAAGTAGGCGTGCAGGTGACAGAAGAAGAGCTTGGCGTCACGGAACTCATTGAGGTGCGGACGCAGGAGGACGAAGGCGAGGCCCCTGCTGAAGACGGAACGATTCACCTCAGCGAGGGGAAGGTCAGAGGGATTTAGTGAAGACAGGGTAGAGGATGGAGCTAGGGTCAGGAGAGGGTAGGGGGTTGGAGGGGTCCAAGGAGGGTAGAGAGTCGGTCACACCCCAGTCCCAACGAAGGGTCTCGACCTGTCCATTTCCATCCATAAACGCTGCCTGACCCGCTGATTTCTCTGCCGAGGGAAGCAGTGGAGGCAACCTCATTAAATATATTTAAGACAAAGATCGATTTTTGCAGAGCAGGGGAATTAAGGGTTATGGGGAAAAGGCAGGTAGGTAGTTCTGAGTCCGCAGCCAGATTTGCCATGATCTTATCGAATGGTGGAGCAGGCTCGATGGGCCAGATGGCCAACTCCTGCTCCTATTTCTTATGTTCCTCCAGCATTGTGTGTGTGTGTGTGTGTGTGTGTGTGTGTGTGTGTGTGTGTGTGTGTGTGTGTGTGTGTGTGTGTGTGTGTGTGTGTGTGTGTGCACGCGTGTGTGCGTGATTTCCTTGCTCCTCCCATTGTTTGCTTCACTTTCATCTGCAGTCTCCCAGTTCTCATTCAGGACCTCCAACTAAACCATTAATTTGTTCTCTCCACAAATACTCACTGACCAGTCGAATGTTTCCAGTCCAGTAGAATATTTAAAGGGGGAACCAGTGGACATAGTGCATTTGGACTTTCAGGTGGCTTTTGATAAGGGGCCACACAGGAGGTTATTAAAATATAGTGTATAGGATTAGGAGTAACATACTGGCACAGATTAAAGATTAATTAACAGACAGAAAAGAGAGCACGGGAATAATCAGGTCATTTTTTTTGTGTTGGAAGCTTGTGACTAGTGGGTGTTGCAGAAACTGGTACCGAGGCCCCAGCTGTTCACAATCTATATCAATGAGGGGACCAAGTCTAACATACCCAAGTTTGCTAAGGAAACTAAACCTGGTGGCAAAATAGGCTGCGAGGAGGGTGCAGAGAGACTGAAGGCTAATGTGCATGTACAGCAAGCATTTAGGAAGGTAAATGGTACAACTGCATTTATTACAAGAGGTTTAGAGGGATATCAGCCAAATGGGACTAGCTGAGGTGGACCAGTTGGGCAGAAGGGCCTGTTTCCGTGCTCCAAGAGGATTTGACGCCAAGAGGGTTTGAGGATACAAGTAAAGATGTCTCACTGCAATTATATCGAACCCTGGTGAAACAATATTGGAATATCACGGAATCAGGTCTCTCTACCCAAGGAAGCATATACTTGCGATAAGAGTACAGCAAAGTTCCAACAGAACTTTAGCATGAAGAGACATACTGCCGACCGTGCCTATGGTCTCTTAAGAGTTTAGAGGAATGAGAGATGATCTCACTGAACCACACAAAATTCTTACAGTGCTTGCCAGGTGGATGCAGGGCTAATTTAGAGTATTGTGTGCAGTTCTGGTCACCTATATACAGAAAAGATATCAATAAGAAGGCTATGGACCTAGTGCTGGGAGATGAAATTACTACAGAAGGGCGACCACTAGTGGGTGTGGACTCATTGGGCCGAATGTCCTCTTTCCAATCGGCGTAATTGGCGCATGGGTGGACACTGTGGTCGGCATGGACTCATTGGGCCGAAGGGCCTGTATCCATGCTATATTGCTCTATGACTCTAATAAGTTTGAAAGACTGCAGAGAAAATTTACAAGGATGTTGCTGGGACTTGAGGACCTAAGTTATAGGGAAAGGTTGAATAGGCTAGAATTTCATTCCCTGGAGTGCAGGAGAATAAGGGGAGATCTTATAGAGGTATACAAAATTACGAGGGCTATAGATAGGGGAAAAAGCCTGCATGCGTTCACCCTAAGGTTAGATGAGAATAGAACAGGAGGTCATAGGTTTAGGGTGAAAGGTGAAATATTTAAGGGGAATCTGTGGGGGAACTTCTTCACTCAGAGGGTGGTGCGAGTGTGGAACGAGCTGCCAGCAGAAGTGGTGGATGCAGGTTCAACTGTAACATTTAAGAGGAGTTTGGATAGGTACGTGGATCGGAGCGGTTTGGAGGGATGTGGTCTGGGTGCAGGTAGATGGGACTAGGAAGAAGATCAGGTTGGCATGGACTAGATTGGTCGAAGGGCCTGTTTCTGTGCTGTAGTGCTCCATGACTTGAATGTTTCCCTGAGATGGAAGTCACAGGGGTTGACCATTTAGGACTGAGGACTGTGTGAGCTCAGTCACTGAGCACATTCAAGACAGAAATCAATTGATTTTTGAACATCCAGCGATATAGGATCGCTGCAAGATAGTGACACTGGGTAGAATATCACCCATGGTTTTTACACAGACAGTAGTAGGCACCTGGAATGGGATGCCAGGGGTAGTGATTGAAGCAGATAAGCAGATGGTATGTCACCAAAGACTCTTGCAAATTTCTACAGATGTACGGTGGAGAGCATTCTGACTGGTTTCATCACCGCCTGGTATGGAGGCTCCAATACACAGGATTGCAAGAGGCTGCAGAGGGTTGTAGACTCAGCCAGCTCCATCAGGGACACAACCCTCCCCACCATTGAGGATATCTTCAAGAGGCTATGAATCAAGAAGGCGGCATCCGTCATTAAGGACCGTCCCCACCTGGGACATGCCCTCTTCGCGTTACTACCATCGGGGAGGAGATACAGGATCCCTAGACCCACATTCAACATTTTCAGAACAGCTCCTTCCCCTCCACCATCAGATTTCTGAACAGTCCATGAACCCATGAACACTACCTCACTATTCCTCTTCTGCACTATTTATTTTTTTTTGTAAGTGAAAGTAATGTTTATGTCTTGCACTGTACTGCGGCCGCAAAACAACATTTCACGAGATGTCAGTGATAATACACCTGATTCAGATACCAATAGTCACATTTAAGAGGCTGTTAGATAGACACAGGAACATGCAGGGAAGTGAGGGATATGGATCATATGCAAGTAGATTTAGTTTAATTTGGCATCACGTTAGGCACAGACATTGTGGGCCAAAGGGCCTGTCCCTGTGCTGTACTGTTCTATGTTCTGATTCTATGATCTTGGTGAGTGGCAGAGCCACATGACAAGCACATTAGCCCCTTTCTCTCCAGCATCAATGCCGCACATGAAATCAGAACTGCTGATCCACTTCATGAAACATCAGAAGATAAGTCTGTCTCTCAAACAAAACAGACAAATGAGCTTCCACGTGTGGGAATTTCTGGCACATGCAGTTAACCAAGTTCCAACAGTCACGCCATGTCAATGAACCACAGCTTCTGTAATGAAATATTACTTCAGATATCCCCAGCCAGTTGGTTCAGTTGCTCTGCAGAGAAGAAATTGAAAGTAGCCACTAAACTAAAATTTATCAAAAGAAACAAGACATTGCTACATAGTCTACTTCGATGAGCGGTTCCTACACGATCCTTGCAACTGAAAGTACCCCACGGAAGTCAATTACATACCAACTTCAACATGATATTGCAGTTCACACAATGCATCCAACACAGATATCACTTCCACATCTGCTTTTCTTTTATTCTTCTATTCCTTATCACAGCGGCACAGTAGTGTAGCAGTTAGTGAAACGTTATTACAGCACCAGTGACCCGGGTTCAATTCCAGCTACTGCCTGTAAGGAGCTTGTACGTTCTCCATGTGTCTGCGTGGGTTTCCTCCGGGTGCTCCAGTTTCCTCCCACGTTCCAAAGACATAC
This sequence comes from Pristis pectinata, assembly GCF_009764475.1. Classification (NCBI taxonomy): domain Eukaryota; kingdom Metazoa; phylum Chordata; class Chondrichthyes; order Rhinopristiformes; family Pristidae; genus Pristis; species Pristis pectinata. The sequence continues at coordinate 104,909,840 of NC_067410.1, read as the reverse complement.
AGGCTAGGAGCTGTGGGCGTGCTATGTTGGCACCGGAAGAGTGGCGACACTTGCGGGCTGCCCCCAGCACATTCTCAGTATGCAAAAAAACGCATTTCACTGTGCGTTTTGATGTACACGTGACTAATAAGTAAGTATCTCATCTTATATCTTATCTGATAGGGTCAGCATTTATTGCTTATCCCTGTCAATAGAAGGTAGTGCTGATCCTCCTTTCTTGCTGAAGTCCTTCGGTGCAGCTGGGGAGGGAGTATCAGGTGACAATGAAGAATGGTGAGATAGTTCCCAATCATACCTTCTTGGAGGGGGACCTGCAGGAGCAGGTGATCCCATCACTCATTGCCCTAGTCTTTCTTGGCAGTAGAGGTGATAGGTTTGGGAGGTGTTGTTGGATTAACCTAAGCAAGTAACTGCCATCCATGCTGTCTGTGTGGAGTTTACACATTCTCCCTATGACCTCGTGGGTTACCTCCAGGTGCTTTTATCAAAGTCAAAAAGTCGAATTTATTTTCATATGCACAAGTACACGTATGCACAGGTGCAATGAAAAACTTACTTACAGCAGCATCACAGACACAGTATCATATAAGCAGCATTCACAAGAAAAACATAAATGAAACATAAATTATACACAATTTTTTCAAGAAAGAACAGAATCAGAACAAAAAGACAAAGTCTATTTTAGTGCAAAGTGGTCAAAGTGATTATAGTGTTGCTAAACTGTAGTGATTAGGGTTTTGCTGGTTGGTTCAAGAACCGAATGGTTGAACTAACTATTCCTGAACCTGGTGGTGTGGGACTTCAGGCTTCTGTACCTCCTGCCTGATGGTAGCTGCGAAAAGGTGGCATGGCCCGGATGGTGGGGATCTCTGATGATGGATGTTGCCTTCTTGAGGCAGCGCCTCCTGCAGATACTCCTGGGGAAGTTTCCACCAACATGTGGATTTGTTGGTTAATTGGCCACTGCAAATTACCCCAGTGTGTAGGAGAATAGAGTTGGATTAGCACAGGATTAGTGTGAATAAGGTGCTTGATTGCCAACATGGACTTGGAGGGCTGAAGGACCTTAATCTGTGCTGTATGAGTCAATGAAATTTTCGAGATGGTGCACACATATTGCTTACTAGATCATTTCAGAGGGCAGTAGAGATAACTAACTTTCTATGGTTCCATAGGCCAGTGCAAAATATTCCCTTCCCAAAAAATTTTTGTTTTATGATGATCTGTATGTTTCTTGATCAACTATTAATGAAGCCTTTTAATTCCAGATTTATTTGATTAATTTCTTTAACCTCCCAGCTTGTCTCTGAATTACTAGCCCAGTAACATAGGGAGCGACGTTACCTCACTGATTCCAAAAATCTTCATTCTGCTTTTTGAGTCTGGATAATCACCCTGACCTATTCAAAAACTGCCATCTTCAGCAGCTCACATTTTGGCCGATGTTGTAATTTCCTCCCTCTGATTCATCACTGGTGGCAGTGCCTCCAAGATCCTACTCTGTTCCCAAAATAATTTTCATTAAGTCTCTGGAGACACCTCATAACAGCCCTGTGACCACTCCTTCTGTTGCCACTCATAACTTGCTGGTTTCGCACTCAATGCGGACTTTCTTGAGGTTGAATGAAAGGGGCTACAACGAAAAAAATGGAAAGGTCTTGTACCCACTAATCTATTATTTATTTATTTGGTCAGTCTTAGCAAATGCGTGATGGGATTAAAACAAGGAGGTCCCCAAGAACTGACCCAAACACAGAATGAATTACGAAACCGATGCAGGTTTTGACCTGAAACATTAACAGTTCCTCTCCCCCCACAGATGCTGTTTGACCCGCTGAGTTCCTCCAGTACATTGTTTGTTACGTCATTGATGTGACAGGTTTTATGAAGGACAGCCAATGGAAAAATAAAATCCAGCTGACCATGGGAGAATAAAAGGAAGAACAGAAAAGGATGTATATATTTTAAATCATGGCAAATGAGTGCAGAGGAAGCTTAGAGTGCTGATTCACAAGATGCAGAAGTAAACATGCAGGCACAGCAAGCAAGCATTTAGCAAGGCAGATGGCATGTTGGATTTCATCACAAGGAGCTGGAGCACAAAAGTAAAGAGACTGGAAGGGGTTTTGTGAACTTCATTTAGAGTACTGTGAACAGTTTTGGTCTCACACCCTTGGAGTCAGTGCAGTGTAAATACTCTAGATCCTAGGATGATGGACTTGTCCTTTGAACAGGGTTCAAGAAAGATTGGCCCACACTCACTGTTGGCAAATTAAATAGGTAAATAATTGTCACATGTACCGAGGTGCAGTGAAAAACTTTGTTTTGCATGCCATCCATACAGATCATTTCATCACATCAGTGCATTGAGGTAGTACAAGGGAAAAGCAATAACAGAATATAATGTTACAGTTGCAGACAAACTGCAGCGCAGGCAGACAATAAGGTGCAAGACCATGACGAGGCAAACTGTGAAGTCAAGAGTCCATCTTATCATACTAGGGGACCGTTCAATTGTCTTATAACGTGGGATAGAAGATGTCCTTGAGCCTGCTGGTACATGCTTTCAGACCTTTGAATCTTCTGCCCGATGGGAGGGGGGAGAAGAGAGAATGTCCAGAGGGGGTGGGGTCTTTGATTATGTTGACTGCTTTACCGAGGCAGCAAGAAGTGTAGACAGAGTCCATGGAGGGGAGGCTGGTTTTTGTGATGTGCTGAGTTTGTTCAGAAAAATGAGAGGCGACCTCATTGACATACAGAAGATTCTCAATGAGAGAAAGGGTAGACATTCAAAGAGTGTTTGATATAGCAGGAGAATCCAGATCTAGGCAGCCGAGTCTCAGGGTGAGAATCCAACCATTCAGGACTGAGATAAGAAGTTCTTTACATACAAGATATTGAGGAGTCATGGCAGGGTCAAGGATGTTTCTTCATGTGAGAGGATCTCTAACTAGGCGTCATTCTTTAAAAATAAAGGGTCACGTATTTAAAACAGGAATGACTTCTTTTTTCCCCCTCTCAGAGGCTCATGAGTCTTTAGAAACTTCTTCCTCAAAAGCCAGTGGAAGGAAACTCTATTAATATTTTTAAGGTATAAGCAGATAGATTCTTGATAAGCACAATGGAGAAAAGATCCCATTGGAAGGCAGGAATGTAGAGTTGAGTTTACAATCAGATCAGCCATTATTAAATGGCAAAATAGGCTCAAGGGGGCAAAAGGCCTATTCCTGCTCTTAATTTGTACGTTTATATGTACTCATAAGATTGTAAATCTTTGGAATTTGGTCTCAGAGGGCTCCAGATGCTCAGTCAGAGCTTATTTAAGCGAGAGACTCTATAAGGCCACATGGGAAAATGGATCATAGAGTCACAGAGAAATACAACACGGATACAGGCCCTATGGCCCAACCAGTCCATACCAACCACGGCGCTCAACCAACTAGCCTCAACTTCCTGTGTTCAGCCCATATCTCTCCAAGCCCTGACCCTCCATGTACCTATTTAAGTGCTTCTTAAATACTATTCTACCTTCCACAACCACTTCCTCTGGCAGCTCAGACTCACCACCTTCTGCATGAAAAAGTTGCCCCTCAGGTCCCTTTTAAATCTTTCCCCTCTCACCCTAAATCTATGCTCCCTAGTTTTGGATCAATTGATTGAATAGTATAGCACACTCAAAAAGCATGGCCCATTCCTGCTTATATACTGGTGTTCCTATGAATCTTATGAATTATACAGTCCATAATCCATGAAAGATCTTAGCTCTTTGATAGCATAATATATATAGTTCAAAACACAGGAGTATAATCACTGTAGCCTTGCTACATAGTACCCATACCTACACCACCCTCCAATCAATGCAGAATGACCTACAGTAATCACAGATCCATGTTTCTTCATCTAGAATCAGATGGGAAAATGAACCAACGTTCCTGAATAGTGGCCCCTGAGGGACCACATGCTGGAAATAACCGAGGATGATCTGCTAACCTATGATTTTACAAACAAACAAGTAGCTACATCTTAAGCTATTTCAGAAATACTAATTCACAAAAATACAGGGATTTGAAAACAAGGCATGTAACTCAAATTAGACTTGAAATTGTTACTGCACAGAAGGAAGTGATTCAGCGTGTTGATTCTATGACAGCTCCTGATAAGCTCTGCAAACTCTTCTCTTATATTCCCAATGTCCTTACGGGTAGGTTTGCTAGAGCTGTTGCAGAGGGTTTAAACTAGTTTGGCAGGAGGGTGGGAACCCAAGTGATAGGTCAAAGGATGGGGCATTTGGTGTGGAGGATGATGCAGCATGTAGACAGACTGTGAGGAAGGATAGGCAGTTGATAGGGCAACGCAGGCACGGTAGTGTAGCGGTTAGCGTAACACTTTACAGCACCAGCGACCCAGGTTCAATTCCGGCCGCTGTCTGTAAGGAGTTTGTACGTTCTCCCCGTGTCTGCGTGGGTTTCCTCCGGGTGCTCCGGTTTCCTCCCACATTCCAAAGACGTACAGGTTAGGAAGTTGTGGGCATGCTGTGTTGGCGCCGGAAGCGTGGTGACACTTGCGGGCTGCCCCCAGAACACTACGCAAAAAGATGTATTTCACTGTGTGTTTCGATGTACATGTGACTAATAAAGATATTTTATAATTGCAGTCAGCTGAATGGGTTAAGTGTGTCTATTTCAATGCAAGAAGTATCAGGAACAAGGGTGATGAACTTAGAACATGGGTCAGTACATGGAACTACAATATTGTGGCCATTACAGAGACTTGGCTGTCACAAGGGCAGGAATGGCTGCTGGATGTTCTGAGGTTTAGATGTTTCAAAAGGGACAGGGAGGGAGGTAAAAGAGGTGGGGGAGTGGCTTTGCTGATCAGGGACAGTGTCACAGTTGTAGAAAGAGAAGACATCCTGGAGGGATCATCCACTGAATTAGTGTGGGTGGAGGTCAGAAATGGAAAGGAACAATCACTCTATTGGGAGTATCTTATAGATCCCCCAAAAGCAACAGAGACACTGAGGAACAGATCAGGAGGCAGATTTTGGAAAGGTGCAAAAATAACAGGATTGTTGTCATGGGTGATTTCAACTTCCCTAATATTGGCTGGCACCTCCTGAGTGTAAAAGGTTTGGATGGGGCAGAATTTGTTGGGTATGTCCAGGAAGGATTCCTGACACAATATGTTGACAGGCCAACTAGAGGAGAGGCTATTCTGGATCTGGTACCAGGCAATGAACCTGGTCAGGAGTTAGATCTCTCGATGGGTGAGCATTTCAGTGAAAGTGACCACAACTCCTTGACCTTTACCCTTGCCTTGGAGAGGGATAGGAGCAGATGGTATGGGAAAGTACTTAGTTGGGGGAGGGGGAATTATGATGCTATTAGATAGGAACTTGGGAGTGTAAATTGGGAGCAGATGTCCTCAGGGAAATGCACAATGGAAATGTGGAGATTGTTTACGGATCACTTGCATGGGGTTCTGGATAGGTTTGTCCCATTGAGGCAGGAAAAGGATGGTGGGGTGAAGGAACCATGGTTGACAAGAGATGTAGAATATCTAGTGAAGAAAGAAGCTTACTTAAGGTTTAGGAAGCAAGGATCAAACAGGGCTCTAGAGAGTTACAAGGTAACCAGGGAAGAGCTTAAGAATGGATTTAGGAGAGCTAGAAGGGGGCATGAAAAGGCCTTGATGAGTAGGATTAAGGAAAATCCCAAGGCGTTCTACTTGTACGTGAAGAACAGGAGGATGACTAGAGTGAAGGTAGGGCCCATTGGGGATAGAGGAGGAAACATGTGCCTGGAGTCGGAGCTGGAAAGGGAGGTCCTTAATGAATACTTTGCTTCCGTATTCACCTGTGAGAGAGACCTTGATGTTTGTGAGGACAGCATAGAAGAGGCTGATAAACTAGAATATTTCGATGTTAAGAAGGAGGGTGTGCACGAACTTTAGAAAAACATTAGGATAGATAAGTCCCCGGGGCCGGACGTGATATACCCCAGGATACTACGGGAAGCAAGGGAAGAGATTTCTGAGTCCTTGTCGATGATCTTTGTGTCCTCACTGACCACGGGAGTAGGGGTAACCCTTGGAAATATAGACCAGTGAATCTTACCCCAGTTGTGGGCAAATTATTGGAAAAGATTCTTAGGAACAGGATTTATGACCATTTGGAGAAGCAGTGTCTGATTAGGGATAGTCAGTATGGCTTTGAGAGAGGCAGGTCATGCCTCACGAGCCTAATTGAATTCTTTTGAGGATGTGACAAAACATATTGATGAGGGTAGGGCAGTGGATGTGGTGTATATAGATTTCAGTAAGACATTTGATAAGGTTGCCCATGATAGGCTCATTCAGAAGGTTGGGAAGCATGGGATCCAGGGAAACTTGGCTGTGTGGATTTGGAACTGGTTTGCCCATATAAGGCAAAGGGTGGTTGTAGATGGAGTGTATTCTGCCTGGAGATTGGTGACCAGTGGTGTTCCACAGGGATCTGTTCTGGGACCCCTGGGGTTTGTGATTTTTATAAATGACTTGGATGAAGAAGTGGAAGAGTGGATTAGTAAATTTGCAGATGACACAAAGGTTGGTGGTATTGTGGATAGTGTAAAAGGTTGTCGAGAGTTACAACGGGACATCGATAAGATGCAAAGCTGGGCTGAGAAGTAGCAGATGGAGTTCAACACAGAAAAATGTGAAGAGATTCATTTTGGAAGGTCGAATTTGAAGGCAGAATACAGGGTTAATGGCAGGACTCCTAGTAGTGTGGAGGACAGAGGGATGTTGGGGTCCACATCCATAGATCCCTCAAGGTTGCCACGCAGGTCAATAGGGTTGTTAAGAAGGCGTATGGAGTGTTGGCCTTCATTAGTCTGTGTATTGAATTCAAGAACCGTGAGGTGATGTTGCAGCTCCACAGAACTCTGGTTAGATCATACTTAGAGTATTGTGTTCAGTTCTGATCACCTCACTATAGGAAGGATGTGGAAGCTTTAGAAAAGGTGCAAAGGAGATTTACCAGAATGCTACCTGGATTAGATAGGGTTAGATAGATCTCAGAGTAGGTTAAAAGGTTGACACATTGTGGGCCGAAAGACCTGTACTGTGCTGTAATGTTCTATGTTCTAAAAGCCCCAAATGACTTTGTTTCCACTGTATTTCTAGTCAGTGAGTTCATTTTAACTAGTCTCTTGTAATCCTTCTGACACTCTTTCTAAAGCAACACACAAAGGTGCTGGAGGAACTCAGCGGGTCAGGCGGCATCTATGGAGGGAAATGGACAGTCGACGTTTCAGGTCAGGACCCTTCATCAGGACTGGAAAGAGGGAGGGGAGATAACTGGTATAGTAAGGGTGGGGGAAAGAGGTGGAGCAAGAGCTGGCGGGTGATATGTGGATCCAGGTGAGGGGTAGTGATAGGCAGGTGGGGGAGGAGGGAGAGTGAGAATGAAGCTGGGAGGTGCCAGGTGGAAGTGACAAAGGGCTGAAGAAGATGGAATCTGATAGAAGAGGACAGTGGAAGATGGGATAAAGGGAAGGAGGTGGGGAGGGGAACCAATGGGAGGAATGTGTGGGTGATGGGCAGATCGTAAGGGTGGGGAAGGGGTAAGAGATGGGCTGATGGGGGCCGATGGAATAAGGGGGTAAAAAACGGGAACAGAGGGGAGTGGTTACCAGAAGTTAGAGAAATCGAGGTCCATGCTGCCAGGTTGGAGACTACCAAGGCAGAATATGAGGTGCTGTTCCTCTACTCAGCGCGTAGCATCAACTTGGCAGAACAGGTGGCCGTGGACAGATATATTGATGTGAGAATGGGAAGAGGAATTTAAATGGCTGGCCACCGGGAAATTGCAGCGGACGGAGTGAAAGTGCTCAACAATCCTCCAACACTTGGAGCAACGCTCTTTCTTGGACCTTCACATCCTTTTTCCAGTTAAGTGGCAAGAATTGGAAGCAATGCTCTAGTTGCAGTATTGCCAGTGTTTAATGCAGATTCAACCCAACTTTTTTGCTTATGAGTCCCAGTATCAATATGCTTTATTAAATACTCTTTCAACATGCCTTGTCAACTTCATGGAGGTAAGTGCACATATATTCACAGCACTGTTCCTGCACACCAATCAGAACTGTGCCATTTAGTCTACATTGTCTTTCATTCTATCTGCAATATGCACCAATTTATACTCCACTCTATCAAATTTCACCTACCACTCTTTTATCTGTTCTGTCAGCCTATATTTTCCTGGCACGGTAGTGTAACGGTTAGCGTAAAGTTTTACAGCGCCAGCGACCCGGGTTCAATTCCCACCGCTGTCTGCAAGGAGTTTGTACGTTCTCCCCGTGTCTGCGGGGGTTTCCTCCGGGTGTTCCGGTTTCCTCCCACATTCCAAAGACGTACGGGTTAGGAAGTTGTGGGCATGCTATGTTGGTGCCGGAAGCGTGACGACACTTGTGGGCTGCCCCCAGAACACTCTACGCAAAAAGATGCATTTCACTGTGTGTCTTGATGTACATGTGACTAATAAAGATGTCTTGTCTTATCTTAATGACATTCATGGAATTGTTAACTATGTTCCAATGAGAACTTCAGGATAAACCACCATAGCTTCTGCCATATGCAGTCACTAATCACTGGTATTGTCTGAGATATAATGCAGAAAGGAAAAAAATTGGTGGGCAAAAGTTAGAGAAGCACTCCAGTCCTTCTGGTGAAGGTTCTCCCATGCTGCTGTTGAGGAGGGAGCTCTAGGAACTGGACCCAGCGCAGTGAAGGAATGGGGATATATTTCCAAGTCAGGATGGTGTACAACCTGCAGATGATGGCATTCCTTGCAGCTGCTGACCTTGGCCTTCTTGATGGGCAGAATTAACAGGTTTAGGAGGCGCTGTCTGAGAGGGGACACAAGAGACTGCTGATGCTGGAATATGCAGCAAAAAAACAAACTGCTGGAGGAACTCAGCGAGTCAAGCAGCATCTGTGGCGGCAAAGTGTCGTCCCTTTCGGGATGAGACCCTGCATCAGTGCAAGTGACAATGTCAAAGAGGAGGGTTTTTTAAAGAAGTGGTTGAAAGGAGGAGAGAAAGAGGCACAAAGGTTTAGAGCTGGAATTCTAGAGCTTAAAGCCTTGGGAGCCAAAAGCACAACTGCCATTGGAACAGTGGACTGAAGGTGTGCAGAAATGCTGGTTGTAGAGCTGGCAGACATCACAGAGGTATGGAGAGGTGAAACTACATCAAGAAAATAAGGGTATGGATATAATAGGGTGCTGCTTGACCAGGGAGTCAGTGTAGGTCAGAAGTACTATAGGAGGCCAGAGATCACTGATACCTGGGAGATCATAAGCTTTATGCCAGGATCTGCAAACATCCTTTTCCTCAGAAATGGCAAAGACGGTGCTAGTGCATTGAAGGCACTGGCAGGGAAGTGGGTCCAAAGTTTTGGGAATTGGTCCACATTTTCCAACAACTTGTGGTGAAACTTTGTTAGAGGGCCGTATTGTGTGGCAGGGGCAGGTTGGCAGAGGATGTTATTTAAATACAAGGTCCATCTTCTCCCATGCTTTGGTGGACAAATTGACAATGACTTGGAACCTGGCCTTGTTCAAGCATCATTTGTACACTGCAGCTCAACGGCTAAGGTTTGGGTGATCCTGGTTTTGGAATGGAGGAGTTGTCGGTTGAACAGTTCCCCATTAGCCCTGTACATTATATTCACTCCAGTGTAAATAGTCAAGAGGGCATGCCCCAAAAACTGCTTCATCAGACACCTCCTGCCCCATCTGGGAGGCTGGAATTAAGCAATGGCTCACAGTTGGAAATAGGCGCATGAGATCAGAATCACAGCATCGGGTCCAATACGTCAGGAGATGGGGAAAAGAGGTGTTGAAAAAAGGAGAAGAGAAAGGAGCAAAGTAAAGAGAGCCTAAAAAATAAGAAAAATCTTCTTCAAGCAATCACTAAATCACACCCATAATTGGTTTGGCTATCCCTTAATTTGAAGCAGAGGGAAAAGGCAAATGGGAGGTGATGCTGGATAGCATAAGATATTTATTTATTAGTCACATGTACATGGGCATTGGGCATGTACATGTACATGGGCATTGGGCATGTACATGTACATGGGCATTGGGCATGTACATGGGCATTGGGCATGTACATGTACATGGGCAAGACTAGGGCAATGAGTGATGGGATCACCTGCCCCTGCAGGTCCCCCTCCAAGAAGGTATGATTGGGAACTATCTCACCATTCTTCATTGTCACCTGATACTCCCTCCCCAGCTGCACCGAAGGACTGCAGTAAGAAAGATGGATCAGCACTACCTTCTATTTACAGGGATAAGCAACAAATGCTGACCTTATAGGATAAGATATAAGATGAGATATTTACTTATCAGTCACGTGTACATCAAAACGCACAGTGAAATGCGTTTTTTTGCGCTACTGAGAATGTGCTGGGGGCAGCCCGCAAGTGTCGCCACGCTTCTGGCGCCAACATAGCATGGCCACAGCTCCTAACCTGTATGTCTTTGGAATGTGGGAGGAAACCGGAGCACCCGGAGGAAACCCACGCAGACACGGGGAGAATGCACAAACTCCTTACAGACAGCAGCGGGAATTGAACCCGGGTCGCTGGCGCTGTAATAGTGTTACGCGAACCACTGCACTACCGTGCCACCAACACAACAAGGGAAATAGCAGAGGAGTCAATGTAGGGTTAAAACCCTCCCCCCCTCAACCCCTTCCTCAGCACCACAACAGAACTTTCACAATGGCAGTCAAGGGAGAGAGAAACAGTACATGTTCTGATGTGTAGCACCATAGAAATCCTCCATGACAACCCTCGTTGATTGATCCCACCATCTCCAGTTGTCTTTCTGGTCATCCCTGGAACTGATCTATATGCTTCACTCACACATCCTTTCTCATTCTTTTCAAGCAAGTTGCAAAGTCCCATCTCAATGATATCTTTCTTGTGGAGATGCGGCACCACACTCCTCAAGAAGATAACATCACTCACTTCAGAGTTGTTTTTATCTCACTGAAATCTTACTGGGCTCAGGAATAACTGTACTCAAAAAAAATTCTATATTAATTTACACAACACATACCAGTAAATCTGGTTTGAGGATTTTCACAATGGCGTCAAAGATCTTTCCGTATTCTGAAGTTCCTGATACATCTTTGAAGAGATGGCCACTTTTTAACAAAAATATGCAAGGATTTCAAAACTATGAGTGTTGGTTTTAAAGTAAACTTCCTCAGGACAGCCATTTTCCACAAGCAAACTTCCTCTTATTTTGCAAAACAATGTGGTTTTAATTTCATGACCAAAAGTATGGACTGCAGGCAAGCAGAGTCCACGACTGAAACGGAAGTGGTCAGTATATCTTGAAGTTGATTTATACAACTAAACCTTTTTACAAGCTGATAATGTTTATAAAAATAGATTAAGAGGACTACACACTCAAAAACCCATAGTTGGCCATAAGTTATTGAAGAGACAAGTTGATTGGCACAGTAGTGTAGCGGTTAGTGTAATGGTTAGTGTAACGCTATTACAGCGCCAGCGACCCGGGTTCAATTCTCGCCGCGGTCTGTAAGGAGTCTGTACATTCTCCCCGCGTCTGCGTGGGTTTCCTCCGGGTGCTCCGGTTTCCTCCCACATTCCAAAGGCGTACGGGTTAGGAAGTTGTGGGCATGCTATGTTGGCGCCGGAAGGGTGGCGATACTTGCGGGCTGCCCCCAGAACACCCTACGCAAAAGATGCGTTTCACTGTGTGTTTCGATGTACACGCGACTAATAAATAAATAAATATCTAGATTCTATAACATGCAAACTGCTCGCTTGGTCAATCACCTCAGAGCTTCAGAAACTGAGACGTGGGTGGACATACTTATCCTGCAACGATTATACAGTCAACAAACAAAATTGAGAAAATAAACTCCACAGACATACTTAAAAATCACTGTGATGTGTTATTGTGGCAGTCAACAGGGAAATGCGAAACCACAGAGTGAAACAAAAACTCCAAACCAATCAGGAGATAACTTTGGTGCCAGGGAGGTTTAGATTGCCACAGCTCTTATGTATTCAAGAAATAAGGAACTCTCTCAAACCATCGTACAAGTTGTAAGTACAATTTTTTAACATTTATGTTGTTGATACCTAAAGCCGGGGGTCAGAAGAGAAAGAGGGGAAACTTCCTAGTCTCAAAAAGCAGACATTAATGGAAAAACTGTTAAGGGAATGGAAATATAAACAAGACTTCTCTTCTAATTCTGCAGTTAATTTAAAGTGAAGGGACAAGGATTCAAATATAGTTCTATTAGTACCAGAAAAGTCTTTGTAATGTGTGCTGTGCAAGTTCCGGACTGTTTACCACATATGATACTGGAGGCAAAAGCTCTGCAGTTATTTATTTGATTCACATTAATGATCTTGGGGTAAATGAGGTATAATTTCCAAATTCACCGACAGCACAAAATTTGTAACTGGCAGGCAGCAAGGAGGAGAGCGACAGACTCCAAGTGAATATTGACAGACTGGGAATATGGACAGTCAAGACTGGTGACAGTTAATGCAGAAGATCTGCAACGTGGAATTTCAGTAGGAAGAGTGAAAAGTGAAATAAGAAACCAGACAGTAGAATTTCAAAGGAGATGCAGAAACAGAGAGAGCTAGGGCTATTGTACACAGACGACAGTTGCTATAAACACCTGTGAAATCTTTCTCATGCCTACACTGTGTTTTATGGAAGCATGATTTTGCTTTTTAGCTCCATTAATAAAGTAAAAAAAAGTGAACTTATGCGTCCATAAAACAGTTTAGGCACGAGAAAAATCAAAGTCTGCACATGTTTGAAATCTAAAATAAAAACAGAAAAAGCTGTAAACACTCAGAACTGAAGGAAACGTGAACACTGTTTCTCTCTCCTCAGATGCTGTCTGACCTGTTGAGTGTTTCCAGCATTTTATGTTTTTATTGTTGTTCAGGCTCATATTGATAGTGTGTTCGGCTCTGGGCATCTCACTTTAGGGAATCCAACAGAGAATATAGAGAGCTAGGTCCATAATACCAGGGAGTTCAGGTACATGGAGGTGCTGCAGGCTCTGCTGTACATTACACAGGTAGAATAAAGAGATAAATGAATGTGCTCAAAATCGCAACTGGCTTTGGTGAAGATAAGACTGTTTCCAGTGATAGGAAGGTTATTAACTGCATAGTTAAAGCGACTTATAAAAGAATCACAAGTGACATGAGGAAGTCTTTTCTTAAAAACAAGACAAGGTTACTATGATTTGGAAGGCATTGCCCAAGAGGGCAGTAGAAGAAGATTTAATAGAAACAGTCAAAAGAAAATCTGATGCTTCTTTGAAGGTGAAAGAAATGATGGGGTCCTGAGGAAAGAGGGGGTGAGGGTAAGATTAATTCCTATCTCTATTAGAGGCAATATAAGAACAATGGTCAAATAGGTTCCTCAAGTGCCTTACAGGTCCTCCCTGGGTTATGAACACCTGACTCACGGACACTCCATATGTATGGGGGAGCCTTTGGGAGACTGGCGGGGTGGATTTGCCGGCTCCTGCAGGCATCTTCTGCCAGGTGGGAACGGGGCATCTCCCTGGGCCTTCTCTTCTCACCACCACCAACCTCCCCAAGCAGCCACACTCTGGGGCTGGCTGGAGCAGGGAGCGCTAAGCAGACTCACTCGCTCACTCAGCAAGTCAGTGAGGCCGGCTGGCGGCCACTCTTCCTGCACAGCTGTTTCTGTGACCCTCTCCCACACACTGTTATTGTTCATTTCCGACTTACGAAAAGTTTGGGTTATGAACAGTTCTCAGGAACAGAACTCCGTCATAACCTGGGGATTTCATGTATCCTTCTACAACTCTATGAAATGGCTCAGAATATAAGACTGAAGACACAAGAGATCCTGCAGATGCTGGAATCTGGAGCAACACACACAAAATGCAGGAGGAACTCGGCAGGTCGGGCAGCATCTATGGAGGGAAATAAACAGTCGACAATTCGGGTCGAGACCCTTCATCAGGACTGGAAAGGAAGAGGGTAGAAGCCAGAATAAGGCAGCTCCCTTTCATCCCCACTCTCCCACCCACCTTCCCCCTCTCACCCGGACTCACCTATCACCTGCCAAGCCTATGCTCCTCCCCCTCCCCCGACCTCCTTATTCTGGCTTCTGCCCTCTTCCTTTCCAGTCCTGATGAAGGATCTCGACCCGAAACGTCGACTGTTCATTTCCCTCCGTGGATGCTGCCTGACCTGCTGAGTTCCTCCAGCATTTTGCGTGTATTGCTCCAGATTGTAAGATCTTTCTTTATAGATAGAGGAGAAGACAAAGGACCTCCCACATAATTCAACTGGACTCAACATAAAGCAAGGTAAGTGACTTAGTAAAGAGAGAATTTCATTTATATAGCACCTCCATCATGACGTTCCAAACCTTTATATAGCCTACAGAGCTCTCTGAAACTGGAAACACTGGCAACGCAGGGATTAAACCAGAGACAATCCAAGGATTGCAGTCTTCACCCAGTAACTAGGGCAGACCAGGGAACAAAGGAAACGGTGATTCTGTTTGATCAGTGAGCCTTGTTTGGGAGAGTGCCAGAGGATTTGGGAAGCCTGTTTCAAGTTTATTGTCACGGGCATACATACCCAGGGTGTAAATGCCATGAAAATTAGCTTTCTGCAGCAGCAGCACAGTACATGACAAACATTAATTACATAAAGTTAAATTAACATAAATTATACATAATTTACACAACAGAATAAACAAAATAAACATAACAGCATTAGTGGAAGTTGAGGGGAATATAGTCCGAGGTAGTGTTAGAGTTTTTCAGGTCGGTTCAAGAACCTGATGGCAGTGGGGAAGAAGCTGTTGTTGAACCTTGAGGTGTGGGTCTTCAGGCTCCTGTACCTCCTGCCTGATAGCTGCCACTTTGTCAAATAAATGCATGAGACAGGATAATGCACAAGGCTGGTGGTCAGAGAGGGAATTTTGGTGGGTCTTGGTGAGATGGAATAAGGTACAGAATCATGGGCTAATCGGAGAAATTATCACAGAACGGGGTGCGTATGTAGCGGTTAATGTAACACTATTACAGCGCCAGGACTCAGGTTCAATTCCAGCCGCTGTCTGTAAGGAGTTTGTACGTTCTCCCTGTGTCTGCGTGGGTTTCCTCCGGGTGCTCCAGTTCCCTCCCACATTCCAAAGACGTACGGGTTAGGAAGTTGTGGGCATGCTATGTTGGCGCCGGGAGCGTGGCAACACTTGCGGGCTGCCCCCAGAACACTCTACGCAAAAGATGCATTTCACTGTGTGTTTCGATGTACATGTGACTAATAAAGAAAGCTTATATCACCGGAGTAGGCTGGGATCAGAGAGATCCCACGGAGGAGTCGGCAAACGATAGGAGGGGACACGGAGGAGTACAGAGAGGTGGAGGAGGATGGTGAAGGAGATTGGAGTCCAGACTGGGATTAAATAGAAGAAAATTGTTCATTGGTCCACCATGCACTAACCCAATAATGCATGAACAGAAGCCAATCGATTTCCCAGAAGGGCTGTGTAACCTCATGGGTCACGGGTGTAAATGCATTCCTATCAACGAATTAATCCAGTTCTGCTTCAAATGGCAAATACTAAATAATATTTGAAGAACACATCCTCTGCCTTTCTTTGGCAAGTGAAATAAGAAGCAGCAAGTCCTTTATTCAAAAGCTGGACTTGTATAAATGAAAGGAATTGAAGGTTATTATTGTCTCGACTTTAGATCTTAGGAACAGCATGGAAATGTCATTCAAGGCATGGTCAGGGTTCAAATTGCGTACCACAGATGACACAGTGATATCCAAGTGTGTTTGCTCCCCTCTTTTTGTGAACGGTCAGGGAAGAATTTAACAGTTTCAAAATAAACTGGGGAGAGACAACACTGGTTCAAGAAGTGTGCAGCCAAGGAGGAAAAGATAGTTATTTATTAGTCACATGTACATCGAAGCACACAGTGAAATGCGTCTTTTTGCATTACTGAGAATGTGTTGGGGGCAGCCCGCAAGTGTCGCCACTCTTCCGGCGCCAACATAGCATGCCGACAACTTCCTAACCTGCATGTCTTTGGAGTGTGGGAGGAAACCGGAGCATCCGGAGGAAACCCACGCAGACACGGGGAGAACGTACAAACTCCTTACAGACAGTGGCCGGAATTGAACCTGGGTCGCTGGCACTGTAATAGTGTACTGCTTAACAAATCATATTTGAACATGCACTAGGAAAATATTTGTATTTTGGGAAAATACAATGTATACTTGGGACAATGTATCTTTGCAACCCGTTTCATTTTGGTCTGTCTAAAGAAATGTTGAACACAGTTATAAAAATGTAGAATCAAAGCTCTGCCAACACAAGCATTGGCACCTTTAAACACAGTGTTTCAATATAAATCTGGCAGAAGTTGTTGGATAACAGAGCAGTGCGTGGCTATATGCATGAAGAAATGAGAAAGTAAAAACATCTGCACTCTCACACAGGTCTTAATAAACTACGATACAGTTCAGACAATACCTTACAATCAAGGAAGCACCACAGTTGTGCAGGGTTGAGCAACCTGGTGTGACACAATTCTTCCACCATCACTCTCCTTACGAGAGGCTTTCCTTTTAAGAACTTGTAATAGAAAGTGGCAAAGCTGGCATTTATTTACCCATAATTTCCCTCAAATATGTGCCCTTCAGTTACGTGGAGGGATTGGGAAAGTTGGGTTTGTCTGCCTCTCCGGGAGGTAGGTTAAGGGAAGACAGAACACAGAACACTACAGACAGGAACAGGCCCTTTGGCCCATGATGTTGTGCTGAACTAATTAAACACCCAATTAAACTAATCTCTTCCTCCTGGACCATGTCCATATCCCTCCATTCTCTGCACATCCACGTGCCTATCTAAGAACCTCTTAATCACCTCTATCCTATTTGCCTCCACCACCACCCCCGGCAGCGCATTCCAGGCACCCACCACTCTCTGTGTAAAAAACTTGCCCCATACACCTCCTTTGAATTTTCCCCCCTCACCTTAAATGCATGCCCTCTAGTATTAGACATTTCGACCCTGGAGAAAGGATATCGGCTCTCTACTCTATCTACGCCTCTCATAATTTTCTAAACTTCTATCAGGTCTCGCCTCAGCCTCTGACGCTCCAGAGAAAACAACCCAAGTTTGTCCAACCTCTCCTTATAGCACATGCCCTCTAATCCAGGCAGCAAGTAAACCTCTTCTGGACCCTCTCCAAAGCCTCCACATCCTTCCTATAATGGGGCAACCAGAATTGAATGTAATACTCCGGATGCAGCCCAACTAGAGTTTTATAAAGTTGCTGACTCTTAAACTCAATGCCTTGACCAGTAAAGGCAAACATGCCATATGCTTTCTGTACCACCCTATCAACTTGTGCAGCCACTTTCAGGGAGCTATGGACTTAGAGCCCTACATCATTCTGCCTATCAACACTCTTAAGGGTTCTGCCGTTAACAGTGTTTTGTCCCCTTACATTTGATCTTCCAAAGTGCAACACCTCACACTTGACCAGATTAAACTCCAGCTGCCACTTCTCCACCCAGATCTGCAACTGCTCTATATCCCGCTGTATCCTTTGGCAATCTTCTACACTGTACAAAACACCACCAATCTTTGTGAACAGAAACTTTATGATTTTCAGGCAGAAACACACATCTACCCCTCAAGTGCTGTTATTGCATCACTTGTGCATCAATGAAGGAAAACACCAATGGCTTCATTGTTATTTTGTGTGTGTTGATTTTCTTTGGGTGGGGAGCACAACCTTTTGTAAATCAGGGCATAGGTTTTAGTTCCAGGAAGTCCCCGTACACAAATGTTCCAAGTCAATTCACTTTGTTGCAAAAGTGAAATGATTACACCATCACTGCTCTACTCTCTCTCCACTCATGACTGTGTGGCTAGGCACAGCTCAAATGCCATCTATAAATTCGCTGATGACACCACAGTTGTTGGCAGAATCTCAGATGGCGATGAGGAGGCGTACAGGAGTGAGATAGATCAGCTGGTTGAGTGGTGTTGCAACAACAACCTCGCACTCAACGTCAGCAAGACCAAGGAATTGATTGTGGACTTCAGGAAGGGGAAGTCAGGAGAAGACACACCAGTCTTCATTGAGGGGTCAGCGATGGAAAGGGTGAGCAGCTTCAAGTTCCTGGGCGTCAACATCTCAGAGGATCTATCTTGGGTCCAACACATTGATGTAATCACAAAGAAGGCACGCCAGCACCTCTATTTTGTTAGGAGTTTGAGGAGATTTGGTATGTAACCAAAGACTCTTGCAAATTTCTACAGATGTACGGTGGACAGCATTCTGACTGGTTTCATCACTGCCTGGTATGTAGGCTGTAATGTGCAGGATCAAAAGAGGCTGCAGAGGGCTGTAGACTCAGCCAGCTCCATCACGGGAACAACACTCCATCTTCAAGAGGCAGTGCCACAAGAAGACGTCATCCATCATTAAGGACCCTCACCATGCCCTCGTCACGTTACTACCACCGGGGAGGAGGTACAGGAGCCTGAAGACCCACACTCGGCATTTCAGAAACAGCTTCTTCCCCTCCGCCATCAGATTTCTGAACGGTCCATGAACCCATGAACACTACCTCATTATTCTTCCTTTGCACTATTTATTTATTTTTGTAACCTATAGTAATTTTTACATCTTTATGTCTTGCTCCGTACTGCTGCCACAAAACAAATTTCACGACAAACCTGATTCTGATTCTGAATAACAACAGACAAGTAACCTCTCGCTATTTGTCTTCCAGCATAAAAAAAATGAATGCCACCATTGACCCCTCCAACATGAACACCTCCAATTACAACTCCAACTTGAGTACGTCCTCGCCAGGCAAGTGTTTACGAAATACGCAGATCACCCAGGTAGTGTTTCCTGTACTCTACACTTTCCTCTTCGTCATCAGTATGGGCTTAAACAGCCTGGCCATCAGAATCTTCTCACAGATCCCAAGCAACTCCACCTTCAACGTTTTCCTGAAAAATATCGTCGCTGCTGATTTTTTCATGACTTTGACACTCCCTTTTAAGATTCTCAGCGACAGCCAACTAGCACCCTGGCAGGTGAGGTGGTTTGTGTGTCGCTTTTCGTCAGTGGTCTTCTACTTCACCATGTATGTCAGCATCATTCTTCTGGGGCTGATCAGCTTTGATCGGTTCCTCAAGATCACCAGGCCCTTTGGGAAATCGTGCTTGCACAAGACTGGATTCAGCAAGTTTCTGTCTGTAGTCATTTGGGTCATCATGTTTCTTTTATCCCTTCCCAATATGATCTTGTCAAATAAGGAGCCAACAGCAGAGTTGGTAAGGAAGTGTGCACATCTGAAGGGTCCAGCTGGAATAACATGGCACGCCATTTTAAATTACATCTGTCAGTTCATCTTCTGGGTGGTGTGCATAATTGTGGTAGTGCTGTATACCATAATATCCAAGAAGGTCTACGAGTCCTACGTCAGGTCCAAAAGTAAAGACGGCCAAACCCAGAGAAAGACGAAAGCCAAGGTGCTCCTCATTGTGGTGGTCTTCTTCACTTGCTTTGCACTGTTCCATTTTGTCCGACTGCCTTACACGTTTAGCCAGATGGGCAAAGTAAGGGACTGCAGGACACAGAACATGCTGTACTACATCAAAGAGACAGGGCTCTGGCTCTGTGCCTCAAACACCTGCCTGGATCCTTTACTTTACATTTTCCTGTGCAAGGCATTCAGGAGCAAGATATGCAAAAAACGCAAAGACAGAGCGAACATAATGATGACTTTAAGAACGACACAAAGCACAATAAATGAAGATCAAATGACATAAGAACACCTTCTAAATGGAGCTCCAAAAGATTTTATTTTCTATTTTCACCCAAGTGCTTCATCATCTGATATTCCATTGACTTAATCGGAATCAGTGGGGTAGAGCTGTGTGTACAGCCACTGGTCAATGTCCTTGCATCTGCTCAGCGCCAATAATCAGACAAATTTCTCTAACCAGGGTCCATTAACAATTTTTCTGTTTGAGAAAGCGTTGTAACATGTAATAGTTTGTTATTGATGGTGATCATTGATAGTCACATTCAGTGTCTGATGCTTAAAGTGGGTATTTACCTTCAAAACTGATATTTGTTCTCTTTCAGTTAGAGTCATGGAGTCAAAGTACTACAGGACAGAAACAGGACTTTCAGCCCATCTAGTCTATGCTGATATTATCTTCTTCCAAGATCCGCTTACCTACACCTGGACCATATCCCTCCAAACCCCTCCCGTCCACGTACCTATCCAAACTTCTCTTCAATGTTACAATTGAACCCGCATCTACCACTTCTGCTGGTAGCTCGTTCCACACTCACGCCTACCTCAGAGTGAAGTAGTTCCCGCTCAGATTCCCCTTATACATTTCACCTTCCACCCTAAAACTATGTCCTCTAGTTCCAGTCTCACCCAACCTGAAGGGAAAAAGCCTGCGTGCATTCACCCTATCCATACCCCTCATAATTTTGTATACCTCTATAAGATCTCCCCTCATTCTCCTGCGCTCCAGGGAATAAAGTCCTAACCTATTCAACCTTTCCCTATAACTCAGGTCCTCAAGTCCTGGCAACATCCTTGTAAATTTTCTCTGCACTCTTTCAAGCTTATTGATATCTTTCCTGTAGGTAGTCCTTGTGTATTATGGACAGAAAATTACTTCACAAATCCATGAGTTGTTAGCTATGGCCCTTCATTACAACACTGCTGTTAGATTTGAATTCAAGGAGATCATTGATAGGTAACGAAAGGGAAAGGTAAATCAGGAGTCAAGAGGTGTTAGTCAGTCTTGGGACGTGAACCTTATGAGGAGAGAATTAAGTTATTACTGAGCTTCAAAATTCTCTTTCTGAAGTTCTGGTTAGAAGGTCTCTCCATCACCTCCCAAATATTCAGAAAACAAATTCCAGAAACCAATATCAAAGTCCCAGCTGTTAAGATTTAAATACAACCACACCAAAAACTGTAATACTGACAAATTAATACTTCAAATAACAATTAGACAATGCCTGCCAGGATATAAAATCTTCTGTCTTGGGAATTCAACTAAATTTAATTTATTTACATCTGCTTTTTGCTTCAATTAGGGTATCCCCAGAAATCTGTGGTGCACAGTGAGCAGGAAGCTGAGTTTGTTTCCATAAGCAAAAAAAATCTTCAGAAACATGAAGTCTTATACAAGCAAAACTTTAAAGATAACTGGCCAAAGGCCAGGAGGAAGATGAGGGGAACATTTTTGACACAACCAGTTGCTTTGATTTGCAATGTTCTGCCTGAAAGGGTGAAGGAGATTTAAAAGATTTAAAATCAAATTGAAGATACACTTGAAAGGAGAAAATTATAAGTCTATGAAGAAGGAAAAGGGGGAGTGGAATTAGTTTATCAGTTCTTTCAGAAAGCTGGTACGTGTGCAATAGGCCAAATGCTATAGCGGCATTAGACAGGCACATGGATATGCAGGGAATGGAGGGATATGGATCATGTGCAGGGAGATAGGTTTAGTTCAATTTGGCATTATGGTCAGCACAGACATTGTGGGCCGAAGGGCCTGCTCCTGTGCTGTACTGTGATGTTGTGGGCCGAAGGGCCTGCTCCTGTGCTGTACTGTTCTATGTTCTATCATTCTCAGAGTCAATTTAAACAACTTAATATTCATGCCTCATAAAAGCGTATTAAGTACTCCACTTGCTATGCCAACCCAGTTTCTAGAAAAGAATGCTTAATTACCAATTTGAATCACTTTGGTTTCAGCACCACTTGGTAATTATGAAGCATTTGGAACCAACAATACAATGCTGTGTTTAAAATCCAGTTAAGAATCCGCATGCACATTGCGGTGGTACACATCTGGTGAAAAAGGACCAGATATAAATTTTCTCATTTTACTTCACTCCCCCACAATAATGCACAAAAACATCAGCAGAATCTGTTACTTCAGTCACAAGCAAAGTCATTGAACCCAGACCACAGAGATTACAACATGGAAGAAGCCATTGAGCCTGATATATCTTGACCCCTAGTGTGCATTTGCCTTTGCTTATCAGTCTGCAAATAGGTATGATCATGAAAGTTCATGTCGGCATAGCATCTCTAAACAATGGCACATACCAAAACAGAATGGGAGTAAGACAGCTGGAAAACAAACGAACAGTCCAACACTATATAATCCCCGTAAAACAGCCAAACCTCTTAATCAATGAAAGATGGTTATTGCTGGCAAGATAGTAGATGAATGCCAGATATATACATATAATCCAACCACAACAGTTAAATGTTTACAGTAAATAATTGGATCAATTATAAATTTTCAATTTTTGTGGAGAAAGTTTTAATTTGATCCAGAAGCAAATCCTTTGGATGAACCACAGCACCAAGATTTTCAAAAGCCTTTGTTTATTAATATTCATAAATTGAATCTCAAGAGGTTTGGTACTAATTATATATTCATTGGCTTCAGTCTAGTGGTTTGTGACATCATCAGTTTGTAGATATTTCACAGATTTTGTTATAAATAAAGATGTTGGAACAGATAAGATTACAGGATTCCATCAATTTTCCCTACCAGAACACTGCAGTTGTATTACATCACACTGATCCTCCAGACCTGGGAATAAAATTGTTTTCCCTCTGACTTAACTAACTGTAGCGAACGACCTCAGCTATGATTTTCCTACTCTTTGCTAATGTACTGTCCCTCAGATTTGATCAGAATAATGATGTCCCCATCAGTACTAAATGCTATATTGTAAAAAATCTGAAGTATGCAATTCAATCTGAGAATCAAGAAGTTGCTGTCAGCATTTCTCTACTTCTCCACAGGGTAATGTTGTCTAACTGCCTTTTCCAGTATGATCTGCAAAATATCAGTGAACTGTCAAGAATTTAAAGTATTGTTAAAAAGCCTTAAGAATGGTGCAATTTGGATCACCACAGTTAATGGCATGCTAAGGTTAACTACTGTTTAACAGCCTCTCTGCTCTTAATAGAAACTGATCTGTATAGAGAAATACTCTTTTTGATATATATGTACAAAATCCTCAGCTTTTAAATACAAAATACTTCAGTGAAATTTTATGACAATATTTGGAGCTGCTACACAGTTCCAACAAATCGGGTTTGATACCGACTTTGGGTGGTGTATATGTAGGTTTTGCAAGTTCTCCCTGTGACCATGTGGTTTCCTTTGGGTGTTCCTCCCACAGGTTCTTCCTTCATCCCAAAGACGTGCTGGTAGGTTACATGCCCACTGTAAGTTGCCCCTGGTGTAGGTGGGCAGTAAAGGACTCAGCAGAGAGCTGATTTCAGAATACGTCCCAGGAAAATGTGGGAGATTGGGACTGAAGCCAACTAATTGAGAACTAGCACTGTCTCAATGGTCCCCAATGATCTCCTTCTGTATGATATATGAAATTTCAGCTTCTACATTAATCTTAATTATGGGGTCCAATCTCCTCACTGCAATCTGTAAAACTGTTTTTTTTAAATTCCTTTTTACTGCTTAGTTTGCTTTCTCATGAGGACTGTACATTGCCATTGACTGCTAAATCAGCATAATTACTTCACTGTTGCTGAATGCTCAAGATCCATTTAAGCTGACACACGAGATTGAAAAATGGGAAACTCACACCAGTGAGATCCAAGATCATTGTGCACAGTTTTATTCAGTATAGGTAGTCCCTGGGTTACAAATGCCCGTACATACAAACGAGCTCCCATAAAAATATTATTAAATTCAAAAGTCCGGCGTACGTACGTATGTTCGTTCCTGCGAATGGCAGACCCAGTTTCCGCTCTCTCTCTCCACATTCAGCAGTTGTTCTTCCTCACCAGTCTTATGTGTTTTTGATGTCATTCATTACAATACTGTGGAGGTATGGTTACCATATCTGGCCATTTTTGCATATTTTCCAACTTATGGACAACATTGACATGGACGGAACTCATTAACTATCCAGGGACAGCCTTTACTTTTGCTCTGCCGCTGATTGTAACAACTGATCTGTTAATTACTTAAGAATCACCTCATTAAATCTATGCACAGTCTCCTGTAATTAATGGCTTGACTTTGGTATAAACAAAGTATGAATTGAATGCAGCTGATGCATAGCTGAAGGATACTCAACAAACATCTGAACATACATTTTTAGAAATTGCGGTCAAACTATTTCAAGTAATAGCCTCATTAAAAGTTCTGTGAGCTAACTTGGGCTGTGGAAGTTGGACTTTTCCTGAATTCTGTCATTATGGGGGCACACTGATCAACAGACTGAGTTATTGACCTGAATTCTGTCATTATGGGGGCTGTGGCTACATTAAGTGGGTTATTGAACCATTTGAACAATTGCTATTGTATCAACAAAACACCAAACACAAATTGCCCTCATTTTAAAAACAGGGAAAGACAGAACTTGACAAGGTCACATCCAGAAATAGAATCAACAACGGATCCTATAATTATTAAGCAGTCTGTGAAGGCTCAATATTATTTATACATTTAGCAAATTCAATAAATAAATCAGTAATTCTATTCAGGGAGTGTAAATCTTGATTATTTTGATACACTCAAAGTACTGCACGAGACTGAACAGGAACGAGGATATACTTAGATAGAAACATAAGAGACTGCAGATACTAGAATCTGGAGCAACAAATAAGCTGCTGGAGGAACTCAGCAGGTCATACAGCATGGAAACAGGCCCCTTGGCCCAATTCATCCATGCCGACAATGTCCCTCTAAACCACTACTACCCATGTACTTACCCAAATAGGTCAGGCAGCATCTGTGGAGGGAAATGGATAGTGGATGTTTCGGGTCAAAACCCTTCATCTGAACTACCCAGTCCAGATGAAGAGTCTCGACCTGAAACGTTGACTATTTACCTGGACATTTATCCCTAGTCAATAGAGTATATGTAGTGTTAATAATGGCAGATGGATTTCTAAGCAGTGTTTTTAGCTTCTGTCAAGGAATATACCCTGAATAATATGCACATCTGCATCATCTCACGTTACCTGTCACTTCAAGCTTTATAGTGTGCCTTTAGTGAAGTAACTGGAACTTCAAAACCAATATTAAAATTTAAATTTTGATTGGTTCTTTAATTTTGACCCCATCCCTTCTGCAGATACGTTATTAAGATACTAATGATCAGCAAAGGAAGCAATAATCAGTTCAGTTTCTAATCTAGATATGCTTCAAATAGTTGCTCGTCAGAAGCAAAGCTTCCCTGACTGAATTAATGAAAGTTATTCTCTCTATAACCCATTACTTTTTTCATCTGTGACGAGCCAGATTGCTACTTGGTGAATGCCCCTTTAAGGCACCTGGACAGTAGTGTAGTAGTGTGTGTGGGGTGTTACCTGCAAGACGGCAAGACTATAATTGGAGCGTACTGGCTGTTTGCACAGAGTGAGAGAGAGAGGGAGTGAGAGAGCGAGCGGGAGGGAGAGAGCGAGCGAGAGAGAGAAAGACTGACTGACTGACTGACTGCCAATCTCTGCATCTATGGATGAGGAACAATAGCTGTGTCTGTCACTATACAATCCATGTATGGATTTTTGAAGCAATCAAGTGGAGTCCACTTTTGCCGTTAACCAGCAGGTATTTCTGTAGGCGGCTGTGTATCGAATGCCTTCGGGGTGGCAGATAATTTGGAACAAAGCAGTGGAGATCTTCAGTGATTGAAGTGTCGTATGGGTTCCATCGTGAAACATGTGGATTTTGTAAATTCTCTCTACATTCTCTCTCCAGTCAACTGTGGTTTCACAAAAGCCTTTGCTCACGTTCTACCTTATCATTTTCTGAACTGAACTTTGAGAACTCTTCCTAGATTTGGGGTTTGGGAATTTGCCACACACACACTTAGAGTTTATATTTGTGGGGTCAATGTTTAATATCTAATGTTTTTATTATTACAAGTAGTTATTAATAAAATAGTTTCTAACACTTATACGTGGCTCGTTGTGTTTCTATTGTTGCTGGTACGTAACACATCAAAAGTAAAGTGAGCTTTCAAATTGTGTGAAGGGTTTGTCAGTAGTTCATAGCAATGCTAATTTCATAAATGATGACTCATAAAAACACAAGGAGAGCATTTTTTTAAAATGGTACAAAGCTAATAACTTAACATAGAGAGGGGATCTGGCAATAAACGCACTGAAATGTGCTGGGCATATAGTTCTCTGAGATGCACAAAGTGCCCATTCCAATTTAGCCCATAAAGTACAAGTCAGCATCTCACTAATATCACCCCCTTTCAAGATCTGGTGTGATCTACTTAAGCCTGTCAACTACTGAAGCCCCCAACTGCAACATAATCACCAAGAGACCCGAATGGTACAATGCACTCAACTGATCTTCTCACCTGGCCCTTTGTTAACAGGAGATTGTTCAAAATTCTGCTACCCATGTCCAAGTTCTGTGCATCCATCACCCTTGTGATTGATGATCTTCACTGGTTGCTGTTTAAGCAATGGTTCAATTTTATTTTCAAATCCCACTGTATTCCTTATTACTGTAACCTCCTCCAGCACGATACATATCCGTACTCCTCCAATTCTGGCCTCCTGACAGTCACCAAGTTGAATCACTCCACTACTGGACAATGGGCACCTCACGTCTGGAACTCTCTTCCTAAACTTCATCCCTCACCCATCTCTCCCCCTGCACCTCTCTGACACTTAACATTTTTAAACCTCTCTATCTGACTTAGCATTTGTTTACCAGTCTCTCATCTTCTTACATGACTTATCATCAGATTTTGTCCAATAACACTCCAGGAAGTTCCTTGGGACATGCTGGAGAATCTCGTTTTCATAAGCTGACCCAAAGATGCTTGCTTATTACGATCCAGGAGGAGGACTTTCTGCCCATTGAGTCCATGCTGTCTCCCGGCACAGTAAACCAAACGTTCTCATCCAACCCCTCCTCCTCGTTTCCCTGCAGATCTGCAGCTTATTCACTCTCACATGCACATCAACCCTTCTCATACTAGACGCACTTTTGTTATTACCACCCCTTTTCGTTGCAAGAAAGCAAGACTTGCACTTGTACGAACACCCATCATGATTCAGGTTACTCTAAAGGCCTTTACCACTGAAGAAATATTTTTCAATTACAGTCATTGATGAAAATGCAGCAGCCAATTCTTGTACAGCAAATCCCACATCATAACAACTAAAATAACTGTTTTTAGTGATGCAGGTCAAGGAGCAAATATTGCTCAAGAAAATAAAACTGGGAATAAGTTTCTTAAATATCTTTGAATGTTATTTTTTTCCCCACATGCACCTGAGCAATCTCAGTTTAACATCAGAATGATGACAACTTTAATAGTGTAGTGGTCCTTTTGTGTTACAGTGGGAGCGTCAGGCTCGACACTCAAGTGGAGTGGGACTCAAGTCCACAAACTTGTAATGCAAAAGCAAGGGTACCACCTACTGAGCCACGGCAAGATGAACATTGAATAAAGAGGCCAATATTAAAGCAGCACTAACAGAGCCACACTTGACCTATTTAACATTTTGACATGGGTGAGTGTGGTCACTCACCACTTGCAGTGAGGTTCAATTCTTCACCGAGGGCAAATTTCTAGCATATGACCGACAGGCTCTTGTGCCTTGGGCTGACCGCAACTGTGTCCAAGGTGATGGTATGAACACATGCCCAAATGTGTGTTACTTGAATGGTCAGAGAGGAAGTGAAAAAGGCAACTAATTTCAATAACGTCTACGTGTACTGTTCTAACAGCTTAATGCCACATTTCTCCCCAAAGCCAGAGGAAAGTGATTTTTTTTCCTAATATTTTAACTGTGATATTGATTTATAGTTAAAGTGTATTTCTGGTAACTGCGGAAGAGTAGTGTAACATTCCATCTACAAATCCAACTGTTAACGTGTCAAATTAAAAATAAACCAGTGCAGATGTTGGAAATCATGATCTATAGTAAGCTGGAACTATTGCAGGTCAGACAGCACCTGTGGAGAGGGCGAGATAGTATTAATGTTTCAGATCAGAGCACGTGTCCAACAGATGCTGAGAGTTTGCCTTGCTTTCTGGTTTTATTAGCACATAGGTCTAACACTGACAAGGAAACCTTCTCTTGATCTCTTGATTACCACCTACCATCCTCCCTCAGCTGGTGAATCAGTGCTGCTCCATGCTGAACAACAAGAAATATCAAAACCAGCAAGGGCCCAGAATGTACTCTGGGTAGAGGGGAATCCATCACTTGGTAGCACTGCCTCTGATCGAGTTGACTGAGCCCTGAAGGTCACAGCTGCCGGACTGGGTCTGCAGCAGGCAGTAAGTGAACCAACACACAGCCGTCACCAAAAATGATGGCACTGGAGGGAGGCTACATTTTGCTGGCAGCTAACAGCAACATAGTCACGTACTCAAGATCTGAACTTTTGAAACTAAAAACTGCAGTGGAAACTAAATAATGTGCTTTTAAGCCACTTAAATGAATTAGTGATCCTACAAACCTTAGACAGAGCTGATGGACTCAGCAGAACAGATCATTCAGTGGGCAAGCACAGCACTGGAAACATCGGGGAGGCCTCCATTATGCAAGAAAATGTTGTCACCAGAGAGGACTTCAGGTAATACTGAAGCGTAAGGGCTTAAGACCCCTCCCTCCTAGCATCCTTTTGGCCAATGTGCAATCACTGGAGAACAAGATAGAAGACCTAAGAGCAAGACTGCTGTATCAGAGGAACATAAGGGGCTGCTATGTATTCTGTTTCACAGAGAAAGGCTCACTCCCAACTCTCCTGACACAGCGTTCCATCCACCGCATGGACCAACCAGCATTGGGTAAGGGAAAAGGCAGCAGTGTCTGCTTTATGATAACGGACGTGGGGGTCTTGTCCCATTCCTGCTCCCCTGACCTGGAATATCTAGCAGTGAAGTGCTGACCATTTGACTTACCGAAAGAGTTCTCCACCGTTATCCTGACTGCAGTCTACATCTCACCTCAGGCAGACATCAAGCTGTCACTTGAGGAACTAAGTGCCATAATCAACAAGAACAAAGGGGCGTACCCAGACGCCTGTCACATTGTTGTGGGAGACTTCAATCAGGCTAACGAAGAAGTCTCTGTCTAACTACTATCAACACATCATCTGCAATACTAGAGGACCCAACACACACGACCACTGCTATACCACCACCAAAAACACCTACAGCCCCATCCCTCGCCCGCACTTTGGTAAATCCGGCCACCTGGCTGTGCTTCTTCTGCCTGTGTACAGAGACTGAAGAGCGTGGCACCGGTGAAGAGGACTATGAAGAGCAGGAGAGGCGGAGGAGCGAATTTGGGATTGCTTCAAGTCAGTGGACTGGACCACGTTCAATGATTCGTCAGCAGAACTAAATGAATATGCCACAGTCGTCACCGACTTCACAAGGACACTTGAGGACGAGTGTGTGCCCACAGAAACATTGAGTCTTCACCAACCAGAAGTCCTGGATGAACCAGGAGATTTGTAAAGTGCTGAGGGCTAGATCTGTGGCATTTAGGGCTGGCGACCCAGAGTCATTTAAGGAGTCCAGGTACGACCTCCAGAAGGCCATTGCGAGTGCAAAGAGGCAATTTCTGACTAAACTGGAATCACAGATGGATGTTCGACAGCTGTGGCAGGGTTTGCACAATATAACTTCCGACAAGGCAAGATCGGGTAGCATAAGTGGTAACAACCCATCACTCCTGCTCTATAATACTTCTACATTGTGAAAGGTGGTGGACAGTTAAACAATTAATGGTTGGTGAAGATCCAAGAACATCCACATCCTCAATACTAACAAGACCCAGCAAGTGAGTGTTAAAAAGGATGAAGAATTTGCAACCATGTTCAAACCACCCTAAATATTCATTCCCTGAACAGTATGTTCAAAATAGCTACAAGAGTGTGTCATCTACAAAGGCACTGCACTCACTCACGTCAGCTATACTGACAGCATTTCGAAAACCCATAACTTCTATCGCCAAGAAAGAGAAGGGTGGCAAGTGCATGAGAGCAGCACCACCTACAGGGTCCCCTCCAAGTCACACTACATCCTGACTTGGAAATATATTACTGGCCCTTCATTATCACTGGGTCTAAATCCGGGAACTCCCTGCCCAACAGTACTGAGAGAGTGCCTTCACCAGAAGGACTGCAAGTGTTCAAGGCACCACCGACTTTGAATGGACAATTAGGGATAGGCAATAAATGCTGGCATTCAAGGAGGTTGCTGAATCACTGAAAATGAATTTTAAAAAAACCACAGTCACTCTTAGTGATCCAGCAACTTCTTTCTCAAGAGATACTGCTATCTATCTGCAGAGATACTATCTATCATTAAGGACCTCATCATCCAGGACATGTCCTCTTCTCGTTACTACCATCGGGGAGGAGGTACAGGAGCCTGAAGACCCAAACTCAATGATTCAGGAACAACTTCTTCCCCTCCGCCATCAGAGTTCTGAACGATCCATGATCACTACCTCATTTCTCCTTTTTTTTTGCACTATTTATTTTTGCAATTTATCGATTTTTGTATCATTGCACTGTACTGCTGCCGCAAAACAACCAATTTAACGTCATATGTCAGTGATAATAAATCTGATTCTGATATGCATCAAAGTAAAAAGGTCCCAAAACCCAGGATGACAAACATTAGCAACAAGGAGTTACACAAGAAACTGCAGATGCTGGAAATCTGGAGCAACACACAAAATGCTGAAGGAACTCAGTGGGTCAGGCAGCATCTGTGGAGGGAAATGGACAGTCGATGTTTCGGGTCGAGGGTAAAGACCCTCCATCAGGACTGAGCAACAAAGATTCACATTGCCCAACCTGACTGGTTATTTCATAATGCTGAATAACCAGGTACTGCAGATGCCTCAAATCTGAGCAATGAGTAGAGGGGAGAACAAAAATGCTTCTGAAGATCACTGACCAGTTTTTAATACTATCACAGCCCACCATGGCAGCAGAATGAAAGCTACTGTGTCAGGAGCACAGCCAGAGAGTTGGCATGGCCTTCATCAATAAACCTCCAACATGTCATTATCTGGATTACCAAACTGAACTGAATTGCCCTGGAAAACTTCCAGCACTGGAAGAGTACTGCTGCAAGGAATCCTGTGCTGGCCTTGCTGAATTGTCCAGGAGCTTCCATGAAATAATGGTTGGGGCACAATACAAGAGCATGCTCAGGCACGGTAGTGTGGCGGTTGGTGTAGCGCTATTGCAGCGCCAGTGACCTGGGTTCAATTCCCGCTGCTGTCTGTAAGGAGTTTGTACGTTCTCCCCGTGTCTGCATGGGTTTCCTCCAGGTGCTCCGGTTTCCTCCCACATTCCAAGGACATACGGGTTAGGAAGTTGTGGGCATGCTGTGTTGGCGCCAGAAACGTGGCGACACTTGCGGGCTGCCCCCAGAACGCTCTATGCAAAAGATGCATTTCACTGTGTGTTTCAATGTACATGTGACTAATAAAGATATCTTATCAGATCTAGCAAGTGAGTGTTAAATGAAAGGTTGAAGCATTTGCAACCATGTTCAAACAACCCTAAACATTCAGACCCTGAACCATCTGCTCACAATAGCTGCAGTGTGTGTCATCTACAAAAAGCACTGCAGTTACATGCCCAAGCTGCTCTAACAGCATTTCCCAAACCCATAACTTCTACTGCCTAGAAAGAGAAGGGTGGCAAGTGCATGGGAGCAGCACCACCTACAGGGTCCCCTCCAAGTCACACTACATCCTGACTTGGAAATATATCACTGGCCCTACGTTATCACTGGGTCTAAATCCGGGAACTCCCTACCCAACAGTACTGAGAGAGTGCCTTCACCAGAATAAATGCGACAGTCCAAGAAAGCAACTTGCCAGCAACTTCTCAAGGGAAATTAAGGATGGGCAATAAATGTTGACTTTGCAGGGAAGTTGCTAAATCACTGAAAGTGAATTTAAAATAAAACTGCAGTCATCTGCAGTAAATGAGAGAGTAATGTTTGCCTTTTGTGCATAGGTCAGCTTCAAGTTTAGGCTCCAAACCCGTCCTGCCTTGCCTCAGCCCTCCATCTCCTCTCCTCTCCCACTGATAGACAATGAAAATAACTCCTATCAGTGGCAAGAAGACCTTGGGGAAAGGATAGGGATTGGTATTGGTTTATTATTGTCACTTGTACCGAGGTACAGTGAAAAATTTGTCTTGCATACCGATCTTACAGGTCAATTCATTACACAGTGCAGTTACATTGAGTTAGTACAGAGTGCATTGAGGTAGTACAGGTAAAACAATAACAGTACAGAGTAAAGTGTCACAGCTACAGAGAAAGTGCAGTGCAGGTAGACAATAAGGTGCAAGATCACAACAAGGTAGATTGTGAAGTCAGAATCCATCTCATCATATAAGGGAACCATAGGAATTTAAATCTGATTAAAAAATAAGGTGGGATGGATGTGCAACGTATCATAAGAACTAACATTAGCTCAAACAAAATTTGAAGAATACAGCAAGGCACTACAGGGAAGAAATTCACCACTGATCACCAGTGTTAAACACATGTGAATATCTGCTAACACTGCTCTCACCTCCTGGGTCAATAGAATTGAACTCGCCTCAATGGCCAATACCTTCACTTGGATTTAGTACCAGCGACCAAAGATAACTTTCTCTCCTTAAATTCCTTAACAAATATCTGATGAATAAATTGAATGCAAAGATATACCTACATTACCGCTGGATACTCTGCTCTCTTTGAAACACAGATAAAAGTAGATATATTTGTCTTGTTTAAACATAACTGTGAAATAAAATTCAGTTTTCATATCACTCAGTGCACTTCAATAAGAGTAATAATTTCAACAGAATTAATGCAAAGATAATGTTCCATGGAATTCAACAGATGAGTGTACAATAAAGAGAGAGGTGTGAGACTGCTTTTAAATTATTCATTCAATGGGTTTTGTAGCTTTTTTATGATCAGAACTTATTTGCAAATTTTATGAATGTAGAGACACACTCAGCAAGAGCTGAGATATAATGACAAGGGTTGAGTACATTGTCTTAAATGTTGAGCTTTGTCATTTCATTCTAATTCCAATCCAAGATGTTTTGTCAAGTGATTCAGAGGAACTCAAGTAAATTTAACTTGGGTCATTTTCAGCACAAGACTGACGCTAAGGAAAATAAAAGTAAAGAATTCTGCAAGAATGGGACCAAACTTCAGAAGGAGCGTGTAACACCCAGTTGACACAAAACAGTACATTTAACGCTTACTACTAAGATGGGTTTTTGGACGCATGAGTTTACTTTTAGGATTCCTGGATTTCCCAAAGTGTTTCACATAGTTTTAAGGGATGGCCAGTGTAGCCTAAACAAAGGTTAGACAATTTCCACACAGAGAACAAATAGGTAACACCTCCAACAGCAGTTAGTGTGAGAAATATTGCAAACAAAACTGTTTATGTAACACTTCACAGTCAGGATTTTCATTTAGTCAAACAGCATCACATGTTATGTGAAATATTTTTGCCTAGCTGTGTATGGTAACCCATACTACATTATAAACAATTTGAGGCAATGCAAGTGTGTTGCAGGCCTTTGCGATGAGGAGCTACAGACCTGGTCAACATGAGCAACATTCCCAGAGTATAACAGGGATTGTACATCAAAAGTGCTTCATTGGTTGCAAAGTGCTTTGGAACATCCAGAATAAAAGGTGATATATAAATGCAAGGCTTCTTTTGTGAAGACAAACAAAAACAAATATAGCAATAGCCATGCAGTTTACTCCTAATCCACAATGGCATATTGATGGATGAGAAGGGTCACTGAACCCATCAAAACAAGAGTCAACACTGCCTATATCACTGAACTAATAACCCACAATTTCAGACTAATAATCCAGAAACTGAGTTTGAATCCCACTTTACTAGTTTGTGAATTCAAATACATTTCTGAACAATCACTAGAGTTTAGCAACACTATGACCAGTTTGATCACTTTGAACTAAAATGGGCATTTTTTGGTTCTAATTATGTTCTTTCTTGTAAAAATTATGCTTATGTTTTTCTTGTGAATGCTGCTTATCTGATGCTATGTGCTGGTGATGCTGCTGCGAGTAAGTTTTTCATTGCACCCGTGCACACATGTACTTGTGCATACGACAATAAACTCGACTTTGACAATAATCTTCAAATATAGAGTGAGCATTACCAAAAGTTGGATGCTAAGCATTAGTTCTCTACTGTCTTTTAGAGAAGGAAATGTACTGCTGTCAACTAGTCTGACATGTTTAGCTTGGTTTGAGTAATTGGAGGGAAGCTTTCCTATTTGCTGCTGACTCAAAGTTCAGGGAGCACAGGAGGGACTTTATTCCTTAGAGTGTGGGAGACCAAGAGGTGATCTTATGGACATGTATAAAATCATGAGGGGCATAGATAGGGTGAATGCACTCAGTCTTTTTCCCCCAGACTTGTGGTTTCAAGAACGAGAGGGCAAAGATTTAAGGTGAGAGGCGAAAGATTTAAGAGGAACTTGGGCAACTTTTTTCTTAACGTAAAAGGCGATATAAGATTTCTTTACTAAGATTTCTTTATTAATCACATGTATATCGAAACACACAGTGAAATGCATCTTTGCGTAGAGTGTTCTGGGGGCAGCCCGCAAGTGTCGCCAAGCTTACGGCACCAACATAGCGTGCCCACAACTTCCTAACCCGTATGTCTTTGGAATGTGGGCGGAAACTGGAGCACCCGGAGGAAACCCACACAGACACACAAGGAGAACGTACAAACTCCTTACAGACAGCGGCTGGAATTGAACCCGGGTCGCATACGCTGTAATAGCGTTATGCTAACCGCTACACTACCGTGCCGCATACCTGTATGGAATTAGCTGCCAGAGGAAGTGGTTGAGGCAGGTACAATAACAACTTTTATAAGAAGATTGGACAGGTACATGAATTGGAAAGGTTTAGAAGGTTATAGGCCAAATGTTGGCAAATGGGACTGGCTTGAATGGGCAATCTTGGTTGGCATGGACCAGTTGGGCCGAAGGGCCTGTTTCCCTGCTGTATGACTATGACTCTATGACTCACAGATTTAAAACGTTGGGGAAGAAAGAAGGGAAACTTGAGGAAAAGCGTGAGTGGGCATGACCCGAGTATCTTTCGGAGAGGTGCAAACTGAATCGAGAACTTTCTAAGGGGAGTTAGATAGGTACATGAGGGGGAATAACCTGCAGGGTTACGGTAAAGGGCAGGGGAACAAAACTGATAGGATTGCTCCACTAGGATCTGTCATCAACTTGTTGGGCTATGTTGCCTTTCCCAATGACCTAAGCCTGTGATTCTGCATGCACTCCTGCCCCAGACCAACATGGGTGATTCTTAACTTTCCTCTGATATAACCTAGAAAGTCATCGAGTTAAATCGAAATGTTTCAATTCAACCAAACAATACACCACCACTAAACTGGGGACAGCAATTAAGAATCAGTAATATATGTTAAGCACACCAGTGTCACCAAAAGCCCATTAAATAATTTTTCTTACAATGTCATAAGATGAAATGTTGTATTCATTCACAGGATGATGGTTTTATCCACACGAGTAGCATCCACTGCTCATCTCTTTTAGTCCCCGCAGAGGTGGGAGGGAGCTACTTTAATCAAATAAAGAATGACTTGCTGGGCCACCTGTGAGTTAGGAATCAACCACATTGAAGCTCGAGTCAAGTAGCAACCAGACAACACAAGACTGCTGACTTCCTTCAAAGAATATTAAGGAACCAAACCAGTCTTTACAACAATGCAGCAGTTTCTTGGTCACCATTGCCAAGACTAGTTTTCTATTCCAAATTATCTTGTTAACTGGACTTGAATTCCCACTGTAGAATCTAACTGCGAGTTAATTATTTCTAGCATTACTCCATCCATCACCATATCTGAAATCTTCTTATCAGGTTCTTCTTATCAAAAATATCTTTCTGCCAGTCATGCAAGTAGAAGATAAAAAAGTAGTGGACCATTCAACCCTGCTCTGCCATCCATTACGATCATGGTGGATCTTTGATCTCAAAGCCATATTTGTGCTCTCTCTCTCTCCCCAAACTATCTCCATCATAAGAATATCCAGCATCTTAGTTTCCACAGCCCTCTGTGGTAGAGAACAGATTCACCACATTCTGAGTGAAGAAATTTCTGCTCATCTCGGTCCTGAAGGTCTTACCACATACCCTGAGACTGCATCGCTGTTCCAGACTTCACAGCTAGGGCAAACATCCCCCAATCAGCACAGTGCTTTCAGGATTTTGTACATTCCAATGAGAACCCCTCCTCTTCTCTGCACCTTATTCTAAATCATCGTCAATACCTAATCAAACCAACTGACTTCCTTCGACAGTCCCACCACCCCAGGGATCAGTCTGGAACCTTTGATGTACTCCCGTTATGGTAAATCTATTCTTTATTGGACAAGAAGATCAAAACTGTACACAGTACTCCAGATATGATCTTATGAAGGCCCTGTACAATTGTAGCAAGGTATCCTCGCTCCTGTAGTCAAAACCTCTTGCAATGAAGGCCAACATAACATTTGCCTTAACTGCTGCACTGCATGTCTGTTTTCAGTGACTGATGTACAAGGTCACCCAGATCCCTCTGTACATCAACGCTTCCTAATCTATCACTGTTTCTTTAAATTTTGCCTTTGTCTTTCCAGCTGCAATGGATACCACATTTATCCAGATTATACTGCAGTGGCAGGCACGGTAGTGTAGCAGTTAGCGCAACACTATTACAGAGCCAGCGACCCAGGTTCAACTCTGGCCACTGTCTGTAAGGAGTTTGTACGTTCTCCCCCGTGTCTACATGGGTTTCC
Organism: Pristis pectinata; assembly: GCF_009764475.1. Taxonomy (NCBI): domain Eukaryota; kingdom Metazoa; phylum Chordata; class Chondrichthyes; order Rhinopristiformes; family Pristidae; genus Pristis; species Pristis pectinata. The sequence goes on along the minus strand of NC_067410.1, from coordinate 104,872,837 downwards.
TCTGGGTGCCCTGGTTTCCTCCCAAATTCCAAAGACATACTGGTTAGGAAGTTGGGGGCATGCTATGTTGGCGCCGGAAGCATGACGACACTTGCGGGCTGCCCTCAGAACACTCTACGCAAAAGATGCATTTTGCTGTGTGTTTCGACGTACATGTGACTAACAAAGATATCTTATGTATCTGCTCACTCATTCAACCTGTTTAAATCACCTTGAAGTCTCTTTGTACCCTCCTCACACCCTCATGATGTTATCTATTTCATGGCAGCGACAGACTTAGAAACACTACCTGGAGCCAGAGGAAATGGGCCAGGGTACTAAAAGAGTTCATTGCATCACCAAGGAGAAGGGCATGCAGGATAGTAAGATCAGGAAGGGGTCTGCTGATAACCTGGGGCATTTTGATATAAAGGAAGAGGAAGTGTTTGGTCTCTTGCAGAGCATTAAGGTGGATAAGTCCCCAGATCCTGATGGGATCTATCCTAGTTAATTGAGAGAGGCAAGAGAGAAGACTGCTGGGGCCTTGACAAAGATCTTTATATTCTCCTCAGCCACAGGTGAGGTCCCAGAGGGCTGGAGGCCAATGTTGTCCCTTGGTTTAAGAGGGCAGTAGAAACAAAACAGGAAATTATAGGCTGGCGAACCTTACATCAGTGCCAGGGAAATCATTGGAGAAGATTCTTAGGGTAGGATCTACTCACATGTGTAAGAACATGTACTTATTAAGGACAGTCAGTATGGCTTTGTGCAGGGGAGGTCACGGCCTTCAAACTTGATTGAGTTTTTTTCAGGAGGGACAAAGATGATTGATGAGGGTAGGGCAGTGGACGCTGCATACATGGATTTTAGTAAAGCTTTCAACAAGGCCTTAAGGCACTTGGGATGCACAGTTACTTGGTAGATTGGATTCAAAATTGGCTTGGCCTTGGAAGAGAGAGTAGTGGCGGAGGGGTGTTACTCTAACTGGAGACCTGTGACCTGTGATGTTCCCAAGGATCAGTGCTGGGACCTCTGTTGTTTCTTTATGTGAACATATATAGATATACATAGATATATATAGATATATATATATATATATATATAAATAATGATTTGGATCAAAATGCAGGTGGATTGATTAGTAAGTTTGCAGACAACACAAAATTAGTGAGGAAGGTTGTCAGAGGATTCAGCAGAATGTAGGCCAGTTGGATATGTGGGCAGAGAAATGGCAGATGGAGTTTAATCCAGACAAATGTGAGGTGTTGCAATTTGGAAGGTCAAATGTAAGCGGAATGTATACAGTAAAAGGCAGGACCCTTAGAAGCAGAGGGATCTTGGGGTGCAAGACCATAGATCCCTGAAATGGCAACACAAGCAGATAGGATGGTAAAGGCAGTGCACAGAATACTTGCCTTCATCGGTCAATCTGTTGAGTTTAAATGTCGTAAAGTCATGTTGCAGCTGTATAAAGCTTTGGTTAGGCCTCATCTGTAATAGTGTGTCCAATTCTCGTCACCCCATTACAGGAAGGATATGGAGGCTTTGAAGAGGATGTAGAAGTGGTTCACCAGGATGCTGCCTGGATTAGAGAGTATTAGCAATAAGGAAAGGTTGACCAAACTTCGATTGTTTTCTCTGGAGTGTCAGAGGCTGAGGTGCAACCTGATAGAGTCTTTTTCCCAGGGTGGAAGTGTCAAATACTAGAGGGCATAGCTTTAAGGTGAGAGGGAGAAAGTTTAAAGGAGATTTACAAGGCAAAATTTTATTTGCACAAAGAGTGGCAGGTGCCTGGAACGCGCTACCAGGAGAGGTGGTAGAAGCAGATACTATAGAAAAGTTTAAGAGGCATTTAGACAGGCACATGAACAGGCAGGGAATGGAGGGATATAGACCATGTGCAGGCAGATGAGATTAGCTTCGATTGGCATCATGGTCAGCACAGACACTGTGGGTCAAAGGGACTGTTCATGTGCTGTACTGGTATATGTTCTATTACACTGATCCCACTATCACCCCACGAGTCACCCTCTGCCACTTCGAGAAAGACCACTTTATTCCTCTTCTGTTTCCTGTCATCCAACTTGAGTCAATTTACTACTTCCAATCCCATTCACCTCAATATCTACCAACGATATTAGGCTAACCAGTCTGCATTTCCATTTTCTCTCGGCCTCCCTTTCTAAATAGCAGGATTCCATTTGCTACCCTCCAATTTGCAAGAACCATTCATGATCCATAGAACTTTGGAAGATGACAGCCTATGCATCCCCCATTTCCATGGCTTCCTCTTTTATGTTGGATGTCGATTATTAGGCCCTGGGGATTTATCAGCTTTCAGAACCATTAATTTCTCACATGGTTTTTTGACCTATACTAATTTCCTTTTCACTGTACTCTTGGTTCCCTGGCACTTCCAGGAAATTATTTCTATCCTCTTCTGTGATGGCAGAACCAAAGTATTTGTTTAATTCCACTGCCACTTCTTTGTTCTCTATTACAAATTCTCCCTTTTCTGACAGGAATTTTTTTCTCTGTTTACATACTTATAGAAACTTTGATATTCTGCTTTCATTCCATTCTCCTTGCAAATTTAGCCTCAGTCCGTTTTTGAGCTCCCAATCATTTTCTTGGTGGATTTTCTGACACTGGCTGTTCAAAAAAAGATCAGTCATGATGCTAGCCATCCACAAACATAATGAAGGCTACTGTAAAAGGATTTATATTTGGAAAGAAAACAATTGCGGAGATTGCTATGATGAAACAGCAGGAATATGAGATTAATTGGTCAGCCCACGTCAAGTTCTTACAGCCATCCTACAGCCAGGCTAAGTAGCCTCATAACACAGTAAAATTCTACAAAATGTCAATTAAACTTTTCTGTTACTGATCCAATACCAGTTGAAAACATATTCTATAAAGATGGCTCAACTCAATGGATTTTGTGGCAATAGTGCTCTCCTTTATAATGTTCTCCATTACAATGGCCACGAGAGCTCACCAGCACCTCTATTTCCGTAGGAGGCTAAGGAATTTCGGCACATCCCTGTTGATTCTCACCAATTTTTATAGGTGAACCACAGAAAGCATCCTCTCCAGATGCATCACAGCTTGGTACAGCAACTGCTCTGCTCGAGACTGCAAGAAACTGCAGAGGGTTGTGAACACAGCTCAGTCCATCACAAACACCAGCCTCCCCTCCATGGACTCTTGTCTACTAGCTGTCTGTTTTGCCTCACCTGCCTGTTAATTTTCATAATTTGTGCACAAGGACACCCAGGTCCTTCTAAACACACTTCCTGTTGCCTCAAAGACCCCCACCCCCCACCTGGACATTCCCTCTTCTCCCCCTTCCATTGGGCAGCAGATACAAAAGCTTTAAAACACGCACCATCAGGATCAAGGACGGCTCTATCCCGCTGATATAAGACTATTGAACAAACTTCTTGTAGGATAAAAATGGACTCTTGACCTCACAATCTACCTCGTTGTGGCCTTACACCTTATTGTCTGCTTGCACTTTCTCTGTAACACTATATTCTGCATTCAGTTATTACTGGAAGATTGGAGAGAAAAGAGGTTTTAATAAACAGAGAACGGAGGAGTAGGGTATGGCTTTGATAGGAAAACATGCATCAGACACTTAAGGGATGACAATACTGGACAAAGGGTAATAGGACATGTGAGGAAATAAAAGATGGATCAAAGGAAGTGTAAATGGAATCAGTAGAAACACAAAGTTGAGTGCAGCCAGCTGCTCTCATTGGGCAATTACTGGTTGTTCTGAGAAATTATTTCCAACCCACAGATAGCTTGTTATCTCACACTTCGACTTCCCCCATTCTCGAACAGCGCTTTTCTAATTAAACAAGTTGATAAACATGAAAGAATGAGACATCAGCATTTTCTCTTGTTTGGTACGGAGATAGCTCTGATCACATGAAGATATACACCTTCAGTGCCCAGTACTCATTGGTAATGGCTGCACCTTTTACTCCAATTCCAAAATTCAGCTGTTAACTTCACTGCTTCGTCCTCTAGATCATCAATAAGCCTCAGGGACGCCCAAGCTTGTGTGATGAAGGGCCAATCCTCAGCTGAAGTAGAAGACCCCAGGCCAAACCTGCTGTGGTCTATTTTTGTATGAGCACATGAAGGCCGCAAGGTATTCAGTGAAAACCATCTGGTATAGATGAGGTCAGGAAAGTGCTCAGGCACAAGGCACAAAACAGAGTTGAGATGCCCCCATCCCCAGCTCTCTATCCTTCCAGCACTCCACGAGTTCTTTGTCCTTCTGCAACGTCTCACCCCTTCAATCCTCTTTTCCTCCTCCATGATTCGCACCCCTATACCCCCCTCCATTAACCTCATGCTTTGCAATGCTGGAAGAGTGGAGAGGAAATTCCGCCACAGAAGGCAGCTTGGCTCCTGTGAGCCAACAGAATATTAGATACTGGAAGTTATTCTTTCTTTTCTTTTTCAATCTTTTTACTGAATTTCAAATTAATTCAATTAATATACATAACGTTAATGATAATGATCTTGGAAGTTATTCAGGAGCCAAGCCAAGAGCTGTGACAACTTGGAGACACAAGAGGCTGCAAACGCTGGAACCTGAAGCTACAAACAATCTCCTGGAAGAACACAGCGGATCGAGCAGCATCTATGGGGGGGGGTGGGAGGAATTGCCAACATTTCCTTTTTGCCTTAAATTATCTTTTGTTTTTAATGAGCTTAGTTTGTTCCGACAACACAAATGCAGCACTATCACAGTATTCAATGTAGCTCAGGTTGTGCAATAGCTGGACAGTGGCCATTTTCAGGAAGCTAAGGGAAGAGAGAGGCAAATCAGGTAGCTGCTATTGGATACTGTAGTTTAGCTACACATCCGCCTCTCAGGACAGGCCCTTCGGCCCACCAGGTCCATGCCAACCATTAAGTGCTCAGTTACATTAACCACATTCCAATCCCACTTTACTGTTCACATATTCTCGTCAATTCCTGTCAGGTTCCACCTCTCCCCTCTCATACAGCAACTTTTCTCAGTCTGTGTTCAATTACTTGAATTAGATTTCCCTCTGCAGTTGTGGTAGGATTTGCACACATATGCCTGGATCTAGGGACAATTTAGAGTGACCTATCAACCTACCAACCTGTGTGCCCTTGGGAGGTGCAAGGAAACCCAGGCGAACACAGGGAGAATGAGTAAACTTCCTATGGACAGCAGCAGAGGTCAGGTTTGAACCTGGGTCACTGGAGCTGTGAGTACCTGTGCCACTCCTCTTAAATCTGCTTCCAATGCCTTTTCAGTCAGCGCATCCCAAATCACAGCAACTTTGACCTGAAACATTAGCTCGGTTTCTCCCTCTGCAGATGCTGCCTGACCTGATGCGTGTTCCCGGCATCATCTGTTATTGTTTCTGATTTTCAGCATCTGCAGGTTTTTTTTGTGTTAACTGGAGGGCAGAATTTGATTGCTCTACAAAAGAGGTTATTAAACTGGAAAGAGTGCAGAAAAGATTAACAAGGATGCTGCCAGGACTTGAGGGACTGTGTTACAGGGAGAGGTTGGACAGGCTGGGACTTTATTCCTTCGAGCGTAGTAGACTGACAGGTGATTTTATAGAGGTGCATAAAATCATGAAGGGCATAGATAGGGTGAATGCGCTCAGTCTTTCACTCCACTCCCCACCCCAGAGCTGGGATATCAAGAACTGGAGAGCATAGGTTTAAGATGAGAGGGGAAAGATTTGAGAGGAACTTGAGGGGTAACTTTTGTTTTACACACAAAGTGTGGTATGTATGTGGAATGAGCTGCCAGAGGAAGTGGTTGAGACGAGTACAATAACAACTTTTAAAAGACAGTTGGACAGGAACATGAATTGGGAAGGTTTGGAAGGTTATGGCACAAATGGAACCAGCTTAGATAAGGCATCTTGGCTGGCATGTACCAGTGGGGCCGAAGGGCCTTTTTCCACGCTGTATGACTCTATTTATAACTTGATGACTCTACCATCAAAAGTCAGGAAACATCAACTTCCTCAAAATCTTCATGACTGCTCAAGGGTGACACATTATCTGTTGTTCATTTGCTCAGTGAATTCTCTGAAGGAAGGCAGGGGTCCACTAGCTTTAGGCTAGCTTGCACAGGCTGGAATTCGCACAGTTGGAAAGGAAACTTCGGAAAGAATATTCTTGACTGGAGTAAGTGATGATTTTCAATTGTGTTTATGTAAAATTTGAAAATAAATGGGTTATTGTAAAGAGAAACTTAAAAATGATATGGAAACATTGCAACTTGCTGCCATGCATGTGATACAAACTAATGGGACTGAAAATTGAGCTCTTTAAGGAGACGACACTATCAGATGTACATTCTCAATTGCTTGGGTTGACAAAACAGAAACTGAAGAAGCACTTTATTTCTCTGGAACCTCAAACCAGGAAGAAAAAAGATTTCAAAATGCATAACAACATTCAAAAATAGGAAATTTAGATGTGCAAGTTCTAAAGTTTCCAGCTCGAAAACCATAGAGTACAACAGTCATAAGGATTAGGATTTGCATACATGATAAACTCAAATTTCAAAATATTGATGAATTCATTTGTTGGTTTATTGAAGCAATTAAGAAGGGGTTCCAAGCCAAGGTGGGGAACAGACGTCGAGAACAGAAGATCAGGGCAAATGTGATTGGAGACAGACCTTGTGGGTTCTCCACAATAAACTGAGGTTTTGATGTTTTAAAGAATAAGATATAGAGTTCCAATTTTTTCCCAATTGCATCATTGAGGGCATTGGGCTTTCTTGATTTAAGCACTGCTGTACATGACAGGACAGCAAGGTTTGAGGTCTAGCTAATTCAGAATTGTCTACCTGCACTGCACTTTCTCTGTAAATGCAACACTATGTTTTGCATTGTTTTCTTTTTATTTCTTCCGTGTAATTATGTATAGCATGATCTGTCTGGATGGCATGCAAAAAAGCTTTTTGCTGTATCTCGGTACATGTGACAATAATAAACCAATAAATGGATCAGAAATGATCCAGGCTTGTAACTGGGTTAAACTGAGGTCAGGGTTGGGATGGGGAGGGAATGTGAAGGAGGGAAAGGGAGAAGCGGGCAACATTACCACTGCTGAGAAGCAAGAAAGTAGCAGACAACGTTCTGCAAGCAGCAAGGGTGGAGAGAGGGGAGGAAGGCAGTCAGTCTCAGGGACCAATGTATCAGACAGCATCCTGCAAGCAGAGAGGGTGCAGAGAGGGGAGGAAGGTGGCCAGTTTCAGGAAATAATGTAGACTGATGAAGCATTTAACCGGTGATGTGGAGGTGTCTATGGATTTGGTTCCTTTGGTCAACATTGGGAGGCCGTTGCCTCAATCGTACAAAATCAACTTCGGCAACAAAGGTGAATCATTCCCCACAAATATCGAAAATTACTTGTTTACTCCCTAACATGCTCCACTCACTCATGTTCCAAATGAAAATGCTGGAAACATTCAGCTGTGGCAGCAGCTGTGGAAAGAAAAACAGGATTAGCTGTTTAGGTCGTTGGAACTGGGAAAGAGAAAAACTGGTTTGAAATTGCAGCGAAGTAGTGGGGAGGTGGGACTATCTGTGGGGCTGGAGTTGCTATGGGGGTCAGTGGTGGGTATGGGAGCAGTTCAAGAGTGATAACACAAACAAACTCAATGCAAAGTGCTGTGATATGTATGGCTGTCAGACATGCCCAGCAGGTCAGGCTGTGCTAATGCAGAAGGAGAAACTGAGCCAATAACAAATTTGGATGCCTTGCAGCAGAAATGACCAGTTCTAAAATCAGACAGAGTACTTGCAGTTGTGAAATACAAATAATGCCTCTGGAGAGCTGCAATGTGACCAGATGGAAGGTACGTTCCTCAAGCTTTGTTATAACAGTCCAGGAAACGACAGATAGATCACGGTGGAGGTGGAAAGCAGAATTGAAGTGGAGGGGCAACAGGGGTTCTCCAAATCACCCCTGTGCACTGAAAGCAAGTACCTCGCTAAATGGTCATCTGAGTTTGGTTCCTCCAATGCAGAGGTCACATTGTGAATGCAGTACATTAGATTGGAAGAGGTGTGAGTGAACGGGTGCTTCACCTGGAAGGACTGTTTCTGTTTCTGGATAGTGGGAAGGAGAGAGGTATAAGGACCAGTGTTGTACCTGCTGTGACTGCAGGGAAAAGTGCCTTTAAAGAAGTGGAATGGCTGGTGGGGCTGAAAGAGGAGGTCAGCGAATGGTCCCTTTGAAAGGCTGAAAGAGGAGGAAAGCGAAAGGTGTGTCTGGTGGTGGAATCTCACTGAAGCTGGCAGAACTTGCACAGCATGATCCATTGAACATGGTGGCTGGTGGGTGGAAGATGAGAACCAGGGGATCTCCATCCTTATTGTGTCTAGGGGAAGGGCTGAGAACAGGTGTACTGGAGGTAGATGCCATGTGGACAAGGGTTCTGTCACAGTTCAGGAAGAAGTAAGTCTGTCCCAGTTCTGACGGCCTGAACCGTTATAGTCTGTGTCGCTTTCACAGATGCTCACTGACTGGCTGAGTGAGCCAACGTTTTCGGCTTTTATTTCAGATTTTCAGCATCTGCAGGTTTTTTTTTGACCTCCTTCGAATCTGACAGCAGAGAAACCGGCCATTCAGTCCACCAAGTCCATGCCAGCCATCAGTGATCCCCTTTTATTCTCGCCACATTCCTACATAGCCAGGGTAATTCACGGTAATCAATTAACTTACGGTAACGATTAACTCGCGGTAATCCATCCACGAGGAACCTTTGAGGGTGGTTTGATGGACGGCACAACATGGTGGGCCGAAGGGCCTGTTTTGTGCTGTATGGTTCTATGGATCCTGACCTCCGGCGCTGACTGTGTAGATTTTACATGTTCTCCCTGTGACTGCGTGGGATTCCTCTGGGGATCCAGCTTCCCCTAATGTTACAAAGGCGTGAGAGTTGATAGAGTAACTGGCCACTGGAAATCAAATCCTTGTGTGGGTGAGTGGTAGAGTCTGAGGGAACTTCATGAGAATATGGGAAAGATAAAAGGAGTGAAAACAAAAAATTCTAAATGAACCTTAGTAAAGCATTCAACAAGGTCCTTCACGATAGGCTGATCCAAAAGATGGGATCCAAGGCAACTTGCTAGATTGGATTCAAAATTATCCTGAGGGTAGTAGTGGAGGTGTGTTATTCTGACTGACCAGCAGTGTTCCTCAGGGATCGCTGCTGGGACCTCTCTTGTTACTTAAATATATGATGGAACAAAAATGTAGGTGGGCTGAATTACTAAGTCTGCAGATGGCACAAAAATTGGCACAGTTGTGGATAGTGAGGAAGGCTGTCAAAGGATATAGACCAGTTGGAAATGTAAGCAGAGAGATGGCACGGAGTTTAATCTGGCTAAATGCAAGGTGTGGCACTTCGGGAGGTAAAATGCAAGATGAAAGTATACAGTAAATGGCAGGGTCCTTTGGAAAAGAGATGTACAGAGGGATCTTGGGGTGTAAATCCAAAACTCCCTGAGGGTGACAACACAGTAGATAAGGCAGTAAAGGCAGCATACGGCATACATGCCTTTATCAGATGACAGCAAGATTACGCCACATTACAGGAAAAGTGTGGAGCCTTCAGAGAGGGTGCAGAGGAAGCTGGCTGAATGAGAGACTATTAACTAAAGGAGAGATTGGACAAACTTGCACTGTTTTCCCTGGAGCACTGGAGGCGACCTGACAGAAGTTTACAAAATTAGGAGATGCAGAGGTAGGGTAAAGAGAGTCAGGGGAGGCGATAGAAGCAGATATGACAGAAGTGTTTAAGAGGCATATAGACAGAAATTGGCATCACAGTCGGCACAGACATCATGGGTTAAAGGGCTTGTTCCTGGTTCTAAGTTCTAAGAACCTGGTACTGTTCTAAGGTTTAAGTGGGAAATATAAAATAAGAACTGAAATGCTAGAAGTACTCAACAGGTCAACCCACATCAAACAGAATAAAATGGAATTCATGTAGAACAGATGGAAATAGTTGCTTGGTGGTCGGTGTAGACTCTGTGGGCCAAAGTGGCCATTTCCTTGCTGTATAATTCTATGACTCCTTCCAGTTACTATGATATTCTATTCTTTGGATAGAATCTATCCATTTCCTAAATTTTCATTCTCTTTCTGTTTCTCTCATTCAGTCAGAAATGAACAACAGCAAACACTCTTCCAACATTACGAACTGCAGTGATTTGCGTAACCCAACTGTGACCAGAATGGTCATTCCCCTCTTGTATGTCATTGTCTTCATTGGAGGATTCCTGCTGAATGTATTGGCTGCCTGGATCTTCTGCCAAATACCAAGTCAGTCCAGCTTTGTGATTTACCTCAAAAACATTGTGGCAGCTGACCTGCTGCTGGTAGTTACACTTCCGTTCAAAATCCTCTCCACTTCACCTCACCGGATCTGGCAGTTGGAAGCCTTTGTGTGTCGTTACTCTGCTGTCATGTTCTACACTAGCATGTACATCAGCATAATATTCCTCGGCCTGATCAGCCTCGACCGGTACCTGAAGATTGTGCAACCTCAGAAAATCCTCGTTGTGCAGAAAGTAACAGTTGCCAAAGCGATCAGTGTGGGATGCTGGGTGTTCATGCTGAGCTTTGCCCTGCCAAGTATTGTTTTGACCAACAAGGTCCCCACAGTACAAACTGCAGCAGCATGCATGAAGCTCAAAAGCAAGATGGGGGTCGCTTGGCATCATTTTATAATTATCAAATGCAAAGTTATTTTCTGGATTGTGTTTGTCCTTCTCACTCTGTGTTATTTAGCCATCTTAAAGAAAATATATTGGTCCAAACAAAAATTTCAGAAGGACTCTAGCACCGTGGTAAAGAAAGCTAACCGCAACATTTTTAGCATCCTGGGGGTCTTCTTCGTCTGCTTTGTGCCGTACCAATTTATCAGGATCCCTTACGACAGAAGGCGATTGACCAAGCATGACTGTGCAACACTCAACAGCCTGTATTATGCGAAGGAGTTCACACTGTTCCTGTGCGCATTTAACGTTTGCCTCGATCCAGTCATCTACTTCCTTCTGTGTAAATCCTTCACCAAACTGCTGTGTAGAAAGTTGAAACTGAAAAGAAGCCTGACCATCAAAACGGGTGAAGTGAGGAACAAACCACAGTCCAGTAACACCTCCAACCAATCCCCCATTTCCAGCCAAGTAATGGTCGAACTTGTCAAGACAAATTCTTCCCGACTTCCCTCTGATAAAAGTACCATGAAATCTATTCGGATCAACATACCACAGAAGTCACCAGCAGTTTCAACGTTATCCTCTCAAGTTGAACAAAATGAAAAGGGCACAAAAGCATTATACGTCTCTCACATTTTCTAACCACCCACCCAAGAGAGCCAATATTTTCCTCCAAAATTCCTCTGGCGATAACTCCTCATTTACTTTCTTGAACTTTCCTACAATAAGTGTGTTTAGTTAATTCCTCCCATTTCCCAAATGATGATCAAGGAAAGCATAATTAAGTGGGTCACAATCGAACATAAAAGAAACATATCCATTCGTTGTTCCCCCCAACCCCCAAAATGGTCCGCTGTCTGCCAGGTGGCGATGGCCCCAATGGGTTCACCAACAGGCCTTTACAATGGAAAGCAAAGTGCTTTGGTAATTCTACACCTCATCAAGTTGGTGTCAGATACCACCAAAATGACGTATTGTAGTGACTCACCGTCTGAGCAAGCGAACCGGCTCGACGGTCAGGTCGCGCATCGTCGGAGCAGCGAGGCCCAAGATGGCGTTGGGCCTTCGTCTTCCCCGAGCGACGGGGAGGACCCGCACGCGGGAAAAGTTTGATGACGTAGCGCATATGTCATCTCCATTTTCGGTGGTCGGGAACCGTTCCTCTTAAAAGGCCCGTGCAAGGCGGGAAAATAAATTAGTTTTGTTCTGCAGCCCACCGACTAGTGTCTTGCTTTCACATCGCGGTAGCAGCCACTACGTTGGTGACCCCGACGGTCCAAATAGATTTTGGACCTGCACAATGGACGACAACACAGCAGCCAATGCAGTGGCACTCAGGCTGTCCACCTTTTGGATGCTTCGGCCCAGTGTCTGGTTCAACCAGGCTGAAGCACAATTCCAACTTCGGCAAATCACCTCCAACTCCACAAAGTACTACCACGTGGTCAGCTCTCTGGACCAGGAGACAGCCGCCCAGGTCAGAGACTTCACCTAGTCTCCTCCTCTGGAGGATAAGTACCTAGCTTTAAAAGACCTTCTTATTCGGACCTTCAGCCTCTCCTGTCGTGAGCGCGCTGCCCGCCTCCTTCATCTCGATGGCCTGGGGGCAGATCCCCATCGGCCCTAATGAACGAGATGCTGGCCTTGGCTGAGGGACATAAGCCTTGCCTAATGTTCAAACAGGCCTTCCTCGAACAACTACCCGAGGACATTCACCTGCTGTTGGCCAACGCCAATTTCAGCAACCCACGTGAGGTAGCTGCCCAGGCAGGTGTCCTGTGGAAGGCCAAACGTGAGAGCGGGTCGTCCATCAGCCAAATCGCCAGGCCGAAAGCCCAACGCCTACCTAAACCAGTCTCCAGCAACCGAGCAACCACACCCCAGAAACACAGACGACGGCACTGACGACCAGCTGTGTTTCTACCATCAGAGGTGGGGTGCTGAGGCCCGTCGATGCCGGCCACCCTGCAAGTTTCAGGGAAACGCCAGGGCCGGCCACCGCTGATGGCTACGACGGGGCCACCAACACAGCCTCCTATTCGTTCGGGACAAGCAGTCTGGGCGTCGTTTCCTCGTCAATACTGGAGCAGAGGTCAGTATTTTGCCCCCGACCGGCTGCAACACTCGTAACAGGCAACAAGGTCCTGTACTCAATGCCGCAAACGGCACAATGATACGGACTTTCGGTACCTGTACAGTTCAATTACAATTAGGCGACAGCCGTTTTACCTGGAACTTTACCCTTGCCGCCATCGCCCAGCCACTCCTGGGAGCCGATTTCCTTCGGGCCCACAGCCTGTTAGTCGACCTGCGAGGGAAGCGGCTAGTGCACTCCAGAACTTTCCAAACCTACCCCCTGGGAGAAGCCAGACTACCAGCCCCGCGCCTGGACGGCGTTTCCCTGTCTGGCAATGAGTTCACCAAGCTCCTAGCTGAGTTCCCATCGGTTTTGGCACCTCAGTTTACAAATTCGATACCCAAACACAGGGTGCAGCACCACATCATTACCACAGGGCCATCCCTTCATGCCCGAGCACAACTACTACCTCCAGACAAGCTCCACCTGGCAAAGGAAGAGTTCCGCCACATGGAGGAGCTGGGGATTGTTCGCAGGTCAGACAGCCCCTGGGCCTCCCCCCTGCACATGGTCCCCAAAGCCACCGGCGGGTGGAGGCCCTGCGGCGACTACCGCAGGCTGAATGATGCCACCACCCCAAACCGCTACTGCTTCCCTCACATCCAGAACTTCGCAGCGAACCTACACGGGGCCCACATCTTCTCCAAGGTGGACCTCGTCCGGGGATACCACCAAATCTCGGTCCACCCTGACGACGTCCCCGAAACTGCACTTATCACTCCATTCGGCCTCTTCGAATTCCTTCAAATGTCGTTTGGCCTTAAGGAATCTGTGCAGACTTTCCAGCGGCTGATGGACGCGGTAGGCCGAGACCTGGACTTCATGTTCATTTACTTAGATGACATACTAATCGCCAGCCGTAACCGCCAAGAACACCTTTCCCACCTCCGCCAACTGTACTCCCGTCTCCATGATTTCGGCCTCACTATCAACCCGGCCAAGTGCCAATTCGGACTCCACTCTATCGATTTCCTCGGCCACAGAATCACCAGCAAAGGAGCAATACCCCTACCCGCCAAGGTAGACGCTATCCGCAATTTTGCCCGCCCCAACACGGTCAAAGGCCTGCAGGAATTCCTGGGGATGGTCAACTTTTAGCATCGGTTCATCCCTGCAGCAGCCCGTATCATGCGCACTTTGTTCTCGCCGATGTCTGGCAAGGGCAAGGACATCGCCTGGAACGACAAGGCTGTGGCTGCCTTTGTTAAGGCCAAGGACGCCCTGGCAGACGTCGCGATGCTGGTACACCCTAGGACAGACGTCCCAACCGCCCTCACGGTGGACGCATCCAATACCGTGGTTGGTGGAGTACTGAAACAACTAATCGAAGGCCGTTGGCGACCCTTGGCATTTTTCAGCAGGCACCTTAGACCACCCGAACTGGAATACAGTGCTTTTGATCGGGAACTTCTAGCACTGTACCTGGCAGTCCAGCATTTCTGGTACTTTTTAGAAGGCAGGCCTTTCACTGCTTTCACTGACCATAAGCCTTTGTCCTTCACCTTCTCCAAGGTCTCCGATCCCTGGTCAACTCATCAGCAGCGACATTTGTCCTACATTTCCGAATTCACAACGGATATCCAACATGTCTCCGGAAAGGACAATGTCGTTGCTGACGCGCTCTCCAGACCGACCATCCACAGCCTGTCCCTGGGTGTTGAATACACGGCCCTGGCTGACGCACAGCAAGCCGACGACGAGCTGCCCAGCTACAGAACCACAGTCTCGGGCCTGCAGCTCCAAGATTTCTTAGTCGGTCCAGGTCAGCAGACCCTCCTTTGCGACATCACAACAGGTCAACCCCGCCCTATAGTTCCTGCAGCCTGGCAGAAACACGTTTTCGACTCGGTACACGGGTTGGCGCACCCGTCCATCAGATCAATTGTTCGACTGGTCGCCAGCAAGTTCGTCTGGCATGGCCTGCGCAAACAGGTCAGTGAGTGGGCCAGGATTTGTCCGCACTGCCAGACATCAAAAACCCAATGACACACCAAGGTCCTGCCACAGCAGTTCGAGCCTACCCGTAGAAGATTTGACTGCATCCATGTCAACCTCGTTGGTCCTCTACCAGTTTCAAGAGGAGCCCGGTACCTCCTTACCATCGTGGACCGGTTCACGAGGTGGCCAGAGGCAACCCCTCTATCCGACATCACGACTGATTCCTGCACCCGGGCACTGCTCACAACTTGGATCTCACGTTTTGGTGTTCCAGCCCACATCACTTCAGACAGGGGCACCCAGTTTACCTCCAGCCTCTGGTCTGCATTAGTGAACATGCTAGGGACGCAGCTGCACACCACCACGGCCTACCACCCTCAATCAAATGGGTTGGTGGAACGTTTCTACCGCCATCTGAAATCAGCCCTGATGGCCCGCCTGAAAGGTCCTAACTGGGTCGACGAACTGCCTTGGGTCCTGCTCAGCATACGCCCACGTTTCATCAGCTGAACTCGTGTACGGTGCGCCCCGGTCGTCCCAGGGGATTTCATACCAACCCTTCGGGGCCAAGAGGAACAATCCACGGCAGTCCTGGAAAGACTGCGCGAGAGGCTCGGCAGCTTGGCACCGATTCCCACTTCGCGGAATGGTCAAGCCCCATCCTGTGAGCCCAAGGAACTACAAGACTGTAAGTTCGTTTTCATTCGCAGGGGCACACCCCAGGCACCGTTGCAATGACCATACGAGGCGCCATTCCGGGTCATCAGGAATAATGGGTCCACCTTTATTTTGGACACTGGGGGCAAGGAAGAGGTCTTCATGACAGACCGCCTCAAACTGACCCATTTAGATCTACAACAACCAGTCGAGGTCGCAACACTGCGACGCAGAGGCCAACCTCCTAAGCAATGGCTAGCACAGCCCGTGAACCTTGGGGACCTGGGGGGGGGGGGGGTGGAGCTTGTGTAGTGACTCACTGTCCGAGCAAGCAAACCAGCTCGGCGGTCGGGTCGCGCATCACAAGGCCCAAGGTGGCGTTGGGCCTTCATCTTCCCCGAGCGACAGGGAGAACCCGCAAGCGGGAAAAGTTTGATGACATAGCGCATACATAATTTCCGTTTTCAGTGGGCGGGAACCGTTCCTCTTAAAAGGCCTGCACACGGCGGGAAAATAGATCAGTTTTGTTCTGCAGCCCACCGACTAGTATCTTGCTTTCACATCGCGGTAGCAGCCGCTACAATATTAAATTAAAAGAACCAGGAATTTGGCCCCTCAACCCAATTCATTAAGATCATGGCCGATCTGACCTTGGCTGCACCTGCACTTCCACAGAGTCATACAGACCAAGATTCAGACAAGATGCCAACAAGATTCTGATCCAAGTTAGTCCCATTGCCCACGTTTGGCCCATATCCCCCAAACCTTTCCTATCCATGTACCTGTCCAAGTACCTTTTAAATGTTGTTAATGTACCTGCCTCAACCATTACCTCTGGCAGCTCATTCCATATGCTGACAGCCCTCTGGGCGAAAAAGTTGCCCCTCAGGTTCCTATTAAATCTAACTTGAACCTCTGCCCTCTAGTTCTTGGTTCCCCAACCCTGGGAAAAAGACTGTGTGTATTCACCCTGTCTCTGCCCCTCATGATTTTATACACCTCTTTGAAATCACCCCTCATTCTCCTATGCTCCAATGAAAGGAATCTCAATGTGCTCAACCGCTCTCCATAACTCAGTCCCTTGATTCCGGGTACATCCTCATAAATCTCTGCACTCTTTCCAGCCTTACAGCATCTTTCCTACAACAGGGTGACCAAAACTGAACACAATACTCCAAATGCAGTCTCACTGGCCTTTCATGCCAGGTCCATTGAACCCTCGCTTTCCCTTTAGTCCAGAAACTTATTTAATAAACCCAAGGTATCACTTTCGACAAAGTGGGAAAGTTGAGAAATCCAGAGACGTAGGCACATGAAACTCGTTGACTCTGAGAGACAGCTGCAGTGGCAGTTGCACAATGTTTCAGCTCAAGATGTTAAACTGAGGTCCTTCTGTTTCAAGAGCAGGGAAACTGTGAAGAAAATCCTAACTTGGATGTTTATGACTGTTTCTGTGCAAAACAGAGGGAGAGGACTCAAGATGGCCAGATCCAGGTGTCCTAGATACACATGCATAAAATTATATGCAGAAGGAAATAAGTATGGAAATTTTGATAGAACTACATTAAGGTTGGAACATTGTATAAAATTTTTGACATTAAATTAACATCATTAGAAAATGTACAATGGAGACTTCCTCACATTAAGATCAATACAGTAAACTGATCCCTTCTGCCTACACAATGTCCACATCCCTCCATTCTCTGCACATTCACATGCCTATCCAAGAGCCTCTTAAATGCCTCTATAGTATCTGCCTCCACCACCTCTCCTGGCAGAACATTCCAGGCACCCACCACTCTCCATGTAAAAAAAACTTTGCCCTGTACATCTCCTTTGAATTTGGACTCAAAATGACCAGATCCAGGAGTCCTAGATACATATGCATAAAATTGCATGCACAAGGAAAATAAGTTTGTCAGTTTTGATACAACTACATTAAGATTGAAACATTGCATGAAATCATTGATATTAACTTAATGCCATTAGAAAACGTACAGTGGAGACTTCCTCACATTAAAATCAATAAAGTGATTCTTTATGAGAAACAATGGCTAATCTTTATGAGAAACAATGGTTAATCTTTATGAGAAACAATGGTTAAGAAGCTTGGAACCATAAAGTGTCAAGAGAGTTGCAGAAGTATGTAGTGATGGACTGCTTATATTCTTTGTCTATTGGTAACGAGACATACAGCTAGGATCGCCATTAGATGAAAGGAAATTAGAAGGAAATCATGAATGAGATACTGCAATGTCAGAAACCTTGGAGCTAAAATTGCTGGAAAGAGTCAGCAGGTAAGAATTACTTAACCTAAAATAACTGACACACATCTCATCTCATTAGTTTAATAAACTTAATGAGCTCAGTTTATTCCGACAGCACAACTGCAGCACTATCACAATATGCAATGCAGCTCAGGTTGTGCAATAGCTGGACAGTGGCCACTTTCAGGAAGCTAAGGGAAGAGAGAGGCAACTTGGGCAGCTGCTAATGGATACTGTACTTTAGCCAAACATCCGCCTTGAAAGACTTCGGCCCACCAAGTCCATGCCAACCATTAAGTGCTCAGTTACATTAACCACACTCCAATCCCACTTTACTGTCACATATTCTCGTCAATTCCTGTCAGACTCCACCGCTTGCCTCATACAGCGACTTTTCTCAGTCTGTGTTCAATTAGATTTCCCTCCGATTTGTGGTAGGATTTGCATGCAAATGCCTCGATCTAGAGACAATTTACAGTGGCCAATCAACTACCAACCTGTGCGCCTTTGGGATGTGTGAGGAACCCCAGGTGAACACAGGCAGCAGCTCTACTACCTGGTGCCACTCCTTCTAAATCTGCTTCCAATGTCTTTTCAGGCAGCACATTCCAAATCACAGCAACTTTGACCTGAAACATTAAGCTCGGTTTCTCTCTCCACAGATGCTGCCTGACCTGCTGAGTATTCCCAGTATCGTCTGTTTTTGTTTCTGATTTTCAGCATCTGTGGGTTTTCTCTGATTTTCGTTTACTGGTGTGCACTGACAAACACTCAGTTTCAGTGTCGACTAGATGACCAAATTTGATTGCTCTATGCTTAAAAGTGAGGAAGTAACAACTTCCTCAAAATCTTCATGACCGCTCAAGGGTGACAAATTTGCTACGCGTAACCTGCTGTTTATCTGCTCGGTAACTTCTCTGAACGAAGATAGAGACCTGATACTTTCCATGGGTGCACTCATTTTAGGCTAGCTTGCACAGGCTGCAATTTGCACCATTGGAAAGGAAACCTTCGAAAGGATATCTTGACCCAAGTAAGTGATGATTTTTGATCATTCTTACACAAACATTTTTAAATAAATTAGTTATTGTAGGAGAGAATGTTTAGAAAAAAATAATGGGATCAAAAATCAAGCCCTTTATGGAGATGACACTATCAGACATACTTTCACAATTGCTAAATTGGAAGTGCATGTTAGTAGGCTTGACAAAACAGAAGCTGAAGAAGCACTTTATTACTTCGGAGACACAAAGCCAAAAGAACAAAAAATAGAATTCATCACATTTGGTGGAATCTATTCAAAATGCATAAGGACATTCAAAAATAGGAAATTTGGACATGTAAGGAATCAGTTCTAAAGTTTAAAGTTTGCAAAAACTGCAGTTGAAAATCATACAAGAGTTTTGATTGTAAGGATTAGGATTTGCATACCTGACAAGCTCAAATTTCAAAATACTGATGAATTCAATTGTTGGTTTACTGAAGCAATTAAGAAAGGGTTGCTGGCCAAGGTGCGGGGCAGATACCAAGAACAGATCAGGAGGTTGAATGGAAATGGAGGCAGACCTTGTGGGTTCTGTACAGTAAACTGAGGTTTTGATGTTTTAAGAATGATAAGATATAGAGTTCAACTTTTTTTTTCCCAATTGCATCATTGTGGACTTTGGGCTTTTTCAATTGGAGAACTGCTATACCTGCCAGGGCAGCAAGGTTTATCCAGCCAGTGCAGAATTGTTTGCCTGCACTGCACTTTCTCCGTAACTGCAACGCTATATTCTGCATTGTTTTCTTTTTACTGCATCGATGTAATTATGTATAGCATGATCTGTCTGGACAGCACAAAAGCTTTTTGCTGTATCTTGGTACATGTGACAATAATAAACCAATAAATGGATCAGAGATGATCCAGGCTTGTAACTGGGTTAAACTGAGGTCAGGGTTGGGATGGGGAGGGAATGTGAAGGAGGAAAAGGGAGAAGCGGGCAACATTACCACTGCTGAGAAGCAAGAAAGTAGCAGACAACGTTCTGCAAGCAGCAAGGGTGGAGAGAGGGGAGGAAGGCAGTCAGTCTCAGGGACCAATGTATCAGACAGCATCCTGCAAGCAGAGAGGGTGCAGAGAGGGGAGGAAGGTGGCCAGTTTCAGGAAACAATGTAGACTGATGAAGCATTTAACCGGTGATGTGGAGGTGTCTACGGATTTGGTTCCTTTGGTCAATATTGGGAGGCCGTTGCCTCAATCGTACAAAATCAACTTCGGCAACAAAGGTGAATCATTCCCCACAAATATCGAAAATTACTTGTTTACTCCCTAACATGCTCCACTCACTCATGTTCCAAATGAAAATGCTGGAAACATTCAGCTGTGGCAGCAGCTGTGGAAAGAAAAAACAGGATTAGCTGTTTAGGTCGTTGGAACTGGGAAAGAGAAAAACTGGTTTGAAGTTGCGGCGAAGTAGTGGGGAGGTGGGACTATCTGTGGGGCTGGAGTTGCTATGGGGGTCAGTGGTGGGTATGGGAGCAGTTCAAGAGTGATAACACAAACAAACTCAATGCAAAGTGCTGCGATATGTATGGCTGTCAGACACGCCCAGCAGGTCAGGCTGTGCTAATGCAGAAGGAGAAACTGAGCCAACATCAAATTCGGATGCCTTGCAGCAGAAATGACCAGTTCTAAAATCAGGTAGAGTACTTGCAGTTGTGAAACACACATACTGCCTCCGGAAGGCTGCAGTCTCACCAAATGGAAGACATGTTCCTCAACCTTCTATCGGGTTTTGTTAGAACAGTCCAGGAAGTGACGGACAGATAGATCACGGTGGAGGTGGAAAGCAGAATTGAAGTGGAGGGGCAACAGGGATTCTCCAAATCACCCCTGTGCACTGAAAGCAAGTACCTCGCTGAATAGTCATCTGAGTTTGGTTCCTCCAATGCAGAGGTCACATTGTGAATGCAGTACATTAGATTGGAAGAGGTGCAAGTGAATGGATGCTTCAGCTGGAAGGACTGTTTCTGTTCCTGGATAGTGGGAAGGAGAGAGGTAAAAGGACTGCTGTTACATCTCTCTCCCCTCTCACCTTAAACCTATGCCCTCTAGTTCTTGATTCCCCAACCTTGGGAAAAAGGACTGTGTGCGTTCCCCTTTTCTATGCCCCTCATGATCTTATACACCTCTATATGACCACCCCTCATTCTCCTACGCTCCAATGAGAAAAGTCCCAGCCTGCTCAACATCTCTCCGTAACTCAGTCCCTCAAGTCCCGGCAACATCCTCATAGATCTCCTCCGCACTCTTTCCAGCTTAATGGCATCTTTCCTATAGTGGGGTGACCAAAACTGAACACAATATTCCAAAGTGTGATGTCATACCTTCCAGTGCTGTCAGAGACAGATCCTCTGCAACAGGAAGGTTGGTCAGGAGGAGAATAAGTCGGTCTTTCCCTTGCAACAAACAATCTTTTGCAGGAACTCAGTGAGTTGAGCAGCATCTATTGAGGGAAGGTAATTGTCGACAGCATAATCAAAAACCCCTCCCACCGTGGACATTCATACAAAAACCTGAAAGCACATACCACCAGGCTCAAGGACAGCTTCTACCCGGCTGTTATAAGATTCTTGAACAGACCGCTTGTACAATAAGATGGACTCTTGACCTCACAATCCACCTTATCGTGGCCCTTGCACCTTATTGTCTGTCTGTACTACACTTTCTCTGTAACTGTAACACTATATTCTGCATTCTGTTATTGTTTTCCCTTGTATGACCTCAATGTACTGATGTTTTGAAATGATCTGTATGGATGGTTTGCAAGATTAAGTTTTTCACTGTACCTCGGTACGTGTGACAATAATAAACCAATGCCAATACCACCTCCTGTGGTTGCAGGGAAAAGTGCCTTTAAGAAGTGGAGTGGCTGGTGAGGACGAAAGAGGAGGTCAGGAAATGGTCCCTTTGAAAGGCTGAAAGGAGAGGAAAGTGGAAGGTGTGTCCGGTGGTGGAATCTCACTGAAGGTGGCAGAAATTGCATAGAGTGATCCGTTCAACATGGTGGCCGGTAGATGAGAACCAGGGGATCTCCATCCTTATTGTGTCAAGGGGAGGGGCTGAGAGCAGGAGTACAGGAAGAAGATGGCATGTGGACAAGGTTTCTGCAACAGTTCAGGAAGAAGCAAGTCTTTCCCAGTTCTGACGACCTGAGCCGTTATAGTCTGTTTCTCCTTCCACAGATGCTGACTGACTGGCCAAGTGTTTCCAATATTGTCTGCTTTTTCCTCCTCCTTCTTCAGCCCTTTGCCTCTTCTACAGCTCTCAGCTTCTTACATCACTCCCTTTCATCCTCCCTCTCACCTGGACTCATTTATCACCTGCCAGCATGTGCTCCTCCCCCTCCCCCCACCTTCTTATTCTGGCTTCTGCCCTCTTCCTTTCCAGTCCTGATGAAGGGTCTCGACCTGAAACATCAACTGTTCATTTCCCTCCATAGATGCTGCCTGACCCGCTGAGTTCCTCCAGCATTTTGTGTGTTGCTCCAGATTCCAGCATCTGCAAAATCTTGTGTCATTGTCGGCTTTTATTTCAGATTTCCAGCATCTGCAGGCTTTTTTTTACTTCCTTCTAGTCTGACAGCACAGGAACAAGCAATATCTTTCTCCCATTATATACCAGATTTTCTATCCAATACTGGAGGGCATGCATTTAAGGTGAGAGGGGGTAGGTTCAGAACAGACGTGAGGGGTATGTTTTTTACTGAGAGAGTGGTGGATGCCTGGAATGCGTTGCCTGATAGGGTGGTGGAGGCAAATTCACTGGGGGCTTGGATGAGCACACGAATGAGAGGAAAATGGAGGAATATCGGCATTCTGTAGGTTGGAGGGAATAGCTATGTCGGCACAACACTGTGGGCTGAAGGGCCTGTTCTCTGCTCTACTGTTCTGTATTCTATGCAAATAGAATAAAATGGCATTAATGAAGAATCGATGTAAATGGCTACTTGATGGTCAGTGTGAACCCTGTTGGGCTAAAGTGGCCATTTCTTGCTGTATAACTCTATGACTCCTTCGAGTCACTATGATATTCTATTCTTAGATTGCCTAAATTTTCGTTCCCTTTCTGCTTCTCTCATTCATTCAGAAATGAACAACAGCAAAAACTCTTCCAACGTTATGAACTGCAGTGAATTGCGTAACCCCACTGTGACCAGAGTGGTCATTCCCCTCCTGTACGTCATTGTCTTCATTGGAGGATTCCTGCTGAATGTATTGGCTGCCTGGATCTTCTGCCACGTTCCAAATAAGTCCAGCTTTGTGATTTACCTCAAAAACATTGTTGCAGCTGACCTGCTGCTGGTAGTTACACTTCCATTTAAAATCCTCTCCGGGTCATCTCTCGGGACCTGGCAGTTGGAAGCCTTTGTGTGTCGTTACTCTGCTGTCATGTTCTACACTAGCATGTACATCAGCGTAATATTCCTCGGCCTGATCAGCCTCGACCGGTACCTGAAGATTGTACAACCTCAAAAAATCCTCGTCGTGCAGAAAGTAACAGTTGCCAAAGTGATCAGTGTGGGATGCTGGGTTTTCATGGTGAGTTTTGCCCTGCCAAATATCATTTTGACCAACAAGGTCCCCACAGTGCACACTGCAGCAGAATGCATGAATTTGAAAAGCGAGATTGGGAAAACTTGGCACAATTTTATAATTATCAACTGCCAAGTTGTTTTCTGGATTGTGTTTGTCCTTCTCACTCTGTGTTACTTAGCCATCTTAAAGAAAATATATTGGTCCAAACAAAAATTTCAGGACTCTAGCACCGTGGTAAAGAAAGCTAACCGCAACATTTTCAGCATCCTGGGGGTCTTCTTCGTCTGCTTTGTGCCGTACCAAATTGTCAAGATCCCTTACGACAAAAAACGATTGACCAAGCATAACTGTGCAATACTCAACAGCCTGTATTATGCGAAGGAGTTCACACTGTTTCTGTGCGCATTTAACGTTTGCCTCGATCCAGTCATCTACTTCCTCCTGTGTAAATCCTTCACTAAACAGTTGTGCAGAAAGTTGAAAACGAAAAGGCAGTTGACCATCAAAACGGGTGAAGTGAGGAACAAGCCACAGTCCAGTAACACCTCCAACCAAACCCCCGTTTCCAGCAATGTAATGGTTGACCTACACAAATTCTCCCCGACTTCCCTCTGATACAAGTACCATGGAATCTAATCTGATCAACATACCACAGAAGTCTCCAGCAGCTTCAAGGTTATCCTCTCAAGTTGAACAAAATGAAAAGGGCACAAAAGCATTATACGTCTCTCACATTTTCTAACCACCCACCCAAGAGAGCCAATTCTTTCCTCCAAAGTTCCTCTGGTGATAATTCCTCATTTGCTTTCTTGAACTTTCCTACAATAAATGTGTTTAGTTAATTCCTCCCGTTTCTCAAATGATGGTCAAGGAAAGCATAATTAAGCGGGTCACAATTGAACATAAAAGAAACATTACCATTCGTTGTTCCCCCCAACCCCCAAAATGGTCCGCTGTCTGCCAGGTGGCGATGGCCCCAATGGGTTCACCAACAGGCCTTTACAATGGAAAGCAAAGTGCTTTGGTAATTCTACACCTCAACAAGTCGGTGTCGGATACCACCAGAAAGACACATTAAAATAAAAAGAACCCAGAATTTGGCCCCTCAACCCAATTCATTGAGATCATGACCAATCTGACATTGGCATCACCTGCACTTCCATAGAGTTATACAGCACGGAAACTGACCCAGTGGTCCAATAGGTCAATGCCAATCAAGATTCTCATCTAAGCTGGTCCTATTTGACCGCATGTGGCCCATATACCTCTAAACCTTTCCCATCCATGTACCTGTCCAAGTACCTTTTAAATGATGTTAATATTTAAACCACTTCCTCTGGCAGCTCATTCCATATACCGACCACCCTGTGAGTGAAAAGGTTGCCCCTCAGGTTTCTGTTAAATCTCTCCCCTCTGCCCTCTAGTTCTTGGTTCCCCAACCCTGGGAAAAAGACTGTACGCATTCACCGTGTCTCTGTCCCTCATGATTTTATACACCTCTTTGAAATCACCCCTCATTCTCTTATGCTCCAATAAAAGAAATCCCAACATGCTCAACCTTTCTCCATAACACAGTCCCTCGAGTACCAGCAATGTCCTCATAAATCTGTGCACTCTTTCCAGCCTTATGTCATCTTTCCTACAACAGGGTAACCAAAACTGAACACAATATTCCAAATGCGGCCTCACTGGCCTTTCATGCTAGGTCCATTGAACCCTCACTTTCCCTTTAGTTCAGAAAGATATATAATAAACCCAAGATATCACCTTCGACATAGTGGGAAAGTTGAGAAATCCAGAGACGTAGGCACATGAAACTCGCTGACTCTGAGAGACAGCTGCAGTGGCAGTTGCACAATGTTTCAGCACAAGATGTTAAACTGAGGTCCTTCTGTTTCAAGAGCAGGGAAACTGTGAAGAACATCCTAACTTGGATGTTTATGACTGTTTCTATGCAAAACAGAGGGAGAGGTCACTCAAGATGGCCAGATCCAGATGTCCTAGATACACATGCTTAAAATTATATGCAGAAGGAAAATAAGTATGGAAATTTTGATAGAACTACATTAACGTTGGCACATTGTATAAAATGTTTGACATTAAATTAACACTGGAAAATGTACAATGAAGACTTCTTCACATTAAGATCAATAAAGTAAACTGATCCCTTCTGCCTACACAATGTCCATATCCCTCCATTCTCTGCACATTCATGTGCCTAGCGAAGAGCCTCTTAAACACCTCTATCGTATCTGCCTCCAGCACACCTCCTGGCAGCACATTCCAGGCATCCACCACTCTCTACGTAAAAAAAAAACTTTGCCCCGTACATCTCCTTTGAACTTTCCCCCTCTCACCTTAAATGTACACCTTCTCGTATTAGATGAAATGAGATGAATAGATACCAAATAACCAATAGAAGAGAGAAAGGAAACAAACCATCAGTGCTGAAAAAGATAGAATTGCCGATTGTACAAAGTTGTCGAATTCAGTGCTGAGTTCAGAAGGCTGGATGTGGCTACACAGGATAGTGCGTAGGAGGTGGAGAAGCGAGAGACTACAGATGCTGGAACAACAAATAATCTGCTGGAGGAACTCAGTGGGTCAAGTAGCATCTGTGGGGTACAGGAACTGTTAACATTTCCATTCTGATGCAGGGTTTCGATCCAAAACATCGACAACTCCACTCCCTCGCAGGTGCTGTTCGACTGGCTGAGTTCCTCCAGAAGAGCATAGAGGTGATTTACAAAGATTTCCCAGAACTGGAAGACTGCAGCTCGGAGGAAAGAGTCAATATAAGCTAGAATTCTTTCGCTGGAAGAGAGGAGTCTCAGGGGAGACTTAACTGAGGCATATAAAATTAAGAGAGGCTTGGATGAGGTATGAATGGAATTGCCCATATTGAACTGCATTTAGGTGGGACACAGCAAGTGAATGATTGAAGCATACAGAACTTCCTGAAGCAAGTACACTATGGGATACAGTGAATAAACCACATGACAAATTTAGAACATAGAACAGTCCAGCACAGGAACAGGCCCTTCGCCCCACAATGTTGTGCAGAACTAATTCAATGCCTTACTAAACTAATTCCTTCTGCCTACACAATGTCCATATCCCTCCATTCTCTGCATATTCATGTGCCTATTTAAGAGCCTCCTAAATGCCTCTATCGTATTTGCTTCCACTACCACCCCTAGCAGCACATTCCAGGCACCCATCACTGTGTAAAAAACTTGCCCCGCACATCTCCTTTGAACTTATCTCCTCTCACCTTAAATGCATGCCCTCTGGTTTTAGACATTTTGACCCTAGGAAAAACATACTAGCTGTCTACTCTATCTATGCCTCTCATAATCTTATAAACTTCTATCAGATCTCCCTTCAACCTCCATTGCTCCAGACAAAACAATCGAAGTTTGTCCAGGCTGTCTTTGTAATAGCATGCTCTGTAATCCAGGCAACATCCTGGTAAACCAATTCTTCACCCTTTTCAAAGGCTCCACATCCTTCCTATGATGGGGCAACTAGAACTGAATGCAGTACTCCTGATGCAGCCTTACCAGAGATTTATAAAGCTGGAATGTAACTACCTGGCTCTTGAACTCAATGCCTCGGCTAAAAAAGGCAAACATGCCAAACGCCTTCTTTATCACCCTATCAACTTATGCAGCTGCTTTCAGGGAGCTCTGGACTTGGACCCGAAGATCCCTCTGTGCCTCAATGCTATTCTGCCCTGAATTTGTATGTCACAATGGGACAAGTGCAATTAGTCCCATCTCAGACTAATACTCATCTAATGCATCCAGCTTGAATGTCAACACAGAAATATCCAAACTTCAAGATACAAGTTTAATCAAACTGAACCTTGTTCTCTTCTCACAAGTCCAGGCCATGTCAAAGAAACATAGTGAAAAGCTGCAAATCCATGCCTGAAACTTTAGATGCAATGAAACTCTAGATGCAATGAAACTCGTGTTATATTGTTGTTGTTGTTTAATGACTGCTTAAGAATATATCAGCAAGGTAGAACCTTGCCATAAAATAGGAGAAGCCTCGTGTGCAATTTTCAATTAAGACTAATAATGATTGTAAAAAACATAGCTGTTGTTGGCAACAAAGCTAGATGAATAAAGAGATATATATTTTCTACCAAAGAGTTTAAGATTGATAGGCAGATACAATCAGTTTGATCAAATCAGTCTGAAGGGAAGAAATGTGGTTTCTCAATTTTTAAACTTATTTCAGTGAAAATTTTAACATAAAATTAATGGTAGAAACAATGCTTTTAGGAATTGAAAATAAATGCAATACGAGATCTCCCGCTATCTCTCAAAAGAGATGAGAACCTGAATTCTGTTCTGGGAAAGTTGGTGGCTGGTATCAACCAGAATAAATACACAGTACTGAATCTTGATTAACCTCACTGACTTGCAAACGCACAAATCGCCCAATGAAATAGGTAAAAGGAATGTTAGCAAACTGTAACTCCCAATTTACTAGTGGAGTGTATTAACAAATAAAACCTTTGGATGTCAATAATATTGCTAGATCTTGTCATGGAAAACAACTGCACAATCTCTTCCTGTTTTAAATAATGTAACGGCTGCTTCTTGGTTATTTTTAAAAATCAACCTCAGAGACCAAACCTGTTATCTCCTAATCTTGCAAACAGCACTAGAGCAAGTTGCACTAAAATGCTTAAATGTGCGTTTCCTTAAACATTGAGGCAATATTGTGGGCTTTGGTGAATACCAGACTTCAGTGAGGAGGACAAGCAGCAATAAGGTATGGCAAGATAAGGTTTTTTTCTTTTTCTTAAGTCCGTTAGTTTACTTTAGGGGCAGTGATGGCAACTGGTGGAGTGGCATGCTCCTCCTGTGAGATGCAGAAGATCAGGGAGAGTTCAAATGTCCCTGTCCAGCATGTCTGCAGGAAGTGTGTCCAGCTGCAGCTACTCTCAGACCACATGGATTGGTTGGAGTGGAGCTCCATCACAGATACAGATGATGTCCCCATCATCGAGGACATCTTCAAGAGGCAGTGCCCCACGAAGGCAGTATTCATCACTAAGGACCCACACCATCTGGGACACGCCCTCTTCTCGTTACTAACATCAGGGAGGAGGTACAGGAGCCTGAAGACCCACACTCAACGATTCAGAAACAGCTTCTTCCCCTCCGCCATCAGATTTCTGAATGGTCCATGAATCTATGTACACTACCTCATAATTCCTTTATCTTTGCTCTGTTTATTTTTGTAGTTTATGGTAATTTTACGTCTTTGCACTGTACTGCTGCTGCAAAACAACAAATTTCACGCCATATGTCAGTGATAATAAACCTGATTCTGATTCTGAGATGGACTCACTGTTAAGCATACAAAAGGCATAGTATGAGAAGCTTCAAGGAGTTGGTCACACCAATGGCTCAGTCAGATAAATGAGTTACTGCCAAGAGGTATTGCAGGAGTCTACTGTAGCTGTTCCCTTCTCAAACAAGTATACCCTTTTGGAGACTGCTATGGGGCAATAGCCTCTCAGGGGAAAATGACAGCAGCACCACAACTAGCTCTTTTATTCAGGAGGGTAGGGCAAAGTCTAGGCGAGCAATAGTGACGGGACTTTTTAGTCAGGGGCACAGTCAGGGGCATGTAGACGAACCAGGAAATTATAGGCCAGTGAACCTTACATCAGTGCTAGGGAAAATTATTGGAGAAGATTCGTAGGGATAAGACTATTGAACGGTTCCTTTATACGATGAGATGGACTCCTGACCTCACAACCTACCTTGTTTGACCTTGCACCTTATTGTCTACCTGCAATGCACTTCCCTGTAGCTGTAACACTTTACTCTGGACTCTGTTATTGTTTTTACCCTGTACTACCTCAATGCACTCTGTACTACCTCAACGCATTGTGTAATGAATTGATCTGTACGAACAGAATGCAAGATGATAAGAGGCATAGATCGAGTGGACAGTCAGAGACTTTTTCCCAGGGTGACAATGGCTAACATGACGGGACATAATTTTAAGGTGATTGGAGGAAGGTATAAGGGGGATGTCAGGGGTAAGTTTTTTTTTTACACAGAGAATGGTGGGTGCATGGAACGCACTGCCGGCAGAGGTTGTGGGGGCAGATACATTAGGGACATTTAAGAGACTCTTAGATAGACACATGAATGATAGAAAAATAGGGGGCTACGTGGGAGGGAAGAGTTAGATAGATGTTTGAGCAGGATAAAATGTTGGCACAACATTGTGGGCCGAAAGGCCTGTACTGTGCTGTAGTGTTCTATGTTCTAAGACAAGTTTTTCACTGTACCCCGGTACAAGTGACAATAATAAACCAATACCAATACCAGGATAGGATGTACTCGCATGTGGAAAAGCATGGACTTTTCGGGTAGTCAACATGGCTCTGTGTGGGAGAGGTCATGTTTTACAAACTCCATTAAGTTTTTTGAGGCGGTGACAAAGATGACAGATGAGGGTAGGGCAGTGGATGTTGTATTCACAAACTTTAGTAAAGCTTTCATCAAGGTCCTTCACGGAAAGCCATTCTAGAAGATTAAGGCACATGGGATCCATGAAAACTTGGTAGATTGGATTCAAAACTGGCTTGGCCATGGAAGACAGAGGGTAGTGGTGCAGGTCTGTTACTCTGACTGGAGGTCTGTGACCAGTTGTGTTCTGCAAGATTCAGTGCTGGGTCCTCTGTCTGTGATATAAATGACTTGGACACAAATTTGCAGACGACAGAAAAATTGTGGGAGCTGTGGATGGTGAAGAAAATCATCAAAGGTTTCAGAAGGATATAGATCAGTTGGAAATATGGGCAGATGGAGGTTAATCAGATAAATATGAGGTGTAGCACTTTGGGAGGTCAAATATAAGGGGAAAGTTAATGGCAGGACCCTTAACAGCATCAATGTACAAAAGGATCTTCAGGTCTAAGTCCATAGCTTCCTGAAAGTGGTGACACAAGTAGACAGGGTGGTAAAGAAAGCGTACAGCATGCCTGCCTTGATCGGTCGGGGTGCTAAGTATAAAAGTTGACAAGTCATGCTGCAGCTGTATAAAACTTTGGTGAGGCCTCATTTGGAATATTGTGTCTTGTTCTGGTCACCAAATTACAGGAAAGACCTGGGGACACTGGAGAGGATGCAGGAGAAGTTCACCAGGATGTTGCCTGGATTAGAGAGGATCAGTTATAAAGTGAGGTTGGACAAACTTAGATTATTTACTCTGGAGCATCAGAGGCTGAGGGGCAACCCTGATAGAAGTACATAAAATTCTGAGAGGTATAGACAGGGTAGATAGTCAGAGCCTTTATCCCAGGGTGGAAATGACAAATATTAGAAGGCAATACACAAAAAGTGCTGAAGGAACTCAGCAGGTTAGGCAGCATCTATGGAGGGAAATAAACAGTCGATGTTTCGGGCCGAGACCCTTCATCGGGACTGGAAAGGAAGAGGGCAGAAGCCAGAATAAGAAGGTGGGGGGAGGGGGAGGAGCACACACAGGCAGCTGATAGGTGAGTTCAGGTGAGAGGGGGAAGGTAGGTAGGTGGGTGGTGGGGGGGGAGTGGGAATGAAAGGGAGCTGCCTTATTCTGGTTTCTACCCTCTTCCTTTCCAGTACAACACAGGCAGATGAATGTGCAGAGAAGGGAGGGATATGGACATTGTGTAGGCAGAAGGGATTAGTTTAGTTGGGCATTTAATAACTAGTTTAATTAGTTTAGAGCAACATCGTGGGCCAAAGGTCCTGTTCCTGTGCTGTACTGTTCTACGTTCTAACAGGGGGAATACGCAAACTTGCCACAGATAAACACCAGACACTAGCATTGAACTTGGGTCACTGGAGCTGTGTGTCAACAGCCCTACTTGCTATGCCAGTGTACCAACTAAAGAGATTGCAGAGATTTAATCTGAACCATTAGTTGCAGGATCACTTATCTCTGTTAACTGCACACACTTGTTGATACTGATGGCTCAGAGTGCCTCAAGGATCTACTGGTGGATGGTTCTGCCAATAGGACTACGTATAACCAGGTATCAAGATGGAGGAAGGCAGCACATTGTCTGTAAATTATGGTCTGGAGTACAACAATGCTCCCAATTCAGATATCTTTGCTAATATCAACATGGAACAACACTGCCATGTCCAAGTGTAAAGCCTAGGGTCAATGCCAGATGGTTCATTCGCTTTTAGCCTCCTCCTGTTTTAACATATACAAGATTATGAGAGGAACAGATAGGGTAGCAAGTCAAAATCATTTTCCCCCTGGTAGGGGGTATCAAAAACAAGAGGGCACAGGTTTAAGGTGAGAGGGGGAGTCTTAAAAGGGGATCTGAGGGATAAGATTTTTATTTACACACACACGCACACACACACGCACACACACACACAGAGTGGTTGATACCTGGAGCACACTGCCAGAGGTAGTGGAATCAGATACAATCACTACATTAAGAGGCATCTAGGCTGATACTTAAATAGGCAGGGCATAGAAGGAGATGGACCTAACGCAGGCAAATGGGATTCGTGTAGGTGAGTGAAAAGGTCAGCATGGATGTGATGGACCGAAGGGCCTGTTTCTGTCCTGTACCATAACATTATCACTCTCTAGTTATAATAGAACATTTCAGAAGGCAAATTAATTTTTTTTTTACAATTCTTAGTCTTAGTGAATTTCAATTCCACGAGTGCCACAGTAGCAAGTGAACTCCTGTTACTAGATTGTTAGTCCAAGCCTCTGGGTAACTAGTGTGGCAATTTAACCAACTGTCACCACGATACCTTTCACTGTAAGTGGAGTTGCTCTCTGATGACTTCAGTGACACAGACAGTAGAGGTCCTGCCCTTCAGCTCACCACAGTTATGTCGAGTTATTTGCCCATCTAAACTCATCTCATTTGCCCGCACTAGCTCTGTATCCTTCTATACCCTGCCTATTTAAGTGTCTCTCTGATTGCCTCTTACAGTAGTGATTGTATCTGATTCCACCATGACCTCTGGCAGCAAGTTCCACCACACTCTCTAAAAAAAATTTCCCCTCAAATCCCCTCTAAAACTCCGTCAGCTCACCTTAAACCTATGCCCTCTTGTTTTTGATAACCCTACTAAGGAGAGAAAAGGATATTGACTCTCTACACCAATATGGGAAAAGTGGCAGGAAGAGAACCAAAGAAATTGGATAGATTCTACAGCTTGCACTACTTTAGGGACTGCTGGAAATTATACAATGACATGAATGTGCATTGAGGAATTTTTGTAATGGTGGTTTACACCGAAACAGAAAGAGTCATAGAGTCATAAAGCGTGGAAACAGGCCTTTCAGCCCAACTTGTCCATGCTGACCCCGATGCCCATCTAAGCTAGTCCCATTTACCCGCATTTGGCCCGTATCCCACTAAATCTTACCTGTCCAAGTGCCTTTTAAATGTTGTTATGGTACCTGCCTCAACCACTTCCTCTGGCTTATTGAAACTGCCTCAAC
The DNA here is from genome assembly GCF_009764475.1 of Pristis pectinata. Classification (NCBI taxonomy): domain Eukaryota; kingdom Metazoa; phylum Chordata; class Chondrichthyes; order Rhinopristiformes; family Pristidae; genus Pristis; species Pristis pectinata. Next base: position 104,840,015 of record NC_067410.1, on the reverse strand, counting down.
ATGGATCCAAGAGATAACAATAAACCACAGGTATGAGTATATGTTCTCAGGGTTGCAAGAAAGTGCAACTCATTCCTCAACATGGATCCAACAGATAAAATAAACCACGGGTATGAGTATATGTTCTCAGGGTTGCAAGAAAGTGCAACTCATTCTTGGGCTTGTGGAGACGATCATACTAAACCTAACTGCAGTATTCTCCAGTAATGTCAAATCAGAATACCTTATCACCTCTTATGCAGTTAGAAATCAGAATAGATCTAATACTGGAAGGAATAGGTATGGGAATGGAAATTCTTTACTCTTTTGATATTGAAACTCTAATAAATTGAGTAAATTGGGAGAAACCAACTCAGAGGTTATAAAGTCGAATATGAGTTGGTTTGGAACATTGTTAGAAACAACTTCTCAGAACTGGTAAGGAATCTGGAATTTGTGGATGGAAGTGAATGCAACTACATGGCAACAATATTTAGTTACAAAGGGGTGGGCAACCATACCAGTATTGCTTTGCACTGTTTAATTATGTAATGTTACGAACCAACAACAAAAGGAACACACTGAGTCATGTATCAGTGCTAAAAACTACTTTATTAATAACTTCGGATCATTAGGGAGGTAGAGGCAGACATAGATAGGAGTTTCAGGGAGATAGTTACACCTAAAAGTCAGGAGGCAGGTAGCTGGGTGACTGTTAGGAAAGGGAAGGGGATTAGACAGAAGGAGCAGTGCACCCCTGTGGCCGTTCCCATCAACAATAAGCACACCATTCTGGATACTGCCGGTGGGGACAACCTACCAGGGACAAGTTGTAGTGGTCAAGTCTCTGGCACGGAGGCAGGACCCTCATCTCAGATAGGAGGGAGGGTAAAGAGGAGAGCAGTAGTGATAGGGGATTCAATAGTTAGGGGGACAGATAGGAGATTCTGTGGAAGAGATCGAGAATCCCGGATGGTCTGCTGCCTCCCTGGTGCCAGGGTCCGTGATATCTCAGATCGAGTGCTTGATATTCTCAGGAGGGAGGGTGAGCAGCCAGATGTCATGGTCCATGTTGGGACCAATGATGTGGATAGGAAGGAGGAGGAGGTCCTGCAAAGAGAGTTTAGGGAATTAGGTGCAAAGTTAAAGGACAGGACCTCCAAGGTTGCAATCTCAGGACTGCTACCTGTGCCACGTGCTAGTGAAGCTAGAAGTAGGAGGATCATGCAGCTAAATACGTGGCTAAGGAGTTGGTGCAGGAGGGAGGGCTTCAGGTTTCTGGATAATTGGGCTTTGTTCCAGGGAAGGTGGGATCTGTTCCGAAGGGACGGTTTACACCTGAACTGGAAGGGGACTAACATACTTGCGGGTAGGTTTGCTAGTGCTGCTCCGGTGGGTTTAAACTAGATTTGCAGGGGGAGGGGAACCAGAGTGTTAGAGAAGAAAGTGAGGAGGAAAATGATTATGCGAGGTCTGCAGGTATGGACAGAAATCAAAGGTTTGTACATGATAGTAATGTTCTCAGGTGCATCTATTTCAATGCAAGGAGTATTGTAGGTAAGGCGGATGAGCTTAAGGCGTGGATTGGCACGTGGGATTACGATGTTATTGCTATTAGTGAGACATGGTTGAAAGAGGGGCAGGACTGGTAGCTTAATGTTCCAGGCTTCCGTTGTTTCAGACGTGATAGAAGGGGAGGGATGAAAGGGGGAGGAGTGGCATTACTGGTCAGGGAACAGATCACGGTTGTGCGTAGACAGGACAACCCGGAGTGCTCGACTACAGAGGCCATATAGGTGGAGCTGAGGAATAGGAAAGGTGTGGCCACACTAATAGGGTTGTATTATAGACCGCCCAATAGTCAGAGAGAATTGGAGCAACAAATCTGTAGGGAGGTAGCAGACCGATGTAAGAAACAGAAAGTTGTAATAGCAGGGAACTTTAACTTTCCACATATTGACTGGGACTCCCAAACTGCGAAAGGGTTGGATGGCTTGGAATTTGTCAAATGCGTTCAGGAAAGTTTTCTAAATCAATATATAGAGGTACCAATGAGAGAGGATGCAATACTTGATCTCCTATTAGGGAACCAGGCAGGTCAGGTGACAGAAGTATGTGTAGGTGAGCATTTTGGGTCCAGTGACCATAATGTAATTAGTTTCAAGATAATTATGGAGGTTCTAAATTGGAGAAAGGCCAATTTTGTGGAAATGAGAAAGGATCTAGGTAGGGTGGATTGGGATAAGTTATTTTCTGGCAAGGATGTGCTCAGTAAATGGAAAGCCTTCAAAGATGAAATTTTGAGAGTGCAGAGTTTGTATGTTCCTGTCAGGATTAAAGGCGAAGGTAACAAGCATAGGGAACCTTGGTTTTCAAGGGATGTTGGTGAGCTGGTTAAGAAAAAGAGAGAGGTGTATAGCAGGTACAGGCAACTAGGAACGGATGAGGTACTTTAACAGTATAGGAAATGTAAGAAAATACTAAAAAAGGAAATCAGGAAGGCAAAAAGAAGACATGAGGCTGCTTTGGCAGATAATGTAAAGGTAAACCCAAAGGGTTTCCACAGGTATATTAAGAGCAAAAGGATAGTAAGAGACAGAATTGGTCCCCTAGAAGATCAGAGTGGTCGTATATGTGTGGAGCCTCAGGAGATGGGGGAGGTCTTAAACAGTTTTTTTGCATCAGTATTTACTCAGGAAACTGGCATCGTGGATATGGAAGGAAGGGAAACAAGCACTAGTGTCATGGAACATATGGAGATTAAGGAGGAGGAGGTACTTGATGCTTTACAGTGAATAAAGGTAGATAAATCCCCAGGGCCTGACAAGATATTTCCTCGGACCTTGAGAGAGACTAGTGTAGAAATTGTAGGGGCCCTGGCAGATATATTTAAAATGTCCTTAGCCACGGGTGCAGTGCCAGAGGACTGGAGGATAGCTCATGTTGTTCCATTGTTTAAGAAAGGCTCGAAGAGTAAACCAGGTAATTATAGGCCAGTGAGCCTGACATCAGTAGTGGGTAAATTATTGGAAGGTGTTCTGAGAGATAGGACATATAAGTATTTGGACAGCCAAGGGTTGATTAAGGATAGTCAGCAAGGCTTTGTGCGTGGTAGATCGTATTTAACGAATCTTGTGGAGTTTTTTGAGGAGATGAAGGTAAGGCTGTGGATGTTGTCTACATGGACTTTAGTAAGGCCTTTGACAAGGTCCCACATGGGAGATTAGTTCAGAAGGTTCAGTCAATGGGTATCCATGGAAAGGTTGTAAACTGGATTCGAAATTGGCTGAGTGGGAGAAGACAGAGAGTGGTTGTTTCTCAGATTTGGAGGCCTGTGACTAGTGGTGTGCCTCAGGGATCTGTGTTGGGGCCATTATTGTTTGTTGTATATATCAATGATCTAGAAGATGTGGTAAATTGGATTAGTAAATTTGCAGAGGACACTAAGATTGGAGGTGTAGTGGACAGTGAGGAAGACTTTCAAAGCTTGCAGAGGGATCTGGACCAAATGGAAAAATGGTCCAGAAAATGGCAGATGGAATTTAATGCAGACAAGTGTGAGGTGTTGCATTTTGGAAGGACAAATCAAGGGAGGACATGCACAGTAAATGGTAGGGCACTGAGGAGTGCGGAGGAACAAAGGGATCTGGGAGTTCAGATACATAATTCCCTGAAAGTAGAGTCACGGGTAGACAGGGTTGTAAAAAAGGCTTTTGGCATCCTGGCATTTATAAATCAAAGTATTGAGTATAGGAGTTGGAATGTTTTGGTGAGGTTGTATAAGTCATTGGTGAGACCAAATTTAGAATATTGTGTGCAGTTCTGGTCGCCGAACTACAGGAAGGATGTCAGTAAGATTGAAAGAGTGCAGAGGAGATTTACAAGAATGTTGCCGGGTCTTCAGGAGTTGAGTTACAAGGAAAGATTGAGCACATTAGGACTTTATTCCTTGGAGCGGAGAAGAATGAGGAGAGATATGATAGAGGTTTACGAAATGATGAGGGGCATAGACAGAGTTAATACAAGTAGGCTCTTTCCACCTAGATTAGGAGAGATAAGTACGAGAGGACATGGCTTTAGGGTGAAAGGGGAAAGGCTTAGGGGGAGCATTAGAGGGAACTTCTTCACTCAAAGAGTGGTGGGAGTGTGGAATAGGCTGCCATCTGATGTGGTAAATGCGGGCTCGCTCTTAATAGTAAGTTGGATAGATACATGGACGAGAGAGGTCTGGAGGGGTATGGGCTGGGGGCAGGCAAATGGGACTAGCAGAATAATGTTTCGGCACAGACTAGAAGGGCCAAATGGCCTGTCTTCTGTGCTGTAGTTTTCTATGGTTCTAACTACTTATGATACTAAGAAAAATAAAAGTAAAAATGTTAGATTGTTAGAAGTAAAAATGTTAGATCTTAAACATCAACCCCAAAAACTAAACTCGTAGTGTGTGTGTGTGGCAAACTCCAAGTCCAGGAATAGTTTTCAAAGTTCAGTTCAGCAAGCCATAAGGTGAAACGTGAGCAAAGGCTTCTTCAACAACCACCATTGACTGAAGACAAAACGTAGATGTAGAGAGAAAATAGAGAGTAATTACGAAATCCAAATGTTCCACTTTGGAACCCAAACGACACCTGTCTTTACTCAGCAGTGACTACTCCACCACATCTTCCTCACCCTGAAAGGCACTCGAATCGTGGCCGTCCACACAAATACCTGTTTCTTTCCACAGGTCAACAACAAAGTGAACTCCACTGCTTTGTTCCAAAGTATCTGCCACCCCACAAGGCATCCGAGACGTGGCCGTCCACACAAATACCTGTTTCCCTCTACAGGTTAACAACAAAGTGGACTCCACTGGATTACTCCAAAAATTCATACGTGGATTGTAGTGACAGATGCAGTTATTGTTTCTCAGCCATCGATAGAGAAACTAGCAGGCTGGTGTCTCTCTCTCTCCCTTCCTCTCTCTCCTCTGACTGACTCCTTCAAAAACGTCATTACGTCCTTTATCTTCTGTCGTAACCACGCCACACACACACACACACACTGTGCTATGCTCTATCTTAAAGGGACATTCACCAATAGTAACCTAGTCTGTAACAGTAAAAAGTGGCTCTATGTAACTTAGAGCAATTAATAGTGACGTCAGAGAATAATCTAACTCTGACAATTTTGAGAATGATGCACTTGAAAATCAACAACCCAGTTGGCTTAGAATGAAAAAAAGAACCTCAATGGGATGCAAATGCTTTCTGGTTCCAAGCAATATGAAGAAAGGGACAAGAGGGACGGTTCTGCAATTTTTGGATAAGGTCTAAGGCAATCCAGGTCTCTTATTTGGGTGCCCATGGTGTTGGGAGACCAGATGAGATATGATGCTAACCCCACAGTACAATCTAAACATTAGGAACAATGATCTAATGAGTGGGTATGCCCAAGAATGCCACCAAGTCCAAAGCCCTGTAGCTTAGACCTTGTTCAGGATCATGTGTCTGGCAGAGAGTCTGTGGTAATGAAACTCAGGCCTACGATGATGTGAAATTTTGCGCTTGTCTTTAGAGACAACTTATTGGGAAGATGGGACAGTTAATAAAGCCACCTGTGGGACAGTGTCGGTGTAATGTCTCATTGGTGTGGACAAAGACTTCAGTATGGAGACACAAGAGGCTGCAGATGCTGGAATCTGGAGCAAAAAAAAACCCACTGGGTCAGGCAGCATCTGTGGAGGGAAATGGACAGTCGACGTTTTGGATCGAGACTCTTCATCTGGACTGAAAGATCGAGAGGAGGTAGCTAGTATGAAGAGCTGAGGGGGAGGGGTGGAGCAAAAGCTAGCAAGGGTCGGATGGATCCAGGTGAGGAGGGGTGATAGGCAGGTGGAGGAGGGAAGAGCGGGAGGCTGGGAGGTGAAAGGTGGAGGCAAAGGGCTGCAGATGCTGGAATCTGATAGGAGAGGAAGGTGGAGCGTGGAATAAAGGGAGGGAGGTGGGGAGGGCAGATGGGAACCGTGGGGGGAAGGGACCCAGTGGGAAGAGTGTGTGGGCGCTGGGCAGATAGAGTGGGTGGAGGAGGGGGGAAGAAACAGGGTGATGGGGGCTGGAGGTGGGGAGGTGAGTGTAGGAAGATCTGGGTAGATTAGGAAAAGAGAGAAATGGGACAGAGGAGGAGCAGGTTACCTGAAACTGGTGAATTCAATGTTCATGCCATCAGGTTGTAGACGACCCAGGTGGAATATGAGGTGCTGTTCCTCTAGTTTGAGTTTAATCTTGCCCTGACAGTAGAGGAGGCTGAGAACAGACAGGTGGGTGTGGGAATGGGGAGGGGAATTAAAATGGCTAGCAACTGGGAGCTCCAGAAGGTCATGGCAGACAGAACCCACGTGCTCGGTAATGAAGTGTTCCAGGCTGCACTTGGTCTTACCAATGTAGAGGAGGCCACATCAAGAACACCAGAAGCAATAAACTAGGTTGGAGAAGGTACATGTATTGGCTCACACAACATAATGGGGAGACTGGTACGCCCAATTAATTTAACATTGTCATTAGGGGTGCATGGGGAAAATTAGAGACACTTCTTAGAAGAAAATCACCTAAAGTGACAAAGGAATTAAGCGAGATGGGCAAAGCCTACAACATAGAGGGATTAAAATAGGAAATGAGCAAGGAGAGTTGTTAAGAATGGCTAAGATTGATACTAACCTTACAGTCCAACACTGACGAGATAATTTTGAAGTGTGATACTCTGAAGCTAATGTAGTTTTGAAATTAGTCATCCACCCAGTAATTGTACTATTTGTATTAATGTTAATTATGGTAATCTCCATATGTTATATGCATCAAAAACTGTATGTATCACAATGGGAAACCGAGGATTTTTTACGTTGTGAAGAAACCCTTGATAGAATGCTCCTGATAATATCAATATCTCAGGATCAAAAGGGAGATGCATGTAATGTAAAAATTGTGTTCCAATATACAAACTCTTAATTGCAACATATTTTGAAAATAAGTTTGCTTGTGGTCTCTGGTAAGAAATACAGTAGATTGATTTTGGGTAAAGTGTCAGGAAGTTGTAACAGTGAGAAACAGTGTGAACATAACAGTAAGATGTTGAAACCAGACAATGGCATCATCAGGAATAGAATAACAAGAAAAACATAGTAACACAATTGATGTGATTTTAACTGAATTTGTCAGTCAGAGGCTTTATTGAATTCTTTCATATAATGCATCTATAGAATGTCTTTGTCCTCACCAAACAGTGAGCAGGACAAGCCAAAGTTAGAGGAAGGAGCTTCAGTAAGAGAAAACACAAAACTCCTGAAATGCCTGTACACTTGGACTGGCCATCCAAGATTGGGTAATATTTTTAACCTTGGAAGTGTCTGTAAGCTGCAAGACTATTAAAAATAAGTAAACTGACGTGACTCTGAACTTTGGAGCAATAAGCAATCTACTGGAGGAATTCAGCAGATCGAGCAACATCTGTGGGAGGAAAGGAATTGTTGACATTTTGGATTGAAATCCTGCATCAGTACCCAAAACGTCAATAATTCCTTTCCTCTCGCAGATGCTGCTCGATCTGATGAGTTCCTCCAGTAGATTGTTGTTCCAGATTTCAGCATCTGCAGTCTCTTATGTCTCCTCTGATTCTGAACTTTGAGTTAATTATGGATTAAGTGATATCATGACCCATACTATGTCTCATGTTATTATTTTCTGACCACCAATTATTTCCTATCCCCGTCTTATGAGGAAGGGTTGAGGGAGCTAGGGCTTTTCTCTTTGGAGCAAAGGAGAACGAGAGGTGACCTGATAGAGGTGTACAAGATGATAAGAGGCATAGATCAAGTGGACAGCCAGAGACTTTTTTCCAGAGTGGAAATGGCTAACATGAGGGGGCATAATTTTAAGGTGATTGGAGGAAAGTACAGGGGGGCTGTCAGAGGTATTTTATTTTAAACAGAGAGTAGTGGGTGTGTGAAACGCACTGCGAGGGGTGCAGATACATTAGGGACAGTTAAGAGACTCTTAGATAGGCACATGGATGATAGAAAAATGGAGGGGTATGTGGGAGGGAATGGTTAGATTGATCTTAGAGTACATTAAAAGGTCAGCACAACATTGTGGGCTGAAGGGCCTGTACAGTGCTGTACTGTTCTATGTACCTCCCTCATTCCACATTCTACAAACCTCTGCTGCTCATTTCCAAACTTACACCATCTCACTTGCTCACTTCACTGACCTATAATAATCCCTGCTTAAATAATGCCCCAGTTTTGTGTTGAGTTCTCTCCCTCATCTTCAAATCCATTCTTATTCTCACCATGTTCAGCCCTACAATTCCCCGAGACCTCTACACTCCTCAATATCGTCGAACGTGACGATACCATGACAAATCTACCATGACAAATCTCATCTCCAGTGCCAAGGTCCTGGGCACTGGAATTCCCTTCTTAAGCTTTTCTAACTCCCTTCCATCCTTTAAAAATCTCCACACTATTTGGTTTGACTATACTTTTAATCTGAGCCCAAATATTTTTGTTTTGGATAGAGTTTCTGTGAAGCCCCTTGCGATAATTTTACTACATTATATTTTATTGTGAGTAAGGCCAAATATATGCAAATCGCAACTGCAGAATTGTTCGACGTGAAAAGGATCTTAACTTTAGTGTGGTGTACCTCATCAAACAATCTCTTCTACAGAATAAGGGCAAGCACTACAGTGTAGCTGTTAGCATAACACTATTACAACGTCTGCGACCTGGGTTCAATTCTGGTTACTGTTTGTAAGGAGTTTGTACATTCTCCCCGTGCTATGTTGGCACCGGAACAGTAGCGACACTTGCAGGCTCCCTTCAGAACACTCAAGGCAAAAGATGCATTTCACTGTGTGTTTCGATGTACATGTGACTAATAAGGATATCTTATGGAGGCAGGTAGTGTAGCGGTTCGCATAACGCTATTACAACACCATTGATCCGGATTCAATTCCACCGCTGTCTGTAAAGAGTTTGTACATTCTCCCCGTGTGTCTGCATGGGTTTCCTCCCACATTCCAAAGACGTACAGGTTAGGAGCTGTGGGCATGCTATGTTGGCGCCGGAAGAGTGGCGACACTTGCGGGCTGCCCCCAGCACATTCTCAGTAACGCAAAAAGACGCATTTCACTGTGTGTTTCAATGTACGTGTGAATAATAAATAAATATCTTATCTTATCCATGCAGCTCTTTCAAAACAATGCAAATTTTGCAAGATCAATTTGGAAATTACTTAACTCGTTAAAAAAGAAACAAAAGAATCAGGGTCAAGCCTCAGTCTAGTCTAGCACATTAACATTAAGAACATAAAAAATTAGGAGTAGACATGGCCAACTCTACCCCTCAAGCTTGTCCGACCATTCAAGATGATTGTGGCTGACCAGCCCCACGTCGCACTGTTGTTTCTGTGCCAGTTCCCCAAAGCCCTCAATTACCCAACCTTTCAAAAATGCATCTTTTTAAATCGCCCAATAAGTCAGCCTCCACAAACATCTGGTGCAGAGAATGCCAGAAGTTCATCACTCTTTGCGAGACGTTCCCACACACCTCAGTTTTAAATGACCACCTCCGCATCTCGTAACTCTATCCCCTCGTTGGATTTTCTCTCACTAGTGGAAACGTCGCAAGGTCTTACATGTCATGCCACTTCAGGATCTCATATACTTCACTCAGGTCACTTCTCTTTCTTCTAAACTCCAACAAATGTTGATCTCATTGCTTATGTTGCTCATGACAGGACAGCCTTCTCATCCCAGGAATTTGCCCAGTGAATCTCCTTTGGACTGCCTCCAATGTCATTATTCCCTTTCTTTAAAGAGGGATCCATAACTGTACATAGTACCCCAGACGTGGCCTCACCAGGACCCTGTATAATTGTAAAAAGACTTCTCTATTTCTAAACTCCAACGCTCTTGGACCCCATCCACCCGGAACATTCTCTCTTCTCTCCTCTTCCATTGGGTAGAAGATACAGGAGCCTGAGGGCACATACCACCAGACTTAAAGACAGTTTCTACACCACTGTGATAAGACTATTGAACGGTTCCCTTATACAATGAGATGGACTATGACCTCACGACCTGTCTTGTTGTGACCTTACACCTTATTGCACTGCACTTTCTCTGTAGCTGTGACACTTTACTCTTATTGTTTTTACCTGTACTACATCAATGCACTCTGTACTAACTCAATGTATCTGCACTGTGTAATGAATTGACCTGTACAATTGGTTTGTAAGACAAGCTTTTCACTGTACCTCGGTACAAGTGACAATAATAAACCAATACCAATACAGGCCAATATGCCCTTTGCCTTCTCAACCACTTGCAAAAAAAGTTGGCAGGCAATTGCAGCAATTCAAGCATAAGAATGGTTAACTTCTTGTGATTCGGGCACATTTTTATTTTACTATGTCTACATTTAGAAGGCTACCAACCAAGGCACCCTCAATTCTGGGATGTGGCCACAGAGTGTTGCTATGAGAACGCTCTGCTCTCTTTTTCCCAAACAAAGCTCTGTATGAACTTACCGTCAGTGCAATGTTTTTGTGCACACGTATCAGTACCATGAATATATTATTAAAAATAAGTTGAAAATATTACTTGCTATTTTTTACTAACTATTTATATAACCTATTGACTATCTTCATAATATCGTGTACTAGTAAAGTTGCTTCCTAATCCAGGCTCCTGACGTTCACGAGCGATCTCATTTTAATTTCATTTTAATTTCTTTAAGCAAAGTAAGACAGATCTACTTTATTTTCCCTTCACCTTTCTTGAATATTTGCTTTGCTGAATTATATCATTTGACAGTGCTCCCAACTTCAAGTCAGAAGGTTATGGTTTCAAATCCCATTCAAGCAGATAAACCCAGACACCAGTGCAGTGCTGTGGGAGTAACAAGTTGTTAAACTGAGACTCTGTTTTTCTCCTTAGTTGGATGTAAAAGAATTTCAAATTAGGTTAAGGATTTTATCTAGGATATCAATAAAAATGCAGTCATTTTCACACAACTTTTACAAAAATCAACAGAGTGGGAATAGACCACACAACCACTCAAATCTGCTTTGCTGTTCAATACGGTCATGATTGACGTGAAATTGGCCCCAGCTCCACTTTCCTCCCTGATCACAACTGTGGATTCAAATCTAATCATCCATTAGGTATACATAATGCTTCAGCCGCCAAAGCTCTGTGAGTAGAGAACTGCAAGATCTTGCGTAAATTGTGGGTTTTCTTGCAATGCTCAAATTTCCGCCCACATCACAAAGACAAGCCAGTGGCTTAATTGGCTGCTGTAAATAATTTACTGTAAGAGTGAATGTCAAGAGACTCAAAGAGGAGTGGGTGGGCTTGTGTGAAACAAAATGAGTTGCAGGGGTACAAGGAAGTAAAGAGAGGGGGAACGGGGCTAATGAATCTGGCATGGGTCTAATGGGCCAAATAGTCTCCTCCCTTCTCATTATAAGAATTGACTGCTAAGTTTTTCATCTTACATAGTCACCACACCAAATTAATTTACAAGTCTCCTTGAGATGTCCAGAGGCCATGAAAGTTGTGATCACAAATACATTTTTTTCCCCACTACAAAATGAGCCTGCACCTTGGTAGCAGTCCAGTTACTGATAATTGCCTGTAGAACATGTGATGAGAGGTGAACTCGTCAGTAATCCCCTCATGGGGGATCCCAAAGCTTTAGTCATTGGAAGTCCAACATTGGCATAGGCCATTGTCATCAATGGACTTCATTCTTGGCCCTGTTTAATCTTAATCCAAAGGTAATATCAGCAACGGACCGAAGAGTTGTGCATTGGTTGGAGTAAAGTGTTGGGAGGTGAAGGGTGGGATGTAATTCCAGTTTTCCCCATTACTAATGGAGACATCACTCAATTTGCTGTCTGAAAATGTAAACAGCTTTGCAAACATGAGGCAGGATGTGGTAATGCTGAACTTAAAATGGTTCTGAAATCAAACAACACAATATTTCACATCCGTTTGATATTACTGGTCACCACTCTATACATCACAACGCACCTACTCATTAAAATAGTCTGGGTCTGGGCTGAGCAGAATTGTGCAGTCAAAATTGTCAAAGGGACCATCAGGAAAGCTTAACTTCGAGATCTGGAGTAAGTCCTCATTTTCATGTTGCTAGTAAGTACATTAGATAAGAAACCCAGGACATGGGCAGGAGAAAGAAAGAAACAAACAGAGAAGCTGATGGGGTTGAGCAGAGAACTTTGGAAGATAACATCAGCATCAACATAGTTGGCAATAGTGCAGATGTAAAATGATGTTCAACAAAGTGCAGGAGGAATATAGCCTGTTGAAAGAACAAAGTCAATGCTCATGAGACTCCGTGGATGAACAAGGACCAAAAAGGGGAAGAGCTAAGGGGAAAAAAATAGGTAAACATTGAGCAGAAGAGTTCAGAAGAAGAGATTAACAGCAAAGTAGATGATTGGTATTGGTTTATCATTGTCACTTGTACCGCGCAGTACAGTGAAAAACTTGTCTTGCATACCGATCGTACAGGTCAATTCATTACACAGTGCAGTTACATTCAGATAGTATTGTAACAATGAAATTAAGGCAATAAAATATAAAATATTTTACAGATAGATATAAAATGGAAGGTTGGGGTGGGAACAGGTTATACAGGGACATAGCATTGCTACCTCCTCCCTTTCATTACCTTGTAAGGTAATGAAAGGGAGAAGCTGGCAATGCCAAGTTATTATTTTGCTTCATTATTTAACAAAGAGATAGAGCAGATGAGCGTGACAATGAATGCTGAGATAAGTAATGGGCAAGCTCATCTAAAGTAACAAAAATACTTAGAATAAATACTTTTTGGATGAAGTAATCAAAGAGCATCGGAGCTCTGGTCCAGGTGAATTGCATCCGTGCATTGTAAAAGAGCCAAGAGAACAGGACTACTGCATGTATTTAATACTCAAAAAAGGTGCAGTGCAAAAGGATAACTAATCTAAAACAAATATTTGAGAAGGGGGACAGACATGTCCAGAAAATCATCAACTAGTCATCTGGTGGATAGCTGGTGATCGGGTTACTGGACCGGTAGCCAGAGGTTTGCATCAATGATCCAGTGATACAAGGTTAAATCCACCTGTGCAGCTGAGGAAATTTTTTTAAACATCTGAAACAATAACAAAAACCTATCCTTTGAAGAGGTAACAAAGTGTATTGATGAGAACAATATGGTTCATGTGGTGTAAATAGATTTCAGAAAGGCTCTTGACAAGAGCCCACTTGGAAGACTGGTCCAAAAGATTAGAGCCCATGTGATCCAAGACAACTTTGCAACTTGGATCCAAAATTGGCTTTGTAATATGAGGAGGAGGGTAATGGTGGAGGCTGCTTTTGTGATTGGAAGCCTGTGACCAATGGGGTACCACAGGGATCGGTGTTGAGACCCTTCTTTGTTATACACTTTAATGCTTCAACTGTTAATGTGGGAGGATATGATTAGTAAGTTTACAAATGACGTGAAAATTGGAGATCTTGTGGAGAGTGAGCAGGCCAGTCTAAATGCTACTGGATGATTGTCATCTGTTGGGGCAGCAAAGCCAGACAGACTGAAATCGTGGTAAGTGTGAGGTAATGCATTTTGGAAGGACTAGTACTATTGGCGTATACAAAATTAAAAATCAGGCCCTAAGGAATATTGAGGTACAGTGGTACCCAAGTCCAAGAATGCTTCAAAGTGGCAGCACAGGTGGATAAGGTGGGGAAGAGGGCATACAGGATACAAGGGGGAGGGGGAAAGAGGGAACCGGATGAAGGTATCCAAAACTATGAGGAGCATAGATGAGGCAGATTGTGAGAAACTTTTCCCTATTGGAGAGGTGTCTAAAACCAGAGAAGACAGGCTTAAGGTAAGGATTGGGAGGTTTAGAAGGGATCTGAGAAAGAACTTTTTCACCAAGAGGGTGGTTGGAATCTGGAACGTACTGCTGATGGAGTGATAGAGGCAGAGACTCATAACATTTAAGGAACATCTGGAAGAGCACCGAAACCAGTAAGGCACAGAAGCAATGGGCTAAATATTGGAAAATAGAGACCGACTGTCGGAGGTCAGTCATTCCAGGGCAGTCTTCTACACCCAGCTATTTTCAACTGCTTCATCAATGATTTTCCTTCTATTCTAAAGTCAGAAATGGGGAAGTTTACTGAGGGTTGCACAATGTCCCAATTCATTCACAACTCTTCAAAGAATAACACAATCCATGCATACATGTAGCAAGTCCTAGACAACATCCTGGCATGGGCTAATACAAGGTAGGTTACAAAGAATGGTTACAGACAAGGAGGAGGCCATTCGGCCCATTGTGTCAGTTCTCTGCCACAGCAACTCACTAGTTCCACCCCAGCCCCTTCTTTGTGATCTTGCAAATTTTTCCTTGACACATATTTACCCAATTCCCTGTTGGAAAGCCACAGTAGAATCTAGCTATATCACATCTAGAGGCAGTGCATTCTCAATTCCAACTGGACACTTTATGAAAAAGGTATTTCCTCATGCCATTCTTAATTCTTTTCCTCTTTCTCTTATATGTGTGACCTCTATTCCTCGACCCCTCCACCATTGGGAAGAGCAATCCGATGTCATTGAAAGGCCTTTTCAAAGATCTTTGTATTCTCTCCAGCCACAGGCGCGGTCCCAGAGGACTGGAGAGTAGCCAATGTTGTTCCTTTACTTAAGAAGGGCAATAGGAATAATCCGGGAAATTATAGGCTGGTGATCCTCACATCAGTGGTAGGGAAGCTATTGGAGAGGATTCTTAGAACAGGATTTACTCACATTGGAAAAGCATGGACTTAGTAGGGACAGTCATCATGGCTTTGTGTGGGGCAAGTCATGCCTTACAAACTTGATTGAATTTTTTGAGGAGGTGATGAAGATAATTGATGAGGGTAGGGCAGTGAATGTTGTCTACGTGGACTTTAGTAAGGCATTTGACAAGGTCCCTTGTGGTAGGCTGATCCAGGAAATAAAGATGTATGGGATCCATGGTCACTTGACAGATTGGATTCAAATTGACTTGGCCATAAAAGACAGAGGGTAATGGCGGAGGGGTGTTCTTCTGACTGGAGGTCTATGACCAGTGGTCTTCCACAGGAAGGATGTGGAGGCTCTGGAGAGGATACTGCCTGGATCAGAGACTATTAGCTATAAGGAGAAGTTGACAAACTTGAATTATTTTCTCTGGAACATCAGAGGCTGAGGGGAGACCTGATAGAAGATTATAAAATTGTGAGAGGCATCAATGAGGTGGGCAGTCAGAATCTTTTTCCAAGGGTAAAAATGTGTAATACTAGAGGACATAGCTTTAAGGTGAGAGGGAAAGTTTAATGGAGATGTGCGAGGTAAGTTTTTTTATATACAGAGAGTGGTGAGTGGCTGGAACACACTGTCAGGGGTAGTGGTGGAAGCATATACGATACTGGCATTTAAGAGGCATTTTGACAGCCACATGACCATGCAGGGAATGAAGGGATATGGATTATGTGTAGGCAAATAGGTTTATGTATTCAACATCATGGTCGACACAGATATCATGGGCTGAAGGGCCTGTTCCTGTGCTGTACTGTACTCTTCTATCCACTCTGTCTAGACCTTTCATCGTTTTATATACTTCTACCAAATCTCCCCTCATCCTTCTCTAAAGAAAATACTCCCAGCCTCTCTAATCTATCCTTGTAACTGTGGCCCCTCACTCCAGGAACCATCCTCGTAAATCTCTTCTGGACCCTCTCCAATGTCTTCACATTTTTCCTGCAATCAATATTGAAAACAACACCTCAGTTGAGACTGATCCAGTATTCTACAAAGGTTCTGCATGGCTTCCTTACCCTTGTACTCTACGCATTTATTGATAAAGCCTAGAATTGTGTATACTTGATTAACCATTTTCTCATCCTGCCTTTCCACTTTCAATTGACATGCACCCATACCCCCAGCTCCCTCTGCTCCTGGAGCCCTTTTAGTACAGTATTCTTCATATCATTTTTCCGTATTCTTCCTATCATAAAACATCGCCTCACATTTCTCTGTATTAAACATCTGCCATGCGTCTGCCCAAATCAGCAGCCTAGTTATATTCCGCTGCTATTTCTCACTATGCTCTTCACATTCAAAGTACTGCTAAGTTTTGCGTGTTCTGCAAATTTAGAAATTGTCTTGTACCCTCAAGTTTAGGTCACTAATACAGACTAACCAAAACAAAATAACAACCCTAACACTGACGGCTGGAGAACACCACTGTTCACCATCCTCCAATCTGATAAACAACCATTCAGCTGTATCCTGTTGTCTGTTAGAATAGTTTTTTTTTTCTTCTTCTTCTTCCCCCATTCCCCATTTCTCATTTCTATTTCCCTTTCCTTGGAGCAGACTCGATGGGCCAAATGGCCTGCTTCTGCTCCCTTGTCTGGTGATCTTGTGACCTAACCAACTTCATACCAAAGGCTTCAATATCCCTTTACGTAACAGGCTTCAACTTTGCTGATCAGGCTTTTACACATCACTTTAACATTCACAGCATAAAATTGCAAGGAGATAACCACCTACCATTGACATACAATGGTTTTACCATCAAAGTTCCCCACTATCAATATCCAGAAAGCTAGCCAGACTTGCCACACTAATATTGTGGCTGCATAATTCAGTCTGAGTATGACCATCCTGTGACAAGTGACTCGCCCCCAAACACCCAGAAGTCTTTCCACCATCTACAAGACACAAGTCAGGAGCACCATGGAATGCTCCCCACTTTTCTTGGATGAGTAGAGCTCTAAAAATACACACTGTGTAGCTCGACACCATCCAGAATGAAGCAACCTGCTTGATTAGTACCCCACCCACAAGTGGAAAAACATTCACTCCCTCTACCTCCCTGGTGTTTGTACACATTGAAGCTACTGTGCACTGTCTACAAAACCCACTGTAGATGCTCATCTGGGATACCCCAACACCTGTCAAACCCATGACCTCTAACAGCATGGGCAGACATGGTGGTGTAGCGGTTAGCATGACACTATTACAGCGCCAGAGACCAGGGTTCAATTACCGCCGCTGTCTGTGAGGAGTTTATACGTTCTCCCTGTGTCTGCATGGGTTTCCTCTGGGTGCTCCGGTTTCCTCCCACATTCCAAAGACATACAGGTTAGGAAGTTGTGGGCATGCTAAATTGGTGCCGGAAGCGTGGCGGCACTTGCAGGTTGCCCCCAGAACATTCTACGCAAAAGATGCATTTCACTGTGTGTTTCGACGTACATGTGACTAACAAAGAAATCTTATCTTAACCATAGAACAATACGGCACAATACAGGCCCTTCGGCCCACCACGTTGTGCCACCCTTCAAACCACACCTAAGACTATCTAACCCCTTCCTCCCACATATCCCTCTAACTTAAATTCCTCCATACGCTTATCTAACAATCTCTTGAACTTATCCAATGTATCAGCTCCACCACCACCCCAGGCAGCGCATTCCATGCACCAACAACTCTCTGGGTGAAAAACCTCCCTCTGACATCACCCTTGAACTTCCCACCCAATACCTTAAAGCCATGTCCTCTTTTTTTGAGCACTGGCACCCTGGGAAAGAGGCGCTGGCTGTCCACTCTATCTATTCCTCTCATTATCTTGTATACCTCTATCATGTCTCCCCTCATCCTCCTTCTCTCCAATGAGAACAGCACTAGCTCCTTTAGTCTCTCCTCATAATCCATACTCTCTAATCCAGGCAGCATCCTGGTAAATCTCCTCTGCACCCTTTCCAACGCCTCCGCATTCTTCCTATAATGAGGCGACCAGAACTGGACACAATACTCCAAGTGTGGCCTAACCAGAGTTTTGTAAAGCTGCATCATCACTTCGCGGGTCTCAAACTTGATCCCCCAACTTATGAAAGCTAACATCCCATAAGCTTTCTTAACTACCCTATCCACCTGCGAGGCAACTTTCAGTGATCTGTGGATATGAACCCCCAGATCCCTCTGCTCCTCTACACTGCCCAGAATCCTGCCATTTACCTTGTACTCTGCCTTGGAGTTTGTCCTTCCAAAGTGTACTACCTCACACTTCTCTGGATTGAACTCCATCTGCCACTTGTCAGCCCAGCTCTGCATCCTATCAATATCCCTCTGCAAGCTTCTACAGCCCTCCACACTATCCACAACACCACCAATCGTTGTATCATCTGCAAACTTGCTAACCCAGCCTTCCACCCCCTCATCTAAGTCGTTAATAAATATCACAAAAAGTAGAGGTCCCAGAACAGATCCCTGTGGGACACCACTAGTCACAGCCCTCCAATCCGAATGCACTCCCTCCACCACAACCCTCTGCTTTCTACAGGCAAGCCAATTTTGAATCCACACGGCCAAGCTTCCCCGGATCCCTTGGCCTCTGACCTTCTGAAGAAGCCTACCATGTGGAACCTTGTCAAACGCCTTACTAAAATCCATGTAGACCACATCCACTGTACTACCCTCATCAATCTTCCTGGTCACCTCCTCAAAGAACCCTGTCAGGCTAGTGAGGCAAGATCTTCCCTTCACAAATCCATGCTGGCTGTCCCTAATCAGTCCATGTTTCTCCAAATGCTCATAGATCCTATCTCTTAGAATCCTTTCCAACAGCTTACCCACCTCAGACATAAGGCTCACCAGTCTGTAATTCCCTGGACTATCCCTACTACCTTTTTTGAATAAGGGGACAACATTTGCCACCCTCCAATCCTCTGGTACCATCCCCGTGGACAACGAGGACTCAAAGATCCTAACCAACGGTTCAGCAATCGCCTCACGAAGCAGCCTGGGGAATATTCCGTCAGGCCCCGGGGACTTATCTGTCCTAATATTTTCTAACAACTCCAACACGTCCTCTCTCTTGATATCTACTTACTCTAGAACATTACCCTCACCTACACTGTTCTCAGCATCATCAAGACCCCTCTCCTTGGTGAATACTGAAGAGAAATATTCATTGAGAACCTCACCCACTTCCACAGCTTCCAGGCACATCCTCCCATCTTTGTCTTTAATTGGACCTACCTTTACCCTAACCATCCTTCTGCTCTTTACGTACGAGAAAAAAGCCTTGGGATTCTCCTTAACCCTACTCGCCAAAGCCTTTTCACGTCCTCTTCTCGCTCTCCTCAGCCCTTTCGTAAGCTCCTTCCTTGCTACTCTATATTCCTCACGAGCCCTGACCGATCCTTGCTGCTTACACCTTATGTATGCTGCCCTCTTCTTCCTAACTAGTTGTTCCATCTCTCTCGTCACCCATGGTTCCTTCACTGCCTCACTGGGACAAACTTATCCCTAACATCCTGCAAAAGATCCCTGAACATCGACCACATCTCCATAGTACATTTCCCTTCAAAAATGTCACCCCAATTTACTCTCCCAAGTTCTCGCCTTATAGCCTCATAATTCGCCTTTCCCCAATTAAATATCTTCCTGTCCTCTTTGCTCCTATCCTTGTCCATGACAATTCTAAAGGTTATGGAGCAATGGTCACTGTCCCCCAAATGCTCACCCACCGATAGATCTGTCACCTGACCCGGTTCATTACCTAAAACTAGATCTAATATGGCATTCCCTCTAGTTGGCCTGTCAACATACTGCGTCAGGAATCCGTCCTGGACACACTTAACAAACTGCGCCCCGTCTAAACCTTTGGCACTAAGTAGGTGCCAATCAATATTTGGATAGTTGAAGTCTCCCATTATAATAACCCTGTTATTTTTGCATCTCTCCAAGAACTGCCTCCCAATCTGCTCCTCAGTATCCCTACTGCTACCGGGGGGCCTATAGAATACTCCCAGGAGGGTAACTGCCCCTTTCTTGTTCCTAACTTCCACCCATATTGACTCTAGAGAGGATCCTTCTACATTATCCACCCTTTCTGCAGCTGTAATAGTGTCCCTGACCAGTATCGCCACCCCTCCTCCTCTTCTCCCCCCCCATCCCTTTAAAAACACTGAAAACCAGGAATATTCAATATCCATTCCTGCCCCGACATCACCCATGTCTCTGTGATAGCCACAATATCATAGTCCCATGTACTTATCCAAGCTGTCAGTTCATCTCCCTTATTCCTGATGCTTCTCGCATTCAAGTAAATGCACTTCAGCCCATCCACCTTAATACTTTTGTAGCCTGTACTCTGCCTCTCCTTCCTCAAAGCCTCTCTACCTGTCAGATCTGACTTTTCCCCATCCCTTTCTTCGTCTGACCTACTCCTCCGGTTCCCTTCCCCCTCTTAATCTAGTTTAAACCCTCCTGAACCACCCTAGCAAATCTGGCTGCAAGGATATTGGCCCCCCTCACGTTTGGGTGTAACCTGTCCTCTCTGTACAGGTCCCACCTTCCCCAGAAGAGATCCCAATGATCCAAAAATCTAAAACCCTCCCTCCTGCACCAACTTCTCAGCCACGCATTTATCTGCCATCTCCTCCTATTCCTCCCTTCACTATCACGTGGCACTGGCAGCAATCCCGAGATCGCTACCCTTGAGGTCCTGTCCTTCAGCCTTCTTCCCAGCTCCCTAAACTCACTTTTCAGGACCTCATCCCTCTTCCCACCTATGTCGTTGATACCAACATGAACCACGACTTCTGGCTGTTCTCCCTCCCGCTCTAGAATCCTGTGGACCCGATCAGTGACATCCCGGACCCTGGCACCTGGGAGGCAACAAACCATCCGGGATTCATGCTCACTGCCACAGAACCCCTTATCTGTTTCCCTGACTATCAAGTCCCCTATGACTACCGCCTTCCTCTTCTCCTCCCTTCCAAGCAACAGGACCAGTCCCAGTGCCACAGACCTGGCAAGTCATCTCCCTCAACGGTCTCCAAAGCTGAAAACGTGTTACTGAGGGGAACAGCCTCTGGGGTCCTCTGCTGTATCTGCCTGTTCATTTTTTTTCCTGAAAGGACAGAGGGCTCAGGCACATGGAAATGCAAGGAACAGAAAGGTAAATGGGGTAAACTGAGAGGGAAACAAGCAACCCAAAGAAGCTGTAATTTAGAATAGCAGTACAAGAGCAATCCTCACTCCTCAAGATCCCTTCACAAGATTTCCTACCATGGGGAGATAGGTACCTTCAAACAAGTTAGAGACCTGAAGGGCAATGGTACACATGCCCAGTTTTAGATTCCCTAGTCAAGTCAATCCAGAGCAATGCTACTTTTCATGGCTTCAGGAACTTCGGCACAGCACAATGTTGTAGCAGTCAGTGCTGCTGCCTCACAGTTCCGGGGCACAGGTTCGATCCTGAGCTCGGGCGCTGTCTGCGTGGAGTTCGCACGTTCTCCCTGTAACTGCGTGGGTTTCCTCCTGGTGCTCCGGTTTCCTCCCACATCCCAAAGACGTGCCAGTAGGTCCATTGGCTGCTGTAAATTACCCCTGGTAAAGATTAATGGCAAAAGGAGAGTCGATGGACACGTAAGAGTTTTTACAAGGAGATGAGGAAAGAGACTGGTGGCGTTCCTCCACTGGGAACCGGTACTAACTCAATGGCTTCCATCTGTGTTGTTATCAGCAGAAGACTGTTCTTAATAATTTACCTTGCCTTCAAGGGGTAGGTCACATTTATATTACTCACAATCTCACTTCCTTTCTTTTCATCAGTTTGCATGCTTAGTGCAACTTTGGTGGTTAACGTTTCAGAATGCTCTGCATATTTGCTATCTTTGGATCCTCACATTTTCCTTACATAAAGGAAAACATCCTTCGCAAAGGCCATGAGGTTTTGCTTGTTACATCGATGATAGGAAGACAGTGACCTCTGCAGGATTTCTGGACATCAGCACATGAACTGAACCAACAATCACAAGTGTGCAGGATACAGGCGACTGGTGCAGGTAGGAGGGGGTAGTGGTGGGGGGGGGGTTGTGGTGAGGAGGACAGGGTGGCAGCAGGACCAGTTATAAATACCCGGACAGGTCTTCCGCAGCACTGAGATTGCTAACTTTATTTTTATTTCAGAAATAAACTTTATTCAGAATAAAAAAATATATATGCAAAAGAATAAACACAGTGCAAATCTCTTGGTGTCATTTGATCTATATATTCAGTAGTTAGCACTTTTGTTTTACACACACAGCACCATTGCCACTCATGCAGCCCCCTGGGGTGATACACACATTCGTAGTTTTAGGGGCTTCCCCTTCGGACTCAGCCCCTCAATATCCAGTCGCAGAAGGTCCCTAGACTGCAGTCCTTCCCCACAGTGCATTGGCTGCACCATGCATCCCTCAGCACGTACTCCTGCAGCCTGGAATGTGCCAGCTGGCAACGTTCCCTTATGGACATCTCACTGTGCTAGAAGACCAACAAGTTACGGGCAGACCAAAGAGCGTCTTTCAACGAGATGATGACCTTCCAGCAGCACTTGATGTCCGTCTCTGTGCGTGTCCCTTGGGTTACACCGTTTCTCCAGGGAGGACAGTGCCATTGGGAGGCCAACTTTGGCACAGCACAGCACTTCATATTGACGGCAGCCAGCCACATCTGCAGAAGAGCTTGGCCAGCCATCAAAGGCCCACTACCATGCACACAGACTATCATTGAAGGCTGGTGATTGATAAAAGTCAGTTTTAAATCTAAGGAAATTTGAGGGGTAGGTTTCTGTTGCACAGAGAGTGGCTGATATCTGAAACGTGCTGCCAGAGGAGGTAGTGGAATCAGATACAGTTGCAACGTATAAGCAGCATTTAGACAGACACATAAATAGGCAAGGCAAAGAAGGAAATGGTCCTAGTGCGGGCAAATGGGATCAGTGTAAATGGGCAAAAAGGTAAGCATAGAAGTAGTGGGCCGAAGGGCCTGTTTCTGTACATACAACTCCATGATTTTCTACAACATTCAAAAATCAATGATGATCAGATAGAACATAGAACAGTACAGCACAGGAATAGGTCCTTCAGCCCACGATGTTGTGCCAAACTAATTAAGCTAATGATGCCTAATTAAACTAATCCTTTCTGCCTGCATATGGCCCATATCCATCCATTCTCTGCATATTCATGTGCCTATCTAAGAGCTTCTTAAACGCCTCTATCGTATCTGCTTCCACCACCACCCCTGGCAGCGCATTCCAGACACCCACCACTCCCTAAAGTAAAAAAACTTACCCTGCACATACCCCTTGAACTTACTCCTTCTCACCTTAAATACATGCCCTCTAGCATTAGACATTTCAACCCTGGGAAAAAGATAGCGACCATCTATCTATGCCTTTCAGAAGTTTATAAATTTCAATCAGGTCTCCCCTCAGTCTCTGCCGCTGCAGAGAAAACAACCCAAGTTTGTCCAACCTCTCCTTATAGCTCATGCCCTCTCATCCAGGCAGCATCCCTGTAAACCTTTTCTGCACCCTCTCCAAAGCCTCAATCTTCTCCAAACAGCAACATGACTAGTATTACATGCTTAGAATTCAGAGTCAGGATAAACATTTCATTTACAAACTGGCTGAACGTTACCAGCGGAGTTCCTCAAAGATCAGGACAGGGTCCTCAATATTAATGATGTGGAAGGGGGACAAAGTCCAAGTGGGAGGACATGTTATGATGAGGACAAATAGATTCTGCACGAGGATATAGATAGGTTGGGTGAGTAGGCAAGAAAATTGGCAAATGGAGGTCAGAAAGGGAAGGTGTGATGTCATGCAGACTATTATCTAAAATGGAAAAAAAATGCAAAGAGGGATCCAGATGTTCCTATACACAAATCACGTAGGTAACAGACAGGTGCAGCAGGTAGTTGGGAAGGTGAATGGCATACTAGCCCACATTGCAAGGTGGTGAAAAGTCAGAAGGTGTACAATTGTAGCAATATTTCCCCATTTCTGGAATACTGTGCATTGTTTTGCTTCCCTTACCTAGGATAGGATGTGTAGGAATGTTCCTGATAGAACGAGGAGTGAACGTTATGAAGGCAAAGTGGGTTAAGATGATTTTGGATTAGAAAGGCTTCCAGCTCCAAGCTTTCAATGTGACCCTATACTATTTTATGTAAAGCCTCAATATCACTAATGAACAGCTAAAAGTTATTTGAAATGCTTTATGTCAACAGTAACTAATTTTCTCCCTCTCACTTTCTGTAAGAAAAATAGAGAAATGAACAACACAGACTCTTCCAATATTACGAGCTGCTTGGGCTTGCGTGACCCCACTGTGACCAGAGTGGTCTTCCCTCTCTTGTACTCCATTGTCTTCATTGGAGGATTCCTGCTGAACGTATTGGCTGCCTGGATCTTCTGCCACGTTCCAAATAAGTCCAGCTTTGTGATATACCTCAAGAACACTGTGGCAGCTGACCTTTTGTTGGTAGTTACACTTCCGTTTAAAATCCTCTCCGGGTCATCTCTCGGGATCTGGCAGTTAGAAGCCTTTGTGTGTCGCTGCTCTGCTGTCGTGCTCTACAGCAGCATGTACATCAGCATAATATTCCTTGGCCTGATCAGCCTCGACCGGTACCTGAAGATTGTGCAACCTCGGAAAACCCTCTTTATGCACAAAGTTACAATTGCCAAGGTGATCAGTGTGGGATGCTGGGTGTTCATGGTGAGCTTTGCCCTGCCAAGTATCGTTTTGACCAACAAGGTCCCCACAGCGCAAACTGCAGCAGCATGCATGAAGCTCAAAAGCAAGATGGGGGTCTCTTGGCACCAAATCATAATTATCAAATGCAAAGTTATTTTCTGGATTGTGTTTGTCCTTCTCACTCTGTGCTACTTAGCCATCTTAAAGAAAATATATTGGTCCGAACAAAAATTCCAGAAGGATTCTAGCACTGTGAATAAGAAAGCTAACCGAAAGATTTTCAGCATCATGGGCGTCTTCCTCATCTGCTTTGTGCCGTACCATGTTATCAGGATCCCGTACGACAACAGCCAATTGACCAAGAGTGATTGCACAACACGCAACAAACTGTTTTATGCAAAGGAGGCCTCACTGACCCTCTGCGCATTTAACGTTTGCCTCGATCCAATCATCTATTTCTTCCTGTGCAAGTCCTTCACCAAACTGCTGTGCAGAAAGTTGAAAATGAAAAGAAGCCTGACCATCAAAATGAGTGAAGTGAGGAACAGACCACAGTCCAGTAACACCTCCAACCAATTCCTTGACTTAGGAATGGACGGTACCTTAAGGGAGACTCAAGAATCACATACACATTAATCCTCCTCAAATAGCAAATGTTTCCTCAATTCCTTCAGTCAAATCATTAGATTCTACAGCACCAACTGTTTGACTATTGATATGGCTCATTAAGGATCCATACATAAGGCTACTAACTATTAGCTGTCTACTCGCAAAAAGTGTCTTGAAATGGACGAATGCAATTTGAATAGCAAACTATTTCCATACAAAAAACAAACTGTTGGAGGAACTCTGTCAGTCAGGCAGCGTCTATGGAGGCAGGGGGATGGTCAACTTTTCAGGTCGAGAGCCTGCATCACAGAGCCTTACCACACGCAAACAGGCCATTTGGCCCAATTGGTCCATGCTGACCAAGAATCCCATCTAAGCTGGTCCCATTTGCCCTCTAAACCTTTCCTATCCATGTACCTGTCCAAATGCCTTTTAAATGTTGTTAATGTACCTCCCTCAACCATTTCCTCTGGCAGCTCATTCCATATATGGACCACCCTCTGTGCGGAAAAGTTGCCCCTCAGATTCCTATTAAATCTCTCCCCTCTCACTCTAAACCCATGTCCTCTACTTCTTGATTCCCCAACCCTGGAAAAAAGACTTTGCGCCTTCACCCTATTTATGCCCCTCATGATTTTATACACCTCTATAATATCACCCGTCATTCTCCTATGCTCCAATGAATATAGTCCCAGCTGGCTCAACCTCCCTCCATAACGCCGTCCCAGCAACACCCTCATAAATCTCCTCTGCATTCTTTCCCGCTTATTGACATGTTTGCCACAGCAGGGTGACCAAAACTGAACACAACATTCCAAATGCAGCCTCACCAACATCTTGTACAACTGCAACATAACATCCCAATGCCTATACTCAATGCCCTGACTGATGCAGGCCAGTATGCCAAAAGACTTCTTTGCCACCCTGTCTACCAGTGACGCCACTTTCAGGGAACCATGTACTTGTACTCCTAGGTCTCTCTATTCTACAACACCATCCTGCCATTCACTATGAAAGTCCTACCCTCATTTGTCTTCCCTAAATGCAATACCTTGCACTTACCCATATTGAACTAATCTGAATTTGCCATTCCTTAGCCCACTTAGCCAGCTGATCAAATTCCCTCTGTAAATCCCTATAACCATCTACATCACCTATTTTAGTGTCATCTGCAAACTTACTAACCATGCCATGTACATCCTCATCCGAATTGTTGATATAGATGACAAATAAGCATTGGTCCTAGCACCAACCCCTGGGGAACACCACTGGTCACAGGCCTCAAGTCCGAAAAAACAGCCTTCCACCATCACCCTCTACTTCCTACCATCAAGCCAACTGTGTATCCAATTAGCCAGCTCTCCCTGGATCCCTCAGATAGATCTCCACACAATCTAACTGTCCATGGCAGCCTACCTACCATGTGGAACCTTATTGAAGTCCATATAGTCTACCATCCTGCCCTCTTCAACCTTCTTGGTTACTTCTTCAAAAAATTCAATCAAGCACAAAGTCATGCTGACTATCCTTAATCAACCCATCTTTCCAAATGCACGTACATCTTATCCCTCAGAATCCCCTCTAGTAACTTACCTACCACAGTTGCTAGGCTTACTGGTCAATAGTTCCCAGGTTTTTATTTGCAGTCCTTCTTAAATGAAGGCACATTAGCCAGCCTCTAGTCTTCTGGCACTTCACTTGTCACTAATGATGATGTATATACCTCAAGCCAGGGCTGTCGCGATTTCTTCTCTAGTTTCCCACAGTGTTCTTGGATATACCTGATCAGAAACTGGAGATTTATCTACCTTCATATGTTTTAAGACATCCAGTACCTCCTCTGCTGCAATGTGGACTATCCCCAAGACATTCCCATTAACGATCTCAAGTTCCGAAATCTTCATGTCTTTCTCCACGGTAAAAACAGAGGAGAAATATTCTCGAAGGACCTCGCACATTTCCTGTGGCTCCACACAGAGATGTCCACTTTGGTCTATGAGGGGCCTTATTCTCTCTCTAATTACCCTCTAGTTATAATTATACAGCATGGAAAAAGGCTCTTTGGCTCAACTTGTCCATGCTGTCCAACATGTCTATCCAAGCTGGTCCCATTTGCCCGTGTTTAGCCCACAGCCCTCTAAACCTTTTCTATCCATGAATCTGGCACAGTATTCCAAGTGTGGTCTCACCAACAACTTGTACAGCTGCAACATGACACCCCAGCTCCAGTACTCAATGCCCTGACCAATAATCCGAAACATCAACAATCCCTCAACATGCCGCCACAGATGCTGCCTGACCCGCCGAGTTCCTTCAGTGGTTTGTGTTTTGCTCCAAGTTCTAGCATCTGCTGCCTCGTGTCTCTAAATTTTCTCCATAGTTCAATACAACGTCAAAAGAGGTCACTCGGCCCATCAAGTTTATGCCCACTCCCAGAGTAATCCCATTCCCCACCAATTTTCCCTGTACATATCCTCCCCATACTTCCATCACCTCCTCCCAGATTCTACCACCCAGCTACACTCGGAGTAATTCACAACAGTTAATTCACTGACCAACTCCAGAGATTAATGAGTTGCATTGTAACTCTTAACCCCCAAGGTTACCAGTTGATTGGCAATTAGACAAAAGTGCATCAAATGCCAAACATCACTTTAGTAAATTATTGCGAGATTAATATTAGCCAGCACAGGGAGATAATTCCACTGTTCTTCTTTGTAATAAGGCTATGACACCTTGTTTACCCACCTCAATTTACCACATCATCCAAAAGTCTGCACCTCTGACTGCACAGCAATTTTCTCATTCTGTATTGAAGCATCCTGAAACCTCTGGAGTAGCATGGAGCCCACAATCATCTAACTCAGAGATGAGGGTTATACAAACTGAGCGACACACAACAAACTTGTGCATTTACCATCTATTCTGTTCCTGGGTTAGTCATTGATATTACATTACTTCTGCCAATTTGTTTGCTCTTTCTTCAGACCAACTTTCACAATCCTCTTCTGGCAGAAAGTCGGTAATTGGTTTATTATTGTCACCTTTACATCTGCATTATATGGACTTTAGAAGAATGAGGGGTGATCTTACTAAAACATAAAAATCCTGAAGGGGACTTGACAGGGAAGATGTGGAGAGGTAATTGGTTTATTATTGTCACATGTACTGAGATACAGTGAAAAGCTTTTGTTTTGCATACCATCTAGACAAATCATTCCAAATACAAGTACATTGAGGTAGTACAAAGAAAAAGCAAAATCAGAATGCAGGATATAATGTTACAGGTACAGAGAAAGTGCAGTGCAAGTAGGCAAATAAAGTGCAAGGGCCATGGTGAGGTAGATTGAGAGACAAGAGTTCATTGTCATCGTAAAAGAGGTGCATTCAAGAGTCTTATAATGATTGGATAGAAGCTGTCCTTGAGCCTGGTGGTATACGTTTCCAAGCTTTTGCATCTTCTGCCCAATGGAAAGGAGGGAGAAGAGAGAATGACCAGGGTGGGTGGGGTCTTTGATTACGTTAACAGCATCTGAATCTGGACATCTGGCACCCCTATCTGTGTGCCTGCACTCCTCCCAATTATCTTTCCTCTATGCTTAGTCAGTGGGAAAAAAAATTCTGTAAAAACTAGTTAAATTGTAAGTACCATAACAGATACTACAATAAACAGAGCAACACACAAAATGCTGGAGAAACTCAGTGGGTCAGGCAGCATCTATGGAGGGAAATGGACAGTCGACGTTTCCGGTCGAGACCCTTCATCAGGACTGGCTTTCATGCAAAGTGTCACTGATGCAGGTGGGAAGTTCATGCAAAGTGTCTCGACTCGAAACATCATCTGTCCATTTCCCTCCATGGATGCTGCAGTCAGCATGGATGAGTTGGCCCAAAGGGCCTGTTGCTATGCTGTGTGACTCGATGACTCCTATGAGATTTTAAATCCTGGATTCAGCCATGGGAAACTACATCCTCAAGTGTACTCTGTGAAGCCCCCGCAGTATACTTCAGTGAGACCTTTATGATGTTATAGCACACTTTATTCCACATCACCTGCCCAAGTTGCAGAAATGGAATTTCAAGTGAGTAATCCTTTCTCACAATGAATGTTGAGCATTACCTTTCCACTTTCTGGGAATCCAGCCAAGTGTTACACTTAGGGAGATCATAGGAAAAGGGAAAGCACACAGTTATTGGCAGGACCCTCAACAGCATTGATCTACAGAGAGAGCTTGTGGTCCAAGTCCATAGCTCCCTGAAAGTGGCTGCGCAGGTTGATAGGGTAGTAAAGAAGGCGTGTGGCATGCTTGCCTTTATTAGTGACACAATGAGTTCAAGAATCAGGAAATTATGTTGCAGGTTTTAAAAAATATCTCTGGTTAGGCCACATCTGAAGTACTGCATTCAATTCTGGTCACCCCATTATAGGAAGGATGTGGAAGCTTCGGAGAGGGTGCAGAAGAGGGTTACCAGGAGGCTGCCTGGATTAGAGGGCATGTGCTAGGAGAAAAGGCAAGACAAACTTGAGTTGTTTCCTCTGGATAAAAATTTATAAGATTATGAGAAGCATAGATAGAATAGACAGCCGGTATCTTTTCCCCAAGGTCGAAATATTTAATACTAGAGGGCATGCATTTAAGGTGGCCTGCATTTGGCCCAGAGCACTCTTAAACCTCTCCTATCCACGTACTTTTCTAGACAGCTTTTAAGTGTTGCTAATGTGCCCGCCTCAACCACTCATTCCAAATACGCACTGCCCTTTGCAATGAAGCCGCCCCTAATGTCCCTTTTAAATCTCTCGCCTCTAATCTTAAACCTATTCCCTCTTGTTTTTTCCAACCCCTCCTTGGGAAAAAGACTATGTGCTTTCACCCTATGCCCCTCTGTCAGGTCACCCCTCAATTTCCTATGTTCAAGGGAATAAAGTCCTAGTCTACTCAACTTCTCCTTGTAACTCGGGACCCGAAGTCCAGGCAACATCCTGGCAAATCTTTTCTGCACTCCTTCTAGTTTAATGATGTTATTTGAGCAAAACTGTCCACTATTCTCTAAGTGCAGCCTCACCAATGTCTTATATAACTGCAACATAACTTCCCAACTCCTAAACTCAATGCCCTGACTGATGAGTTGGCCATTCAATACAGAGATGACAACCAGAGGTTAGTGAATCTTTGGAATTCTCTACTCAAGAGGTACTGGGGGCTTCGTCACCAAATATATTCATGACAAAGGTCAATAGATATTTGTACATTAATGGAATCAAGGGATAAAGTTTCAGTACAGTGCCACTGAGATGAAATATATCAACCACAAAGAGATTAATTGGCCAAGCAGCCACAATGGCTGAATAGCCTAAGCCCATTTCTTTTGCTCTTAAGCAAAACAGTTATAAAGTTGTAATTACAGGAACAATACAAATTAGGTAGATAGGAACTTCCTGTACCTTTTCCTGTCACTCTCAGGCCAGACACTCTCCCTTTGAAGTAAACCAGTAAGGTAAATGCTAATTAAACGGCAGGAGAAAAGACCAATGACCTTTTTGATGCTTCATCCTCTTGATCTTACTGTATCGTTACTCAGCAAATCCACACCACAACATCCCACAGGGTGGCAGTGTATGCAAAACTAAAATCAGAATGAGATTTGTGCATTGGAGCACATGCAACCAGAATAAAGAACTATTCGTCCAAAGACATGTCACCAAGTTGGGCACTTTTACTTGACTATTCAATCGTATTTATTATCGCTGACTTGTATATCATGAAATCTGTTTTGCAGCAGCAGTGCAAAGGCATAAAAATTACTATAAACGACAAAATAAACAAATACTGCAAAAAGAGAGAATAACAAGGTCGTGTTCATTGTTTCATGGACCATTCAGAAATCTGATGGCAGAGGAGAAGATTCATAGATCTTTGGCACTTTTGTTTTAAATCACTCACAGCTCATGGGATCTGTCAGCTAGTATTAATTGGCCCAGAGAAGATACCTTCTTGGTAACTGAGACACTTACAGGACAAATGAACCAGATTGTTGCAGGACTGGAGTCATACGTAGGACTCACAGGGAAAGGCCAGCAGGTTTCCTTCTGGAAAAGACTTTGTGAAGCAGATGAGCCTTTACAACTATCCAGAAATTTCATGGTCACCATTACTTATGTTGGCTTCTGTTTACATGCTAGATATTCATACTTCCTTACAGTGGGAGCTCACTGAGTCTACGCCAGTTTACAGAGCAATTCCATCAGTCACATTCCCCCACTTATTTCTCTGTAACCTATTCTCACTCACATACCCACTAACCATATGCTGATTCTCATACTTACCATCTTCATTCATGGTCATGCCCAGTGACCAATTAACCTACCAACCTGCACGTCTTTGAGATGTGAGAGGACACCAGAGCACTCAGAGGAAACCCATTTGGTTATAGAGAGAATGTACAACGTAGACAGAACCCAGGGTCAAGATTGAATCTAGACTGCTGGACTGTGAGGCAGCAGCACTAATTACTGCACCACCCAGGTAGTTATTCTAGATTTATTTAATTAACTGAATTTAAATTGCTCAGCAACCATGAGAGAACTTGAACTCATTTCTCCAGAGGGTCCAGAGCTCTGGATTACATAGCCATGATGCTACCATACCCCACCAGAGACAGTGTTTCATGCCTACAGATCTATTTAAAGAAGACGATCTGGATTGTGCCATTAAAAATGGCATATCCACATGGCATACTTGCCTTCATCGCTACGGGCATAGAGTACAAGAGTCAGGAAGTCATGTTGCGGCTATGTAAAAAAACTTTGGTTAGGCTGCACTTGGAGTGTTGTGTGCAATTCTGGTGCCCCCCAACCCCCCCACTACAGGAAGGATGAAGGATGTGGAGACTTTGGAAAGGGTGCAGAAGAGGTTTGTCAGGATGCTGTCTGGATTGGAGGGTATGAGCTGCAATGAGAGGTTGGACAGACTTGGGTTGTTTTCTCTGGACCATTGGAGGCTGAGGGGAGACCTGGTAGAGGATTGAGAGGTATAGATAAGGTAGATAATCAGAATCTTTTTCCCATGTTAGAAATGTCAAGTACTACCGGACACTCATTACAGATGAGAGGGAGTAAGTTTAAAGGAGATGTGTGGGGCAAGTTTTTTTCTACATAGAGAGTGGTGAGTGCCTGGAATGGGCTGCTCGGGGGAGTGGTGGAAGCAGATACAATAGTGGCGTTTAAGAAGCTGTTAGATAGACACATGAATGTGCAGGGAATGGATCTGGATCATGCACAGGCAGAAGAGATTTAGTTTAATTCGGCATTGTGATCAGTGCAGACATTGTGGGCCGAAGGGCCTGTTCCTGTGCTGTACTGTTCTACATTCTAAAAGAAATGGGAAGATGCTTCCTCTCTAACAGAGGCAGTGGAGAGGCGCAGGTACAAACGGTGAACAAATCCACTCCTCCAGGAAGAAAGAGCTGCACCAGAAAGGCCAACAAACTGAGCATTCCACATCAGTAAGTGTTTTGGAGCACAATAGGAAATCCAGGACTTGCAGGGATAACGGCTTCACTCTTCCTTATCCTACTGAAACAAAGAAACTTGCTTTTTTTTAAATCAGGTACTGATTAAATTTCTGCTGCCTGCCTCAACAAACGTAGCCAGCAGTTTGTGGTCGAGGCACAGAGGCATTTGCCTACAGCTTTGCCATCCAGAAGTGCACTCGCCTCCCCACAGAGGGGTGTGGGTTTTTGAATTCAGAAACCCAGACTGCTTTGGAACAAGTACATAGAACAGCACCAATATAGTCATTGATGTACCAGAGAAGAAGTTGCAGGCATGGGCTTGAGTGGCATTGAAACAAGGACTGCTCCATGGATACCAGAAAAAGACAGGCGGAGATTAAGCCCATGCAAGGTCCCATAACTACACCTTTAATCTGGAGAAAGTGAGTGGAGTTGGAGAAGTTACTCAATGTACAGACAGTCCCCAAGTTACAACAGGGTTCCTTTCCAGAGAACCGCTTGAAACAAGAACGGTTCGTAGGTCGGAAATGAACAGAAACAGCGGTGATGGGAAAGCGAACAGGGAAGAGAGAGCAGCCACCAGCTGAGTGAGTGAGCGAGTCTGCTCAGCCCTCCCAGCTCTGATGGCTTTACCCAGCCCCCGATTTTGGCAGCTTGGGGAAGGGGTGGGGGCCGGGCAGTGGGATTGTTTGTTGGGGGGGGGGGGGGGGGATGGGGGAGGAGAAGAGAAGGAATGCCCCATTCCCACCCAGCAGAAGATGCCTGCAGCCCCGGAGCAGCCAGCAAATCCATCCCACCTGTCTCCCAAACACTCGTCTGTATGTACGGGCTGTCCATAAGTCAGGTGTTCATAACCTGGGGGCAAGAGTGAATTCAAACCAAATGTCAGTGGAGGGTATCTCATTGGGCCTTCTTGTTTCGGGCACCGACCCCCAACTCTTTTTTCAGGTACATTAACAACTGTATTGCTGCTTCTTCCTTCACTGCTTCTGCCGCCAATTTCCACTCTGCTCTCATCGCCACCTGGTCCACCTCTGACTTTCCCTTTCTGAATCTATCAGTCGCCCTATCAGGGGATAGGCTAGTGACAAATACCTCTTGCAAGGAACCAACTCCCACAGCTCTCTCAAATATACTTCTTCCCACCCCGCCTCCTGTAAGGACTTCATTCCATTCTCTCGGTTCTACTGTCTGAGAACAGATGCATCTACCCTGATGCCAAATCATTCCATTAAAATATCTTCCTTCTTGCTGAACCGTGACTTCCCCTCTACCAGGGCTGACAGCTGCCTTGACCACATCATTTATTTCCCATGCCAATATTTCAAGACTTCAAGCTGTTTCTCCTTCTACAGATGCTGCCCAGCTGTTGAGCATTTTCAGTATTTTCTGTTTTTATTTCTGTTTTCCAGCATCTGCAACTTCATTTGATTTTCATCTAAATGAAATAGTTAGGAAGGATCTATTTCCTAGTGCAGCGGTTAGTGTAACTCTATTACAGCGCCAGCAACCCAGGTTCAATTCCACCGCCGTCTGTCAGGAGTTTGTACGTTCTTCCCGTATCTGCGTAGGTTTCCTCCGGGTGCTCCAGTTTCATCCCACATTCCAAAAAGACGTACAGGTTAGGAGCTGTGGGCATGCTATATTAGTGCCGGAAGAGTGGCGACACTTGCGGACTGCCACCAGCACATTCTTAATGCAAAAAGATGCATTTCACTGTGCGTTTCGATGCACATGTGACTAATAAATAAATATCTTACCTTATATCTTAGCTGAAGGGGCAAAAACCAGAGAGCACATAATTAAAGTAAGTGTTGATGGATTAGGAGGAGAGATGAGGAAAAACGCTACTACCCAGAGGGTGGCAAGGGTCTGGTCCTCATGGCCTGAATGGGTAATAGAGGCGGAAACAGTCATCAATTTAAGAAGTGCCTGGGTGTCCACTTGAAGACCAATGACTACGGATCTAGTGCTGAAAGGTGGAAATAGGCTAGAGAGCTCTTTTTCTACCTGCCTGAACACAATGGGCCGAATGGCTTCTTTTCAATTGTAACTTGTCTAAGGTTCCATAATTAAGTGAAGGGCAAACACCGTGTCAATGTGCCAAGTTCAAGGTCATTTCTGGTCCATAAAAGGGACAGATGGAGCTCTTTCCAGCTAAGAACATCAAAAGGTCCAAAAAGGCTTGATTTTAAAGAAATAATTTAAAATCTCACAGAAAGTAATCAAAAAGACCAGTGCAATCACAGTGAGTGTTCTGGGCACACACCTGCAGAAGGATAGTGTCATAGATTTATACAGCACGAAAACAGGCCCTTCAGCCCAACTCACCTATGCTGACCGGGATGTCTAGAGCTAGTCCTATTTGCTTGCATTTGGCCCGTAACCCTCAAAACATTTCCCATCCATGTACCTGTCTAAATCTCTTATAAACACTGTAACAGTTAATCACTGTCGGTTGACCTTGGCGTAAACATGGCAAAGAATTACCAAATTGATATCCCAAACTCCATTACACCAAGATTACATTTGCTGGAATTTGCAAGATTAAGAGAGATTTGAACAACGTCTTCAAACTATTAAGGGGGACAGATAGAGAGAAACCATTTCCCCTTGTTGGGGTGTTAAGGTGCAGTCCAAAAATTAGAGCAGTGAAGTTATCGTGGAAGAGGCGGTGGTAGAGTAAATATGGGCAGTAGATAGAAGAGCAGGGAAGGAGCTGGTAGGTGAAACCAGAGGATGTGTATGTGTGGGGGTGGGGGGGGGGGGGATGATGGGCAGGTGGAGTCAGGTGGGGGGAGGGATGAACAAAAGGGAGAGAGAACTGGTGGGAACACAGACAATCTTCCCTCTAATGTGCATTTCTGAGATGACTATCAGGCTTTCACTAGTAAATAATGGTGGTAACCAAGTTACACAGGTTTACACTCATTTTAACTTCCTCCATTTTCCAAACACTGCCTGAGGAGTCATCAAAGCAGCAAACTTGATCATTTAACGGAACACCTCATCCTTCAGATGGCCATGCTAATATGTTGACATTTTAATCACCAACAATATGTAAAAGGATAGGGATTACTTAGAAAGGTAAAGATTGTATTCTGTTCGCATTTGTTTCCATTATTCTTAAAAACCAAATACCCTGATAATGCAATTTCCAATCAACATTTTTAAAGATGCCACTTAACTTAAAAGGAGAAATCTTAACTTCCCCCAAGATGGAAGCACAAAGAATTTAGGGGACTTTTGCAAAGTGGATTCAGAATAGGTCCAGAGGCAAGAAGTAGGGGTCTTAGTGGATGAGTGGTTTTCACACTGGGTTCACAGCGGTGCTGTGGGAGATGGTTCACAGTGGTAGTCTGTACGGGTCAGTTTTGGGTCTACTGCAGGAACAGAGAAAATCCCTAAAAGTGGTAAGTCATGTTGACAAACGTACATGGGTAATTTGGGCATATATTCTTTATCTTGGTCCCAATTTCTTCCACACTAATCTTTATTTAATAAAGACTGAAAGTGAAACAGAACAGAAAAAAACAAAGAGAGCGTGTGACAAATCGCAGCAACACACAAAACGCTGGAGGAACTCAGCCAATCAGACAGCCTCCATAGAGCTGCCTGGCCCACTGGGTTCCTCAAGCATTTTGCATGTTGCTCTAGATACCGGCATCTACAGTCTCTTGTGTCTCATGTGATAAATACCAGGTTGTTAACTCAAGTGAGAATCAGGTCGATAACAGGAAATTCAGAGGGGAAGTGAAAAGGGAAATGACGGCGGCAAAAAGAGGCCAAGGAAACAAAGTAAAAGACTAGCAGCAAACATAAAAGAGAACCTGGACACAAAAAAGATTCTGCAGATACTGGAGTCTGGAGCAACACACACAAAATGCTGGAGGAACTCAGCAGGTTGAGCAGCATCTGTGGTGAAAGGAATGCAGGGTTGTCCTTGTGGTGACCGTGAACTGAGTCTGAAGCTGGTTAATATAAAAGGTCTTTATTCATTACAACAAGCAGGCATTCTCCTGGAGACCCTCTCAGTAAGGTCTCCCAAACTCAAAAGTACATCAATGTTTTATACTCTTGAGAACAAAGGTAACAGCAGGTGATTCAATACAATTTCAGTAGATACAATGGTATTGTTTACTTCAATATTTTCAGTCTGACAATGCTTCCATTGAGTTACATATCTACTATGGGAGACACTTCTGAATGTTTAAACCCCTCTTCTGGGACAAAATAATTCACATGGATGGTTTAAAAGCTTCTGAGGACAGAGAACCCAGACCTTGAACTTGGTCACAATGAAGCAAGATAACAACCACAGTTGCCTGGTTTGATGTAGGCTAATTAACATACCTCCATTGCCCTACATTTGGCTGATGCATAAAGAACGTCTCATGGTTCACTTTGCAAACAGCATCTCTTAAGCAGCCAGTCCCCGTCTATGGGCCAGTAGCCTGTGCTCTGTAGACAGTGTTGTTTGTTCACAAAGCTGTCCTATTAACTTCAAAATGATTACTGCTTGCAGCATACATTAAGATCTGGAGATTGGTTCTTGTTTGAATTAATGTCTGGTATATTCACATAATTCCATGACTCCTGAATCCCTAACAGTCCTGATGCAGAGTTTCATCCGGAAATGTCAACAATCCTTTTCGTCCCCCAGAGGCTGCTCAACCTGCTGAGTTCATCCAGCAGATTGTTTGTTGCTCTACTCAGAGGACATGGTTGAGGTACAATATGCCACCATCGGTAGCATCTACATGAGGCGCTGCCTCAAGAAGGCAACATACATCGTCAAAGATCCTCACCATCCAGGACATGCCATCTTCTTGCAGCTACCATCGGGAAGGAGGTACAGAAGTTTGAAGTCCCACACCACCAGGTTCAAGAACAGCTACTTCCCTTCAACCATTTGGTTCTTGAACTGACCTGCACAACCCTGATCTTTACCTCCGTGTAGCCATCACTTTGACCACCGTGCACTACAATGCACTTTTTTTTGTTCTAATTGTATTCTTTTTTGTATAATATCGTATAATTTATGTTTGTGTTTTTCTTGTGAATGCTGTGTCTCTGATGCTATGTGCCTGTGATGCTGCTGCAAGTAAGTTTTTCATTGCACCTGTGCATTAATGTACTTGTGCATATGACAATAAACTTGACTTTGACTTTATATAAAGGGTGAAGATGCTTAAGCAACTGCAGCAGAAGAAGATGCATTTGAGATCTGGATCGTCTAGAGATGAGGTGAAAACTGAAATGAGAAGAAACTTCTTCACCCAGATGATGGGGAATATTTGGAATTCACTCGCCAGGAGGGCAGCACAAGCTCAATCACTGAAAATACGATTGATCCAGAAAGTGAATCAAGGGTTATAGGATTAGTACAAGAAAGGATAGGGCACTAGATATTGTATACATGGACTTAAGTAAAGTTTTCAACAAGGTCCCTCATGGTAGTCTGATTCAGAAGATTAATGCACATGTGATCCATGGAGACTCAATAGACTGAATTCAAAATCGACTTGGCCACAGAAGACAGAGGGTAGGGGTGGAGGGGTGTTATCCTGATTGGAGGTCTTTGACCAGTGGTATCTCGCAAGAAGATTTACGTGGCTTTTTTTGTTTCTACAGAGTGCTAGGTGCCTGGAACGCGCTGCCAGGGGAGGTGGTGGAAGCTGATATGACAGCAGCGTTTAAGAGGTATTTAGAGAAATATATGAACAGGATTGGGGGTGGGGGGGGGGGGCGTACAATCCACATGCAGGCAGATGTGCAGTTTGAATTGGCGTAAAGGTTGGCACAGACGTCATGGGCCAAAGGGCATGTACCAGTGCTCTGCTGTTCTATGTTCCATGTTAAGGTGATACCAAAGTAGAAGGTGAATCATGTCTTTGTGGAATGGTAGAACAAGCATGACGGACCAAATGGCCTACCCCTCCTTCCATTTCTGAGTTAAGGAATGAAAAGAGCAGGTACTGGAAAGGCTGCTGCACTCAGGAGATGTCGAGGACCTGGAACCCTCTCTCTGATTAACTTCAGACCTAACTTTACAATGGAGTTGGATGGATACTTGAGAATGAGGAAATCACAGTGTTAAAGATGAAAATGGTGCTAAGGGACTAGGGAGGACTAATCTTTCAATAAATCACACGGCTTCTTTTAATATGGCAAGATTCACACAAGAAAATGCAAGTAAATAGGAGCAGGAGTAGGCCACTCAAGCCTGCCCCTCTATTCGATGTGATCATGGCTGACCTGCCCCAGGCCTCAGCTCCTCCTTTGTGCCAGTTTCACGAAGCACTCAGTTCCCTGATCTTGCAAAAATCTATCTCCCTCATCTGAAAACCTCTAGTGATCTATCTACCAGGTAAAGTGAGAAGAACCTGCTTAAAATGACCTTGTAACATGATCTAAATGCTACCTGAGGATCCTAAACATATCAAAAAGACCACCGCTCATTCTTCTAACCTCCAAAGAATATAGACCTAACTTTTTTTAAGCTGTTTGGATAGCACGGCCCTCTTATCGTAGGAATTAGCCAAGTGAAACTCCTCTGGACTGCCTCCAATACAAGTATATTCTTTCTCAAATAAGGAGACCAAAACCGTACACAGTACCCCAGATGTGGCCTCACCAACATCCTACACAATTGTAACCATACTTCCCTATTTCCACATTCCAACTCCCATGCAACAGAGACCAATATGCCATTTGGAGCCCAAGCTACTTTCTGCACCTGTTAGCACTTTGTGTTTCATGAACAAAAATAGTAAGATTTCACTAAACACCACGCATTTGCGGTCTCTTTCCGTTTGGATGACAGTCTGCCTTTTAAGTCCTCATACCAAAGTACACAATCACAAGCTTTCCCACATTAAACCTCATTTACAAAGCTTTCACGCATTCAGTCAACCTACCTCTATCCTCATTGCCCCTATTTTACCCCTATTTTTATGTTCATTAGAAAACCTTCCTCCTCCAGGTTATTAAAATGGATAGTAAATAACTAAGGACCAAAAACAGATCCTTGGGACATTTCACCAGTTAGATCCATCCAGCCTGAAA
This sequence comes from Pristis pectinata, assembly GCF_009764475.1. NCBI lineage: Eukaryota > Metazoa > Chordata > Chondrichthyes > Rhinopristiformes > Pristidae > Pristis > Pristis pectinata. Next base: position 104,800,229 of record NC_067410.1, on the reverse strand, counting down.
AAAATCCATTTATTCAGGCCTGCTATCTTCGATGCAAAAACCAGTCTTCAATCCATGTTAACACACTTCCCCTAATAGCATGAGCTCTGTCATGAGATCCCCACCATCCGGACCATGCCATCTTCTCAGGCATGAGGTAAAGACGCCTGAAGTCCTACACCACCAAACTACTTCCCTTCAACCATTTGGTTCTTGAACCAACCCACACAACCCTAATCATAACCTCGGTATTGCAACACTGACAACTTTGCACTACAAAGGACCTTGGTCTTTTTTGTTGTAATTGTATTCTTTATTGGAAATATTGTGTACGACTTATGTTTTGCTTGTGAATGCATTGCATCTGATGCTACGTGCCTGTAATGCTGCAACAAGTACTGATCAACAAGCTTCAAAACCTGGGCCTCTGTACCTCCCTCTTCAACTGGATCATCGGAAGACCGCAGTCCATGTGGATCCGTAATAACATCTCTTCCTTGCTGACAATCAGCACAGGCACAACTCAAGGATGTGTGCTTAGCCCACTGCTCTATTCTCTCTCCACTCATGACTGTGTGACTAGGCACAGCTCAAGCGCCATCTATAAATTCGCTGATGACATCACTTGTTGGCAGAATCTCAGATGGCGACGAGGAGGCATAGAGAAGTGAGATGGATCAGCTGGTTGAGCAGTGTCACAACAACAACCTTGCACTCAATGTCAGCAAGACCAAGGAACTGATTGTGGACTTCAGGAAGGGGAAGTCAGAAGAACACACACCAGTCCTCATTGAGGGGTCAGTGGTGGAAAGGGTGGGCAGCTTCAGGTTCCTGGGCATCAACATCTCAGAGGATCTATCCTGGGTGCAACTCGTTGATGCAATCATGAAGAAGGCACCAATCCTACATCATTAGTGCTGAGGTCGAGAGGGTTGAGAGCATCAAGTTCCTAGGAGTGAACATGGAGAATGGAGCAGTGGAATAAGCACGCATCCTTGAGTTGTGCTTGTCCTGGTCTAACCACGTAGACCCCACAGCCAAGAAAGCTCACCATTTCCTCAGGAGGTTAAAGAAATTTGGCATGTCCCTTTGACACTCACCAACTTTTATTGATGTACCATAGAAAGCATCCCATCTGGATGCATCACGGTTTGGTATGGCAACTGCTCTGCATGGGACCACAAGAAACTGCAGAGAGTTGTGGACACGGCCCAGCACATCACAGAAAACAGCCTCCCCTCCATGGACTTTGTCTATACCTCTCACTGCCTTGATGAAGCAGCCAGCAAATTCAAAGACCGCACCCACCCAGGTCATTCTCTCTTCTCCCATCAGACAGAAGATACAAGAGCATGAGGACACCATACCACCAGGCTCAAGGACAGCTTCTACCCCAGTGTGATAAGACTATTGAACGGTTCCCTTATACGATGAGATGGACTCTTGACCTCACAATCTACCTTGTTATGACCTTGCACCTTATTGTCTACCTGCAATGCACTTCGCTGTAGCTGTGATACTTTACTCTGTGTCACGAACCAGCAACAAAAGAAACAGTGTGAAAAACTATTTTATTAATCACTACTTATGATAATACGTAAAATAAAAGTAAAAACATCAGTATGTTAGAATTCAAAAATGTTAAACCTTGAACGTTAACCCCTAAAGCTAAACTCTTCATGTGTGTGTGGCAAAGTCCCAAACTCCAAGTTCAGGAATGGTTCTTAAAGTTCAGTTCCGCAAGCCATAAGGTGAAACATGAGCAAGGGCTTCTTCAACAACCACCGTTGTCTGAAGATAAGACGTAGATGTAGAGAACATAGGGAGAGTAAATACGAAATCCAAATGTTCCACGATGGAACCCAAACAACACTTCAGTGTTTAGTCGGTAGTGACTTCCTCACCCCAAAAAGCATCCGAATCGTGGTCGTCCACACACAAATACCTGTTTCCTTCTACAGGTCAGCAACAAAGTGAACTCCACCGGATTACTTCCAATTTCCATTCACGGATTTCAGTGGCAGACACAGTTATTGTTTCTCATCCATCGATAGAGAAAACTAGCAGGCTGGTGTCTCTCTCCCTTCTCTCTCTCTCTCTCTTCTTCTTCTGCTTTCTTCAACAACGTCATTACATCCTTTATCTTCTATTGACGTAAGCACGCCCCACACACACACACACTCTCTATCTTAAAGGGACATTCACTGAGTCCGTAATACTCTGTATTCTGTTATTGTTCTCACTCTGTACTACCTCAATGCACTGTGTAATGAATTGATCTGTACGATCGGCGTGCAAGACAAGTTTTTCACTGTAGCTCGGTACAAGTGACAATAAAAAACCAATAGCAATACCAGTGGTTCTACTTCATTAGGAGTTTGAGGAGATTCGGTACATCACCAAAGACTCTTGCAAATTTCTACAGATGTACAGTGAACAGCATTCTGACTGGTTGCATCACCACCTGGTATGGAGGCACCAATGTGCAGGATCAAAAGAGGCTGCAGAGGGTTGTAGACTTAGCCAGATCCATCACGGGCAAAACGCTCTCCGCCATCGAAGATATCTTCAAGAGGCAGTGCCTCAAGAAGGCAACATCTATCATTAAGGACCCTCAGCATCCAGGACATGCCCTCTTCTCACTACTACCATCAGGGAGGAGGTCCCACACTCAACATTTTAGGAACAGCTTCTTCCCCTCTGCCATCAGATTTCTGAACAGTCCATGAACCTGTGAACACTACCACGTTATTCCTCTTTTGCACTATTTTACTTATTTATTTTTTTGGTAACTTATGGTAATTTTTATGTCTTGCACTGTACTACTGCCCCAAAACAACAAAGTTCACAACATACGTCAGTGATAATAAACCTGATTCTGAAGTTTTTTTTATTGCATGTACATACTTGTGCATTTGACAATAAACTTGACTTTGACTTTTAATTAACCTTGTCAAGTTCCTTCTGAAACTCCAAAGAAATGACATCGACAGGTTCTCGACTCTACTTTTACATCCTTGAACTCCAGGAATTCCGTCAAACAGGACCTTCTTTTCACAAAACTATGTCAATTTGGTTTGATTGCATTAAGTTTTTCTCAGTGACAAGATGCTTCTTCTTTGATTGTGGACCTTAGCATCTTACCAACAGACGTTAAGCTAACGCACCTGCAGTTTCCCTCCCATCTACAGCAAGGGCATTACATTTGTGGTTTTCCAATCTGCTGGTACACTCCTGGAACTCAGTGAGTTTTGAAAACCTCAACCAAAGGCTCTTCTGTCTTCATAGCCACCTCCTAAATCCCCTGGATGGAGAACATCAGGTCCTGGCAACTTATGCCATTGATCCATTAGGTTTTTTCCAATGCTTTGTCCCTCATGATAAGGGTTGTTACAAGTTCTTCCACACTATTTGAATTCAGCCCACCTTTCTGATATTTGTAGTGTCTTCTACCTTGAAGACTGATGCAAAGTATTGATTTAAATTACCTTCCATTCTCTTGTTTCCTATTATTAATTCTGCACCTACTTCCTTTTCAATCATCCGCAGAAATCATTGTGGTTCGTTTTGAAATTTCTTGCCAGTTTTCTATCATTAATTTTCTCCTTCCTTATTTGCTTAGTCTCTCGTTGACTGGTTTCTGAGAAATAACTTCTTTGACTTCACCTTTAGAACAGAGAACAGCACAACACAGGAACAGGCCCTTCAGCCCACGATGTCTGTGCCGACATGATGACAAATGAATCTAATCCATCTGCCTGCACGTGATCCATATCCCTCCATTCCCTTCACGTTCATGTGTCTATTTAAATGCTTCTGAAATGCCACTATCATGTCTGCTTCCACTCCTGGCAGCCCATTCCAGGATTCGATCACTCTCTATGTAAAAACAACTTGCACCGCACATCTCCCTTAAACTTCACCTGTCTCACCTTAAAGCTATGCACTCTAGCATTTGACATCTCTACCCTTGGAAAGAGACTCTGACTATCTACCCTATCTATACCTTTCATAATTTTATAAGTCTCCATCAAGTCTCTCCTCAGCCTCTGACACTCCAGAGAAAACAATCCAAGTTTGTCCAACTTCTCCTTATAGCTTACTCTCTAATCCAGACAGCATCCTGGTTAACCTCCTCTCCACCTCTCCAAAGCCTCCATGTCCCTCCTTCGTTAACCACGTTATGGTTCATCTTTCTCCAGGGACACTTCTTTCTAATTGGGATAAGTTTCTGCTGAGCCTCAACTCTGCTTAAATATGTCGATCCGACCATTCTTTCAACTTGTTTTCCAAGTTCACTCCAGACACCACTTCCTTCGTACCTTTGTAAATACCTATATTTGAGGACATTGGTTTTGGACCAGAGGTACTTGCCCTGAAATTGCATCCAGAATATTACCATGCTGTGACCTCTATTCCTTGAAGATCCTCAGCTACAAAATCACTTACTAATCCCACTTCATTATACATGATGGGATCTAAAATAGCCTGTTCCCAAGAAAGTTCTGCTCTGAGAAACAATTCCTGATTCATTCCATAAACTCCTCTTCCATGATATTCTTGCCAGTTTAATCAACCTATTCAATGTGTGGATTAAGATCAGCCAAGATGATTGCAGTTCCTGTCTTCCATGCCTTTGATATTTCCCCATTTCTGTTTTGTCCCATCAAGAAGCCTATCCCTTCAGAACATCAAATAATTTGGAATTGAGCCCCCAGTCCATTTCATCCGATTCTGTGTCACTCATTAGATATATGTGAAAATAACATATGACTCTTACAAAACTTTAGTCAAAGGGAAAACATTTCACTGGGCTCAAGGGTGAGTTTTAAAATTGAATCAGAAAGCAGATTAAATAGCAGTCAACAGGAGGCTCGTTGACGAAGTATGTTACATAGTGGTCTTTCAGCATGGAGAACAGAATTTGAAAATTCTTTTTCCTTTGCAATAAGCCTTCTAACCCTGAAATACACCAAAAGGATGGGTACTGATTCTGCCCCAAAGTGTAAGCAATAGATGGTGGAGGCTGTATGCAAAGAGTCAGATCTCTCCACCAGAGATTTCATCATTTCCATCTTCACCCACAATGATGCAACTGCCCATACTACTAGCCAGTCACAATTACAAGAAAAGGCAATTTTCTGCAGCAAAACCACAACTGATCGAGAATAAGGGGCATTTTTGAACCCTCTAGACAGGTTGTGTCACGAACCAGCAACAAAAGAAACACACTGAGCATGATTCAGTGTTAAAAACTATTTTATTAATCACTACTTATGATAATACGTAAAATAAAAGTTAAAAAAATGTTAGTATGTTAGAATTCAAGAATGTTAAACCTCGAACGTTAACCCCAAAACTAAACTCTTTGTGTGTGTGTGTGTGTGTGTGTGACAAAGTCCAAAACTCCCAGTTCCGGAATGGTTCTTAAAGTTCAGTTCCGCAAGCCATAAGGTGAAACATGAGCAAGGGCTTCTTCAACAACCACCGTTGTCTGAAGATAAGATGTAGATGTAGAAAAACATAGAGAGAGTACATACGAAATCCAAATGTTCCACGATGGAACCCAAACGACACTTCAGTGTTTACTCGGTAGTGACTTCCTCACCCCGAAAAGCATCCGAACCGTGGTCGTCCACACACAAATACCTGTTTCCTTCTACAGGTCAGCAACAAAGTGAACTCCACCGGATTACTTCCAACTTCCATACATGGATTTCAGTGGCAAACACAGTTATTGTTTCTCATCCATCGATAGAGAAAACAAGCAGGCTGGTGTCTCTCTCCCTTCTCTCTCTCTCTCCTTCTTCTTCTAACTTCTTCAACAACGTCATTACGTCCTTTATCTTCTATTGACGTAAGCACGCCCCACACACACATACACACACACTCTCTATCTTAAAGGGACTTTCACTGAGTCCGTAACAGTTGAAAGATGCTCTTTACTTGAAAAGGGAATAAAATAAGTCTCCAATCAAACCACTTTGAAACGAATCAGCTGTCCTATGGATGTAACACTCAAAATGTTTCTTTTCGTTCAAGAATTTTCCAGAGACAAGAATAAAAGGTATTTTTTTCCACTTTCTTTTCAGCCCTTCTGTCCCTTCAACCTGTCAAAGTGCCAGCTAGTGAAAACTTCTACCAGGACCATCTTGTTCCCTGCTGCTACAAGTGTTTAACTCTCATCAACAGAAGAGAAACAGGTCCAATATTTATTAGCTCCCTCCTATCCATCTCAAACTGTCAACATAACCTTCAATTCCTTTCTCCCTTATCTATTATTCTTAAATGAATAAATGATATTCATTTCAACCACTGCCAATATGGCAGGTTCCATAAGAGTTTCATTATCACTATTATTTTCAATAAAGTAAAATAAGGCAAACAATTTGCAGTTTACGAGTCATTTCATTCCTGTGGAAAAACAGATGCCTTTTTCTATCAAAGCCAAACAAAAGTCACCATAATTTCTTGAAATTTGGATGAATTGGATTAACTTGTAAAGAACCCATTGAATTGGTGTCCTGTGGCTCAGCAATGGAAGGAAATATGGGTCTGATCCCAAATTTCCTTTTTCACAGGAAATTCACTTTCAGAGCTGACAAGACCAGGTAAACCTGCATTTGAAAGGCCAGCGTTTATTTATGCAGGTTATTTTTTTTTTTACTTTACTTGTTTTCATGAGAAAATATGCTCCCTCCACCCAGAACGAAGACCAGCCCGACCTCAGCTGCAGTACAGAAATGACTCTTGCATTGGCTCGAATTCAGTAGGTGAACTTCAAGTATCACCAACTCATCCACTGAAGCATGAGGGACTGGGCCCCCACACTCAACATCCATCAAGGACGGATCCTCTACCATCCTGTCCCCGCCACGCAGCATCACCAAGATCAAGGAGAGATCCTGGATAATGTGGATCACTCCCACCATCTCGAAGGCCACCTCTCAGTGAGGGTAGACAGTAATGATGAGATTCACCATTGCCTTCAATGCACCATGCTGAAAAGGGTGTTGATGACCAAGACCTCAGACTTTACAAATCTCAAAATCTACCTGACAGCAGAGATTCATGCTGGGGGCATGCTCCTGTCTACATCAATGGTGATGAGGTCAAGAGAGTTGAGAGTTTCAAGTTCCCAGGAGTGAACATCACCAATAGCCTGTCCTGGTCCAACCACGTACACGCCATGGCCAAGAAAGCTCACCAGCACTTCTAGTTCCTCAGGAGGCTAAAGAAATTTGGCATGTCCCGTTTGACGCTGACCAATTTTTATCGATGCACCATAGAAAGCATCCGGTCTGGATGCATCATGGCTTGGTATGGCAACTACTCTGCCCATGACCACAAGAAGCTGCAGAGAGTTGTGGACAGCTCAGCACATCACGGAAACTAGCCTCCCCTCCATGGACTCTGCCTACACTTCTCATTGCCTCAGTAAAGCAGCCAGCATAATCAATACCCCACCCACCCTGGACATCCTCTCTTCTCCCCTCTCCCATTGGAAAGAAGATACAAAAGCTTGAAAGCATGTACCACCAGGCTCAAGGGCAGCTTCTATCTCGCTGTTGAAGACTATTGAATAGTTACCTAGTACGATAAGATGGACTCCTGACTTCACAATCTACCTTGTTGTGATCTTGCACCTTATTGTCTACCCGCAATACACTCTCTCTGTACTGGAACACTTTATTCTGCACTCTGTTATTGTTTTACCTTGCACTACCTCAATGCACTGTTGTAATGAATTGATCTGTATGGACAGTATGCAAGATTTTTTTCACAGTACAGGTGACAACAATAAACAAATTTACCAATTTATATGCTTTTGAGACGAGGACTACCTACAGCAGGCACCTCAAGGCACTGGAAAGGTCCCACCAATGCTGTCTTCACTGACAGGGTTAGTCAATGTCCTCTCTCAGACCAACATCTCCAATGCGAAGTATTTCATTACACTCATCATTTTCATCCAGCAGGCCATGGTAGTTGTATGTTGACACCAGACACCCAAAACAAACACACACTTCATGGGAAAATATTACCAGATTCAATGCTGAACTCTAATCCCCTGTATTTAAGAGAGAATATATTGGCATTGGAGGCAGTCCAAAAGAGATGCACCAGGCTAATTTCCGTGATGAAATGGCTGTTCTACCATGAGCGCCTTAGAATCTAGATCTATATTCTTCGGACTTCAGAAGAATGAGGGTGCTTAGCCCACTGCTCTGCTCTCTCTATACTCATGACTCTGTGGCTAGGCACAGCTCAAACACCATCTATAAATTCACCTATGACACTACAGTTGTTGGCAGAATCTCAAATGGCAACGAGGAAGCGTACAGCAGTGAGGCAGATCGGCAAATGGTGACAGTGGTGTCGCAACAACAACCTCACACTCAACGTCAGCAAGACCAAGGAATTGATTGTGGACTTCAGGAAGAGGAAATCAGAAGAACACGCACCAGCCTTCATTGGTGGGTCAGTGATGGAAAGGGTGAGAAGCTTCAAGTTCATGGGTGTCAACTTCTCAGAGGATCTATCTTGGGCCCAACAATTGATGCAATCACGAAGAAGGCACACCAGCAGCTCTACTTTATTAGGAGTCTGAGGTGATTTGGTATGTCACCAAAGACTCTTACAAATTTCTACAGATGTACAGTGAAGAGCATTCTGAAGGCTCCAATGTGCAGGACCGAAAGAGGCTGCAAAGGGTTGTGGACTCAGCCAGCTCCATCACAGACATGACCCTCCCTGCTGTCAAAGACATCTTCAAGAGGCAATGCCTCAAGAAGGCAACATCCATCATTAAGGACCATCACCATCCAGGACATGCCTTCTTCACGTTACTACCATCAGTGAGGAGATACAGGAACCAGAAGACCCACACTCAATGTTTCAGGAACAGCTTCTTCCCCTCCGCCATCAGATTTCTGAATAATCCATGAACAGTACCTTGCTATTCCTCTTTTGCGCTATTTATTTATTTTTGTAACTTACAGTAATTTTTATGTCTTACACTGTACTGCTGCCACAGAACAACAAATTTCATAATATATGTCAGTGATAATAAACCTCATTCTGATCTCATTGAGACACAAGATCCTGAGGGAGCACGACAGGGTAGATGTCGAGAGGTTTCTATGAGTGGAAGAAACTTTAATTAAGAGATATAATTACAAGATTTGAGGCAGTCATTTAAAATGAGATGTCTAGGAACTTCTCGCAGAGTGTGGTGAATCTCTCGAATTCTTGATCCCGGAGGGTTGTGGAAGCAAGATCACTGGAGGTCTCTAAAGAGGAAGTAGATACATTTTTGAAAAGAACCGGGAAGTGAGGGCCATGGGGATCTGGCATAGAGAGAAGATGAAGCTTGGAGCATATTAACCACGATCATATTGAAAGGCAGGGAAGTCTTGAAGTATGTAGTGTAATCCTACTCCTGCTCCTATCTTCTTATGCAAAAACCAAACTGCTCTCATGTTGCTATATCCACTCATTCTTGGGGATCCCTGGCCCATCATCAATCAAACTGGAGAAGTGTTCAGAATGGTACTGAGGGCTATAAGCACAGAGAAGTCCGGTGTAGACTGCAGAATACGTGCTCCACTTCACAAACTACCCACCCATCAACCCATCAAGTAGCCCCTGCCCTATCCTGCCCCATCAAACTAGGAGTGTTTGATGGCTCTGGACCTGTACTCAATGGCATTCAGAAGGATGAGGGGGGATCTCATTGAAACCTACTGAATACTGAAAGGCTTGGATAGAGTGGATGTGGAGAGCATGTTTCCAATAGGAAGAGAGTCTAGGAACTAAGGGCACAGACTCAGAATAAAGGGACATCCCTTTAGATCTGAGATGAGGAGGAATTTCTTCAGCCAGAGGGTGGCGAATCTGTGGAATTCGTTGGGCTGTGGAAGCCAAGTCACTGGGTGTACTTAAGGCAGAGGTTGATAGGTTCTTGATTGGTAAGGGGGTTAAGGGTTCCAGGGAATGGGTTTGAGAGAAAAACAAAATCAGCCATGATTGGTGGAGCAGACTTGATGGGCCAAATGGCCTAATTCTGCTCCTATATCTTATATACCTTCTATCTGTAGTAGAGACAGAGTCCTACATCAGCTTCATGAGCAACCTCAGAACCTACAGAACTTGAGTGGAAGCAGATCACCCTCAATCTCAAAGAACTCCTTAAAAAGATGAAGTACACACTTAAAGCTGAACAGAGCAAGCAAAACTCTGACCTCACAGCAGATTCAATCCTGACCTCAGGTCCTATGTGTGTGGAGTTTGCATGTTCTCCCTTTGACTGCGTGGGTTTCCTCCCACATTCCGAAGATATGTGGGTCAGTAGTTAATTGGCCACTGTAAGTTGCCCCTAGTGTGAAGATGAGTGGTTGGTGAGAATGGGAGAAGTATAAAAAAGGGCATTTGTGCAGGATTAGTGTAAAAGGTTGATTGATGGACAGTGTGGAATCAGTGGGCCAAATGGCCTGTTTCCATGCTGTGCAACTATGATTCTATTTTGGCAGTGCAATTTGGTGTTTAATAAAATGTAGTTTGGTCACAGATTTACAGGTTGATTATTGCAAACAACACAGGACTGTTGCATGGGAAACTTTTTTTTTTACTTGGTGAATAACTGTAAAGCTGAGATACTGAACAAAACACACAGGAAGTGGTTTATGTGCAAGATATTGAATTGACCAGAAGTAAGCTCTATGGTTAGATTGGTCCCGTTTTTAGAAGAAAACAGATTCTTGCAGACTGTGTTATGCATTTAGCAAATTGATCAACTTTACAAGGGAAGAACATTGCCAGCTAACCTTCTGCTTTTACTTGTGCAGGAATTTCTACCAACGGCCACACGTTAAAGTTGCAGAGGAACAAGCACCACCAATTTTCCATCGTATCGACAGGCTCTCCTCGTCCCCTGAACTCTGAGTGCAGGTGTGTTTTCTTCTTAATACGTGTCAGTAATCGTTAACAAAGAAACCTGTACCTAAAGTCAAAGTGAGGTGATAGTTGCTTGAAAAGTTTTTAATATCTGGTTCGAGGTCAAGAAATAGAGATGTTGTGTATTTACAGCTGTACTCCAGCACTTGGAATGGGAAAATAAGTGTGGGCAGAGGCTTTTTAGCAGAAATTATTGAATTGCAGAACAGGTCTTTTAAGAGACGACAGGGTCTTTTAAGAAACTTTTGGATAGGTACATGGAGCTCAGAAAAATAGAGGACTATGGGTAAGTCTAATAATTTCTAAGGTAGGGACACGTTCGGCACAGCTTTGTGGGCCGAAGGGCCTGAATTGTACTGTAGGTTTTCTATGTTCTAGGTCCCTAACCCAGAAGCTAACTGCCTCTCAGAAGACAGGTTGGACTTACTGTGGAGTTCCAACATTTAAATCCTAACTGATTGTGGAATGCTTCAACTTGCTGGAAACCTCGATGTTTAAGGGAAAACCCATTGTTTTACCCTCAAGAACAACAGATGCTAAGGAACTAGTTATAGGTTACAAGAATTTGACACGGTCAGTTACATTTATCAGCTATGCTTCACTTAGACACGAGTACGTTCGGGCTGAATTCGACATTGGCTTACGTGTGGAGAGCAGGTCACAGGCTTGCTTCAAGGGTGAATATCAATTCAGCCACAAGGAGTTACAAATTTGGATTTCCTGTACTTTTGTTCTGGATCCAGAGTACAGAAACTGTAAGTTCCTGTGAGAATAAAAGGCAAGGCTAGCAGGTTTAGAGAGCCTTGGTTACTGAGGGACATTGAGGCCCTGGTAAAGAAAAAGAAATTGGCGCATATAAAGTACAGGCAGTTAGGATCAAATAAGGCACTTGAGTATAAGGAATGCAAGAGAACACTTAAGAGAGAAATAAGGAGGGCAAAAAGAGGACATGAGACTGCTCTGGCAGACAAGGTGAAAAAGAATCCAAAAGGATACCAAGGGACAAAATTGGTCCTCTTGAAGATCAGCGTGGTCATCTATGCATGGAGCTGAGAGAGATGGGGGAGATCTCAAATGAATTTTTTGCATCCGTATTTACTCCAGATTCAGACACAGAGACTATAGAACTGAGGCAAGTGAGTAGTGAGGTCATGGACTGTATCCGGATTATGGAAGAGGAGGTGCTGGTTGTCTTGAGGTGAATTAAAGTAGATAAATCCCCAGGGCCTGACAAGGTGTCCCCTCGGATCTTGTGGAGATTGTAGGGGTCCTGGCAGAGATATTTAAAACGTCCTTAGCCACGGGTGAAGTGCCAGAGGACTGGAGAACAGATATTCTGTTGTTCAAGAAAGGCTCTAAAAAAAAAGCTGGGAAATTATAGGCCAGTGAGACTGATGTCAGTCGTGGTTAAATTTTAGGAAGGCATTCTAAGGGACAGGATATACAAGTATTTGGATAGTATTAGGGATAGTCAACATGACTTTGTGTGTGCTAAGTTATGTCTAACCAATCTTGTAGTTTGTTTTTTTTTGGGGGGGGGGAGGGGGGAGGTGGGTTACCAAGAAGGTCAATGAGGGAAAGGCAGTGGACATTGTCAAAGGCCTTGCTAAAGCCCATGTAGGCAAAGCCCCGCATGGCAGACTGCTCCAAAAGGTTAAGTTGCTTGGCATTCAGGATGAAGTGGCCAATTAGATTCAACATTGTCTTAGCAGGAGAAGCCAAAGAGTGGTAGTAGATGGTTGTCTCTCTGACTAGAGCCCTGTGACTAGTGGTCTGCTGCAGGGATCAGTGTTGCGTCTGTTGTTGTTTATCATCTATATTAATGATTTAGATGATAATGTGGTAAACTGGATCAGCAAATTTGCAGATGACACCAAGATTGGCGGCATAGTGGACAGCGAGGAAGGCTATCAAAGCTTGCAGCGTTATCTCGAGCAGCTAGGAAAATGGGCTGAAAAATGGCAGATGGAATTTAATGCAGACAAGTGTGAGGTGATGCACTTTGGGAGAACAAACCAGGGTAGGAATTGCACAGTGAATGGTAGGGCTCTGAGGTGTGTGGTAGAAAAGAGGGACCTGGGAATACAGGTCCATAGTTCCTTGAAAGTGGCATCACAGGTAGATAGGGTCGTAAAGAGAGCTTTTGGCAGTTTGGCCTTCATAAATCAGGGCACAGTACAGGAGTTGGGAATGATATGTTGAAGTGTACAAGACATTGGTGAGGCTAAATTTAGAGTATTGTTTGCAGTTCTGGTCACCTACCCACAGGAAAGATATCAATAAGTTTGAAAGAGTGCAGAGAAAATTTACAAGGACCTTGCCAGGACTTGAGGATCTAAGTTCAAGGGAAAGGATGAATAGGTTAAGACTTTATTCCCTGGAGTGCAGGAGAATGAGGGGAGATCTTATAGAGGTGTACAGAATTATGAGGCATAATGGGGTGTATGAATGCAGGCTTTCTCCCCTCAGGTTGGGTGAGACTAGTAGAGGTCATAGGCTTAGGGTGAAAGGAGAAATGTATAAGGGGAATCTGAGGTGAAACTTCTTCATTCAGAGGGTGGTGCGAGTGTGGAACGAGCTGCCAGCAGAAGCGGTGGATGCGGGTTCAGTTGTAACAATTAAGAGAAGTTTGGATAGGTACATGGATGGGAGGGCTTTGGAGGAATATGGTCTGGGTGCAGGTAGATGGGACTAGGTGCAAGATCAGGTCAGCATGGACTAGATGGGCCAAAGGGCCTGTTTCCATGCTGTGGTACTCTATCCAAATTCTCAGCTCTTCATCAACGTAGTGTATTTGTAACCAATTCATGGTTTGATCTCAGAGAGTCACATGGCACAGAAACAAGCCCTTTGGTCCAACTCAACCAAGGTGCCTACCTGAACTAGTCCCATTTGCCTGTGTTTGACCCACATCCCTCTAAATTCTTCCCATCCATGCACCTGTCTAAATGTCTTTTAAACATTGTCATTGTACCCACCTCTACCACTTCCTCTGACAGCTCGTTCTATATACGCAACCACTGTGTGAAAAGCTTGCCTCTCAGGTCCTCTCTCACCTTAAACCTCTGCCCTCTAATTTTAAGCTCCCCTAGCCTGGGAAAAAGACCGTGACCATCCACCTTATCTATGTCCCTCATGATTTTATAAACCTCGATAAGGTCACCCCTCAGCCACCTACACTCTGGGAAAAACAGCCCCAGCCAGTCCAGTTTCTCCTTACAAGTCTAGCCCTTCAATCCTGGTAATGTCTTTGTGAATCTTTCCTGCACCTTTTTAAGCTTAATGACATCCTTCCTATAGTTGGGTGACCAGAACTGCACACAATACTCCAAGTGCAGTCTCACCGACGTCTTGTACAGCTGTAACATGACGTCCCAACTCTTGTACTCAGTGCCATGATCGACGAAGTCAAGCGTGACAAACCAGCCAGGTTTTAAACCTAGGGAAATGATAGTCTAGGATTTTAAAATAGTTGCCATTACTTTTTTTTAAAAAAACATATAAAACAAATCATGGCAAGAAAAGGGTGAAACCAAACTTAATATTACTGCACAATTATCTAACGTTTGCCCCACTGTGTGACCAATCTAGTATGAGGTAGGCTGCTGAATGAATGATCACCTAAGATTTATGTTAATGAAGATGTGTGATGGGTCTAACTTTGGCTTCTCCTAATGAGCCTAGATGATACTTTTATTACTCTACATTGCAATAAATCAGTTGCTCAGCTTGACTAGAGGAAGCAACCTACAGACTCCCTCTGAAGTTTGGTAGAGGCAAGGAGGAACAGAAACAGTTGAGGTGAACAGGATGCCCAAGGTGGCCCATGTTCTAATTCAGGAGCAACAAACAGTCTGCTTGAGGAACTCTGTGGGTCGAGCAGCAGCAGCAGCGAGGGGGAAAGGAATTGTCGATGTTTTGCGTCAAGAACCTGCAATCAGGACTCAGTCCAGAACCAGTCCAGTTCCTCCAGCAGGTTGTTTGTTTCCGCAGATTCCAGCATCTCTTGTGTCTTCTAATTTTGTAGTTCGAGATTTTTCTTTGAGAACAAGGGTTGAATATCAGCCAAAGTTATTCACCCAATACCCTGAACTGAATTTTGTTAATTTCTGAAATATACTGAAATGGAAGAATTAGTTAAATAATCTAGATATTTATGTTTCATTTGCAGCAAAGCAAACAAATGGTGACATGACCTGGCTGCTGCCATTGGATCTGGCTCAGGGAGAGTAGATAGACAACCTGGGAATACAGTGTTATAAGCCAAGTATCTGACACCACTCTTCATGTGGTTCTCTGCAAGGATTGTGGGATCTACAACTGGAATGCCACCTTCTATAAACATATGCACACCAAGCGGTGAAGAAGTTATGAGCTACCCATGGCTCCAAGAAATTTGGACAAATTAAATGAAGTAATTCAGTTAACAAGGAAATTAGGGGGCAGTTTTGGTAAATTGGTTTATTATTGTCACATGTTCGAAGGTAGAGTGAAAAATTTGTCTTGTATACCATTCATACAGATCAATTATTCATTACAACAGTGCATTGAGGTGGTACAAGGTAAAACAATAACAGAATGCAGAATAAAGTGTCACAGCTGCAGAGGAAGTGCAGTGCAGGTAGACAATAAGGTGCAAGGTCATAACGAGGTAGATTGTGAGGTCAAGAGTCTATCTTATCATACTAGGGAACCATTCAATAGTCTTACAACAGCAGGATAAAAGCTGACCTCGAGCCTGGTGGTATGTGCTTTTAGGCTTTTGTAGCTTCCGCCCAATGGGAAGGGGGAAGAGAGAATATCCGGGGTGGGTGGGGTCTTTGATTATGCTGGCTGCTTTACCGAGACATCAAGAAGTATAAACAGTTTCTTAAACAGGCAAAACTTCTAAGAATTAGTAAACTGCTTTTCAAACAGCAGAACGACAGTTTGGTTTCCCACATCCTCAAAATTCTCCTGTTGAAGATGCATATTTGCAGAATCCTCCTTCACAGATAGAGGCCACTCATCCCCTCATATCTTCCCTGTCTCCTTGAAACAGCGTCTTCGACCACAAGAAGGGAAAGCACCTTTTACATGCCCTCCTGCAACATGGATGATCTGCCACAATTATTGAGACTGGCCGTGTCAGGTCATAGATTTAAGGTGAGAGAGGGAAGGTTTAAAGATGATGTGTGGGGCAAGTTTTTGTTTACACAGAGTGGTAGGTGCCTGGAACATGATGTCAGGGGATGTGGTAGAAACAGACATGATAGTGGTGTTTAAGAGGCATTTAGACAGGCAGATGAACATGCAGGGTATGGAAGGGTATAGATCTTATGCAGGCAGATGGGATTAGTTTAATTTAACATCATGGTTAGCAAGTTCATTGTGGGCCAAAGGGTCTGTTTTTGTGCTATACTGTTTTATGTTACTGGTGCTTGCTGAGGGATCAGCTGTCTGCACAATAGCTGCTAGAGCCTTCCCTATCTACATAGCTCAGTGCAGAACCAGCGATATGCAGTACTTCTTAATTTAAAATGTTCTCTTTCGTAAAAATAACCACTGCTTTTCGGTTTTAAAGTTGTTAACAGCTGAAAGTTATTATGTGTGCATGAGTATCACCACCACTGCAGGGTTTACAAAAATAAATGTGTTGTAAATAATCTCAAAACTGAGAAATGTTACTACTTTAAATGTATGTCACCTCAGTTGCTTATCCCCCTTGCTCTTGGCTTGGTTCAGGCAACTGCTGCCCCAGTGTGCTGCCCAATGCAAGTGCTGCAGCCTCACAGCTCCAGCAACCTGGCTTCAATCCTGATCTCTGGTGCTGTACCTGTGCAATGCACATTCTCCCTGCAACTGTGTGGGTTTCCCCCAGTTGCTCAAGTTTCCTCCCTAAGAGGTGCTGGCTGGTAGATTACTTGGCCGCTGTAAATTCCCCCTGGTAATTCATTGGAGAATCAGAGAGGAGATGGTGAGCACGTGAGAGAGAATGGATTACAGGGAAATTAACAGGGGGAAATGGGATTTACTAGAACGTTACCAGGTCTTCAGGAGTTGAGTTACAGGGAAAGATTGAACAGGTTAAGACTTTATTCCTTAGACCGTAAAAGAATGAGGGGAGATTTGAAAGAGGTTTACAAAATTATGAGGGGTATAGACAGAGTAAATGCGAGTCGGCTCTTTCCACCTAGATTAGGAGAGATAAGTACGAGAGGACATGGCTTTAGGGTGAAAGGGGAAAGGTTTAGAGGGAACTTCTTCACTCAGGTAGTGGTGGGAGTGTGGAACAGGCTGCCATCTGACGTGGTAAATGCAGGCTCACTCTTAAGTTTTAAGAATAAATTGGATAGATACATGGACAGGAGAGGTCTGGAGGGTTATGGACTGGGTGCAGGTCAATGAGACTAGCAGAATAAAGTGTGCTGTAGTGTCCTATGGTTCTATGATGGGAGTGCTGAGAGCAAGCATAATTTCAACAGGTCAAATAGTCGCTCATGTTGCATGGAAGTAAGAGTATTATTGCCTCACACAATCTGATCAGTGGCGCTAGGATTTATTTCACTGTGGCAAAATCTTAAACTAACCAACCTGTTCCACCATCAACATGCAGGTGTACCTATGGCAACTTCAAAAGAAATCTACCCAGTTCCAAACAGAACAACGTCAACCAATTTCACTACCTCTGACTGCAACTTTACATTGGAAGGTTTTATAACATTTAAGATCATTGCCTATACAATTATTTGTACAATTGGACTCAGTCTCAATGGTCTTGCATCCTGGGTGTACTTCTGTCACATCCCCAGTACCAACACCATCATCTTCTACCTGAAGAACCTCGTCATAGCCGACAGCTTGCTGGTCCTCTCGCTACCAATAAAGATCCTCAAAGACAGCAAATTCTCCCCACACCTGAACAAAATTTACTGCGGCTTTATAGCGTGCAATTTCTATTTGAACATGTACTCCAGTGTTCTATTTCTGGCTTACATTGCAGCCACCAGATACCTCAAGATCGTCAGACCTCTCAACAGTCTAGCATTTCAAAACCTGAAGACTGCTAAGCGTCTCTCTCTGGGAACCTGGTGTGTTCTCCTCCTCCTTGGAATACTGTTTATTATTCTGATGAACTTGGCTGACAACCCGCAACAAGTTAGCACTCACATCTGTTTGAAAGTTGGGAAGGAACAGAAGGCTATATATTTGTTTACCCACATTGTAGGCTTGGTCATGTTTTTCTTTGTGTTAGCAGGAGTTTGTTACTGTTACTTACAGATTTCAAGTCAGCTCCACTTGTCACCTTCTTCGCGGTCCCTGAAGAAGCAAGCCAGGGCAAAGAACAACATTCTAATCCTGCTTGCTGTGTTCTTTATTTGTTTTGTACCCTACCACATCGTAAAGTTTCCTTACTTATTAAGCCAGACAGATTTTATTTCAGACTGCTATTGGCAAAGAGTTTTATACCACACTAAAGAGGCTTCCCTCTTACTGTCAACACTCAATGCATGCTTTGATCCGGTTATCTATTTTCTGTTTTGCAAGGCATTTAGGTCAAAGTTAGGTCTGGATAAAAAAGTTATGGCGCCCAATGAGATTAGCGTGCCTGTTAATGCATCACATTTCGTGCACTGATCTTTCACATCAACAGCAAGAGATTGTGCATCCTATCCCACTTTAGAGAATTATAGTGTGTGGCACAGCGATGCCTCAGTCCTGTCCTCCCAGTCCTTTCTCTATGGAGTTTGACCACGGGGGCTCCCCCCAACATCCCAAAGATGTGCAGGTTGGGAGTTAATAGGCTACTGGAAATTATCCCCAGTGCGTAGGTGAGAAGCAAAATCTGGGGAGAGTTGATAGGAATGCAGGGAAAATAAAATAGGATTAGTGCAGAATTAATTTGACGGTCAGCATGGATTCGGCGAGCCCGTTTCTGTGCTATATTACCCAATGAGTATGCTCCGTAAAGATTAAATATTTACTCTCCTGAGATCATGTACAAATTGTCCAATCATAGGTCAGACCCCACTTAACCCCAAGAGAGAGTCAACCAAACTTCCAATCAGTTGATCCAGATACTTTTTTTTTAAAATGTGTTAAAGAAACAGTTTAAGATCCTATTCAGTAATACTGAGCTGTATTAACTGTGATGAACTGTGCTTTAACCAAAACACTATTTTCACTTGTCATTATTCACAAAGCCAACTTTTTAAAGGCTTGCAACACACACAAAATGGTGGAGGAACTCAGCAGGTCAGGCAGCATCTATAAAGGGAAACGAACAGTCAACGTTTCGGGCCGAGACCCTTCATCAGGTCCTCCATAGGTGCTGCCCGACCTGCTGAGTTCCTCCAGCATTTTGTGTGTGCTGTTCCAGATCTCCAGCATCTGCAGAATCTGTGTCTTCATTTTAAAGGCTTGGATGTTCACAAGACAGAGAGACAGAAAGCACAGGAAGAGAGGGGCATACGTCACACAGGTGGTAGAAAGTAACAGCTGAATCATTTGACCCTTCATCAGGACTCATTAAGTAATGTTTTCCTGCCCAGCACACTCAAATGCATTATTACAATCAGTCACAGGAGGGCAGCACAGTGGTGCAGCTGGTAAAGCTGCTGCCTCTCAGTGCCCAGTGACCCAGGTTCAATCCTGACCTCTGGAGCTACCTATTTGGAATTGCTGCATCTGTAGTGAGATTTCCCCAATTTCCTCCCGCATCCCAAAGATGTCCTGCTCGGTAGATTACCACTGGTGTGTTAGTGAGAGACAGGAGGGAACCTATTCTCAGAGCCCAAAATAAATTGGGAAGAAAGATCATATGCACACAAAATGCTGGAGGAACTCAGCAGGTCAGGCAGCATCTATGGAGGGAAATGAACAGTCGACATTTCGGGCTGAGACCCTTCATCGGGACTGGAAAGGAAGAGGGAGTCTCGGCCCAAAACGTCGACTGTTGATTTCCCTCCATAGATGCTGTCTGACCTGCTGAGTTCCTCCAGCATTTTGCGTGTGTTGCTCCACATTCCAGCATCTGCAGAATCTCTTGTGCCTTCATATGGAGGGTAGCAGGAGATAGGGGGTACAATTAGTCAGTTTACGGGCAACACAAAAATTGGTGGAGTCGTAGAGAGCAAAGGTTGTCGTCCAAGATTACAGAAGGATATGGATCAGCTGGAAAATTGGGCAGAGCGGTGGCAGATGGAATTTAATCCAGACAAGTATGAGGTGATGCACTTTGGGAGCTCAAATTCTGGTAGGACGTATACATCAAATAGCAGAGAACTTACGAGCATTAATGTACAGAGAGACCTTGGGGTGCAAGTCCATAGCTCCCTAAAAGTGGTAACACAGGTGGATCGGGTAGTGAAAGAGACATTTGGAATGCTTGCCTTCATAGGCCAGAGCACTGAGCACAAGAGTTGGGGTGTCATGTTGCAGTTGTACAAAACATTGGTTGGACCACACTGTGAGCATTGTGTACAGTTCTGGTCACCACACTACAGGAAGGATGGGGTCTCAATAGAGAGGGTGCAGAAGAGATTCACCAGGATGTTGCCTAGAAGGGAAGTCTGCATTTATAAAGAGAGATTATATAGGCTGGGTTTATTCTCACTGGAATGAGGGAAGCTGAAGGTGAACTTATAGAGGCTTATAAAATTATGAGGGGCTTCAATACAAGAGACAGTCAGAATCGTTTTTCCCAGGGCAAGGGGATCCGGATCTAGAGGGCACAGGTTTAAGGTGAGAGAGGAGAACAAATTGAGTAAATCTGAAGCAAAAGATTTTCACACAGAGGGTGGTGAATACCTGGAACAACCTGCCAGAGGAGGCAGTGCAGGCAGATACTACTATTGCAACAGTTAAAAGGCATTTGGACAGGTACTTGGATAGGAAAGATGAAGAGGGATAAGGGCCTAATGTGGGCAAATGCGATTAGTGTAAATAGACATCACGGTCGGCATAGACAAGATGGGCCAAAAGTGCCCAATTTCCATGCTGTATGATTCTATAAACCTATTTTTCACTTTTATCTCAGCTATTGCTCACTAATTTGAGGGCAGGTCACTTCTTAAAATTCACAAACAACATACTAATAACATCGTACTTTTTAAAACTCAACAACTGGAAAAATAAGTTTAAGGTTTCCCTGACATTTAACTGTAATTTAAATCATTTATAAACTACAGAAATGTTGTTGTAAGTTTGCATGTCGGCTTAGTAATTAGATACTTGAACAAATGTTTTGATAGAGCAAATAAAATGTTGATAATGCATTTGTAAATTATGATTTTCTTCTAACTTGATCGTCAGTCACATTGAGAACTTTCAAAGTAGTAATGAACAACTAGTCGACCAACTTTTACAAGAGAACAGAAGAGTGCTGAGAACTACTAGATAACTGTGACCCACAAATCCTGTGGAACACAGAGAAATAAAAGACAAATATTATTTGTAAAGGAGTTGGAGTTCTGAAATAGGTGAAGTTTGTTCCAATTGTACAGGGTGTTAGTGAGTCCAAATCTGGAATACTGGGCACAGTTTTGGTTTCCTTACCCAAGAAAGGATAAAGTAACATTGGAGACAATCCAAAGATTCACCAGGTTAACTCCTGGGATGAGAAGATTGTCCTATCAAAAGAGGCTAAACAGATTACGTCTGTATTCTTCGGAGTTCAGACGAATGAGGGTTTATTGAAACCCTCTTATTGATTTACAAGATCTTAAGAGGGCTTGACAGGGTAGATATTGAGAGGTTTTCAGTTGTGGCAGAATCTCAAACGGGGGGCACAGTTTCAAGATAAGGGGTCAGTTGGTTAAAAATCAATGCGGGATAGGCTGAGTGGGAGTGGCCTACTCCTGCTCCTATTCTATTCTTGCCTTCAACATGGACAATGTGGTCAACCAGGTACATCACCATTCATATTCTGCATAGCCCCAAATATCTGATCAATTCTTCCTCTAATTCCTTCCATTTCATCCTTATCCTGTTGTCGGTCACAACTCAGTTAACGGCACTATCACCCTCAGAACATTAGGTTGTCCCAGTCCAGAGACAAGAGGATGAAAATTTCAGGCTGCAAATCTAGTTCTGCACCATAAGAGATGCTATCTTCTGGATATGGGATTAAATTGCAGCCACATCTGTTATCTCATGACACCATTTGGAGGAAGGGCAGAGAGCAGGGTACTGGGAACACTTGATCCCTCGGCCAACACCATCATTAACATGTTGTTGCTTGGTGGAACTTTGCCGTGCCCAAATTGGTTGCCACTTTCCCAATATTACAGCAGTGACTACACTTCAAAGGAGCTTCTTTGGGTGCAAAGCACTTTGGAATGATGGAGTTCAAGAAATGCATATTATAAGTACAAGACTTTCTTTCCTCTATTGCTAAACTTCCACATTCACATCAGCTCATCACCACCCACATAACGTAATGCAAACAATGTACTTTCCCCTTTCCCAACATCTCCAATAAGTTTTCTTCCAACAGCATGAAAAATCACAAGGTTTACTCCACCCAGCTTGTATCAGCTCCATTACCTTTTTCAGCAAAGCTTTCCGGTAACTAAAAATTATTGCAATCAACAATGTTAACCATTTCTGCTTGTTTTAGAGTTAATTGTCCATTGAATCAAACTTTAGTTGGGGTATTGCGTTCACGAGCCACCAGGTAATGTTGCAGCTCCATAAAACTCTGGTGAAACCACGCTTGGGGTATTGTGTTCAGTTCTGGTCACCTCATTATAGGAAGTATGTGGAAGCTTTCCAGAGGGTGCAGAGGAGATTTACCAGGATGCTGCCTGGATTGGACAGCATGTCTTATGAGGACAGGTTGAGCGAGCTAGGGCTTTTCTCTTTGGAGAGAAGGAGGATGAGAGGTGACTTAATAAGGTGTACAAGATGATAAGAGACATAATTCGAGTGGACAGTCAGAGACTTTGTCGCAGGGTGACAATGACTAACACGAGGGGACATCATTTTAAGGTGATTGTAGGAAGGTATAAGAGGGATGTCGGGGGAAGTTTTTTTTTACACAGAGAATGGTGGGTGTGCGGAACGCACAGCTGGCAGAGGTTGTGGGGGCAGATATATTAGGGACATTTAAGAGACTCTTAGATAGACACATTAGTGATAGAGAAATGGAGGGCTATGTGGGAGGGAACAGTTAGATAGATCTTAGAGCAGGATAAAATGACTGCACAACATTGTGGGCCGAAGGGTCTGTACTGTGCTGTAATGTTCTATGCTCTCTCTGATTGTGCGGGTTTCCCCTGGGTGCTCCAGTTTCCTCCCATATCAGTGTGCTGGTTAATAGGTTAATTGCCTATAGTAAAATACCCATTACATAGATGGGTGATAGGAGAATCGGGGTGGAACAAAAAGTTCTCTTTCACTGCATTCACAAGGTTTTGTTTAGTGGAAGGCAGTTACAGGCTTTCTTTCCTCTCTACAGCAAAGTGATGGATCAGCATTGAGATCCCTTCTGATGATCTACATCAGGCTAACAGAGGACACAAAGAAAACTACAACAATGAAAATGAAAAACTGCAGTTACTGGAAATCAGAAATAAAAACAGAAAATGATGGAAAAACGTAGCAGGTCAAGTCACATCTTTATCTTTTTTAGGTCCAATACCCTTCACCAAAACTGAGAAAGAGAGAAGCAAGTTATTGCAGGTAGCAAAGATGATGGGGGATGGCAAAGTCAAGTCAAGTTTAGTGTCACGTGCACAGGTACGCTGAGGTACAGGTACAATGAAAAATTTGCTTGCAGCAGCATCACAGGCACGTAGGTACAGACAACACACAGGAGGTAAATTATACATAAAATTATACCATACAGTGAAGATGACTGTGCAAAACCAAGACCCAACTGCAAAACAAATGACGCAATCGAAGACAAGTCCAAGGTAACCGCTGCTGAGGTAAAATTAGGGTTGTGC
The DNA here is from genome assembly GCF_009764475.1 of Pristis pectinata. Lineage (NCBI taxonomy): Eukaryota > Metazoa > Chordata > Chondrichthyes > Rhinopristiformes > Pristidae > Pristis > Pristis pectinata. Next base: position 104,776,365 of record NC_067410.1, on the reverse strand, counting down.
AGGTCGGTTCATGTACCTGATGGTTGTAGGGAAGTAGCTGTTCCTGAACCTGGTGGTGTGGGACTTCAGGCTGCTGTACCTCCTGCCCGACGGGAGCAGCGAGAAGAGGGCATGACCCGGAGAGAGGGGATCCCCATAGGTGGAGCATGAGGTGAAATAACATGGCATTTAATGAAAACATCCTCCCAACCTATCTTCTCTTCCCCCATCCCCCTCCATGTGCTTCCCTTTCAAGACTTTTCTGCCATTTAATTATTGAATCTACATTGTGTTCCACATTCTAACCACTCTTAGCTAATAAAGTCCCCCCAAGATATGCCAGACTGGATTAATTTGTGACTAACTCATGTTTGAATACAGCCTTAATTAAATCTACAAGAGAAAGCCTTTCCTTCTTTAATCCTACCTCATCAAAACACTTCCGTAATTTTAATAATCCCTATCAAGCCTTTTCTGGAGAAAGAATCCCCTGCTCCTCATAGCTCCTCTGTTCTGCCATGGTCCACATAAATCTTTTGTCCATCTTCTCTAGGGTCTCTATATTCTCCTTGGAGAATATTTTCTCCTTGTTTTCTCCTTGGAGCGACTGAGAATGAGAGGTGACCTAATAGAGGTGTATAAGATGATGAGAGGCATTGATCGTGTGGATAGTCAGAGGCTTTTTCCCAGGGTTGCCACAAGAGGACACAGGTTTAATGTGCTGGGAAGTAGGTACAGAGGAGATGTCACGGGTAAGTTTTTTACTCAGAGACTGGTGAGTGCATGGAATGGGCTGCCGGCAACGGTGGTGGAGGTGGATATGATAGGGTCTTTTAAGAGACTTGTGGATAGGTACATGGAGCTTAGAAAAATAGAGGGCTATGGGTAAGCCTAGGTAGGGACATGTTCAGCACAACATTGTGGGCCAAAGGGCCTGTATGTGCTGTAAGTTTTCCATGTTCTATGTTCCTTATGTGTTGAAGTGATAGATTCTCAAATCAAGACAAAATAGACTAAATGGTACCACTCCAAACAATGCAGAGGGACCAGGGAGCATAAAGCTTTGAAAGCAACAGGACATGGTCAGAAAGTTGTCAGTAAAGGATATGGGATCCTGGGATTTTATAGAGAGAGGGATGGAATACAAAAGCAGGGAAGTTGCATACAACCTGTATAGAACATGGTTAGGCTGGTTCTGCTCACCTAATTTTAAGAAAGATAGGAAGATCCTTGATGGAGTGCTGGAAAGATTTATCAGAATGGTTCCAGTGATGACAGATTTCAGCAACAAGTTTAGATTCAGAAACTTGGGGTTGCCCCTCCTTGGGGCAAAGAACACCGAGCCGAGATTTGATAGGTATGTACAAGATCATTAATGGTTGATGGAGATAAGCAGTTCCCAGTGGCAGAGGGCTCAAGCACAAGCAGACACAGATTTAAGATTTGGGGGAATGAAGTACAAGAGGAATGCAAGGGAAAGCTTCGTACAGAGAGACGGGCAATGGTCTTGAACTTGCATTTGTAAGGGTGGTGGGAAAACAAAAATCAGTCATGGCTTTTGAGAGGGGATTGAATAGGCACCTAATTTGCAGAGTCACAGGAAACGAGAGGAGGAATGAGACAGAGGAATTGGCATGGATTTCATCGGCCCTATGGCCTTATTTTGCGTTGTAACTATCCTATGGTAAGGAGGACTGAGGTTAGAAATTAACCTTTGATCGCCAGTGCTAAATGACCCCAAAAACATCCACCACAAGAAAATGGAACTGCAGATCAGAAGGAATAGACAGGATCGTGCAATATTCCAGCATTCATTTGGTGGTGTGAATTTTTACCACTGACCTGAACAAAGCCCTCCAAAGTGGATCTAACCAAGGCGGCAGCATCAACAGGCAAAACATCCCTACATAACTAAAATAATAAAAGTGCTTCTTTTCCTTTGAGTCTTGCAGTACAGAAACAGGTGCTTCAGCTCACCACGTCCACGCTGACCTTTTTGCCCTTCTACACTAATCCCATTCGCCTGCATTGGGTCAGAGTCCTTCTATGCCTCACCTATTCGAGTGTCTCTCTAAATGTCTCTTAAGTATAGTAATTGCATCTGATCCCACCATCTCTTCTGGCAGCGCATTCCAGATATCAACCACTCTATTTGTGAAAAAAATTTACCCCTCAAATCCTCTTTAAAACTCCTTCCTCTCACAAAGTTATGCCTTATGCCTTTTTGTTTCTGACATCCCCACCATGGTAAAAAGATTTTGACTATCTATCCTATGCCTCTTATAATCTTGCATACTTCTATCACTTAGTTCCTCAGCCTTCTTTCACTCCAGGGAAAACAAGCCCAGCCTATCCAATCTCTCTCCATGACCAAAGTCCTTCAATCCAGGCAACATTCTGATGAAGACACAAGACACTGCAGATATTGGAATCTACAGCCACAAACAATCTGCTGGAGGAACTCAGTGGGCCGAGCAGCATTGATGTTGCTCAACCTGCTGAGTTCTTCCAGCAGACTGTGTGTTACTCAACATACTGGTGAATGTCCTCTGCACCCTCTCCAGCACAACCATATCCTTCCGATAGTGTGGTGACCAGAACTGTACATAATTGCAGACAATACTCCAAGTGTGTCTGGAAGTTAGGAAGCTGTGGGCATGTTAGATTGGCATCAGAAGCATGGCGACAATTGCGGGCTGCCCCCAGAACACTCTGCGCAAAAGATACATTTCACTGTGTGTTTTGTTTTACATGTGACTAATAAAGATATCTTCTCTGAAGTGTGGCCTAACAAATGTTTTGTAAAGATGCAACATAATGCCCAACTCTTGTATTCTGTGCCCCGACCTAAGGCGGCAAGAAAATCCTATGCCTTCTTCACCACCCTATTAACCTGTGTTGCCATTTTCAGAGAACTATGGATTTGAACCCCAAGGTCTCTCTGCTCAGTAACATTCCTTTGCACCCTACCATTTACTGTGCATGTCATGCCCCTACTTCACTTTCCAAAATGCATGACCTTGCACTTGTTGGGATTTAATTCCATCTGCCAGTGCTCCACCCAGCTTTCAAACTGATTTATATCCTGCTGTACCTTGGACAACCTTCTGCACTATCTGCATCATCACCAATTTCCAAGTGTAAGCACACTTACTAGTCATACCCTCCTACATTCACATCCAAATCGTTAATAATCATCACAAACAGCAAAGATCCCAGCACAGATCCCTGTAGTACACCACTCCTCTCAGATTGCCAATCAGAAAAACATGCTTTCACCACTACCCTCTGTGTCCCATCACTAAGACAATTTTGGATCCAATCAGCCAGCCCATTCAGATCCCACATGCCCTAACCTCTAGGCCAGCCTACCACATGGGACTTTGCCAAATGCTTTACTGAAATCCATACAGACAACATCTACTGCCCTGCCTTTGTCTGTCTCCTTTGTTACTTCCTCAAGATACTCACTCAAATTAGTGAAACAGGATTTCCCCCTTACAGAGCCGTGCTGACTACCCTTAACCAATCCCTGCCTTTCCAAATTGAACATAGAACAGTACAGCGCCAAACAGGCCATTCGGCCCATGACGCTCTGCCGATTTTGATCCTGGTTTATACTAAATATCCTCCTCCTGTTTGTCATCCCTATTCCTCCATTCCTTTCACATTCATGTGTCTATCTAAAAGTCCCTTAAACTCCATTAAACTGCCTGATTCCGCTACTACCCCTGGTAACCCATTCCAGGCACCTACCACTCTCTGTGTAAAATACTTGCCCTTCATGTCGCCTTTAAACTTTCCTCCTTTATCCTTCGAAGCGTGTCCTCTGGTGTTTGACATTTCTACCCCGGCAAACAGATTCCGACTGTTTACTCTATCCACGTCTCTCAAAATTTTAAAAAACTTTATCGGGTCTCCCTCCAGCCTCCAACGCTCTAAGGAGAACAATTCAAGTTTGTCCAACCTGTCCTTATAACCTCATGCCCTCTAATCCAAGCAGCACCCCGGTAAATCTCTTCCGCACCTTTTCCACAATCTCCACATCCTTCCTATAATGGGGTAACAAGAACTGCACACAATGCTCCAAGTGTGGTCTGACCAAAGTTTTATATAGCTGCATTATGACTTCCTTACTCTTATACTCATTCCATAGGCCTTCTTTACCACCTTATCCACTTGCAGTGAACTATGGACCTGGACCCCAAAGGTCCCTCTGTCTCTCAATGCTATTATGGGATCTACCATTAACTGTGTACTTTCTCCTTTCATTTGACCTCCCAAAGTGCAACACCTCACACTTGCCCAGATTAACCTCCATCTGCCACTTCTCTGCCCACATCAGTAACTGATCAATATCCCGCTGTATTTTTTGATAGTCCTTTATACTGTCCACAGCTCCACCAATCTCAGTGTCATTTGCAAACTCACTAATCCACCCAACTACATCTTCATTCAAATCATTGATACACTGTACATCACAAACAGAGGTCCCAACACTGATCCGTGCAGAACACCACTAGTCACGGACCTCCAGCCAGAGTAACAGCCTTGCACCCCTACTCTCTGTCTTCTATGAGCAAGGCAGTCCTGAATCCAAACTTGCAATTCACCCTGGATCCCATGCATCTTTATATTCTGAATCAACCGACCATAAGGGACCTTGTCAAATGCCTTATTAAAATGCATATAGATAACGTCCACTGCCTTACCCTCATCAAGCACCTTTGTCACCTCCTCAAAAACCTGCCCGCGAAAAGCCATACTGACTGTCCCTAAGCAGGCCATGCCTTTCAAAATGAACATCAATCCTATAACTCAGTATCCTCTCCAATAGCTTCCCCATCACTGACGTGAGGCTCACTGGCCTATAATTACCTGGATTATCCCTTCCTGAATAAAGGCACAACATTTGCTACTTTCCAGTTCTCCGGGACCTCACTAGCAACAGGCAAAGATCCTTGTCAAAGCCCCGGCAATCTCCTCACTTGCTTCTTTCAATGTTCTGGGATATATGCCATCAGGCCCTGGGGACTTATCCACCTTAATGCTTTTCAGAAGACCCAGCACTACCTCCTCCTTAATCTCAAAATGTCCCAGCACATCAGCATGCCCCACTCATCCAATTTCTTCTCCTCGGTAACTACTGATGCAAAGTACTCATTTAGTACCTCAGCCACTTGCTCTGGCTCCAAATACAAATTCCCTCCTTTATCCTTGAGTGGACCTACCTACCTTCTTCTCATAATAAGGTTTTAGCATGTTTACATGACAGAGTTGTGTTTTCTTGCGTCTATCTGGTGTTTTGATTATATATGTTAGATCAGTCACTCGAGATTCAATAACATAGGGTCCAGAAAAACGAGCTTGCAAGGGATTATTTTGGCTAGGGAAAAATACCAATACCTTTTGCCCCACTGCGAATGTCCTAGGCCGAGCACGTCTATCAAAATATGTCTTCATTCTTATCTGGCTTGTTTTCAAATTCTCTCTCGCTAGCTGGCAGACTCTCTCCAACCGAGTTTTAAATTTTTGGACATAGTCCAACAGACTCAAGTGAACTTCCTCATTAACCCATTGTTCTCTTAACAACTCCAAAGGTCCTCTCACCCTATGTCCAAACACAAGCTCATTAAAAAGAATTTATCAGACCTCCCTCAAAAATCTTTGGATTGAATCTCGAACAAATCTCGTCAATCTGGGGTACAATCCCAGACGACACTCGTTAACCTTGGGAACTATCCCGGACGAGCCCCCAATTTTGTCATGAACCAGCAACAAAAGAAACACACTGAGCATGATTCAGTGTTAAAAACTATTTTATTAATCACTACTTATGATAATACGTAAAATAAAAGTTAAAAAAAAATGTTAGTATGTTAGAATTCAAGAATGTTAAACCTCGAACGTTAACCCCAAAACTAAACTCTTCGTGTGTGTGTGTGACAAAGTCCAAAACTCCCAGTTCCGGAATGGTTCTTAAAGTTCAGTTCCGCAAGCCATAAGGTGAAACATGAGCAAGGGCTTCTTCAACAACCACCGTTGTCTGAAGATAAGATGTAGATGTAGAAAAACATAGAGAGAGTACATACGAAATCCAAATGTTCCATGATGGAACCCAAACGACACTTCAGTGTTTACTCGGTAGTGACTTCCTCACCCCGAAAAGCATCCGAACCGTGGTCGTCCACATACAAATACCTGTTTCCTTCTACAGGTCAGCAACAAAGTGAACTCCACCGGATTACTTCCAACTTCCATACATGGATTTCAGTGGCAAACACAGTTATTGTTTCTCATCCATCGATAGAGAAAAACAAGCAGGCTGGTGTCTCTCTCCCTTCTCTCTCTCTCTTCTTCTTCTTCTTCAACAACGTCATTACGTCCTTTATCTTCTATTGACGTAAGCACGCCCCACACACACATACACACACACTCTCTATCTTAAAGGGACTTTCACTGAGTCCGTAACACTTAATATAAACATAAAATGCCTTGGGACTATCCTTGACCCTGCTCACCAAGGACACGCATGGCCTCTTTCGGTCTCCCTAATCATCTGCTTGAGCACTTTCCAGCTATCTTTATATTCCACAAGTCTGATTTTAGCTTCCTAAACCTTACATATGCTTCCTTTTTCTTCCTGACTAAATTTAGGATATAAATGAACATAAATCTTGTCCCTTCGAATTTTCTCCCATAATTACACTACCACTGACCAGCTTGTAGTAACCTGGCCTATCCCTGCTGCACTTCTTAAATAAACATAGAACAGTACAGCACAATACAGACCCTTCGGCCCACAACATTGTTCTGACCTTTAAACCTCACCTAAAACTATCTAACCCCTTCCTCCCACATATCCCTCTATTTTAAATTCCTCCATATGCTTATCTAGTAATTCAAGAGATTAACCAATGTACCTGCCTCCACCACTGCCCCAGGCAGTGCATTCCATGCCCCAACCACTCTCTGGGCAAAAAACCTTCCTCTGATATCTCCCTTGAACTTCCCAGCCATTACTTTAAAGCCATGTCCCCTTGTATTGAGCATTGGTGCCCTGGGAAAGAGGCGCTGGCTGTCCACTCTTAATATTTTGTACACCTTTATCATGTCTCCTCTCACCCTCCTTCTCTCCAAAGAGTAAAGCCCTAGCTCCTTTAGTCTCTCCTCATAATGCATTCTCTAAACCAGACAGCATCCTGGTATAGAAATAAAGGAACAACATTACCTATCCTCATGGCTTCTGGTACCTCAACTGTGGCTAATGAAGATACAAAAGTCTCTGTCTGGCCTCAATCTCCTCCCTCGTTTGCTCTTGTCCTCTGGGATAGATCTCATCCAGACACTTCCTTACACATTCCAATACATCCAATACCTCCACCTTCTTAATGCCTACATCGTCTAATCAAATTTGAAGTGGCTAAAACCTAGAAGTGATCCCAAAAGCAAAAGAGATCACAGATGGGTCTTTAAGTTGATCCATTTTCTATTGTGAATGCTTCAGGTCACAATGCTACAATGAAGTAGAAGTCAGCTAAAATAACTGCTGTATTTCACTATTTAGTTCCCTTCCTGCGACTTGGAAGGAAATGCTGACCACCACAAAATATCATCATGAGAATTTAAAAAAAGCCTTGCATTGCGCAAGTAAAATTCAGTTCAGTGTTGCTGTTTGATCACTCTCTGAACACAGACTCAGTCCTACCAACTGGTGAGAAAACGTGACCAACAAAATCTCTCAGGCAGGTTGGTGATTTTTCCTGTGTTTCACTGTAGACAAGGATAACTGTAAGACTAAAAAGTGTCAAGTTGAGACGTTAAGAACTTTGTCCATGATTTCCTGGAATGACTGCAGATTCAAGCAAAGAAGATCTTTTGCACAAGAAATCTTTTGCACAACTGTAATAATCAATTACTGCTTTTTATCTATTCATTTTTTTGGGAACAGCCTGCTGTTGGCTAAGAATCAAATAGCAGGCGGCATAAAAGTTAATGCTCAATTCCAGGGACAAGGATTTGACCCCGATCAAGGATGCTGTACCTGTGATATTTGTATGTTCTCCTCATGACTGTATGCATGTCCATTAGGTGCCCTGGTTTCTCAAACATCCCAAAGATGTGCTGGCAGCTTAATTGCCTACTGTGATTTACCCTGTGTCAGTAAGTAGCAAAAAAGAATCAAAGAGCCATTGATGATTATGTGTGAGAAAATAATTTCCAGACAATATCAGAAAATAAGAGGGAGGAATTGAGAGTTAAGGTGTGACAACTGAAATCTAAACTTTAAAATTTCCTGTTTCTCTTTTTCTTAAGATGCGAATCTGATATAGACACCACGATCAAGCACTTCTGGATCGCTAAACTACCACAGAACTTCAGAAGGTTGGGAGCAATCACAAAGAGTGGGTAAGTGGAGTTTGAAATTTGAATGGGCTGGATTTACATGGCTGGTTTATCAACAATTATGTTAACATTTCAGCGAGAATACTTTACCTGACCTGGAGGATAAACATAGACCTGGTGAAAGGAAAAGGGGAGAGGAACAGATAGCAAAGGTTCTATATTATTAGCATGTCATGTTTTTTATTTTAACTATTCCAATGTTTGAATTTCTTTTAAGCCAAGAAAATAGCAGGAAATAAGTTAACAATCTAATACTTAGAAAGTATAAGAAAAAGTATTAGCAATGCTTGGGTAGTTTATGGCATGTACTGATCCATCCAAATTTGAAAACTAGCAAACCCAATGAATAAATCCATCACACTAGATCTTGGCCATTCGACATGAATGTGCTGAACAAATAACTATTTATGCAACCTTGCTGTCTCATTTCCTGTACTGTAAGAGTCATTAGACTTCTGGAATATTTCAATAACTGTGAAGTGTTGTGAAGGCCTGAGATATGAATGACATAATAATAATGGAGATTTGTTCTTTCTTGTAAGAAATGTAAAATCTGCTAACAGTGGACATGTAATTAATCACAACTGGCAGAATGTGATAACCTTCTCTGGTCTACCCAGTACATGGACCCTGGAACCCAAAGAACTCTTGTTGATGCTTAACTGCCCTCTCAAATGCCCCAGCAAGCTGCACTGGTCAGAGACAAGTAGAGCAACAAGCAGTCTGCTGGAGGAACTCAGTGGGTTGAGCAGCATCTGTGGGAGGAAAGGAATTGTCGACATTTCAGGTCGAAACCCCTGCATCAGTCCCAAAATGTCGACAGTTCCTTTCCTCCCACAGATGCAGCTCAGCTCGCTGAGTTCCTCCAGCAGACTGCCTGTTACTCCACACTTCAGCATCTGCAGCCTCTTGTGTTTCCGGGAACAAGTAGAAGTGGGAAATACATGCTGGTCTCACTGGTGACACCCATGTCTTGCAAGTGAATTGAAAATAAATCTGAAGTATTCCTATGAGGAGATGGACTAGTGGAAATTCATCCCTAGTTGGAGCTCCCTCACTAGCAGCATAGTGGGCACACTCAAGGATTGCAGCGGTTCAAGAAGGCAGCTCACCACCACCTTCTCAAGGGCAACTGGGGATGGGAAATTAAATGCTGGCTCAGGCTGCAATGTCCACATCCCCGAATGAATGTAAAATCAGCACACTGCCTTCTGCCTCCAAGATTCATTCTACCAATGAACCTGAGGATGGGTACAATGCTACTGTGAAAGTCAACCCGCGCTGTAATAAAGCAGACAACAGCAGAACCAAGGAGCGTATAATTAATGCTTTATTATTTAACGTTAGTGGGAGTGAGGGATACAGAGAAAGAGTAAACAGTGTAACCCAAGCTCTGTAATACTCCCCACTCAGAGATTTACAGGTTAGCGTCCCTCCTTTTATACTTAATCTAAAGAAGCCTACATGGGAAACTGCACATACTTGGGCAGTTGCTTACAGCAAACTTCCAGCAAAATAAGATAAGCCTTAAGCACTTCTTTGTTTGTCACCAGCACCTGCACAACTTGTAGTCATAACTATAGTCACACCATGGTTGAAGCAATATCACACCATGGTTGAAGGAATAATAGCTGCACACCATTAACCCTTACATTTCCAGTTTAACCCTTACATTTCCAGTTACCTTTTACACTATGAGACTATACTATTGTGTTTAGTGTTACTGGCCAGGGCTGAATTTCTGGGCAGACAAGTTTTTATTGAAGGAGACTAATGTTATCGCAAAGAACTGTACATCAAACTGTAGGCATCAGTTTTTTGTGTTTCAAGGTTTTATGATATAAAAATTGTGTAATAGCTTTTTACTTTTTTTACTTACTCATGGGACGTGGATGTTGCAGGCAGTACCAGCATTTATTGCCACTTCGGCATTATCCAAGAACTGAACTGGCAGTTCAGAGTCAACCCCACTGTTGGGTCAAAAGTCACATATAAGCCAGACTGGGTACGGAAAATTATTTTCCCCTGAAGAACATCTGTGATCCAGCTGTGGTTTTAATGACAATCTGGAATTTTCATGGAAATTATGTTTAATTCTTGAGATATTAAATTACTCGAATTTAAATTCCACAGCAATCATGTGGAATTCAAACTCGTGTGGCTGGATCAATAGTTCTGGATTGTAGCTCAGTAACTTAGTGGGGATGGTAGCCTATTGACTAAGGACACGTGATTAACGATGACTACCTTCACCTCCACCGTCAGCCCACACCCACCCAAAGCACACTTTATTTCTCGAGGACCATGAACTCTATTACCTAAACTTCTTGTTCGACAATGCCTTCAGCATCCAATATTGCTGTGAAGCACTTCACAAGTGAATCAACAAGTGAAACAATTAACATGAGTCACATAAGGTAGATGACCAAACACATGACCAGAGGAATATGTTGAAACAGGAATAAGGTATACAGGCAAAAAGGTTCAGAGCAGGAATTCCATTACAACATTTAAAAGGTACTTGGACAGGTACATGAATAGGAAAGGTTTAGAGGGATATGGGTCAAACGCGGACAAATAAGACTTGCTTAGATGGGAATCTTGGTCGGCATGGACCAGTAGGGCCAAAGGGCCTGTTTCTGTGCTGTATGACTATGCCTCAAGAGAATAGGGCTCACCAGCCACAGGCAAGCCATCGATGGTAGAGCAATTACATCCAGAGTTGAACAAGAGACCAGAATTAGACCAGCTCAGATAACCTGGATAGTTACAGGGATGGAGGAGATATCTTCCAAGTAACCTATTCTGTTTTAATATTTAGATGTGTTGATGGCTGACCCTACAGCAAGCACAGAGAATGCCACATGGACAAATTTCTCCATCAACATTACCTGCCAGCTACCATATACTACTTATCCAAGATTTATGCTGTATGCATATTCAATAATTTGTGTAGCTGGAGCCATTCTCAACTGCCTGGCTTTCTGCGTGTACTTCTGTTACATTCCCAGCAACAACAGCATCATTGTTTATTTGAAAAACCTGGTCATAGCTGACCTCTTGCTGGTCCTGTCTCTGCCAATAAGAATCATCGAACTGAATGTAATGCTCCCCATTGAACTAAGAAAAATCTACTGCAGTTGCATAACCTCAATCTTCTATTTGAACATGTATTCAAGCATTCTCTTCCTGGGATACATAGCAGCCAACAGATACCTGAAGATTGTGAAACCACTTAATACGTATGCATTCCAGAAACTCAAATCTGCAAAAATTCTCTCCATAGGAACCTGGTTTTCACTCTTTGCCCTTGGATTGTCTTATGCATTCCTGAAGGGGGAAAAGACACCACAGACCAATGTAAAAACATCTTGCCTGGAACTTAGAAGTGGTTTTGGAATTTATTGGCACCTAACCATCCATAGTGGTGGTACAGTCTTGTTTTTTCTTGTGTTAACAGCCCTTTGTTTCTTCTACTTTCAAACCATGAGACGACTGGATAAATCCCCAACTCCAAGTTCACGCAAGAAACAAGTCAAGGCGAAGAACAACATTCTGATTCTGCTTATCGTATTCCTAATTTGCTTTGTTCCCTACCACTTCGTAAGGATTCCTTACATGTTGAGTCAGATAAATGTCATTTCCAGTTGCTATTGGAAAAAGATGCTGTTAAACTTCAAAGAACCAACCATAGTTCTGGCAACACTTAATTCGTGCTTGGATCCCGTGATCTACTTTCTATCTTGCAGGGCATTTAGGTCAAAGTTAGGGCTGGATAAAAAGGAAAGTGACAACGGTCCACAGAAAGATCAGTCCTCGCGTGCTAACATTTCACAAACTGTGCTAGACTCCCCTGGCAACAGCCACATCAACAATGTGAATGACTGTAATATTAATCTTGAAAACTTGAACTAAGTTTCACTCTGAATCATTCTACATTACCAGAGAACTTAGCAACCCACTTTAAGAAGTGGTAAGAAGATAGGTTGGAGTTACGGGGAAAAAAGACTGCATTTCTAGAATTCCTCCCCTGCTATTGGAATGGACCAGAGTCATTCACATCCATTGACTGATTTTGAAATGCAGTTGGAGTTCCTCATCTGGTGAAAAGGTGACACATAACATCTCACAAAGCTGAAATAAAATCAGCTATTTTTGGTGATGTGGTCTGAGAAATACATTTTCACAGCCAAAAAAAAGGAAGATGTGATAAGTTTTACAACTATAATCTCCAGTGGCAAGGAGCTTCACAAAGATTCAAGTCTCTCAACATGAAATTATTTCATCTACATACGTTCCATCATACATTTGAATTAAATTTCATACTAATATGGATGCTCAGAGCTGTCATTAGATGTAAAGTCTTGTGACCTTGCACCTTATTGCACTGCACTTTCTCTGTAGCTGTGACACTTTACTCTGCACTGTTATTGTTTTTACCTGTACTACATCAATGCACACTACTAACCCAATGTAACTGCACTGTGTAATGAATTGACCAGTACGATCGGTATGCAAGTTTTTCACTGTACCCCGGTACAAGTGACAATAATAGACTAATACCAATAAAGAAAACTGATTTAAACAGTATTTATAACTTCTGCTGTTTTTTGTAAATCAGCAACTTGAAGCCAATGATAAAATTTGTATTCAATTGTTCTAAACTCCATGCCATAAATAAGTAATCTAGCAATCATGTCAACATCCATGTACAATACAAATAACAACGTTTAATACTTTCTGTTAGCGTTTGAGAGGTTGGCTTATAGAAGCTCTTGGTTCACCAAAATGTTTTGCTCCCTTATTCTAGTCACAGAATCATAACTATTTTTTGTTTACGTAAGTCTGAAGTTCCAATGTCAAGACATTACTAGAAAAACTGAAGAAAATGAACATGGATAGCAGTTTCCACAAAGTGCAAAATATCTTCAGGTAGGAAATATCTGATCTCAAGTTTAATTAAAAAAGGAAACACAATGTTAGTGTAGTATTTTATGTGTAATTCATCCTGTTGTTTTATTTGATCAACTTAAGCTGACTGAAGCCTCCAAAGCATTTGGGGAAATTTACACATCATTGCGCTCCCCAGCTACAAGACACAACTTATGCCATATCAGAAGCAACCAAAGTTCAGTTTCAATCTTTTCATTACTATCTGGAAAAATGAAAATGTCCACTTTAGGTTAGTGTTTTATTTTAAATAATCAGAAAATTGGAAGGCGGGAACAAGTAAATTGAAGGTTATGAAGAACGTTATCTCCTTTGGTTGCTTGCTGACTTTGCCACATTACTATAGTCATGCCTGTGTACTTGCATTGAAAAAGTTTGTTTTGAACACAAATGAGATGATGTTCGTCATGAGACCGTGGTGTCATTTAAAATGAAGAGGCAGAAGGTGTCTGAATTAAAAAAGGAAATTGTCACTTTTGCTACAAACCCACTAAAGGGCAAGTAGTCGTCTAGCTTCTAAACAAGACTTTGCACATTCAGTGTTAAAACAAAATCTGACTTGCTCTTATGATAATGCAAGATTTGAGGTAAGAATAACTATATGAAGAAAGAAATATATCAGGTTCTTTATTTCTTCAGTTTATTTAATTTTTTTTATTATTTTTACCCCTAGTGAACTTATTCTGAAATGCCCCTCCCGCAGTTATTTTCCTGCAAGCCTGTACAAAGTACTGCAAATGTGGTGGCACCAACATCTGCAGTGTTGTAGCAAGACTCCCCAACTTTTATACATTACCCCCGATGCAATGCAGACCAGAAATCCATTTTCCTTCCTAATTGTTTGCTTTGTTCATTTTCAGGTTAGCAAGTTGTAGACAGTGGAGTATCACGGAGATCAGTGGCACGAACTTTGTGTTTCATATTTGCAGTCACCCAGGTCTGAGCAGCAGCATCCTGTAGTCCCTCTCCGTCTACACAACATTCTGCTACTGTCTTCTTCCTACCAATGGGATACCCTCACATACTCCATCTGCCAAATCTTTGTCCAGTACCTTAACCAAGCCATCTCATTTTGCAGGCTCCATATCATATAGAACATAGAATATTACAGCATAATACAGGCCCTTCGGCCCACAACGTTGTGCCGACATTTTATCCTGCTCTAAGATCTATCTAACCCTTCCCTCCCACATAGCCCCCTATTTTTCTGTCATTCATGTGTCTATCTCAGAGTCTCTTAAATGTCCCTAATGTATCTGCCCCACAATCTCTGCCGGCAGTGCGTTCAACGCACCCACCACTCTCTGTGTAAAAAACCTACCCCTGACATCCCCCTTTATACCTTCCTCCAATCACTTTAAAATGATGTTCCCTCATGTTAGCCATTGTCACCCTGGGGAAAAAGTCTCTGACTGTCCACTCGATCTATGCCTCTTCTCATCTTGTACACCTCTATCAAGGTGTATCCTCCTCGCAACCCAATTTTCCATCCAACTTTACATCACGAGCAAAGTTTGTACCCTTACACTTGGTTCCTTCATTTAAGTCATTAGTATGCAATGTAAATAAGTGAGATTGCAACACTGATCCCTATCACACACCACTCGCTATAACCTGCTGATCTGAAAGTGACCCACTTATCCAGATTCTCTGTATTGTGTTGGTCAGCCAATCCTTAATTCATGATAATACATTACACCTAGTGCTCATGACTATTAACTTGTGCATAACCTTTGTAGGTCGGGAGCATCCCAGTGCTCTCTACATTTTCAACAGCTCGGTGACATGATTACTACCAGCTATGCAGAAGTCCTGACTTGGGATTTTCAGTAAATGACAACAAACCAGAATTCTCTAGTGAAATGAGGTTAATAGGACACCAGGATCCCCTTTCTGACCCTCTACCTCCCCTTACTACAAGTCAAACCCTGTATTATACTCCCAACCATTCCAACAGTCAATCTGCCAACCATCCCATGAGAAACAGCTTCCCCTGAATGACCAGTTCATGTATCTAACTGCAGCTGAAAGATCCCACATTTAAGATAGAACCCCACTGCCAGAATCAATAGATAACTTCACTTTTCCCTTTGATCCAGCACAGTTTTCATACACCCCCTCAACCTTATGGCCCCAGCTGACAACATATCAGCTTCCTTCCTGCCTTGGTGTTACTGCAGATGTTATAATATCACAATTTCATGATGCATGCCAGCTGATCAAATACAATCTCATTGGTTATAAGGGTAACGTTACTTCAATGTGCTGTGTGTGAAGGAATGCTTCCACAGAATTATCCAAGTGCAAAGGGAGCACTTTTTAAAATGATGATACAACTTTTGAAATTTCAAACACCTTTACTCAAACAAAGGTAGATCACGCCAATATTCTAACAGCTTCGGGGGTCAAACCCAGACCTCCAAGGTAGTTCCATCTGTTACGTACCAGCAACAATAGAAACACAACGAGCCAGGTTTCCATGTTAAAATCTATTTATTAATAACTACTTGTAATAATAAGAGAAAAGAAAATGTTAGATACCAGATATTGATCAAACTAAACCAAAGTGTGTGTGTGGCTAGTTCCCAAACTACTCAGTCTAGGAATAGTTCACAAAGTTTTATGATGGCAAACCAGTTCAGTTCAGCAAGTCATGAAGTAGAACAATGAGCAAAGGCTTCTTAAAACCATGTTAGAACGTAGGGTAGAATGTAGAGAGAAGGAGTTTACAAAATCCACAAGTTCCACGATGGAACCAATACGACGCGTCAATCACTGAAGATCTCTACTGCTTTGTTCCAAAGTATCTGCCACACTGAGGGCACTCGACACATGGCTGCCCACAGATATACCTGCCTTCCGGTAAAGGTTAACGACAAAGTGGACTCCACAGATTGCTCCAAAAATCCATTGTAAAGTGACAGTCACAACGATTGTTCTTCACCCATAGATACAGAGACCAGCAGTCAGTGCCACCAACTCTCACGTCTCTCTCTCTCTCTGTCTGTAACTGTGCAATTGCCAGCACGTTCCAGTTATAGTCACATTTTTTTTCACTCGAATTAGTCAGATGAAGCTACACACACTACCATTCAGGCATCTTAAAGGGACACTTATCAAGTAGCAACCTGGGCTCATAACACATCTTACCACAGTATTATGAAGGCTAACTTTTTGGATGCATAAATATAACGATGCACAGACTCTCCACTGTCCCACTGCTATGTGGCTCTCCCAGCCCAGGGCCTGCATTCATAAGAAATAGGAGCAGGAGGAGGCCATCTGGCCCATCGAGCCTGCTCCGCCATTCAATTAGATCATGGCTGATCTGGCCATGGACTCAGCTCCACCCACCTGCCTTTTCCCCATTACCCTAAATTCCCCTACTATGGGAAAATCTATCTAACTGTGCCTTAAGTATATTTAATGAGATGGCCTCCACTGCTTCCCTGGGAAGAGAATTCCTCAGATGCACTGCTCCCTGGGAAAAGCAGTTCCTCCTCATCTCTGTCCTAAATCTACTCCCCTGAATCTTGAGGCTATGTCCCCTAGTTCTAGTCTCACCTACAAGTGGAAACAACTTCCCTGCCTCTTATCTTATCTTATCTACCCCTTTCATAATTTTAAACGTTCCTATAAGATCCCTCTCATTCCCCTGAATTCCAGCGAGTATAGTCCCCAGGGACTCAATCTCTCCTCATAGGCTAACCTCCCCATCTCCGGAATCAACCTGGTGAACCTCCTCTGCACTGCCTCCAAACCTCCATTCCTGGATTTCCAAAGCTTGATACTCAAGCGTGATGGGAAGAGAACTTTAGAGTCAATTTCTGGGTTGTGTATACAAATCTTCTCTTATTGTACAGCATTTGCACTGCCATCCAGCCCCATTAGTTTGGCCCTTCTTCCTGTAGCTATTACTGTACCTTTTAAACTACACCTTATCCAATGCTACTTGGAAATCCAAATTCACCTTATATACTGGTCCCCCTTAGCCACCCTATTTGTTATAACCTATAACCTCAGAGGAACCCTCAGAAACTGGACAAACAAGACTTCCCATGTGCAAAACTATGTTGACTTAGCATGGCGATATTTTGATTTTCTGAATGCAGAGAGTTGTGGACACAGCCCAGCGCGTCACAGAAACCAGCCTCCCCTCCTTGGACTCTGTCTTTACCTCTTGCTGCCTTGGTGAAGCAGCCAGCATAATCAAAGACCCCACCCACCCAGGTCATTCTCTCTTCTCTCCTCTCCCATCAGGTAGAAGATACAAGAGCCTGAGGGCACGTACCACCAGGCTGAAGGACAGCTTCTATCCCACTGTGATAAGACTATTGAACTGTTCCCTCATACGATCAGATGGACTCTGACCTCACAATCTACCTTGTTGTGACCTTGCACCTTATTGCACTGCACTTTCCCTGTAGCTGTGACACTTTACTCTGTACTGTTATTGTTTTTACCTGTACTACCTCAATGCAACTGCACTGTGTAATGAATTGACCTGTACGATCAGTACGCAAGACAAGTTTTTCACTGTACCTCAGTACAAGTGACAATAATAAACCAATACCAGTTATCACAGGCAATTCCTCACTGACCAATGGAGACACAGGAAAAGGCAGATGCTAGAATATGGAGCAAAAAAACAAACTGCTGGAGGAACTCAGCGAGTCAGGCAGCATCTGTAGGAGGAAATGGATAGTCAATGTTTCAGGTCGAGACCATTTATCTGCACTGCTTAGTTCCTCCAGCAGTCTATTATTTGCTGCCATTGACTGATGTTAGGCTAAATGGCCTGTGGTTTCCTGCTTTCCACCTCCCTCTTTTCTGGAACAGAAAGTATAACCAAAACCAGCTACAATACACAAATGAGCATCTCTCAGTCATGTTACTTCTACAGCTGAACATGCGCCTCAAACCCGAAACATTAACCGTTTCTCTTTCTCTTGATGCTGCCTGACCTGCTGAGTGTTTTCAGCATGTTACTCCAGACTTCCAGTATCTGCAGTTTTTTAATTTTATTTTCATTTATGTAAGATATATAAGCCAGTTTTGCAATGTATTGTGTAACATGGACAGGTGTTAGTGGTCAGTGTGGACGTGTTGGGCTGAATGGCCTTTGAATTCCACACTGAATGACTTTGACTTGGTAACTCAAATCCACAGCAACATATATAACAAGAAATATAAATGATTGAAGTCATGATTGAATTACAATTTAGGTACCTCCTGTTAAGTTTACCATTTTGTCCCCCTCCTTTGTTTTTCCCAAACCTAATGCACACTGTGACCTCACGGTCACCAACACTGTCCGCCCATGTGCTTAACCCAACAATACAGGAGGATCAGAAAAATGATACAAACCAATGTCTCATCTACTACCTGCCTGAACACTTCTGCAGGTAAGTAATAATTTCTGCACAATCTGCATCATTGAGGCAAACAAAGTCAAAATGCAAAATAGCCTGCATTTATAATAATACAAGCTGTCCCTGGATTATGAATGCCCGACTCATGGACACCCCAAGATGTAAGTGAGCTTCCATAATATTGTTAAATTCAACTGTCCAACATACGTATTCATGTTAGTTCCTACAGTAGAACTAGTTTCCTTTCTCTCTACACTTTCAGTAATTGTTCTTTCTTGTCCATCTTATGTGCTCTTGATGCCATTCCTTACAATACTGTGGAGGTATGGTTACCATAGCGAGTGATTTTGTGCATTTTCTGACTGCAGACAAAATCGACTTATGGACATCTGCAAAAACAGAACCCGTTCATTACTCAGGGGCAGCCTGTATAGACCCTAATTCACAGGGTGTGGATGTTGCTGGCAACACCAACATTTATTGACCATCTCCAAGTGTTCTGCAATTGAACATTCTGCTGGACCAATCAGTGTTAACAATATTTCTCTGGGTCTGGAATCATGTGACCAGGCCACACAAGGACAGCTGGTTTCCTTCTCTGTCAGATGTTAATGAACTAGAAAGGTTTTAATGACAACCCAATAGTTTCACGGTACCTTTCAATCACTATACCAGCTTTCTTATTTCAAGTTGTTTAATTGAATGCAGTTGCCAAGGTTGGGATTTGAACTTGTGGCTCTTGATCATTACTCCAGGACTCTGCCCTTACACCACCTCCACCCAGGAACCCAAACAGTCCTTTCAACAGAGACAGAGATTCACCTGCACCTCCCTTAACATCATCTGCCTGCCTCACCTACTCCAAACTTACCCCTTCTGGACACTCTGCTCTCCACTCCCTCCGCACTAACTCTGATATTGTCATCACCCAGCATCTGCAGTCCTTTGTTACTCCACTGGTATATCACCACACAATTTATTTATTGGTTTATTATTGTCACATATACCGAGATATAAAATAAGATTTCTTTATTAGTCACGTGTACATCAAAACACACAGTGAAATGCATCTTTTGTGTAGAGTGTTTGGGGGGCAGCCCACAAGTGTCGCCACGCTTCCAGCGCCAACATAGCATGCCCACAACTTCCTAACCCGTACATCTTTGGAATGTGGGAGGAAACCGGAGCACCCGGAGGAAACCCACACAGACACGGGAAGAACGTACAAGCTCCTTACAGGTAGTGGCCGGAATTGAACCCGGGTCACTAGTGCTGTAATAGCGTGAAAGCTTTGCTTTGCATGCCATCCAGACAGATCATTCCATACATGATTAGTAAAAAGGAAACAGAATGCGGAATATAATGTTACAGTTACAGAGAAAGTGCAGGTAGAGAGAGAAAGTGCAAGGGCCACAACGATGTAGATTGGGAGATCAAGAGTTCATCCTTTGTGCCATTCACTGTTGGATAAGGGAGAAAACCACGCACTTTATTGCAAAAATGCTATTGAATTTCAATGTTGCTTGTCAAATGTTCCACACTTTGCCTGGAACTGCAGGCAGCTTCATGGTGCCAAGAGCCAGTGAGGAGGAGGATGGAGGAGGAAGAGGCAGCGAAGAAGGTGGTGCCAACAAGGTGAACACACTGTGGTGCATCTACTCTGTCCTATGATGCTGGTGTGGTGACTTGAATCCAACTTATAGTTTCCTGTATTAGTTGGATTCAAGTCACCACAACTAATACAGGAAACTATAAGTTGGATTCAAGTCACCACAACAGCATGCTAACAGGCCAACAAGTCTGATGATTGCAGTACAATCAGCACACTTGCTCAGCATTCACTATACGAATGCATTGATGCCATATTTAATCCAAACCTTCACCCCAATGGCTCAATTAAACAGTAATTCTGTTGGCTACAAGGAATCTGCTGGAGGAACTCAGCGGGTTGAGCAGCATCTGTGGGGAGGAAGGAATTGTCGACGTTTCAGATTGAAACCCTGCATCAGGACACAGACCCTGACCCAGGGTTCCAACACAAAATATCAGCAATTCCTCCTCCCCCCCCCCCCCCCCCCCCACCCACACACAGATGTTGCTTGACCCACTGAGTTCCTCTAGCAGATGCTTTGTTGCTCTAGATTCGAACATCCACAGTCTCCTGTGTCTCAGTTCTACTGGCCTGATGCTCTGGAGCAACCCCATGGCACTTTGCCAAGAGCCTGAATAGTCATAATCTCACCACAAAGACCAGCCCTTTCCACCTGCTATAGGGTGAGCGGCTGAGGGGAAGAGGCATGAGGAGGAGAACAGCCATTCCAATAATAGCCAGCAGCGTCACCTCCACTGAAGTCAAGCATGCAGACACAATGTCCCACCCCACTACCCCCACTCACTGCGAACTTGTGATTCATTTGAAAATGAAAGGAAAGACGTCAGTGTGTGTGTCATACTTCCTGTTGGGGCACTGTAGCTCACAAGATTGATCTTCTGATAAGTGTTAAAGTTAAGCAATGTGGGTCTGAGACTTTCAGCATTGCTAAGTATGTGTGGGTGGAGTGAAGTATACAAACATTAGGCTAAGGTAATGAACGGTAGAGATTGTTGGAGGATTACTGGGGAATTGAGTAGGCTCTGAAGCTGATGATTCAGTGTTTGGCTTTTGAGGAAGCATTCACTCATCATGACCACACAGGCAAAGTCACTGAAATGGCTGCACCATACGACCAAGCCCTCAGGACAGAAGTCGTGTTGACCTCCACAGCCAACCGTTCTCACTACCTTCATGTACCTGGAATGCTGCCTGGAATATAGTGCTACAGTTACAGAGAAAGTGCAGTGCAGGTAGAGAGATAAAGTGCAAGGGCCACGACAAGGTAGATTGGGAGATCAAGAGTTCATCCTTTGTGCCATTCGACACAGGATGTCACTTCTACAATGCACCACCACAAAGTGCTTCAGTAGAGTACTTGTTAACCTTGGTGACTGCCATCCCTCCTTTTGGCAGAAGGTGGGAGGGGAACGATCTAAAAAGGGGCCTGAGAGGCAACTTTTTCCACACAGAGCACAGTGGGTATATGGAATGAGCTGTCCGAGGAAGTGGTAGAGGCTGGTACATTTACAACACTTAAAATACATTTGGACAGGTACTTGGATAGGAAAGTTTTGAGGGATATGGAACAAATGCAGGCAAAAGGGATTAGTTTAGATGGGCATCTTGGTCAGCACGGACCAGTTGGGCCAAAGGACCCGTTTCTGTGATGTAGAACTTTGATCCCCAGATTAAACTCACATGCAGAATGGTTGCTAACCCATGCTCCAGCCACAATGCACCTCCCCTTAGATTGAGCTTTAACTGAAAATAACCACTTGCGATGCTGCACCCAACTCCCCATTCACACCCAGCACAAGTCATGTTAGCCAGAAGCCAATGGTGCTCCATGCGCTTTGCGATCAATGGACATGGGTTTAATCGCACATCAGAACTTCAGTGCTCATTTTTAGAATGTAAAACGATGCCCAACATTCCTCTTGGACCTTTTGCCCACCTCTTTACCACTGCAATACAGTCGTATTCCTTACATAAAGCCAATGTGCCCAATCGCAGCACAGAGGTGAAATATTGCTTATGTATCTGCCAAACGTTAATTGCTCACCTTTAAGTATTAAGTTATTTGCGAGGGGAAAAGAGGGTGTAGAATGGGCATGGGTCAGAGTAAAGGAAATTCCATGGGGGAGGAAGGGGATAATTGCAAGGCTGGAGATCAGGAGGAACGGACCCAGGAAACAATTTAAACTCAAGGTTGAGAATTTTAATGATATCATTGTGAGCACAGAGATGGTGCAGTTTTAAACATAGCCAGCAATCATTTAGATGATTTCATTAGAAGAGGTTTATTATCACTGGCATGTTGTGAAATTTGTTGTTTTATATATACAATGGGGGGGTGGGGTGGGAAACCAGTCATGAAGTATTGGAAATATCAAGGCTGGAGACAGAAGACATCAAAACTACCACCGTTTTTTTGGTAAATACTTTCACAGGATATGGACATCGCTGGCAATGGCCACATGTAACAACAAGCCACAAGTGACCTTAAAATGAACATAGAACAGTGAAACACAGGAACAGGCCCTTCTGCCCACAATGTCTGCACCAAACACGATGCCGAATTAAACTAAATCTCTTCTGCCTGTACACGGTCCATATCCCTCTACTCCCGGCATATCCCTTTGTCTATCTAACAGTCACTATCGTATCTGCCTCCACCACCACCCCTGGTAGCCCGTTCCAGGCAACCACCACTCTCTGTGTAAAAAAAAACTTACCCTGCACGTTTACTACTGAGTCACCAGAACGATCTCAGCTTTGTAGTTGTTGATCTCAACTTGGAAAACAGGAAGCTGAGCTTTTTGTTTGTCCGTTATACGCTGCTAACAGGAGGACCATGGAACATGCTCAGCAGGCCAGAGGATACCAATGGAGAGAAAAAAAAGGAACCAAAAATTGCAGAAATGGCCAGTTCTGACTCAGACAGAAAGAGCGAGCAAGTTACCTGAAGTTATTATCAAAATAATAAATTCATTAGAGTCCAGATATCCAACGTGTCCAGATGGAAGATGAGATGTTACTCTGAGGTTCTGTTGGGTCTCCTTGTAACAGTGCAAAACCCTTAGATGTTGCTGGCTGCCAATATTCTCACAATTCACCATATTCAAAAAGACAATGCACCTCCAGAATATCAAATCAAACGGGAACATTTCAGAGGAACTGAAGTCAGTACTGGGTGACCAGAATGATCTCAGTGGTCTACCTATCACTTTCAACTAGTAAACAGGAAACCTATGCTGTTCAGCTTGAAGGGTCCTGCATCAACAGTGACAGAAGAAGTGATTTTTTTTCCTCTCCAGAGGGATCTCTCCAGAGTAACAAGACCCTTCAAATTATAGAATTGAATTGAATACTATTGCCCTCCGCATGGCTCACTTGTTTAGGCTGAAGAGATACGTCACTTGTCCCCTTCACCGTCTCCATGCTAGTCCGCTGTGTATCAATGAGTCTCGAGCCTTGTACGTTTCTCGGAATACCTAATGACATTTGTATGCAAACACTCACAAATTAGTGGCAAGACCAGGGGGAAAAACAAAGAACACTTGTCGCCAAGCTGGTTACAACTCCCATACCTCACTGGAACTCGGGGCAACACTTCCAACATCTGTCTCCCTTCCCGTCATCCAGAGTTCCAAACATTCCTTCTACACGAAGCAGCCAGTTACTTCTACTTTTTCCAATTTAGTCACAGCACACTATATTGGGGAAACCAAAAGCAAAGTAGACAACAGCTTTGCAGAACATTTCCATCCAGTCTACAAAGGTGATCTCGAGCTTCACATGAAAGGAGTGTTTAGGTAAAAGGGGAGGTGTTGCAGGTATAATCCTGAGTTTCCAGTTGCCTGTCACTTTAATTCTTCATCCCACTTCCATTCTGACCTTCATCTTTGGCTCCCTACACTATTCCAATAAAGTTTAACAGAAGCTCAGGAAACCTTACTCTCTGATTTAGGAAATACAGCTTTCAAGATTCAGCGCTGAACTCAACCACTTCCAGTTTATCTCTCGTACTTCCAGAATTCAGTGTTTTGATTCACTGTCTTCTGTTTCTTTTAAGATTTCATTTGATTCTCCTTATAGCAACTTTTAACCTTAACCTCTCAGCCTGAACCACCGCAACTTGCGTTATTCAGTCTCTCTGGGTTAGGGTCATAGAGTTGCAGAGTCTTTCAGCATGGAAACAAGCCCTTCAATCCAACTCATCCATACCGACTGTGTTGCCCAGCGAGCTAGTCCCATCTGCCGGCGATTGGCCCATAAGTCCTCTAAACCTCTCCTATCCATGTACTTTTAAACATAGCTAATGTGCCACTATTTCTGCCAGCTCATTCCAAATATGCACCACCCTTTGTGTGACGAAGCTGCCCCTGGTCCCTTTTAAATCTCTTGCCTCTGATCTTAAACCTATGCCCTCTTGTTTTAGCACCTCCTCCCTGGGAAAAAAGACTGTGCTTTCACGCTGTCTATGCCCCTCATGATCTTATATGCCTCTATCAAGTCACCCCTCAATCCTCTACGTTCCAGGGAATAAAGTCCTAGTCTACACAATCTATCTTTGTAACTCAGGTCCCCAAGTCCAGGCAACATCCTGGTAGTTCTATTCTGCACTGTTTCTAGTTTAATGACATCTTTCCTATAACAGGGTGACCAAAACTGTACACAATACCCCAAGTGAGGCCTCACCAACGTCTTATAGAACTGCAAATAACTTCCCAACTCCTATACTCAATGCCCTGACCAATGAAGGCCAACGTGTCAAACACCGTCTTCACCCCCCATCTACCTGAGACACCACTTACAGCCCCATCACCCTTTCAAGCCCTCGATGTGCACTCGATCACAAACTTTTCTCTCTCCCATTTCTCCACTTTAAAATTTGCTTTATTTCTAACTTTTCTCATGTAAGATCATTAACTCAAAACAGTAACTCAGTTCCTCTCTCTGCAGATGCTGCCTGACCTGCTGATAATTTCCAGCATTTTCCATTCTTATTGCCTTCAGAATCAGGTTTATTATCACTGACTTACATGTCGTGAAATTTGATATTTTGCGGCAGCAGTACAGTGCAAAGACATAAAACTTTTTTAAAAATTATCTATACAGCACGGTAACAGGCCCTTCTGGCCCAACAAGCCCACACCACCCATTTTAACCTGTACATCTTCAGAATGTGGGAGGAAGCCACAGCACTCAGAGGAAACCCACGCAGTCATGGGGAGAACGTACAAACTCCTTACAGACAGTGGCGGGAATTGAACCACCATCGCTGGTGCTGTAATAGCATTACACTACCGTGCCATCCTAAAATTACAATAAATTACAAAGTAAATAAATAGTGCATTAAAAAGGAATAACGAAGTAGTGTTCATGGGCTGTTCAGAAATCTGATGGTGGAGGGGAAGAAGCTGTTCTTAAATAGTTTAGTGCGGGTCTTCAGGCTCCTGTACCTCCTCCCCAATGATAATAACGAGAAGAGGGTATGTCCCAGGTGGTGAGGGTCTTTAGCGATGGATGGCACCTTCTCGAGGCACAGCCTCTTGAAGATGTCCTCAATGGTGGGGAGGGTTGTGCTTGTGATGGAGCTGGCTGAGTCTACAACCCTCTGCAGCCTCTTGTGATCCCATGCATTGGAGACTCGATCCCAGGCTGTAATACAATCAGTCAGAATGCTCTCCACTAAACATCTATAGAAGTTTGCAAGAGTCGTTGGTGACACACCAAATCTCCTCAAACTCCTAACAGAGCTGCTGGTGCGCCTTCTTTACGATTGTATCAATGTGCTGAGCCCAGGATAGATCCTCCGAGATGATAAATCTTCCGAGCAGATGCCTTCTGCTTTAAAGTGACCTTAACTCCATATCCATTGCCACCCCATATTACCGTCAACATCACACTCACTTGAAAGTTAAAACCAATTCAGTGCCCACAGATTGTAATGAAACAAAACTGAAGTTGGCTATTTTCATAGATGTCACATAAATTTTGATGAGATCATGTGCTGAAAACCAACAATTGATACTATAAGTGGGGAAAAGAAACAGACAGTGACTCAAAATAAGTGATCAAAATAGCTTTGGATGATCCAGCTGAAATGCACATTATTTTTGGATCAGGAGGAAGAGGTTGATTTCTGGCTGATGTCAAAAGACTATCAGATGGCCTCTAACCATAGAACACATTACTTCAACATGATCCATATTCCCTTGCTTATGACTCACTCTTTCACAGTGGTAGGATTGCTTGTGGGATGATATTTACAGCTTCCACAGAGCAAATTCAAATTAGCACTTCACACGGCAAATTAAAGATTTAAGTGTGCAGTCGGAGTGGGAAAAGGAAAACTACTGGATGTCAAACAGCTGCGTTTTCAGGAGGTATTTGGTATGGTGCTGCACGAAAACAACTGCTACGTAAAGTGTTCACTTACACATTAATATGCACAAAGGGGCTATTTGCAGATCAATGTGTCCAGTGTTATTTCCTTTTTCCATTATTAAATTCTAAAATTAACTCAAGCACTTGTTCACACTTCTGGAGCCCAGGAGAGGATGCTCAATTTGGGAAGAATCTTGCTGGTAGACGTTGGCTTTTCCTTCTGCTCTTCCCCCGGAACACTGCAATTAAAACATGTCCCTCACATTTAAAAAAAAAGTCTGAGCATTTTACAGCAAGGACAAGAGACACCAAGAGAAATAAAAGATAAGGAATTTAGTGTGGAAAAGTGGGGAGAAGGGAGGGGCAAATCATAAAATTTAAAAGATATGCTTCTCAGGCTGAAAAATACAACTATGTTCACATTCATAAACCAGCATTTCATAGAAAATAAAATTCATTTTATAGATGTACTGACACATCGAGATCTGCTTAGGTTATAAAACAAAATGTTTGGCATCATTAGCCCTTGACAAATGCTAATTAAACCAGTTTACAGGTCATTAAAATATAAGGGGGATGTCAGGGGTAAGTTTTTTTTTACACAGAGAGTGGTGGGTGTGTGGGATGCACTGCCTGCAGAGGTTGTGGGGGCAGATACATTAGGGACATGTAAGAGACTCAGACAGATACGTGAATGATAGAGAAATGGAGGTCTATGTAGGAGGGAAGGGTTAGATAGGTCTTAGGGCAGGATAAAATGTCGGCACAACATTGTGGGCTGAAGGGCCTGTACTGTGCTGTAAGGTTCTATGTTCTATCAAAATAAAAAATAAAACTGCTGGAAATCCTCAGCAGGTCAACCAGTATCCATGGAGAGATAATACGTTAATCTAATGGTCACATAACTGAAAGGTTAACCCTCGTTCTCTCGCCACAGATGCTTCCTGATCATTTGAATATTTCCAGCAGTATTTTCATTCCAGATTTCCAGCAACAATAACTACTTGCTTGTCGGGACACCACCAACACCGATCAGCATGATATTTCTGTGTGCTTGCTGGAAACTAGCAGCAGTCAGTTGCATTGTTGCAACATAACCACAAGATGACCTGCAGTCTGTTACACTGCTGAGCCGACACCACAAACAAGATGAGACAACCAGAGTTTGCATATTTTATATTACAAAGACCTTGGTGGTAATTAAACAAAATATTGCCCTGAACATAAAGGATACGCTCAACCACAATGGGTGGTTTTACCACTGTAGTAAGTGAGATACATGTAGAAGAGGGCTGACTGCTCAAAATTAAGCTCCGTCAAGGTGTTGTGGGCCATCTTTAGCACTGGACCCAGTCCACCACAATTCATAATCGCATGGGCCATATATCCCCCACTTTACTATCAACCCTTGTTCAATAAGAAGTGCAGAAACCCCAAGAGCAATACCAGCACTACCTAATAAAAATAAATGAGCTACCAACCTGTGGTGAAGCTGCTATCTAGGACTACATGCTTGTCAATCAGAAGCAGCATACGACAGACAAATTAAGTATTCTCACAACCAGTGAATGAGATCAAGGTCCTGCAGTCCTGCCACATTTGGCCATGAATGGTGGGGAATCACTAAACACCTAATGAGAGGAGATGCTTCCAGTGGCATCCACAATGTTAACGATGGAGAAGCCCAGCACCTGCGCAGAAAACAAGGCCGAAGCATTTGCGACCATCTCCAGCCAGAAGTGTCAGGTGAATGATCCACCTCCGTTT
Source organism: Pristis pectinata (assembly GCF_009764475.1). NCBI lineage: Eukaryota > Metazoa > Chordata > Chondrichthyes > Rhinopristiformes > Pristidae > Pristis > Pristis pectinata. The sequence continues at coordinate 104,747,904 of NC_067410.1, read as the reverse complement.
CCTCCTGAAATTCCCACTGGAGAAGCCGGTTTTCAGCCAATTCAGCTCATGCCATGTGATAACAAGGAACAGCCGAAAGCACTGGATACAGTAAAGGCGAGAGGACAAGGCAACATCCCAGCTGCAGCATGGGAAGACTTGTGCCCAGCACAAGTCAAGCCTCCAGCCACTTTGTTCCATTACAGTGGTGTCATTATCATCTACCTCAACATGAAAAATTGACCAGGTACAGAGTCGTAGAATCATAGACTCGGACAGCATGGAAACAGGCCATTCGGCCCACTATGTCCACACCAACCGATGGGCACCCATCCACATTCATCCCATTTTCCTGCACTTGGCCCGTAACCTTCTATGCCGAGGCAATTCGCGTGTTCATCTGCTTACAACACTCTCTCCAGCAGTGCAATCCAGGTACTCACCCCTCTCTGGGTAAAAAAGGCCTCAATCAAATCCCCTCTAATTTTCTTACCCCTTTTCCTAAATCTATTTGATAATTCCTACATCTATCTACTTCTGATAAGGGGAAATATTTCTTGCAGTCCCCCTCCCTGTACTCCTCAATTTTAATCATGTCACCTCTTATCCTCCTCCTCTCCAGGGAGAACAGACCCAGCCTCTCCTCATAACTGAAACGTTCCATCCCAGTGAACGTCCTGGGGAAACTCCTTTCTCCATGGAAAGTTTGAGAAATCCAAACCAGCTAATTACCATGCAGTCCACTCTCAAAGCATCAGCAAACTAATGCCCTGTTAGGGTCCTACCAGGATACCTCAGCACCAGACCTCATCACAGACTTCTCCTTTACATAAACTAAAGAGCTGAATAGCAGAGATGTGGCAAGAGTGACTGCTCTTGACATCAAGGCAGCATTTGACCAAGTAGTACCAAAGAACCTGGTACAACTAGGCATCAAGAAACAAATTCTCCACTGTTTGAAATAGTGTCTTGCACAAAAGGTCAATCATTCCCGTCCCAGGAAATCACTGCAGATGGTCCTCAGCACAACACGTGTGGCTCAACCATCAATGTCCATCCTCACATCTTAACTTCAGGAGTGGTGAATTTGCTGATGACATTTGTTCAATTCCATTCATAACTCTTCAGATAACTAAGCCATCCATGCCTACATACAGCAAGACATAGACAACCTTAGGTGCAGGCTAAAGAAGTAAGGAGGGACACAAGTGCCAGCCAATGATCATCTCCAATTAAAGAGATTCTGACCATCTACCCCCGAGCAACAATCAATCTGCTGGTCGAACTCAGCAGGTGCTAACGTTTCGGTTCAAAATCTTGCATCAGGACCTGAAATGTTGACAATTCCTTCCCCACCCCCCCCAACAGATGCTGCTCGATCCGCTGAGTTCCTCCCACAGATTGATTGTTGCTCCACGTTCCAGAATCTGCAGTCTCTTGTGTCTCCATCATGATATTCAAAGGCATTACTGCTGCCAAGACTCCTTCAGACAACATCGCATCTGAAATACATCATCTCTGACACGGCAGCACCTGATCATGACATCAGGACATGCCTGAGAACTTTGAACACCATAAAAGACAAAGTCCTGGCTGTAGGGTTAGGGACGTCCAAAGGTAATCAGGCCTCTAGCCAAACTGTTTTGGTACCCCGCTACCTAAACATGACTACAGATACTTCAGCCTCCTCTTTGTCTCATCCTCCTCTACTATTGAGGATGGGGATATTGATGGAGTCTCTCTCTCCTGTTGGGGGTTTACTTATCCACCACCTAGTTGTATCAATGTTGCATCCCCTCAGTGCCGCACTGAAGCATCTATTGGGTTTTTAATGAATTCTTTACAGTGGGAACTGAAACTCAAACTTGGGATTCTTGGAAGAGAGACAACTAACTGAAGCACAGTTACAGCACATCTCACTCTGCTCATATCACCAGCCTCTCAACCTTCCTTTTTTCTGGTATTTGTCACAATTTCCATGCCTCATTGCATGCTGTCAGGAGGAACCTATTGGCTTACTTGTTCAAGTGGTCATTGTGTTTTTCAAGCTCCCTGCTTCAGCAATGTAACCCAATAAATATTCTCAGCAGTGTTATTACAGAACACATTGACCAGAACAAACCCCACTAACCTTTGCAGATAACATCACCGTAGTGGGACGAATCTCAAATAATGATGAGTCAGAGTCTAGGAAAAAGGTAGCTAAAGAAATTTAGCATGTCCCAGTTAACCCTCACCAACATTTATAGATGCATCATAGCCTATCTGGATGCATCATGGCTTGGTAAGGCAACTGCTCTGCCCGAGACCACAATAAACTGCAGAGAGTTGTGGATGCAGCCCAGCACATCACAGAAACCAGCCTCCCCTCCATGGACTCTACACTTCTTGCTGCCTCAGTAAAGCAGCCAACATAATCAAAGACCCCGCCCACCCCAGACATTCTCTCTTCTCCGCCATCCCATTGGGCAGAAGATAGCGAAAGCACACACCACCAGGCTCAAGGACAGCTTCTATCCCACTGTTGCAACTTTATTGAACAGACCTCTTGTATGATAAGATGGACTCTTGACTTCACGATCTACCTCATCATGGCCTTGCACCTTATTGTCTGCCTGTACTGCACTTTCTCTGTAACTGTAACACTTTATTCTGCATTCTGTTATTGTTTTCCCTTGTACTACCTCAGTGCACTGTTGTGATGAAATGATCTGTATGGATGGCATGCAAAACAAAATTTTTCATTGTACATGTGACAATAATAATAAACCAAATCCTCCAATGAAACGTGCTACATTTTATGGAAAAAGTAGCCTATGGAAGGTACTTTATATATAAGAATGTGCATAAAATGAGTCATCAACAGCTGTAGGGCGACCAGAATTGATTGGTAGAGGAATCATCTCCACTCTGGCTAACTGAAGCATCATCACCACATGCACTGAAGCATTTAGGTCCAATATCATCAATCACATGACATAATTAGTCATGTGATTGATGATGTGGCCTAGTTGGTATGAGTACAGTCAGCAAGGTTGAAGCATTCAGTGCACAAATACAATAACATATATGTGCAAATAATAGTGGTCAAAGTTATGTGGTCAGGGAGAAAAACATGTAATTAAAGAGAAAAGAACATTGAGGCTGTATTTCTTAACTTATAAGATGCAAAAGGTGGTTTGTAGTAAAGCTCCAAAGAAGGCTAATGCATCTGGAAGGCCAAGCTATGTTTCTCTGGGAGACAATCAATGTACCACCCTGGCTGGAATGTAAATAAGGGAAAGGGAGAACCTAATTTCATATCTTTAGGCAGGTAAGGTCATCAGGTTAATTAAGATAGCCCAGCAGTAGTGGACCTAGGTAGGACAGATGCCCATCAAGACAATAACAAGAGCAGAGATAATGAAGCGATATAAGCCATGACCTAATCAAGGAGAGGCTCAGCTGCACCATCTATCTGTTTATCATTGGTCCATTTGAGAGGCAAGGCAAATACAATAGTTTTGGACCAGCAGGACAGCAATAGATCCTCCAAAATAGAGTATTTAAGCTGAAGTATAAAGGTTGAGGGCGAGGCAGCTAACAGAGCTCTTTGAGGTAGATCAGTGCTAAAGGGATTAACTCACTGACCAACTCAAGATGACAAAACACCTCACTGTTCACCACCTGATTGGTCAATCCAATACCAGCAACTCATTACATCTGTTGCAGGCTGCAGGAATGTGACTGCTTGGTACTGTAATAATTAAAGTCACACTCGTTTCTTCTGTGAAGCAATAATCTGGAACCTTTGTGGCTGTGTGGGTCCTTCACTGATGGGGACATTCTGCATGATGGACTGGTTCGAGACTGGCAAACAGACCTCAGGTAGTGCAGTCTTTAGTCTTTCACCACTTTCTGCGTGCCTTTGATGTTCATTTTAATAATCAAGAGATTTTAAAGCAATTAAGAAAATTCATTTCAAAACACATTCAATAAAATATAAATACTGATTAAAATAAAGTTAAAACACAAGGATTAATCTTCATTTACCTGTGCCATGCAGGTCAGTGACATCAATCTATGGGTAACACAAGGAGATAGCAGATGCTGGAATCTGAAGCAAGAAGCAAACTGCTAGAGGAATTCAGTGGGTCAGGCAACATCTTTGAGGTAAAGGGATGTCAAAGTTTCGGGTCAAAACCCTGCATCAGGACAACGGTGCTGCTTGACCTACTGAGTTCTTCCAGTAATTTTGTTTCTTGCTTCAGTCTAGGAATGGTGTAGTGCTGATAGGCTAGGTCTGTAGCTCATCAACCAACAGAACATCTCCTGAACTCAGCACTGAGTACAACAGAGACAAGTCAAGAAGTCAGAGGCATATGCAGCCGAGGGAGGAATATCTCGGCACTGATCTGTGCACTGGGGCAAGCTACGTATAATTGAGCAACTATCAATTCTTTGTGAACCAATCTGCCTCAGTAAAGCAGGAAACATCAAAGACCCCACCCACTCCACACATTCTCTCTTCTCCCCCCTCCCATCGAGCAGAAAATACAAAAGCCTGAAAGTACGTACCACCAGGCTCAAGGACAGCTTCTATCCCACTGTTATAAGACTATTGAACAGTCCCATCGTGCAATAAGATGGACTCTCAACCTCACAATCTACCTCATTATGACCTTGCACCTTATTGTCTGCCTGCTCTGCACTTTCTTTGTAACTGTAACACTATATCCTGTATTCTGTTATCATTTTCTTTTCTATTACCTCAATGTACTGATGTGATGAAATGATCTGCATGGGTGGCATGCAAAACAAAGTTTTTCACTGTACCTCAGTAGATATGATAATAATAATAAGCCAAACCAATTTTAAAATGGTGTTCTATTTCTGGACCTTTTGAGTTACCTGAAATCCTCAGGAAAAATTGGAATCTACTCCTCCCACACCGACTTTGCAATGTATCTTATTAGAGCAGTACACAAACCTTACTTGGGACAATTCATAGTGGATTGGCAGCTCCCAAATTTCAATGTGTGAACTAAAAAGGTGGATCAAAAGCTGCAATGAAATGTTCAAAGAGCCACCGAGAAAAATTAAAATAATAAACAAAAGCCGAGGGAAAAGCCTAATGCAGTTTAGCTGTGTGCAGGCATTCGGGTGGGACAAGGCAAACAAACCGGTAAAAAAAAGTGTGCAATTCAACGACTACGACAAAAATTAGATGTGCCGCATTATACTCAATCCCAGTGTTAGGACTGCATTACTATACAGCTCCTCTGGACTAGATAGTATAATAGAGAACAGTTTGGTGTAAAATCAGGAATGTTTAGCTGAATTTAAAACGAACTTTTAATGCATTAAGATTTTCCAGGGATTTTAGCAAACAAACTCTGCCATTGAGCCACAGATGTAGTGACAATTGGACTATGGAGCTGAAAGGCTTCAGCGATGTATCGAAGCAGAGGTGGGTGGGGACATTGCAGGAGTAGTGAAGTGGAGAGAAACAGAGACAGAGCAAGAGAGAGAGAGAGAGAGACAGAAACAGAAAGAGTGAGAGAGAGAGACAGAAACAGAAAGAGTGAGAGAGAGAGAGAGAGAGAGAGAGAGAGAGAGAGAGAGAGAGAGAGACACACACAGAGCAAGCGAGAGACACACACAGGTAGCGAGAAAGCGACAGACACAGAGTGAGAGAGAGAGAGACAGAGACACACACAGAGCAAGCGAGACACACAGAGTGAGAAAGCGACAGACAGAGAGAGAGAGAGAGACATACAGAGCAAGAGGGAGAGAGAGACAGAGCGAGAGACAGAGAGCGAGAGAGACATACACAGAGTGAATCTTTGAAAGGATAACTATTTTAAATTTGCAATATTTATAAGATATTATATTTATTTATTAGTCACATGTATATCGAAACACACAGTGAAATGCGTCTTTTTGCGTTACTGAGAATGTTCTGGGGGCAGCCCGCAAGTGTCGCCACGCTTCCGGCGCCAACATAGCATGCCCACAATTTCCTAACCCGTACGTTTTTGGAATGAGAGAGGAAACCGGGGCACCTGAAGGAAACCCATGCAGACACGGGGAGAATGTACGAACTCCTTACAAACAGCGGCAGGCATTGAAACCAGGTCACTGGCGCTGTAATAGTGTTACGCTAACCGCTACACCACCATGCCGCCACCACCTCAACAGCCACTATAGGTCAGCTAGCACACAAAACATCACAAGGCACAGCAGGATTTTGGATGAACTGAAATTTATAGACCATTGGACAACCACGTCACGCAAGGAAACCAGGTCAAATTTTATTCTTGCTGGTTTGTAGTTAACTACTCTCATCCAGGAGATCAGCTGCATATCGACTCTGCTGGCAATGGGGTTAAAGAAAGAGTATTTCATTGTTCTCCTAAGAGCCTTTCAGATGTTGCCCACAATCGATATATGACCTGAATAGAATAAAAGAAACAGCCTGCTCCTTCACGTTCTTGGCAGACACAATAAGAGTGGGCACACATGTGGTTTGGGAGGGCTGTTGGCATGGACATTACCGCCAAGTCATACTTCAGGAAGGGCTGGAGAAAAGAGGAAAGTTCCGTCACTTGGAATAAGTGAGTTCTTGAAAGGAGATTTAAACTGACGCAGGAGATTACAGTAATGTTACGCGTGAGATAATCAGACCCAAAGCCAGACTTTCATTGCAAAACATTATCAAAGCAAGTTAGAAACTTCTTACAAAAATGAAATTCAAAAGTCTCCAAAATTTTCTGAAGTAAGTGGTTTATGGTGATTAAGTGTCAATTCTAAATCTGTCTGAGACACTTTAGACGTAGAGAGTAATATTATGCCTGCAACTTCACAGCAGTCTAGGTTTTTAAAGTCAGGTTTCATCAACGTCAATCAACTAAGTTTCAAATAAACCACACATCCCACAGTAAAACAAACTCTAAATGGCAGGAAAACATGAGCAAACCTATTAGACTGCTGCACAACGATACTGTCACACAAACAGCCAGCAGCTTCTCATTCAACCACGAGACCCAGCTAACCGAGCACGTTCAAAAACAAAATAGTCTGTTTCGAGAATCAGGTATGGTGTTTATTTGTTGTGTTACATTAAAGGCATAAAACTACTTTAAACCATAATTTGCCTAGGTGACAGGACAGTTATTTCATAAGCCATCTTCTGAATGTTCAGCAAGGGGAAGAAGTCCGTCTCTGATCACAAGCATAAAATACAAGAATACCAGCTAAGTGTAGTACCTGACTCCTGACATTTGGTTCCATCAATAGTACACTGTTTTGGGCCAACAGTCAAAGAAAATTTCTCCATCACCGCCTTTACGTGAAAGATGTTATTCTCTTCAAAGACGTAAAGCAAGCTACAGTTAGTAGAGAGAGAAAAATTGCTGGCCTAAATTTCAAATTTTGTCTGAACTTCATTCTTGTGGCAACAACTCAAAAATGGCAAGCGATCCTAGACATGGCTTTGCAAACTACAAATGCTGTTGCAAAATGTTAATGTTTAACATTTTTCAGTATCAGGTTGGTAAATTATTTTCTTACAAATATATAAATACAAATGTTTAATGTGTTATTCTCCTAAATGTATGAAGAGATATGTTTTATTGTTTGAAGGATGGCTTAGAAACAGTCCTGGCAGCCTTGAGGAGATCCAAGTAAATTTGTCAGCAAAGTGTACAGAAATAGCCATGGCCAGAATCACTAGTTTGAGAAAACTCAGTTAAAGCAAACTGTGCTCTTACGATTGTTGGATCAGAGGCTTTAATTGCTTTAAGTATCACATTCCACAAATGTGTTTCTCCATGAGGCATGCAAATTATGTGAATCTGTCTCCATTAATACAAAGAGGTTGTGACTCCCAATGATGAGTGCCAGCAACTGAACACTGGCAAATACCTTGTTTTTGCATGGAATTCCATTTTTTTCTTCATTTTTACTAATACCGTGAAAATCAATTCCACTTTCAAAACTTTCGCTTCACCACAATGGTGATGGGCAAAAAGGTTGGCATAGACATGGTGGGACAAAGGACCCATTTCAGTACTTTAACAGCAGCAGTGCCTAGCAACACTAGCTGAGTCACTTTCTCCATCATCATTAAACATTTCAACAAACAAAACCATTTGCGCCATTTGAAAATATTTCTGCTTTCATGCATTTGCTGCTGCAACCACAAAATATCTATCCGAAGCCTGATCTACTTCACTTCTTCTTCCTTCAGTCTCAGAAGACCTGTGACCTCAACGTTTATTTCTGCTTTACTGACTTCCTTTTATAGAAGCAAATGTTTAAAGGGCTCTTCGAGTAATTTTGCTTTTGGCAAGGAGAGAGACATCCAAAGGAAAACTCCTGAAAACCACCTAGAAACAATTTGAGACTCACTACGTGCTGTTGTACAGAGCACTCCCCAACCCAGGAGAAGAGCATTGTTATCCATGTGCACAAGGTTATAACAATAGCTTCATGGTATGAACTCCGACTTTCAACATTGAAGGCTTTACTTGTACAGAAGAGCTTCTTGATAATGGGGTTTTGAAGGCGACTTAATATTGGTTTTCAAAGACATTAAACTTTGGAAAGACTATTGCTGTAACTCATGTTTCTGGTAAACTGAAACAAGACAACCGATAAGGAAGAGTGTGAGTAATGGGGGGAAATTCACGGGAGTTTAGAACAGCTAGAACTGTACAGTGTGGTTTGCATGTTAAAGTCTGGCCAATGAAAGGATAGTTTTTATATTTTAAAAGATTAATAACAGCACTAAATTGCAGGTGATCCATTTTTGACGGGATATCAATAAGCTGCTTCTATTTAATGTAAATAAATATGAAATACTATATTTCCTTTGATTTTTTTTTAAAGAGAGCACCGTGTAAAAGCAAATTCACAATCTGAGCATACTGTTCTTAAGCATTGGTCATTTATTCTGAAATAGGACTGCAACATTAAGACAGGGGGGAGATGCACAACAAAAGGGGAACGATAGACCGTTTAGGACGACGTCAGTAAAAAGGAAAATGCTTGTTAAGGAAGTGGCAACACACTACTTAGAAAACAATAATAGGAATGGGCAGAGTCAACATCTATGAAAAAGAAATCCTCTTCGACAGTTGTGCGAGAACTTTTCGAGATTGTAACCAGAAGAACAGGTAAAGGCAAACCAGTTGATGAAGTGTAAGTGAATGAGCAAGGGCATAAGTGGACAACGAGAAGGGGTTTTCCACAAAGTGGCAGTGAATCTTTGGAATTCAAACAGCGGTGCTCTGGAGACTCAGTTGCTGAGTATATTCAAGACAGAGATCAACAAATTATTGGATATTATGGAATCGGGGGTTATGGGATTAGTGCAGGAAAGTACCATGCATGTAAAACATCAGCCATGAACTTATTGAACGGCAGAGCAGGCACGAGGAGCTGAATAACCTATTCCTGCTTCTATTCTAAGGGTTAATGTAAAGGGAAAATGCACTTAATGGCAGGACCCTTAAATGCACTGATGTACAGAAGAATGTCCAAGGCCATGGCTCCCTGAAAGTGGCCACACAAGTAGATAGAGTCATAAAGAAGGTGTAGTGGTATCGGTATTGGTATTGGTTTATTATTGTCACTTGTACCAAGGTACAGTGAAAAACTTGTCTTGCATACCAATCATACAGGTCAATTCATTACACAGTGCAGTTACATTGAGTTAGTACAGAGTCCATTGATGTAGTACAGGTAAAAACAATAACAGTACAGAGTAAAGTGTCACAGCTACAGAGAAAGTGCAGCGCAATAAGGTGCAAGGTCACAACAAAGTAGATTGTGAGATCATAGCCCATCTCATCGTATAAGGGAATCATTCAATAGTCTCATCACAGTGGGATAGAAGCTGCCCTTTGAGCCTGGCGGTACGTGCCGTCAGGCTCCTGTATCTTCTACCCGATGAAAGAGGAGAGAAGAGAGAATGTCCCGGGTGGGTGGGGTCTTTGATTATGTTGGCTGCTTCACCAAGGTAGCGAGAGGTAAAGACAGAGTCCAAGGAGGGGAGGCTAGTTTCTGTGATGCACTGGGCTGTGTCCACAACTCTCTGCAGTTTCTTGCGGTCATTGGCAAAGCAGTTGCCGTACCAAGCCGTGATACATCCAGATAGGATGCATGTACTCAGTGCCCTGAACAGTGAAGACAAGAGTAAGGAAGTCACGTTGCAGGTATAGAAACTTTGGTTAGGCCACATTTGGAGTATTGCATGCAATTCTGACCACCCCATTACAGAAAGGATGTGGAGGCTTTGGAAAGTCTGCAGAAGAGGTTTACCAGGATGCTGCCTGGATTAGAGGGTATGAGCTATAAAGAGAGGTTGAACAGACTTTTTTTTTCCCTCTAGAGCATCGGAGTTTGAGTAGAGACCTGATAGAAGTTTATAAAATTCTGAGAGGCATAGATAGGGTAGAGAGTCAGAATCTTTTTCCCAGGGTAGAAATGTCAAAAACAAGAGGAAATACATTTAAGTTGACAGGGGAAACATTTAAAGAGGGCGTGCAGGGCAATTTTCTTTCTTTTACACACAGAGAGTAGTGGATGCCTGGAACTGGCTGCCAGGGGTGGTGAGGGGGGCAGATACAATGGCCTTAGATAGAGACATGAATATGCAGGAAATGGAGGAATGTGGCTCAGATGCAGACAGAAGAGATGTGGTTTAATTTGGCATCATGTTTGGCGCAGACATCGTGGGCTGAAGGGCCTGTTCCTGTGCTGTACTGTTCTATGTTCTATTTCTTATATAACCACCACTGCACCCCAACAAAGGCAAGGGCTGCAATCTAGACCAGCGAAAGTCTACCTGATCCAGACAGTAGGTTAAAAACCGGCTTAAAAACTTAAAATAGTTTTTTGAAGTTGCCAAATTAAATCAACAACGTAATAGGTTCCCCTTAGTGCTTCTTTGAGATCATCCAAATTTATTTCTCAAGGTTCATTTTCACATTTGGCTTATAGACCTCATGAGATCTCTCCCACACAGATCCTCTGACCAGATACCTACATATCTTTGACTTGACGAAAGCAATGCAGAAAATAATTTTCAGTCTTTCTTTTCTCCTTGTTGCAGATCTAAAGTTGGGCTTCACATTTTTATCTGAAACAGCATACAATGAGCACCAAATCATCAAATGTCTCTACTGCCCAATGCACGATGAACAACAATATGGAAGCTTTCACTTATTTCTATTACTTAATCTTTTTGATTGGCATCATCGGGAGTTGCATAGCACTTTGGGCTTTTAGTAAACAGAGGAAAGCCAAAAAATGCCTTAATATCTACCTAATTAACCTTCTGACTGCCGATTTTCTGCTAAGTTTGGCTCTCCCTTTCAAAATAGCTGTTGACTTGGGTATTGCTCCCTGGAGCTTGAAGATCTTCCACTGCCAGGTCACAGCATGCCTCATGTATATTAATATGTATGCGTCAATTATATTTCTGGGCTTCGTGAGCATAGATCGCTATATTCAGCTCTCTGGTAGTTCAAGATTCCAACGGATACAGGAGCCAGGTTTTGCAAAAATGATGTCTGTCATTATATGGATAATGGTGCTGCTTCTGATGGTACCAAACATGGCAATCCCCATCAAAGTCATCACCCCAAAACCTTTAGTGAAGTGTGCAGAAATCAAGAAGATCATAGGGCTTCGCTGGCATGTCTTCACCAATTTCATCTGTATTGCGATATTTATGAATGTTTCAGCTGTACTACTGACCTCAAACTTTCTTTTGGTGAAAAAGCTCCACAAAAATAAGGACAAAGAGACACAGAACGACGTGAAGCAAACTCTGAGGCACATTTTGATTCTGACTGGCATCTACATCATTTGTTTTGTGCCGTACCACATTATTCGGACTCCATACACTCTTAGTCAATACAAACCAAAGATGGACTGCAGTCTACAAAGATCCCTATTTCTGGCCAAAGAGTCCACCTTTCTTTTGGCTGTTCTCAACCTTTGCTTTGATCCCATTCTGTATTTTTACCTCTGCAAATCATTCCGGTCAAAAATCACAGAAACTTTTGGATCAACCAAAGAGACCAGGTGCAAGAAAAAACTTGAGGCTGAAAAGAGAGATGAGGAGAATAATTTAACTCAGTACAGCTAAACCAAACGTTCCCTCCTGTATATCGCACCAGTTTGCTTCGAATGCTACAAAGTGCAGAAATCTTAAATTATAAATTGGATCCATGCAGAAATCATAAATTGTGACAAGAGATAAAGACAATGTTTCTCATCGTTAAGAGAGTTTTACTCATGCATATGTATATGTATTCAACTGGGTTTGCATTTTTCTATATACAGTGCTATATGGAATAGTATATATTTTATATTATTTAATTAAACCAGTGCTTAATCTTGACAGACAAATGATTATAAACATGGCCTGGTGTCATTTTGTACAGTAATTGCTTTTCCTCTCATTGATGTCTTGAAAGGCATCATTCATAATTCTTTTTTGCAGTAGCTCATACACTCGTAATGTCCCAGAAGGCCATTCAGCCCATGTCTACTACAAGCAGAGCAATTTAATCAGTCCAACTCCCCCTTGTCATATGCCCCGTAGCCCTGCGATGTACTCCCTCGTACACAACCATTAACTTCCACAAAGGGCCAATGTATCCTCATCAATTAACCCAACATGTGGGAGGAAAGCCACGTGGTCACAGAAAGAACGTGCAAACTTCACACAGACAGCACCACAGGTCGGAATCGAACCTGGGTCCCTGGAGCTATGAGGCAGCAGCGCTAACTGTTGTTCACTGTGCTATTCCATTTGCAAGTCATCAGTGCATCGTGAATGCTTTAGTAGCAACTCTTCAGCTTCCTTGTACAGATAACATGAATGGGTAATGTTTGGAATAAAGAAGTCAAGGGTGGAAATAAAAGAACTCAGACAAAGACAAAAGGGGTCACCTCGAGAAAAAATGTGACAGCACCATCACCTCAGAGGCAGGTTTCAAAAGAGTGCAATGGGGAGCTTACTTTAAGTGACACAACTCTCCAGCCTCACGTGGCCACACAACTCCTAAAGACGGCAAAGCCTTGGTTCTGCTGAGATCCCACAGGTGTAGCAGGCCTCTAGACAGCCCATCCTGGGCTCCTGCTCATACAGACTGCTTCATTCTCTTTAATCGTGTCTGATAATCAAACTTAAAAAATGAGTCAGATTATTAATTTATTAAATCAATCTATTTGAAAGCATTTAATTTAAAAAAAAACATTCTGGTGAAATGAACCAAGATGCTTTATTATGTTGATGAACGTCAAATGAATGGGACCATGCTACATGCACCAGGTAGTGTAGCGGTTAGCATAATGCTTTATGGCGCCAGCGACCCGGGTTCAATTCCGGCCACTGTCCGTAAGGAGTTTATACGTTCTCCCTGTGACTGTGTGGGTTTCCTCCAGGTGCTCCAGTTTCTTCCCACATTCCAAAGACGTACGGGTTAGGAAGTTGTGGGCACGCTATGTTGGCGCCGGAAGTGTGGCGACACTTGCAGGCTGCCCCCAGACCACGCGACGCAAAAGATGCATTTCACTGTGTGTTTCAATGTACATGTGACTAATAAAGATATCTTATCTTATCCTGGTAAAGGTGGCCCTGAGGTTAACTTATGGTCAACTGGTTTACGATTGTCACTTGCACTGAGGTACAGTGACAAACTTGTCTTGCATACCGTTTGTACAGATCAATTCATTACACGGTGCATTGAGGTAGTACAGGGTAAAACAATAACAGAATGCAGAATGAAGTGTTACAGTTACAGAGAAAGTGCAGTGCAAATGTAGACAATAAGGTGCAAGGTCATAATGAGGTATTCCTACGAACGACAGTTTCCTTCGTGCACTGGGTGAGCAAGAATACTTGGTGGGAGCACAGCTCGAGCCTCCTGCATCAAGGCCAGTCATCTTGATGGCAAATCCTGGGTTGCAATGAGAAGCCAGATGTGCCTGCAGCACACAGGCACATAGGTCCAAAACATGCTGACGCCTGCGCTGCAGCTCTCTCTGCAGAACTGCGGGCTTGTCATCAACCCGATCTGGCCCACTGCTCCAGCTTTGATAAAGTGCTGTAATTGTGCTGGTTGTATCCTTCAGGTGAGGTGCTTAACCATGGGTTTCAACCAATTGCTGCAAAAGATTCTACTCCTGGGAGAGCAGGGGGAGGTTTCCCCCATGTCCTGGCCATCACAGATCAACTGATAAACCACCTCACTTTTTTTTATTTGTTATTCACAGGACCTTGAAAAGCAAGTCTACTTACAAAGCTTTACACTTCAAAAATTTGCTCATCGTTTTGCAAAGTATTTTAGGTAACGTTCTCAGAATATAAGAAGTGCATAATTTCAGACTGAGTGCAGGAGAAATCATGCGTTGCTGCCTGCTTACAACTTCCCAAAAGTAAAACACTTGTGATGAAGAACACAATTTAGGAAATATAACTAAGGGCAAGAACAGGAAAACTAATGGCAATCTTTGAAGAAGAAATTAGACACTTAATTTCATGCCTGCAGCCTGCATAATCCATTGTACTTCGGATTCTGTTGCTGCATTGCAAGAGGTCATTTCCATTGATTTTACCAACAATTTTTGTTCTTGCCAGCTATTTTTCTTCTCTTCTCCTAGAGAGCAATCATTATATTCTGACTCGACAGGCTGTCCTCGGGTAATGGACTGGTTACATTTTTGTTTACAGAGGTCCATAAGTCGATTTTGTCCGTAAGTCGGAAAATACACGACAGTCAATATGGTAGCCATAGCTCCACAGTGTTGTAATGAATGGCATCAAAAAGCACACAAGACTAATAATAAAGAAGAACTACTGAAAGTGGAGAGAGAGAGGAAATTAGTTCTGCCATTCGTATTAACTAACGTATGTCCATCGGGCTTTTAATAATGTTATGGGGGCTCATTTGTACGTAGGGGTGTCCATAAGTCGGGTGTTTGTAACCTGAGGTTGTCCTGTAATATTTTATTATAATCTTCTAGTTATTCATGCAATGGATGCCATTGGTAATAGCATTATTTATTGTCCATCCCCAATTCCCCCTGAACTCAGGAGGCAGTTAAGAGTCAACCACCTGGGGAGCCTGGTCAAACTGGGTAAGGATGGCAGATCGTGTTGCTTGAACGATACAAGTGAGCCAGACAAGACTGTAGGACAACCTGATAGCTTCATGGTTGCTGTTATTGAAACCAACTTATTTCATTTGAATTTAAATTCCCCATGTCACAGGATCACTGACTGGACCTCTGGCTTCTGGTACAGAAACTTAAATCACTAGGTTTCCCTGGAATTGGGAAGGAATGGAGCCAGTTATTTGTAAAAAAAACAGATGTTATGACATTGATCTATTCTGTCCTTCTATTTCCATTTATTTCATTTCTTTACAACATCGGAAGCCATTCAGCCCAGTGAGTCTACACCACATTCCTCCACTTATTTTTATAATCCATTTATCAGACATCTACTAACATCCCTGACAGGTACCTGCTCCAGTGGCCAATAAATCCAGCAACTTGCACGTCTTTGGCATGTGGGAAGAAACTGCAGCATCCTGGGGAAATAAGTGTGGTCACAAGTAGAACGTGCAAACTCCACACATATAGCACCAGGGATCAAGATCAAACCCAGAATATAAGCCACCCACATTATCCGCAGCACCACCCTACTGCCCTATGACTGAATTGACAACGATATTTATTCATGTTGGTGGTGGAAGGATGTAATAACTTCATTGCATGAAAAGTTTTCCAGTTAGTTACATTTATGCTGATGACCACAATATATTAGCGAGTTTCACTTGCAAATGCAGAGTGGCGCAGCTGGTAGAGCCGCTGCCTGACAGTTCCAGTGACCTAGGTTCAATTCTGAGCTCGGGTGCTATGTGTGTGGAGATTGCACGTTCTCCCTGTGACCGCACGGGTTTCCTCCAAGTGCTTCAGCTTCCTCCCACATCCCAAAGACATACAAGTTGATAGATTAATTAGCTACTGTAAATTGTCCCTAGAGGGTAGGTGAGTGATAGAATCCAAGGGAATTGGTGGGAATGTAGGCAGAATAAAATCTGACTAGTGTAGGATTAGCTGGTGCTTGCTGGTCAGTGTGGACTTGATGATATCACTGTCTGTAAAGGGTTTCTGGATATGGACCTGAAACATCCCTCCGACATCACCTGGCCTTAATAATTGCAGCTCATCTGGAGTTGATTAATTCTTATGCTGAATACCTATTTAAAAAAAACTACATTTATAATGATGTTGGAATTGGTTTATCATTGTCACTAGTACCGAGGTACAGTGAAAAACTTGTTTTGCATACTGTTCATACAGATCAATTCATTACACAGTGCATCAAGGTAGTAAAGGTAAAACAATAACAGAATGCAGAGTAAGGTGTCACAGCTACAGAGAAAGTGCAGCGTAGGCAGACAATAACTACAGAGTGCAGCTACAGAGAAAGTGCAGCAAGGTCATAACAAGGTAGATTGTAAGGTCAAAAGTCTACCTTTTAAGAGTTTTACACATCCTTCCATCAAGGTCACATTTACAATAACCCCATTTTTTGGGGGGTTTGGGAACGTTAACCAAGATTTCACTTGCTTTAAAAAGTTTAAAATCATAGATTTCCCAATATGTATAAGCAGTAATTAAAAAAATTAAAAGTTTGCAAGTTGGTGTGTAATTTACATGAAGCTTTCATGTAAAATAATAGTTGCATTTTCCATACGTTGAGAATAAATTAGTGAATATTAACATAATTCTCTGCAATTGTATTAACTTTTTCATTTTTCTTCAGCCCACATGAGCAATCAACATGTTGCATTTCACATACATTTCATAATCCAAAAGATGACATGAACTTAATCAACACATCTTATATAGGCAGATACTTGATATACAGCAGCACCATCTCCTGCATCTCCTGTCACCAACGACCACAAAGAAGAGGGGGAGGATGTGGATTTGTGCCTTTGATGCATTAACCTGATAAGCTGAGATCTCATCACAAATTAATGTGATAATGCTGCTTGAGCAGCTCTGCCCTTCTTTGGGAACACTCAAACTAACTCTAAAACTTGCTGTTTGGAAACATCAAGGTGTGTTTTCAGAAGAAATCTCCTCCATGTTTCTTGCTGTAGAAATACGACCTTCATTAAACAAGTAGCTTCAACATTATTGGAAAATGTGCAGTTCCCCATGTTCCATTTGCCATCACCAAGTAATATTCTGATGTGGCTGGTTTTGCTCAATAAACTCCTGTGAATCTAATGTGCAAGAACTCAGCAATGTAAGAATCACATGTACCAATCCCAATAACAATCAACAAACTCAGTCAATGCATAATAAGATATTACTTCTGCAATCAGGCAGCGATAGGTGCAAGCACAGAATCCGATTAAATTTGCAGGGCCACCTCAGGTATCAATTGAGCTGCAGCTAGAATCTATCAACATGTTTTTCACTATTACCAAGTTATACGCCAATGCTTGGGGCTCAGGTATCAAGTGAACTGCTAACCAAACAGCATTGTCAACTCGTCAGCTGATCATGGATGGGATATAGTGAGCTTTCTCCAAGTCAAAATTACATGCAAGCAATGAACAAAAATCTGCTGAAGGAACTCAGCGAGTCAAGCAGCACCTGTGGGAAGAAAGGAATTGTCGGCATTTCGGTCGAAACCCTGCATCAAGGCTGAGAATGGAAAAGCGAGATGGCCAGTATAAGAGAGGAGAAGGGGAGTGGTGAGACAGGAGTCCGAGCTGATTGGTGGACTGAGGAGGAATGTAAGATTACAGGCAGGTTGTGCCAGGTAGGGGAGGGGAGCAAGGATGGAGTTGGGAGACAGTGGCAGGTGAATGACAGATGGAGGCGGACAGAGAGCGAGAGCGAGAAAAATGTATATGGGGAGGCAAATGAAGCAAGGTGGGGGGAGGGGGGGTGTGAAGATTGGAGGGAAATAAACAGGAACACAAAGTGCTGGACTCCAGATTCCGGCATCTACAGTCTCTTGTGTCTCCATTATATGCAAGTAGCTGGTTGACACAAGGCAGCAAACTGGCCATTGGAACTACCAAGAGGCAGTAGCTCAATGGACAACATTTTACCAATGCATTCACTCATTCATAAAAGGGGTTTGGAAATCCTTCAGGGAATTCCGATCTATAGTTTGCCTTCACTGCATTGTGTTTCCTCAGGTTGGAACCCAGATCCCAAAGCAGCAGTGGATGCAGCAAACCAATAAATTGTGTCCCATGAGTAAACCATTTCTTGGAGCTATCGAATTCAAAGCTTTTAGGAACTGCAATTTCAGAGATTCAGTCAATGCTCAGATAGTATTTAGTAGCTTTGATCCAATCTGTCAGGAGGTAAACTATCAATTTCACACACTGCTCAGAAGGACTCTTCATCGACCAAGCGAGAGTAAAATTCAGCAGGGGGTAACACCAGATGTGTGCTCAGTCCTGCCACTTTCCAGTTAGTGAGTTAGTTTAAAATGATCCACACTTTTGTAAAGATTTTGAGATATGGATTACTATTAAACTGAAGATAGGTTTCACCTTGAGGGCTGAATAATTCAAGGGCAGGCCTCAATCTATACTCACAAGTTAAAAGTAACCTTTCAAACTAATATCATGCACACAAGTAGTCAACCTCAGGACTTCCTAAACTCACTATAAAATAAATCTTATTATTCTATTAAATCCTAATTTGCCACTATAGAACATCTATTGTTTTTAGATTCATAGTGATTCATACTTATGCAGCACAGAAAAAGTTCATGCTGACCAATATGCCTACCTATGCTAATTCCATTTGCATGCATTTGGTCTTTATCTCTCTGAACCTTTCCCTATCTATGTACATGTCCAAAGTCTTTTAAATCTCAAAACCCCAATAATCCAGCATCCAATTGTTTGGAAACCCTGACAGTCCCACATGAGGGTCATTCATTAGTCTGGAATGTGAGCTGGGGATCCAGAGAGCAAGTGGGATGCATGGTCAGAACCAGAACCCGGAATGTAGTGTGGACCAGGTTCTGGACTCTGTCAACATTTCAGGTCAAAACCTTGCATCAGGAATGAAACACTGCATAAGAGACACCGTGGCCTTATTAAATGGCACCAGACACCTCAAAGCACTGGAAAAGTACCACCAACACTGTCTTCTGAAAATCCTTCAAGTTCTCAAAGTAAGAAAGAGGATTCAAGGATGTGTTCAAATGTTCCTTGAAGAAATGCAACATGCTCAGTGACTTATGTGAACCTCTAATCCATAACTGCTCAAAGTAGAGAAAGAGCCTTCAGAATGGTTGTGAGAACCTCAAGTCCATGCATCAGGAGCAGACAGAAGCCCTACCTAAATGGCTCACAATCTGCCCACCCACCTGCCTCATCAGACACTTCCTGCCCCATCAGGGAAAGAGTTTGTGGTTCAAATCAGTCACTTCAGAACCCATCAAACCAAGGTGGAAGCAAGTCATTCTTAATCCCAAGGGACTGTCTGAGAAAAAGAAAGAAATGTATTCCTCAAAAATCTCAAAGCAAGTGGGGAAAAAAGTATACTATTGACTTTCAGTTATTGATTTGTAAATAGCTCATCTCATGTATTCATGGATGTCACACACTCCTAGGGCACAGGTTAGATATAGAGTGAAGCTCTCTCTACATCATCCCATCAAATATTCACAGGGCACAGGCTAGCCAGTTACAAAACCTGTGTTCATCCAAAAAAAAATCACACCCCAAGTTAAAATCACCCATAATGAGAAGCTCAGTAGTTACTTCCACCCACTGTGTTTACTCTGCAAGAGTTCACCCCTATAAAAAACAGCGAAACATCACACAAGATCTTAGCAGACCAATCTCAAGCATGAAGATAATTATAAGACTTTAGGTAACAGAATCTGCAAACAAGTAATTACCAAATAACTTGTCCCATCGAGGTCACTCATTAGAACACAAATGCAATGAAGATACTTTCTACCCACATCCAACTGTACAAAAAATAAAGCACTGGAAGAACTCAGTAGGTCAAACAGCATCCATGGAGGCATTGGGCTGGTTGACGTTTCGGGTTGGGACAGATCATAGAAGGAAGATAGCCAGTATAAACTGGAGAGAGGGAAGGCTGAGACAGCGGCTGGTAGGTGGTAGCTGGAACCAAGTGAGGTGGGGATTATGAGCAGATGGAACCAGGTGGGGGAAGCCAGAGACAGGGGCTGGAAGGTGATAAGCAGAACCAGATAAGGAAAAAAAGTAGACAGATAGAGCCAGGTGGAAGAAGGGGTGGGGAAAGGTACAACTGTACAGGCAGGTACAGAACAGCAAAGTAAATCAGTGGACTGTCCCTTTGTATAAATCCCTTACCTATTAACATTATACTTCTTGCATGATGCAGAAAAGACCTCAAATAGGATTCTAAAACATAAGGGTATATATTTTAAAGGATTTTCCCAACAACTCCTCACAATTATGACATAGAAACTCCAGCATTAACACGGTTACCCAATTTTCCAGATGTAAGAGTCTCCCCTCGAAGCCGTAATCACCATCAATAATTATCAGAGCCTTTTCTCAATGGGTGCTTTAAAGAGCATGCGAGTAGCTCAGATACTGTATCTTGTTCCAGTCTATTTCGAGCATCACTGTTACCATCAGTATAGTTTTGAGCCATGGATTTTGGGAATGTTTCTACCATCTTTTCAAAATGAAAAAAGGATTTGAATCCTCACCACCTCCCATACTGAGAGACATGCTTGATATAAATGAATCATTCATTATATAAAAAACTCAACTGTTTTTAAGAAAAACACAAAACAAGATACAGTTTTATGTCAGCTTTCAAAAGATTAAATAGAGTTTGTTACACATTACCAAAACCTGAATCTAACACAATGAAATTCATCAGGATGGTCACACTGATTCTCAAAGCAATACACTGAATCACAGGCTCAGGTAACAGTTTGCTGTTAATTCATCATCTGCCTTTGCAAACATTACTCTGACTAATATTTTCTTTTCTGGTTTTAACAGTCACTCCTTACCTGGGGGATGGGGAAGTGGGTGGCATATTGCAGGTGTCGAGGGTGCTCATAAGTGCATGGGAAGATTAACTCTTTCTGCTTCTCTTTCCTAATTGGCTTTTCATCTTTTGTGGCACTTTGTTCCAAAGAAAGATTTGCATTGTGCTCAGAGGTCAAAGAGTCCCCAGCCATTGGAGAGAAAATCTGCAGACATAACAGTTGAACAAGGAAATTATGGATTTCTATAATATAACCAACCTACACGATTAAATCCATACATGTCATGTCAGATTGCATAGACAATCGTCAACTGTAATTGAACTCAATGCCTATTGTTCAAATGACAGAAATTGGCTGAGAAAAATTGAAATGTGCTCTCAACACAATGGAGTGATTATTATACCCTTAAAAGTTTACTCATTCTTGGCAAACCCAAGCATTTTGGCAAATGATTCATGCGTGTTTTTCATACAAATACTATGGCACTGCACCATTCCAGGTTTCATTTCCTGGAGACACGTTGGTAGAATAAAACTCCTAGAATATGCAAACTTCGCAATGCATTGTTGTTCAATGTGACCAACCTCCCACAAGCAAGTTCTGGTGAAGAAAATCCCTTAGGATGTCTGAGGCAAGTGTGAGTGAATCAAATGCTTGACATCCTTCACTTAGAACACAGAACATAGAACAGTACAGCACAGAAATAGGCCCTACAGCCAATGACGTCTGTGCCGAACACAACGCCAAATTAAACCAAATCTCTTCTGCTTGCACGTGATCCATAGCCCTCCATTCCCTGTATATTCATGGGTCTATCCAACAGCCTCTTAAATGCCACTTTCGTATCTGCTTCCACCACTTCCCATGGCAGCCCGTTCCCGGCACCCACCACTCTCAGTGTGTTAAAAAAAAATACTTGGCCCTCACACCTCCTTTAAACATCCCCCCCTCACCTTAAATGCATGTCCTCTGGTACTTGACACTTCTACCCTGGGGAAAGATTCTGACCGCCTCTCATCAATGTTATAAATTTCTATCGTTTTTTTTAAGTTGGAAGCTGAGGGGAGACCTGATAGAAAATTGCACAATTATAAATAAACTCTTGCTTATGTGAATAATAACTGCTTAAAAGCTCACATAAGGGACTCTGCTCACTGTTACAACCTTTACAAATGAATTCTGCCATGCACAGATGTTAACCGATTCCTATGAATGCTTTTCTAGTCAAGTGCTTAATTTTTAAATTTGAAGAGAACATGCTGTGCTGGAAATTACAGTTCTTGCAGCAACTCATAGATTAAGGAAATAAAACCTAATAAAATATTCTGAGTGTTGCAGGGAAATTCCATGCCAAAAATAACCGGCAGGAGGAACATCAGACTATCCTTCTTCAAGCAAAATGCAGATGGGAACAGAATTAAAGTTTCAGACTGATGACATCATCTGACATTTCAGTTCTAATGAATGCTCATGCACCTAAAATTCTCGCTCAATTTCCCTCTCCATGGTTGCTGCCTGACTTGCTAAATACTTCCAGTAATTTGAGACTTCTGAATATAAAGAGGATCCACACACACCCTTGTTATTTGAGCAACATCTTTCATGATGATTCCTATTCAGATTATCTGTCCACATCCCAGTAAATCAGAGGGACTGATGCCAAGATGTGGATCATCTTCGTTGGTGTGGTACTGGAATGTATAATGTTCTTTCCGGCACCTTTCACAACTTCAGGATATCCCAGTGCAACCTACAGCCAATGAAAACCTTTTGCTCTGTCGGCAAGATGAAATGCAAGACCCAATTTCCCCACAGCAAGCTCCTAGAAACAACAATGAGCAAATGATCATCGAGGAGAATAACTATTAGTTACGTCATTAGATGGTAACTACCCTTATCTTTTTCAGGAATTATTGCTTCAGATCTTTCCACATTCACCTGAGAGAATAGGTAGTTTAACGACTCGACTGTCAGTCCTCGTTTTGATTCTTGACACCTTCATCAGAAACATCCCAAATTTCAAAACCGACACGAGGTAGTTCACACCAATTGTGATCACTCGCACATCACAACCTTCCCTTTCAAACTAAGGAGAAAGGCAAGAAATTTATGAACAAGAGTTTTCAACTTACTGCAAACTCAGGTCCAAAATCTGCTTTGAAGTCATTCGTGTCCACTTCATCAAATAGATTTGTGGCTCCCGTGTCTATGTCCATGTGCTCACCAAGCCCTTGATCCTATAAATGGAAGATTACATTTGGTAAAGCTCACGCAGTCAATACAAGAATCCGAAGGAGTGGGCTTTGTGTTTCCTCAAGCCGGCCCTGCTATTCGTGGTTGAACTGACCTTGGCTTCAACACACCTCCATGCCTTTTCAACACTGCCTAACAAATTGCTTAGCCTCCAGTATATTCAATGACCCAAACTTCAGAGCTCTCTGGAAGAGGGAATTCCAAAGATGCATGATCCTCAGAAACAAAATTCCTCCTAACTGTCTCAAGTAGGCAATTCTGCATTCTGAAGCAACATCCTTACTTATAGATTCCTGAGATGCGAAACACCTTCTCACCATTTACCCTGTCAAGTCCCCTCAGAATCTTATAAGTTTCAATAAGATCATCTCTCATCCCCATGGAGTAGAGGCCTAACCTGCTCAACCATTGCTCGTAAAAAAAAACCCAGTGATCAGCCTGGTGAATTAAAAGCTCCACCCATAGAACCAATTGTGATTTTAACATGGAGACAGCTAGAATCTGGAGCAACAAACAACCCGCTGGAGGAACACAGGGGGCCAAGCAGCATCTATGGGGGGAAAAAGGAACTGCCGACATTTCGGATCGAACCTCTGATACAGGGTCTCAACCTGAAACGTCCACAATTCCACTTCATCACAGCGCCCACCCCCACTCCCCCCACCCAACTGATATTGCTCAACCCACTGAATTCCTCCAGCAGATCGTTACCTTGATGTTCCAACTGGGACAGGGTTTACCAGCATCCAGTCCCTTTCCTAGTCATACTGGACAGTAACTTCAGCAGGGAAAAGTCACACAAGCAGGAAGGCTCCTACCACACTCCCTGTGCCCTATTCAAGTTCGATCAAACCTCCTGGTTCACCAAAAGTACTTCAAATCTGACATCCCTTGTAAAAACACAATGCATAGATAGAGGGCTATAGATTGGGAAAAAGACTTTGTGCATTCACCCAGTGTTGGGGAATCAAGAACTAAAGCGCACAGGGCTTAGGGTGAGAGGGCAGAGATTTAATAGCAATCTGAGGGGCAACTTTTTCACCCAGAGGGTGGTCCCCATATGGAATGAGCTGCCAGAGGAAATGGTTGAGACAGGTACATTAACAACATTTAAAAGACACTTGGACAGGTACAAGGATAGGAAAGGTTTAGAGGGAAATGGGCCAAACACGGGCAAATGAGACTTGCTTAGATGGGGCATCTTGGTCAGTATGGACCAGTTGGGCCAAAGGGCCTGTTTCCATGCTGTACGGCTCCATGACCCATGGACCCACATGAAAATTAGTAGCTTATCCAAGAACCCGCCAAATAGTTCCAGGATTTGAACCTTGAGCATGAGGCATGGACTACATTGCAATGTATCACAGAGGGGAAGCAAGACATAAAAGGTACTCCCTACATAAGATATCTTTATTAGTCACATGTAGATCGAAACACACAGTGAAATGCATCTTTTGCGTAGAATGTTCTGGGGGCAGTCCGCAAGTGTCGCCACACTTCTGGCGCCAACATAGCATGCCCACAACTTCCTAACCCCTACGCCTTTGGAACGTGGGAGGAAACCAGAGCACCCGGAGGAAACCCACACAGACACGGGGAGAACATACAAACTCCTTACAGACAGTGGCTGGAATTGAAGCCAGGTCGCTGGCACTGTAATAGTGTTACACTAACCACTACACTACCGTGTCTGCAGACACCAATTAAGACAATTGACCACACTATACGTTTGTACTTTACCCACTACCTTTCGGGAATTGTCAGTGACTTCTATACAATGACAAGCACCAAATAGATCACATATTTTGATTTATAACTAATTTATAAGTTGATGGCTCAGTATTCCATTTCAAGCAATAACAAATGAATTTACATTAACAATGCTGGTTTTAACACTAGCTATCTTAGAAAAGTCCCTGCATATTTCAAACATAGCACCCTGAGAGATAGTCACTAATTTTTTTGTTTCATTTCCCTTTCTCACATTGTGACTTGGCAGAGAATAAATCCCCATTCTAAAACTGGAGTTCACAGCTGACAAAATTCAAGAAAGAAATAGATTTGTTGGAAGGACTGCCACAGAATGATTCGACACTTCTGCATATGAAATGAAAATGCTTCATTTTCAGAATAAGATGTAGACTTTTTTTAAAAAAAGAAAGGAATGGACAATATTTGCACAAAGCTGAAAATAATTCTCCTCAGATACTCAGGTCAATAGCCATGATGTTCAATCGACTGGTAAAAACACCCGAGATGTCAATACTGAAACAATATTTAACAACCTGTGCATTTAATCTTCCCGGAAAATTTATTACTGATTTATTCCCGGAAAATTTATTACTGATCGCAGCCAATTATGCACACGTTAGAACACAGCAGAGCAGGGAAATACCCATTAACTCCCTTAAAAGAAGCAATTTTCGAAACTCCTGCAATGCATTCTCACAATGGCTGACAAGCACATGCAAACTTTGCAGAGAAACTAGCCCCCTACACCTGCAACATTTTCCAAGCCAGTCTCCAGCCATAACCATCTTTAATTGGGTAGCTGAACATTCATTGCTTATTTCATAAGGGAACAATTATCAAGACAATATCCTTTTGCTCTAAGTAATTTTGTTATCACTAAAAACAAACTCACTGATCAGGGACTGTGAGAAATGCCTTCAGCTCAGTGTATTCATCTGCTGACTATGTCCCCGTTTCCACAATTCCTTATGACATAGGAGGCAACCATTTGGCCCAGTGGATCTGTGCCAGCTCATACAGTAATCCCATTCCCCACCTAATTTTTGCCTCCAACCCATTCTCCCCACATTCCTATCCATTCCCCTTAGATTCTCCCACTCACCTTTACACGTGAAGCAATTAACATTGATCAACTAGCCTGCCAATCCACATATTTCTGAGGTGTGGGAGGAAACCAGAGCAGCTGGAGGAGACCCACACAGCACAGTCATAGGCAGGAGGTGCAAACACCACACAGACGGTACCGGAGGTCAGGTTTGAACCCAGGTCACTGAAGCTATGAGCAGCAGCTCTACCACTCACTTCTACAAAGTTCACCAATTCCAGCTTGTTCCTTAAAGAGAATTCACCATCATGAACAAGTTATTGGATTTAGCCTTTTACACGTCCCAAAGTGCTTTCCAGCCAATGAACTGCATTTGAATTGTCATCTCTTACAGTTATGAAGTCACGTGTGGCTCAGCTGGGAATACACATGCCTCCAGTTCTGAAGATATTTGGGGAGAAGTGCAAAGGAGGGGTAGGAATCCCATTCCAGAGACCAAGAACAAAGTAGGCAGATGCTCTGGTGACGTGCTGTGGGGTTGTTGCATTGCTGTAAGCCTCATCTTTCGGATGTGGAATTAATGCAAGCCCTTGCTGGCCCTCTCAATAAAAGATTTTGCAGCACTAGCCCAAGAACAAAGGAGGTAAGCTCTAACATCATGGCTCACATTTATCTCAAGATCAAGACTCATGAAATCAGAGTCATTATCTCGTTGCTGTTCTTGCTCTGCCTGCATTTGAGACATCCTGAGATTGTGATAAGCCACGAAGGAGCACGCAAGTCTTTCTCCTTGTAAGCTCAGGCAAACCAAGTCATCAAAAAATGCACAGCAAGATCCCACAAAGAATAGTGAGATAATTGCATCCATCCACAACTCAGAAAAGCAACATTTGGATCATCACTTCTATGAAGCATTTAAATCCCATGCAAGCCTCGGACAAGCCATCCTCACCCTATCACAGGGTATCCTTTTGTTCATCTCTCCCTCACAAGCCCAATATATAGGAGGTAAAAGGAGAGCAGTGATAGGTGGACAGAAGAGGGGAGACGGGGTGGGCACAAGGTGGTGATAGGTAGATGCAGGTAAGAGATAGTGATAGGCAAGTGCAGGGGAGGAGGGGAGAGCAGATCCACCAGGGGATGGGTCAAGGGTAAGGAGAGAAAAAAAAGGGTAGAAAAAAAAAGAGATATGCTAGGAAAGGGATGAAAAAAGTAAATGTGGTTGGGGAGTGGGGTGCAGAAGGGGGTGGAGGTTACTTAATGAGGGAGAAGTCACTGTTTATGCCGTTAGGCTGCAAGGTTCCAAGACGGAAAATGAGGTGCTGTTCCTCCAGCTTGCACTTGGAATTCTTCTGGCAGTGGAGGAGGCCGAGGACTGACATGTCAGTGATAGCGTGGGAGGGGGAGTTGAAGTGACTGGCAACGGGGAGATGTAGATCGCGGTTACGGACAGAGTGCAGGTGTTCTGCGAAACGGTCTTTCTTGATGGATAGAATTTCTTAGTTATCACTCTATTCTTTACTCTGCATCTTCGCTTATGCCCTTCATCGCAGATGACATGAAAATTGGTGGAGTTGTGGAGAATGAGAAAGGTTGTCGCAGGATACAGCAGGATATGGATCAGTTGGAAATTAGAGTGGAAAGATCACAGATGGTTAATCCGGACAAGTGTGAGGTGTTGCATTTTAGGAGTTCATATGCAAGAGGAAAGTGTACAGTGAATGGCAGGAGCATTGCTGTACAGAGGGAACTTGGGGTGCAAGTCCACAGCTCCCTGAAAGTGGCAACACAAGAGAGTGATTAAGGCCGGAGGGCATGCTTGCCTTCATCAGTCAGGGCACTGAGCGTAAAATTGGCAAGTCATGCTGCAGCTGTCTCAAACTTTAGTTAGGCCACACTTGGAGTATTGCGTGCAGTTCTGGATGTATGTGGAGGCTTTGGAGAGGGTGTAGAAGAGTTTCACCGGGGTGTTGTCTGGATTGGAGAGCAGTAGCTATAAGGAGAGGGTGGACAAACTTGGATTGTTTTCTCTGGAGTATCGGAGGCTGAGGGGAGACCTCATAAATGTACAGGCAGCCCCTGGGTTACACAAGGGTTCCATTCCTGAGGACTGTCTGTAAACTGATGTTTCTACAAGTCAGAAACGTGTGTTTTCCATTGCTACCTGTATCATGTCACTCTGCAGATATCTCCTCTAATTTTTTTCATTTCATTGAATATTCACCACAATGCTGCCCATAATTAAACTAAAGTTACATATACTGTTTCCAGTAGCTGATGAATACCACAGAACATTTTATTATCATAGCTATCTTTAAAAATTTATCCTCTGGAGTCGAGTTGATGAAGATATGGGGAAAATAAAAAAATGTGATTAGCTTGAGTTCTTGATGGGCCTGTGGGCCAAAGGAACTGTGTCTCCGTGCTCTCTCTCTCTCTCTCTCTACAGCAGCAAAAACAAACCGTTGGAGGGACTCAGCAGGACAGGCAGCATCTGTAGAGGGAAATCGGACAGTCAACAGGCCACTCCACACATGCTACCTGACCCGCTGAGTTCCTCCAGCAGTTTGTTTTTTCCCCTCTCTGGATTGCAGCATCCGCTGTCTCTCATCTCTGACAGACTAGGTTAAGCAAAAGGAAATGACAAACTGGGAGTAATTGGATGATTTGAAAAAAAATACAGATTTGTTTAAATAAAAAAAAGGCTGTGTCAATGTCACTGCCCCTCCCAACAGCACGCTCACCTCCAGTTTAACACCCAGGTGGCCGCTGTCGTGCTCCTTTGCGTAGTGTTCCTCCGAGTTGTCTGCAGTAGGTGATCGTGGTCTCGCTGCAGCAGTGACGGAGGTGAGGTCTCCACGGGATATAAGTGTGCACATGTACGCATCGTGCGAGAAGACATCATGGCGAATGAACTCGCAGAACAGCAGCACTAGATTTATAAATTCTGCCTTCTCGTTTTCATTATTGAGGTCAGCTGGTTCACATATGTGAAAAAAAATACCATGAGGACCAGAATTCTTCAACAACATGTAAAATTTCAAAACAACCAAGTGCAGCAAATTGACAGCCGCCAACTATTACAATTTTGGCTCATGTTCCCCAACTGCAATTTGGAACTCTGCTCAGACACACAAAGAAGAGTTTAAGAGGTCTACCTCCAAAAAGCAGGAGACATTCAACAGTGAAATAGCGAGAGCTCATGGCCAATGTGTTCCCATCAGGGTAAAAGTACAAAGAACCCGGGATATCAAGGGTTGAATAAAGAAAGTAAGGAAATATAGGTCAGGTCTAAAGAAATGAAAATAGGGCAGGGCCCTTCAGTATAGAAAGTATAGGGGGTACTTCAAGAAATTTGGAGGACAAAAAGGTGGCATGAAATATAAATGGCAGACAATAAAGGAGAATTCCAAAGTATCAAAGTATTTTATAAGTATGTTAAGGACAAGAGGGTAACCAGTGAAACAGCAGGGCCAACTAGAGACCAAAATGGCAATGTGTGTGGAGTCAGAGGAGGGAGGCAAGGTCTTAAATGAATACCTTTCATTCGTATTCTCCAAGGAGAAGGACATTGTCGTTGTAGAACTTGGTTGGTGGGGGGGGGGGTGAAATCAATGAAATTCTAGGGGGGTGGGGGGAAACAATGAAATCCTAGGGGGGTGAGGGGAAACAATGAAATCCTTTGCCTTGTAATACCAAGCCAGTTTTCATTCCAAGTTGCCCCGGATCCCATGGGCTTTAACATTTTGGATCAGAATCTATTGTGGGACCAAGTCAAAGGCCTTACTGAAGTTCATTTAGACAACATCTTTCACAGTGGCCTCATCAAACGTCTTGTTACCTCTTCAAAAAATACAATCGTATTGATCAGACAGGATCTTCCCCTAACAAAGCCATGCTATCTTTGATCAAATCCTGCACTTCCAAGAGTAGGTTAATCCTGACCCTCAGAAATTTTTTTTTCCTGTAATTTCCATACTGCTGAGGAGGGACTCACAGGCCTGCAATTACCTGGCTTATTCCTGCTACTCTTCTTAGAAAACCATAGAAAAACTACAGCACAGAAAACAGGCCATTCGGCCCTTCTAGACGGTGCCGAAACATTATTCGGCTAGTCCAATTTACCTGCCCCTAGCCCATACCCCTCCGGACCTCTCTCATCCATATATCTATCCAATTTACTCTTAAAAGTTAAGAGCGAGCCCGCATTTACCACATCAGATGGCAGCCGATTCCACACTCCCACCACTCTTTGAGTGAAGAAGTTCCCTCTAATGTTCCCCCTAAACCTTTCCCCTTTCACCCTAAAGCCATGTCCTCTCGTACTTATCTCTCCTAATAAAATGAATAAAAGTACCACCCTCCAGTCATCTGGCACCTCACCTGTAGCCAATGAAGATTTAAAAATCTCAGTCAGGGCCTCAGAAATTTCTTCCTGTCTCCTGTACTAGTCTGGGATATATCTTATGAGGCCTTGGGTATTTATCCACCTTTAAGCCTGCATAGCCATGTAATACCTCCTCCTTTTCTATGATGACATAAAAATTCTGAGGGTCAGGATTAACCTACACTTGGAAGATGGTCAGCAATGTACTACAGGCATCAGGGTTGGAACCCTTACTGTTATAGATATTAACAATGTGGATATGAATGTAGGAGATATGATTAGTAAGCAAGCAGATGACATGAAAATTTTTGTGTTATTGATAGGAGGAAAACCATAGGTTACACGATAACATTGATCAGTTGGTAAAAAGGTAAAGCAATGGCAGATGGAATTGAGTCCTGATAGGTGTGAAGTGACGCACTTTCGGCGGACAAATAAGGGTAGGGCATACACAATGACTGTTCGGACCCTAGGGAATATTGAACACAGGGACGTCAGTGTACAAGTCCAAGGAGCCCAGAAGGCAGCAACACAGGCAAATTAAAAGAATGGTATAACGAATTCAACAACAATTCAGAAGAGTTTGATTGCCAGATTCTAAGAGCAGGGAAAGTTATGGTACAATTTTATAAAACATTGGTTGGGCCACAGCTAGAGTACTGTGTACAAGAACATGATCACATTGGAGAGAGTGCAGAGCAGATTCATCAGGATGTTGCCTGGAATGGAATGTTTTGGTTACGGAGTGGATAGGCTGGCTTTGTTTGAGGTGGAGTAGAGGAGGCAGAGGTGGGAGCTATGAGGGGCATGCATAGTCTAGATGGTAGGAAATCTTTCCCTATAGCAGAGGTACCTAAAACTAGAGGGCAAAGGTTTAAAATAAGGGGTAGGAGGTTTAGAAGGGCTCTAAGGAAGAACTTTTCACCCAGGGACTGATTGGAACTTGGAAGGCAAAGCTTGAGCGGGTATGGAGGCAGCTACTGTCACAACATGCGAGAAGTATTGAGATGAATACTTGAATCAAAGGATAGAAGGCTATAGACCAAGTACCGGTAAATGAGATTAAAATAGGTGGGTATTTAATGGTTAGCATGGACATGGTGGGCTGAAGGGCCTGTTTCTACATAGAATATAGAACACTACAGCACAGTACAGGCCTTTCAAGCCCACAATGTTGTGCTAACATTTTATCCTGCTCTAAGATATATCTAACCCTTCCCTCTCACATAGCCCCCCATTTCTCTATCATTCATGTGGCTACCTAAGAGTCTCTTAAATGTCCCTAATGTATCTGCCCCCACAACCTCTGCTGGCAGTGTGTTCCACGCACCCACCACTCTGTGTAAAAAACTTACCTCCGACATCCCCCCTAATACCTTCCTCCAATCACCTTAAAATTATGTCCCCTCATGTTAGCCATTGTCGTCCTGGGAAAACGTCTCTGACTGTCCACTCGATCTATGCCTCTTATCATCTTGTAACCTCTATCAAGTCACCTCTCATCCTCTTTCTCTCCAAAGAGAAAAGCTCTAGCTCACTCAATCTATCCTCATAAGACATGCTCTCCAATCCAGGCAGCATCCTGGTAATTCTCCTCTGCACCCTCTCTGAAGCTTCCACATCCTTTCTATAATGAGGCGACCAGAACTGAACACAATACTCCAAGTGTGGTCTGACCAGAGTTCTATAGAGCTGCATCATTACCTCGCAGCTCTTGAACTCAATACCCCAACTAATGAAGGCCAACACTCCATATGCCTTCTTAACAACCCTATCAACCTGCGTGGCAACCTTGAGGGATCTATGGATGTTGTCCCCAAGATCCCTCTGATCCTCCTTTATTCCTTCTGTGATTTTAAAAGCAAGCACTAAAGATTTTGCCAACCTGAAATATAAAAAGATTCTGGAAATACTCAGCAAGTCAAGCAGCATCCGTGAGGAGACAAAGTTAATTTGTCAGCTCAACTGCAAGTTTGAGGAGTAATGTGTTTTTCTAAAAAGAATAGAACACAGTCAAGTTTTCACAGGGGAAGGGATGAATAGAGGTCTATGATAGGCAGGAAGGATTAAAGAACTTTATTGGTTCAAAGGAGGTGGTAAAGAAATGAAGGATGGTATAAAAGTACAAGTGGTTACAATTACTAGCATCTATTCTGAGAAGATAGAGATACTAGCATTGATCTGCAGTCCAGAAAATTGTGAAGTACATTATCAAAAGTGTCTGTTCCCCGATCCAGGTTCGGTACATATTTTGTTTAAAGTGAGTTTTCTTGGAACAGCAGCGTGAGCAAGAGAGAGAATTAAAACTTAATGTTTCCCAAGCAGGGAAGGCCAAAAACAGAATCTTACACACCTAAAAATATAATCAAACTGGTGAAACTGCAACTATAGTCAGAGTCTAATTGATTTGACTTCAGACTACTATCCAGCAAAAGATCTGAACAGAATAACTGAACCAATTTGATGCAAAAATAAAATGAAGTATTGAGGAGTCATAGATCTTCCCTAGTTTGTTCCTTCTTGCCCATTCTTTCCTTCGATGAATTGGTAAACGGGTGATTCAATCACAGTTTCCAATACATTTTTGGAAACAGGTTCAAGAGAAACTATTTCCATAAGTGACAAGGTCTTGAACAAGAGTGCACAGATTAAATGTGAGAGACAGGGTGTATGGGGATGAAGCTGGGAAGCATTTCTCCACACAGAGTGACAGCAGCTTGCAACTCTCTTCCACAAATTGATATTAAGTCAGTTATGAATATTAAATATGAGACTGACAGATTTCTAGTAACCAAAGGTTTGGGGGTTGTTGGATATAAATGGTTTGATCAAGTTAAGTTACAGATCAGCCATGCTCTAACCAAACGGTGTAACATACTCCAGAATTAGATAGCCTCCTCTAATTCCTGTGACATAACAGGAATGAAACAGGACAAAAAGTTGTTTTTCTTTCTGTCTCCCACGCAAGGGTTCCTCATACGAAAGCTTCAATTATCAATGCGATAAGCGAAACTTAATTACGTGCAATAAAAACAGAAAATGCTGGGGACACCCAGAGTCAGGCAGAGAAACCGAGTTAACGTTTCACCTCAATGAACTTTCAAAATGGAAAATACATTTCAAAATATTTCCAGATTACTAGCCTTCACTGTGCCATGTGTAAATTGTCTTGCTTATATAAATGCATTTCCACATCTCATTCTAAAACCTTGATCTAACTCTGTTTAACTGAGTTACTTGTGTTGATGGAGACACAAGAGACTGCAGATGCTGGAATCTGGAGTGTAAAAAAAACAAACTGCTGGTGGAACTCAGTGGGTCAGGTAGCATCTGTGGAGGGAAATGGACAGTTGACATATTGGGTCGCGATCCTTCATCTGGATCTTTTGTTTTTAAATTTGGGTTGATATTTGATGCAGAGTTACTTTTCAGCTTTTAAGAAGAAATGAGAAAACTGGACCTTCCGAATAAGGACAAATCTGGAGTGCTTTCAAATAGTTAAATTTGCTGCTGCGTCTGAGACTAATTCTTTGGAAACAGTCACTTTAAGGGCTTGCATGGAACTTCAACATTACAGAAAAGAAGAAAGTGAAAATCACTAATGATTTCTTTCCAAGCTGAATTCTGAACCTCACGGTAACAGCTGCTGATTGTACGAGAAGACCGAAACCCCAGAAATCCCAGCGAGCTTTCCCAATCTTCCATTCTAGCTTTGTTAAAAACAATGAGCAGATGGATGGGTGGTTAATGTGGGAAGCAAGAAATACTGTAGCAGCAAATATGTTCTTCCATTTATTCTATCCTTGCGGCGAGATTTGCTAGGGTGGTTCGGGAGGGTTTAAACTAGCTTGTGAGGGGGAAGGGAACTGTAGGAGTAGGTCAGAGGAAGAAGGGGATGGGGAAAAGTTAGATCAAACAGGTAGAGAGGCTTTGGGGAAGGAGAAGCAGAATACAGGCTATAAAAGTAGTAAGGTAGATGGACTGAAGTGTGTTTACTTAAATGCAAGAAGTGTCAGGAATAAGGGAGATGAACTGAGGGCTTGGATAAGTATGGGTGACTATGATATCGTGGCTATTACTGAGACGTGGCTGACATCAGGAGAGGAGTGGATATTGAATATTCCTGGTTTTCGGTGTTTTGAGAGGGATAGGGAAGGGGGGAGAAGAGGAGGACGGGTGACGATACTGGTCAGGGACACTGTTACGGCTGTGGAAAGGACGGATGTTGTAGAAGGATCATCTCTAGAGTCTGTATGGGTGGAATTAAGGAACAAGAAAGGAGCAGTTACTCTACTAGGAGTATTCTATAGGCCCCCCGGTAGCTGTAGAGATATAGAGGAGCAGATTGGCAGGCAGTGTTTGGAGAGAAGCAAAAATAACAGGGTTGTTATAATGGGAGACTTCAACTTCCCAAATATAGACTGGAACCTGCTTAGTGCCAAAGGTTTAGATGGGACGGAATTTGTTAAATGTGTCCAGGAGGGATTCCTGATGCAGTATGTCGACAGGCCGACTAGAGCGAATGCCACGTTAGATCTAGTTTTAGGAAATGAACCAGGACAGGGGAAGGATCTATTGGTGGGTGAGCATTTGGGGGACAGTGACCATTGCTCCATAACCTTTAAAATTGTCATGAACAGGGACAGGTGCAGAGAGGACAAGAGGATTTTTAATTGGGGAAGGGCGAACGATGAGGCTATAAGGAGAGAACTTGGGAGTGTAAATTGGGATGTCCTTTTTGAAGGAAAATGTACCATGGAGATGTGGTCGATGTTCAGGGATCTTATGCAGGATGTTAGGGATAAATATGTCCCGGTGAGGCAGGGAAGGAATGGCAGGGTGAAGGAACCGTGGGTGACGAGAGAGGTGGAACGACTTGTTAGGGGGAAGAAGGTAGCGTACGTGAGGTATAAGTAGCAAGATTCAGACAGGGCCCGTGAGGAATATAGGGTAGCGAGGAAGGAACTTAAGAAAGGGCTGAGGAGAGCTAGAGGGGGACATGAAAAGGCGTTGGCTAGTAGGGTTAAGGAAAATCCCAAGGCCTTTTTCAAGTACGTGAAGGGTAGGAGGATGGCTAGGGTAAAGGTAGGTCCAATTAAGGACAAAGGTGGGAGAATTTGCCTGGAGGTGGCGGAAGTGGGAGAAGTTCTCAATGAGTACTTCTCTTCGGTATTCACCAGGGAGAGGGGTCTTGATGACGCGGAAGGGAGTGCTGGTAGGGGTAATGTTCTCGAGGTTGTAAATATCAAGAGAGAGGATGTGTTGAAGTTGTTAAATAATATTAAGACAGATAAATCTCCGGGGCCTGACGGGATTTTCCCCAGGCTGCTTCAAGAGGCTAGGGAGGAGATTGTTGAACCGCTGGTAAGGATCTTTGAGTCCTAGTTGTCCACGGGGATGGTGCCAGAGGATTGGAGGGTTGCGAATGTTGTCCCCTTGTTCAAAAAAGGTAATAGGGATAGGCCAGGGAATTATAGACCAGTGAGTCTCATGTCTGTGGTGGGTAAGCTGTTAGAAAGGATTCTAAGGGATAGGATTTATGAACACCTAGAGAATCATGGACTGATTAGGGACAGCCTGCATGACTTTGTGAAAGGAAGATCTTGCCTCACAAGCCTGATAGAGTTCTTTGAGGAGGTGACCAGAAAGATTGATGAGGGCAGTGCGGTGGATGTGGTTTACATGGATTTTAGTAAGGTGTTTGATAAGGTTCCTCATGGTAGGCTTCTTCAGAAGGTCAGAGGCCAAGGGATCCAAGGAAGCTTGGCTGTGTGGATTAGGAATTGGCTTGCATGTAGAAAGCAGAGGGTTGTGGTGGAAGGAGTGCCCTCGGATTGGAAGGCAGTGACTAGTGGTGTCCCGCAGGGATCGGTTCTGGGACCTCTACTTATTGTGATATTTATTAACGACTTAGATGAGGGGGTGGAAGGCTGGGTTAGCAAGTTTGCAGATGATACAACGATTGGTGGTGTTGTGGATAGTGTGGAGGGCTGTAGAAGCTTACAGAGGGATATTGATAGGATGCAGAGCTGGGCTGACAAGTGGCAGATGGAGTTCGATCTGGAGAAGTGTGAGGTGGTACACTTTGGAAGGACAAACTCCAGGGCAGAGTACTGGGTAAATGGCAAGGTACTTGGCAGTGTGGAGGAGCAGAGGGATCTGGGGGTTCATATTCACAGTTCATTGAAAGTTGCCTCACAGGTGGAAAGAGCAGTTAAGAAGGCCAATGGGATGTTGGTTTTCATAAGTCGCGGGATTGAGTTTAAGAGCCGCAAGGTGATGATGCAGCTTTACAAAACTCTAGTTAGGCCGCACTTAGAGTACTGTGTTCAGTTCTGGTCGCCTCATTATAGGAAGGATGTGGAGGCGTTGGAGAGGGTGCAGAGGAGATTTACCAGGATGCTGCCCGGATTAGAGAGTATTGAATATGAGGAGGGGCTTAAGGTGCTAGGGCTTTATTCACTGGAAAGGAGGAGGATGAGAGGAGACATGATAGAGGTACATAAAATATTGAGAGGAATAGATAGAGTAGACAGTCAGCGCCTCCTTCCCAGGGCACCAATGCTCAAGACGAGAGGGCATGGCTTTAAGGTTGCGGGTGGGAGGTTCAGGGGAGATGTCAGGGGGAGGTTTTTCACCCAGAGAGTGGTTGGTGCATGGAATGCACTGCCTGGGGTGGTGGTGGAGGCAGATACATTGAACAGGTTCAAGAGTTTGTTGGATAGGCATATGGAGGAGTGTGGGATGGGGGGATATGCGGGAGGAAGGGGTTAGGTAGTGTGAGGGTGGTTTGATGGACGGCACAACATGGTGGGCCGAAGGGCCTGTTTTGTGCTGTATGGTTCTATCTTTTGCCCTAGAGTTTCTGCCAACCTCTTGCCAGAGAATTATGGAGAAATTTGTCTGCATGGAAAAAGTAGACCCTGAACAGTTTTCTTCTCCAGATGCTCTCTCTCAGAACGATATTGGTATGTTGGAAATAAAGGTCTCACAGGCAGGTCAACAAGAGCAGAAAACAAGAACTAATGCTTACTTAATACAGGAGCTTGGGTATCGAGGAACCGAAGCAAAATGTTCTGGAAAACAGGAAGGCTTGAGCCAGTAAGTGACACAGAAGAAATAGACTCCTTCTCGTCCAAGACTTCAGACTCCCCACATCGCTGAAAAGACACAAATAAATGAATCAGAAGGATCTGTGCAGAGCATCTGAGTTTGTTCAAACTAACTCCTGATTAAGTAATATCAGCTCTGCTTCACTGGATAACATAGAACACTACAGTACAGGTCCTTTGGCCCACAATGTTGTGCCGACATTTTATCCTTTCTTTTTCAATCTTTTTATTAGTTTTCAAATTAATACAGATTGATATATAGCATCAATATTTATACATGTAATACAAAGAGATCAGGATAACAATCATAGTGTAGCGGTTGCTACTGCGAAATAAAACAAGACGCTAGTCGGAGGATTGTCGAACAAGAAGTGGTTTATTTTCCCGCCTTGCGCGGGCCCTTTAAGGGAGACAGTTCCCGCCCGAAGCAACCGGCAATGACGTAAGTACTACATCATCAAGACTTTCCCGCACGCGGGTTCTCCCCGTCGCTCGGGAAAGACGAGGCCCGCCACCATCTTGGGCCTCGTCGCTCCGACGCCACGCGACCCGACTGCCGAGCCGGTTCGCCCGACTAAACAGTGAGTCACCACACAACCCCCCCCAGAACCGGCGATACAGTCCCCAAGGTCCGCGGGCTGTGCCAGCTGCCGCTTAGGGGGCCAGCCTCTGCGTCGCAGCGTTGCAACCTCGACAGGTTGTTGCAGATCCAAATGGGCCGGTTTGAGGCGGTCCGCCATGAAAACCTGTTCCCTGTCTCCAATGTCCAAAATAAAGGTGGATCCATTATTCCGTATGACTCAGAACGGTCCCTCATATGGTCGTTGCAATGGCGCCCGAGGTGTGCCCCTGCGAACGAAAACAAACTTACAGTCCCGTAGTTCCTTGGGCTGGCAGGATGGGGCTTGACCGTGCCGTGAGGTGGGAATCGGGGCCAAGCTTCTCGCGCAGTCTTTGTAGGACTGCTGGGGGTTGTTCCCCTTGGTCTCGAAGGGCAGGTATGAAATCCCCGGGGACAACTAGGGGCGCCCCGTACACAAGCTCAGCTGACGAAGTGCGGAGGTCCTCTTTGGGGGCAGTGCGTATGCCGAGCAGGACCCAAGGCAGCTCGTCAACCCAGTTAGGACCCTTCAGGCGGGCCATCAAGGCTGATGTCAGATGGCAGTGAAAACGTTCCACCAACCCGTTTGACTGAGGATGGTAGGCCGTGGTGGTGTGCAGCTGCGTCCCTAGCAGGTTCACTAATGCAGCCCAGAGACTGGAAGTGAATTGGGTGCCTCTGTCTGAAGTGATGTGGGCCGGAACACCAAAACGTGAGACCCAAGTTGTGAGCAGCGCCCGGGCGCAGGAATCAGTTGTGATGTCAGTCAGGGGGGTTGCCTCAGGCCACCTCGTGAACCGGTCCACGATGGTAAGGAGGTACCGGGCTCTTCTTGAAACCGGCAGAAGGCCCACGAGGTCGACGTGTATGTGGTCGAACCTCCTACGGGTAGGCTCGAACTGCTGTGGTGGGACCTTGGTGTGTCGCTGGATTTTTGACGTCTGGCAGTGCGGACAAGTCCTGGCCCACTCACTGACCTGTTTGCGCAGGCCATGCCAGACAAACTTGCTGGCGACCAGTCGGACAGTAGATCTGATGGACGGGTGCGCCAACCCATGTACCGAGTCAAAAACGCGTCTCCGCCAGGCTGCAGGGACTATAGGGCGGAGCTGACCAGTCGCAACGTCGCAAAGTAGGGTCCGCTGACCTGGACCAACCAAGAAATCTCTGAGCTGCAGACCCGAGACTGTGGTTCTGTAGCTGGGCAGTTCGTCGTCGGCTTGCTGTGCGTCAGCTAGGGCCGTGTAGTCGACACCCAAGGATAGGTTGTGGATGGTTGGTCTGGAAAGTGCATCAGCAACGACATTATCCTTTCCGGAGACATGTTGGATATCAGTTGTGAATTCGGAAATGTGGGATAAATGTCTCTGCTGACGAGCTGACCAGGGATCGGAGACTTTGGAGAAGGCAAAGGACAGAGGCTTATGATCGGTGAAAGCGGTGAAAGGCCTGCCTTCTAGAAAGTATCGGAAATGCTGGACCGCCAGATACAGCGCTAGAAGTTCCCGATCAAAAGCGCTGTACTTCAGTTCGGGCGGTCTAAGGTGCTTGCTCAAAAATGCCAAGGGTTGCCAGCAGCCTTCGAGTAGCTGTTCCAGTACCCCACCCACCGCGGTGTTGGACGCGTCTACCGTTAGGGCAGTCGGGATGTCAGTCCTGGGGTGTACAAGCATTGTGGAGTCTGCCAGGGCGTCTTTGGCCTTAACGAAAGCAGCCACAGCCTCGTCAGTCCAGGTGATGTCCTTGCCCTTACCAGCCAGCAGCGAGAACAGAGGGCACATGATACGGGCTGCTGCAGGGATGAACCGATGGTAAAAGTTGACCATCCCAAGGAATTCCTATAGGCCTTTGACTGTGTCGGGGCGGGCAAAATGGCGGATAGCGTCCACCTTGGTGGGTCGGGGTGTTGCCCCGTCGCTGGTGATTTTGTGGCCGAGGAAATTGATAGAGTCAAGTCCAAATTGGCATTTGGACGGGTTGATCGTGAGGCCGAAATCGCGGAGGCGGGAATACAGCTGGCGGAGGTGGGAAAGGTGTTCCTGGCGGTTACGGCTGGCAATCAGTATGTCGTCTAAGTAAGTGAACACGAAGTCCAGGTCTAGGCCTACCGCGTCCATCAGCCACTGGAAGGTCTGCGCGGCGTTCTTAAGGCCGAACGGCATCCGAAGGAATTCGAACAGGCCGAATGGGGTGATAATCGCAGTCTTGGGGACGTCATCTGGATGGACCGGGATTTGGTGGTATCCCCGAACGAGGTCCACTTTGGAAAAGATGCGGGCCCCGTGTAAGTTCGCTGCGAAGTCCTGGATGTGAGGGATGGGATAGCGGTCCGGGGTGGTAGCGTCATTCAGCCTGTGGTAGTCGCCGCAGGGCCTCCACCCTCCGGTGGCTTTGGGGACCATGTGCAGGGGGGAGGCCCAGGGGCTGTCTGACTTGCGAACAATCCCCAGCTCCTCCATGTGACGGAACTCTTCCTTTGCCAGGTGGAGCTTGTCTGGAGGTAATCGTCGTGCTCGGGCATGAAGGGGTGGCCCTGTAGTAATGATGTGGTGTCGTACCCCGTGTTTGGGCCTAGAATTCGTAAATGAAGGTGCCAAAATTGATGGGAATTCGGCTAGGAGCTTGGCGAAATCGTCACCAGTAAGGGAAATGGAGTCCAGGCGCGGGGCTGGTGTGCTGATTTCTCCCAGGGGATAGGTCTGGAAGGTGCTAGAGTGGACTAACCGCTTCCCTCGCAGGTCGACTAACAGGTTGTGGGCCCGAAGGAAATCAGCTCCTCGGAGTGGTCGGGCGACCGTGGCAAGGGTAAAGGTCCAGGTAAAACGGCTGCCGCCGAATTGTAATTGAAGTGTACGGGTGCCGAAAGACCGTATCATTGTACCGTTGGCAGCATTGAGTAGAGGACCGGGTGGCCTGTTACGAGTGTCGCGGCCGGTCGGAGGCAAAATACTGACCTCCGCTCCAGTATCAACGAGGAAACGCCGTCCAGATTTCCTGTCCTGAACGAATAGGAGGCTCTGTCGGCGGCCAGCCGCCGTAGCCATCAGCGGCAGCTGGCCCTGGCGTTTCCCTGAAACTTGCAGGGTGGGCGGCATCGACGGGCCTCTGCACCCCACCTCTGATGGTAGAAGCACAGCTGGTCACCCGTGTCATCGTCTGCATTCCTAGGGTGTGGTTGCTCGGTTGCTGGGGCCGGGCGAGGCGGGCGTTGGGCTCGCGGCCTGGTGATTTGACTGACGGACGAGCCGCTCTCGCGCTTGGCCCTCCACAGGACATCTGCCCGGGCAGCCACCTCACGGGGGTTGCTGAAGTCGGCGTCAGCTAACAACAGGTGGATGTCATTGGGGAGCTGTTCGAAGAAGGCCTGTTCGAACATCAGGCATGGCTTGTGTCCCTCAGCCAATGCCAGCATCTCACTCATTAGGGCGGATGGGGATCTGTCCCCCAGGCCATCCAGATGAAGCAGGCGGGCGGCACGCTCACGACGGGAGAGGCCGAAGGTCCGAATCAAAAGGTCTTTGAAAGCCGGGTACTTATCTTCCTCAGGAGGCGACTGGATGAAGTCCCCAACCTGGGCAGCTGTCTCTTGGTCCAGAGAGCTAACCACATGGTAGTACTTCGTGGAGTCGGAGGTGATCTGCCAAAGGTGGAATTGTGCTTCGGCCTGGTCAAACCAGACGCTGGGCCGAAGTGACCAAAAGGTGGGCAGCTTGAGGGCCACTGCGTTGGCTGCTGTGCTGTCGGCCATTGCGCGGGTCCAAAATCCGTTTGGACCGTCGGGGTCACCAATGTAGCGGTTGCTACCGCGAAATAAAACAAGACGCTAGTCGGAGGATTGTCGAACAAGATGTGGTTTATTTTCCCGCCCTTTAAGGGAGACAGTTCCCGCCCAAAGCAACCGGCAATGACATAAGTACTACGTCATCAAGACTTTCCCGCATGCGGGTTCTCCCCGTCGCTCGGGAAAGACGAGGCCCGCTGCCATCTTCGGCCTCGTCGCTCCAACGCCGCGCGACCCGACTGCCAAGCTGGTTCGCCCGACTAAACGGTGAGTCGCCACAATAGTATATGTAATCTTAAAGAACAATAAAATATAAAAAAATCTGTAGATCCAATGATCTCTTAGTAAATGAATATAATATAAAAGGAAAGAGAAAGATTTATTATATAAAGTTAAAAAAACCCAAATAAATAAAAAAATTATAAACAATATAAACTAAACAAAAAAAACTTTTCAAAAGAAAAGCAAACAACAAAAAGGGAAGAAAAATAAACTGGGCTAAACTTTCTCAGTAGAAACAAAACAATATTATGTCGTCAAGTCCGTTCCTCCAAGTTGGAAAGTTATTGAAAGGGAATCTACATCATGTGAAAATATTGAATAAATGGACTCCAAATATCTTCAAATTTAAGCGAAGGATCAACAGTACCACTCCTGATTTTTTCCAAGTTTAAACATGATATAGTTTGAGAAAACCATTGAAAAGTAGTAGGGGGTATTGGATCCTTCCATTTAAGCAAAATGGATCGTTTGGCCATCGTACGGTTAGCGGAAGGAGATAAATGGCCAAACTCTGTCCTTGGTAGTCCAAAAATTGCAGTAATAGGGTGAGGTTGTAAATCAATCTTCAATACGTTTGAAATAATGTTAAAAATGTCTTTCCAATATTTTTCCAGAAGAGGACAGGACCAAAATATATGTGACAAAGAAGCCACATTCGATTTACATCTATCACATATAGGATTTATATGGTTATAGAAACGAGCTAACTTATCTTTGGACATATGGGCCCTGTGGACTACCTTAAACTGTATCAACGAGTGTCTGGCACACATTGAAGATGTATTGACTAAATGAAGAATTTTCTTCCAAGTCTCTATAGGTAAAGATGTCTGGAGTTCACTTTCCCATTCGTTCTTAATTTTGTCTAATGATTCTAGATGTATTTTCATAATTAAATCATAAATTATTGCTATCAAGCCCTTCTGATAAGGATTAAGACCTAAAATTTTTTCCGTAGTTTCAATTTTGTAAGGTGTCAGAGAAGAGGGTATAGTAGTTTTTAAAAAATTTCTAATCTGCAAATATCGAAAAAAGTGTGATCTAGGCGAATTATATTTATTAGACAATTGTTCAAAAGATGAAAAACAGTTATCACTAAATAGATCCCGAAAACATACTATTCCCTTCCTTTTCCATATGGAAAAACCTGAGTCAGCTCTAGATGGATGGAAGAAAGCCGACATTTTATCCTGCTCCAAGATCTAACCCTTCCCTCCCACATAGCTACCCATTTCTCTATCATTCATGTGTCTAAGAGTCTCTTAAATGTCCCTAATGTATCTGCCCCCACAACCTCTACCGGCAGTGTGTTCCACCACTCTCTTTGTAAAAAAAAATTACCCCTGACATCCCCCTTATATCTTCCTCCAATCACCTTAAAATTATGTACCCTCGTATTAGCCATTGTCGCCCTGGGAAAAAGTCTCTGACTGTCCACTCGATCTACGCCTCTTATCATCTTGTACACCTCTATCAAGTCACCTCTCATCCTCCTTCTCTCCAAAGAGAAAAGCCCTAGCTCGCTCAACCTATCCTCATAAGATATGCTCTCCAATCCAGACAACATCCTGGTAAATCTCCTCTGCACCCTCTCTAAAGCTTCCACATCCTTCCTAAAATGAGGCGACCAGAACTGAACACAATACTCCAAGTGTGGTCTGACCAGAGTTCTATGGAGCTGCAACATCACCTCACGGCTCTTGAGCTCAATACCCCAACCAATGAAGGCCGACACTCCATACGCCTTCTTAACAACCCTATCGACCTGCGTGGCAACCTTGAGGGGTCTATAGACCTGGACCCCAAGATCCCTCTGTTCCTCCACACTGTTACAAGTCCTGCCATTAACCTTGTATTCTGCCTTCAAATTTTATCTCCTGAAGTGCATCACTTCACACTTATCCAGGTTGAACTCCATCTGCTACTTCTCAGCCCAGCTCTGCATTCGATCAATATCCTGTTGTAATCTACAACAACCTTCTACACGATCCACTACACCACCAACCTTTGTATCATCAGCAAACTTACTAACCCACCCTTCCACACCCTCATCCAAGTCATTTATAAAAAAATCACAAAGAGCAGCAGTCCCAGAACAGATCCCTGCAGAGCACCATTGGTCACCAACCTCCAGGCAGAATACACTCCATCTACCACCACTCTCTGTCTTCTATAGGCAAGCCAATTCTGAATCCACACAGCTGAGTTTCCCTAGATCCCATGCCTCCTGACTTTCTGAATAAGCCTTCCATGAGGAACCTTATCAACCGCCTTACTAAAATCCATGTACACCACATCCACTGCTCTACCTTCATCAATGTGCTTAGTCACATCTTCAAAGAATTCAAATCAGGCTCATGAGGCACGACCTGCCCCTCACAAAGCCATGCTGACTGTCCCTAATCAGCCTATTCTTCTCCAAATGCCCATAAATCCTGTCTAAGAATCTTCTCCAGTAACTTGCCCACCACTCACTGGTCTGTAATTCCCAGGGTTATCCCTACTCCCTTTCTTAAACAAAGGAACAACACTTGCCACCCTCCAATCATCTGGCACTAATCCTGTGGCCAGTGAGGACGCAAAGATCGTCGCCAAAGGATAACTCAAGAAGATGTGACGAAATCCAAGATGGTCCTACTCCTCATACTGTTA
The DNA here is from genome assembly GCF_009764475.1 of Pristis pectinata. NCBI lineage: Eukaryota > Metazoa > Chordata > Chondrichthyes > Rhinopristiformes > Pristidae > Pristis > Pristis pectinata. The sequence goes on along the minus strand of NC_067410.1, from coordinate 104,702,999 downwards.
GTGAACATTCTTCAAGGGGTGACAGAGAAGGAGCAGAAAAGCCAGTGGATTACCATTGTGGAAAGTAAGACAGATTCTCCCTGGAACAGCCAGTCCTTTTACCTTTGAGGTCAGGGTTGTATATCGTGGTGTATATATGGTTTATACCAGTTTGGCTTTAACTTTGAATATTGGAAATGAATTGTTCTCACGTCCAATACCAACATAAAACACCCGAACATTAGACAAAATCATGTTCCATGTATCTTGTATTTTGCACATCCTTTCAATTCAGTATGTGCACTCAGGAGGACAGTACAGTTTGAGACCTTATCTGCCTTAGAAACTAGGATACTAAATTAGTAGAGGAGATATAAATTAATAATATAAATATCCCTGCATATTTTGTTTCTTGTTAGATTTTTGATTCACACATAAAATATTGCCTGCTACAACATGACTAATAATTTACAGTAACAACCCTCTCTCTCATCTGTTTATGTCAGCGGTGTAGAAGGAATCTACTGAATTTAACTTTCCTGACATTTCATGCTGGTCTCCAGATTTCAGGTTTGACACTCACCAGTGTTGTTACTCACCTCTGCTTCGATCTCAGCCTGTCTCTTCTCCAGGAGTTTTGCTACTGTCATAGCTCTGTGCTTCCCACATCGCTTACAGCTCACGGCCCACTCACATAATAATGTCACGACTGCCTCATCATTTGGTGCTATTTGCTGTGGGATCCAGAAAGGAGAAAAGCGTTACAGCAGATAGTGAGGAATAAAAAATACTCAGTGTGGTGTGGGTGTGGGGCTTGGGAGGGGGAGGGGAGAAAAAAAATCAGACCATAAGGGAGGCAGAAATAAAGTCTAGAAGTCTAGCATCACCCTTTAACCTTAAAGGTTAGGAGTTACATGGCAAGTGGCTACTGAACCTCCCAAACCTGCAACTCCACCATCCAGAAGGACAACAGAACACCACCGCGTGCAGGTTCCCCTTGAAATCATAAACATTCCTGACTTGGATAGATCATTTCATGCAAATCCCAGATTTCCATACCCAATAACACAATGGAAGGATTGCAGAGACAGCTGACAGCTATCAGGGATGCACCATTAATGCAGGTTTCACTAGCAGTGGCTCTGCTGCCATTAATACATAATAATTTATCTCCAGGAATACAGGTCCCCAGATTATGGCAGGATTCTGCTCCTCAGAACTATTTGCAACCTGAACAGTTTGCAAGTCGGAAATGCAGCCGCGAACCGAGTCCCCACTCGGCAGAAGAAACTTGTAGCCCCGTAGCAGCCGGCAAATCCATCCTGTCGGTCTCCCCAACGCTTGCTCATATGCTGCCTGACCTGCTGAGTTCCTCCAGTGCTTTGTGTATTGCTCCAGATTCCAGCATCTGCAGTCTCGTGTCTCCCCATTTGGTTATTCAACTATGCCCACTCCTTCCAAAATCACTTTGTTGGTGAAGCACTTAGATTTCAGGTTAATAATCTCAGTTTAGTTGACACCTTAATTTTTTATCTAAATGCTATTCATAGCTGATGTTACCCCCCGCACCCCCTCCCCCAAATTAATAAGAAAAAATTGAAAACCCAAAATAAAAAAAAATAATCGGGTCAGTTGCTGAGAATAAAAGTGTTTTATAAATAGTTTTATATTGTTTGAAACTGCACCCGTTTGATCAGAGATTACAGACTGTAATTAACACAGGAAAGGAGATATCAAACAACTCAATTGTTCTACACGAAATAAAAAGAGTCCGACAAACCACAAGGGATTTATTGATGGCTCAACATTCTCAGGAAGGCCACTAACTAAATGACTTTTATACAGCCCAGGTATATAATCTGCTTTTCAGTCAAGAGCCTTGAGGAAATTCCCCCTTACCCTTTACCTCCAGAGATGCATGACTAAGAAGCATCACAGGTCAACAGAAACGCGAGTGGAAAATCCACCGAATAACCTACATTGATCTGAGGAATGAGAACAAATACAGAAACTGCTTGGTTGCTCTTTGTGATGAGAAATGTCAGTCAACCTTGCTATGGGCATCATCAGCCCACAAGGACTCCTACCCTTAAGAAAGTCACACCCTAAGCAAGCTTAAGGAGAGATTTCAATGCAGTAAACAGAAGTAAATAGTTTCCAGTGCCAGAAGGCTCAGCAACCACATAGCACAGATATAGGAAACCGATAAAACACAAGAGCAGAAAGGAAGAAAGATTCAACCTATCCCCCAACCGCCTGACAGGAACACAATGGGTAAAATGTGTTCAGTAATAACTTAAAAATAGGAATATTTGTAAGGAAACTAATTACAGGTTCGTGGGGAGGATCAGGGCCATGTGATAAAACGGATAGTCTAAGAGCTGGACCAAGGACTCTGGGCCAAATGGCCTCCAGTGTGCTAGGAAACAAAATGAGGGTCTTGAACACAACAGGATCCTAGTCAGAAGTGAATGAGGTCAGCAATTTCTGAACATTGTATCCTGTGTAGAAGCCTTGACCTTGCAGAATAGGGCATTCGCCACTTTGTGGCTATGGACACGTTGGGCCCATGACCCAGGGGTCTCTTCTTCAAATATTCATCCAATTTACTCTCTCAAAGGAAGTAATAAATTCTGCTTCAATTCCTCCATGGCAAATAATTTCTTATTTCAATAACACTCTGGCTACAGAAACCCAAAGTTGTCTCCTCAGTTGACGATTTTAAGATAACACATCATTGACATGAGAAAATCGCTTTTCCGATTCACCTTCTTGATTTTAAACTGCTACTCTGTGCTCTCCTGTTGAATCAATGCCAGTTTCACAAAGATCCTCTCAAAGCTGAAATTTCCCCAGATCCAGTATTACCCAGGTGTAACTAGACTATCTGCTCTCTGTGTACTTGCTGTGACAGTGCTTCCAAAACAGCATCGAATTTTCTACTGTGACCATATGCTTACCTTGTGTCATTTCATCACACATCATTATTCTTCTACACTATTAATTTACTTTCAAATGGAGACAAAGTAATCGTTCTTTATCCAGAGTTATCCACATTCACAGCTTCAGGGAATACCCTGCTGAGTCATTAAGCTCTGTACATCCACACTCATTGACATGTCTCCAGTTAAAGGGTCCTCCTCCCATCATCTATACCTCACACTTTCTGTATATCACCTTGTATTGAAGCATAACATTACTGATTCTTACCAGCTGTAACCTTAAGACATCCCATTCCTGCGTATTTATCTTTTGCTGAATCTGCATGCCATTGGTTACACCAGCGTTCACTGCCCCTGAACTGAGCAGCATGGTTGGCAATTCGAGGAAGTGAACAGATGGGTTAGTAAGTTTGCAGATGACACGAAGGTTGGAGTGTTGTAGATAGTGTAGAAGGCTGTGGTAGGTTACAACAGGATATAGACAGGATGCAGAGTTGGGCGGAGAAGTGGCAGATGGAGTTTAATCTAGAAAAGTCTAAAGTGATACACTTTGGAAGATCGAACTTGAAGGTGGAGTACAAGGTTAATGGCAGGATTCTTAGCAGTATGGAGGAACAGAGGGATCTTGGGGTCCAAATCCATAGATCCCTCAAGGTTGCCGCACAAGTTGATAGGGTGGTTAAGGCGGCGTATGGAGTGCTGGCCTTCATTAGTCGGGGGATTGCATTCAAGAGGCATGAAGTAGTATTGCAGCTCTATAAAACTCTGGTTAGACCACACTTAGAGTACTATGTTCAGTTCTGATCACTTCATCATAGGAAGGATGTGGAAGCTTTAGAGAGGGTGCAGAGGAGACTTACCAGCATGCTGCCTGGATTAGAGAACATGTCTTACGAGGAAATATTGAGCGAGCTAGGGCTTTCCTCTTTGGAGTGACGCAGGATGAGAGGCAACTTGATAGAGGCGTATAGGATTATGAGGGACATAGATAAAGTGGACAGCCAGCACCTTTTCCCCAGAGCAGCAAAGGCCAATACCAGAGTTTAAGGTCAGAGGAGGAAAGTTTAGGGGAGATATCAGGGGTAGTTTTTTTTTCAAAAAACACCGAGAGTAGTGGGTGCTTGGAATGCACTGCCAGGGATGGTGGTAGAGGCTGATACAATAGGGACATTTAAAAGACTCTTAGATAGGTACATGGATGTAAGAAAAATGGAGGGTCATGGGCTGTGTAGGAGGGAAGGGTTAGACTGATCATGGAGTAGGTTTGTATAGGTCGGCACAACATTGTGGGCCATAGGGCCCGTACTGTGCTGTACTGTTTTATGTTCTGTAATTCAGGAGGCAGGTAGGATTAAGTTAAGTTTAGGAATCACACATAGGCCATCCAGGAAGCAGATTTCTTTCCCTATGAACACAGCAAGTCAGTTGGGTTCTGATAATGATCTGATATTTTCAGAATCACCAGTCACAATTTATTCCAGATTTAGTGAATTTAAACTCAATTAATCAACAGTACCTAAGATATTGCACAGAATTTTTTTTAAGTATACATTAACCTTGACCCTGACCCTATACGTTTCCATCCAACATTGACTATTCCAATGTCTTCCACCTGATCTTCTACCTACTAGGAATGCAACCCATCTCTGCCACTCATGTTCTAAGATGCACCAAATTCCTTACTCGTCACTATTAGCTTTTTATTCCAGATTTAATAAACCCAATTTAAATCCTCAGTGACATGGTGAGAGTTTAACTTGTGTTTCTGGACCTGTAGAGCAGGCCTCTGGAAACTACAGCAGTTAGGTCACATAACCACTATGCTAAATACCCAATACTGCACTGTATTCTTTCATGATATGGGTCCATGGCACATTTCCCTAGTAATGGACACCAAAGGCAGAACAACCACTCACCTCTTGGCTCTCCTTGCCCTGACTGGAACCGAATATCTTGTGATCAAGGCTATCCAGGGAGTTACTGGAGTCAGATCTGTCAAAGCAATGACGATCCAGTACTTCCAACGTATGCAAGACCTTACTGATTGTAAAACCTATAGGAAGGATAAAATGGAAGCAGCAAAAACAAAAGTACATATTATTTAGTTGAAAATTTAAATAATAAACCAATACCAAATATTCATCCACGTAGATTAGATCTTACTCATAGTGCAAGGAAGTCCACCTGTATGTTAATCAGTGATCTTTGAACATGGAACATTACAGCACAGTACACGCCCTTCGGCCCACAATGTTGTGCCGACATTTTATCCTGCTCTAAGGTCTATCTAACCCTTCCCTCCCTCATAGCTCCCCATTTCTCTATCATTCATGTGTCTATCTAAGAGCCTCTTAAATGTCCCTAATGTATCTGCCCCCACAACCTCCGCCAGCAGTGCATTCCACACACCCATCACTCTGTGTAAAAAAAACCCTGACATCCCCCTTATACTTTCCTCCAATCACCTTAAAATGATGTCCCCTCATGTTAGCCATTGTCACTCTGGGAAAAAGTCTCTGACTGTCCACTCGATCTAAGCCTCTTATCATCTTGTACACCTCTATCAAGTCACCTCTCATCCTCCTCCTCTCCAAAGAGAAAAGCCCTAGCTCGCTCAACCTATCCTCATTAGACATGCTCTCCAATCCAGGAAACATCCTGGTAAATCTCCTCTGCACCCTCTCTAAAGCTTCCACATCCTTTCTACAATGAGGTGACCAGAACTGAACGCAATACTCCAAGTGTGGTCTGACCAGAGTTCTATAGAGCTGCAACATCACCTTGTGGCTCTTGAACTCAATACCACAACTAATGAAGGCCAACACACCATACAGATGGAATTTTGCCTGACACAAGCTAACAAGGGACGAAGGGACCAATTAAATCCCTGCATAATGTGCCAAATGTCTTGGGTTGATGCATTGCTAAAGTTTGAGGATTTACAACCTCTATCCACCTTTTGCCCACAACCTTAATCCCAGCAACAGAGTAGTTAGCAGAAAATGGAGTTTAACACCCAGAACCTCTGGATATTCATTGCATTGAGGTGGGATAGGAGACAGGTCTAACCAAGATGAACTTTTCCCTGAAGTATTGGCAGATTGCCCTGTGATTGCCCTACAGGTGATTTCATTGAAACATACAAAATTCCTGCAGGATTAGATTGGTAGATGTAGGGATGATGTTTCACCTGGTTGTTGGGTCTGGAGCCAGGGAGGTCATAGTCTCAAAATAAGTCAGCCATTTAGGACTGAAACAAGAAAATTCTTCACCCTGTGGGTAGCAAATCTGTGGAATTCTCTACTCAAGAGGGCTGTGGAGGCTCAGTCGTGGAGTAAATTCAAGACAGAAAATGAACGGTGTTTTAGTGTAAATGAGATAATGAACCCCAATGGTTCTGGTTGTTTTTATTTTGCACTGTCTTTTTCTTCACTGCCTTGTATAATATGTTCTGTGTGTTGTCTGTACCTACGTGCCTGTGATGCTGCCGCAAGGTTTTCATTGTACCATTACGTCACCGTACTTGTACACATGACAATAACCTCAACTTTACGACAAGAACATCCAACATCACATTTTGACGTATTTTTCAGTAAACCATAAGCTACACAACACGGCATCCAATCTATCCTTTACAACTATTTGTCAAACATGGCCAACACTGTCCCATACTTGCTCATTTTAAGTTGTCTGGGTCTGTAAATTTTTTATTTCTCTTTATCACATTATGGCCACACAAATTGTCACCTACACGATCAGCCTGACGAACCGTACTTATTTCAAATAAATTGACCATTCTCAATCAGTCAGATAATTAGACAAGGGGAAACTGCTGTAGACAAGAAAGGCCTAAAAGCTGAATTTAATAAAGTCTTTAAAATTGTGAACATTATTGATAAATAAAGTGAAACCATTTCTACCGGCAGTTGATTGGTAACCAGAGAACAGATTTAAGATGATTACTGAAATAACCAGAGGGAAGTGGGTTATTTTTTTCCAAAAAAAAACAGCGAGTGTTTATGATCTGAATTGTGCTGCATGGGATAATACCTAAGCCTGAAAAGGTAATATTTATAGAGCAACAAACAACCTACTGGAGGAATTCGGTGGGTCAAGCAGTATCTGTGGGGTAAAGGAATTGTCAGCGTTTCAGGTCTGATACAGGTTTTGACCAAAACGTCAACAATTCCTTCCCCCACCCCCCACATGCTGCTCGACCCGCTGAGTTCCTCCAGCAGATTGTTTGTTTCTCCATATTCCAGCATCTGCAGTCTCTTGTGACTCAATATTTCGAGGGCCTTAGGGATAGAGAGGGAATAATTGTTAAAGTGCCAGCTCAGGCACAATGGATAAACAAGCCCATTCCTGGGCTGTCAGATTTAAAAAGCCGTCAGTGTGATCCCACAAAATGAGATTTCTGCCCGCTATAACCAAGAGTGCACTCAAGTGCACCACCTAATGGCAAAATGTTACTTTACAGTCTTCTAAAATCTAAACCCTCAGCCCAAGGAATTCCACCCTGGTCAGGAGCATTGAACGTGCCATACAGAAGCAGCTTCACCCTGCCTCCCAAGTTCAGCAATGCTGACTTCAGTGGAATGGGATATCAAAAAATGTACTCAAAGATACTCACTGTATCTCCCCTCCCATTGGGAGCCTTAAGGGGAAAATGGACACAGAAGTCTGGGTCTGTGTAAATTTTTTATTTCTCTTTATTTATATTATGGCCACACTAATTGTCACCTGCACGATCAGCTTGACGAACTGGATTTATTCCAATTAAATTGGCCATTCTCAGAGCATTTAACTTTTTTTTTAAAAAGGAACAGAGACTTTCTGTTCACTAATAGGGAGCGACTCCTCGGTTGGACTCCTGACTGCTCGGAGCCATTTGTCCATCAGACAGCTGATCCTCTGCGTAGATCTTAGGCAGCAGATGAAAATACCAAAGAACAATGACATACATTTACAAAGGTAGACCTTTACCCACATGCTTGCCTTTGCTTCTCCAGAAGGCTTGACATTCGACGACAGAGAACTGTTCAATGACCATTACTTTTGGGAATGTGTGGGAGTTGGAGAAGGGAGGGGTCAAAGCCCTTCCAGAGAGATCCAAAAGCCTCAGTGTTCTGTTACTCAGTTCTAGTTTCAAAGGTAAAAGGACCTTTTCAATAATGTGACAGATTTCCTGGTGAAGACCTGGCTGTCAGGAAACTCAAAGGGGAAAGATTTATCAGCAAAGGACCAGTTTATCCATGATAGTTGAGTGACCACCTTCAGTGTTACCACAAAGCAAATAATCAAGTAAATTGCTTGAAGAACTCAGTAGATCAGGCAGCATCTGTGAAGAGAAACGGACAGTCGACGTTTTGGGTCGAGACCCTTCATCTGGTATCCAGACCATTTTTGATTCGAGACCCTTCTAGATTAAGGGTCTCAACCTGAAATGTCAGCTGTCCATCCCACCCCCCCCCCCCCCCACAGATGCTGCTCGACCTGCTGAGTTCCTCCAGCAGATTGTGTGTGGCTCCAGACTCCAGCATCTGCAGTCTCTTGTGTCTCCAAATAATCAAGTTTGCTGGGGTGACTGTAGACACCTGTAGAGGAAGGGTTCCGTCACACAGGGGATGGGACAGAGATGGCCACATGCATTCTGCTTTTGCAGTACTTTCCAACTGCAGAAACCACTCTACCTGCAGTGGACTCCTGACATTTGTCAAAGGACCACCGGACTTCCACGGCTCGTCCTCGTTGCTTGATCTGCTGCTCCACTTCATAAATTTTGGCTCGGACCTAAAGTATTGAAATAAGTATTCAGTATTCACCAAAAGAGAACAAACGCACAAGGCAGTGTGCAAGATGGCATGCATGTATCTGTGTGTGTTCGCGTGTGTGCATGCAATCTTTGCCTCCCTGTACTATATATAAAAGCCACAATGTATTAAGAACTTTAGGTGCACACTTCCTTCAAGTGTGACATTTGCTTCTAGTAACATTTTCCTGTTCCTTCAAATGCTTCTGCTCTTAGCTTTTGAGGAACTTCCTGTATGGAGAAATTACCTGCCATATATCCCAGCCGTGTCCCCCAATGCCAGGAGCACTGCAAGACCAACCATCCTGGTTTGGCAACAGCAACCCTCTGCTCCATTACTGATTGCCCCTCTCACCAGCACCACTTCCAAATTATGTCCTGGTGATAACGGGATTGACGAGATGCTGCCCATCCTCTCCACCTCAACCTTAATTGTACAAAATTAATACAAAGTTCCTTTGTCATTTCAGCTGCTCTAATTAATGGACAAAAGCACCAACTGCATACCAGTGTCATTTTCATAACAGGTGTCTTCCCCTCCAAGTAACACAATGAACTAACTCTGGTCATTCAAAAGCAAAACACCACAGATAGAGGAAACCTGAAATTCTGATGAAAAGTCATTAAACTGGAATTTATCTATCTCCACAGATGCTCCTTGAGCTGCTGAGTGTTTCCAGAACGTTCTAGTTTCTGACCTCTCACCATTCCCATACCTTTGCCCCTATTTCCGAGTAAACCTCAATTGCCACAGTTTGCAGTTCATAATTGATCTCTAATATTCTCCTCCAACATGGCGCTTATGCAGTGAGGATCTCTCTGCAGTTTTATGTGCATTGGCACCATTATCTCCTTACCAGTACCCCCACTCACCATGTTGAAAACTCACTTTGCTCCTGCGTGCTGCAAGAAACCCTTCAAGTTCACCTTAGGCCCTTGCAACTAACAATTAGTCTCCATCTACACCAAACTCTCTCCTAAAATTCAGAAATACGTATCCAGTGTCACCAACATACCAGCTCTCCTGGCCCACACAATCATATAATCAGAAGTATCCACTAGTAATCAGAATTACCCTCCCACCTGTCCCTCCGTATAGAACAGGCTTCAAAAATATAGGATACAAAATTAACCTTTTCAAATCCAGAACCCAAACTCAAGCCCAAAAACATCCTAGTACCTGAATATTCTAATTCTCCAGTTTCAGAAAAACTGCTCCCCCTCCGTCCCTTTTTTCTCTCCCACAAAGCTACCCGGTTCCTCCTTTACTCAGCCCAAACCCCCATCACCCTGTTTCTTGCCCCTCCTCCACTCACTCAATCTGCCCATCACCCACACACCCTTCCCACTGGTTCCCCTCCCCTTACTGTTTCCATCCGCCCTCCCCACCCCCCTCACTTGATTCCACGCTCCACCTTCCTCTCCTATCAGATTCCATCATCTGCGGCCCTTTGTCGCCTCCACCTATCACCTCCTGCGATCTCCACTCTCCCCTCCTCCATCTGCCGATCACCCCTCCCCACCTGGATCCACCTATCGCTTGCCAGCTCTGACTCCACCCCTCCCCTTCACCTTTTTATACGAGCTCTCTCCCCTCCACCTTTCAGTCCAGATGAAGGGTTTCAACATGAAATGTTGACTGCCCATCTCCCTCCATAGATGTTCCCTGACCCACAGAGTTCCTCCAGCAACTTGTTTGTTGCTAACTTGGATATTATCCTGTTTTTCCCAATATCTTTTGCCATGGATAACAAGACCAAGTGTGCAGACTGAGTGACCACTGACACAAAATGACAAACCATCTACACACACCCAACCCTTCAATTCCAGTTTACATTCATCCACTTGCATCCAAATATACTGGGGGAAAACGAACAGCATGCCACACCAGCCTGTCCATCTATACCTGTTGATTGAAGGTGGAACTCCCTCCTGGCATAGGTAAACACGATGGGGCCACTTGGAGAAGGTCAAGCGGTGAGCCAGGATTGCTGCTTTTACTTTCATTTGTGGAATAATTCCACACCAAGGCACTGGGGCAACATAAAGTTATTGTCTGTAGAAAGAAGATCAGGCTTTGTAATCAATTGATACAGATATGTAAATGATTAAAATCTACTGTGCAATTAAAACAGCTAGAACAGCAGCAACACAGTTACATAGATCTAAATTAAACAATATACAGTAAGCATTAACCAATGATACATAGCAAGGTGTGTGTTTGTTTTCAATCGTGGGAGGTTTAAAAATCAAAGCTTTGCTTTAAACTGAAGCCAAGGCAGTTTAGAAAGCAAATGGAGATGGGTGAATACAACTGAGTGCAAGTCAGAAGCAGTTTTTGAATGCAAATAAACCATTTCTGTAAAACAACAAGGTCCCACATGGTAGGCTGGTCTAGAAGGTTCGTTCCCATGGAATCCAGGGAGAGATAGTTAGGTGGATTCAAAATTGGCTTGGAGATGGGAAGCAGAGGGTGGTGGTTGAAGGATGTTTATTGGAATGGAGGTTGGCGACTAGTGGCGTGCCACAGGGATCGGTGTTATAACCCTTGTTATTCATATTTATATAAATGATTTGGATGCGAATGTACAAGGCTTGATCAGTAGGTTTGCGGATGTCACAAAATTAGGAGGTGTTGTTGATAGTAAAGATTATCATAGATTACAGGGGGATCTTGATCAGTTAGGGAAGTGGGCCGAGGAGTGGCAAATGGATTTTCAATACAGATAAGTGTGAGGTGATGCACTTTGTAAAGTCAAACCAGCGTAGGACTTATACAATGAATGGCAGGGCACCAGAGAGTGTAATGGAACAGCGGGACCTAGGAGTACAAGTGCATAGTTTGTTAAAATCAGCGTCACAGGTAGACAAGGTGGCGAAAAAGGCATTTGGCACGCTGGCCTTCATCAGTCAGGACGCTGACTTTAGGAGTTGGGACATTATGTTGCAGTTGTACAAGTCATTGGTGCGGCTGCACTTGGAGTACTGTGTACAGTTTTGGTCACCCTGTTGCAGGAAAGGCGTGGTTAAACTGGAAAGAGTGCAGAAAAGATTTATGAGGACATTGCCAGGACTGGAGGGCCTGAGTTATAGGGAGAGGTTGGCCAGGTTAGGTCTTTACTCCTTACAATGTAGGAGAATGAGGGGCGAACTTATAGAAGTGTTTAGTTATGAGAGGCATAGATAAGGTGGATGGTAACAGTCTTTGCTCCAGGGCAGGAGAGTCCAAAACTAGGGGGCATAGATATAGGGTGAGAGGGGAAAGATTTAAAAGGGACCTGAGGGGCAACTGTTTCACGCAGAGGGTGGTGAATATATGGAACGAGCTGCCAGAGGAAATGAGGCAGGTACAGAAGTATCATTTAAGAAGAACTTGGATAGGTACATGGAGGGGCGGGGCTTAGAGGGATATGGGCCAAACGCAGGAAATTGTGACAAGCTGGGAGGGCACAGTGGTCGGTATGGACTGGTTGAGCCAAAGGGCCTGTATCTGTGCTGTATTGCTCTCTGACTCTATAACAATGGAATAATATATAAAAAAAATCAGGAACTCTTCAGACTCAGTTAATTCCCTTCCTGACCAACAACACACCATGCCATGTACAAACATATCAGTTTCAATGGAAAATGTGCAGAATCTGAAATTTGGCCTTCTCTTCATCGAGTCATACAGCACAAAAACAGGCCCTTCGGCCCAACTGGTCCATGCTGACCAAGATGCCCATCTAAGCTAGTCCCATTTGCCAGCATTTGGCCCATAACCTTCTACCTTCTAAATCCATGTACTTGTCCAACTATCTTTTAAAAGTTGGTGGAAGGTGGTTTTGGAATGACAAGCACAATGGGTCCAGCACCGACCTGAGGCACACCACCAGATACAGGCCTCCAGTCCGAAAAACCACCTTCCATCATCAACCTCTGCTTCCTCCCATCAAACCAATTAGCCAGCTCTCCCTGGATTCCATGCAATCTAACCTTCCAGACCAGCCTACCATGTGGAACCTGACCAAAGGCCTTAATGAAGTCCATTTAAACCACATCTATCACCCTGCCCTTATCAAACTTTTTTGGTCACCTCATCAAAAAACTTGATCAGAATCCAATCCAATAAAATCCTATTTTGTTTAGTCAGGCATCCAAAACCAATGCCTCCAAATTAAAGTCCCTCCATACATCTACAATAAAACAATCCTAGAAATTCGTGAAATAAAAAGAGGCCATTCAGCCCATCTTGTCCGGTCAAAAATGATACTTAGACTAATCCTACCTCCCAACTTTTGGTTTATTGTCCTGCAGATTATGGCTCTTTAAATTCTCATCCAGGTACTATTTTCTCCAAAATGCAGAGAGGGTTTCTACTTCCACCATCCATTCAGGCAGCAAGTTTCAGACACCCCATCACTCACTCAGTGATAACTTCCCCACCCCACCCCACCCCCATTCCCCTTTTTTAATATCCAGTTGCATGGGAAAATTAATGGCACACAACCAAAATGCTCAAGTGCTAATCCACGAGATGAAGAATGAAAGAATTTTAGTGAGTTACAAATTATAATCATTGAGAGCTAGAAAGATTTATACAGATGCAGTCCCAACACATTCCACTTCAACTATGTAATTGAAATGTCAAGCCTAAGAACATGAATGTCCTTGAGAACATTACGATGACTCAAGTCATTTATCCACCAACTATTTTCATCTTCCCTTGTGATTTGGGTACAAGTCAAAGGCCAAAGAACAACTTTGTCACCATCAGCATGTCTGTTGAAAAACTGAGCAAATTTACTAACCTGTGAAGTAAGATGGAAACTGAGAACTCAAGCTATTCCTTACTAAGCTGAGGAACATCCTGCGATTGAAATAAGTGGGAGTGAAGGTAAAGCCAAGGACTTTCAACTGCAATTACCTCAGTGTGACGTTGTATAGCTCAGCATGCTGGAAGCTTACAAGAAGAACAGCTTGCAAGGAAGATTTTCTGAAGCTCCTCAGAATGTTCTAAAGATCCCAGATAAATGCCACCACGTGAACTGCTGAAGGAGCTCTCAGCTAGACAACAGGTGGGAAGTCTAAATGAGGTCATCCAGAGATGACGACCCCATCTACATCCCAAGGATGGTAAACAACAGAGAAAGAGATGATGCCAGTGGCTTGATGTCAGATACCATAAGTCAGGCCGAAGTCCAGCACCAGTAATGGCCTCTGATATGGGAATCTCATGTACCATTTAGGACACAAGACCGATCGTGATCTGGGAAATTTTTGACTGGAATCTGCTTTATTGGCTCAGGTAGAGTGGAAATACAAGCCTGGTCTGAGAGGGCTAAACAGTCTGTTTCTGCATTCCATAAACTCCTACATTTTCTTTTATATCTATTTAACTTAGGGGCAGGCACGGTAGTGTAAAGGGGCAGGCATAGTAGTGTAGCAGTAAGGGTAACGCTATTACAGCGCCAGCGACCCATGTTCAATTCCGGTCGCTGTCTGCAAGGAGTTTGTACATTGTCCCCGTGTCTGCGTGGGTTTCCTCTGGGTGCTCCGGTTTCCTCCCACATTCCAAAGACGTACAGGTTAGGAAGTTGTGAGCATGCTATGTTGGCACCGGAAGTGTGGCGACACTTGCAGGCTGCCCCCAGAACACTCTACACAAAAGATGCATTTCACTGTGTGTTTCGATGTGCATGTGACTAATAAAGATTTCTTATCTAATCTAATCGGTAATTGTTTTATTATTGTCCCATGTACCAAGATACAGTGTAGAGTCCTTGTTTGCCTGCCATCCAGACTGATCACTCCATACATAAGTATTGAGGTGGTACAAAAGGAATACAATAACAGAAGGCAGAATATAGTGTTACAGTTACAGAGAAAGTGCAGTGCAGGGAGACAATAAGGTGCAAGGGCCATAACGTGGTAGATTGAAAGATCAGAAGTTATTTATCATACAAGAGGTCCATACAAGGGTCTTATAACAGCAGGACAGAAGCTGTCCTTGAGCCTAGTGGTACATATCCTTAAGTTTTTGTATCTTCCGCCTGACGGAAGGTGGGAGAGGAGAAAATGACTGAGGTGGGAGGGGTCCTTGATTATGTTGGCTGCTTTCCCGAGGTAGCAGGAAGCATGGACAGAGTCAATGGAAGGGAGGCTGGTTTTCATGATAGACTGGGCTGTGTTCACAACTCTCTGCAATTTCTTGCGGTCTTATTTATTTACCATCCAGTTCGTAGGATGTGGCCATTGCTGGCAACAACCGTCCATCAAAATTGTCTCTTCCCACTCCATCCTCCCACCCTCTTCTCCACCCCTCCAGTTAAAAGTCAACCACATTAGTGGGTCTGGTATCATATTGCCAATGTGTGCAAGGAGAGTCCCTGTCCTCTGAAAGACATGATGAATCATATGTGGGGTTCTTTTCAGAGGCAGTTTATTGTAGGATGCTTTTTTCCCCCCGATTCCAGATTTATTTAATTGCTTGCATTTAAATTCCTACTGTGGTGGGATTCGAACCCACATTTACAGGATCACTCGTCCAGAACATTGGCTGCTTGAAAATGTAATGTGAACACAGGCAGTAGAGTGTGAATAGCAAAACACTGCAGATTCTGGAAATCTGAAATAAAAACAGACAATGCCGGAAATACTCAACAGGACAGGCAGCATCTGATGACGAATGTCAATTCTGCTTCTCTCTTCATAGATGCTGCTTGACTAGCTGAGCCTTTCCAGCATTTTCTAATTTTACTGAAGAATGAATGGTCTCCATCAACATTTCCATGCCTAAGGCAATGTGGGTTTTAATGTTTCCAGCTAGTATGGACTGATAAAGAACATTATTATTGGTTTATTAATGTCACGTGTACTGAGGTACAGTGAACAACTTTGTTTTGCGTGCCACCCATAAAGATCATTTCATTGCAACAGTGCATTGAGGTAGTACATGGGAAAACAATAACAGAATGTAGAATAAAGTGTTACAGTTACAGGGAAAGTGCAGGCAGACAATAAGTGCAAGGCCACAACGAGGTTGATTGCGAGGTCAAGGGTCCATCTTAATGTATTAGGGGATCATTCAACAGTCTTATAATGGTGGGATAGAAGCAGCCCTTGAGCCTGGTGGTTATGTGCTTTCAGGGTTTTGCATCTTCTGCCCGATGGGAAGGGGGAGAAGAGAGAATGTCCAGGATGGGTGGGGTCTTTGATTATGCTGGCTGCTTTACCAAGGCAGCGAGAAGTGTTGACAGAGTCCATGGAGGGGAGGCTGGTTTCTGTGATGTGCTGAGCTGTGTCCACAACTCTCTGCAATTTCTTGCTGTCACGGACAGCAGTTGCCATACCAAGCCACGATGCATCCGGATAGGATGCTTTCTATGGTGCATCGATAAAAATTGGCGAGGGTCAAAGGGGACATGCTGAATTTCCTTAGCCTCCTGTGGAAGTAGAGGTGCTGGTGAGCTTTCTTGGCTGTGGCAAAAGGATCGGTATAATGTATCTCACCAAAGCACAATGAACCCTGCATATGCAACTTTAGCACAGAAATGTGCTGTACCTTTGTCCAAATGCAAGTGGCAGCAGCTCAACAGATTAGCACATCAACCTCCCAACCCAGGTATCCCAGTCCACATAACTTGTAACACATATTAACACAGAACAGTACAGCACAGGAAAAGGCCCTTAGGTCCACGACATCTGTGCCAAACATTAACGGAAGTTTATCAGTTTTCAAGTAAGTAGCAGGTCACAGGTTAAAGGCATCAAATTGAACAGGATT
Organism: Pristis pectinata; assembly: GCF_009764475.1. Taxonomy (NCBI): domain Eukaryota; kingdom Metazoa; phylum Chordata; class Chondrichthyes; order Rhinopristiformes; family Pristidae; genus Pristis; species Pristis pectinata. The sequence goes on along the minus strand of NC_067410.1, from coordinate 104,686,501 downwards.
GTCAAGTGGGTAGCTTATTCTTCTACAAAGCACCGCTACCCTCCCGAGAGGTCCACAACATATTGTGTGGCATATTCCCAAAACAGAAATGCTGGAAATCATGTTCAAGGTCCCAAGTGGCATTCTGCAGCTGTTCAAAAACCAGTGGAGAGTTAAAGATATTACGTATATCTGTGCATGTAATCGAAAAGAAAATGGAGGACTGACCCTTATCCCAATAAGACAGGTCAGCTCGATCATAACAGCAAAGGATCATGTCAGGCCCATTAAGATTTGACCACAGAAATCTGTGAAGTATCTTTACAGTTAAAAGAGAGTGGAAGCAGCATTAACTCCATTTTATTTCTACAGAAGGTAAAGTGAGTGCATTCATTTGCATAGCATCTATCACCAACACCAGACGTCTCAAAGCACTTAACAGCCAATGAAGTATTTCTGAAGTGCAGTCATGGTTGTAATTCAGGACAACATCACAGCCCATTTGTACACTGCAATATCCAGAACCAAAAGTGTGAAAATGACCATTGGGAAATGCATTTCTCTTTCAATTATTTGGTCAAAGAATAAACATTGGAAAACTTCCAACTTGATTAATAATACATGTCCTCACAAAAAGATGTAAATAAATGCAATAATAATGAGCATCTGGAATAGATGGTCCTTTTTATATTGTGGGTATTTCAGTTTAGCAGAGCATTATAGAGACTGAAAGTTGATGCACCTCCTAATTAAGGAGTTCTTCTAAATAACTCTAAATACCTGATTCTACCAACTATTAAAAAAGAAAAAAAATCCCCAAACCAAACCAAAAATAAAAGCAGTAAAATTCAAGCATTTGTTTTAAGACAGCCATTTGCTGCTCTATGAATGGCTCATTGGAACTAGAACCTCAACAACACTGCAGAGTTACAAGCCTGCTGAAGGCACTGCTAAAACTTTCTCTTTCCACAGATGCTGCCTAGCCTGCTGAGGTTTTTTTTAAGCATTTTCTTTCTTATTTCAGGTTTCCAGCACCTTCAGTTTTCTTTTTATTTTCAGATCAATGCACTTAACAGGAAGAGTGCCAAAAGATTAAATACAGTGGTGTGTGCTGCAGCAATTTACGAAGTGTGGCAGTCTCTGTTATAATCACATAAAAGTCAATTCTGACACTTTTATCACTTTATATGCTTAGGGGGGGGAAAAAGTGACATCTGTTCAATTCTACCAACAACTGACAATTATCCAGCACTTGTATTTGTACCTACAGTGAAGCAACCATTCAAAAGGAACAATACTGACAAAACAAGTGGCTACTATGCAGAGACGGCAAAGCAGAACAAAAGCTGATGATTATCTAGCAGATGTCTACTACCCAGTGCAAAACCAAAGACCAGCTCTAGACATTGACAAAGATCTTGTTGGCATACAGCCTGGCTAATGATTGGAAGTTAAACTTCAACACTTAGAAATGAAAATACATCTCGGGCTTTCATGGAGTCTGCCCTACAAATCCCAAAAGCCTTCCTTCAGCAAGATAGGAAAGCTATCCGTAATGTAATTCCTCCAGTAACGACATTCTTTCAGCTTGAATAAACCCTAACAGAATTACAAGCAAGCCATTTAGTCACAGCAATAGTCATGGAAATTTATTGGTCTGGATTTAATAGGGAATTGCCATCAGTTCTGCAAGGAACGCTTGTATTGCTCAACACAAGTGCCGGTAGTTTGCAAGATCTACTCAACCGAGAGGCCACAAATTCACTCCACCAGCCATTTCCCCATTGAGTACAATGGAGGAACAGAATCTTGCTGAGATCACCGGGGTGGGGGGGGGGGGGGGGGGGGGGGGGGGGGAAATCGACTCTTGGATCACATGCCAGATTAGTTCCAGCACAGAAAACACTATCCCATCTATTTGAAGGAGGATTTACAAGAAAGAATAAGGCATTTTTATTGAACTATTGGAGTCATAGAACCATAGAGTTGTACAGCATAGAAAACAGACCCTTCGGTGCAACTCATCCATGCCGAAGTTGCCTATCTAAATTAGTTCCATTTGTCCACAATTGGCCCATATCCCTCTAAACTTTTCCTATCCATGTACCTGTCCAAATATCTTTTAAATGTTGTAATTGTACTTGCCTCTACCACTTCCTCTGGCAGCTCATTCCATAAACCCACCACCGTCTGGGTGAAAAAGTTGCCCCTCAGGTGCTTTTTAAATCTTTCACCTTAAACCCATGACCTCCAGTTTTGGACTCCACCACTCTGGAAAAAGGACCTGTGACCATTCTCCTTGTCTATGCCTTTCGTGATTTTATAAACATCGATAAGATCACTATTTATTTTGTTTAAATTTCTAATTACTTGCAAACATGTGTGTCTTTAATTGGCATCCTTTCTCAAAATAGATTAAAACTGTTTATTCAATTGTTTCATAATTTTTTTTGAATGCTTCTGATGTCCACAAGGAAAACATTAATGACTTTGGCTGCTCCCCTTGATCTGGGCAAACAAGATGGCAAGTTCAGAAGAGTGATTAATGAGTGGGGAGTGTGAGGGGTGGGCCCATGTCAGTAGAATACAAGCCAACATCTCCTCAGTTCAAGAACAAAAAGAGATTTGTGCATCTGTAGCATCTTTGACTTCTTCCAGGTACCCTAAATCAGTTCATGTCGCTGAGGTATTTTCTATTTTTCCACTGAAGTAGTTCTATCTGTGTTGTACTGTAAGAAATATGGTTGTAACTTTCACAAAGCAAGGCCCAAATTTTTAGAGATGTCAACTAAAGACCAAGACACCGGAGAATACTCCCATGCTCTTCAAAGCACTGCCTTTCCATAGTTTAGATCTACTTGACAAAAAGTCTCTAATAAAATGCTCCCAGAACTCAATGGGGAGGTTGGGAAGGGGAGGACTATTCCCTGGAGCATGGGTGACACTATAGAGGTATATAAAATCATGGAGGGGCATGGACAGGGTGAAGGCAAACAGTATTTTTCTCATGGTTGGGGAATCAAAAATGAGAGGCCATAGGTTTAAGGCAAGAGAGGAAAGATTTAAAAGAGTCCTGAGGGGCAACTTCTTCACGTGAATGTATGAAATGAACTGCTAGAGGAAGTGGTCAAGGCAGGTACATTGAAGAAGACATTTGGCCAGGTACATGGATCGGAAAGGTTTAGAGGGATAAGGGTCAAAAGGAGACAAATGGGACTAGATTAGATGGGCTAATTAGTCAGCATGGACCAGCTGGGCCAAATGGCCTGTTTCTGTGCTATATTACTCTTAAAAAAGAACAGTTCTCTTCCGTTCAGCATCAACAGAAAACTCGTACAGACCAACTTTAACCCCATATACCTGTTGCCCAGTGGAGAGTTAAAATGGCTACGGCATCTTATTCCCTCAAACATCCTACTGCCTTCCCAGCCTGACCATTGAGCAGGCAATGGAGACACCAGACAATATGCTGATCAGATGATGCCATCCAGATGAGACGGGACTTTTAACCAAATATGTGAGGATAAGGAAATCTCCCCTCAGCCAACCTGCAGGGAAGGTGGGAGAGCCAGAGTGTAATTGATAATTGGTTTATTATTGTCAATCACATGTACCAATATACAGTGAAAAGCTGTGTTTTGCATGACATCCAAACATCATTCCAAATACAAGTTTGAATGCGCAGGAACACAACAAGCTGCAGAGAGTAGTGGACTCTGCCCAATACATCATGGGCATATCCTTCCCCATTGGTAGTATCTACATGAGGCGCTGCCTCAGGAAGGCAATATCATCAAAGATCCCCACCATCCGGGCCATGCCATCTTCCCGCAGCTACCATCAGGCAGGAGGTACAGAAGCCTGAAGTCCCACATCACCAGGTTCAAGAACAGCTACTTCCCTTCAACCATTCGGTTCTTGAACCAACCTGCACAACCCTGATCACTACCCCAGTATAGCAGCACTATGATTACTTTGCACTACAATGGACTTTTCTTGTTCTAATTGTGTTCTTTCTTGTAAAAATTGTGTACAATTTATGGTTATGGTTTACTTGTGAATATTGTAACTCTTATGCTATGTGCCTGTGATGCTGCTGCAAGTAAGTTTATCATTGCACCTGTGCACACATGTACTTGTGCATATGACAATAAACTCAACTTTGACATTGAGGTTGTACAAACAATAAACAGAATGGGGCAGCCCAAAATGCAAAAATTCATGTGCTATTTAAACACTGGGGCAGACATTCTGATCTGATGCCTATTCTAATGCCAGGACATACCCCACAGATGGTTCTGATTTAAAGCAGGGATGGCACCTTCCACCCTGGTGCCCATCTCTGCCCTGCTCTGGTGGATCTTTGTGGAACCCAGCAGAGAAGCACAATATTCTCCAGGCTTCCCAGTTCTCTGGCTGGGAAATCTGCCCCTGAACCTGGTTAAACCAGGCACAAGCACCATAGCGTCCATTCAATTCAGGAGAAAATCAAGCAGCTATAAGCTTTATTATTACTTTTAATTATTCTAATTCATTTTTAGTGTGTTGTAAAGAAATAATATTTTTAATTATTCATGTACCATTTCTTAAAATATCCAAGCCTTACCTAATATATGCAAAGGTCAAAAACGGCTAGAAACATTCAACAGCCCTGACTGCTCGTCAATCTAGAGGCCGGACCTCACTAGCTGAGAGTGCAGCCACCTAGCTGTGCTGAGACAACCCCACACAGTGCTGGAGCACACTGGAGTGCCAGGAGCCAGGATCCCCGTGGAAGACTGCCAGAGACAGTGTTTGAACACACAAGGGCAGTTGGACTGCAATTTTCAGCCAATTAGTTGTGTGTTTCTTGTGGGCCAGAAGGAGCAGCAGTTCTTCCCTGGCATCCCCCCTGCAGAAACCTTGGGACTCACAGCTCTGTGTCCAGGCTATGCCTCTCTTTGCTCCAACCAATTTACGCTCTGATCAATCTGTACCCACTCAATGAAATCTTTACTTCAGGACCCTGTCAGCAGCTTCCACATGTCCAAAATCTGGTAAATTGGTAAATTAAGTTGGTTTGTTACTGTCACATGTACCGAGGTACAGTAAAAAAAACTTGTCTTGCATACCGTTCATACAGATCAATTCATTACAACAGTACATTGAGGTAAAACAATAACAGAAGGCAGAATATAGTGTTACAGTTACAGAGAAAGTGCAGTGCAGGCAGACAATAAGGTGCAAGGCCATAACGAAGTAGATTGTGAGGCCAAGAGTCCTCACCTGGACCCTGTTGGCCAATCACCTCATGCTGTCTGCCAGTGTCAGGTAAACCAGAACCTGTCCATCTTCCTCTCCCTCTCGCACACTGCCATCTCTCCACACCGTTCCCCAGTCCTATCCTCTCACTGTCCACTCTCCGCTCTCTTCCCCCATTTGCCTCCTACCATTCTATCCAGACCTCATGTCTTTCCCCCAACCTGTCTCCCCATCTTTCTTCTGCTGTTAGACCCTTACCACAAGAGGCCATTCACTCCACATTGGCTCTGTACAGCAATCCAGCCATTCCCATTTGCACTGCCCCCATGATATTTTCCCCTCGAATCCCTACCCAATTCCCTTTGAAATTCCTAAGTATTCGCACCAACCTTACAGACAATGAATTCCAGATCATCACCACAACCTGAACATAGAACCTGAACAGTACAGCACAGGAACAGGCCCTTTGGCCCACGATGTTGTGCCAAACTAAATTAAGCTAACAATGCCTACTTAAACTAATGCCTTCTGCCTGCACATGTTCAATATCCCTCCACTCTCTGCATATTCATGTGCCTATCTAAGAGCCTGTTAAATGCCTCTGTTGTATCTGCCTCCACCACCACCCCCGGTAGCACATTCCAGGCACCCACCACTCTCTGTGCAAGAAAACTTGCCCTTTGAACTTTCACTCTCTCACCTTAAATACATGCCCTCCAGTATTATACATTTCAACTCTGGGGAAAAAGATACCAGCTGTCTACTCTACTTCTAACTCTCAAATCTTATAAACTCCCCTCGGCCTCCACCACTCCACAGAAAACCACCCTGGTTTTTTCCAACTTCTCCTTATAGCACATGCCTTCTAATCCAGGCAGCATCCTGGTAAATCTCTTCTGCACCTTCTCCATAGCCTCTACATCCTTCCTATAATGAGGCGACCAGAACCGAATGCAATACTCCAGATGTGGCCTAACCAGTTTTTTTTTTAAGAGCTGCAACATAACTTCCCATCTCTTGAACTTAATGCCTCAACTAATAAAGGCAAGCATGCTGTACACCTTCTCTTCCACCCTATCAACTTGTGCAGCCACTTTCAGGGAGCTATGGAATTGGACCCCAAGATCCCTCTGTACATCAATGCTGTCAAGGGTCCTCCCATTAACTGTGTACTTTTCCCTTCACATTTGATCTCCCAAAGTGCAACACCTCACACTTGCCCAGATTAAACTCCATCCATCATTTCTCTGCCCATATCTGCAACTGATCTATATCCCACTTTGCCCAAGAGGTTTTTTTTTTCCATTTTCCCCTCCTTGTACCTTTTGCCCATCACTCTGGATCCATGTTCTCTAGTCATCTAAGCATCTCCTAGTGGGAACAGCCTCCCTTTTACGATCTTACCCACATCTATCCAATCTCCTTTACTCAAAGGAGAACAGTCCCAGCTCTCTCCACAGAATCCACATCCTTCCTAAAGTCCGTTGACCAGAAAGGGCTACAATCCTTCAGCTGTGGCATTAGCAATGCTTTATAAAGGTCCAACTTAACTTCCCCACTTCTGCAGACACAAGAGACTGCAGATACTGGAATCCAGAGCAACAAACTATCTGTTGGAGGAACTCAGTGGGTCAAGCAGTGAAGAAAGGAACTGCTGATGTTATGGGTAGCATCAACAATTTACCTCTCGCTGCCTTGGTGAAGCAGCCAGCATAATCAAAGACCCCACCCACCCGGGTCATTCTCTCTTCTCTCCTCTTCCATCAGGTAGAAGATACAGGAGCCTGAGGGCACGTACCACCAGACTTAAGGACAGCTTCTACCCCACTGTGTTAAGACTATTGAACCGTTCCCTTATACGATGAGATGGACTCTGACCTCACGATCTACCTTGTTGTGACCTTGCACCTTATTGCACTGCACTTTCTCTGTAGCTGTGACACTTTGTACTGTTATTGTTTTTACTTGTACTACATCAATGCACTCTGTACTAACCCAATGTAAATGCACTGCGTAATGAATTGACCTGTATGATCTGTATGCAAGACAAGTTTTTCACTGGACCTCAGTACAAGTGACGATAATAAACCAATACCTTTACTTCCTCCCCCCCCCCCCAACAGATGCTGCTCAACCTGCCGAGTTCCTCCAGCAGATTGTTTGTTGCTCCCTACTTCTGTATTCTGCCCCAATGTTTAATGAAGCCTCACGTCCCATATGCTTTACCAACACCTTCGTCAAAATGGTTACCACTTCTGAGGAGGATCAATGCACATAAACATCCAGGTCCCTCTTGGCCCGCACAAACTTGAGAATACTGAAACAAAATCAGATGGAATTTGTGGCTTGAATTCAGGGTCACCAAGACTCCAGAATTAAATGAATATGGATTGTAAAGTGGTAGGGAGGGGGAGTTAAAAGGCCATAGGAGCTGATAAAGAAAAGGGAACAAGGAGGAACGAGGGGGAGGAAAGTAATGACAGATTGGTGGACAACCTCAGGTCAAATATGGTAGCAAGGCTCTGTTACAAGAGTTGTCAGAATGAAGAATAGAGTCATTATCTAAGAGTAGTTTGTGACAGGGTTATACTTCCTTAGAGGCAGTACGTGTATAAGTTATTATTATTGCAGTCTGCACTGTTAGCAGAAGGATGCAATCTCTGCTTGGGAATAATTCCCTTAATTTTAAAAAGAAAACAGGAGGTGATAATTTATTATCTCCATTTCCCTCGACTGTGTTCTACCCATTATGCACCAACTTCATTCTGTTGTGATCAGCAAGCTGGGAGGTGTGATGAAGCATCAGGATGACTGCCCCTCCAATTAACCTCAACATCCTTGACCATGGAAGAAGCAACAAACCTGCAATTGAACTTGGTGCTTCATTATAAGAATAGATAGCAAACTATGAATGTGTTTAAACTCCAGTCTCTCAAAATGACCTGACACTCACTGGAAATTGTATGTCTGTGCCTGCGTCCATGTCTCCCTGTCCATCTGCATGTGGGGTGGGAGGAGGGTGGGCAGAGGAATGGACTTCCACCACCATTTACAAAAAGAATATTTACAAAGCACATTCAGAAATCACTTCTCAGTGAACTATTAAACTGGCACATTTTTTTTTAAAGCCATGCCAGATCACACCTAGCCCATTGCCTGTCAGGTCAAAGTGTCCTTGAAGCAGCAGCCAATTATTTGCTTAAACAAGAAAGGCCCACATCTGACCTTGATGCCAAACACTTTAAACAGGCAGGGGAGAAAAGAGAAAGCGCTGAGAGGCAGTAAGTGTTTAATTTACAATTAGGGCCTCGTGAAATTCTTTTCATGTCCCAGAAACCACAGATAGGAGAGAATTGAGCGAAAAACTCAGTCCAGAAGCACTTCACAAAAGAAACATGAATTCATGTTTGACTTCTCCTGCATATTACAGCCAATTAAATCCTGTTCTGAAGTTTTTCCACTGGTGTAATGTAGGAATAATCAACAAGTTCCCACAAACAGCAATGTAATATTGACCCAGATCATCTAATGACTCAGTTCACTGATATGCATCAGGCAGGTCACTAGAGAATCAACCTTATTCTCATAGAGCCATACAGCATGGAAACAGACCCTTCAGCCCAACTGGTCCATGCCAACTAAGATGCCCTAAGCTAGTCCCATTTCCCTGCGTTTGACCCTTATCCCTCAAATCTTTCCTATCCATATACCTGTCCAAGTACCTTTTAAATGTTGTTAATGTACCTGCTTCAACCACTTCCTCTGGCAGCTCATTCCATATAACGGACCACTCTCTGGGTGAAAAAGTTGCCCCTCGGGTTCCTACTAAATGTCTCCCCTCACACCTTAAACTTATACCTGCTAGTTCCCGATTCCCCAACCCTGGCAAAAAGACTGCATGCATTTACCCTATCTATGCCCTTGATAATTTTATACACCTTGACAAGATCACCCCTCATTTTCCTACACTCCAATGAAACAGTCCCAACTTGCTCAACCCCTCTCCGTAACTCAGTCCCTCGAGTCCCAGCAATATCCTCATAAATCTCCCCTGCATTTTTTCTCCTTTAAAGTGGTGAGATCATCGACAGACAAGTCCTCCACAGGTTACGACAGCATTCCGTTCCTAGAACATAGAATACTACAGCTCAGTACAGGCCCTTCGTCCCATAATGTTGTGCCGAAATTTTATCCTGCTCTATCTAACCCTTCCTTCCCACATAGCCCCCTATTTTTCTATCATTCATGTGTCTATCTAAGGGTCTCTTAAACTTCGCGAATGTATCTGCCCCCACAACCTCTGCAGGCAGTGCATTCCATGCACCCACTACTCTCTGTGTAAAAAACTTACCCCTGACATCCCCCTTATAGGGAGCATTGGAAAGGGTGCAGAGGAGATTTACCAAGATGCTGCCTGGTTTGGAGAGTATGGATTATGAGGAGAGACTAAGGGAGCTAGGGCTTTACTGTTTGGAGAGGAGGAGGATAAGGGGAGACATGATAGAGGTATACAAAATATTAAGAGGAATAGATAGAGTGGACAACCAGCGCCTCTTTCCTAGGGCACCAATGTTCAATACAAGAGGGCATTGCTTTAAAGTAATGGGTGGGAAGTTCAAGGGAGATGTCAGAGGAAGGTTTTTCACCCGGAGAGTGGTTGGTGCATGGAATGTGCTGCCTGGGGTAGTGGTGGAGGCAGATACGTTGGTCGAGTTCAAGAGATTGTTAGATAAGCATATGGAGGAATTTAAAATAGGGGGATATGTGGGAGCAAGGGGTTAGAAAGTCTTAGGCGAGGCTTAAAGGTCAGCACAATATGGTGGGCCGAAGGGCCTGTATTGTGCTGTATTGTTCTATGGTATACCTCCCTCCGATCTCCTTAAAATTATGTGCCCTCGTGTTAGCCATTGTCGCACTGGGAAAAAGTCTCTGACTGTCCACTTGATCTGTCACTCATTCCTGTGAATGGTTCGTAACCCAAACATTTCACGTCGGAAATATGGCCATGGACAGAGTTCCCAGGCAGCAGAAGAAGCCTGCAGTCAGCAAATCCATCCCGCCAGTCTCCCAAATGCTCATATGTACAGGCTGTACATACGTCGAGCATTCGTAAACTGGTGAAGACCTGTACTTAAAGGGCTGTGGCCTCATGCTGGAAGGTGAGATAAGGTTGGGTCACTATTTTTCCACTAGCGCAGACACAATGGGACACGTGGCCTCTTTCAGTGTCATAAATGTTCTGTAATCCCACAGCATCCACCCAAGGGAGCAGACTGGGTCTCATTACAGACAGCGCACCTTCAACAATGCTGCCCTCCTTCAGTACCACATCAATGTGTTAGTCTAATTGTAGTGCTCAAATCTCTGGAACAGGAAGCTCAGAGCAAAAGTTCTACAATATGCTGATAAATCAACATATACAGAAATCAAAAGACCTTGCGGGTCCCTCCACAAACTTGGGAACTGTAATGCACTTCGTATAAACCATACCACAGATATAGATAACTGTAATACTTTACCACTTTGCTCTCTGCGATTAATCATTTTCTATTCACATCCTTTATCAGATAGATGACAACAACTTTCTTTCTCTCGTCCACGTTACGTGGGAGAACACAATGAATATCATCAAAACGCCACGGCTGTGTTAATCATCTTCATGGTCACAAAAGCAATGTCAATTACAGATCTAATGTTATTTTGTATTGGATTACAACTCCTGAGCAAGAGCCTCCTCACAAAGCAAGGCATGAATTGTTTCTATATTTGATGCATGCATCAAGCTCCCCAAGATTATGGATATCATGAGTCAGTCGAAGATCACAACTCATTAGACTGCCCCATTTGCCCCCCCCCACATTACATTTTCATTTACGATCACATCCTAAGAGCCTCTTGAGTTGGATTGTCAGCTTAAGTGCTCAATTACAAGTGCTTTGTGCACTTCTCTCTCTTCAGAAGTGATCTGTGATTGTCTGAAAAAGGAGAGGAGAGCTTGTATACAGTGGTGGGGCAGAGGAAGGGATGTTTAAGTTTAGGACAGGGACAAAGAAGAGAATAATTGTGTGTGGAATTTATCCAATCTCCTTCATAGAAAGAAACTAGCGATCCACACAGCAACATTCACTACCTAATTCTCCATCTGTTGGCAAAATAGGCAATCCAGTTTCAGCATCCTCTCCCAGACAAACAAGACCAGCATTCAGGCTCTGATCATGGTTTAATCTGCTCTTGTGCATGAGCCACATCAGCCACATGCCCAACACTAGATTCCCAGAACAATCACTCAACTCAAGAACTCAGCAAGAGATTTCCAAGAGGATAGAGATAACTTCACAAGGATGTTCTCGAAATCTCCTTGAGAAAATGTAATGTCTTTTCTGACACGTGGAAACCCTTGGAGAAGAAGCACACAGGAAGGAATGGAGTAGACCGAGCTTCTATAACAGTAGCATGTGGAGACCAAACACAAGCAGCAGAAGGAATGAATCGTCCACCAAACATCCCATCCAACCCACCCCATCAAACACCTCCTGCTGACTTGCAGTAGAGTCAGTAGATGAGTCTTCACATACTTCAGAATTCAGAGATCTGGAATGGAAGCAAGTCATCCAGGAGCCTGAGGGATTGCCTAAGAGTGTTCTCCTCCACAATCACACTTGGCATGAAACCTCACTTCTCCCTCCCCACCCCCTGCCATTCAACCAAGTACTGTGAATGTCAGTTTTCCCAATGCCAAGGGACTGATCATGCATGGTTCTAGATCTTGCTGAGGCCAAGTCATGAGCTTTGCATTGTACCATCAATGAAAAGGCCCATCACTTTGTGAATGAGCACAAGGAGAATCCTCAAAAAAAAGTTACCAAAAGCAACAAGGAGTTCGAGTGTCAACATTGCAAGTAATAAAAGTTATTCATTAAATCTGCATTTTGAATATTCTAGTACTGGGAAAAATGATCAAACCTCTTGTATAAACTAAATAATTAGATAATAGATTTTTTAGGGAAATGATACCCAATCTAACTGATGCACGACTCTTGTCTCTCAATGTGTGGTTGACTTGAGGCTTCCTTCATTGTTCTCAAGTATCTCTGCCCAAGTACAGAAGACATATTACCAATTATTGTGCAACTAGATTACAAAATCAGAATTTTCCTTTAATTTTCCAGAAAAGACAAGAGCAGATTGACAATTGAAATTGCATAAAAGTCAAATCTGGTTATAAAAACCTGGGATCAGTAGACAATTCAAGGTCAGCATTCATTGCCCATTGAATTTGCCTGGATTGCTCTTATACAGAGATCAAAAAATTAAATACTGAAGGTGTGATTTCTTCTATGTGCACCGTCAACACAAACTTACTGATCAGAACCTGTGCAGAACTCTATTCTGCCTGGAAGAATCACCCCCGACCAGCAAGTGGTGCTGTTATCTGTAAACAAACATTATAGCTACTTGATCTGTTTTGGTGGCTTAAACATAACTACAATTTAAACATGAAAATGAAAGGACTGCAGACGCTAGAAACCTAAAATGCTGTAAACACTCAACAAGTAAAGCAGCATCTACGGAGAGAGAAGCAGGGTTAACTTTTTAGGTTGATGACCTGTCTGATGACATCTTCCCGCCACTTTCCATCTTCTTGCCTCCACTAAGTGGTTCCACCAACTATCAAAGGTAACAGTCAAAAACTTGCAAAACCCTTGTGGAGCTGCAATGCTGAGACACAGATCTCTCAAGTTTGGAGGAGTCACTCACCTGCAACATGCAACTGAGACCGTAAACTAAAGGACGATGCTGTGGACACGAATGAAAATCGGAGAGGGCTGACTGCACCGGGCTCATGACGGCAGTGGGAGCAGCAGGACTAGGGGCTGCCAGTGCAGGGTTATTTGGTCCAATGATCATATGAGGTGAATGTGCAGGAACAAGGTTTGAAGAGCTCTCACTCAGCAGTGCAGAAAGCCTCCTGGCACAGAAATAAGCGAGGCGACGGGACAAGTAGGCTGATTGGACAAACTCTTCGGAATACTGAAAGAAAGAAAGGGATCAGTCAGTGGTAGGTCGCATTTTGGCAATTAACAGACCCATTTTTCTGCATTCTTTCCACTTCCTTCCATGACTAAGCATGGCATTATAGAATCATACAGTTGTACAGCATGGAAGAAGGCCCTTCAGCCCATAAGTGTTCATGCTAACCAAGATACATATTCAAGCTAATCCCCTTTCCCAGCACTTGGCTCATATCCCTCTAAACTCTTGTCATCCATATAATAATCCACATACTTCTTAAATGTATCTAATGTTCCAGCCTCAACCACTTCCTCTGGCAGCTGGTCCCATATGTTTACCACCCACTATATGAAAATTAGACTTAACACTTCTCCATGTTGCTGTTGTATAAAACTTTGGTTAGGCCGCACAGTTCTGGTCGCCCCATTACAGGAGGGATGTGGAGACTTTGGAGAGGGTGCAGAAGTGGTTCACCAGGACGTTGCCTGGATTAGAGGGCACATGGTATAAGGAAAGGTTGGACAAACGTGGGTTGTTTTCTCTGGAGCGGCGGAGGCTGAGGGCAGACCTGATAGAAGTTTATAGAATTATGAGAGGCCTAGATAGGGTAGACATTCAAACTGTTTTTCCTCAGGGTAGAAATGTTGAATACTAGAGGGCATAACTTTAAGGTGAGAAGGGGAAAAGGGATGTGTGGGTACCTGGAATGCGCTGCCAAGGAAGGTGGTGGAAGCAGATATGATAGTGGCATTCAAGAGGTTTTTAGACAGACACCTGAATATGCAGGGAGTGGATATGGATATGGATCATGCGCAGACAGAAGAGACTATTTTAACTTGGCATCATGCTCAGCACAAACATCATGGGCCAAAGGGCCTGTTCCTTTGCTGTACTGTTCTATGTGCTGTGTTCTATAAGCCATAATGTGCATCTAGCCAAAGGTTCTAAATGAGATGGGCAAAATGGTAATAGGACCATCTTAACATTTTTTTTTGAGTATTGCTCCCCAGGCACAAAAGGTACATTACTGGAGTGGTTGCATTATTGGATTAAAAATGCAGAATCTCCCCATTATTCTCCAGAAAACACTAAAGCAGATTGACAGTTGAAACTACATAAAAATCAAAGCTGGAAATAAATTCCTGGGATCGGTAAACGTGACTGCAAAGATGTCACATTGCCACACAAGTCCAACCGGTTCTCTCGTATTTCTGAGGGAATAAAAGTCCCACACCAGCTGCTCACGCCTGCATACAACTCCAAAACAACTTCTATTGAAATGCAAGGATAATTGCATCTAATTTTATCTTTATTTATTCATTTCCAGGATGTGGGGAATGCGGTTGAGAGGGAATAATAAATCAGCCACGATCAAGTGACGGAACAGACTTGATGGGCCAAATGGCTTAATTCTGCTCCTATGCCTTATGGTCTTATGTTATTATTGCTGCCCAGGGCAATATTTATTATCCAACCTCCAATATCCTTGAGAAGTCAGTGGTGAGCTGCCTGCTTGAACTGCTTCAGTCCTTCTAATGGTAAGGTTCCAACAATGGTGTTGAGGACAGAGCTCCAGCGACGATGAAGAAACGGCGATAAACTTTCAGGTCAGAAGGGTGCACAACTTGGAGGGCACTCTGCAAGTGGTGGTGCCTGCTGCCCTTGTTGGAAAATCTCGTGCCCTGGTTGTTGAAAGAGGTTGAAAGTTTTGGAGGTGCTGTCAGAGAAGCTTAGTGGGTAACTCCAATGCATTTTGCAGACAGTACACACTGCAACCATGGTGTACAAATGGTGGAGGGAATAAACATTTATGGTGTGGTACCAATAAAATGGACTCCTGTGTCCTGGATGATGTTGAACTTCATGAGAGTCGGAACTGTATTCGTCCAGACAAGTGGAGAGTATTCTATCGCGCTCATGACTTGTGTCTTGTAGATGGTATAACAGGCTTTGGGGCATTAAGAAACAGGTCACTCACAGTAGAAGATCCTGCCTATGACTTGTTCTCATAGCTATAGTATTTCAATGCCTTGTCCAGTTGAGCTCCTATTGAATTGTGACCCCCAGTGACGTTGATGGTGGGGGAAATGGAAAACAGCATTGCCATTGATGGTTATTTTCTCTCTAAAATCAGTCTGTCACTTACAGCAATGTGGTCACCCAATTCAACTGAGAGGAAAGTTACCCACTTTGTTTGTTCATAGTGGTGTCACTAAATGCAACCTTGATAAAATTGCCAAATGTGATCTAAAGGCCATCCAACAATCAAAAATTCAATAATCTACTGAGTACATTCATTTTAAGTGAGAAAGTATTTCACCTGAATGACATTTTATCTCCAATATTCCTGTGTGTTGTACATCAAGCAACAAAAGTTTGTGTAGATTCTTGTTTTAAAGATAGTGAGAGTTCAATAGAGCTTTGTAAATAACCTGGAGCCAACAACACCAGCTGGTTAAGTTAAATAATCTTTCTTCATTCTACTTCATTACAAAAGATTTGGCTTCATAGAGGAAATGCTCAGTTTGTTTACCTGCAGCATAAGAGGCAGCAGCAGCTTAAGGAGCTCGTCATCTGCCGGTCTGACTTTCTCCAAAACCTCCAGGATCCATGTCAAGTACTCATGTCTTTCCAACATCCCATCCTGCAACAAGACACGGCTGCAAGTTAAATGGGCTTCTCTTGGATAATTTGTGGGTCATTTACAAGCAAACAGCTTAGCTCCCAACAAGTAATCAAGGCGTACTTCATAGAATACTTGCACTATAGCTGCAGCTAAGGTAAGGAGGATCATTAAAGTTCAGTCAGCACCAAACTCCTTTTCTCTTGTGATGCAACAACTCCCGAGGGGAAGAGAAGCAAATAATATTACAGAAATGGTGCTAATTATCAAAATTAAAGAGTGCACAAAACACAGTCTTGTTACCAACAGTGTTAGTAATCCACAAGGTGTCAAAAATACTCAGATCCCGCAGTTGGATGCCAATGAACGGTTATCCACCCGAAATGCTAACCATGTTTCTCTATTTGTGGATGCTGCCTAGCCTGCTAAGTATTTCTGAGCATTCTCAGTTTTATTTCAGATTTCCAACTTCTGCAGTATTTTGCTTTAATCCTACTCCAAAGGACTATTTGAACTGAAGACACCAGAGAGGGTAGATGCCAGAATCTGGAGCAACAAACGATCTGCTGGAGGAATTCAGCAGGTCAAGCAGCATCTGTGAGTAGAGAGAAATTATCAACGCTTCAAGTCAAAACCTTGCATCAAGACTATTTGAATTGATGCTTATTTTCCAGAGTTTATGCTCTTGCAACATAGTCTGTTGAGCTTTAAGATTGCCCGACCAGGTTACTAAAGAAAAACACAGAATGCTGAAAAAAAAACAGGAAATACAATGTGAAAATGCTCATTATCTATAACTGTTGAACTTCATTTTCAATCTAGAAGGATGTAATATGATTTGCTGGAAAATGACTAGGATTTTCATAATGATTCTTGAGATAATGATTCTGTTTTTCTGACTTATACCCTCATCAGATCAGCCTCTGTTCCTTTACTTGTTCCATTACTACCCTGTCTCCTTTCTCCATTTTGTCATTTAATCTATCCTGCCTTCCGCGTTTCCTCTCCCTTTGTTTGCATCTTACAACTTGTTTGTTTATCCCCAGCTGATTCCAGTTCTAATGAAGGGGCAGTGACCTGAAACGTTAACTCTGTTCCTCTCACCACAGATGCTGACTGATCGGTTGAACACTTCCTCTTATTGCAACTGTCAGCAGAAGCAAAATGACGCCAGATGGGTCATTTGCAGCTGGTTCAGGTTAATTAATATTATTTTCATTGGCATGTCCACATCATTCATTTTGGTGTTCTTCCAGTTCTCCTTGCTGGTTTGGACATCACCCCTAAACTTTGACCTTTGCCCCACACAGAATCAGCACGGCACATCAAAAGCACCAACTCAACTCAGGACGAGGGTAAAGATAAAACATGAGCACTCAAAGGTTGGGGAAGAAAGTGTATGGCGTGCTTGCCTTCATCTGCCGTGGCACTGAGTACAAGAGATGGGACATCTTATTACAGGTGGTTAGACTGCACTTGGAGGACTGTGTGCAGTTCTTGTTGCCACACCACAGGAAGGAGGTGATTAAGCTATAGATGGTGCAGAAACGATTCACAAGGATGTTGCCTGGACTGGAGAGTTTGTGTTATAAGGAGAGATTGGGTAGGCTGGGACTCTCGTCCCTGAAGAGAAGTAGGCTGAGGGGGTACCTTATAAGAGATTTATAAAATTATTAAGGGCATAGATAGGGTAGATAGTCACAGTTTTCTTTTCTCAGAGTAAAGGAGTTTAAAACTAGACCACCTAGGTTTAAGGTGAGGGGGGAAAGATTTAAAGGGGATCTGAGGAGCAAGCTTTTCCCACACAGAGGGCAGTGGGTATATGGAACGAGCTGGCAGAAGAGGTGATAGAGGCGAGTACAATTGCAACGTTTAAAAAATATTTGGACAGGTACATGGATAGGAAAGGTTTTGAGGGATACGAGCCAAACACAGGCAAATGGAATTAGCTTGGATAGGCATCTTGGTCGGCATGGATGAGTTGGGCCAAAGGGCCAGTTTCCATTTTGTATAACTCTAAGAATCCAAGACATGAGAGGATGAGAGAAGAAAGCCCAAGCAAAGGAGAGAGCCAGGTTCTGGGCCAGGTCTTGACAAGGTGTTGGAGAGGCAGCCCAATCAATGCACCCTTTCTGCCATCCTCTACGTACACCAGCATAGAGTTGACAACAGTATTAGAAGTTCACTGTTATTTCCCTTAGGTGCAGACAGGCTACTGATGGGGAGAAAAATTTAGTGGGAAACAGGAACGATGGAGAACAAGGTGTGAAACCAAACTCTTGACAGTAAGGTAATGGTACCTGACTGCATGAATGCTGTAATGTTAATAGTTCCATCCATATCTCCCTACACATGATCAACAATGGACTGTCAAGATCCAGACTTCAATCCTATAATTGGTGAAATGCATACGTTATGTCAGATTAGCACAATTTAACACCAGTCACAATTTTGTGCATGTCAGAATATTTATCAATGAATATAACTGGATTTTAACAGAAAATATTCAGCAGGTTAGGCAGCATCTGTGGAGAAAAGAAACAGAGTTGATGTTTCAGGTTGACGACCCTCAGAAAGAAAACTTAAAAATCCAAGGAATCAATGACCATTCCTTGGGGTTGTTAAACACACAGACATTCTGCTGACCTGGTGTAGTATGAGAGCACATGGCTGTCACGTGACTGTAACAACACTGACCCCGCTGGTCGGAGGACAGCATTGCTATTTGGATCAGAAGTGACACCACTGTCAAGCAAGGTGTGGCTCCACCCTACCCATCAGGTGTGGGCATAGGGATTGGCTTTGGAGAGGCACCTTTGTCCCTGAACCTGCCTGACCATTGGCCGTGGCAGGCAGCTTTGTCCTTGTCCTCCAAACCATTAGCCTGTCTAAATCACCTGGTTAGGCTCCACCCAGCCTCCTAGCACTATAAAGAGTGTTGCAATCCGCTGGTCTTTCTCTTTCGATTGTCCCAGGATCAGTGAGACAACGTGGCAGAGACCACTGGTAAGAATGGGCATCACCACGTGGTTTGGGAGCATCTTATTCAGATTCCAGGGAGTGTTAGGGCCAATGCTTGCTGGGTCAAGGTATTCAGGCATTGAAGTGTTTATCCCTTGATAAGCTGTAGTGTGTGTGTGTGTGTGTGTGTGTGTGTGTGTGTGTGTGTGTGTGTGTGTGTGTGTGTGTGTGTGTGTGTGTGTGTGTGTGTGAGATCCTCGTTGTGATTCCCCCCTCGTGTCCTGTCTGTGTGTGCATCTGTTCCTATTCATTCTGTCCCCATGTTTGCCTTTGTGATTAAACTACGTTTAGAATCCAAAGCCTTTGTCCTGAGTCCTCCATCTTTAAGATTCCAGAAGAACCTTTTCACACAACACCTGGCCAGGCTCATCACACAGAGGTGGTCTGTTAATTTCCTAATTTTCACTTCACTAAGCAAATATATTATTGACCAACTTCTAAAGCAGAATTGGGCCATGTTTAATGCTGGCATGATCACACTGTGTCCTCGATTGACTCTCAGCCAAGGGTTGCATAGAGAGGGGATGAGGGGGCTGGATGGAGAAAAGGGTTTTTTTTCCTGTTTACTGGCTCAAAAACAAATCTAGAAATTTTATTTATGCAAGTGGGAACAATGAGGTATTGTGACCGTAATCCATGAACATTGCAACCCATGAAATATATGGAGATTGAATCTATAACTGCGTAATATTCCGAACCAACCCATTAGGGCATGTCACTTTAATTCCCAATGTAAAACAGACCAGATTTTATGCAGACTTTGATGCATGTGCCACCAATATTCCAAAGCCCCACGTAAATGTATAAATAAAATCAATATAGGTTTTCCAATTCTGCTAGTCTTATTTCACAAGTTATCATTGCAATCAATATTTTGGTTTAAAAATTTGGTGGTGCAGTGCAGTGAAGTAAAAAATAAAGATATTTTGTAACACTCATCATTGAAGGAATCTTATCAGCACATGCAATGTACAAAAGGCATGATCATTGAAACAGCTGAGAGCTCCCTCCTTGAACATTGAGCTTGTAGTTAAGAATCTACCTAATGAGTCAGTCCACCACCATCACAACAACTCTGCAAAGTACTGCTCGAACAAATATCTTGGCAAAAGCAAACCCAACTGAAAAAGAGAAACAGTTAGGGCGTTAATAATAATTCTTCGTTAACGGTTCAATTTTGAAAAGGGGAACTGAAGCCAAAACTCCTCCTTTAAGCCCTATTTGCTCAACAGCTGTGAGTTTCCAACCAATTTGCAATGCCATCCCCTTTTATGTTGTAGACTAGCTTCTGTATGAAGCCACTCTAATACGAGAAGGGCTCCTGCTGAAATTTAATCTACCCCATTCACACTGCTGGGAAAAACTCCCCATCACTTGTGAGGGAAAAAAACTACCTGCATAAAAAGTCAAAATCGCTGCTTCAATTTTTGGCGATGCTCATGGAAGGAGACGGTTTGTGGTGGTAGGCATTCTGTGCTAGCAGAAGGATAACAATATGCTAACTTTTCACTGTAATTCAGTGGATAATTCATCCATCTCCGAGCCATCTTTGGGGTCCAAGTCCCATCCCACATAGTTGAGTACAAAATTTTATACTATCACATTGATGCAGTACCCAGGGAGAGTGTCCATGTCAGGGGCAATGTCTTTCAGATGAGGTGTTGAACCAAGACCGTATGGGCGACTGAATCTAAGGAGGGAGGGTGGTGCATTGTCCTTCTGATGGATGGAGTCAAAAGCTTTAGATAGGCTGAAAAAAAGTGATGTATAGTATCTGTTGCTGCTCCCCACATTTCTTTCAGAGTTGTTACACAGTAAAGATCATGTCCACCGTACTTCTGGATGGACAGATGCCACGCTGCAATTGGGGAACAGCTTTTCAGCCACCAGGAGAAAACAGATGAGAGGAAGGCCCTTACGATGGCTTTCCCGAGATAGACCCACAGTAGGAGTTGTCTCCTTAGTTGAAGGAGGTCACAATTATAGGATCTCTTAGATTCCCTGTCTATCCTCCTCTGCCCAGCCATGAACAATGAGATTGTGGATTCATGACTGAAGATCTTCACCACTGAGTTTTAGGATTTCAATGCGGATATTTGGACTGTACATGCTTCGACTACACTGACGAACCTGCCCACATCATCACAGTCATTGTTGCCGAGTCCCTGTGTTCTCTCCATCCACTGCCTGTTCTTTGGATTGTGGGTTTTTTGCTGGACCTTTGTCTTCTAGAGCCTATAGTATCATTTTTTTTTGAACAGCAATGAACCGAGGAGTTTCTAACCCGGGAACACCCTACATTTGCGGTTAATTCGCTCCTCAAATCAGTCCTGGCCATTCTTGGTAGAGAAGCTACGTCTTTTCACAGAACATAGAACACTACAGCACAGTACAGGTCTTTCAGCCCACAATGTTGTCCCAACATTTTATCCTGCTCTAAGATCTATCTAACCCTTCCCTCCCACATAGCCCTCCATTTCTCTCTCATTCATGTGCCTAAGAGTCTCTTAAATGTCCCTAATGTATCTGCCCCCACAACCTCTGCCGGCAGTGCATTCCATGCACCCACTACTCTGTGTAGAAAAAAAGAACAAACTTACCCCTGACATCCCCCTTCTACCTTCCTCCAATCACCTTAAAATTATGTCCCCTCATGTTAGCCATTGTCGCACTGGGAAAAAGTCTCTGACTGTCCACTCAATCCGTGCCTCTTATCAACTTGTACACCTCTATCTAGTCACATCTCAGCCTCCTTCTCTCCAAAGAGAAAAGCTCTAGCTCACTCAACCAATCACAACTGTCAATTATGGCACATTTCAAGATGGCACATAAGCTGCAGATACTTTACAGCTTCTGTCTACTGAGGGGCAACAGGTTGTCTCCATGGTGACTTGTGGGATCCTTGGCAGGTAGTGCATTGATCTTCTTGGGCAATGCTTTCTGTTGATGCCCTGTTCTGTTCATTTGAAACTTCCAGGTTTGGGGAATATGCACTGATGACCATAATGTGGAGACACAAGAGACAGCAGATGCTGGGACCTGGAGCAAAAAACAGACAGCTGGAGGAACACAGGGAGAAGGCAGGAGATTAGGGCTGAAAGAAAAATCAGCCATGATTGAATGGAGAAGCAGACTCTGAGTCTGCTCCTATCTCTTATGATCTCATGGGTCAGGCAAACAGATAGTCGAAGTCTCCAGTTGAGATCCTACATCAAGACCGAGTGTAGAGGGGAGATAGCTGGTATAAAGAGATGAGAGGGAGGGCTAGGGTTAGGCAGGGGCTGGCAGATGGAACCAGGTCAGGAGGGGGATGATGGGCAGACGAAGCAAAGAGCAGTAGAAAATAGGTGACCGTGATGTGTTAGTAGACCATAGAGTGAACGTTCACCATTTCCACGGGGGCAGGGGGGTGGTTGCTGAGGGACAGACCAGTTCAGTCTTAATGAAACTCTCACTGTAAACGCAGTGTTCCTCTGCCAGTTTGCCTTCCCAGTAAAAGGTGTACCCACCACTTTGTACTTTAAATTGGCCATCTCCTGCCCATCATGTCTCACTTAGTGCAGTGATAATGATGCCAAAAAGGCATCACAACCACAAGGGTTGCATCAAGCCAGTACTCCCTGCTCTTTTCTAGAACAAGACTCCCATTACAGAGTCCCCTCGTCAGAACTATGACATTGACTCTGTTTCTCTTCAGACAGATGCAGCCTGACTACTGAGTAATTTCAGCATGTTCTTATTTTGTTTTAGATTTCCAGCATCTGCAGTTTTCTTGAATATCCATCATAGAGCATACACATGACCTTTCTATATCCAACATGCTCAAACCAGCTACAAATCCTTGCACCCAGAAGTTTAGTGGAGTGAATCAGCCCTAACACTGGGAACGACAGAGAAGCACAGAAAATAAATTAGCACCTTACAATGTGGAAGGATTTAATTGGGATAGTCATAAGGCCAAGTCCCAGAGGATTTTCCATTTTCCTAGAGAAATTTCCATTACTCAAGCCTGATTTTAATAGCAGATATGCATTAAATGAAGAGCCAATCTTAAAAATATCCTGCACAATCTTAATGCATCAATCACACAACATTTTGAATCATAGGACTGCTAATATTGTATCACTGTTTGAAAAAGGTGAAGGAATAAACCAAGAGATTACAAGCCAGTTGGTTTGACTTCAGTGGTGGGCACTGAAACCACGAGAGAAGTACAAATTTTAATTTAGACACACACAGGTTAATGATGGACAGTCAGGATGGATTTGAAGGAAGAACATGTCTGACTAGATTGACTAATTCTTCAGGTGCTAACGAGGATTGTCAAAGAGTGCAGTATGTTTCACGTAGTCTCTGTGGACTGTAACAAGGCTTTTGACTAGGTCCTACAGGGTAGACTGGTCAAAAAAAAAAGATGGGGCACTCAGTCTTTTTCCCAGGGTTGGGGAATCATGAACTTGGAAGCATAGGCTTAAGATGAGAGGGGAGAGATTTAATAGGAACTTGTGTTTTGTTTTTAAACACAAAGGTGGCATGTATGTGGAATGAGCTGCCAGAGGAAGTGGTTGAGGCAGGTATAATAACAACTTCTAAAAGACAGTTGGACAGGTACATGGATTGGAATAGTATAGAAGGTTATGGGCCAAATGCTGGCAAATGGGACTAGCTTGGATGGGGCATCTTGGTCAGCAAGGACCAGTTGGGCCAAGGGGCCTGCTTCCATGCTGTATGACTCTATGACTATGTCCATGGGATCCCAGGGTGGCACAACTAATAGAACCACTGCCCCAGGTTCAATTCTGACCTCGGATGTTATGTATGGAGTTTGTATGTTCTCCCTGTGACCGTATACGTTCACCCTGGGAGCTCTGGTTTCCTCCCACATCCCAACGACCTGTGGGTTGATGAGTTAATTAGCTGGTGTAAACTGCACCAAATGTGTAAGCGAGCAAAAGAATCTGGGGGAGTTAATGGGAATGAGGAGAGCAAAAGAAATGGGATTAGTGAAAATGGGTGCTTGACATCAGCAATAGATTCAGTGGACTGAAGGGTTAGTTTCTGTGTTGTACGAATCTATGACTCTACAGAGCATGACACCTTGAATCCAAAATTGGCTCTGTGGCAGGAGGCAGAGGGTAATGACTGACAAGTGTTTCCATCACTGTAAAGCTGTTCCACAGGGCTTTGTACTCAGTCCCTTGCTTCTTGTAATGTATATTAATGGCTTAGACTTAAATATAGGGGGCTATGATTGAAAACAAAGTTTAGTTTGCCCAACAATACAATAACTTGGTCATCTTGGAAGGGCCATCACTTCCAGGGCTACAAACCTAGTGCTAGGAAGTGGGATTGAGCTGGATAGTTTTTTTTGCGACTAGCATAGGCTCGATGGGCTGAATGGCTTCTTTCTGTGTCAGAAATATTCTGAGATTCTCCTTTCTTCTCAAACCTGATGCAAGCGCTCCAGCAGAACAGTCTACGTTACCATGGTTTGATCACAGATCTGTGACAATGCTGAACATAAAAGACGGGAGATAAATAAAATCACATTTACATTTAAAATTACTTTGGATTTACAGACAAGACACCCTCGCAAAGGAACATGCTCTAATGTTCTCCAATTTAACCACTCCATTCCCTCCTAAGGTCCCAATAACCAGATGGTTAAAGATTGTGTACACAATTAAACAGTTGCAGAGGATTGCTGCAAAGATCTATTCTCCAGTGAAATCTGCGGTGTGCATCCATCTGCAGCTCTTCATGGAAGCGTATCCGATAACTAGTTTGATTAAATTCCATACCCAAAAAAAAATTAAACTTCCAAATTCTGACAGCCCTGTGTGCTTAAAAAGTAAAAGGCTAACTAGATGTAGAAGTTTCTGATCCGCTAACTGATCTTTACAATTTAAGTTGAAATAAGTAATCCATTTGACCTAGACAAGAAAAGGAGGCACAAGGACAGAATTCACTAGTCTGAGACAAATTTAAGAGATTTTAAAAAGATTCATTCCCCTGATTAGCACTCCCACCTCAGAGTCAGAAGGCTGCAGGTTCTAACCCCATGCAAAGAGACTTGAGCACAAGAAAATAGGCTGACACGCCAATGAAATACTGAGGGGATGCAGCACTGCCAGGCAATTTATCTGCTCTCTCAGGTTATTGTGAAGGATGCACAAGAACAGGGGAGTCATTCCTGGTGTCCTCACCAATATTTAGCCCTCACAAATCAAAACAATTTACCAGCTCAGTCTATTCTGTTCCAAATAAAACAACCCCACACTATCCAAAAAATTTTCATTGCAAAGATGTTCCACTCCAGACATTGCTGTTTCTTGAATCTTTCTCTGCGCATATATGTTCACCTTTTTATCCTGGCATCTCCAAGGAAGAGCAATTAATCTGCTGGATCATGATACACGCAACACAGCCCAAGGACTGGAGGGATAAAATGAAACTGTATGACTTTGAATATATATTTCATTACTTTATATCAAATATAATGAGCAGGCATCTTAGGGGAAGATGAATTGGAGGCAAGTGGGGAAACACCACCTTCTGAAACCTGTCCAACCAAAGACTCCAACCCAACCTACCTGGAAGGTGTAAAATGCCAGTTTCTCATTGTACTCCCACTGTTTTATTGCTTGCTCTACCTCAGGAGGCATTGCTGCTGTGGGTGGAGGACCTTGACCAACAGGACCATGATAATATTCAGCAATTTTGGACAGCTGCTCGCGGAGGTACCTTGTCAAAATCTGTGTCCATTCTGTGAAGGGAGAACAGGAACAAAATCAATCAAGGCAAGAGGAATATACCAGTGCGCAAGGCTGAATGTCATTTTATCTATCCATTCTCGCTGTGTAGGCATCACCAGCTCAGTTAGTATTTATTGCCCATCCCAATGGAGTAAGTGCCCCCTCAAATGGTCTTACTGGATAAGAATCAACCAGATTAAATGGCTTAGAACAGCACAGGAGCCAGGCTGAGCAAGGATAGCCAATTTCCTTCCCCATATTAGTGAACCAGGTGGGTTTCAATGACAATCTAGCTGTCATCTTTACTAATAAAAACTCTATATTCCAAATTTATTTCAGTAATTTGTGATAGACTTGCATCTTACAATGCTTAGGGAAGTCCAAGAGAGAGCAGTGCAAGTTCTAACCACGGTCTTTTCAGAATCAGAATAAGTTTATTATCACTGACATATGTCGTGAAATGTGTTGTTTTGTGGCAGCAGAACAGTGCAAGACATAAAAATTACTATAACTTACAAAAATAAATAAATAGTGCAAGCGGAATAACGAGGTTCATGGACCTTTCAGAAATCCGATGGCCAAGGGGAAGCAGAAATCATTTAAGAGGTCCTTGAATATAAAAGCTGTGCAGGAGGCCAACGGTGCAAGAATCTCTCTTCAAAAGGGAATAAACTAGCCAAGCGCACAGCGGTTAGTGCAAGGCCAATGATGGATGCCATGGCATGGAATAAGATTGGCACTACCCTGGCAAGACATAGATGGGTAACACACATTTGTAAGGAGATGTGTCAAGGCAACAGTAGGTGCTCCAGCATCCCTGGATTGACTGAAACATGACAGCATAATTTACACCACTATGCCTCTCACACGACATTAAATGAAACTATTGCCTTATGTTTTACACAGCTATGGAAGCAGCAGAGCAATTCAAGCACAGCAGGTTACTCCCTTTTGGAGGCATGAGGGTGATTTAATATAATATTAGCTATTGAAAGAAGAGCAAATCCCCTGGTCATCATTCCTCCCCCAGATGCCACAACCAAGACTGATTATTCACATCATTTCCACTCATGAGCAGAATAGGTGCACCACGTGCCTGCTTGTCAAAGAGTCACCCTGTTCCCAGAACGGAATTCACCATGCCAAAGATTTTAGCCATCATGCCCTGACATTGTAAAATGGTTTATGGAAAACTCGTATTGCAAACCAATGACCACTCACACATAACGTGACTTGATGGAGGTGTACATGATAAGAGGCATAGATGGAGTGGACAGTCAGACTTTTTCCCAGGGCGACAATGGCTAACATGAGGGGGCATAATTTTAAGGTGATTGGAGGAAGGTATAAGGGGGATGTCAGAGGTAAGTTTATTTTTTTTTTAAACACAGAGTGGTAGGTGTGTGGAACGCACTACCAGCAGAAGTTGTGGGTACAGATACATTAGAGACATTTAAGAGACTCTTAGGTAGACACATGAATGATAGAGAGATGGGGGGCTACGTGGGAGGGAAGGGTTAGATAGATATTAGAGCAGGATAAAATGTCGGCACAACATTGTGGGCCGGAGGGCCTGTACTGTGCTGTAATGTTCTATGTAACTAACAATTAAGTGCAAGGTAACAAACAATTTATTAAAAAAGATGAACTAAAATTACAATCTGACACTATTATGTGAAGAAATGGGATCATGGATTTGGAGACTTTGTAAGATCTCAGCATTACTACCTCAGCAGCAGATTAATAGAACTCATCTTTTTGAGGAATCCAAAAATGCATTGTGAATGAAGAATCCATCTGTAGTTCCAATTGTGATGAGGTTTTCAGAATGGGAAAATTCAGGTGATGAGGTACTTTAATAAATCCACTTGAATGAAATGGTGCAAAATCAAATTTAGATCATCATTACCAGCAGGGTCTGCATGCGGTGCAACAAAAACAGCAAAGGATCTCACACAGGCCAGGCTGCATCAGCATTCCATTTTCCAACAGCTCAAAGAGAGACAATAATTAGAATTACTTTCCTTTAGCGCCTCAGGATACACCAAAGTAGTTTACGATTTCTGAAGTGTAGTTATTGTTATGATATAGGCAATGCGCCAGCAAATGCACACATGAAATGGGTGCCCCAGCCTCCTTCGACTTCTGCCCAAGGATCTTGTCTACCCACCTGAAGGAGCGCACACAGCCTCAGTTTATCCCCTCATCCAAAGGGGAAAAACCCTCAGGAATGCATTGGCGTCTACAGGCAAAATATCGCAGGTGTTGGAAATCTAAAATTAAGATTCTGAGGGGAGTTGAATGAAATGCAAAGAGAATATAACTCGCGCCCTCCAGTCCAGGCAATATCCTCATGAATCTTTTCTGCCCCCTCACAAGGAGTGGTGAATCTCTAGAATTCTTTATGCTGGAGGGTTGTGGAGGCTTAATCACTGGAGATATTTAAGGGGGGAGGTAGGTAATTTTTTGAAAAAAAAAGTTGGGAACTTGGGGCTGTGGGAAACTGGTACACAAGAGGAGGTGAGGCCCAGAGCAGATCACCCACGATCATATTGTATGGCAGGAGAGAGTTGAGAGGCCGAGTGGCCTCCCCTGCTCCTATTGCCTGTGTAGAAACCCAACAGTGTTGAATTAGCTGATATTCAAATCACAAGCAAAGTGCTGGGGGGAAAGTAAAACAGTGAAACCCAGGTTGAGGTTACACTGCAGTTTTACAACTATTTTGATAATACAAGGAGTATGATACAATGTTGTCCGTCCTGAATAGCAGGAGTAAGCCCTATGCCCTTTCCACAATTCAATAAGATCAAGGCTGATCCCTCTACTTCCCGTCCATTTTCCAATTCAGCAACAAGTATTCACTCCCTTTCAAATACTGGCACTGTGATTGGTCAGTGGAAGGATAGACCGAGTCCAAGGATTATTAGCATCACCTGCTCCAACCTTCTATGCTAATATGCCTACATTGCTTACAGATTAGAAGAAACCACCGAACCTCCAAGAACGAATCCAGAAGTGCAAGGCAGATGCCCTGAGAGAAATCTAACATCACATCCCAAAGAGATCCTCATCAAGATACAATCAATCAAACCGGCAGCATTAGAGAACATGAATAAATAGGTATCACAAAGACGTCTTTGTTGAAACGATGAATACTTGGAATAATGTACCAGGCATGGCCCTACGATGAGAATAGAGGAATATTCAAAATGCAATTGAATAAAGTGCTGACCAGATTTTGGAGAGACAAGTTTCAATGGGTCGAGTAGGACAGAAATTATTCTTTGGCCGTCGGCGCCAAATACCACCTGCAGCATGTGCCACCAGCTATACTTAACCTCTCCACATCTTGTTCCACTGACATCAAATGGAACCATGTGCGTGGAAAGAGAACATAACAGGCAGGTGAAACTCTTGTACGAACTTAGCACTAGCAACAAATGATAGGATACCCCCCTAATTTCTTTCCTCCTTTAACTCCTCTAATGTGACGTAATTGAGTCACTCAGTTACTTTGGATAAATGATGCATATTAAGATTTCTGACCAGCTTTCTAAGTCAATTTTTAAAATTCGCAGTGGCAACTCAGACACACTTTGCAACTGTGGTTTTAATTTTTCACAAAGGCTACACTTAATTACACAGAGATTACCAATTCCCTCTGAGACATTAATAAATCAACCAATCAGTAAAGGCCAGCTCAGAACTAAAACCTAAATATAGGTACCCCCTAGGGTAAAATATGTGATTTTGCAAAATGCTTTTGGCTCATCAGTGGTGGGGGGGAATACTCTCAACTGATCAAAAAGTACATCAAATTATCCACACCACTGTTCCATTCCAAAATAATTTATGTTTAGAAGAATTAATTTTTTTCAGTTGCATCATGAATTTGCTGTTTACTGCCAAGATAAAATACATAATTCATAGAACAGTGACCAATGACAGTAACCTTGACATCACACATCTATAAATAGCAAGTTTCAAGATGAAGATTTTAGAACAAATTAGACACACCGAGACCACCTTTTGGCCAACCCCATGAATCAGTTAACTTTCTGTTCTAAATCCATTTTCCCCATGGAAAACTAACTACATTGGTTTCTTGAACTATTGATATCGTAAGTGATAATTCCAGAAAGGGTGATGCAAGTAGATTCAGCAGCAGATCCTGTGCCTGCTCTTATACTCTTATTTTATTTAATCCCTTTTACAAAACTCTTTCTCTCACTGACATACTTATCCAGCTTCCTCCAAATAGCACCAATCCTACTCATTTCAATCACCCCTCACAACAGGGAGTTTTACATTCTCTCAACTCTCCAGAGAAACACATTTCTCCTAAACTAACTGCTGGATTTACGCATTTGCAGCTTATATCTGTGTCCTCCTGCCCACGTCCTCTATGCATTTTACCAGTCCAATCCCCTTACAATTTAACACATCTAACGTTAACTCTTACCCTTCCCCTTGAGCAGTGAATATCAACTCCTTCAGTCTTATTTAAAACCAAACGAAAGTCAAAAAAACTACAGATGCTGGAGATCTAAAATTAAAAAAAAAGAAAATGCTGGAAACAGCCAGACTTTTTTGTTCTAATTGTATTCTCTCTTGTATAATTTATGCAATAATTTATGTTTTACTTTTGAATGTTGTGTCACTAATGCTGCGTGCTTCTGATGCTGCTGCAAGTACATTTTTCATTACACCTGTGCATATATGTACTTGTGCATATAGCAATAAACTCAGCTTTGACTTTGAGATCAGGCCACATCTGTGGGAAGAGAAACAAAGCTGATGTTTCAGGTCAAAGCCCCTTCTCAATGCTATGTGTTGGTACAGGTATGCTCTTGGCCTCTCTCTGCAACCACACTGACTCACTCTATTTCAAAGCTATCATGGTCCACTTTATTCTTCACCGCATTCAGTGCTGCAATAGATGACTTTTCTCCTTCCTTTCAGATGTCAGAGACCATAAACTCCAACATCTCTTCCACTCCAATATCTTTCCAGATCTGTCCCTCTTTCCTCTGATCCCATCTCTCCACCACTAGCCCCACCTCTGCCGTTTCTTCAACATCCCTCTGATCTTCCCCTCTCTGAACCCAAGCAATCAGTCCTCAGCAGAGGCCATAGCTTCATCCCCCTGCATCCCCAACTCAATGAATTTGGAGCTCGACATAACGTTGAGCTCTTCTTCGCTGCTTCTGAGACCATTTCATTGGCCAGGAACTTTCACCCCAAACTGTGGACTCTTTCACCAGTCTTCAGCACTCCTGATCCATCGTGATACCTCCCTCTGGCTAATTACCCTTTCTAGATCTATTCATTGCTAACTGCCAATGTGACACTGATCGCCTTGTGTAGAGTTTAGCGTAACACTATTACAGCGCCAGCGACCCGGGTTCAATTCCAGCCACTGTCCGTAAGGAGTTTGTACGTTCTCCCCATGTCTGTGTGGGTTTCCTCCGGGTGCTCCGGTTTCCTCCCACATTCCAAAAGACGTACAGGTTAGGAAGCTGTGGGAATGCTATGTTGGCACTGGAAACGTGGTGACACTTGTGGGCTGCCCCCAGAACACACTATGCAAAAGATGTATTTCACTGTGTGTTTCGACGTACATGTGATTGATAAAGAGATCTTATCTCATCCACTCCCCTCTTGCATTCTAACCTACGCCCTTCTGAAAAAAGTGAATTCTGACAAAGGGGCTTCAACTTGAAATGTCAGCTCCATTTCTCTTCCCACAGATGTAGCCTGACCTGCTGAGTATTTCCAGCACTTTCTGTATTTTATTTGAAAGCAGACACATTGATTGCAAAACTACAAGGGCACTGACATCTGACTTTGCTAGCTCAAATTTTAATAAAATGATGAATTGCATAAACAGCACCCTCAACCCATGATTTCAGCTAGTATTTCCAGCACTTAGGAACATAAAACGAAAGTAGACCACTTAGCCATTTGACCCTGCCCTCTCCCATTCGATAACATCATGGTTGATCCTCTGCCTCAAGACCGTTGTCCCACCTAGTTCCCATATTTAACAGTAAATGGAAGTGTGTTCATGGAATAAAGCAAAGGTGTTCAATAAATTAAAAGGACCAAAAGGCACAGTGTAAACTCGTATTCAATAAATCAAAATGCAGAGTCTTGCAAAGGAACCTTTAACACAAGCAGTAAGGGTTAATTAATTATCAATGTGGCCAGCTGTCTGGTAAAACAGATGCAGCCGACATGGTGAATGCCCATTTGGTAAACAGACATGCAAAGCAAGGATTGTAGAAAGGTCATGGCTTGGATTAACAGAATGTCACATCAGTAATTTAAAGGGGGCTTACGCACTGGGATATGCAACGGTGAAGTTTCAGAATTTTGTTTCCAAGGAAAGGTTTCCAAATCTGGATTCCTGTGCAATTCGTCCATTATTGCGGGGCATTTCTAAGGAAGACGGCAAACTGTTCTACATACCAAAAATAAACTCAGAGATTGCTGCCAGTCACATGAAAAAGATAAACTCCAAAGGAACTCCCCTGCCCTGTATCGCTGTAATACATCTGCTCCTGTGGTGGTTTACAAGAAAACAAGGTATTTATAGGCTGTCAGAAAGGACGTCTAAAATGAGGCACTGAAAACTTTTGGGGGAGGGGTTGGAATTATCACCGGGGTTGCATTAGGAATGAGGTCCTGTGCATTAAATCATTGAAGCTTTAACGCAAAGAAAGACTAGCTTCTACATCTATACACAGCTGCTTTCAGGACAGTCCAAGGGTTTGAAGCTTGACTTGAAGAGCAGTCTGTTGTCACGTGAAACGAGGCAGAGGTGTGTGTACAACAAGTTCCCACATACAGCAATGTGGTAATGAGGACATAATGTTTTGTTTTAAAAATGTCAGGATAGTAGTGGGATAAATGTTGGCCAGGGATACGGGGGGAGGGTGAGCAAGTGGGACGGGGGGTAAAATAGCAGCCACAATCTTTTCAAAAGACCTTTAAACCAAATGCTTGTAAATGGAGACAACCTGTGTTCTTTACCCACCCTTGGTGTTCTCTTTCTCCCACACACCCACCTAATTTTCCCCTCTCATCCGCAATCCGCTTCCATCTGTCCATCATCCCCTCCCCATCCGGTTCCACCTATCACCCTGCCTCATACTGCAATCTTTCCTGCTCTCTCTCAATCCCGATGCAGGGTCTCAACTCAAAACATCGACTGGTTTCTCCTTCCACAGAGGCTGCTTGAC